>NC_086162.1:2500-2412035 GCF_035149785.1 Candoia aspera | reverse complement strand
TCTGAGAACTGCAGATTCCCTCTCGTTCAAGCCCAGACTGGAAAGCAGCTGATGATTCATCTTCTCTCTGGAAAGGAGAATCAGGAACACCATATGTTTCCATGAATCTCTCTCTGTCTAAAGAAAAATCCAAAGAATAGCGAGAAAACTGGCTATTTCCCCTCTTCCCAAAGTGGAGTGCCTAGCAAACGCATAAACATGGGAAAAGATAACTGCAGCGCTGGTTTAGCAATCCCACGAGTGTTCAGATTAGACATCGAAATGCGGTCCAGGACCATTGTGTTGTTTCTCTGAGCATCCGACAGTAACCTCACGTTGCGAAGTCTTATGAGTCCTCTTATACCAAATTCCTACTTTTACAACTCAGATTCCTGCTTTTACAGCTCAGTAGTGAGTGCATAGCAAAAATACAAAAAAGGGAAAACAACTAAAGCACTGGTTTAGCAATCCCATGAGTGTTCAGATTTGACATCGAAATGCAGTTTCTCTGAGCATCATAGAGATGCTGGAAATTCTTATGAGGCCTGTTATGGCGAATGCACTATTCTACTATTAAAACTCAGGATACACCCTCAGTAGCAAACAGTAGGGAATGCAGAACTCTACTCTTACAACTCAAGCTTCCCGCGCAGTAGTGAACGCAGAATTCCACTGAGAACTCAAGATTCCCTCTCGTTCAAGCCCAGATTTGCAAAGAGGCTGGTGAGTCACCTTCTGTCTGGAACCAGGAACACCATATGTTTTCACGAATCTCTCTGTCTAAAAAGAAATCCAAAGAAGGGAAGAATCGTGATTTTGCCCCCTGCCGAAAATGGACCGCATAGCAAAGGGACAAAGAAGGGGAAAGAAACTACAGCTTTCTTTTAGCAATCCCCTCTGAATTCAGATTTGACCTATCAATGCACTCTAGGACACTCGTGCAATTTCTTCCATCATCTTAGAGAGGCCTCAGTTTAGAAAATCGTATGAGGCCTGACATAGGGAATGCATGACTCTTCTTTTACAACTCAAGCTTCCTGCTCAGTAGTGAACGCAGAATTCATCTGAGAACTGCAGATTCCCTCTCGTTCAAGCCCAGACTGGAAAGCAGCTGATGATTCATCTTCTCTCTGGAAAGGAGAATCAGGAACACCATATGTTTCCATGAATCTCTCTCTGTCTAAAGAAAAATCCAAAGAATAGCGAGAAAACTGGCTATTTCCCCTCTTCCCAAAGTGGAGTGCCTAGCAAACGCATAAACATGGGAAAAGATAACTGCAGCGCTGGTTTAGCAATCCCACGAGTGTTCAGATTAGACATCGAAATGCGGTCCAGGACCATTGTGTTGTTTCTCTGAGCATCCGACAGTAACCTCACGTTGCGAAGTCTTATGAGTCCTCTTATACCAAATTCCTACTTTTACAACTCAGATTCCTGCTTTTACAGCTCAGTAGTGAGTGCATAGCAAAAATACAAAAAAGGGAAAACAACTAAAGCACTGGTTTAGCAATCCCATGAGTGTTCAGATTTGACATCGAAATGCAGTTTCTCTGAGCATCATAGAGATGCTGGAAATTCTTATGAGGCCTGTTATGGCGAATGCACTATTCTACTATTAAAACTCAGGATACACCCTCAGTAGCAAACAGTAGGGAATGCAGAACTCTACTCTTACAACTCAAGCTTCCCGCGCAGTAGTGAACGCAGAATTCCACTGAGAACTCAAGATTCCCTCTCGTTCAAGCCCAGATTTGCAAAGAGGCTGGTGAGTCACCTTCTGTCTGGAACCAGGAACACCATATGTTTTCACGAATCTCTCTGTCTAAAAAGAAATCCAAAGAAGGGAAGAATCGTGATTTTGCCCCCTGCCGAAAATGGACCGCATAGCAAAGGGACAAAGAAGGGGAAAGAAACTACAGCTTTCTTTTAGCAATCCCCTCTGAATTCAGATTTGACCTATCAATGCACTCTAGGACACTCGTGCAATTTCTTCCATCATCTTAGAGAGGCCTCAGTTTAGAAAATCGTATGAGGCCTGACATAGGGAATGCATGACTCTTCTTTTACAACTCAAGCTTCCTGCTCAGTAGTGAACGCAGAATTCATCTGAGAACTGCAGATTCCCTCTCGTTCAAGCCCAGACTGGAAAGCAGCTGATGATTCATCTTCTCTCTGGAAAGGAGAATCAGGAACACCATATGTTTTCATGAATCTCTCTCTGTCTAAAGAAAAATCCAAAGAATAGCGAGAAAACTGGCTATTTCCCCTCTTCCCAAAGTGGAGTGCCTAGCAAACGCAGAAACATGGGAAAAGATAACTGCAGCGCTGGTTTAGCAATCCCACGAGTGTTCAGATTAGACATCGAAATGCGGTCCAGGACCATTGTGTTGTTTCTCTGAGCATCCGACAGTAACCTCACGTTGCGAAGTCTTATGAGTCCTCTTATACCAAATTCCTACTTTTACAACTCAGATTCCTGCTTTTACAGCTCAGTAGTGAGTGCATAGCAAAAATACAAAAAAGGGAAAACAACTAAAGCACTGGTTTAGCAATCCCATGAGTGTTCAGATTTGACATCGAAATGCAGTTTCTCTGAGCATCATAGAGATGCTGGAAATTCTTATGAGGCCTGTTATGGCGAATGCACTATTCTACTATTAAAACTCAGGATACACCCTCAGTAGCAAACAGTAGGGAATGCAGAACTCTACTCTTACAACTCAAGCTTCCCGCGCAGTAGTGAACGCAGAATTCCACTGAGAACTCAAGATTCCCTCTCGTTCAAGCCCAGATTTGCAAAGAGGCTGGTGAGTCACCTTCTGTCTGGAACCAGGAACACCATATGTTTTCACGAATCTCTCTGTCTAAAAAGAAATCCAAAGAAGGGAAGAATCGTGATTTTGCCCCCTGCCGAAAATGGACCGCATAGCAAAGGGACAAAGAAGGGGAAAGAAACTACAGCTTTCTTTTAGCAATCCCCTCTGAATTCAGATTTGACCTATCAATGCACTCTAGGACACTCGTGCAATTTCTTCCATCATCTTAGAGAGGCCTCAGTTTAGAAAATCGTATGAGGCCTGACATAGGGAATGCATGACTCTTCTTTTACAACTCAAGCTTCCTGCTCAGTAGTGAACGCAGAATTCATCTGAGAACTGCAGATTCCCTCTCGTTCAAGCCCAGACTGGAAAGCAGCTGATGATTCATCTTCTCTCTGGAAAGGAGAATCAGGAACACCATATGTTTTCATGAATCTCTCTCTGTCTAAAGAAAAATCCAAAGAATAGCGAGAAAACTGGCTATTTCCCCTCTTCCCAAAGTGGAGTGCCTAGCAAACGCAGAAACATGGGAAAAGATAACTGCAGCGCTGGTTTAGCAATCCCACGAGTGTTCAGATTAGACATCGAAATGCGGTCCAGGACCATTGTGTTGTTTCTCTGAGCATCCGACAGTAACCTCACGTTGCGAAGTCTTATGAGTCCTCTTATACCAAATTCCTACTTTTACAACTCAGATTCCTGCTTTTACAGCTCAGTAGTGAGTGCATAGCAAAAATACAAAAAAGGGAAAACAACTAAAGCACTGGTTTAGCAATCCCATGAGTGTTCAGATTTGACATCGAAATGCAGTTTCTCTGAGCATCATAGAGATGCTGGAAATTCTTATGAGGCCTGTTATGGCGAATGCACTATTCTACTATTAAAACTCAGGATACACCCTCAGTAGCAAACAGTAGGGAATGCAGAACTCTACTCTTACAACTCAAGCTTCCCGCGCAGTAGTGAACGCAGAATTCCACTGAGAACTCAAGATTCCCTCTCGTTCAAGCCCAGATTTGCAAAGAGGCTGGTGAGTCACCTTCTGTCTGGAACCAGGAACACCATATGTTTTCACGAATCTCTCTGTCTAAAAAGAAATCCAAAGAAGGGAAGAATCGTGATTTTGCCCCCTGCCGAAAATGGACCGCATAGCAAAGGGACAAAGAAGGGGAAAGAAACTACAGCTTTCTTTTAGCAATCCCCTCTGAATTCAGATTTGACCTATCAATGCACTCTAGGACACTCGTGCAATTTCTTCCATCATCTTAGAGAGGCCTCAGTTTAGAAAATCGTATGAGGCCTGACATAGGGAATGCATGACTCTTCTTTTACAACTCAAGCTTCCTGCTCAGTAGTGAACGCAGAATTCATCTGAGAACTGCAGATTCCCTCTCGTTCAAGCCCAGACTGGAAAGCAGCTGATGATTCATCTTCTCTCTGGAAAGGAGAATCAGGAACACCATATGTTTCCATGAATCTCTCTCTGTCTAAAGAAAAATCCAAAGAATAGCGAGAAAACTGGCTATTTCCCCTCTTCCCAAAGTGGAGTGCCTAGCAAACGCATAAACATGGGAAAAGATAACTGCAGCGCTGGTTTAGCAATCCCACGAGTGTTCAGATTAGACATCGAAATGCGGTCCAGGACCATTGTGTTGTTTCTCTGAGCATCCGACAGTAACCTCACGTTGCGAAGTCTTATGAGTCCTCTTATACCAAATTCCTACTTTTACAACTCAGATTCCTGCTTTTACAGCTCAGTAGTGAGTGCATAGCAAAAATACAAAAAAGGGAAAACAACTAAAGCACTGGTTTAGCAATCCCATGAGTGTTCAGATTTGACATCGAAATGCAGTTTCTCTGAGCATCATAGAGATGCTGGAAATTCTTATGAGGCCTGTTATGGCGAATGCACTATTCTACTATTAAAACTCAGGATACACCCTCAGTAGCAAACAGTAGGGAATGCAGAACTCTACTCTTACAACTCAAGCTTCCCGCGCAGTAGTGAACGCAGAATTCCACTGAGAACTCAAGATTCCCTCTCGTTCAAGCCCAGATTTGCAAAGAGGCTGGTGAGTCACCTTCTGTCTGGAACCAGGAACACCATATGTTTTCACGAATCTCTCTGTCTAAAAAGAAATCCAAAGAAGGGAAGAATCGTGATTTTGCCCCCTGCCGAAAATGGACCGCATAGCAAAGGGACAAAGAAGGGGAAAGAAACTACAGCTTTCTTTTAGCAATCCCCTCTGAATTCAGATTTGACCTATCAATGCACTCTAGGACACTCGTGCAATTTCTTCCATCATCTTAGAGAGGCCTCAGTTTAGAAAATCGTATGAGGCCTGACATAGGGAATGCATGACTCTTCTTTTACAACTCAAGCTTCCTGCTCAGTAGTGAACGCAGAATTCATCTGAGAACTGCAGATTCCCTCTCGTTCAAGCCCAGACTGGAAAGCAGCTGATGATTCATCTTCTCTCTGGAAAGGAGAATCAGGAACACCATATGTTTCCATGAATCTCTCTCTGTCTAAAGAAAAATCCAAAGAATAGCGAGAAAACTGGCTATTTCCCCTCTTCCCAAAGTGGAGTGCCTAGCAAACGCATAAACATGGGAAAAGATAACTGCAGCGCTGGTTTAGCAATCCCACGAGTGTTCAGATTAGACATCGAAATGCGGTCCAGGACCATTGTGTTGTTTCTCTGAGCATCCGACAGTAACCTCACGTTGCGAAGTCTTATGAGTCCTCTTATACCAAATTCCTACTTTTACAACTCAGATTCCTGCTTTTACAGCTCAGTAGTGAGTGCATAGCAAAAATACAAAAAAGGGAAAACAACTAAAGCACTGGTTTAGCAATCCCATGAGTGTTCAGATTTGACATCGAAATGCAGTTTCTCTGAGCATCATAGAGATGCTGGAAATTCTTATGAGGCCTGTTATGGCGAATGCACTATTCTACTATTAAAACTCAGGATACACCCTCAGTAGCAAACAGTAGGGAATGCAGAACTCTACTCTTACAACTCAAGCTTCCCGCGCAGTAGTGAACGCAGAATTCCACTGAGAACTCAAGATTCCCTCTCGTTCAAGCCCAGATTTGCAAAGAGGCTGGTGAGTCACCTTCTGTCTGGAACCAGGAACACCATATGTTTTCACGAATCTCTCTGTCTAAAAAGAAATCCAAAGAAGGGAAGAATCGTGATTTTGCCCCCTGCCGAAAATGGACCGCATAGCAAAGGGACAAAGAAGGGGAAAGAAACTACAGCTTTCTTTTAGCAATCCCCTCTGAATTCAGATTTGACCTATCAATGCACTCTAGGACACTCGTGCAATTTCTTCCATCATCTTAGAGAGGCCTCAGTTTAGAAAATCGTATGAGGCCTGACATAGGGAATGCATGACTCTTCTTTTACAACTCAAGCTTCCTGCTCAGTAGTGAACGCAGAATTCATCTGAGAACTGCAGATTCCCTCTCGTTCAAGCCCAGACTGGAAAGCAGCTGATGATTCATCTTCTCTCTGGAAAGGAGAATCAGGAACACCATATGTTTCCATGAATCTCTCTCTGTCTAAAGAAAAATCCAAAGAATAGCGAGAAAACTGGCTATTTCCCCTCTTCCCAAAGTGGAGTGCCTAGCAAACGCATAAACATGGGAAAAGATAACTGCAGCGCTGGTTTAGCAATCCCACGAGTGTTCAGATTAGACATCGAAATGCGGTCCAGGACCATTGTGTTGTTTCTCTGAGCATCCGACAGTAACCTCACGTTGCGAAGTCTTATGAGTCCTCTTATACCAAATTCCTACTTTTACAACTCAGATTCCTGCTTTTACAGCTCAGTAGTGAGTGCATAGCAAAAATACAAAAAAGGGAAAACAACTAAAGCACTGGTTTAGCAATCCCATGAGTGTTCAGATTTGACATCGAAATGCAGTTTCTCTGAGCATCATAGAGATGCTGGAAATTCTTATGAGGCCTGTTATGGCGAATGCACTATTCTACTATTAAAACTCAGGATACACCCTCAGTAGCAAACAGTAGGGAATGCAGAACTCTACTCTTACAACTCAAGCTTCCCGCGCAGTAGTGAACGCAGAATTCCACTGAGAACTCAAGATTCCCTCTCGTTCAAGCCCAGATTTGCAAAGAGGCTGGTGAGTCACCTTCTGTCTGGAACCAGGAACACCATATGTTTTCACGAATCTCTCTGTCTAAAAAGAAATCCAAAGAAGGGAAGAATCGTGATTTTGCCCCCTGCCGAAAATGGACCGCATAGCAAAGGGACAAAGAAGGGGAAAGAAACTACAGCTTTCTTTTAGCAATCCCCTCTGAATTCAGATTTGACCTATCAATGCACTCTAGGACACTCGTGCAATTTCTTCCATCATCTTAGAGAGGCCTCAGTTTAGAAAATCGTATGAGGCCTGACATAGGGAATGCATGACTCTTCTTTTACAACTCAAGCTTCCTGCTCAGTAGTGAACGCAGAATTCATCTGAGAACTGCAGATTCCCTCTCGTTCAAGCCCAGACTGGAAAGCAGCTGATGATTCATCTTCTCTCTGGAAAGGAGAATCAGGAACACCATATGTTTCCATGAATCTCTCTCTGTCTAAAGAAAAATCCAAAGAATAGCGAGAAAACTGGCTATTTCCCCTCTTCCCAAAGTGGAGTGCCTAGCAAACGCATAAACATGGGAAAAGATAACTGCAGCGCTGGTTTAGCAATCCCACGAGTGTTCAGATTAGACATCGAAATGCGGTCCAGGACCATTGTGTTGTTTCTCTGAGCATCCGACAGTAACCTCACGTTGCGAAGTCTTATGAGTCCTCTTATACCAAATTCCTACTTTTACAACTCAGATTCCTGCTTTTACAGCTCAGTAGTGAGTGCATAGCAAAAATACAAAAAAGGGAAAACAACTAAAGCACTGGTTTAGCAATCCCATGAGTGTTCAGATTTGACATCGAAATGCAGTTTCTCTGAGCATCATAGAGATGCTGGAAATTCTTATGAGGCCTGTTATGGCGAATGCACTATTCTACTATTAAAACTCAGGATACACCCTCAGTAGCAAACAGTAGGGAATGCAGAACTCTACTCTTACAACTCAAGCTTCCCGCGCAGTAGTGAACGCAGAATTCCACTGAGAACTCAAGATTCCCTCTCGTTCAAGCCCAGATTTGCAAAGAGGCTGGTGAGTCACCTTCTGTCTGGAACCAGGAACACCATATGTTTTCACGAATCTCTCTGTCTAAAAAGAAATCCAAAGAAGGGAAGAATCGTGATTTTGCCCCCTGCCGAAAATGGACCGCATAGCAAAGGGACAAAGAAGGGGAAAGAAACTACAGCTTTCTTTTAGCAATCCCCTCTGAATTCAGATTTGACCTATCAATGCACTCTAGGACACTCGTGCAATTTCTTCCATCATCTTAGAGAGGCCTCAGTTTAGAAAATCGTATGAGGCCTGACATAGGGAATGCATGACTCTTCTTTTACAACTCAAGCTTCCTGCTCAGTAGTGAACGCAGAATTCATCTGAGAACTGCAGATTCCCTCTCGTTCAAGCCCAGACTGGAAAGCAGCTGATGATTCATCTTCTCTCTGGAAAGGAGAATCAGGAACACCATATGTTTTCATGAATCTCTCTCTGTCTAAAGAAAAATCCAAAGAATAGCGAGAAAACTGGCTATTTCCCCTCTTCCCAAAGTGGAGTGCCTAGCAAACGCATAAACATGGGAAAAGATAACTGCAGCGCTGGTTTAGCAATCCCACGAGTGTTCAGATTAGACATCGAAATGCGGTCCAGGACCATTGTGTTGTTTCTCTGAGCATCCGACAGTAACCTCACGTTGCGAAGTCTTATGAGTCCTCTTATACCAAATTCCTACTTTTACAACTCAGATTCCTGCTTTTACAGCTCAGTAGTGAGTGCATAGCAAAAATACAAAAAAGGGAAAACAACTAAAGCACTGGTTTAGCAATCCCATGAGTGTTCAGATTTGACATCGAAATGCAGTTTCTCTGAGCATCATAGAGATGCTGGAAATTCTTATGAGGCCTGTTATGGCGAATGCACTATTCTACTATTAAAACTCAGGATACACCCTCAGTAGCAAACAGTAGGGAATGCAGAACTCTACTCTTACAACTCAAGCTTCCCGCGCAGTAGTGAACGCAGAATTCCACTGAGAACTCAAGATTCCCTCTCGTTCAAGCCCAGATTTGCAAAGAGGCTGGTGAGTCACCTTCTGTCTGGAACCAGGAACACCATATGTTTTCACGAATCTCTCTGTCTAAAAAGAAATCCAAAGAAGGGAAGAATCGTGATTTTGCCCCCTGCCGAAAATGGACCGCATAGCAAAGGGACAAAGAAGGGGAAAGAAACTACAGCTTTCTTTTAGCAATCCCCTCTGAATTCAGATTTGACCTATCAATGCACTCTAGGACACTCGTGCAATTTCTTCCATCATCTTAGAGAGGCCTCAGTTTAGAAAATCGTATGAGGCCTGACATAGGGAATGCATGACTCTTCTTTTACAACTCAAGCTTCCTGCTCAGTAGTGAACGCAGAATTCATCTGAGAACTGCAGATTCCCTCTCGTTCAAGCCCAGACTGGAAAGCAGCTGATGATTCATCTTCTCTCTGGAAAGGAGAATCAGGAACACCATATGTTTCCATGAATCTCTCTCTGTCTAAAGAAAAATCCAAAGAATAGCGAGAAAACTGGCTATTTCCCCTCTTCCCAAAGTGGAGTGCCTAGCAAACGCATAAACATGGGAAAAGATAACTGCAGCGCTGGTTTAGCAATCCCACGAGTGTTCAGATTAGACATCGAAATGCGGTCCAGGACCATTGTGTTGTTTCTCTGAGCATCCGACAGTAACCTCACGTTGCGAAGTCTTATGAGTCCTCTTATACCAAATTCCTACTTTTACAACTCAGATTCCTGCTTTTACAGCTCAGTAGTGAGTGCATAGCAAAAATACAAAAAAGGGAAAACAACTAAAGCACTGGTTTAGCAATCCCATGAGTGTTCAGATTTGACATCGAAATGCAGTTTCTCTGAGCATCATAGAGATGCTGGAAATTCTTATGAGGCCTGTTATGGCGAATGCACTATTCTACTATTAAAACTCAGGATACACCCTCAGTAGCAAACAGTAGGGAATGCAGAACTCTACTCTTACAACTCAAGCTTCCCGCGCAGTAGTGAACGCAGAATTCCACTGAGAACTCAAGATTCCCTCTCGTTCAAGCCCAGATTTGCAAAGAGGCTGGTGAGTCACCTTCTGTCTGGAACCAGGAACACCATATGTTTTCACGAATCTCTCTGTCTAAAAAGAAATCCAAAGAAGGGAAGAATCGTGATTTTGCCCCCTGCCGAAAATGGACCGCATAGCAAAGGGACAAAGAAGGGGAAAGAAACTACAGCTTTCTTTTAGCAATCCCCTCTGAATTCAGATTTGACCTATCAATGCACTCTAGGACACTCGTGCAATTTCTTCCATCATCTTAGAGAGGCCTCAGTTTAGAAAATCGTATGAGGCCTGACATAGGGAATGCATGACTCTTCTTTTACAACTCAAGCTTCCTGCTCAGTAGTGAACGCAGAATTCATCTGAGAACTGCAGATTCCCTCTCGTTCAAGCCCAGACTGGAAAGCAGCTGATGATTCATCTTCTCTCTGGAAAGGAGAATCAGGAACACCATATGTTTCCATGAATCTCTCTCTGTCTAAAGAAAAATCCAAAGAATAGCGAGAAAACTGGCTATTTCCCCTCTTCCCAAAGTGGAGTGCCTAGCAAACGCATAAACATGGGAAAAGATAACTGCAGCGCTGGTTTAGCAATCCCACGAGTGTTCAGATTAGACATCGAAATGCGGTCCAGGACCATTGTGTTGTTTCTCTGAGCATCCGACAGTAACCTCACGTTGCGAAGTCTTATGAGTCCTCTTATACCAAATTCCTACTTTTACAACTCAGATTCCTGCTTTTACAGCTCAGTAGTGAGTGCATAGCAAAAATACAAAAAAGGGAAAACAACTAAAGCACTGGTTTAGCAATCCCATGAGTGTTCAGATTTGACATCGAAATGCAGTTTCTCTGAGCATCATAGAGATGCTGGAAATTCTTATGAGGCCTGTTATGGCGAATGCACTATTCTACTATTAAAACTCAGGATACACCCTCAGTAGCAAACAGTAGGGAATGCAGAACTCTACTCTTACAACTCAAGCTTCCCGCGCAGTAGTGAACGCAGAATTCCACTGAGAACTCAAGATTCCCTCTCGTTCAAGCCCAGATTTGCAAAGAGGCTGGTGAGTCACCTTCTGTCTGGAACCAGGAACACCATATGTTTTCACGAATCTCTCTGTCTAAAAAGAAATCCAAAGAAGGGAAGAATCGTGATTTTGCCCCCTGCCGAAAATGGACCGCATAGCAAAGGGACAAAGAAGGGGAAAGAAACTACAGCTTTCTTTTAGCAATCCCCTCTGAATTCAGATTTGACCTATCAATGCACTCTAGGACACTCGTGCAATTTCTTCCATCATCTTAGAGAGGCCTCAGTTTAGAAAATCGTATGAGGCCTGACATAGGGAATGCATGACTCTTCTTTTACAACTCAAGCTTCCTGCTCAGTAGTGAACGCAGAATTCATCTGAGAACTGCAGATTCCCTCTCGTTCAAGCCCAGACTGGAAAGCAGCTGATGATTCATCTTCTCTCTGGAAAGGAGAATCAGGAACACCATATGTTTCCATGAATCTCTCTCTGTCTAAAGAAAAATCCAAAGAATAGCGAGAAAACTGGCTATTTCCCCTCTTCCCAAAGTGGAGTGCCTAGCAAACGCATAAACATGGGAAAAGATAACTGCAGCGCTGGTTTAGCAATCCCACGAGTGTTCAGATTAGACATCGAAATGCGGTCCAGGACCATTGTGTTGTTTCTCTGAGCATCCGACAGTAACCTCACGTTGCGAAGTCTTATGAGTCCTCTTATACCAAATTCCTACTTTTACAACTCAGATTCCTGCTTTTACAGCTCAGTAGTGAGTGCATAGCAAAAATACAAAAAAGGGAAAACAACTAAAGCACTGGTTTAGCAATCCCATGAGTGTTCAGATTTGACATCGAAATGCAGTTTCTCTGAGCATCATAGAGATGCTGGAAATTCTTATGAGGCCTGTTATGGCGAATGCACTATTCTACTATTAAAACTCAGGATACACCCTCAGTAGCAAACAGTAGGGAATGCAGAACTCTACTCTTACAACTCAAGCTTCCCGCGCAGTAGTGAACGCAGAATTCCACTGAGAACTCAAGATTCCCTCTCGTTCAAGCCCAGATTTGCAAAGAGGCTGGTGAGTCACCTTCTGTCTGGAACCAGGAACACCATATGTTTTCACGAATCTCTCTGTCTAAAAAGAAATCCAAAGAAGGGAAGAATCGTGATTTTGCCCCCTGCCGAAAATGGACCGCATAGCAAAGGGACAAAGAAGGGGAAAGAAACTACAGCTTTCTTTTAGCAATCCCCTCTGAATTCAGATTTGACCTATCAATGCACTCTAGGACACTCGTGCAATTTCTTCCATCATCTTAGAGAGGCCTCAGTTTAGAAAATCGTATGAGGCCTGACATAGGGAATGCATGACTCTTCTTTTACAACTCAAGCTTCCTGCTCAGTAGTGAACGCAGAATTCATCTGAGAACTGCAGATTCCCTCTCGTTCAAGCCCAGACTGGAAAGCAGCTGATGATTCATCTTCTCTCTGGAAAGGAGAATCAGGAACACCATATGTTTTCATGAATCTCTCTCTGTCTAAAGAAAAATCCAAAGAATAGCGAGAAAAATGGCTATTTCCCCTCTTCCCAAAGTGGAGTGCCTAGCAAACGCAGAAACATGGGAAAAGATAACTGCAGCGCTGGTTTAGCAATCCCACGAGTGTTCAGATTAGACATCGAAATGCGGTCCAGGACCATTGTGTTGTTTCTCTGAGCATCCGACAGTAACCTCACGTTGCGAAGTCTTATGAGTCCTCTTATACCAAATTCCTACTTTTACAACTCAGATTCCTGCTTTTACAGCTCAGTAGTGAGTGCATAGCAAAAATACAAAAAAGGGAAAACAACTAAAGCACTGGTTTAGCAATCCCATGAGTGTTCAGATTTGACATCGAAATGCAGTTTCTCTGAGCATCATAGAGATGCTGGAAATTCTTATGAGGCCTGTTATGGCGAATGCACTATTCTACTATTAAAACTCAGGATACACCCTCAGTAGCAAACAGTAGGGAATGCAGAACTCTACTCTTACAACTCAAGCTTCCCGCGCAGTAGTGAACGCAGAATTCCACTGAGAACTCAAGATTCCCTCTCGTTCAAGCCCAGATTTGCAAAGAGGCTGGTGAGTCACCTTCTGTCTGGAACCAGGAACACCATATGTTTTCACGAATCTCTCTGTCTAAAAAGAAATCCAAAGAAGGGAAGAATCGTGATTTTGCCCCCTGCCGAAAATGGACCGCATAGCAAAGGGACAAAGAAGGGGAAAGAAACTACAGCTTTCTTTTAGCAATCCCCTCTGAATTCAGATTTGACCTATCAATGCACTCTAGGACACTCGTGCAATTTCTTCCATCATCTTAGAGAGGCCTCAGTTTAGAAAATCGTATGAGGCCTGACATAGGGAATGCATGACTCTTCTTTTACAACTCAAGCTTCCTGCTCAGTAGTGAACGCAGAATTCATCTGAGAACTGCAGATTCCCTCTCGTTCAAGCCCAGACTGGAAAGCAGCTGATGATTCATCTTCTCTCTGGAAAGGAGAATCAGGAACACCATATGTTTTCATGAATCTCTCTCTGTCTAAAGAAAAATCCAAAGAATAGCGAGAAAACTGGCTATTTCCCCTCTTCCCAAAGTGGAGTGCCTAGCAAACGCAGAAACATGGGAAAAGATAACTGCAGCGCTGGTTTAGCAATCCCACGAGTGTTCAGATTAGACATCGAAATGCGGTCCAGGACCATTGTGTTGTTTCTCTGAGCATCCGACAGTAACCTCACGTTGCGAAGTCTTATGAGTCCTCTTATACCAAATTCCTACTTTTACAACTCAGATTCCTGCTTTTACAGCTCAGTAGTGAGTGCATAGCAAAAATACAAAAAAGGGAAAACAACTAAAGCACTGGTTTAGCAATCCCATGAGTGTTCAGATTTGACATCGAAATGCAGTTTCTCTGAGCATCATAGAGATGCTGGAAATTCTTATGAGGCCTGTTATGGCGAATGCACTATTCTACTATTAAAACTCAGGATACACCCTCAGTAGCAAACAGTAGGGAATGCAGAACTCTACTCTTACAACTCAAGCTTCCCGCGCAGTAGTGAACGCAGAATTCCACTGAGAACTCAAGATTCCCTCTCGTTCAAGCCCAGATTTGCAAAGAGGCTGGTGAGTCACCTTCTGTCTGGAACCAGGAACACCATATGTTTTCACGAATCTCTCTGTCTAAAAAGAAATCCAAAGAAGGGAAGAATCGTGATTTTGCCCCCTGCCGAAAATGGACCGCATAGCAAAGGGACAAAGAAGGGGAAAGAAACTACAGCTTTCTTTTAGCAATCCCCTCTGAATTCAGATTTGACCTATCAATGCACTCTAGTGCATTGTGAGTGAGTGTCCTAATGCAATTTCTTCCATCATCATAGAGAGGCCTCAGTTTAGAAAATCGTATGAGGCCTGACATAGGGAATGCATGACTCTTCTTTTACAACTCAAGCTTCCTGCTCAGTAGTGAATGCAGCTTGAAGTCCTTTGTGAGTTCATCGATAAAAACGTACGGTGGGCTTCATTCGCCCTGCTACTTTTTCTATGGCTGCACCCATACTATTCAGGACTAAAAAGGACAGGTCCTTATGGCTCTTCACAGACTATCGAGGCTTAAATGCATTCTGCATTTCAACCAAGTACCCTCTTCCCCTGATGAGAGATATGTTGACCCACCTTTTGAAGGGCAAGATTCTACATGACTTTTTATACCTGGGCATCCTCGTTTCTTTGGACGACATCCTCATCTATTCTGAAACAATGGAGGCCCATGTGGCACTTGTCAACGAAGTCTTAATGCGATTGCTAAATAACCACTTATATGTCAAGTTATCTAAGTGCGAATTTCCTAAGAAGCAGTTGGACTACTTGGGATACAGAATCTCCAGCTATGGAGTTGGGATGGACCCGGCTAAAGTCAGTGATGTTATTCCCTGGGAACCTCCTAGAACCAGGAGACAACTATAGAGCTTCTTGGGATTCGCAGACTTTTACAGACAATTCATCCCACAGTTTGCGCGGGTGGCTTTACCACTGACCAACATACTGAAGACAAAGGAGCAAAGGAACTTGAAGGCAGTGAAGAGGCCTGGAGCTCTGATCCAATGGACTTCCGACTGTCAGAATGCATTTGACCAACTGAAAGTGTTGTTCACATCAGAACCAATTCTATGCCATCCTGACTTCACACGACCCCTAGTAGTCCAGTCAGATGCTTCAGATGTGGCAATTGGGGCCATTCTGCTACAGAAAGATGATGCTGGTGAATTGTGGCCATGCGCTTACCTCTCACAAAATTTTTCAGACACAAAATGACACTGCTACGTGTGGGAGAAGGAAGCATTTGCAGTCTGGTGGGCACTGGGGACATGGTGGCACCTAATAGAAGGGGCTTCTCACCTGTTCGAGGTTTGGACGGACCACAAGAACCTAGAAGCTCTAAAATCTCTGCAGAAATTGAACCCCAAGCAGAAACGATGGGCACAATTTTTCTGATGGTTTAACTTCACACTGAAATACTTACCGGGAGGCAGGAACTTCTTGGTGGATGCCCTCTCTCACTTACCCCAACACAACAGCTTACGAAAGGAGGTTATAGACTCCATCATCCCAACTACCCAATTTGGGCTGGCAGCTACTACGCAGAGCCAAACAGCAGCAGCAAAGGTGGACAAAGACTTGAGAGCCAAGCTCCAACTTGCCTCTCAACAAGATATCTGGCTGAACTCCAATAAAACTTTCCTCATGGACAGGATGGGACTGTGGTGGAAGGGTGAGAAATTGTACATCCCAGAGACCCTATGAAGGAACATCCTGGAGCATTGCCATGATGCCAAAGTGCACCCAATTGTTGTAAGCTACTTCTGTAAAGGGGAGTAGATCCACCCAGCTGTCCTGCTGGTAATTAACATATCACCTAAAGTACTGCCCTAAGACTTGGTTAGATTGTTCACAACCTCTGTTTGTGGAAGGATGATGACTAGAACTAAGCCAATCATCACCAATCATCTTTAGAAAAGTTCTCCAGAATTTGGAGGTGAACTGGATCCCCCAATCTGTGATTATTCTCTCAGGGGTTCTGTGTAGCCTGTGGATGTGCTGTATGAACATCTGCCTGGTTATTGGAATGCTAGTGCAAGGGACAAAGTGCACTTGCTTTGAGAATAGGTTAGTCACTACCCAAATCACTGTCTTTTTGAGGCTCTCCGGTAGGTCTACTATAAAATCCATGGCTATCTGGTTCCAGGGTTGCGTGGGGTTAGCTACATTCTGCAGCAGCCCCCTAGGCTTGCCCCCCCCCTCGGCTTAGCCATTGCACAGGTCAGGCAGCTGCTCTTGTATTCTTCCACATCTTTGCAAAGTGTTGGCCACCAGAACTGTCTCCTTACTAGGTGCATGGTTTTTAGAAACCCAAAGTGCTTGACTGTGCTGTGGCACCTCTCTAGAACTTTCTTCCTCATGGGGTCTGGGATGTAAAGCCTCTATCCATTCCACCATAACCCGTTTCTCTCTTAGTTGGATTTTGTTGCTTTGCAGCCATGTGTCTGCTTTTAGCGCTTTGCATAGTTCTTCCTACACTCCCTCCTCTACCTTTGGGATGGGCTTGGCTTTCTGGTTTCGGGTTACTGCTGCTCCCTCTTGTTGGGTTGGAATGATTGAGCTCACCACCTCCTCCCTTTGGCTGTTGTGTTGGGGTAATCGGGATAAGGCATCAGCCAGAAAGTCTTTTACCCCAGCAGGTATTTTAGAGTGAAATTGAACCAGCTAAAGAACTGACCCCACCTGATCTGCTTGGGCTTCAGCTTCCTTGGGAGGCACAATTCATCAAAGTTCTTATGGTTGGTCCATACCTTGAACGGGTAAGTCACCCCTTCCAGTAAGTGTCTCCAGTGCATTAATGCCCATCACACCGCAAATGCTTCCTTCTTCCATACATGCCAGTGGCATTCCATGTCACTAAACTTACAGGAGAGGTATGCTCATGGCCTAAGCTTCCCTTCTCTACCTCTCTGCAACATCTGATGCGTCAACTTGTACTACTAAAGTGTTGGCAGTGTCAGGATGCCTGAGCACTGGCTCTGAGGTGAATAGTAATTTTAATTGCTCAAATGCTTCTTGGCACTCTGTATCCCATTGTAAGGGTGCTCCAGGTCTGTTTGTCACCTTTACCTCCCCCTTCCCTTTAGATTTTAATAAGTCAGTGAGAGGCAGGGCTACCTGGGCAAATTTCAGAATAAGTGATAGAAATTGGCAAACCCTAGGAAGCTCTGGAGCTGGTTCGAGGTGGCTCCCAATTTACCACATCCTGTATTTTCCCTGGGTCCATCTCAATTCCCCTGCTCGAGACCCGGTACCCCAGGTAGTCTAGCTGCTCCTTGTGAAATTCACATTTTGGCAGTTTAGCATACAACTGGTTCTGCAACAGCCTTGTCAGCACTTCCCTCACCAAGTACTGAACCCCCCCAGTTGGCAATTGAAGGCTGTTTTCCACTCATCCCCCTCCCTGATTTGCACCCTGAAGTATGCTTCTCTCAGGTCCAGCTTAGTGAAAATCTTCCCCTTTGAGAGGTGCACTAGCAAGTCTTTCCTCAGTGGCAGGGGGTATTTATTGGAGATGCAGATGGCATTCAACCCCTGGTAGTCAGTACATACTCATTGAACCGTCCTTCTTGGTTCTGAACAGGACAGGGGCGGCCATAGGGGAAGTGGCTGGTTGGATGAACCCCTGCTCTAAGTTTTTGTCAATGAATTCTTGCAGTGCCTCTGACTCTTTGGGGGTCATGGGGTACAGTCATGGTTTTGGTAGCACGGAACTGATTTGACTTCTCTTCACTGAACACTAACCTCAAGGTCCTGATACTGTTTGGGGATGAGCTCGTACTCTCCCTCCGGTCTCCCCCTTCCCACTGGAGGCACCACCTGCTTGCTCATGGTCTGCTGGCCACTCCTGGGGGTTTGGTTCCTCAGCTCATCTTTCTCCAAAAGCCAGATTCCCCACAGCCCAGTCCACCTGCAGGTTCCATACTTGCAGCCATGCAAGCCCTAGCACTATCGTCTGGTCAGAGATGTGGGCTACTATGAACCGCAAGGCTTCCTTGTGGTCCCCCATCCATATCTGAACCAGTATGGTGCAGTATTTTGCTGAGCCACCCTTCATCGCTGTCCCATCAAGCTGCACAAAATTGATGGGTTTCTTCAGTTTTAATTTTAACACAGTCACCAAATTGGGGTGTATGAGACTCCAGGTACACCCTGAGTCTTGAAGCCCTGTAAGTCTCCTCTTGCTATTACCCCCAGTTGCATTTCCACTAGCATCACTGGGCAGTCTCCACTTACCATCCAATCCATGCACCCTTCTCACTTAGCCCATCCTCTGGCACAGTTTAGACAAGGCTCCTGTCATTTCCCAACTGCGAGAACTCTTCCTCTGTCAACTGTCCCTCCTCCAAGGTGGTATTGTGAGGTTGCCCCCTCTTGCAGTGGCTGGGGCCCCCTTAGGCTTGGCCACTGGGGTTTTGGGACTGCTTTTCCCTGCCAGGGTCCCCACCAGGGTTGAGAGTTGGGGGCAGCCGGCGATGCAGTACCATTCTTTGCCACACTTGAAACATACCTTCTTTTGTGCTCAATGCTCCTTCTCCTCCTCCCATGTTTGGTGGGACACCTTCCTTTCAGGTGCAGCTGCTGAGGCAACAGGTCACCTCCCTTTTGCTTCTCCTTGCAGTTGCTTCCTGATTTGGGCTTGCATGTCCTCCACCTCCCCAGCCAGGAAAATCCGTTCCTTCAGACCATTCCAAAATTTCTGCTTGCAGCCCTCCCTGGAAGCACTCAATTTTTAAGGACTCTGGCCAGTCTGTGATCTTGCTGGCCAGCCTCTTGAACTCTAGGGAGTATTCTAAGACCAACTTGGTCCCTTGCTTAATGTTCTGGAGCGACAAGCTGGCCTTGAGGAATCCAAGGCTGGAGTTAAAATCTCTGGAAGAAACATTAACAATCTCAGATATGCAGATGATACCACTTTGATGGCTGAAAGTGAAGAGGAACTGAGGAGCCTCATGATGAAGGTGAAAGAAGAAAGTGCAAAAGCTGGTTTGCAGCTAAACCTCAAAAAAACCAAGATTATGGCAACCAGCTTGATTGATAACTGGCAAATAGAGGGAGAAAATGTAGAAGCAGTGAAAGACTTTGTATTCCTAGGTGCAAAGATTACTGCAGATGCTGACTGCAGTCAGGAAATCAGAAGACGCTTAATCCTTGGAAGAAGAGCAATGACAAATCTTGATAAAATAGTGAAGAGCAGAGACATCACACTGACAACAAAGGCCCGCATAGGTAAAGCAATGGTGTTCCCTGTAGTAACATATGGCTGCGAGAGCTGGACCATAAGGAAGGCTGAGCGAAGGAAGATCGATGCTTTTGAACTGTGGTGTTGGAGGAAAATTCTGAGAGTGCCTTGGACTGCAAGAAGATCCAACCAGTCCATCCTCCAGGAAATAAAGCCAGACTGCTCACTTGAGGGAATGATATTAAAGGCAAAACTGAAATACTTTGGCCACATAATGAGAAGACAGGACACCCTGGAGAAGATGCTGATGCTAGGGAGAGTGGAGGGCAAAAGGAAGAGGGGCCGACCAAGGGCAAGATGGATGGATGATATTCTAGAGGTGACGGACTCGTCCCTGGGGGAGCTGGGGGTGTTGACGACCGACAGGAAGCTCTGGCGTGGGCTGGTCCATGAAGTCACGAAGAGTCGGAAGCGACTAAACGAATAAACAACAACAACCTTGACAGCATCATCTTGCAAGATTTTGAACAGTTCAGCTGGGATACCGTCATCTCCTGCTGCCTTGCTGTTAGCAATGCTTCTTAAGGCCCACTCAACCTCACTCTTCAGGATGTCTGGCTCTAGCTCACTGACCACACCGTCAAAGCTACCCCCAATATTGCTATCCTTCCTATACAAGTCTTCTGTATATTCTTGCCACCTTTTCTTGATCACGGGAGAGGGGTTAAAAAAAAGGCAAGGTGGTGGTCATGGCAGCTTCTTGCTGGCTGCACTACTACTCTCCAAACCAATGTGGAGTCATGTGTATGTATCATGTGGGTATGGGCATTCAGCCAGTTATGAAACTCATCCATCATCTATTTTCTATTTTATTAATGAGGATATCATGAAACACTTGAATGCTTTGCTGAGATCTGGATAAAGTATGTCCATGGTGCTTCCCTGATCTAGTAGCTAGTAACCATTGAAAAGGAGAAGGTAAACTGGATGTGACTTGTGATAAACCCAAGCTGACTTTTGTTAACTGTTACATTCCCACCCCAGTGTTCACAAATATGCTATTTAATAATCTGCTCAAAATCTTGCCCAGTCTGGAATTTCCTGGGTCCTCCTTTTTTTTTTTTTTTGAAGACGGGGTGACATTAGCTCTGTTCCAATCTTCCAGCCCTCACAAGTCCTCCATGGGTTCTCAGAGATTAATAAGAAGGCTTATATTAGTTCCTTAAGCCCCTTGGAATTCATTCAGCACTGGAAACTTGCAATCATTTAAATTAGCTCAATGTTCTTTTACCCTCGTTTCTCCTGAGTTGCAACTACCTCTTTCCAGTAGTGTCACAGCAGTGGCCAAATAGGGCTTCTTTTTCTTTTTGAGAAAAGAGATGTAAGATATGAGTTAAGACATTTTGTCAGATTCCTCCGATCAAAGGCTTCACAGAACCCCTTATTAGAGCATCTTCCATCACTTCCTTATCAAGGGGTTAGACTCTCTGTCTCTGGATGGTAGGGGGTGTTAAGTTGGAGTGTGAATTGCATTATTATGGCTACAGATTTATGATGGTTCACATCAAGGCCAGTCATTAAAGATACACCAGCAACATCACCTGGATGGGAAGGGGGGTGGCATACTTTCATGGGAAAGGGAGGCAAACAAGGGAATGTAGTTTTAAATGTATGTTTTAGCAGGAATTCTCCATTCGCAGCTTTACCTCTGTCCTAGTCATTTCACTTCATTAAATAGTTAAAGGATCCCAGGCTCCTGACTCATTGTGTGAATGTTCGAATGGTCTAGTGCTGACACATTTTGCCTTCTTGCCATCATATGGGTTGGTATATTGTTTTCTGCTACAAGAATTAAGTTACTATGGTAACAAATCACTCTGGCAGAGTCAGAATGTCAGACTTAATTGTCCTCAGGTTTGGGTGTGAAAAGGATGACCATATAAGGGAAAGCTGATAATTGCCTGGGGGAGGGAATTTGCCTGGACTTGCCACAAGGAGTTTGTTTCCTTTTTGCAGCCTCTCATTCCAGCAGCCTTTTTCCCAGCTCTGTGCATGTGAATGCATGAGCTTGTAAATAAGTTTATGTAAGAAGCTTCTGAGCCTATCCAGCTCTGTATATGGATCACTGTTTATGTTTTATGCTTTCTGTAAATACATTTGTTTTTATAGAAATGCCCAGTGTGTGTTTTTTCTGATCCCTCAGGCCAGACACTTTCCAGCACTCTGAACAGGTTATAGGCCCAGACCAGAGAGAGCAGAGAGATCAGCTCCACACCTCCTTAGCATTTTAAAAGCAGGTAACAAAGACCTGTGAAGATTTTCTTTGGAGCTGCCTGAAGGCTTTCCAGCCACTGCCAGTCTTCAGGACAAAGAAGCCAGCTGAGGTGACTTGCAAAAGAAGGAAGAAACCAGGGCTGCCTCCCAGCCCTCAGTGATGCCTCTTGAGCATCTGCCAGAGACCAACTACCTGAATTGGGCCCTGAAGATCGAGATGTATCTTCTCAGAGAATCTTTGGATGCCAATTGGTGAGGAAACCCCCCCAAATCCCAGTGCTGAAAGACAGGATGAGAGGGCTAGAGCAACCATTATCCTGGGAGTTGAGGACAATCAGCTAGTGCATGTGCATGGCATGCAGTCTGCAAAGCAACTTTGGGACACTTTGAGAGACTTGTATGTAAAGGCAACAGCAGGGAGTAAAGTTACCCTGACAAAAAAGCTGTACAAAGCTTACCTAGCAGAGGGAGATAGCCTTCCTGAGCACCTGCATCATATTCAGCAGCTGTTTGTTGAGTTGCAGGAGAGAGGAATGGAATTTACACCTCTCACAAAATCCTATATCCTTCTGTCCTCATTGAATGAAATGTGGGACATGCTGATTTGTACCCTAGAGGCTATGCCTGAGGTGGACCTCACCCGATGCATGGACTGTTTCAATTCAAAAGTATGTTGTTTGGGTTACATGGAGTGCCTGCAACCTTCCAAAGGCTAATGAATCAAATATTGCTAGGAAGAGACAAGTGGTGTGCAGCTTATTTGGACATCCTCATATATAGTAAATAATGGGAGGAACATCCTGAACATATACTATGTATCAAATAGTTTAAAGGAGGCTGGTCGGCATATAAATCCTGAAAAATGTCATTTAGTTTTTCCGAAAATCTGTTATTTGGGCTTTATCATTGGAAAAAGGAGAAGTTAAATCAGAACAGAGAAAGGTGGAAACTTTGAAAAAAGTAGAACCTCCAAAAACTAAGGGGTTCCTGGGGTTGGCTGGTTATTGGTGGTGAAAGGTCCCCTGTGCAAGCACCGAGTCATGTCTGCCCCTTTGGGGGATGCCGCTTTCGCAATGTTTTCTTGGCAGACTATAGCTGAGTTGTTTGCCATTGCCTTCCCCAGTCGTCACCTTCTCCAGCAAGCTGGGTACTCATTTTACTGACTTCAGAAGGATGGGAGGCTGAGTGGACCTGAGCCAGCTACCCAAGAATCCAGCTTCTGCTGGGATTGAACTTGTGTGATGGGGAGAGTTTCAGTTGCAATACTGCCGCCTACCCCTCTGCGCCACACGAGGCTTCTTGGCTGGGTATTACCAACATTTTATACTGCATTTTTCTACATTGGCACAACCTCTGACTGACCTTACGAAAAAGACAGAGCCTGCCAAAATAAGATGGACAGAAGAATGCCAGGAGGTGTTCAAAAAAATAAAACAAGCCTTATGTAAAAAACCAGTATTACGCAGTCCAGACTTTGACCAGTCATTTGAATTACAAGTGGATGCTTCCAATGTGGGATTGGCTGCTGTACTCATGCAAACCTATGATGGAGTGGCCCATCCTATCAATTATATCTCTAAAAAGCTACTCCCTCGAGAACAAAAATATAGTACAATTGAAAAGGAAGTGTATGCCATCAAATGGGCTAGCGAAGCATTCCAAATCTATTTATGGGGTAGAGAGTTTACTGTGGTCACAGACCACCAAACTCTAAAGTGGCTCCAGCAAATGAAGGCTCGAGCCAGGTTCTTGTCAATGAACTCCCGCAAAGTGGCAAGTTCTTTCTTAGTCATAGGGTAAATCTTTGGCTTCAGCAAGGGGACGTCTGGAAGCAGTTCAATGGAACAGTCAGTCTTGCGATGGGGGGGTAACTGGTCGGCCTCCTCCTCCCCAAAAACATCGGCAAAGTCCGAGTATGTGGCTGGAAGATCTTCCAAGGGGGATGGGGAAGGCAGAGAAGCAACAACCTCTGCCTGCCCAGCCGTTGGAGGCATGGCACACCCCAGAAGGGGAGCTTGATAGAAGCCATCCTCAAAGGTAATGGAGCGGGACCGCCAATTGATGTAGGGGTTATGTGAGGTGAACCAGGGAATCCCTAAGACAACCAAAGGATTCCCTATGGGGGTCACGATGAACTGAATGAGTTCGAAATGGGACCCCATATGCAAAGCGACTTTGCCAGTAAAATTGGTAGCCGCCCCCCCGCCCCACTGTGGAGCCATCCAGCTGTTGAAAAATCAGCGGCTTTGGGAGAGGGAAGCAGGGCAAATCCAAAGCCTTGACTAAGTCAGGATGGATTAAACATCGAGAACAGCCCAAGTCCAATAAAGCCCGGACCTCAAGGGATTTGGATTGAAATCCCAATTCAATTTTGACCGCAAGGATAGGGCAATCAGCACTCACCATGTTAGGATTGTGCCCGGATCGAACTACCTGCCCCGTGGCGCCGGTTAAGACAGGTGGAAGTCGTTTCCCACCAGCTGTTCCAAAGCCTCTAATTCATCTCCCGGGGTGTAGATATCATCGTCGTCCGCAGTAGCCAGCGCCCCTGTCAACCGACGAGGAGGGTTGGTCGGTTTCTTGGTTGGTTTTTGAGGCACTTTTGTGGAATGATCCGGTACCTTAGCTTTAGGGCAGTCAACAGCGCGGTGACCCGGATTTCCACAGGTGATGCATTGCCCACGGACAAAGCGGCATTGCTTCTCCGCATCCCATCTAGAGGTCAACGGAAGACCCAGAGCTCGGGTAGTGGAGACAGGCTTGTCTTCTTTGGTGGCCATCATAAAAGTGCACTGGGCATGTTCTGCTTTACCAGCAAGGCAAATCCAATCATGTAAGGAGTTGGGATCATCCCGGCCAAGTGCCCAGCGTAAGACTTCGCGATTGAGGCCATCCTTAAAGCGATCAATCAAGGTGGCCTTGGACCATTCAGGAACTTTACCTGCCAAAACCTTGAATTCAAGCGCATAGTCAGCCACAGGCTTCTGTCCCTGAACCAGTTCTTTAAGAGCGTCCTTAGCCCTCTCTTTAGCTAAGGGATCTTCAAAGTAGTGCTTCAGTGCAGCCAAAAAGGCATCAAATGTGGCCAGGGCAGGGGCCCCAATCTCCGACAGTTGTACATACCAGTCAGCAGCCCTGCCTTTCAACTTCGTGGCCACTGCAGCTATCTTCTCCTCCTCCTCCGAAGGAAAGAGGTGGCCGTGCCATCTCATGAAGCTGGCGGCATTGGTGAGAAAGAAGGATGGGTTAGCGGGGTCACCATCGAACTTCACCGGGAAGTCCCAGGGGGCTCCCCCACCTGATTGTTGCCTTGGGGCCACCTCTATGGGAGTGGATCCATGCAGACCCGATGGAAAAGCTTGTGGTGGGGTTCCTCCTCCAGCAGCTGGTGATGGGGAAGGCGGGAGGCTAGGTGCCCTCATTGCCCCGGGACCTTGGACGATCTGCACTAAGTCCCCAAAGGCAGCCGACATAGAATGCAAGACATGTTCCATGGAATCGATTTTGGACTCCAGGACCCTAATCCTGTCAGGTGTAGCGGAGTCCTCCAGCACTGGACCTTCCGGTCGTGGGCTCCCTGATACATCTGGTCACACCTCTCTAGGAGTGTCGGGCCAGCGGAGCTTCCATGTGGAGCAGGACGTGCCTGGTTGGGGGTCCACCAGGGCATCCCATAAAAAGTGTTCCTGTGTCTCCATGTCGTTGGGGGGGGGTTTCTTCGACCCCGCAGTAGAGTAGGAGTCCCTGGACTGAGGTGTGGCTTGAGCTGGGACAGGGCTTGGGTCCCTGCTCGGGAACGTCGACTCGGGGAGTTGTTCTGCCTGCTCCTTGAGCTCCATGGAATCCTTTCCCCCCTCAGCCATCACTAATTCCTCTTTCACAAGAAAATTTTCCGGTAAATAGTAGCGAGGTTGGTTTGAAAAAATGATTCTCAGCTTTATGTGATGATTGCCTTATCCTAAATAAAACTCTCAGACTCAAAATGTCAATTCAGGTTCTGGATTTATTTAGAAAAGAGTGCAAACAGGTAAAAAGCTGAGAATGAGAAAAGCGCGCCTAAACTCAATAGCGTCTTTGCAAACAACACCCCACCCCCTCCTTCACATACAGTTCGCCCACATTCCCAGGTGCTCCTAACGAGCTCTGCTGATCAATTGGCAAAAAGACCTTGACATTTCAGAGATAGCCTAAACACATTCCTCCGGGCACAGATCAGCACGTCTTCTGTACAAGGCTCTCAGCAGCACCCTCCCAGCCCGGACACATATGGCAAGCGAACCATTATGATGTAGACAAACATGGGAACAGTGAACATGACAGATACATATCCAAGACTGACCTGGTGGTATCTCTCCTTGCAGCCTTACAAATTTAATATCACCCATAAAGCAGGACAGCAGAACTGGGTTGCAGACTTCCTCTCAAGATTTGGAGAGGATACCAAACTCACCCTCACCTCCTAAGCATTGAAGAAGAAAGAGGAAAAGAAAAAAAAACAAGTTGGTTGGTTGTTTTTATATAAAGGAGGGAGGTGTGTGGGAGGATGGGCTGTACCCTGATTGCAGGCAGCTGGGATTGCGTTCCTCCCTTTTACTCCTAAATCACTTCAGCATCAGGATGGCAGGGAGATTGTTAAAAAGCCCTGTGTTTGGAACAGCCGAGTGGTGTTGGTAGTAGTGGTGGTGTGGTGGGTGTGTAGGAGAGAAGCAGACAACAGGAGAAAGCGAGGGAGAGTGCGGCAGTAAAGGTTTGTAGAAAAGCCAGGAGCAAGGGAGACTGTCCTTTTAAAGGAGCATTGTATCCTGGAGATAGTAGTAGTGTTTAATAGTTATAGTAATAGTGTAGTATAATTATAGCCATAGCTTAGTAACTTACATGTATTAGTTAGAATAGATATAGTTTACAGTAGTAATAGTGATAGAAATATAGGTTAGTTGGAAATTGTATTAGTTGGTCACCTGGGTAGAAAGAGCACTTTTATACTGTCACTATGATTTTCTAAGTAAAATAACCACCAACAGGAAAGGGGAGAAAAATGGTCTTCATGTGCAGTGTCTCATTGGGGAATGTCTTGGTGGGTCTGGGTAAACAACCCTTGGGTATCAAATGAACCTGTGACAATCTTGGACAGAATGGTAAATTGGTTAGTTCTGATGTGGTCTCGTTCTTCACCAAAGTGCTGATCCAAGAGACATTAAGAAAGTCTTTCCTGAAGACGTCACCAACCTCTTCCATCATTGTCTCATAACCAGCTCCTTCCAATAGTACAATGAATTTTATGAGCAAACTGTAGCCATGGGGAGCCACTGAGCCCAGTCATAGATAATTTCTATATGTAGAAATTTGAACAAAGGGCACTGGCTGCTGCACCTGGTATGTGGATGACACTTTCATGATCTGGAGTCATGCTGAAGAAGAACTCAAGAAATTCCTAATATATAGCATCCATCCTAATATTCAATTTACAATGGAAGAGGAAACAGATGGCAAATTGGACAGATCATTCAGAAAGAAAATCAACAACTAGGACATAAAGTATATTGAAAGCCAACACAATCGCCATCTACATAAAAGTTCCAACCTTTTGCCAGAAGAGAAACATCAAAACTCTTAATGACCATGCCAGATGCGTCTGAGCCCAAAAGATTAGCAAATGGATTGAGACACCTTGATAATGCTCTACAAGCTAACGGGTACTCTACTGGTGAGATCAGGTAGTGAAAAGCATGAGAAGCAGTGAGCAAGGAGCCAATGGTGGCAACGGAAGGCAACATTAAAAACAACGGAAGGCAACATTAGGTGTCACTTGCAAGACAAAATGTAAGGGATCAAAACATGAACAGAGTGAAACTGGTTTTGTTTTCATTTATATAGTTGGGTTTACATTGACAGAGAAGATTGACTCACAAAGAGGCTTTCAAGTACAATCCATGCAAAAAGTACCATTATTTGGGATTCATGATATAGCTTCCTTGCATCTGGTAATCCAGCCTGAGTTCTAGCTTCTTCCCTCCAATGGCAGGGATCAGGGAGAGAAGGGGAAGAGTACAAGAGATGCAGATGATCTGGGATGGAGAGAGAATGATACTAAAGGCACCAACCCATAAAAAAGGTCCTACAGGTAGCAAGTATATCCTGCCCATCACATAATGTTGGTTGAGCCCTTTGATCTTGATACATGACTGCTCCCGTGCCCAAAATGTTGGCTCTTTGTAACCATGGCCCCAGATGCTTGGGCTGTCAGCCCTTTAAAGTAGACAAGACTAAGATACCAATGCCATGTAAGTTTTATTATTGTATTTTATATTATATTTGTCTACCTTTATTGTACCAAGGGACGTGGTGGCGCTGCGGGTTAAACCGCTGAGCTGTCGATCGGAAGGTCGGCGGTTCGAAACCGCGCAGCGGGGTGAGCTCCCGTTGTTAATCCCAGCTCCTGCTCACCTAGCAGTTTGAAAACATGCAAATGTGAGTAGATCAATAGGTACCGCTTCGGCGGGAAGGTAACGGCGTTCCGAGTCGTCATGCTGGCCACATGACCCGGAAGTGTCTATGACAACGCCGGCTCCAAGGCTTAGAAACGGAGATGAGCACCGCCCCCTAGAGTCGGATTCGACTGGACTTTACGTCAAGGGAAACCTTTACCTTTACCTTACCTTTATTGTGAGAGCCAGTTTGGTATAGTGGTAAAGACATCAGGCTAGAAACTGGGAGACCATGAGTTCTAGTCCTGCCTTAAACACAAAACCAGCTGGGTGACCCTGGGTCAGTCTCTCTCTCTCAGCCCTAGGAAGGAGTCAATGGCAAACCGCTTCTGAAATCTTGCCAAGAAAACTGCAGAAACTAGTCCAGGCAGTTGCTGAGAATTGGATATGATTGAGCAGCAGGAAAAAAAAAACTTTTATTGTAAGTTCATCTTGAAGATCATCATTCAGCCCCTCTAAACCGGTCAATAAGGGCCACCTCATTCCATCCGACGTCTTTGGCTAACAGCTTAGTCTGCAATGAACAGTCTTACTTTACTGTTGCCTTGCTTGAGTTTCCAACTCTCCTGATTGGCTGGACACTCTGGATGGGATCCTCAAAACGGCCTCTAAATCTCCCAAGGAAGTTTTGATAATTGTTCAGTATTGGGTCATTGCCTTCTGTCATGGGAATGGCCCACTTCGCTGCTGAGAACCAGCTGCGTTACTTTAGTCCATCATATCACCTCCCGCTTCATTCCATCACATGGCCGTGGTCTAGTTTTCTGATATCCTGGTGTTTCACTAGCAGCTGTGCCTGGCACCTTCTGAAACAGTAAACTGCTTTATGGTGCAACTGAACAGAGACGGACTGGGCTCTTGTATTTGAACCTGGCAAGCTGATCTCTGATTGGTCCATGTCACAGGAGTCAAAGAAAACTGGTTCCTCATCTAGGTAGACTTTCAATTGGTCCATTCTGAACACATTCCAAGAGAACCAACTCCTGACTGGCCTTTCCTTGAGCCAGGCTGCTGATTGGTTCTTTGTGTCGGTGGACTTCTGCTTAGAGTATTTTGGAAAATTCCAAGAGAGCTGGTTCCTGATTAGGCTGTCTTCGAGCCAAGATACTGCTAAATGTTATTTTTGGTGAGGCTGCTGGACATTCTTTTTGATTAGTTAACAGCTATTTAGTCTTGGTGTGCTGTAAAGCTGGGATCCATGCTTTGTTGATTTTCAGACTCTCCTCCTTTCCTATTGAAGTTGTTGGAATAATTATGGATCTCAGTAGCCTCTCTGTGTAGTTGCACATGGTAGTTCCACACTTCTGTTGGAATAGAGTGCTGAGACCAGTGATCACTGTGTCCTCTCTGCTGAAAACTTTTTTTTATCCCTTTGAAACTATTGAGCTTGTTTTTCTTCTGAGCCACAGAATGTTTGCCAAGTTCTAAGTCATTAGTTTCCATCTGGCTATTCAGGCATCCTGGCTTAACTGTTGGGTTAACTGTCTTACCTCTCCTTTCCATCAGGACACTGTCTGTGTTCCCAGCTGCTAAAGCCTGGCAGCTCTTCCCAAACTTTCAGCACCCTGGCATGGTCCTTCTCTCCCACCCTTCTCTCCCACCCTGCTCTGCAGCAGCAGCAGAATTTAAATGTAATTTTCTTCACCTCTTCTTTGGGAAGACCATGACCTGGCAGAGCTTGAGCCCCAGAACAGCTGGAGTTGGTGAATGATTTTGTTGTCTGTCCCATACAGCATTTCTGCAAATGAAAAGCTGACTTTCCTTTGAAATGCACAGTGTTAGCAGTAGTTATTATAATGGCACTACTGCAGTCCATGGGAACATTCCATTTTTCTATTTGCTTGGACAAGGCATATTTTGTGGAAACAAATATTGTATTTTATTAACCCAGGTTTAGTACATTGTATGAGCTCAGACAATGTCCACAAAAATAAAATCAGGTGTTGCCAGTGTGGCATGATTTCAGTCTATTTTGTTGTTTTCCCTTCCCTTTGTAAGCAAAAGTCTCCGACAGACTGGAGATGCTGTCCAGAAACAAAGGGATGGAATCAGCAAAGAGGAAATGGTGTTTCACACCCAGATTCTGTCTCATTGGCTGATTCCAATTTGGGTGCTGTAGGGCTCATCTTCACATCCTGCAATTGTGACTTGAACATGCCTTGCTCACCATTTTATGGGCCATATCCTCTTGTGTTTACCATTTATAGTCTTGTCAGTGGGTCATATACAAATAGTTGTTAAATAAATAGATAATATGGTTTAAGGAGCACATGGGACACAGAGGGAAGCATTTTGACTCTGACTTTCATTTGTGGAAGAGCTAGAAAGAAAGATTAGAAGTGGCTGCTGGGACCAATGACCAGACGAGATGCACTGCTGAGAGGGACTGTGTTTGGTTGGCTATTTTTCAGGCAGCTCCCACCTCTCTCCAGTCCCCTTTTAGTTCATGTGTGCTACTTTTAAATAGTTTTAGATTTAGGGCTCTTCCACATGGCTGAGTTAAGGTACTATCCATCAGTTCTTTAGAAAAATAGAAAACATCAAATTTGCTGCATAGTGATCCCTATTTTGCCACAGGAACGATGCTGGCAAATGGTGCTGCCCTTATTTGATGGTATCTGGGGCTCTGTTTCCCTTCCCTCCCATCAAAAATCTACCAATCTCTCTCCAATTGTATGTGGAGGTGAGATTTGACGGATGGCTGGACTGGTGAGTTTAGTTTTATGCAAACATTTTGCACAAATGCATTCAAAGGGAGCCCAAATATCAGCTGATATCAATTGGACACAATTTTAGGTTTCTGATATTTATTTATTTATTTATTTATTTAAAAGAACTCATATGGCTGCCTGTCTCACATAGTGATCCTAGATGGCTTACTACAGCCAATAAAAACAAAATAAAAACAGAACAAATGCATCCCACCAGGCACCATACCAACCTCCTGACTCAACCCCTCCTAGCTCAATGCTTGGGGATAGAGCCAGGTCTTCATGTCCTTCTGGAAGGCTAAAAAGGTGGTGGGGGCCCTCAAATGTCAGGAGGGAGGCTATTCCAAAGGGCTGGGGCAGCTACAGATGATGTATCAGATGATAGTTGGGCTTTTTTGGCCATGTGTTTAGCACTGTTCTAGAACAGTACTTACACCCATGTTCAGAAGAAGCTGAGTACGAGTTTAATGATATTCCAGAGGTACACTAAAGCCATAATCAGGAGGAGCTGGACATTCATGTAGTGCTATTCCAGAAGTGCAGTAAGCCCATTTTTCCCACACCTTATATCATTTTGCAGCCTCAAATTAACCTCCTGGTGAGCGTTAATTCCTAGCAAATGCCTGGATGAGTCTCTGCAGTTTTCTTGGCAAGGTTTTTTGGAAGTGGTTTGCCACTGCCTGCTTCCTAGGGCTGAGAGAGTGTGACTGGCCCAAGGTGACTCAGCTGGTTTTGTGCCTAATGTGGGACTAGAACTCCCAGTCTCCCGGTTTCTAACCTGATGCCTTAACCACTACACCAAACTGGCTCATTCTTAACTTTTCTATCTGCTAATGCGCCTGAACTATTGTGTGATATATTAAGTAACTGAGGATGGTTATTCCACTGCATGCCCACCCCCCCCACCCCCCAACTTCCTGATTCTGTGCTCAGCCCAGTAGATGCAGTGTTGAATGATTGTTTTGCCCTTTGGCTTCAAGCCAGGATGAAGAAATGGTTGAAGAGATGTATGTTTGGTAGTGCTTTTGAAACCAAACATACATCTCAATTGTATGTCAGGAGGTGGGCTGAGGATCATCTACTTCTTCCATTTGAGCTATTGCTCCTCCCTAAATGCAGTAACAGACTCATCCATGGATCTCCAGGGCAACAGTCATTGTAGGTTCCATTAAAAACCTGCAATACGTTCCTTTTTCCTTCTTGGGCGGAAAAAAGCATTGGCAATGTAAGTGTGTGTGTGTGTGTGTGGTGTGCTAGCTCTAATTGATTTTCTACATATTAATATGTCAATCACAAGGGGAGGTATTAATAACTCATAAGTGAGCTTGACATTCCTGTTAATTAAGTAGACATCCTAATTCTAATCCACTGAATATTAATCACTGGGGGAATTAAAAGGCTTCAGCAGAAGATACTTGGTTATTGTGAGATCCTTCCTTCTTGTATGCAGTTGGCAAGCAGCTCCTCTGCGGGTCTGATATCCTTAGAACAGGGGAGAGCAGCCCACAGCCTGCAGGCTGCAGGCACCTCAACCCCCTTTTGGGAGCCCCCCAAATTTGCAGTAGTTCACGATACACTTTTTTTATTTGAAAAAATCAAAGAGGGGTAAAATTTCTGGGTGAAACTTTTTATAAGCTTAACTCACCTCTAAGCTCTCAAAATATTTTTAAGTCTGCAAATTCTTTTTCCTCTCCCCTAGGGAGATCACTGCCAAGACATCCCACTGCAAAAATAAAAGCCTTTAAAATGTGTTGCCTGATGGACACCAGGAGGTGGCCAGCCCACTTTTGAAGGAGACATCATTAAAGTCTCACACTCCTTTCAGTAGTTGTATGAACTTCAGTAGTATGAACTGATAGCTAACTTAACTGGAACAGGCATAGGCGACAGTGGTTTGGGCTGTCCTGCATTGGATCCCCAGAGGAGCTGCTCACTGCCCCAGTTGGGGACCTGCTCTTGAGGAGCCAGGGCTAACTCTGCCACTTTTCTCTTCTAGATGATTTGGCACCTTATGTGACTTTCCTAACTGCCCTTCCCTGCAACTCTGGCTGGCTAAGACCAGGAGTAAGAGCTCCAGCCAGGAAGCCTCCTCCCCTCTCTGGGTAGCTTTCCCTCAGCTGGGCTCCCTCGGGGACTGGGAAGAGGACCGTGCAAGAGGTGCATATGATAAGGGGAAGGAAACTGCCCTTCCAACCTCCTCCTCTTGCTTCTCCCCTCTGGGCACTGGGGCAGCACAGGAATTGGGTCCCAGGGCAGCTGAAGGTGAGCAGGGAACAGACCATGTACATACAGAGGTGCTGGGGCATTTGGCCTGGTCTAATGCCATTTTGGGTACTGCAAACATTCTCTTTCAAGGATTTGGGATATTTGGGAGGTGGGGTGAAATTGACAAGAGTTCTGCCAGTAGCTGATGATACTCAGCTTTACATCTCCACCCCTGGCAAATTAAGCAATGCTGTTGATGTGCTGTCTTGGTTTCTGGAGGCTGTGGGGGTTTGGATGGAGAACAACAGACTCCGGCTCAACCCTGGCAAGACTGAGGGCTTTGGGGTTTTGGGGCCATCTGGCTCCAGGGATTTACCATCTCTTATTCTGGATGGGGTGGCACTGCCCTAGACAGAGCCAGTGTACAACCTGGGGGTCATTCTGCACTCATGACTCCTGCTCAAAGAGGGCCTTTGCACAGCTGTGTGTTGTGCACCAGCTGTGCCCTTTCCTGGACTGAGAGGCTCTGCTCTCTGTCATTCATGCCCTGGTTATGTACTCCACATGGGGCTGCCCTTGGAGAGCATTTGGAAGCTGCAGCTAGTGCAAAATGCAGGAGCATGGGCAGTTATGTGTGCTCCTTGATCACTGCATGTTTCACCTCTGCTCTGCAAGCTGAGGTGGCAGTTTGCTTCCGGGTGCAACTCAAGGTGCTGGTAATGACCCATAAAGCCATACATGGCATGGGACCAGGTTATTTCAGGGACTGCCTCTCCCTGGTTACATCCCATTAGGTCTGGCAGAAGACAGGTGCCATCTACCATCTGAGAGAGACTTTTCTGCTGTGGCACCCTCCCATCATTCCCAAAACTTAGATTGGCCCTTACCCTTCTGGCCTTTAGGCTTTGTCGTCTTGCCTGAGGATCCGGTAGTCATTGTGTGAAGCCTGATAAATGATTATATTTAAATATAAATGACTATATATTTCGATACCCATGGTATCCTTTTGGGTTGGCTCAGGAAGTTGGGGGTGGGTGGCGTACTTTTGTGCTGGTTCACCTCCTTTCTCCAGGGCCGGACCCAGTCGGTGTTAATAGGAGAGGAGAGATTGGGCCCACAGGCCCTCCTTTGTGGGGTGCCGCAGGGTTTGGTACTCTCTCCTCTCCATTTTAACATTGATATGAAACCATTGGGTGAGATCATCCATCTCCACGGGATGAGGTATCATCAATATGCGGATGATACTCAGCTATACATCTCCATCCCAGGGGAAGTAAGTGATGCTGTGGCTGCCCTTTCCAGGTGCCTGGGGGCTGTTGGGATCTGGATGGGGAACAACAGGCTTCAGCTGAACCCTGGTAAGATGGAGTGGCTGTGGGTTAATGGCCCCTTGGCTTCCAGGAATTTGCCATCTTTAGTTCTGGATGGGGTTGCACTGCCCCAGACAGAGCCGGTGTGTAACTTGGGGGACCTTCTGGACTCACGACTCCTGCTAGAAGAGCAGGTGGCAGCTGTCGCCAGAAGGGCCTTTGCGCAACTTCATATTATGTGCCAATTATGCCCCTTCCTGGAGCGAGAGGCCCTTCGAATGGTCACTCATGCCCTGGTCATCTCCCATATAGACTATTGTTATGCGCTTTACATGGGGCTACCCTTGAAGAGTATCCGGAAGCTACAGTTGGTCCAAAATGCAGCCGTGCGGGCCATTTTAGGTGCTTCAAGATCAGCACATATAACTCCGTTGCTTCACGAGTTGCATTGGGTTCCGGTTTGCTTCCAGGTCCAATTCAAGGTGTTGGTTATCACCTTTAAAGCCCCCCATGGCATGGGTCCAGGTTACCTAAGGGATCGTCTCATCCTTGTTACATCAACCAGTCCCACCTGGTTGTGCAGAGAGGGCATGCTACGGACCGTGTCTGTAAGAGAATTCCATCTGGCAGGGTCCAGGAGCAGGGTCCTTCTCTGCAGCAGCCTTCTCCTGCCCTTTGGAACATCCTTCCCCTGGAAGTGAGGTTATGTCAGGGTCAGACTCGCTTCGCAATAAGACACAGACTCACTTAATGGGTATTAAGGATTTCTGGTTTATTGGAATGGTGGCTGACAGAATGAAAAACGGGAATGGGGTGTGTGGTGTGGAGGTGCCCATTTTATACCCTCTTGTAGGGCCCCGGGCTCCTCCACCCTCTATTGTCCCAATCCCTCTTGATGGGACCCTTGATTGCTGCCTGGGCGTTTTCCCGGTGTCTTCTCTTGTCTTCTTGATTCTGGTGTGTCCTCCAGGGCACCAGGTGCGGCTTATCTCTGTTCATCCGATGTCCTTCTTTTCAGCTGCATATGGGTCCATGGGTGTGGGTGCTTTGGGTGCTTGTTTTAATCCCTGGTTTAATTATCTTCTTCCTCTATTCCTTGATGATCATGATCTACGTTGTGAGGCTCTTTGTGCCTTGCAACGAGGTCATGACATGCTGCCCCCCAAAGATGTCTTTATGGTGCTGGTTTCTCTGGGTATGCCTCGTGGAACTGTCTAGTTAGTTGTCTTGCCATGACATGTTGTGCCTGGACCCACTCTGGGTGTGGGAAATGTTTCCATTTAACGAGGAATTGCAGCTTAACTCTTTGCTTTCTTGAGTCCAGTATCTCTTGTACTTCAAAATGTTGTTGGTTGTCTATCATTACCGGTGGGGGCGGAGGTTCTTCCATATGCCATTTGGATGTGCTTGTTGGTTTCAGTAGTGCACAGTGGAATACTGGGTGGACCCGTCTCAAGTTGTGGGGCAGTTCCAGTTTGAAAGTAACTGGGTTGATTACCTGTGTGATTTTGAAGTGTCCGATGAATTTCAGTGCCAGTTTCTTCGAGGGTTGTGAGGTTTTTATGAACTTAGTGGAGAGGTAGACCCTATCTCCCACTTTGTAGTTCGGTGCCTCTGCCCTGTGGTTGTCCGCATATTTTTTGTACGTGGTTTGTGCGTCTGCTAGGGCCGTTTGGATGATTGGCCAGGTTGTTGCCAGCTGTGCCGCCCAGTCGTCTGGTGAGCAGGGCAGGGTCTCTGGTTGCGGCAGTTCTGGTATCGGTACAAAGTCCCTTCCGTAGACCACCTTAAATGGGGTGTGGCCAGTGCTCTGATGTACTGCATTATTATAGGCTACCTCTGCAAAAGGTAGTAGGTCTACCCAGTTGTCCTGTTGGTAGTTTATGAATGCCCTTAGGAACTGTTCAAGTGTTGAGTTTAGGATCTCTGTAGATCTGTCCGTGTGCGGATGCCACGCAGTGGACAGTGCTTGCTTAGTCCCGATTAGTTTTAAAAATTCCCGCCAAAACTTTGACGTGAACTGTGTGCCTCTGTCGGTCACCAACCTGCAGGGGGCGCCATGGATCCTGTATATATGTGTTAGGAACAAGCGTGCCAGTTGTTGTGTGGAGGGGATGGTTGCACACGGGATGAAGTGTGCCTGCTTTGAGAAATAGTCTTTTACCACCCATATCACTGTTTTCCTTTGGCTGGGTGGGAGGTCCACAATAAAATCCATGGAAATTTCTTCCCATGGGCGGGAGGGGCTGGCTACTGGCTGTAGCAGCCCTTGGGGTTTACCCCCTTTCCGTTTGGTGGTGGCAGTTGGCCATGTAGTCTTTCACGTCTTTTCTCAGGTTGGGCCACCGAAATTGCCTCCTCATTAGGTGAAGGGTTTTTACAAACCCAAAATGTCCTGCAGTCTTGTCATTGTGCGATCTGTGTAAGATTTCCCCCCGCAGTGATTCTGGCACGTACAAGGCTTTCTCTTTCCAGGCGATGCTGTCCTTGACAGATACATGGTGTCGGTTGTTTTGCAACCATGTATCTGTTTGTAGTGCTTGTGTGAGTCTTTGTTGCCAGTTCGGTGAAATTGAACGCCGGCTCCAATCGTTCCCTGTCGTTCGTGCTGGCGTGCGCTGATTCCTTCTTTGGCTGCACATGACAGCTGGGCAGCCCAGCTGTTTCTCAGTCCATACTGTCCCCACGATGTCAGAGGCTTGCGTGTTGTCCTGTGGCTGTCGGGAGAGGGCATCCGCCAGAAAGTTCTTCTTGCCCGGTATGAACTTCAGCATGAAATTGAACCGGCTGAAGAACTGAGCCCAACGCACCTGCTTCGGGCTGAGCTGTTTTGGCATGCTGAGTGCCTCCAGGTTCTTGTGGTCCATCCAGACCTCAAAGGGGCAGGTGGCCCCTTCCAGCAGGTGCCTCCACATTTCTAGAGCTGTCTTTACTGCAAACGCCTCCTTTTCCCATACATGCCATCTCCGCTCTGTTTCGGAGAATTTGCGGGAAAGGTAGGCGCAGGGTTTTAGGTGGTTGTCGGAGTCCTTTTGAAGCAGGATGGCTCCGATGGAAAAGTCGGAGGCATCTGCCTGCACCACAAAAGGCTTGGTGGGGTCGGGGTGTTGTAGCACTGGCTCAGCTGTGAAGAGGTTTTTCAGTCTCTCGAATGCCATTTGACAATCAGCTGTCCAGTTTAGTAGCGCCCCCGGGTTTCTTGATTTGCGCGTGTCCCCCAAGCCCTTAGTCTTAAGTAGGTTAGTTAGGGGTAAAATAATCTCTGCCAGCCTTGGGGTGAACCCCCTGTAAAAATTGGTGAATCCGAGGAGGCTTTGGAGTTGTCTCCTCGTGCGTGGGCGCTCCTACGCCAGTATGGCTTGGACCTTGCTTGGGTCCATTTCTATTCCTTTAGCTGAAATCCTATACCCTAGATAGTCTGTTTCTTGTGAAACTCGCACTTGGAGAGCTTGGCAAACAGCTCTGCCTTGCGGAGTTTCCTGAGCACTTCTTTTACCAAGCATCCATGCTCACGTTCCGTTTCCGTGTAGATTAATACATCGTCGAGGTAAACCAAAACCCCCTTAAAAAGGTGGTCACGCAGGACCTCGTTAATTAACTGCATGAATACCCCCGGTGCTCCTGCCAGTCCGAAAGGGAGCACCTTATATTGAAATGCCCCCAATGGGCAGTTGAAAGCAGTTTTCCACCCATTCCCCTCCCGTATCCGTATACGGTAATAGGCTTCCCTTATGTCCAGTTTAGAGAATACCTTACCCTTTGCCAGGTGGGACAAGATGTCCTTTATTAAGGGTAGGGGGTATTTATTTGAAATGCTTGCGTTTAATCTGCGGTAATCTGTACAGAGCCGCAGTGACCCGTCCTTTTTCTCACGAAAGAGGACTGGCGCTCCCACTGAAGAGTTTGCAGGCTCGATAAAACCTCTTGCCAAGTTTTTGTCCACAAAGTCCCTTAATGCTGCCAGCTCCCGCTGGGTCATGGCATATATTTTGGGTTTGGGTAGGGGTACCCCCGGGACCAGTTCAATGGTACAGTCTGTTTTCCTGTGGGGGGGGGAGTTTGTCTGCCTCTTTCTCGCCGAAGACGTCGGCGAAGTCCGCGTATTTGGTTGGCAGTCCCTCTGGTAGTGCCGTCTCTCTGTGCTCTGCAGTCGTCGTTGCCCCCCCCCATGGCCGCTTGGGGGACCCTGTTCCCTGAAGGTGCTTGATAACGCCCGTCAGCAAACTTAATCTCTCTGGTTTTCCAGTTGATGACTGGGTTTTGCTGCATGAGCCATGGGATCCCTAGTAAGAGTAGGGGTTGCCCCACCGGTGCCATGATGAAAGCCAATTTTTCCTCGTGGCTGCCAAGCCTTAGCGCAGTTTCTCCGGTGTATTGGGTGACTGGGCCCCCTCCTGCTGCAGATCCGTCGAGCTGCGTGAACACCAAATGGTGCTGAAGTGGATAGCAGTGGAGGTTAAGCGCGGCTGCCAGGTCTGGGTGCATTAGGCTTTTGGAGCAGCCAGAGTCAATTAGTGCCCAGACCTTTTCAGTCTTATCCCCATGGGTGAGGGTGACACGGACATAGAGGGTGGGGCATTCCTCACTCACCCCTTTGTCGTTGCGCCTGTCACTGTTCTCCACCTGTCCTTCGGTGCCCCTTAGGCCAGGTGGTTGTCGTTTCCGGTTGGCTCGTCGGGATTGCTTCCCTCCTCCTCTGAGCTGTAGGGGAAGTGTCTGGCTCGGTACTCCCCCTTCGCTGCTGGTCGCTTTCTGGTCGCTGGGGTTGGTGCGGTTGGTGCCCTCCTCGTGCTCTCTCTGGGTGTCGCTTTGGGGCATGCTGCTGCCTTATGGTCTTCCTTGCCGCATGTGAAGTACTGCCCTTTGGCGAAGCGCCGGTCCCGTTCCTCCTTCCATGGTTGGGGTCTCGCCTTCCCCTGCCTTGCAGCTGTGCGTGGGGGTCTCGTTGCCTCCGTCTGCTGCACTTCCTTCTTGGCATGGAGGAACGTGCCATGGGCGTCCTCTGCTTCCCCCGCTAGCCGGATCCATTCAGTCAGGGAGTTGGGATTGTTGCGGCAGAGTGCCCACCGGAGAACGTTTAAGTTAAGTCCTTCTTTGAATTTCTCAATCAGAGTCGATTGAGACCAGGTGTCCACTTTTCCGGCTAGGGCTTGAAACTCCATGGCATACTCTGCCACGGAGCGCTGGCTTTGTCTGAGTGTTTTCAGTGCCCTTTTAGCTCTTTCTTGCTCCAGGGGGTCCCTGAAGTGCAGCTCCAGCGCCTGCAGGAATTCTGTGCTGTCCTGCAGCGCCCGGGCGCCTGATTGGCACAGCTGGACATACCAATCGGCGGCCCGACCTTTTAGCTTTATGGCCAGGGCATTCACTTTGCCCCTTTCAGTTCTGAAGCAGGGACCCCATTCTTCAAGGTAGTACCTCGCGTTCGTTAGGAAAAATGAGAGTTTAGAGGGGTCCCCATCAAACTTTATGCCAAAATCCTTGGCAGCCATTCTGGTTTGGCTCCCGGTCCCCTCTGGGCCATGCAGCATGCTCCACGGGGGCTGATGCGGGTCGGATTGTCTCCAGTCCTATTGCGGTATCCGTGTCTCTCTCTGAGTCTCCTCGCAAGTCAGTCGACCCGTCGCCTGGGTCAGGGGGCGGGACGTTCTCCATCGGGTGGGCTCCTGGAGCCGGGCTCCGCTGTCGCTGCCACCGTACGCCGGGTCATCCCTCCGCCTCTTGTCCGGGTGCGCCTCCAGTCATCGGGTGGGCTCCTGGGATTGGGCTCTGCCGCCGCCGCTGCCGAGGTCGTCCCACCGTCTCTCATCCGGGTGCGCCTCCGATCGGCGGGTGGGCTCCTGGTATCGGGCTCCGCCGTCACCGCTGCCGCGCTCGCCCCGCCGCCTCTCATTCGGGTGTGCCTCCTTGCTGCTGCTGCTGCGGGGTCCCTGCGCTGCCGTCAGCTGTTGTAGCATCAGCCGTATCGCCTGCACCCCCTCCTCCAGTGCGTCGAGCCTCGCCGCCGTCTGCGGACTCCCGCTGGTGCACTCGCCATTCTGCTTGCCCTCGCCGTTGGCCGTCATGGAGGATGGACCTTCCCTTGGTCCCTCCGGGGTGCCAGGCGCTCCCTCAGCTCCATGCGCCCTGGGCGGCGGTTCATCTTGCGCTTCCTCCGGGGTTGCCTGCGAGCCTGGAGAGGGTCCCCTCATCTCGTCCCCGGTGGCCCGCGGGGCTCCGGGGCGCCAGGGTGGTTCCCTCTCCCTCTGCTTCCCCTGAGCTGGATCCCATACTTACCGGGGCATTACACTGCCCGGACCTCAGCCACATCCCGCCCGAGGGGAGTGGGGCTTCATCGCCAGGTGCCGAGGGGTTGCGCTGCCTCGCTCCGTGAGTTTCCATACCTAGCTGGGTCCCTCACACTCTTGTTGGATAGGTGCTAGGTAAAAAATTTTTTGCAGTTCCGGTTTTTATGTCAGGGTCAGACTCGCTTTGCAATAAGACACAGACTCACTTAATGGGTATTAAGGATTTCTGGTTTATTGGAATGGTGGCTGACAGAACGAAAAACGCGAACGGGGTGTGTGGTGTTGAGGTGCCCATTTTATACCCTCTTGTATGGCCCCGGGCTCCTCCACCCTCTATTGTCCCAATCCCTCTTGATGGGACCCTTGATTGCTGCATGGGCATTTTCCCGGTGTCTTCTCTTGTCCTCTCGATTCTGGTGTGTCCTCCAGGGCACCAGGTGTGGCTTATCTCTGCTCATCCGATGTCCTTCTTTTCAGCTGTATATGGGCCCATGGGTGTGGGTGCTTTGGGTGCTTGTTTTAATCCCTGGTTTAATTATCTTCTTCCTCTATTCCTTGATGATCATGATCTACGTTGTGAGGCTCTTTGTGCCTTGCAACGAGGTCATGACAGGTTAGCCCCCTCTCTCCTGGACTTTAGAAAACAGCTGAAGACCTGGTTCTGCTACCAGGCCTGGAGTCGAGAGAGAAGGAGTCATTCTTGGGGCTGGTTGGTTCCCTAGTCCCACTGTGACTGGTCTTATCTCCTTTTGGGTGGAATTAGATCTGCCATTACTTGGATTTTATTGCATTTTATATTTATTGATTACTGGCTTTATTTATGGTTTTATTGAATTTTAAATTGTTTTATTGTGAACCGCCCAGGGTCCCTCATGCGGGGGAGATGGGTGGCCATAAAAATATGATAAATAAATAAATACATACATACTGTTAGTAAGTTGGATTGCACTCTCACAGTTTATGTTTTTTAATGTTTTTTAATGTTTTTAATAGCTTTTATTGTTTTTAACGTGTTCTATTGGTTTTGTTGTATGATTTTGGGTTATTTTTTATTTATTTTTTGTGTGTTTTAACTTTGTGAACTGTCGAGAGTTATGTATGTGAGATGGGTGACTATATAAATTGAACAAACAAACAAACAAACAAATAAAAGAAGGTATAACTGTTCGCCATTCTTCTGTAAGGCTGGTAAAGTAGTTGTAATGGTATGTGGGAATGACCTTGGGAATCTGGGTGAAGAGATCCTGCCTAGGGAATGGTCAGATAAGAGAGGGCATAGCTTGCAGCTGGATAGTGGGTGGGGCAAGAGGCTCAGGAGGGACCCTCCCTAGTTTCTCGAGCTATAAAGGAGGCTGCGGGAGAATTGGAACTTCAGACTTTCAAGACTCTGTTAACATAGCTTTACAATAAAGTAGAATTAGTTCATCTGCTCATGTTTCCTGTCGGGTCTACCTGGGAGCACTGACAGTAGTTCTGCTGATAGCTCAGAGGCATGACAACAGCCAGGAGCACACCTGCTATCCCACTGACTTATCAGCCAGGCTATTTTTGAACAGAGGCTCACCAGGCTATGGACTACTAGTGGTGTGGTAGACCAACTGACATCTTTCCTGTCACTTGGGCTTTCAAAAGACCAGTAGGCCCATGCATCATATGCTGCTAGGAACAAGCACCAAAGGAGGCATTCCCCTGCCTCCCTCCTGCCTTTTCCCAGTTCTTTTGGAACAGAACAGGGGTTGGCAGTGTGGTCAGCACTTCTTTAAGCTGGCTTCCTCAGTGGATGATGGCTGCTGTGTGAAAGGATGCAGAGGAATGGAGTCAGCAGGGGCATCTGCTCCCATTGCCTCTAGGCAGTCCCAGGGCCCAGCCTTCCCTTCCTGATTGCAAAGGGAGGGTGAATGTGTGGAAAGAAGCTGGACCTGCCTCCTTGCTTGCATGCTCCCCTGCCAGGCCCAGGAGACGCCATGACAGAGGCTGACAGAATACTGGGAGGGAGGAGAGGTCTAAGGTGGTGGCTCTTTCTTACTGGATCACCCCTTTTCTTTCCTAAGAAAAGAAGTCATGCTCTTTTTCAAAGGTGTGATTTCATGTTGTGTGTAGTTTGGATACTTTTCTGAAAATGCTTCTATCATTCAGTTTACAACTCAAGGTGCAACTTGCGTGGAAGGGAGGGGAGGAGATACTGAAGGGTCACCTTCATTAAAATGTCTCCCACTTCCCAGAAAAGTTTGTGGCAGTCTCCTAGTCAAGCCTGTCAAAGAGCACCCTCTGGGATCACCCTTAGCAAATAATTTGCTTGCCCAGCAGAAGCTGCCCAAGCACTCTCAGCATCCCTTGCCAAAGGCTCCAGGTCCTTCTGCCTCATGCCTAGCTAGACAGGCAGGTGGGGAGCGGTAGGTATGAATAGGTCACTGTGAGTAGAGCTCCAAACTAGCTCATGCCACCTCAGCCTCGTTGCTGCCAGCCCTGTTGTGGTGAGCAATGGCTTGCCAGCTGCACTGAGAAAAGCTGGTTGGAAGCAAGGTGACCAAACTGAAAGCAATGGCGAGTGTGCATTATCTCTCTTGACCTGCTATCCACCATTTTTAGAGTGGCATTTTCTGCACCCATTATGATCTCCTCTAAGGAGCCAGCATTGCTCTGGGCTACAAGAAAGGAAATGGCTCTGAGGATCTCTGTTGACAGGATGTTTCAGAAAGAACAGGCTTTCTAAACTTAAGGCAGAAAAGGGATGAGGGTGGAGCCTAAGGGACTGGGCAGGGGAGTGGGACTGGGGGAACTGGGCAAGACAGACTATTGAGTTCTGCAGTTCTGTACTTCTTTTCCTGGGCCAGGAGCAACTAGATGCTGTTCTAGCTTAGAGTCAAGGGATTTAAAGTGAATTTCTTGCACTGCCACAATCCCAATAAAACTTTTAACTTTTAACAGAAATGGTAGCAGCACCAAGTAGCAAAACAAAGGAAAAAACATGCAGAGAGATGCAGGGAATGTGCTGTGGTCACAGTCAACCCAAAGCTCTCCAGGCTCCTGGGGGAAGACAGCACTGTTAAGTCATCTGCTGATTGATGATTCAAGGGGCTAATTACAACCAAGGAGATGGGGCTAGCTAATTGGCTCAGTTGACCAGCAGGGGGCAGCATTGGTCTGGTTTTCAGAAGCCCAGTCAGCAATCAGCAGCCCTTGGTTTCTCCTAAAGGTCCTTCTGAGCCAGTGAGCTCTGGGAGTGGGGGGCAGAGAGAACCAAGGACAGAGAGGACTCCCTAAATACTTGGGCCAAAGGCTGCTTCAAAGAATCTTCTGAACTTTAATCAGTTCGTTCATTGGAATGGCATAAATGAGCACACTTAAAATGGGTGGGGGATGTCTGATATTCCAGGTGTTAGACAATTCCCATTATCCCTGGCCACTGGCCTTGTTGTCTAGGCTAATGGGAGTTGGAGAGAGCTGGAGTTGGAAAGCCAGTTTGGTCTAGTGGCTAAGGAAAAAAAGCAGCATGAACACCGAACTGCTATGCCATATGATTAAAAAAAAAAAAAGGGAGTTGGAACTCAAGCAACATTTGCCAGCCATAGGCAGGTTTCTTCTAGGATGGACCTGATTTGCACACCTGCTCTTTTTGTCAATACTTGCATTACACATAATTCAAATATTTAAATCATTTTTTATCTGATTAAATGGAGCAGCTTTGTAATTGTTGACAGTTTTTCAGTAATTTATCAAGTAGAGTGTTTGGTAGTGGGAACAAAGAATTTTGGAGCATAATCCCATGGATGTTTACTTGGAAGCAAGTATTAGTTGATGGGTTGCTCAGATTCAACCAAGGATCCTTTGGCAAAATTGATTCTTTGGCAGAAGTATTCTGGTGTAGGTTTGGGGAACGCAAGGTTTGTGGAGTCCTTGATGCTCTCTGAGCTTGGTTGTTTGCTTGCAGACATTCCATTATCTGACTACTAACATCATCAGTGATAGTAAGTGTGGGGTTTGCTCCTCCCATTTGCATGCTTTCTGAAGTGTTTGATGCCCATACTTGGTTCCAAATCTCACTAGCACTGATGATGTTACCTAGCTGGGTAATGAAACGTCTGTAAGCAACCAGCCAAGCTCAGAGAGCATCAAGGACTCCACAGTTCAACCCTGGGCTACAGAGATTCTCTTCTATTGAAAGCAATGTTTGCTGCTCTTTCTAATTCTGTCTGCGTTAAAATGGAGTGGGGTGCTTGTGGATTATTTGTGTTCATATCTTCTATCCAATCCCTGCTAGGACATTTTTCCCATTTTCCAAGAGAAGCAGCAGTGGAGAGTGGTTTAACTGTCAGAGGCACTCTGCGGATTTTATGGCCCTGAGACATCTTCCAAAGAGCATAGGCCTGCAGTCTAAACAGTGCAGCACAAATGTTAAAAAAAGAGACATACACGACATATTTCCATTTTACCATACCTGACTCCTAGCTGCCATCTTTCTTCTTTTTTAAGTGGCTCATGTTCATTGTTTTCTTTTCCTGATATGAACAAGGAACCGCAGTCAGTTTCCAAACATCTGGAACTAGGGATAGGCAACTTGGGGCCCTCAAAACTTCATTTCCTATCAGCCACTGAGAAGAGGGTCAATGGCAAGAGATTTCAGAGGTTGCTCATGATATCCAGGCAACTTTTCCTTCCCTTCCCTTCCCCCTTCCCCCTTTTTCTGTCATATTGTTGTCACTGAAGTATGTTTGTATATATATTTTCCTTTCTTTTTCTTTTTCTGTTTAATAAAGCACAGAAATGTCCTATGGGATATATTTTGAAATAATTACAAAAAGAAAAAAAGCATAATCCTTAGCATGCAAGCTTGCACAATCCATTGCTATTTCTGTTCCAACATGGATGATGTAGTAAACTTAAAACTATGGGTTGAGAGTCTCATGAGATGGGGTTAAAATGTGTGCATTTTGGCTTGGGATGTTTTAATTTGGATTTCTCCACTGGGCTGGAGTTGATGGCCTAAATGATCCCTCCCAATGCTATAATTTGCTGATTCAATTCTAGTGAAGATTCACTGGAAGGCAAGCAGTAACTAAGTTTAGAGTGCAATTTTCATCTTGGTAATCCAGCCAGCGCAAAGAGCAAGTTACATCTGAACCACATTGTAAATCAGACACAGAGTTAGCCAGTGAAGTAATATGGATAGCACAAACAGGTTTTTCAAACAGTGTTACGTGAAATCCAAGAGTTCTGCAAGAACTTGATGGGGTTCTGTGAGAGAAGAAAGAAAGAAAGAAAGAAAGAAAGAAGAAAGAAAGAAAGAAAGAAAGAAAGAAAGAAAGAAAGAAAGAAAGAAAGAAAGATGGATCACTTGAAAACAACCAATTTTCTATCACTAGAGTTTTGCCTCTTGATTGGGGGTTCTGGGATTTGTTTTTTAACTAGTAGGTACCATGGATTAAAAAGTTTGAAAACCTGTGACGCAAAACACAGTTACCCAAACTAGGGAAAATGATGGCTAAAACCATAAAAACCAGCTACTGTAGCTGACCTAGATACAAAGAAGGGTACTGTTGCTCCTTTTTCGTTCAGAGAATTTCATGATATGCACAGCACCATTCTTTTTGCAGAATTGCTGTCCTCCACACTTTTGAGAATTGGAGGAAGGTGCTCTGGTCAGTGGCTGGTTCAGAAGTTGCTCAGCTTCAGTCTGAGTGGAGCTGAAGGATTCCATGATCTGATGCTTTGAGTCAAGACCGTTTCCAAAGCAGCCTCTTGCATTTGATAGACCAGATTCATGGTTCGTGACACCCCTCAGCTTCATGGAGGCCAGGGGACTCCTTGATGGAGAGAGAGCTGCACCTCCAGGACTCTTTTGCTCAGTTCTTGCGCCAGCCCCACATGGGAGGCTGGAGATGGGAACTAAATGAAGGCAAGGTGTTCACCTGACACTGACATTTTGAGTGATGTCAAGATCCCATCAATCACATTATGACTGAGCTAAGCTACTCTATTTACTGACATTGTGAAGTTGCTATTTGGAACCTTTAGTAACTTCCAGATGCTATGCACTGAAATTAAAGAATCTACCAATCAAGATCAGCCGGGGTATCAGCCGTGAGTTCTTGAGCTCCTGTGAAGCTATGAAACTGCTAACGGGATCTCTAATTTGTTAAATTGAAGGATTAGCATTCTCAAAAACCAGATAACTGAGGTAAGCTGTTCATAGAATATTAGAGTTCATTTGGTGATTCACAGATGCCATGAAAAAAACCAGCATAGCTTAAGCTCAGCAATTCATAAGAATTAGCATCTTAGTGGCCATGTAAATCAAGCCAAGCTAAGCATTCCGGAGGTTATCCAGGCTGTTAAACTGAGTTTGCGTACATATTTGGTTTTAGGAATCCAGCTTAATTAGTTACAGGATATTGAAGTCCCTGACCAGAAGATGTAATGTCTAGAGGTGAACAAATCTTTTGGTTTTGGTTTCTCTTATGCTTGCAAATATGTTTAGTTAGGTTTGTTGAACCTGAGCATTAAAAAAAAATTGCATTAAAATGCCTATGTATCTTCTAAAAAATTATCCAAATATATGTTTTTGTTTGCAGTTTGCCTAGTGTATATACCATTTTGCAAACAATTTTCTCCAATTTAATGCGTTTTGTATGCTTATTGTTGTTTCCCTGACATTTTTGTACTGAAAAGCAAGATACTTACAATGAAAAGTAAACGAACACACCCTGCTTAGGGGGTAGAATTGCAGCTGATACCAGAATTACTGGAGTACAAGAGACTTGTGGTGAAAGCGAATTGTTTTCACTGGAACCCTTTTCACCTTTCCAACAGTCCCGAAGTTCAATGCAGTGGCTGCCCCCAGGATTCAAGATGGCCATTCAGCTGGTTTCTGACATTTCAGACTGTATATTCCTCCCATCTCCAGCTGCAAAGCAGGCAAGTGACAGAATACTTACATTCTCCAGTCCAAAGGGTTGGGCGGTTTTTAAGCCTGTGTGTCCAGAATCACCTGCACAAATCTGAAGTGACAAAATGGATTTTCTGGGAAATTCCTGACAATTCACTTTTACTTCTAGAAAAGGTCCTTTTTGCTGATCTGAGATACTTTATTAATGAATGAATGGGGGACCACGGTATGCCAAGCAAATGCTTTCAACTCCCCTTCTTTCCTTTTGTTTTTCCCCTCTGAGAGAAAGTCACTCATCAACTCAGCTCTGGTTGCTCCACAACAATGCTGTTTAATTTACTGGCTCAGTGCACACGCTCTGTTGTAGAATCTGTGCAAAAGGAGTGGATAGACAGAGAATCTTGGCAATATCCTCTCCTGGGGAGCTCTAGTGACCCACTGGGTAGTGACTCTTGAATGCCAGCATAGGCCAGAGCTAATCCCTGTGTCATCATCCATGTAATGCAATTAGCACAGCATTTAATGCTGCTGTGGGCAGGTGCAGGAGTAGGTCAGTCTCGGGAGGTCTTGTTCCCTTGTAATGACAGAGAAAGTGGCCAGTCATTGCCCTACATAATTGAAGTGTCACTGGCCATGGGAGGAAATCCAGGGGAACAATGCTGGAGATAGGAACTCATGCCTGTTTTGTTTTCTGTGGCTTGGGAGAAGATGCTCATTATAGGATGTGAATAAAAAAATAAGTTATCTGGTTGCAGCTGGTACACAGATGCAACTTTCTCTGGGGATTCTAGAAGGCTGGGGTGAAAAACCCCTTTGGAACAGGCCATAATCTCTTATAGCACCAGCACACATTCTTCTTTTTTGCCCCCCCCCAAGGCTGCAACCGGGGGAGGGGGGGCGAGCAGAGCATGTGCCCCGGTCGCTGTGCTAGTGGAGCGCCAAAATGAGCACTAGGGTGTGCCAAAATGGGGGCGGAATTCATGTTTGCCCTGGGTGACACAGACCCTAGTTGTGGCCCTGCCCCCCCCCTTCCAGCAAATTAGGTATTCCAGGTTTGCTGGAGGAAATCTGCATCCTGGAGGAAAAGCCCTTCTCTCTTTCCATGCCCTTTGTTGCTTCAGAAGCTCAGCAGGCGGTGTGGGACTGAAGGGTCTGAGATCCAAGAACTGCAGACTGGCAGGTTGGCAGCTGGGCTGCTTCTCTGCTCTTGCTCAACATGGCATGATATATCCTTTCCTCTCACGGAGGATAGTCACATAGATACAGTCAGGGTCAGACCCATGATGTGGTGAGGTGATTCAGATAAGGATGACTTGCAGCATTTTTTTCTTCTTCTGGAAGGAGTTTCCAGCTTTCTCCATCTAGCAAAATGTAAGAACTTGGAGTCACAGAATCAGATCCATGGGTTATAGGCTCTATGGTAGGTTAAATGAAGTCACAATCCCAGCATTGGGAATATTTGGTAACTTTGATGTTTTGAAAATAGGTAGGGCAAATTAAAGGTGGATAGATTTAGTAACCATTGGAATTAAATGGACCGTCCATTTTGAGGGGCATTTACCAAATAATCCATTTAGACAAACCACAGAGACATTAACTACCGATCCTAATCCTTGCTCTACCACCTTGATGGCTGCAACTGGAACAGACAAGGAAAGATGATGAACAGGATCTGTGTTTATTTTCCTTCCCTTTTTATCCCTGGATGGTGAAACACTTTGAGGATAATTCTGAGGAAAAAAGGAGGCCAGCAAGAGAGAGTTAGCCACCACTGTTCTTTTCCCCCCTTTTGCTGCCATCCCATTTTTCAGAGGAAGAAACAGCAAATGAGCAAGAGAGAAAGTGACACGGAACATGGTGCGGCTTGGTTTTGAGAGTCCTTGGGAAATTGGCCTCCTGGGTTTCCAAGAGAAGAGGCCAATTTGTATTCACTGCAGACACTTTAATCGGAAGTTTCCCTATAGATTTCTATATGGCAGTCAGGTTTTATACAGAGGTGCCTCTTCTCTGCTGGGGCTATGCCAGCCAGCCACTGATTAAAAAAAATGCAAGCATGCACATGCCTCAAGGCAGCATGTAGGTACCATTAAATGTCACATGAGATGAAAAAATACAGAACCATATTCCTAAAATGCCATAAGTTATAATTTTAAATATCCCCCAGGGAAAGAGCTGCTTGGAAGGATTCCACTGCCCTGCTGGAGATTTGAGAGAACATCTGCCTGGGCAACCTGCATTGGTCATCTTTCATTGACTTTGCATCTGTTGCTTTCATTAGCACAAATTCAATTACTTGCACCCGTCTGGGGACTATCCAACTTGTATTGGGCCAAGCTGATGGACAGGCTGCAGAAGCGGCTGGGTGAGCTCTGTTTAGCCAAGAGGCAGAGAATAATATCAGACATCTGAGCTTTAATTCAGCCCTGGAATTGGAGAAAGTGAATTGTAAAAAAAATGATCAAGCAGCTTTGCTTGTATTAGCTGTACTGGTTCTGTCCAGAAGAATGGTACTAGAGGCTGCCTCCCCAGTTTGGGGAAAGGTAATGCAGATCTAGGAAGGAGCATGGAGTACGAATGCCATGAAAATGAGGCCGGAGGAAAATAACTTGAAGAAATTTTTGAGGAGAGCAGAAATAAATGAGTGCAATGAATTGGGATTTGTATGACTTGGCTGGGCCGTTACCTGCATCAGGCTTATTTAAAAGGAGTGGGAGCATCATCCCAAACACAGGGTGCTGATCTACAGGGCAAGTTGCCCCAGTGTGAGTCCAGGTCTTGGCTGCCTTACCTGCTGCCTTTGGTTTAATTATAGTCATGCTCCTCCACCCCAATCAGCATGGGTGCGGTTTGACAGGAGTACTTCACTGCCCTCCACAGCCATTTTCTCCTGGGCTGCATGGTCCCTTTTGAATAGAACTTAACTGGTGAGCCTCTCTGGTCTTTGTTTTGCCACCAGTACACCCTACCATTTTCGTTTTTAGAGTGAAAGGGTAGCCTCTTTCTGAATAAGTTCACAGTAGAGCCCTGAAAAGGTGGGCCTTTCTTTCTTGTTCTTAACAAAGTAAAATTGAGGAGAGTTCAACCAGCCCAAGAAGTAAGGAGGACACAATAGTTGGTTTTCTTTTCTTTTCTTTTCTTTTCTTTTCTTTTCTTTTCTTTTTTCTTTTCTTTTTTTCTTTTCTTTTTTTAGCCATCTAACAGAGAACTGAACTGAACTGAACACAGAATGTGCCAGATGGGGAGGCATTAGGTCAGAGGGCTTGCTCTTAGAATAGGTCTATTTGTGGAAAACATGGGTCCTCCAAGATCCACTAACAGGAAGGAAAAGGATGGGCACTTGATGTCCTGTACAGATTGGAACTTCAGCAAAGGATCGTTACCTTGTCGTGGTGCTGGAGCTTGAGCACCTCAATGATGCCATGAGCTAAACCGTGAAGGGCCACCCAAGACGGGAAGGTCATGACAGAGAGGTCAGACTAAATGCGATCCCTGGGGAAGGTAATGGCAACCCACCTCAGTATTCTTGCCGTGAAAACTAAATGGATCAGTACAACCAGAGATATGTCGGTATACCATCGGAAGATGAGACCCCCAGGTCGGAAGATGGTCAAAATGCTACTGGGGAGGAACAGAGGATGAGCTCAACTAGCCCCAGACGTGATGACGCAGCTAGCTCAAAGCCGAAAGGACGGCTAGCGGCCGACGGTGCTGGTGGTGAACGGCGAATCCGATGTTCTAAGGATCAACACACCATCGGAACCTGGAATGTAAGATCTATGAGCCAGGGCAAATTGGATGTGGTTATTGGTGAGATGTCAAGATTAAAGATAGACATTCTGGGCGTCAGTGAACTGAAATGGACTGGAATGGGCCACTTCACATCAAATGACCACCAGATCTACTACTGCGGACAAGAGGACCACAGAAGAAATGGAGTAGCCTTCATAATTAATAGTAAAGTGGCTAAAGCAGTGCTTGGATACAACCCAAAAAACGACAGAATGATCTCAATTCGAATTCAGGGCAAGCCATCTAACATCACAGTGATCCAAATATACGCCCCAACCACAAATGCTGAAGAAGCTGAAGTAGAGCAGTTCTATGAGGATCTGCAGCACCTACTGGACAACACGCCTAAAAGAGATGTTATTTTCATCACAGGAGACTGGAATGCTAAGGTGGGCAGTCAAATGACACCTCGAATTACAGGTAAGTATGGCCTGGGAGAACAAAACGAAGCAGGACACAGGCTGATAGAATTTTGCCAAGACAATTCACTCTGCATAACAAACACTCTCTTCCAACAACCTAAGAGACGGCTTTATACATGGACTTCACCAGATGGACAACACCGAAATCAGATTGATTACATCCTTTGCAGCCAAAGGTGGCAGACATCTGTACAGTCGGTAAAAACAAGGCCTGGAGCTGACTGTAGTTCAGATCACGAACTTCTTCTTGCACAATTTAGGATCAGACTAAAGAGATTAGGGAAGACCCACAGATCAGCTAGATATGAGCTCACTAATATTCCTAAGGAATATGCAGTGGAGGTGAAGAATAGATTTAAGGGACTGGACTTAGTAGATAGGGTCCCGGAAGAACTCTGGACAGACGTTGGTAGCATTGTTCAGGAGGCGGCAACAAAATACATCCCAAAGAAAGAGAAAACCAAGAAGGCAAAATGGCTGTCTGCTGAGACACTAGAAGTAGCCCAAGAAAGAAGGAAAGCAAAAGGCAACAGTGATAGGGGGAGATATGCCCAATTCAATGCAAAATTCCAGAGGTTAGCCAGAAGAGATAAGGAATTATTTTTAAACAAGCAATGCACAGAAGTGGAAGAAGACAATAGAATAGGAAGGACAAGAGACCTCTTCCAGAAAATTAGAAACATTGGAGGTAAATTCCAGGCCAAAATGGGTATGATCAAAAACAAAGATGGCAAGGACCTAACAGAAGAAGAAGAGATCAAGAAAAGGTGGCAAGAATATACAGAAGACCTGTATAGGAAGGATAACAATATCGGGGATAGCTTTGACGGTGTGGTCGGTGAGCTAGAGCCAGACATTCTGAAGAGTGAGGTTGAGTGGGCCTTAAGAAGCATTGCTAATAACAAGGCAACAGGAGACGACGGCATCCCAGCTGAACTGTTCAAAATCTTGCAAGATGATGCTGTCAAGGTAATGCATGCTATATGCCAGCAAATTTGGAAAACACAAGAATGGCCATCAGACTGGAAAAAATCAACTTATATCCCCATACCAAAAAAGGGAAACACTAAAGAATGTTCAAACTATCGAACAGTGGCACTCATTTCACATGCCAGTAAGGTAATGCTCAAGATCCTGCAAGGTAGACTTCAGCAGTTCATGGAGCGAGAATTGCCAGATGTACAAGCTGGGTTTAGAAAAGGCAGAGGAACTAGAGGCCAAATTGCCAATATCCGCTGGATAATGGAAAAAGCCAGGGAGTTTCAGAAAAACATCTATTTCTGTTTTATTGACTATTCTAAAGCCTTTGACTGTGTGGACCATAACAAATTGTGGCAAGTTCTTAGTGGTATGGGGATACCAAGTCATCTTGTATGCCTCCTGAAGAATCTGTATAACGACCAAGTAGCAACAGTAAGAACAGACCACGGAACAACAGACTGGTTTAAGATTGGGAAAGGAGTACGGCAGGGCTGTATCCTCTCACCCTACCTATTCAACTTGTATGCAGAACACATCATGCGACAAGCTGGCCTTGAGGAATCCAAGGCTGGAGTTAAAATCTCTGGAAGAAACATTAACAATCTCAGATATGCAGATGATACCACTTTGATGGCTGAAAGTGAAGAGGAACTGAGGAGCCTTATGATGAAGGTGAAAGAAGAAAGTGCAAAAGCTGGTTTGCAGCTAAACCTCAAAAAAACCAAGTTTATGGCAACTAGCTTGATTGATAACTGGCAAATAGAGGGAGAAAATGTAGAAGCAGTGAAAGACTTTGTATTCCTAGGTGCAAAGATTACTGCAGATGCTGACTGCAGTCAGGAAATCAGAAGACGCTTAATCCTTGGAAGAAGAGCAATGACAAATCTCGATAAAATAGTTAAGAGCAGAGACATCACACTGACAACAAAGGCCCGCATAGTTAAAGCAATGGTGTTCCCTGTAGTAACATATGGCTGCGAGAGCTGGACCATAAGGAAGGCTGAACGAAGGAAGATCGATGCTTTTGAACTGTGGTGTTGGAGGAAAATTCTGAGAGTGCCTTGGACTGCAAGAAGATCCAACCAGTCCATCCTCCAGGAAATAAAGCCAGACTGCTCACTTGAGGGAATGATATTAAAGGCAAAACTGAAATACTTTGGCCACATAATGAGAAGACAGGACACCCTGGAGAAGATGCTGATGCTGGGGAGAGTGGAAGGCAAAAGGAAGAGGGGCCGACCAAGGGCAAGATGGATGGATGATATTCTAGAGGTGACGGACTCGTCCCTGGGGGAGCTGGGGGTGTTGACGACCGACAGGAAGCTCTGGCGTGGGCTGGTCCATGAAGTCACGAAGAGTCGGAAGCGACTAAACGAATAAACAACAACAAAAACAGATTGGAAGGGAAGAACCAGCAGAATCTGGCAGTCAGGGATTATGGTAAATGATCAGACAGACCCCCAGGCCATCACCCTGGCTGAAAGCAGAGGAGAGGGTTGACATCCAGAAAGGGATCTCCTGTGCTGCCTTCATTTCCAAGGATTTACACAAGTTTTACACAAGGAATTTGAACAGCTTAAGCCCGCAGAGCTTAAAAAGCCCCTTGGCTTTTCAATGGTTAAAATCAGGGCTTGAACTTCATGCAATGGATTTAAACCAGTACTTAAGGTCTTCTTTCTTCAGAGGATCCTTTATGCCTGGTGCTCTGTTGGCTTGCTTTGCTAGCAATTTTATTTGTAGGGCTAAAATGTTAAAATTATGTTGTGCTTTAGAAATCTGTGAGGACTGATTTGGAAATTGTCCTACTGTTGATGTGCCCTAAAATTGCTTTTCCCTTTTCTACAGCCACATCAGTGGGAATTAAAAAAAAGGAGATTCATACTGAATGTTAGGAGGCATTTCCTATGGTAAGAACAGTTAACCAGTGGTATGGTGTGCCTAGAATAATGGCAGCCCCATACAGGGACTGTCAAGGATGGTTTAGGGGATTAAGTAGGGGTTGGTCTAAATGACCTATAAACTTATCTTCCAAGTCACATTCATTCATTCTGTGATTCTATTTATGCTTGTCACTACTACCAAGCTGCTTTGGTAGGATTTATATCCTGAAGGGCAGGGTATAAATGCTTGTAGTAAATAAAAATATCCATAAATCAAAACTCTTCTCCCAGGGCTGCCACTGGCAGAGCAAGGCTGAAACAGCACCCCCTCCCTCTGTACAGCCAACAGGGCACTGAAGGACAACAGGCTGTGATGCCAGACACAGGTAAGGGTACGGATAAGGGTACCTGGTGACATAATCAACATAGAGTCCTGTTCTCTGCCTGCTGTGTGTGTGTGGGGGGCTTGCAATTCACTCCCAACACTCCCTGCAATTAGGGGAAGATGGGGTAAGAGCTAACTCTAAGGAGAAAGATCCAAATTTGGTTATGCCATCAAGCCTACTTAGTTAAATTCCAAGCAGGAGTAGTTTTGTGCTCTGCCTCACCAAGGCACAACCTGCCCCTCCAGGCAGCCCCTCCTCTGTACAGGCATTAAAAACCATCTCTGAAAAATAGAGGGGAGCAGCCTTGTCTTGTTTTAGGTCTAGGCTAAGAATATAGGCCCATTCCTGGCAGGCTCACAATACTTTCCTTGTCTTTATTTTTATCCTGGGAAAACAGCCATGAGGTTTTTCTTCTCATTTTCTTTTCTCTGAAAAGAGAAGGAACAAATGGAATGAAGTTCAAGAGAAGAGCAATCCGTTTAATCAGAGATGAGCGGCAGGAAGGGGTGGGTGGGGTAACGTACTTTCCCTGTGTGTTCCATTCTACCAATTAATTATTTAGTTACATGCTGTCTGTTATGATGAGAGGTAATTAGAGGTAATTAGCTGGAAAAAAAATTGAAGGTGGGAAAGCTGCCAGTTGGTTATGAAAGCAGAGATTCAGCACTTCCTTTCTTTGTGGTGTGGCTCTTATCACCTTCCCAGGTCCCTCAAAGGCCGGGCTTGAGAGGCTCCCCAAAGAAGAGGCCATTCCTTCCAAGGCACCTCCTTCCCCGTCGTCATCCTTCTTCCTCAGTTCAGACACCGAGACGCTCTTGCATGGTGCAGGTTTCTTCCCCTGGCACCCCTGCAAAGGCCTCTGCCTGTCTTCTGCCACTCGGGGCAACCGGGACTGTTGGGCTCTCAGCAGGGCACAAGGCTCAGGGACAACCTTCTGCACACTTCCTCACTCAGCTTGAGTGCCTCATGGCCTTTGGAAGAGGACAGGGCTGGATGAACCAGTGGCCATCATCCTGTGCTCTTTGAAGGCAAGAAAGCAAGGTACTCTGTGGCAAATCAAGTACAAAACATAAGCCACTTGCTTGGCCCAAGTGGGAAGCAGTAACTGAGCCTCTTGCCACAGATCCATGCTGTCTCCCTTTCCCCTGTGCAAAGTGGCACTTGTGGGAGTCATGGATATGCTGCATGCTTCAAGATGCAGTGATCAATGTAAGAAGAAATACCAATTGGCACAAACAGAGAGGCTGCAGAGGCCAACTCCATTAAATCTGCCAGAATTGCTGCATCTGACACATAGAACTAGTAACTCAAAGGCATCAAATGAATAACACACCCTTTCAAGCCAGCTCCACCACTGAAGCATGTGACTGTCATATTGCCTTCTGCCCCAAGATGCAACCTGAAATCAATGCCTGCTGTTAGCAGGAGAATGGGAAGAAAAGCTTCAGAAACATCAAGGCAAAATCGCTCTTCCCTTTCAACAATACTCAGTGCTCTGGCCCCCTAGCCCCTGAGCAGCATCTATCTGGGGAAAGGGAATACCAGCCCTCCTTACTAGGAGGGCTTTTGAACTTGCCATTGATTCATCCTCCACTGCCATGGCCGTGCATCATTAAAAATAATAGATGCACCCGACCTTGCCAAAGGCCCAGCAGATTTCCATGCTGAGCTAAGTAGCTGCTCTGGGCAGAGAGGGGTGGAGGGAAGAAGCCAGGGAGAGGGAGTGTGAATTTCTGGAGAAGTAGCTCATCAAGGGGAGGTGGGAAGCATTTCCTCCTCCCGCACCATCATTTAGGGGTTCTTGGAAGAGTGCAAAGCTGTGATGGGGGATGGGGTGCCCCCAAAAACCACATCTCTCTGTTGCTGATGGAAGCAGGATAGAAGTAGTTTAGGTGAGCTGGGGTGGGGTGGGGGGAATGCACTGAGCTCTCATCTGTGAGCATTTTTTGAACCAATCAAAACACAGTTGTCCTTTGAAATTCACACTCTTAGTTTTGCCATGCAGTGTGCCCCTGGGAGGAAAAATGGCTGTTAGAAATGAGTCTGTACAAAATGCATATATTTTAGGTGTGGAGGAAATTGCCCTTAGCTTGGCTGTTTTTACTATTCTGGGGCTGGTTCTTAAGGACAGCCTTGCAGGCTGGAGTGAAGGAGAAAGGCCGCTTTGTGAAAGGGAGAATTAGACAAGAAGGTATAGGAAAGGAAGGTTAGGAGGAGGGAAAATACAGAATTTATGTTTATTTATCATTTCCATTGATAAGATAAGACTGCCCCATTTTAGAGCTGACTCTGGGGTGCATTCAAGTAAAACCAGTACTAAAAAGCAAACAAAAAGGACATCATGTAACAACCAACAATATACATCAAATAAGCCACATTACCAATTCTACCCAGAGCCTAGGGAAAAAACCATGTTTTTAAAGAATGTCTAAAGGCTTGTGGGGTCATGGCAATCTTACCCTCCAGGGCAATACTATTCCAGCCAGGAGCAACACAGCTTTGAACAGACCCCATTGCCATAATAAACTAGGGCTCCACTTCCCTGACACCAATGAAAACGCACAAAAGCTTACCGAAATACCCACATGAGGGCCAGTCTCTATGTCACTGAAAGTTGTCAGTTCATCTCTCTTGCTCCTCCTCCATGTGCCAGCTCAACCTTGCTCTGCTCCAAATCTCTGCTCCTGAAACTCAGTGCAACATTTTGACACATGTAGACCTTCCAAAATCTATCCAAACCCTCCAAAGCAAAAATAAACCTCCTACAAACACCAACTGCCCTAGTGCCCAGCAACAATTGACTCTCCCTCCCATTGCCATATCAACAAAAAATGGATCATTGCTTGACTCGCTGAATGCAGGATCCAGTGTGGCTGGAGGAAGGAGAATGAAGAGGGTAATGGCTGAGATGGCAGAGAATTTTCTGAAGGTACTTGGGGAATGTCCTCTCAGTTTGGGGGGCAGCTGCTTCTTGAGCCTGCTTGATCTCTGGCACAAGGAGGCAACCAGAACCCCAGAAAAGATGGGCCCTAGGAGGCCGCTTTCAGCTGGCAATTCCAACCAACTCCCTGGATCTCCAAGTTGCTATGGGAGATGAAGTGAATAAAAAGATGCCTAGAGTGCCAATGGCATAAGATTGAACACTTGTACGTCCCTAAGTCTGGACCTACAAAGTGGCAATGAGAACAGCAAAGTGTGTGCATTCTTACATTTGCAGATTTTCACCCAGCAGCCTAATGTAGTATAATTTGAACCCTATTATGGAGACCACCTGAAAGCCTTTGTGAAGTTTTGTGGATTTCTCTGCAGAATAATAATTCCTCTGCCTATACTGGCTCAGAGTTAGATACCATTTGGGCAGAGCCACATGGCATGACTCAGGTGACATCTTACAATATTAATTAGAATACTTTCGAGCTTGTTGAATCTGAGGAAATAGATAGGGTGCCCTGTTGTGTGAGCTGTGCCACCTATGGGCAGGATCAATGTCTAACCTTTGGGCAGCCAGGGACATATAATAGGAGGTTGGCTCGCTTGAGGGAGGGTGAGTGCTACCTGCTTTGAAAGAGGTGGTGATCTGTACTTCTTTGAAGAGGTCATTTCTCATTTCAGCCATATTGGAAAACTTCAACCTTCCCTTTTTGGAAAGGTTGTTTAGTTACAGTTAATCCTGGAAATGGATTATCTAGATCCATTTCAGTCAGGATGCAGATCTGGACCTAGGAAAGAAACAGCATTGGACCAAGTGGGCAGGTCCAGTCAATAGACATGAGCTTGGTCTTTTCCCCCATACTATTTATGCTCCAATTAAACAGCAAGTTGGAATTACTGTTGAAAAATAAACATCTTGGCTTCCAGGAAACATTGGTTCTGGTGTTAGCTCTAAATGGAATTGCATTCCTCTTGACAGGGCTGGTGTGTGACTTGGGATCCCTCTTGGACTTACAGCTTCTGCTTGAACAGCAAGTAGAGGCAGTGGCTGGACAGGAGCCTTTGCCCAGATTCAGTTGGTGCTCCTGTTAAAACCTGGATAAGAAGGCCTTGGTGAGATTTCCTTACATAGATTATTGTGACACACTTTCAGGCCCACAACTAGGGTCTGTGTCACCTGGGGCAAACATGGATTCCATGCCCATTTTGGAGCCACCCCAGCGCAGCACATGCCCGGCTTGCTCCCCCCCTCCCCCAGTTGCAGCCCTGCATACTTTGTCTGGGGCTGCTTTTGAAGATGACAGGGAAACTACATCTGATACAGGCTACAGTGACCAGACTGCTGAGAGCTGGAAAACGCTATCACAGAATAATCATTTTTCGATTGTTGCCCTAGTTGCCAGTAGGAATCGGTTCAAAGTGCCCTCCACGGTGTAGCACGAGGGTACATTAAGGGTTAGGGTTAGGGTTATCTAAAGGGGGCTGATGCAAAGCCCTGACCCCATTAGAGGTAAGAGGTGGGGAGGCCAGAAGACCATCCTTCATGGCAAACTCTGGAAACTCTTTTTTAAACAGGCCTTCAAACTTGATGCCTGGTTGATGATGGGGTTATGTTTGTTTATATTATGCTGAGGGGGTGGTTTGGTTTTGCTTGGGTTGGTTTGTTGGTCAGGTGGAGGATGTGTTGTGGGGGCTCTTTTTATGATGATGCTGATTTACACCTCCCTGAACTGTGTGATAGAAATACTGTTTATGTATTATATTATTTATTATAAATCAATGAATAACTATTTGTTAAGAAATATACAGTGCTTTATTATATAATGCTTCTTTAGAACAGCAAGGCAAAATTGTGAACAAAACTGCAGAGAGATGTGGACAAAAATATATGGAAATATAGGGTAAATTTTTCTAAAAGAATCTCAAACTGAAATAGATTAATTTGAGGTCCAATTCATCTTGGGATTGGACAGGAGAAGCCACTGTCTCGCCACTGTCTTGCCACTTGCCACTGCCAAGGTCCTCACAATGCCCACAGGTTGGATCTGGGTGAATTCTGGCTCAGGGTGAATGTCCACAAAGGTAAGCATTTGACATCATGATTGCCCATTGGGGCCACTGTCCTGCCTATTCTGTGAGGCATCGGGAACAAGGTATAGATGAGGAAGTGGCTTTTGGTGAACACTCATTACACTGAACATTCCGGACTGCACTCTCAGCATGATCAGGCAGAGCGCCGTGTCTTCTGGAAGTGAACCAGTTCAACAAAGCCCAGTGTGGAGTCAGGTTGTACTTTTTAAAATGCACTCAAAATCTCAACCCTCCCCCCACAAAAAACCCTGTTGCTCATCTGCGAACCTGAACCAACCAGCACAGAGAACTTGTGAGAAAAAAACCCACACTTTTTTAGTTGCTTGTGGAGCCTAACAAGGTGTTTGTACTCTATGCATGCCTTTTTGTACTACCTTTGATGCAGAAGAATCACTTCATTTTAAGGCATCCCAAATTTCAACAATTTGTGGACTGCACCCAGACACCACCCATGTGAGATTCAACTTCCCAGTTCCAGAGATTCCCAAGGAAATGAGCCAGAGTTTAACCTCCAGGCACTTGGGCAAAGGCATGGTGGTGCTGCAGGCAGCAGGGTAGTTCTTGCCTTATGTCTGGGCTGTACAGTCACCCTTATTCTCTATGAAGTGTGTGGGGTGTGTGGCTTCAGACCCAGCATGCCCTGTTTGTCTCAGCTGAGTCGCTGAGAGGAGCCCCACAAATCATCACATGCATGAAATCAAATGCATGAAATTGGGAGCCATGGGAATGGAGCTGATGGAGTGTGGGTTGCCATGGGAAGGATGGTGTAGGGACAGGATTGACCCACATGGAACATCACTGTGTGAACATCACTCAGATACTGCAGGGATGCTGCAACTTCATGGACCTATCATAAGTCCCCCTTGTTCAGCACCGTTGTAATTTTGAACAGTCACTGAACGAGTGGTTCTAAGTCAAGGACTACCTGTACAAAAAACCCTCATCCACTGAGAGGGCCCCATCAAGGTCTCCCTAAATCAAGGTCTGGGAGAACAGCAAGGTGTTCAAGGTCAAATGCCATCAGGATGGGAGCCCCCCTATTTCAGAGGAATTTTATTCCAGAAAGCAGGTGCCATGACAGAGAATGTGTGCTTCCTAGTTCTACAAAGATGACATTGTTTATTCAAAGGTACCCAGAATCCACCAACTGTGCCAGCCTATAGCAGCCAGGCAGAAACCAGGGAGAATAGGTGTGTTGGCAGAGTGCTAGAAAGCATTTGGCCCAGGAGAGATCAGAAAAGTCACACACCAGGCATTTCTATAAAAATAAATTTATTTACAGAAAGCACAAAAACATATTTACAGGCTTCTGCATTCTCACAGGCTCTCTGAGAGCTGCTTACTCTCTACATGCCTAAAGAGAAGGAAACTGAAACTAAAACAAGTCCAGGCAAGGTTCCTCCCCCTCAGTGCAACTATTAACACTTGAAAAGAGGACAATTAAATTCAACCTCTTCACCCGACCAAAATCATTTGTTACCACAGTAACCTTAATCTGTAGCAGAAAACAATATACCAAACACTTCCCTTTTTATGCTACAGAATGAGATGCAGACCAATTTGCTTTGTTAACTCTTTGTGTCTTGGTACAGCAAGAGGTTTGGTTGAAATATCAGCAATCATGTCTTTTGATTCACAATATTTCAACATTATTTCTCCTTTGGCTGTCATATCTTTGATATATTGATATCTAATATCGATACATTTTGTTGTATTCTTGCAGGCTTCAGATTTTGCCATAGCAATGCAAGCTTGATTATCCTCATAAACAGTTATAGGCTGGTTGTAATGATTGCCTGAACCCAAATAAAATGCTCAGACTCAAAATCAAAGTTTAAGTTCTGATTTTATTTAGAATAGAGTGCAAACAGGAAGAAAGCTGAGAATGAGAAAAGCGTGCCTAAAGTCAAACTAAATAGCCCCGTTACAGACAGCGTCCCCCCCCTTCAATCATACCAACCCCACATTCCCAGGTGCTCCTAATGAGCTCTGCTGATCAATGGGCAAAAAGACCTTGACATTAAAAAGATAACCCAAACACATTCCTGCATGGCACAGAGAGATACAGCTTTCAGTACAAGGTTTATCAGCAGCACCCTCCCAGCCAGGAATGCGCATCAACACTCTGGCATGCGAACCATTACGATGTACAAACACATTGAAATGATGAACATGACACTGGTTCACTTCCATGCCTATGTCTTTTAACAAAGGTTTAAACCATATAACCTCATTACAGGTTTGTGTTAGAGAATAAAACTCTGCTTCTGCAGTGGAAAGAGCAACAAGTTTTTGCTTTCTAGAATGCCAGCCTAAGCTTCACCCAGCAAATTGAATTAAAATCCCAGAAGTGGATTTCCTGACATCTGCTCCTCAGTCAGAATCGGCAAAAGCCTGCAATTTCTCTGTTCCACAGGCATTTAGCTTCAGGCAATAATTCTTTGTTCTTTGCAAATACCTCATTAACCTCTTCAATGCTGCTTTTCCAGTAGATGTAGGCTTCTCTACCTGTCTATTTAAAATGGCGACAGAATTTGAGATATCTGAGCAAGAGTGATTTGCAATGTACAGTAAACGTCCAATTGCAGATCTATATTTCTCTGCCTCAGTTAATTGAGTTTCTCCTATATCTTTCTGAAAATCTGTTATCATTGGAGTAGAGACTGGTTTACAGTCTTGCATATTAAAATCCTCTAGGAGCTTTTGAATTTTACTATGTTGGCTTAACAGAAAGCTACCATCCTTCTCCCTGTGTATTTCCAAGCCTAGGTAATTAGTTACTGTTCCAAGGCATTTTAATGTGAAATGGCTTTTCATGCAGGCTTCAAAATCAAGCCTTTGTTTTTCTGTTGATGTGAACAGCAGCAAATCATCAACATAAATGCACAGATACATACAGCCTTGTTTGTCCTTCTTCATATATACACAGGGATCTGCTTTTCCTTTTTCAAAAACAAAATTCTGCAGTTTTTCATCTAATTTTTGGTTCCAGGATCTAGCAGCCTGTTTTAACCCATAGATTGATTTCTGCAGTTCACAAACCAGATTCTCCCCTTTTTCATAGCCAGGGGGTTGCTGCATATATAATTTGTGGTCTAAATCACCATAGAGAAATGCAGTTTGAATGTCATGGTGGTGAACTGACATTCCTTTGAGTGCAGAAATTTTTAACAGTAATCTAATTGATTCACCTTTAGTAACTGGTGCAAAAGTCTTGTCAAAGTCTAAATCTTTCCTTTGAGTGAACCCTTTTGCAACTAACCTTGCTTTATAATTTTGGATTTTGCCATCAGCATCCCTTTTCAGTTTGAAAACCCACCTACAACCTAGGCAGCATTCATTGGGAGATAGATTTACCAGTTTCCATGTTTTATTTTCTTTCAAGGATGCTAACTCCTGTTGCATGGCAGAATGCCAATTTTGTGTAATCTCAGGTGGTAAAGCATTCACTTGTTCTAAGGACTCAGGTTCTGTGAATATGTGAAAAGCCTTTACTGTTTCAGCCTGAAAACGTGATGGAGGAATGCCTTTATTACTTCTCTGAGATCTGTGAGGTAATACAGGGCTTAAATTTTGACTCTTATCACTTTCCTGAGAAGCATCTGTCTCATCAGACAGATCTTCAGTTTGCTTTTCTGGTTTAATGTCCTCATAAGGCAAAAGATCACTATCAGCAAGTCCTTGCTGTTCTCTTGTGGTGGGCAGAACAACTGGAGAGCTAGAATTTAATCTCCCCCAGTTTTGTTCAGCAAAAGAAGCGCTTTTGCTAATTATTAATTTCTCTCCCACTATGAACCTGTAGCTCCTTTGGCTTTGTTCATAGCCAACAAAGACGGCTTTCTTTGTTGTGGGGCCTCCTTTCCTTCTCTGCTGTTTTGGAATGTGAACCCATGCAGTGCTACCAAACACTCTAAGATGGTTTACCTTTGGTTTCACACCATAAAACAAATGGAATGGAGTGTCCTGAATCAGAGTTATACAATCTGTTTTGTACATAACAGGCAGTAGATATTGCCTCTCCCCAATACTTAAATGATAAATGTGAATCTTTAAGCATGCATTCCATCGCATTTTGCAAGGTTCTGCCCTTTCTTTCAGCAACACCATTTTGCTGAGGGGTGTACAGGTTAGAAAGAATTTGTTCTATCCCCTTTTCCGCTAGGAACCTTTTGAATTTGTGAGAAAGGTACTCTCCTCCTCTATCACATTGGAGTGCAGATACAGGCCTAGGGAATTTTCCATTTGCCCATTTGTCACAAAACCTTTAAATTTCTCAAATGTCTCATCTTTATGTTTTAAGATGTAGATAAATGTGTATCTTGAGAAATCATCAATGATGGTCATTGCATACCTTGCTTGTCCAAGACTTGGAGCAAAAGGACCAATAATGTCAGAGTGTACAATTTCCAAAGGTCTAGTTGTAACTCTGTCATTGTGCTTACTCACAGGAGCTTTGTGTTTTGCATTCTTTGCAAACTACACAGTCTAAGTATTTATCACAGGGTTTTATCTTTAGGTCAGCACACAGCTGCGGCATTTGTGCTATATACTTGAAATTAGCATGACCAACATCTCCTGTGCATCAGGTGTACACATTGGTCATGATATGGAGTGTTGCCAACTGCAGCCTTGCAGCTTGGCTTCCTTGCATTTTGCACAATGTACAAGGAGTCTTTTAACATACCAGTAGCACACAATTTCCCATTTTTTCGTATCTCACAACCATTTTTTTTAAATGTTATGACATACCCTGTTGCAGCCAATTGTGCCACAGATAAAAGGTTTGATTGTAAATTTGGCACATACAACACACATTTTACAGTTTCTCCCAAGCAGGATAAATACAAGTCACCTTGTCCCATAATTTTGGTCACAGACCCATCAGCCAAAGATACACTTTGTCTTTCAGTTTTAGCAAGTGACACAAAGGAGCTTTTACAATTGCATAAGTGACAATTGGCCCCAGAATCTAACACCCATACATCAGAATTACCCTTCTCAGCAACCTGCGCAATTTGGGTTGTTTGAAGAGCCTTCTTCTGTGTTGCCCTTGTGTTGTTCTTCTCTGTCTTTCTACTCTTGGGTCTCATGGCACAGTCTTTCTGCAAATGTCCAGCTGAACCACAAGTGAAGCACTCCTGGCTGGCTAGTGCTGTGGCCTCAGCTTCTTTTCCCTTCTTTTCTGGTACTGCAGCTTTCCAGAAGAGATGGGTGTGTGTGTCTTCCCTCTCTCTTCTCCCATTCAGTAAGTAAGCGCTGTGTAACATACGATGGGGTGCGGTCTGCTTCAGGCATAGCCTCCAGGGTACAAATCAATGTGTCCCACATTTCATTCAGTGAGGACAGGAGGATATAGGATTTTGTGAGAGGTGTAAATTCCATTCCTCTCTCCTGCAACTCAACAAACAGCTGCTGAATATGATGCAGGTGCTCAGGAAGGCTATCTCCTTCTGCAAGGTAGACTTTGTACAGCTTTTTTGTCAGGGTAACTTTACTCCCTGCTGTTGCCTTTACATATAAGTCTCTCAAAGCGTTCCAAAGTTGCTTTGCAGACTGCATACCTCGCAGATGGACTAGCTGATTGTCCTCAACTCCCAGGATAATGGTGGCTCTAGCCCTCTCATCCTGTCTAAGCCATTCAGCACTGGGATTTTGGGGGGTTTGCTCACCAATTGGCAGCCAAATATTCTCTCTGCGAAGATACATTTCCATCTTCAGGGCCCAATTCTAATAGTTGGTCTCTGATAGGTGCTCCAGAGGCATCACTGAGGGTTGGGAGGTAGCCATGGCTTCTTCCTTCTTTTGCAAGTCACCTCAGCTGGCTTCTTTGTCCTGTAGACTGGCAGTTGCTGGAAAATCTCCAGGTGGCTCCAAAGAAAATCTTCACAGGTCTTTGCTACCTGCCTTTAAATTGTGCATGAGGAGTGAAGCTGATCTCTCTATTCTCTCTGGGGTTTTACTGGATTTACTGGGCTGCTTACTGGGCCCATAACCTGTTGGCAGAGTGCTAGGAAGCATTTGGCCCAGGAGAGATCAGAAAAGTCACACACCAGGCATTTCTATAAAAATAAATTTATTTACAGAAAGCACAAAAACATATTTACAGGCTTCTGCATTCTCACAGGCTCTCTGAGAGCTGCTTACTCTCTACATGCCTAAAGAGAAGGAAACTAAAACAAGTCCAGGCAAGGTTCCTCCCCCTCAGTGCAACTATTAACACCTGAAAAGAAGACAATTAAATTCAACCTCTTCACCTGGCCAAAATCATTTGTTACCACAGTAACCTTAATCTGTAGCAGAAAACAATATACCAAACAAGGCAGTCTCTCAAATCACTGGGCCTTATGCCATATATGGCTTTATAGTCATAGCCAGCATCTTGAATGGCACGTGGATGCACGTTGGCAACCAGTACAACTTTCGGAGCAGAGGTGTCACATGGGTATACTGAGGCATGCCCATCCCTGCCTGCAATGTTGCATTCTGGACTACTTGAAGCTTATAAGTGGTCTTCAAGGGCAGCCCCATGTGCATTGCAATAGTGAGCCCAATTTGAATTTAAATTCCATTCCATTCTGTTTGAATTCCAGAAGCTTACATCAAGAGAAATAAGTGCTCCATGGAGGTTAGCAGAATTATTCTGTTGTCAACCGGCTAAGAGCTTCCCTTCTCTTTAAAGGAGCTGGTTTGGCTTACTTACATTGCAAGTTAACCAAGATTGTGTATCCAGGGTTTAGCTGTCTAGACAGCTGCCAGTGACAACAATTTTGTTTCTTTGTGGTCCCAAGGAACTTGAAATGTTGAAGTTATCACAGCCTTGACTGAATTAAGAAGGAGAGATTGTTGGTACTCGCCACTAGAGAACAGGTCACCACATCTAGCTCCATCATGAAAGGGAAAAATTAATATGGAGGGCAAGGATGAATCTGTGCTGTTCCTGTGGAATGAGGATTAACAGGACACAACTTCAAACACTGTTGAATGTCCTTTTCTAACTCTTCAGAAAGACTGACCATGTTGTTTGACAGCAGTTCTCTGGGCCACGTTCAGGAAAGGCCCTACTCAAAGTGGACAGGATGTCTAAAAACAGTAGAATGCAAGCTACTTTCCCTTGGATATCTGTCGTGTAGACAACAGTTAAGTCCTTTTTACAATGATCCTGCTATATTTTTCCCTCTACTGGATCAATATTGTAGGTGAACACAACAAAAAATAGATCAACCAACACTTTTTTTAATGTTTGGAGATCAAGTTCTACCGTCCAAACTTAGGAATTCTGAAGATGAGACTGAATTTTTGGTAGCTACTTGACTTCCAAACGTTTTGGGGAAAAGGCTGCTCAGCTGGCTTTTTGTTTTCAGCTGGTTGTATATCAAAAATAACATATTCAGCTTTCTTTATCTTTGCTTTATTCCTTACAAGTTGCACTGGTGTTAGAAAAAGAAGTTTTGACTTTATATTTTAAAAATGAAACTGGGGGATGACCTTTTTTGTCTCAGAAATATGCAATACGACCTTCAAAAGATTTTGCCCCCAGCAAGAGCTGATCAAAGATACTTCTTTGATGGTTCCCCCAGCTTGCTTCTTAAGCGGCATATGGTCTCCTCTTCTTGCTTCCCTTACTTTGTTCAAAATCAAGCCTACTCAAGAGCTGGAGACTCAAAAACTTGCTACCACTTTGTGGAGGCTCTATTTAGCCCAATAAAAACATTCCTCTCTGTGGCTGTGGGCTTTAATTTCTAGCACATTAGCATTCCTACCTGTGCGTATGGGATTGAGACAGGCACATGCAAATGCACTTAAGAAAGGTTTAGTGAGTTCAGTGCATTTTGATTAATGCACCTGCAGACCATGAGAGAACACAAAAGGGATCTTTCCAGAAGGAGCAGTTGAGGACATTCCCTGTTACAAGTCAGGGGCCAGGAAGTGAGAGGAGCAGCTGCTTAAGAGGTTGGGTTGGTTTCTTTTCTTGTGCTTACTTTCTGGCATTAGCTGCTCCATTCTGAATAGCAAAGGAGCAGAACTCTAATCCAGTCATTACAACGCTTCTTAAAAAGAGATTATGGGATTTAGTTTGTCAATGGATTTCATAGCTGCTCAGCATAATTGGGACCTTCTCTTGGGAACAGCCTCCTTGCTGTTGAAAGCAGTTTAACTCCATTTGCACTTCCAGTGGGGGACGATACCCCTCCCGGCTCTGCTGTAATTAGAATTAGTTGGTAGCTGGCCCCAGTTCCCGGCAATCTTCACCCACCCTTGCTCCGGCCAAGGGCTGCTTGTAGAACCTTCTTCAGCAGGGAACCTCTTAGATCTGCAAACAACCACCTACAAAGTGACGGAAGAGTGTTGGGGAGCATGGGGAGGGGAAGGAGTCCAGAGAGGCAGCTGCTTTGGAAGGGGCAATTGCCGGCTGGTGGCAGGGAAGCTGTTCAGGAGGAAGCCCCCCTCCCCTTACTCTCTGGGCTGTGATCACTGCTGAGAAAATCTTTCCCCTCTGCTCAAATAGAATACTTTCCACTTTCTTAGCATTGCACTATTAAATGTTGTTTTGGGGGCAAGGGAGACAAGAGAAGGGGTGCAATTGCACTTAACAGCTGTGTAGATGTATGATTTGGCTCATCCAAAAGCAAACAGACCAATCAGCACTTGTGCAAAGTCTGAGCTCACCCCTTCCTGTATGAGCACCCCTTCCTTATTCCAGCCCCGAGGGATAGATTTTAGTGGGTCCCCTTGGAGGTGCAATTTAATAGTCCTTCCTGGACCATGATCTTCTGAAATTCAAGGCAGTTATTTAGGTGTGTGGGGGAAGGAAACAGACATTTTATATATATTCATATTTATATACTTCCACATATTTCATGACCATTTGTGATATTTTCATGACTGAGCACTCTTGGCCTGGGGGAAAAAAAAAGGCTGCTGACATTTTAAAAAGATTTCCAGTTCTCTATCAGTGACTCCTAAGCTTGGGAATAACCAGAGGCAGGGAGATAAAGAGCAGAGGTTTCCCACCCCCTCAAAGCCATTGTATGTGGGACCCTTCAGCTGCCCACCCACATAGTGGGTGACCTCTTGATGGCAGAGAGGCCCCTCCCTCCATCGCTCCCTCTTTCTCCCTCTCCTCTCTTTGTCTTACCCTCCCCCCCTCCCTCCCCCTCCCCCCTCCCTCTTGCTGCCCCTGACACAGCCTCTCCATCATCTTGTGCCTTACTCTGGTTTTTATCATGAGGCACTGACTGTATATCCGTCTTGCAAAATGCTTTTGTCAGAAGATCCGGAAAAGGCATTAAGAGGATGGAGTGAATGGAATTGGTCAGGGTCAGGCGAAGAGACAGAAGCACTAGATTTTTATTAACCAGGGAACGGAGTTAAAGTCTGAAACTGATCCCTTGTCCATCCACTTATTATTATGGGTTCTGTATTCTCCAAAGAACAGAAAACCTGGCCTCATTCCAGGAAAGGAGCTACAGCAGAAAATGCCTGCCTGCCTGCCTGCCTGTGTGTCTCCTGGTGATAAAATCCCTTCCCTTTAAATATTGATTCTTCTTTTTTAATCAAAGAGGCAAAAGAAAAAAAAGAGCAGAGGAACATTCTCCCCCCAAAAACTAAGAGCCAGTACAGAGAAAAGAGATGGATTTCTAACCGTGCTAAAGTTAAATATATCAGTACCAGGGAAGATTCCCCCCCGCCCAACATTTTATTTATTTATTTATTTATTTAATTAATTTATATCACTGCCCATCTCCCCCAATGGGGGACATAAAAAAGGTGCGATTTTCTCTTGAGTTCAAAAGGGCAATTTGTTAAAAGGGAAGGGAAGGGATTGGGATTGCTGGGCAAGAAAAGAAGGGGGCTGTTGCAGGAGCTGGCTTGCTTCTCCTTTGCACTTGGCCTGAGACGGTCTCTTTCTCTTTCAAAGAAAAACCCTTCCCGTCCAAGGGGACATTGCACAGCATAAATGTTGCATGTCAGAGGACCCAGACTCAAGCCTTAGGGAGATGGGAAATAAAGCATGAGTCCCTGTAGATCAGGGGCAGGGGAAAAGAATGGATTGTCAACTATTTTATGGATTAAAACAATAATTTGGTGTAAACCGTTGAGAGATCCAGTGATCAGTGGTATAACAAAAAACAAACAATCTTCTTTATCCCTGATCATGGGCCATCAAGCTTGGGTAGATGGGAACTGGAATCCAGTGCCTTTGGTGTTCGCGCTGAGGCTGGAGCGGCAGGAGAGGAATCAATCATTTTCAAGCCAGACAGAACCATGGTGGAACCATGGAAAAGGTACTTGTACTCTGGAAGCTGTGAAAAGACCAGCCTAAAGCCCAATGACTCAAAAAGGCAGGAGGAAAAGACTAAGATTTAATCCTGCGGATGTCATTATGAAGGACCTGATTCCTCGCCATTTATATGACAGGGCAGGCAGGAGGATGACAGGTTCTCCCCTGGGATGGAGTTGTTTTTGCAGTAGAGGGCTTAAGTTGCTTGGCCACCTAACTGGACATCCAGATCCTGGATTTCAAACCCTTCCTCAACTTTGGCCATAGGGATTGCCTGGTGTTTTGCCTGGACCATATTTACCACAGACCCCAGGTGGTGCATTTCCCTGCTCTTTACCCTCCCACCAACTGCTTTCATTTTCATGGATTTCTGAGTATGTGTGGTTTCTATTGATAGACCTTTTGACTCCCTCTCAATACTTGACACCTTCCTGTCTGATGTGTCCATTGCTGAGCCAGTGGAAAAAGAAAAAAAAATGCAACTGTTTTAGTATTCCTCCCACAAGGGCTAGAAGGGGCAACTAGCAGAATTCTTACCAATTTCACCTTATAAAAAAAGAAGGCAGGTTCACCCTTCCACCACTCCATCAATGAACAGGAGAGAAAGGAGGAGGAGGAGGAGGAGGAAGGGAAGGGGACAGAAGCCCAGCCTTCAGCATTCCATGAAGTTCTATAAATGCTTTAAAAAAGGTGCATTTTATTGTTCTACTAGTGAGTCAGTTAAAAAAAATCCAGCATTTCATCATCCAATAGCTCAGTACAATGTGACAATATAGGGCAGCAACCAGTGACCAGAGGGGTGGAGTTTTTCTTGCCTTAGCACATAGGAACCAGTTGGAATGTTGAAGTGTTGCTGGAAAAGATGGATGGAAGTTGCCTTCCTGTTGGGGTAGGGGTGGGGTGATGTTGTATATTCCTGCCCTTGCAAAAGAGTTAGCGGTCTGTACTTTCACTGGGGCAACCTGGCTGTGTGGATCGGCCCTAAGACTTACTGGGAGGGGCTGAGATAACTCAACTGGAATGTTTAGTTTTGGAAGAGAAGACTGAGGGGATGTCCCCAGAAGATCAAGACCTGCTGTCTCTTGATCCAGAGTGCAGAACTTGGAATAATGGCCTTAAGTTACAGGAAAGCATGTTCGGCTTGCATGATTAAAAAATGGAACCAATGACCTAGAGACAGCTCTGCCACCCATTCACTGGATGTGTCCAAGCAAAGCTGCACAGTCATCTGTAGGAGATGCTTCAACTTGGATATCAGCACAGAATGGGAATGGACAAAATGGCTTTCAAAGCTCTGCCCAACATTAGGATTCTAGGACTCTGTGATTCTGCCTCTTTTTCTCAATGATCTTCTCCTGGATCAGAAACATATTCTCTTTACTTCAACCAGTGCTGCTGTACATTCAAAATATTAATAAATATAGAAGACAGCTGTCAGCCCTTCAAGGTAGTCCAGATAAGAAGCACAAAAGGTTACAGTAACAGAATTTTGCAAGTCTGACAGCACTTCTCCCCTCCTTTACTTTCCAGAAAACTAGGGAGGGTCCCTTCTGAAATGCTTCCCAGGCCCCTTTTCCTTCTGTGGGCTGAGATACCATTTGCAGGATGGATGTCTGGGCTGTAGCTCTTTCCCTTGTCTCCCAAGGTCATTCCCACAGACCAGTACAACAGTAAAATACATAGAAAGAACAATACAGTCACTTTCCAGTTTAGTTCCTCATTGTGTTATTGTTACACTAGAGATCCAGTTTGGTCTAGTGGTTAGGAGATGTTAAGTTCTAGTCCCACCTTAGGCATGAAAGCCAGCTGGGTGACTTTGGGCAGGTTACTCTCTCTCAGCCCATGATGTCACATTCAGGTGACAAGCCGGTCAGTCAATTCCTGGCACAACCAATGGATCAACATTTGGTTGATCTGAAAAGTGGACCCTACACCCATGGGAAAATGCTAGGAAGAAAAAAATGTTATTGTTACATTGTGTTTTTAAGCTATTTACTGAATTTACTGAAGTGTGTGCTCTTAGAGTTAGTTGTGATTGAAGCAGTGCATTGATGGAGTTTTTAAAGGTTAATAAAATAACTCCAAGCAGCAAACAGCAATCTTGCAGAGTAGAAGCATGAACCAAAAGAGAACTTGCACATTAAGCTTAATTACGTTCATAAATAAATTCAGTCTTCACACTGTAGTTAGATGAAGAAAAATAGAGATAGCTTACTTTTATTCAGTAGATCTGGATACAGGTAGGTTCATAGTAGAATGCACTTAATCATCACTGGTTCCTTGTAGCAGAGGATGGTTGCGGGAGGGCTGCATTTGTGCAGCACCTCCTGCTTGTATATGTGCCAGAAGGGTAATGGAGACTGTTAATCCCCAAGCCCAAGAAGAAGGAGGAAGAGGAATTCAGGTGACCCATGTGACATCCCACAAGCACAATAGAGGTATGTTTGCTAGATAGACCCCCTTATGCTTATGAGACAATGCTGAGTTGACCCCTGATAATCCCAACATGCATAAGCCTGAGTAATAAAACTTTGTGTCGTTTACCATCTTGCAGTGAAAGAAGGAGCAGCAGCTTTGGCACTTTCTATGGGAGAATTTGGGGTGGAAATGGATGGGAGAATGCTCCTTTGGAAAAAGAACTTCCTGCTCTAGGAGATGGAAGAAGAGTCTCCTTTTACTCTTCACACTGGGCCTGCCAGCTAAGTTGGTTTCCCCTCTCCTTGTCATGATGAGCTTTGGAGCCTTCTACCAATATTGTGTCAGGCAGTGAGAAAGGAAGCCAGCAGACTCATGGAGAATCTCTTCAGCTGCCATCTGGCTTTGGTGAATTAAGAGTTTGGGCACAGAGATGTGAGTTCAGGTCCCTGTTTATATGACTTTGGGCAGGCATCTGCCTCTCAGCTCAGTCCATTATAGGAGGGAAGACCTCCAAGGAGGCTAAAATGAATTTCAAAAGAAAAGGCAAGAGATCAGTGCAATAACTAAATAAACACAAATAGAATATTGCCCACCTGGTTTCTTTGAAGCATAGCAACATCCCTGAATATTTCAGAAAGAAATGCTTGAGGGCTAGGCCTCATCCCTCAGAGGAGTGTTCCCACTTTGCTTTCTCTTCCCATCAGCCAGCCCTCAATCTTGCTATTATTGAGATACTTCTGGCCTATTGTGAGTCAATCTGAACCATTTGCTATGATGGGGGCCTGCAAGTGGATGTCTCTGATTGGCTCTTCCCTCTGTCAAGTGGAGGTATCTGAGGTTGAGGTACAGATTCTCATTAGACTGGTCTTGCCTGGCTGCTTTATTGATTTTTCCTCATTCTCTTCATTACTAATCTCATCACAGTTTAGAAACTATTTTGAAAAACTTACAAGTAGAAATAAAAACGAAAGGAAGGGAAAAGTCTGTTCAACAGGAGACATCTCCAAAGACTGGGAAGAAAGTTTCATCTGATCGCTCTTGGAGTGACGTGAAGGAGGGAGATTATCATTCCAGGAGCTGAAAGTGATCAGCCCACCAGTTACTCTAGCTTCCAAGCTGAAGCACTCTCTTGGTCACTCCAATTGCTATTGGAGGGCCCTGAAGCAAGCAAATGGCTCTGAGACTCTGAGGGAAATGGAAGGGACAGTGGAAATCCCAGATCAGTCACCCAGCAGAAAGCTCAGGAGCACTGCAGTGGGACTGTCCTGCCTGAGTGAAGGCTAGAAAAGAGTTAAAAGCTCCAGCTACAGTTTGTTGGGATTTTTTTTTAAGGATTTTTTTTTGGACAAATAGCCAGGCAGAGCTAAATCCTATACATGCATTTTATTTTAATCTGGTAAAACATTTATATCCTCATCTGATGCTCAAGCTGACTTCTAATGTTACTTAAAGCATAACATACAATCTGGAAAAGGAGTATACCACTTCTGCTATATTTAGGTTGCACTGTCTCCTTCTCTTCCTTCATATTCATCATTTTCAGAGAAGCAAAACAAGGATTAGATTTAAAGTGTACAAACTCAGTTGTTTCTCCCCAGGTACATCTGGAATTTGTTATCCACATGCTCCTTCCCAAATTAGCAAAAACCGGGCCAAAGTTTGTGAGAATTTCAACCTGTTCAGACCACCCCTACCTCTTCCCTCTGCAGGCTGCCCTTGCATTAGGAGGCCTTTGCCTGCAAACCTGCATGTGGTGCTCTATGGAATTACACAAACAATTCTGCAGGGCATCTACACTTACAGGCTTGGGCTTGGTGGGGAATTTGTATGAAGACAGCAAGTTATGGGGAGGGATTTGCACAATGTGGAGGCTTTGTACCTGTTTGGGACGTTGCACCCGGAGAGTAGCAGATGCCCTTGTCAACTCCTGTACTGACATGGGACATGTAAGGCTGATGCACTTTGCAGACACCTTCCTTTTTCTTTCTTGCCATTAAAAGTAATATTGCCAGGAGGCAATGCCTCTGTAAATGCAGTATTCATTATTACCTTTCCTTTTAAAATATTATTCATTGCTACAGCAAAAGCTTTCTTGTTCCCAAGTAATGCATGTATGTAATACATGGTTCCTTCCTGCATCAGTGAGGTATTTTAACATGCAGGGGAGAAAGAATACAGTTACTGAAGGAAATAGAAGCCCTTTGGCCAGATAAAAGAGAACAGGTTTGTCCAAGCCAAGGATGCAAATGGGAACAGAAGGAGAATTGCAGGCTGGAAGAAAAGTGATTAAAAAAACCAAATCAACAAATTTAAAAGGTTGTACTAGAATAAAAAGGATGGAAGCTAAGCTGATGGCATCCCAGGCTGAGCAGGAGTGACAGCATGAGTCCCAAGGATAATAGAGGGTTACTGTGGCTCCAGGGCATGCCAATTGTGGACAAATTCTCCCCAGTTGTCCAGTGTTCCTGACATAGTGCAGAAGAAAACTCTTTCCAGCTTGACAATTGTCCAATCAAGCATCAGCTGGATGGTGGCAAATGACAGCTTATGGGCACCAATGTGATAAACTCTCCCCAGTATTTAAAATAAGTAAGAAAAAAATCTTGCCTTGTCAGGGGAGATTGGCCGGCTGTGGGATGCCTGTGACCTCCACCCCACCCTCCCTATTTCATGACAATTCAAATTGAACCTTCCTTCACAAAGTCTTCATGGACATCTACCTTATAACTTATAACCTTATTCACAGTCATCAGAGGAGGAATTCAGGCTGAAAGAGAGAAGGCTGTAATGACAGTGATGGTGACAGAGAGATGGCTCTACTTTTTCTGGCAGAAGGCCAGATTGGCTTTTTTTTGAGGGCTGAGTTGGAAAATCCAAATATCACTCTGAGTCCCATGTGCTAGCATTATAAACTTCCTGATGCTCAGGAAATTGGCTGTAGAAGGCAATTTCCACAGAAAGGGAATGAGCACAGGATTTATTGCAATGATTTGGTGGAGGAGGTGGGAGATGGTAGCTGTGGCCTCTTAGACTGCCAGTGCCCCCTTCCCCCCAACTTTGTGACAGCTGCCTCTTCAGCCAAGAAGCTGCCACTAATAGCTCCTTTTGCTCTCTCTTCGGTAATAAGGAGAGTAAGGAGTCTTCAGACCTGAAGACTTGGAAATGCCTGGACAACAGGCCACTCTACCTGCAGCTTTATGGCAGAATTGTAGACAAAGCCAAGCCCGCACCAGATGATCTGGTTCTCTTTGAACTTGTAAGCCAGATCCCTGCCCCACAAAAAATAGGAAAAGCCTTCTACATGAAGAAAGCCCACTTTTTTCCAAGTGGTGCACTTGCCATGTTTGATTTATTTATTTATTTAATTTTTATCCCACCTTTATTATTTTTATAAATAACTCAAGGTGGCAAACACACCTAATACTTGATGCTGGTTCTGTGTGTGTAGGGTGTAGGGGAAGCTTAGTGTGTCTAGCAGCTTGGGACACTAGGCCTTCTGTACCATGCTACCGTGTAACCTTTCCCTAGCACTAAACATTCAACATGGGAAACTCTAATCTTGGCTGTTTGATTTACAGAACTTATATGGCCACCCATCTTATACAATGATTCTAGGCAGTGTGCAACAAAAAATAAAAACGGGATAGAAACATAGCCACCCCTCCCTCCAGGCACCAGACCAAACAGCCTCCCAGTGTAACCCCCATCCTAGTCCAATGTTTGGGGAAGAGTCAGGTCTTCATGGCTTTCTGGAAGGCTAAAAGGGTAGGGATCCCTTGGGTCTCAGGTGGGAGGCTGTTCCAAAGGGCTGGGGTAGCCACAGGGAAGGCACACATCCAGGATCTCATCAGGTGACAACATTTAGTTTAGGGAATATTGCGCTCAACAAAGTTCTTTTAATGGGAAGACAAATAATGGTGTGTGGCTTGCTAAGTATCAGGGCTGCCACTGGCTGAGATGAATTTGGGAGCTGAGCCAGGCACTGGAATGCCTGAAAGTTTGCAAGCACTTTGCAGTTGCCAGCATGGCTCCATGTGTGTGTTGGGGAGAATGCTGCCTTCAGATTCTTTTTCTCAGATGGATGATGATTTGCACTTTGATGGGCCAGTCCCTCCAGAAATGGAAACTTTCAGTTTTGTTAATAATATGTATGGAACCAAACTTAGTGAAGTAAGCAAGAAAATAGAATAAATTTTAAAAATAAATTAAAAAAACAAGAGAAGAAACAGAGCCAGCCCTTCACATTACTTGACTTTTAACCTGTGCTTAGTGCAAGTTAGGGAATTAGTTGGTTTCCTTTCTTGTAACCAAGGTCCTAGAGTTGCTCTGCAAAAACTTTACATCTGTAAATGGGGAAGAAATAACATAAAAACGCCCCTTCAACCTGTGACAGGAGCTGCTAGCACAAAACAGGGAGCCCATGGATCTGGGGACAGATGTGAACAGAGCCCATTGGAATCTCCTTTGTCTCATGATTCAGTCTGCTAGGGATGGTTTCCAAATCTTCCAATAGACATTTCTTTTTATATTTCCCCAGATTGGTTGCATCACATATATTTTCTAGACTTCTCTTTGACAGGAGGGTCCCTGGGGAGATGTCAAAAAAGTCAAGATAGCTGCCACAACCATGTGATTGAAGTCACCCCTTTTTTATGTGTGTCACATTTCATGTGCGATACTTGTAAAACAGGGACTTCAACTGCATAGTTTCAGCTTCCATGCTGAGGAATGGAAGGGACTCTGGATGCGCCTGCTCTTTGATGAGATCACCTGACAGTTGCACCACATTTCTCACTTCCTCCTCACTCTGGGAAGCTGTAATTTGAAAAAAGCAACTTTTTTCCTATTCAAAGAAAGCAGTGTCTTTCTGGGGCTGGTGGCTTCATCTGCATCACAGAGGCCCTCTGCCCCTTTTCTCAAAGAAGAGAAAAAAACCACAAGACAAGCCCTGAAGAAACACGCGGCTAGTTGCCCTGATCTGACATGTACTTGTACTCCACTGTAAGGCATCTCAATCTGGAACTGAAGCCTCCAGCCCCAGGTATAATAGGAGACCTGGGAAAATCTGTATTTGCCCATTGAATAGAAGTCAGAGCCTTGGTCATGCAGATACTACCTCAACTGTGCTTTCCCTATTTACTGCAAGCTTTTATTCACTGACCCAGAAGGCATCTGTCTGACAGCTTTGCCTTTATATTCTGTTATTGCAACTAATTCATGTTCTTGGTTTCTCTCTCTCTCTCTCTCTCTCTCTCTCTCTCTCTCTCGTGTGTGTGTGTGTGTGTGTGTGTGTGTGTGAGGGGAGTGCCATCAAGAGTTGCCTTTGCTTGGCAGAAAAAGCATCACAGTTCCATTGTTAGCAATGGATTTTCCCAAGGAGTCAAGTCCTTCCATTCCCTTCCCTTTTCTCCCCTCCCCTTGTGAAAGTAGCAAGAGTTTTACCAGTTTGCCCTTCCAGCCCAAGTGACAGGAAGAAGTGTAAAATGGTTTTCTTTCTTTTTCTTTTTCTAGTTCACTGGTGTTCAAATGTGGATCTTCATTCCTTCAGATGAAATTGACAAGAGTTCTGTCAGTTTTCTTTTCTAGTCCAAAGATAAAAATATTGGTAAAATGGTTGACTCTCCTCTCCTCTCCTCTCCTCTCCTCTGCTCTCCTCTGCTCTCCTCTCCTCTGCTCTGCTCTGCTCTCCTCTTTTTACCAGTCTACTAGCAAATGCACCAGATAGGGAGGCATCAAGTCTGAGGGGAAGCAGGGGGATCTGCCAATTGGAGGGTATGGTAATCTGGACCTATGCCCTGGCCATTCTCTTAAACTGCCTTCATTTCCAACTGGTTTATGGATGGGAGTCATGCAGTTTAAGGCTGCAGTGCAGAAAAGCCCTTAATTGTCCACAACTATGACCCACATTTCACAGATTGTTTTGTTGTTTAAGAGGTTTCTTGCCAAAAAGCACATCGACACTGCCTGCTCTTTTCATGAATATTCTCCATTAAGTAAAAGCAAGAATTAATAAAACCACTCTTGCCATTTTAATTTGCAAGGAATTCCTTTGCATAAGAGGCACTCAGTCTACTGTCTGAAATTTGGCTGGAGGGGTATCTATGGCTGAAAAGTCTTCCTAATATTTTCCAAGTAACAAAATTACAGTGACTCTTTTAATTGGGGAAACAAAACCCTCACAATAACAACAATAATGGAACAATAATCCTAGTTCCAAGACCAATCACTTTTGGCAGTCTTCATATGCTTAGAAATGCCTACAGTACCTGTACATTTCATTTCATTCTGTTGAAAAATAAACAAGTTACTGATATTAGTGTTTTCTGTGTGCTGGTCAATAAGTGATACAACTCTCATTTGGAGTCGAGCTCTGCAGTGAATTGGGCTGCTCTAATTTTGGATAAAATCATAGTGGACTCTTTTTTGAAGTGCCAAATAGGGTCGGTGCACACTCCAGCAGTAAACTGCTTCTGATCTTTCCTTTCATTTCAGCTTTCTTCTTCCACTCCTGGAGCTTGGCTTTAATTCTTCCCTTCACTTCTCCTCTGAAGTTAAAGTCACCCATTACAGTCTCATTCACCCATTTTTTTCCCCAGAAGGTCTCATGGGAAATAATTTAACTACTGTTTATAATGTCTTTTCAGTTAAATCAATCACATAATCCAGGAAAGCTCTGATTTGTCTCCATCATCCAGACTAATGCTTGACATTAGTTTATATTTATTCATTTCTTGGTTGGACTTGGACCATCCATTATTGAATTTACATCTATTTGCCTGTTATAGCAGCACAGACTCACATTAGAAAGCTGATTCCCAAGCATGACACTGAAATGAAATTCTCTCAGCATTTGGGATTTTGCAGGGTTTATAATCTGCACGTATGTTTAGTGTGGTAATTAGAAACTGTTAAGGCTGTTGAGGCATTGCTTTCTTGTAAAGAACTAGAAACAGAATTAAACAGAGCTTCCAAGGAGCATTTAACATACAGCTATATTATTTAGTAATAGCCCTCCTCATGGGTCCTTTCAAGCAGATTAAAAAGCAAACTTTGGAATGATCTGCCTGTGCCTTTAGTATCATTCTGAGATGTGCTTCACAATGGTGTTTTTTTTTTTTTTGAAGCCAAAGTTTAGATCCTGAGTGGGCAAAAATGTATTCTGGAACATCTGCAGGTGAGGATCTGAGCTGGCTCAGAATGTGTACCCATGAGGCTTGCCATTTGCAACAAAGTCCACAAAAAGACAGTAAAGCAAGTGGTTTTCTTCCTCTCTCAACCACGTGGATCCATCTGTTCATCTGTAAGCCCTTTGAATCAGAAGAATTTGACTGAAGGGGCAGGGAGGACAGTGAAGAGCCTTTTCAACCAATGTTTTACAGATGATCTTGGAAGGGAGTGGAGAATGGGGCAGAGGATGAGATGGTGGTTGGAAGAGCTCTTTGCCATTCAATGTGGTGAATTAATTCCCAAAAGGATAGAAATGAAGTCAAGGATTTGCACCTGTGGGGAGAAACTGGAAAGTTTAAACAACTGGACTTCATCTATCAAAGGTCTGTTTCCAGGAAGAGAGGAACATTGGATGGATTTCTTTATTGGGGAAAAGCTGGATTTTTTTTCAGGCACGAAACAAATACTAGTTTTGGCACAGATTATACATAATGGGGTGGTGTGCAAATATTACAGCATTCCAAGATTCATGTAGCCTATATGTGTGGAAAGGCTCATGGTCAAGTTCTTTCTCTGATATCGTCATTTCAGTAGTGGGTGAAGGTTGGGAAAGAATAATGGAGATTAGCAGCCACTAGTTTGTCCTTTGAACAGCTCTCAAGATTGCCTGTGCCAGATTCTCTTTCTGCAGGAAATTGTGGCAGAAGTGATGGAATATGAGGCCACCCAAAGCCTTTGTGTTGACATCCTGTCTTCAGAATGCTAGGCCCAAACACAGCGTCTCTATCAATAGGCACTCAATCGATTCACATTATGCATTTTCCTAAACTCAGGTTAAAAAAGTACAATTGCTGGATTCACGTAACATGCCGAAATAGGCCATCATATTATGGCTGAACAGGTGTAATGATTGCCTATTCAAAATCACCATCAGACTCACACAGGGCTTTCATGGATATCTGATTTAATAATGCAGAATCACAAGCAAAGCTGAGAATAGTGAAAGCGTGGGATGTCTCCCAATAAAACCCCAAGCAACTCCCAGTCCCTCCCCCCAAAGTCAGTACAATTCCATGCCCACAGGTGCCCCTAACGGTTCCTGCCGGTCTGCGGGAAACATCCTTGACAGGGCGAGATAACCCAAACATGCATTCCTCATTCTTCACTCCTCACATTGCAGCCTGGTGTAAGGAACAGGAGCAGCCCCTCCCGTACAGCAACTCGTGTCAGCCCCATGGCATTCCCAACCCACCCGTTACGATATTTTCCAGGAACATTGGAACAGTAACCATGACAACAGGATTGTCTGCTTCCCATAATTTGATGAATGAAAACATCCTTAGCCTTGAACCCAGCCTTTGAGCCATTCTCTTATTCTTGTCTCACATTGTGGCTTAACACAGTGTCTGGTTCCCACAACATGCTGAACCATAAATTTCCCCACCACATTTAAGCCTTGTCTGTACATTGTGCAATCCCAGACCATGGTCTGCCCAACATCCCATACAAATTTGCAAGGCTGAGCAAGGAGGTTTCAGCAGCTATCAGTGACAGCCTTTCAGCTCCATGCGTGATATTGCTCATTACCATGTACATGCCCTAGTAGCAGGGGAACAAATTAGATTAACCTAATGTAGTACATCATTATTTAACACAGTTTCAGTCCCTGTTGTTCATAACCCACCTTTTAATCATCCAGAAGCTGTGCTTGCCTTGCCAGTGGATTGTTCATGCTTGTAAAACACATGGGAGGGGAGCTTCTTGGAGAAAAGTGCCATTCTGCTCTGGAAAAGAGCAAGGAGCACCATGTAGTCCTGAAAATTGCTTGAGCTCTTGCTGCAGGAATGCAAAGGCAAGTGAAAATGGGGTGGTGGTGGTGGTTTCCCCTTACCTCTCTGAATTGCATTAGAAGAATTCCCCGCTGAGTAATTGCAAAATGCTTTGGGGCATCCAAGCCAAATTGCAATATTACTAACCTAGCCAGGCAGAAACCAGGGAAAGGAAAGAAAAGGGGAGAAAAGGGGAGGAACTGTTTTCTCTAAAAGTGACTCTTTGAATATGTGCCATCAAGTGAATGTCAACCCTTGGCAATTGCATATAGATAGACCTCCAGCATGATGTGTCCCCAGTCTGGTCCTTCAGTGGTGCACCTATTGCTGTTGTACAAAAAGTTTGTTTGTTTGTTTGTTTATTTATTTATATATAAATAACTTCTCGACCGCCCAACTCATATGCAATGACTCTGGGTGGTTTACAATAATAAGTTCACCCATCTTGCTGCTTGTCATCCTCTTCTTCTCTTCCCTTCCACCTCTCCCAGCATTATAGGCTTCTCCATAGAGTTGGGTCTTCACACAACTCGGGACAGTGGCCTCACACGGGACTTAGTTTTCTTGTTGGAGCAGTGGCTACGTGATCTGAGTGGAGAGTTAGACCTTTCCCCTTTGTCATGGTTGGATCACGCCCTGGTGGCCTTGAGATTCTCCTATGCCGCCCCCCTCCACAGGGAGGCAGGACCCATTCGGTTGGTCCGCCCCTGGAGACTGATGGACCCAGCAGGGTTTCAGAGGGAGCTGGAGTTATACCTGAGGATCTGCTGCATGGTCCAGCAGAGGCCCTGGCTGCTGCCTGGAATAGAGAAGCGGCCGGGGCCTTGGACAGGATCGCCCCTGTGCGGCCTTTCTTGTCCCATTGAACCCAGCACTCCCTGTGGTTTACAGAGGTGCTGAGAGTCCTGAAGAGGGTTAAGAGATGCCTAGAGTGCCACTGGAGGAAGAGGAAGACCGAATCTGACTGAACACAAACTAGAGCTGCGATTAAGGCCTACCTTGTGGCAGTAAGAGCGGTGAAACATCAGTATTTCTCCATTCTTATTGCATCCTCAGACTGTCCTGTTTAAACAGGGCCCTGTTTAAGATTTCCCAGTCCCTTTTGGGGAAAGGGGATCCAGAAATCTACATACAAGGCCATGCTGAGGAGTTTTCTGGGCACCTGTGGATAAAACTGCTCAGATCTGTTCCAAGTTGGACTCCATGTGTGAGACAGGGTCTGTGGAGATGCCCAGGGAATGTACTTACCCAGTTATCTGGGAACAGTTTGATCCTGTTGGGCCAGAGGAATTGGACAGGATCCTCCAGACTGTAAATGCCACCACTTGCCAATTACATTCACGTCCCTCCTGGCTAGTGAAAGCAGCCCGTGAGGTGACATGTGGTTGCGTCCAGGCAATGGTTAATGCATTTTTGAGAGAGGGGGTGTTTCCTGCAGCCTTTAAGGAGGCACTGGTGCACCCCCTCCTCAAGGAACCATCGCTGGACCCCACTGTGCTGGACAATTTTTGCCCAGTCTCCCACCTCTCTTTTTTAGGGAAGGTGGTTGAGAAAGTGGTGGCATTGCAGCTCCAGAGGATCCTGGATGAAATGGATTATCTATACCCCTTTCAGTCAGGTTTCAGGCCTGGTTATGGGATGGAAATGGCATTGGTCGCACTTATGATCTTTGACAGGAGTGGGATGGGGGCAGTGCATCCATCCTGGCTCTTCTTGACCTCTCAGCAGCTTTCGATACCATCGACCATGGTATCCTTTTGGGTTGGCTCAGGGAATTGGGGGTGGGCGGTGTGCTTCTGCGCTGATCCCAATCAGGGTTGATAGGGAGCGAGAGAACCAGCCACGGCCCATTCTTTGTGGGGTGCCACAGGGCTCGGTACTCTTTCTGCTCCTTTTCAACATCTACATGAAACTGCTGGGTAAGATCATCCATCACCACGGGTATCGCCCTGATGATACTCAATTATATATCTCCATCCCGGGTGAAGTAAATGATGCTGTGACCACCCTTTCCAGGTGCCTGGGGTCTGTGGGGGCCTGGATGGGGAACAACAGGCTTCAGCTGAACCCTGGTAAAGTTGGAGTGGCTGTGGATTAATGGCTCCTTGGTATCTGGGAAATTGTCATCTTTGGTTCTGGACGGGGTTGCACTGCCCCAGACAGACCCAGTGCATAACTTGGGGGTCTCCCTGGACTCATGACTCCTGCTTGAAGAGCAGGTGGCAGTTGTGGCCAGGAGAGCCTTTGTTCAACTTCATGTTGTGCACCAGTTATGCCCCTTCCTGGATTGAGAGGCCCTTCGAATGGTCACTCATGCCCTGGTCATCTCCCATATAGACTACTGTAATGCACTACATGGGGCTACCCTTGAAGAATATCCAGAAGCTACAACTGGTCCAGAACACAGCCGCACAGGCAATTTTAAGTGCTCTAAGATTGGCACATGTAACACCTTTGCTCCACAAGCTGCACTGGGTGCCAGTTTGCTTCCAGGCCCAATTCAAGGTGTTGGTTATCACCTTTAAAGCTCTACATGGCATGAGGCCAGGCTACCTGAAGGACCATCTCATCCCCATCACATCGACCCATCCCACCCAGTCATGCAGAGAGGGCATGTTACAGACCCCATCTGTAAAAGAATTCCATCTGGCGGGGTCTCAGAAGTGGGCTTTCTCTGCAGTAGCTCCTGCCCTCTGGAAAATTCTTCCCCCAGAGGAGAGACAGGCACCCTCTCTCCTGGACTTCTGTAAAAAACTAAAAACCTGGTTTTGCCAGCAGGCCTGGAGCGGGAAGGGGAATTGCCACTCCTGGGGATGGCTAGTGCCCTAGAATGTGCCTAGAATGGCCCCTTATGGACTGATAGAGAAACTTTAGCCATCTGGATTTCATCACATTTTTATTCTTATAGTTTATTTACATTTGTATTTATTGTATTTATAATTGTATTGAATTTTAACTTGGTTTTTATTGTAATCCACCCAGAATCCCTCCTTTGTGGGGGAGATGGGCAGTGATAAAATTTGATAGATAGATAGATAGATAGATAGATAGATAGATAGATAGATAAATAAATAAATAAATTGTCCAAATTAGGATAATTTGAGCCTGGTCATTTGTGGTTTGAGAGAGACCTCATGGTTGATTTGTTTATTTGGTTTGTTTTCTTGGCTGTCCGCAGTGTTCTCAGGAATCTTCTTCAGCATCAAAGTTCAAAAGCATCAATATTCCTGCTTGTTCATTATCCTGCTTGTTCAAAGTCCCAAAACCATTAGTATTCAAAAGATCCTCAGTTCTTCCTCAGTAGCATGTTGAGTGCCATCTGACCTGAGGCACCATCATCAAGCACTATATCATCAATCACTTTATCTTGTCTATCCATGTGGCTTTCTTGATAAAACACAGGGATGGTTTACCACTGCCTTCTCTGCACAGTAGGAAAGGATGATGAACATCTTCCTATGTTGCTACTGCTCAATATAGGTACCTCCTTGCTTTAGTTGGGCAGCTGGGATGACCTTCCTACCTTGGGTGACCTCTACTAGGAGGCTAAAAGTGGTACAGGTTAATAACCATTTGTTCAACGACTATTCAAAGTTATGATGGCGATGAACAAGGAGACTTAGAGCTATTCCTCAAAGTTGTGGCCATTGCAGTGTCCCTGCAGTCACATGATCATGATTGGGCATTTGGCAACCACTCACAATTACAATGGTTGCAGCATCCTGTGATCATGTGATCACCATTTGCGACCTTCACTGCCACCTTCTGACAAGCAAAGTCAACAGGGAAGCCAGCATGAACTTGCAAATGGTGATCACGTGATGTCATGCTTAATGACTGTGTGGGAGTCACTTAATGACCAACTTGCATTTGCATACTTTCGAACTGCTAGATTAGTGGGAGCTGGGACAAGATTGACGGGAGCTCACTCTGTCACGCGGCTAGTGCTCTCAGGTTTTGAACTGCTGAGCTGCTGACTTTAATGGTCCTCTGACTGACCACTGAGCCACCATGGCACCCTATTTTTTTAAGTCTGAGATTGGGATTTTTATCAAGATGCTGGATGAAGATTGGATAATGGAGTTGGAGAAATCTAAGGAAGAGAGTGATCTGCAAGCCATAAGTAAAATTGATCTCCAGGTGGAATGCCATGAAAAGAACCTGGAATCTTTGAGTGGGGCAGTTGGACTGTTTGATTCTTTCAAGAGGAAAGCTCTGTGCAGATTGTGGGGATATGGAACTGCTTTGGTTTATTTTGAAGTGGGATAAGGGTTGAAGAATGTTTATCTGGTTTGCTTTAAGGATTTGATTGATGCTATTTGCCTTTAAAGATTTGGATTTACTGTTTTGAACTGGCTTTGTTTTTTGTGTTTATTAAGATGAAAATTATTAAAACTGTTGTATTAGGGTTAAAGAATGTTTATCTGGTTTGCTTTAAGGATTTGTTTGATGTTATTCCCTTTTAAAGATATGGAATTACTGTTTTGAATTGTCTTTTTTTGAGGGGTTTATTAAGATTGGGATTATTAAAATTGTACTATTAAGACAACAATTATGTGCTTTTTAATTTGATTCTTCTTATAGTCGACAGAAATGTATAGAATAGTGGTAGGAAGGGAATAATTAAATATGTTCTATCTTTTGAAGGGGAGAAAGATGTTTAGGAGGTTTATATGAACTTTTTTTCTTTATTTTAATATAAGGGGGAGGATTAACTGTACTTAGTGATTTTTATTATGTGTTAAAGGGGAATGACTTATAGAAATAATGTGGTGTTTTGGTTAAATATAGAGTAAGAGTGATTATAGAAATTTTTGTATATCCTTGCTGTTAAAACTTGGAAGCCACATCTTTTTGTAAATTTGAATTTTTTTTCTCTTGCATTTCTGCACTTTTAAGTTTTTTTTCCTTTCTTTGAAGTTTTTTGTTTTTTTTTTGTAGTTTTTATTCTTCTCTTGAAGCCTAATAAAATTTACTACAAGCAAGGAGTACCTTGATTGTGGTATAACTTGATGGAGTTTTTAAAGGTTAACTTGATGGAGTTTTTAAAGTTTTTCTGCATAGAACATTTACTGCAGCTGCTATGTCTGGCCTAGTGGTAGTGGCTAGATACAATAGCTTAGCTATGACACTTTTATAGCCATTGTTCTTGGGTAAAAGTTCACTAGCTTCCTGTTGCTTGTGGAAACCTGTTTCCATTGGTGTCGGCATAGGATTGGCATTTTGCAGTCCTAAGCTCTCCAACAGTTCTAGGATCTTTTGCTTCTGGCTCAGAAGAAAGCTTCCATCTTCTTCTTTTTCAATCTGTATCCCCAAGTAGTAGCTGGCATTGCCCAGATGCTTCACTTCTACGTCTTTGTTCAGGTTGGACACGATTTCATCAGTCACTTTTGTTATTGTGGCAAATCATCATATCATCCACATAACAAAGAATGTACACCTCTCTGCCATTTCTGTGTCTTGTGTAGAGACAGGGATCAGCTTTGCCTTGAACAAAACCTTGCTTAAGAAGTAATTGGTTCAACTTCTTATGCTCTTGCTGCTTGCTTCAGGCCATAAATCCCCTTCTGAAGTTTGCAAACGAGTTGCTGTGTCTTGGGATTGGTGAAGCCTGGAGGTTGTAGCACGTACAGTTCTTCCTCCATCTCTCCATGTAGAAATGCAGTCTTTACATCTAGGTGTCCATCACCCATGTTCCTGGAAGCTGCTAGACAGGAGGATTCTGATTGTGGTATGTTTTACAACAGGAGCAAAACATTCATCATAATCAAGTCTGTATTTTGGCGAGTAGCCTTTTGCGACTAGTCTAGCTTTGTATCTTTGTACTTCTCCATTTTCATCTTGTTTGGCTTTGAAAACCCATTTGCATCCTATGGCTTTCTTGCCTGTTGATAGTTTTGTCAAAATCCATGTTTTGTTCTTGTATAGAGCCTCTAGCTCTTCTTGTGCTGCTCTCTTCCACTTGCTTCATCTGGTGGCATTTGCTCCACTTCGTTCCATGATGCAGGTTGTTTTGGTAACTATGACCTTGTGAGGTAGGTGAGTCTCTTGGCTGGAACTCCTTTGTTGGGTTGTGATGAGCATTTTGGAGCAGGTTCAGGAGTGGCACTTGGTGTTTCAACCTTTTCTGCATCTTCGACCTCATCATCTGACTCTGGTGGAGTTTCTGCCTGGGCTTCTATCTCCCTCTGGGTCAGTGTGATGGTTGTGTCTTTGAATGTTGGGCTAACCATCTCAAGTTGGTAACTGCTGCTATTGGTTTCAGCGCAGTCATCATCAGCATGACCTTCTCTCTCATTCATTAAAGTACACCACTCTGGATGTGCTTAATTTGCCTTTCTTCGGGTTCAGGATTCTGTATCCCTTGCTTCCTGGAACATACCCGAACAAGATGCCTTCTTCAGCTCTGGGGTTTAGTTTGGATCTCTTCTCCTTTGGTATGTGTGCATAAGCCTTGGATCCAAACACCCTCAGATGTTTTATGCTTGGTTTGCGTTCATGCCCTAGCTCAAAAGGTGTTACCTTGTTGGCTTTGGTTGGCAGTCTATTCTGTAAGTATGTAGCTGTTAAAACATCATCTGCCCAGTATTTGTCAGGCAGACCTGCTTCTAAAAGCATACATCCTACCTTGTCCATTAGTGAGCAACTTTTCCTTTCTGCAACTCCATTTTGTTCAGGTGTGTATGGAGTGGTTAGTCTGTGTTCTATAGCTAGTTGTGTTAGGTGTGTTTGCATGGTTTGTGAAATAAACTCACCTCCACAGTCACTTTGGAGGGCTTGAGGGGTTCTGTTGAACTTGTTGGTCACCATGGCTACATATGCTTTCAGCATGTCCACTGCTTGGGATTTCTCCTTCATTAGGTAGGTCACACAGTATCTGGAAAAATCATCTATAAAGCATAAAACATATTTATTTCTGCCTGCTGATGCTTGAAAAGGTCCACACAAATCAGTGTGGATAGATTTGAGTGGCTTGGTTGCCCGCCTTTCCCTTTGTTTGGGTATGGCTGGTCTTATTTTATTTATTTATTCAAATTTAGCCACTGCCCATCTCCCACAAAAGAGGGACTCTGGTCTTGTTGCCTTTCCTTTGATGCATATCACATATTTTGATTGGCATTTATCATGGTTGCTTATTTCAAAATCTCTTACCATGCCTTCAGTTTTCATTCTTAAAATTGCTTTAAAATCATGGTGTGCAAAACATCTGTGCCAGGTGGTGACACTGTTGTCCTCCTTTTGCTGCTGATAGGCAAGGCTGACATTTGGTGGTGGTTGTTCATGGTGCACCTGGTAGATGCCATCCTTTTGAAAACCTGTAACATAAATCTTTTCTCCACTGGTGATTTTACATTCTCCATTAGCATTAAAAATCACATCAAATCCTTTGTTATTCAGTGTTGAGACACTTAGTAAATTGACTTCTAAGTCTTGTACATAGGAAACATTTGCTGCTATAAGGACTTTGTGTTCACTTCCATTGATGCATCACAATGGCACACTTCCTTTTCCTTGAATCAAAATTGAATTGCCATCTGCTGATGTTATGCTTTGTTCTGTGGTTTCATTTAGCTCACAAAAGTCACTTTTATTCCCACATAGATTCCTGCTGGCCCCCGAACTGATTACTCATCATCTAGGACATTTACTGCTATCAGCTCTATAAACAGTGTGTAAAGCCTTTTCACCTTTAAAAAAATTATCCTTGGAAAAATCTTTCTTGTCCTTATTTCTGCAGAACCTTGCAATGTGTCCTGGCCTTTTACATGAATTACAGATAATGGCACTTTTTTCTGTCCCTTTGTTTTTCTGATGTGTCACTGATTGCTCTGGCTCATGTTTACCCTTCGTTGCTAGGTAACTTATGTCTCTGCCAGGCACTCTATTGTTTTGCAAATTATTTTGCCTTTGACATTCTGATCTGATTGCTCCAAGAAGCTGAGAAAGATTTTTTCCCTTCTAAATTCAGGCCAGCAACAAATGGGAAAAATCCGTTTGGTAACGTACTCAGCACAAAAGACATCTTAAGTTTTTCATTCATGAGATTCTGGACTGTGCTCAGCTGATCAAAGATTGCCTGTAGGCTGTTCAGGTGGTCATTTACATTTCCATTGGCTTCCAAAGTGCATCCATGCAGTTCTTGTAACAAAGAAATACTTTCTGATCATCAGCTTCTGAGTATAGGGTGCATAAGTTCTCAATCATTTCCTTCACAGTATTTTTCATCTCTGCTAATGTGTGATCTGGAAGAGATCTAGCAATAAGAATTTTAGCTCTCTTATACTTTTTCTTCCACTGTCTTTTGGCTTCCTCCCCATCCTCTGGTTTAGGTTCAGGTAAATCCAGAACATCCAGACAATCTTCAAAATCCAACTGCATCCTCAATATGAATAGCCATGCTGAGTAATTATCCTCAGTCAATTTTGGTATGGGAGGGAACTCCCTCCTCTTTCTCCATTGTTCAGAGAGAGAAATTTTTTTTTGAACTTTGCCTTTTAAATGTGCAAGCGGCTTTCTTTTTCTTTTTTGGCTGTGAGGCCAAAGCCCTTTCAAAAAAAAGTTCTTGGTCAGTATACTGGACTCTGCTGGGCTGCACTGGTTTATACGGGGCCCCTAACCCTTGTTGGGGTTTTTAAAGGTTAATAAAAGAACTCCAAGCAGCTAACAACAATCTTGCAAAGTAGAAGCATGAACCAAAAAAGAAACTTGCACATTAAGCTTAATTACATTCAGAAAAGAATTCAGTCTTCACACAGTAGTTAGATGAAGAGGAAAAAAAAGGTAGCTTACATTTATTAAGTAGATCTGGATACAAGTAGCTTTGTAGTAGAAAGCACTTATTCATCACTGGTTCTTTGTAGACATTCTTATGGAAATAGAAATGTCTGGTTGCAAGCAAGATGAAAGGACGAGAGCTGCACTCTGCAGCACCTCCTGCTTGCAGGTGTGCCAAAAAGGTAAAAATGGAGATTGTTAATCCCCAAACCCAAGAAGAAGAAGGAAGTGGAAATCAGGTGACCTATGTGACATCCCAGAAGCACAATAGAGATGTGTTTACTAGAGAAACCCCCTTTTTGTGCTTATGAGACAATGCTGAGTTGTCTGATAATTCCAACATAAATGAGACAAATGGAGCAAAAGTGTAGCACTCAAGGATGAAGTCATCCTGGCATTTCCTGATGGACTTATTTTGGGATGATGCCAATCAATTAAATAAAAGAGGAAGCTGTTTTAAGCCATCTAGTCATCTTTAAAAAACTGTCTTAAGTCCAAATTAACAAAAAAAAAATTCTAGCCCATAACAGTCAATCCATCTTCCATACATCTAAAAATTATATTAAAACAGGAGTGGGGAACTGTATTTGGTCCAGGGTTGGATCTCATTCCTTAATTCTGCCTTTGGGATGCCATTGAGGACTGAGATTTATGAAAGGAAGCCTGCTCACCTTCCAAAAATGTTCTAAAAAGAAATAGTGGAAAAACGGCCATTTTGTAGAGTAAAACCAGAGAGTAACAGGAACTTTAGAGGAATTCCTGGGTTTACAAAACCCACCACTTGGATGGTAACATGTCCTTTGGTCTACAAAGAAGCTGGGGGAGTCCTTTATCCCAGATCTTGGGTAGATCCTCCCCTCCCTTTGGCTGGAAATGTAGCTTTAGGAGAGTCTCCTCTTTCCCCCTTTATCCTTTTGATCACGAGGGACATGAGAGGGGCACCTGCCTGGCTCCTCTTTTGGCCTCTGCAGGTGCCCCTGAATGAAGGACTTCAGCATACCTCCCTGCCCCCTACTTAGATTGATTTCTACAGAAAGAACAGAACCCTTCCTCTGTCCCCAAGGACTTAGTTGCTCAGAGGTGCAGGCTTCCCATTCAGAGCAGGCTGTCTCCTTAATAAACCTTACTTTGGACCTTAAGCCTCTGTCTCAGATTACTCTGAATAGGCTTGATTCCTTGCACATCAAAGAGGTTCTGCTAAATAAGGATCCCAGTTAATGAACTCAGGGAGTCCAATCAGGGTTTCCTCGGTATTTCCTACACTTTCTGTTTCTGGACTCTACTGTCTTCTCCAATGTTGTGGTCTCTAGATAGGTTGGACTTGCTCACGTAGTTCCTAGGCAGCATGATCAGTTACAAGCTTTATGCATATTTGCACTTTTGTTCACTCCCCTCATCTGACTTGGCAATCTGTCCAGATAATCAGTTCACATCTCAGCAGTCTTCAACAATGCTTATTGTTAGGTGTGTGTCTGGTTCCATAGTAGTCAAGACTGTTATCCAGTTATGAGAGAAGGAAAAGAAAGGGCATAAAAGGGCTCTGGGGTCTAGATGGTGACTTGGCAGCCATGGTTGTCTACTGGCTTCGTGGAGGATGTACATGGACAAGGAAGCTCTGACCCTTCCCCATATGCTCCTTAGGGATAGTTTGTTGGGTTTGCTGGAGTAGCTGCCCAGGACTGCTCTTTAGGAGTACGAAGGGTTCTTGAGCCAAGGCGGCAACAGAAAGGTGAGTGGACAAGGATAAGGCATAGGTACATAAAGAGCCAGCATACATAGATTCCTCCCTAGCTCATTTAGTAAATAAGATGACCAACTCAGCATGGTAGACAGGAACAAGCATATGGTTTTCTGAGCTGTTGACAAAGATAGTAATTTTCAGCTATATGCACTGCACACTTGACTTGTCATGACCTTTAATAATTCCCCTTAAAACAATAATAAAAAGAACAATTTAGAAGAAACTGTTATATATCTCAGGATTGATTTCCTGCCAGTCTTTCAGTAGCACACAAGTTTCAGTAGCAGAATGTTTGCCTTCCTTTCAATCAATGCAAACTTCCCAGGCTGCAGGCCAACCATCTGGAATTTGTGGGGGGAGCAGGTCATATGTGTGTCTGAGGGGAGAAAGTGAGACTTTCAGAGCAGAAGGGATGGGCCCTCTACTTGGAAATGAAAGAGGCATTTGGAGCATAGGAATGCAGGGGAGCCTGAGCTAGGCTGGGAATGAATGTGGGGAGTTTGTCCCCCTCTTGTCTGGCCAAAACAGCTGTGTCCTCTGATGCTAGACAGCTCACCTCCAGCCTCTGCCTTCCCCTCACTGCCCTCTCCCATGTCACTTCCTTGGATGGTTATTTGTGGTCCCAATCCCAGTGTGACCCAACACAAGTTTTACTCATGGAGGAGTTACAAAGATGGTGTAGGAGGGAGCAGTGCTTCCCTCAGGAAAACAAAATTGCTAGATTATTATCTGGCCTGCAAAGCTAGCCAGGCCCAACTGTGATATCTCTGGGGATTTTTGTTTTTGCCATATTAATTGGCTATGCTTAGTGAACGAGGGGGGAATTATTAAAAGAGGAGCAGCAAAGTTAGAAATTCAAATTAATTGCTGGGGGGAAAAATGGGTGTTTACAACATAAATCAACCAAAGCTTTCTCCAAACTATACACCTATTCTTACTTCATATAATGCCTGTGTGGATGTCTGTATACATGTCTGATGCTAAGGCTGAAGCAAAAAAAGATTTAGCATTCCTTTTTCTCTAATAAAAGTTTTGGGAAAGTTTACTGCAAAAAGATGATGAAAATTGGTGTTTTGTCTGCCTCAGAGACTGTTGAGAAAGGAGATTATGGGTGTGGGCAGGGAGTTGGGGGTCAGGAAACCAAGGAAGTATAGGTCAAGAGCACGAGAGTCATGCTGAGTGGGGTGGGGGGTGGCCATTGGACATTCGGGGACTGGCAGATGCAAGACTGCAAGCGGGATGCTGTTTCTGAACATACTTAGCCCAAGAAGAAAAGACTGGGGTGGGGGAGGGAGCAGGAGCACAAGAAGATGCCTCACAGGAGAAAGTCAGGAACTTTTTTCCATTTTCCAGAATGTAGGATACAATATTGGGTTTAAATTATCAGAAGGCAGATTCCAACTTAATGTTAGAAAAAGCTTCCTAACAGGAAGAGCAGTTCAATGGTGGAGCCAATAACACAGGGGTGTCTGCATGGTGTGGTCAGAAAAATCAAGGTGGAAGGTCCAGTGGTGTGATTGAAGTGCCATCTGTTTTAATGTGCACTGCATACACATAAAAAGCAAGTGAAGCTTTGATTGCCCTATTGTGGCTCCCATCTTGACTTGACCACACGCTGAAGACACCCTGCCATGACCTAGAGAGATGGTGCACTTCCCTTCAATGCTTGGGTTCAAGCAGAGACTGGACAGCCATCTGTCAGGAGGCTGGAATTTGTATTCCTGCACTGAGCAAGACTCTCGGAAGACTTGGTGTCCCCAGTGGCCTGATCTTTGTTTGGGAGTATGGTCTTGGATGGAATGGGACATGCCCTTGTGTGTTTATTATGTGATTTTGGACTTGTCACTTGTTCTCAGTTTTAATTCTGAAATTTTGAAGTGAAATCAGCACTAGGTGCTTGACAAACTTGCTGTGCAAATGAACACATGATAGATGGCATGCAGCACATTGCAAATAGATTTCTATGTAGGTTATTAATAGCTGTAATAACCCAATAGAAGAGAATATATGTAGCTCAGAGCTGAACTGTGGAGTCCTTGGTGCTCTCTGAGCTTGGTTGTTTGCTTGCAAGCAAACAACCAAGCTCAGAGAGCCAAGGACTCCATAGCAGTAATAAATTATGGATTCCAAAAGCATCTAGAGTTGGTGAACTTCCCTAACACAAAAGTAATCCTAGAAATTGGTCTTCAGTTCTGGAGTCATTTTGTCTATACCTCATGAAAATTAACACCTCATCCATCCAGCTGGGATGGGGAGAGAGAAGAAGCCCAGGCAATTAGTCTTACATCACTAATAGGCAATACATTTTCCTGGGCCTCAATTACTGCCACCAAAATGCTGAAATATTACAAACTCTGAATTAAGCTTTCATTATGCTGGGAAATAATAAACTTTCATATGAAATATATATTAATTCTTTGAGGGTTGGATGGTATCCCATCTGTCTCATGTACAAAATATCCCATTTGATGTTCTTGATCAATTTCTGTTAATTATAAAGCTATTTATGCTGAAAGTGGCCTCTTTCCAGATGCACACATTTCTTGTATGGGTAAAGGGGGCATGGGAGACCATGTAAGACTGAGTCCTTCCAACTTCCCTCTTTCATAATCACCAAGACATTTGGTTTCTCAGGCTTCTCTTAAACCAAGGCTTCTCCTGTGTGGTGTGACTTCTTGGAGTTAGCTGTGCCTCTTCTATTTGTTGCAGAAAGATGGTGCTTTGCAATGACAGGCCAGCATATTAAAGATGCCTAGAACAGTTGCATGAGATCAGGGCTAGAACACATCACCCCCTTCGAAGCCCAAGAACGGGCCTTGAAAGAGGGGGTATAATAAGGGAAAAGGCACCCTCAGGGTTGAACCAGCCCCTCTTCTGAGGTCCTTCGGTTCTGAGCTAACTGTACCTGGGGGTGAGAAGCAACTGGCAAAATGGGCCTCCATGCTGCCACCCACCCTTCATTATAAACCAGTTTCTCCCTTCTAGGAGAGGATTGAAGGGGAAATCCTTGCCCCACATGGGTCTGGCTAAAGACAAAAGGGAAACCAAACAAAACTGAAGTCTGTAGCTCAGCCAAGGTGCGGTGGGTTATAGAAGATGACCTTTCAATTCCAAGATTTAAACAAAAATCAACTTTATTAAAGCTACCAAAAGAAGATAGGGTTCTCCACATAGCATACAGTTAAAAAATACAAAATTCAAAAAACCTTAATGCAATTCTAACTTAAACCAAAGTGCTCAGTTTCTAACTTTGCCTGACATTACTCCAGCCAATTCTCATGAAAGACACCCAAACTTTTCCCACCAAAACCTGAAAGAACCCCCTTCTTTTCCTCTATTGACTGTCAGGGGGCAGGTGATTCCTTTTGGGCACAAAAGGCTGGCTTGTGCTTCAAAGGGCTGGCTGTTCCCCACTACAGGTGGTGGGGATGGGGGGGGGGGCAGGCTAGGCCACAGCGCATCAGGAGATACCTAGGAGTTGTTTGAGGTGATTGCAGGAGCTACTGCCTGAAGGGATCAGGCAGTGAGTCCTGACAGTAATCCTGCTTGGGTTATGCAAGCCTGGCTTGCATATACACAGAGGGATGGTTGCCCAATCATGATCCCTCTCTGCCTGGACAAGCCAACATCTGACTTGTCTGGGCAGAGCAGGACCCACAATTTGATAGTGGAAGCCCTATCACTGCAGTCTGACTATTTTAATCATGTGATGGGGAAGGTCAACTTCATATATTATTTTAGAGAAAAAGTAGGTTGAAATAATGTCCTTCACTATTGGGAACAATGCAATACCAGTATTGATTCACTCTCCCTGTGCTGTTCTTCTGCCTTTTAGCTCAGAGAGGCAAAGGAGCCAACCCACACAGTCTACCCAGCCATATTCAGGGACTGACTGACTGACTGCTGGAATGAATATCCCTTGATAGCAACTTGAATAATGTGAAAGGTCCCCTGTGCAAGCACCGAGTCATGTCTGACCCTTTGGGGGAACTCCACTTTCACAATGTTTTCTTGGCAGACTATAGAGCGGGATGGTTTGCCATTGCCTTCCCCAGTTGTCACCTTCCCCAGCAAGCTGGGTGCTCCTTTTACCAATCTCGGAAGGAGGGAAGGCTGAGTCGACCTGAACCGGCTACCCGAGAATCCAGCTTCCGCTGGAATCAAACTCGGGTCATGAGGAGAGTTTCAGTTGCAATGCTGCCGCCTACCGCTCTCCGCCACACGAGGCTCTGGCATTCATTATGATATTGCAAATATCTATCAATATATGTGACAACAATCTCTAAACCTTTTAACAAATTTAATTCCACACATTTAGAAATATTTTAGGAATATGAAGACCCAGATACTTAATATAATCTGTGGCAGTTACAAAACCTAATAAGTCTTTATATTCTGCTATTGAAATTTCAGAGTCTAAACCGAAATAACAAAGACTTATCCCAATTAATCTTATATCCTGAATGGTGAAAGGTCCCCTCTGCAAGCACTGCATCATGTCTGACTCTTTGGGGGGACGCTGCTTTCGCAATGTTTTCTTGGCAGATTCTAGTGGGATGGTTTGCCATTGTCTTCCCCAGTCGTCACCTTCCCCAGCAAGCTGGGCACTCATTTCACCGACCCCGGAAGGATGGAAGGCTGAGTCAACCTGAACCAGCTACCCAAGAATCGAGCTTCCGCTGGGATCAAACTCAGATCATGGGGAGAGTTTCAGTTGCAATACTGCCGCCTACCACTCTGCGCCACATGCGGCTCCAACTTGAATCATAGACAGAGGAATTAGTTTAACTAGCAACCTTATGAAACAGGTTTGTGTTGATGAGAAGATTTGGTATTTAAGAGGCTGTTGTAGGTACTCTCATGACAATGGCTGTCATGGTGTGGGGTTGTGGGGAGGCAGTCATAAAACATCTATCTTCCAGAAGGGAAACTTATGAAACTAAACTTAGCATTAGTCACAGTTAGGGGCTGAGTTCCAAAATACAAAACCAGTCTTTGAACTCATGGTTTTATGCAGCAGCATCCATTTTCCTGAAGCAAACCTGGGGATGCTTAGAGAAATATACAGAGACCACACAGACAGAGGGAATAAACCCCCATTCTGGAGAATAAATGGACTCCCAGAGGTACATGCTTATCACACAAGCAAAGCACCACTCCTTTGCTTTCCTCCTAATCTCCTGGAACCTCTTACCACCTGCCAGCTTCCTTTTATTCTGCAAATATGCTTCAAAATGGAGCCACCCACCATTTTGATTCTATAAAATATTGGGGGTCGGTGCATTGTTGGTAATGACAAAGGAGCTTCATCCAAAGCACAGCAGTCTCCCAATTACTCTTTAAATAAAATAAAATAAAGGGGGAGGATGGACATTGATGGTTTTTAAAGGAATTCTCTGGAATAATGGTTAGTGGTTTCACAGATACCTCTCTGGCTTGTTTGCAAGGTCCTTATGACAGGTTCAATATCACTGCATTTTGAGAGAAAGCAGAGAGAATAGTGGGTCCTCTAGTCTAAATCCAGCGCTCTTCAGTTTGATGCTGCATGTGCTTACTTTAATCTGCAAAGGAAGCAGAGACCATCTGGGATAATGTTGTATTTGCCTGTGAAAGAAGAACAATGGCTTGGCAGCATCTGATGCTTGAGACCCTCTAAAATGTGGGTCTGCAGAGCCTTCCCAGCAAGACCTCTTTTGTGGGATGGGTTTAAGCCATGGCCTCTTGGTAACTAATTGTTTTAGGATATGCTAATTTCTGGGAAGAAGGGGTGTGTAGGTAATTTTTTTTAAGGAGCTGCAATTTTTTAAAAATCGTATGGCATAGCAGTTCAGTGTTCATGCTGCTTTTTCTTGCTGGGAAATCCTTGTGAGGTCCAATAGCCAGATGTGCAGACTATTTAGCTGTGACAAGTCACGTTGCCCAGGGTGTATCATGAGGAGGCTAGTCTACATTGCACCGAGTTGGGCTGAGAGGAAGTGACTGGCCATGGTCACCCAGCTGGCTTTCATGCCTAAAGTGGGACTAGAACTCACAGTCTCCTTGTTTCTAGCCCAGAACCTTAACCGCTAGACCAAACTGGCTCTCAAGAGCTGCAATGGGAATACAGGTTTCTACAAAGGAAGCTTACAGTCCTATTGCCATCTTGAGTATTGTGAAAGACTATGATATGGCTTAAGTTAGGGTAAAAATTGTCCTATTCTCAGTAATCCAGTGGCTAGAAATGACAGAAGCAGATGTTGTCTAGGTGGGCAGTTGGAACCATCTCCAGACTCTTGTAGCAGAAAATGACCTTGACCTGGGCTGGACTGATCTTGAAGCCCTACTATCCTTCCAGGGGCATCACTGGGCCCTTGAGTTGCTTTAAGTTCTATAAAGATTAAGGACCCATCTCTTTTGTGTCAGCATGAAAAGAAGCAGAGGAAAGTTGAGATGCTAATGCCCATCTCTTCCTAGCTACATCATTAACCTTTGGTTCAATGAAGTCATCAATCTCACAGGAAGGACCGAGGAGTTGGTAAAATAAGCATCACTCCTCACTTGTATAACTGTAGCAAGGAGAGTTAGAGAGAAATGTTTTATACTGTAAGCAAGTAGCTTAAAATCTTCCCTCCCTGAATATTTCTCTGAGGCACTTGCTGAATTCCTATAAAAAAGAAATGGAGTCTCTAGAGAATTGCAACCCCACCTGCAAAGCATAAGGGAATGGATCCCTTCCCTCCTGAACAACCACCTCTAGATAAGATCAGGGAACCAGATGCCCTCCTATCAAGGAGTCTGATGTTTATTCTCTAAATTTACTCCTCGCAGCAGCTGGTGCTTGTCTAAACTTTGTACAGAGATTACTGGACCCTGTAGGCTCTGTCCGGTGTAAGCATGTTTCAGACAGATTTGTAGCTTAGCCTGCTTCAGTGTCAACAACTAAATAAGTTCACCCCCTGAGCAGTATGAACAGGAGTGTTTACACTCTCTGCTGTTGACCTAAAACAAATGTTTGTGGAGGTGACACCTAAGCTTTGAGCCACAATGGCTGTCACAAACCTTGCTCAGGCAGCTGCAGAACAGACTACTGGAGCTCTAACCTCAATGGCTGGGGCTGTGAAGGAAGGTAGATTTAGCTTTGCTGCTGGAAATGTAAGGAACAAATTACTATTTCCATACAGTATGTAGTGGCAATATTACACTGCTGGAAAATAATCCATTGTAGAATGGAACACATTATTAAAGTTATAATTCCATTCCATCCTGAGATATTTTTAAATTAAATTTTACTAAATCATACCTTCCTTCAAAATGCAGGTAGTCCTTGGGTTATGATGGTAAATTGGGACTGGTATTGTCATCACTAAGCAATGCGGTCATAAAGCATGATGTCATGTGACCACACTACTTAGTGACAACAATCCCAGCAGTCCTGGTTGCCGTCGTAACCCCAAGATGCATGGGTCATTAAGCGGAAGTGGCAGGAGTGCGGGGGTGCTGCAGGGGGGGAGGCCAACACAGGTCACATGTGAGTGGGGGAAGGCTAGAAGGTGGATGGCGTGGCAGGGCACGAGTGCAGGAAGGCCGGGGGGACTTACCAGGGTGACTTGTGACCTTCCCTGACGATTTCCCCATTGTGGGAAACCAGCAGGGAAGGTTGCAAATGGCCATCATGTGACTGTGGGACACTGCAAACGTCATAAGTGTGAGCTAGTTGCCAAGTGCCCAAATTGTGATCAAGTGACCATGGGAGTGCTGCAATGGCTGGAACTTCAAGGACTGGTTATAAGTACCACTCGTGCAGTGCTGCTGCATCTTTGAATGGTCACTGAACAAGTGGTCGATAAGTGAGCACTACCTGTATACTGAATTGGCATTGTATATGTTAATGACTTGAAGGATTTTATATGCCTTTCTTTGGAAAATTTCTATTGCGTTTTTATTGTGTTTTCATGGTTTTTAATTCTGTAAGCTGCCACGGAGTCACCATGTTATAAATCTGTTTAATAAATACATAAAAATAAAACGATATTTGATTCCCTCTATGGAAGAATGGCTAACCAAATTGTAGGAATATACTTTTGATGTCTAAAATAACTTTGTATCTAAAAAGTTAAACTGATATAGAATTCAATTCTATTTGGAAATAACTTTTACATTGTACATGGAATTATGCCACATCCAAAGTTTGAGTTTTAGAGTTTATATCTTAACTTGATCTACATATAACTTGATCTACATATAATTTACAGTATTGTCTTAATTTATTGTTTATCATATCCCCCCCCCCCCCAAGTCCTGCTGTGCTGCCTCATTGTGGGGTGTGTATGTATGTGCGTGTGTTTGTGTGTTCCTGGGAGCGATGAGTGAACAATGTTGGGAACGTATGCTGAAAGTATATATATTATATTGGGAATTTATTTATTTATTTATTTGTCAAATTTATACAGCTGCCATCTCATTCTGTTGTTGTTTATTCATTTAGTCACCTCCGACTCTTCGTGACCTCAAGGACCAGCCCACGCCAGAGCCTCCTGTCGGTCGTCAACACCCCCAGCTCCCCCAGGGACGGGTCCGTCACTTCTAGAATATCATCCATCCACCTTGCCCTTGGTTGGCCCCTCTTCCTTTTGCCTTCCACTCTCCCTAGCATCAGCATCTTCTCCAGGGTGTCCTGTCTTCTCATTATGTGACCAAAGTATTTCAGTTTTGCCTTTAATATCATTCCCTCAAGTGAGCAGTCTGGCTTGATTTCCTGGAGGGTGGACTGGTTTGATCTTCTTGCAGTCCAAGGCACTCTCAGAATTTTCCTCCAATACCACAGTTCAAAAGCGTCTATCTTCCTTCTCTCAGCCTTCCTTATGGTCCAGCTCTCGCAGCCATATGTTACTACGGGGAACACCATTGCTTTAACTATGCGGACGTTTGTTGTCAGTGTGATGTCTCTGCTCTTAACTATTTTATCGAGATTTGTCATTGCTCTTCTCCCAAGGATTAAGCGTCTTCTGATTTCCTGACTGCAGTCAGCATCTGCAGTAATCTTCGTACCTGGGAATACAAAGTCTTTCACTGCTTCTACATTTTCTCCCTCTATTTGCTAGTTATCAATCAAGCTGGTTGCCATAATCTTGGTTTTTTTGAGGTTTAACTGCAAGCCAGCTTTTGCACTTTCTTCTTTCACCTTCATCATGAGGCTCCTCAGTTCCTCTTCACTTTCAGCCATCAAAGTGGTATCATCTGCATATCTAAGATTGTTAATGTTTCTTCCAGAGATTTTAACTCCAGCCTTGGATTCCTCAAGCCCAGCATGTCGCATGATGTGTTCTGCATACAAGTTGAATAGGTAGGGTGAGAGGATACAGCCCTGCCGTACTCCTTTCCCAATCTTAAACCAGTCCGTTGTTCTGTGGTCTGTTCTTACTGTTGCTACTTGGTCGTTATACAGGTATCTCATTCTGGGTGGCATATAACAATCAAATAAAAAAATACATACATAAAAACAAGCATTAAAAATATAAAAATCCACATTTATATTGCAGTGGATGTACTCTCTCTCTGCCTGAGGTTTGTATATATATAGTGGAACCATCTCAACAGATATCCAGTTCCCTGGGACCCCCAGGTCAGTTGGCATAGCCAGGTCTTGAGGGACTTCCAAAACATCAAAAAGGATGGAGCTAACCAAATATTGGGGGGCGGGGAATGTTCCATAAGTTGGGCACCATGGCAGAGAAGGCCCACCACCTGGGACCCAGCAAATGTAGGTGGATGGTATCCACAGGATGCCCTCTCTGTCGGATCGAATGGGCCAGGCTGATATAATTGGGGAGAGATAACTCCCTCAGGTCCCTCAGATAACTACACACACACACACACAGTATATATATATATACGCCAGTACATATGCAGTACATATACAAGCAGTGTTCTACAAAGGCCACAGCAAGTTCTAAAACACTAATCAAACTACTTAGCTACAACCACCCTTGCTCCCTGCTCTCCATTCTGAAGGTCCACAAGGCAAAAGTTGTACCTGTGCTAACATATGGAGCTGAATTGTGGGGCCTATCAAAGGCCTCCTCACTTGAACAAAATCAAGTATGCTTTTTAAGAACTATTCTGGGGACCGACAGGAATACACCTGCAGCAGCAGTAAGAGCTGAAACAGGCACCCATTCCATTTACAGTCTATCAGTAACCAAAGTCTTCAACTACTGGTGGCGGATTCTCCCAATGGAACATGATAGACTACCAAAAATGCGCCTTGAAGAACACATGGGCACACCTCAACCCTCCACATGGATCAACCAACTCCTCCAAACTATCGCATTCCTCGGCTTTTCATCACAATACTTACTTTCAGCCGGAGACCAGGCCAAGGCAATATTCAAACAAAGAGTCTTGGATGTTAATGCCCAAACAGACATTGAGTCACACAATAGGTCATCGAAATGGCTTGCCAAGAATAAACTGTCCTTTCAAATAGAAAAATACCTGACAATGGGTCTGACTCAACACCATAGGATAGCTCTTACTAGAGTAAGATTTGAGCAACTAGATTTTATGGTCAAATACGGACGATTCCACCAAGTGCCTTACCTTGAGAGAACATGTGTTTGTGGAGCATCCGAAGTAGAAGACATTGCACATGTCCTATTTAACTGCCAACTATGTGCCCCAGCAAGGGCTCAGTACCTTCAGACATTAATTGGCAGAACCACATACTGGGACCATAACAAAAGACTATGTTACTTCCTCCAGGGCACAAATACATATGTGGTCAATAGAACTGTTAAGTTTATAGTTAGGGCTGTCCAACTGAGAATTCAATTTATAGAACACATTGGGGTGGCATGTAAAGGTGATGAATTTATTTAAACTCACATTGTTTCTGTATTTTATTTTATTACTTGTTTTATTATATCTTGCATTTTTATCTTACAATTTTATCTCTATTTTACCCTACTGTACTTTATCGTCTTCAGCAAAGGATCGTTACCTTGTCATGGTGCTGGAGCTTGAGCACCTCAATGATGCCATGAGCTAAACTGTGAAGGGCCACCCAAGACGGGAAGGTCATGACAGAGAGGTCAGACTAAATGCGATCCCTGGGGAAGGTAATGGCAACCCACCCCAGTATTCTTGCCATGAAAACTAAATGGATCAGTGTTGGTATACCATCGGAAGATGAGACCCCCAGGTCGGAAGATGGTCAAAATGCTACTGGGGAGGAACAGAGGATGAGTTCAACTAACCCCAGATGTGATGACACAGATAGCTCAAAGCCAAAAGGACGGCTAGCGGCCGATGGTGCTGGTGGTGAACGGTGAATCCGATGTTCTAAGGATCAACACACCATTGGAACCTGGAATGTAAGATCTATGAGCCAGGGCAAATTGGATGTGGTTATTGGTGAGAGGCCAAGATTAAAGATAGACATTCTGGGCATCGGTGAACTGAAATGGACAGGAATGGGCCACTTCACATCAAATGACCACCAGATCTACTACTGTGGATAAGAGGACCACAGAAGAAATGGAGTAGCCTTCATAATCAATAGTAAAGTGGCTAAAGCAGTGCTTGGATACAATCCAAAAAACGATGGAATGATCTCAATTCAAATTCAGGGCAAGCCATCTAACATCACAGTGATCCAAATATACCTCCCAACCACAGATGCTGAAGAAGCTGAAGTAGAGAAGTTCTGTGAGGATCTGCAGCACCTACTGGACAACACGCCTAAAAGAGATGTTATTTTCATCATGGGAGACTGGAATGCTAAGGTGGGCAGTCAAATGACACCTGGAATTACAGGTAAGCATGGCCTGGGAGAACAAAACGAAGCAGGACATAGGCTGATAGAATTTTGCCAAGACAACTCACTCTGCATAACAAACACTCTCAGCTAACAACCTAAGAGATGGCTTCATACATGGACTTCCCCAGATGGACAACACCGAAATCAGATTGACTACATCCTTTGCAGCCAAAGGTGGCAGACATCTATACAGTCGGTAAAAACAAGACCTGGAGCTGACTGTAGTTCAGAACACAAACTTCTTATTGCACAATTTAGGATCAGACTAAAGAGATTAGGGAAGACCCACAGATCAGCTAGATATGAGCTCACTAATATTCCTAAGGAATATGCAGTGGAGGTGAAGAATCGATTTAAGGGACTGGACTTAGTAGATAGGGTCCCAGAAGAACTATGGACAGAAGTCCGCAACATTGTTCAGGAGGCGGCAACAAAATACCTCCCAAAGAAAGAGAAAACCAAGAAGGCAAAATGTCTGTCTGCTGAGACACTAGAAGTAGCCCAAGAAAGAAGGAAAGCAAAAGGCAACAGTGATAGGGGGAGATATGCCCAATTAAATGCAAAATTCCAGAGGTTAGCCAGAAGAGATAAGGAATTATTTTTAAACAAGCAATGCACGGAATTGGAAGAAGACAATAGAATAGGAAGGACAAGAGACCTCTTCCAGAAAATTAGAAACATTGGAGGTAAATTCCAGGCAAAAAAATGGGTATGATCAAAAACAAAGATGGCAAGGACCTAACAGAAGAAGAAGAGATCAAGAAAAGGTGGCAAGAATATACAGAAGACCTGTATAACAATATCAGGGATAGCTTTGACGGTGTGGTCAGTGAGCTAGAGCCAGACATCCTGAAGAGTGAGGTTGAATGGGCCTTAAGAAGCATTGCTAATAACAAGGCAGCAGGAGACGATGGCATCCCAGCTGAACTGTTCAAAATCTTGCAAGATGATGCTGTCAAGGTAATGCATGCTATATGCCAGCAAATTTGGAAAACACAAGAATGGCCATCAGATTGGAAAAAATCAACTTATATCCCCATACCAAAAAATGGAAACACTAAAGAATGTTCAAACTATCAAACAGTGGCACTCATTTCACATGCCAGTAAGGTAATGCTCAAGATCCTGCAAGGTAGATTTCAGCAATTCATGGAATGAGAATTGCCAGATGTACAAGCTGGGTTTAGAAAAGGCAGAGGAACTAGGGACCAAATTGCCAATATCCGCTGGATGATGGAAAAAGCCAGGGAGTTTCAGAAAAACATCTATTTCTGTCTTATTGACTATTCTAAAGCCTTTGACTGTGTGGACTATAACAAATTGTGGCAAGTTCTTAGTGGTATGGGTATACCAAGTCATCTTGTATGCCTCCTGAAGAATCTGTATAACGACCAAGTAGCAATGGTAAGAACAGACCACGGAACAACGGACTGGTTTAAGATTGGGAAAGGAGTACAGCAGGGCTGTATACTCTCACCCTACCTATTCAACTTGTACACAGAACACATCATGCGACATGCTGGGCTTGAGGATTCCAAGGCTGGCTTGCAGCTAAACCTCAAAAAAGTGCAAGATTATGGCAACCAGCTTGATTGATAACTGGCAAATAGAGGGAGAAAATGTAGAGACAGTGAAAGACTTTGTATTTCTAGGTGCAAAGATTACTGCAGATGCTGACTGCAGTCAGGAAATCAGAAGACGCTTAATCCTTGGGAGAAGAGCAATGACAAATCTCGATAAAATAGTTAAGAGCAGAGACATCACACTGACAACAAAGGTCCGCATAGTTAAAGCAATGGTGTTCCCCGTAGTAACATATGGCTGCGGGAGCTGGACCATAAGGAAGGCTGAGTGAAGGAAGATCGATGCTTTTGAACTGTGGTGTTGGAGGAAAATTCTGAGAGTGCCTTGGACTGCACATCATGCGACAAGCTGGGCTTGAGGAATCCAAGGCTGGAGTTAAAATCTCTGGAAGAAACATTAACAATCTCAGATATGCAGATGATACCACTTTGATGGCTGAAAGTGAAGAGGAACTGAGGAGCCTTATGATGAAGGTGAAAGAAGAAAGTGCAAAAGCTGGCTTGCAGCTAAACCTCAAAAAACCAAGATTATGGCAACCAGCTTGATTGATAACTGGCAAATAGAGGGAGAAAATGTAGAAGCAGTGAAAGACTTCGTATTCCTAGGTGCAAAGATTAAGTGTCAGAAGACGCTTAATCCTTGGGAGAAGAGCAATGACAAATCTCGATAAAATAGTTAAGAGCAGAGACATCACACTGACAACAAAGGCCCGCATAGTTAAAGCAATGGTATTCCAGTAGTAACATATGGCTGCGAGAGCTGGACCATAAGGAAGGCTGAGTGAAGGAAGATCGATGCTTTTGAACTGTGGTGTTGGAGGAAAATTCTGAGAGTGCCTTGGACTGCAAGAAGATCAAACCAGTCCATCCTCCAGGAAATAAAGCCAGACTGCTCACTTGAGGGAATGATATTAAAGGCAAAACTGAAGTACTTTGGCCACATAATGAGAAGACAGGACACCCTGGAGAAGATGCTGATGCTAGGGAGAGTGGAGGGCAAAAGGAAGAGGGGCCGACCAAGGGCAAGGTGGATGGATGATATTCTAGAGGTGATGGACTCGTCCCTGGGGGAGCTGGGGGTGTTGACGACCGACAGGAAGCTCTGGCGTGGGCTGGTCCATGAAGTCACAAAGAGTCGGAAGCGACTAAACGAATAAACAACAACGTACTTTATCGTATTTTATCTTGCCATAGTATATTTTATCTAATTTTACTGTATTTTAGTTCTTTTATGGTATCATATTTTGTATTTTATATCTTATAGTGGCTGATGCCCAACTTTCTGATATGGTCATTTGACTAATCAATAAAGTTATTCATTCATTCATATATATATACACTGTATATATACATGCACACACACACACACATACACATATATTCCCAGCAGTGTCACCCAAGGCATGAAGGTCATCCCAGCTGGATAGTGTAATGAGTGCCGCCTTTGGAGCAGGAGACCAGGGTTCAAATCCCAGCTGGTACCTACCTTACCAGTAGGGGTCCTTGGGCAAAGACCCCCTAACATTTCACCTGCCTACCTCAAATATGAGAATGACATGAACTAATAGAGTCATGCTGGCTCGGATATCACCTGGATTAACAAGGTCTGCGTCAGATGTTGGGGAACCAGGACAATCTGACAATAAGTGGGCTACTGGAACAACCCATACATGGACGAGACAAGAGAACCTGGAATTGATGGAATGCTACTACAACAGCAGACCTAATGAGAGGGGAGATATGAAACGCATGAGGGAGCTATGGATGGACAGAAGACCTGCATCCACACTGACTGAGAAACAGCTAGTTACCCAACGCTTCAACACAGTAAAGAGGAAGCTGCGCTCACAACTTGAGATAGACCAACTACACATTATATCCCAGACTCAAGAAGACCCAGAAGAACAACTGGAGGTGCAACCAACACCTGAAGCTGGAACATCACAAGCTGGAATGTCACTACCACCCTCTCCATTACAAAGCACAGCAGCTGATTTGAGGCAAAAGATCATGGATAAACTAGCTACAGTCAACTCTTGAGACTGATTACCAAGGCTCAGTGGAGAGGTACCATCAGATGAGTGGAGAGGTACCATCATGCTAGAAGATGCCAACAGAGACCTCACAACAATCCCTGCTACCACCATAACTCAAACCAATAAACTGGTATATGCTGCAGCTGCTGTAATCCTGGAGATGCTTGGCTACGTGATCAAGAACAGCAGTACATATGCCCCCTGGAAAATGAGGTTGGAGGCTAAGATCAAGGCAACTCAGAGAGAAGTTAGTCAGCTGGTGGAACTACAGAAGGGGGTGGAGATTAAGGACAAGACTGGGCGACTGAAAAAATACAAGGCCCTGACTCCATCTGAAGCCCTAGAGACTGCTAAACAAAGGCTCACAGCACTGGCTACCAGGCTAAGGAGATACACCAGAGAAGCAGAGGCCAAGAAGATAAATGCCCTGTTCTCCAAAGAACCATCCAAGGTGTACTCCCAATTGTGGTGCAACAACACAGTAACAGCAGAGCCACCAACAGCAGAAACTGAACAGTACTGGAAGAATATATGGGAGAAAGAGAACACACATGCAAAGTGTGTTGGCTGCAGGGACCTGAGAGCAGACCATAGGAATCTCCCAGAACAGGAACCAGTCACCATCACAGTAGCAGACATCCAACAGTGGGTCAAGAACATGAAGAGCTGGACAGCACCTGGCCCAGACATGATCCACATCTACTGGCTAAAGAAACTAACAGCAGTACATGAATGCCTAGCAGCACAGATGAACCAGCTGCTAGCAGCAGGCTCCCACCCAGACTGGCTAACACAAGGTAGGACAGTGCTGATCATGAAAGACCCCCACAAGGGAACAACACCATCTAACTACTGGCCAATAACCTGCCTCCTCACAACATGGAAAGTCCTATCAGGCATCATAGCCACCAAGCTGCAAGACCATATGGGCCAGTACATGAGCACAGCTCAGAAGGGCATTGGGAACAACACCAGAGGCTCCAAATACCAGTTGCTCATAGACAGAGCAGTCACCTGAGACTCTAGACAGACCAATCTGAGCACAGCCTGGATTGACTGCAGGAAAACCTACAACTCAATGCCACACACATGGATCTGTAAATGCCTGGTGCTATACAAAGTCAACAGGACACTGACCTTTCGAAGCGAATATCTGTAGCTCAGGGTTGAACTGTGGAGTCCTTGGTGCTCTCTGAGCCTTGTTGTTTTCTTGCAGACGTTTCATTGCCAGACTAGGCAACATCTTCATTGCAAAGAGGGAGTGGGCCTTGCTCTTAGTTTATATACTGTGGCTTGCCCTGCTTGTGTTGGTGGGGGTGTTGTTTGCTGCTTGGTTGATTGCCTGAGTAAATCGTTCCTTGATTAGGGTGTATTGTGCTGTTTGATGGTTCATCTGGTGTTAATCCTAGTGTTGATTTTTGCATATCTGGGTGTTGATTGCTGGCAAGGGAGTGTACTGGTCTTTTGGCTTTTCTATTGTCTCTTTTGAATGGTATGTAAATGTTGTTCACCTCTATGTGTCTGTTGATGGCTGCTTTGTCTGAGTGCCAGGCTTCCAGGAATTCTCTGGCATTTTTGGATTTGGCTTGGTTTAGGATGCTCACAATTTCCCAGTTGAAACTATGGTTGAGTCTGTCCATGTGCTGTGAGATTAAGGAGTTCTCATCGTGTCTTCTGACTGCTAGTTGGTGTTCGTGGATGCGCTCTGCTAGTCTTCTGCCTGTCTGTCCCACGTAGTGGCTGTTACAGTCCTTGCACTGTATGTTGTAAATAACTCCTGTTTTTTCTTCTTGGGCTATTGGGTCTTTTGAGTTACTTAATACATTTTGAAGAGTTTTAGTTGGTTTATGTGCTACTGTAATGATTGCCTATTCCAATAAAAGGAGTCTCATCAGTAGTTACTAGAGAAAACTATTTTATTGAATGAATAGTATGCAAAGTACGAAGAAAGCTGAGAATGAGCAAAAGCGCGCCAATTACAAACTTAAAAAGCCTTGCTCCTGTTGCAAACCCTCCCCTCAGGCTAGCATAGCAACCACCCACCCCAGACGCTAGCAACCCTTAGAATCGGCCTGAGAAAGTAACCTTGAACAGCAGAGATAACCCAAACATACATTCCAGAAGATCACAAGTCAGCACAAAGGAAATTTACCAGTGTGGCCAGGCAGGCACGCAACTGCAGATATGACATGTGAAACGTTACGAGGAACCATAAACATCGGAATGGGAACATGACATACTGCCCCCCCACAAAGAAAAAAACTTAATTGTTAAGGCGCGGGTTTATCAGGGTAAGCAGTGTGAAACTGAGCAACCAAGTGGGGAGAGCGCACATGCCGTGCAGTGACCCACTCCGGATGAGGGAAATGCTTCCATCGAATCAGATATTGCAGAGTGGAATGGAAACCTCTAGAGTGTAATATTTCCTTGACTTCGAAATGTTGTTGACCATCAATCATTACGGGGGGAGGTGCAGCCGGCTCAGGATGCCAATAGGTAGACTCCACGAAGGGTTTAAGCAAACTGCAATGAAAAACAGGGTGTAAGCGCTTGAGATTGTGAGGTAAGTCCAATTTAAAGGTAACAGGATTAATCTGAGCAACAATAGGAAATGGACCTATGAACTTGGGCGCCAGTTTTTTGGATGGTTGAGGGGATTTGATGTATTTGGTGGAAAGGTATACTCTATCCCCTATTTGAAAAACAGGTTGTGGTGCCCTTTTTTCGTTGGCATGTCGTTGATAAGTGACTTGAGCATCGGCTAAAGCTTGCTGTATTTTTGGCCAGGAATCTGCCAATTGTGAGGCCCAATCGGTCGGGGAGGTGGGTGAGGTAGACGGTGGAGGCAATTCAGGAATAGGGACAAAGTCATGCCCAAACACAGTACGGAAGGGCACCGCCCCAGTACTTTGATGCACAGCATTATTGTAAGCAACTTCAGCAAACGGCAGGAGGTCTACCCAGTTGTCTTGTTGATAATTAACAAAAGCACGTAAATATTGCTCCAACGTGGCATTAACAGCCTCAGTATTTCCATCTGTCTGAGGATGGGAAGCCGTGGATAACGCCTGTTTAGTGCCCAATAGCTTCATAAATTCCCGCCAAAAGCGTGAAGTAAATTGTGTTCCTCTGTCGGCCACCAAGCGGGCGGGGCTACTGTGTAATCTGTACACGTGAACTAGAAAGAGGCGTGCCAGCTGTTGTGCAGATGGTAGAGACGCACAAGGGACGAAATGAGCTTGCTTCGAGAAAAAATCCTTAACAACCCAAATGACAGTCTTTCTCTGGCTAGGAGGTAGATCCACAATAAAGTCCATAGAGATTTCCTCCCAGGGGTGGGAGGGATTGGCCACTGGCTGCACAAAGCCCTGAGGTTTCCCCCCTTTTTGTTTTGCAGTAGCACAGACAGGGCAAGACTTGACATAGGCTTTCACATCTCGCCGCAGGGTTGGCCACCAGAACTGTCGGTGCACTAGATGAATAGTTTTTGTAAAGCCAAAATGCCCAGCTGTTTTATCGTCATGAGACCTGAACAGCACGGTTTTGCGCAAGGTTACAGGCACATAGAGGCGATCATCTTTCCATGCCAAACCTTGCTTCAAAGTAACCTCGCCCTGGTTGTTTTGCAACCAAGTATCCGATTTCAACTCTGCCAGAAGCTTTTGTTGCAGATCTGCAGGAACGGATACATGTATCGCGCTAGGACCGGCAGAAGTGTCAGGTTGCTGCGCTCGCGTCTGACTGCGAGTCACTGCTGCTAGTGCCATTTGGGAATCTGTCCAGAGGGTGCCCACCACATCTGGGGCTGTTCCCGAATCTTGGGGTTGCCGCGACAGTGCGTCAGCTAAAAAGTTTTTCTTTCCCGGAATGAATCTGAGTTTAAAATCAAAGCGACTAAAGTACTGAGCCCATCGCACTTGCTTAGGGCTGAGCTTGCGAGAGGCAGTAAGGGACTCCAAGTTTTTATGATCAGTCCACACTTCAAAAGGGTGTGCCGCCCCCTCCAATAGATTCCTCCAATTCTCCAAAGTGGCTTTAACCGCAAAAGCCTCCTTCTCCCAAACATGCCAGCGTCTCTCTGTCTCAGAGAATTTACGTGACAGATAAGCACAAGGCTTTAATTGTCCTTGCTCATCGGCTTGCAATAAGAGGGCACCAATAGAAAAGTCTGAGGCATCGACCTGCACCACAAATGGTCTGTCAGGATCAGGGTGTTGCAAGATTGGTTCAGAGGTAAACAGTTGCTTGAGTTGGTCAAACGCCTGTTGACAAGCAGGCGTCCATTTTAGGCGTGTCCCTGGATTCTTTGATTTGTGGGTGTCTCCTACACCCTTTGTTTTGAGTAATTCAGTCAGGGGTAAGGCAATCTCAGCAAAATTTTGTAAAAATGGACGATAGAAATTCGCAAATCCAAGAAACGATTGTAGTTGTTTGCATGTGCGTGGGGGTTCCCATACCAAAATAGCCTCAATTTTGGCAGGATCCATTTCAATGCCTTTATCTGAAATCCTATACCCCAAATAATCAATTTGTGTTTTATGAAATGCACATTTGGATAGCTTGGCATATAATTCAGCATTTCTCAATTTGGTTAGCACCTGCCTAACTAATTGCACATGTTCTTTCATGGTTTTTGAATATATTAACATATCATCTAAATAGACCAAAACCCCATTGAATAAGTGGTCGTGCAAGACCTCATTTATCAATTGCATAAAAACCCCAGGTGCCCCAGCCAATCCAAACGGTAACACTTTATACTGAAAAGCCCCAAATGCACAATTAAAAGCTGTTTTCCATTCATCCCCCTCCCGAATGCGAATGCGATAATACGCCTCCCTTAAGTCCAATTTAGAGAAGATTCTCCCCCCCGCCAAGTGGGCTAACATTTCCTTGATGACCGGGAGGGGCGATTTGTTTAATAGGGAGACTGCGTTTAACCCACGGAAATCCGTGCAGAGTCTTAAAGTTCCGTCTTTCTTTGATCTAAAGAGTACTGGAGCACCCACTGGTGAATTGGCTGGTTCTATGAAGCCCCGTTGTAAGTTTTTGTCTATGAATTCACGAAGAGTAGCCAATTCCTTTGGGGTCATTGCATATACCTTTGGTCTGGGCAACTTTGCATTGGGAAGAATTTCAATGGCACAGTCAGTTTTCCGATGAGGTGGCAGCCGATCCGCCTCCTTCTCCCCAAACACATCGGCAAAGTCCTGGTATTGGTCCGGTAGCCCTTCCAACGGTACAGCGAGGGTATGCAGCATTGACACTGCTGCCCTCCCCACATTGCTAGCCCTCCCCTCATCCCCAGGAGGGGCTTTATAGAACCCATCTGCAAAAGTAACAGTTCGGTGTACCCAGTTTATACTAGGGTTCTGTTGAACAAACCAAGGCATCCCTAGAATGACCAAGGGACCACCCACCGGTGCCACCACAAAGGAAAACTTTTCCCAGTGGCTACCCAGTTGCAAAGCCACTAACGCTGTAGACTGGGTGACCGGTTTTCCCCCCGATATAGATCCATCCAATTGGGTGAAAATCATGGGACGTTTCAACGGGAAGGTGGGTAACTCCAAAGCAGCTACTACATCAGGATGCATTAAGGAACGTGAGCATCCTGAATCAATCATAGCCCATAGTTCCACAGTTTTTGTAGGGGAACTGAGCTTAAGTCTCACGGTCAACGTTGGGAAATTTCCACTCACCGAGACATGATCGTGCCCCTCTTCTTCCACCTGCTCCTTGGCGCTTTTTAGAGCAGGTGGCTGGAGTTTTCCGCCGGTTGGGAGGCTTCTTTTTCGTCTTGCCCACCATAAAACAAGTCCACATCCTCCACCAGCTCTGCTACTGTTGCTTTCAGCTTCCTCGGTGCCACTGGTGATTTCCCCCCCGATCTGTCTCTCCGTTCCTCTGGTTTCCTGCGGGGACATGCAGCTGCCAGGTGCCCCTCCTTTCCACACCGCAGGCACAATTCTTTGGCAAAACGGCTTTCTTTTTCTTCTTGCCACGACCGTCTCACTGGTTTGCTAGCAGTAGCTGCTGGCCTTGTAGGTTTCCCCATCGCTTGTTGTTTGGGACCTCTTTTAGTTTGAGTATACTTAGCTTGGGCTTGCTCAACCTTCGCAGCCAATTGTATCCACTCATACAGCGTTGCTGGGTCGTCCCGTACAACTGCCCATCGTAGTATATCTGGTCTTAGTCCATCTTTGAACATCTCTACAAGGGTGGTGGCAGACCAATCCTCTACTTTGCCGGAGAGTGCTTGAAACTCCAGCGCATAATCCGAGACTGATCTGGAGCCTTGAACCAACTCCCTTAGGGCTACCTTTGCTTTTTCCTCAGCTAGAGGATCACCAAAATGCATTTTCATTGCCCACATGAAATCATCAAAGCAATCCAACTCCAAAGCGTCCATGTCAACCAGTCGCATGAACCAGTCTGCTGCCCTCTCCTCTAGTTGAGTTGCGACAGCATTAATCTTAGCCCGCTCAGAACGAAACACGCTCCCAAACTCTTCCATATAGCTGTGTGCATTAGTCAAAAAAAATGACAGCTTTGTAGGATCCCCATTAAACTTCACATTAAAGTCTCGATATCGGACCCGGGTTGGGCTATCGTGTCTCTTTTTTGTTTGCTTAGCCTTTCGTGGCTGTGGTGGCTCTTCCTCCTGCACCTCTGGCGCTATTTCTTGAGCCTCTGCCAGTCGAACTTTCACACGTCTCCCCCCCTCCTGGCTCCGTCCTCTCTCCTTCTGCTCCCTACTTGGGGAAGGTAAGGAGGCTTTCTTTGGAGGCTTGCTCGGCGGGGGCCCTCCCCCCCAATATTTCCGTGGCTTTCCCTGTTTGTCTACTGGGGGAGGGCGGGTTGGGGATGCGGAGGTGTCAGGCGAGTCACTACCTTCTTTACCTCCCGTCTTTTTCTTTTTCTGAGTGTCCCTGGTAAAGGTTAACTTTGCCAACAAATCCTCTATGGATTTCATCCTCGCCTCCAGCTGCTGGGATTTCTCCATCTCCATCTCCGTTGGTGTCACTGCTCTCGTCCTTTTGGTGATCTGCACGGTCGGAAACAGCGAGGAATACACCGGCTTAGCTGGGGCTGGTGGCGACCCATACAAGGGTCCCTCCGTCTTCTTGACTACCACTGACTTCACTGCCTTCTCCGTATCGCAACTGGAATCCGTTGCCTCGGAGAGGTCATCCGACCCTGGCGTAAGAGTCCCCTCTCTCTGCGGTCCCATGGGCTCTTGTTCCCCACCTCTGGAGAGCTGACTTTCCCCCGAGCCGGTGGTTGAGGTTGGGGCAGTTTCAGTCATCGCTAATTAAACTCCTCACAGGAAACTGGATGGATGCTAGCGGACTGATATTAAAGATTCTCAGCTTTATGTAATGATTGCCTATTCCAATAAAAGGAGTCTCATCAGTAGTTACTAGAGAAAACTAATTTATTGAATGAATAGTATGCAAAGTACGAAGAAAGCTGAGAATGAGCAAAAGCGCGCCAATTACAAACTTAAAAAGCCTTGCTCCTGTTGCAAACCCTCCCCTCAGGCTAGCATAGCAACCACCCACCCCAGACGCTAGCAACCATTAGAATCGGCCTGAGAAAGTAACCTTGAACAGCAGAGATAACCCAAACATACATTCCAGAAGATCACAAGTCAGCACAAAGGAAATTTACCAGCGTGGCCAGGCAGGCACGCAACTGTAGATATGACATGTGAAACGTTACGAGGAACCATAAACATCGGAACGGGAACATGACAGCTACGGTGATGCCATGAGGTTGTTGGTGGTTTCTGAGATGTTTCTGATATATGGCAGAGTTATCCTTTTCATAGTTTCTGTTGGTTGGGTTGTAGTGGGTGGTGAGGCACTTTTTGATAAAGTTAAGCAGGTATCCATTTTGTTAGAAGATGCTGTACAGATGATCTTTTTCCTTTTTCTGGTGTTCTGGGTTGCTGCAGTGCGTAAGTGCTGTACAGGAGGATAAGGAGATGAACAATGCTGCCAAGGTCAGGTGTTGATGCCTGTAGAGAAGACTTTACAGACACGTGAGGGAGGGGAACAGGGTGAATGTGAAAGTTAAGAAAATGCTGTCTGTGTACTGTGGGGGAGGGGAGCTTTAAGCTGCTGAACTGTGCACCAAAAGTTAATCATGACTTTGCCTTTGCTTCTGGATGCTGATTCTCATTGAATAAACTTAGATATATCCTACGTGGCTTGTAAAGGTAAAGGTAAAGGTTTCCCTTGACGTAAAGTCCAGTCGTGTCCGACTCTAGGGGGCGGTGCTCATCTCCGTTTCAAAGCCTTGGAGCCGGCGTTGTCCATAGGACACTTCCGGGTCATGTGGCCAGCATGACTCACGGAACGCCGTTACCTTCCCGCCGAAGCGGTACCAATTAATCTACTCACATTGGCATGTTTTATTTAGGAGAATTCAGAACTAGGAACATTACAGCTTCCATCCCAAGTCCAACACCCAGAGACTGTACACCAGCTGGAAAGAGGGCAGGTGGGGTCTGGTGAGTGTCCAAGCCACTGTCCTGGATGAGACCCAGAGCATCCAGGAGTACATCAGTAAGATGGCACCTAAAGATGAGCTGCTGAGAGAATGTCTGAGGCAGCAGCAGACATGGAAGGAAGATCAAGCAGAGGAAGTGCCATGGCAAGACAAGACCCTGCATGGGATGTACCATCGACAGATAGCTGAGGTGGCTGACCCTGGGAAATCCTACCAATGGCTCAAAAAAGCTGAACTAAAAGACAGCACTGAGGCACTGATCATAGCAGCACAAGAACAGGCACTAAGCACCAGATCCACAGAAGCAGGGGTCTACCACACTAGACAGGACCCGAGGTGCAGACTATGCGGAGAGGCCTCAGAGATAGTCCAACACACAGTGGCAGGGTGTAAGACGCAGGCCGGAAGAGCATACACTGAATGGCACAACCATGTAGCTGGCATTGTGTACAGGAGCATCCGCACAGTGTATGTGCTAGACCTTCTCAAGTCTAGATGGGAGATTCAATCAATGAGACATCGTGGTAGTAGACAGGACCAGAAGACAGTGGTGGTGATAGATGTAACAGTGCCAAGTGGCAACAACATCAAGAAGAAGGAATATGAGAAGCTGGAGAAGTACCAGGGCCTGAAGGAGGAACTAGAGAGGATGTGGAAAGTGAAGGCCAAACTGGTCCCAGTGGAGCACTCGGGGCTGTGACTCCCGTGGAACGTGAAATTGTACTAAGAAATAATGGAAAGGAATTGGAAGCCGAACTAACGGACGCAAGGGTTATCTATGCACTTGCCAGGAGGTTGGAGAAGGGCTGGGGGCTCTGTTATCTGTTCCCAGATGTGCCTGTGATCAGTGCCTGACTCGGGGGTGGGGCAGGCTACGTGACTAACCAAGCTTCCCTAACCACAAGGCACTGACCCCTAGCTAATTGCCATTCCAAAGTCTCCACCCCAAGGGAGGGATTTAGGGGAAAACATAGAACATGCTAAGAACTATTATGGGATACCATGTGGGATGTATGTTGTATGTGAAGAAACTGCTCAAGTGCTGAAAGAGTTAACCAATAAGAAGCTTTGATCTGCTGTTGAACTGTTTTGATAACTGCTGTCAAACTGTATAAAATTGCCACTCACAATGTGCTTGGGGTCGTTCCCTCTTCATGGGGAGACCCTATTTCTTCTAGACATCTTGAATAAATAGCTGCTTGATTCCCCCACTCTGCGTGATCAATTGGCTGTTAAACTGCGCCGGGCGAAGAACCAAGAAGCCTGCATTTTGCGTGCAACACTCCCAAGCTGGGAGATGTTGAATATTTTTTAATCATAGAAGAACTTCAGAGGCTTGAGTTTTTAAAAGGCACCTCACAGGAAAAAAGGTGGGGGCTGCTTTTCTGTGTGGACCTTTGGTGCCTGGCTGTCTGGCTCATATTCTCAGGGACCAAAGGTCATGTCCTTATAAGGTCAAGAAGCTCCTGATTGGTTGATGTAGACAGGACAGAATATATTAATGTTGTATAACAGCTTCTTACTAGGAAGTCTCTCTAGTTGTTAGCTAGCTAGCTGGTTAATCTGTTTATTCTATGTTGTTTTACTTCTAAGTAATGTTTTTTTTATTTAATACAATCTATTATAAAGAAATGCCTGGTCTCTCATTCTTATTTACTTCTGCTGCATAAGCAACCTGCTACAGGAGAGTGCTCCAACAGCTCCCAGGAGCAGCATCAGAGCTCTCTGTCCAGAAGAGTGCAGTGCTAGGAACAGCTAAGATACTGCACAGAACCCTCAAACTCCCAGGCCTCTGGTGGAGGACCTGAGGCTGAGGAAGACACACACCACTCATAGGGGTGACAAGGGATTTTTTTTTTTCCCAGCAGAGTCACCCAAGGCATTGAAGGTCATCCCAGCTGCCCAGCTGAAGCAAGCAGGCACCTACAGTATTTTGGGCAGCAGCAATAGAGACAGATGCCAGAGGCAGATGATCACTTCAGTGACAATGGCACAAGCATCAGTTCATACTGGTAAACCATTCCTGTATTTTTACCAAGAAAACCACATGGACAGAAAATATAAAATGATTGAGTATATAGTGCTGGATGATGGGTCCCTCAGGTCAGATGGCACTCAACCTGCTATTGAGGAAGAGCTGAGGATCTTTTGGAATACTAATGGTCTTTATGACGTGACTAGATTAAAGCCTTTGGGATGTTTAGTTGCTGATGCTGCCCTACAGGAAACGAAATTCAGAAACTGCTATGATAGAATTACAGTAGAAATGAAAGAAGTATAAACACAAGAAAGCTCCACACAGTGAAAGATGAAATGAAATGACTACAAATTGACATTTTAGACATCAGCAAATTGAGATGGACTGGGATTGGACATTTTCAGTCAGAAGATTACACTGTTTATTACTCAGGACATGGAAAACAAAGAAGGAACAGCATTGCTTTTATAGTTAGGAAAGGAACAGTATTTGGCTACAATGCAATCAATGACCAAATAATATTAATTAGACTTTGTAGACAATCCTTTGATCATCCATGTTTATGCTCCAACCACTGATGCAGAAGAAAAGGAGATTGATGAGTTTTATTGTCAAGTTCAGTTTGAAATTGATGGAACATGCAAGCAAGATGTGCTGCTTATGATTGTAGACTGGAACGCCAAAGTTAGAAATCTTCAGGAGGAAAATGTAGTTGGATTGTATGACTTAGGAAACTGAAATTAAGCAGGAGAATGATTTATCAATTTCTGCCACTTTAATGATTTCTTCATAGCTAACACTGTCTTCAAACAACCAAAACGACACCTCTATGCAAGAGGCAAGAAGAAAATCCAAAGCCAAGAAAGACAAAAATCTCAGGAAGGAACTTAACAAAGAGTTTCAGACAGCTGTTAGAAAAGACAAGAAGCAGTATTACAACATCTGTAAAGACATCAAAGATGGAAGCAGAATTGGAAAAACAAGGAGTCTTTCAAAAGATCTCTGAATTCAGAAGGAGGTTCCAACCTCAAATTGGTGTGCTAAAGGATGCCAATGGACAGGTAGTAACCGATTCAAAGGAGATCAAACTAAGATGGAAGAAATATACTGAAACATTATATAGTAGGGATGTCAACATTCAAGATAGAAGATATTCCCTACTTACAAGAACCTCTAGTACTAGAAGATGAAATTAGATCAGCACTCTGGTCATTACCAAGTCAGAAAGCTACAGGAACTGATGGAATACCCACTGAAGTAGGGCAAGCAACAGAAGAAGAATCAGTAAAGGTTCTAACCAAGCTAGGCCAGCAAATCTGGAGAATGACACAGTGGCCAGCCAATTGGAAGAGGTCAGTCTACATTACAATGTCAAAAAAAGATTTAACAGCTGGCTTTCATGCCTAAGGCAGGACTACTGTAGAACTGCCAGGCTCCTGGTTTCTAGCCCGTTGTGGAGACTTCTCCTCAGGAAGATTCTGCCTGAGGCAGGGAGATAGGTATTTCTGGTCTGGGAAGCAGCTATCATTGTTGTGAATGCTGGGTGGCATCACAACAGTGAGATTATTATATTTTATTTAAACAAGAAATGGTGATAGTGCTGAATCTCCTCCTCCTCCTCCCTCAGTTATCTATTAGGCCACAAAGGAAGAGTAACAATAAGTCCTGCCCAGAGACTTTCAAAGCCAGTCCTTCCTGTAATTTTACAGCTCATTAGTGATACATCCTAATGAAACACTCCAGTAGTGTTAATCAGCACTAGCCCAAGGGGCAAATTGTTGTGGGGACAATGGTTATCCGGTAGAGCTGGCTTCTGTTTACTTGTTTGGTTTCCTCTTCGGGCCAAAAATGCAACCCGGCCACAGCTCTGCTGAAAGCCTGGGGACGCACCCTGCTAGTTGTGTCCCCAGTGGATGTGTGTGTGGGCCAGACTTGGGTCTCTCCCTTCATATAGATGAGGTTTTCCCATGTAACCAGATATGGGGTGAGCCTCTCCTGTTTGGCTTTAAGGCTGCAGTGGAGAAAAATCTAGTGTCGAAATTTGGCCCAAGAGGGAGAAACAAACATGCAGGGAAGTGACTGAGAGTGAGGCTATGCAAGATGAAAAAGTGCCATAATAATATTAATAAAGATGTAACTATGTTTTGGGGAAAAGGCTTGCTGATTCAAACGGTTAATTAAAATGCACTAAGGGAAAAATCTATACAGAATGAATTAATCTCATCTGCAGTTATCCAGCCCATTCCCAGCAGCTCTGCCAGCGTCCTGAATCACAGATAAGGCACCGTCCCAGCTGCAGGCTTGATGCTGCCACCAATGCGACTGAAATATTCCCATCTTGTTTCCATAATGGCTTCTGTCAGTATTAGTGACAGGCTGGGCATTAAGTCTTTGGCAAAATTGTAAGAATTATTAACATGCAAAATGTTCATATCCTTTGACAGCTGTCTCCTCCCTTGGGATTCCAGGAGGGGGATTTAGATCTTCCTCCACGTTTTCTAGCCTGCCTCTCTCTTCAGCCAAGACCGGTCTGGGAGATCTGCCTCTGCAAATGCGATCGGAGCACTGAAGCAGCTGTACGAGGCTTTTCCAGCTCATGCAGAGATTTGATTAATCTTTCTCTTGATGGTTTTCTGGGGTTAGTTTGTCCCTTTGCCTCCCCCTTCCCCCTTCCAAAGTATGCATAATTTCACATGAAAGGTCACACCTCTTGGAGAAAGAGTGGTGAGATCATGGTGGGACCTTTGCTCAGCCAACTGGGCAACAGTAACAACGCCCCTTCTCTTTTACCCCAACCTCACTACTTATCCCTTCCCTCTCCACCTCCCTGCGGCCTCCAGCCCCAGCTGCTTTACTTGCAGACCCTGGCCAGCGTCCCTTTCCAACTACTGGCCCCACTTGCAAACCAACTGCTAAGTAGAGGAAGTTCGTGGAATATAACAGGCCGTCTCCTGTCTATTCCCCTTGCTTGGGCTTCTAGGACATTGGGTACTTCCCCAGCCTGAGAATGCAAACAGTGATGAGCAAACAAGGGAAAGTGCTTGGCATGAGATGAAAGCAGGTGATGTCCTTTTCTGTTTCAGACAAGTCCACCAGCTCAGCTCGGAAAGGCGGGGCTGCCTGGGTCAGCCAAACAGAGGCACCTAATCCACTTCTATCCAGCTACTCTGGCTGTTGCCCTGTTAAATGGAATAGGCTATTGATTTTTGTCTCACTTCCAGCCAATGTATTTTCCATCACAGTCCCTGAGTAGAATAAAAGAAAAGCGTTACTTATTAACTGTTCTGCCATTCAGTCAGAGAAGCAAATGGCAAGATGAAGAGTGGGGGCAAGTAGAGTAAGGTGGGCTGTGAGCTGGCTGGAAACACACCCTGCCCCATGGCTCACTAAGAGCAGAAGACAAATGGGTGCCTCTCAGCAGGGCTTCTTTGTAGTTTCTTTTGGCCTGAGGAGGGCCGGCAGGGCTCTAGCACAGTTCCAGCAGCTCTGTTGATCCCCCCAGCTGTTTGTTCTGGGGAGAGGGCTTAGGGCTTGGGGCTTGGAGGAAGCCAGGTACAAGACTGGCAGTCCAGGGAGTAAGTGCTGGAATTGAGCAGTCAGGAGTCAAGGCTCTGGCCACCTGCAGAGTAGCAGAGAGCCTTCCTTTGTTTCCCCCTGCCACAAGGATATTGAGGGTAGGGGTGGAGGCAGCAGACCTCTTGCCCCAGAGATTCACACAGACATCCACCAGCAAGAAAATCAGAGTCCTGTTCAGGACTTGGCTCCATTTCATTCTACCTTCCTCCCTGCAACATTGCTGGTTGTTGGACATTCTGCAAATATCAGCATCACCATTTCCACTTCCTGCTGCAATGGATTATTTTGATATCTTGCTTTATATGTCTTGCTTGCTAGTTTGAGTGAGGAGTTAGTTGGTTTTTGCAAATTATGGGGCAGAAAACATAAAGACTACGTCCCGATGATACTTTTCAGTGGCAAAGTACACACAGTACTTACTTAAAGCTGTGCATTCATCTGGAAGATCTGAGTTCATTTCCCAGCATTCTCAGTGAGAAAGATGTAACAGTTGTCCTACCCCATGGTGGAGAAAAAGAAAGAAGCTGGCTCAGGGAAATACTGGCTCAGGGAAATAACTCCAAATGGCTGCTGATCCACCAGGCTACTACACATTACAACGGAAGCAAAATTTCCACCAGGTATTCCACATGCATATGAAGCAGCTGTGCTAACTGACATTCATTTGAGTGTCACAACAATTTTCTGAGCCCAAGGAAGGAAGGAAATGTAAGTCTGCTTTTGCCTGAATGACAAAGATGAATGTCCATCATGGCCATTTGCTGCAGGATGTCTGGGGAGGGGGCACAATATCCCCCAGGCCCCTTCTGAAGCTTCTTTGTGTTTTTTCAGGTCAGTCTTCTCAAAAAATTACTAAAAGGGTGTACTTCCCTCTCCACAAAATAAGGGTATTTTTTAAATTGATGCACCTGATATTCCATAATTTAGAATTCCCCTGGAATCCTTATGAATCCCAGGAGCTGTCTTTCAGTATTCACGTGGAAAATAACATGGCAGAAATGGCTGAATTTACCTACTTTTTGGTTTTGTACAATACACCGTATCATAAATAAATGAAGTGGGATGGATTTACATAACATTCTAGTGCGCGCATGTGCACACATGTGCACACACACGCAAAGCAAGTATTACCAATCTTAGTATGTTGTGTTAAAGCTAAGTTTGGATAAGGATATTGTGGGAACACAGCCAGGATAAGAGAGAATATCAGATAATGAAATTAACGAAGCCGTATTATTTAAAAAGCTGCAAGCTGTAAAGAGGATAAGCCCCAACATATACGAATTCTACCAAGGAGAGGGTTGAGCTGCGCTCAGGCTGTGTGTGCTTTCTCCTTGGCCATGGTGGAAGGCAGTGACCCCAGCCATGCCCCTGGCAATTTTCTTCTACACAAATTAATTTCCGAAGATAACTTACATGAATCAAACCACAAAACTTTGCACCCCGGTATTGGTGTTGGTGTTGGAACGGGTTCCCGTTTTTTTCCTTGCCAGATGAACCTCAGCTTACCCAACTTCAGAGGCTACCCTGCACTCCCCCAGATCATGTAGCAAAACTCTTAGAGCAGAAGTGCCCCAGGAATGACACTGTGCAAAGAGCCTGCAGTGCAAATCTGGGAGGGGTCTGCTCTGGAGCCTGGGGGTGGCGGAGCCTGCCTGCGTCCCCTCACATTGGCTCCTCCCCATCCCCTCCATCAAACTCTCTGGCATGGATAGGAGCATGTAACAGCCCACCTACTCTCATCAGAAGAGCAACAAGCTGTGGAGAAAGTCACACAGAAAACGTGAAGCGTTTGAGGGGTTGTGAAAAGCGTCCGCGATGGATGGCAGGGAAGCAGGTAGCTTCAAACTGGGAAGACGCCAAAGCTTGCCAAAGTTTTGTGGGCAGGATACATTTACTAAGACATTATCCCCTCCTCCCTCTGAAGAGGAAGCTCTAGCTGATGAGTGCAGTGCCTCCCTCTTCCTCTGCCTCTTGGTTCTCACAACAATAACCCTGTGAGGTAGATTAGGCTGAGACTATGTGGCTGATCTGAGGTCACTGGGAAGACCAAACCCAGATCTTGCAGGCCTTGTTTTGACATTCTACACCAGTCTTTTGCTCCTGTGTGCATGCACATGTACAGGCAGGCAGAGTCAACACTTCCTGAAGCCTGTTTATTCACCTGTCAGTTAGCTTCTCTTGCTGTCTGTCATTCATGTAGCCACAAGCAAACGTGCTACAAATGTGCTTTAGAGTGTGACAGTTGCTTTCCAAGCTACAGCACATTTTTGTGCCTCATTTTCATGGGCTTTCAACTGAAAAGGGTGTGGCTCATTATCCTTTGTCAAAATTATTATTACAGAACATTCACCCCTCCTCTTTTTGCAGGGGAGAATGAAGAATCTGGGCTGCTGGGTATTTGCTACATTATTTGAATGTGCAGAAAAAACTCTTAGAAGCAAACATGGCTTCAAAAGTTAGCTTTTTAGCAAGCACTGTTTTCCATAAAACAAAAAGCAGATTTCTAGGCTTTATGGCTATGAAGTTAAGTTAGAAAGTATGTTAGAAATAAGTGAGCAAATCTTAAGAGAACAGAAGAGTTGCTACATCAGGGAGTTGGTGGTGTTGAAGACACAGGTGACCTGCCCTGATCCATTATCTGCAGGGTCACTTTCATGAAGTTGTAAAAGAAGAAAAATTCTGCTGCAAATCAAGCACCATTGTCTTCATGTTAAAGAGGCTCCAACATTTTGTTTTTTGTACTGTTCCAGCCTTCTTTTAAGATGCATTTTTCTAGGGGGAAAGAAGATGTGGAATCTGTGCTCATCAGAGGCCAATTTTCTTCATAGTCCTGTGCCTGGCCTCAGATTACAAGTGAAACAAACATTTATGAAGATTAAAAATCTGAAAAATCATTGACATCTGAATTTTTTTTTAAAAAATGACTTCTGCATTTGCAACTGCAGATTGCTTTGCAGTCCCAGCTCTTTGAAAAGGCTAAGCATAAAAAGACTCTCCAGTAGCAGTTTGCCAAACAAAGGATTTTTTTCAACTGTCCATCAACAATGGTCACAGCAGGTGACAGCACTTAGTTCACCTTGGTCAAACCAGGAGCAAAATCGAGCTTAGTGCTTGTTGGGAACCCACCGAGGGTTGCAGGGCTGCACCCTTGATGGGAAGTAGAACAAGCCCTTGGAAGAAGGGAAGGCCTTTCTTATTGCGAAAAACAACCAACCCCCCCAAACCCTCCCAATCATGGGAGAGTCCATGAAGTCACCAGGAGAGAGCTGTTGCTTTTTTATATTTTCCACACTTCGTATTTAAGAATACACATTGCAGGAACAGCTGAGACTGGAGGAGGAAACAGGAAGCCCCGCAGTTCTGCAAGCATGTTTTCTCCTGTGCACCCAGGTTCAGAGTGTGCCACCTCCCTCTCCTCTCTCCAAGCCATGCATGCTGAGCCCTGCCTTTGGGGGTGGGAGGGGGCAGTGCATGGTGATTGGGCACAGAGCAGTTTGGGGAGGAATCCAAGCCCTGGAACCTCTTCAAACATTGAGGGGCAGCTTCACGAAGGGGCTCTTTTTTTACCCCTGTCAGCGGGAAAACCTCCCAAAAGAATTCCAATCCACAAGGTTCGATGATACAGAGAAAAGAGTTTATTTGTAACGCATTTGCAAAGGCGGGTTCCCTCCATGCAGGTGCAGGAAAGAACCAAGAACAAGGTTAACACCAACTTTTTATACCCTAATCTGCCCTCCCCCTCTTGTTGAGGGCTCAGCTCACAATCTTCTTGTTTCCCAAGCATTCTTGAGTTAGTTACTAAGTTTATGTGTTTATGTGTCCGGGATGATTCTGCCTCCTTATCTCTTTCTCCTTTCAAAGGCTAATCCCACTCAAACACCTCTTTGTAGACGCCAGCTACTCTACACAATCAGCTATAAATTCCTAACCTAAACGGCTCTATCTAACACGCATATCCTCAGCCCCACGGGTTCAGGGTCCGGTCACCCACCTGTGGCTAACTCCCTTTTTCTTCTCTCATGAGTTTGAGGCACGTATAAGGGTTTTTCTTTACCTTGCCCCCCCCCACTCACACCCCCAACAGGACAAGGTAGCCCAGCAGGACCTTCTTTGCTCCTGCCGCCCCTCCTTGGCCAGAGCGGGTGGCTCACACTTGCACTGCTTTCCTAGCGGAGCTCACGGTGTTTCCATTGGCTGCTGTGCACTCCTTTTAAACACGCCCAGCTACCTTCTTTTCCTGCTGTTGCTTGCTCACAAGAGGTTGCTTCAATTCCTCCCCAGCCCAGAGTCAGACAGGTTTCAGTCTGATCCCTTATTCCAAGAGCACAGTGGGTGAAAAACCTTTTGGATCCATTCCCAGGAGGGAAGGCTGGGGCCTACAGTGCCTGGAGCAGAGGCAAGAGAGGCAGGGGAGGGATCGACAATGGGGGCAGCACACTTCACACCAGTCTGTTTTCTGGGGACAGAAAAATGGGGGAAGTGGACTTCTGGAGGAAGAAATGGCAGACTGAAGACAGTGCCATGAAAAGCAGAGCCAACAACTGCAGTGAAGAACGAAGAGCTGGCAAGTAGACCAGCTCTTCAAACCTCTCTGGATAAAGTAGAGGATTAGAGATTGCCCACGAGTGCTCCAGATGCTCCAGACAGCTGCTCCTTGTGAGGAGACCTTAAGACAGTGATCTCCGGCAGGTTTTTAGCACTGGGAGACAAGGAAATAGTTGTCTTCTTCAAACCATGGTAGCGCCTTTGAAAGGACACAAAGTTTGCATACTTCCTTTTCTAATCACATTTGAAAATTGGTTATTAACTATTTTTCAGCTATTAGAAACCTTTGGAGTGACAAGTCTGAAAACACCAGGTGAGTTTCCTTCAATCCTTAGTGAAAGAAGTTTTAAATACAAGCTTAAGAACTTTAAAAAAATGTTTTTTTAAATAAACAGCAAAAGGTTGATTAAAACTTTGATCTTAGAAAGCTACAGATGGACTAAGGGTCCAGATAAATTTGAAATAAGATTTTAGAATTAATTATAAAGAATCCTTCCTGTGGGAAAAAACCTTTGTTTTGATTTTTTTTTAAAAAAATACTAAAGTAAGTTTTGGGCACTAGAGGGAACTAAAGTTTTCAATTAAAGGAGAAGAACACATAAACACAGTTATAGAATGGAGCAAAATATTCTAACACTGGAAATATTGAAGGATATTTTCAAAAAATGGACTCAGAAATTAATAGTAATAATGTCTGCCTTTATGGACAGACTGTGTCTAAAAGGTATTATGGAAGAGAAAGTTTTACCTGACAAGACAGAGACTGAGTTGAAAGTGGATTTACAAATGACAGGCTACAAGAATGACATGGAAAAAGATGTTACACTGGACATACAAAAGAAACTGGCTGATGTTTTAATAATTAAAAGGGACATACAAACAAACCAAGAGAGTGATAATTTTTCTATATTGGGTTTACAAAAGAGACTTGTTAAAGCTTTGAAGAATCTCATGAGAAGGGACAAAGAAGAAATGAAAAGAAATCAAGTCCCACAACATTATTTGAATGGACTAAAGATTAAGATTGTTAGAAGTATAAGGAAGGAATATAAAGTTGGTTCATTTAATCAAGATTAAAATGGTTATATTGTTATTTCTGGTAACCCTTAATGGACTTCTGTTGACACTGAAATGGCAATGATTTATAGTTTTGTTATGGGATGGGATATGGGAAGAAGAGATCATTTCCTGTATTTTAAGAGGAGGTGAAAAGTTATTAAAATTGTTTATACTTGTGATGAAGGTTGGGAGTCACTAAATATTTCTTTTCTTTTTCTTTACTATATTCTTTTTTTCTTTTCTTTATTCTTTATGTTTTTCCTTTTTCCCCCTTTGCATTTTTTATTCCTTCTATTTTTCTATCTTTCTTTTAGTTTGTATTAGTTTTTACTATTGTGATTATAATCTTCAATAAAATTGCTTGAAAAAAAAAGATGGGAAAGCATTTGAGCTAAGGGATAAAAATCACCAAGAGAAAAGGGAGCAGCAAGAGTTACAAAGGGAAGACACTTTCAGGACAACCAGTCTTTCCCTCACTTCAATGGTTGGATTCAATAGTATTTATTAAAAAATAGGAAATGGTCAAACTGAACAAGAGCCAGTAGTTGATGTGGCTGCAAAGAAAACAAGCACAATTTTAGGGTATATCAAAAGAGGCTAATTTCCAAATCAGGGGAAGAAATTGTTCTACTTAATAGCACTTTGTTGGATTCCACCTCCACATACTGTGTCTTCTTCTGGGTAACACTGATTCAGATTCATTGGGACCAGTTTAGAGAAGGTAGGGAGATCCACTGGCTGGCAGCAAAAGCTTATGAGGAAACTGAAAGCCTTGGGCTTTAGAAAACCCAACTAAGGGGACTCTGAGAGCCCTTTTCAAATACTGGAAAAGTGGCTGCCCCAAGGAAGGCGAAGCTCTGCCCTCTCTCATTCCAGAAGGCAGGACGTGGAATCCTGGACTGATGATACAGGAACGTAGATTCTGCTGGAGGCCTAACAGGAAGAACAGCACCCAGATGTGCACACTGATGGTTTGCCAATAAGCACTTGCCATCCTAGTAGGAGGATGAAGTCCCCAGTTCCCAGCCAGCTACTCAAAAGCAGAGTCCCCTGAATCTGTGCCATTCTACCTGTTTAAATCCTAAGGAGCTTATATCCAAGAAAGAGTATCAGAGGTTGATATTAATCTTGGACTGCTTATAGATGATCATGTCCAAGTCGAAGTTGCTTCAAGTCAAAGTTAGCAAACCCAGACCACAATAGTAGAAAGCTAAAACCCTGTGTGTTTTATTAGGCTATTAAGATGTGATGTACATTCTTTTTCTGGGCTTCTGTTTCCCTCCAGCATTCTCAGAGGATTGGAAACTAGATGGCTGATGGCATCTATGTAGGAAGAAGAGTTTTTGGTGCTGTTTGTCATGTTCCAGAAGGCAGCCCTGTCTGAGTTGAGAAACAGCTTTTCTGGGGTGGGTGACAGGTCTTGCCCTGACTAGCAGTCAGTCATGTCAAAAGTTTGCTTCCTTTTTTTTTTGGTACAAAGCAAAGAAGGCCCCAGGCACCTCGAATGGAATACAGTAGGTGGTACTGTATCAGCAGAAGTAGCCCAACCTTCAGAAATGGTCCTCTGAGGTCTACCCTTTCATTTTCAGGGGACAATCCTTTTCTACCTGTTTAAATCCTAAGGAGCTTATATCCAAGAAAGAGTATCAGAGGTTGATATTAATCTTGGACTGCTTATAGATGATCAAGTCGAAGTTGCTCCTGGTTAGTCAAAGGGCAGATCAAGGAATTGTTAGCCACTTTGTCTAACCTGTAACCCACCCCTGGGTGCTGCTTTCTAAGTGCACCAGAAGAAACTCCTATCTTCTATGGCTCTGTAAAGCCTAGAATGAGTGCTTTACTGTGATCAAAGCCCCAGTGAAAAAACATTCCTTCAAGGCTATACCATGAAGTAAAGCAGGGAGGATTAGCATGGCTTTGCTGTAGCAAAGCATCAACTTTAAGGGCCTTCAGCTGAGTCCTGGGCATGTAATGGTGGAGGGCAGAAGACATTTCTGCTGGTCCAGATTACAGAAGTCTCAAGGGTTTAGTAATAGTAATAATGGCAGACTTCAACTACCCAGATATCTGTTGGAAAACTAGCTTGGCCAAGACAGCAAGGTCCCTCAAATTTTTCAGGAGGCTTGTTGATAGTTAATTTTTCAGAAATTTGAAGATGAGACAAGTTCAACTCTCCTAGATCTGGTCCCAACCAATTGGGAAGAAGAGGCAAAAGCAGTAAGAAGTAACCACATAGTCTTTTAGACTTCAAGATACTACAGAAAAGAACACTGGGGTATAGTTATACATACACAATAGATTTCTGCAGACACAACTGCAACAAAGCAGGATCTATGGGCAGAAAGGAAGATAAGAAACTTCCCAAAAATTAGATTGCACATCATTCCAAAGAGAAGGAAAAGGGGGGATGGGGAGCTTAGGAAACCATTGTGGATGTAGAATGAGCTTTTGGCTGAGCTAAGTGTAAAAGGAACATGTCTAGAAAATGGAAGATGGATGTAAGCACCAAGGAGTTATATGAGCAAATAGCTCATATCTCCAGAATGCACAAAAGGAACCTGGGTACTCAAGGGAAGTAAAAAGCAACACAAAAGGCTTTGGGGGCTATGCTAGCAGGAGGAGGAAGGAAAAGAAAAAGGAAGGAGATGCTGCTTGAAGATGTTAGGATGACAACAGGTAATAAGGAGAGGGTAGAGCACCTCAGCTGCTTTGGATATGAAGTGAAAAAGACACTTGGCACTTGCACCATACTTGAGATACCCAAGTAGGGAACTCAGAGTCAGCTAGCATTCATTAAGTATGCAAGAGCTGCAAAACCCAAAACAGAAGGCTCTGACTTGGCCAGTAATCTTGGGTGGAACTACTGCCAAGTCCTGCCTGCCTGCCTGCCAACAGTGTTTTCAGTGTGCTCGTCTCTCAGGCTGCATATATTTCCTGGGCCTTCAGGAGATGCGGGGTAGAGGGACAGGAACAAGGGAGTGTAGGCATTAGTGTCTCATGACAAGAAGAATCAGACTTAGATCTTTCCCAATAACACCCAATTACATTTTGCTGCCTTTAATGCTGGGAATGCAACTAAATTCCAACTATAAACAGAGTTGAGTGTTTGCTGGGATTTCAAAGGATCCAAATAATAACTTTTTTTATACCCATAGTGGTACATATTCAAACTCATATTCCTTAGAGCATAAACAAGACCAACAAACAAAAAAGAAATAAATCTATGTGCCCAATGGTACAATTGAAACTTGGAAGGTTAAACCCCGTTTCCCAGGGGAGTCACAATTTAGAAAGAACTGTAGAGCCTGACTATTAAAAAAAATATTGAACAATAATTTATTGTTTTGTCTGAAGTAGCTAAGTTGAATTAAAATCAGTATATCTCTTAAAACCAATCATGGAATTAAATTATTTTCACCATGTTTATTCATTTATTCTTCCTTATGTGGGTATATTCAGCCATTAAGATCATTATTTGATTATACAGTTTATGACACTCAAATCTATTATCCAAGATACTTTTCTTTGAATAATTATTTTCAGATATTTAAGAGAATCCAGACAACACCCCCTGCCCCTCACTGCCCTTTTTATATATTTCCACATGATCAGTTTTTCTAATGCTGCTGTTCCTAGTGCTGGATAAATTTAATCTGGATAAATTCCCTTGCCTGCATTCCTGTGGCTTGATCATTAGCACAGATAATGCTTTCTGCTTTTGGATGGCTTAGCTGATGACAGTTAAAGAGGAGGGATGCCAGGCATAGTTCCTGATGGCAAACTGTTCTGCCGATTCCACCATCAGCTGCATTGCCTCTCAGCTCAGCAATGGAACTGTGTCTTGCAGTGAGTTTCTGGATCATTTGTACTGTCCTGCTTAGAAAGGCTAACATTTCCCTTTCCCCTTGTTCATTGCAAGGAGTCTATATGTTATTCCCAAAAGATTTTATCCTCAACCTGCAGGTGTGGGAAAAGGGGGCTGAGGCTGTAAAGTCAAACCTTGCCCATAAAATCAGCTAGTGAACTTCTGTCTGAGATGACATTTCTGATAAGAACACTTCAAGGTTTGTGTGTTGGTCACATCTCTTGAGGGCTTCTGGATGATTCACACTAATAGTTTAACTGACACAGTTCCCTAATTCAAGTCCATGACTATAAATATGCAAAGCTGTCTGAAAAGCTACAGAATTCTTCCTCTTCTCAAAACTGAGTCTTAGGGTGGTTCTGCTTTGCTAGCCAGGGAGGCTGCCTTAGCCCCCCACTCCTCCTGCATGTCAGCCCTTCCTCCTCAGCCACACTATTTTGCAACAACTATGCACAGCAATGGCCAGCAAGAAAGTCCACTATGTGAGAACAGAACAAAGAACGGGGGGCACAGTGCCAAAAGAAGTGGCGAGTGGCCACCACCAAGCTCGCCTTCTGCTGTTCCTTGACTCAGCAGTTCTCCCCAAAGACAAGAGCACCCTTGTCAGTACCTCATCAATTTCCAGTCTTGGCTGCAGCCTCCAAAGCTTATTATACCTTGAGATATAATAAATAACACAATACAACCCTTCAGTTGATGGTGGGTGGGTGGAAAGACGGTATCATGCAAGTTTCCCCAGCAGTTTCAGCCTTCATCAAACTCAGTTACCAGGGAAGAAGGAAGCTGGGAGACACAGGGTTGGGGGTTTGCAGGTAAAACTATTGAGGCCTCATTCTGCCCAACTACTCATTCTTTCTGTTTTGTTCCCAGTTACAAGGGGCTGGGACAACAGAGCTTCTTGACTTCACACCAATTTCTTCTTCAAAAGTCTTATCACATTTCATGCCAGCATGACAGGAAGTTATTATAATAAATGTGGAGAAACTTTATCTCTGTTCTACAGGCCTCCTTGATCAATGCAGTGCAATGGAGAAGAAAGACAGAATATTTACAGGGAGCTGTTGATGTAATTTAATGAAGCCCAGAAATCCCTTGAAGTGCAGCTGAGAATTGGGCTGCCATCTCACTGGGGACAAGGGAATGGAGGGTTTATGCTGAAGCCTTTGAGAGCCACCACTTGGTGCTTCCAGCATTGTCTTGATGTTCTGCTTTAGCAGTTGGGACAGGAGACCTGGTTCTGGAGGAAGCTGGACCAGTTGCAGGAACAAAGGTCAAGAGCCCCTCTAGCCCCCTCTCCTTTTGCAAGGCCCACCCCTCCTCCCTAGCCTGTTTCACAACACCTGTGCTTGGCAGTAGCCACCAAGAAAGTCTACTACAGGAGAATAACTGGGGGGCACAGACCCAAGAGAAGTAGTGCATCTCTACCCCTGAACTCACCTTCTGCTGCCCCTCAGCAGTTTTCTCTGAATCCTTAACAGCTAAGGCACCTCCTTCCTGACTTAAAACTGGAGGCATGCTTGCATTAGAAGATTGAAAACTGTTCTTTTGTACTTGTATGCTAAAGCTTCTACCATCCTTTGCAGCAAAGCTTTTGGAGGAGCTCCTGATATAGAGCTAAAACAGAGCAACCAATAAAAGCCCCATTCAAAGGGTATCTTAATTGAGAACTGCCACCCTACAGAAAGCAAACAAAGTCTGCAAAAATGGATGAGTTTACCTGTACACCACCTCTCCTTGCTGTCAATCCCCTGGCAATTCAGCTTGGGGAAAAAAACCTTCCATTAAGCACAAGGATAGAGAACAATGAAGAGGACTTAACAGCAGCTGGGAGGGAAGTTAATTCTTCATACCTATGGTTTCCCATAACATTGCTTTCTCCAAAGGCCAGCATAAAATTTTATGCTTGTTTAAAAATCCTCCAGTTTAGTGACCCACTTTTGCTCCTGCCACAGGAAACCATCTATTGTGGTCTGTAAGCATAATTCTTCTTGACCTTGAACCCAGTTGGTTGAGGCAAGAACAGAGCCCTGAATCATCCAGAGCTATAGTGGGCAGCCTCCTCTGTGTGAGTTTGTATTTGCGTGTGAGTTTGAACTTGAGGAGTTCCAAGCTTTACTTGGCATGTTCCCTTACAGCCACCTTGGAGGGAATGACCAAGCCAAGGAGCTTTTGGAAACATTCCTCCTTCTTTGCTGACAGGGGGTAAGCAAAGGAGATCCTGAAAGCATATTGCAAACAAGTCCAGGGAGGAAAAAGAAAGAAAACAATGTGGCTACACACAAGACTTAGTAGAAATCTTTAAAAAAAAGAAAAAGAAAAAAAGACAACTATTGGAAGTGGGAAGAGGTAGAGCTCCCAAGGTAGAAAACATATAGATAATCTGAATCTAAGATGGTATCAGGAGTGCAAAGCTAAGATTGGCGAAGGAAACAAAACATAACAAAAGGCATCTTTAGATATGTTCAAAATAAAAGGCAGAGACAGCAATACGTAATTATCACAGCTGCTGAGTGTAGATGGCAACATTGGTAAGACAGACAGGGCAAAACGTCTATCTCTCTCAGTTTTCCCTAACCAGAGGTGATGTGTTCCTGGCAGACAACTGTGAAGAGCAGCAAGCAGGACAGGATCGAATTTTGCTCAGGAAATACCTCTTTACTTTGACAACATTTACATCTCTGGGACCAGTTGCCTTTATTGTACAGCAGGGGTGTCCAAACTTTTGCCTGGGCCACAGTGAGTGAAGAGGAATTGTCTTGGGCCACACATGAAATATATAATATAGTTAATGTATATAAGTAATAAAACTTCATTTATTTTTTATATTTTTTATTATAAAATTTAAAAAAAGAGGGCAACATAAAACTAGTGGGATATTTGACCTTGTTTTTGTGAAACTAATTGTCATGTTCTCATTCTAATGTCTGGTTAACATTGTAACGTTTCACATGTCATTCTCTGTTCCGTGTTCCTTCACCCGGGGTTTTTCCATTCTTTCGCCCTCCATTGTTTTGAGGGCTTGGAATGCATGTTTGGGTTTGCGCTCCTGTTCAAGGTTACTTTCCCAGGCGCGTCTAACGGCTTCCAGCACCTGGGAGGGGGAGCGTCCTGACGGGCGACGGGGCGGGACCTGCTTACAAGCAAGGCTTTTAAGTTTGTATTTGGTGCGCTTTTGCTCATTCTCAGCTTTCTCTGTATTTGCATACTATTCCTTTAATAAATCAGTTATCTTTAAGCCCGAGCTTGTGAGACTGAGTATTTGGGTTTAGGCAATCATTACATAAAGCTGAGAATCATTTCATCCATTTTCCGCTAGCCCCATCCAATCATTGGATAAGAGGGAACGCTAGCGATGACAGAACCTCAACTTCGCGCAAGTGAGGGAAGCGAAGAAGAGCGGGAGGCGGCCAAAAGCCGGCCAGTGCTAACTTCGAGAGCGCAAAGAGCAGCACGTCGGGAGTTGCGAGATATCCAATTGGACGAGCTGCTGATATCCATGCAGGAGAGTCTCAGGAGTGATCATAGAACCGTTATGGAAAGAACACAGGGGAGGGGGTCTCCACAATTGACCTGGGAGCACGAAGTCCCCTTGTCACCGAGGGTGGTGGTAACCAACCAACCCTCGGAGGAGCCAGTCACTCCGGCCCGAATGAGGGCATTAGAAGATAAAATGGAGTTAATAGTGACGATCCTTAAGGATCTACCCAAAGAGGATCTACCCAGAGAGGCAGAGCCCACCCTGGAGGATTGGGAGGAAGAGCCGTCACAGTACCCCAGGCATAGTACCATGTCGACCCGGGGGAGAAGCAAGACTCGATCAGCCCGTCAAGGGGGGGAGCGAGAGGCAAGACCTCCTAGGGATCGACCACCCATGGGGGCTCGGCGCACGCTGACATTCGCGGCACCGCCACAGCCAGCTGAGCCGGCAAGAACCTTCCCACCATTTGGAGTGAAGTTCGATGGGGATCCCACAACGCTCTCCTTCTTTATTACTAATGCCAAGCACTATATAGAAGATTGGGGTCGAAATTTTCGGTCTGAACATGGCAAGGTCAATTTCATTGCCAACAAGCTGAGAGGAAAGGCAGCGGATTGGTATGTGCAACTATGCCAAGCTGAGGCAACTGAGTTAGAGGACTTCGATGAATTTTTGTGGGCACTTAAAGAGCATTTCGAAGACCCCCTAGCTCAAGAAACGGCCAAAAATGACCTGCGGAAACTCTACCAAGGGTCCCTCTCAGTTGCCAAATATGCGTTGGAGTTTAAAGCTTTGGCAGGAAAAGTGGAAGACTGGTCTGAGCCAACAATCATCGAATTGTTCAAGCAGGGGCTTGAACCCGAAATCCTTCGATGGGCTCTGGGCAGAGATGATCCTAAAACGCTATATGGGTGGATTCAGTTGGCGGGCAGCGCAGAAAATGCCCTACGAACCTATGCCCATACCAAAGAGCTTAGACAAACACGTCTCGCTAGAGGAGCGCGCACATCTGGACTTGCCAGCCGCCCCAAACCAAAAACCTGGGAAGAAGAGAGGGAGCAACGGTTCTCCAAGGGTCAGTGCCTCAGATGTGGGAAAGAAGGACATCGAGCCACGTCGTGCCCAAGACGCCGTCCAGAGGAACGACAGACGAAACCCACGGTAAAGACACCTGCTCCTGCTCCACCGCGAAAACTGAAGGCAGCCCTCGCGGAACTGGACCCCCCAGACCTTCCCTTCGGAGAAGAGGAGGAAGAGTTGCAATTCGAGCAGCCGGCGGGAAAAGCCTACCACCTGCCCTGAAGGGCGCCCTAGGGCAGGTGGAAGAAACCGGGCGTAACCATGATTCGGTGAGTGGAAACTTCCCCACACTGACTGTTAAAGTTAAACTGAGCTCAAAAACCAAAACGGTGGAAGTGTGGGCCATGCTAGACTCGGGTTGCTCCCGTTCCCTGATGCACCCTGATGTCGTAGCGGCTCTGGAACTGCCCACGTTCCCTTTGCCAAGACCCATGATTTTCACCCAATTGGATGGAACTATGGCGGGAGGGAAAGCAGTCAATCTTTCCACGGGACTGGTCGCCTTGCAGATGGGCTCCCATCAGGAAAAGCTGCCATTTGTGGTAGCTCCAGTGGGGGGTCCTCTGGTAATCTTGGGGATGCCTTGGTTTGTGCAACAAAACCCTTTTATCAACTGGCTGCATAGAACTGTGACGTTTGCAGATGGATTTTACAAAGTACCCGAAAAGGACCTACTGGAGGACATGGAGGGTGGAGGGGTAGCGTATACCACTGTGCAAACGCTTCAACCTCTTGAGGGACTACCCAATCAGTACCAAGATTTTGCTGAAGTATTTGGGGAAAAGGAAGCGGATCGCTTGCCACCCCACCGAAAAACGGACTGTGCCATTGAGTTTTTACCAAATGTAAAATTGCCTCACCCAAAAATATACCCCATGTCTCCCAAAGAGCTTACCACGCTAAGGGAGTTCATTGACAAAAATCTGGCTAGGGGTTTCATTGAGCCGGCAAATTCCCCGGTAGGAGCTCCTGTCCTATTCAGGCCAAAAAAGGATGGGTCATTAAGGCTTTGTACCGATTTCCGCGGGCTCAATGCGGTCTCAATATTAAATAAATATCCTTTGCCCCTGATCAAAGATATGTTATCACATCTGGCCAGAGGCAAAATTTTTTCAAAACTGGATTTGAGAGAAGCCTACTTTCGCATTCGCATAAGGGAAGGGGATGAGTGGAAAACAGCGTTCAACTGTCCTCTTGGGGCTTTCCAATATAAAGTCTTACCATTCGGTTTATCTGGGGCACCTGGGGTTTTTATGCAACTGATCAATGAGGTCTTGCATGACCACCTATTTAAGGGGGTACTGGTATACTTGGATGATGTATTGATTTATACTGAAACCATGTCAGAACATATCCACTTGGTGCGTCAGGTACTGGCTAAATTGAAAAAAGCAGAGTTGTACGCAAAACTGTCAAAATGTGCCTTTCATCAGTCGCAAATTGATTACCTAGGGTACCGGATTTCAGCTCAGGGCATTGAAATGGACCCTGCAAAAGTAGAAGCCATCGTGGCATGGGAACCTCCCCGTACCAGGAGACAATTACAGAGTTTCCTTGGATTCTCTAATTTCTATCGGGCATTCGCCCAAAATTTTGCGGAAATCGCCCTCCCCCTTACTGAACTGTTAAAAACTAAAGGACAGGGGGATACGCGACGTTCAAAGAACCCAGGCGCGCTCCTTAAATGGACTCCAGCCTGTCAGCAAGCGTTCGAAGCGCTCAAACAAATCTTTACCACAGAACCAATTTTACAGCATCCAAACCCCTCTAAACCCTTCGTTGTACAAGTCGATGCTTCTGATTTTTCCATAGGAGCAATTCTATTACAATCTGACCAATCTGGCGCTTTAAAACCCTGTGCCTACCTCTCTCGCAAATTCACGGAAACAGAGAGAAGATGGCATGTTTGGGAAAAAGAGGCTTTTGCTGTAAAAATAGCTTTAGAGACATGGCGACACCTATTGGAAGGCACTTCAAACCCTTTTGAAGTCTGGACTGACCATAAAAACCTGGAAGCTTTAAGCACCAGTCGGAAACTCAGTCCCAAACAGCTGCGCTGGGCTGAGTTTTTCAGCCGCTTTGACTTCACTCTTAAATTTATACCAGGCAAGAAAAATTTTTTAGCTGATGCACTCTCGCGCAGACCCCAAGATGCTGGCCCAGGGCCAACGGTCCAAGGCACCGTCTGGACCGACAAACAATTAAGTTTGGCAGCAGTGACTCGCAGCCAGACCCGAGCGCAATCAACTCCGCCTCCAGCCGCTCTGCCTTCCAGCCACCCGCCGCCCTTGTCAATTCCCTCCGATTTGCAACAACAGTTGCTCTCCCACCTTAAAACAGATACTTGGTTGCAAACCAATAGACACATTTTAACTTTCACCGATGATCTTGCCTGGCGCAACGATCGTCTCTATGTACCCGAAGCAATGCGAAAAACCATACTCCAGCGCTGCCACGATGACAAGCTAGCTGGACATTTTGGCTACGTAAAAACTTTGCACCTCGTTCGCCGCCAATTCTGGTGGCCAACTTTACTCAAAGACTTGAAGGAGTATGTCACTGCGTGCCCTGTATGTGCGGCAATAAAGCGCAAACCAGGCAAGCCCCAAGGTCTCCTTCAACCCGTTGCCACTCCATCTGTCCCTTGGCAGGATATCTCCATGGACTTTATCGTTGATCTACCCCCTAGTCAACGCAAAACTGTCATTTGGGTCGTCAAAGACTTTTTCTCCAAACAAGCCCACTTTATCCCATGCGCTTCTATCCCCACCGCACAACAGCTGGCACGCCTCTTCCTCATCCACGTGTACCGCCTCCACGGTATCCCCGCCCGTTTGGTGAGTGACAGAGGCACACAATTTACGTCACAATTTTGGCGGGCATTTTTGAAACTTTTGGGTACGAAACAGTCGCTTTCTACCGCCTGGCATCCGGAAACGGACGGATCTACAGAGGCGGTTAATTCTACATTGGAACAATACCTCAGAGCTTTTGTTAACTACCAGCAAGACAACTGGGTCGATCTACTCCCATTTGCTGAGGTCGCTTACAACAATGCCATTCATCAAACCACTGGTCAAGTTCCCTTTAAAACAGTTTTTGGACGTGACTTTGTTCCGATTCCTGAACTTCCTCATCCTCAACCGCTACCAGCCACCCTCGCTGACTGGGCAGACTCTCTCAAAGACTCATGGTCTAATATTCTACTCGCTCTCCGCCATGCCCAGGCTACCTATAAACGCCATGCCGATGCAAAGCGTTCCCCAGAACCATCCTTTGCGGTCGGGGATAAAGTCTACTTATCAACTAAGTTTATCAAGTCCCCACAACCCTCTAAGAAACTTGGTCCTAAATTTGTCGGTCCTTTTCCAATTGTTGCTCAGCTCAACCCTGTTACGTTTAAACTTGATTTGCCTCACAACCTTAAACGTTTACATCCTGTTTTCCATTGTAGCTTACTCAAACCCTGCCTCTCGTCGGACCGTTGGCATCCACAACCCACTCCTCCACCTCCCCTCATGATTGACAACCAGCAACACTTCGAGGTGACATCTATCCTCGACTCCAGACGCCAGCGCTCCGCTTTACAATACCTCGTCCGCTGGAAACATTTCCCTCATCCTGAATGGGTTGCTGCTCCAGACATGCATTCTCCTCGTCTCGTAGCCCAATTTCACTCTGCCTATCCTGACAAACCGGCTCCCTAGTTTCTTTTGGGGGGGCAATATGTCATGTTCTCATTCTAATGTCTGGTTAACATTGTAACGTTTCACATGTCATTCTCTGTTCCGTGTTCCTTCACCCGGGGTTTTTCCATTCTTTCGCCCTCCATTGTTTTGAGGGCTTGGAATGCATGTTTGGGTTTGCGCTCCTGTTCAAGGTTACTTTCCCAGGCGCGTCTAACGGCTTCCAGCACCTGGGAGGGGGAGCGTCCTGACGGGCGACGGGGCGGGACCTGCTTACAAGCAAGGCTTTTAAGTTTGTATTTGGCGCGCTTTTGCTCATTCTCAGCTTTCTCTGTATTTGCATACTATTCCTTTAATAAATCAGTTATCTTTAAGCCCGAGCTTGTGAGACTGAGTATTTGGGTTTAGGCAATCATTACACTAATTCATCAATGTCTGGTTCAATGAAAGTGGTTGCAATTCTCAGTGAGTTCTCAAGGTGCTCGTCAGAAATTTTAATTCTAATTTTACTCTTCGTGTGCTTCATCCTTGAAAATAGTTGCTCAAAAATGTACATGTTGCCAAAAAGTGATGTCATGAATAAGGTGCGATTGTGAAGCGAGGGATATTTTTCTCTGGGATGATAGGTCTTGTAAAAGTCCACTAGAGAGACATGATCAAATTTTTGAGTTGAATGTCTGATTGCAACTCTCTGCATTCCATTTGAAAATTCAGATGTAATGTAGTTATGTCAGCTGAAAATGGAGTTGAAAATATACCAAAATATTGATTTTTCCAGAAATCTTGAAACCTTTTCTCAAATTCCTGTATCAAACCAAAAAGCAAGGCTGCATATTTCTCACTGTTTACAGGACTGTGTTTAGCCAATGTACTAAAATGTATAAAATTATTTTCCATAACTTGAGCTTGCCATACTTTCAGTTTCATTTCAAATGCTCTTATGGTTTGAAACATTGCAGTGATAGGTTGGTTTTCACCTTGAAGACGCATGTTTAACTCATTTAAATGAGCGGTCAAATCCACCAAAAATGCTAAATCTGAGAGCCATTTTTCATCTTCGAGTCCTGGCACAGATTTGATTTCATTTTGCAAATCATAAAATCTTTTCAGCATTTTACCCCAACTTAGCCACTGTACTTCAGAAAAGGAAATGATGTCCCCATAATCAGCATCCATACTTTTGAGGAACTCCTGGAAGTGGCAATGATTCAGTCCCTTGGCCCTTATGAAATTCACTGCTTTGATGACAATTTGCATGACATCCATTTTCAAAGCTTTCACAGATAAATTTTCTTGATGTAGAATGCAGTGATACTTCATCAAATGTGAGTTGACGGCGGCACTTGCATCGTCTTCTATCAATTTTCTAAGTCCCTCACTTTTACCAACCATCGCTGGGGCGCCATCAGTAGATACACCAGATATGTTGACAATGGTTAAAGAAAATCGCTTCAGTACTTTCATCCATCACCAAAGCATAAAATGTGAAATTAGCAGCTTTACTCTTCAAATGTCTTTTGATAGATTTTCCTATTTCTTCAATTTGCCTGGCTATAGTCTGGTGAGACAAACTGATTTTAGAAAAATCGCTTTTTCTATCAGGACAAATTATATCTGCCACACTTTCCATACATTGCTTAATAAATTCACCATCGGTAAATGGTTTTGATTTTTTTTAAAATCAGATTTACTATCAAATAACTGTTGTTGTTTATTCATTCAGTAGCTTCCAACTCTTTGTGACTTCATGGACCAGCCCATGCCAGAACATCTTGTCAGTCATCAACACCCCCAGCTCCCCCAGGGACGGGTCTGTCACCCCTAGAATATCATCCATCCATCTTGCCCTTGGTTGGCCCCTCTTCCTTTTGCCTTCCACTCTCCCTAGCATCAGCATCTTCTCCAGGGTGTCCTGTCTTCTCATTATGTGGCCAAAGTATTTCAGTTTTGCCTTTAATATCATTCCCTCAAGTGAGCAGTCTGGCTTTATTTCCTGGAGGATGGACTGGTTTGATCTTCTTGCAGTCCAAGGCACTCTCAGAATTTTCCTCCAACACCACAGTTCAAAAGCATCAATCTTCCTTCTCTCAGCCTTCCTTATGGTCCAGCTCTCGCAGCCATATGTTACTACGGGGAACACCATTGCTTTAACTATGTGGATCTTTGTTGTCAGTGTGATGTCTCTGCTCTTAACTATTTTATCGAGATTTGTCATTGCTCTTCTCCCAAGGATTAAGCGTCTTCTGATTTCCTGACTGCAGTCAGCATCTGCAGTAATCTTCGCACCTAGGAATACAAAGTCTTTCACTGCTTCTACATTTTCTCCCTCTATTTGCCAGTTATCAATCAAGCTGGTTGCCATAATCCTGGTTTTTTTGAGGTTTAGCTGCAAGCCAGCTTTTGCACTTTCTTCTTTCACCTTCATCATAAGGCTCCTCAGTTCCTCTTTGCTTTCAGCCATCAAAGTGGTATCATCTGCATATATGAGATAGTTAATGTTTCTTCCAGTGATTTTAACTCCAGCCTTGGATTCGTCAAGCCCAGCATGTTGCATGATGTGTTCTGCGTACAAGTTGAATAGGTAGGGTGAGAGGATACAGCCCTGCCGTACTCCTTTCCCAACCTTAAACCAGTCCGTTGTTCCGTGGTCTGTTCTTACCGTTGCTACTTGGTCATTATACAGATTCCTCAGGAGGCAGACAAGATGACTTGGTATAGCCATACCACTAAGAACTTGCCACAATTTGTTGTGGTCCACACAGTCAAAGGCTTTAGAATAGTCAATAAGACAGAAATAGATGTTTTTCTGAAACTCCCTGGCTTTTTCCATTATCCAGCAGATATTGGCAATTTGGTCCCTAGTTCCTCTGCCTTTTCTAAACCCAGCTTGTACATCTGGCAATTCTCGCTCCATGAATTGCTGAAGTCTACCTTGCAGGATCTTGAGCATTACCTTACTGGCATGTGAAATGAGTACCACTGTTCGATAGTTTGAACATTCTTTAGTGTTCCCCTTTTTTGGTATGGGGATATAAGTTGATTTTTTCCAATCTGATGGCCATTCTTGTGTTTTCCAAATTTGCCGGCATATAGCATGCATTACCTTGACAGCATCATCTTGCAAGATTTTGAACAGTTCAGCTGGGATACCATCCTCTCCTGCTGCCTTGCTGTTAGCAATGCTTCTTAAGGCCCACTCAACCTCACTCTTCAGGATGTCTGGCTCTAGCTCGCTGACCACACCGTCAAAGCTATCCCCGATATTGCTATCCTTCCTATACAGGTCTTCTGTATATTCTTGCCACCTTTTCTTGATCTCTTCTTCTTCTGTTAGGTCCTTGCCATCTTTGTTTTTGATCATACCCATTTTGGCCTAGAATTTACCTCCAATGTCCTTCCTATTCTGTTGTCTTCTTCCACTTCCGTGCATTGCTTGTTTAAAAATAATTCCTTCTCTCTTCTGGCTAACCTCTGGAAATTTGCATTTAATTGGGCATATCTCCCCCTATTGCTGTTGCCTTTTTCTTTTCTTCTTTCTTGGGCTACTTCTAGTGTCTCAGCAGACAGCCACTTTGCCTTCTTGATTTTCTCTTTCTTTGGGATGCATTTTGTGGCCGCCTCCTGAACAATGTTGCGAACTTCTGTCCATAGTTCTTCCAGGACCCTACCTACTAAGCCCAGTCCCTTAAATCTATTCTTTACCTCCACTGCATATTTCTTAGGAATATTAGTGAGCTCATATCTAGCTGATCTGTGGGTCTTCCCTAATCTCTTTAGTCTGATCCTAAATTGTGCAATAAGAAGTTCGTGATCTGAACTACAGTCAGCTCCGGGTCTTGTTTTTACTGACTGTATAGATGTCTGCCACCTTTGGCTGCAAAGGATGTAGTCAGTCTGATTTCGGTGTTGTCCATCTGGGGAAGTCCATGTATGAAGCCATCTCTTAGGTTGTTAGCTGAGAGTGTTTGTTATGCAGAGTGAGTTGTCTTGGCAAAATTCTATCAGCCTATGTCCTGCTTCGTTTTGTTCTCCCAGGCCATGCTTACCTGTAATTCGAGGTGTCATTTGACTGCCCACCTTAGCATTCCAGTCTCCCGTGATGAAAATAACATCTCTTTTAGGCATATTGTCCAGTAGGTGCTGCAGATCCTCACAGAACTGCTCTACTTCAGCTTCTTCAGCATCTGTGGTTGGGGCATATATTTGGATCACTGTGATGTTAGATGGCTTGCCCTGAATTCGAATTGAGATCATTCCATCGTTTTTTGGATTGTATCCAAGCACTGCTTTAGCCACTTTACTATTAATTATGAAGGCTACTCCATTTCTTCTGTGGTCCTCTTGTCCACAGTAGTAGATCTGGTGGTCGTGTGATGTGAAGTGGCCCATTCCAGTCCATTTCAGTTCACTGACACCCAAAATGTCTATCTTTAATCTTGACCTCTCACCAATAACCACATCCAATTTGCCCTGGCTCATAGATCTTACATTCCAGGTTCCAATGGTGTGTTGATCCTTAGAACATCGGTTTCGCCGTTCACCACCAGCACCGTCGGCCGCTAGCTGTCCTTTCGGCTTTGAGCTAGCTGTGTCATCACATCTGGGGCTAGTTGAACTCATCCTCTGTTCCTCCCCAGTAGCATTTTGACCATCTTCCGACCTGGGAGTCTCATCTTCCGATGGTATACCGACATATCTCTGGTTGTACTTTGAGTTTTCATGGCAAGAATACTGGGGTGGGTTGCCATTACCTTCCCCAGGGATCGCATTTAGTCTGACCTCTCTGTCATGACCTTCCCATCTTGGTGGCCCTTCAAGGTTTAGCTCATGGTGTCACTGAGGTGCTCAAGCTCCAGCACCATGACAAGGTAATGATCCTTTGCTGAAGACCAAATAACTAGCTTTTATAGTAGAGTCCTTTTGAATTGTGACTTCTTTAAAAAAAATATTGAAATGACAGATTTTTTTTCAGTTCTGCTAATTTGTCTTTATGACAAATTCCTTGATATGCAAGTTTGGCAGCATGTTTTTCTGTATAATGCCTTTTCAAATTGTAGTCTTTGAAAACTGACACATTTTCCCTACAAATTAAGCATAGTGCCTTAGTACTCATCTGTCCATTTTTTGTTGAATACTCTTCCTTCATCTGCGATTTTTCTTTTTTTCTTTTCTTTTTTGGGCTCTGTTTTCTGTTGACACGATGTTGAAGCCATGCTGGAATAAATTTATTTAGGAATAAACATATATTTTTAAGAAATAACACAACAAGCCCATTGTAAATTGTTAGGTAGGCAAATAAAGCAAAGTTTAATAATCAAATAAGAAAACATACATGTCTGCTTAATTATAACAATAAACACCTGCCATCACAGAACACGTGTAGGTAGGTTGAAATATTATATATAATGCCAAGTTGCCACAAGCTGGTGTGTATGGTGGTGTATGGTGGTGTTAACACTGTACTGCCCCCTCCCCTACACAGCGTTCTGTTGTTTCTACCTACGCAGCCTGCACTCGAGCACTGTGCGATTGAGTCACAAAAAAATCCCAAAATAATGTTAAAAGTTTACAATATTTTGGGCTGCATTACTAGCTGTTCAGGGCCACATGTGGCCCACAGGCTGTGGGTTGGACATGCCTGTTGTAGAGTGTTGAAGGAAGTGGCTACTGATCTGGCCAAACCTTTACATAAAGTTTTTGAAATATCTGGAGAATGGGTAAAGTGCCAGATCCACTCAAGAAGGGCAAATGTGATCCCCATCTTCAAACTATAGAAGAAAGAGGGTGTAGAAAAGCCAGTCAGACTTCAGTATTGAGAATATTCTGGAGCAGATTATAAGGGACTGATCTTTCAGCAACTTAAAAAAGATGCAGCAATTACCAGAAGTCAGCATGGATTTATCAAGAACAAGTCTTGCCTGACAAATCTTATTTTTTGATCGAAATCTCACCTTCCTTAGTAAGTTCTAGACACAATATATCTTGAGTTCAGCAAAGCATTTCACAAAATGCCCCATAATATTCCATTTAGCAAAAAAGTTGTGGACTAACAATTAAATGGATACAATGCTGTTTCAAAAAATCCAAACCATGTTAATCAATAGCTTCTCATCAGAAAGGAAGAAGGTGTTGGGAGGGGCTACAAGGTTCACTTCTGGGCTTTGTACACTTAAACATTTCTATTCAAGACTTGGATGAAGAGTTGGAGAGATGACTTCTCAAATTTGCAGATGACAAAACTGGATGGGATAACTAATGCCCTAGAAAACAGAAGTAAAATTTAAGATAATCTAAATTGTTTAGGCTGAAAAATAATAGAATGAAATTTAATTTTAAAATGTACAGTTTTATATAGTAGAATGAAGGATACTTGGATTGGTAACAGTACTTGTGACTAGGATCTTGGAACAGAATTCAACTGCATACTGAATGTGTACAGTGAGATAAAGCTGCAAAAATGCAAATCCACTTTTAGCCTACATCAACTGAAATAAAGTCTGTGTTGATCAGAGCCCTCCGCAAGTATTGCATTCAGTTCTAAGCTCCATACTTTAAGTGGTATTTAGAAAAATCTGAAATATAGTCAGAGAGGGGCAGTGTGGATAATCTGGAGAGTAGAAACTAAATTCTAAGAAGATAGATTAAAGTGATAGAGAAACTTTAGTCTTCATAAGAAAAAGATTGGGGGAGAATATAATAGAATTCTTCAAGTTTATTTCTTACTCAATTACTTACTTACTCGGGCTTCTGTGTTGCTAAATTCCTATAGCTTCTAAGTGGCTTACAGAATGCCAGAACATAGGATTAAAAACACCCAATAGATAAACTGCCAAAATGACAGTGCCAGACTCTTCACACCCCCAAATGCATTTCTGAAGAGCCACATTTTTAGAGTCCTTTGGAGGCCCAGTAAAGTAGGGGAAGACTGGATATCTGGGATAAGCTGTTCAACAAAAGCGGGGGAGGCATTACCAAGAAGATTTACCCCAGGGTCCCCGTAGATGACATTCATCAAAGAAGGGACCCTCAAAAAATAATGAAAAGGATGTCACACAGAAAAGGTGGAGACATTTTCTCTGATTCCCAGCCTGAAGGAAATGAAATAATAGATGTAAGGCACATGGACAGCCATCCATCATGAATACTTTAATTTGAATTCCTGCAGGCAGCAGTAGGGTGGCTAGAATTGGCAGCCTCAGGTGTCCCTCCCAACTCTGTGATTCTAAAACATAAAAACCCAGACTGGCCCTCTGCCCATGAAAGATGCCTGCTGCAAAAGAGGCAGTTGATAAGATCCTGAGGGAGGATGCTCCTTGTGTTTCAGGCCCAAATCATCATTTGCCCACTGGAGAGAGTATTCCACTGCACAACTGGTTAAGGTCTTTGCAGGGGATAAGGATGCCTCAACTCTAAAGAAGAGAGGAATGGAAGAGAACTTATTTATTTATTTATTTTTCAAATTTCGTCACTGCCCATCTCGCACGAAGCGACTCCAGGTGGTTTATAATAAAACTAAAAATAAATACAGATTAAAATACATTAAAAAACCATACTTCTAAAATATAAATATAAATATAAAATATAAAATCCAAGATGGCGGTATTAAAAGTTCTTAAATTTAAATTTGTAAATTCATAAATTCATGGGAGCCTCTTTAGAGTGCTAACCACCCCCAGGATTGGCTACCCCTCTCCCACCCTAGGTGAGATGGCAGAGAATACATTTGGGATGGGGAACAGTGATGCCATTATTACTGGGCTGGCTTCATCCTAGGATCCTCTTCCACTGCATTTCCTTGGTCTTGAGCTTGGCCTGGGTTTGTCTGAGCAAAGTCCAAAGTTCTTCAGGTAAAGAACAGAGCAGCTGAGAAGCCCCTATTCTGCTTGAGGCGAGATTATTAATGAGACAAAGAGTACAGCAACCTGATGGCTGGGGAGCTGTTGAATAGGAACCAGGAGAGATTACAGCTTGCTGGGTTGTGTTGAACACCATACAAATACAATGAAACATTGTTCCAGTGCTAAATATCCTTGTCATTTCCCCCTTTTCTTCTTTTTGGATTAATGGCATTTGGCAGGCTGAAACAAAGCAGCTTGCTTTTATGCAAAGGCCCATTTCTTCGGTGATTTGGGCACAGTTGTCTGCTGTCAATCATTCCAGCAGGCCCTCTTTATTGGGGACAAAGGAGTTGCCAAAGGAGACAGGGCTGCAAAATACTGGCAAGGTGAACAAGGAAGGAAAAAACAGCGAAGAAGGGCCTCTGATAAATGCATCCATACCCCAACAAGAAAAGGGCACAATCCTGCCATTTCTTGGGCAGCTGTAGTGTGGAGAGTTCTCAGGGATGCAGGGGAGAAGGAAATGACTGAAGCAAAGCAGTGGGGTAGAAGGAAAGTGACACAGTGGAGAAAGAGCTAGGTGGGGAGGATGGAAGCAAATTCTCACCTTCCTTGAACATTCTCCTCGTGCACTGGAGGAATCATTCCACAAAATGGATGACAAGCTTCATGAGGTAGTCCTGGTGTATGCACTGAAGAGTGTTTCTCCATAAAAATGACAAATGAAAGCAATAGCCAGAATGACAAGGAAGGCATGTTTCACAAACTATTGTGAAAGGCCCAACAACAAGGAGGCCTAGAGGCTGGTTATACTCCCTGAATCAGGTCAGGGAGAAGCAGCTGAAGATTCCTCTCCTGCAAGAGAAAGGAGAACTCCGCAGGAAATCTCTTCATCAGGGACAGATCCGGAGGGCTCTGAGCAATACTGAGGCCAAAGCTACCAAGCTCCTTGCCGTTCCATGGAGCAGTGGAGAGCTAAGCTGTCTTCCTCTGTGTGATCTGTCCTTGGTTCTGACCTTCAGCTAGCTTTGAATAGAATAAGAGGAAGTCTCCTATTCTGGAATAAACATTCCAGAATATTTAAAGAAAGATTATGATAACCAATGCAGTATTCACTTCCTCTCTTTTCTTTTAATACACAAAAGCCATTTCCCCTATTTCACAGAGGCTGGGTGCCAATTTAGTGACCAAAGAAAGATTTCTTGGGACAAATCTGGTTTGCTTTTGCTCCAGAAAAAAGTATGATCAGTCTGCTTCATCAGGCTGGAAACTAGCTAAGTTCTGTTTGCTATCACCCTTAGACCATAGAAAGACAGTCCAAGCCTGACTGGGATATGTGGGCTTGCCAGGGCTGTCATTCTGACACGCTCTTGTGGCTCCAACGTAAGTATTCTTCTCACCCCTAGAGAATAGACAACAGGGGATGTGTGAGGGAGCCATCAAATGAGATTCAAAGTTATGCATAGAGGACATACCTTAGTGCTATTCTTTTGCAGATCAGTTGCCATTGGCTTTGTTAAGTATTTTTGTGGAGAACAAAGTATTGTAGAAAACTTAAACATGCTGTATTTAGATGTGGGTGACTGTTTCAATGTGCACTGTACATCGTAATGTTTCACATGCCATGGTGCTTTCTGTTTGAGAGGGAGCTGCTGTGAAGCCTTGTGCCAAGCTCTGTATCTATGTTCATTACAATGGAATGTGTTTGGGTTATGTGCTCTGTTCAAGGACTTTTCCCACAGACCATCAGAAGCCATTAGGAGCACCTGGGATTGTGAGCTTGGGAAGATTCTACGGGGGGAGGGATCTCATTTGCACCGAGGGTTTTTAGTTTGCATTTGGCATGCTTTTATCATTCTCAGCTTTCTCTGTGATCCTGCATACTATTCTTTAATAAATCAGGTATCTTTGAATTCCTGCTCATGAGTCTGATAGTGTTTTAGAATAGGCAACCATTACATAAAACTGAGAATCACCAAAGTTGTACCATTAGCTCCTACCAAGATTAGTTTCTTGTGAGGGAAAATAGTTAATGATGGCCGAGTCCAAGCTCATGACTGGGGGACTTGAGGAGCTGGCTAGCTTGATGCCCGAGTCGACGGTCAAGAGCGGAGAACTGAGCCTCACCCCAGAACCTTCAGATTTCTGGCAGGATTTGACTTCCAGCCCTGAGGTGGAGGAATCTGATGATGGGGGAGAACCAGAGCAACCGGCACCCAGCGAATCACCCGCAGAGTTGATCACCTGGGATGAAATGGGAGAACCCCAGCCAGGGACATCCCGGAAGTATCAGTTCCTGCTGACCCCAGACGTAGAATCTACCATGGTATCAACGGAGAGACAGCCTAACACGCGAGGGAGGGAGGAATCTCAACCCCCTGAAAGGCTAAGAGTGGTGGAGGCCAAAATAGAATTGATGGAGTACATGTTAAGAAACCTGTCTCTATCATTGGGGGGGCAGGGGAGGCACGACGGAGGTCCCAGCTTCATGCAACCATCCCCCATCCTCCCACCCAGACCGCCGGTGGAGCGGGGCTGGAGACGGCTCTGGGATGAATCTCCACCCTGCAGAGCTTGACCACCAGTGTCCCCACCCCGAAGAGGGAGAACTACTGTAACCTGGGACCCAACCACTCAAGCAGCCGCCGATTCCACTCCAACAGGAGTGGGGGTGAGAGACTTTTCTGCCAAGTTTGATGGGGATCCAACCAAGTTATCTTTCTTTCTAACCAATGCTAAAAGTTACATGAGGCAGTTTGGAGCATACTTCCCTTCCGAAGAGGCTAAGATAACAGCCATTGCCACCAAGTTGAAGGGTCGAGCGGCTGACTGGTATGTTCAATTAAGTGAGGCTGACTCCCCTGAACTTGAGTATTTTGAGGACTTCATGGGGGTGTTAAAGCTGGATTTTGAGGATCCTCTGGCCAAGACAAGAGATAAGAAGGCGCTGAAGGATCTTACCCAGGGCCAGCTGTCTGTAGCTGATTACGCCCTGGAGTTTAAGGTTTTAGCTGGGAAAATTGCCAACTGGTCTCAGTCAACCTTAATAGAATGGTTTAAAGAGGGACTCAACCGGGACGTCCTACGGCAGGTGTTTTGTAGAGATGACCCAGAGTCATTGTATGGATCTGTCTGGCCGGCAAGGCTGAGCACACCCAGCATACCTTCATGCAAACCAGACGACCTGAAAAACCACCAGCCACCATGAGGGGACCCTGAAGTGCTGCAACTGCTGCCCAGCCAGGCTATAGAGCCTGGGAAGAGGAGAGAGATCGGTGCTATGCGTGGGGTCAGTGTCTCCGATGCGGAAAGGAAGGGCATCGAGCAGCTTATTGCCCAAAAGTCAAGGCTGGAGATTGAGTGGGCAAGCTGCCGGCCAAATCGCCCCCCCCCCTCGTGGCAGATGACAGCAGCCAAGGGCACAGCCGATGCTGAGGAAGTATTCTACTTCTCGGGAGAGGCTGAAGATGACTCTAAGGAGCCGGTGGGAAACACCAGCCACCTGTCATGAAGAGATGCCTGTGGGCAGGTGAAGGAGGATGGGCGCGAGGATGCTATAGTGAGTGCTGACTGTCCCAATTTAGCAGTAAAAGTGAAATTGGGCTCCTGCACAAAGACTACAGAGGTCTGGGCTTTAGTTGACTCTGGGTGTTCCAGGTGTCTAATTCACCCTGATCTGGTTGCTGCTTTGGACCTGCCTAGCTTCCCCCTCCAGCAGCCTTTGATCTTCACACAGTTGTTCAATGGCGGGGGGGGGGGGGGCGGCAACCCATTTCACTGGAACTGTCGCAATGCAAATGGGCAGCCACCGTGAGACTTTAAAATTCGTAGTAGCACCTGTTGGCAATCCCTTGGTAATTCTGGGGATCCCCTGGTTGACCTATCGACGCCCATATATAAACTGGGAACACAGAACTGTGACTTTTAAAGATGGGTTTTACCAAGCTCCTAAAGCGGAGAGAGCTTCATGTGCGGGGGTTAGAAGGGCTGCAATTGCCATGCCACGCCCTAGCTTGGCACATTTAGAAGGCTTGTCCGATCGATACCAAGACTTTGCAGACGTCTTTGGGGAATGGAAGCAGATCAGCTACCCCCCCATCGGAAAACTGACTGTGCAATAGAGTTGGTTCCCAACGCTCAATTGCCCAAGCCAAAATTTATCCAATGACTCAGAAGGAGCTTGAGGCATTATGGGACTTTATTGACAAAAATCTTTCAAGGGGGTTTATTGAACCTGCAAATTCCTCAGTTGGGGTCCCTGTGCTATTCTGGGAAAAGAAAGATGGCATGCTTCAACTCTGTATGGACTATTGGGGGTTAAATTCCATTTCAATTTGCAACAAGTACCCCCTTCCGCTCATGAAGGACATGTTAGCTCACTTGTCTAAGGGCAAGATTTTCTCCAAGCTTGATCTTTGTGAAGCCTATTTCCGCATCCGCATACGAGCTGGAGATGAGTGGAAAACCACTTTTAATTGGTTCATTTCAGTACAAAGTCCTCCCTTTTGGGTTGGCAGGGGCACCCAGAGTCTTCATGCAATTGATTAATGAAGTATTACATGATCATTTGTTTAAAGGGGTCCTGGTTTATTTAGATGATGTTCTCATTTACACTGAAACCAAGGAGGAACACGAACGCCTCCTCAAACAGGTGTTAAGCAAGCTTAGAGATGCCAAACTTTATGCCAAGCTTTCCAAATGTGAGTTTCACAAAACCCAACTTGACTATCTGGGCTATAGGGTGTCTGACAAGGGCATTGAAATGGACCCTGCAAAAATTCAGGCGATTTTAAGTTGGGAATGTCCCCGCACCCGGAGGCAATTGCAAAGTTTCCTCAGGTTCAGTAATTACTATTGCCAATTGATCCAGGGGTTCGCTGAGATTGCTTTGCCCCTCACTGATTTACTCCGTACCAAGGGCTTGGGGGAGACACGCAAAGTAAGAAACCCTGGGGCAGTGCTGAATTGGACGCCTGAGTGCCAGGCAGCATTTGAGAAGTTGAAAACCCTCTTCACTGCTGAGCCTATTCTACAGCACCCCGATCCTGAATGCCCCTTTGTGGTCCAAGTTGATGCTTCTGCCTCCTCAGTTGGGGCTATATTGTTACAGAGGGATTCTGAAAATCACTTAAAACCCTGCGCTTATCTGTCCAGAAAATTTTCTGAAACCGAATGCCGGTTTTAGAATAGGCCTTCATTACATATAATAGCTTAATCCATTTTATAAATTCCAAAGGAAATTCAAATCTATTTAACATAGCAAACATGTACTGTTTATGTATTTTGTCAAAGGCTTTTTCAGGATCTAATGATAAAATTACAAATTGATCTTTTCTTTTTTTATTAAAGTCCATTAAATCTAACTAACCTAATGCTCTCAGATGCTTGCCTAGTTTTTATAAACCCTGCTTGATCATTCTTAATAACGAACAATATCACTTGCTATAATCTATTTTCTAACACTGCTGTTAAAATCTTTGTGTCAACACTGATCAATGAGATTGGACAATAATTAGCACAGTGAGTGTGATCTGTGCCTGGTTTTGGTATAACTGTAATATAAGCCTGATTAAATGCCAGTGATAAAATTCTCTTACACACTTGACAATGTTTTGGCACCAAAAGATCTATGTTTTGTACCACTCGATGTGGAATCCATCTAACCCTGGTGTTTTACCAATTGCCATTTTTAAAATTATTTGTTGAATCAGATAGTGGAGCGAATAAGAATTGTTTTTGTGTGTCATCTAAATGTGGTAGGTTAATTTTATTTTAAAAGGCCTCTATATCTTCATTCAATACATTCTCTGGTTCTGAATAAATATAATTCTGAATACATTTTATAAATTATAAAATTATAAATCTATAATTCTGAATAATTTTTTAAAAATTGATACTTTATATCCATTGAATATCCCTCCCTCCCTCCATCCATTTCATCTCTTTCACCTCTAATAATTGGAATCATGGCCCTTTCTTTCTTTTGCTTCTCTATATGGGGGACCCCATCTATAATTGTCACTTCATGTTTGGAGAGCGTGTTACTTTGCTTTAGTATGGCAGAGATTAGAGCTAATGGCTCAGACTTCCTCGAAGAAAATTAAATTTCTGCACATGCTTGTGTGCAGTGACTGGGACTTGCTGCCAAGGAAGGAAGAAGCCAAAATGGGTGAGGTGGCAGTAGTGGGAATGGAAATGGGGCACATTTCTATTGGAATACATCTTTTTCTTTGTGATGGCTTGGCAGCCCTACCTTGCAAAATATTTTTTCTTTTTCTGCGTCCACCTTTGTTTTCAGATAGCCACTAATTTCATCTTCTGCTGCAGCATAATCCACTCCTAGATTCCACAGCTTCCAGTTAGCTATTGTTGGAAAGCCCTGGAGAAGGCAAAACAAACATAGCAGGGAGGCCCTTGATTTACAAGTACACGGGCTGAATAGGGAGCAAATATCACCTATAGCAGGCCTTGGTGAGTCTCCAGGGAGCAACCCCACCCCTGAGCTCCTGCAGTGCCACTGCCCAGTTGGGGCTAGAGGGACCAAGAGCCTGGCTGATGTAGAACTCTGTCACTCATGTTTGAAATTTCCTGTTGGCTGCAAGGGCACAAGCTGTCATAGGTGTGCCAAAGTAAGAGGCATGGCTTATAAATTCTCCCCTGGAAGCAGCTGCAGTTAGCCTTCCATTTTGGCTGCCAAGGAGCAGTGATGGGTCTCTGCTCATCACTCACCTTATATGGCCAATTCCAATGCCGATGAGCAGGGCCTGTGCTAGGCTTGAGGTGACCATAGGCACAGCCTCCTCTGGACTTCTGTGAAGCTTTGTCCTTCTGGGCTCCTGAAACTAGGATAACAATGGAAATGAGGCACATCCTGGTGACAGCAACAAGTGAGTGCAAGCTGAAGCACAAGAACAGGTGGCACAAGACAACTACTGCAGCCATCAAGAAGGTATTTTCTCCATGTGGTGTTGAGAAGAGAAGGGCTCATCCAGCAGCTACAATTCCCACTAGTGGAAGATAGTAGTATCAAGGATGCTGTCTTGAGGGTATGGGAGAGGAGTACCTGGCCAGTTCTTCTCAGCAGTGGGTTCTATCCTAAGCAAAAAAAGTGAGTCCTGACGAAAACTATATGCTGATGGCAATCGTCATTGTTGCCCATAGAATTCCAAGGGTCACCAAACAGAAGTTGATGACATCCCCCCCCCATCACCCCAAAGCTCCTGAGGACTGAAACCTAGAGGATCCTCAGGGCCTAAGATAGGGAGAGGTTTATCCCAGGTCTCCTCAAATCAGCAAGCAAGCTTGGACAAGCCTCTATTTACCATCAGGGCATCTCTGTGTAGAGCTGTTGGAACAGCTTTGCCCTTCAGATGAGCTTAATAAAAAAAGCCTTTGCAAACTGTTGGATCCCTCCACCAATGCCTGGCTTAGTGATCACATTTTTTCTTCAAGCCCAGAGACATTTTTGACCTGCAGGAGGTAAGAAATCTGCATTTCCTTCTATAATGTAACAGGTACATTGGAAGGACCCCTCCCCGATCCCCTCAAGGAACAACTGTACTAAACATACAGCTTTGTGGCCTAACATTGTTTTATCAGGTGACCAAGGTTGTATTTTCCCTGCCTCTTCCAAGCTGTCCTTCCTTCATTTTGCAGCACTGCAAAATCCTCTTTCCCTGGATATTTGTCCTAGAGCCCTTTTTCCAGGAGGATGCTCACACCTGTCAGTGTAGTCTGTTCAAAGGCACAGGGCCTTGTAACACAAGGCCTTGAAGATGGTGGGAAAATAAAACATGCCATCAGGAGCCAGGATGAAAGCAACAAAGATTGCTTTGGGAGAAACATGATGGAAAGGATTCCGTAAAGCTAACTTTTTTTATTAAATATAATTTTATTAAGAATTTTGATTACAATAGTCAAAACTAATACAAACTAAACTTAAAGAGAAGAAAATGGGAAGAAAGAATAATAAGTGTAAGAAAAAAGAAAGAAGAAAAAGAATATAATAAAAAGAAAAGAAATATATAAAGATAAAACCTTCATCACAACAAGTATAAAGACATTTAATAACTGCTCAGAGTCCCTCTTTTGAGGGAGATGGGTGGTGATGAAATTTGAAATATAAATAACTCTTCACCCCCTGTGAGTTAAACAGATATCTCTTCATCCCATATCCCATCCATTATCGATAAGCAAATCCATAAAACATAAACTTTTCAATCCTGGTGTCAGCAAAAAGTCTATAAAGGTTTTGTTTGTTCATTTGTTCATTCTTTCATCCAATTTATATGGCCACCCATCTCAAACAAGTGACTCTGGGTGGCAAACAATCATAGAAACAATTAAAACCAAAGTACAAACACCCACCCACCCCACACAAATTAAATATATACAGCAGCTGAGAAAATTATAATCCATAGACATTAACATAACCAGGAAATGGGGCCCTTCACACACTCAGGACCCCAGGCCTGGGCACATAACTGTTGGCAGAGTGCTAGAAAGCCTTTTGGCCCAGGAGAGATCAGAAAAATCACACACCAGGCATTTCTATAAAAATAATTTATTTACAGAAAGCAAAACGTATTTAAATGCTGTTTGCTGAGGGGAGAGATTTCTCTCAGCTGCATATTCTCTGCAAGCCTACACAGAAGGGAAACTGAAACTGAAACTAAAACAAGTTCAGGCAAGTTTCTCCCTTAGGCAATGCAACCATTAACACATGAAAAGGGGACAATTAAATTCAACCTCTTCACCTGGCCAAAATGATACCATAGTAACCTTAATCTGTAGTAGAAAACATATTAACACTCCCCTTTTTATACTACAGAATAAGAGGCAAACCAATTTTCTTTGACAACTCTGTATATCTTTCCATTCACAATATTTGAACATTATCTCCCCTTTGATTTAACAGAAAGCTACCATCCTTCTTCCAGTGTATTTCCAAACCTAGGTTATTTGTTACAGTTCCAAGGCTTTTTAATGTGAAATGGCTTTTCATGCAGGCTTCAAAATCAAGCCTTTCTTTTTCTGTTGGTGCGAACAGCAGCAAATCATCAACATAAATGCACAGATACATACAGCCTTGTTTGTCTTTCTTCATATATACACATGGATCTGCTTTTCCTTTTTCAAAAACAAAATTCTGCAGTTTTTCATCTAATTTTTGGTTCCAGGATCTAGCAGCTTGTTTTAATCCATAGATTGACTTCTGCAGTTCACAGACTAGATTCTCCCCTTTTTCATAGCCAGGGGGTTGCTGCATGTATAATTTGTGGTCTAAATCACCATAGAGAAATGCAGTTTGAATGTCATAGTGGTGAACTGACATTTCTTTCAGTGCAGCAATTTTTAACAGTAATCTAATTGATTCACCTTTAACAACTGGTGCAAAAGACTTGTCAAAGTCTAAATCTTTCCTTTGAGTGAACCCTTTTGCAACCAACCTTGCTTTATATTTTTGGATTTTGCCATCAGCATCTGTTTTCAGTTTGAAAACCCACCCACAACCTAGACAGCGTTCATTGGGAGATAGATTTATCAGTTTCCATGTTATATTTTCCTTCAAGGATGCTAACTCCTGATGCATGGCAGAATGCCAATTTTGTGTAATCTCAGGTGGTAAAGCATTCACTTGTTCTAAAGACTCAGGTTCTGTGAATATGTGAAAAGCCTTTACTGTTTCAGCCTGAAAACGTGATGGAGGAATGCCTTTATTACTTCTCTGAGATCTGCGAGGTAATACAGGGCTTAAATTTTGACTCTTATCACTTTCCTGAGAAGCATCTGTCTCATCAGACAGATCTTCAGTTTGCTTTTCTGGTTTAATGTCCTCATCAGGCAAAAGATCACCATCAGCAAGTCCTTGCTGTTCTCTTGTGGTGGGCAGATCAACTGGAGAGCTAGAATTTAATCTCCCCCAGTTTTGTTCAGCAAAAGAAGCGCTTTTGCTAATTATCAATTTCTCTTCCACTATGAACCTTTGGCTCTGACTTTGTTCATAGCCAACAAAGATGGCTTACTTTGTTGTGGGACCTCCTTTCCTTCTCTGCTGTTTTGGAATATGAACCCATGTAGTGCTACCAAACACTCTAAGATGGTTTACCTTTGGTTTCACACCATAAAACAAATGGAATGGAGTGTCCTGAATCACAGAGTTATACAATCTGTTTTGTACATAACAGGCAGTAGATATTGCCTCTCCCCGATACTTAAATGATAAATGTGAATCTTTAAGCATGCATTCCATTGCATTTTGCAAGGTTCTGCCCTTTCTTTCAGCAACACCATTTTGCTGAAGGGTAGAAAGAATTTGTTCTATCCCCTTTTCTGCTAGGAACCTTTTGAATTTGTGAGAAAGGTACTCTCTTCCTCTGTCACATTGGAGTGCAGATACAGGCCTAGGGAATTTTCTATTTGCCCATGTCACAAAACCTTTAAATTTCTCAAATGCCTCATCTTTATGTTTTAAGATGTAGATAAATGTGTATCTTGAGAAATCATCAATGATGGTCATTGCATACCTTGCTTGTCCAAGACTTGGAGCAAAAGGACCAATAATGTCAGAGTGTACAATTTCCAAAGGTCTAGTTGTAACTCTGTCACTGTGCTTACTCACAGGAGATTTTAGTGTTTTGCATTCTTTGCAAACTACACAGTCTAAGTATTTGTCATAGGGTTTTATCTTTAGGTCAGCACACAGCTGTGGCATTTGTGCTATATACTTGAAATTAGCATGACCAAATCTCCTGTGCATCAGGTGTACACATTGGTCATGATATGGAGTGTTGCCAACTGCAGCCTTGCAGCTTGGCTTCCTTGCATTTTACACAATGTACAAGGAGTCTTTTAATATACCAGTAGCACACAATTTTCCATTTTTATGTATCTCACAACCATTTTTCTTAAATGTTATGACATACCCTGTTGCAGCCAATTGTGCCACAGATAAAAGGTTTGATTGTAAATTTGGCACATACAACACACATTTTACAGTTTCTCCCAAGCAGGATAAATACAAGTCACCTTGTCCCATAATTTTGGTCACAGATCCATCAGCCAAATATACACTTTGTCTTTCAGTTTTAGACAGTGACACAAAAGAGCTTTTACAATTACATAAATGACATTTGCCCCCAGAATCTAACACGCATACATCAGAATTACCCTTCTCAGCAACCTGTGCAATGTGAGTTGTCTGAAGAGCCTTCTTCTGTGTTGTCCTTGTGTTCTTCTTCTCTGTCTTTCTACTCTTGGGTCTCAAGGCACAGTCTTTCTGCAAATGTCCAGCTGAAACACAAGTGAAGCATCGCTGGCTGGCTAGTGCTGTGGCCTCAGCTTCCTTTCCCTTCTTTTCTGGTACTGCAGCTTTCCAGAAGAGATGGGGGGGGGGATCTTCCCTCTCTCTTCTCCCATTCAGTGAGTAAGTGCTGTGTAACATATGATGGGGTGAGATCTGCTTCAGGCATAGCCTCCAGGGTACAAATCAATGTGTCCCACGTTTCATTCAGTGAGGACAGGAGGATATATGATTTTGTGAGAGGTGTAAATTCCATTCCTCTCTCCTGCAACTCAACAAACAGCTGCTGAATATGATGCAGGTGCTCAGGAAGGCTATCTCCTTCTGCAAGGTAGGCTTTGTACAGCTTTTTTGTCAGGGTAACTTTACTCCCTGCTGTTGCCTTTACATACAAGTCCCTCAAAGTGTCCCAAAGTTGCTTTGCAGACTGCATACCTCGCAGATGGACTAGCTGGTTGTCCTCAACTCCCAGGATAATAGTGGCTCTAGCCCTCTCATCCTGTCTAAGCCATTCAGCACTGGGATTTTGGGGGTTTTGCTCACCAATTGGCAACCAAAGATTCTCTCTGCGAAGATACATCTCCATCTTCAGGGCCCAATTCAGGTAGTTGGTCTCTGAGAGATGCTCAAGAGGCATCACTGAGGGCTGGGAGGCAGCCATGGCTTCTTCTTTCTTTTGTCAAGTCACCTCAGCTGGCTTCTTTGTCCTGTAGACCGGCAGTTGCTGGAAAATCTCCAGGTGGCTCCAAAGAAAATCTTCACAGGTCTTTGCTACCTGCCTTTAAATTGTGCATGAGGAGTGAAGCTGATCTCTCTATTCTCTCTGGGTTTTACTGGGCTTACTTGGTTTACTGGGCTGCTTACTGGGCCCATAACCTGTTGGCAGAGTGCTAGAAAGCCTTTTAGCCCAGGAGAGATCAGAAAAGTCACACACCAGGCATTTCTATAAAAATAATTTATTTACAGAAAGCAAAACATATTTAAAGGCTGTTTGCTGAGAGGAGAGATTTATCTCAGCTGCATATTCTCTGCAAGCCTACACAGAAGGGAAACTGAAACTGAAACTAAAACAAGTTCAGGCAAGTTCCTCCCTTAGGCGATGCAACCATTAACACATGAAAAGGGGACAATCAAATTCAACCTCTTCACCTGGCCAAAATGATTAGTTACCATAGTAACCTTAATTGTAGTAGAAAACATATTAACAATAACCAGGTCCTCAAGGCCTTATAAAAGGCCAATAGGGTTAGGGCCATCCTGATTTCTGGAGGAGAATGTTCCAGATGGCAGACACTACAGCAGAAAAGGCATGCCTCCAAGTCCCCACCAGCCAACATTCCTTGGCTGACAAGACCCAGAGTATACTCATCCTGCCAGACCAGATTGGATGGGTAGGAACAACTGGGAGAAGACAGTCCCTCAGGTAACCAGGCCCCAAACCATGAAGGGCTTTAAAGGTGACAACCATCACCCTTAATTGCACCTGGAAACACTGGCAACCAATGCAGCTCACGAAGCAGTAGAGTTACATGTGCCAAGTACCCAATATGATTTACTACCCAATATGATTTACTATGGTTATAGATGATAAGAGAATTATACTTTCAGACTTATAAGATTGATGTCAGCCTTACTAGGTAGACCAGACAGGAAACATAAGTAGATGAGCTAATTCTACTTTATTGTAAAGCTACATTAAGATAATCTTGCAAGTCTGAAAGTATAGTTCTCCTGCTGGCTCCTTTACAGCCTGAGAAACTAGGGAGGGTCTCTTCTGAGCCTCTTGCCCTGCCCACTATCCAGCTGCAGGCTATGCAGTCTCTTGTCTAATTGTTCCATAGGAGGTGTCTCTTGGCCCTGTCTCTCAAGGCCTTTCCCACATACAGTACCATTACAGGAACACTGGAGTCCAAGTCAGCATGGGGCAATTCTAGTGTGGGAGAAGAGAGACTTTGGTTCAGAAAGCATCAGACCACATTCAATGCATGATCTAACCCAGTTTGGTTTTGCAAAAGATGTGGTTGAGGCCCTCCTCAGTCAGCTCAAGAAGCCAACTAACTCTGCCTCTTGCTTCCAACGGTGGCCAGGAAAATCATATTTTCCTTCTCTCATTCATTTCCTTGGGTTTTTCCCCCAAGTCAGTTTTGACTAATATGGTCCTGATGGACTGATGGACCCAGATGGCAGCCTTCAATTCCATCAACCATGGTATCTTTCTGAACCAGCTATAGGAGTTGGGGGTGGGCAGCACTGTATTGTGCCAGTTCTCCTCCTTCCTCCCAGGCTGGTTCCAGTTGTTGATCAGGAGTGAGAGGTCCAGCAGGGTTCAGTATTCTCTTCACTCCTGTTCAACATCTACATGAAGCCTCTGGCTGAGGTCACCCATTGCCATGGAGTGAGGTATCATCAGTATGCTGACCTGAATCTGGCTTCTCCCTGTGATCTGCTGGGGAGGCTCTTTCCATGTCTCAAGAGTGAGGGGGCTCCATACTTTATTCCTGATATGTGAGTCTGTGCATTTATCTTCAGATGTTCTTGTTTTTTTAAGCTGTTACCTTTGTAGTGGGTGGACAGGCTTTTAAGGTCTTAAACAAATAATAAATAAAACATGTTTGTGACCAGCACTAATTAAATTTGGATCAAGCAAAATAAAGTTGACGTCTAGATTTCCAAGTCTTCTCTTTCTTTGTTTTGGAAATACAAAGAGTTGCTCGGTGGGTGTGTTGTGCTCAGATGCCAGGAGAGCTGAAATTTCAATGCACAGGTTTCTCTGTACATCTATTCTTACAAGTTAGCATATTGTAGTTAAAAATGTGGAAACTATTCAGGGAGGGAGAACAGGCTGAACATATGCTGTACTGACAACATGAAAAAATATGCAAAAAAGTTGGCATAATATGCAGATCACATGCCTTATATTTTTAGACTGCAGATCTGTTCATCAAGACAAGAGGCCATGTGTGGATGTGTGAAAGGAGGTTCTCTGCTGACTAGGAACATTTTTATGCATTTCACACATGCCTTATGTCTGATACCTAAAGTCAGGTTCTGGGCTGGCCTCAGAAAATTTGGTATGTGGGGCAAATCCTGGAAACAATTTCTGGGCCATTCAGTAGGAATGCCAGCAGACTGGCATTGGAGGAATGATGGAAGAGACCTGGGGATTCACTCAGCTGTCCTTAAAACCCACAAGATCTCTTGTCCCAGCCCTAGAGGAGGCACATCTGCCTGAGAGAGTGCCCTCTCTGCATTGACCTAAATGGGGAAACAAAGGGTTGAACATGTCCGGTATGTCATTTTAGTAACTGCAGGCAGGAAACAATGACTCAGTTTTGATCACATGAGCTATCTTTGGTATCCAGGGTTTTCTCCCATCCCTCTATGTGTGTGCGCCTGCATGTGTGAGTGGGTTACCGGTAGCAAGCTATGGGGGAAAATTGCCAGCATCTTAAAGGTGATTTACGTTTAGGTTGTAAAGCTCACTGCTGTACTTTGGCATTGGCATGTGGATTTCTACGGGCTGTGATTTAATGTTAGCTTAGAGATAATTTCACTGGCCTCTTGCTTTATTATCTTCATCTCCCACAAACCGAAGTTCAGCAAGCCACATAGATAGCAGAGTTGTTTACTGCCAGCTGTTTAATCTGTAGCAACGGGAGGAGCCACTGCAACGTATTAAATGTCACCATAAAAACCTGGAGGTGAAGCAGCAGCTGTGCTGTCTCTTGTTCTCAGATTCATGGCCTGCAGGAGCTGCTCCCAGGTCTTCCTCCCCAGTCTGCTCTTTAGGGAGGGCAGGCGGGAGTCCTCTTCCTGCAGGGAAGCAAGGGACCCTCTGGACAAGGACCCGCAGCGATCTCAGCAGGGTTGGCAGCACAGCAGACTGTTTGCTGGGGGCATGACAAGGGCAAGGATACAAAATGCAGGGGGGGGGGACTCACAGAAGGGGACAGGATTAGAATGTCCCATTTCAGAGGAGATTTAGAGCAGATTCCCTCTGAGTTTTATATACAAGAAGCCTATATTAGGCTTGAGCTACCTGAAATGTCAAGAAACTACACCACAAGAACCACCAAAAGGGAATCTAAGGGCCACATATGTTCCCAAGGTTGGTGGCCATCCATTTAGAGGTGGTGGTGGTGGTGGAGGAGGAGATTTAAAAATCCCTCCTATTCAGACCCAGTCTTCCTTCGAGGACCACTTGCAGGAGACAAAGAAGGTGTGGAGGAGGGCTGCTCTTTCTAGAGCCAGGGGGGCGGCTGCAGCTTGGAAAAGCTGCTCCCAGGGCTACTGGACTTCTGCTCTTACAGAGAGCCCCGTAAAGTTGAGTAGAACACAAACCAGCCTGGGACTCTGTTTTAGTATACTTCTAAAATGCAGCAAGTGACCTTGCTTTCAAATGAACATTTAAATTCAAGCTATTTTTCCCCCACCAATTTGCTGTTCCATGAACATTTTCACAGAAATAGAAGGTAAAAAACAGTTTAGTGCCAATTAATTAAAACAATTATTTGGGCTTCAATTCTAACAGCGTTTAGTAGATGCTGTTCAGCCTCAACCATATTCCACAATGGTGATAAGCACAGCCAAATACTCTTCTAAAATGCACCCTCACCCCAGGATCCCCAGGGCACTGGAAAGCACCAGGGAGTCAAAAGCTGCTTACACAAATATTTCTTCCTGGCAAGTTGGCAAAAAGCATCATTAAGAATAATACTACCAAGCCTATAGATCAAAGGTGAGAAACATGGGACTCTCCACGTGTTGTTGCTCTTTGTTGCTGTTCAATTGTTCAGTCACTTCAATGTTTCATGACTTGATGAACATCATTTCACTAGGAACTCCTTCTTTGCATTCTTCAAAGCTCCTGCTAGTGTCATCAGTGATAGTCTCTAGGTACTTTGTCTTCTGCTCACTCTTTTTCAATTGCCTTTGATTTTTTGAAACATCAGGGTCCTCACCAATGGCTAGCTTTTCATTATGTGCCCCAAATTATTTAAGCTTTAGTTCCACAATTCATGCTTCCAGTGAGCAGACTGGTTTTATTTAACCTGGTACTGAATGGTTTGTTCTTCTTGTATCCAAGATATTCTCAACAGTTTTCTCCAGCACCACAATTCAAATAATGTTTTTCTTTGTTCATCCTTTCTGTTGGTCCAGATTTCACAGTCATATATTCTGAATGGGAAAGCCATGGCTTTGACAGTATGTATTGTTGTTGTCATCATGTTTCTGCACTTCAGTATGTTGTATGTTTGTATGTTGGCATTTAGAAAAGCCATCAAGATTGGACTATTCTGGAAAGCCTGGTATGGAGACTGCCCTCCCTGCAGGAGGCAATTGTGGTTGTGATGCTGATTTTCCTCAGTGTGTTAATGGACAGGAAGGTTTACTATTGTCAATGATTTTGCAGTGTAGTTATGTTTTCCTTGCTACTCTTTTTTTTTTTTTTAATTTTTTAAAAATCTGTTCAATCCTGTCCAATTCTCAGAGACTGCCGGGACAAGTCCCTGCAGTTTTATTGGCAAGGTTTTCAGAGGTGGTTTGCCATTGCCTCCTCTCTAGGCCTGACTGGTCCAAGGTCACCCAGCTGGCTTTGTGCCTAAGGCAGGACTAGAATTCACAGTCTTTTGGTTTCTAGCCTGGTGCCCTAACCACTACACCAGACTGGCTCTCTTGTCCTCTTTTTATTTTATTTCTGTATGAATTATAAGTTGTTAAGAGTCTTTTTGGAACTAATTAATGATGTGTTATCAAGTTAGTGTTGACCACACAGATAGACCTTCTTGCCCCAATGTGCTCCTTTAGGTCTTCCAACATTGCACCCAACTGCCAATATAATCGAGCCCATGCACAATGCTCCTGGTCATTCTGAAGCCATTAGTGGACAGCTAGGACCACTGAATGGAGCAGAGCTTAACACAGTGGAGAAGCTGTGGACAAAAAAAGAATATTATCTCAAATAGCTTTAATGAGAATGTTAGAGAAATACAGGTTATTGATCTTACACACTCAGCCCTCCCAAGCATAAAGAATCACACACTTAGACAAAGTAGGTTTAAAAGTAAAAAGAGTCTTACTGATTTTATTCTTGGTTCAGTTACATCCATCTTTGGTGGAAAAATGAAGATTCTTTGTTTCTTCTGTTCCCTAAACTTAATGAACTCTTAGCCTTCATAGCTGCTAAGAGCTGCATGCAGAAAATGAAAAAAAATCATTCTTCAAGGCCCAAGCATGTGGCCATAATGGAGGGAGAGAGAGCAGCATTCTTGCTGCCTCCTCAGTCAGTGAAAGAAGAAGGAAGAGAGAGAGAGGAAGTGGGAGTGGCAATAAACAGCTTCCTCGCACATAGAGAATTGCATCATGGGATCAACTCATCTATATGCTAATGAAGCATGCTGATTTGTTAACATCTCCAACACATTTTCTTTCCTTCCACTTTTCCCAACACTACAGACTTCTCCAGAGAGCTATATCTTCACATAATGTGTTTAAGCATAATAATTTGAGCCTAGTCATTTGTGCCTTGTTTGATGATTGAATTGTTTTCTTGGCTATCCGTGGTATTCTTAGGAGTCCTCTCCAACACTGACGTTCAGACATGTCAATACTCTATCTGATAAAAGATGCTCTTAGCCATTTATTTCTGTAACTTCAGTCCCAAACATTTTAGAAGGTGTCAGTTAAGGGAAGATTAATACCTTCTAGAAGACTGATTATGTATTATCAAGTTGGTGTTAAATCTTAGTGACCACATAAGATAGACCTTCTCTAGGATGATCTGTCCCCAACCTGACCCTTCAGTGGTGCACCTACTGCTGTTGTAAATGAGTCCATCCACCTTACTGCTGGTGATCTTCTCTTTCTTTCCACCTTTCTCAGCATCATAGACTTCTCAAGGGAGCTACATCTTTCCATAATGTGTCAAAAGTATGATAATTTGAACCTGGTCATTTCTGTCTTGAGTGAGAGCTCTGGATTGATTTGGATTGATTTTTGGAATCAAGCAGTATATAAATTGCAGAAATAAATAAATGATACCCTTGATTTTTGTAATTTTCTTAAATAAGTCCCTTGTCCTACCCATTTGATTGTTATCCTAAGTATCTTTGTATTGCTTATTTAGATATAACTCCTTGTCTCTTCTTGCTCATTTCTGGAACTCTGTGTTTAGTTGGACACTTTTTTTCTCTCTTCCCTTCCAATTTACATCAACTGTTTTTGAATGTATCATGTCTGTTATTTAACCTTCTTTTGCTTTGTGCATTTTAGGATATCTTTGTTTGCTTCTTCTTTAATAATGTCACAAATCTGAGTCCAGAATTCTTCAGGTATCCTATTTAGCAAATCTAATCCACTAAATCCTCACTGCATAACAATATGGAATATTGATAAGATCATCTCTTGTTAGTCTGGTGATTTTATTTTGTTTCTTTAGTTATGACTTAAATTTTGCAAGCAGAAGTTCATGATCTGAGCTGGTCTTAACCAAATTAGAGATTCTCCATCTTTACTTGCAGAGTATCTTTAATTTGATTTTGATTATGCCCATCCAATGATATCCATGCATAAAGTCTTCTTTTAGGATGTTGGATGTTCAGTTGTTACCAAACTGCAATACCAAGTATGATTAATAGGAATGATGTGAGGCACTTGGCAGGGTAGTTAGGCAATAGTAATGCTGGCTAAATCCACTGGCTCGTGAAGTATCTTTTCTCCCCAGAACACAAATCAAGGATGTGATGGAGCAAGTCTCAACAAGCCCACTGATGGATATTCCTTACCTTTCATCTACATGGAGGCAACAGATACCACCAAGAACTGCAGCTGTGTCACCAATGACTTCAAAGTAAGATGAAAAATGTGGGGCTCAATATGGCATTCTCATCCATGCTTCTGGTCAGTGAGAGAGGATTAGAATAAGAAAGAAGACTATTGCAGGTGAATGACTGGCTATGCAAATGGTGTCAACAGGAAATATTTGGTTTCTCTGATCACAGTATGAGTTATCTGGATGATGAGCTAAGGCATGAGATGGAGAAGTCAAGATGCAGTCAAGAGAACAATTGACTGCAGAGGGATTTAGTTTTCAATGGTTTTCATATGCACAATTAAGAGAGTGATTTAATATAGATAAAAAGGTAATTGGTACTGAATAATATAAGATGGAATTTGAAACTGAATTACAGTATGTACAAATGATGAATATGTTGTTGCTAAAATGTATAAACTTTTGCAGAGATTTGAAACTGAAGAAGAACAAGTTAAAGAGTGCATGATAAAATGGGCTAAGAATTTTGGTTATAACATGCAGATGGACCAATGTGAGAGGATATGGATAAAAGGACAAATTCACATTGTGTTACAATTTAAGAGAGAACTTCTATAAAATGATGTACTGTTGGTACATGACTCCAGATGAATTATCAAAGATGTATAAAGGTACTTCTAATCAGTGTTAGAAATGTGAAAAACATGAAGGGACATTTTACCATGCATGGTAGTCTAAGTAAAAAACTATTGAATACAAATACATACAATGATACAAAGAATGTTAAAGACCAATATTCAGATGAAATCAGAACTTTTCTTATTGGGATTTATGGATAGCCAATTAGATAAGACTTGTGGAAGACTGATTTTGTATATGGTAACTGCAGCAAGACTATTATATGCAAAAAGATGGAAAAATACTGAAATACCCACGATGGAGGAGTGGATCATCAAGATGGCGAAACTTGTGGAAATGGTGAAATTGACCTGTTTGATCAGGGATAAGACAACAAGTACCTTAGTAAAGACTGGAAGCCTCTTACAGACTTTTTGCTGAGAATGAAAAAAAAATGAATTGGTGATTTATGGGTTTGCTGATTAAAAAGGATAGAATATGGGAAGAAGAGAACCATATTGTAACTTTAAAGAGGGAGGAGAGAGAATGAATTTGTTTGTAACTGCTGTAAAGAAGATCAGAAGCTGCTTCTTTATATATCGTTTTTCTTTTCTACCTGCACTGTCTTGTCTACTTATTCTTATATCTTTCTTTCTTTTTTCTTAATTTCACTTTGTATAATTTTATGTTTACCTTTTACTTATGTGAAAATCTTTAATAAAAATTATATATACATATATAAAAAACAAAACTATGCATGACATGGAAGTAGTAGTTAGGGAGAATTTTTCTCCATTCTCATTATATTTAAATGTAGGGTTATCCAGTTCATTGCTGGAATTTGCTGCTACAAAGATGCTGCTACAAAATGCGGTCATTTTGAAAGAGGCTCCAGCAAATTAATGGCTACTAAGTATGATGGCTGGATAGGACCTCCAATTGATAATTCCAGACTGAAGGGTTACTATGGAAACAGTCTCATCCTTTGTCTATCCACAGACACCTGCCTGACATGTTGTGATGGCTTCCCAGTATTAAATCTGGAAGCCAAACTGGGAATGAGTCAGACCCTCCCTCCATTTGGTGTTTAGGAACCCCAGCTGTGGATGCTTCCCCAACAATAGCAGGATCCCCTGTAACATGTTCCTCAGCTCTGGCATGAAGCATGCAGTGGATTGAGCTTACATTGTGGGCTTTGAGTAGCATCTGTTGGCTGAGGAGTGTTGGTGGTCCCAGCAAATCAGCATTCCTCATTAGCATGCGGATGAGTTTGTTCTAGGATGCAAATTCTCTATGCGCTTCTGGAGGAAGCTGTTTGTTGCCCCTCCCACATTCCTCATCTCTTCCTCCTTCACCCTTCTGGAAGGGAGCATGCGGCTGCGGCTCCTTCCATTTCTCTTGGGCCATGCGGTGGGCCTAGAATTCAGGAGGCTCCCCCTTTCTCCATGCAGCCTTCAGCAGCAATGAGGGCTGAGGGTCAATTCAGTTTAGGGAAAGAAAGAACCACCATTTTTCTACTGAAATGGATGTAACTGGACCAAATAAATCAGTAAGACTTATTTTTACTTACTTTTGAACCTACTTAGTCTAAGTGTGTAATTCTTTATGCTTGGGTGGGCTCAGTGTGTAAGATCAATAACCTGTATTTCTCTAACATGCTCATTAATGCTATTTTAGATAATATTCTTTTTCTATGCACATCTTTTGCTGTGTTAAGCTCTGCTCCATTCAGTGGTCCTAGCTGTCCACTGATGGCTTCAGAGAGGAGGAACAGTTGTGCCTCCCTCTGCCAGCTTGGAATCTGCCAGGTTCTCAGTAGGGGTACATTTGATACAAATCATTTCTCACCCAGCCAGCTAATGATGGCGGTGGGAGTCCTTCTTCAAGGAGGGTCACTGCAGTGGGGAGTGGCAATGAATGTCACTTCATCTTATTTGTTGAAAAAGGAAAAAAAAACATGTGAAGCGGGAGCAGAAGTTCTCACCGCAGTTGTTAATGGCCTTGCTGTGAAGGAAGGAACTGTGGCTCCTTCTAGGTCAGTGGAGCTGCTTGATTGTCAGCAAATGGAGCAGAAAAGAAAGAAGCAGAACGTTCTTATCCATGCCTTGAGCAACGGGCACACAGGCACTATGTGAAATGGTGAAACTTCAGTCACCAATAGCTGCACTTAAGTCTCACTAGAGAGAGGGCTACATTGGAGAGGAAGCTCCAGAAGCATCTCCTTGACCCCCTTTATCCTTTTGACCACAAGGACTGTGAGAAGCCAACCCCAATCCCGCCCAGGAGCAAGGGAAAAAGGGGCATTTTGTCATGCTGCCTGCCATTGAGGGGCTGCCTTTAGCATTCTTTTTTCTTTTTCATAGTCGAAGCCTGGCCTGGCACGGCCAAACCACCAGGCCAGGCACGCCTCACCAGCAGCAGGAGCAGGGTGAGGTGTGGGGGGTGGAGAGCAGGGGGCGAGGGCAACTGCGGCTGAGACTTGCCTGGGGTGGCTGCAGCTTCCCGGGGCTAGGTAAGCAGCCCCAGAGCCATGTGGTTCTGTGGCTGCTTGCCACCCTGCAAGGCAGAGTGCAGGGTGGCCAAAAGGGCAGAGATGGGGGGAGATAGGTGGGGGGCAGTTGGAGGCAGTCCCTTACCTTACTGAGGCTCAGGGCTGGCGGGGACCAAGCCCAGAATGGTTTGGATTGGGGTGAGCGCTCAGCTAATGACCAGTAACATTTGCTTAATGGTGGCAAGGGGAATTGCTAGGATTGCGGTCACTAAGTGATGCGGTCACATGATGTCTCACTTTACGACCGCATCATTTAGCAACCAAAATTCCAGTCCTAATTGTGGTCATAAGTTGAGGACTACCTGTATTTATAGGGCTATCATATCTGGTCTGCAAAATTCCAGAAGATCACTTGATGGCTGGAAAGAGCTAGAGTTCTTTTGTGTCTATTTGCTGCCATCTAGTGGTCACCCTGTTGTTTGCAGCACATATTGGGCAGCCCTATTATGACTCTGTGTTATCCTGATGTTGCTCCTAAAGTTAGGAGTACTTTTTTTTCTCCAGTAAAATAAAGCAACTTGGGATGGAGTGGGGAAGGTGCTTTAAGAAATTCTGTTTTCCATTTAGATTGTACCTTATCCTTTAACATATTTTACTAGGTGCTGTTTTGCAATAAATACATCTTGCTTGGAACAGTAGACTTTGGTGATGATAAACGAGTCTAACTTTAAGAAAGACCTCATGCCTGTCCTTTCAGGCCTTTTCCCCAGCTTGAACTAACTGTTTCAGCTTTTTAATATTCAGAGTTTAAACAAAATAGCTATCCTGTCTAGTGTTTTTAATCAGTCAATGCAATTTTAGTCATCAGGAATGTTCCCTTTCTTTAGAGAAAAAAAAACAATCCTCAAAAATTTATCCAGAATATTCAGAGTACCAAAATCATCCTCACTGATTTCTGTCTTGTCTTTTTTCTCCCCATTTTTTCATTAAGTTTATATAATACTGTACAGTATTGCCATTTGCAGTAAAAGTTGTAACCAACTTTTAAATGCTTCTACTGGAGACTCTCTTAATTATCTTTCATAATATTTTCCCTTAGGTTTTTGGACAGCAAGCTGTTTTGTAGACAAAAATGTGCAGAGTGCTAGAAAGTATTTGGCCCAGGAGAGATCAGAAAAGTCACACACCAGGCATTTCTATAAAAATAAATTTATTTACAGAAAGCACAAAAACATATTTACAGGCTTCTACATTCTCACAGGCTCTCAGAGAGGAGAGAGATCTCCCTCAGCTGCATACTCTTTACATGCCTAAGAGAGAAGGAAAACTGAAACTAAAACAAGTCCAGGCAAGGTTCCTCCCCTTCAGTGCAACTATTAATACCTGAAAAGGGGACAATTAAATTCAACCTCTTAACCCGGCCAAAATCATTAGTTACCACAGTCACCTTAATCTGTAGCAGAAAAACAATATACCAATAAAAAAGATGGTCTATCAGTGAAAAAGTCCTCCAATAGTGGGGAGCCCAGATCTGGTTGGGCAAACATTTTCTGCGGGTTATGCAGCCCTGGCTGCATTCCAGAGTGGAGGTAGAACATGAGTCTGTCCCTGGAGACAATCAACTCATTTATGGTGACTAAGGATTGCCATCCCCTCTTTGTGCCAATTGTTCTGCTTAAGGCCATCTGGGGAGAAGATTGAGGAAAGTGGGAGTTGATGAGCTCTGCCTTCTTCCTGTCTCCTGTTACTGTCCTCCCACTTTGCCTTACTAGCAAACCCACCACTTCATTTTTCTTCCTTTTATTATGACACAGCCCAAAAGCCTACAGTATTTGTTGCTTCCAACTTCCCTTATGAGTCTAAGTTCCTTTCGTAGGTTGGCCTTTCTGTCTTTTTTTCAGCAGGTGCTAGCTACTTGCCAGTATGCCCCCTTGCTGATTACACCCAGGCGACCTTCCTTTTCCTATACTTTCCTTTTAACTCTTACCTTAAGTCAGAAATTCTCTGTGCCTCCACAACAGTTTGCTAAGCTCCCCAATTATTTTTTCTCACTGGAATGGTGTACAATTGTACTTCCAGTATCTTATTTTTAGGATTAATAATTTTTATTTATTAATGATTCTATTTATATATTTCTCTGCTTTGCATTTGTAATTGTGGATCTCTGTTAAGCATATTAAGCAGTGTGATTCCTAGAAAAGGGTGAGGTGGGGGGGTTATGGCATTGGCGAGGGGTGGGGTGTGGATCTTAACAGCCCTAGTAGCCTTCTCTGAAGCAGCAGCAGCAACACTCATGAGAAGCACGCTGGGGAGGAGGAGGAAGAGGTGGCACAGGTACTAATACCAGCCAGTCCTCCCTTAGATTTTTCTAAGGGGGATCCAGAGACTAGGGTTAATGTGGGGCCAGCAAATGGAAGAATGCAAAAGGACACCATGGAAAATATGGGGGGGGGGGGGTTATCTGGAGCTATGAGTCAGAGTGGTTCAATGCTACCACACCAGCTGCGTGAATCATTCAGCTTGCAGAGTCCACTGGAAGCAGGCAGCTGATGAGGCTCACAGTTGCTTTGCCAATTAGTCAACATCTACAGGAGAGACAGCAGTGGCAATTTCTCCTTGTCACCAAATGCTAGTGCAGCTGTGGAGGGCAGTGCAGATTTACAACATTTGGCATTCTCTTCCCTGATATTCATCTCTCTCTCACACCCAGAGATCTTTCAGAATTTTGCCTTTTTTCACTCCCAGGCTCAACCAGACTGAAACTCTTCCTTTAAAATATCCTTCCTTTTCAAATTTTGATTTGTGAGTTCTTTACTAGATACCTTTCTTTCCTACTCCACTTTTCACTGAACAACTTTTAGGCAGTAGTTTCTTTAACTGCTACATCATCCAATCATAATACATCCAATACACTTCCTGCTTTCCTCCCTTCAATTATCAACTTCAGCAGACCTTGAAAAAAAGAATAGTCCTGCACCATCTTTCTGTGATTAGACAGGTGTCTTACCTAAAGCATCTCTACACTGTCCACTATTTATACAGAAAGTGTTCATAAAACTACAGGGAATCAAAATGAGCCCCTTCCACCTGTGTATTTGACATTTTCAGGACCCATCCCTCAGAAACAGGCTGTCTGTTTAATTATTCAACACTTTTTAAAAAATCCGTTCAATTGTGTCCAGTTCTTGGAGACTGCCTGGACAACGTTTACATGACTATTAAAAGCTACTACTCGTTTGTCTTAATTTTGGCACAAAACACTCAGTTTTCAACCTTCATGTGCTTGGTAATCAGTAAAAACCACATTCCCTTTGGAGAGAGAAGTTGGAATCCTAGGCAATTAACAAACCATTTATCAGTAATTCCCCACATAAAGAATGAAATTTCTTGAGGCTCCACGGAAGAAGCCTTTAATTAATGTGAAACAGGGCATCTGAAGCATGGGAATATTTTCTTTTCAATCTACTAAAGTTTTGGTTGTTGGAGAATAATAAATGATGCGGGTAGACACAATCACAGCCATGCTTCCAGAAGATGGGCTTCTAGGATCACCATCACTTCTCCACTGGAAACATCAAGGGAAGTTGCTTACACACATCTGGAAGTCTTAAATTTTTTGTCCACACAGTGGGAGGACAGAGCCCACGTCAACCATGTTCCTCTTCCTCTTTCTTTAACCCTCCCTGGGGTCATCACTTAAATCCTGATACTCTGAAGCAGCACTACTTTCAAGAATCAGTAAGAGTCCAGTAGCACCTTTTTGGACTAACCCCTTTTATTGAAAGGCAGGTTTCGGGAGCTGCAGCTCCATCAGATGCGGGGCGGGGAGGGGAGGGGAAGGGGGCAGGATGGTTATGCAAATGCAGATTACATGTGTGTCAGATTACAAGTACCTCATCAGTTAACAACTGTAATGGGTTAAGAGCCCTTTGTGTTTGTTGAGATGCAGGTGAGTTAAGCAGTCTTTTGCCCTACAGTACTGGTGTAGTTTTCTTTTTCTGATCTGTAATCAAGCATCCTGGGAGGTCAAAGCACTCTGATACTTTAATTCCTGAGGTTAGACTTGTGTCCACTGATTCTCTTGTACAAAGACTGGCCTTTGTCCCATTTGTTCTACACAGAATCCAGAGCTGCACTGCCAGGGGATGATGGTGTATATCACATTAGTGGAAGAGCATGTGAAGGTGCCTCTAATCTTGTGTGTGCGCTTGCTGGGACCTGTGATGGTACTGTTGGTGTAAACACAGGTGCAAAGGAGACATCTGGTTTTGTTGTGGGGTCTAGCTCCCATATTAGCTTGTTGCTTGTGAAAATCTGCCCCAGTTTGGGTGGTTGTCTGCATGCAAAAAGGAACCGGGCAGCTGGTTGTAGAGAACAGTGGAAGCAGTGGTGGAGGGATAGTGGTGAAGGTCACTGTTCTCTTTGTTATCATGCAGTGAGAGTGCTTGGGGAATTTCCCAGCAACCAGGTAGGCAGTTCCACCTCCATTCTGGAACACAGAGATGACAAGGGCACTTGACAAGGTTGCTCTTGACTGGCCTTTGCCCTGTTGCTGAAGCTTCCTTGGTATACCAGGAAGTTTCAGAAGATGAAGCAACTGAAGAGATTCCTTGAATGACTCTAGCAGAAAATGAAGAGTGAAAATTATCTAATATGGTTCGGAAAATACCATGGTGATATGAGCAGTGAAGCATGTATATTTCTCTGCTTTTCTTTCTTCTACAGATTCTCATCCAGTGGCCTGGGTAATGAGGTGGGGAGATCTCCTGCAGGCTGCTGTGACACATTTAGTAAGATTCTTTGTGGATAAAACTGTTCACATTTGTTCCAGGTTGGACGCCACTTGGACAGAGTCTAATGCAGTGTTTCTCATCCTTGGTAGCTTTAAGATTGGTGGACTTCAACTCCTAGAATTCCCCAGCCAGCATGCTGGCTGGGGAATTCTGGAATCTGAAATCTATCCAGATTAAAATTGCCAAGGTTGAGAAACACTGGTCTAATGAGATGACTGGGGTGATGTCTTGTGAGGTTATCTAGGATTCTTTGGGCTCCTGTAATGTGAAGAAATATAATAATTTTATTAATCATTACAGTTAAAAAGTTAAGAACTAATACAAACTAAAAAAATAAAAGAATATAAAGAAAAAATAGAAAATGCAGAAAAGAAAAAAGAAAAATAAGAATATAATAAAGAAATATATTAAAAAGTGACTTCCCACCTTCATCACAAGTATAAACAAATTTAGTAACTTATCACTTTCTCTTAAAATACAACCCCCCAAAAATCTCTTCTTCCCATATCTCATCTCTTATCTATAAACAAATCTTTAAGCCTGGTCATTCAGTCCTGGTCAGCAAAAGTCCATTAAGGATTACCAGAGACAACCACTTATCTATTTAACCTTGATCAAATAAACCAACTTTATATTCCTTCCTTTTTCTTTTAACAATCTTGATCCCTCCAAATAGTCTTAGAACTTGACGTTTCCTTTTTTTCTTTGTCTGTCCTCATAAAATCCTTCCAAATTGTAGCAAGACTCTTTTGTAAATCCAATATAGGAAAGTTATCCAGGTCACTCTTTTGGTTTGTTATTTGTATATCCCTTTTAATTATTAGGACATCAGCCAGTTTAATTTGTATATCCAATGTAGCATCTTTTTCCGTATCATTCTTGTAGCCTGTCATTTGTTCCTCTTCCATAACATCTTTTAAACCCAGTCTATCTATAGAGGCAGACAGTTTTAAAATTAACTTCTGGGTCCATTGTTCACAAATATCTTTCAATAGATCCAGTGCAAAAGTATTTTGCTCCATTCTGCATTAGTTAGTCAAATTTAAGTGTTCTTCTCCTGTAATCTTTAATTTCTTCTGGTTCCCTCTAGTCTCTAACCTTCAAAGTCCCATCCTATCATTTTTTTTAAGAATTCAAAACAACAGCATTTTTCCATAGGAAGGATTCTTATAATTACAAATCTTATGGGAGCTGGGGGTGTTGACGACCGACAGGAAGCTCTGGCGTGGGCTGGTCCATGAAGTCACGAAGAGTCGGAAGCGACTAAACGAATAAACAACAACAATTTCATAGACCTATAATTTGGGGATTGTCCTGGACTCATGGGCTCCTTCTTGAGCAGCAGGCAAAGGCCCTGGCCAGCAGGGGGTTTGCCCAGCTTGGCTGGTGTGCCAGTTGTGGACATTTCTAGGTCAGGAAAGTCTGATGAAAATTATTCATGCCTTAATCACCATGCAATTCAGCTATTGCTAGATGTGGTTACCACTGCAGATTACTTTGAAGTGGCTGGCCCAGAATGCAGTGGCCCAATGAGTAGACTTGGCAGCACAATGCCAGGGTTTGGTTCCCACTGGGCTTCCAGGTCCAGTTCAAAGGGCTGGTGCTGACTTACTAAGCCCCGCCTGGTTTGGCTCTCTCCCCCAACATCTATCAGCCCTTCCTGTGAGGTCACAGTTGTGAAACTGCCTTTCCCTAAGGGTGGTTCGTCTCCTGCTTGGGTTCTTTGAAAGACACAAAAACGGTTTTCTCCCCAGAAGCAAAAAGGGGCTTTGGGTTACCTTTGGGAGAAGTGTTTTTTGTTTTGTTTGTCTGTATTCTAAAATATGGGGATTGTTTTCTATACTTCAAGGTTTGCATTATGGAGTGCTGAGAGATGTTTTTTGCCTTATCAGAGGTTTTTGATTCTAGCAAACTACCTTGAGGCAATCTGACTTGGTGATAAAATGATACGATAGACAGTCAGTCTGAGGAAGATTTCCTTCCTTTGCCATTATTTGCATACTCCAGCAGAAGCCTATAAATGCCTATAATTTGTTTCAATTGTTAATGCATTATGCAGTTATAGAGCTGCTATATTATTTCCCAGTTTTTAAAGCATACTAATTCCAGGGGCACAAGGCTGCAGGACTCCAGTTAAGCTTTCTTCTGGGTCAACATGGATATAAAGTCCTTTGATTTCCTTGGAGAATGCCCCTTCTTAGACCCAACTTGGTTAGCCCTATAATCTCATTATTTTGCAAAGCAAATATGCAGTGTGATTTTCCTGCATGTTAAGTCTCTGGATGCATACCTCTAGCAGGGGGAGTCCAAAGTGGGAGGAAGGCTGGGTCTGAGGACTTGCTGCTATAGGCTTTCCCTGCCTCTCAGCCACACAGTAGAGGAGCACAGAGATGACCTTGGAAAAGGGATGTGGCAACTGTCAGTAAAACATGAGCTGAGCCTGGGAAAACAGGAAGGTGTGAGAAAGAGACTTAAGATTTTGCTGTTATAGCCTACATCAGTAATGTTGAGTTCTAGTATTTCTTGTGGTATCTTTTTCCTGATCTGGCCTACCTTGACGGGCTGACTCTCACTTGCAGCATTCCACTGAAGGCCAGGTAGCTCCTTTCAAATCAGTCTGGCCCTGAGAGGATGGGAAGGCATGCAGCCCATCTCATCCATACTTTGGTTGGGTTTCACATTCAGGTTTGACTTAAAAAAACTTCCTTCCACTCCCCAGATTCCACTCCCCTTTAAATTTCTCCCTGTGCTTGTATTTCATGAAATTGGAATTGTGCAAGCATGCCGAATGAGGAAAGAAGAAGGCCCCACAAATCCAAAGCTAAGTAGTCAGTAGCAGGGGGTGGAGGCTGTTCATTCTAGTAGGAAAGGAAAGGAAAGGAAAGGAAAGGAAGGGAAGGGAAGGGAAGGGAAAGGAAAGGAAAGGAAAGGAAAGGAAAGGAAGCCTTTCAGGGCTGAGAAATCAGGAGCAGCACAACATGCTGTAATTTACATGTTCAAAGATTTAAATCAGGAAAAAAGGAGAGGTTAGATAGGAGGCAAAATAGAGGACAGGAGATAAATCCTTGCCCTGAAGGACCCTCATGAGACATTCAAGTGATAAAAGAAAGAAAAATCTTCCACTCTGTTTTGCTCCTGCCCTTCTTAACGCTTCCCTGTACGAAGGAAAAGATAGAAGCCACATTTAAATTTATTTAAATATTTTCATCCTATTTTTCTACTTGAAAAGCCCTCATACAGGCAAGTCTTTGCAGAACTCCCAGCTTGATGATGTTGTCATCTGAATCCCCATAAAATTATGTGAAGATGGCAAGGGAGACTGCCCTATAAAACTCTCATCTGAGAGCATTCTGGAAGAGTAACGATGCATCTGAATGAAGTCTAGTAGCTGGGGAAACAGGACTTGAAGGTGCAATTTTTAAACAGACAAGACAGAGAGAGAGACAGAAAGATTAATTTATTGCAACCATGCAAGGTAGATTTATAAAATGCAGACTTTTCAAAAGTGTGATTCTAAAACAGATAATGGTATACATGCTATAAATTAATTTCTACATATAGCATGCTACTATTTTAATGAATCTATGCATATATCAGTTTCAAACAACAGACAACTTGTGCTTGGGTGTTCGCATGGACTAAGAGGCTGATTTGAGGTTTCTGATGAGAGAGATGACTGGGAGCTTGAGACATCAAGACCTGGCCAAATTTATACAGTAAGTATTGACACACCCCAATAGATTATGCACTGAATATGACTGACATGAAATCAGCCTTTGCACCAAGCACTGCAGTAAGTCTTGATTATTCAGACACTCAAGCCTGTTTTCAGGACCTTGCTTACTGCAGGAGCTTTACCCACACGGGTCAATCTTCATGCAGACAAGAAGTGCAGCAGATTGCTCAAATGTAGCGCACCAGAATCAAAATCAAGCCCCCTGTGTACATTTGCTCCAGGATGTAAACTCCAGGCATTTTTCCTCTCATTGTTTTGAGTCAACAGGCTTTGGGCCATTCTTCTCCTGGCCTTGGGGCTGGGAGGCACTTGCTCAGGGCTAATGTAATGATTCTGCCTAGCCTGAGGGCTGCCAATCCCATCCTGGTGGGGCCCTATAGGGCTGATCCTACCAAAAGGTCCACACTGCTTATCTCCTGTGGCAGAGGGTGATGGTGGTTATTGTACAAGGCTACAGTGCTCAAATGGCCATCATTTCAACTTCTATTGCTTCTGCAGTATTAGTTTAAATCAAAGAATCAAGGAAAGACAATGAAATTGATGATATACGGTAAGTGAAAGACATAGAAAAGCAATTGTGGAAAATGATCTAACATGTTGCCCTAAGTGGCAAAATATACCTGCCAAATTACAATTCATATAACTCAGTAGGATGGGAGAATGCGTCACTGTAAAATTTTCATTCAGAAACTCTGTCCTTCTCCTTTCACCCAAGACAGAATAGGCTGGACGAAGAAAGGAGTTTCTGTGAGAGACCCCATGTTTTGATAAAACCTTGAATCTGACTGACAACCTGGGGCAGGGTTTTCAACCAGGGTTCCATGGCACCCTAGGGTTCCATGAGAGGTCACAAGGGGTTCCCTGGGTGATCACGATTTATTTTTAAAATTATTCCAAATTCAGGCAACTTCACATGAAAGAGGTAGGTTTCATTTTTTATTTTCAGTTTAGGAACACTGTTAATGCATATATACAGGCCTATTGTCATGATCGCTGGTGCGATGTTGGCGACATCGCAACGGCTCGATGACAAAGCATGGAGGCTTACTAATGACTGGAGAGGGATGGGCGATAAAACAGGACAAAGGCAGTAATGGGTCTAGGAGATCTACAAGCCCTCATCGCCCGGTAATCGGCAATTAACACCATTAGCAAGGAGAAGATCGGGGTGAAGACTGGAAGGGCGTGTCTGGATGCTTTTGAGGAATTCCGAAGCCTAATCGCCCGGTAACGAGCCATTATGCCGCAGAAAGAAAGACGGAGCAATGCCCGAGGTGATTGGGGCTGGACGACCTCTCACCTAGCAAAGCATGGATGACCGGTCACCCCATGGAACTCGTGGGGCACACCTGGGGAATGTGGGGGTGGAGCGCTAATTGGCGTGAGGCGATTTAACTCTACTCTTGGCGTGCTTCTCTCACTCTCAGCTTTCTACTGGTGTGCACTCTATTCTGAATAAAAGCCAGAACTTGACTCTGCTTATGATCTGGGTCTTTTATTTTAGCTTAGGCATTCCTCACATAAAGCTGAGAGTCATCAAGAACGGACCTCGCCAGCCTCTACCGGAAAATTTTTTTTCTTGTGAGAGACGCAGCTGGCAATGACTGAACTGGGGATGATCTTGGAGTCGGCGCTGCAGAGCGGAGGTGCGAAAGACTCAACACAAGGGAGGGAGGCGACCAGACTGAGATGGGACACAAGCCCCCTCCCCACCCACACCGCACCCCAGGTGGGAGCCTGGAGCCCCAGCACGGAGTGGAGGGCCCCGACAGAAGACGAAGGCGGGAGTCAACAACACTTCAGGTGGGACGTCGTCGCGGACCCCCGGCCGGGAACTTCCCACACCACCTGGAGACTCCAATACCCCCAGACGCCCGAGAGGGAAGTCGCAGGACCACCGATCGGGCCACAACCGGCAGCACCGAGAATGGACGATCCCATCACACAGGACAGGATCAGGGCTCTGGAATCCAAGGTGCAGTCATTAGAGTACCAGCTGCAATCCCTGGCAAATGTGGTGAGTGAACTCACAAAGAATGCTGCCGCGCAGGGCATAGGGAGGGGTCTCGGCATTCCACCCACCCTATCGCCAACCCCGAGAGGAAGGGGCCAGATGCGGGACTCACTCCCAGGACCCCGTGGGTTTATTCCAGTGGGAATCACCCCTACTCACACACAAGTTGGGGTCGCTCCAGTCAGTGGGATTGCGAAAGACTTTCCAGTGAAATTTGACGGTGACCCCACGAACCTATCTTTCTTCCTAACAAATGCGACAAACTACATCCAACTATATGGACATTGTTTCGCATCAGGGGCCAAAATCTCAGCTATTGCCACTAAACTAAAGGGCAGAGCCACGGACTGGTATGTCCAAATGTCAGAGTCTGGAGCCCCAGCCCTAGCTACCTTTCACACCTTCCTGACTGCCTTGAAGCAGTACTTCGAAGACCCCTTGGCGAAGGAGAGGGCTAAAGGCGCACTGAAAGACCTTAATCAGGGGCAGAAATCGGTCGCAGATTATGCCCTGGAATTTAAGGTCTTAGCAGGGAAGATCCCTGAATGGTCGGAGGCCACCCTGATTGACATGTTTAAAGATGGCCTCAATCAGGAGGTGTTGCAGTGGGCGCTGTACAGACGATCCAGACTCACTACATGACTGGATCTGTCTTGCCGGGAAGGCTGAACACGCCCAGCGCACCTTCATGCTGGTGGCTAAGAGGGACAGGTTTCCTCCCAGCGGGAAAGGGCCAGCGCCACAGCCGGGCCCAACATGGGATGCTGAAAGACAACGTCGCTTTGCCCGTGGGCAGTGCCTCAAGTGCGGTAAGGCTGGTCACCATGCGGCAGAATGCCACAAGGCTAGGACGGCGGATCGCCCATCTAGACCGATGCAGAAGGCTCCACAGAAACTGCCCAACCCCCCTTGGAGGCTGACAGCGGCACTAGCGACCCAGGATGAAGAGGAGGATGTCTACATCGCAGAGGACGAGTTGGCCACCCTGGAGCAGCTGGTGGGAAACGCCTTCCACCTGTCCTAAACAGCGCCGCTGGACAGGTGGCAGAGAATGGGTGCGATACCACCAGGGTGAGTGAGGACTGTCCCATCCTGACCGTAACAATTGAACTGAGCTACTGCTCCAGGATCATCGAAGTCGAGGCTTGGGTGGACTCCGGGTGTTCCAGATGCCTGATCCATCCCAACCTAGTCGAGGTGCTAAAGTTACCCTGTTCCCCGCTCCTGAAGCCGCTGCTTTTCCAGCAGCTTGATGGTTCCACAGGGGGGGGGGGGCGGCTACCCAGGGTACAGAGAACGTTAGAGAATGTTACTCTAAAAATGGGCACACACAGGGAAACCATTGAATTCATGGTTACCCTGGTGGGCAAGCCTATAGTGGTTCTGGGAATCCCCTGGCTAACTTGTCACAATCCCTACATTAACTGGAGGACCCGTACGATAATGTTTGAGGATGGGTTCTACCAAGCACCGGCCAAGGGGAAATCCCCCAGTTTGATGGTAGGGAGGGCGGAGATTGTTGACCCTCAAGCTCAAGCTTCCCCCCTGGAGGGGCTGCCAGAACAATACGCAGACTTCACGGACGTCTTCGGGGAGTAGGAGGGGGACCAGTTACCCCCCCATCGCAAGACGGACTGAGCCACCGAACTGCTCCCACATGTCCCATTGCCGAAGCCAAAGATTTACCCAATGACCCAAAAGGAGTTGGTGGCACTGCGAGACTTCATCGACAAAAACCTCGCACGGGGCTTCATCGAACCAGCAAACTCGCCGGTAGGAGCGCCCATTCTATTCCGTGAAAAGAAGGACGGTACCCTAAGACTGTGTACAGACTATTGCGGGTTAAATTCAGCTTCCTTGTCAAACAGGTACCCCCTCCCCCTCGTGAAAGACATGTTGGCACACTTGTCAAGTGGAAAGGTGTTTTGCAAACTTGACCTCCACAAGGCATATTACCGCATCCGCATGAGGGAGGGGGACGAATGGAAAACAATTTTTAACTGTCCCTTGGGCTCCTTTCAGTATAAAGTACTGCCGTTTGGTCTTGCAGGGGCCCCGGGAGTGTTCATGCAACTAATTAACGAGGTCCTACATGACCATCTGTTTAAAGGGGTACTGGTTTATCTGGACAACGTCCTGGTATATTCCAAAACTGAGAAAGAACACAAAAGATTGGTCAGACAGGTTCTCACCAAGCTCCGGCAAGCTAAACTTTATGCTAAGCTTTCCAAGTGTGAATGTCACAAGTCGCGCCTGGACTACTTGGGTTACAGGATTTCAGATAAGGGCATTGAAATGGACCCTGTTAAGGTCCAAGCTGTCTTGAGCTGGGAGCACCCACGCACCCGCCGCCAACTCCAAAGTTTCCTGGGATTTGCAAATTTCTACAGATCCTTCGCAAAAGGGTTAGCAGAAATTGCCCTGCCCTTGACCGATTTGTTGCAGACCAAAGGCGTTGGGGAAACGCGCAAGGTAAAAAACCCAGGGGCCGTGCTCAATTGGACTCCCACCTGTCAGACTGCTTTCGACCGGCTGAAAGCGCTCTTTACAGCGGAGCCAATTCTAGCCCACCCTGACCCCGGATGGCCTTTTGTAGTGCAAGCTGATGCCTCGGATTTTTCAATTGGGGCTATCCTATTGCAGAAGGACCCTGCCGGACTCTTGAAACCCTGTGCCTATCTCTCCCGGAAATTTTCTGAGATGGAGAGACGCTGGCATGTCTGGGAAAAAGAGGCATTCGCAGTAAAAGCAGCACTGGAAGCGTGGCGGCACCTGTTAGAGGGAGCGACTTGCCCTTTTGAGGTCTGGACTGACCACCGCAACCTCGAGGCGCTCCACACACCCCGGTGCCTCAGCCCTAAGCAGATTTGCTGGGCTCAATTTTTCAGCCGTTTTAACTTTCAGCTGAAGTTTATCCCAGGGAGAAAGAACTTCTTGGCAGATGCACTCTCCCGACTGCCCCAAGACGCGGAGCCCATCTCCAACGTCATGGGGACTGTGCTCTCGGAGTCTCAATTGGGTTTGGCCGCTGTCACCCAGAGCCGCGCTCGGGAACAGCCTCCCCCCACCTTGCAAATGACTCCAACGCAGCCCACTCCGGGCCACCAGCAACCACAGATGCCGGGTGGGTTGTGTGCAGTTTACACTCGCATTAAAATCTGATCCCTGGCTCCTTGCCAACCCAGACAAGGTCTCCATGGAACAAGACCTCGCCTGGTGGAGGGTTGTTTATACGTCCCTGACTCGCAACGGTCAACTATCCTCAGCCGGTCTCATGACAGCAAGCAGGCTGGTCACTTTGGGTTCCTCAAATCCCTCCACCTGACCCGACGCCAATTTTGGTGGCCCTCCCTGAGGAAGGATGTCAAAACATATGTGGCATCCTGCCCTGTTTGCGCTATGTCTAAGCGACCGTCTGGTAAACCCCAGGGGCTGCTGCAGCCCGTGGCTAACCCTTCACGACCTTGGGACAAAATCTCTATGGATTTCATCGTGGATTTACCGCCTAGTCAGAAGAAAACAGTCATTAGGGTAGTCAAAGACTACTTTTCCAAACAAGCTCACTTTGTCCCCTGTGCCTCTATCCTGTCGGCGCAACAGCTGGTGAAGCTCTTTTTGGTACACGTGTACTGCCTTCACGGCTGCCCCTCTCACTTGGTGACCGATAGGGGCACACAATTTACCTCACGGTTTTGGCGGGCTTTTTTGAAATTAATTGGCACCGAGCAAGCACTGTCAACCTCCTGGCATCCCCAGATGGACGGATCCACTGAGATCCTCAATGCCACCCTGGAACAATTCCACTCGTACATAAACTACCACCAGGACGACTGGGTGGATTTGCTCCCCTTCGCGGAGGTGGCATACAACAACGCGGTGCATCAAAGCACGGGACAAACCCCCTTCGGGGTGGTGTTGGGTCGGGATTTCGTCCCCATTCCCAAGCTTCCACAACCCCCATCCCCAGTAGTGGCGGCCTGTGATTGGGGTCCTAAACTCGCAGACTCCTGGCCCGTCATTAAGGATGCTCTCAAGGAGGCACAGACCACATACAAACTTCAAGCTGACAGGCACAGACGCCAACAGCTGCCTTTTCGAGTAGGGGACATGGTTTACCTCTCCATGAAATTTATTAAGTCGCCCCAGCCCTCCAGGAAACTGGCCCCCAAATTTATTGGCCCTTCAGGTTACACAAATTGTGAACCCGGTCACAGTACGTTTGGATCTGCCTCATAATTTAAAGTGGCTGCACCCGGTGTTCCACTGCAGCCTACTCAAACCAGCCGGTGACCCCTCCCGGTGGCATCCACGCACTCCCCCCCCACCCATCATGATCGACGGACAGCAGCACTTCGAAGTCAAGGAGGTTCTCGACTCCTGCAAGCTTTGTAGCTCCCTCCAAAACTTAGTGCACTGGAAACACTTTCCCCATCCTGAATGAGTTGCTGTCCGTGACATTCAGGCACCTGAACTAATCCACAACTTCCATGTGGCATATCCCTTCAAACCCTCGGCTTGATTTTTTCCAGGGGGGCGGTATGTCATGATCGCTGGTGCGATGTTGGCGACATCGCAACGGCTTGCATGACAAAGCACGGAGGCTTACTAATGACTGGAGAGGGATGGGCGATAAAACAGGACAAAGGCAGTAATGGGTCTAGGAGATCTACAAGCCCTCATCGCCCGGTAATCGGCAATTAACACCATTAGCAAGGAGAAGATCGGGGCAAAGATTGGAAGGGCGCATCCAGATGCTTTCGAGGAATTCTGAAGCCTAATTGCCTGGTAATGAGCCATTACGCTGCAGAAAGAAAGATGGAGCAATGCCCGAGGTGATTGGGGATGGACGACCTCTCACCTAGCAAAACATGGATGGCCGGTCACCCGGTGGAACTCGTGGGGCACACCCGGGGAATGTGGGGGTGGAGCGCTAATTGGTGCAAGACTATTTAACTCTACTCTTGACGTGCTTCTCTCACTCTCAGCTTTCTACTGGTGTGCACTCTATTCTGAATAAAAGCCAGAACTTAACTCTGCTTATAGTCTGGGTCTTTTATTTTAGTTTAGGCATTCATCACACCTATACATGAAACGAATTTAGTAATTTTGTAACTTCCAGCTTATATTTGATCCTGAATGTGCAGGGGTTCCCCAGGGCCTGAAAAATATTTCCAGGGATCCTCCAGGGTCAAAAAGTTGAGAGGGAGCTGGGTGAGGGCAAAGAGCAAGGAGGCATACTTTGCCCTCACCCAGGTAGCTGAGGTGGCAGATGAGTTGGATTGCTGTCCCTTTTGGTGTAGCTGGGGAGGACGTCCATCTGCAGGCTCAGCCCTTCTCCATCCAGTCAGCATTCTTAATGCCTTCAAGTGAGCAGGGACAACTTTCGATTGGAACTGAAAGAGCCAGCATGTTTCATAGCCCAGCAAAATAAGCTTGGGAGGTCTATGAATTTCCATTCTGTTTGCATCAAGAACAGTGACAAACACCATGGTGGCTTGGCTGCACAATTCACACAATTCTGTAGCTCAGAGAGACTATGCTGTATAAGAAGGCTTCTGAGGCCTCTGGTTCCCCCCACCCCTGCTCTCCTTCTGAAGAACCACAGATGGTCTTCCTCCCTTTCTCTCCTGACTTTCACTTGCCCTCTTCTCTGCTTCCAGTTCACCTGATCACCCACGAGGGAAGGAGGTCCTGTCATCGCTTGCTTCCTCAGAGCAGGCAGGCAGGCAGGCAGGCAGGCAATGATAGTGAGCAGGCCAGGGAGGTGATTGAATGTACTTTACTATACCCTTAGAGCTCATCTGGTTTGGCCACGTCGTCGTCCTCCTCCTCCTCCTCCTCTTCCTCCTCCTCCATCATGCAGGACCTGCTAAAGCATTTCAGACAGATATCCAGTCTCCATTTAAACACCATCAGTCATTCAACAGGAACACTCCACTTCATGTGGTGGCTGGTTCCAGTGGTTGCCCACTTTTACCATCAAGAAATTCCTCCATAACCTGAATCTGCTTTCCCACAGATTCTACTCTTGCTCTCTGGGGTGACTGAGAATGCATCTGTTCCCTTTTCTGGGTCGCAAAATACTTGAAGATACTTGAAGACTAATATCGTATCTGAGAGCCAGTCTGGCCTAGTGACTGAGGTGCTGGACTGAGTTCTACTCCTGCTTTAGGCATGAAGGTAGTTGGGGGACTTGGGGCCAGTCCTGCTTCTTGCCCTGGGAAATAGGCAATGGCAAACCACTTTTGAAATGTTGCCAAGAAAACTGCAAGGACTTGTCCAGGCTGTTGCCAGGAGTCAAGACTGACTCAAAGGCACCAAGAATTTTTTTAAAAAAAGCTGTCCTTGGTTATCTCTTCTGCTGGCTAAACATACCCAGATCCTTTGATTATTCAGCATAGGGCTTGTTTTCTAGACCTGTTACCATCCTGGTAGCTGCTGTCTGAACTTGCTCCAGTTTGTCACTGTCCTTTTTGAAGTGTGGTACTCAGAACTGGAGGCAGTACTCCAAAGGGGCTCAGACCCAGACAGAGTAGAGTGGAACAATTGCATCCCCTGATCTGGACTCTACGCTCCTGCTAATGCACCCCATGATTTGCCCTTTTGAGCAGCTGCATTTAATTTCCATGAAGAGCTGCAGCCTGCTAAACCAGCTTTACCTTCCCAGTCTAGGCCAAAAGCCTTTGGCTTCAGTTCTGTATTATGAACCACAAGGATGACTGGAGCCACCGCCTCTTTTCCTTGAAATAAGAGGAAGAGAGCAGGATGGCAAAGCAATCATGGGGAACAGCAGCCTCACTCCATCCCTAAAAACCTCATTGAACATTATTGTGCCATGGCCAATTGCCCGAGGAGCCTGAAGGAGTCGCTCAGTTTTTTTGCCCGTGTCTTTAACATGCTGCATTTTGCTTTGCTGGCCACTTCAGACTGCAGCATGGCTTGAGGACAAGGGAGAATGCAAGCATGGAAGCCGGCACAAGGTGCCCAGAGGAAGACCCTCGAGCCTCTTGGCGCTCTCTGGCAACATCTCCACACTGGCCGGAACCCAGACACGGTACAGCTCTCAGCCTTCGCCAGGCTGCTTTGATGCCCTTGTTCTTGCACATGTCTCTGAAACTTCTCCCTCTTTTACAGTGTGACATGCTGTGGAATGCCATCTGGGGGGTTGTATCCCCGCATGGAGAGAGCCACAGAGAGGACCTTGAAGAAGCTATGTGAGACGTTTTCAACAACATGTACGCAAACATGCTTTCAGCCCAGGAAACCTCAAACCTGTGGAATCTAGCTTACCTTGAAAGGCTGATCTCAATCCTGAAAGCCTGGATTTTTCTTCTTATACACATTGTATTTTATTCTGTTATGCTGTGAGCTTTCCAGAGTCATTCTGGAGTCTGGTGGCGCCTAAATCGAAAATAATAGTAATAACAACAACAACAATTCTTGGACTTAAAGCATGTTAGCGTACATGTTGCTGAAACAGTCTCTGCATCGTTTCTCAGAGGCCATCCTGTGGCTCTCTGCACCACACGGCCTTACTGCTCTCAGCCTGGGAAGTGGGCCTGTCCTCGGCAGCAGCTTCAGCCCAGGCACAGACCCTCTCCTGCCACCCGCTCAGCCCAGGTCAGGCTGCCAGGAAAGGGGTTCCTTGAATGTGGCTGTCCACCTGTGTGGAGCCTCTGACCCAGAAAGGCAACGAACCACTGTCTCTGCCTGCCAGGCTCTTCTCCCCCATGAAGGCAACCGTGCCACTCTAACGCCTATTAATGGAGCTGCAGAACAAGGGCTTTGCAAGGGCACATTTCTGTGCACACTTCCCTTTCCAAAGCTCCCGTGCTGGTGTAGAGGGGGACCGCCGCTCTGTGAGGGATGGCAGCTTCTCTCCTTGAAGGGGCAGGAGCGGCTGCAAGCTTCGTAGATCATCAGGCACGCACGTTGGTGGGTGTGAAGAAAAGGAGCTTGACCAAAGCCGCATGCAGTTTTTACCACCAAATAAAACACCTCTTTTGGTTTCTTTTTAAAGCTACTGTACCCTCTGTAGGGTCACTCATGCAGCATTTTAGGACACAATTTTATAATCTGAAACTATAAATCCACATTGATTGGCATGTTTCATGCACACCTATATGCAGCAGTTAAGAGACTAGTACTGTAGGTTGAGTAAGGAGGTAGGAAACTATGTGGCAAAGTTGTGTTGAAAGCTCTCCTCAACCCCGTTGACTGGAATTACCACTGGGGCTCCAGCCGATCTTTCTTTCGTGCAGGGCTCTGGACCGACGTGGGGGGGGAAGCACCCGTGGGCAGGGCTCCTTGAGGGGCACGGAAGCCCCCTCTGCCCTGTGCCTGATCCCAGCGCCTGCCTGGAACTCCACCTGCAGGCGGGGTCGGGGTCCTCGGCCAGCGCGGAAATGTCGGCCGGCCTGTGGGGGGAGCCCCACCCAGCTGGGCTTCCTCTCGTCGGAGGACTGCAGGCAGAGCTCGTAGCGGGAGGGAGCGCAGCCAGTGACGGACAGGCGGCCCCTCGAATTAGCGCGCCCCTTCGTTTGTCCGCGCGCAGCTCCTGGGGTGGGGTGGGGGGAGCCGCGCGTCGCCGTTTCCCTCTTTGCTGCCCTCGCCGGGTCCCCTCCGCCCAACCGGGGAGGCGGCGCGTGCCTGTCCTCTCGCCGGCCTCGCTTCAGGCGGGCCTTGGGAACACCGGGCGGGACCGTGGTGCTTCTCCCAGCCGCCGCGCCTCCGCCAAGTTGGCCCCAATCCGTTCATCTTTCGTCGCCTCCTTCCCTCTGCACAACCTCCCTCTGCCTGAAATTCGCCCCAGGTAGTTCCTTCCCCGTGATCCATTTTTGTTTCACAACTTACTCCTTCCAGTCTAAAACAAATACATTACATGTGGGGACACTTTTATCAGGACATCATAATTTAAAAGAGCACTGAATGAATTGTCTCACACCAATTTCTGTTGAATTGGACACCCTTTGTCTCCTCGATCCAATCTGGATTTGCAGTGATTTTCGATTCATTCTGATACAAAACAGCAATAACATTATGGACACTTTAAAAACTGAAAGAAGGAAGGACGAAATAACAGTGTTTCTGTATTAGAACTATTGTGAGAAAACTATATATACATATATTGAAGCCCTTCCATATATAATGGTAGCTTCTTATTGTATTGCTTTCTTTTTTCCTTTCCTTTTTTCATTATTGTTTTACTTTTTGTTCTGTTTTAAAAATAAATATAGGTATTATTATTATTATTATTATTATTATTATTGAGAGTTCTAGTCCCACCTTGAAAACCGGCTGGTTGACCTTGGGCCAGTCACACTCTTTCTGCACAACTCACCTCACAGGGTTGTTGTGGGGAAAATAGGAGGAGGAAGGAGCATTAGGTATCTTCACCACCTTAAATTATTTATAAAAATAATAAGGGCAGGATAGAAAATAAATAAATAAATATAAAGTCAGGAGCTCAAATGCCCTCTGTGCATCTTCTATGATGCTTGGTGTGCTTCTCCCACCCCTTTTTCTAACTTTCTTGAAAACTGCCTCTTGTTTGCATAAAAAACCAGGCTTGATTTTCCCCGCTGGGCTCTGCTTTTACAGAATCCCCATCCAGAAATAGGGTCAGGAGGCTTCAGCTGCCCCCTGGGTTGGCAGACTGCAGTTTGGGAGCCTCAGCAAGCCAAAGATTGCTTAGTATAATAGAGGGGGGGGGGGTTCTTGCATAGCCCTCCCTGTGAGTCCTCTTGATTATGGGTAGAGAAAATTGTGGCAGGAACATTGAAGGGGAAAAAAAAACCAGGGAAGAGGGATTATTAAAAGCACCTCTGTCTTGACTCAAATGACTGGGCATTTCTTTCATCATTATTACTATCATACCACTGAAACACTGTGAGGCAATTGCTCTCAAATGCTTCAACATGCCAGCCAATTCAGAGACTCTCCTCAGTATGCCTGTTAACGAAATGCACTGCCAGGGGAGGGCCAGTCAGCCACAGCGTTTCTCCACCCCCCCCCCCACATCCCAAATGAGTAACTACCCCACACTGGCTATTTGATGGGTGGAGAAATGAATTTTCCAAATGAAGGGAACTTGAAGCTGCAGGAGATTAATGGATGTTATTGTGTTGGCTTTTTGTTGCATCTCCCAGGGCTGTGCTAAAGGAATATCATAGCATGCAAATATCATTTGTATTATGATCATCTGCCTGAACCTGTGGGAAGTGCTTCGCGTCTGTGAAATTTCCCCCCCCCTCCCTGAGGCCCCCTGAAGAGAAGAGAAGAATTCGGCAAGTGTGCTGGTGGCATTTCAAGGATTCCTGCCTGTTTGGAACAGATGTTCCAAGGATTAGATATTTCCCTTTGCCAGATACTTTTCATTTTAGAAAAAAGAGCAGGGGAAAGCAACAGTATCTCTGCTTCGATTTCTGTTGGTGTTCTGTGGAATAAATAAATAGGAGGAAGGTCAGCACTATTCAGCTTCTTACAAAATTGTGAGCAATCCAGCTCAGGGGTAGAAAAGGGAGTGGACAGAATAGTGGTTAAAGGTGTGAATATTCATGACTGTTTCTGCGGCATTCTAAAAGCTGAAATGTGGTCCTGGACATAATCTGTACTGCCCTGGACAGTAATCTGGACATGTTCAGAGATATTTCTTTGCTTTTTTTCTATATATAAATGGGATGACAAGGTATTATGCAAAATGGGTTTTCTGAATTCAATTTTTTTTTCTCTCATTTCAACTGGCAGAAAAAGATTCTGGGACTGAAATTTTCTCTTTGTTGCCTGTCTCCACCCTCTGGCCTTGTCGCTCCACTTAGACATCATAACTAAAATCTAGACCTGTGCAAATCATGTCAGATTCTATTCAAATTGTTGGAGATAATTCAGAACATTGAGTTGATTCAATTTGAATGATTACATTGTTTTCAACAGCTGAACTGATTTGATTTGGATCATCAAATGACATCAAGTCTGTTTGGACTGCCAATCCAATTTGGTACCTGATTCAATTTAGCGATGCAATTCAAAAAGTCAATTCATAAAGTCAGTTTGGTTTCAAGATTCAGTCAAATTGCTTTCCATCTGAATCTGTGAATTGGATATTTACAGTAAATGCCTGGCCTGACAAGCTCCTTCCAAGTTGCATGTTCTGCACAACATATGATTTTGAGCCCAAGGTCATGGAATGGGGCTCTCTGTGGGTTTCCAGATCCCCGGTATACACACACACACACACACACACCATGAAGAAATGTAGTGGCTGAGCTCCCATCACAAGCAGTGCCCAAACTGTTAAACCATATTCTGAGTGTGCTTTGCATCAGCCTGGTTCTTACCACATGCTACTCCTCACAGGACCCACATGCATTTCAGCCTGGCTGTGTGTTGGATGAACTCAGCCTTTGAGCCATTCTCTCTATTAATCTCTTTCATTTTATGTCGAGAGTTATTGGAGAAAATTGCTGGGGTCTGTTGCATCTCCCTCTCCCCACCCCCAGCCATCCAGCGTGTGTGACTAGCTTTTAGAGGAACATAATATGCACATTTCCTTTTCTGCTTATGTTCCCCATCGCTCCCTTCTTACAGAGGAATCCAAAGCTAAACGCTAGTTGCGGTAGGCAGTTTGGGGCTCCGGTACTGTCATATTTCTGAGCAGCCCCCCGCCGCTTTGAGCAATAGCCTGTAGTACCTACGGGCTCCCCATAGAGGGCAGCATTGTCCAGCCGGCCAGCCAACCTCCCGCCGCCGCCGCCGCTCTCCGCTCCCGGCTTGAATGCCTGCCGAGAACCCGGGCAGGCAGGCGGCGTGGGTGAAATCGGGCGTTCCTTCCCGGTCGGCCCCCCGCTCTCCCTCCTTGCCGAGTCCAGTTTCTTAGCAACTGGGCAGGGTCTCCAAATGCTGGAGGCCAGATCGGCCCCGCTTGCAGGGGCGCCAGGAGGAGGCGGCTTTGCTTGCCGGACCGCAGCCCGCTGGGGGTCTCCATTCTACTTGTGGAAAAACGGGGCTGCTGGCAGTCCCGCGCGCGCGTAGCTGCGTGTATATTTCAATTGAAGCAGGTGCTCCCCTTTTTTTTCCTTCAGAACAAAGATAAATCAGTTGGCAAGTCTTATCCCGTGCTAGATCCAGAAAATGTTTGCATTACCGAATGTATTCAGTTTTAGCTCCCTAGACGCAACAACGTGTGAGCCGTTCTTTTTAAACGTTCCCATTATCTTTATCTTTAGTTTTCACCTTGTTAACTGGGCTTATCTTCTAGTGTATTAAACTCGGATACATGCATTTAATCCTAAGGTTTCCTAGACCATTGCTTTGTGCACTGTTGCCTTCAAAAGTTTTACTATTATAAAGCAATTCGTTTCTAGCTGAACTGGAATTCTGTAAAAGCAATGTAAATTTTATTCTTAAACTGTGATTATTGGGGCCTTAGACTTGCTGATAAATTATAAAGCAACTATTAGTTTGTTAGATTCATTGTCTTACACAGGATTTCTAAATCACCTATATCTATTAAACCCATAAAGGCAAATTTGCTTTAGGAGACTATAATTGTTTTCTGAGCAATTTTCATTTAGAAATATTTTCTTTAGAATTCTTCTGCTGCACCACTTTTGTTTTCAGTAAGAGTATTTTGGCTTTTAATAGCCTTTTTGGAAGCCAACAAAGGTAGCATTTTCAACGCAGGGCATTGTGAGTAAAAGAACCATAGAACTCAAAGGTCATCTAGTCCAATCTTTACCTGTGTGGGAAAGGTGAGGTCAAATGAATGTAGGACATCACCTTCTCTGCTCTCAAACTGTTTGACTGAGAGCGTCATTTCAGGGCCTTCTTAAAATGGGAGACCCTGAAGGTGCAACTTGGACATTGACTTTACCAATGAACTGTGGGTACCATATTCCTTCTGCAGGCATTCTGTAGTATTTCCTGGGGCAGCTCATGCAGCCACTTGTACAGTCATTGCTGGCAATGCCAACTCTTTTTTCCCTTCGCCCAAGGACAGTGGGCAGATTCCCATTGACCATCTATCTGTTCATAACACCTCAAGGAGCCAGAAGGGCCATCTCAATCCAGATAATCAGTTTGTACAGCCAGAATGTGTCATCAATAGAGAACAAGATGGTATGTTGTAAAGAGATGGGAAGAAGCAAAGGTCTTCCAGGGCAGGCCAACCAACCCTTGCCTGGAGGGAGGGGGCAGCTGGGGCTGGAATTTGCAGCCTTGAGAATGGCAGAGCGGGAGCAGCAACCAAATGATTCACAGTCAGCTGATCTACCAGGCTGATATTTTTTGTTGCCACATCCTTTCTTCAGATATTTTTATAAAAAAAATTACAAGCAGGGTGGCACGTTGGTTATATATAATTTCAAATTCTCTCTCTCTCTTTCTCTCACTCTCTCACTCTCTCTCTTGCTTTAAACGTATTTCTTTCTTTTCCAGAACAAAATGGTACTTAGTCCCAAGTCATTATGTTCAGCTGTTCCATTTTATTCCTGCTGCTATGGTGGTGCTGTGATTTAAGTGCATTTAAAATGCAAAGCTGCACATGTTCAGGATATTTTTTTAAAAATCATCTGTAGTTGAATTTTTTGCTCAAACGTATTGGGAGTGTAATGAGCAGTATAACAAGGAAGAAGAGTGGAGCTGGGGGAGAAGAGAGACCTTCATTGTGCACATAGCACAGAAGTAGCAGTGCATGGCCTGAGAAGGAGGAAGACCACAAGGTTCTTTGAACCAGTCTTTTCAAGGCCCTTCAAGCTGTATCAGTTCAATCTGTTTCCAGGCACATTTTCAACCAGGTTCTAGGGAAACTGGGGGCTGAACCCTGGCAAGTGAAGGAAGTGGCATCTCTGCCCAGGCCCGCAACTAGGGTTTGTGTCACCTGGGGCAAATATGGATTCCGCGCTCATTTTGGCACCCCCCAGTGCTCATTTTGGTGCCCCCCAGCACGGCGCCTGGGGCACATGCCCCGCTTGCCCCCCCCCCCATTGGGGCCCTGTCTCTGCCCCATGAACCTAAGGGAAAGCCCTCTCCAGAGGCTTCTGAATCATAGGAACTGGGTAGATCTCCGCTGCTGACCATGCCATCAGGAAGCATTGTAGATCATGTCCACAGCAGAAGTTATATATAGAGAAAAAGAAAACACTCCTGAAACAGCTAAATCCAACTTTAAGCTGCCATCATTGCGAAATGGGGATGTTGTGAGGATGTGCTGCTATTAGAAAGATGTGAGGATGAACCCATATTATAGTGCTTTCGTTTTGCAGTAAGCCTGTCCTGATCTGTACTCTTGGAGGAGCCCTTTTGAAAACAATTGTTTATTTGGTTTTACTTCTAAGCAAATCAAATTGATAACTTTAGTCTCCTGATCTACTAATTGGTCTACAGGTAGTCCTCGACTTATGACCACAATTGGGACTGGAATTTCCATTGCTAAGTAATGCAGTTGTTAGGCGAAACATCATGTGACTGTACTGCTTAGTGACGACAGTTCCAGTAGTCCCAGTTGCAGTTGTTCGGCCAGGACAGTGCCATAGTTAGGCGAGGACCTCATGCTTCTCCTGCCCTGCCGCACTCACCTTTGGTTCAATTCCCCCCACCTGCCTACCCCCCCCCTCATTTTTGCCCTTTTGGCTGCTCTGCACTCTGCTGCCTACCCCTGCCACCCCTCTGCTGCCTACCCCTGACCTTCGCCATCTTCTTCCACCTGTGGCTGGCCCAGGATCCTGGGCAAGGGTGCAGCCCCAGGATGTGCATGGTGAGTGTGGCAGGGCTGCAGAGCCTCATCTGCTGAAGAGAGCTTTCCAGGGCTGGCCACGGAGGAGGCAGCGGGACAGTGAGGCACAGCGCTCTCTGTCACCGGGTGAGGCAGGAGAGCCAGTGGTGGCTATCCGGGCGAAGGTGGAGTCTATGTGGGAGGCGCTGTTTGGGGTGGTAGTGGAATGGGAGAAAGTGGAGGGATGCAGGCTTACTGGAGGTACAGTGCGCTCTCTGAAGCTTATGTTGGAAGGGCTCCTGGAAAACCGGCCTGTGGGCTTCAGTGATTTGTGGAGGCAAGCCCAGCACTGACAGAGCCTACCTGCAGGCCCCCTGCTTGCTCTCATGAATGGCCAGCAGCTTCCAACGTGCTGAAGCCCACAGACCAGTTCTCCAGGGGTGCTTCCTGCACGTGCTCTGCAGCTCATGGTGGAAGCTTCTGGCCATTCGTGAGGCCTTGCAGGAGGAAGGCTGGGCTGAGAGCAAGCAGAGGGCCTGTGGGTAGGCTCTGGGGGCTTCAGTGAGGGGCGGAGGCAAGCCCATTGCCATTCTTGTGATGCTTTGGAAGACCCCAGAAGCTTTCCGAAGGCTTTCTGAAGCGCTGCAGGAACAGGTAGTGTGATTTGGAGAACAGCACGAGTGGCCTTGGGAAGAAGGCCTGGGGCGACCAGCAGATGCCTGGCATAGGGCCAGGCCAGGCGCAGCTTGTCAGCAGTGGAAGGACGATGGCAAAGGTCAGCTGGGCATGGCAGCTGACCGGAGCACAGGGCGGTGGCAGCAACTGGGGCTTTGTGCTGTGGTCCTGGGATGGCTGGCCACAGTGTGGGCCTCAAGGCAGCATTTCTCAGTGGCACTGGGGCTGAAGTAGAGGCCTGCTGAAGGCCCTGGGCCTCTACTTCAGTCCCAGCCCCACTGCTACCGCTGAGGAGTGCTGCTATGTAAGTTGCCAAAAGGTCATAGATGGGGGAAGAGCAGCCATGGGGGAGGCGACGACGACTGCGGAACACAGAGAGATGGCACTGTCAGAGGGACTGCCAACCAAATACGGGGATTTCGCCGTTTTCGGCGAGAAAGAGGCGGACAAACTCCCCCCCCACAGAAAGACGGACTGCACCATTGAATTGGTCCCGGGGGTACCCCTACCCAAACCAAAAATATATGCTATGACCCAGCGAGAGCTGGCAGCATTAAGGGACTTCGTAGACAAAAACTTGGTGAGAGGTTTTATCGAGCCAGCAAACTCTCCGGTGGGAGCGCCAGTCCTCTTTCGCGAGAAAAAGGACAGGTCATTGCGGCTCTGTACAGACTACCGCGGATTAAACGCAGCAAGCATTTCAAATAAATACCCCTTACCCTTAATAAAGGACATCTTGTCCCACCTGGTAAAGGGTAAGGTATTCTCCAAACTGGACATAAGGGAAGCCTACTACCGCATACGGATACGGGAGGGGGATGAGTGGAAGACTGCTTTCAACTGCCCATTGGGGGCGTTTCAATATAAGGTACTCTCATTCGGACTGGCAGGAGCACCGGGGGTATTCATGCAGTTAATTAATGAGGTCCTGCGTGACCACCTTTTTAAGGGGGTTTTGGTTTACCTCGACGATGTATTGATCTACACAGAAACAGAACGTGAGCACGAACGCTTGGTAAAAGAAGTGCTCAAGAAACTTCGCAAGGCAGAGCTGTTCGTTAAGCTCTCCAAGTGCGAGTTTCATAAAAAACAAATTGACTACCTAGGGTATAGGATTTCAGCTAAAGGGATAGAAATGGACCCCAGCAAGGTCCAAGCCATCCTGGCGTGGGAGCACCCACGCATGAGGAGACAACTGCAAAGCCTCCTTGGATTCACTAATTTCTACAGGGGGTTCACGCCCAGGCTGGCAGAGACTATTTTGCCCCTAACTAACCTGCTAAAAACTAAGGGCTTGGGGGACACGCGCAAATCGAGAAACCCGGGGGCGCTACTGAACTGGACAGCTGACTGTCAAACGGCATTCGAGAGACTGAAAAACCTCTTCACAGCTGAGCCAGTGCTACAACACCCCGACCCCACCAAGCCTTTTGTGGTGCAGGCAGATGCCTCTGACTTTTCCATCGGAGCCATCCTGCTTCAAAAGGACTCAGACAACCACCTAAAACCCTGCGCCTACCTTTCCCGCAAATTCTCCGAAACAGAGCAGAGATGGCACATATGGGAAAAGGAGGCATTTGCAGTAAAGACAGCTCTGGAAACATGGTGGCACCTGCTGGAAGGGGCCACCTGCCCCTTCGAGGTCTGGACGAACCACAAGAACCTGGAGGCACTCAGCACGCCAAAACGGCTCAGCCCGAAGCAGGTGCAATGGGCTCAGTTCTTCAGCCGGTTCAATTTCACGCTGAAATTCATACCGGGCAAGAAAAACTTCTTGGCAGACGCCCTTTCCCGATGGCCACAGGACGACACGCAAGCCTCCGACATCGTGGGGACAGTATGGACCGAGAAACAGCTCGGCTGCCCAGCTGTCACGCGTAGCCAGACAAGGAATCAGCGCACGCCAGCACAAACGGCGGGGAGCGATCGGAGCCAGCGCTCAATTTCACCGAACTGGCAACAAAGACTCACACAAGCACTACAGCAAGATACATGGTTGCAAAACAACCGACAACATGTATCTTTTAAAGACAACATCGCCTGGAAAGGGAAAGCCTTGTACGTGCCCGAATCACTGCGGGGGGAGATCTTACATAGATCGCACGATGACAAATCTGCAGGGCATTTTGGGTTTGTAAAAACCCTCCACCTGACGAGGAGGCAATTTTGGTGGCCAAACCTCAGAAAAGACGTAAAAGACTACGTGGCCAACTGCCCCATATGTGCCACCACCAAACGGAAAGGAGGGAAACCCCACGGGCTGCTACAGCTGGTAGCCAGCCCCTCCCGCCCATGGGAAGAAATTTCCATGGATTTCATTGTGGACCTCCCACCCAGCCAAAGAAAAACTGTGATATGGGTGGTAAAAGACTATTTCTCGAAACAGGCACACTTCATCCCGTGCGCAACTATCCCCTCCGCACAACAACTGGCACGTTTGTTCCTAACACACATATACAGAATCCACGGTGCCCCCTACAGGTTGGTGACCGACAGAGGCACACAGTTCACGTCAAAGTTTTGGCGGGAATTTTTAAAACTAATCGGAACCAAGCAAGCACTGTCCACTGCGTGGCACCCACACACGGACGGATCTACAGAGATCCTAAACTCAACACTTGAACAGTTCCTGAGGGCATTCATAAATTATCAACAGGACAACTGGGTAGACCTACTACCTTTTGCAGAGGTGGCCTATAATAATGCGGTACACCAGAGCACTGGCCACACCCCATTTAAGGTGGTCTATGGAAGGGATTTTGTACCGATACCAGAATTGCCGCAACCTGAAACCCTGCCCTGCTCACCAGACGATTGGGCGGCACAGCTGGCAACAACCTGGCCAATCATCCAAACGGCCCTAGCAGACGCACAAACCACGTACAAAAAATATGTGGACAACCACAGGGCGGAGGCACCGAACTACAAAGTGGGAGATAGGGTCTACCTCTCCACTAAGTTCATAAAGACCTCACAACCCTCGAAGAAATTGGCACCGAAATTCATTGGACCTTTTAAAATCATACAGGTAATCAACCCAGTTACCTTCAAACTGGAACTGCCTTACAATTTGAGACGGGTCCACCCAGTGTTTCACTGTGCACTACTGAAGCCAATGAGCACATCCAAATGGCATACGGAAGAACCTCCGCCCCCACCCGTAATGATAGACAACCAACAACATTTTGAAGTAAAAGAAATACTGGACTCAAGAAAGCAAAGAGTTAAGCTGCAATACCTCGTTAAATGGAAACATTTCCCACACCCAGAGTGGGTCCAGGCACGACATGTCATGGCTAGACAACTAACAAGACAGTTCCACGAGGCATACCCTGAGAAACCAGCACCATAAGAACATCTTTGGGGGGGCAGCATGTCATGACCTCGTTGCAAGGCACAAAGAGCCTCACAACGTAGATCATAATCATTAAGGAAAAGAGGAAGGAGATAATCAAACCAGGGATTAACAGAAGCACCCAAAAGCACCCACACCCATGGACCCATAGGCAGCTGAAAAGAAAGACGTCAGAGGAACGAAGATAAGACGCACCTGGTGCCCCGGAGGACACAACCGTCGCTGGGAGACAAAAGAAGACACTGGGAAAACGCCCAGGCAGCCATCAAGGGTCCCATCAAGAGGGATCGGGTCAAAGCAGGGTGGGGAAGCCTGGGGCAATACAGGAGGGTATAAAAGGGGCACCCCCACACCACCTACCCCGTTCCCGTTTTTCGTTCTGTCAGCTATCATTCCAATAAACCAGAAATCCTTAATACCCATTAAGTGAGTCTGTGTCTTATTGTGAAGCAAGGCTGGCCCTGACACTTCGAACGGGGTTTTCCCCGTGCTCGTGTGGACGGCGTTATTGTATGCGACTTCTGCGAACGGGAGCAGTTCGACCCAGTCGTCTTGGTGGTAGTTGGTGTATGAGCGTATGAATTGTTCCAGGGTGGCATTGAGGACCTCTGTGGCTCCGTCCGTCTGGGGGTGCCAGGCCGTGGATAGGGCTTGTTGGGTCCCCGTCAGCTTTAGGAAGGCCCGCCAGAATTTCGAGGTGAATTGTGTGCCCCTGTCGGTCACCACACGTGCGGGACATCCGTGTAACCTGTACACGTGTATAAGGAAGAGTTTGGCTAGTTGCTGGGCGGACGGGACCGATGAGCAGGGGATGAAGTGGGCCTGTTTCGAAAAGTAGTCTTTCACCACCCAAATGGCCGTTTTCTTCTGGCTGGGTGGGAGATCTACTATGAAATCCATGGAGATTTCCTCCCATGGGCGGGAGGGCTCCGCCACCGTTTGTAAAAGTCCCGGGAGCTTACCTGGTGCCCGGTTGGCCCTGGCGCATGTCGGGCAGGACGCTACATAGGCTTTCACGTCCCGTCTCAGCGCGGGCCACCAGAATTGACGTCGTGTTAGATGCAGGATCTTTAGGAACCCGAAGTGTCCCGCTTGCTTGGTGTCATGGGATCTGCGCAAGATCGCCTGGCGTTGCGAGTCTGGGACATATATTCTGCCTTCCCCCCATGCCAGGTCCTGTGCCATCGTCACCTTGTCGGGGTTTGCTAGTAGCCAGGGGTCGGTTTTGAGGGCGGCGGTGAGGTCCGCGTGTATCCCCCCTGGCAGTTGCGGTTGGTGCCGTCTGGTCGCTGGTTGCCCCACCGTCGGTTGCGCCGTGGGGTTGGGCTGCCTCCGAGCGCCGCTCCGGGTGGTCACAGCCATCCCCAGCTGGGAAACGGATAGGACCGTCCCAATCATATCTGGGGCGGGCTCTTCGTCTTGGGGCAGTCGGGAGAGGGCGTCAGCCAGGAAGTTCTTTTTGCCCGGCATGAACTTCAGCTGAAAGTTAAAGTGGCTGAAGAATTGGGCCCATCTGACCTGTTTTGGGCTGAGGCGTCTGGGTGTCCGGAGGGCTTCGAGGTTCCGGTGGTCTGTCCAGACCTCGAATGGTTGGGTGGCTCCTTCCAGTAGGTGCCTCCATGTTTCTAGCGCCGATTTTACTGCGAAGGCTTCCTTCTCCCACACGTGCCAACGCCTTTCTGTCTCTGAGAATTTCCTCGACAGGTAGGCGCATGGTTTCAGGACTCCTGTGGGGTCCTTTTGGAGTAGGATGGCCCCCAGGGAGAAGTCTGAGGCGTCGGCTTGGACCACGAACGGCCGTTCTGGGTCCGGGTGCGCGAGGATTGGCTCCGTGGTGAACAGCGCTTTCAGCCTGTTGAATGCGGTTTGGCACGTGGGAGTCCAATTTAGTACTGTCCCTGGGTTCTTGGCGCGTCGTGTGTCCCCCACCCCTTTAGTTTTGAGGAGGTCTGTTAGGGGGAGGGCTATCTCTGCGAACCCCCGTGCGAATGACCTGTAGAAATTCGCGAAGCCGAGGAAGCTCTGGAGTTGGCGCCTGTTACGGGGGCGTTCCCAATTCACCACCGCCTCGACTTTTGTGGGGTCCATCTCTATGCCTTCCCTGGAGATTCGGTACCCCAGGTAGTCTAGGCGTGCTTTATGGAATTCGCACTTTGAGGGTTTGGCATAGAGTTTCGCCCTTTTTAGCTTCTCGAGGACTTGTCTGACTAGGGTCACGTGTTCCTCGTGCGTCTTGGAGTAGATGAGGACGTCGTCTATGTAGACCAGGACCCCTTTGAACAGGTGTTCATGCAGAACCTCATTGATGAGCTGCATGAACACCCCCGGGGCCCCTGCTAGTCCGAATGGCAGCACTTTGTACTGAAAGGCGCCTAGGGGGCAGTTGAACGCAGTTTTCCATTCGTCCCCCTCCCTGATTCGGATTCGGTAGTACGCCTCGCGAAGGTCCAGCTTGGAGAATACTCTGCCCGTGGACAGGTGGGCGAGCATGTCTTTCATGAGGGGTAAGGGGTATTTATTGGATAGGGAAGCTGCGTTGAGGCCCCGGTAGTCGGTGCAGAGCCGTAGGGTGCCGTCTTTTTTCTCCCGGAATAAGATGGGCGCTCCGACCGGTGAGCATGCCGGCTCTATGAAGCCCCTCTCCAGGTTTTTGTTGATGAACTCCCGGAGGGTTGTCATCTCCTTCGGGGTCATCGAGTAAATCTTCAGCCTAGGTAAGGGGACATCGGGCAGCAGGTCAATCCTACAGTCCGTCTTGTGGTGGGGGGGTAGTTGATCAGCTTCCGCCTCTCCGAAGACCTCTGAGAAGTCAGCGTATTGCTCTGGTAGGTCTTCTGGGGTAGCTATGTTGTCTTGGGTTGCCGCCTCTGCCCGTCCCACAGTGGGGTTGGTCCTGCCCGCCGGAACTGGCGCCCGGTACGCGCCGTCGTCGAATTGGAAGGTGCGGGTCTTCCAGTGGATGCGCGGGTTGTTTGTCGCGAGCCATGGTATTCCCAAGACTACGATGGGCCGCCCTATGTGGGTTACCACGAACGATGTTCGTTCGGTGTGGGTGCCCATTTGTAGGGTGACCGGCTCGGTCTGCATCGTGGCTGGTTTCCCTCCCGCTGTTGAGCCGTCCAGCTGGCGGAATGCCAGCGGCGTGGGGAGGGGGAGGCAGCGTAGGTCGAGCTTGGCGACTATGTCGGGGTGGATCAGGTTTTTCGAGCACCCCGAGTCCACTAGTGCCGCGGCCGTGGTGGCTCTGTTGCCCACGGAGAGCTTGATTGCCGCCATTATTATGGAGCTTTCGTCGCTCTGTCGACGTGATTTGCGCCTCTGTCCCACCACCTGCCTCGCGGCACGTTTTAGGGCAGGCGGGGAGCATTTCCCGCCGGCTGGTCTGGGTCTACGGCGTCCTCTCCCCCCAAGTAAGCGTCCCAGCCTTCGTCCGGTGTCGCTGTGGCTCCGGTCATTCGGCGGTGGGGGGGTGGCGGCGGGTTCGTTGGTTTGAGGCTAGGTTTCAGTGCGGGTTTGGGAGCGCTAGCTAGTGTTCGGTTGGAGAAGCAATCTGCCGTTTTGTGCCCCATTTTTCCGCACCTCCCGCAGGGTCCACAAGTAAATTTCTTCCTTTGATATGTGGGACCAGCCGGCCCCAAGTGTGGCGCAGGTACCTTTGGGCTGGTGTTGGTTTTGTCTCCTGTCATCGCCATTAGGAAGGTGCGGTGCGCGTGTTCCGCTCTCCCCGCGAGGTGGATCCAGCCTTGCAGAGTCTCCGGGTCGTCCCGGTAGAGAGCCCATTGGAGTACCTCACGGTTGAGGCCCCGTTTGAACATTTCTAGCAGGGTGGTCTCGGACCAGTCGTTGATCTTCCCTGCGAGGGCTTTAAATTCGAGGGCGTAGTCCGGGACAGTTCGTGCGCCCTGTTTGAGGCTTTGGAGTGCGCTTTTAGCCCTCTCTTTGGCTAGCAGGTCCTCAAAGTAGCGTTTCATCTCGGTGATGAAGGCATGGAAGTCAGAGAGGGCGGGGGAGTTGGACTCGTCCATTTGGACGTACCAGTCCGCCGCCCTGTCTTGTAGTTTGATCGCCACGGCTGCGATCTTGTCCGCTTCTGAGTTAAAGGAGTGTCCGTGCCGCCCCATGAACTCCCTGGCGTTCGTGATGAAGAACAACAGTTTCGCGGGGTTCCCGTCGAAGAAAATGGGGAAGTCCTTTGGGGCTCGGGCGTTCGGTGAGTCCCCTCTTCTCGCTTCCCGACCCATGGCTTCGTCCGCCTGGGACGCTTGTTGGTTAGCATTTGGCCTATGGGGGTGCGACGACCCGCTCGGGGTGTGGATCGGGGTGTGTACCTGCACGGGAACGTAGATGTAAGGTTTGGGGGACATCAGCGATTGCAGCATGGTCCTGAGGTCCCTTAGCTGGGCCTCCATGGCCGCGAGTCTGGCTTGTGTTTCCCCGTCCGAGATCTGCGCTGCATCTGGGGTCGGATCTGTCGGTGTTTCCGCAGGGTTGAGCCGCCGGTGGGGTTCAGGCGTTCCCGTCCGCTGGTCAGCTTCCTCCATTTGGAAGTGAATCGGCTGGGTTGCCTCTCCGTCCTCCACCGTGCTTGCCGCAGTTGGGCTGACGCTCCACGCCTGTGGCTGGGGTGCGATGTGGGGTGGGGGGGTCTCCGCGGGTCTCAGGAGGTATGTTGCTCCCTCCCGTGGCCGGGTCGCCTCCGCCTCCGCCTCCCTCTGGGGTTGGAGCGGAGGCTCGGGGTGGGCCGGGAGGGTGTCCGTGGCTCCTGGGGTCCGCGGTGCCTCTGGCCTCAATTGGTCCTCCTCCGCTTCTTGCCGTGCGGTTCGCCCGCCTTGGCCACGATGCGTCGGCCCCATCGCTCGCGTTCTTCTTGCCGTCTATTCCTCCCGCGGCTCGTTGTTGTCCGGTGGGGCTCGGCGAGGCTGAGTTTGTGACTCTCAGCTTTATGTCATGCGCTGCCTACCGCTGAGTAAAACACAGACGCTGATTCGGAGAAGAGCAGGTTCAGGTTTATTCAAACGTAGTGTCAGACGCGAAAAAAGCTGAGAGTGAAGGGAGCGCGCCGGTGCGGGGTTTAAATACCCCGCGCCGGTCAGCGCCCCCTCACCTTGGGTTGCGTCATCCCCCCTTTGTCCTGCATGCTTTCGTGCCGGTAGGTGAAGGGTTGCGGGGCCCCAGCTGGTGCCCCGGGATTGCCCATAATCTGTTTCTTCCTTCAGCCGGTGATTGCTGTCAGCTGGGCGATCTCCGTTGCGCTTTGCTGACAGTTTAGGTGTGCCTCGTGATCCGCCCTGTCTTTGTCTTTCCTTCTTCCTCTTTTGTGTCCTGATGGCTGAATCATCCGGCCGGGGTCTGTGTCTGTTGTTGTGCGTGCTATGCTTATCTTAAGTCCCTTCCTCTGCTTCCTCGGTATTGTCATGTGTGCCATTGTGCTGATGTCTTCAGCTCAACGGCACTCATGACACAACCACAGATGCTGAAGAAACTGAAGTAGAGCAGTTCTATGAGGATCTGCAGCACCTACTGGACAACACACCTAAAAGAGATGTTATTTTCATCACAGGAGACTGGAATGCTAAGGTGGGCAGTCAAATGACACCTGGAATTACAGGTAAGTATGGCCTGGGAGAACAAAACGAAGCAGGACATAGGCTGATAGAATTTTTCCAAGACAATTCACTCTGCATAACAAACACTCTCTTCCAACAACCTAAGAGACGGCTTTATACGTGGACTTCACCAGATGGACAACACCAAAATCAGATTGACTACATCCTTTGCAACCAAAGGTGGCAGACATCCATACAGTCAGTAAAAACAAGACCTGGAGCTGACTGTAGTTCAGATCACGAACTTCTTCTTGCACAATTTAGGATCAGACTAAAGAGATTAGGGAAGACCCACAGATCAGCTAGATATGAGCTCACTAATATTCCTAAGGAATATGCAGTGGAGGTGAAGAATCGATTTAAGGGACTGGCCTTAGTAGATAGGGTCCCGGAAGAACTCTGGACAGAGGTTCGCAACATTGTTCAGGAGGCGGCAACAAAATACCTCCCAAAGAAAGAGAAAACCAAGAAGGCAAAATGGCTGTCTGCTGAGACATTAGAAGTAGCCCAAGAAAGAAGGAAAGCAAAAGGCAACAGTGATAGGGGGAGATCTGCCCAATTCAATGCAAAATTCCAGAGGTTAGCCAGAAGAGATAAGGAATTATTTTTAAACAAGCAATGTGCAGAAGTGGAAGAAGACAATAGAATAGGAAGGACAAGAGACCTCTTCCAGAAAATTAGAAACATCGGAGGTAAATTCCAGGCCAAAATGGGTATGATCAAAAACAAAGATGGCAAGGACCTAACAGAAGAAGAAGAGATCAAGAAAAGGTGGCAAGAATATACGGAAGATCTGTATAGGAAGGATAACAATATTGGGGATAGCTTTGACGGTGTGGTCAGCGAACTAGAGCCAGACATCCTGAAGAGTGAGGTTGAGTGGGCCTTAAGAAGCATTGCTAACAGCAAGGCAGCAGGAGAGGATGGTATCCCAGCTGAACTGTTCAAAATCTTGTGAGATGGTGCTGTCAAGGTCCTGCATGCTATATGCCAGCAAATTTGGAAAACACAAGAATGGCCATCAGATTGGAAAAAATCAGTTTATATCCCCATACCAAAAAAGGGAAACACTAAAGAATGTTCAAACTATCGAACAGTGGCACTCATTTCACATGCCAGTAAGGTAATGCTCAAGTTCCTGCAAGGTAGACTTCAGCAATTCATGGAACGAGAATTGCCAGATGTACAAGCTGGCTTTAGAAAAGGCAGAGGAACTCGGGACCAAATTGCCAATATCTGCTGGATGATGGAAAAAGCCAGGGAGTTTCAGAAAAACGTCTATTTCTGTTTTATTGACTATTCTAAAGCCTTTGACTGTGTGGACCATAACAAATTGTGGCAAGTTCTTAGTGGTATGGGGATACCAAGTCATCTTGTCTGCCTCCTGAAGAATCTGTATAACGACCAAGTCGCAACAGTAAGAACAGACCACGGAACAATGGACTGGTTTAAGATTGGGAAAGGAGTACGGCAGGGCTGTATACTCTCACCCTACCTATTCAACTTGTACGCAGAACACATCATGCGACATGCTGGGCTTGAGGAATCCAAGGCTGGAGTTAAAATTGCTGGAAGAAACATTAAGAATCTCAGATATGCAGACGATACCACTTCGATGGCTGAAAGCGAAGAGGAACTGAGGAGCCTTATGATGAAGGTGAAAGAAGAAAGTGCAAAAGCTGGCTTGCAGCTAAACCTCAAAAAAACCAAGATTATGGCAACCAGCTTGATTGATAACTGGCAAATAGAAGGAGAAAACGTAGAGGCAGTGAAAGACTTTGTATTCCTAGGTGCGAAGATTACTGCAGATGCTGACTGCAGTCAGGAAATCAGAAGACGCTTAATCCTTGGGAGAAGAGCAATGACAAATCTTGATAAAATAGTTAAGAGCAGAGACATCACACTGACAACAAAGATCCACATAGTTAAAGCAATGGTGTTCCCCGTAGTAACATATGGCTGCGAGAGCTGGACCATAAGGAAGGCTGAGAGAAGGAAGATTGATGCTTTTGAACTGTGGTGTTGGAGGAAAATTCTGAGAGTGCCTTGGACTGCAAGATCAAACCAGTCCATCCTCCAGGAAATAAAGCCAGACTGCTCACTTGAGGGAATGATATTAAAGGCAAAACTGAAATACTTTGGCCACATAATGAGAAGACAGGACACCCTGGAGGAGATGCTGATGCTAGGGAGAGTGGAAGGCAAAAGGAAGAGGGGCCAACCAAGGGCAAGATGGATGGATGATATTCTAGAGATGATGGACTTGTCCCTGGGAGAGCTGGGGGTGTTGATGACTGACAGGAAGTTCTGGCGTGGGCTGGTCCATGAAGTCACGAAGCGTTGGAAGCGACTAAATGAATAAACAACAAAATGGAGGCTCTGGTTTGTGTTGCAACTTGAGGAAGCCAAAGCTTTCAGTCACAGGAGCCTGCCAAGCAAAGTACTTTAGGCCTCTGCCCTCAGCACAGTAAACAGATTGCCTCTTCCACCTTCCCAAGGACAATTCAATGGACTACATAATGCTGCCAATAGGCCCTTTGTGGAGAAGCTTTCCCTTTGTCTGCTTTAACTGTCCTGCTTTTCTTTGCCTAATCACATTAGCAGCTAAAGAAATTCTGATGTCAGAATCCCTGTAATTAGGACCAATAACAGCTAAATTTCTAGAATATTGGAGAAGAGGCCGTGGTTGCAGCCAAACACAAGTAACTGTGGTGAGAACCAAACCACTTGCATTCAGAGATCTAGTTGTGCATCTCAGATTGTGCAGCCTACTCAGATTTATTTAAACCTGTGGTTTAGAGGGACATGAAGAAGTGTTGTATACTGATGCACTTTTTGCCTTCTCAGCTTCCCTGCATATTCAGTGCAGGGAATATTCATCGTCATCCTGGTTTGGAGGGATTCATCAAGTTGGCTGGTTTGGATGTAGAAGGGAGCCATACATGAAATCACATGACACATTGAAGAGAAGGAAGATGGTATGGGGTTCACAGTGGCTTTGAGGACCACCTTGCTATAGTTAGCATCTTGTATAACCACTAGAGTCTTTCAAGGCCATTTATGGATTCAGGACAATCCATGAACTTAAACTCACTGTCTTTCCTTGCAGTGGTTCAGAAATTATTAGCAACAGTGCCATGTTTGTTTACAGTTACATCAATTCAATATGGCACTAATCTCAAAATTATAACAGCATGGAAACATTTTGTTCTCTTGGTCATACCTTTGACCGGTTTTGATTAGACTGTGATGATCAGATACACCTTTCCATTGCCTTATTGTTTGTCTCTTTCTTACATGGTATTTTTCATATTGTTAATTAAGTTTGTGCCATCAGATCATAGTTCCAGCTTCATCCCAAATGCCAGGGCTCTCTTTGAAATATGTGAAAATATAAATCTAAGGAAAGTCATTGTTCTCAGCATGAACAGATAGTTTTCCCATCCGACCAAATAAATCACAATTAGCAGCAAAGGATGATGTTCATGTTTTATGCATGGATAAAATGGAGAAAAGAGGGTTTGTGTTTGATCTTCATGACCTCCTGGGGCTGTAGGGAGGCAAGCTGGGTTTCTAAACCTAAATTTGGGTCACAAAACAATATTCCTAAGAATAATCAATGAGTGCTTATTACTAATCGACTTCCACCATTTACATGACTGCAAATAAAAAACACACCTTCCGTATATTTCTAGGGATTTATCTTCGTAGGCATGTGAGGAAATGACAGAGCTCTTTCTGAAAGTGATGTTTAGTAAATTGGTAGGAAGGAATTTCTGCAAGAGCATATGCTGGGGTTTGAAATCTCCCATCTCTTTATGACAACATATTTCCTATTCTTGTTACAATTTTGTATTATCTCTTTGCTGCAATGCATACAGATTCATGGGAAGATGTACTGAGGATTAGGAGGAATTCAGTGTAAAGCAAATGTCTGTCCTTCCTTCCTTCCTTCCTTCCTTCCTTCCTTCCTTCCTTCCTTCCTTCCTTCCTTCCTTCCTTCCCCCCTACAGTACTGAAAGAGCAAAAGCTTTAGTTTGCAGAGCAGCAGAATACCCTCAAGAGTTTTCATGCAAAGTGTCAACCTTTGCCAGGCAAAGTTGAATGCAATGTTTTGAATTAACTTCTCTGAAGCATGTTAAATAAACAAAATGACCTTTGATTCAACTGTCAAGAGGAAGCCAGTGGACTGACTTTAAGGGGAAAGGGTGGGAGGGAGTGCTTGAAAGAAGACTGCAGCTTGTGGGGAGATGGCAACAGAGCTTTGGAGGCTCCCTGTTTTGTGGAAGAGCCCCTAGATCAGAAGATGCCATCAGGCTTGGCATGCTTTTGGTCCCATTCTGCAGGACAGTGTCATCTTTTGGGACCCGGATAGCACACCTTCTCTGTCACTACATCTGCCCTCTGGAAAACATTCCCTCTGAGATCTCTATAGTCTACAGTCCCAACCCTACCTTGTAGCCCAGGTTCTGGGCTAGGATGTTACATGAGCTCACTATTGAATCTGAGTAGTCTTTATGGCTAAAATGGTGTGGTTTTTATCCCCTGGTCTGGCCATCTTTATGGTAATTTTAAACTATATCATTGGTTTTAACTCTTGTAAGTCACCCAGAGCCTTGTCTGAGTGGGCGGATATAGAAATTGAAATGATAAATAAATAGATATAACACACACACACCCAGCACCAGTGTGAATTTCCTGCTTATCTTGCTGTGTTTTGTTTTTTAAAGTGTTCTTCTATCACAGTGGCAAGCTCAGATGCAAAGCAGATACCCAATGACAGAGAATATTTTTTTCTTTGTAGATAAATAAGAGGCTTTAGACAGCAGTCCAGTCATTCTGCAAGCATTCAAAGTTTGTTTGTTGAAAAGTATCTTGCAATTGTTACAGGTGTGCACACCACATACTTTCACTGAGTGAAATGGTTTAAATGGAGAACATCCCACTTACTGTGTCTCATTGTGAGCACAACCATCTTAATATGTCATGCTCCATTTGAAAGTTACTTCATCACAAGGCCACTAATTAACACAATAGGATTGTGCTCAACAGGATGAATAATTTTTCGATGTGTCATTTGCCAGCAATTTATTTCCACAAAAGGAGGTGTCTTTCCTCTATAGTCTTTCCATGTTAGAGAGCCATTTGAATGACGCACCCCAGAAAGAGAGTCATTCAGAATTCAGATTTCAACTCTGTTACAGGCCCATTTGCAGTACTAAGAATGAGCACTATTATAATGGTAAAATTAGCACTCGCAATTTATCATCGTTCAGCAGCTGGCCAGCAAATGAAGACTTCCAGGACAAATTCTAAAAGTCTCAAGCAGAGCTTCTGACCCCTTTTCGCAGTTTTTTTAAAACTTCCTTTGATGCTTCTCCATACACTGACTTTCCCAGCCATATGAAATGTCCCTCAGCAGTCCTGTTTTTCCTTTAATCTGGTCAGCCCTCAGTGTCCCATTAAAGGAAACACTAACAGCCCCCAGTGCAACTTTTCCTTGGATCCTTTAAAGCAGCCTTCTTCAACTACACACCCTCCAAATATGCTGGATTGTAGCTGCACAATATAGGATTTGTCCAATGTATCAGAAGGATGCTTCAGAACACAGGGAGGCTGTCCATGACATCAGTTTCTTCTTTTTTGTCAAAGAATGTTAACATCACTGGCAGATGTCTTGTAGACATGAGCACACTTTTTTTCTTGTCTCCTTTTACTAGCTTGCAAGGAAATGTTGCATCTTGGAGGTTACAATAAAAGAAAGAACAAGATGTCAGCTTTTGATTTGAAGGAACAATATGAAGATTTTGAATTATAAAGATATGGGGATTAATGTTCTATAAACAATCTGTTTTTAACTGCTTTTTAAAAAAATCTTAATTGGGGACTCACATTCACACCCTACTGATCTGAGTAAAAATGTATTTTTAAAAAGTCTGGTTTAGGAATATACTGTGTAATGTTGAAAATGTCTCTCTGTGTTTCTTGGAACTAAAGTCAGCCCAGGTTACTATGAATTCCAGTGACTAAGAGCCTTTCTCCACTGCACCTGACTGCCACATGGCCTGCAAGCCTATATTCTGCAGTACCTTCAGCCTCAACCCAGCTTGAAATTGTTCTTTTCTGCCTCAGGGTTAAAGTTGTGTTTTCCCTTTTAAGCAGGCAACACCAAATGGTGGATGGAGAAGGCCAGATTACCCCCTTGTGGCTAGCAGTGGCACCTTTGCATGAATGCAGCCCAATGCACTTCAGTGACCATATGGTTGGTGTTGCAGCTAGGTGACTCCTAGAGGGTGAGATCAACCCAGCTCCTATGGGCGTGCCCCTCCCTCCAGGTCATGGGTGCAAGTCTTTTAAAATAGCCTGAAAACAGTGCAGGGGGGTGGTTGTAAGGTGAAGTGGGAGGGACCTCTTCCACTGCCTTGGGCACACACACGCACTTTGCTTATCAAGTGGGTTTAGGGCTACTTCTGAACAATGGTTCAGCACTCTTCTGAAGTGCTGAAGGTGCAGAAGTAGCTTGAAAAACAATTGATAGGTTGGGATGGGACAAGTGCTTATGTGCCATCTCTCCTGCTAACTCTACAACCCCTCCAGAAACTGTCAGCTGTTTTTCAGGCAGCTATCTCTCCACTGTGTTTTGACAGGTGGCTAAAACTTTGGTTCCAACCATCTGTCCAAACTGCCTCTTCCTCAGACCATTTGAAGAAGAGGGATTGGTAGATTGTTTTCCTGCCAGTTGTTGCCATTAGCAGGAGGGTGGGAAACAAAGTCAAGAAATCCAACAATTTTGTTTCTTAGCTTGCCCTCTCCCAAGCAAATAAGGACACCATCATTTGGTGACATCATTACATGGTAGGGTAAGGATTGGCACTGGTGAAAGGTCCCCTGTGCAAGCACCGAGTCATGTCTGACCCTTTGGGGGGACGCCGCTTTCGCAACATTTTCTTGGCAGACTCTAGCGGGGTGGTTTGCCATGGCCTTCCCCAGTTGTCCCTTCCCCAGCAAGCGGGGTGCTCCTTTTACCAACCTTGGAAGGACGGAAGGCTGAGTCGACCAACCGGCTACCCGAGAATCCAGCTTCCGCTGGGATCGAACTCGGGTCGCAGGGAGAGTTTTGGTTGCAATGCTGCTGCCTACCACTCTGCGCCACATGAGGCTCTCTAGGGATTGGCACTAGGGACAGCAAATTTAATGCTGGTATAACGTTCAACCAGCTCAAGGATTGCTGGATAGCACTTTAAAACTGTTGTGTGCCTTGTGTTGGTTGCCGATTTAAAATTGTGGTTGTAACCCATGAAGCCTTATATGGCCTGGTGTCAAGCTACTTGCAGGACTGCCTTCTGCAGCCCAAATCTGATAAATGTGTCTGGGGAAAAAACTACTAGTTTTTTCCCCTCACTTCCATTAAATTGGGGAACTAAGTCAGGATTTGGTGTCTTTCTACTATGGTGCCTGTGCTATGGAACAGCCTTCCCTTAGAAGGTAGGTGCACTCCAATGTTGGTTACCTTCAAAAGGTTGGTTAAGGTACAGCTCTTCTGGGAGCCTTTTTTGCACTATACTGGGTAATACTGTCAAGAAAATAGATCGAATGCTGCTCCAGTTGCTTTTAAAATGGTTGTTTATTTATTTATTTTAATCTGTTCAATTGTGTCTGATTCTGGGTGGCTGCCTGGACAAACCTCGGAAGTTTTCTTGGCAAGGTTTTTCAGAAGTGGTTTGCCATTGCCTCCCTCCTAGGGCTGAAAGGGAGGGACTGGCGCAAGGTCACCCAGTGCCTAAAGCGGGACTAGAACTCCCAGTCTCCTGGTTTCTAGCCTGGTGCCTTCACCACTAGACCAAACTGGCTGTCTATTTTAATTTTAGTAATTATTTTTTGTTGTTGAATGTGAATAGCTTATTCTGTACTGTGGATGCTTTCCATCTGAGGGGTTGTGCATTGCCACGATCCTTTAGAGACAGTGCTGTAACAATTTCAATAACAACGTGGCAGTAGGAAGAGCCCCAAACTCTGTTCAAGCTTGCCTTAACTCCTAAGACTGTCTCAGCAGCAAACCTACACTGGGACACCGATTTCAGGACTTATAGCAGAGATTGTCATGCAGCGTCTGGAAAGGATAGCACTCCCCCACATACAACCCAAAGTATGGATCCGGTACGCAGATGACACTTTTGTCATAATACAAAAGAAACAACTGGAAGAAACCCATAAAACTATCAGTAACATCTTTAATGGAATAAAATTCACAACGGAGGAAAAAAACAACTCACTACCATTCCTGGACATCCTCATCAGTAGAGGAAATGATGGTAAGTTAGAAACACAAGTCTACAGGAAAGCTACCCACACCAACCAAGTGCTCCACTACCAAAGTAACAATCCAACCTCCCACAAGAGAAGCTGTGTGAGAACATTATTCAGACGAGCACTTACACACTGCAGCAACCCAGAACACCAGAAAAAGGAAAAAGATCATCTGTACAGCATCGTCCAACAAAGTGGATACCCGCTCAACTTTATCAAAAAGTGCCTCACCACCCAACCCACTACAACCCAACCAATGGAAACTATGAAAAGGATAACACTGCCATATATCAGAAACATCTCAGAAACCACCAACAGACTTACAACCGCATGGCATCACCGTAGCACATAAACCAACTAAAACTCTTCAAAACATATTAAGCAAACCAAAAGACCCAATAGTCCAAGAAGAAAAAACAGGAGTTATTTACAACATACAATGCAAAGACTGTAACAGCCACTATGTAGGACAGACAGGCAGAAGACTAGCAGAGCGCATCCATGAACACCAACTAGCAATCAGAAGACACGATGAGAACTCCTTAATCTCACAGCACATGGACAGACTCAACCATAGTTTCAACTGGGAAATTGTGAGCATCCTAAACCAAGCCAAATCCAAAAATGCCAGAGAATTCCTGGAAGCCTGGCACTCAGACAAAGCAGCCATCAACAGACACATAGAGGTGAACAACATTTACATACCATTCAAAAGAGACAATAGAAAAGCCAAAAGACCAGTACACTCCCTTGCCAGCAATCAACACCCAGATATGCAAAAATCAACACTAGGATTAACACCAGATGAACCATCAAACAGCACAATACACCCTAATCAAGGAACGATTAACTCAGGCAATCAACCAAGCAGCAAACAACAGCCTAATCAAAGAACTCCTAAGGAGAGAGAACAACACCCCTACCAACACAGCAGGGCAAGCCACGGTATGTAAACTGAGAGCAAGGCCCACTCCCTCTTCACACTGAAGATGTTGCCTAGTCTGGCAATGAAACATCTGCAAGAAAACAACAAAGCTCAGAGAGCACCAAGGACTCCACATACACTTAGACCCTTGCCATTCCCATTCAGTCAAGTGTTAACCCTCTTCCTGGGCCCATGTCAGGCCCAGCCCAAGAGCGATGAGGAATCAATCCAGCCAAACTTCAGTTCTTTATTTGCTCACACTGTGTAGACAGAATCTTGCCAGGCTAAAGCTACTCTACCTAACCTAAGGGGAAATAACCTGGGAGAGCTCTAGGGCGGGGCTATTCTGAACCTCTTTGTTTTCCCACCATTGCTTCCCGGACTGTGCCTCTTCTTATCGCTCACACCTCCTTGGAATGTGCTCCCTCCTTCCTGAGAACCAGCTGCGTAACTGTAGTCCATCACATCCCCAGATGGCTGCAATCTTGTCTCAGTAATAATGGGCCCTGGGGGTTCATGGGCCAGCAGCTCCTCTAGCTGGATCGAGGGAGGGAGGGAAGGGCCCTTCCTTTCAGGTCTCTAAGACATCCCAGAGGTGGTCGAGCTCCCCATCACAGAGGGGCAACAAAGGCCTGCAAAATGCCTGCATTGATTTCTTGGCTGTCTTGCTCTTTCTGGCATTATTTTGTTCTCAGTTCAGGAGTTTTATGTTTGAGAAACTTTGTTTTTTTTGAGGTTTCTTTTCAGAGGAACTCATTTGAGAGCAAAAGCAGCTGAGAGGAAAATGCATTATTGAAAGGCTGCCTGCTTGTTATCTAAACTTCAGCAGGAAGCTCTGACATCAGGTGGGGTGGCTGTGGGGGGAAGCTATTTCTAAGAGTCTGTCCATCATTTCTTGAGTGGGAAGGAGATCTGGAAGGACTGGGGAGACCTAGAGTCGCTGAGCAAGAAGGCTAAAGGAAGGGGAATGGAAGGGGAATGGAGGCAGGCTGAAATATTGTGCCTGACGTTTCTCAACTTGCCACCCCACAGGATAGTTTCATGACTTTCTCTCATAAACCAGAAGACCACCCTTTAAAATGACTGTATGGCTGGGCTGTGCAAAATTTCTAGAACACTGGGTGCCTGAGTCCCTCCACTACTGCATTTTTGGTAGATAAATTTATGGGTTTTATAGGAGACACACATACAAAAGGTAAATGTGGATAGCTGTCATTTGCCAAAGGGCTGACCCCCCCCCCCCCATCTCAAGTAAGTGCAAAAATGACCATTTACTGTTTCTTCCTTTTTGCCTCTGTGGCCAAAGAACTAAGTGTTGCCATCACCAGAGAAATTCTTTATAGAAATCACATCTAAAGAAAAGGTCAATATGTCCTGGCCAAAACGTGAGAATTTCACAGAAGTCCAAAGTAAATAAACAATTTGGCTACAGCTCCTTGATCTTCTAGGCTGCATTTTCTTCCCATGGTCTTCAAGACATTTTTGAGGTGCAATGACCACTGCCAGAAGAATGCACAGGCTGTAACTGTGCTCATTTGGATAGGAGCCATTTCATTTTTAAACCCTGTTTCCTATTGGTTTCTATTTACTTATTTTCTAAATAGCAGATGTACAGTTTGACTACCCTGTTTTGCTGAATATCTACCATGTTGCCAAACTCCCTTTTTTGGTCAATCAGTGGTAGTTGAGACCCCATTAGTATATATGCAAAGTTAGGGTTTTTGTTCCAATGTGCATCACACTGTGTGTGCTTACACAGAGCTGGATTTGTCGTCCCAATACCCATCTTTTCCTGGTTTAGAGAGATCCCTTTGTAATGCTTCTCATTCTCTTATTAACACCTAAAGTAAACCTGATTATCTTATTTCTCATGCCTATGTCCAATTTGTTTACAAGTCTGATTCCTTAGGGGGCTTTGAATCCCTCCCTAATTCTGAGCCCCCTTGTTTCTCTCCATTTTCTGTTTGTGAACCACTTACTGATCAGCTAAGAGGTCCTCTCTGTTGCTGCAGCTGCTAAAATTGCTCAGGATTATTTGATCACAGATGATGTCAGAAGTCTTTTAAAACTTAAGTAATCAGCTTTTATCAAATATTAGCTATCTACCTGCAAAAAATCTAAAAAGAGGGTGAGATGAGATTTTGTTTTACAGAGTTGATTCTTCATCAGCAAGGCTGGTGCTTGAGAAATTTATTTTATCAAAATTTCCACAAATTTGTTGGAATAGATACTGGGCTAAAACATCTTTAATTTCCCAGGTCCTATCCTCCAAGGTGATGTTACATTGGCTTCTTTTCCCACTCCTTTGATTCTTAGTAATAGATTGCAAATTTTCTGACAAGTCAGCAATTACATATTTGGGTTCTTTTCAAAAAGAACTTTTGAAGAAATGTTAAAGACTACTGCTAAACCTTAGGACTTGTTCATTTTCAGTCAGTCACTTTATTTTAGTCATCGTTTTCAATTCCTTTAGCTCCATTCTTGAAAATGTCCCTTCAGGCAAGTATGTGTACCTTCTGCAGTGATGATAAATGTGAGGAATTCATGCAGTATCAATCTTCTGAGGTTTCTTTTACTACAGACCTAACATATAAGGCATGGGGGGAGGAACCAGCCAGCCAGCACATTTTGTGTGTAGGGCTCTATGAGTGGTTGTGCACCCACAATCTGAATATGATGCCCTGTCTCTTTCCAAGATGCTGTCTCAGAGCCCTCTTTACTTCTCATTTCTCCTTAGAAGATTGAAGTGGCATCCTTGAATGTTGCTACCATTTTTTTTAAATTAAGAAAGCTGTAGTATAATTACACTTTTTAAATAATCTGGGAGACTCAATTAATATATCATACCAGATTGCTTTCTCTGTGAATACGGCAACACTTCTGTCCTTTTAAAACAGCAAAGTGATGCCTTCCTGATGAGATCTGCACCTTATTTGTAAAAACAAACTTCCCTATATGTATTGAAGGTGAGAACATCGTGTCAGGGGTGGGGAGGATACAAAAATGATTCACAAGGGGTAGATTCAGATGTCTTCATGCTTCTCTCTTAATGCATAGTATTTGCATTCATTATGGATTTCTCTTTACCTCTAAACATGCAAACTGATCTGCTAAAGGCATGATCAAAGTGGAGAAATGCAGATCATAAACCATGCTGTGTTCACTTAAAAACTAAAATCTTTCAAATGAAAAAATAATTATTGGATGTCAGGAACATAAAACTGGAGGGAACTCAGATTCAGGGTTTGGTTTTAGTAAAGTTATAGTAACAGAACTGAAAAAAGCCCAAGAAAGTTGCCATGGATTCTGCTTTAGGATACCAGTTTCAGGATCTCACTCCTGAGTAGCCTTGGCATTTTCTGATTTGCTTTAAATCTAGTTTTGTGTCCACAGCTTACTGGACAGGCATGAAGGCCACTGCATTCATTTCTTCTTGACTGTCCAGTGGGATCTGGCCTCCCATGTACTTGCTCTTTGCTCTTGCGCCTCTACCCACCCAGAAGCATTGGGGCTACCAAGCTCTCTGTAACTCTTGGAGTCATTCTGAAGAACTTCTGAAGAATCTCTTTCTCAAATGCCTCTTGTTCTCTTCTCTTCTCTTTCCTGATTTTTGTATGTGCCTAATTGCTCCCTAACGACTCTCCCCTCTTGATCACTAATCTTATGGGTCAGGATGGGACAGGTTGGGAGAGGGATCCCCCTGCACCAGGTTGGAAGTGCAGCCTCTGACAGCAGCAGATCCTCTTGGCAAGGTTCAGCCTGAGAGGACAACTTCATGTTTCATTCTCTGCCACCAGTGGTCTCAGTAAAGGCCAAGCAAGAAAAGGGTTATCCTGATTCAGCTGTTATGCTCTTGCCTGGGGAAGGCAGACTGTGCACATTAATTGCAGACCAAACCTAGGCTGCTATAAATGTGTATATGAATGTGCAGTGCTTTGCATTCTGGAACGGATTATCTAGACCCCTTTCAGTCAGGTTTCAGGCCAGGATTCGGGACAGAGACTCCATTGGTCACGCTTATGGATGATCTCTGGCGGGAGCAGGATGAGGGGAGTGCATCCATCCTTGCTCTTCTTGACCTCTCAGTGGCTTTCAATATCATTGACCATGGTATCCTTTTGGGATGGCTCAGGGAGTTGGGGGTGGGTGGCATACTTTTGTACTGGTTCACCTCCTTCCTCCAGGGCCGGTCCCAATTGGTGGTGATAGGGGATGAGAGATCCAACCCTCAACCCCTTTTGTGTGGGGTGCCGCAGGGTTTGATTCTCTCTTCTATTTAACATCTACATGAAACCATTGGGTGAGAACATCTATCACCATGGGAGCATCTGTCAGTATGCTGATGATACTCAATTATACATCTCCATCCCATGTGAGGTAAGCGATGCAGTGTCTGCCCTGTCTTGGGGCCTGGGGGCTGTGGGGGCCTGGATGGGGAAGAACAGGCTCCAGCTGAACCCTGGTAAGATGGAGTGGCTGTGGGTTGATGGCTTCTCGACATCCAGGAAGTTGTCATCTTTAGTGCTGGATGGGGTTGCACTGCCCCATTCAGACCCAGTGCGGAACCTGAGGGTCCTCCTGGATTCACAACTCCTGCTCGAAGAACAGGTGGCAGTCACGGCCAGAAGGGCCTTTGCACAACTTTGTGTTGTGTGCCAGCTCCGCCCTTTCCTGGAGTGAGAGGCCCTCCAAACAGTCACTCATACCCTGGTCATATGGGTATAGACTATTGCAATGTGCTCTACATGGGGCTACCCTTGAAGAGTATCTGGAAGCTTCAATTTTCCAGAATGCAGCTGCGCACGTAGTTATCGGTGCCCCTAGATCAGCACATGTGACATCACTCCTGCTCGAGCTGCACTGGGTGCCGGTTTGCTTCTGGGTCCAATTCAAGGTGTTGGTTATCACCTTTAAAACGCTACAGAGAGGGCATGCTATGGACTCCATCAACAAAGGAATTTCATCTAGTGGGGTCCAGGAGGCAGGCCTTCTCTGCAGTGGTGCCTGCCTTTTGGAATATCTTGCCCCCAGAGGTGAGGCGGGCGCCTTCACTCCCAGATGTCCAGAAGAATTTAAAAACCTGGTTCTGCTGCCTTGCCTGGGATGGGAAGGGCAATAGCTCTTCCTGGGGGTGGTTGGTGCCATAGCGCCCTCCCTATTGAATGAGAGCTTTTCACCACAAGGGTCGTATATTTATTTATTTATAATATTTATATTGTAATTTATGTTTTATGGTTTTAATTTGTTATTGTGTTGTAATACAACACAGAAATTTGAAAAATACATAAATAAATAAATAAATGTATAACCAACATACAAAAAAGATCCTGCAATCACAATAGCTATGAGAGATGCCTTGAATCAAAACAACAGGGCCACAGTTGGCCTGAAATTCCATAGCTTTTGCTTGCTTATGGAAGACTAGCAGGTGGGGACTATAAATATGTCTGGGGGAGGTGTGTCCCTAAAAGTGGGGGCTGCTTTAGGAAGGTCTGTCATCTGGTCAACTCCCATAGATTTCTCCTTAGAAGACCAGACTGGATTGATTGACCCTTTATTATTTTTATAAATAACTCAAGGAGGCAAAAATGTTGGTATTTGGTTGTTTGCAAGGAGCAAGCCACTAAGTTACTATGGTAACAAATCACTTTGGCAGGGTGAACAGGTCAAGTATCCTCAGTTTTGGGTGTGAAAAGATGACCATATAAGGTAAAGGTGCTGATTTCTCTGAGGGGCAGCTTGCCACCAGAAAGGTTTAGTTTCGTTTTAGCCCAGCAGCAGCAGCAGCTCATTCTCCCATCTCTGCGTGTGAATGCATGAGCTTGTAAATATGTTTATGTAAGATGTTTCTTGAGCCTATCCACCTATGGATATGGAAACTGCTTATATGCTTTCTATAAATACATTAATTTTTATAGAAATGCCTGGTGTGTGTTTTTTTCTGATCTCTCAGGCCAAATGCTTTCCAGCACTCTTCCACAGGTTATGGGCCCAGACCAGAGAGAGCAGAGAGATCAGCTCCATACCTCATGCGCATTTAAAGGCAGGTAACAAAGACCTGTGAAGATTTTCCTTGGAGCTGCCTGGAGGCTTTCCAGCTACTGCTGGTCTGCAGGACAAAGAAGCCAGCTTAGGTGACTTGCAAAAGAAGGAAGAAGCCATGGCTGCCTCCCAGCCCTCAGTGATGCCTCTTGAGCATCTCTCAGAGACCAACTACCTGAATTGGGCACTGAAGATGGAAATGAATCTTCGCAGAGAGAATCTTTGGATGCCAGTTGGTGAGGAAACCCCCCAAAATCCCAGTGCTGAATGGCTTAGACAGGATGAGTGGGCTAGAGCCACTATTATCCTGGGAGTTGAGGACAATCAGCTAGTGCACATGAGAGGCATGCAGTCTGCAAAGCAACTTTGGGATGCTGTGAGAGACTTGTATGTAAAGGCAACAGCAGGGAGTAAAGTTACCCTGACAAAAAAGCTGTACAAAGCCTACCTAGCAGAGGGAGATAGCCTTCCTGAGCACCTGCATCATATTCAGCAGCTGTTTGTTGAGTTGCAGGAGAGAGGTATGGAATTTGCACCTGTCTCAAAAAATCCTATATCCTGCTGTCCTCATTGAATGAAATGTGGGACATGCTGATTTGTACCCTAGAGGCTATGCCTGAGGTGGACCTCACCCCATCGTATGTAACACAGCACCTACTTGCTGAATGGGAGAAGAGAGAGGAAAGATCCCCCCATCTCTTCTGGAAAGCTACAGCACCAGAAAGCAAGTGAAAGGAAGGGAAACAAAGCTGAAGCAACAGCACTAGCCAGCCAGAGATGTTTCAATTGTGGTTCAGCTAGACATTTGCAGAAAGACTGTACCTTGCTATCCAAAAGTAGAAAGACAGAGAAGAACAAAAGGGCAACACAGAAGAAGGCCATTCAGACAACCCAGATTGCACAGGTTTCTGAGAAGGGTAATTCTGATGTATGGGTGTTAGATTCTGGGGCCAATTTTCACTTATGTAATTGTAAAAGCTCTTTTGTGTCACTGTCTAAAACTGAAAGACAAAGTGTATCTTTGGCTGATGGGTCTGTGACCAAAATTATGGGACAAGGTGACATGTATTTATCCTGCTTGGGAGAAACTGTGAAAGGTGTGCTGTACGTGCCAAATCTACAGTCAAACCTTTTATCTGTGGCACAATTAGCTGCAACTGGATATGTCATAACATTTAAGCAAAATGGTTGTGAGATATGTAAAAATGGGAAATTGTGTGCTACTGGTATGTCTTTTAGACTCCTTGTACATTGTGCAAAATGCAAGGAAGCCAAGCTGCAAGGCTGCAGTTGGCAACACTCCATATCATGACCAATGTGTACACCTGATGCACAGGAGATTTGGTCATGCTAATTTCAGGTATATAGCACAAATGCCACAGCTGTGTGCTGACCTAAAGATAAAACCCTGTGACAAATACTTAGACTGTGTAGTTTGCAAAGAATGCAAAACTCAAAAAGCTCCTGTGAGTAAGCACAGTGACAACTAGACCTCTAGAAATTGTTCATTCTGACATTATTGGTCCTTTTGCTCCATGTTTTGGACAAGCAAGATATGCAATGACCATAACTGATGATTTCTCAAGATACGCATATATCTACATCCTAAAACACAAAGATCAGGCATTTGAGAAATTTAAAGGGTTTGTAACATGGGCAAATGGAAAATTCCCAAGGCCTGTATCTGTACTCCAATGTGATAGAGGAGGAGAGTACTTTTCTCACAAATTTAAAAGGTTCCTAGCAGACAAGTGGACAGAACAAATTCTTTCTAACCCTTACACCCCACAGCAAAATGGAGTTTCTGAAAGAAAGGGCAGAACCTTGCAAGAGTCAATGGAATGCTTGATGAAAGATTCCAGATTATTGCTTAGATTTGGGGCAGATGTGACATCCACTGCCTGTTATGTGCAAAACAGATTGTATAACTCTGTGATTCAGGACACTCCATTCCATTTGTTTTATGGTGTGAAACCAAAGGTAAACCATCTTAGAGTGCTTGGTAGTACTGCATGGGTTCATATTCCAAAACACAGGGAAGGAAAGGAGGCCCCACAACAAAGTAAGCCATCTTTGTTGGCTATGAACAAAGTCAGAGCTACAGGTTCATAGTGGAAGAGAAATTGATAATTAGCAAAAGCGCTTCTTTTTCTGAGCAAAACTGGGGGAGATTAAATTCTAGCTCTCCAGTTGATCTGCCCACCACAAGAGAACAGCAAGGACTTGCTGACGGTGATCTTTTGCCTGATGAGGACATTAAACCAGAAAAGCAAACTGAAGATCTGTCTGATGAGACAGATGCTTCTCAGGAAAGTGATAAGAGTCAAAATTTAAGCCCTGTATTACCTCGCAGATCTCAGAGAAGTAATAAAGGCGTTCCTCCATCACGTTTTCAGGCTGAAACAGTAAAGGCTTTTCACATATTCACAGAACCTGAGTCCTTAGAACAAGTGAATGCTTTACCACCTGAGATTGCACAAAATTGGCATTCTGCCATGCATCAGGAGTTAGCATCCTTGAAGGAAAATAACACATGGAAACTGGTAAATCTACCTCCCAATGAATGCTGTCTAGGTTGTAGGTGGGTTTTCAAACTGAAAAGGGATGCTGATGGCAAAATCCAAAAATATAAAGCAAGGTTGGTTGCAAAAGGGTTCACTCAAAGGAAAGATTTAGACTTTGACAAGACTTTTGCATCAGTTACTAAAGGTGAATCAATTAGATTACTGTTAAAAATTGCTGCACTGAAAGGAATGTCAGTTCACCACTATGACATTCAAACTGCATTTCTCTATGGTGATTTAGACCACAAATTATATATGCAGCAACCCCCTGGCTATGAAAAAGGGGAGAATCTGGTCTGTGAACTGCAGAAGTCAATCTATGGGTTAAAACAGGCTGCTAGATCCTGGAACCAAAAATTAGATGAAAAACTGCAGAATTTTGGTTTTGAAAAAGAAAAAGCAGATCCAAGGCTGTATGTACCTGTGCATTTATGTTGATGATTTGCTGCTGTTCACATCAACAGAAAAACAAAGGCTTGCTTTTGAAGCCTGCATGAAAAGCCATTTCACATTAAAAAAGCCTTGGAACAGTAACAAATTACCTAGGCTTGGAAATACACAGAGAAAAGGATGGTAGCTTTCTGTTAAGCCAACGCAGTATAATTCAGAAGCTCCTAGAGGATTTTAACATGCAAGACTGTAAACCAGTCTCTACTCCTATGATACCAGATTTTCAGAAAGAAATAGGAGAAACTCAATTAACTGAGACAGAAAAATATAGATCTGCAATTGGAAGTTTACTGTACATTGCAAATCACTCTTGCCCAGATATCTCAAATTCTGTGGCCATTTTAAGTAGACAGGTAGAGAAGCCCACATCTACTGGAAAAGCAGCATTGAAGAGGTTAATGAGGTATTTGCAAGGAACAAAGTATTATTGCCTGAAGCTAAATGCCTATGGAATAGAGAAATTGCAATCCACTTCTGGGATTTTAATTCAATTTGCTGGGTCAAGCTTAGGCTGGCATTCTAGAAAGCAAACACTTGTTGCTCTTTCCACTGCAGAAGCAGAGTTTTATTCCCTAGCACAAACTTGTAACAAGGTTGTATGATTTACTCAGTTGTTAAAAGACAGGCATGGAAGTGAACCAGCCTATAACTGTTTATGAGGATAATCAAGCTTGCATTGCAATGGCAAAATCAGAAGCCTGCAAGAATAGGACAAAACATATTGATATCAGATATCACTATATCAAAGATCTGATAGCCAAGGGGGAAATAATGTTAAAATATTGTGAATCAAAAGACATGATTGCTGACATATTAACCAAGCCTCTTGCTGCACCAAGACACACAGAGTTGACAGAGAAAATTGGTTTGTGTCTTACTCCTTAGCATAACAAAGGGGAGTGTTGGTATTTGGTTATTTGCAAGGAGCAAGCCACTAAGTTACTATGGTAACAAATCACTTTGGCAGGGTGAACAGGTCAAACTTAAGTATTCTCAGTTTTGGGTGTGAAAAGATGACCATATAAGGTAAAGCTGCTGATTTGCCTGGGGGGAAGCTTGCCATCAGAAAGGTTTAGTTTTGTTTTAGCCCTGCAGCAGCAGCACATTCTCACAGCTCTGTGTGTGAATGCATGAGCTTGTAAATATGTTTATGTAAGAGGTTTTTTGAGCCTATCCACCTATGGATATGGAAACTGCTTATGTTTTATGCTTTCTGTAAATATATTTACTTTTATAGGAATGCCTGGTGTGTATTTTTTCTGATCTCTTGGGCCAAACACTTTCCAGCACTCCGCCACAAAAAATACCCAATACTCCTTCCTCCTCCTATTTTCCCCACAACAGTTGCGCTGTACAAGTCTTTAAAGGGAATGATCAGCACTTTGAACTAGGCCTGGAAGCTGACTGGCAATTAATACAGAATTTAGAATTTACCTGGTACATTACTGTGGTACAACCCAGTGGGGATCAGGGCATGGGCTAGTCACATCAAGACATCCTGGGGCAAAGATGCTCCCCCCACCATGCCTGAGAACCTTCTCTAACTTCTAAGGACAAAAAAGGCCCAAATATTACCCCCTCCCTCACATTCTGCAATACCTTGATTTCAGTAGCCTTTAATCCCCAGCTCCTGTAGCAAGAAGATATGGTTGAGGTTCTTGCAATCTGTTGAGCCATCCAGGAATATGATGAGGGTTGTTCACTCCTACCTCTTCCCCAGGTCTCTTAGCGTATCCAAGGCATTTCTATTCAAATCCAAACCAAAACCCTTGAAAGGATCAACATCATTTATTTTCATCTCAAGAGTTCCTGGAGTTTTGTGGCTAGAGTTGAATTGAACCTCTCTAGTTTGTTCATGATTCAATATGGCTTAATGCAGTCATTAGGTGAAGTGTATTATGTGAAACTCTTAGCCTTTCATTCTAAGAGTTTCTTTACATAGTGAATAAGAAGGTCCAAATAGTTGGGGCATTCCATCTCTCAGGCTGCTTTGCAAAGGCAAAGAGGTAAATGTTTTTGCTGTTCTTCAGTTTTCTGGAAAGATGATCAAGACTGGGACTTCTCATGGGAAGCAATCTATTTCCCGAAGTCCCCTGTTTGGACCTGCTGGGTCCACTTTAATGCCTCTGTTTTGCAAAGGTGAATCCATCTGAGGCTTCTGTTTTCCTTCTGGGACAAACCGCTTCCTTCTTATTGATTAAAGTGTGCAAGAGTTTAGCAACCTGTCAGGCCCAAGTGGAGGGGAGCTGCCTTCTCCTAGTCCTCTTGGCTGATGAGGGCAATTTGCATTGATTGAAGAGGCCATCAGCTGTAGCAGGGAACATTTCAAAGGATTTGACTGATGGAATGCTGAGGTGCATTTGGTAGAGTTACCATCTGCAGGTGGGAGAAAAGAACCTGCATAAGCAGCTATCCTAGAAGATGGATGTGATGGGAGGGTGGGATAGAGGGTGGACACCATCATCAGGGCTGCAAAATCTGGAAAATTCCTGAATGGCCATAAAGAGAACTGGTAAAGTCCAATTCTTTACTGCTATCTAGAGGTTTCCAGATTTTTGCAACTCAGATATGGTGCCTCTAACAACCCACACTCTGGAGTTGCCCTGGTTAAGACATGACACCCCCACACTTTCTCTGGATTGTGGGTCCTGCAGGCTTCCATTTGACCATGGGACAAACCCAGACTGGAAGCAGTGATTGATGTTGCAGGCATGAGCCAGGCAGATACGTCATCTGAGGTCCAGTTCTCTGAGATCCCAGCTCACCGTTTCACTGTAGTGCCACAAGACCACTCTTGCTTCAACATGCTTGCCCAGGCAAACCTATGGGCAAGAACCATGGAGGCCCAGGGTGTTACCATGCCAAGCAGTGCCAGACGTGGCAGGGCTCTGATTCAGCTAGAGTGGGTCTCCCCGTCTGACTTGTATGCCAGGCAACCAAGCTTTGGAATTACTTTTGGATACTTTGATGTGCGCAAGATATCAAGGGTGTTTCCAGAGTGCCTCTTGAATGACACGCTTGATTTAACATGTCCAGTCAGGTGCCAAAACTTAATTTGCATTTTTTGTATGTTTCACTCCACCAGGCTGGGAGAGGGGGAAGAATTTAGCAATATGGACTGGGTCAAGGAGCTAAACAGCTTCAATTTTATGAGATCGATTTTCTTCTCAGTTGTACTTTTTAGATCCGATCTTGCTGCTCTTTTCTGCTTTGTCTCCATTGGGATCTATGCAAAAATAGCCCCCAAGGCTTTTCCTTTTAAATATAGGAGACCACCTGTAGCTCATGTCTGCATAGCTTTTTTGTGCATTTGACGAGCCCTGCCCCAGATATTTTCACAGTGCTACATTTATGATGCTCACTGATGCCACCTCTCAATGTATAAGAATCAACGACCACTGAACATTGTGACTGTAGTGCACCATAAATAATTCCACTTCAGGTGTCCTGAAATGAATCAAGCCAAGCTGTTTGGGACAACAGCACAACTCTGCCTTTGAGAAGAGACAGGCCCTGCCAGATTGTGCCTGGGTAGTCAGGACCCTTTCCAGTAAGGTGCTTGGTAAATTTGTGTGTGTCCTGGCAGGCACCGACATTCATGGTGAGGAACCCAAAAGGCAAAGAGGGGTTGTGGAAACACAGCATTTGTCAATGTGGGGAACCCATTCTGCCCTTAACATTCTGATCATCTAGGAGGTTCTGGTGGCAATCCAATGGGAACCAGGCACTCTTCAGTATCTTGGGAGCCCACTGGTTGTGTGGTTGTGTCTAAAGAAAGACTGCAAGAATTCAAGGATTGGTAATCCTGCAAAAGCCAGAAGCTTCTTCCTCAAAACCAACCTTCAGACCAGTTCAGTTTGTGTCCTAACCATTGGCATTGTGATCAGGGATCCAGACTTTGGCTGTCATGGGTAATAGCAGGAACTCTGTGATCTGCTTATCTTAGTGTGATATTTATTGTGGCTCCACCTCAGGGTTTGGGCTAGCTCACAAGTGGGTTAGCAAGCAGCAATAGCAGCAGCAAAAGAAGAAGCAATGGAAAAGTTATTGATGGGTGAACAAGGGCGCAGAAGGAAGCAGCATGATCCACACTGTGGGCATCTGACAGTGTCTGGTTCTTGCAGTGTCTGATTAAAACTGGCTTGTCATGGTTTCAACACAGTCAAGGTTCTCTTGCTTGCATCTTATAATCTGCACGCACACCATACGGTTTGCTAGACTCCAGGGTCTCCCTGGGTAGTCTGTTGCTTCCCATCTACTGTTGGAATATATTTGCCAGCATTTCAATTAGATCATCAATAACCCAGTACAGCTGCTGAGAGAAGAACTCAGATGTTCATAAATGTTATAGTCCATTAAGTTCAGATACTTCAAAGGCAGCTTGGAAAGAAAGTAATTTGTTTAAGTTGAGTGGCGGTATTGGTAGATGCAAATTGCAGTGATTCCCAAAGCAAAGGGTTGGGGAAAATAGAGGGACTGAATGCTCAAATTAAATAAATATCTCTGGTTGTGACCTACAACACAAACTGGAGATGTTTAAATGCAGTCTGATTAGAATCCGGTGGCTACAACCTTTAAGCAAAGGTTATTTAGGGAGCCCTGATAAAAGCTGGGGTTATTCTGTAGAAGCTCAAATATATGGATTCCTGCTTACCTCCAAACACAGTCAGTGCAATGTTATGCTTCTCACTTGCCCCAGTGGCAGAAAGTCATAAGCATTACTTTTCAGAGGGCCACTTCTTTTATGAGAAGTGAACTAGTTTTGTATTCTGTTTTTCCCAACCATACAGACTGAATATAGCAAGGAAGGCTAACTGTTATCCCAAGTGTATCAGTAAAAAGCAGCATTATTTGCATTCTAGAAAAATAAAGAGCATTTAAAAGTAGTTTCCAAAGATTGTGATGTGTGATGCTTGTGATTTGCATCTCAGATTTCAGACTTAGCTCAGTTTTCAATGGGGAAAATCTGGGGAGGTAGTAGATACAGAGATATCTCTCAGCTGAAGATTGTGGGAACAATGTGTAAGCCTGGTTTAGCCTCCTTAGGTTTGGCTGGCTTTGTGGTTGGCTAGCAGTCCAGGAGTTCCATCTGAGCAGTGGCAGCTGTCATTCTGAATGGCCGCAGAGATGTTGGGCGTCACGATCTCTCAGTCTGTGTCTGGGAGGTGGGGGGTACGGAGCATCGCCAGCAGCTGTGGCATTTCCAGTGGAGGTCCAGGGGCTGCCAGGTTCTGCTTCCCTGCTCAGCTTTTAGCTGCTGGTTTGTCAGGATTCCCCTCAGCTGCTCCCATGCTGTCAGTCACCTGCCGGGTGCTATGCTATCCTGGCATCTCCAGCTTGCTTTCACCTCCAATGTCCTCTCCTCCTGCTCTCCCACACAAGAGTGATCTCCTTTTGACTTACAAATTCATACTCAGGTGCCCAGAAGTGGTCCAGAGCTACTTGTGCTGCCTTCAGGGGTGTCCACATGTTATGGTAAAAAAAGTCAAGATGGCAGCCCCAATGGTGTAATCAAAGCTCCATGTGAGTTTTAATCACTCCATCATGACTGCCATCTTGACTTTTCTGACCATACCCCATGGACACTCCAGCTGCCTTAAAGCCCCACAAAGGGGAGAAAAGAGAAAGAGAAGGGAGGGTCATGCTGAATGCCCTGAGACTCTCCTTCCATGATGTCCTGCAGCTTGAGCACCTCCTGAGGATCACGGCTGTTGAAAGGACTGCAATCTTGCCCTCTTACTCTCTTTCTTCCCTCCCTCCATGAAGGAGGGGGTTGTTGGTGGTGGGCAGCTCAGCAGCACTTCTGCAGTCAATGTCTAAGGTGTCACATCTCTGCTAGAATGGTGAAGGAAGCAAGGTCCTCTTGGTGCATTGCAATTTTATCTCTGTTCACCACCATGCAGCCAGCCATGCACCACCATGCAGCCAGCCATCTCTTCCTTCCTAGAGAAGGGCAGTTGGGGCCATTTCACATATGAGACAATAAGCAGATTTCAGCATCTCCTGGATAGCTCCTTGGTCTCCTCAGTCAGACCAAAAGGCTGGTGAAATGCATGTTCAATGTCCCCAAGATATTGCTTTTATCCCATCCCTCCCCATGAACAACAGAGGCATCCTTTGCTGTACCACTGACAACATCATGTTTTCCCCACTCCTTCAGGCCCATCGGAAGGTGGCCTAAAGTGTGCAGAATTGGTTGAGTTTGGAAGTGAAGGGATGCATTGCCTGGGAAAAGATGCAAGACAGGCGGAGGGGTGGGATTGGCAATGTGTCAGCACATCAACATTGATCTGTGTTCCACTGACTGGGGTGGGGAACACTCAAACTGTTAAGGACAACTATAATCTAGGGCTCTAACATGAGCTTATCCTGGTGTTATGGCCATTTAACTCCTGGCTTCTTTCAAATGCTCCTGAGAATTTGGTGAGGTGGCTGAGGACCCTCCAAGTTTGTCTCCTTTATCTTCCTTTATCACTTTCATCACCTTCCTTCATCACCCAGAGGTGTCCATAGGGAGTGGTCAAAAAAGTCAAGAGTGCAGTTGAAACTTTGCCTGTTTTGTAAAATTTGTATCAAGTATCAAGAACATGCATAGCTTCAATTTCACCATTGTGGGCACTATTTTCACTTTTTTACCATATCCTGCGGACACCCCTGATCTTCCCAGACTCCTCCTTCCAGTTTGTGATGGAAGGGATCCCTTGCTGAAATGCTGATATGATGTGACACAAATGGCTTTCCTGCTACTGCCATTTTTATTTAAGAAAACAAACCAGCACAGCAGAAATTTTCTGAAATGTGGGTGTCTGCTGTTACCAGTTCATTCTTGCTGGCTGAGTTCCCTTCCTTCTGAATCAAAGCTGCCTCCTCTGCTTTCTTGGGCACTGCAGTGTTCAAGCAGTGCAGGAGAGCCTGGCTTGCTCTGCTGATTTAATGCCTGGTTCATCAGTGTCATTAGAAATATTATGGTGCATCTGTTTGCTTGTAATTAGCAGACAAAAGTAGTGAGGAGGATGCTTCAGCAATGACTCATTAGCAGACTGCTAAGGAAGATCTGAGCCTGGCCATGAGCCCTGCAAGGGAGGGAGAACAGATGGGTTGCTCCCCACTGCTAGATTGGGTAGATGCAGGGGTGAGCAAGGCCAACAGGCTATTTATTATCCATGGCGGCAGCAGCTCTGCATGGCTCAAGGCCCTTCAAGAGGGAGGTCTGTGATCCTCTTCTGATACTGGGTAAGCCGCGTTAGGAATCGACATCTGCTTAGGCTGGACCATTTCAGGGTCTCTCACTCTCTCTCTTGCACACACCCCTGGTATTCTCTCCAGAATGGGGTCCTAGTGCCCACAGATACTTCTTTGGTGCCCACTAAGCCATGCATATTATTTATAGTTCTACTTTGAGAAATCAATAAACAGAAAGTTAGCACATTGTAAAGCAAAGTATCAGCCTCAAGCGTAATTTTTATTTACTCATCCTGGAGGCATCTGTACAAAACTAAAATGAAAGCAGCCTGTAGTCCTGCATGGTGTTTGGAAAGGTACTCAGAAAAAAACTTGGAGAGCATCTCAGGACACTAGAAAAAGTAAACGGGCACAAACCACAGCATTTTCTCTTACAGGGTCATGGGTGTTTTGTGACGCGATGTGACCAATGTGGCCACCATTTAGTGAGCAAGCCCACAGCAGGCCCACACTTTCAAAGTTTTGAATGTGTCCCTGGCCCAGAAAGGTTGGGGTGTAGCTGGAGGGCTAGCAGAACCTGCATGGAGATATCCCTCCGTCTAATGGAAGGGCCTGTGGGTGGCTGGGGTGGGGTATGGGGTGAGGTTGTTTGATGGGCAAGAGCTTTGGTGCAGCAGAGAATCAGCAGGAAAACTTTTGGGGTGTGCAGGAATGCGGGAGAGTTTGCAGAAGCAACTGAACCGCTTGCTGAATTACAAGTGCTAAAAAAAATAGTAAAATGGTTTGATGTTTTAAAGAAGTACAGTATAATATATACCAAATGCAGTACTTGGGGGGCACAGACTCAGAGAAACCCAAAACTGTTACCTTTGGTGCCTAAGTACCAGGAGGGCTCTCTTCTGGCTTGGGTCTTCCCCAGTTTTGACTTGCCCGCAGCAGCCTCTACTTCCCATCCCCTACCTTGGGTCTGGAGGGGCCTGAAGAGCAAGGAAGTGCTGAAGAGACACAGCAAGAAAGGGGGAAGGAAGGCAGGAAAGGAGGAGGAAATGCATGCTGTTCCAGGGGAGGGACAGAGTCTTCAGGAGGGTCTGCAGCCCAGGACAGGGGTGGGCACCTGGCACGGCATGTTCAGGAAGGCTTCCACTGGTGTCACCAGAATAGCAGTCCCCCTCCCTGCAGGGAAACACTGCCCACCAATCAGGGCCCCTCATATGGATGAGGCTCACCCACCACAAGGAGGAACCTATGGACTCATTGCTGGAAACATTTATTGATGCTTTATAAACCAGCTTCTGTGCCCCTCTAGTCAATGCTGACAGATGTAAACATCCACCTGCTCCCCAACAATGCCACTGTGCTCTCTTTCACAAGCCTCTCTAGCTCTGGCAGCTTTGCAGGTTGGGGATCCATCACTCCAGACCTTCCTTGTGAATACTGGTTGTGAATGGAAGACAAAGAAAGGAGGGGGCAGGTGGCTGCAGGGCGAGAGGCCAGCTGAGAAGGCAGGCAAGTCTTCAGGGGATGGGGACAGGCCCACTGAGCAGGGAAGCCTCTTCTGAAAAGCAGCAAGGATTTTTCAGAGCAGAATTTCCATTCCTGCAATGGACCCCTGCTAAAAAAAACAAATAAATAAAAAGAGAAGCGTTTTTTATTCTTCAAAATTAGTTTTTGAAACAGAAAATATTGATTGTCAGTTTAATTTTTGAAAAGGCATTCAATTCCAGCATTATGCTTGCTTTGGCTAATGGATGGACAATCTGAAAATGTTTCCTTTTTTCAATTTGCCTGCTGGCACCTATCATCTGAGAAGAAATTGGAGAAACCAAAGGCTTGTCGGACTACATCTCACTGAAGGATATAAGCAAAACCAGGCATCATCTCTGTGCTGTTCCTGATAGTCAATCATCTGGGATTACAAGCTCCACTACAAGGGCTAAAATCGCAGCCAAGCTGTCCTATCAGAACTGGATTTATCCATTCTTTCCATGCACATCTTCCTTCCAGTTGGTCTCCACTAATTACGTTTCTTGTAGCTGTGCTTGAGCAAGTGGATCTTCCAGAGTCATTACACTTATTTATTTATTTATTTATTTATTTATTTATTTTCTATCCCGCCTTTATTATTTTTGTAAATAACTCAAGGCGGCCAACATACCTAATACGCCTTCCTCTTCCTATTTTCTTCACAACAAAAACCCTGTGAGGAGAGTTGGGCTGAGAGAGAGGGACTGGCCCAAGGTCACCCAGCTGTCTTTCATGCCTAAGGAGAGACTAGAACTCTCAGTCTCCTGGTTTCTAGCCCGGTGTCTTAACCTGTTTGTCAATAAACTACAAGAGGACAACAAATCTCAACTGATGCAATGTGATCAGTGTGGCATGAGAAAGGGGCTGGCACTTAATGAAAGGGGACAGCTAGTCAGTAGTGGAGTAACAGAGAGGGAAACATTCAACTGACAATAGAGCCCAACATAGTTTCTGTTGGATCCTATACCATTTTCTTGGCCATTCTAAGATCTCAACAGCTCTGAGAGAGGTCCAGCTCTGGACGAATGTTGGCCAGCCTGCACTTTCCCTTAGACTTGACTTCCTGGCAAAAAGGCACTGAAGGATTCCGTCCCTACCCCACGATACTGGTGGGGTGGATGATTTCAGAACAATTGTCTGACTTCTCCTGATGATTGGAGCCAATGTTCAAAGAGCCAAAGGACCAAAGGAGAAACTCTGTTGACTGTTCTGGTTAGACTATGAGGTGACTAGGAAGTAAAATGGAATTCTTTATTTACAATTCAACTATATACAATCAATGCTTTCCTTTAAGTAATAGTTCAATTCAAGCCCAACTGGGCAATGGTAGAGAACTTGACAAAGCAGTGAAGTCAGGTTCAGCTGGAGACCAAGGCGATGTCACTGGACTGGACTCGACTGGAACCCACAGCAAGGTGGCTAGGCAGGACTCGATTGGAGGCTGAGGCAAGGAGGTGCAACAGGAACTGGCAGCGAGGCAACTGAACCAGCCTAGGCCGAAGGACACGGTAAGAAGGCAAGGCAAAACTTGGCTATGGATCGCAATGAGGCAACAAGGGTAGGTTTGACTGGACTTCGTGGTGCGATGGCAAGACCTGACTGGGCTTCTTGGCTGGAAGGCAAGGCAAGACTCAGCTGAGCTTCAAGGCAGGGCAGCAGGACTGGACTGGACTGGACTTCATGACTGGAAGGCAAGGTAAGACTTGACTGGACTTTGAGGCAAAATGGCAAGGCAAGGCTCGGCTGGATTGCACAGCAGGGCAGCAAGGCAAGGTATGGAGGGCTGGGAAGGCTCTGATCCCATAGCAGCTACAGGGCAGGGCTCTGAGATCAGTTCCAGCTTTCCTTCTTCTAAGGAAGCTGTAAGCTCAGTGGAATGTTTGTTTCCAGCAACCCGGTCTTTGTGCTGACTTCTTTTTATTTTGTTTCCTTCATGCCATTTTTCCTATGGAACAAATCGAGCTTCCTTTTGCTTGGCGCGCTTTTCAGCTCACCTCTCCCTTGTGCTGATTGGTGGTTTTGAATCCAGCTCTTGGTTCTGTCCAATTGGCTGCTCAGGACTTTCCTGCTCTGCTGAGTCACTCCAAGTTTCGATTTCCCCAAATTGTCTAGCATAGGTTTCAATTTCCCCTTCCTTAGCCTCAGAATTGGACTTGATCCTTACATTGACATCCTAATATCTTGGGTTAGATTTTAATGCAGTTGCTAGAATTCTGTATTTGACTGGAGCACCAGTGCTGAGAGAAGGAGGTTGCACTCCTTTTCCTGAACAACCTCACAGATAACAGACTAATCTGAAAGATTAATGGAATGCTGTGGATGTAGTGTCCATATTTCAGTACAGTGTCTCACATTATGTATAAATGTGACCTAGATGCTTCTGTGGGCCAGTGGATTTACACATGATTGAACAACCATGCTGAAAACTTGCACATAAGTTCTGATTCATCTTGGTAGGCAGTATCAAGTGACCCAATGCTGTTCAACATCTGTGTAATAAGTCTAGAGCAGGGGGGTTTCAAACCTATTCAGGCTGTAGAACCAGTTAGTTAAAAAAAAAATCCAAGAACCCTTGATCAAGAGGCAAAGCTCTAGAGATAGAAAATTGGTGGTTGAGATTATTTTTGCTCTTAGTCTCTCACAGAACCCCATCAGGTTCTCGCAGGATACTGCTGTAATGATTGCCTATTCTAAAACACTCTGACTCATGAGCAGGAATTCAAAGATATCTGATTTATTAAAGAATAGTATGCAGGGTCACAAAGAAAGCTGAGAATGATAAAAGCGTGCCAAATGCAAACTAAAAACCCTCGGTGCAAATGAGATCCCTCCCCCCGTAGAATCTTCCCAAGTTCACAATCCCAGGTGCTCCTAATGGCGTCTGATGGTCTGTGGGAAAAGTCCTTGAACAGAGCACATAACCCAAACACATTCCATTGTAATGAACATAGATACAGAGCTTGGTACAAAGTTTCACAGCAGCTCCCTCCCAAACAGAAACGCGCGTCAGTGCCATGGCATGTGAAATGTTATGATGTACAGTGCACATTGAAACAGTGAACATGACATACTGCCCCCCAAAAGAAAGAAAACACTAAGCAGCAGACTTCAAAGGGTAAGCCAAGTGGAAACGGCGAATTAAATCAGGAGCATTAACGTGGTGAGCAGACACCCATTCAGGATGAGGAAAGTGTTTCCATCGGACCAGATACTGGAGGGTGCCGCGAGCTTGCGAGAATCAATGACCTCCTTGACCTCAAAGTGCTGTTGGCCATCAATCATGATCGGAGCAGGAGGAGGAGTTTGGGGATGCCAGCGGGAGGAGTGGTGGACAGGCTTGAGCAAGCTGCAATGGAAAACAGGGTGCAAGTGTTTCAAATTGTGAGGCAGGTCCAATTTAAGAGTAACTGGATTGATAAGACCAACAATAGGGAAAGGACCAATGAACTTTTTAGAGCAAGCTTTTTAGAGGGTTGTGGTGACATGATGAATTTGGTAGATAGATACACCTGATCCCCAATCTTGAAGTCGTGTTGCAAGGAACAATGCTTATTGGCTTGAAACTTGTAAGCAGCCTGGGCATCAGCCAAAGCCTGTTGAATCACCAGCCAGGAATCAGCAAGCTTAACAGCCCAGTCAGAGGCAGAACATGTTTGGGAAGGGGGTTGTGGCAGTTCAGGGATGGGAATAAAGTCATGTCCAGAAACCACACGAAAAGGGGTTTGCCCGGTACTCTGATGGACAGCATTGTTGTAAGCCACTTCAGCAAAAGGCAGTAACTCCACCCAATTGTCCTGATGGTAGTTAATGTATGCTCTAAGAAATTGTTCAAGGGTGGAATTTAAAATCTCAGTAGATCCGTCAGTCTCAGGATGGGACAAGGTGGACAGCGCCTGTTTGGTGCCAATCAATTTTAAAAATGATTCCCAAAATTGGGAAATAAACTGTGTCCCGCAATCACTGACCAAACGGGAGGGGCTACCGTGGAGATGGTAGATGTGGATGAGAAATAGGCGTGCCAATTGCAGGGCAGATGGGATGGATGTACATGGAATGAAATGGGCTTGTTTGGAAAAAAAATATTTTACAACCCAAATGACAGTTTTCTTCTGACTGGGAGGAAGATCCACAATAAAATCCATAGAAATCTCATCCCAGGGACGGGACGGGCTGGCCACTGGCTGCAGAAGCCCCTGTGGTTTCCCCCCCTTACGTTTTGACATTGCACAAACAGGACAGGAAGCCACATAGTCTTTTACATCGCGTCTCAAGGTAGGCCACCAGAATTGACAACGAACCAAATGCAATGTTTAACAAAACCAAAATGCCCAGCAAGTTTATCATCATGGGAATGCTGTAAAATGTCAGGTCTTAAAGTCTCGGGTACATAAAGGAGGTGTTGCACCCATGCCAGACCGTTTTCAAAAGAAACAGTGTCTTTATTAGCTAGCAACCAAGTGTCAGATTTCAGTGCCTGGAGAAAGTCTTTCTGTAACTGGCAAGGAACTTGCACCTTCCGCTTCCCTGACTGGGCTGGGGGCGGGGATGCCTGCGCACGGGTCTGGCTCCGGGTGACAGCAACTAAGCCCAGTTGTGGTTCAGTGAGAACAGTCCCAACCACATCTGCCATGTGGTCAAGGTCTTGAGGTAAACATGACAATGCATCAGCCAGAAAGTTTTTCTTTCCTGGGATAAATTTTAACTGGAAGTTAAAGCAACTGAAAAATTGAGCCCAGCGAATCTGTTTAGGACTGAGACGCCAGGGGGTGCGGAGGACTTCCAAATTCCTGTGATCAGTCCAAACCTCAAAAGGGCATTTAGCGCCTTCCAGGAGGTGACGCCAGGCTTCCAAAGTGGCTTTTACAGCAAACGCCTCCTTTTCCCAAACATGCCACAGTGTTCGGTTTCAGAAGATTTTCTGGACAGATAAGTGCAGGGTTTTAAGGGATTTTCAGAATCTCTCTGTAACAATATAGCCCCAACTGAGGAGTCAGAAGCATCAACTTGGACCACAAAGGGGCATTCAGGATCGGGGTGCTGTAGAATAGGCTCAGCAGTGAAGAGGGTTTTCAGCTTCTCAAATGCTGCCTGGCACTCAGGCGTCCAATTCAGCACTGCCCCAGGGTTTCTTACTTTGCATGTCTCCCCCAAGCCCTTGGTACGGAGTAAAGGGGCAAAGCAATCTCAGTGAACCCCTGGATAGGGCTTTTCAAACTATAGACATAGTTTGAACAGCCCTAGTCTTACAAGATAGAATAGAAAAAGTGCTTATTAGATTGCTGGTGAGACCAAGCTAGAGGGATTGGGAAATACCTTTGAGAACAAAATCAAAATTAAATATGACCTTAATAGGCCTGAATAGGAATAGTGTTTAGTAATGGCAACTGTAAACTCTTGCATCAGGGGAGGAAAAGTCAAACAGTTATGGTTAAATACAGCACTGGAGAGAATTGCCTCAGTGACAGTGTATGTGAGAAGAATCTCAAGGAAGAGCAAGCCACCAGCTTGGATGCAGCAGCTAAAAGGCCAACACCGCTTAGGATTGCATTAACAGAAGAGATGAACATTCCATTGTCCTCCATGCTGGTTAGGCCACACTTGGAGTCCTGGAGGACATGGAGAAGCTGGGGTGCATTTAGAGGAGAGAGACCAGGAAGAAAAGACATCTAGAAACCAAGCCTTTCAAGGAGTAGTTAAAGGAACTAGTTATAGTAAGCTTGCAAAAGAGTAGACTAGAGCAGCCATATCTATCTATCTATCTATCTATCTATCTATCTATCTATCTATCTATCTATCTATCTATCTATCTATCTATCTCCTGGCAGTAAGCCAGTATGCTGAGTGAGTCCGAGTGACATAATTTTGTGGCCAATGAGGAATCACCCCAAGCATGATTTGTGGTTTTAATTGTTTTTTTAAAAAATTATTTATGGTTGCTTTTAATAGATTGTTAGCCATCTCAAGTTCTGTGGCAAGTGGTTAGCCATATAAATTGAATGAATAAACAAATATACCTATATATAAAAAGCTGTTATGTGTAACATGGACAGATCACTTCTTCCTAGCCCTGGACTTCTCTGCAGTTTCCCCTCACTGCAGGGAGGATGGGGGCTATTCAATCTTCCTGCCCCAGACAACTGATGGACCCTGTGTGGAATCAGAGTTTGGGGTTTTTCCAAAGTTCTGGTGCACAGTTTGGCTAAGGCCCTTGTCACAGCTTGGAATCAGCATGTGACAGGATCCTTAGGCTTGATCATGCCCATGCAGACTCTTTTTTTAAATATACATATAATTTTTATTGCAGAAACTTTTTTACAAATTTAAAAGCTACAGGAAAATAAAGAATATAGAAAAACAAAAAAGATATAAAAAGAAAGATTGGAAAGAAAGAAAGATAGAAGAAAAAGTACTAGCAGATCCAGAAAAAAGAAAGTAAAAAGAACTATTTAAAGTAATCCATGAGAACTCTCTATGGCTGCAGATATTGGTTTGCTGAGGAACTCTGAGAGGTGAAATGACACAAAAGACACCTGGAGTACTACTGGAGGAAGACAAAGAAGGAGGCTGACAGAGCACAGGTAAGGGCCTTTATTAGGAGTTACCTCATGGTGATAAGGGTGGCAAAGTGAACCTATTTCTCTGTTCTTATTTGTCTGCAACCCAGTGGCCCTGTTTCAGGTGACCAGGCCCATCCTGGGTAAGGAGGACCTGGGGTAACCCTTTCAGGGTTGGTGTGAGGAATATTCTCAGAATCTGTTAGACAAAGTTGTTCAACTTTGTTTGGGGTTGGACACCAGCTGGGTTGGTCCTTTGGAAGAGATCGAGACACATCTGAGTTTTGTTATCTTTTTTTTTAATTAGGATTTTTCAATACAGTAGAAGTATACAAAATTAGAAGAATATTAAGGAAAAAAGTATATAGCGAATAAGAAGGAAAATAGATAAACTATAGAATATAGGAAAGATAGAATACAGAACTAAAAAAAAAAGAAAAACTATAAAAGTGCAGAATTAGGTAGAATACAGAAAGTTACTTCCAACTGTGATGCCCTCGATCCTTTAGCTATTAAATCAGAACTCCTTACACAAGCTGCTTAGGAATATGAAGGAATCTTTATTAGAGCCAGTGACTTCTAATTAAAGATTTGAGTAAAGAGAGCTGTGCAGCTGGTGGTTTAAATCATCATGATTTCCCCCTCCCCATCAGTGGTTCACAAGTTCCCCCACCCTCTCTTTCCTTCGCCGTTTTCAGATCTTTCCCAGCTTGTCATTCAAGCCGCAATTCCTCCCTTTGATCTGTCCTTGGTGCTGAATTTTGCACCGCAGTCTTTTGATCACTGCAGCCTCATGCTTAAGCTCAACTCCTTCCATGCACGTTCACACCCACCCAGCAAGTTTGGCGGTTTTCACCAATTGCTCCCTACTTCCTGCTTTGATAGATCAGCAGGAGGTTCCCCCCTTAATGCCAATGACAGGATGTTTCTTCTTGGCACCATGGCAGGATATGCAATCCTGACATACCACCCTCCTGAAAATCTTCTTCCCCCCCATCTTCAAAATAATACAATGCATTTTACCTCTTACACCATTCTTCCCCCCCTTTTCCTCAGTCCTCTACTTTGGTCTTGTTGGGAATCTGTCATAATTTTTTTTCACTAAACTAGGTGCTTTTACATGCTGGCTATCCACCCACTCACTCTGAGATCTGGGGAAATGTTTCCACTGAATTAAATACTACCCCCCCCCCCCCATGCTGTCTGGAATCCAGTATCTCCTGCACTTCAAAATGCTGTTGTCTGTTAATCATTATTGAGACTGGTGCTTGTTGCTCTGGGTGCCAGTGTTCTGAGTCTTTGACTAGCTTCAATAGACTGCAGTAAAAATGGGGTGGATTTTTCTCAGATTTTTTGGTAACTGTAACTGCTCTGTCACGTTGTTGATTAATTTGGTGATGGGGAAGGGTCCTATGTACTTTGGACCCAGTTTCTTTGAAGATTGTGAGGATTTTAGAAATTTTGTAGATAAATACACTTTCTCCCCCACCTTCAGTGGCCACTCTGTTGCCCGATTGTGGTTGGCATATTTCTTGTAAGTTTTCTTAGTGTCTTTCAATGCCTCCTCTATCCCTGGCCACCCTTCGCTTATGCAGTTTATCCACTCATCCAATGGGACACTTTCAGACCTACCTGTGGGCTATTCTGGAAATTCTATGAGTTCCTGCCTATTTACTACCTGAAATGGAGGTGCACTGAATTGTTGTAAGCCACATTGGCAAATGGAAGTAGATCTACCCAGTCGTCCTTCTGGTAACTGACGTAACATCTGAGGTATTGTTCCAACGCCTGGTTAGCAGGTTCAGAAGCTCCATTCGTCTGGGTGTGGTGACTGGAGCTTAGCCCCTGCCCCATCCAATCATTTTTAGAAATGCTCTCCAAAATTTAGAAGTGAATTGTATGCCTTGGTTACTTATAATTTGCTCAGGTGTTCTGTGTAACCTATAGATGTGCTGTACAAACATTTTGGCTAGCTGTCTTGCAGTGGATATACTGGTGCAAGGGATGAAGTGAGCTTGCTTTGAGAATAAATCACTTACTACCCAAATCATGGTTTTCTTGTGGCTCCCAGGATTTCACTATGAAATCCATGACTATCTGCTTCCAGGGTTGTGTGCGGCTTGCTACATTCTGCAGCAACCCACTGGGCTTTCCCCCTATTCTTTTGGCCATGACACATGTTGGGCAGCTGGCCACATTCTCCTTGATATCCTTATGGAGGATTGGCCACCAGAACTGCTGCCTTAATAGATGTAGAGGTTTTAGGAACCCAAAGTGCTATGCTGATTCTGTATCATGGCCTCTCTCCAGTTTTTCTTCTCAAAGGCTCCAGAATATATGTACAATCTATCCCCACTCCACCAGAATCCTTGCCTCTAAATTTGTCTTTATTAGCTTGCAGCCACATCTCAGCCCTTAATGCTGACAAAAGCTCATTCTGCATGCCCCCTTCCACACTTAGGGTAGGTTTGGACTTTTGACTCCTAGTGACTGCTGCCATCCCTGGCTGTCAGGTAGGGATGATTGCATCTACCACCTCTTCCCTTTGGCTGTTGTGTTGTGGCAGCCTGGATAAAGTATCAGCCAAAAAATTCTTTCCCCCAGGGAAATACTTTAGGGTGAAATTGAACCTGCTGAAGAACTGCACCCACCTAATTGGGGTTTAGCTTCCTTGGCATGTGTAGCCCTTCCAAATTTTTATGATCCCTCCAGAACTTGAAAGGATGAGCTGCCCCCTCTAGTAAATGCCTCTAAGTCATCAAAGCCCAGTGTACGGCAAACACTTCCTTTTCCCACATGTGCCAGTGGTGCTCCATGTCAGGGAATTTATGGGAGAGGTAAGCACATGGTCATAACTTCCCTTCCCCATCCTGTTGCAAAAGATTCCCCTCAACAGACACATCTAATGCATCGACCTGTATGATCAGGGGCTTTGTGGGGTCGGGGTGTTTTAATAGTGGCTCTGAGTTGAATAGTGATTTTGCCCAAAAGCCGCCTAGCATTCTGCCATCCACTGTATGGCTGCCCCGGGCCTCTTTGCCACTTTCAGGTCTCCCTTCCCTTTTGTTTTCAGCAAATCAGTGAGGGGTAGAGCTATTTGTGCAAAATTGAGAATAAACTGCCTGTAAAAGTTGGCAAACCCCAGAAAACTTTGCAACTGTCTTCTTGTGTCTCCTAAGCCACCACATCCCGTACCTTCCCCAGATCCATCTCAATCCCCTTGCTTGACACCCGACATCCCAGGTAATCTAACGGCTCTCTGTGGAATTCACATTTTGACAACTTAGCATACAGTTGATTCTGTAGCAACCATTTCACCACCTCTCTCACCAAAGCCACATGCTCTTCCATGGTTTCAGTATAGATCAGGATATCATCTAAATAGACCAACACCTCCTGATACAGAAAATTGTGTAGAACCTCATTTATCAAATGCATGAAGATCCCAGGCCCCCCTCAATCTGAAGGGCATCACCAAGTACTCAAAAGCCCCTAGTTGGCAATTGAACACTGTTTTTCATTCATCTCTCTCCCATATTCATACTCAGAAATACACTTCCCTTAAATCCAGCTTAATGAAAATCCTCCCTTTTGATAGGTGTGCCAACATGTCCTTCAACAGTGGTAAGGGGTAGTTGTTGGATGTACAGATGGCATTTAACCCTCGGTAATCGGTGCACAATCTCAAGGATCTATCCTTGGTTTTGAACAGGAGGGGCACAGCCATTGATGAATTGGCTAAGTGAATGAACCCTCACTCTAAATTTTTGTCAATGAACTCCCTCAACACCTCCAGTTCCTTGGGAGTCATGGAATACAGCTTCATCTTGGGCAACACAGTGTCTTGGTCCAATTCTATGGTACAGTCTGACTTCCTATGGGGGGAAGCTGGTTAGACTCTGCTTCCCTGAACACTTCCTTTAAATCTCTGTATTGCAGTGGGATGAGGTTGCTTTCCTCTCCTGTCCCTTTCCCTCACATTTTGGAAGCTGCACCTATTAGTTCAGGTGCCACCTTCTGCATTTTAGGAGTTAACCCCTCATAAGTTCCATCCTTGAAAGACAACTCCCTGTCACCCAAATCACTTGGGGATTCTGGGCTTCCAACCATGCTAGCCCCAGTACCACAGGTTGATCAGAAGTAGGTATAAACCTTAAAGTCTCTACATGGCTCCCTATTCGCATGTGAACCAATTTGGTGCAATATTCCATGGGGCCCTTTCATCTCTGTCCCATCAAATTGAATGAAACTGATGGGCTGTCATGTTCACTGTTTCAATGTACACTGTACATCGTAACGTTTCACATGCCATGGTGCTGATGGGCGTTTCTGTTCGGGAGGGAGCTGCTGTGGAACCTTGTACCAAGCTCTGTATCTATGTTCATTATAATGGAATGTGTTTGGGTTATGTGCTCTGTTCAAGGACTTTTCCCGCAGACCATCAGAAGCCGTTAGGAGCACCTGGGATTGTGAACTTGGGAAGATTCTATGGGGGGAGGGATCTCATTTGCACCAAGGGTTTTTAGTTTGCATTTGGCACACTTTTATCATTCTCAGCTTTCTTTGTGATCCTGCATACTATTCTTTAATAAATCAGATATCTTTGTATTCCGGTTCATGAGACTGAGAGTGTTTTAGAATAGGCAATCATTACATAAAGCTGAGAATCACCAAAGTTGTACTGTTAGCTCCTACCAAGATTAGTTTCTTGTGAGGGAAAATAGTTAATGATGGCTCATGACTGGGGGACTTGAGGAGCCAGCTAGCTTGATGCCTGAGTCGACGGTCAAGAGCGGAGAACTGAGTCTCACCCCAGAACCTTCAGATTTCCGGCAGGGTTTGACTTCCAGCCCTGAGGTGGAGGAATCTAATGATGGGGGGGAACCAGAGCAACCGGCACCCAGCGAATCACCTGCAGAGTTGATCACCTGGGATGCAATGGGAGAACCCCAGCCAGGGATGTCCCAAGCATCCTGGAAGCATTGGTTCCTGCTGACCCCAGACGTAGAATCTACCATGGTATCAATGGAGAGACAGCCTAACATGCGAGGGAGGGAGGAATCTCAAACCTCTGAAAGGCTAAGAGTGGTGGAGGCCAAAATAGAATCAATGGAGTACATGTTAAGAAACCTGTATCATTGGGGGGGCAGGGGAGGCCGGAGATGGCTCTGGGATGAATCTCCACCCCGCAGAGCTTGACCACAAGTGTCCCTACCCCGAAGAGGGGCAACTACCATAACCTGGGGCCCAACCACTCAAGCAGCCGCCAGTTCTGCTCCAACAGGAGTGGGGGTGAAAGACTTTTCTGTCAAGTTTGATGGGGATCCAACCAAGTTATCTTTCTTTCTAACCAATGCTAAAAGTTACATGAGGCAGTTTGGAGCATACTTCCCTTCCAAAGAGGCTAAGGTAACTGCCATTGCCACCAAGTTGAAGGGTCGAGCGGCTGACTGGTATGTTCAATTAAATGAGGCTGACTCCCCTGAACTTGAGTATTATGAGGACTTTATGAGGGCATTAAAGCTGCATTTTGAGGATCCTCTGGCCAAGGCAAGAGCTAAGAAGGCACTGAAGGATCTTACCCAGGGCCAGCTGTCTGTAGCTGATTACGCCCTGGAGTTTAAGGCTTAGCTGGGAAAATTGCTGACTGGTCTCAGTCAACCTTAATAGAACAGTTTAAAGAGGGACTCAACCGGGATGTCCTATGGTGGGCGTTGTGTAGAGATGACCCAGAGACATTGTATGAATGGATCTGTCTGGCCGGCAAGGCTGAGCACGCCCAACATACCTTCATGCAAACCATACGACCTGAAAAACCACCAGCCACCATGAGAGGACCCTGAAGTGCCGCAACTGCTGCCTGGCCAAGAGCCTGGGAAGAGGAGAGAGATCGGCGCTATGTGTGGGGTCAGTGTCTCCAATGTGGAAAGGAAGGGCATTGAGCAGCTGATTGCCCAAAAGCCAAGGCTGGAGATCGAGCAGGCAAACTGCTGGCCAAATCGCCCCCTGTCATGTGCGCCGTTTCAATGTATTTGATGCATCGTAACGTTTCGCATGTCATTAATTGGATGCGTGTTTCATTGGTCTAGGGAGGATGGGAACAATTATATTTTGGCTTCGCTTTGGAATGTATTTGTGTTATCTACTGCGCTCAAGGTTACTTTCCCAGGCTAGCAACTCTGACGATTGCTAGCACCTGTGCCGGGCGGGGCTGTTACGAGGGAGGCAGGATACGTTTGAAGCAAGGGTTTAAGTTTGTATTTGGCGCGCTTTTGCTCATTCTCAGCTTTCTCTGTATTTGCTTTTAGTACTCTAATAAATCAGATTTCATTTAGCATCCTCTTGTGAGTCTGAGTATTTGGGGCTAGGGCAATCATTACATAAAGCTGAGAATCTCAGTTCCTAACTCCGCTGGCCCCTGTCCAAGGAAGACAAGCGTCTAACTTGTGAGGGAGAGAGCCCGCGATGACCGAACCCGAAATCATGATGATGGAGGAAGGAGAACCGGACTCGACCGTGAGGCCGTCCGGCCGACCGTCCCAAGGAGGGGAGCTGTCCGCCATCAGAGAGGAGGCGAGCTCCGGGTCGGAGAGCGAAGCCGGGGGGCTGAAAACGGCCCCGGAGACCACCGTGAATTCTCCGGGCGAGCTGCTCACCTGGGATGAGACCCGAGGAGATGCCACAGCAGCGGGGGGCCCATCCTGGAGGCAGAGATACCCCTTATCCCCCAACGTGGTGCAGGCGCAGCCAACGGAGGGCTCACCCACTCCGGATCGAATCAGAGTGCTGGAGTCGAAAATGGATTCGTTGGAGGCTATTCTGAAACAGCTGAGCTTGGATGTAACCTCGATGCGAGAGCTCCGGGAAGAATCCAGCCAGAGGCATTCAACCCCTTCCTCCCAGGGGCTGACCCCGGAACGGCGACGGGTGGTGCGGAGGCGCGAAGGGGACCAGTCGGTCCAGATGGAAATCGGAGCATCGCCCGGGCGATCGCCCCGGGGCCCCGTGCCGCCCCGAGTCAGGGAAGCACCAGCCGCAGCAGCACCGGTGGTGGGGCGCAGCCCGGCGGGAGGCGGCATGCGAGACTTCCCTGTCAAGTTTGATGGGGACCCGACCAAACTCTCGTTCTTCCTGACGAATGCGAAAGCCTATATGGAGGAATGGGGGGCGGTTTTCCAATCGGAGAAGGCAAGAATCATCACCATTGCCACCAAACTGAAGGGGAGGGCGGCAGACTGGTATGTCCAGATGTGCCAGTCGGAAGCGCCTGAACTAGAAAATCTCGAGGAGTTCCTCTGGGCGTTGAAGCAACACTTCGAGGACCCCTTAGCAAAGGAGAGAGCAAAGCGAGCCCTGAAGGAACTCAAGCAGGGGTCCCGATCAGTGGCCGATTATGCTTTGGAGTTTAAAGCGCTAGCTGGGAAGGTGGATGACTGGTCCCAAGCAACCATTATCGAGCTCTTCAAAGATGGCTTGAATACCGAGGTGCTGCGCTGGTCCCTGGGGAGGGATGACCCATACACGCTGTATGAGTGGATCCTGCTAGCAGGAAGGGCTGAACATGCCCAAGAGGTCTTTGCCCAGCGGAAGACCGCCAAGTCGGGGCGGGAGATGAAGCCCAGCCGCACATCGACCACCGGGGGGAAACCGGGACAACGACCCTGGGACGAGGAGCGTGAGAAGCGGTACGCCAAAGGATTGTGCCTGAGATGTGGTAAGGAGGGGCATCGAGTGGCAGCATGCCCGAAGGCAAAGGTGGAGGAACGGCCCGGAAAACCGCCGGCGAAGTCCCCTGCGTTGCCGAGGAAACAGAAAGCTGCGGTGGCTGAGACCGAGGGAGACGATGTGATGTTCTACGAAATTGAAGGGGAGACCGAAATCCCGCAACCGGCGGGAAACGCCAGCCACCTGCTCTAAAGGGCGCCGCTGGGCAGGTGGTAGAGGACGGGCGCGAGCCTCCAGCGGTGAGTGGCACTTACCGCATACTCATGGTGAAATTGAAATTGGGTTCCCAAGTCAAGACGGTGGAAGTATGGGCCATGATTGATTCGGGGTGTTCCCGGTGTCTGATGCACCCCGACGTGGTGGCAGCTTTGGAGCTCCCCACTTTTCCCCTACAAAGACCCATCGCATTTACTCAATTGGATGGGTCCATGGCAGGGGGCAAACCGGTCACCCATTTTACAGGGCGGGTAGCCTTGCAACTGGGCAGTCACCAGGAAGGGTTGTCTTTTGTCGTGGCTCCCGTAGGGGGCCCATTGGTGGTGTTGGGGGTACCATGGTTGGTGCAGCAAAACCCCCAAATAAACTGGGTCTACCGGACCATCACATTTAGGGATGGGTTTTATCAAGCGGCAGAGGGGAAGGGTGCCCCAGAGGAGATGGTGGGGGTTGCGGCAGCTGCGACTCCGCCTTACCCGGCCTCTCCTCTGGAGGGCTTGCCGGCCGAGTACAGGATGTTTGCTGATGTATTCGGTGAAAAGGAAGCTGACCAGTTGCCCCCCCATCGAAAGACGGACTGTGCCATAGAACTACTGCCCAACACTCAATTGCCTAAACCAAAAATTTATTCCATGACGCAAAAGGAACTGACTCTGTTGAGGGAATTTGTGGACAAAAATTTGGCGCGCGGATTCATTGAGCCGGCGAATTCACCCGTGGGGGCGCCGGTTCTTTTCCGCCCAAAAAAGGATGGGACATTAAGACTTTGTACGGATTTCCGCGGATTAAATGCCGTCTCAATTTCCAACAAATATCCCTTGCCATTGATAAAGGACATGTTGTCACATCTGGCCAAAGGCAAGATCTTCTCTAAACTGGATTTAAGAGAAGCCTACTATCGTGTACGAATCAAGGAGGGTGATGAGTGGAAAACTGCATTCAATTGCCCGTTGGGAGCCTTCCAGTATAAGGTGTTGCCGTTTGGGTTGGCTGGGGCCCCTGGGGTATTTATGCAATTAATCAATGAAGTTTTGCATGAACATCTGTTTAAAGGTGTACTGGTGTATTTGGATGATGTGTTGATTTATACGGAAACCATGACAGAGCATGTAGCTCTGGTAAAGAAAGTCTTGTGTAAACTCAGATCTGCTGAATTGTATGCAAAGCTATCCAAATGTGCCTTTCATCAGACCCAAATTGACTACTTGGGGTATAGGATTTCTGATAAAGGTATAGAAATGGACCCTGCTAAGGTGCAGGCTATCATGGACTGGGAGAGTCCCCGTACCCGCAGGCAACTTCAAAGTTTCTTGGGGTTCAGCAACTACTACAGATTATTCATAAGGGGGTTCGCTGAGATTGCCTTGCCCCTAACGGACCTGCTTCGAACCAAAGGGGTGGGAGATACTAGGAGAGTCAAGAATCCCGGAGCGTTGTTGAGGTGGACGCCTGCTTGTCAAACGGCGTTTGAGCGGCTGAAAGCAGCTTTCATCAAAGAGCCCATTTTACAACACCCTGATCCCTCAAAGCCTTTTGTTGTACAGGCAGATGCCTCCGATTATTCTATTGGCGCATTGTTGATGCAAAAAGACGAGGCAGGATGCCTCAAGCCCTGTGCTTATCTTTCCCGCAAGTTCTCGGAAACTGAGAGGCGTTGGCATGTTTGGGAAAAGGAAGCATTTGCAGTGAAAGCTGCATTAGAAGCTTGGCGGCATCTGTTGGAAGGGGCAAATCACCCCTTTGAGGTCTGGACTGATCATAAAAACTTGGAGGCACTTAGTACCCCTCGAAAACTGAGCCCCAAACAGGTTCGTTGGGCTCAATTTTTCAATCGATTCAATTTTCAGTTCAAATTTATTCCAGGGAAAAAGAACTTCTTGGCCGATGCCTTGTCAAGGCAACCTCAAGACTCTGGGGCGGCGCCAGATGTGGTAAGCACCCTATGGTCGGCGCCCCAATTGGGCATGCAAGCTGTGACGCGAAGCCAAACGCGCGCGCAACAACCGCCCACCACAAGCGCTGCTCAGCCAAGCACTTTGTCAATTCCCTCCCAATTGCAACAAAAGTTTTTAAAAGAATTAAAAACGGATACTTGGTTGCTTGCGAATAAAGACAATGTTACTTTTGACAAAGGCTTCGCTTGGAAGTCCGACCGCCTCTACGTTCCTGAGAGCCTCCGAAAAGATGTGTTAACACGTTCACACGATGACAAACTCGCAGGGCACTTCGGGTTTGTAAAAACCCTGCACCTCATTCGGAGGCAATTCTGGTGGCCCACATTACGCAAAGATGTCAAAGACTACATTGCTTCCTGCACTGTCTGTGCAATGTCCAAGCGCAAGGTGGGCAAGCCCCAAGGGCTGCTGCAGCCGGTAGCAGCCCCCTCTTCCCCTTGGGAAGAAATCTCCATGGATTTTATTGTAGAGCTACCACCCAGCCAACGCAAAACGGTCATTTGGGTGGTCAAAGATTATTTCTCCAAACAAGCCCACTTTATCCCCTGCGTGTCCATTCCGTCAGCGCGTCAATTAGCCCGCCTATTCCTTGTACACGTGTACAGGCTACACGGATGTCCCTCCCGCTTGATTTCGGACAGAGGTACACAATTTACCTCGCAGTTTTGGCGGGCGTTTCTCAAGCTGTTGGGCATGAAGCAAGCCCTCTCCACGGCTTGGCATCCTCAGACGGACGGGGCCACTGAGGCGGTTAACTCTACTCTAGAGCAGTACCTGCGCGCTTTTGTAAATTATCAGCAGGACAATTGGGTAGACCTTCTACCATTTGCTGAAGTGGCTTACAACAATGCCGTGCATCAAAGCACTGGGCAGACCCCGTTTCGGGTAGCTCAGGGTAAAGACTTTGTACCTATCACTGATCTCCCACAACCTCCTGCAGGTGCAGTCACTACAGATGATTGGTCAACACAACTGGCTGACTCTTGGCCAATGATTCAAAATGCATTGGCTGATGCTCAAGCGGATTATAAATTGTATGCTGATCGGAAGCGGGCCCCCCAACCGGCATTCCAAGTTGGGGACTCAGTGTACCTTTCTACCAAGTTTATCAAGTCATCACAACCTTCAAAGAAACTTGCGCCTAAGTTTGTGGGTCCTTTCCCAATTATCGCTCAGATTAACCCTGTGACTTTTAAACTTGATTTGCCTCATAACCTTAAACGCTTACACCCTGTTTTTCATTGCAGCTTACTCAAACCGACTACTCCTTCTGATCGCTGGCATCGGCAACCTCCACCTCCCACCCCCATCATGATTGATGGTCAGCAACACTTTGAAGTTAAAGAAATTTTGGACTCTAGACGCCTTCGCAATACTTTGCAATATTTAGTTCGTTGGAAGCATTTCCCTCATCCTGAGTGGGTCGCTGCACCAGATGTAGCTTCCCCGGTTCTAGTGGCCCGTTTCCACTCCGCTTATCCCTCGAAACCAGGTCCCTAAGGGTATTTTAGGAGGGCGGTATGTCATGTGCGCCGTTTCAATGTATTTGATGCATCGTAACGTTTCGCATGTCATTAATTGGATGCGTGTTTCATTGGTCTAGGGAGGATGGGAACAATTATATTTTGGCTTCGCTTTGGAATGTATTTGTGTTATCTACTGCGCTCAAGGTTACTTTCCCAGGCTAGCAACTCTGACGATTGCTAGCACCTGTGCCGGGCGGGGCTGTTACGAGGGAGGCGGGATACGTTTGAAGCAAGGGTTTAAGTTTGTATTTGGCGCGCTTTTGCTCATTCTCAGCTTTCTCTGTATTTGCTTTTAGTACTCTAATAAATCAGATTTCATTTAGCATCCTCTTGTGAGTCTGAGTATTTGGGGCTAGGGCAATCATTACACCCCCCCACTCATGGTGGATGACAGCAGCCAAGGGAGCAGCTGACGCTGAGGAAGACTACTTCTTGGGAGAGGCTGAAGATGACTCTAAGGAGCCGGCGGGAAATGCCAGCCACCTGCCATGAAGAGCGCCTGCAGGCAGGTGGAGGAGGATGGGCACAAGGATGCTATGGTGAGTGCTGACTGTCCCACTTTAGCAGTAAAAGTGAAATTGGGCTCCTGCACAAAGACTACAGAGGTCTGGGCTTTAGTTGACTCTGGGTGTTCCAGGTGTCTAATTCACCCTGATCTGGTTGCTGCTTTGGACCTGCCTAGCTTCCCCCTCCAGCAGCCTTTGATCTTCACACAGTTGGATGGTTCAACGGCAGGGGGGGGGGGCGGCAACCCATTTCACTGGAACTGTCGCAATGCAAATGGGCAGCCACCGTGAGACTTTAAAATTCGTAGTAGCACCTGTTGGCAATCCCTTGGTAATTCTGGGGATCCCCTGGTTGACCTATCGAAGCCCATATATAAACTGGGAACACAGAACTGTGACTTTTAAAGATGGATTTTATCAAGCTCCTACAGCAGAGAGAGCTTCATGTGCGGGGGTTGGAAGGGCTGCAATTGCCACGCCGCACCCTAGCTTGGCACATTTAGAAGGCTTGCCCAATCGATACCAAGACTTTGCAGATGTCTTTGGGGAAATGGAAGCAGATCAGCTACCCCCTCATTGGAAAACTGACTGTGCAATAGAGTTGGTTCCCAACGCTCAATTGCCCAAGCCAAAAATTTATCCAATGACTCAGAAGGAGCTTGAGACATTACGGGACTTTATTGACAAAAAATTGTCAAGGGGGTTTATTGAACCTGCAAATTCCCCAGTTGGGGCCCCTGTGCTATTCCGGGAAAAGAAAGATGGCATGCTTCGACTCTGTACAGACTATTGGGGGTTAAATTCGGTCTCAATTTGCAACAAGTACCCTCTTCCGCTCATGAAGGACATGTTAGCTCACTTGTCTAAGGGCAAGATTTTCTCCAAGCTCGACCTTCGTGAAGCCTATTTCCGCATCTGCATATGAGCTGGAGATGAGTGGAAAACTGCTTTTAATTGCCCACTGGGTTCATTTCAGTACAAAGTCCTCCCTTTTGGGTTGGCAGGGGCACCCGGAGTCTTCATGCAATTGATTAATGAAGTATTACATGATCATTTGTTTAAAGGGGTCCTTGTTTATTTAGATGATGTTCTCATTTACACTGAAACCAAGGAGGAACACGAACGCCTCCTCAAACAGGTGTTAAGCAAGCTTAGAGATGCCAAACTCTATGCCAAACTTTCCAAATGTGAGTTTCACAAGACCCAACTTGACTATCTGGGCTATAGGGTGTCTCACAAGGGCATTGAATGGACCCTGCAAAAATTCAGGCGATTTTAAGTTGGGAACGTCCCCGCACCTGGAGGCAATTGCAGTTTCCTCGGGTTCAGTAATTACTATTGCCAATTGATCCAGGGGTTCGCTGAGATTGCCTTGCCCCTCACTGATGTACTCCATACCAAGGGCTTGGGGGAGACACGCAAAGTAAAAAACTCTGGGGCAGTGCTGAATTGGATGCCTGAGTGCCAGGCAGCATTTGAGAAGTTGAAAACCCTCTTCACTGCTGAGCCTATTCTACAGCACCCCGAACCTGAATGCCCCTTTGTGGTCCAAGTTGATGCTTCTGACTCCTCAGTTGGGGCTATATTGTTACAGAGGGATTCTGAAAATCCCTTAAAACCCTGCACTTATCTGTCCAGAAAATCTTCTGAAACCGAACACCGGTGGCATGTTTGGGAAAAGGAGGCGTTTGCTGTAAAAGCCACTTTGGAAGCCTGGCGTCACCTCCTGGAAGGCGCTAAATGCCCTTTTGAGGTTTGGACTGATCACAGGAATTTGGAAGCCCTCCGCACCCCCTGGCGTCTCAGTCCTAAACAGATTCGCTGGGCTCAATTTTTCAGTTGCTTTAACTTCCAGTTAAAATTTATCCCAGGAAAGAAAAACTTTCTGGCTGATGCATTGTCATGTTTACCTCAAGACCTTGACCACATGGCAGATGTGGTTGGGACTGTTCTCACTGAACCACAACTGGGCTTAGTTGCTGTCACCCGGAGCCAGACCCGTGCGCAGGCATCCCCGCCCCCAGCCCAGTCAGGGAAGCGGAAGGTGCAAGTTCCTTGCCAGTTACAGAAAGACTTTCTCCAGGCACTGAAATCTGACACTTGGTTGCTAGCTAATAAAGACACTGTTTCTTTTGAAAACGGTCTGGCATGGGTGCAACACCGCCTTTATGTACCCGAGACTTTAAGACCTGACATTTTACAGCATTCCCATGATGATAAACTTGCTGGGCATTTTGGTTTTGTTAAACATTGCATTTGGTTCGTTGTCAATTCTGGTGGCCTACCTTGAGACGCGATGTAAAAGACTATGTGGCTTCCTGTCCTGTTTGTGCAATGTCAAAACGTAAGGGGGGGAAACCACAGGGGCTTCTGCAGCCAGTGGCCAGCCCGTCCCGTCCCTGGGATGAGATTTCTATGGATTTTATTGTGGATCTTCCTCCCAGTCAGAAGAAAACTGTCATTTGGGTTGTAAAATATTTTTTTTCCAAACAAGCCCATTTCATTCCATGTACATCCATCCCATCTGCCCTGCAATTGGCACGCCTATTTCTCATCCACATCTACCATCTCCACGGTAGCCCCTCCCGTTTGGTCAGTGATTGCGGGACACAGTTTATTTCCCAATTTTGGGAATCATTTTTAAAATTGATTGGCACCAAACAGGCGCTGTCCACCTTGTCCCATCCTGAGACTGACGGATCTACTGAGATTTTAAATTCCACCCTTGAACAATTTCTTAGAGCATACATTAACTACCATCAGGACAATTGGGTGGAGTTACTGCCTTTTGCTGAAGTGGCTTACAACAATGCTGTCCATCAGAGTACCGGGCAAACCCCTTTTCGTGTGGTTTCTGGACATGACTTTATTCCCATCCCTGAACTGCCACAACCCCCTTCCCAAACATGTTCTGCCTCTGACTGGGCTGTTAAGCTTGCTGATTCCTGGCTGGTGATTCAACAGGCTTTGGCTGATGCCCAGGCTGCTTACAAGTTTCAAGCCAATAAGCATTGTTCCTTGCAACACGACTTCAAGATTGGGGATCAGGTGTATCTATCTACCAAATTCATCATGTCACCACAACCCTCTAAAAAGCTTGCTCTAAAAAGTTCATTGGTCCTTTCCCTATTGTTGGTCTTATCAATCCAGTTACTCTTAAATTGGACCTGCCTCACAATTTGAAACACTTGCACCCTGTTTTCCATTGCAGCTTGCTCAAGCCTGTCCACCACTCCTCCCGCTGGCATCCCCAAACTCCTCCTCCTGCTCCGATCATGATTGATGGCCAACAGCACTTTGAGGTCAAGGAGGTCATTGATTCTCGCAAGCTCGCGGCACCCTCCAGTATCTGGTCCGATGGAAACACTTTCCTCATCCTGAATGGGTGTCTGCTCACCACGTTAATGCTCCTGATTTAATTCGCCGTTTCCACTTGGCTTACCCTTTGAAGTCTGCTGCTTAGTGTTTTCTTTCTTTTGGGGGGCAGTATGTCATGTTCACTGTTTCAATGTGCACTGTACATCATAACATTTCACATGCCATGGCACTGACGTGCGTTTCTGTTTGGGAGGGAGCTGCTGTGAAACTTTGTACCAAGCTCTGTATCTATGTTCATTACAATGGAATGTGTTTGGGTTATGTGCTCTGTTCAAGGACTTTTCCCACAGACCATCAGACGCCATTAGGAGCACCTGGGATTGTGAACTTGGGAAGATTCTACGGGGGGAGGGATCTCATTTGCACCGAGGGTTTTTAGTTTGCATTTGGCACGCTTTTATCATTCTCAGCTTTCTTTGTGACCCTGCATACTATTCTTTAATAAATCAGATATCTTTGAATTCCTGCTCATGAGTCAGAGTGTTTTAGAATAGGCAATCATTACATGGGCTCCCTTAACTTTCTCACTCTCACTCTCAGTCCAGTTACTAGGGTAGGATGCATGAGGCACCTGGTGCATCCTGAATCCAAGAGGTCTGCTAGACGCACATTGCCACTGCCCCCCACTGTCTCGATCTGCACCCTCACAAGCATTGCTGGGTAGTTCCCACTTACCATTGGATCTTTGCCCCCACGTGGCTTAGCCTGTTCTTCAGCGTTGCTCACAACAGGCTCATGCCATTTCCTGCCTTCTGGATTTCTTCCTCAGTTAAATGGGCCACCGTGATGGAGGGAAAGACTCACAAATTCTTCTGATGAGAATTTATGAGTCTTTCCCTCTGTCGTGGTGGCCACAGTCCCCTTGGTTCTCATACCCAGGGCTTTAACGCCACTCTCCCCTACCCTGCTCTTCATTGGGGTTGCTGGTTGCAGGCAGCTGGCAATGTGATGGCCTTCTTTGCCACATTTAAAACACAGCCCCCTCTTGGCCCATCACTCTTTTTCCTCTTCCCACAACTTATGCATTCCCTGCTTCTCCATAGGGACTGGTGGCGCTGGCCGCTTCCCCGTCACTTGGTCTTGCTTCTGTCTCTTGATGTGAATCTGTATATGTTCTACTTCACTGGCCAGGCAAATCTACCCCTGTAGGGTTCTGGGGTCCCCCCTTGCTAGGGACCACCTGAGGATCACTGGGTGAAGTCCCCCTTGGAAGTATTCAACTTTCATTGATTCCGGCCAATCAGTCAGCTTCCTGACCAGCCTTCTAAATTCCATAGCAGATTCTGAGACTGACCTACTTCCCTGCTTAATGTGCTGCAGACTCATCTTGGCCCGCATTTTAGAGAGGAGATCTTCAAATCTATCTCTCAGAGCACCCATAAAGCTTTCAAAGTCCATCAGTTCTGGGGATTCTGAATTGTGCATTTCCACCAACCATTTTGCCTTCAAGATGGGTGGAAATGTACTACACCTTGAAGTCTTCAGTAGGGAAAGACCCCCTTCACTCCTCCATGAATCCCCTCACATGGGTTAGGAAGCAGGCCAGATTTCTAGGGTCCCTAGTGAACTTCACCCTTAAGTCTCTTACCCTGAAAGGCTCATCTGCATCCAGGGCTTGTCTCACTGCTCTGGCTGGGGTTCAGTTGTGAGGGGAGTGAGTGGCTGCCAGCTTGGATGCCCTATGTCCTTCCTCCATTTTGGATTCATCATTCTCTTCCTCTGAAGATGACTGACCTCTCATTGTCCCCAGGCTCAGTTTCCAAAGAAGCTGCTCAACTGCTCCCTGTAGGTTGGATATGCACTTTCCCATTGAACTCATCTCCTGCCTCATCTCCTCCATCTGCTGCTTTGAAGTTGACTACCTGGAGCAGGAGTCCTTCTCATGTGTAATTACCCACTGCTGGTTCTTTCTCTGTGCTGTGTCCTACATCCAGGGACCAGGCAGGCTTGGGTCCCTTTGCTGCCCTGGGCTGAAGTATCTCTCAAAGTTGGTGAGGGCTGTTGGTTCAATCTCCCATGCTTTTGGTCACCTTTTGCCCTCTTGCTTGGTTGACTTCGTTGGGGATCCAAGTTTCCTCTCTTCCCCTTCTCCAAATCTCAGGCAGATTTGAACTTGTGACACTCTTCCCTCTGGCAGTGCTGCTGAATCCCTTGGAAGTAACATGGTGGAGATGAATAGATAATTCTCACAATAAGTTCCACAAGTAGGGGATGGGGCATAACCTCTTCCTCAGGCATTTTTGCTTTTCTGGGGCAAGTCAAGCCTGACTTCCCATTCCTCCATATCATTGGATTGCTCTTTTGATAGCACTGAGAGTGGCCTGTATGTTGCACCATATGGACCAGTGATCAGGTGTAAAGCATTCCCACAGTTCAAGAACCAGATGTCATGTTCGCCGTTTCAATGTCTTTGATACATCATAATGTTTCCCATGTCATTAGCTGGATGCGTGTTTCATCTTTCACGGGAGGATGGGAGTAGTTATCTCTTGGCTGTGCTTTGGAATGTGTTTGCTTTATCTGCTATGTTCAAGGTTACTTTCCCAGGCTAGCAGGTCTGACGATTGCTAGCACCTGGACCGGACAGGGCTGTTGCCAGGGAGGCGGGATACGTTTGCATCGAGGGTTTTAAGTTTGTATTTGGCGCGCTTTTTGCTCATTCTCAGCTTTCTCTGTATTTGCCATAAGTTCCTTAATAAATCAGATTTCATTTAGCAGCCTCTTGTGAGTCTGAGTATTTGGGCTGGGCAATCATTACATAAAGCTGAGAATCTAAGATCCCAACTCCGCTGGCCCCTTTCCAGGAAAGGGCAAGTTGTCTAACCCTGTGAGGGAGAGCGCCAGCGATGACCGAACCCGATATTGTGCTGATGGAAGAAGGGGAACCGGACTCGACCGTGAGACGCCCCGACCGACTGTCCCAAGTAGGGGAGCTGTCAGCTATCCTGGAGGAGGCGAGCTCCGAGTTGGAGGGTGAAGCTGGGGGCATGAAAACCGCCCCGGAGACCACCGTAACCACCCCGGGTGAGCTGGTCACCTGGGACGAGACCCAAGGGGATGTATCGGTGGCGGGTGGTCCATCCTGGAGGCAGAGGTACCCACTGTCCCCTACAGTAATCCAGGTGCAGCCTAAGGAGGGCTCCCCCACCCCGGACCATATCCGGGTGCTGGAGTCGAAAATGGACTCATTAGAGACGATCCTCAAACAGCTGAGTCTAGACTTGAGTTCGCTGAAGGAAACCCGGGACGGGTCAAGCCAATGGCATTCGACCCCTTCGTCCCAGGGGCAGTCCCCAGAGCAGAGATGGACCGCGCGTCCGAGGGAAAGTGAACAAGCGGTCCGGATGGAAGTAGCATCACCACCCGTGCGGCCAGCTCCAGCCCCCGCACCGCCGCGGGCCGGAGAGGCACAGCTCACCGAAGCCCCGGGGTTGGGGCGCAGCCCGTCGGCGGGCGGGATGAGAGACTTCCCTGTCAAGTTTGATGGGGACCCGACAAAACTCTCATTCTTCCTGGCAAATGCTAAAGCATACATGGAGGAATGGGGGTCGCTTTTTCGATCGGAAAAAGCAAAGATCATCACCATTGCCACCAAACTGAAAGGGAGGGCGGCAGACTGGTATGTCCAGATGTGCCAGTCGGAAGCGCCTGAACTGGAGAAATTTAACGAGTTCCTCTGGGTGTTGAGGCAGCACTTTGAAGATCCCCTGGCAAAAGAGAGGGCAAAGCGAGCGTTGAAGGAACTCAAGCAGGGGTCGAGATCCGTGGCTGATTACGCGCTGGAGTTCAAAGCGCTTGCCGGGAAAGTGGATGACTGGTCCCAAGCCACCATCATCGAGTTATTCAAGGATGGCCTGAACACAGAGGTGCTGTGCTGGTCCTTGGGGAGGGACGACCCCTATACGTTGTACGAGTGGATCCAGCTTGCGGGGAGGGCTGAGCATGCCCATGAGGTGTTCGCCCATCGGAGGGCTGCCAAGTCGGGGCGAGAGTTAAAGCCTAGTCGCCCACTGAGCACCGGGGGATGACCCAGACAAAGAGCCTGGGAAGAGGAGCGAGAGAAGCGGTATGCGAAAGGGCAGTGTCTGCGATGTGGTAAGGAGGGGCATCGAGTAGCGGCATGCCCGAAGGCAAAGGGGGAAGATCGGCTGGGGAAGCCGCCGACGAAGTCCCCTTCCCTGCTGAGGAAGCAGAAAGCGGCGGTGGCTGAAAGCGAGGGAGACGGTGTGCCATTCTACGCGGAGGAGGGGGAGCCCGAACTACTGCAGCCGGCGGGAAACGGCAGCCACCTGCTTTAAAGGGCGCCGCTGGGCAGGTGGTGGAAGAAGGGCACGAGCCTTCATCGGTGAGTGGCAGTTACCGCATTCTCACGGTGAAATTGAAGTTGGGCTCCCGATCCAAGACTGTAGAAGTATGGGCCATGATCGATTCGGGGTGCTCGAGGTGTTTGATGCACCCCGATGTGGTAGTGGCTCTGGAGCTACCCACATTCCCCTTGCAGCGACCCATCGCCTTTACACAGCTGGATGGGTCCATGGCAGGGGGCAAACCAGTCACCCATTTCACCGGGCGAGTAGCCTTGCAGCTGGGCAGCCATCGCGAAGGTTTGTCCTTTGTCGTGGCTCCGGTGGGTGGACCCTTGGTGGTGTTGGGGGTGCCCTGGTTGGTTCAGCAGAATCCCCAAATAAACTGGGTATACCGGACTGTCACTTTTAGGGATGGGTTTTACCAAGCACCATAAGGGAAGGGTGCCCCAGAGGAGATGGTGGGGGTAGCGGCAGCTGCAACTCCGCATTGCCCGGCCCCTCCTCTGGAAGGCTTGCCGCCTGAGTATCAGATGTTTGCTGATGTGTTCGGTGAAAAGGAAGCGGATCAATTGCCCCCTCATCGGAAAACGGATTGTGCCATTGAGCTGGTGCCCAATACCCAATTGCCCAAGCCAAAGATTTATTCCATGACGCAAAAGGAACTGACTGTGCTGAGGGACTTTGTGGACAAAAACTTGGCGCGGGGATTCATTGAGCCAGCGAATTCACCGGTGGGGGCACCGGTCCTCTTCCGCCCAAAGAAGGACGGGACATTAAGACTCTGTACCGATTTCCGTGGGTTAAATGCCGTCTCAATTTCCAATAAATATCCCTTGCCATTGATCAAGGACATGTTGTCACATCTGGCGAAGGGTAAAATCTTCTCTAAACTCGATTTGAGAGAGGCATATTACCGTGTACGCATCAAAGAGGGCAATGAGTGGAAGACGGCCTTCAATTGTCCGTTGGGGGCATTCCAATATAAGGTGTTACCTTTTGGGTTGGCTGGGGCCCCTGGGGTATTTATGCAATTGATCAATGAAGTACTGCATGAGCATCTGTTTAAAGGGGTACTAGTGTATTTGGATGATGTATTGATTTATACTGAAACCATGGAAGAACATGTCTCTCTGGTAAAAAGGGTGCTTAGCAAACTCAGAAAGGCGGAATTGTATGCCAAACTGTCTAAATGTGCTTTTCACCAGACGCAGATTGACTATTTGGGGTATAGAATTTCTGATAAGGGCATAGAAATGGACCCTGCTAAGGTGCAAGCCATTGTGGACTGGGAAAGCCCCCGCACCCGCAGGCAACTTCAAAGTTTCCTGGGGTTCAGTAACTACTACAGATTATTCATAAGGGGGTTCGCTGAAATTGCCTTGCCATTAACAGAATTACTGCGAACCAAGGGTCTTGGGGATACTCGGAGAGTAAAGAACCCAGGGGCGCTGCTGCACTGGACACCCGCCTGTCAAGCGGCGTTCGAGCGGCTCAAAGTGGCTTTTACCACAGAACCAATTTTGCAACACCCTGATCCCTCTAAGCCTTTTGTGGTGCAGGCTGATGCATCCGATTACTCCATTGGGGCATTGTTGATGCAAGCTGACGGGGCAGGATGCCTCAAACCGTGTGCTTACTTGTCCCGCAAATTCTCGGAGACTGAGAGACGATGGCATGTATGGGAGAAAGAGGCATTTGCTGTGAAAGCAGCACTAGAAGCTTGGCGGCATTTGCTGGAGGGCGCAAATCACCCTTTCGAGGTGTGGACAGACCATAAAAACTTGGAGGCTCTTAGCACCCCAAGGAAACTGAGCCCAAAACAAGTCCGTTGGGCTCAATTCTTCAATCGTTTCAATTTCCAATTGAAGTTTATTCCGGGGAAAAAGAATTTCCTGGCTGATGCATTGTCACGACAACCTCAGGACTCTGGGACAGCGCCAGAGGTGGTTAGCACCCTGTGGACGGCGCCCCAATTGGGTATGTAGGCTGTGACGCGCAGCCAAACGCACACGCAGCAGCCACCCTCTGCGGACCCAGGGCAGCCGACTGCTTTGTCAATTCCCTCCCAGTTGCAACAAAAGTTTCTAAAAGACCTGAAAACTGATACTTGGTTGATTGCAAACAAGGACAATGTTACTTTTGACCGAGGCTTTGCTTGGAAATCCAACCGCCTCTACGTGCCGGAGAGATTAAGAAAAGAAGTGTTGCTCCGTTCACACGATGATAAAGTAGCGGGACATTTTGGGTTTGTCAAAACTTTACACCTGGTTCGGAGGCAGTTTTGGTGGCCCACTTTACGCAAAGATGTCAAAGAGTATGTTGCCTCTTGCACTGTATGCGCGATGTCCAAGCGCAAGGTGGGTAAACCTCAGGGGCTGCTGCAGCCGGTCGCCACCCCGGCTTGCCCTTGGGAGGAAATCTCCATGGACTTCATTGTTGAATTACCACCCAGTCAACACAAAACTGTCATTTGGGTGGTTAAAGACTATTTCTCGAAGCAAGCCCATTTCATCCCGTGCGTGTCAATCCCTTCGGCACGTCAGTTGGCTCGCCTGTTCCTAGTACACGTGTACAGGCTACACGGATGTCCCTCTCATTTAATTTCGGACAGGGGCACACAATTTACCTCGCAATTCTGGTGGGCATTCCTTAAACTGCTGGGCATGAAGCAAGCCCTGTCCACCGCGTGGCATCCACAGACGGACGGGGCCACAGAGGCTTTAAATTCTACTCTGGAGCAGTACCTTTGGGCGTTTGTGAATTACCAGCAAGATGACTGGGTGGACCTCCTCCCTTTTGCTGAAGTGGCTTACAACAATGTGGTGCATCAAAGTACTGGTCAAACACCATTCCGCGTTGCTCAAGGCAGAGACTTTGTGCCCATCCCAGATTTACCGCAACCTCCGGGTGGCCTGGTTTCACCGGGCAATTGGGCGACACAACTAGCAGATTCCTGGCCCATGATTCAAAAAGCATTGGCTGATGCCCAATTGGATTACAAACATTATGCTGATCGGAAGTGTGCTCCTCAGCCCGCATTTCAAGTCGGTGACTTGGTTTACCTCTCTACTAAGTTTATTAAGTCATCACAACCTTCTAAGAAGTTAGCACCTAAGTTTGTGGGTCCTTTTCCCATTGTCACTCAAATTAACCCTGTGACGTTTAAACTTGATTTGCCACATAATCTAAAACGCTTACACCCTGTTTTTCATTGCAGTTTGCTCAAACCGACTATTCGTTCTGACCACTGGCATGACCAACCTCCACCTCCAACCCCCATCATGATCGACGGTCAACAACACTTTGAAGTTAAAGAGATTTTAGATTCTAGACGCCTTCGAAATACGCTGCAGTACTTAGTTCGCTGGAAGCATTTCCCTCACCCCGAATGGGTTGCTGCCACGAATGTGACTTCCCCTATCTTGGTTGCTCGTTTTCACTCTGCTTACCCTGCTAAGCCAGGTCCCTAAGTGTATTTTTGGGGAGGCGGTATGTCATGTTCGCCGTTTCAATGTCTTTGATACATCGTAACGTTTCCCATGTCATTAGCTGGATGCGGGTTTCATCTTTCACGGGAGGATGGGAGTAGTTATCTCTTGGCTGTGCTTTGGAATGTGTTTGCTTTATCTGCTATGTTCAAGGTTACTTTCCCAGGCTAGCAGGTCTGACGATTGCTAGCACCTGGACCGGGCGGGGCTGTTGCCAGGGAGGTGGGATACGTTTGCATCGAGGGTTTTAAGTTTGTATTTGGCGCGCTTTTTGCTCATTCTCAGCTTTCTCTGTATTTGCCATAAGTTCCTTAATAAATCAGATTTCATTTAGCAGCCTCTTGTGAGTCTGAGTATTTGGGCTGGGCAATCATTACACCAGAACAATGTAAAAGAACCATGCTGGGTTAAACCAAAGGCCTATCTAGGATACCATTCTGTTCCCACAGTGACCAACCAAGTACTTCTGGGAAGACCACAACCACAGCCCATGGGATCACTCACTTTCCTAATTGCGTTTCCAAGGAACTGAAGTGGAAAGAGGCCTAACACTGATGCTGGAGGCAAGTGGGTTCACCCAACCCAACCCATTTCCCCTGTTTCCATAAACCAACCAGACAAGCTAGGCTAAATCACAAAAAGAAAAATCAGATGATAAAAAACAAGCTAAACCAAGCATGGAGACCTTTTATTCATAAAGTCACCAGACTTGGCTGTGAGTCAACAGAGCATAACTTCAATAAACCACAAAAACATTAATGATAAAAACTAAGCACTTGGGCCATTTCCCCACTATGGATTTAAAGCATCTTCATAGCATCACCCAGCCATCGCTGAGGAGAAAAGAAGCCTGTCCCGTTTATTTATTTATTTTTCAAATTTATATCCCCTCCCATCTCCCTCAAAAAGGGGACTCTGGCAGTTTACAATAAAATCAGCAATTAAAACCATAACAGATATCAATTACAATATAAACAACCAATATAAATAGAGAATAAAATAGATATAAAATCCAAGGAATGAAGATCTCATTCATTCGGGAGGGCTCTATGGTGCCAGCCACACCCAGAAAGAATTATTGCCCCTCCCACCCCAGGCGAGGCAACAGAACCAGGTCTTCAAATTCTTCCAGAAGGCCAGGAGCGAAGGGGCCTGCCTCACCTCTGGGGGTAGAATGTTCCAGAAGGCGGGTGCCACTGCAGAGAAGGAATGCCTCCTGGACCCCACCAAGTGGAATTCCCTTGCTGGTGGGGTCTGTAGCATGCCCTCTCTGCATGACTGGCCAGGACAGGTCAATGTGAAGGGGATGAGATGGTCCCTCAGGCAACCTGGCCCCATGCCATGTAGGGCTTTAAAGATCATAACCAACCCCTTGAATTGGACCCAGAAGCAAACTGGCACCCAGTGCAGCTTGCACAGCAGTGGTGTCACATGTGCTGATCTTGGGGCACCAATAACTGCCCACGCGGCTGCATTCCAGACCAACTGAAGCTTCTGGATACTCTTCAAGGGTAGCCCCATGTAGAGTGCATTGCAGTAGTCTATATGGGAGGTGACCAGGGCATGAGTGACTGTTCGGAGGGCATCTCAATCCAGGAAAGGGCAGAGCTGGCGCACAACACAAAGTTGCACAAATGCCCTTCTGGCCATGAATGCCACCTGCTCTTCGAGCAGGACTCAAGAGTCCAGGAGGACCCCCAGATTATGTACCAGATCTATCTGGGGCAGTGCAACCCCATCCAGAACCAAAGATGACAATGTCCCAGATATGGAAGAGCCATTAACCCACAACCACTCTGTCTTACCAGGGTTCAGCTGAAGCCTGTTGTTCCCCATCCAGATGATACCTCATCCTGTGGTGACGGATGATCTCAACCAGTGGTTTCATGTAGATGTTAAATAAAAGAGGAGGACTGAACCCTGTGGCACCCCACAACGGAGGGGTCAAGGGTCAGATTTTTCACTCCCTATCACCACCGATTGGGACCGGCCCTGGAGGAAGGAGGTGAACCAGCATAAAACTAGGCCACCCACCTGCAACTCCCTGAGCCGACCCAAAAGGATACCATGTTCGTGTTGAGGTTTTCCTACTAATAGATTAAGACTGCTATTGTGCCTAATCATTTTGGCTGGGTTAAAAGGTTATATTAGATTGTCTCCTCTCACGTGCTTCATGCAAATCACCTGGGGGAGGAAACCTGCCCGGACTTGTTCTCACTTTTTTTTTTTTCCTCTCTGCCGGCAATGTAGGCAAGCAAGGCTTGCTCCAAGGGAGCTAAGTCCTTTAAATGTTTTGCTTTTGTTTTGCTTTCTGTAAATAAATTATTTTTATAGAAATGCTTGGTGTGTGACTTTTTTGACCTCTCCTGGGCTAAAGGCTTTCCCAGCATCTGCCAACAGTTCGATCGTACTGAAAGCTGCTGAGAGGTCAAGAAGAGCCAGGATGGATGCACTGCCCCCATCCCGCTCCCACCAGAGATCATCCATAAGTGCAGCCAATGCAGTCTCTGTCCCATATCTCAGCCTGAAACCTGACTGGAGGGGGTCTAGATAATCCGTTTCATCCAGAATCCTCTGGAGTTGTAATGCCACCACTTTCTCAACCACCTTTCCCAAAAAGGGGAGGTAGGAGACAGGACTAAAATTATCCAGTACAGTAGGGTCCAGTGATGGTTTCTTGAGGGGGTGTACCAGCACTTCCCCGGAGATGGCCTGCCCTGTGCTTCCCATCATACTACTGTTTACCAAGGTGATGGTACAATAACTCTGGATGATGCTGTAAGTCACTGGCAGGATAATGACCCTGGTGTGCTTGTTTTGAAACTGTTGCTAAGCTGGAAACAAAACCAGACTGTTGACTTTTCCTCATACAGGAGCTGCTCTTGCTCCTTCATTATTTCCTTTTTCCATACCTTTCCAGGTCTTTCCCACCTTGGTGAGGTTCACTAGCCAGAGCCCTTCCAAGTGCTCCAAATGCACCATCTGCCATCTTCTGACAATGCAGCATGTGGATTGTCTATCATTCAGTTTGAGTGTGAGGGGGGGATTCCAGATTATGATCTCAGAAGAGGGACAGAGCATTTCTCTGGCTTCCTTCCCCACAAGAGAAAACATGGAATGGATCTTCTCCTCACAGTACAGTGGATAGAGTGCTGCACTTACCTTTAGGGCTTCATATCAAGTGCACTATTTAACTCTCCCCTCATTTCATATTCCCAAAGCAACACAAGGAAGTTAGATTAGATTTATTGAAGGAAATTAGGAAATTGATGCACTAATGATGTTAACCAGTTCGGTAATGAAACGTCTGCAGGCAAACAACCAAGCTCAGAGAACATCAAGGACTTCACAATTAGGACATTCTTCATCTAAGAGCACCCCCGAATTCTTCCTGCTACATATGTTAGTCCCCATCTTGAAATCCTGGTCTCTTCCTCCTGCCTTTTCAAGTTGGTTGTGTAGCTGCTCATTTTCTGGCCCTCAGTCTCTGGTTAACCAGCAGCTTTGTCTGGTAGGAAAATCTGATTCCAGCTTCAACCCTTACACCAAAGTCATAGGAATGTGTAATCCATACTATGCAAAGGCAGGAAAAGCGGGAGATGTAATGGGAAAAATAAATTAAAGGCAGGACATAAGAGGAAAAAAATCTAACTAAAACTTAGTCTCCCTGAACACCTTCCATTCACGATACCTTTCCATACCTTTCTGTCTTGCTTCTACCATGTCAAAGACTGCTATCCAAGAAATCTCCAGGAAGCTCTTGCTCCTCCTCCCCACCAAGGCTGGTAGTGGTGGAAGGGAATAGAGGCCAGTGAGTGACAGGTGGGAGAAGGAGGCCAGTGACCGAAATATCTCTTTCTGCTATTAGAGCAGAAGTCTCCACTTGGCTCAATATTTCATGCAGACCACAGCCATTCTGCTGCTCACTGAACACAAATCCACCTTTCTACCCCTTCTCAGCCAAGAAAAAAATCAATTCTTTGCTGCTTAGGATTGCCTGGGCTTGAGCGAAAAGATGATGAGGCTGATAAAATTAATTAGCAAATGGAGAGACAATCTGAACAGCTTTTGACAGGCTCAGTATATTACATATCAACAGCAGCTTTATCACCCTGACAAAAAAAGGAACATTCTTGCCACTGAAGGTTATCACAGGTGATGTGACAGGTACAATTGTTTTCCTTTCAAGACAGGTCATTGAAACAAAGTGCATTTCAGCTAAAGCCTGCCTGTCAGTTATTCACAGTTGCACACAGGGCCTAACTGGAATCCTCATGCATTTATATTAGATGAACAGGCATCCCTCCCTGTCTGAATAGAAAGCCAAATTCCAAGATCTGGCAAGGAGCATCAAACCCTCTGGCCCAGTCCAAGATGGCCCAATGGTAGGAGCATTGAAAGAAATCAAACGAGGTGTTTGTCATCTGCCTGCAAGGACAGGAATATCTAGGGGCCAGATCGGAGGAGGCAAGCTTCAAATACTCTAGCAAAATTTGTTTCGGATAATTCTTTCTCCAAGAAACAGTGGGTGAAAAAAAATGATTAGATCCTTTGAAAGGTTCTAATCATTTATCTTAACAGTTCCTTTCAAATTTCCAAATAAAGGGGGCAGAAAGAGCATGAGATTTAAAAAGTTGAGTACAGGATAAAGTGATGACAAACTGACTTTAGGAGTTGCTAAGCAGATTCTTTTTTTAAAAGAGAGGTGCCATATCCTCCATTATCTGAAGAAGTTTCTATGTCCTCTTGGTATAACAGAAATCAAAATGGATTTATCAGGAGCAAATCTTGTCTGACTAAACTTATTTCATTTTTTGTATCAGGTACATTTTTAGTACAGTGTGGGTATGCCCTAGATGTAATCTACCTTTATTTTAGCAAAGCATTTCACAAAGTATCTCATAACAATTTGTTAAGCAAGCTGGTTAAATATGAGCAGGATTGCATGACAATTAAATAACATAGCTGGCACAAAAATCATATTCAAGAGCAGTGCCACATTTTCGTTATTGATATGGATGAAGAAGTGGAAGTAATATGTATCAAATTTCAGATGATACAAAACTGGCAGGATAGCTAATATTCTATAATACAGAAATGAAATTCAAAGTAATCTTGATATCTTATCTAGACAATGGGGGATGAAGTGTCATAAAGAATGTGAGGAAAGGATCTTAGAAGTGTCCAAAGTACAATAATTTAAGTCTGGTTATTTGTATCTTGAATGATTCATTGGTATGGACATGTCCTTAGAGTGGAACCTTCCACTGTCACCCAAATAGTTTACCATCTTAAAATCGATGGCCGGCAGCCACGTGGACAACCAAAACAGAGATGGCAAGACACCATCAATAAAGACATGCAAATTGAGAGTCTGCACCCTGAGGATGCGAACGATTGGTCAAAGTAGTGTTTCAGGATCCGAAAAGCAGACCCTGCGATAGCAGGAAAATGCTAGGAAGAAGGAGATGGAGAAAGAGGAGGAGGAGGAGGAGGAGGAGGAGGAGGAGGAGGAGGAAGAAGAAGAAGAAGAAGAAGAAGAAGAAGAAGAAGAAGAAGAAGAAGAAGAAGAAGAAGAAGAAGAAGAAGAAGAAGAGGATTATTTGTATCTTGAATGAGAACCCTGGGTTGATTTATTTGATGATCTATTTGTTTGTTTTCCTGGCTATCCATGGTATTCTCAGGAGTCTTCTCCAACACCAATGTTCAGAAGTGTCAATACTTTTTCCCATTCTCTTTCTTCAACTTGCACTTCCATGGAGGGTCACAGGGAAAACTATTATCTGCATGATTTTGATCTTTGTAGGTATAGACTCATCCCAGCATCTGAATCTCTTTCCCAAGACTTTCATCACTATTCTACCAAGTACTAGTCTACAGCATGTTTCTTGTCTGCAGGTTCCTCTAGTGTTGACAGTTAATCCTAAAAAGCAAAAGCTATCTGCCACTTTAATATTTTAATTGTCAATTCGAAAGCTGGTTGCCATATCTTGCCATGACTTGAGTCTTCTTTATTTTTAATCTTAGCTCCATTTTTTCACTGTTCCTGACTTTCATTACTAGAGCTGCCAGTTTATTTGCATTTTCAGCTGACTAGTGTCATCACAGTGCAGGTTATTGATGCTTCTTCCTCCAGTTTTAAAAGCATGCTCTTCTTCCAATCCAGCCTCCATTGATACATTTTCAGCATATAAATTAAATAAATAGGGAGAAAAAATACCTTGTCTCACTCCTTTGCTGACATGGAGTCAGTCTGTTTTGCCATGTTCTGTCTGGACTCTGGCTTCTTGTCCTGTGTATAGGTTTCTCATGAGGACAGAGTGGTGTTGGATGCTGGGCATGTCTGAGCAAAGGCTGAAGACTATCTGTCTAGGATGCTTGAACTTGGATGCCTGCACTGAACAAAGAGAGAGAGAATGAGTGCCACATAGTCCTGCACCATCCCCCAACAGGAACTGCAGCTATTAGGAATCTCTGTCACATGGCAGTAGGCCTTGGACTAGACATTACTTCAGCCTACCTCATATCAGAATTTTTGTGAGAAAAAGGAGGGGACCTGTCAGAGGTCCAAATCCAGTAGCACTGACTCTCGGGACCTCATGCCCTACTCATCACAAACAGGCAGCAGAGTGTAGATTTACTGTTTACTTTCTGTCCCCACTTTGCCTACCCCTCTGCCTGCTCTTTGTCTAAGAGACTGCTAACTCCTTCTTTCTTCCCAGGCACACATGCACAGAGCACGTGTTCTTAGACTCCTCCTGGTAGGATGTAGTTAGAAGAAGCTAGGCTTTGTCTACATATAATTTGATTCCTGTAAACAAATCTCCATTCTGTTATAAAATCTGCTTCACTAATCCTTGCTTAGGTCAGATTCCTGCTCTCAGGACCACTCATGCTCAGAGAGAAAAAGAGAACCTTTGAACTTCCAACAGAACCACCCTCACCTATTTTGAGAGAGGGCAGAATAAAACCAAATGCCTAGAGAGACCTTGCATGGGTAGAAACCTAGGCAAAGCAGCAGGTTTAGCTGGGAGAAGGCAAGGCTTACACTGAGACAATCCCTGATCCCTAAATATTCTGCTATTGGAGAAGGGGCAGATGAGAAGGTATTAGCCCTTTGAGGTAGTCCAGACAAGAAGCACAACCATGAGTACTATATCTTTATTGTAAGGTTATATTAATAGAATCTTGCAAATCTGAAAGTACCCCTCCTGTCCCTTACTTTTACTCAACTGAAAACTAGGGAGGGTCTCTTCTGAGATGCTTTCTCCACCCCCACCCCTCCTTCCATCTCAGATTTCATTTATCAGACCATTGTCTAGGCTGTGGCTCTTCCTCCTGTCTCCCAAGGTCATTCCCACATACCATTACAGAAGACCTCCACCTGGCAGAGTAGCCTGTAAGGTACAGGCTGCTGACATAACTCCAGCTCACGCTCTTGCCCCACCCTCTCACTCTGCTCCTCTTCCATATTTTCTCTCTGCTTTTGACCTTCACTTCTCCAATTTCAACTTAAAGGGAGGTCCCCATGGCCGACAAATTTTATGCAGAGTGATAAAGAAGGTGCAACAGACTTGTGAAATGAGTAAAATGGGATAATGCTTTGAAGCCTTTGTTTTTCCTTCTGCAATAATTTCAGATACTTTTGTCACTGAAGCCCTTGTAGCATGTCATCCATCAAAGAGACTGCCACTGCCTTCATCCATCTGACAGCACAGCTTCTTGTCTTCATTTTGGACATTGGGAATTTCTAAATCAATACTTCCAGAGCTGTGTTTCCCTTAATCCTTGCAATGATGGGTGATCTTGGAAAGAATCTTCAAGGACATTTCTGAGAGGATCAACTGCTCATACACTGGCCTGGAAGGGATGCCTGCTTCTAGCCTGCTAATGGCAGTAGACATAGGAAAGAGATGGGTTTATAAATGGCTAAGACCCCTCCTTCCAGCTTCCCCTTCTGGCTGGACATTGCTTCTCTACCCCCAGATACACACACACCCCTCTTCTTCAAGGCCTTCCTCAAAATACCCCTTTCCAAGGAAGCCTTTCCACACAGCTGCACCAGTGAGGTTGAGCCATTGTTTGCCTTCCTCCTTCCTTCTCTCTGTCTCTCCCAGACCTTCTCTCTTTACAGTCTCCAGGAACAAAATCCACATTCCAGCTATTTTAAACATAAATCTGTCATTTTCTTGATAGATTCTGAAAATGCTAACCATTTTTCAATTTTTAATAATTTAATAATTTCTCTATGAACTGACAGTATTCCAAACTACATTATCTACTATTTTCTTCTCAAAGCAAATTTTGGAGAGAGATCCATCTCATTTATAGGCCACCAATCAATTTTGCAAGTGGATCATTGTTACTTCATTTCTTATACCCCAACCCCACTGTTACCCACTTTTACAAGAGTGGCCTCCTAACCCAAATGAACATTTTGGACAGAGAAGATAGGTGGTTTGAGAGAGGGATTAAGGAATCCATTCATGCCGAAGTGGAAAATCCTTCCCTCAATAGAGGCAGAGGCCTCAGACACAACTTGTCCCCCATTTTTCATGCTGCTCTTTCAACAGTCCCCAGGAAGTTTAAGACCACTTCATAAGTTCACCAGGAAGGCCACTTTTAACGATCCACTTGGGGATGAGCAAGGGATTTAGGAGTAAGACATCCCAAAGACAATCCACACCTCCATGGCACAATTAACAGCCATTCAGGTGTAGGGACAATGCAGCCACCCTGGAAGACCTATATGGGGTCCCGTCACCAACCTTTGCCCAGACTGAAGAAGCTGCTTGGACAAGCAGCAAAACGTTTCTACCAAAACGAAAGAAATCCAGTTGCCATGACTCAACCTACAGACTTTTGTCCTTTACTTGCTGCATCAATACCTCATCTGCAGAAAATATACCTCCTCGGGGCCAGTTCCCAGGTTACCTTGCTGCTAAAATTGAGCTGTGTATGATATTCTCTCATCCCATCTTCTATCCTCAATTTGCTCTATGAAATCCCCTTTTTCATTAGAGTTTACTCAGAAGCTTCTTTTTCTTCTTATTCCCATTTTATCCTGGCTTTTTCTGCTGATGGGCAGATATGTTAAAGTCACGCTTGGTGTTGGGCTGAAGTGGCAATGTTTCCTAGTGAAAACATTTCCCCAGATTGCTTGACAATAATGAAGTCACTTAGCTGCAGGCTAAACCTTGAAGAGCTTATCCACCCCATCTCCTGGTCACTTTTTCAAAAAAATGGACCTACAGAAGAAACAAGAGCCTTGCAGAATCTTACTCAAGCCCCCTTTTCTCCACAAGCTGAATGGAAAGGCAATAAAACCCTTGTGGATCTTCTTACTCTTGGAGGTCCAAATCCAATGGCACTGGCTCTTCAGCACTCCATTTATTGTATGTCCCACCTCTTTTTGTTTAGGCAGTCAAAACAGCATATGCAGTGCTCCTGACTCCTAATTTTCTCTACAGCAACAAATCCCAAAGGGTAGGTTGGGCTGGGAGTGACTGGCCAGGGAGCTTCTGTAGCTGAGGGTGGGCCAAAACCTGGGTCTCCCCACTCCTCATCCAGCACCTTCCCCACTGGATCACACTGACTCTCACCACGCCTAAGGATCTACTGACCACAGGGGGGTGTAGATGGAGAGTTAAGGATTTTCTCTGTCCCCCCTTTGTTTGTCACTTTGCCTGTTCTATGACACTGCTAACCAAAGGGTGCTTCCTTTTGCTCTTCTTCCCAGGCGCATATGAGCTAAGTGTGTGCTCTCCCCTGGTAGGATGTACTGAGCTAGGGTTTGGCTTTGCCTATCTCCCTAATGTATTTCTGGTAAATAAACTGATTTCATGGTATAGTTATCAGGCTTACTTCATTAATCCTTGCTCAGGTCAGATCCCCATACCCAGAAACACTCACATGCACACAGAACACTTTATTTCCAAGTTATTTTATTGGTTTATTTGTTTATTCCAGTTGTATAGTGCCAAATCAATATAGACTCATGGCAGTTTTACAAAACAATCAACAAAAACTTCTATAGCAGTTAAAAATTCCACAGTGAATATATGTAAATTAAAGCAGTTCCCAGCTATGGATGGTTATAAAGACTTCTCCCTCTGATACTGAGATAGTTTTCTTCTCATGACTATTTACTTTTTATTTCATAAATCTTCCTTTAAAACTGTCCAAATTAGCTGTTCTTACTACATACTGTAACATACCTCCTTTCCTTTATTCTCCCGCTGTGTGGCCTCTTAAATGATCCCACCTGCATCATTTTATACTCTCTTCTGGTGCTCCTTTTTCCAAGCTAAAAAGCCCTAGCAATTTCCACTTCCCGCTCAGAGGAACTAAACCAGCTCTTTTCTGTACTTTTTCAGTCTTGAGATAGCTATAGTAGATGACAGATGATGATAGACAGATGATAGATAGATAAATAAATAGATAGATGATAGATAGATAGATAGATAGATAGATAGATAGATAGATAGATAGATATAGATAGATAGATAGATAGATAGATAGATAGATAGATAATAGATATGCAGGTTTAAAAACAAGGTATAACAGGCATTCCAAATCTGACTGCACCATTGACTTGTAGGATGGCATTAAGTTTGTGACTGTTTTCTTTGAATAAATTTTATTATCAATGTGGAAATTGCTCTCTTCTGGAAAAGCCAGAGCTTTTTGAATCAAGTCCAAAAATTTTTACATTAACTCTGCTTGTGACTTTGGAGAGTTATTGCTAGTCAGTGCAAATCCACCGCCCCGGACCTGCAGCCTTCTAGATGTATTGGGCCAATTCTCATAATGCCAGGCAGCATGGGTGTCAGGATGGAGAAGAGAGGGGCCCTGGTGTCTGAAAGACAGGATGTGTTTCTCCTCCTGTCTGAGTATATGGCATGAGTGGTTTTATCTGTTCACTTGCCAACATTTGTTGGAAGGGCTATTGGGAATTGAATCCAATCACTCTAATCAAAGGTGGGATGAGAGCCACAAAGACACTTTTTTTATCAGAAGCCACTGGCTAAAGGCTTTGTTTCAAGCTCAGAACAAAGCAGCCCATGCAGAAGTGGCCTCCACAGGATCTTGCTGCTTTCAAGCCCACTCCTTTGAAGCATGCATGCAATAGTGTCATACACATAGGAAAGGGGTGGGGCTTGCCTCATGATGCCACATCACTGCTTTCAGCACTTCATTTTACAAACACTTTTTGCATTTATCTGAATTCTCTGGCAGTTATATGCAAATCAAGCTTTTCTGTGACAGAATTTCTGTGACAGAAAGACAGAAAAGTACCTTACCATCTGAGTATTAGAGCAATGGCTTGAAGCATCAAGCGGTCTTCTCTTCTTCTGTCTGGACTCTGGTCTGTTGGATAGAATATCACCTCCATCTATCAATATATGCAACATTTGGTCTCTGTGCAGCCTTAGAGACAATGTACCCGGTTTGACCCAGCTGGGGTCCATCAGTATAATTGTTGTCCATACCTCAAGATGGGTGGACAAGATCAGATCTGGGATAGGATCTGAAACCATTATAACATTTGAGGCAGGGATAGTACAGGACATGGAAGTAAGTGTCATGGGATCTCCATCTAATGGGAAGATCAAGTATGCTGAGGAACTGCTGAATTACTCAGGTGAGCCACACAGTCTCCTCCATCCCGGGTACATCTTTTAGATTACATGATCCAGGGGCTCTTTAAAGTATGATTCAGCCAAGTCATCCAGTGATTGGCTATGAGAGTGACCCATCTGAGTTAGTGTCAGCTGGATTGCAGTTTTCGCCATTGGCCATATGTGGATGTTAGCCAATGAGCAGGATTGCCAGTGGTCCCACCTTGTCAGCTAACCCTTTGTTTCCTCCAACAGCAGTTTGGGAAAGACAACCAAGGGGAGGTTCACAATAAGGAAAACAATTTACTTCACCAAGTCAATGTCCAAACATGTGAATTGCCTCTTCTGAAATAAAGCTTTTTATATAGAACACTGGTTTTTTTTGGGTTATTTATTAGAGCTGTATGTATGGCCACCCATCTTAGAGCATAATTCACAGTGTGTCATGAGCACTGATGGTGAGCAGGAGGGGGCCCCTATCCAGGGGGGAAAACGCATGCGTAGTAGTGAGAATTTGAGCAGCCATTCAAAGAGACACAGAACAGACCCGCCTTGACTTTTGGGGTTTATCTGTATGGGTTTTTCCCACGCTTCTTCAGTTTGTTAGGATTTTCTGTCTAATGTAGCAGTAATAATACACTAGAGACCTATTCCTCGTCTTGGTGTGGTTCCTGCTTGTCAGGACAGAGTGGCTCACAAACAAAAACTTGGTGCCTCAGCCATATTTCTGGATGTCCCCAACAAACCATCCACAGGCTTCCATCTCTCTCTATCCCACTCCCTGGGGGAAGAGCCAGCTGTTTATGGCATTCCAGAAAGCTGAAGTGGTGGAGGCCTGCCAGATTGCTGGGTGTTTCACAGGATAGAGGCTACTATAGAAAAGGCACACTTCCTAGGTCCCACTAGATGGCAATATTTAAGGGAAGGAACCTAAAGTGTGCCCACTTTATCTAACCTGGCCACTGCTGCCATCCGTTCCTCAAACAGAAACTGTGAGTCCGGAAGGACCCCCAAATTGTGCACAAATTCTGTTTGGGGTAGTGCAACTCCACCCAGAACAAGAGATGGAAAGTCCCAAGGATCAGGGGGCCCAACACCCAAAGCCTCTGTCTTGCTTGGGTTGAGCTGAAGCTTTTTGTTCCCCATCCAAACCCCCAGAGCCTTCAAACACTGAGACAAGACCTCCATAGCATCACTTAATTGGCCTGGGGTGGAGATGTAAAACTGAATATTATCAGCATACTGATGATATCTTACCCTGTGCCATCGGATAAGCTCATCAAGTGGCTTCACGTAGATGTTAAATAGGAGTGGAGAAAGTACGGAACCCTGTGGCACTCCACAAAACAGGCCAAGGGTGGGACCTCTCTGCCTTGATCAACAGGCATTTGGTTTCGTGCCAGACTGTCCACCCAGTCTGTCTCTTTGGTACTTCATGAAGTAGGAGGCCATGAAACTCTTCCAGAGGCTCCTTGTAATTCCTGGTCCAGATTATAGTTACCTTTCAATTCATAAATGGCCAAAGTAATGAGACACAGAGCATCGCCCCCTTTCTTAGCGAGGTAGCTAGCACAAGCAAGGCCTCCTGGCAGTTGAGCCCCTCCCTGTTGTTGGGTGTTGCCAAAATGCTCCCATGGGATTGATTTCTTTCATCTCTTCTCACCAACTGCTTTGAAACCAGCACAACTCCTTTCTGTATTTCTTTCAGTGCAGCTAAAGTCTTTCTTTCATCACTGTGGCCATTTTTGGCAGCTTATAAAAGCTTCCATCAAAAGTTTCTTCTTCTCTCTTCTTCTACCATTTTGTCACTGGCACCTCTGTCCTGAGTTCCTACCCTGAGTCCAAGTGATCCATCTGATCTGATTTGAATGGGCTCTGTCCAGGCACAGGTCTTCTAACTGGGTGCTTCAAAAAGAAGTAGCACTTTGATGCAGGGCACAGCTTCCAAGATGGGTGCCTTTGAAGATCTGCTGAGCCTTCAGGATGATGAGCTCAGCAAAAAAAGGGAGACACAGTAATTTCCAGGCATGAAGAAGTGGGATTTTCAAAATGTTGGTGGGAAAAAAGTAATCTCAGCTGGAGAAATATGTCCATTACTCACATTTGTGAAACTGGCAATCTGTAGCATTCCTTGGCTGTTCTTGGCTGAATGGTCTAATTAGTAGAATCCTAGGGTTGGAAGGAATCTTAGAGGTCTTCTAGTTAAACCACCTGCTGGGGATGGAATCTTCAAACCATCTGAAACAAATGGCTTGAAAACTCCAGGGATCAAGTCTCCATGATTCCAGGAGTCAGACTGTTCCACTGTTTAATGGCTCTGACAGTCAGGAAATTCTTCCTTCTTTTGAGTCTGTAAAGCTTCTGACCATTGCTTCTTGTCTGGCCCACAGGCACTATAGAGAGTAAATTCACATTCTCTTCCTGGTGACTGTTGGAAGTCCTGGCAAATCCAGCATGCCTCATTAGCATGTGAATTAGCATGTAAATTGAGTTGTCCCACAATGCAACTCTGAGGAAGCTGTTTGTTGCCACTCCCACTCCCTCTTTCTCTCTTTTTCCTTCCTTCTTCCACCCAGGGAGAAGCAAGCATGCTGCTCTGCTCTCTATTCATCAGGGCCATGTGCTTGTGCCTTGATGAAGGATTCTGCCCCTTTCTTTCACACAGCCACAGCACAAGCATTGTTGTTTTTGAGAGAATACTCAGTCCAGCTACTGAGGGGTTATCTTACACAAAAGAAATAGCCTTAAGTATAAAATGATTTTTTTTTTCTTGAAGTGATATTTAAATCTTTTGCTTAGACAAAGATGGCCAGTGTACTTCCTTACAATCCAGTGATTTTTAAACTCAAACCAGGAGAGTTTTATCCCTGGAGAATTTGGGTGGAGAGGCAGGCAAAGATTCTGAATCTGTATAATATTTTAAAGGAAGATCCTCCTAGTCTAGATTCAGAAAACTATGCAAACTGGGCAGCCAGTGACCTGAAACTGCAAGGACTAATTATGAGTTCCTTGGATGGATCAATGTTGTTGCAGATCCAGCACAGAGAAACTGCAAAAGGAATGATGGAGGAATTGTTTAAACTCTTTGGGGAAGGAGGAGACTCTCAAGTTGTTAATTTGGTAAGAGAGTAATCCAATATAAAGCTGTAACCAGTACTGATGAGCATATTTCCAAAGTTCAAACATTATTGCACAAGCTTGCTTGTAATGATGTGATTTTGGAAAATAGAATTCAAGATGGATTTTTATTATGATCTCTCTCTCAAAGTTTCTCAAGCTTTGCTGCAAGTTACAGAGAATCTACCTAGCCTCTCTCAGATTTAATTCAACTATTGAAATCTGAGCATTGCAGGCAGACTTTCTATTCAAATGCAAAACAAACCCTTCAAGAGGCAAGCTATTTTTCAAAGCCTCAGGGCAAAGATGGTGGTCAGAAGCAGAAAAGTGTTTCAAAGACAAAGAAAGCCACCAAATGCCATTTCTGTGGAAAGAGTTGGCACTTAAAGAGAAATTGCTGGGCCAGAAAGGCAGATCAGAAAACCAACAGAGAAAAGGCTCCAGAAACAACTGGACATCTGTACAGTTGGTAAAAACAAGACCTGGAGCTGACTGTAGTTCAGATCATGAACTTCTTCTTGCACAATTTAGGATCAGACTAAAGAGATTAGGGAAGACCCACAGATCAGCTAGATATGAGCTCACTAATATTCCTAAGGAATATGCAGTGGAGGTGAAGAATAGATTTAAGGGACTGGACTTAGTAGATAGGGTCCCGGAAGAACTCTGGACAGAAGTTGGCAGCATTGTTCAGGAGGCAGCAACAAAATACATCCCAAAGAAAGAGAAAACCAAGAAGGCAAAATGGCTGTCTGCTGAGACACTAGAAGTAGCCCAAGAAAGAAGGAAAGCAAAAGGCAGCAGTGATAGGGGGAGATATGCCCAATTAAATGCAAAATTCCAGAGGTTAGCCAGAAGAGATAAGGAATTATTTTTAAACAAGCAATGCGCAGAAGTGGAAGAAGACAATAGAATAGGAAGGACAAGAGACCTCTTCCAGAAAATTAGAAACATCGGAGGTAAATTCCAGGCCAAAATGGGGATGATCAAGAACAAAGATGGCAAGGATCTAACAGAAGAAGAAGAGATCAAGAAAAGGTGGCAAGAATATACAGAAGACCTGTATAGGAAGGATAACAATATCGGGGATAGCTTTGACGGTGTGGTCAGTGAGCTAGAGCCAGACATCCTGAAGAGTGAGGTTGAGTGGGCCTTAAGAAGCATTGCTAATAAGAAGGCAGCAGGAGATGATGGCATCCCAGCTGAACTGTTCAAAATCTTGCAAGATGATGCTGTCAAGGTAATGCATGCTATATGCCAGCAAATTTGGAAAACACAAGAATGGCCATCAGATTGGAAAAAATCAACTTATATCCCCATACCAAAAAAGGGAAGCACTAAAGAATGTTCAAACTATCGAACACTGGCACTCATTTCACATGCCAGTAAAGTAATGCTCAAGATCCTGCAAGGTAGACTTCAGCAGTTCATGGAGCGAGAATTGCCAGATGTACAAGCTGGCTTTAGAAAAGGCAGAGGAACTAGAGACCAAATTGCCAATATCTTCTGGATAATGGAAAAAGCCAGGGAGTTTCAGAAAAACATCTATTTCTATTTTATTGACTATTCTAAAGCCTTTGACTGTGTGGACCATAACAAATTGTGGCAAGTTCTTAGTGGTATGGGGATACCAAGTCATCTTGTCTGCCTCCTGAAGAATCTGTATAACGACCAAGTAGCAACAGTAAGAACAGACCACGGAACAACGGACTGGTTTAAGATTGGGAAAGGAGTACGGCAGGGCTGTATACTCTCACCCTACCTATTCAACTTGTACACAGAACACATCATGCGACATGCTGGGCTTGAGGAATCCAAGGCTGGAGTTAAAATCTCTGGAAGAAATATTAACAATCTCAGATATGCAGATGATACCACTTTGATGGCTGAAAGTGAAGAGGAACTGAGGAGCCTCATGATGAAGGTGAAAGAAGAAAGTGCAAAAGCTGGCTTGCAGCTAAACCTCAAAAAAACCAAGATTATGGCAACCAGCTTGATTGATAACTGGCAAATAGAGGGAGAAAATGTAGAAGCAGTGAAAGACTTTGTATTCCTAGGTGCAAAGATTACTGCAGATGCTGACTGCAGTCAGGAAATCAGAAGACGTTTAATCCTTGGGAGAAGAGCAATGACAAATCTCGATAAAATAGTTAAGAGCAGAGACATCACACTGACAACAAAGGTCTGCATAGTTAAAGCAATGGTGTTCCCTGTAGTAACATATGGCTGCGAGAGCTGGACCATAAGGAAGGCTGAGCGAAGGAAGATCGATGCTTTTGAACTGTGGTGTTGGAGGAAAATTCTGAGAGTGCCTTGGACTGCAAGAAGATCCAACCAGTCCATCCTCCAGGAAATAAAGCCAGACTGCTCACTTGAGGGACTGATATTAAAGGCCAAACTGAAATTGGCCACATAATGAGAAGACAGGACACCCTGGAGAAGATGCTGATGCTAGGGAGAGTGGAAGGCAAAAGGAAGAGGGGCCAACCAAAGGCAAGATGGATGGATGATATTCTAGAGGTGACGGACTTGTCCCTGGGGGAGCTGGGGGTGTCGACGACCAACAGGAAGCTCTGGTGTGGGCTGGTCCATGAAGTCACGAAGAGTCGGAAGCGACTAAACGAATAAACAACAACAAGGAAAAGACCTAAAGTTAAATTTAAAAATTTACAAGATTCAAAAGATAGAAGTGGTCTTACCCTTCCAAATTTTAGATTGCATCATAAAGCAAGTTGTCTGTCATGGTTGATGGAGTGGATAAAATTCCTGAATAGTAGAACATCAGTACTGGAACTGGCCTACCCAATGGACTCCATAGATATTTATGTTACAGGGATAGAAAAAAGGACAAAAATCTAAAAGGACATATTATCAGACAAAGTTTCATAAAAACATGGAATTCCATAAGGAAAATAATAAGCCCAACAATTTCACTGTTAGCCTCTCCTTCAAATGCTTTCCATCTTGGAGATAATTATAGTAAGAAAAATGTAATTACATATGGAGATATGATTCATCCAGATTCCATGAACAGATTAAAGACACAGCAAGAATTGCTCAGTGAAGGTATATATCATGGTTGATGTACATAAAAATTGCCATAAGGATAAAATCTGGTTTTAAGAATGCGGGAGGGACGCAAAGAAAAATGACAGAATTTGAAATGCTCATACAAAACCAACACCATCTCTTAGTGTGCATATGCAAACGCCTTCCTGACACAGAAGCAGAACAAATAAAAAACTGCATGATAAAATTGATGCAAACTTTAAAGAAACAGTCACAACACAACAATGGAAAGAATTATGGACCAAATTCATAAAATTCACTTCAAGTTATAATCTAAAAGAAAATTGGTACAAAATGTTTTATAGATGTATACAACTCTATCAATAAGTTCCAAGATAAATAAACCATACAGTAACAAATGTTGAAAATTCCATGAAAAAGAAGGAACATTTACTGCATATAGTAGACTATGCTTGATTATTTATTTATTTATTTATTTATTTATTTATTTATTTATTTATCGAATTTCTTTGCTGCCCAACTTGTACACAACGACTCTGGGCAGCTTACATATAATAAATAACAGTCAATAAAATAATACAATATAAAATCAATCCAATATATATATATATATACTTAATCAAGACTATGCTTAAGTCTCTTTACACAAAAGTTAAATTAAGAAAATTAAGGACATGTGATGTTGTTGTTTATTCGTTTAGTCACTTCCGACTCTTTGTGACTTCATGGACCAGCCCACGCCAGAGCTTCCTGTCGGTCGTCAACGCCCCCAGCTCCCCCAGGGACGAGTCCGTCACCTCTAGAATATCATCCATCCATCTTGCCCTTGGTCGGCCCCTCTTCCTTTTGCCTTCCACTCTCCCTAGCATCAGCATCTTCTCCGGGGTGTCCTGTCTTCTCATTATGTGGCCAAAGTATTTCAGTTTTGCCTTTAATATCATTCCCTCAAGTGAGCAGTCTGGCTTTATTTCCTGGAGGATGGACTGGTTGGATCTTCTTGCAGTCCAAGGCACTCTCAGAATTTTCCTCCAACACCACAGTTCAAAAGCATCGATCTTCCTTCGCTCAGCCTTCCTTATGGTCCAGCTCTCGCAGCCATATGTTACTACAGGGAACACCATTGCTTTAACTATGCGGGCCTTTGTTGTCAGTGTGATGTCTCTGCTCTTAACTATTTTATCGAGATTTGTCATTGCTCTTCTCCCAAGGATTAAGCGTCTTCTGATTTCCTGACTGCAGTCAGCATCTGCAGTAATCTTTGCACCTAGGAATACAAAGTCTTTCACTGCTTCTACATTTTCTCCCTCTATTTGCCAGTTATCAATCAAGCTGGTTGCCATAATCTTGGTTTTTTTGAGGTTTAGCTGCAAGCCAGCTTTTGCACTTTCTTCTTTCACCTTCATCATAAGGCTCCTCAGTTCCTCTTCACTTTCAGCCATCAAAGTGGTATCATCTGCATATCTGAGATTGTTAATGTTTCTTCCAGAGATTTTAACTCCAGCCTTGGATTCCTCAAGGCCAGCTTGTCGCATGATGTGTTCTGCATACAAGTTGAATAGGTAGGGTGAGAGTATACAGCCCTGCCGTACTCCTTTCCCAATCTTAAACCAGTCTGTTGTTCCGTGGTCTGTTCTTACTGTTGCTACTTGGTTGTTATACAGATTCTTCAGGAGGCATACAAGATGACTTGGTATCCCCATACCACTAAGAACTTGCCACAATTTGTTATGGTCCACACAGTCAAAGGCTTTAGAATAGTCAATAAAACAGAAATAGATGTTTTTCTGAAACTCCCTGGCTTTTTCCATTATCCAGCGGATATTGGCAATTTGGTCTCTAGTTCCTCTGCCTTTTCTAAACCCAGCTTGTACATCTGGCAATTCTCGCTCCATGAACTGCTGAAGTCTACCTTGCAGGATCTTGAGCATTACCTTACTGGCATGTGAAATGAGTGCCACTGTTCGATAGTTTGAACATTCTTTAGTGTTTCCCTTTTTTGGTATGGGGATATAAGTTGATTTTTTCCAGTCTGATGGCCATTCTTGTGTTTTCCAAATTTGCTGGCATATAGCATGCATTACCTTGACAGCATCATCTTGCAAGATTTTGAACAGTTCAGCTGGGATGCCGTCGTCTCCTGTTGCCTTGTTATTAGCAATGCTTCTTAAGGCCCACTCAACCTCACTCTTCAGGATGTCTGGCTCTAGCTCACTGACCACACCGTCAAAGCTATCCCCGATATTGTTATCCTTCCTATACAGGTTTTCTGTATATTCTTGCCACCTTTTCTTGATCTCTTCTGCTTCTGTTAGGTCCTTGCCATCTTTGTTTTTGATCATACCCATTTTGGCCTGGAATTTACCTCCGATGTTTCTAATTTTCTGGAAGAGGTCTCTTGTCCTTCCTATTCTATTGTCTTCTTCCACTTCCGCGCATTGCTTGTTTAAAAATAATTCCTTATCTCTTCTGGCTAACCTCTGGAATTTTGCATTTAATTGGGCATATCTCCCCTATCACTGTTGCCTTTTGCTTTCCTTCTTTCTTGGGCTACTTCTAGTGTCTCAGCAGACAGCCATTTTGCCTTCTTGGTTTTCTCTTTCTTTGGGATGTATTTTGTTGCCGCCTCCTGAACAATGCTGCCAACTTCTGTCCAGAGTTCTTCCGGGACCCTATCTACTAAGTCCAGTCCCTTAAATCTATTCTTCACCTCCACTGCATATTCCTTAGGAATATTAGTGAGCTCATATCTAGCTGATCTGTGGGTCTTCCCTAATCTCTTTAGTCTGATCCTAAATTGTGCAAGAAGAAGTTCGTGATCTGAACTACAGTCAGCTCCAGGCCTTGTTTTTACCGACTGTACAGATGTCCGCCACCTTTGGCTGCAAAGGATGTAGTTAATCTGATTTCGGTGTTGTCCATCTGGTGAAGTCCATGTATAAAGCCGTCTCTTAGGTTGTTGGAAGAGAGTGTTTGTTATGCAGAGTGAATTGTCTTGGCAAAATTCTATCAGCCTGTGTCCTGCTTCGTTTTGTTCTCCCAGGCCATACTTACCTGTAATTCGAGGTGTCATTTGACTGCCCACCTTAGCATTCCAGTCTCCTGTGATGAAAATAACATCTCTTTTAGGCGTGTTGTCCAGTAGGTGCTGCAGATCCTCATAGAACTGCTCTACTTCAGCTTCTTCAGCATTTGTGGTTGGGGCGTATATTTGGATCACTGTGATGTTAGATGGCTTGCCCTGAATTCGAATTGAGATCATTCTGTCGTTTTTTGGGTTGTATCCAAGCACTGCTTTAGCCACTTGACTATTAATTATGAAGGCTACTCCATTTCTTCTGTGGTCCTCTTGTCCACAGTAGTAGATCTGGTGGTATCTGATGTGAAGTGGCACATTCCAGTCCATTTCAGTTCACTGACGCCCAAAATGTCTGTCTTTAATCTTGACATCTCACCAATAACCACATCCAATTTGCCCTGGCTCATAGATCTTACATTCCAGGTTCCAATGGTGTGTTGATCCTTAGAACATCGGATTCGCCGTTCACCACCAGCACCATTGGCCACTAGCTGTCCTGACACTGGCTTTGATCTAGCTGTGTCATCACATCTGGGGCTAGTTGAGCTCATCCTCTGTTCCTCCCCAGTAGCATTTTGACCATCTTCCGACTTGGGGGTCTCATCTTCCGATGGTATACCGACATATCTCTGGTTGTACTGATCCATTTAGTTTTCACGGCAAGAATACTGAGGTGGGTTGCCATTACCTTCCCCAGGGATCACATTTAGTCTGACCTCTCTGTCATGACCTTCCCGTCTTGGGTGGCCCTTCACGGTTTAGCTCATGGCATCATTGAGGTGCTCAAGCTCCAGCACCACGACAAGGTAACGATCCTTTGCTGAAGAGGACATGTGATAGACATGTAAAAAACCCTCAGAAGTATTGGAAAGATATACATAGTACCATTTAGAGAATTTTGGAAATAAATTTTGAAATGAAATCACAATTTTTAATGGGTATAATTCCAGAATATATCAACAAGGAATATCACAGCTTACTGAGATATATTCTCATGGCTGTGACAATAAACTTTGCCCAGAATTGGAAGAAATTAAGAAAATATCAAGCTAAATGTAGAAATCTTTATTATATTACAAAATCATTCAATGCATTTTGCAATAATCTATCAATGGCACATTTAACTTTAATTGTATAATTTAAGCAACCTTATGTTCATTAACATCTCAGAATTATAGTTAACATTGATTTAAACTCTTTTCTTATCTTTAAGCTTTATGTTATTTAAATTATTATACTGTCAACAATTTTTTAGTTTGTATGTTACAAATATCCCTGTACCTAGCTAATATCTGAATTCTATAATATATTATTTGCATCTTATAATACAATAAAACAATTAACTACAAAAAAGCCCTAACCAGTATTGAAGACAATGAATGAAATTCAAGCAACAAAAACAATAGGAAAGACACGAAGAGGCACCGATATGGTTAATACACAAAGAAGGAAATCATCTGAAGTAACCTCTGTCCTAGAGACCATTTTTCTTCTGAACGCCAGTTACAAGATATTCACTACTACATTAGCTGAATGTGTGAGAAAGTCCATGTGTGCAATTATACATAGTGATCATTCAGGTTACAGTACCTTCCAAAACGGAAGATGAAATATAACAGCAGGTTTATCATAAATGCACTAGAATTCATCAACATTAAGAAAAAGAAGGCAGCAGTAATGTTTCTATAAGGAAAAAGCCTTTAACAATTTGGAATGGACTTTTTCACTAGAGGTCTTTCAAAAAATAAATATGGGAGAAGAATTCAAAATCTGAGTGGAGAGCAGGTATCAACAGGAAACAGTAAAGATGGTAGTGAATGGAACTCTCTCCACCAGTTTTCCAATTAGTAAAGGCACATAACAAGGGTGTCCACTCTCCCCTTTACTATTTGTTATTGTCTTGACCAACAAGATCCAAAAAGATAAACAGATACAGGTGATCCTCGCTTAATGACCACTTGCTCAGCAACTGTTCAAACTTACAGTGATAGCCATTTGCAACCATCCCTGCCAGCTTCTGAGAAGCAAAGTCAAATGGGGAAGCTGTCAGGAGGTTGCAAATGGTGATCACGCAATATCTTGCTGAATGAAGTCATGGGGTTTGCTTAATGATGGCAACTGGAAGTGCTGCGCTAAGTGGTGCAGTCATGTGATGTTGTGCTTAGAAACAGAAATTCCAGACCCAATTGCCTCATTAACTGAGGACTACCTGTAATCAAGATCAAAATTCAGGAACACAAGATGAAATGTTACTGCCTTTTCAGATATAAATCAATGAAAACAAAGGTAATAACAAGACACTTAACTTCCAAGGGAGAAAATTTTGGGAAAAAAGAGACTATCTGTGAGATAACAAAAGTCCAGTGAAATATTTAGGACTTTACTTGACAAGATACAATAAAGCCATATTTCAAAACAATTGCAACAAATTATGGAAAGAAATAAAACAAGATCTTGAAGGTGGAAAAGCTTAAAACTTAAATGAAAACTTAAGGAAAAGCTTAAAACTGGCTAGGACTTATGGGACAATAAAAATGAATGCATCTTCTGCCTGTCTTCGAGTGGACATCTCTGTTAGAATTCACCTGCACCTGCATTGCTTAGGTACCACAAGATTTTGGAAAGCCCCCAAGAACTCTCTTTCTTGCACTATGTAAGTGGAACTCAAGGCACCATGTTCCTGTCTCCTATCCTGCAACTGCATTCCCTGCCACCTTTATGGGAATTTAGTTCTTGCAGCACTGAAAACATGCAAGGTAACATTTTCAAATGGGATGACTTAAGAGACACTATTGCAGTCTTCAAAGTTTTCAGCTTGGTGTCACCGTTGTAAGAAACAGAGACGCCTTTCCCAGTATCTGGCCAGCATCACTAGTGCTTCACTGAGGAAGGCTTCACCGCTCTGCTTCCAGACCATGCCCATGGCGTACATTGAAGGGAGAGTCTGCCAACATCCAGTGGAACAGCACCTCTGCCCCTGCCATGTCTACCTTGCCTCCTTTACTGCCCTATCTAGGATGAGACTGGGGAGAAAACTGATGACAAACAAGCTTAAGGGGTCAGATGCTGAATGACTGAATTTTAGTTTTCCATTTACTTGCCATCCTGTTATTTTCCTGTTACATTTAATAAAACTTGACACACAAATTTTATTGAATTAATATATGTGCTCTAAGTGGCAAGAATTGAATATGTCAAATATTGGAAACTTCCAACAATTTGTCCTGCAGAAGATTGGCAGCTACAATTGTGGGAGCTTCTATGTCCTAAAATAACACCACAACTGAGATATGAAACTTTTATCCCTGTTGTGGCTTTATTTCATTTTCTTATTTTTATAGGTATGTTTGTGCATGGGCGCACGTGTGTGTATGCGTGTGTGTATGTTATGGACAATTGCTGTTTATTACTCACTCTTGGTTACTTGGTTGTATTTCTGATTTCCTTGATGTAACTGACACTGACAAAGGAAAAATTATGTCAAGTTGAAGCTTGTTGTGAGATTTAAATAAAGGAAAAAAAGTGAAACATGAAGGGGCATCACCTAGTCATTTCATTTCATTTCATTTTATTGATTAGTTGAATTGACCTTATCAATGTCATCACCTAGTCATTCACCTTCATATCTCCCCCCCAACTGTGAATCAGTTCACATGTATTGACCAGCTGCCAAATCAAGAATGGAGAGCAACTTGTGAATGAGGCCATTTTCCTGCTTCTCCTGACCCTTCTCAAGGCTTTGTATGGAGGGGGAGGGGAGGGGGGCAGTGAAGGGGAGAGCAGATTTGCTTGCAAGACCCTTCCTCACCTGGCATCCTGCTCTCCACGTGCCTTAGGGCCCCTCCAGCTTGGTCACATCCCCCTCTCCCTGGGGTCTCCAGTGTTGGGTCTCAAGAGAAATCCATGACTGGCTTTGTAGGGCTTTGCATATGAAAGGCAAGACCCATCTCCTCCTCAGCCTGACGGCATTCATATTCCAGGGAGAGATGCCATTCGCACGCAGCAGGTTTTAGGCTTTCTTCATAAAGTTATATATTGCAACTGAAAGAGAACAAGCAGTGGTTCTGGCAGCAGAAAATTGAATTAGCTTGGCAGCATCATGACACAAAATAAGATAGATATTGTACAGAAATATAATTGAAGCCGTATTATTCAGCCATCCTGCTAGGATATTTGTCAGCATACAAGCTGCATGTTGCAAATTAAAACAGCTATTGATTCTAAAGTTGTTTTAAAGTATTTTCTACCTCAGCTCCTTTGAAACAATTACCTCAAACTGTCACCAAAGAGCAGAATCTTGGTTTTAAGCAGGGCCTGGGAAGATTATATGTTTTCCCTGCATCTCGGTGTTTGGCAGAGAAGAATATAATACCTTTAATGGGTTATTAGAGCTACCAGGGACAAGGGACTGCATACTAGGACAACCCACATAGCTGTGACTGGGCAAAAGTTTGCTGCCCTGGCAACTGAACCCTGTTCTGCCCCAAGGCCAAGGCAGCTGTTCTCACAGGTTTGAGGCAGGACAAGCTATGAGCAGTGTGTGGGTCAAGGAACATCTTCTGCCAGCAGAAAAATTAACTACCACTTTGGTGGGGGAGAGGTGAGTTTTGGGTGGGGGCTTAAAAGGCAGGTTTAGTTACTTGTCAGATTGCCTGAGTGGGGCAATCAAGGTAGGGAGGTCAGACTATTTTTCAGTCTATGCACCCCCTTTCTAAAAAAATTATTTAGAACAAAAACGTATTTTCAAAAAAGATTATCTATAAATGGACAGATAATTGCTGAAGTTATACAATTAATGCTCAATATAGCATTAACAAAAGGTAACAGCATACAGAGTTGTTTTTGTGATATTTATAATGTTAAAACAACAACAAAACAGCCATATAAATCATACAGGTAAATATTTAATTTCTGACTCCACCTTTTTTTATTTTCCAACCGATTGGCACAGACTTTAGAATCCATACTCTAAGCACTTGCACTCACCTTGCTGCATGACACATAATAGGTATGGAAACCATCCTTGCTTGAATTTAGTTAAACTTCCGTCATGTATATACACTGTTAGTTTTACCATCGTCACATATTCTCCAAGTTTAAGTCCCCAGCCAGATATGCGGGTACTGTCCTTTTTCCAGTGTTATGCAAAGTTTGTTCTTGTTGGAGTAAATATGTAAATAAATTATGGTATTTTCCATTGATGTGTTCTGGAATTATACCTGCTAAAAAAAACGTGGCTTCATTTCAAATTTGATCCCTAAACTTTTCCGAATGGTGCTGTGTACGTCTTTACAATTGATTGACTGATTATGTGCCATCAAGTCATTTTAGATGCCTAGTGACCACATCATGGTTTTGTCCATGATGACCGATCCCTGACCTGGTCCTTCAGCTCATCACCACTGTAACTCACTCCATCCACCTGGCTGCTGGTCATCCTCTTCTTTTCCCTTCCATCTTTGCCAGCACGAGAGAGCTCTAGTTAGCGCCAGAGGCTGGACCTTCGCACAATGTGTCTAAAGTAGGATAATTCGAGCCTGGCCATTTGTGCCTTGAGGGAGGACTCTGGGCTGATTTGTTCGATGATCCACCCAGGGCCATAACTGTGGGGGGTGGGGGGTGGGGGCAAGTGGGGCATGTACCTGGGTGCCATGCTGGGGGGCACCAAAATGGGCGTGGAATCCATGTTTGCCCCGGGTGACACAGACCCGAGTTGCGGCCCTGTTCTCTTGCCTGTCCATGGGATTCTCAGGCATCTTCTCAAACACTAAAGTTCAAAGGTGTCAATACTCTTCCTATCCTGCTTCTTCGAAGTCCAACTTTCACTTCCACAGAGTGTCACAGGGAATACCGTGGCTTCCGCAATTCTGATTTTGTAGGCACATCATGCCATTTGAATGTCTTTTCCAAGGCCTCCATAGCCGCTTTACCAAGTGCTAGTCCATGGTGTATTTATTGACTGCTTTTTCCTTTACTGTTCTTTTTAAAAGAAACTTTAATAAAGAAACTTTATTATATTTTCAGAATAAAGATAAAACATGAAAAGATTGAAAAAGATTGAAAAAAAATTAAAGAAAAAAGAGAGAAAACTAAAAAGTGCAGAAACACTGGGAATGCGAAGTGCTTCTAAATTTCTGTGATCAGTCCAAACCTCAAAGGGAAATTTGGCACCTTCCAATAAATGGCACCAGCTCTCTAGAGCTGCTTTACCAGCAAAAGCTTCCTTTTCCCATACATGCCAGTGGCACTCCAAATCAGAAAAAAAATAGATAAATACGCACAGGGGCGCAATCTGCCTTGCAAGTCCTTTTGCAATAAAATAGCACCGATAGATGTGTCTGAAGCATCGACCTGCATCACAAAAGTGTGATAGGGATTTGGATGCGGCAATACCCTCAGGTTACCTGAGGGACCGCCTCTTCCCCATTACATCAACCCGTCCCACCCGGTCGTGCAGAGAGGGCATGCTACGGACCCCATCTGTAAAAGAATTTCATCTGGAAATGGAAGCGGGCCTTCTCCACAGTAGCTCCCGCCCTGTGGAACATGCTGCCCCCTGAGGTGAGATTGGCCCCATCACTCCTGGCCTTTCGGTGCAGTCTGAAGACCTGGTTCTGCCACCTCGCTCGGGGTGGAGAGGGGAATAGAGTTACATGGGGATGGTTGTTATAGACCACTCCTCCCACACTTGGACTGTTTTAGATGTTTCATCGCTTGGATTTTTTATTTTTTATTCTTTATTTCTATTTATAGTATTTTTACTGTATTTTATTTTTTGTATTATTCTGATGGTTTTAATTACTTGTTGTAAACTGCCCAGAGGCCTCTGACGGGAGGAGATGGGCAGGGATAAATTAGATAAACAAACAAACAAACAAATAAATAAATACGGGCTCTATTTCTCCTTTTGCTGCAGTGGCCTTACATATGGCAGGCGGTGACTTTGTAGACTTCTTCCCATACTTGGAATTGGATTTAGGCTTAGAGCATTCAAAAGCTCTGTGTCCCTCTTTTCCACACCATAAACACAGTCCTCTGGAATAGCAATGTTCTCTCTCCTCATCCCAGGTTTTGGGGCCCTGCTTGACAGCTGAGAACTTGCTTTTGGTACTTTTCGCACTCATGGAGGTTCTTTCTGGCTTGCAGGTTTGTTGAAAGGTATACCTAGCATTTTTAGCTTTCCTGGCCAAGCAAATCCAATCATATAGGGAGCTAGGGTCATCTCTACTTAATGCCCACCTTAAAATGTCTCTTTGAAGGCCCTCTTTAAAATATTCAATCAGGGTGGACTCTGACCAGTGAGTGATTTTGCCAGCTAATGCTTTGAATTCCAGAGCATAGTCAGCAACTGACATCTGGTCCTGGGACAGCTCCTGTAAAGACTTTTTGGCTCATTCCTTGGCTAACGGGTCTTCAAAATGTAATTTCAATGCCCAAATAAAATCTTCAAAATTATCCAAAGCAGGGGAGTCAGCGTCATGTAATTGGATGTACCAATCAGCTGCTCAATCTTTGAGTTTGGTGGCTATCACATTAATCTTGGACTCCTCATTGGGGAAATATGCCCCAAACTCTCATATAGCTTCTCTCATTGGTTAGAAAAAATGACAGCTTGGCCGGATCCCCATTAAATTTCACTGAAAATTCTGATTCCTCCCCCTGGCATACTAAGTCCTGCATGGCTTTGTGGACTGTCACCCCAAATAATGGACAGTCTGCCTCTGCGAGTTGGGCACCCATTCCTAACAGGCTTCCATCCCCGATCTGCTGCCTGTCTCACTAAGGGTATGGGAGAGGGTTGCTGATAGGATTCATCCCCTCATCTTCCCAAGTTCTCTAGAGACATGGCTATGCTCTTCAGCATGCTCTCTAACAATTCCATTTTAGCTTCCAGTACTTGTAGTCTTTGAGGGGTGGGCAAATCCCCTCTCATCTGCTCTCCTTGGGGTCCACTTCTTGACATTGTTGTGGATTCCCCCTCTGGTGTGAGTGGTACTCAATATTTCCAGGACGGCCCTGGCTATGGATCATTGATGTCATCCAAAACAATGAGTTCACCTGTTGATTCTACAGGAGCTGTCCCCTCTCCTGATGCCTTGCTAGACCCAGATTTGTCCAAGTCAGATTCCACATCGGTAGCCTCACGTGGGGTTTTTGTGGCACCGGACAGTTCTGAGGAAATGTCTTGCCTTTCACTTCCGTTGATAGGTTCAGGAGCTGAGCTAGTGGGTTCCTCAGGACCTTCGGTACCCCATGGCAAATCAGCCATCGCTAACTGTAATCCCTCTCAAGAATTTGTTCTTGGTAGGAGTTAACATTTTATGATTTTCTCAGCTTTATGTAATGACTGCCTATCCAAATCAACAATCAGACTCACCCAGAACTTCTATGGAAATCTAATTTAATGATGAGGATCATAGCAGGATCATAGGCAAAGCTGAGAATACCAAAAGCATGGGGTTTCTCCCAATTAACCTACAAGCAATCCCAAACCCCTCCCCCTAAAGTCAATACAATTCCATTCCCTTGCAGGTGTTCGTAATGGTTGCTGGCAGTCTTTGGGTAATGTCCTTGACCAGTTAAAAGGTAAAGGTTTCCCTTGACGTAAAGTCCAGTCGAATCCGACTCTAGGGGGCGGTGCTCATCTCCGTTTCTAAGCCTTGGAGCCGGCGTTGTCATAGACACTTCCGGGTCATGTGGCCAGCATGACGACTCGGAACGCCGTTACCTTCCCGCCGAAGCGGTACCTATTGATCTACTCACATTTGTATGTTTTCGAACTGCTAGGTGAGCAGGAGCTGGGACGAGCAACGGGAGCTCACCCCGCCACGCGGTTTCGAACCGCCGACCTTCCGATCGGCAGCTCAGCGGTTTAACCCGCAGCGCCACCGCGTCCCTCCTTGACCAGTTAAGTTAACCCAAACATACATTCCTTCATACTCGCATCGTTCAGCTCACTGCCTGGTACAAGTGCACAATAGCAGCCCCCTCCTGTACAACAACACATGTCAGCACCAGCATGGCATGGGAACTCATTGCAATGTTTCAGTAACATTGGAACAGGAACCATGACATAGAAAATGATACTGTCAGATCCCTGCAATCAGACGAACATAGTGCACCTGATTGCTATGACCTGCCAGTCCTCAGGATGGTCAATGCAGGCTGAGGCGGCTACGAAGCAAGAAGGGAGGGGTGCATTCCAAGACAGCAGAGGGAGTGTGAGAGCCAAGGTCATTGCAGTGAATGCTGCCAGCTGGAGACAGTGGAGACTAGTGGGGAGGGGGAAGGCTCGCATCTGAATGAAGGGGGGGGGGGTTCATCTATTGCCTGAGGAATGTTTTAATTAAAATCTGTGCACCAAAATTTGCATTCGCAACTTCAATCTAGAGACACTTGTTGCTATAACCAATAAAAGAACTTTTCTTTCCTGTAATGGATTGTTACCAAGTTTCTGTTGTTGGGATCTAGTGGATCTTACAGATACAAAAAGAATGACTTCCAACAAAGATATGCATAAGAAATACATCAATCTCTTACATCAATTTTAACTATAGTAAACATGATTTCAATGTTCCATTTCAACGTAATAATCAAGATTCAAAACTACAACTTCATTTTTTTCAGTTACAAACAAACAAACACAAAAACACCCCAAAGCAGTTCTCTACCAGAAACAAATTTAAACTAAATATTATCACACATATCTATACTCAGTTTTGCCTTCTCTGCCAGATCTATTAAATTGATCTTATTGTTCCCTTAATATTACCTTCCACCACAATATTAAAATATCTTACTCTTATTATATAAAAACAATCCAAATCAAACTGTTATTTCAAGCTAAATATTCAACAAACGTACAGGGGATAAATTCTATTATACATTCAGTTTAAAAACCTTTAGAGTTACAATACATATCTTTTCCCAGTAGTTCTTAACATTCATAAAAAAACAAGAAATACCTCACTTTACAAATCTTAAGGGAGAAAAAAGAAAAAATAATTTTCTTTTTTAATACAACCCAAATAGTATATCCATTGTCAATATTAATATTATTTCAAATAAAAAGAACATCCTAGGTGTTCATCTTAATCACCAAAATCCACACCAACCATAGTCATAAAAATTTATTCCACCTCAAAAAAAAAAGAAAAAAAAAAGAAAAAGAGCCTAAAACATCTCTTATTGTCTTGTTCATAAAGTACATATCTAATCCTAGTACTTCCTAACATTCTTATACAGTATATTCACTCTAAATAACAAAAAAAAATCTTCAACTCGTATATCAAACATAGAAAATATCTAATTATTAATATTTTAAAAATATTACCATTATTAATATCAGTATGACTTAAAGTGAGAGTAACATCCTGAAGCCATTTATGGACAGCTGGGACCACTGAATGGAGCAGAGTTTAATACAGTGAAAGGATGCGCACAGAAAAGATTATTATCTAAAATTGCACTAATGAGCACGTTAGAGAAATACAGGTTATTGATCTTACACACAAGCATAAAGAATTACACAGTTAGACAAAGTAGGTTCAAAAGTAAGCAAAAAAGAAGTCTTAGTCATTTATTTGGTCTAGTTACATCCGTTCGGGAAAATGATTCTTGTTCTTCTTTCTTTCCCTCAACAGAGTTAACCCTCAGCCCTTATTTGCTGCTAAAGGCTGCATGCAGAAGCCCCTAGATGGAAGGAGCAGCAGCAGCAGCTGCCTTCCCAGATGGTGGAGGAGGAAGGACTGAAGAAATGTGGGAGGGACAACAGCTTCCTCCAGAAGCACATGGAGAATTGCATCCTAGGACGAATTCATTCACATGCTAATGAGGCATCCTGCTTTGCTGGGACCTCCAACACATCCTGGGCAAAGCAATCATCTTAACCACCAAAAATCCGTCCAAACAAGCATATTTAGAATTTATCCCACCAAAAAATAAATCATCATGTACCCTCTTATTTATACAGAGAACTTTCTCCATCTCCTCTTCTATCTTCTCTTTTTCCCATCCCAAGAACCCCACGTGCTCTTCTGTGACCTTCCACATTTTTAAACCAAATTCCTTTTCTCCAAGCTCCAACAGTCTTACTCATTTCTCTTTCTAACTCCGAATCTCTAATTTCCATCTTATTCTTTGAAAATCCCACTTTGTCCTTTACGTATTTGGCATCACTGTCAATTTTTTCCAGCTATTGATCCACTTCCTCCTCCAAATCTTCTAAGTTATTTTTATTCTTCATATATTGAGTGACCTTCAGCAAAGGATCGTTACCTTGTCATGGTGCTGGAGCTTGAGCACCTCAATGATGCCATGAGCTAAACCGTGAAGGGCCACCCAAGACGGGAAGGTCATGACAGAGAGGTCAGACTAAATGCGATCCCTGGGGAAGGTAATGGCAACCCACCCCAGTATTCTTGCCGTGAAAACTAAATGGATCAGTACAACCAGAGATATGTCAGTATACCATCGGAAGATGAGACCCCCAGGTCGGAAGATGGTCAAAATGCTACTGGGGAGGAACAGAGGATGAGCTCAACTAGCCCCAGACGTGATGACGCAGCTAGCTCAAAGCCGAAAGGACGGCTAGCGGCCGACGGTGCTGGTGGTGAACGGCGAATCCAATGTTCTAAGGATCAACACACCATTGGAACCTGGAATGTAAGATCTATGAGCCAGGGCAAATTGGATGTGGTTATTGGTGAGATGTCAAGATTAAAGATAGACATTCTGGGCGTCAGTGAACTGAAATGGACTGGAATGGGCCACTTCACATCAAATGACCACCAGATCTACTACTGTGGACAAGAGGACCACAGAAGAAATGGAGTAGCCTTCATAATTAATAGTCAAGTGGCTAAAGCAGTGCTTGGATACAACCCAAAAAACGACAGAATGATCTCAATTCGAATTCAGGGCAAGCCATCTAACATCACAGTGATCCAAATATACGCCCCAACCACAAATGCTGAAGAAGCTGAAGTAGAGCAGTTCTATGAGGATCTGCAGCACCTACTGGACAACACGCCTAAAAGAGATGTTATTTTCATCACAGGAGACTGGAATGCTAAGGTGGGCAGTCAAATGACACCTCGAATTACAGGTAAGTATGACCTGGGAGAACAAAATGAAGCAGGACATAGGCTGATAGAATTTTGCCAAGACAATTCACTCTGCATAACAAACACTCTCTTCCAACAACCTAAGAGACGGCTTTATACATGGACTTCACCAGATGGACAACACCGAAATCAGATTGATTACATCCTTTGCAGCCAAAGGTGGCGGACATCTGTACAGTCGGTAAAAACAAGGCCTGGAGCTGACTGTAGTTCAGATCATGAACTTCTTCTTGCACAATTTAGGATCAGACTAAAGAGATTAGGGAAGACCCACAGATCAGCTAGATATGAGCTCACTAATATTCCTAAGGAATATGCAGTGGAGGTGAAGAATAGATTTAAGGGACTGGACTTAGTAGATAGGGTCCCGGAAGAACTCTGGACAGAAGTTGGCAGCATTGTTCAGGAGGCAGCAACAAAATACATCCCAAAGAAAGAGAAAACCAAGAAGGCAAAATGGCTGTCTGCTGAGACACTAGAAGTAGCCCAAGAAAGAAGGAAAGCAAAAGGCAACAGTGATAGGGGAAGATATGCCCAATTAAATGCAAAATTCCAGAGGTTAGCCAGAAGAGATAAGGAATTATTTTTAAACAAGCAATGCACGGAAGTGGAAGAAGACAATAGAATAGGAAGGACAAGAGACCTCTTCCAGAAAATTAGAAACATTGGAGGTAAATTCCAGGCAAAAATGGGTATGATCAAAAACAAAGATGGCAAGGACCTAACAGAAGAAGAAGAGATCAAGAAAAGGTGGCAAGAATATACAGAAGACCTGTATAGGAAGGATAACAATATCGGGGATAGCTTTGACGGTGTGGTCAGTGAGCTAGAGCCAGACATCCTGAAGAGTGAGGTTGAGTGGGCCTTAAGAAGCATTGCTAATAACAAGGCAACAGGAGACGACGGCATCCCAGCTGAACTGTTCAAAATCTTGCAAGATGATGCTGTCAAGGTAATGCATGCTATATGCCAGCAAATTTGGAAAACACAAGAATGGCCATCAGACTGGAAAAAATCAACTTATATCCCCATACCAAAAAAGGGAAGCACTAAAGAATGTTCAAACTATCGAACAGTGGCACTCATTTCACATGCCAGTAAGGTAATGCTCAAGATCCTGCAAGGTAGACTTCAGCAGTTCATGGAGCGAGAATTGCCAGATGTACAAGCTGGGTTTAGAAAAGGCAGAGGAACTAGAGACCAAATTGCCAATATCCGCTGGATAATGGAAAAAGCCAGGGAGTTTCAGAAAAACATCTATTTCTGTTTTATTGACTATTCTAAAGCCTTTGACTGTGTGGACCATAACAAACTGTGGCAAGTTCTTAGTGGTATGGGGATACCAAGTCATCTTGTATGCCTCCTGAAGAATCTGTATAACGACCAAGTAGCAACAGTAAGAACAGATCACGGAACAACAGACTGGTTTACGATTGGGAAAGGAGTACGGCAGGGTTGTATCCTCTCACCCTACCTATTCAACTTGTATGCAGAACACATCATGCGACAAGCTGGCCTTGAGGAATCCAAGGCTGGAGTTAAAATCTCTGGAAGAAACATTAACAATCTCAGATATGCAGATGATACCACTTTGATGGCTGAAAGTGAAGAGGAACTGAGGAGCCTTATGATGAAGGTGAAAGAAGAAAGTGCAAAAGCTGGCTTGCAGCTAAACCTCAAAAAAACCAAGATTATGGCAACCAGCTTGATTGATAACTGGCAAATAGAGGGAGAAAATGTAGAAGCAGTGAAAGACTTTGTATTCCTAGGTGCGAAGATTACTGCAGATGCTGACTGCAGTCAGGAAATCAGAAGACATTAATCCTTGGGAGAAGAGCAATGACAAATCTTGATAAAATAGTTAAGAGCAGAGACATCACACTGACAACAAAGGCCCGCATAGTTAAAGCAATGGTGTTCCCCGTAGTAACATATGGCTGCGAGAGCTGGACCATAAGGAAGGCTGAGCGAAGGAAGATCGATGCTTTTGAACTGTGGTGTTGGAGGAAAATTCTGAGAGTGCCTTGGACTGCACGAAGATCCAACCAGTCCATCCTCCAGGAAATAAAGCCAGACTGCTCACTTGAGGGAATGATATTAAAGGCAAAACTGAAATACTTTGGCCACATAATGAGAAGACAGGACACCCTGGAGAAGGTGCTGATGCTAGGGAGAGTGGAGGGCAAAAGGAAGAGGGGCCGACCAAGGGCAAGGTGGATGGATGATATTCTAGAGGTGACGGATTCGTCCCTGAGGGAGCTGGGGGTGTTGACAACCGACAGGAAGCTCTGGCGTGGGCTGGTCCATGAAGTCACGAAGAGTCGGAAGCGACTAAACGAATAAACAACATATTGAGTGACTTTATTTTTAAAATCAGTTTAAAATCTTCCATGTCTGTCTACAATAATCTATGGTGCCCTCTAGTGTCCCAGAATATCCCTCAAAGAAATAAATTCACTCTGGAAGCGAGTGAAGTGAAGTGATTATAGAGAAAGCAAGAGAAAGTTATCCAATTACTATTATTTACACAGCTAAGCCAATAAATGCAGCAAAAAGCGATAACAGAAAAACCTTTCCCCCAGGAACCCAAAAACACAAAAGAGATTTTGGCTCTACTAATACAGATTCTCCAAAAAAAGGGAAATCTTCAGTAATCCATAAAACTTGACTTGCTTCTTAAAAAGGAAAAAAAATCGGCAATCTCAGCTTCGGTTTTTTTGCAATATATAAAAAGCATAAATTTCCAAGCCACTCACTTAAAGAAAAAAATCCCCCAAAATAATGAAAATCTCCAAAAGAGTCAGCATGTCTTCAATGTCAAAAGCCTCTCTTAAGTAACAAAATAAGCATAATAATGAAGTGCCTTAGAAATGGCGTGGTCGGCTCTGGAGTCCTTTTCGCTTCAACCTCGAACAAGATGACAGCCCTGCCTCCCAGCTGTTCCACTCACAAGTCGATTGCTAAAACTCCATTTTGCAACACACACACACACTGTGAGGAGCAGCCCTCTGGAGGACAAGTGGGGTGATTTCCAGGATTCTCCTTGGATCTGGAGAATTCTTTGGGGTCCAGGAGCCAGCTCTAGCTCAGAAAAAAAGCATTGCCAGCTCTGCTTCAAAGGAGCCAGTAAAGCCGCCATGATCCCCACTGGAAGTCCTTTCCTTTACCATTGATGGTTGATCCTAAAAGGCAGAAGCTATCCACCACTTCAATATCTTCAACACCAATTCTAAGGCTGTGTTGTTATACCTGTTGTCATTAGTTCAGTCTTCTTTATATATACTTTTAGTCCTGTTTTTTCACTGTGCTCTTTGACTTTTATTACTAGGGCTTGCAGATCCTTTACTTTTTCAGTTGTCAGGGTAGTGTCATCAGCATAGTGCAGGTTATTGCTGATGTTTTTTCCTCCAGTTTTGAAACCATGCTCATCTCCTTCCTATCCAGCTTCCCTTACTATATATTCAGCTTATAGGTTGAATAAATAAGGGAAGAATATATAGGCTTATCGTACTCCTTTGCCAACCTGGAGACAATCTATTTCACTATGTTCTGCATTATGCTTTCCCATAGGGGAGAGATAGGTGGTGAATAAATTTATAAATAAATAAATAAATAAATTGTGGCTTCCTGACCTGTATATAGGTTTCTCACGAGGACAATGAGATGTTCTGGGATCCCCATTTTTCTGAGCACCTTCCACAGCTTGATGTGATTGACACCATCAAAGGCCTTTCTATAATTGATGACACCCATAGTGACTTCTTTTGTTATTCTTTGGCTTTTTCAATTATCCAGCATGCATCAGCAATGATGTCTTGTGTTCCTTGGCCTTCCAGCTTGAACTTCTGGCATCTCTTTTTCCATGCAGCTGGGTGACCTTGGGCCAGTCACTCTCTCTCAGCCCAACTCAACTCACAGGGTTGTTGTTGTGGGGAAAATAGGAGGAGGAAGGAGTATTAAGTATGTTTGCCACCTTGAGTTATTTATTAAAAATAATAAAGGTGGGATAAAAAATTCAATAAATAAATAAAACTTGCACATGAGCAGTTCATGATCTGTTTCACAGTCAGCACCTGGCCATGTGTTTGATGCTATAATTGAGCTCCACCACCTCTTTTAGCAATAACATAGTCTATTAGATTTCTATATATTCCATCTGGTGATGTCCATGTATTTGTTTTTTCTGCTTTTGGCTGTAGAGAAATTAAGGTTACTATGGTAACAAATCACTCTGGCAGAGTCAGAAGGTCAAACTTAAGTATCCTTAGTTTAGGGTGTGAAAAGGCATTACCATATTAGCTCCTGATTTGCCTGGAGGGCAGCTTACCTGGGCTTGTTTAGTTTCAGTTTCCTTTCTACCAGCCTCTCCTCCCAGTCCTCTCTGAGGACATGTGAATGCACAGCTTGAAAATATGTTTTTGTGCTTTCTGTAAATAAATTTATTTTTATAGAAATGCCTGGTATGTGGGATTTTTCTGATCTCTCAGGCCAAATGCTTTCCAGCACACTCTGACAGGTTATGGGCAGTAAACCCCCAGAGAGAGCAGAGAGATCAGCTCCACACCTCATGCACATTTTAAAGGCAGGTAGCAAAGACCTGTGAAGATTTTCTTTGGAGCTGCCTGGAGATTTTCCAGCCACTGCTGGTCTACAGGACAAAGAAGCCAGCTGAGGTGACTTGCAAAAGAAGGAAGAAGCCATGGCAGCCTCCCTGACCTCAGCGATGCCTCTTGAGTGCCTATCAGAGACCAACTATTGGAATTGGGCCCTGAAGATGGAAATGTATCTTCGCAGAGAGAATATTTGGTTGCCAATTGGTGAGCAAATCCCCCAAAATCCCAGTGCTGAATGGCTTAGACAGGATGAGTGGGCTAGAGCCACCATTATCCTGGGAGTTGAGGACAATCAGCTACTCCATGTGCGAGGTATGCAGTCTGCAAAGCAACTGTGGGACGCTTTGAGAGACTTGTATGTAAAGGCAACAGCAGGGAGTAAAGTTACCCTGACAAAAAAGCTGTACAGAGCCTACCTTGCAGAAGGAGATAGCCTTCCTGAGCACCTGCATTATATTCAGCAGCTGTTTGTTCAGTTGCAGGAGAGAGGAATGGAATTTACACCTCTCACAAAATCCTATATCCTGCTGTCCTCATTGAATGAAACGTGGGACACACTGATTTGTATCCTAGAGGCTATGCCTGAAGCAGACCTCACCCCATCATATGTAACACAGCACCTACTTGCTGAATGGGAGAAGAGAGAGGAAAGATCCCCCCATCTCTTCTGGAAAGCTGCAGCACCAGAAAACAAGGGGAAAGAAAGGAAAAGAAGCTGAGGCAATAGCACTAGCCAGCCAGCGATGCTTCACTTGTGGTTCAGCTGGACATTTGCAGAAAGACTATGCCTTGAGACCAAAGAGTAGAAAGACAGAGAAGAAGAACACAAGGGCAACACAGAAGAAGGCTCTTCAGACAACCCAAATTGCACAGTTTGCTGAGAAGGGTAACTCTGATGTATGGGTGTTAGATTCTGGGGCCAATTTTCACTTATGTAATTGTAAAAGCTCTTTTGTTTCACTGTCTAAAACTGAAAGACAAAGTGTATCTTTGGCTGATGGGTCTGTGACCAAAATTATGGGACAAGGTGACTTGTATTTATCCTGCTTGGGAGAAACTGTAAAATGTGTGTTGTATGTACCAAATTTACAGTCAAACCTTTTATCTGTGGCACAATTGGCTGCAACAGGGTATGTCATAACATTTAAGAAAAATGGTTGTGAGATATGTAAAAATGGGAAATTGTGTGCTACTGGTATGTTAAAAGACTCCTTGTACATTGTGCAAAATGCAAGGAAGCCAAGCTGCAAGGCTGCAGTTGCCAACACTCCATATCATGACCAATGTGTACACCTGATGCACAGGAGATTTGGTCATGCTAATTTCAAATGCCACAGCTGTGTGCTGACCTAAAGATAAAACCCTGTGACTTAGACTGTGTACTTAGACTGTGTAGTTTGCAAAGAGTGCAAAACACTAAAAGCTCCTGTGAGTAAGCACAGTGACAGAGTTACAACTAGACCTTTGGAAATTGTTCATTCTGACATTATTGGTCCTTTTGCTCCAAGTCTTGGACAAGCAAGGTATGCAATGACCATCATTGATGATTTCTCAAGATACACATTTATCTACATCTTAAAACATAAAGATGAGGCATTTGAGAAATTTAAAGGTTTTGTGACAAATGGGCAAATGGAAAATTCCCTAGGCCTGTATCTGCACTCCAATGTGACAGAGGAGGAGAGTACCTTTCTCACAAATTCAAAAGGTTCCTAGCGGAAAAGGGGATAGAACAAATTCTTTCTAACTCTTACACCCCTCAGCAAAATGGTGTTGCTGAAAGAAAGGGCAGAACCTTGCAAAATGCGATGGAATGCATGCTTAAAGATTCACATTTATCATTTAAGTATTGGGGAGAGGCAATATCTACTGCCTGTTATGTACAAAACAGATTGTATAACTCTGATTCAGGACACTCCATTCCATTTGTTTTATGGTGTGAAACCAAAGGTAAACCATCTTAGAGTGTTTCGTAGCACTGCATGGGTTCACATTCCAAAACAACAGGGAAGGAAAGGAGGCCCCACAACAGCCACCTTTGTTGGCTATGAACAAAGTCAGAGGAGCTACAGGTTCATAGTGGGAGAGAAATTAATAATTAGCAAAAGCACTTCTTTTTCTGAGCAAAACTGGGGGAGATTAAATTCTAGCTCTCCAGTTGATCTAACAAGAGAACATCAAGGACTTGCTGATAGTGATCTTTTGCCTGATGAGGACATTAAACCAGAAAAGCAAACTGAAGATCTGTCTGATGAGACAGATGCTTCTCAGGAAAGTGATAGGAGTCAAAATTTAAGCCCTGTATTACCTCGCAGATCTCAGAGGAGCAATAAAGGCATTCCTCCATCACGTTTTCAGGCTGAAACAGTAAAGGCTTTTCACATATTCACAGAACCTGAGTCCTTAGAACAAGTGAATGCTTTGCCACCTGAGATTACACAAAATTGGCATTCTGCCATGCAACAGGAGTTAGCATCCTTGAAAGAAAATAAAACATGGAAAGTGGTAAATCTATCTCCCAATGAATGCTGTCTCGGTTGTAGGTGGGTTTTCAAACTGAAAACGGATGCTGATGGCAAAATCCAAAAATATAAAGCAAGGTTGGTTGCAGAAGGGTTCACTCAAAGGAAAGATTTAGACTTTGACAAGACTTTTGCACCAGTTACTAAAGGTGAATCAATTAGATTGCTGTAAAAAATTGCTGCACTCAAAGGAATGTCAGTTCACCACCATGACATTCAAACTGCATTTCTCTATGGTGATTTAGACCACAAATTATACATGCATCAACCCCCTGGCTATGAAAAAGGGGAGAATCTGGTTTGTGAACTGCAGAAGTCAATCTATGGATTAAAACCGGCTGCAAATCCTGGAACCAAAAATTAGATGAAAAACTGCAGAATTTTGGTTTTGAAAAAGGAAAAGCAGATTCATGTGTATATGTGAAGAAAGACAAACAAGGCTGTATGTATCTGTGCATTTATGTTGATGATTTGCTGCTGTTCACATCAACAGAAAAACAAAGGCTTGATTTTGAAGCCTGCATGAAAAGCCATTTCACATTAAAAAGCCGTGGAACAGTAACAAATTACCTAGGCTTGGAAATACACAGGGAGAAGGATGGTAGCTTTTTGTTAAGCCAACATAGTAAAATTCAAAACCTCCTAGAGGACTTTAACATGCAAGACTGTAAACCAGTCTCTACTCCTATGATACCAGATTTTCAGAAAGATATAGGAGAAACTCAACTGAGGCAGAGAAATATAGATCTGCAATTGGAAGTTTACTGTACATTGCAAATCACTCTTGCCCAGATATCTCAAATTCTGTGGCCATTTTAAGGAGACAGGTAGAGAAGCCCACATCTACTGGAAAAGCAGCATTGAAGAGGTTAATGAGGTATTTGCAAGGAACAAAGAATTATTGCCTGAAGCTAAATGCCTCTGGAACTGAGAAATTGCAGGCTTTTGCCGATTCTGACTGGGGAGCAGATGTCAGTGACAGAAAATCCACTTCTGGGATTTTAATTCAATTTGCTGGGTCAAGCTTAGGCTGGCATTCTAGAAAGCAAAGAGTTAATAAAGCAAATTGGTCTACAGCTCATTCCTTAGCATAAAAAATGGGGAGTGTTGGTATTTGTTTTTTCTGCTTTTGGTTGTAGAGAAATTAAGGTTATTATGGTAACAAATCACTCTGGCTGTCATGAGCACTGATGGTGAGCAGGAGGAGGCCACTATTCAGGGGCGAAAATGCATGCGTAGTTTAGAGAGTTTGAGCTGTCATTCAAAGAGACACAGAACACACCCACCTTGAATTTTGGGGGTTTAACTGTCTGGGTTTTCCCAGGCTTCTTCAGTTTGGTAGGATTTTCTGTCTACTATAGCAATAATAAAGCACTAGAGATTTCTTCCTCATGTCGGCATGTTTCTTGCTTAGTCAGGACACTGGGAGAGTCAGAAGGTCAGAAGTATCCTCAGATTTGGGTGTGGAAAGGCATTACCATATAAGGTAAAAGCTCCTGATTTGCCTGGAAGGCAGCTTGCCTGGGCTTGTTTAGTTTCAGTTTCCTTTCTACCAGCCTCTCCTCCCAGTCCTCTCTGAGCACACGTGAATGCACAGCTTGAAAATATGTTTTTGTGCTTTCTGTAAATAAATTTATTTTTATAGAAATGCCTGGTGTGTGTGATTTTTCTGATCTCTTGGGCCAAATGCTTTCCAGCACACTCTGACAGTTTGAAGACAGTGTTAGCTATGAAGACATTGTTGGGATGGCAGATCTGATAAGTCAGTCGCTTGCTTCATTTCAGTTTCCTAAGCCACACAATCCAACTACATTTTCTTCTTGAAGGTTTCTAACTTTAGATTCCAGTCTACAATCACAAGCAGCACATCTTGCTTGCATGTTCTGTCAATTTCAAACTGAACTTGATCATAAAACTCATCAATTGCATCTTCTGCATCAGTGGTTGGAGCAAAAACTTGGATGATCCAACGGTTGTCCACAAAGTCTAATATTATTGGATCAATTGATTGCATGGGAGCCAAGTACTGTTCTTGCTATACCCTTCCTAACTTTAAAAGCAATGTTGTTCCTTCTTTGTTTTCCATGTCCTGAGTAATAAACAGTGTGATCTTCTGACTGAAAATGTCCAATCCCAGTCCATCTCAATTTGTTGATGTCTAAAATGTCAATTTGTAGTCATTTCATTTCATCTTTCACTGTGTTGAGTTTTCCTATGTTTATACCTCTTACATTCCATGTTCTTACTATAATTCTGTCTTTACAGCTTTGGATTTTCTTTTCCTATAAGGCAGCATCAGCAACCAAACATCCCAAAAGTTTTAATCTAACCACATCAGAAAGACCATTAGTACTCCAAAAGATCCTCAGCTCTTCCTCAACAGCATGTGGAGTGTTATCTCACCTGAGGGGCCCATCATCCAGCACTATATCATCAATTATTTTGTATTTTCTATCCATGTGGCTTTTTTTGGTAAAAATACAGAAGTGATTTACCATTGCCTTCTCCCACACAGTATGAATTGATGCCTTTGCCATTGTCACTAAAGTGATCATCTGCCTTTGGCATCTTCCTGTATCTCTGCTGCCCAATAGGTGTCTGCTTACTTTAGCTGGGCAGCTGGGATGATCTTCACCCCTTGGTGACCTTGCTAGGAATATACACTCTTTCCAATACTTTTGGGTTTTTTACAATACAGGTAGTCCTCGACTTACGATCACAATTGGGACTGGACCTTCTGTTGCTAAGTGAGGTAGTTGTTAAATGGGTTGCACCAGATTTTATGACCTTTTTTGCTGTGGTTGTTAAGCAAATCACTGCAGTCGTTAAGGGAATCATATGGTTGTTAAGTGAATCCAGTTCCTCCATTGACTTTGCTTGTTGGAAGCAGCTGGGAAGGTTGCAAATGACAATCATGTGATCCTGGGATGCTGCAACCATTGTAAATACATGTGGTTGCCAAGTGCCTGAATTTTGATCATGTCACTGCAGGGACACTGTGACAGTTGTAAGTGCAAGTCAGTTTTTTCAGTGCCATTGTAACTTCAATTAGTCACTAAATGAATGGTTGTAAGTCGAGGACTACCTGATGGTAAGACATTCCTCCTGTCTTGTGACATTTCCACAATTTATTACTACATGATTTGTCTTTTTTGGCAATTATTGATGGAGCTATATACCATCATTTCTACTTCACCCATTGGTTTGAGGAGAGCCCTAAAATCAATTGCCTCCTACTGCATGAATAATGATTTAATTATTAATTATGAAAAAAGAAAAATTATGGTCTTTTCAAAGAAGCCTTCTAGATGCAATCATAAGTGGCAAATAAATGCGAATGATATTGAACAAGTTCAGGCCTTCAAATACCTAGGAATTGTTTTTCATGCCACTGGCTCATGGAGGCCCCAAATTTAGTCCCTAAAAGAGAAGGTCAGAAGAAGTGAAACTGCCATATTAAGATTTTTTCACACAGTAGGAGGTAATTGTAAACCTGGTGGTCTAAAAGTATTTGAGCCCAAAATAATATCACAGCTGTCCTACAGCTTCCAAATATGCGCATACAAGAATCTTCTTAAAACATAAGAAGCTTCTTAAGGAACCTGTTTTTTGTTCTTCATTGTGTTCCTAACTCAGCCCTTCAGGCTGGAATGGTTCCAATTAAAACTGGTGTCCAAATAGCACATGTTAGTTACTGGCTCAAACTAATTTTCAACCCAGGTTGTCTGGCTTCTTTGACTCTTCAAGATAAATTCCAGATTTCTTGGTGAAAATTACTTGGTGCAACCCTAAGCCATTGTGTGTCATGACCCCATTGCAAGGCACAGAGAGCCTCACAATGTGGATCATGATCATTAAGGAAAAGAGGAAGGAGATAATTAAATCAGCGCTTAAACCAAGCACCCAAAGCACCCACACCCATGGAATCATATACAGCTGAAAAGAAGGACTTCAGATAAGCAGCAATAAGCCGCACCTGGTGCCCTGGAGGACACACCTGGACCAAGAGGACAAGGAAAGCCACCGGGAGAACGCCCACACAGCCATCAAGAAAACCATCAAGGGGAATTGGGGACAATGAAGGGTGGAGGAGCACGGGACCCTGCAAGAGGGTATAAACAGGGCGCCTCACCACCGCACCCCCATTCCCGTTTTTCTTTCTGTCAGAACCGTTTCAATAAACCGGAAATCCTTAATCCCTATTGAGTCCGTGTCTTATTTGGAGCGAGGCTGACCCTGACATAAAAACGGGAACCCACAAAAAATTTTTTACCTAGCACCAATCCAACCAGCTTGTGAGGGGCCCAGCTAGGTATGAAGAGCCATGGAGCACGGCAGCACAACCACTCGGCACCCGGCGGAGAAGCTCCCCTCCCCTCGGGAGGGATGTGCCTGAGGTCCCGGCGGTGCAACGCCCAGGTAAGTATGGAATCCAGCTCGGAGGAAGAGGAGTGGGGGGGGGGACACCCAGGCATTCCGTGGCCAGCGGGCCACGGTGCGCGAGATGGGGGGATCCCCTCTAGGTTTGCCCGAGACCCCGGCAGGACTGAAGGATGGACCGTCATCCACGACGGCCGGAGGCGAGAGCAAGCGGAGAGGCGAGCACACCGGCGGGAGTCTGCGGATGGTGGCGAGGCTGGACGTGCTGGAGGAGGGGGTGCAAGCGATACAGCTGATGCTCCAGCAGCTGACGGCGACGCAGGAACCTCGTGGCGGAAGCATTGTGGAGGCACACCCAGACGAGAGACGGCGGGACGACCTCATGGGCGGCGGCGGCTATGATGGAGCCTGGTCCAAGGAGCCCACCCGACGACTGGAGGCGCACCTGGACGAGAGATGGAGCGGCGACCCAGCGGACGGCGGGGGCTACGGTGGAGCCCGGTCCCAAGAGGCCACCAGATGGACAACATCCCACCCTCCCACCCTGCCAATGAGACAACACTGACACCACCAGACGCCTGGAGCCGATCCGACCCGCACCAGCCCCCATGCAGCATGCTGCACGGCCCAGATGTGACCTGGAGCCAGGCCAGAATGGCAGCCAAGGACTTTGGCATAAAGTTTGACGGGGACCCCTCAAAACTCTCCTTTTTCTTAACAAATGCAAGGTACTACCTCGAAGAATGGGGTCCCTGTTTCAGGACTGAACGGGGCAAAGTCAATGCCCTCGCCATAAAATTAAAAGGACGGGCAGCTGATTGGTATGTCCAATTGTGCCAATCAGGCGCCCGGGCACTGCGGGACAGCACAGAATTACTTCGAGCGCTGGAACTGCACTTCAGGGACCCCCTGGAGCAAGAAAGAGCAAAAAGGACTCTGAAAATGCTACGGCAAGGACAGCGCTCCATGGCAGAGTATGCCATGGAGTTCCAAGCCCTAGCTTGGTGGAAGCCTGGTCTCAATCGACCCTGATTGAGAAATTCAAAGAAGGACTTAACTTGAACGGGCTCCGGTGGGCACTCTGTCGCAACAACCCCAACTCCCTGACCGAGTGGATCCGGCTGGCGGGGGAAGCAGAGGACGCCCACGACACATTCCGGCAAGCCCAGAGGGAAGCACAGCAGGCAGAGACAGCGAGACCATCACGGACAGCTGCAAGGCCGGGGAAGGCGAGATCCCAACCGTGGAAGGAGGAACGGGACCGGCGCTTTGCTAAAGGGCAGTGCTTCATGTGTGGCAGGGACGATCATAAGGCGGCAGCTTGCCCCAAACAGACACCCAGAGAGAGCACGTGGAGGGCACCAGCCACACCAACCCCAGCACCAAGAAAGTGACCAGCAGCGAGGGGGGAGTATTGAGCCAGACATTTCCCCTACAGCTCAGAGGAGGAGGGAAGCAATCCTGACGAGCCGACGGGAAACGCCAGCCACCTGGCCTAATGGGCACCAAAGGACAGGTGGAGAAGAGCAACAGGCACACCGACAGAGGGGTGAGTGAAGTATGCCCCACCCTCTACGTCCGTGTCACCCTCACCCATGGGGAAAAGACTGAAAAGTTCTGGGCACTGATTGACTCTGGCTGCTCAAAAAACTTAATGCACCCAGACCTGGTAGCCACGCTTAACCTCCGCTGCTATCCACTTCAGCACCATTTGGTGTTTACTCAGCTTGATGGAACAGCAGCGGGAGGGGGCCCGGTCACCCAATACACCGGCGAAACCGCGCTACGGCTTGGCAGCCACGAGGAAAAATTGGCTTTCATCATGGCACTGGTGGGACAACCCCTACTGTTACTAGGGATCCCATGGCTCGTGCAGCAAAACCCAGTCATCAACTGGAAAACCAGAGATATCAAGTTTGCTGACGGGTGCTACCAAGCACCCACAGGGGACAGGGTCCCCTGGGCAGCAATGGGAAGGGCAACAACGACCTCGGAGCACAGAGCAATGACGTTGCCGGACGGCCTGCCACCAAACTACGTGGACTTTGCAGACGTCTTCTGCGAGAAGGAAGTGGACAGACTCCCCCCCCACAGAAAAACAGACTGCTCCATTGAACTGGTCCTGGGGGTACCTCTACCCAAACCCAAAATATACGCCATGACCCCGAGGGAGCTGGCAGCGTTCAGGGACTTCATAGATAAGAACTTGGCGAGGGGTTTTATCGAGCCTGCAAACTCCCCAGTAGGAGCGCCAGTCCTCTTTTGCGAAAAAAAGGACGGGTCACTGTGGCTCTGCACAGATTACCGGGGCCTGAACGCAGCATCTGTATCCAATAAAAGCCCACTGCCCCTAATAAAGGACATATTGTCCCACCTGGCAAAGGACAAGGTATTCTCTAAACTAGACCTAAGGGAAGCCTATTACCGCATAAGGATACGGGAGGGGGATGAGTGGAAAACGGCCTTCAACTGCCCATTGGGATTGTTTCAATACAAGGTGCTACCTTTTGGACTGGCAGGGGCACCGGGTGTATTTATGCAATTAATCAATGAGGTCCTGCGTGACCACCTTTTTAAGGGGTTGCTGGTTTACCTCGATGATGTGCTAACATACACTGAAACAGAGCGTGAGCACGAACAGCTGTTAAGGGAAGTGCTCAAGAAACTTCGCAAGGCAGAGCTGTTTGCCAAGCTCTCCAAGTGTGAGTTTCACAAACAACAAATTGACTATTTAGGGTACAGGATTTCAGAAAAAGGGATTGAAATGGACCCGAGCAAGGTCCAAGCAATACTGGCGTGGGAGCGCCCACGCACGAGGAGGCAACTTCAAAGTTTCCTCGGATTCACGGATTTTTACAGGGGGTTCATCCTGGGGCTGGCAGAGATTGTACTACCCCTGACCAACCTCCTAAAGACCAAGGGTTTGGGGGACACGCGCAAATCGAGAAACCCGGGGGCGCTGCTAAACTGGACAGCTGACTGTCAAACGGCATTCGAGAGACTAAAAAACCTGTTTACAGCTGAGCCAGTACTACAACATCCTGTCCCCACCAAGCCCTTCGTGGTGCAGGTAGACACCTCTGACTTCTCCATCGGAGCTCTCCTGCTACAAAGGGATGCTGACAACCAGCTGAAACCCTGCGCGTATCTTTCCCGCAAATTCTCTGAAACGGAGCGGAGATGGCACGTATGGGAAAAGGAGGCGTTCACAGTGAAAGCAGCTCTGGAAACGTGGAGGCACCTGCTGGAAGGGGCAGCCTGCACCTTCGAGGTCTGGACAGACCACAAGAACCTCGAGGCTCTCAGCACGCCTAAACGCCTCAGCCCGAAGCAGGTGCGCTGGGCACAGTTCTTCAGCCGGTTCAATTTCACGCTGAAATTTATACTGGGCAGGAAGAACTTCCTGGCGGATGCCCTCTCCCGACGGCCACAGGACGACACGCAAGCCTCAGACATCGTGGGGACGGTATGGACCAACAAACAACTAGGCTGTCCAGCCGTCACGTGCAGCCATACGAGGAATCAGCGCACGCCAGCACGAACGCAAGAAAACAAACGGAGTCACCGTTCAATTTCACCCAACTGGCAACAAAGACTCGCACAAGCACTACAAACAGATACATGGTTACAAAACAACCGACACCTTGTATCTATCAAGGACAGCCTAGCCTGGAAAGAGAAAGTCTTGTACGTACCAGAGTCATTGCGGGGGGAAGTTTTAAACCGCTCACACAATGACAAGACCGCGGGGCATTTTGGGTTCGTAAAAACCCTACATCTAACGAGACGGCAATTTTGGTGACCAACTCTGAGAAAAGACATTAAAGACTACGTAGCCACCTGCCCCACATGTGCCACCTCCAAACGGAAGGGGGGGAAACCTCAAGGGCTGCTGCAGCCAGTAGCCAGCCCCTCTCACCCCTGGGAAGAAATCTCCATGGATTTTATTGTAGACCTCCCACCCAGCCAAAGGAAAACAGTCATCTGGGTGGTAAAAGACTTCTTTTCAAAACAGGCACACTTTATTCCTTGTGCAACCATCCCCACCGCGCAACAGCTGGCATGCCTGTTCCTGACACACATATACAGGATCCACGGCGCCCCCTGTAGGTTGGTGACTGATAGGGGCACACAGTTCACGTCAAAATTTTGGAGGGAATTTTTAAAACTCATTGGCACCAAACAGGCACTGTCCACTGCGTGGCATCCACACACAGACAGATCTACGGAGATCCTAAACTCAACCCTTGAACAGTTCCTGAGGACATTCATAAATTACCAACAGGACAACTGGGTAGACTTGCTACCCTTTGCAGAAGTAGCCTACAACAATGCAGTGCACCAGAGCACTGGCCACACCCCATTTAAGGTGGTCTACGGGAGGGACTTTGTGCCAATACCAGAACTACCTCAACCTGATGCCCCACCCTGCTCACCAGATGACTGGGTGGCACAACTGGCGACAACCTGGCCAATCATCCAAACGGCCCTAGCAGACGCACAAACCGCGTACAAGAAATATGCGGACAACCACAGGGCGGAGGCACCGAACTACAAAGTGGGAGATAGGGTCTACCTCTCCACTAAGTTCATAAAAACCTCACAACCCTTGAAGAAACTGGCACAGAAATTCATTGGACCTTTCAAAATCACAGAAGTAATCAATCCGGTGACATTCAAACTGGAACTGCCACACAATCTACGACGGATCCATCTGGTATTCCACTGTGCCTTGCTGAAACCAACAAGCCCATCCAAATGGCACGCGGAAGACCCACCACCCCCACCCATCATGATAGATCAACAACAGCATTTTGAGGTACAGGAGATACTGGACTCAAGAAGGCAAAGGGGTACTCTACAATACCTCGTTAAATGGAAGCACTTCCCACACCCAGAGTGGGTCCAGGCACAACACATCTTAGCAAAACAACTGACTAGATGCTTCCACGAGGCATACCCAGAGAAACCAGCACCCTAAAGACATCTTCGAGGGGCAGCATGTCATGACCCCGTTGCAAGGCACAGAGAGCCTCACAATGTGGATCATGATCATTAAGGAAAAGAGGAAGGAGAGAATTAAATCAGCGCTTAAACCAAGCACCCAAAGCACCCACACCCATGGAATCATATACAGCTGAATAGAAGGACTTCAGATAAGCAATGATAAGCCGCACCTGGTGACCTGGAGGACACACCTGGACCAAGAGGACAAGGAAAGCTACCGGGAAAAACGCCCACACAGCCATCAAGAAACCCATCAAGGGGGATTGGGGACAATGAAGGGTGGAGGAGCACAGGACCCTGCAAGAGGGTATAAACAGGGCGCCTCACCACCGCACCCCTGTTCCCATTTTTCTTTCTGTCAGAACCGTTTCAATAAACCGGAAATCCTTAATCCCTATTAAGTGAGTCCGTGTCTTATTCGGAGTGAGGCTGACCCTGACATTGTGGATTCCCCCCTGATGTATTGATTCCAATGGGATTTGATCAGGCCAAAGCATCTTTCAAGCAACATGCCAGAGATATGGCCCTGCAAAATGATCTTAGCCAGGCTCCACCATATATTAATTCAATGAACCCACAAAAAGGTGTTGCTCTTGCATATTACCTCTACAATATTGTCCCCCAAAACACCAGAACAGCTTTTATTTTTGCTCGCTGTAATGTCCTCCCCTCTGCTCTCTTGGAGAGAAGGTTCTCTAACATACCAAAAGAGATGTGGCTCTGCCCTTGCGGTGAGGGGGAAATTGAAACTGTGAGTCGTGTGTTGCTATACTGCCTTTTTAATAGAAATCTATGAGACATGTATATTTCCCCATGTCTAACACAATACCTGGGCAGGCTGAAGGCTGATTACCTTAGTCTCTTGCTACCTGACCAGGTAGCAGGGATTTGAGACAATGTAGTCCAGTTTTGTGTTAGAGCTATGATTAAATGTAAACAACTCTTCTAAGTGAGGTCATGCTGAGCCTTAACTAGGCTTCCATAACTCAATATATTTTCTCTTCCTTTTCCCCCTTTCCTTCTTCCCCCTCCCCCCCTTTCCCCCCCTCTTCTACACACATACCACTCTATGTTTTATTTTGCTATGTCTTTGTTATAATTGACTGGAACATATGGTCTTAATTCCAACAAAACCTAGCATGACTTCAGCAAGTATTAGACTTAATATAAATTAGCATAGCCTTACATTCTTGTAGTGTTTTATAAATTCTAGTATTACTTATGTCCTTTTATAGTTATTTGTCTTAGTTAATAGCATTTAGATTATTCATTGTAAAATTTAATTGCAATTTTATAGGATTGTTTTGCATTTTAATACTCATACTTTGTAATTTCACCTTAATAATTTTATCTTTATTTTATTCTTTCAATATGACTTATTTTTATTTCTATTTAGCATAGTTGTTACATTATCAGTTATATGCTAGTCTATGACTGAAATAAAAATTGATTGATATATACCATTTGTAAAACATTTAATACCAGTTCTCTCTCAAACCATAGCTTGGGATAAATTTTATAGATTGGCTCCACAGTTCTCTCATTTTTGAATTGAAACTTTTCTTTGAAGTTTTGCATCCAGGTTATCATGCATGTTTTTATTTGTTCTGTCTCTGTATCATATCTAAGTAGAAGTTTATATCTGTGGGACAGCAAATGGTCTTGATTCTATATAAGCATTTCAAATTCTGTCATTTGTCTTATTGTTCCTCCCTTGTTTTTGAAACCAGATTTTATTCTTCCAGCAATTTATAGATGGCTAAGCACCCTTTTGAAATTTGTACTGGGGGTGCTCCTCCTCCTTCAACATACATATACCTCTCTTCCCTGCCAAAATGTGGCCACAGGAAACTCCTTGTTGGCAGAACCAGCAAAAAATCTGTGATGCATGCATTGATGACAGAATCAGCAACCAGCTGTACAGCCTAGCTGTCTTTCTTAGTTTAGAAAATTAAGTTTCTGTGCAGCACAGGACTCCTTTAAAAAAAACCCAGGTCTAGTGCCCTTTCAAAAGAGTGCTAAACCCATGTCTTTAAGGAGCACACACAATACCTCACAAATATTATGCAGATACCCAGTGATTGGAGGGGAGGGTATGTGTGTGACAGCAGCAGCCTCAAGCAGCCAATAAAAGCTGGGCAGCTGACCTCAGCCTCCATATATTGTGTCTTCTTCTGACCTTCTGGGTTGCCTTCTTTGCTGAAAGTGTGGTTAATGCATGAGTTTGAATTTGAAGGAAAATATTACACACTGAGAGGCCAGGTTGACCTGCAACCCAACTATTTTTTTTTCTGCTGAGATGAAAACTCAGAATGTTTTCCATGGCATCTGGCCTTTAACTGCATTTCTGGGGATTCTGCCCTTTGTGGGAGTGGTTTGTTGTTTGTTGTTTATTCGTTTAGTCGCTTCCGACTCTTCGTGACTTCATGGACCAGCCCACGCCAGAGCTTCCTGTCGGTCGTCAACACCCCCAGCTCCCCCAGGGACGAGTCCGTCACCTCTAGAATATCATCCATCCATCTTGCCCTTGGTCGGCCCCTCTTCCTTTTGCCCTCCACTCTCCCTAGCATCAGCATCTTCTCCAGGGTGTCCTGTCTTCTCATGATGTGGCCAAAGTATTTCAGTTTTGCCTTTAATATCATTCCCTCAAGTGAGCAGTCTGGCTTTATTTCCTGGAGGATGGACTGGTTGGATCTTCTTGCAGTCCAAGGCACTCTCAGAATTTTCCTCCAACACCACAGTTCAAAAGCATCAATCTTCCTTCGCTCAGCCTTCCTTATGGTCCAGCTCTCGCAGCCATATGTTACTACAGGGAACACCATTGCTTTAACTATGCGGGCCTTTGTTGTCAGTGTGATGTCTCTGCTCTTAACTATTTTATCGAGATTTGTCATTGCTCTTCTTCCAAGGATTAAGCGTCTTCTGATTTCCTGACTGCAGTCAGCATCTGCAGTAATCTTTGCACCTAGGAATACAAAGTCTTTCACTGCTTCTACATTTTCTCCCTCTATTTGCCAGTTATCAATCAAGCTGGTTGCCATAATCTTGGTTTTTTTGAGGTTTAGCTGCAAACCAGCTTTTGCACTTTCTTCTTTCACCTTCATCATAAGGCTCCTCAGTTCCTCTTCACTTTCAGCCATCAAAGTGGTATCATCTGCATATCTGAGATTGTTAATGTTTCTTCCAGAGATTTTAACTCCAGTCTTGGATTCCTCAAGGCCAGCTTGTCGCATGATGTGTTCTGCATACAAGTTGAATAGGTAGGGTGAGAGTATACAGCCCTGCCGTACTCCTTTCCCAATCTTAAACCAGTCTGTTGTTCCGTGGTCTGTTCTTACTGTTGCTACTTGGTCGTTATACAGATTCTTCAGGAGGCATACAAGATGACTTGGTATCCCCATACCACTAAGAACTTGCCACAATTTGTTATGGTCCACACAGTCAAAGGCTTTAGAATAGTCAATAAAACAGAAATAGATGTTTTTCTGAAACTCCCTGGCTTTTTCCATTATCCAGCGGATATTGGCAATTTGGTCTCTAGTTCCTCTGCCTTTTCTAAACCCAGCTTGTACGTCTGGCAATTCTCGCTCCATGAACTGCTGAAGTCTACCTTGCAGGATCTTGAGCATTACCTTACTGGCATGTGAAATGAGTGCCACTGTTCGATAGTTTGAACATTCTTTAGTGTTTCCCTTTTTTGGTATGGGGATATAAGTGGATTTTTTCCAGTCTGATGGCCATTCTTGTGTTTTCCAAATTTGCTGGCATATAGCATGCATTACCTTGACAGCATCATCTTGCAAGATTTTGAACAGTTCAGCTGGGATGCCGTCGTTTCCTGTTGCCTTGTTATTAGCAATGCTTCTTAAGGCCCACTCAACCTCACTCTTCAGGATGTCTGGTTCTAGCTCACCGACCACACTGTCAAAGCTATCCCCGATATTGTTATCCTTCCTATACAGGTTTTCTGTATATTCTTGCCACCTTTTCTTGATCTCTTCTTCTTCTGTTAGGTCCTTGCCATCTTTGTTTTTGATCATACCCATTTTTGCCTGGAATTTACCTCCGATGTTTCTAATTTTCTGGAAGAGGTCTCTTGTCCTTCCTATTCTATTGTCTTCTTCCACTTCCGCGCATTGCTTGTTTAAAAATAATTCCTTATCTCTTCTGGCTAACCTCTGGAATTTTGCATTTAATTGGGCATATCTCCCCCTATCACTGTTGCCTTTTGCTTTCCTTCTTTCTTGGGCTACTTCTAGTGTCTCAGCAGACAGCCATTTTGCCTTCTTGGTTTTCTCTTTCTTTGGGATGTATTTTGTTGCCGCCTCCTGAACAATGCTGCCAACTTCTGTCCAGAGTTCTTCCGGGACCCTATCTACTAAGTCCAGTCCCTTAAATCTATTCTTCACCTCCACTGCATATTCCTTAGGAATATTAGTGAGCTCATATCTAGCTGATCTGTGGGTCTTCCCTAATCTCTTTAGTCTGATCCTAAATTGTGCAAGAAGTAGTTCGTGATCTGAACTACAGTCAGCTCCAGGCCTTGTTTTTACCGACTGTACAGATGTCCGCCACCTTTGGCTGCAAAGGATGTAATCAATCTGATTTCGGTGTTGTCCATCTGGTGAAGTCCATGTATAAAGCCGTCTCTTAGGTTGTTGGAAGAGAGTGTTTGTTATGCAGAGTGAATTGTCTTGGCAAAATTCTATCAGCCTGTGTCCTGCTTCGTTTTGTTCTCCCAGGCCATACTTACCTGTAATTCGAGGTGTCATTTGACTGCCCACCTTAGCATTCCAGTCTCCTGTGATGAAAATAACATCTCTTTTAGGCGTGTTGTCCAGTAGGTGCTGCAGATCCTCATAGAACTGCTCTACTTCAGCTTCTTCAGCATTTGTGGTTGGGGCGTATATTTGGATCACTGTGATGTTAGATGGCTTGCCCTGAATTCGAATTGAGATCATTCTATCATTTTTTGGGTTGTATCCAAGCACTGCTTTAGCCACTTTACTATTAATTATGAAGGCTACTCCATTTCTTCTGTGGTCCTCTTGTCCACAGTAGTAGATCTGGTGGTCATTTGATGTGAAGTGGCCCATTCCAGTCCATTTCAGTTCACTGACACCCAGAATGTCTATCTTTAATCTTGACATCTCACCAATAACCACATCCAATTTGCCCTGGCTCATAGATCTTACATTCCAGGTTCCGATGGTGTGTTGATCCTTAGAACATCGGATTCGCCGTTCACCACCAGCACTGTCGGCCGCTAGCCGTCCTTTCGGCTTTGAGCTAGCTGCGTCATCACGTCTGGGGCTAGTTGAACTCATCCTCTGTTCCTCCCCAGTAGCATTTTGACAATCTTCCGACCTGGGGGTCTCATCTTCCGATGGTATACCGACATATCTCTGGTTGTACAGATCCATTTAGTTTTCACGGCAAGAATACTGAGGTGGGTTGCCATTACCTTCCCCAGGGATCGCATTTAGTCTGACCTCTCTGTCATGACCTTCCCGTCTTGGGTGGCCCTTCACGGTTTAGCTCATGGCATCATTGAGGTGCTCAAGCTCCAGCACCACGACAAGGTAACGATCCTTTGCTGAAGTGGGAGTGGGGGCAGCTTTATTAAATTCAGTTTATTTCTATTTCTGCCCTGCCCTTCCTCCAAGAAGCTTGAAGTTGTTCTCCTACCATCATCATTTATCCTCACTAAAGGGAAGGCTGACTCAACCAAGGGCAGCAGGAAGCTTCATGACTGATAGGCCTTTGAAGGTGGGTTTCCCCAAGGCTGAGACTAACTAATGCAGACTAACTGTGCTGGTTCTTAGTTTAAAAATAAAGGCAGGGAGAAAAAGCATATTAATGTCAAATGTGCAGAAAAAAAGAGCTCTACCAAGAGCTTGAAGATGGGGTCAGCTTGACGGCACCAACAGAAATGAGGAGAGGAAGGATGGAACTTGGCCTCCTGAGTGGGTGTGTTGGGGGGGGGAGTTTTAATCTGTGCCAGGCCTTTGATTACAGCCTTCCTGCTGGTTTATTACTCCGTAATTTACACTATGGCTTGAGGCAGAAAAACGCTAAGAGACATTATTAAACTTTTACTCACCTAATGACACTTGAGATTTACCAGCCCCACTCTTGGCTGGATTACCTCAGCCTGCAAAAAGCAAGGAGAGAGAGAGAGACAGACATCACAGGATGCCAAATTAATTTTCAAAAAGCATTAGCGGGGGGGGGGGGGGCAGAAAAAAAGCAAAGGAAAGAAACAGCTTGCAGTTACGTAGGCCAAGAATTTTACTGGTAACACAGGGGTATTAAAGGGAGAAGCACCTTTCTTAAGTAAACCATGTTCCAAAAACTTCTGAATAATGAGTTGAAGCCCCTTCCTGGCTTCCAAGGAAATCTCAGCCTTTGGTAGGTTGACCTCCTGGTTTCAATTTGACTCTTACGGGACTTATTCCTTTTGCCCTTCCTGGCACCCCCACTTGCCCACACAGAAGGGTGAACCTGGTCCAACGTCTCATCAGGAATTTTTGAGGCCAACTTTTCCTCTAATACAGCTATTCTCCATGTCCCTTCTTGAGGGATATACATTGTTACCTTCCCTCCTTCAAAAGTGATGGTAGCTTGCAACTTTGAGAGCAAGTCTCTTCCTAGCAAGGAATTTGGGCAATCTGGCATATACAAGAATTGGTGGGCTAAAACTTTTCTTCCTACCTCACATTCCAAGGTTCCTAGAAAGTAGACCTTCTGTACTCTTCCCAAGGTCCCTACTACTTCTAACCGATGCTTCGTTAAGGGTGCAATGTTTCTGGTCAAGCCGGGTCTAGCTGCTCCAATATCTATTAGGAAAGATACACTTGACTTCCCTATTTTAAGTTTTACCAAGGGCTTGGGGAGCACTGAGGGATGCCCGGCCTCCTGCACCTGGCCTCCTCAGTCTTGATCTTTCCCTACAAACACCTGCCCTTTTCTAAATTGCTGCAGGCTCTCATCTCCCCAGCGTCCTCTTTCCTTGCATATCCCACACCGGTCCTTCCCTGAAAACCTCCTTTTCCACTTTTTCCTCCTTGCCCACCTCTTCACTACCTCCCCCTGTGGGCGGTACATAAAATATTACTTCTCCTCTCCTATTTTTCCTTTCTTCTTTCTTTGCGTCTTCATCTCTATTGGTATAAACCTTATAAGCTATCTCCAACAACTGGTACGATGACATTCCCATTGCTCCATCAGTTTTCTGTAATTTCCTTCCTATATCTGTGGCACTTTGTCCAATGAATATCAAATTCACTGTTCTCCTATTCTGTTTTGCCTCTGGGCCCAGATCTGTCTATGTCCTAAAGGATTTGTAACGTCTCGCCAAGAAGGTAGAAGATACCTATGCTGTCTTTTCCTGCCAAATGTCATGAACCTTATTCAGATTCTGCTGCTTTGGGATCCCCTTCTTTAATCCTCCCACCACTATCTCTTGATATTCCTTCAATTTTCCCATGCCCTCACTTTTTGCGGGTTCCCATTTGGGGTCCTCCTGGGGATATGGTTTTTGGGTCCCTGTGGCTTCTTTTTGCATTGAGCCCTGCACTATGCACTCTCCTCTGTAGTTAATAACACATCCATAATGAAGCAAATATCTGTAGCTCAGGGTTGAACTGTGGAGTCCTTGGTGCTCTCTGAGCCTTGTTGTTTTCTTACAGACGTTTCATTGCCAGACTAGGCAGCTAGGAACTATTAACTTAGGCAATCAACCAAGCAGCAAACAACAGCCCAACCAAAGAACTCCCAAGGAGAGAGCAACACCCCCACCAACACAAGCAGGGCAAGCCACGGCATATAAACAGAGAGCAAGGCCCACTCCCTCTTTGCACTGAAGATGTTGCCTTGTCTGGCAATAAAACGTCTGCAAGAAAACAACAAGGCTCAGAGAGCACCAAGGACTCCACATCCAGCATGGTCTGGATGTCAGCCCACATAGGATTCTAAAAATGCCCTGGAAGGTGTGATCCATTTTCCCAGAATCATCAAAGTAACAAGGAATATTGTTTTTCCAATTCATCAAATCTGACATGGTAAAGGGGACATACACTAATGCCGTTGTCATTCCCCCTGCACCATCTGGAATCGGGGTGGGCCTTAGGGGGCACTGCATCACCTTTCTTTTTGTCCGAAAATTAGGGGCAAGGGGAGAAAATGTTTGTTCCCCCCCCCAGGGAGATGGATCGGAGGCGATCTCTAATATTCTCCACTTTCAAGGGTGACTGGAGGTAAACCTCTTTTCTGTCATCCCCGTCCCCCACTTCACTACCCCGAGCCCCCCCCAACTACTCCCCTGTAGATTCAGATAGGGATTATATGGGGGGGGTGTAAGATTATTTCATCCTCCTCTGGGGCTTCCAGTACAACCTTCCTCTGACTCACCATGAGTTTAGTGGGGACTGGACAACATTTACAGTCTTTAATCCAATCAGGTTTCCTACTCAAAACCATGAACAAATCCACCCCCATATGCTCCTTCCAGTTCTTTCACAAAACAGTTACAATTGCAAAATTGTATTAAAATCCAAACTTCCCTCTGAGGGCCAATGCACCCCATCATTTAAAGGATAACGTGGCCATGCTTCTTGACACCAGAAAATCAATTGAAACTTCGTGACTGGGTCTCCCCCTCCCAAATCATGGAAGTGTGCCAAGACACATCCGGGGGGGGGGTACTTTTGTCTATTTTACTTGTCTTCCCTCCCATCTGGGTGGCCTGCCCAGGTGAGTAAGGTTTTCTATCCTGTCTACCACAACCACCCACCGCAGGATGTCTTTACTTTGACTCCCATGAAATTCCCCCCACTGTAGGATACCTTTACCTTGGTTCCTACAGGTTTGTGAGATGCTTTTACCTCAGCTCCCACAGGGTCATGAGATACCTTTACCTTGGCTCCTATGGAATTCCCCTCCACTGTAGGATATCTTTAGGTCAGTTCCCACAGGTTTGTAAGGCCTCACCCTTGTCAGGGATCTTGGCAGTTACAGGGGCTTGGAAAACCTTCCAGGATAGATATATGGCCCGATAAATAGTCTGATTTCTTACCTGTCCCAGTTGCTTAGAGGTGACTGGTCACTCATTTCCATTGATTCTCAGAGGTCCAGAAGCTTAGAAGTCCTACCCAGATGGACATTCCTGTCTTATTTGGAGGTGATTGATGCTTTTGGAGTCCCCTAGGTCCAGTCAAGATGGTCAAGAGACACCCAAGAAAATCTCAGGGGTGCGCCTTGTCCGGTCAGCCACCCAACTCCACCACTGGGGACACTGAGTCTAATCACCCCTCCCGGCTGGCTCACCAAAAACTGTAGGCCAGGAAGGCCCATGACTTGGCATGGGTCACCCAATGAACCACACAGATGCAGGAAGGTCTGTTCTCTTTTATTTCTGTGCGTAGGAACAAGAGAGGTCTCTTGTTTCAAAGTACAAGAGCCCCCAGCAAAGTTGAACAACTTTTATACATATCATTCAGGGAACAGTTAACCTTATTCACATGCGCAATAGCTAATCAAGTTTTCTTCACCTGTAGCTAAATATTGATATCACGCATTGTCCATGCCCCCCTTAGGTAATCTCTGACATTTCATTCTCATTAGCATCCTAGGCCTTGCCATTGGGGTGTGATTTTTAGCATGTTAATGAGCCCTTAGGTTACAGCTAGGTCAACTGGTGGTCTCGTAACTAGAGTAACCAGTGGTTTCTGAATACCTAGAAACTCATGTTCTTGTCTTCTGAGTATAACAGGTCTCCTACCCACAACACCTTACCACATCTTCCTGCTGTCAGTCACATGCTCAACTTACATCCTCTTGAAACTTAACCACATGCATCTATTATTACTTCGTTAGCAAGTAAGCACTAAAAGATTATTTTGTATTAAAATAATTAGCCTGCTTAATTTTTCCTGTGGATTCACAGGGCCCTTAGTTGCTGGCCAAGCAGCTGAAAATAATGCTCTTCTGAACAGTGTTGGAATCTGAGTGGACAAAAGAGAATACGGTGAGGTGTAAGGTTTGTGAGAATTGAGAGATGTGTGATCTCAGCTCCCCCCTACTCCCCAGGCCCCGCGGGGCTCTCCAAAACTGGTTACAATTGTACCTTCTGTGAAATAAAAGTAAAACATTATGAAATACGTGGGGGATACTCATATAAATCATATTTGATCAATGAAATTTAAACTAAATGCCAAATAAATTAAAGTTTCATCAATTTTAGTTTTTCTCCTGTTACTTGGCTGGGTCTCACCAACTTTTTGGAGTAAGGCTCTTGGCACATCAGCCATGACCATGGGCATCCTTGCCAACCCTGCCACCCCAGGCACAGCACTCATGCAGTGCTGTAAGGGATGCGTGGAGTGAAAGGACTGTGACACTTGCCAGGTTGTTACTCTGCTTGAGCGCCGACAAGGGTTTTTATGAGTAAAGTAGGTTGGGAAGGACAGATGGGAAAGGATGTGCCAGGCAGGAGTTGATAAGGAGAAGTCTAAGGAGGTGATTTTAAAAAAAGGTTAAGGAAGGTACCCTATTTGGTCAAAAGTTTGCTGGGAGTCTGGAGTCATGTGTCAACTCTTGACTGATTACTTTTGGCTGTACTGTACTGCCTAGATAGTACTGTATACATTTTCCTTAGTTTTTCCTTCTTAAAGGAAGACCATTTTCTTTCACACTAGAGAGAAAAAACTAGGCCACATTGTTAAATGTCGAATGGACTCCAGAAGCAAGGGGCCCACAAATCTGTTTAGCTCTTAATACTGTGGAAGACAGTCTGCTATTGGCATACCTTCTCCAGCTCTTCCTCCGGACTCTACTTGAACTCCTAAACCATTTTTATGTTGCCTGATGTGCCCTTTTTGGATAACACCAATTGCTTGTGGGTGACAAAGGGGAAGGTGTGAGCACTGAAACAGAGAGGCGCGGGTGGCATTTTCACTGCAGCAGATTCAGGATTCAGCAGTGCTGCTGGTGGAAGCTGGGGCTGTTGTGGCCATATTCCAGGGCCACCATCACAGTGAAATATTGTGTATATCTGGGCAACACCTTCTGCCTGCTCTTCCTCATGAAGGCCTACCAGGGAGCAGGAGCAGGTTAGACCTTTGGCACTTGGGGATGTAACTGCAGCTACACAGCAGCTTAGCAGTTTCACAGAGCCTGCAGGAACCCTTATGTCATAGGTACACCCCAAAGAGAATGCAGGGAGGATTGGAAGATGGGTTACCTGGGACAGTACAGCAAAAGAGACACTTTCCTCCAGCAAACAAGGCTTTACATGTCTGTGTGAGCATGAAATGGAGAACTTGTTCCATCTCCTCAAAGGAAACTTCATGTTTGGGGGCACATCAAGCACTGCAGCGGTGGAGCTGCACCACAGGACAAAGTTTTGTGGTCTATTATGTTAGGAGGAGCAAAGCACTGCATCAGAAGGCTGGACCTGCAGTAGCAGCTAGAAACCAATAAATCCCAGCCTCCAGACTGTTGGCAGACAGACCCAAAATCCTAGTGCAAAGTATGTGCAGCAGATATCTGCTGGTGAGTCCAAGCACATGGACACAGCCATGGGCAGCCAGATAAGACTGCTAAGTTTTTCAAAAAGAAGCTGAACAGCTGCTTCTCATGGATAGTTTAATTAGTTTTCCTGCATGTTGCAGAGAGTTGGACTAGATGATTCCTGTGGTCCCTCCCAGTTCTGTGATTCTGTCCTCCATAAGTAGTTCTGCAGATCCTTATCTGACAGAGGGAAGCTAGCTGGCCCATGTGGGGTAGTGAGTAGACTGGCCCACACTTTCCCCACTTTATTCTCTAGCTCCACCATTCAAACAATAAAGCGGCTGCCATTTCCTCAAAAGTTGTGTTGCAGCTGCTAACAACCTTCTTCATTTCAATGCCAATCCTTTCAGTGTATCCCCAACTGACCAGCTGCAGGAGGAGGAACCATTCAACTATGGTCGCCATTGCAATGGAGCCTGGCCAGATGGAAGCCTGAGGTACTGTTTGTGGAAGCAGCTGTCATTTCACCATACTGAGGGTGAAAAGGGGAAGGGGGTGAAAAGAATTTATCCCAGGAGCCAGGATCACTGGACGCAGCACCCTTTGAGTGCTGTATGGATTTCTCAAAATTCATTGTGCATTTCTGGCCAGATTGCAAATGGTGAAATGGCTGCTGCCTCCAAAAATGTTGCCTCTTGGTTGCTTCTGGTGGTTCTCTAATGCCAGACCCTTCCTTCATCTTCCCTATTGCCATCTGCAGATCAACCAGTCCATCATGAATGCAACCAAAGGGATGCAAAACAGCCAGAAGGAAGTGCAAGGCATTGTTTCTAGAAACAGCAGAAAAAAGAGTGTAATGTGAGACGCTGCATCAGGTCCATGTTTGGGATACTGTGGCTCTCGTTCCAAGCAGGACACAGCATGGGAAAAGGGAAAGGAAAAAGGCTCCAGAGCAGGTTTGCTGAGTGGGCAGAAGGGAGGCTAAGATGTAGGGGGCAGAGGAAGGGATGGCAGTGAAACTATGTATCCTGCCCACACAGAGGAAAGGTTCTGGTGCTCCCCATCCTGGCATGGCTGGGATGGATGGAGATTCAGGGGAATCCACCAATCAGTATCTGCACTGTCCAGACCAAACAACCAGCCAGCTGAGAACAGGATTGAAATCCAGACTGTAATTGCTTGAGCTCGCTTAATTTCCAGCAAGGCCTGCAGTGTAGATGTGCAGCTTAAACTGCAGTGCAGAATCGCCCTCAGTGGCAGAATACTTGTTCTTCATACAGAAGACCCAAGATGCTCCAGGAGGATTCCTCTCTGCCAGGCAATCAGTGAGGGTTCCCTCCTGCTGATAGGAACCAGTAGAAACCTGAGAAACTGTGGGTTGGCATTGTCTTAAGGTGATTGGCATCAAATGGACACAAATAAGTTAAAAAGACTGCAGTGGACATATGGCAGATCAAGGGTTGAATCATTCATTGGGTAACAACTGAGTAAGAGGCAGACATTGTTGTTCCCCAAAGACCAAGCATCTATTTTGAGCCCCCTTTCTGCAAAAAATACACTTTTTACAGAAGGGACATTGGTCATATGGAGAGATCTCTGGCTTGCTAAGGAAACTGAGCAGAGTGTGAAGGTGTGGTCCCAGCTTTAAAACACAATACCACTCTTTTGAATGCTTAGTTTTCTGCTCCAACAGAATGCTAATTTCATAAAAAGCAAAGCATTGATTTTATTCACTTCACTGGTAAATACATTCCTGAAATTCTGAATATCCAATTACTAGGAAGCTGTTTTGCTTAAAAAACTCAATTAATTCTGTATCTACCCTTGTCAACCAATCTCCACTATTTCTCTTTCCCATTGTTTGAGAGTGTTTGATCCCCCAGGCTGTTCCTTTCTCTCTGCTAGATGGCCAGCCAATGACCCCCCCACCCCAAATATTGTCCTGCTGGCTTTTCTCTCTCCCCCAGGATCACCCCTCTTCACTTTTCATATAGGGGGAAGCCTCCAACCCCATTCCCTTTGTGTTGCATCCCCCAAACTCATTGCTTGGGTTTGCTGAAATTGATCTGGGAAGGTTGTGATTCAGGGAGTTGTGGGAACCCAACCATCTTGGTGATGGTGTACCAAGCCCTCCTGGTTTGATTGTGGTTTATACTGGATCTTGTTCCAACTGATGGTTGGCAAACTTTTTGCATGGAATAAACTCTTGTGATGAGCCTAGACTTAATTGTTCATTAATCCACCGCTCAAGGTGCAGAGAACTAATGAAGTAATTAAAGAGGCTTTGTTGTCTCTCAGCAAGTCCAATCAATACCTTATTGTGCTTCTCCAGGGCAGGAGGATAAAAAGGAAACACTTGAGGAAGAGAAAGCATAAAATCCAGAACCCCCAGGGAGGACGATGTTTGTTTCAAGTTTGCCTTAAAAATGATGGAAAAAGACTTAGGGTTTGTGCACAAATGGAACCACAAGGAACATTTTTTTAAAAATAGTAATTTTGTATTTCTGAATGTTTTTTAAACTACCTTTTGACGGTTCACAATTAAAATGTTATTTTTGTTGGAAGTCCTGGTAAATCCAGCATGCCTCATTAGCATGTGAATTAGCATGTAAATTGAGTTGTCCCACAATGCAACTCTGAGGAAGCTGTTTGTTGCCACTCCTACTTCCTCTCTCTTTCCCCTTCTTCCACCCAGGGAGAAGCAAGCATGCTGCTCTGCTCTTCATTCATCAGGGCCATGTGCTCTGGTCTTGATGAAGGATTCTGCCCCTTTCCTCCACACAGCTCTTGGCAGCTGTAGGGCTGAGAGTTTAGGGCAAACTAAGTATTTATAAAGAAAAGAAGAACAAAGGAACTTCAACTTTTCCACCAAGATGGATGTAACAGAACAACAAAGGATAAAGTCAGTAAGATTTTTTTTTACTTCTTAAGCTAATATGTCTAAGCGTGTGATTCTTTATGCTTGGGAGGGCTGAGTGTGTAAGATCAATAACCTGTATTTCTCTGGCATGCTCATTGAAGCTATTTTAAGATAATTTTCTTTTTCTGTGCCAGCTTCTCAGATGTGTTATAAGCTCTGTCCCATTTCAGTGGTTCTAGCAGGCCACTAAATTGGGTTCAATTTTAAGCCTTTGTTCTCCCTGCTGCCATCATTCCTTTGTTCTTGTGTCCTTTATTCCCTCTTCCCTCCTGGCATTTCTTGTTTCTATCACTTCTGAACATTATACTTCCAATGGAGAAACAAGTAGACATTCGTGAATCCAATATCACTAAAAACTCGTAGTTATATTCATCTCTTTAATGGCTGAAGGCCAAGAATTATTCTTGCCCTTTCTTCCTTCTCTGCTGTGAGCAGGCCAGGTTATTGCTATGATAGAAATAAGAAATTTGGTTGTACAAAATAAGAAAAGTCCTTCGGTCTGCATATCTCATCATGTTGGGGTCTAGTTCAGCTCCTCCTGTTTGGCTGCTGAGATCTCCATAGGCATAGAGGCTCAGGCATCTTGATGTACATCAACAATATGGCCAGGTTCATACAACATGGCAGACTAGGCTAAAACAGGGCTGTGTAGCTTATGGTTCAACATGTTGTGGGAATTCAACCATCTGAGCACTTCAGGTGAACCACATCATCACATTAAGGTATAATATGGTTTATTTGCTTGGGTATATTATATTGTGGGAACAAAGCAGTGGGATTTTGTTAACCTGAAAAGGTTAAAGGTGAAACAAAGGTGAAATCAATATGTTGTGTTAACCCAATTGGCTAGTTTACTTGTTTGCATGTTCACTGATTAAAGCACAAAGCAAATGGGAAGCTCTTCCTACAGGTCAAGTCACTGATCTTTGCTTCTGCCTTTTTAATTCAAGATGGCCAATATGCAAAAAAAATAAAATGTTGTTGCTAAGAATGAACCAAAGTCTTGACAATGCCAGATGGAGCTGATTAAAAAAAATCTAGAAGTCTCAACTATCTGTCATTAAAAAGAAAGTTATCTTTAAAGGTTTGCCTGTTGAATAAAAAGCAGGAACAGACTTTCCCCAAGGTCCAGCAAAAGCCCTTTCAAGAAGGGAGGAAGGGCATCCAGCAGGAAGTGGCAGGCTCAGCCCCCTCTGTGATGGTTGGATTTCCTGTGAATACAGCCGTTCCATGTTTGGTGGGGTGTGAGGGAGAAAAGTTGAGAAAAGTAGCTGCAGCCAGGCAGAAACACTTCTCACCTCATTTCCCTCATGCATTCATACATTCACTCATAACTGAACTCACAAGCATCCGTGCCGACATTCCAGCTGCCTGTAATAATTGAGCCACATCTTGGCATTTTCAAGGATGTGCTGACATCCAGAGGCAGCCTCACCCCACCCAGGCTCTTAGATTACAACAACAAAGGCTAAGACAGGGTGGGTGGGTGGGTGGGTGTAGGAGGAAAAGTGACAAGCAAACAGCATGCAGTCAGGGAAGTGGAGGCAACGTCTGAGTATTGGCAGCTTCTACAAGCAGGCAAGAGGACTGTCATTCAACTGCGGGGACCACAAGTTATGGACTAAGTGTTAAAGATATATTTATATGGGAACATCACCTTGCAAGTCCTAGAAGGGTTGAGAGCAATAGTCTGTTGTTGGGGAAGGTGTGTGCTGCAATACAGCATTGCGTACAGATTTGCTATGCTGTGGTGTGTCCAGTCCTTGGAAAGCAAAGAACCCTCACACGGGGACATCCCTGGTCATCAGCTGCCCAGAGAGCCACCTGTGAAATGTAGAGACAGGGCCAAGTAATTACCTGAGGCATACTGGTGGGTTTATCAGTTTTCCAAGCCAGATTGAAACAGTGCCAGTTTATTTTAATTCAGACACTTCAAAAACACTAGGGTATGCCCCAAAAGCCAAGGTGATGCCCAGGATGTTGAGACTGAAGCTCTACCTGCTTTTTAATATGTGACACCTCTGACTCCCACAGAACCAGGAGACCAATCAGATAGAGAGTCCTCAAGTTGGAAGAAGTAATTTAAACCATGCAGCCCAAACATGGAATCCATATTAAAGCATCCCAGATTCTGCTTGAATGCAGCCAGGGAAGAAAAGCACAGCACCTCCTCTGGTGTCCAGTGCTGTCACTGTCGGGGAGTTTTCCTTCACTGGGTTTGTCACAATTTACTTAGGTTTTTTATTTTTTTTTCTCCTGACCTTAAATTCATTTTGTCCTAATTCCAATACGTTTATGAATTTTTAAAAACAACTTAGAAAGTGTCAGGCCTTTTTGTGTTCTTTTTATATACATATACATGCATTTTGTGCAAGCAATTTTCTTGGGAAATGTGTGCCGTTTCCCAAGATTTTTGTACACACTTTATAATGTGAATTGCCTTGCCAAAATGGGAAAGATAAACTAACAAAAGTACAGCTCTGTTTCCACTGTTGAATGTCATTACATGCAGTGTAATGTCATTACACTGCATGTAATGACATTATCTCCAGTGGTGTCAGCAACAAGGGAATCATAACACACATTTAAAAAGGACCGGGCTTTGATCACATGGTTGTGGCTGCCATCGTGGGAGAGAAATCTGTAAGAGGGAACTTGTGGATTTATGTTTATCCCGACTACGATGTGCCTTTTCCTTCAGGGACAAGATGAGTTTCATCTTCTGTGCCTGGCCAGGATGACACAGAGCTCGTGCATCTCAAGTGCTTTAGGATGGGTCTGTGCAGCCAGGTCGGGCCCACTGGACACATCCAGAGCACTCCGTGGGCAGGACCCCGAAAGAGGGAAAACAGGGTGTCTCAACAGAATTGCAAGATATGACTGGTTGCAAACTGATTATAACAAGGCAAATGATTAAAGCAGACTCCCTCTGCTGTGTTGCAACCATGGAATGTCAGACCAGGTCTGGCTGCCTGACTAGCCTCCTCTTGAGGTGCTGTGCTGAGAGCTTGCTTGCTAGCTGAACAATGGCTGCTATACTGAAACCTCTTGCTATGCTCAAGAGCTCTATGTCAAAACATGCATTAAGATTCAAGCTGCTGAAATTCCACAGCACATTGACTTTTTTGACCCTTCTCTGCTCTGCTGCTAGCAGTAAAGAGAACATTTCATATAAAAGCTAAGCTACCTGTTGAGCCTTGGGTGAATCGTGGGGAAAAGACCATGGTTGGTTTACCAAATGTCCTAATTGCAGCTGATGTGATGAGGAAAAGGTGGCCCTGGGGCCCCAGGCTCTGGCTTTGTACTTTCCGCCCTGGTTGGTGCTCTGTCCCTCAAGCTCCTTTTCCTCTGCATTAAAGCTCTGCATGTAAAGTTTATGAGTCCTGCTGGGGCATTTCATCTGATTCCATTCCACCGGCAAATGCCTGGGAGGGAGTGGAGAGATGTCTGCAACTCAGCAGCAGCCCCCTTAACCTCCTTGCCCCTTTTCTCAGTGGGTCTCTTGTCCCTGGTTCTGGCTGGGAGAGAAAGAGGAGAGCCAGCTGGCAGAGAAAGGCCCACTGGGTGCAGAGGGCTGGCTTGGGCAATGCTGGAAAAAGCCCCAAGCAGCAAGCTTTCTGCCTGCTATTAAACAGGCAGCAGATCTTTTAAATAGATTTTTAAAATCCAAGAGCCCATAGAAATGGCAGATTGCAGCTACTCCATCCTGACCCCCCTTTCTTCCCCCTAAATGCCCCCAATTTCCATCCCTCCCCCAGCACTGGTAGGCCAAGGTGCACAAGTGGGTGATCAAGATGGGTGGGCAAGATGACCAGCTGGAGGTCTGTGCCACCCAGGGACAGGGTTTTTTTGAGGGGGAGCTGGATGGCCCACCACCTTTTCTGGTCTGCCACCTACAGCAGGGGAGTCATTTGGGTTTCTGGCTGTCCCGGACGTGTCTCTGACCCTGACCCTGACTCCCCTTTCAAAAGAGGCATCTTGCATTTCTCTGTCTCTCTTCACTTCTTCCAAGTTGGCTTGGGCTTGTTTTGTCCTTTTGCAGACAAGGAAAGTTGATTGTTCCTTCAGCCTGATTTGGTGATTTAGGAAATCCACCTTTCAATGTCCAGATTCAGACCTACTAAAAAGCCTGCTGTTCATCAGAGAACATCCATCCATGGCTATCACTTAAAAAAAAAACCCTCCTAACAGAATTAGGCTCTTCCCCAGTAGCATATTGAGTGCCTTCTGACCTGAGCAAAGAAGAATTGATACATTCGAATTGTGGTGTGGCGAAGATTACTGAAAATACCATGGACTGCCAGAAGAACAAACAAATCAGTTTTAGAAGAAATACAGCAAGAATGTTCCCTAGAGGTGAAGATAACTAGGCTTGAACTCTCATACTTTGGGCACAGCATCAGGAAAGACCGATCACTTGAAAAGGACATCATGTTTGGTGAAGTCGAGGGCCAGCAGAAAAGAGGAAGACCTTCAATGTGATGGATTGATACAGTTACCACAACAATGGATGCAAACATTGGAACAGTCAGGCATTTGGTGCAAGACCGAACAGCATTTTGTTCTGTTATACAGAGGGTTGCCATGAGTGGTAAATGACTCGACCGCAACTAACAACAACAACACAATTAGACATTTTAGAGACTATATATTTTATTAATCAAGTTCATCAAATTTATATGGCTGCCTATCTCATGAAAAACTGACTCTGGGCAGCGTACAATAAAACTACAGTATAAAACAGTAATATAGTAAAGGTAAAGGTTTCCCTTGACGTAAAGTCCAGTCATGTCCGACTCTAGGGGGCGGTGCTCATCTCCGTTTCAAAGCCTTGGAGCCGGCGTTGTCCATAGGACACTTCCGGGTCATGTGGCCAGCATGACTCACGGAACGCCGTTACCTTCCCGCCGAAGCGGTACCAATTAATCTACTCACATTTGCATGTTTTCGAACTGCTTGGTGTGCAGAAGCTGGGATGAGCAACGGGAGCTCACCCCGCCGCGCGGTTTCGAACGGCCGACCTTCCGATCAACAGCTCAGCGGTTTAACCCGCAGCGCCACCGCGTCCCTTTTAAAACAGTAATATATAACAAACAATTTACAATCTGGAAAATTTAAAAATTGTAATTAAGGCTAAGAGAGGGCAGCAAATATTAACAGCAATGGAGCCACCTCAGTAACTCACTGGTCCCTTGGGCCCCCCAGGCCTGATGACATAACCAATTTTTGAGGGACTTCCGGAAAATAAACATCCCCTCACTTTGGGGGGGACAAGGCAGGTGCCATGGCAGAGAAGGCCACCTCCTGGGTCCTGCCAAGTGTGGCTCCCTAGCAGATGGGACCTGCAGCAGGCCTCCTCTGCTGGATCTGGTGGGGAGAGGTGGCCCCCCAAATAACCCAGTCCCTGCCAAGAAGGCTTTGAAGGTCAAACCAGCATCTTGAACTGGACCCGGAAGCAGACTGGCAGCCAGTGCAGCTCGCGGAGCAGAGGTGTCACATGTGCCATTCTAGAGGCACCCATAACTGCCCATGCGGCTGCATTTTGCAACAGCTGAAGTTTCCAGATCCTCTTCAAGGGCAGTGTCCTGTTCAGACTATGCACCAGACCGATTCTCAATAAAACTCTTATTAAATAACTATTTACAATCAAATAGTCCTTGGAATATGAAGACTAGATGAACCAAGGTTAACTGGCACCGCAAGGCAGTGAAGAGGATATTCCACTGAAGAAAAGACTGGATTCAACCAGAATACAAGAGCTGGAGACAACAGTTCTTGAACTGGAACAATACTGGAACAGCACGGATACTAGGTAACTGGCTCACTTGACCTGGAAGCAGGACTACGAGCAGCAGGCAGGGATGCACTGAAGACTCAAAGCAGGACTCAAACTTGGAGCAAAGTTAGACTCGACTGAGGTCTCTGGACTAAGTTGTATTTTATGACACGAAGGCTGGAAAACAAGGCTTGGAGTTCGGAACTAGGCTGGACTTGGCTGGGAGCCCCGGACTAGGCTGGATTCTCTGGACAGGAGGCTTGGAGCAAGGCTTGGAGCTTGGAACTAGGCTGGACTCAGCTGGAAGGACCGTGTGTGCCACGAACTCAAATCCCGAACAAGGTAGGTGAAAATCTCCAAAACTTGCTGGAGTCTGTGAAGCACAGTTGCAGTGATCTGCGATCAAATGGTGGTGCAGAAAACTCCCAACATGGCTGTGCTGCTGAGGAGAACACGAGTTTTCGAGGCTTGAAGCACAACGCAGATTACTGGGCTTGGGTGATGCTGATTCCTCACATGCAGCAGGCACGAAATTCCCTTCTTCAGGCTGGAAGACAGGCACTGGTTCCTCCTCAACTACAGGCGCCACTTCTGATGCTGGTAGGGATTCTTCTCCCAAAGCCGCAGGCTTAGAGGATCAGTTGTCTCCAGCAGCTCGCTCTTGGTGCGGCTACCTTTTATCCTGATCTTTGGCAAGCTTGGAGTCTCCTGTAGCCAATTGGGCTGCCTGCATGTTTTTCAGCCTGTCTCTTGTGTGCACTGATTGGTGCATTAAGTTCCTCCTCCAGATCTCGCCCGATCAGCATTGCAACTTCTTCCCGCTCTGCTGAGTCATGCTGAAGTTTCATTTCTCCGATTCCAGCCTGATAAGTTTCCAATTCCTCCTCTGACTCAGAAAGTGAAACTAATTCTGAGTCAGAGGCAAGCTTGGTTTTGACAGGCAGCCCCATGTAAAACGCATTACAGTAGTCCATCTAGGAGGTGACTAGGGCATGAGTGACCATGAGCAGAGCCTCTCAATCTAAGAATGGGCACAACTGGTGCACAACGTGAAGCTGTCCAAAGGCCCCCCTAGCCATGACTGCCACCTGCTCTTTGAGCAGGAGTTGTCCAGAAGGCCCCCAAATGGTGCATCAGGTCTGTTTGAGGCAGCGTACCCATCCAGCACCAAAGGTGGCATAGTTCCAGAACTGACAGGCCTCCAAACCCAAAGCTGCTCAATCTTGCCAGAGTTCAGCTGAAGCCTGTTGCTCCCTCTCCAGACCCTCACAGCCTCCAGGAACTGGGATAAGATGTCCACAGCATTGCTTAATTTGCCAGGGGCAGAGATGTACAATTGGGTACACTGATGATAATACCTCACCCCGTGATGGCAGATGAGCTCACCCAGCGGCCTCATGGAGATGTTGAATAGGAGTGGAGAGAGCACTGAACCCTGTGGCACCCCACATAGTAGGGGCTGAGGGTGAGATCTCTCCCCCAGTCACCACCGACTGGTATAGACACCAGAGAAAGGAGGCGAACTAGCACAATAAAGTGCCAACCACCCCCAATCCTTGGAGCTGATCCAGGAGGATACCACGGTCAATGTAGCAGTTGAGAAGGGCAAGGATGGGCTCACAATCCCCATCCCACCCTTGCCAGAGATCATCCAGAAGTATGACCAATGCTGTTTCTGTCCATACCTGAGCGTGAATCCTGACTGAAAGGGATCCAGGTAATCCACTTCATCCAAGGTCCTCTGACGCTGTTGTGCAACCACCTTCTCATCCACCTTTCCCAAAAAGGGGAGGTTAGATACTGGATGAACATTGTCCAGTATGGTGGGGTCCAGCAATGGCTTTTTGAGGAGGGGCTGAACCAAGTCCTCAATTTTACCACTGCTAGAATGACACCCCCTGGGCTGCTTTAATAAGCAGAGAAGGAACATGGATGTAAAGAGCAGGTGGCTGAGCTCACAGTCCTAAGGACCCTGTCTGCTTCCTCAGGCCCAACAGGTTCAAACTGTTCCCAGATAACTGGGCAAGGTTCCTCCCCAGGCATTTCCCCTCGATCTGCAACAACACCAGCATTCAACTGTGAGCGAATTTGAGTGACTTTGTCTGACAGATGCTGAACAAATTCTTCCTCACAGCCCTGCAAGGAGTTCTCTGAGCCCCTTCTACCTAACAGGGCACGTGTCACCCAAAACAGGGCTGAGGGACAGCTATCTGCAGACACAATAAGGTCGGAGAAGTATTGATGCTTCGCTGCCCTTACCACCACAAGGTAGGCCTTAATGGTGGCTCTAATCCATGTTCAGTTGAGTCTGTCCCCTGTTGAACACCAGTGACCCTCTAGATGTCTCTTCTCTCATTACATCTCCCTCAACTCTTGAGTGACAGGATCCACGAGAGGGGAGAGGTCACATAGGCACAATCTGATCCAAAGCCTCAGTCGCCCTCCTATTCTAAGTGGCAACCATGGCTTCAGATGGACTGCACAGCAGACCAGCAGGAACAGCCCCAAGCTCCCTCAGAAACCCATCTGGGTCCATTAGTCACCAAAGGCAGACTGATATAATAGGTCCTGTTTCCTTGCAGTGGGTGGTGGTGCCAGAGAATCCCATGGAAATCAAGGCATTGTCTGACCATGACAAGGAGGACACCAAAAGCTCCCACAGTTTCAGATCACAAAGTCACTGCTCTGACAGGAACACCAGATCTGGTGTGTGACCACTGTCCCGTGCTGGGCTCTGAATGGCGTGGGATAGGTCCATGGCTGTCATGGTGGCCATGAACTCCTGGGGCACCTCAGCCCCCACTCCCAGAGAAGGCAGTTTAAGCTCCACCAAGACCATAAGTCCGTAAGACCACAAAACTCCACTGCCAACCCAGAGAGAGTCAAGGAACTCAGGCAGGGAGGTTGCTATGCAGCAGGGGGGCTGGTACAGCCACAATCCCAATTGTTCCCTAGAGCAACTTAAGGAACAGGGTCTCACATCCAATAACCTGTGCCCCAACACCCCAAAAGCCTTAAGATACTCCTGGATGACAATTGCCACACCTCCACCCCTGCCCTGGAGTCTCGGCTGGTGCCACACCCAAAACCCCACTGGGCACATCCCCAAAACTACCACCACCACCTCTTCTGGAGCCAGCCAGGTCTTGGTAATACATGCCAGGTTGGCCCTCTCATTTATGATTAAATCACATATGAGGGAGGCCTTATAACAGACCAACCTGGCATGTAGAAGCAGGGGCCAAGAACCAGGGCCTCTGATGATCTGTTGATTGGGTACAGGGGCTAAGGCCAAGGAACTGGAACATGAAACTGGTATAAGGCCCTGCATTCCCTGAGAATGGCCCACTCCCTGTCTGCCACCATATCTCCTCACTCCCATCACCACCATAAAACTTTGGCTTGCCTCCCCAAAGGCAGCACCATCACCCAAACCAGGCCCCCCAATTCCCAAGGACAGGGACCTCCCACTGTCCTAAACTCCATCCAGCCCACAGAGGGGAAGCCAGGTACCCAGAGGCACTTTAGCTTACTAGCTCTCAGTGCCATCAGGGTACCCAGTGACCACTTCCCCCACTGTCCCCCCACTCACAGGCACCCCTCCCCTGCCGCTCTCACCAACTGGTCAAGGGTTCCCTTTCCATTCATCCCCAACCACCAATCCCCTCCTCTGGCTTTCACCCAGAGGGGAGAATCAGTCTTCAGTGGGAAACCCACAGTCCACAGTCATAGACAGCCTAGCTGGTAGATGGAATCCATGCCAAAGTGGTGAATAATTGCCACATCATTGTCTTCCTCCCCAGGACTGGCAGAAAGGAAGGCAAAATGGCCTTCACGGGGAGGAGGGTCCACACTTTACTCTTATTCCACCCCCACCTAGACACCACAGCACTTCCAGAGTCCTGATGTCCTGGCTGGCTTCTCAGGTGGACAGCTGCTAGGGCACGGCTCCCAGCAGCAGCCGTAAGGTCACATTGCAGTGGGCAGAGGACCTCCACTATCAGCACATGACTAGCATCCTTCAGTGTCACCGGCCAGCCACAATAAATGCCCGATCCTTCACAGCTGCTGGCCAACCAAGACTCCCCAACTGTTCATCCAACACAGCCACTGATAAACCATTGATTCACTATGGAAAAGAGTCCACAGGGGAAGAGATGTCAGCAGCACACAGACAGTCCCTCTCCACAACTGTTGCCAGGTCCGCAGGTGCGGCAGCCAGCACAGCAAATGTGGCCTGTCCTCCAGAAATGTTCTTTTAAACAATATTATGATTATCATTTAAAGTGTTCATAACAACACAGAGACCGACCAAAAGTTGTGAGAATGGCTACACCCAATGAGTTGCATGAACATACCCATGAAACTGCTTTTTTAGGAGAAATTCAGTCCAGCCCAGGAAAGAGGGATTCTCCCCACTCCACAAGAGCTTCTCTTGCACGGATTCTGTGTCTACAGCAGTGGCACGTGGCTGGAAGGCCACCTGTGTAGAGGGAATGTTCCTCTTTGGCAGAGTGAAATATTCAGGTCTGTGGCCTTTAGATGCTTTCAATTTCTCCTATGAAGAACATCTTCATTTTGCATTTGGCTCAGGGAATTCAATGTCAGGTCTGTTGCAGAATGCTGGGAAAGCCTTTAGCCCAGGAGAGATCAGAAAAGTCACACACCAGGCATTTCTATAAAAATAATTTATTTACAAAAAGCAAAACAAAAGCAAAACATATTTAAAGGACTTAGCCCTCCTACAGAGAGCAAGCCTGGCTTGCTACATATCGGCAGACAGAAAAAAGAGGAAGTAAGAAACAAGTCTGGGCAGGATCCTCCCCCCAGGCGATTTGCATCAAGCACGTGAAAGGAGACAATCAAATACAACCTCTTCATCCGGCCAAAATGATTAGATACAATAGCAGTCTTAATCGTTAGTAGGAAAACCTCAACACTCCCCTTTTTATACTACAGATTAAGATGCAAACCAATCTTCTCTGACAACTCTTTGTGTCTTGGTACAGGAAGAGGTTTGGTTAAAATATCAGCAATCATGTCTTTTGATTCACAATATTTTAACATTATTTCTCCTTTGCTTATCATATCTTTGATATATTGATATCTAATATCGATATGTTTTGTTCTATTCTTGCAAGCTTCAGATTTTGCCATAGCAATGCAAGCTTGATTATCCTCATAAACAGTTATAGGCTGGTTCACTTCCATGCATATGTCTTTTAACAACTGTTTAAATGATATAACCTCATTACAGGTTTGTGCTAGAGAATAAAACTCTGCTTCTGCAGTGGGAAGAGCAACAAGTGTTTGTTTTCTAGAATGCCAGCCTAAGCTAGATCCAGCAAATTGAATTAAAATCCCAGAAGTGGATTTTCTGTCACTGACATCTGCTCCCCAGTCAGAATCGGCAAAAGCCTGCAATTTCTCAGTTCCAGAGGCATTTAGCTTCAGGCAACAATTCTTTGTTCCTTGCAAATACCTCATTAACCTCTTCAATGCTGCTTTTCCAGTAGATGTAGGCTTCTCTACCTGTCTACTTAAAATGGCCACAGAATTTGAGATATCTGGGCGAGAGTGATTTGCAATGTACAGTAAACTTCCAATTGCAGATCTATATTTCTCTGCCTCAGTTGAGTTTCTCCTATATCTTTCTGAAAATCTATTATCATCGGAGTAGAGACTGGTTTACAGTCTTGCATATTAAAATCCTCTAGGAGCTTTTGAATTTTACTACGTTGGTTTAACAGAAAGCTACCATCCTTGTTTCTGTGTACTTCCAAACCTAGGTAATTGGTCACAACTCCAAGGCTTTTTAATATGAAATGGCTTTTCATGCAGGCTTCAAAATCAAGCCTTTTTCTGTTGATGTGAACAGCAGCAAATCATCAACATAAATGCACAGATACATACAGCCTTGTTTGTCCTTCTTCATATATACACAGGGATCTGCTTTTCCTTTTTCAAAAACAAAATTCTGCAGTTTTTCATCTACTTTTTGGTTCCAGGATCTAGCAGCTTGTTTTAACCCATAGATTGACTTCTGCAGTTCACAGACTAGATTCTCCCCTTTTTCATAGCCAGGGGGTTGCTGCATGTATAATTTGTGATCTAAATCTCCATAGAGAAATGCAGTTTGAATGTCATAGTGGTTAACTGACATTCCTTTTAGTGCAGCAACTTTTAACAGTAATCTAATTGATTCACCTTTAGTACCTGGTGCAAAAGTCTTGTCAAAGTCTAAATCTTTCCTTTGAGTGAACCCTTTTGCAACCAACCTTGCTTTATATTTTTGGATTTTGCCATCAGCATCCCTTTTCAGTTTGAAAACCCACCTACAACCCAGACAGCGTTCATTGGGAGGTAGATTTACCAGTTTCCATGTTTTATTTTCTTTCAAGGATGCTAATTCCTGTTGCATGGCAGAATGCCAATTTTGTGCAATCTCAGGTGATAAAGCATTCACTTGTTCTAAGGACTCAGGTTCTGTGAATATGTGAAAAGCCTTTACTGTTTCAGCCTGAAAACGTGATGGAGGAATGCCTTTATTGCTCCTCTGAGATCTGCGAGGTAATACAGGGCTTAAATTTTGACTCCTATCACTTTCCTGAGAAGCATCTGTCTCATCAAACAGATCTTCAGTTTGCTTTTCTGGTTTAATGTCCTCATCAGGCAAAAGATCACCATCAGCAAGTCCTTGCTGTTCTCTTGTGGTGGGCAGATCAACTGGAGAGCTAGAATTTAATCTCCCCCAGTTTTGTTCAGCAAAAGAAGCGCTTTTGCTAATTATTAATTTCTCTCCCATTATGAACCTGTAGCTCCTTTGGCTTTGTTCATAGCCAACAAAGATGGCTTTCTTTGTTGTGGGGCCTCCTTTCCTTCTCTGCTGTTTTGGGATGTGAACCCATGCAGTGCTACCAAACACTCTAAGATGGTTTACCTTTGGTTTCACACCATAAAACAAATGGAGTGTCCTGAATCACAGAGTTATACAATCTGTTTTGTACATAAGTGGCAGTAGATATGGCCTCTCCCCAGTACTTAAAAGATAATTGTGAATCTTTAATCATGCATTCTGTTGCATTTTGCAAGGTTCTGCCCTTTCTTTCAGCAACACCATTTTGCTGAGGGGTGTAAGGGTTAGAAAGAATTTGTTCTATCCCTTTTTCCACTAGGAACCTTCTGAATTTGTGAGAAAGGTATTCTCCTCCTCTATCACATTGGAGTGCAGATACAGGCCTAGGGAATTTTCCATTTGCCCATGTCACAAAACCTTTAAATTTCTCAAATGTCTCATCTTTATGTTTTAAGATGTAGATAAATGTGTATCTTGAGAAATCATCAATGATGGTCATTGCATACCTTGCTTGTCCAAGACTTGGAGCAAAAGGACCAATAATGTCAGAGTGTACAATTTCCAAAGGTCTAGTTGTAACTCTGTCATTGTGCTTACTCACAGGAGCTTTGTGTCTTGCATTCTTTGCAAACTACACAGTCTAAGTATTTATCACAGGGTTTTATCTTTAGGTCAGCACACAGCTGTGGCATTTGTGCTATATACTTGAAATTAGCATGACCAACATCTCCTGTGCATCAGGTGTACACATTGGTCATGATATGGAGTGTTGCCAACTGCAGCCTTGCAGCTTGGCTTCCTTGCATTTTGCACAATGTACAAGGAGTCTTTTAACATACCAGTAGCACAGAATTTCCCATTTTTTCGTATCTCACAACCATTTTTCTTAAATGTTATGACATACCCTGTTGCAGCCAATTGTGCCACAGATAAAAGGTTTGATTGTAAATTTGGCACATACAACACACATTTTACAGTTTCTCCCAAGCAGGATAAATACAAGTCACCTTGTCCCATAATTTTGGTCACAGACCCATCAGCCAAAGATACACTTTGTCTTTCAGTTTTAGACAGTGACACAAAAGAGCTTTTACAATTACATAAATGACAACTGGCTCCAGAATCTAACACCCATACATCAGAATTACCCTTCTCAGCAACCTGCGCAATTTGGGTTGTTTGAAGAGCCTTCTTCTGTGTTGCCCTTGTGTTCTTCTTCTCTGTCTTTCTACTCTTGGGTCTCAAGGCACAGTCTCTTTGCAAATGTCCAGCTGAACCACAAGTGAAGCATTGCTGGCTGGCTAGCGTTGTGGCCTCAGGTTCTTTTCCCTTCTTTTCCCTCATTTTCTGGTATTGCAGTTTTCCAGAAGAGATGGGGGGGGGGATCTTTCCTCTCTCTTCTCCCATTCAGCGAGTAAGCACTGTATAACATACGATGGGGTGAGGTCTGCTTCAGGCATAGCCTCCAGGGTACAAATCAGCGTGTCCCACATTGCATTCAGTGAGGACAGGAGGATATAGGATTTTGTGAGAGGTGTAAATTCCATTCCTCTCTCCTGCAACTCAACAAACAGCTGCTGAATAAAATGCAGGTGTTCAGGAAGGCTATTGTCATGTTCATCGTTCCAATGGTTTGCATACATCGTAATGTTTCGCATGTCATGTTTCTGATCCGTGTCTATCGCCTGCGGGGTGGGGAATTCCAGCCCTGCCAGGTTGTTATTTTTGCATTACCCTGAAGGAATGTGTGTTTGGGTTATGGCATGTTTTCAAGGTTACTTTCCCAGGCCGATGTGTGACGCTTGCCGATGCTGGGAGGGGGTGATTGCGATGTTAGGGTGGGGGCAGGATCGGTTTGGAGGCAAGGGTTTTTAGTTTGTATTTGGCGCGCTTTTGCTTATTCTCAGCTTTCTTCGTATTTGCATACTATCCTTTCAATAAATCAGTTTTATTCACTAAACTCTGGTGAGACTGACTTCGTTGGGATAAGGCAATCATTACAGCTATCTCCTTCTGCAAGGTAGGCTCTGTACAGCTTTTTCATCAGAGTAACTTTACTCCCTGCTGTTGCCTTTACATATAAGTCTCTCAAAGGGTCCCAAAGTTGCTTTGCAGACTGCATGCCTCGCACGTGGACTAGCTGATTGTCCTCAACTCCCAAGATAATGGTGGCTCTAGCCCACTCATCCTGTCTCAGCCATTCAGCACTGGGATTTTGGGGGTTTTGCTCACCAATTGGCAGCCAAAGATTCTCTCTGCGAAGATTCATCTCCATCTTCAGGGCCCAATTCAAATAGTTGGTCTCTGATAGGCGCTCCAGAGGCATCGCTGAGGGCTGAGAGGTAGCCATGGCTTCTTCCTTCTTTTGCAAGTCACCTCAGCTAGCTTCTTTGTCCTGTAGACCGGCAGTTGCTGGAAAATCTCCAGGCGGCTCCAAAGAAAATCTTCACAGGTCTTTGCTACCTGCCTTTAAATTGTGCATGAGGTGTGGAGCTGATCTCTCTTTTCTCTCTGGGTTTTACTGGGCTGCTCACTGGGCACATAACCTGTTGCAGAATGCTGGGAAAGCCTTTAGCCCAGGAGAGATCAGAAAAGTCACACACCAGGCATTTCTATAAAAATAATTTATTTACAAAAAGCAAAACGAAAGCAAAACATATTTAAAGGACTTAGCTCTCCTACAGAGAGCAAGCCTGGCTTGCTACATATCGGCAGAGAGAAAAAAAGAGGAAGTAAGAAACAAGTCTGGGCAGGATCCTCCCCCCAGGTGATTTGCATGAAGCACGTGAAAGGAGACAATCAAATACAACCTCTTCACCCGGCCAAAATGATTAGGTACAATAGCAGTCTTAATCGTTAGTAGGAAAACCTCAACAAGGTCAAGCAGCAAAATCTGTGTTTAAGCCCCTGCCCCACAATCACACTAGAGCAGCCTGAGGGGTGGGGGGAGGGAGCACCAACTGTATTCACTCTGAAGAGCCCCAAATAATTCTCCCCACATAAAGTTGGTGGATGGTTTATTGAGTGTCTTCCTTAAATAAAATTAAATTTTATTTAAATCAACCAAGTCCTCAGAGTCATTTGCTGTACCCTAATGACTAAGGAAGGGAGGATGAAAGTCTGATATTATGCCAAACTCTTGGTTTATAATTACCGCCACTTATGTACTTTGCATTTCAGTCCTAGGGGACAGATGTCAGCTTCCAACCTTCTCAAGCTAAGAGCTTCAGGCTCAAATTAAATGTAAATAGACTGCTACCTTGGTTTCTCCCTGTTTCTCATTTTTCATGCTGAAAAGCCAGCTTAAAGGCTGACAAGAAGGACAATCTAGAATCAACTCTGAAAAAACAAATTCCTTTAATACAAAAGTCTTTTGGGAGTGGGGGGGTATGAGTGTTTACTTGCCAAATTCAATATGTTTTGAATCCCCAGTCATAATGTCTGACAGTTCAGACAAGTCATTAATAGGGAACTTAGGAACTACACATTGCTGGAAAGGAAGTCTGGGCATTTCAGAAAAAGAAGGTTATGGAGGACAACTAGATCTGTTTCAACAGCTTTCCTGTTCTCCTTTTTCCATTCTTAAATTCAGTTCATCCTGTTTCTTCATTAGTTTGGGTGGGAGTGGGGGGGAGGAAAACATGCAAATGTGAGTAGATCAATAGGTACTGCTTCGGCGGGAAGGTAACGGCGTTCCGTGAGTCATGCTGGCCACATGACCCGGAAGTGTCTATGACAACGCCGGCTCCAAGGCTTTGAAACGGAGATGAGCACCGCCCCCTAGAGTCGGACACGACTGGACTTTACGTCAAGGGAAACCTTTACCTTTATATTTGTGCACATTTCTTCTCTTTCATGCATTTTTGTTTCACATCCCTAATGCACATATGTTCAAGCAATTTCTCTAATACAATATATTTTTGCATATTATTTCCACTAACCCTGGTTACAGATCATATTAGGAATAGAATGAAAAGGGGAACGAATGATACATTTTCTTGTGCAGCATCTTTTCTATTGTACTTTTTTTGGCTTTTTGATTAATTGGTAAAGGCTTTGCAAAGTTTGAAGAAGTGTGCATTTCAAAGAATAATTGAGTTTCAGTTCATGAATCTGCAATCTGCAAAACAGGGTATGTTTGTATGAAGGCGTAAACCAAATGAATTTCTCCAACATCCCTACCATTGAATGGAGGGGTGCAGCATCTTCATAGCTTGGAGTCCCTGTCACTCAATGAGCAGGAGAATAGTTGGAGTGTGAGGCTATATGGGGCTCTTATAATTCCAGGATCTTGGTCAGTCTGAAACTGGGTCATAGTTTCCTAGTTTCAGGGCCTTCCCTGGCTCTGGGTGAGTCAGAGAAATATGGGAGCAGTCTTGGAAGTCTGTCCTAACTTGGGAAGACAGATAGAACTGCCCAATTCAGTCAAGGTCCAGCAAAGAGAAAGCTTGATCTCACAGATGAAATTGAACATCACCTGCTGCAAACAGTGAAGCTAAATTAGTTGTGAATGCATCTGACAACTACTTAGAAAGAAAAAACTCAAGTGGGACATTATTTGTTTTAAAGAATTCACTTCTGGTAGTAAAGTGCTGGCTAGAGTGCTTGGAAATTTGAGGGCTATACAATGAGGTACACATTTTAGAGGGCATCTAACTCAGCAGCCTGGCATTTCAGCTTGGGTGTCCTATTGCAAAGACTCAGACCACGCCCTGGATTTACTGCTCTCCAGTCCTGCTCCAAGAAACCATATGGCTACAGCAGAGGTGATGCAGCCCTCCAGTTGCCAGTTAGTTCTTAGCAACTAACTGGCATTTTTTTTGGCCTCCCAATTAAAAAAAAGGGACCAAATTGGGGATGGTCTGCAGACTCTCTGGTTGAAATACGGGGGTGGGGGGTGGGGACTAAATGGAAGCCTCTGGTTTTGCAGGGTCAGCATGTTCTGAATTTGCTGCTTCATGACTAACCAAATGGTGCAAGTTTTGCACCTCCAAAAATTAGGTTCTTCCTAACCCAATTAGAAGCCCTTGGGGAGATAGTTCTTTCTTCTGAAGTCTAGCCAAAAGGATACACGAAGACTGGCTTCCAACATTATATAATAAATATTCCAAATTTATTTATTTATTTATTAAATTTATATCACCGCCCATCTCCCCCAATGGGGGACTCTGGGCGGTTTACAATCAAATAACACTAAAAACATAACCACCTAAAATTACCATTAAAATATACATAAAAACAAATGTAAAATCCAAGTGGAGATTGAACACAATCACTAAGAGGTGCTATGGCGCCAGCCACCCCCAGGTGGAGCTATCGCTCTCCCCCTCCCAAGCAAGGCGGCAGAACCAGGTCTTCAGTTTCTTCCAGAAGTCCAAGAGCAAGGAGACCCGTCTCAACTCCGGGGGCAAGATGTTCCAAAGGTTGGGTGCCACTGCAGAGAAGGCTCGCCTCCTGCACCCCGCTAGATGAAATTCCTTTACTGATGGGGTCCGTAGCAAGCCCTCCCTGCCTGACTGGGTGGGACGGGTCGATGTTATGGGGACGAGACGGTCCCTCAGGTACCCTGGTCCCATGCCATGTAGGGCTTTAAAGGTGATAACCAACACCTTGAATTGGACCTGGAAGCAAACTGGAACCCAATGCAGCTCGCGTAACAGTGGTGTCACATGGGCTGATTTTACAGCCCCGATGTCAGGGTCAGGCTCGCTTCGCAATAAGACACGGACTCACTTAATGGGTATTAAGGATTTCCGGTTTATTGGAATGGTAGCTGACAGAACGAAAAACGGGAATGGGGGGTGTAGTGTGGAGGTGCCCATTTTATACCCTCTTGTATGACCCCGGGCTCCTCCACCCTCTATTGTCCCAATCCCTCTTGATGGGACCCTTGATTGCTGCATGGGCGTTTTCCCGGTGTCTTCTCTTGTCCTCTCGATTCTGGTGTGTCCTCCAGGGCACCAGGTGCAGCTTATCTCTGTTCATCCGATGTCCTTCTTTTCAGCTGTATATGGGTCCATGGGTGTGGGTGCTTTGGGTGCTTGGTTTAATCCCTGGTTTAATTAACTTCTTCCTCTATTCCTTGATGATCATGATCTACGTTGTGAGGCTCTTTGTGCCTTGCAACGAGGTCATGACACCCGATAACTGTCCATGCAGCCGCATTCTGGACCAGCTGAAGCTTCCGAATACTTTTCAAGGGTAGCCCCATGTAGAGTGCATTGCAGTAGTCTATATGGGAGATGACAAGGGCATGAGTGACTGTTCGGAGGGCATCTCGGTCCAGGAATGGGCATAGCTGGCGTACCACCCAAAGATGTGCAAAGGCCCTCCTGGTCGTGACTGCCACCTGCTCTTCGAGCAGGAGTCATGAGTCCAGGAGGACCTGCAGGTTCCGCACTGGTTCCGAATGGGGAAGTGCCACCCCATCCAGAACCAAAGATGACAACTTCCTGGAACCCAAGGGGCCGTCAATCCACAACCACTCTGTCTTACCAGGGTTCAGTTGAAGCCTGCTGTTCCCCATTCAGACCCCCACAGCCCCCAGGCACCTGGAAAAGGTGGAGACCGCATCACTTACTTCACCCAGGATGGAGATATATAACTGGGTATCATCAGCATATTGATGATACTTCATCCCATGGTGACGGATGATCTCACCCAGTGGTTTCATGTAGATGTTAAATAGGAGAGGAGAGAGTACTGAACCCTGAGGCACCCCACAATGGAGGGGTCAGGGCCAGGGCCAGATCTCTCCTCTCCTATCACCACCGATTGGGAACGGCCCCGGAGGAAGGAGGTGAACCAGTGCAAAACCACACCGGCCACCCCGAACCCCCTGAGCTGCCCCAGAAGGATACCATGGTCGATGGTATCGAAAGCTGCTGAGAGGTCCAAGAGAGCCAGGATGGATGCACTCCCTCCATCCCGCTCCCACCAGAGATCATCCATAAGTGTGACCAATGCAGTCTCCATCCCATATCCTGGCCTGAAACCTGACTGAAAGGGGTCCAGATAATCCGTTTCCTCCAAAATTCTCTGGAGCTGCAATGCAACCACTTTCTCAACCACCTTTCTCAAGAAGGGAAGGTGGCAGACAGGGCGAAAATTGCCCAGTATAGTAGGGTCCAAGGATGGCTTCTTGAGGAGGGGGTACACCAGCGCCTCCTTAAAGGCAGCTGGAAACACCCCCTCCCTCAAGGATGCATTAACCATCGCCTGGACCCAACCACAAGTCACTTCCTGGGCTGATTTTATCAGCCAGTAAGGGCATGGCTCAAGCTGACAAGTGGTTGCATTCACAGTCTGGAGAATCCTGTCCACTTCCTCAGGCCCAACAGGATCAAATCGTTCCCAGATAACAGGGTAAGTACATTCTCCTGGCATCTCCCCAGGCTCCTCTTCATGCTTAGAGTCCAACTTAGAATGGATCTGAGTGATTTTATCCTGCAGATGCTGTGAAAACTCTTCTGAACGGCCCTGTAGGTGGGTCCCTGGATCTACCTGACCCAGAAGAGATTGAGCAATCTTGAACAGGGCTGTCGGACAGCATTCTGCAGATGCAATAATATTTATAATATTATAAATGTTATGAGAACATTTCCCTTTTTTCCTCCCTCCCTCCCTCCCTCCCCTCCCCTCCCCTTCCCTTCCCTTCTATATTTGTTCGTGTTTATCTTTTAACTTTGTAAAAAAATTATATATGGGTCTAGTGAACATGAATAAATAAACATGAAAAAATATAGAAGAAAGAAAAAAAGAAAGAAAGATAAAGGAAAAAGTCTTTAAAACAATAGAAAGCAAAGAAAAAGAAAAAAAGGTACTTAAAGAACTGACTTCTGATCTTCTTTACAGCAGTTATAGACATACTTAATACTAGTCCCCCCTTCAAAATCATATAATGTAGTTCCCTTCTCCCCATATACAGCCCTCTTTAATTGGTAAATCCAGAAATCACCAGTTCATTTTTATCCATTTTCATCAAAAAGTCTTCTATAAAAGTAATTGTTGTTCCCTCCCCAATCAAACAAGTAAATTTAGCCATTTCTGCAAGTTCTGGCATCTTCACAGTCCACTCCTTCATTGTGGGTATTTCTGTATTCTTCCATCTTTGTGCATATAATAACCTTGCTGCCATTACCATATATAAAACCAATCGTCCATGAGACTTTTCTAATTGGCTATCCCTAAGTCCTAGTAAGAAAATTTCTGGTTTCATCTGAATGTTGATTTTTAAATTATCTGCATCATCATATGTATTTGTATCCAATATTTTTTCACTTTTTCACAAGTCCACCATGCATGGTAAAATGCCCCTTCACACTTTCCACATTTCCACCAATGATTAGAAGTACATTTATACATCTTAGATAATTTCTCTGGTGACATATACCAGCAGCACATCTGTCATGCTCCCAGATCAAACATTCCCAGAACAACTGATCCGACTCGCGTGCATGAATGAGTCAACCCGGGTTGAGACTTGCGAGTCAGTAGAAGTGGGAGGAGGGACGAGCCAGGAGTGTGAAAGCCTCTTGTTTGGACGATCTCTGGCATCCAAGGTCGATTGGCAGAGCCATTGCAGACATCTGCACAGAACGGAATGGACTGGCACAAAAAGGGGGGCTGCATACAGAAAAAGGGGGAGGGGGTTGAATGGGCTGTTTAACTTGGGGAAAGTGCGGGAACTTCTATTCGCAACTTTTTCTCTGTACTGCACACTACAATTCATTAAAGAGATTTCTAAACACGTATGAATCAGATTCAATGGCAAGCTGAGTGGCAGTCATCACATCATTTTATAGAAGTTTTCTCTTAAGTTATAATACAATGTGAATTTCAGTCCTTTCAACCACATTCTTTCCCATTGATCCATCTGTATATTGTAACCAAAATTCTTAGCTCATTTTATCATGCACTCTTTAACTTAATATTTCACTTTTTTCTCAACCTGAAATCCAGCTTTACATACAATTCTTTTTGATCTTCCATCCTCATATTCTTTGCCAACATCTTTGTTTCCTCCTTATTAATTTTAAAACCAGCCAATGCACCAAATTCCCTGAATTTTTCCACTAATATTGCTATTCCTTCTATGGGGTTCTCCAGAATTAAAACCAAAACATCAACAAATGCCCTTAATTTATATACTTCTTTTTTAACGTTCATTCAAGTGATTCTTCTGTCTTGTCTTATATCTCTATTTAAAACTTCAACAGCCACAATGAAAATGGTGGAAATGATCATCCTTGCTTCATTCCTTTCTCTATTTCACAAGGTTTAGTCAGTTTCCCATTCACCATAATCTGTGCCAATTGTGGAGTATATATTGGTTTCACCCATATAATAAAAATTTACCCAAAATCCACATCTTCTAAAATTTTAAACATAAAAGCCCAGTTCAGATTATCAAAGGCTTTCTCACATCAAGAAATATTAATGCAGCTTGTTTTTCATTGTGTTGCTCCAAATACTCTAATATATTAAGAATATTTCTAATATTGTCTCTCAATTGTCTCTTAGGCAAAAAGGCACATTGGTCTTCATGCATGAAATCTTGCAAAACATTTTTTCATTCTTTCAGCTAAAATAATTGTAAATATTTTATAATCACTATTCAATAATGATATTGGTCTATAGTTTTTGATAAGGTCAGGTCTTGCCCTTCTTTGGGAATCAATGCTATATTTGCCCCGTCTATCTTCCCATTGTCTAAGATAGAATTCATAATTTTTTGTAGAGGTTGTAGGAGCTCATCTTCAAAATGTTTATAATAAGAGGCTGGCCACCCATCTGGGCTTTCCTTTTATTCATCTTTTTTATAGCTTCACAAACTTCCCTTATGGTTATTGGTCCATTCATCACCTGTCTTTGAGTATCCGTTATCTTTGGTAAATTTTGTTTCTTTAGATATTCATCTATCGTTGCCAAAGAAATTTCTTCTCTTTTATAAAACTGTATAATATTGATGAAATATTCTTTGAATACTTGCATTATCAGTCACTGTAGTTTTCTCATTTTGTAATTTTAATATTTTGTTTTCACTTTCTTTTCTCAATCTATATGCCAACCATTCCCCTGGTTTGTCTGCTGACTCAAAGTTCCTCTATTTTGCAAAATTAATTTTTGTTTCCATTTCTCTTATCGTTAGCACAGAAAGTTAGTGCTGTAAAAGTTTGATTTGCTGTGAAATATTTTTTCTCCCTGGAGATCTTAATTCCTCCTCTTTCACCTTTATACATCAAGATCTTTTGCATCTCTTGTCTTCGTCTTTTCAATTTGCTATTCTGCTGTATAAATTGTCCTGTCATAAATGCTTTACTAGCATCCCATACTGTCCTTATATCAGTGCCTTTACGGAGATTGTTCTAAAAAAAAGTCTTTCAATTTCTTTTTACAGTCCTCCATGATTGATTCTTTTTCTAACAGAGTTTCATTTAGCCACCATCTATAAGCTCTAGTTCTCCTCTTGTATGTTAGTCTTCAGTTTCTCCTTGTCCAGAGAAGCTCCACTGGTCTGGCCTCACCACCTGTTCATGTTTCTCGTCCTCATCATTGTCTCTGCATTTCAGAGACTTGTCAGTCCACCATTTTTCCACCCAGAGATCCTGGCTTCTGATACTCTTTCTGAAGTGCTTTCAGCATTAGTCAAAATGTGCTTATTTATAATAAAATGTATTTATTATATACTGCCAATTTCCCAGGTGGCAAGAGAATAACCTTTATAAATATGTGGGGATGTGGTGCTATTCAGTAAAAGTGGGTGAAAAATTCCAAGGCAGAAGAAAATTACTTGATACTTGTCTGCTTCTTCTTTTTATCCAGATCAAACCTTAAGCTGCCAATATGATGCCACCTTCTTGGCTTTGTCATTGGCCAAAAAAAAAAAGCCATTTTCAGTGCACACTATTGGTACAATAGTATGCAGGTCAGCAGGTGGGCCGAATTCTGTATCTCTCCACATTCACACGGTGTGTTATTATCTGTCAGCAATCCCCACTTGAGCATATTAGTCTTACACTTAGGCACTCCAACCCTCAACCTATTCAGAGTCCTCCAAATGACATAAGGGAGGTCAAATCCCTTGGCCACGTTCTCCTCTGGGACCATTCCTTGGCCACTGATTTCTCTCCTCCATCTTCCAATTCAATTCTGTTCTTGCCTGCCCTCGAGAGTGTTTGTTCTCACCATGAAACTCTTCCTAGGTTTTAGTCAATGCATTTGAGGCTTGTGCCCATCCAGAGGGTGCCGGGATCCTTCTCTTGTTTTGTTCGCTCAGCCTCTGCTGCTGCTTCTCTCCTGATCTTGGGCGGTGCAATACCAACAAGGGGGTGCATTTTCTCAACTGGTGTAGGCTTAAGACATCCTGTCGCTATTTGTACTGCTTCATTTACTGCAATGTCAACTTGTTTCGCATGTGTAGATGCGCTCCATACTGGAGTGGCGTACTCTGCTGCAGCGACCCTCAAGGCCAGCTTGTCTACTCATGTTGAATTATGCACTTGTAAAAGGCATTCTCACATGCTTTTTTCATGAACATTCTAGAGCTTGGAGTTCCATACGGGGTCTGCATACTCACCTCCTTACCTTTTGTGTAGTGTAGTAGTGGGGAAACAGACAAAGCAGAGAAGTGCAAGAATGCCATGTCTAAAAAGAGTACGTAATAAAGCATTTTAAATTACAGCTCACTCTGGAGTCTGTACTAAGACCCTGTAAGAAAGAACACAGATCAGATCAGATCAGATCAGAGGAGGTTATCCAGTGATTCAGCCCACCAACGTTTCTTAAAGGAAGTTCTGTTAAACTCGACTTGCCTCTCTCACCATTACTGAGAGTAACCAAGCTAAAGGGAAGAACCAGAAGGAAACCAACCAGGCCAGCAAGGAAGGAATCGTAGCCAGAATAAATCCTACATTTTTACCTGATTATTTGTACTCAGTCCAGAGGTAAACATCTCCCTAGAAATGGGAAGCTTCCTATGGTAGAACATCAACTGGGCAATTCCTTAGCAGGATCCAAAAGAGTGACTTGTGGTCACCCTGATCTTGCAGTTGCTAACAAATCTTTATGAGGCTCTGAAACTTTTGCCAAATGCTATAGCACTATTGTGAAAGGTAATTTGTCATGGCAAGGTGGTTCAAAGGTGTATACCAATTATGCCTCTATGCCTCTGTGCCTCAAATCTTTTTCTTTAGACCTTAGGATGTTTTTAAAGTAAATTTTCTCATTAGCTGGCTATTTCTTATTTCTGAGTGCAAATTCAGGCCAAACATCCTTCAAGGCCAGCCACCTGCAAATTGACACTTTCAACAGAAACAGAGTCTTGGAACAAAGGGATTGGGGTTATCATCACACAGGGAAGTCTGGTCTCAAAGAAGTATGTGCTGAAAACACGCTATAGTTTTTATATATAATAGCAATATGAACTGTATATTTCTAGTTTCTCCCCAGTCAGGTAACTTCTGGAAGTCTTATCCTCCAGCCAATGCATCCTCAAGCTGAGTTAGCTAGGGACAGCAGGAGTGGTAATTATTACCTGTGTGGGGTAATAATAATAATAATAATAATAAAAAACTTGTATGCCTCTGGACTTTTTTTTAATAAGAATTTTATTAAGTTTAAAACAAAGATAAAAACTACAAAAAGAGTGAAAAACTACAAAAAGAAGAAAAAAGAAAAAACAACAAAAGAAGTGTAAAACACAAGAAAAAAGAATTTTGAAGATTACATAAAGTTAAAGGAATCCCAGCCTCCTGACTGTGATTGTGTGAATGCTCGAATGATCAGGTGCTGACAGGAGACTGCTAACTTTCAGCAACAAGAATATATAGCAATTTCCATAATCAATCCCTTACTCTATATCAAACCAAGATCACATTATTTCTATAAATAAAGAGCCAGTTTGGTCTAGTGGTTAAGGCAACAGGCTAGAAACCAGGGGGCCATGAGTTCTAGTCCTGCCTTAGGCGTGAAAGTCGGCTGGGTGACCATGGGCCAGTCACTCTCTCTCAGCCGAACCCACCTCACAGGGTTGATGTTGTGGGGAAAATAGGAGGAGGAAGGAGTATTCAGTATGTTCACTGCCTTGAATTATTTATAAAAAACATAATAATAAAGGCAGGAAAAATAAATAAATAAATAAATAATAAATCATTCCATTAGCACATTATAAAAATCACTAAATACAATTGCTCCTTCCCCTTATATTAAAAGAATATATATATATATACATACACACACATACATACACACACACAGACACACACACATACATACATACATATATATATATATATAAATCTCCAACTTCCTCCCCCCAAAAACAACATTTATTTAATTATTTCATTCCTACCACTATTCTATATATTTCTGTTCACTATAATAAAAATCAGATTATAAAAACATATAAATTGTCTACTTTTATAATAATACTATAACAATCTTAACCCTATTAAACCTAAAACCAGGCAATTATTATTGTACCTTATAAATCTTAAAAATCAAACAAACCTTAAAAGCAATCCAGTAATCTTAATCCAAATCATTAAAGAAAAATGAAATCATACAAGCCTTAATATCAATCCAAATAAACTTTCTTACATCTTTACCCCACTTTGAAATATACCAAGACATTTACATATCTCCATATTACACACAAGACATTTTTCATACAGAAATCAAACAGCCCAACTGCCACCCTTAGAAACTCAGACTTCTCAGCAAAAAACCTCCTACAGAACAGAGCCTCTTCTTTCCCATAACATTCCATCAGAAAAACAACTCTATTTGTAACTTGCAATTCAGACTGTCCCTTTAACCTCTTCAACACTAGAATGTAATTGTTACCTGGCATTTCAACAAAGGCTTCAATCTTGCTGTCAGTAAAATATCTCTATCTTTGTTAAAATCTTCAACTTTTTCCACAACATCTTCAGCCAGATGACACATTTTAAAACTGATATTTTCCACAATGTCCCAAATAATAGTTTGACAGAAATCAGAAAAATTCTGTTTGAAGGTCTGTTTAAGCTTACAATGGAATTCTGAGAAAGTCTTCTTGAAATCCGCCATGCTTCAGGCAGTAGATTATGGCACCCTCTAGATACTTGACTAGCAAGAGTAGGAGTTATGAGTTAATGGAAAATTTCTGAAAGCTGTTGACATAAGAGAAAGTATGCTAACAAGCAGCTCTCAGGGAAAGTGGCAACAGCAGATTCAACATGTAGGCAAATATTAAATCGTTCAAATTCAATACAAAAATAATAGTAGGGAGACAATTCTTATTCTCTGTCCTCCTTAGCATTTAAATGGGAAACAAGCCAAAACTTAAAAATATTTTTTAAAATAAAAATAAATCCCAGAAATAACAATAAGTGCCAAGAGAGCCTGCTTCTCCTTGCTGTAGAAAACCTCTCTTAGGGTACATAAACTTTAAATAAATAAATTGGCTGATTTAGAAATGGGGTGGCTTGACTTAGTGTCTCTTTAAGGCTACAGCACGGCTTGGAAATGGTGATGTCCCAGCCTCCCGGTGGCTCCTACCGGATTGTCATGAATGCTGTTTGCGATTCTCTGGCTTCAAGCTGCCATTCTGGAGGGCAGAAGGGATGATTCTGAGTGTTTTCTTTATTCACAAAAACATTCTGGGCTTCAGGAAAAAGCCTGCCCAAGCCCCCAAAACTGCCACATTGTCAGTTCTGTCTGCGGAGCCCACATACACGGCTGTTCAGTCAGCCATGTCCCCACCGGAAGTTGCATATGCCTCCTGACTCAACAACTCTGGGCAACTCCTAACCTCCCCAAATGGGCAATCAATACATTTTCTTCATTCTGGGGTACTTTGTGCAGAGAGAAATTGGAAACCACTCACAACAGTCAACTGAGGAGTTTGTCTCTTCCTCCTGCTAATGATTGTGGTACCCTGATCATCATCAGATTCAAGCCACCTTGAAATAAGCAGAAGCAGCTGTAGCACTGGAGAACTTCCAGAGATGGATAAAGCTACAGGGATTGAATATGTCTGCCAGATGAAGACCCTGCAGCCCTCTCTCCCAGTATAAAAAGCTGCTCCCTGACTCTCAGATTCTGACCCATGCTCAGAGTTTGAAAGTTCAAGACATATTTTGATTTTCTTTTCTTTTTTTTGACACATTGGTATTTAACTCAAGTGATTGTGAATTATATGTGTGTCCCCATCCAAAAGTTAAATCTTTCCTCATGTTCATGTAAAAGTTTGTCTGCATCCTATCCAGTGCCTGTTCCAGAGCATCATGTTCTCTTGCCCACAAAGGTATTAAGATGGTTAATGTAGTTGTTGCTGTGAATGACAATTGCTGCAAATACTGCTGATATAAAGAAAAACCATGGACTTTGGAAGCCATGAAATGCTTCTGATAGAGCCAAGGCACTCAGTTTTGTCCCCTAGGGTAAGGCTGAGATTTGAGAGACATCCCACCAATTTTATGGAAGAGGCTGTTTGATGAGCTTCTGATCCATTTCATTCCAAGTAGGGTGATTAAATAGGATTCTCTTCCCCCCACGCCCCCTCATCCCCAATTTCTTATTCATTGTTGTTGACTGAGAAATCTTCAGTCTCAAATGCTCACAAAGAGGGAGATTTTTATACATCATTTGTCCTTTACCTTCTTCCCCCTTGTTTTCTCTTCAAAAATCTGAATATAGTAGTGCTAGGTTATCTTGCAGGAACAGCCATTTGAGGAATAAATGCAGAGCATGGGTTCTGGCAACTCTGAGCTATCTGCTGTGAGCTGTCCAACTCCAGTCTTATCTCATCTCTGCACATTCTGTGGAAAAAAACACCACTGAGCCTTTGTGGAAAGAGTAGGATTAACCTCGCTTGTGATTGGTTCATCTGAGAAAAAGCAAGAATGAGTCAGACTGTCTATGTAGTGATTCCACAAACATTTGGGAAGTTCTGCAGAAACCTGGTGTGAATGCAGAATGGGGAACCCCAAACCTTTTAGGCTAATGTTTGCCTGGGAACATTTCTACTCTAGGGATTTACAATATTGCACAGCCAATGCTACATCCATGTAAAGCCAGTCTCCTTCATTATGACATATTGCTACAGTGATGGCTGGAGGACAGATCTTATAAATCATTAGCGCGGAATGGCCACCGTGTCTTCTTTTCTTACTAGGTCCTCTCTCCTTCCCACCCCCAATCCTCAGGAATGCTGTGAGATTGCCTGATGTCCTGCAAAGAAGAAATGAATGGCAGGACTGGGAAGAAGGACCTTTGGTGCATCAACTTAACCTAGAATGGGGGAGTGCAAAAAGTGTCCTGTAGGTTCTGGGTTAGAACCTCACAAGCACAAAACAAGAGCCTTAAAAAATGTTTCCCTCTTCTCTTTCAACATTTTACAGACTTCATCTGTAGTGAAAAGTGAAGGGATATATTTTGCAAGATAAGCCACAAGATAAGTGAGTGACTTGGGAAAGTTGGAAAAAAAAGCAGCTGCAGAGGGTAGGGGCATTATTGCTGCCAAGAAGATATTTTTTAATTAAATGGTGGACATTTGTAACTGATAAGAAGCATATTTGGCTGGAGGCTAATGCTGCTTAGTGATGTTAATTTGGGAATTTATGTTAAAGGTTTTGCAGAGAGATGGTACCAGAGCTGTGAGAATGGATCAAAGCAGCTTAGCATTGGTTCTAGCCCAGCTCCGTTGTCTGCATGACGAGAGAGAAACCATCTCCCTCGCTTGCATATTACAGTTTGTTTGGGGAAGTTTTAATTAACTGAGCTTTGAGAACAGGCAAATCTTATTGTTGAGAAATATGCCTTTTCAGAGAAAATAAAGGCATTTTCATTTAATGGAAACAAAGAGGAGTGTTATCAGAACATTACTTAATTGTCAGGCAACCAAAAGAGCTTTGCTTCTGGCATAATTTATGAACTCATGTGTATCAGTGCTCCAAGAAACAGAGCTTCTGTTGGGACTTTCATCTTAAACTGAAGGTGGAACAAAAATTGCACAGAGAAAAGGCCAGGAATTCTCATTGTAAATCTCATAAAAAATCAGATTAAAATATTTGTAAGTGCTAGTTTTCTTTAAAGAGTGCTTACTTTGCAGGAAGAATAGAATTATTGGCCTTTCTGCAACTTATTTTTAGAAAGTCACACAACATGGGAAGGGTCCGAATTGGCTAAAACAGGGGTGTGGAATCCCAGGACGGGATTTCTCTAGGATGCCCATTACCTGAATTTGGGAGCTGCCATGTGGGAGGGGGCCTGAGCTGTGACCATCCCTGGAGTTTGGGTTCTGCCTCTGAATGCTGCTGCCTCCCTACAGAGCAAAGGTGCTTGCAAATTGCTGCAAGGGGCACTGCTCCCATTCCTCCACAGTTTGAGTCCGATGTTGTGGCAAAGCCTCTGCATGCCCCTCACCTGCCTGCTTCCTGCGCACCTCTCTTTCCTATGAATGTGGCAGTTTGGAAGAGGCAGAGATTTGGGAAGGGGTCCTTACCGTGCCAAGAATGCTTGAATGGGGGTGGGGGTGAGGTGAATTTGTTCCAAGAAGGAATTGCCTCTCCCTCTCAACTGTTTTCACTGCCCTCCTTTTGTTCATGCAAATGCCCCCCTCCGTCACCAGACCCACCTCATTCTAATAGTAGGATGGACCTTTGTTTTGGGCTTCTTCCAGTTGTTCCTTTATGTTCATTTTTTGAGCTGCAGTTTTCCCTTAGTTTCTCTTTTCTCTGACTCTCTTAAAATCAGCTTATTGAACGTGATTTTTTTAAAAAGATTGCACTAAAATTTTGGGTTTCAAATATGCCACCAGCTGAGACCCCAGGGCAGGGGAGGAGGGGTGGTTGTTATTATCCAGGAATCTCTACTGGCCCTCAGGGGCGCTGCTGCACAAGTGGCCAGTTGTGAGACCCTGTTTTTCAAGTTGGGCTCCCAAGAACAGTGGGGAGTGTTGCTACTGTCCCAGTCTCCCTGCTGCATAGCAACCTCCCTGCCTGAGCTGCTGGAGGCCGTCTCGCAGTTGGCGGTGGAGTTCCCCAGTGGTTCTGGGGGACTTCAATCTGTCCTCCCTGGGGCATGTCTTGGAGGTGGTGCAGGAGTTCATGGCCACCATGGTGGCCATGGGCCAGTTGCAGATTATTCAGGACCCAACTCAAAACAGTGGTCTCACACTGGATTTAATTTTCTTGTCGGATCAGTGCCAGCATGATCTGAGACAGTTAAATCTGTCCCTGTTGTCATGGTTGGATCACGCCCTGGTGACCTTGGGATTCTCCTATGCAGCCCCCCTCTGCAGGGAGTAGGACCCAATTGATTGGTCCACCCCCAGCGACTGATGGACCTGGCTTGGTTTCAGAGGGAGCTGGGGGTTATACCGAGGATCTGCTGCACAGTCCAGTGGAGGCTCTGGCTGATGCCTGGAATAGGGAGGCAGCTGAGGCCTTGGACAGGATCATGCCTGTGCGGCCTCTCTTGTCCCACTGAACCCAATGCTCGCCATGGTTTACAGAGGAGCTGAGGGTTCTGAAGAGGATTAAGTGATATCTAGAGCACTGCTGGAGGAAGACAAAGACCGAATCTGACTGAACACAAGCTAGAGCCACTGTTAAGGCCTACCTTGTGGTGGTAAGAGTGGAGAAACATCAGTATTTCTCTGCCCTTATTGCATCCATGGAATGCCGCCTGGTGGCCCTGTTTAAGATCACCCATTCCCTCCTGGGGAAAGGGGATCCAGAAATCCACCTCCATGGCCATACTGAGGAGCTTTCTGGGCATCTGCAGGATAAAATAGCTCAGATCCTTTCTAAGTTGGTCTCCGAGTGTGAGACAGGGTCTGTGGAGATGACCGGGGAATGTACTTACCCAGTTATCTGGGAACAGTTTGGTTCTGTTGGGCCTGAGGAAGTGGACTGGATCCTCTGGACTGTAAATGCCACCACTTGCCAATTAGATCCATGTCCCTCCTTGCTAGTGAAGGCAGCTCGAGAGGTGACGTGTGGTTGGGTCCAGGTGATGTAAACACATCTTTGAGGGGGCATTCCCAGTGGCCTTTAAGGAGGTGCTGCTGTGCCCCTCCTCAAGGAACCATCGCTGGACCCTAGTGTACTGGACAATTTTTGTCCAGTCTCCCACCTCCCTTTTTTGGGGAAGGTGGTTGAGAAAGTGGTGGCACTGCAGCTCCAGAGGATTCTGGATGAAACGGATTATCTAGACCCCTTTCAGTCAGGTTTCAGGCCTGGATATGGGATGGAAATGGCGTTGGTCACACTTATGGATGATCTTTGGCAGGAGCGGGATGGGGGCAGTGCATCCATCCTGGCTCTCTTGGACCTCTCAGTGGCTTTCGATACCATCGACCATGGTATCCTTTTGGGTTGGCTCAGGAAGTTGGGGGTGGGCAGCGTGGTTCTGCACTGGTTCACCTCCTTCCTCCAGTGCCAGTCCCAATCAGTGTTGATAGGGAGCAAGAGAACCAGCCCATGGCCCATTCTTTGTGGGGTGCTGCAGTGTTCGGTTCTCTCTCCTCTCTTATTCAACATCTACATGAAACTGCTGGGTGAGATCATCCGTCACCATGGGATGAGGTATCATCAGTATGCTGATGATATTCAATTATATATCTCCATCCCAGGTGAAGTAAGTGATGCCATGACTAACCTTTCCAGGTGCCTGGGGTCTGTGGGGGCCTGGATGGGGAACAACAGGCTTCAGCTGAACCCTGGTAAAGTTGGAGTGGCTGTGGATTAATGGCTCCTTGGTATCTGGGAAATTGTCATCTTTGGTTCTGGACGGGGTTGCACTGCCCCAGACAGACCCAGTGCATAACTTGGGGGTCTCCCTGGACTCACGACTCCTGCTCAAAGAGCAGGTGGCAGTCATGGCCAGGAGGGCCTTTGCTCAACTTTGTGTTGTGCGCCAGTTATGCCCTTTCCTGGATTGAGAGGCCCTTCAAATGGTCATTCACACCCTGGTCATCTCCCATATACTGTAATGTACTATATGGGGCTACCTTTGAAGAATATCTGGAATTTACAGCTGGTCCAGAACAGAGCCGTGCAGGGTGGACTGGAGATCCTGGGCAAGACTGGAAGCTGGAAGGACAATGAAAGTGGACTGCAGGCTGGGAGCTTGGAGCACAACAAAACTGGATTGGAGATTCTGGGCAAGGCTGGAAGCTTGGAGCATGATGAAACTGGACTGGAGATCCTGGGCTTGGCTGAGAGCTAGGGACAAGGCTGGGAACATGCTTGGAATGCACAGAATGGTGGCGGCGAGGTCCAAAACTGGACGCAAGGCTGAGGTTGCTGGATTTGGCAGGGAGAAGATCATCTGTGGTATTGTGTGCAGGATACAGGTCCTCTACAATAGGAAATGCAGGTGCTGATTCCCCTCTGGCTACAGACAAGGTTTTCGATGCAGGTAAGGACTCTTCTGCTGGGGCTGCGAGCTTGAAGGTTGTCTCTGGCAGCTTGCTGTTTGTGCTTCTGCCTTTTATGCCAATCCCTTGTGTGCCTATTCCCCTCTGCAGCCAATCGGGATGCCTTCTCCTTCATGTACATTTCTGCACACTTTCCTACATGCTGATTGGAGGATTCAAATCCTCCTCTGAAGACTGGCCAATCAGTGTCTGTTACTTCTCCCATGCTGCTGGCCACTTCTGGGTTTTGCTTTCCCCATTTCTGCCTGGTAAGTTTCTGTTTCCCCTTCTGACTCAGAAAGAGTTTCATTTTCTGAGTCAGAAGCCAGCTGAAACCTCACAAGAATGAAGCAAAATATTTTAACACTGGGCATATTGAAGGATATTTTTGAACAATGGACCCAGAAGTTAACTTTAAGAGTGCCTGCCTCTCTAGATAGACTGTGTTTAAAAGATGTTATGGAATAGGAACAAGTTTTACCTGACAAGATTGAGACTGAGCTGAAACTGCATTTAAAAATGACAGGCTTCAAGAATGATATGGAAAAAGATGCTACACTGGACATACAAAAGAAACTAGCTGATGTCTTAATAATTAAAAGGGATATACAAATAACAAACCAAGAGAGTGACCTGGATAATTTTCCTATATTGGATTTACAAAAGAGGTTTGTTAAAGCTTTGAAGAATTTTGTGAGAAGGGATGAAGAAAAAATGAAAAGAAATCGAGTTCTAGGACATTATTTGAAGGGACTAAAAATCAAGTTTGTTAAAAGTATAAGGAAAGAATATAAAGTTGGTGTATTTGATCAAGGCTAAAATAGATAAGTTGTTATCTCTGGTAACCCTGAATGGACTTTTGCTGACCAGGACTGAATGACCAGGCTTTAAAGATTTGTTTATAGATAAGAGATGGGATATGGGAAAAAGAGATCATTTGTTGTATTTTAAGAGGAGGTGAAAGATTACTGAAATTCTTTATTGTCAGAGGTTTGGCCCCAGAAGTCATAAAATCCCTTTCTGGGCCTTTCCCTCTGTCATGGGTTGTAAAGGAGGAAGGGGGGCGACTTGATTGATGTGAGAGAGAGCTGGAAACATCACAGAACCAGCAAGAATTAGAAACTTCACAGACTCAGCAAGTTGACACCAGAATGCTGTGGCTAAAGTGTTATCTGCCAATGGGCAGTAAAGAATGTCACTGAAGCCCAAAACTGAAAGCAGTTGTAAATATTCAATTTCAAATGAAGGCAGGGACTTGGGTCTGATAAAAGAAGAGGACGGGGGAATTACTTGAGTCTTTAAATGCAGAGGGCAATGGCATTGTATCTTTCAATAAACGAAATACTGTACTGAGACCTAACTGGCTCCAGAGAGAGTTCTTACTATTGGGATATCTGAACCCACATTCCTCACAGTTTGTACTTGTGATGAAGGGGGAAATCATTTCTCTATATTTATTTTCTTTTTCTTTATTATATTTTTCTTTTGTCTTTCTTTTCTACTTTCTATTTTTTCTTTTTATTCTTATTTTTAGTTTAAATACTTTTTTTAATTACTGGTGAACTGCAGGGCAAAATTCAGAGACCAGCTGAAATGCTTGTTAGTTCATGCATTTTGTCCTAACAGCCAGGAACCACGCTGAGACAAGGAACTGGTCTCTAATGTTTTATTGCTTATACATAACAGGAATCCTAACAAACTGAAGAAGCGTGGGAAAAACCCAAACATATAAACCCCAAAGTTTAAGGCGGTCCCGATTTGTGTCTCTTTGAATGACTGCCCAATTCCTCAGTGCTACGCATGCGCTTAACAGTCTGGATGGGAGCCCCCTGCTCGCCATCCTTACTCATGACACATTTGTCTGAAAAAATGAAATTTGAAACTCAAAGAAAAACTAAACAGCTCTCTCCACAGACCTGCTCAGAAGTCTTTCTTCTCCAGCGTATGGCTAGAAACACAGGGCAGGAGGATCCATTTCTCTCGAATGCTGTAGGAGAGCTGTTAGCTTATTCTGGCAAAAAATCAGGCATAAGCTTTTGTGAGCTTACTTCCTCAGATGCACAGAGTGACTAGACTGATGCAGCCCATCTGCCACCCTCTCTTCTGCCTTCCTCTCCCTTCCACCTCCCAATTTAAGTCCTCCATCAGTCTAGCTAGTCTGGTTAGTCAGGAAAGGTGCTCCCAGACTCCTGGTTCTTCTTCTCCTGAATGGTGTATCCATTTAGGGCATGGCAGAGTTAGGAGCTATGTATTTATTTATTTCCTATGGCATAGCAGAATACAGCATTATTGCATAAAAGTTCACAGAACAATATATAAAATGTGTATAAAATATAAAACATTGGGACAGTAGATTATTTTAAAAACATGCAATATGAATAATGAGTAAAAATATAAAGAGAATTTAGTTATGTATGAGTGGCTCAGCCTATGGCCAAATATCTAGATCATTTACTCATTGGACAGCAGTGCCCTTAAGATGATCTAGTTCTTGCAGGGAGCCAGGGAACCTTCTGAGGGGACATTCCATTGCGATGTGATGTAAAGTTTGCGGGACATTCCCACAGTCACAGTTAGAATTGTTGACCAGCCCCCATTTTTGCTTCTGATATTGGCACCTGCCATAATTAGTATGAATCTGGTTAAGCACTGTCCAGTTTTTCCTTGGGAGATCAAAGCCATAGGGACATTCTGCTGGATCAGACACTAAGTTAAACAGATCTGGATTAGAAGTTAGGAGCTATGAAAACGGAACATTTGGCTTCAGTTTTTAGTTCTTCTGAAGTACAGCAGGGTAAGACAGGAGTAAAACCTCATGCAGTTCCATTACTGAAGGGGATTTTTTATGCTGAGGGTAATTTTTAAATCTTCAGCAAAGGATCGTTACCTTGTTGTGGTGCTGCAGCTTGAGCACCTCAATGACACCATGAGCTAAACTGAGAAGGGCAACTCAAGACGGGAAGGTCATGACAGAGAGGTCAGACTAAATGCGATCCCTGGGGAAGGTAATGGCAACCCACCCCAGTATTCTTGTCGTGAAAACTAAATGGATCAGTACAACCAGAGATATGTCAGTGTACCATCGGAAGATGAGACCCCCAGGTCGGAAGATGGTCAAAATGCTACTGGGGAGGAACAGAGGATGAGCTCAACTAGCCCCAGACGTGATGACGCAGTTAGCTCAAAGCCAAAAGGACGGCTAGCGGCCGACGGTGCTGGTGGTGAACGGCGAATCCGATGGTCTAAGGATCAACACACCAATGGAACCTGGAATATAAGATCTATGAGCCAGGGCAAATTGGATGTGGTTATTGGTGAGAGGCCAAGATTAAAGACAGACATTTTGGGCGAACTGAAATGGACTGGAATGTGCCACTTCACATCAGATACCACCAGATCTACTACTGTGGACAAGAGGACCACAGAAGAAATGGAGTAGCCTTCATAATTAATAGTAAAGTGGCTAAAGCAGTGCTTGGATACAATCCAAAAAATGATAGAATGGTCTCAATTCAAATTCAGGACAAGCCATCTAACATCACAGTGATCCAAATATACGCCCAACCACAAATGCTGAAGAAGCTGAAGTAGATCAATTCTATGAGGATCTGCAGCACCTGCTGGACAACACACCTTAAAGAGATATTATTTTCATCACAGGAGACTGGAATGCTAAGGTGGGCAGTCAAATGACACCTGGAATTACAGGTAAGCATGGCCTGGGAGAACAAAATGAAGCGGGGCATAGGCTGATAGAATTTTGCCAAGACAACTCACTCTGCACAACAAACACTCTCTTCCAAGAACCTAAGAGACGGCTTTATACATGGACTTCACCAGATGGACAACACCGAAATCAGATTGACTATATCCTTTGCAGCCAAAGGTGGCGGACATCTATACAGTCGGTAAAAACAAGACCTGGAGCTGACTGTAGTTCAGATCATGAACTTCTTATTGCACAATTCAGGATCAGACTAAAGAGATTAGGGAAGACCCACAGATCAGCTAGATATGAGCTCACTAATATTCCTAAGGAATATGCAGTGGAGGTGAAGAATAGATTTAAGGGACTGGACTTAGTAGATAGGGTCCCGGAAGAACTAAGGACAGAACTTTGTAACATTGTTCAGGAGGTGGCAACAAAATACCTCCCAAAGAAAGAGAAAACCAAGAAGGCAAAATGGCTGTCTGCTGAGACACTAGAAGTAGCCCAAGAAAGAAGGAAAGCAAAAGGCAGCAGTGATAGGGGGAGATATGCCCAATTACATGCAAAATTCCAGAGGTTAGCCAGAAGAGATAAGGAATTATTTTTAAACAAGCAATGTGCAGAAGTGGAAGAAGACAATAGAATAGGAAGAACAAGAGACCTCTTCCAGAAAATTAGAAACATTGAAGGTAAATTCCAGGCAAAAATGGGTATGATCAAAAACAATGATGGCAACGACCTAACAGAAGAAGAAGAGATCAAGAAAAGGTGGCAAGATTATATGGAAGACCTGTATAGGAAGGATAACAATATTGGGGATAGCTTTGATGGTGTGGTCAGTGAATTAGAGCCAGACATCCTGAAGACTGAGGTTGAATGGGCCTTGAGAAGCATTGCTAACAAGGCAACAGGAGACGATGGTATCCCAGCTGAATTGTTCAAAATCTTGCAAGATGATGCTGTCAATGTAATGCATGCTATATGCCAGCAAATTTGGAAAACACAAGAATGGCCATCAGATTAGAAAAAATCAACTTATATCCCCATACCAAAAAAGGGAAAAAGAATGTTCAAACTATCAAACAGTGGCACTTGTTTCACATGCCAGTAAGGTAATGCTCAAGATCCTGCAAGGTAGACTTCAGCAATCCATGGAGCGAGAATTGCCAGATGTACAAGCTGGGTTTAGAAAAGGCAGAGGAACTAGGGACCAAACTGCCAATATCCGCTGGATAATGGAAAAAGCCAGGGAGTTTCAGAAAAACATCTATTTCTGTTTTATTGACTATTCTAAAGCCTTTGACTGTGTGGACCATAACAAATTGTGGCAAGTTCTTAGTGGTATGGGGATACCAAGTCATCTTGTCTGCCTCCTGAAGAATCTGTATAACGACCAAGTAGCAACAGTAAGAACAGACCACGGAACAACGGACTGGTTTAAGATTGGGAAAGGAGTACGGCAGGGCTGTATACTCTCACCCTACCTATTCAACTTGTATGCAGAACACATCATGCGACAAGCTGGGCTTGAGGAATCCAAGGCTGGAGTTAAAATCTCTGGAAGAAACATTAACAATCTCAGATATGCAGATGATACCACTTTGATGGCTGAAAGTGAAGAGGAACTGAGGAGCCTTATGATGATGGTGAAAGAAGAAAGTGCAAAAGCAGCTAAACCTCAAAAAAACCAAGATTATGGCAACCAGCTTGATTGATAACTGGCAAATAGAGGGAGAAAACGTAGAGGCAGTGAAAGACTTTGTATTCCTAGGTGCAACGATTACTGCAGATGCTGACTGCTGTCAGGAAATCAGAAGATGTTTAATCCTTGGGAGAAGAGCAATGACAAATCTCGATAAAATAGTTAAGAGCAGAGACATCACACAGACAACAAAGGTCTGCATAGTTAAAGCAATGGTGTTCCCAGCAGTAACATATGGCTGCGAGAGCTGGACCATAAGGAAAGCTGAGAGAAGGAAAATAGATGCTTTTGAACTGTGGTGCTGGAGGAAAATTCTGAGAGTGCCTTGGACTGCAAGAAGATCAAACCAGTCCATCCTCCAGGAAATAAAGCCGGACTGCTCACTTGAGGGAATGATATTAAAGGCAAAACTCCAATACTTTGGCCACATAATGAGAAGACAGGACACCCTGGAGAAGATGCTGATGCTAGGGAGAGTGGAAGGCAAAAGGAAGAGGGGCCGGCCAAGGGCAAGATAGATGGATGATATTCTAGAGGTGACGAACTTGTCCTTGGGGGAGCTGGGGGTGTTGACGACCAACAGGAAGCTCTGGCGTGGGCTGGTCCATGAAGTCATGAAGAGTCGGAAGTGACTGAACGAATAAACAACAAAATTTTTTAAATACAGTGTAAGAGAAAATGGCTTAAGGCACTAGGCTAGAAATCAGGAGACCGTGAGTTCTAGTCTGGTTAGGCTATGAGCATATAATTTGGAGGTCAAGGACCACTCGTGAACCTTGTAGAACATGGGCAGAACAGGAGGGAAGGTGAGGCTGGACAAAGAAAGAGAATGGGATTAAATAAATATTGTTTTTCTTAAACCCCACCAATGTCAATTCACCGAAATCCCAGCCTTAAAGTACTAAGAAGTACCTTTTAATTTTAACTTATAAAAATTGGCAGTGATTGACAAGGAGGCACTTAGGTTGTAAATTATGCATCCCAGGTTAGATACTAAAATACAACAAAACAAATAGAATTATAAATAAGTTTTTAAAAATCAGAAAGAAAGTAATTGGTTGATCTTCCTTTTTTTTTAAAAAAAAAAGAAGATAATATATTGGAGGCATTTTGATATTTGAACCACTTTATATAAATGGTTTAATTACTCATAGTTTAAAGGAGCAAAGTGCAAATCACAACATTACAACAACTTTGTCAAGCAGTGGAGATGCCTGGCTGATCCCTCAACAAAAGGCTCTTCATGTTTTCATTGAATTCATTTTGTCTGGATCTCAAGTGTGATTTGATCAGCAAATTGTCCTTGCCATTTGACATGCCCGTCACCAGCAAACCGTGTTATTCCTGCCACTGGGAAATTAATTTCCTAGCCAATCTTCTGAGCAAGCTATGATTTCTCTTTACAATTGTGCCTCTTACACACTGCCCACTCCACTCTCATGCAGAAAAATATGTATTTCAGGTGGTTTATTAACCAGCAGAGAGCCCTGCCAAGGGTTTGCAGTCATGTCATTGTCAGAAAACACAGCCTGGACTATTCTGAAGATCCCACAGAGGTGGCGGGAGCAATAACAGCTCCCAGTGCACCCCTGTGGGGAGAAGTGAGTGCCAGTTGAGGTGGCAGTTCCGCTGGGAGAGCGGGAAGGAGGAGGCATCCCAGGATGGGCCGGGAGGGTAACTCCGCTCCCCGGGGTGGCGAAGTCCACGTGCTGCCCATGTGGGGGAAGCAGATGGGAGGCCGAAAGGAAGACACCCCTCGAGGAAACACCAGACAGAAGGTGCAGGGGGAGCCTGAGGTGGGGGGAGGGAAGGGGAGGCGCTGGCCCCTTGAGGCTGACCCAGCTCCTCCTGGGGACTGGGCTGAGGTCAGCAGAATCATCTGGGGCCGAGTGAAAGTGGCTGGTGGAGGGTCTAGCTGGGCTGCAAGACTGGGGAGCAGGGGGGAGGGAGAGAGATGCAGGGAAAACGTGGGTGGGGAGGAAGGTTTGCTATCCCTCCCTATCCCACCCCACCCCGGGGGAGTGTTCCTCTCCAGACAGGAATTTGGAAACTATGATTTAATTTTGATATTCAACTGTTCATAGATTTTTAAAAAGCATTTGCTTCACGGCACACCATTCTGGACCTCGCAGCTGCTTTGGCTCAACATGGGGGAGCTGCTTGTGGCTGGGTCTGCCTGGGAGTTCCCGACTGGACCCGGCCGCATTCCTCCTCCCCAAAAGGGGAGTAGAGGGGAGGGAAGGGGAGGGAGAAAAGAAGCAGCGTGGGGTGGGGGCAGAGCCAAGCTTCCAACCAAAATGCAACTAACATTTTCTTCTTCCAGACTTGGTGTTTTCTGGACAAGGGCGAGTGAAAATGATCATATTGGTTTCATTCCTCATAACCTCTTCCTGCACCAGTTGTTCTGAAATGCTGCAGGTCACTTACCCAGAGATGGACACAAGTTAAATAACAGCGTGGTTTTTTTCATACAAATGACCAAGGCCGGGTAATTCCTTTCCCCACAAAACTCCTGCCAGACATATCAGCTTTAAGTTTAGCAGACTGAAAATTTAACCCAGTTTGATGAAGTTGTAGACATCCCTTTAAAAATGAAGAAGCAGCTTGAACTGGAATGATACCTAGCACAGAAACCTTTGCTGAAATTAGAAACTCTTCCCTATTCAGAGCAGGCTATTGTGCCTGGAAAACGTATGTCAAGATATATACTTTTTAAAATGCAAGATTTGTTCTGTTCTCAGTTCTCAGGTTCAGATATGGAGCAAAGAGGGGCAGATCTGGAGTGGCCAGTACCAAATCAAATGACATGGTGGCCAAGAGACTGGGCCTTTTGGTGCACAGCCCTCCTTCGGGGGTCTCCAGTCTCCCCAGCCTCCCCTGCTGCCATGCAGTCCCTGAAGAGGACCTTGAGGAAAACCTCTCCTGTGGGCCTTTTTCAGTAATGGAGTTCCTGTCCCCATTAAGGGAAATAACCTACCCTTGAGAAATTGTGGAAGGATTTCTTCTCCAGGAGAAGTTTGGAGAAATGCTCACCCAGTTCCTCTGCTGACAACTCGGTGGAGACTTTTGCACAGCCGCATCTTTTCCTGCTTCCCACAAAGAACTGGCCCAGGGCTCCAGTTGTCAAGGACAAAGAAGAAGGCCCTTCTTCACCAGCTTCCCTGACTTGCCACCCTGTGTGGGAAAAGGGGCGGGAAGGGCCTTTGGGGCGGTTGAAGGAACTGTGTTTTCATGTGTTCATTTACTTTCAGTTTTGAATGATATTCTTTCAAGGATAGTTTTTCCAGAGTACATACAGCAGTCTGGAATTATTATAAAAATACACCACTAAAATGATGATTAAAAATACATAACATGAGCAAAAAAGCAGCCATGGGTTGGCTAAAAAGCTTGACAGTAGCAGAGGCATTAAAATAATCCTCTGGCAGATTCAAAGGCCTGGGAGAATGAGAGAGGCTTTGTCTGTTTCCCACAGGATAGGACAGTGGGCAGCCAAGGTGCCTCACTCGCCAAAGGCTTTCCCCAGCCACCTTGAAGGTCCTGACAACCTGCCACTCTCTGCAGTACCCCCCAGCAGGCCCCTGGGGCAGGACCTCCAAAGAGGACCCCATAGGACCCTGTAGGAAGAGGCACACTTTCAGATACTGTGGCCCCAACATCTGCAGGTTCATAGCAGCTCCTTGAGTTGGGCCCCCAAATAAACTGGAAGCCAGTGAGGACTGCACGGAGCTGATAGAATTTCACTGTAGTGCCCAATTCCAGTCAGGATTCTTGCTCCTGTATTGTCTACTAAATGAAGTGCTGGGTAGTCTGCAAGAGCAGTCCGTGTACAAGTCATTGCAGTACTTTAAGTAAGACAGTAACAAAGCAAGTTTACTGCTCTGACGAACAGGGCTATAACTCTCTTCTTGTTCCCTCCTAGTGGGAGACAAGGAATCCATGAAGTTGGGGGGGGGGCTTTAAAGACCCCTCTGGCCCAATCTCTTCAGCTGCCTCAGCTCGGCCCAAGCTTTGTGAGGGCTTTTGCTAGGCCCTTTCATCCTGCCACAAGATTCCTGGAGCGCCTTGTAAGCCTCTCACAGCTGCCTGATTCTCTTGCTGGGGATTTAAACCCCTCTGAAGATTGTGTTAACATTGCTGTCTGGGAAAGAAGGCTCTGAAAGAGTTAGGCACCATCTTTCAAAAAAGAAGCCTTGCTTTTTTTTTCAGTGTTGGCCTCTGGAGGGTTAATCCTCTCCTCTCCTGGGCGAGGAGGAGGAGGAGGCGGTGGCGGCAGTGCAAGTGGCTCCATTTATCCACTTTGGTAATTGAAATCAATCCCCAGGCCTTATCTGTGGGAAACCTATAGAGCCAGGACTAATCTGCACTCAGTGGCGTTTTTAACTGAGAAACCTATTTAAAAGCAAGAGAAGGGGGACGCATTATTTCCCCTCCTCCTGTCTGTTCCTGAAACCAGCCTAGCCCTTTCCTTGGCTTCCTTCATAGGAGAAGAGGTGGGGCCGGCTGCTCCTTCCCCACGACTGTGAGCTCTTTTTCAGATGTTAACGCAAAGGTTCATTCAGTGCTGGAAGCTGCCTAGACAAAAAATATTGCTTAGATTTGCCCTCTCGGCCTCCTGTGATCAATTAGCTGATACCTTTGTATTTGCTTCAGCAAGAAAAATATGGGATATGGAGTATGGGCGGGGGCGGGGGCAGAGCAGTCCATGAGCCTTGAAGGAAAATGGCGAACCAGTCAGGCATTGGTGGTGGATCAATCTAGGAGGGAACGGACAGGAATTTGCTTGGGCCTTGACACTGGTGTGTTCACCAGAGGCCTGTCTAGTGGCTGAGAGGTGGTCATTGATTTCATCTGACTCAGTGAGGCAAATCAGCTGGGAAAATTGAATGGGTTTGAATTTCCAAACCAGTGTGGAAAAAATTTCTTCCAATCTAATGATAGGACCTGGATTATCCTTCTGATCTGGACATTCAAATTGACTGTAGCCCTGGTAGCAATAATTTCAGCAATCCTGCTTCTCATCTGGATTTCCAATAGATGTCCCTGCAGATTTCTTTTGCTATGTAATTATGATGCCCAAGGAGAATTATTGCCTCTTCCTTTTTAAAGAAAACAAAATGATTTTCATTCAATTTGACAGATGAAAATAGTTTCGTCAACTGTTTTCAAAGGGAAAAGGAAAAAGTCGACATCCTCATGGATGGAAGTGGAATTCTTGCCCTGAGGTCTCCCACAGGTGCAGCCCTGTCTCCAGCAACCTTCAGCCTTCATGGTCTCCCAGCACCCAGGAGGAGAGGTTATCAGGTAGATAGCCCCTTTCCATTCCCACTCAGTCTTACCCCCGGGAGAGGCAGGTGACAGGGGCTTCTGGGCCCATCTTGAAAGACAAGCAGCTGCATTGCTCTCTGCTACCAAGAGGAACCACAATTCTTTCCATGTCCCACAGCCTAGAAAGCCACCAGCCCCCTGCAACCATGGGGCTGTACTTGTCCCATGAATCAGGGACTGAAAGGCCACCACTCCAGGTAATGGAGCCGTAGAAGCAGAACTGCAGCTAAGCCAAGCCAGAGGCAGTGCTGGAACAAAACTTTATTCCCAGTTCCTCCTCCTCCTCCTCCTCCTCCTCCCACCTCAGTTTCGGAGTGTGTCTTTGTGAACAGTCTTGGGTCATGTGGCCCCCAGGTCTGTCTTCCCCTCCACCTGCTGGCATGAGGACCGGTGGTGGGTTCTTTGGAGGATGGCGCCGCATGCCATCTCACCACTGAGAATGGGTGTTCTTATTCAGTGCAGAATGTTTCTTTATAAAACAGATGTGTGTGCTTGTTTCTGTTATTTACTTCTACCATTAAACCTATGCCTATAACTTCTGCCTATAATGCTACAGCCTATTCCTATAATCACATAGTTATCAGGATACTTACAAAATGGTACTAAAACATTTCTTGTTTTATGTGCCTATGAGTACTCATAAACTTGCCCTAGATCCAGCAAAGGACCCCTTTGATCAGCTTCTGAGCATGTCATCAGTCTCTGCCCTGACCTTGCCAGATTGTTCACCAGTGTCCCACTCTTGCCAGTGCCTGGCCTTGGGAGCAAAACCCAGCCTGTCCAATTAGCGACCCAACCTTTCATGCTGCACTATCCAAAACAGGTTGCAAAAAAAGCCCTTTGTAAGCTCTGTGTTCTGTTATCACATAAGATAAATGGTGGGGTCTGTAATATGTGCAGAGCTTCACTCAAAACTATAGATGACACCCAAATTGTGTCAAGTGCACAAAATGTATATAAGGCCCCGTGTATGGAGGACTTACTTTGCTTTGGTCTGTTGGAAGTCCTGGCAAATCCAGAATGCCTCATTAGCATATGGATTGTTACTCTAGGATACAAACTCTCCATGCTATTGAGGAAGCTGTTTGTTGCCACTCCTACTTCCTCTCTCTTCCTCCTTCACCATGGGGGAAGAAGCATATTTTGCTTCTCTCTCCATTTGGGCCTAAAGCCATGTGGCTGCCACTTTCTAGATGCAGCTCTTAGCATATGGCTAAGCTCTTAGCTTAGTGCCAAGAGATCACTTGTTTATTCGTTTAGTCGCTTCCGACTCTTTGTGACTTCATGGACCAGCCCACACCAGAGCTTCCTGTCGGTTGTCAACACCCCCAGCTCCCCCAGGGACGAGTCCGTCACCTCTAGAATATCATCCATCCACCTTGCCCTTGGTCGGCCCCTCTTCCTTTTGCCTTCCACTCTCCCTAGCATCAGCATCTTCTCCAGGGTGTCCTGTCTTCTCATTATGTGGCCAAAGTATTGGAGTTTTGCCTTTAATATCATTCCCTCAAGTGAGCAGTCTGGCTTTATTTCCTGGAGGATGGACTGGTTGGATCTTCTTGCAGTCCAAGGCACTCTCAGAATTTTCCTCCAACACCACAGTTCAAAAGCATCGATCTTCCTTCGCTCAGCCTTCCTTATGGTCCAGCTCTCGCAGCCATATGTTACTACTGGGAATACGATTGCTTTAACTATGTGGATCTTTGTTGTCAGTGTGATGTCTCTGCTCTTAACTATTTTATCGAGATTTGTCATTGCTCTTCTCCCAAGGATTAAGCGTCTTCTGACACTTAATCTTTGCACCTAGGAATACAAAGTCTTTCACTGCTTCTACATTTTCTCCCTCTATTTGCCAGTTATCAATCAAGCTGGTTGCCATAATCTTGTTTTTTTTTTAGGTTTAGCTGCAAGCCAGCTTTTGCACTTTCTTCTTTCACCTTCATCATAAGGCTCCTCAGTTCCTCTTCACTTTCAGCCATCAAAGTGGTAACATCTGCATATCTGAGATTGTTAATGTTTCTTCCAGCGATTTTAACTCCAGCTTTGGATTCCTCAAGCCTAGAATGTTGCATGATGTGTTCTGCATACAAGTTGAATAGGTAGCCCTGCCGTACTCCCTTCCCAATCTTAAACCAGCCCGTTGTTCCGTGGTCTGTTCTTACTGTTGCTACTTGGTCGTTATAGAGATTCTTCAGGAGGCAGACAAGATGACTTGGTATCCCCATACCACTAAGAACTTGCCACAATTTGTTATGGTCCACACAGTCAAAGGCTTTAGAATAGTCAATAAAACAGAAATAGATGTTTTTCTGAAACTCCCTGGCTTTTTCCATTATCCAGAAGATATTGGCAATTTGGTCTCTAGTTCCTCTGCCTTTTCTAAACCCAGCTTGTACATCTGGCAATTCTCGCTCCATGGATTGCTGAAGTCTACCTTGCAGGATCTTGAGCATTACCTTACTGGCATGTGAAATGAGTGCCACTGTTTGATAGTTTGAACATTCTTTAGTGTTTCCCTTTTTTGGTATGGGGATATAAGTTGATTTTTTCCAATCTGATGGCCATTCTTGTGTTTTCCAAATTTGCTGGCATATAGCATGCATTACCTTGACAGCATCATCTTGCAAGATTTTGAACAGTTCAGCTGGGATGCCGTCGTCTCCTGCTGCCTTGTTATTAGCAATGCTTCTTAAGGCCCATTCAACCTCAGTCTTCAGGATGTCTGGCTCTAGCTCACTGACCACACTGTCAAAGCTATCCCCAATATTGTTATTCTTCCTAAACAGGTCTTTTGTATATTCTTGCCACCTTTTCTTGATCTCTTCTTCTTGTTAGGTCGTTGCCATCATTGTTTTTGATCATACCCATTTTTGCCTGGAATTTACCTCCGATGTTTCTAATTTTCTGGAAGAGGTCTCTTGTCCTTCCTATTCTATTGTCTTCTTCCAATTCCGTGCATTGCTTGTTTAAAAATAATTCCTTATCTCTTCTGGCTAATCTCTGGAATTTTGCATTTAAATGGGCATATCTCCCCCTATCACTGCTGCCTTTTGCTTTCCTTCTTTCTTGGGCTACTTCTAGTGTCTCAGCAGACAGCCATTTTGCCTTCTTGGTTTTCTCTTTCTTTGGGAGGTATTTTGTTGCCTCCTCCTGAACAATGTTGTGAACTTCTGTCCAGAGTTCTTCTGGGACCCTATCTACTAAGTCCAGTCCCTTAAATCTATTCTTCACCTCCACTGCATATTCCTTAGGAATATTAGTGAGCTCATATCTAGCTGATCTGTGGGTCTTCCCTAATCTCTTTAGTCTGATCCTAAATTGTGCAATAAGAAGTTCATGATCTGAACTACAGTCAGCTTCAGGTCTTGTTTTTACCAACTGTATAGATGTCTGCCACCTTTGGCTGCAAAGGATGTAGTCAATCTGATTTTGGTGTTGTCCATCTGGTGAAGTCCATGTATAAAGCCGTCTCTTAGGTTCTTGGAAGAAAGTGTTTGTTATGCAGAGTGAGTTGTCTTGGCAAAATTCTATCAGCCTATGTCCTGCTTCATTTTGTTCTCCCAGGCCATGCTTACCTGTAATTCCAGGTGTCATTTGACTGCCCACCTTAGCATTCCAGTCTCCTGTGATGAAAATAACATCTCTTTTAGGTGTGTTGTCCAGTAGGTGCTGCAGATCCTCATAGAACTGCTCTACTTCAGCTTCTTCAGCATCTGTGGTTGGGGCGTATATTTGGATCACTGTGATGTTAGATGGCTTGCCCTGAATTTGAATTGAGACCATTCTATCATTTTTTGGATTGTATCCAAGCACTGCTTTAGCCACTTTACTATTAATTATGAAGGCTACTCCATTTCTTCTGTGGTCCTCTTGTCCACAGTAGTAGATCTGGTGGTATCTGATGTGAAGTGGCACATTCCAGTCCATTTCAGTTCACTGACGCCCAAAATGTCTGTCTTTAATCTTGACATCTCACCAATAACCACATCCAATTTGCCCTGGCTCATAGATCTTACATTCCAGGTTCCAATGGTGTGTTGATCCTTAGAACATCGGATTCGCCGTTCACCACCAGCACCATTGGCCACTAGCTGTCCTGACACTGGCTTTGATCTAGCTGTGTCATCACATCTGGGGCTAGTTGAGCTCATCCTCTGTTCCTCCCCAGTAGCATTTTGACCATCTTCCGACCTGGGGATCTCATCTTCCAATGGTATACTGACATATCTCTGGTTGTACTGATCCATTTAGTTTTCACGGCAAGAATATTGGGGTGGGTTGCCATTACCTTCCCCAGGGATCGCATTTAGTCTGACCTCTCTGTCATGACCTTCCCGTCTTGGGTGGCCCTTCATGGTTTAGCTCATGGCATCATTGAGGTGCTCAAGCTCCAGCACCACGACAAGGTAATGATCCTTTGCTGAAGAAGAGATCACTAGGTATAGGTAAAGAACAGAAGAAACAAGGAACATCATTTTTTCCACCAAAGATGAATGTAACTGGACCAAAGAATAAAGTCAGTAAAACTCTTTTTTACTTTACTTCGAAACTACTCTGTCTAAGTGTGTGATTCTTTATGCTTGGAAGGGCTCAATGTATAAGATCAGTAACCTGTGTTTCTCTGACATGCTCATTAAAGCTATCTAAGATAATATTCTTTCTCTATGCACAGCTCCTTGGCTGTGTTAAACTCTGCTCCATTAGGTGGTTCTAGCAGGCCACTAATAGCTTCATGGTCAAGTACTTGGGTTCTGAAAAAAATATTTGCAGAAAAAGAAAAGTAAGCAGGAAAGCCAGACACAACAATGTTCACCCATAATCGTTTGGCGTGGGAGTCCAACAAAAGCAATGGATTTCTAATTTGGAACCAATCAGGCTTGAAATCCCAGCTGTTCTGATTGTAATTATATAGATCAGGTAATCAATAAGCAGTGATAAAGCACAGGCCCTATAAATGCAAAGTGAAAAAAAAAAAGAACACACCTGGGGAAGGACTTTGCACCCTGCAATGAAGAATCTTTGTAAAGCCTTTTTGGATGTTTTTGGCCATCCCTGGGAAGTGACATTCATGACAACAAGCAGTTGCCTGGGAGGGCTTGGCCTTCACTTTTGGTCCTTCATCAGGTTGCTCGTGTACTGTGTTCTAAAGGGAGTCTCTTTTTCTCTCCCCACTCCATCTCTTTCTTTCTCTCTGTCTCTCTCTCTCACACACACACACACACCCTGACATGTACATAAACATACACACAGCAGGCAAGCCTTAGTGTAATGGTTGCCCAACCCAAATACTCAGACTCACAAGAAAATGCTAAATGAAATCTGATTTATTAGGGATCTTAGGACAAATACAGAGAAAGCTGAGAATGAGCAAAAGCGCGCCAAATACAAACTTAAAACCCTCGTTGCAAACATACCCCGCCTCCCTACCAGCAGAACCGCCCGTCCCAGGTGCTGGCAACCGTCAGAACTGCTAGCCTGGGAAAGTAACCTTGAACACAAGAGATAACCCAAATACATTCCAAAATCATAGCCAAGAGATAAACCCCTCTCATCCTCCCGTGAAAGATGAAACACGCATCCAGCTAATGACATGCGAAACGTTACGATGTATCAAAGACATTGAAACGGTGAACATGACACTTAGGCAAAAACAAAAAGATGATACTGCTGAAGCCTCTCCTGCATTATCAAGGGAATCCTGGGAGATATTTTTTGCCTGGTTAAAACTCAGCCTTAGGTCAGTATTGCCCACATTAGGGATGGCAATGTATAGTTTGCAAATGATTTCCAGTCGCTTTTTTGCAGACCCCTCAGCTGCAACAAGGGTTGGGCATTGAAAATTGGCAGCATTATGAAAAAAACCAGTCATACATTTCTGTTGATTGGGGGGAAGGGGCTGGAAATGACCAATTTAATCACTTGTAAAACTAAAAACTCCACCTCAAACGGGGTAAAAATAGACCAAAATTTGATTTCATTACTTCTGATGGTACATGTCAGCTCTCCATTAATCAATTTATTTATTTGACTTATACAGCTGCCCACTTCACATCAGTGACTCTGGGTAGTGTACAAAGTTAAAACAACACTTGACCACCTAAATCATGATGTTGTTGTTTATTCATTCAGTCGCTTCTGACTCTTCGTGACTTCATGGATCAGCTGTCACCACAGCTTCCTGTCAGTCATCGCCACCCCCAGCTCCCCCAAGATTAAATCTGTCACCTCTAGAATGTCATCCATCCATCTTTTCCTTGGTCAGCCCCTCTTCCATTTGCCTTCCACTCTCCCTACCATCAGCATCTTTTCCAGGGTGTCCTGTCTTCTCATTATGTGGCCAAAGTACTTCAGTTTTGCCTTTAATATCATTCCCTCAAGTCAGCAGTCTGGATTTATTTCCTGGAGGATGGACTGGTTTGATCTTCTTGCAGTCCAAGGCACTCTCAGAATTTTCCTCCAACACCACAGTTCAAAAGCATCAATCCTCCTTCTCTCAGCCTTCCTTATGGTCCAGCTCTCGCAGCCATATGTTACTACAGGGAACACCATTGCTTTAACTATGCGGACCTTTGTTGTCTGTGATGTCTCTGCTCTTGACTATTTTATCGAGATTTGTCATTGCTCTCCTCCCAAGAATTAAATGTCTTTTGATTTCCTGGCTGCGGTCATCGTCTATGTAATCTTTGTGCCTAGAAATACAAAGTCTTTCACTGCCTCTACATTTTCTCCCTCTATTTGCCAGTTATCAATCAAGCTGGTTGCCATAATCTTGGTTTTTTTGCGGTTTAGCTGCAAACCAGCATTTGCACTTTCTTCTTTCACCTTCATCATAAGGCTCCTCAGTTCCTCCTCACTTTCAGCCATCAAAGTGGTGTCATCTGCATATCTGAGATTGTTGATGTTTCTTCCAGCAATCTTAACCCCAGCCTTGGATTCATCCAGCCCAGCACATTGCATGATTTGTTCTGCATACAAGTTGAATATGTAGCCCTGCCGTACTCCTTTCCCAATCTTAAAACAGTCCGTTGTTCCGTGGTCTGTTCTTACTGTTGCCACTTGGTCGTTATACAGATTCTTCAGGAGGCAGACAAGATGACTTGGTATCCCCATACCACTAAGATCTTGCCACAATTTGTTATGGTCAAAGGCTTTAGAATAGTCAATAAAACAGAAATAGATGTTTTTCTGAAACTCCCTGGCTTTTTCCATTATCCAGCAGATATTGGCAGTTTGGTCCCTAGTTCCTCTGCCTTTTCTATACCCAGCTTGTACATCTGCCAATTCTCGCTCCATGAACTGCTGAAGTCTACCTTGCAGGATCTTGAGCATTACCTTACTGGCATGTGAAATGAGTGCCACTGTTTGATAGTTCGAGCATTCTTTAGTGTTTCCCTTTTTTGGAATGGGGATATAAATTGATTTTTTCCAATCTGATGGCCATTCTTGTGTTTTCCAAATTTGCTGGCATATGGCATACATCCCCTTGACAGCATCATCTTGCAAGATTTTAAACAGTTCAGCTTGGATACCATCATCTTCTGCTGCCTTGTTATTAGCAATGTTTCTTAAGGCCCATTCAACCTCACTCTCCATGATGTCTGGCTCTAGCTCACTGACCACACTGTCAAAGCTATCCCCGATATTGTTATCCTTCCTATACAGGTCTTCTGTATATTCTTGCCACCTCTTCTTGATCTCTTCTTCTTCTGTTAGGTCCTTGCCATCTTTGTTTTTGATCATACCCATTTTGGCCTGGAATTTACCTCCGATGTTTCTAATTTTCTGGAAGAGGTCTCTTGTCCTTCCTATTCTATTGTCTTCTTCCACTTCCATGCATTGCTTGTTTAAAAATAATTCCTTATGTCTTCTGGCTAACCTCTGGAATTTTGCATTTAATTGGGCATATCTCCCCCTATCACTGTTGCCTTTTGCTTTCCTTCTTTCTTGGGCTACTTCTAGTGTCTCAGCAGACAGCCATTTTGCCTTCTTGGTTTTCTCTTTCTTTGGGAGGTATTTTGTTGCCGCCTCCTGAACAATGTTGTGAACTTCTGTCCAGAGTTCTTCCGGGACCCTATCTACTAAGTCCAGTCCCTTAAATCGATTCTTTTCCTCCACTGCATATTCCTTAGGAATATTAGTGAGCTCATATCTAGCTGATCTGTGGGTCTTCCCTAATCTCTTTAGTCTGATCCTAAATTGTGCAATAAGAAGTTCATGATCTGAACTACAGTCAGCTCCAGGTCTTGTTTTTACCGACTGTATAGATGTCCGCCACTTTTGGCTGCAAAGGATATAGTCAATCTGATTTCAGTGTTGTCCATAAAGCTGTCTCTTAGGCTGTTGGAAGAGAGTGTTTGTTATGCATAGTGAGTTGTCTTGGCAAAATTCTATCAGTCTATGTCCTGCTTCATTTTGTTCTCCCAGGCCATGCTTACCTGTAATTCCAGGTGTTATTTGACTACCCACCTTAGTGGTTGTGGGGTTTTGGCTCCCTGGGGTTGACATCTCTGACTTTGGATGGGGTGACATTCCCCTGTACAGATCTGGTCTGTAATTTGGTGGTCCTCTTGGACTCATGGCTTCTGCTGGAAGAGCAGGTGACAGCCGTAGCCAGGGTGTCTTTGCACAAATCCATCTTGTATGCCAATTGCACCCATTTCTGGACTGGGAGGCCTTGCTCACAGTCACCCATGCCTTAGTCACCTCCTGTTTGGATTACTGCAATGTGCTCCTCATGTGTCTCCCCTTGAAGACCATCCAGAAGCTGCAAATGGTCCAGAATACCTCAGCACAAGCAGTTTGGGGTGCCACACAGTTAGCTCCCAGTTGCTTTTTGGGGGCAATTCAAGGTGCTGGTTATCACCTTTAAAGCCTGACATGTCACAAGGCCAGGTTACTTGTGGGACTGCCTCTCCCTGAGGGTATCTGCCTGTCCTACTAGGTTAGATAGGGTGATGTAATGGAATGTGGGAATAACCTTGGGAGACTGGGCAAAGAGACACTGCAAAGGGAATGGTCAGATAAAAGACAGCATAGCTCACAGCTGGATAGTGGGTGGGGCAAGAGGCTCAGAAGAGACCTGCTCTAGTTTTCTTGGGAGGCAAAGGAGATTGGGTGTGTTTGTATGGAATTGTACTTTCAGACCTATAAGATTGATGTTGTAAAACAGATAAAAATCACAACCAGATGAGCTAATTCTACTTTATTATAATGCTACATTGACAGAATCTTGCAAATTACACTTTGTTTTTTGGGTTTATTTCATTTTTTAAATTGGGTAACTTCCTTAGTAGATTGTGGGAATACTGTAGGTGTAATATCTTGATTTCAACACAGCATTTGGCCAAGTGTGTCATGAAGTTTTGATTAGCAAAGTAGTGTGAAGTGTCGGCTGCACAGCATGATAATTAAGTAGCTACTTCACTAACACCAAGATGGTTCTCAAAGAATGCTCATCCATGTTTCTTCATCAAACTGGAGAGAGATAGTAAATGGGGTGCCACAGTGATCAGAACTTTTCAACATTTTTATTAATATACTTGTTCTTTACTAAAATACTTTTCAACATTTTTATTAATGATCTGAACAGTTGGAAGGAATGCCATTAAATTTATAGATGAATAACCTAGAAAGCCAAAATAAAATTCAAAACAATCTTGATTATAGAGAGTGCGCCAAAAATAGCAGAATAAAAATTAACAGAAGCAATGTAAAGTTCTTCACATAGCAAACAATAATCTGATGTATAAGGATAGAATGGGGAATGCTTGGCTTACCATTAACACTTGTGAAAGATCTTGGAGTTGTGATTACAGATTGAATCCCCTCCAGGGGATGACCAGACTGATGCAGTGGGAGGTCTTAATAGCTCCAGCGAACCTGGTGGGGATGTGAGGTCCAGATAGGATTGTACTTGTTGGTAGGGTCTGCAGGCATGTGGGAAACAAACTCACCAGGGAAAAAGGAGCTCCAAAACCAGACCAGAAAGAGGCAGTGCCAACCCATTTCTGCATTGTTGTCAAGAAAATTGCATGGACATGGCTGCAACATTTAGATAATTTTATTCCAGGTGATGAAACATCCACATCAGAGGAACTCCTCCAGTTACTGGGAAGAAGTCAAATGTTCATGAATAAATCTGGAGATGATGTTGCAGTCAGACTAAAATTGCAAGGAAGTCTAGTCAGTGATGGTGCCAATATCAGGAGAGAAGTTCCTAGTTTTACAATGGTACACATAAGTGGAAATGGTATGAGAAAAGCTTGAAATCGCAAAATAGAATGAAAGCACACTGAATTAGGTATTTTAGGAATAAGTGAATTTAGACAGTCTGGAATGGGCCACTTTAAGTCAGGTGATTCACTGATACCCTATTTGGGGCATAAGAGTATGAAGGAGTAAAATGGCAATGATGCTCAAAAAGGACTTTGTGAAGTGTGCACTCAGCTAGAACCCAATAATGACTAATCATGTCTATTAGAATTAGTGAATATCCAGTGAACATCAGTGTAATGGAAACGTATGCCATACTATAGAGACAATGGAAAATATACTGAAGAGTTCTGTGGCAAACTGCAGTCAGGGTTAAATGAAACACCTAGAATGGACATATACAGTTCCATGGGTGATTGGAAAGCAAGGGGTAAAGAAATAGAGGTACCTGAAATTGCAGGAAGGATGCAGTCCTTCAGGAGGTCAAGCAAATGGTGCAGAGACTTTTTTTGTTCGTTGCCAGCACTTTATTCAAACAATATAAATGCAGACTCTACGGCCAGGTGTCACTGGATCGATAACAAACAGTGGAACAAAAGTGACTATGTAATAGGAAATAGAAGGTGGAGAAATACAACCCAGGAAGCCAGAACACAGGATGGAAGCCAGGATGCAGATTGCAGAACAGAGCACAGATTATTGGTAAAGTAATTAGTTAAGGGAATAAGTTTGCCAGTAGCAATTGACCTGGAGGACACACATTTAAATGTCATGTCAGCGTAAGGAACACATTCAAAACAGATCCACATGGCTTCCAGAGCAGGCCAAGGGAGTAATCAGGTAAAATGGAGGATGAAAGCTCTGGGGTATACAACAACTGAGTGTAGATGTTCAACATCAGACTAGAAAGGACAAGCCAAAGAAAGATATCCCAGTGAAGAATATCAAAAGATCAAGGAAAATAACAAGAAAAGGAAAACAAGAGCTGTTTTTAAGAAGATCAGGGGAAGCACTGGAAAATGTACAACTAAAGCAAGACTATTCAAGAGTAATCATGGAAGAAATCTAATAGAGGCAAATGAGGTTAATAGAAGATGGAAAGAGTGTACTGAATGTTTTTGTAAAGGGGATTTGAAAGCCAAATCCCATTTACGGAATTAGACCCTGTTTGGTCTTGTGGTTAAGTCACCAGGCCAGAAACCAGGAGGCTGTGAGTTCTAGTCCTGCCTTGGGTCAGTCACTCTCTCTCAGCCCAACTCACCTCACAGGGTTGTTGTGGATGGGAAAATAGGAGGAGGAAGGAGTATTAGGTATATTTCCCACCTTGAGTTATTTATGAAAATAATAAAGGTGGGATAGAAAAAAATCTAAAAAAAAAAAAAAATGGAATGAGCAACCTCCTACCTGAGCTCCTTGATTCCATTTTTGGGTTGACAATGGAGTTTCCCAGGCTTATGGTCCTGAGGGACTTTAATCTGCCCTCTCTAGTGATGGGGTCTAAGGCTGCTCAGGAATTCATGGCCATCATGGCAGCCATGGGCACATCCCAAGTCATCCAGTGGTCGCACACCTGATCTGGTTTTCTTGTTGGAACAATGGTAACATGATCTGGAATTGGGGGAGTTCTCTGGTAACCATGAGATTCTCTGGTACTAGGAAAGAAGGCAATGTCAAAATTAGATAACATAATGAAGCTTATGGGTATTTCTATGACAACCAAGATAAGAATAGTTAAAGCAATGGTTTTACAGGGGGGTGATGCACAGCAAGTCAGTAAATAGTTTATTGAATAAGTCTCCAGACCATCTCAACAGGTAATAGCAGTACATACATACATCTTAATACAAGATGTCATTATTTAAATCTAAAACTACTAAATTACAGACATTAAAATTTAAATCTAAAATCTAAACAAATCATTTAACCTTTATAACACAATACTTTAAAATGGTTAACAAACTAGAGTTGGAACTTTAATGCACCTAGTCAAACTCCTAGGAAAGAGAAGCATTGCATAATCTGTCGGATCACACAGAATCTACTATCCTTTTTCCCTTAGCCTGGCTGTCTTAACTGCAAAGATAGCAACTTGCTGTGTCACAAACTGGCTGTGACAACTAGACTCTATGGTCAAATATGGACAATTCCACCAAGTGCCTTACCTTGAGAGGACATGTGTTTGTGGAGCATCCGAAGTAGAAGACATTGCACATGTCCTATTTAACTGCCAACTATGTGCCCCAGCAAGGGCTTAGTACCTTCAGACATTAATTGACAGAACCACATACTGGAACCATAACAAAAGACTATGTTACTTCCTCCAGGGCACAAATACATACGTGGTCAATAGAACTGTTAAGTTTATAGTTAGGGCTGTCCAACTGAGAACGCAATTTATAGAACACATTGGGGTGGCATGTAAAGGTGATGAATTTATTTAAACTCACATTGTTATGTGTTTTATTACTCGTTTTATTATATCTTACATTTTTATCTTACAATTTTATCTCTATTTTACCCTACTGTATTTTCTTGTATTTTATCTTACCATAGTATATTTTATCTAATCTTACTGTATTTTAGCTATTTTGGCAAGGAATTTAAAATCCAGAATATAAAACCTCACTCTCCTCTGTCCCTGCTCAAGTTTACAGATCTCTCAACTTGCTGTGAGTCTTCATGTTGAATCATCAAAATACCCGTTGAACTTTTGCATGAAGTCTTGATAATCATCCAGCACCAGACAATTGTTGCTCTCAGTGATAGGTATGGTCTATTTAGCTGCTCCTTCCTTTAGCAGACGTAGCACAAAAGTCACCTTAGTGTGATCTGTGGGAAACTTAGCTGGTCTGCCCACCATAAACAGCTCACACTGAGCCATGAAGGTCAGGAATTGGTCCTGTTCTCCTCCAAATTTTTCCAGTAAGTTCCAGTGAGAATGCAGGAACACCACCTGTGCTGCTGGTTGCTGCACTGCTACAGGTTGAGGCAAATTCTGTCCCAGCTGTTGTGTTAGCTGTATCATGGCATTTTGTAAATTGATTATTTGGATGTCCACTTGCTGCTGGTGTTGCAACACTGCAGTGAGGTGTTCAGTGGATAGAGGTGTACCCTGGGGTTTGGAAACCATCTCTAGAAGCCAAAGTGGGATCTTCTGCCTCTCTAGGAAGGGAGTATAGGGGTGCTAAGATTGATGTCACCCCTTTGAGGTAGACCACACTTGAACACCAAAGTTATGAATACTCAGACTACTTTTATTATAGGGTTACAGTAAGAGAATCTTGCAACTCTGAATGGGCCTCCCCCCTCCCTGCCTTTATCCTAAAGAGAACTAGGGAGGGTCAAGTCTGAGACATTTTCTCAAATTCCATTCCTGCTTTGGACTCAGATTTCTCTTATATGACTGTTGCCTTGGCTGCAGCTCTTCCTCCTGTTCCTCAGGGTCATTCTCACAACCCATTATAGGCACTCAACATTTTCTTCCAGACTTATGGAGATCCATTGCAGTACCTTCATTAGGCATGATAGTTCAGCCAGCTCTGTAGCTATCTTATGGTAACATAGTCTGTTTTGCTGCCTTCTCTATCATATTCTGATGTTCAGCTAAACTGGATATTATATCAAAAAGGTAATCAAGGTGGTTTGGCATGATCTGTTTTTGATAAAACCATGCAGTTTTGCCTGGTGTTGATGTCAATGTGACCAGTCTGTAGTTGTTAACTAGGTTTTCTCTCCCACCCCCTTTTTTTCAAGACAGGAACAATATTTGCCTTTCTCTAATCCTCGTAGTAAACTCAGCCTCAGTGATCTCACAAACATCACAGAGAGGGGTTCCAAGATGACATTTTCAAGTGCCTTTAAAACCCTTGGATGTGATGGTCCTGGTCCTGGAGACTCAGATTCATTTATGGTAGCCAGGAGCTTTCTAATCATCTCTTTCCTTACCTTGGGTTGCCATTCTCCTTGTGCTAATTGTTCTGCCATTCTGCTTGTGTCACAGTTCCCCTTTGGAAAGAACACTGAAGCCAAGTAAAAATCTAGGAACTCAGCTCCACTCTCTCTTTATCATCTGTTGCTGTCCTACTGACTTCTCCTAGCAGCGAATCCACTCCTTCCCTTTTCTTCCTTTCACTATTGACATAGCCAAAAAACCCCCCTTTTTGTTGCTTTTAGCTTCCCTTGCAAAGCTAAGTTAATGTTGGGCTTCAGCCTTTCTTACCATCTTTCTTCCGATATTAGCTACTGTACCTTTGGTACCTCTCTTTGATAATTACACACTTCTTCCTTTTCCTATGCACTTCCCTTTTAACTCTTAGCTCATGTGAAAGTTCTCTGTACATCCACTGTGATTGTCTAAAGTGTTCCCTTATTTTTTTTTTCCTTGATGGAATATGTGCAATCGTACTTCTGATAACTTATTTATGAGAACTTCCTAATTCTTCTGATGGTGTCGGGATGTTGGTGGTTTACATTAACATCATCTTTTCCAAACTGTGACCATCAGGATGCTCCTGGTCATCATTCTTCACTTGAAGAGTTTGTATACTTGTTATTTTTTAAAATGTTACTTTGCTTGAGACAATGTGTGCTAGTTTCACTTTATTTGATCATCAAGAGCTTTTCACTTGCAGCACAGGAGGAGATCCACAAGTGGGTATTTATCCATTTTAAAACCTCTATTTTCTTAAAAAGAAAACTTTACCATTTCTACTTCCCTCCAAAGCTCTCCTGCAAGACAATATAATTAAATGAGACACATTAATAGCATGAGATGAGCCTCACTGGCCACATTTATGACAATATGAAAAGGAGAGGGAGGATCAAGAAGAGCCCTCTTCAGTGCGATAAATCAATGCATTTTGATGCATAAAATTTGGAAATACAACTCTATGAATTGTAATAGAGCATGACGAATTCTCATCAACAGAAGTAAATATTAAAACTGCAGTGACAGATAGATGCCTTGCTTCCCAGTGGAATGCTTTTTTAACGTGCCACTCTTCCATCTCCATTTCTTTTTAATATCAATAATGTGCTCATTGTGGTTCCAAAGTGACAATTGCCCTGTTAATATTCTGCTAATGGGCTCACGTGTTTCTATGCCCATGGCTGATGTTAATGCCCTTGCCTTGGCGATGCTGTACACAGCAGCCTGTGGGAAAGGCCAGCGGGGTGAGGGCTGCCTCTGTCTTGGTTCTGTCCACACAGCTGCTTTGCCCTTTTCTTCATCGCATCAGCAGGAATTGTGGGGCCCCTAACATGGCTTTGGCATGGGGCTGAGTCTGATGCTGCCCATGCAACCCCACCTCCCAACCCTATAAGGGCAAAGCTTGGTGGTTGTCCCTGGCAGGATTTCTGACTGAACTTCCTGACTCACCCAATGACATCCCCCAATTACTGTGTAAAAAATGTAATGGGAATAATACTCCAGGCACTCTGTCCACTTTTTTTCCTTATTTTTTCCCCACAGGATTCAATCTCTGAGGTTAATATTCCTGTCCCAGTGAGAAATACCCCCGTGAGGTCATACAGACATAACCTAAAGCTGCAGTGGCACCCTGGTCACCCAATGTGTTCATGGAGAAAGATCTGTTGTTGGAAGCTAACGAGTGGCTGACAGGCCAGGGACCGGTTCCAACTGTGTGGTGGAAGAGGCCACCCTTTGACATGCCTTTGTCTTGGGCTGGACTTCCTCCCAGAGTCCCTCAGGAGGCCTTCAATGTCGCCTGTACAGGCAGCCCTGGGGGACATCAGGAACTTATGGGAAGCCTGATAAGGAATGGGAAGTGTGATATGTTGCCAGAGCATAAGATACCCCCCCTCCTCCTTGACACCCAATTCCAATGGACTCTGGGCAGCATACAAAACCAATTCTCCATCTTGCCCAGGGTTCTGCAGGTGGATGTGCAGCTTCAGCAACATTGGATACACCCAGAATTTCATCTAGTGATTCTTGATGCAGACCCCAAAGTCTTTCCTGGGAAACAGCTGCCAGGGATGAGGACTGGTGGTGGTCAGAAATTATCTGGGTCTCACTTCGTGTGTGAACTGCAATTGCCTCCTTCCAGGCCCCCACCCCCCACCCCTGATCCCACCGGATGACTTGCAGACAGAGGAGCCTTATCTGCAACCCTCAGCTCCCTCTACCTGGATAAGGTTCAAGATTTCTTGCAAGGTGATTTCACAGCTGATTTTGGTTCTTGGAAAACTCAAAATGGCAATTCTGAGCTATTTTTAAATGGTTAGATACATTGATTGATTGTTTTTTATTTCTTGTATTTGTGTCTGTGCATGTTTTAAAAATATAAGACACTCTATTAGTCTGAAGATAAACATGGCATACTGGCAATAGAAGATGAGAGAGAATACAGTGGGAATCAGGCATCTTTCTCACCCCCTCCCTCCAATCCCCTGAAAAAGAGAAAGAAAGAAAAACAGCTGGGACCCATGCATGACTGAAAGTCTGTGACCAGCCTGGCACAGCTGGCCAGGGTGAGGCTCTTCCCACCTGGCAGGAGGTGAGCTTGCTCTTTGTTTTTATGCTCTTACCCTAAAGCCTGAGAGCCCGGGTCGGGGTGGGGTGGGGTGGGGGTGGAGGGAGCCACAGCTCCAAAATGGGGTCTTTACATGCAGAACCTTCCATGTGGAGAGTCTGGCCAGTCCAGGTGGGCTCACAAACTGCCTGAGTCTGTCAGAATGGGCTGGACAGACGCTCCCATGTTCTAGAACAGCAAGGCTCCTGCCTTTGTCTCCTGGGCCCTGCCTGGTCCTGAGAGCAGGGGGCACATAGGAGAGGAGCAAGCAGTTCTACACTGCAACACTGGCAGTGTCTGAGGAGCAGGGCCCGAGGAGGAAAGAGGAGTCATAGACAGAAGGGGACAGATTTCTCTGCTCTTATGCCAGCTGTTCTCTGCACCTGGCGTTAGATCAGAGGTGGCCTGGAGCAATTCTCCCTGGAGAGGTGCTCCTGCCATTCCAGCCATGGAGAAACCTTAAGTACCTGGATTGCTTTCTCTCTCCCTCAAGTGGCTGATGGTATTGAAAAGATTGTTTTGCCAAAAAGCCAGCGAGGAGGGATCAAGTGCTGTGCACTCATCTTCCTTCCGTGGCTTTGTTGCCTAGCAAGATCTGTTTCCTGTAGATAAGGAAAGAGCTGGCCAGCCACCAAAACTGGGCACAAAGTGACTGCTGACATTTGTTCTTCCCCAGGTACCATGGAACCCAAGGGCACTCCCAAGTCACAGACCAATACTTTGGGGGAGGAGGGCGGAACTCTTTTGGAATCAGTTGTACTTGTTCTCCACTTCACATAATTTTTAACCTACACCACCTTTGTCCTGTTGAGGTGAAAGTTTAGCTTCATCCTCCCCAAAGGCTCTGAGATTTAGACAGTTAGTACCACCACCTTGGGACTAGGCAAAAGAAAGGGCTTTGTACAATGAACCCAATACGTCTGGAATATAACCCACATAGAGATTACCAGGATGGAGAAGCTGGCCTGGACCCTCTAGGATAGGACTCTTGCTTCATTTTAGCTCAGTAAGCACTATCAGGCATCTAGAATAGAGATGATGATGATGATGATGATGATGATGATGATGATGATGATGATGATGGCTGAGAAAACAGGGATAGGTGACCTGATGTCCTCCTATTAGCCTCCAGCCAGCATTGCCAATGGCAACAAACTGTGGGACCTGTAGAGCCAAATAGCTGATGGTGATCAGGTTGCCTACCTTTTCTGTATAAGTTCATCTTCCATGTGCTTAGAATCGGTAAGGGGAGAGGGACAAGCCTGTTCACCCTTCCATTGGGTTGGGTCTGTCTTGCCCATACTGGTCCTCCATATGTTGGAAAAAGAGCTTGTGTTGTTGTTGTGGTGGTGGTGGTGGTATTCATGCAGCTCCATCCATGGGGCAGTGCTCTAATTTCCAGGTTTCTGTATTCCATCAGGAACCCTTTCAGGAGCAGCAGCAATAAAGTGGGATCCCACCGCAGGCATCCAGTCTTCAGTCTGACAGTGGTTGATATGTGTGTGTGTGTGTGTGTGTGTGTACTTCTGAAGAGAGCTTGTGTCCCAAAGTGAAGGGGCCTGTTTGCTTTCTGACCCTCTTTTCCATGCACAGCCTGACCAAGAGGTTGAGGAGATGAGCCATCTGTCTTCTCATTCTCGCCGTCCCATTAGTATGTCATTGTGTTTCCTCCAGTCCATAGGGCAGTAATTGGGCTCTTTTAACAAGGTACACCAGGCATTTCCAATGCAGCCGTTCCTCTCAAATCGAGTTAACCTTTTCAGCATTGTGTGAAGGAAATTAATTACTCATATCGGAACGTGTGACCTTTTCATGGCAAATGGGATTGGGGTTGGGGTGACTCCCTCCCCTTCTCCCTGTCTCCCTTTCCTTTTCCCTTTTCTCTTTGAAAGGCATCAGACCTGCATTGTGGCTGATGCTAAGTTTGGTTTTATGCACAGATCTTTACCAGGTGCAACTAATGGCTTCCAAATCAGGCCACTTGAAAGAATTAGCTCTCCTTGCCTTCTTTTTTCCTCCATTAGTTTGCATTTTTGTGTTTCAGTGGTTTGGACCAAACTGGGCATGACATCAATGGAATATAAACATTTCAAGGGCACATGAATATTTTCAAATGTTCAAACAGCTCCTGAGTGAGAGGCCATAGACCAGTAAAGTCCATGGAGAGGATTTTACACCTACATTGCAATGGTCCACCTAGGATGGTAGAACTCAAAATAGCTATAGGATTGGGTTGAGAAAGACAGAAGGAGGCCAAGAGACTGGGAGAGTGTGTGTGTGGGGGGTAACCTTTCCTCCCCCCCAGCCCAGCTGCATCTCAAATTAGGGAATAATCAAGCATCTAAGGGGTTAATAACTGAGAAATGGCAAAGCATGGCCAGGACATGAAAGAAGCACCTTCCCCCCTGCTGCTGCTTTGAGAGTCTTAATTAAAAAGTGGTCACTTCTGTTGACTTGTCTCAGATGTTTCTACCTGAGGAAATTTTTTTTTGCCCCAGCTTAGATTCCTAATACTGCCAATGGTCCTGCTTGGATTCCATGGAAATTTCCCTTCAGTAAAACCCTGAGTGGTAGGGAAGAAAAAGAGTATCAAGCAAACATGGTTGCACATAGTGTTAGAGACCAAAGAGTACGACAGTAGCTTGTCCTAGCATCACTATGATGCAGACAGACAGTGAAAGCTGTGACCCAGCAAGGTGAGGGGCTCCCCCTTGTTGGATGTTTTTAAGCAGAGGCTGGATCAGGGATGCTTCCTTTGGATTTTGCAGACAGCAAGAGTGGAATGGCTAAAGGGCCCCTTCTGACTCGAGGAGTCAAGCAACTGAGACCGACTTTTCTATCCTTGGAGTCCTATAACAGGCTGCAAAGCATTGTGGCCCATGCACCAGGGTCCACTGGGGAGGGTAAGCAAGATGGCAGCAGGGGCAGATGTCATGAGCACTGATGGTGAGCAGGAGGGGGCCCCTATCCAGGGGGGAAAACGCATGCATAGTAGTGAGGAGTTGAGCAGCCATTCAAAGAGACACAGAACAGACCTGCCTTGACTTTTGGGGTTTATCTGTCTGGGTTTTCCCATGCTTCTTCAGTTTGTTAGGATTTTCTGTCTAATGTAGCAGTAATAAACACTAGAGACCTATTCCTCATCTCAGCGTGGTTCCTGACTGTTAGGACAGCAGCAAGATTTAAGTCCTGCTCCTTTTGAATGTGCATGTCAACCACACCAGGTAGACCAGGCCAAGAATCAACTTCACAGGAAGGCTGCTTTAATTGAGCATGGGTATAATGCAAATCGGATTGTGCTTGCCTCCTCCCCTTCTTATACCCATGTGTATTAGGGAGGTTGCTGTGTGAGATGCTTATGCATACTTTCTGCTTGTTTTGTACTTAAGCTATGTTTTTGTCTTCGTTGCTTTATTAATGGATCTCTCTCTGTCAAGATCATCTTCTTTACTCTATACATTGCAACACATACAACACACAATTGTCTGGACCTGTTTCAGTGGACTTGCAGGCTGGGGTTTAATATGGAGATTGCATTGGCCACACTTGGGGTAGCACTGGAATGGGGGTGGTGCATCCATACTGGTGCTCCTTGATTTCGCAGTGGCGTTAGATACTGTCGACCGTGGCATTCTTTTGAATTAGCTTCGGGGTTGGGGGCGGAAGGCACCGTTTTATGGTGGTTCTCCTTTCTCTGTGGCCAGTTTCAATTGGTGTTGATGGGTAGGGATGGATTGCACCTATGATGCCTTACTTGTGGAATGCTGCAGGGTTTGATGCTTTCTCCCCTTCTGTGTAGCATGTATATGGAATTGCTGGGTTAGCTCATCAGTCATCAGTATGGCCAATTCCTAGCCCAGTGCCTGGAGGTTGTGCAGGTCTGGATGGGGAGGAACAGGCATATGTTCAATCCTGACAAGCCTGGGGGGCTGGGTCTATTGGGGGCCCCCGGTTCCTGGATAATCCACAGTTAACTCTCAACAGGGTTGTACTTCCTTATTTGAGAATTGTTCACAATTTGGGTTCTTAGACTTCAGCTCCTGCTCAAAGAGCAGGTGGAGGTACATCATATGCACTCTTTCCTGGACTGGGAAGCCCTTCAGACAGTAAGTCATGTCCTGTACACCTCACTATTGGATTACTGTAATGTGCTATAAATGGATCTGTCCTTGAAGACCACCTGAAAGCTACAAGTGGTTCAAAATACAGCTCTTCATAAGCTGCACTGGTTACCAGCTGGCTTCCAGGTGTAATGCAAGGTTCTGGTTGTTACATTTAAGGGCCTTAATTGCATATGGCCTGGCTATTTATTTATTGATTTAATTTCCATAGCTGCCCATCTAAACAAGGGACTCTGGGTGGCTTACAATCATAAAAATCACAAAACAGTTAAAATAATTAAAACAATTAAAAAGTACAAAATAAATGAATATAGTTGCCATGTAAACAATGCATGTATATTAATATGGCCAAGAAAAGGGGCCCTTAACACACTCAGGGCCCCAGGCCTGGGCACATAACCAGGTCTTCACAGCCTTATGGAAGGCCAACAGGGTCAGGGTCATACTGATCTCTGGAAGGAGAATATTCCACAGGGCAGGCACTACAGCTGAGAAGGCACACTGCCTAGTCCCCAGCAGCCGATATTCCTCAGCTGACGGGACCCAGAGCATGCCTAATCTGCCAGACCAGATTGGATGGGTAGAAACAACTGGGAGAAGATGGTCCCTTGGCCATGAAGGGCTTTAAGGGTGACAACCAGCACCTTGAATTGCACAAGGAAGCACACTGGCAACCAATGCAGCTCACATAGTAATTGTATTTTGTGTGTCAAATATCTGACACCATTTACTACCCATGCAACTGCATTCAGTACCAGTTGAAGCTTCTGAATGCTCTTCAAGGGCAGCTCCATGTAAAGTGCATTGCAATAATCCAGATGGGAGGTTACAAGGGCATGAGTGACTGTGAGCAAAACCTCTCAGTCCAGGAATGGAAGCAACTGGCACCTGACTGAAGGTGTGCAAAGGCCTTCCTAGCCACGGCTGCCACCTGCTCTTCAAGGAGGTGGACGAGGACCCCTAGATTGTGCACCGGGTCCATCTGGGGCAGTGCCACCCCATTCAGGACCAATGATGGAAAAACCTTGTCACCAGAAGGCCCACATACCCAAAGCCACTCAGTCTTGCTTGGGGTGAGTCGAAGCCCATTGCACCCTATCCAGGCAATGGGACAGGACATCCAAGGCATCACTCAGGTGGCCCAAGGTAGAGATAGAAAGCTGGGTATCATCAGCATACTGATGATACCTCACCCCAAACTGTTGGATCACCTCCCCCAGGGGCCTCATGTAGATGTTAAATAGGAGTTTGTGGGGACCCTATTGGGGGGAACCCTTGTCCCCAGTTGTCTCTGCCTATCCAATTTGGTCCAGGAGGGTGGGTGCACTCTGGGTTCTGTTGATTAAGCAGTGTCATTGTACTCTGTTACAGCACCTGCCTTCTGGAGTGATCTCCCCACTCCCCGCCCCAAGTGTTCATGCAGCTCCCACTGCTGTGATGCTCTGGAAGTTACTCAAAACATGGTTCCACAGGGTAGCTGTGGAACCCCCTTTACTTACGTTTGGTCTTTGGCTACATGATTTGTCCTTCTGCTTGGCCATGATCTTTTTTCTATGTATTGCTTTTCTTTTATATATGCAAACCACCCAGAGTCATCAAGGATTTGTGTGGCCTCACAACTGGATTAAAAAAAAAATGCTAAAAGGGAGGGGCTTTGATCGTACTGCTGCAAATGCCATCTTGCCTTTTTTGACTCACCCCCGTGGATGCCACTGGGCTTGCGCATGGCCAGCAATGTTTGTTTTGGGAAGCAGAGTGACAGGAGGCTTACCTGGTGAATTGACATTGCCTGGTGGAACAGGCAGAATGGAGGAAGAGCTTTAGGGCACGATGAATCCCTACCGCATACCTGAACCCCTAGCAAGACAGCCTAGAATTGTGGAGAATCCCAAAGACCTCAAATTAAAAAAAAAATCCTATTCAGATCACTTGTTGTTCTGCAAGTGTTCAGGTATTGAGTGGCAATGCAAGACTCCCTGAAGGTCAAAGAGAGGCAGAGAAGACAGTCCTCAGTGAAACTGCATTTGAAAATTAGGAGCTTTGGGTGTGCTGCAGAGGTGGTCTCAGTCTCAGTTAACAGTTAGTATGGCCATGACCCTTGTGATACTGTGCTACTCATGATACAAGTTGATATGAATCATGCTAAATCAGAACTGGCAACAAATTGGGAGATGTCCTGTTGTGCCACCATGAAGGTCCAACCTGGGACCTGACTGGGTGACTCTCTCAGCCCAGCCTCCCTCACAGTGGGTTGGTGTTGGGAAGACATGAAGTTAGGGAGGTCAACATGTAAGCCACCTTGTGCTTCTGGAGAAAAGGTGGGATGTAAAGGTAGGTGGGACATAATGGCAGGATATAAAGTTAACAAACAAATATATGGACCACCCTGAAGGAATCCAGGTGAGGCATTTTCTCCCACTTTAAAAGTGGGTCAGCTCCGGACTTCCGGTGGGGACATGACAGACTGAACAGCTGTGCCCATGTGCTCTACGGGCAAAACTGACAACATGGCAGTTTTTTCAGGCTCAGGCAGGTTTTTCCTGAAGCCCAGGAGTGTTTTTCCAGGAAAGGAAATCACTCAGAATCATCCCATCTGTCCTCCAGATGGCTGCTTGCAGCCAGAAGATCACAAACAGCATTTGCACTCATCTGGTAAGAGCTAGCCAGGTGGCTGGGATGTCATTATTTCCAAGCTGCGCTGTAGCCTTAAAGGGACACTAAGACCTGCCACCCCATTTCTAAATCACCCAATTTATATATTTTTAAGTATATGTACCCTAAGAGAGGCTTTCTACAGCAAGGAGAAGCAGGCTGTCTTGGGATTACTTTTGGGATTAATTTTTAAAAATTCTTTTTAAAATTTGGCTTGTTTTCCATCCAAATATTTAGGAGGATTGAGATTAATAAGTGTCTCCCTGTTATTATTATTTTTGTACTAAATTTGAAGAAACTAGCATTTTCCTACACGTTGAATCAGCTGTTTTGAACTTTCTGTTTTCTGCTTCTACTTTCCCTGGGGAACTGTCTGCACATCTCACTTTCATTTATGTAAACACATTTCAGAATTCTTTCATATCTTTGACTTTCGCTATTAAGCTCCTAGGGGGCACCATAATCTACTGCTTGAGACATGGAGGACCTTAAACAGACTTTCTCTGACTTCCATCAAGATTTTAAGCAGATTCTTTCTGATTCTTACCAAGTTTTTATGCAAGGCATTCAGGACATTGTAGAAAATATGACCTTTAAAATGTCTCATCTGGTTGAGGATATTGTGGATGAAACTGGAATTTAACAGTGACAGGAATGTCTCTTTGACTTTTGCTGACATGTTGGATGAAGATTGGATAGTTGAGTTGAAGAAATTAAAGGGGGAGATCGAGTTGCAAGCCATAAGTGAAATGGATCTTTTGATGGAGTGCCTTGGAAAAGAAGGGGTTATTATGTATGGGAGGTTTCCTGAAGTGAAATTGGAGTTTTTGAGGGGAGCAGTTGGGCTGTTTGATTTCTTTAAGAAAAAAGCTCTGTGTGTATTGTTGTTGTTGTTAGTTGCCATCAAGTCATTTACAACTCATGGTGATGCTAAATATTACAGAACGAAATGCTGTATAAGGGTTTAAGAATATTTAACTGGATTGCTTTAAGGGTTTGACTTCATAAAGATAGATTTCATTTATCTTTAATGATTTGAATTAAGATTATTAAGGTATAATAAAAAATAATGTCTGGTTTTTCTGATTAAGATTATTAAAATTATTATATCCCTTATTTCGATCCAGGGACTCTGGAGGTGTAGGGTTGGAGGCACCTGGGCCTAGAAACTCTGGTGGCTGTAGGGTGGGTTATACTATTGAGGTGGTGATGGGCCAGGGATGTTATGATGGGAACCGGAGGGCAAGCCAGCTTAGGGGAAGATGCCCCTGGTATTCATTACTGGTGGTGTGTTCTGGCCCTCCAGGTTCATACCCAGGCCCTGGACAGCAGATCCTTGAGGTCCCTGGTCCCTGTCTGCTGCTTGTTAATGCCAGGTCATTCAACAACAAGGCCCTGCTAATATGTGATTTGATCATAGAGGAGGGGGCAGACCTTGCGTGTATTACTGGGACCTGGCTGGGCCCAGAAGGAGGGGTACCCCTTTCAGAGATGTGCCTGGCCAGGTTTCATTTATGGCCCAGCCAAGACACCAGGGTAGGGGAAGTGGGGTGGCAGTTGTCATCTCAGAGTCTCTAGTGGCCTTCAGGGGCACTGCTCCACAATTGGCCGGTTGTGAGACCCTGTTTTTCAAGTTGGGTTCCCGAGAACAGTTGGGAATGTTGCTACTGTACCAGCCTCCCTGCTGGATAGCAACCTCCCTGCCTGAGCTGTTGGAGGGCAACTTGGGGCTGGCGGTGGAGTTCCCCAAACTTATGGTTCTGGGGGACTTCAATTTGCCATCCCTGGGGCATGCCTCAGAAGCGGCTCGAGAGTACATGGCCATCATGGTGGCTATGGGCCTGTCTCGGATTATTCAGGACCTGACTTGGGACAGTGGCCTCACACCGGACTTGGTTTTCTTTTCGGAGCAGTGGCAATGTGATCTGGGGGGAGAGTTAGATCTGTCCCTGTTGTCATGGTCAGATCACACCCTGATGGCCCTGAGATTCTCTTATGCTGCCCCACTCCACAGGGAGGCAGGACCCATTCGATTGGTGTGCCCCCGGCAACTGATGGACCCAGTGGGTTTTCAGAAGGAGCTGGGGGTTATACCTGAGGATCTACTACACGGTCCAGCAGAGGTCCTAGCCGCAACCTGGAATAGGGAGGCGGCTGGGGCCTTGGACAGGATCGCTCCTGTGCAACCTTTCTTGCCCCATCCAACCCGACACTCCCTGTGGTTTATGGAGGAGTTGAGGGTTTTGAAGAGAGTTAAGAGACATCTAGAGCACCGCTGGATGAAGACAAAGACCAAATCCGACTGAACACAAGCTAGAGCCGCTATTAAGGCCTACCTTGTGGCAGTAAGAGTGGTGAAACATCAATATTACTCTGATCTTATTGCGTCCACAGAATGCCATCTGGCGGCCCAGTTTAAAATCACTCATTCCCTTTTTGGGGAAGGTGAGCCCAGTGACTCAACTACAGGGGATATCCTGCAGATGCTGAGTTTTCCGAGCATCTGCAGGATAAAATAGCTCAGATCCTTTCTAAGTTGGACTCCAAGCATGAGGCACAGTCTGAGGAGATACCAAGGGAATGTACTTAACCAGTTATCTGGGAACAGTTTGATCCTGTTGGACCTGAGGAAGTGGACAGGATCCTCTGGACTGTCAATGCTACTACTTGTCATCTAGACCCATGACCTTCCTGGCTGGTGAAGACAGCCCGGGAGGTGACATGTGGCTGGGCCCAGATGATGGTTAATACATCCTTGGGAGAGGGAATGTTCCCAGCTGCCTTTAAGGAGGCGCTGGTGCACCTCCTCATCAAGAAACAATCCCTGGACCCTACTGTGTTAGATAATTTTTGTCCGGTCTCTCACCTCCCTTTTTTGGGGAAGGTGGTTGAGAAGTGGTGGCGTTGCAGCTCCAGAGGATGATGGAGGAAATGGATTATCTAGACCCCTTTCAGTCAGGTTTCAGGCCCAGTTATGGGATAGAGACTGCATTGGTCATACTTATGGATGATCTCTGGTGGGAGTGGGATGGTGGCAGTGCATCCATCCACGCTTTTCTTAACCTCTCAACGGCTTTTGATACCATCGACCATGGTATCCTTTTGGGGTGGCTCAGGGAGTTGGGGGCGGGCGGTGTGGTTCTGTGCTGGTTGACCTCCAGGGCCAGTTCCAATTGGTGTTGATAGGGAGCAAGAGATCTGACCCTCGGCCCCTCCATTGTGGGGTGCCACAGGGCTTGGTACTCTCTCCGCTCCTTTTCAACATCTACATGAAACTGCTGGGTGAGATCATCTGTCACCATGGGATGAGGTATCATCAATACGCTGATGATACTCAATTGTACATCTCCATCCCGGGTGAGGTAAGTGATGCTGTGACCACCCTTTCCAGGTTCCTGGGGTCTGTGGGGGCCTGGATGGGGAACAACAGGCTTCAGCTGAACCCTGGTAAGATGGAATGGCTGTGGGTTAATGGCTCTTCCGTATGTGGGAAATTGTCATCTCTAGTTCTGGATGGGGTTGCACTGCCCCAGATAGACCTGTTGCATAACTTGGGAGTCCTTCTGGACTCACGACTCCTGCTCGAAGAGCAAGTGGCAGTCATGGCCAGGAGGGCCTTTGCACAAGTCCATGTTGTGTGCCAGTTATGCCCTTTCCTGGATCGGGAGGCCCTTCAAACAGTCACTCTTGCCCTTGTTATCTCCCACATAGACTATTGCAATGCATTCTACATGGAGCTACCCTTGAAGTATATCTGAAAGCTACAGCTGGTCCAGAATGTGGCCGCATGGGCAATTCTTGGTGCCCCAAGATTGGCGCATGTAACACTCTTGATGTGCGAGCTGCATTGGGTACCAGTTTGCTACCAGGTCCAATTCAAGGTGTTGGTTATTACCTTTAAAGCCCTCCATGGCATGGGTCCAGGTTACCTGAGGGACTATCTCATCCCCATTATATCAACCCGTCCCACCCAATCATGCAGAGAGGGAATGTTATGGACCCCATCAGCTAAAGAACTCCAGTTGGTGGGGTCCAGGAAGTGGGTCTTCTCTGCAGTGGCACCCACCCTTTGGAACATTCTGCCACTGGAGGTCAGGCTAGCCCCATCCCTTTTGATCTTCCAGATGTCCCTGAAGACCTGGCTCTGCTGCTGTGCTTCAGGTGGGGGGGGGGTAGTCATTCTTGGGGATGGCTGGCAGCTTAGAGTGCTCCCCCTGTATTATGATCTTTTGTAGCCATCTGGATTTTTATCTTCTATTTTCATTTTTATATTGTATTGTATTATATTATGTTTTATTATGACTACTGTTTTTAATTTTTAACTGACTAATGTATTGTAAAGCCCTCAGAGTCCCTCCTCAGGGGGAGATGGGCGTTAGTATAAATCTGATAAATAAATAAATAAATAAAATCGCTGTATTAGCATGTATAATGGTACACAGTTTATACTTTTTTTTAGTTTGATCTTTATTATAGTAGACAAGAATGTATAGAATAGTAGTAGGAAGGAAATAACTAAATGAATGTTATCTTTAGGGGGGAAGTTGATTAGGAGGTTTATATATGTATATTCTTTTCTCTTTTAATATAAGGGGAGGGAGCAACTATACTCAGTGATTTTTATAATGTGCCAATAGTATGATTTATAGAAATAATGTGATCTTGGTTTAATACAGAGTAAGAGACTGATTATGGAAAATTGTTGTATATCCTTGCTGTTAAAAGTCAGAAGTCACCCCTTTTTGTAATTTTTAAAAAATTTCTCTTGTGTTTCTACATCTTTTTAGTTTTTTTTTATTTTTCTCTTGGTAGTTTTTTGTTTTTCTGTAGTTTTTATCTTTGCTTGAAATTTAATAAAATTCTTATAAAAAAAAATAGTGGGTCAGGTCCAATACTGATTATTATTGTACTTTTTAGCCCAGAGGTTTCCAAAATCAGCTTACAAGATCAGTAGCATCACCCTTCCTCATCTCAGAGCTATAAGCTAAAACACACATTATACAAGAAAAGTGTGTGGAGAGGGGAGAGAAGAAGTACTCTGGGTCCTTTACGCTGTTTGCAACTCCAGCTTGCAGGTCAAGAAGCGTCAGGGTACGTTAGCAACAGCCAAACGCAGCTGGATCCCTCTTCCAGCAGACTGCAGGTGAATGGGGTGGCTGGGGCTTGATGGTATTGTGGAGGTGGGGAACGGGAATTCTGCCGAACTCATGGACATGCCTGGTTTCTCATCTAAAGCCTGTTTGAGCAGAAGAGGTGAACACCAGGAAGCTTTACATTTTTCTTCGTATTGGACTGGTATCTGTGTTCCCTTCTCCCTCTCTCCTTGTCTCAAAATTCTGTCCCTTGAAAGCCAAAAGCCTGAAGCTTTGCTCCCTGCTGCAGGTTTTATGCTTGTCTGTTCCTAGACTGGAAGCATCATCCAAGTATTGGGGTTCTTACAGGGACAAAACAGAGCATCCTTCAAAGGGAAGTTGGTAAGCAGACCAGAGTGCAAGTGAATCTTCCTTTCCTAGAATCTTTCTAGGCAGAGGATTAAGCTGGCATGCAGCTCATGCACAATTTCTATCCTGGATTACACTGGATACTAGTACATGTCAAGAAGGCTTGTGCATGGACAAATGCTTAAAACATTTGAAGGAACATGTAGCCAGTCCCAATCACTTGCTCCCAAAGCTAGCTAATATACCCTGAAAAGGAGCACCCTTAAGAATGTATTTTCTTTCTCATTCCTGCAGATAAACAAGGCTTTGTTGCTTGCTCTGATACAGGAAGTTCCCATTTCCTTTGTCAGAGAACTGCTGAGCTGCCTAAAGGGCAATGATGAATATGCTCTTGTGATGGACACTGTCCCATCAATCACCCGCGAGAGCTCATGAATAAGGAAGATGTGAAAAAGCTCAAAGTCCTCCAGAGAAGATGGCTTAATACAGTGTTTTCCCTGGTTGAGAACATTTGCTAAACAGAACACCCAAGAGTACAAACTTTGATTACTAATTTCCTGTGCCTTGGGCACAGAGCTCATGGCTGCTGCCTCCTTCAGCAACTGGAGGATGGAGAGGAAAAATTGAACTCCTACTGTCTCTGATACCTTAGTGCCTGCCTAGTGCAAAATTAAATCTCAAAATACTAATCTAGAAAAGCATCAGTGATCAGAGGTAGCAGATTACCTTAAACATACTTCAGCACTGCTGCAGTATAGAAAGCCAACCCTGGTGCTACCAGACTAATATGTTTGCCCTCTATGCTCTAGTACTAAGGGGATTACACAGGGGCAAGATGAGGAAGAATCACCCCAAGTTTGGAAGTCATGACTTAAGCTACAGATGACTTGCAAATAAAAATATCCATGGGGTGGGTAATTACTCATAGCAAAATGATGAGCTGCCAACTTGATTTTGGTCTCCTTGAGTAGTCATAGAGTTTAGTAACCTCAGAACAGAAGGAATGCAAGATCAAATGTTGAATTCTATTCCTGTTTATTTGAACTATAGATCGCTTCTTTATTCTTCAAATCAAATCCAAAGAGTTTGTTCCTCATTTGCAAGGCCTGGTGCTGCTCTAGAGGCCAATGTGGGCATTTTAGCATCCTCTGTCCAGAACAACACTCTCTTCCTACATTGGCTCACTGTGGTGGCTTTACATCCCTAAAGAACAGCATCTCTGTCCAGGTGGCAAGGGGAAAACTGAAAGCCTGGACCAAATACTGCTGCACCACTTCTTTTATAGAGATAGTGTCAGGGTCAGTCTCGCTTCGCAATAAGACACAGACTCACTTAATGGGTATTAAGGATTTCTGGTTTATTGGAATGATGGCTGACAGAGCGACATAAAAACGGGAACCCCAAAAAATTTTTTTACCTAGCACCTATCCAACAAGCGTGTGAGGGACCCAGCTAGGTATGGAAACCCATTAAGTGAGTCTGTGTCTATTGCGAAGCGAGACTGACCCTGACAGATAGAGTTTGCATGCACTTCCCAATTCCCATTCAATATTTAGGCAGAACTGGGGATGGCTACCTTAGTCTCCTATCAGCTGATGAGGATATGGAGATTTTATGTGGTGTAGCCAGGTTCGGTACACTGGCTATGATGAAGCATAAATAATTGCTCCAAGTGGAATAAGTTTGAGCATTGTTTTATGTTAACATAACTTTACATATGTTTTGTATATTTTTAAGTTATATTATTGTTTAATTTTGATGTATCCATTTTATTACTATTTTATTTTTAAGTTACTGTAATCTGAGCTAAACTAACATTCTCTTCCTGCAACTTCAAAGCAAACAGATAAGGGTTTTCTCTAAAACTGGTGTCTTCCTGCTGAGCAAAGCTCCTTTGGAGTGCAGTATGAGAATAAATGAGCCTAGCATGCTCTGCAAGATCAATTAGGATAGTGTTTTTCAAGAAACCAGAACTGGCCCTGTCTTTTCAGGCCATGGTGCCACCTTAGGAAACATGCAGAAGATTGCTTGCTTGAAATTGCTCAGCAGATTGCAAACAGAGCTGTGAGAAACATGAGCTACTCCCAGACTAGCCTGCTGGTATGGCACTCATCCCCATTGTAAGGATGACAAAATTCTCTTCCGAGCACTTGAGGGGTTCTGGCTTCAGGAACACAAATGCATGGGAGCTCACTAGCTCAGCTGTTGACTCTCCTCCTCTGGAGGTCTTGTGTGTGGTTACTTGACTTACCCAGCGTAGGATTTTCAGACAACAGTGGTTCCCACATTTAATTATTATTTAATTATTTAAAGGACTTATAATCAAAATGACTCTGAGAGATGTACAATTACCTGAATTAGTAATTTCAGTTAAAAACAGAAAAGATAAATAGAATAAATATGGCATCATCAACAACATAATCACAGTAAAACCTAAAAACTGCAAATCATAATACAATAACACATACACCTGGCATCTAAGCATTCCAAATAACCCTTTTTAACCATATTGTGAACTTCCCATGTTTTCCAAGCTAGCAAACTTTCTTGGGTTGCAGGAGAGTCTGCGGCATATCGTAAAAAAGGATGGTGGCCACGATGGTGCAGTCAAAGTTTCACTATGAGTGGTGCACATGCAGCACAGATAAGAACAGGTGGAGTTTCAATCATACCATTCCAACTGCCATCTTGACTTTTTTGACCATACTCTGCAGACACCCCTGTTGGGATGCTCGAAGTACCAGCAACCACAACCCTTTGGCCAAACGTTATCCCCATCCTTCTTCTCCAGTGACAACTAGATGGTGTGTATTTTTCCTGATGGCTAAGCTATTCTGACTTTCAGTTGCATTTCTCAACTTCAATTCCCTTCAGTTGCTCCTCAATTTGCTGAAGTCATCGTAATCAAAGCTCTGCAGTCAGCTCAACACTGGGAACTTAAACTTTTCAGAGCAAGTAATATCATCTACCTGTATTTTCTTTTTTTTAAAAAAAGAGAACGAGCCCTTAAAATGGTTAATCACCCTTCTTTCATCCAATCCTGGTCTTTTTGTCCATGATGCCCATGCCAAAACCTGACATTAAAAATCCAATTTAAAAAGGGTGAAAAGAAGCCACAGGTACACACAGTGGCAGAGAGGAAAATGGCATTAAAAGAACAATTCTGAGCAGGTCACCATGGCTTATGATAAACCCTGCTTGTTCCTGTTCTCTGATTGTGTCCTTTTATTTCAAACAAACTCCTGCTTGAGATACTACATTGTCCCTGGGGCTTGGAGAGAGTTTATGGGAACTTTGGTCTTGGTTAACTACCAGAACAAAGCAAATTCCTTTGCTTCCTTGTTTTGAATTAAAGAGAGGTGGGAACCCAACATGGATTTATGCTTTGCATTTGTTGCTGTAATGGCCAGCTCTTCCCATTTCTTTCCCACTTGTCTAGTCTTTAAAAATTGCTCAAATACCCCTTAGAAGATCAGGCAAGGACTCTGTTTTAAAACTTACTTTCTGCTCCTTGTTTATACAGATAATAGCAAACGCGACTCTTGCCACACCTGGATGATGTAACTAAAATGCCGTAATGGAGTACCACCCAGGAGCCTTGTGTGAGAAAAACAGGGCTGTCCAACCCTCCATGAACATATTTAGGGTTTTAGAAAAGAGGAAGCAAATTTAACCTGTGGCTTTTGGGACCCTCTGGATGACTATCTTTGGGGACAGATTTGGAAGAGAACTCTGCTCCCCTCCCCACAAATAAACCTGGAGGGGCAAGCCTGACCCATGGAATTTTTTAGAAATCATAGAGAACATTTATCTGAAGCTAAAAGAAAGAACATTTCTATCAATCTAAAAAAGAAATTTTAAGTTAGGGACTGACTATGTGCTTTGAATTCCTAATTTTGACATTACCCATTAGCTTGCTGCTCTTTCAGACACTCTGTTCTCCCAAGGTGGCTTCAATAAAGATCCTAAAAGAAGAGAAAATGGGAAAGTATGCTGCACAGCTTCAGCCACCCTGGAGGGTATCTCAGAGGGCATCCATTCGGCTACGGATCCGCCCCACAGCAACCTTGCTGTGAATATGGGTGAAGGTCCCTTTCCCTGACTTCTGACCAGATGTACATCTTTTGGAATGCCTCCTGCCTTGCCCAGGGATGGGGGGATGCATCGAGAAACCTTTGGATCCCTTTGGCAGAGTTTTATTCTTTCCCACTCTGTGAACCATGGCAAGCTGGCTTGCCTAAGAGGGTGCAGATTAGAAATGTGAGAAATGCAGACATAGTTCTACTCATAGTTCACCCCTACTCAAAGTGGTCCAAGTAACTGTACCCCAAAGGACCACAACCATGTTTGGTATAAAATTTGGGGGGAACTGAATAGAGAAAGTGTCTAGCTTCAGATACCTAGGGGTAGTTGTGCATGCCACTGGATCTAGGAAACCTCACTTTTATTATGCAGCTGATTCTGGACAAAAAGCAGCCAGTGCCATTTTAAACTTTTTCTGGAGTAAATGAGGACACTATATTCCAGCAGCAATTAAGCTCTTCCAGGTGAAGACATTAGCCCAGCTCCTCTACGGTTTCTGTGTTGGTGCTCCAACTTCATGCATTACACGTCTGGAAAGAGTGCAGTCAAAATTTATTAGAGCAGTATTACAAATGCCCAAATGTGTGTCAAACGCTGTCAGGCTCTGCCTGCTACTAAATAAGATACAGATGCTAATTTAAGGAAATCAGGTTCTGGGTTTATTAATAGTATAGTGCATGCCTAGTTAAAGCTGAGAGTGGAGGGAGCACGCCGGTGCGGGGTTTAAATAGGGTCAGAGCCCCTTCCTCATTGGTTATGCAATCCCCGAACCCCGGATGTCTCGCTTGCTGGTGGGTGAGGGGTCGCGAGGCTTCTGCCGGTGCTCTGGGCATCTGCGTAATCTTCCTCCTCCGGCCGGTGATGGCTTATTGCTGGGTGATAATGTTTGGCGATTCTTTGGAGAGTCCCGTGTGTGCTTTGGATCGGGCATTGCCGGTGTCAGCCTTTGTTACCAGGTATCGTTTGATAGGATCTTTACTTAAAGTCATTATGTCGTTGCCAGAGTTTTTATGCTTTTCTTTTGTTAGTCATTTACGGGTCCTTTGCCCCATTTCCCTGCATTGTTGTGAGTGTCATTGTGCTGACACAATCAGTGCAACGGTGCTCATGACATGCCACCCCCCTTTCGCATGGTTAACCCGTGGGTTTGTTGGGGTAAGCCGTGTGAAATGCGCGAATCAGGTCTGGGGCCTGGACGTGTCGGGCGGCAACCCATTCCGGGTGGGGAAAGTGTTTCCACTTCATCAGGTAGTGTAGGGTGCCCCTCCTCCGGCGTGAATCGAGTACCTCTTTTACCTCAAAGTGTTGTTGCCCGTCTATCATCACTGGGGGGGTGGGGGCGTGCTTGGATGCCATCGGGAGGGGCTTGCCGGTTTTAGAAGGCTACAGTGAAAAACCGGGTGAAGTCTCTTTAAGTTGTGCGGCAGGTCTAGGCGTATTGTGATCGGGTTAACTATTTGTGTTACCCGGAATGGCCCAATGTCCTTGGGGCCCAATTTCTTTGAGGGTTGGGGTGATTTTATGAATTTTGTAGAGAGATAGACCATATCTCCTACCTGGAATGTTGGTTGCTGCTGCCAGTGCTTGTCTGCCTGTTCTTTGTAGGCTGATTGTGCGTCTTTCGGTGCCGCTATGATTACTGGCCACGATTCAGCTATCTTCTGTCCCCAGTCACCTGCGCTCGTTGGCGGGGCCGGGGGCTGTGGTAGCTCCGGGATTGGGATGAATTCGTGGCCCGATACCACCTTGAATGGGGTTTTCCCCGTGCTCGTGTGAATGGCGTTATTGTAAGTGGCTTCTGCGAATGGGAGGAGATCCACCCAGTTGTCCTGGTGGTAATTTATGTACGAGCAGAGGAATTGTTCGAGCATGGCGTTTAGGACCTCCATGGCGCCGTCCATCTGGGGATGCCAGGCTGTGGATAGGGCTTGTCGGGTCCCAATGAGTTTTAAAAAGGCCCGCCAGAACTTTGAGGTGAATTGTGTCCCTCTGTCAGTCACCACGCATACAGGACATCCGTGTAACCTGTACACGTGTACTAGGAAGAGTTTGGCCAGCTGCTGGGCAGACGGGATCGCTGTGCAGGGGATGAAGTGCGCCTGTTTCGAAAAGTAGTCTTTCACCACCCAAATGGCTGTTTTCTTTTGGCTGGGTGGTAGATCGACTATGAAATCCATGGAGATCTCCTCCCATGGCCGGGAGGGCTCCGCCACCACTTGTAGCAGTCCCGGTGGTTTTCCCGGTGTCCGTTTGGCCATCGCGCACACCGGGCAGGATGCCACGTATGCCTTGACGTCCCGTCTCAGGGAGGGCCACCAGAACTGTCTACGTGTTAGATGTAGCGTCTTTAGAAATCTGAAGTGTCCTGTCTGCTTGCTGTCGTGAGATCTTTTGAGGATCTCCCGGCGCTGTGCTTCCGGGACGTATAGTCTGCCTTCCCCCCATGCTAAGTCGTGCTCTATTGTTACCTTGTCGGGGTTGGCTAGGAGCCAGGGGTCGGATTTGAGAGCGGTGGTGAAGTCTGTGCATATCCCCCCTGGTAGCTGCGGCCGGCGCCGTCTGTTGGCTGGTTGGTTTGTCGTTGGTTGCGTCGTGGGGGTGGTCTGTCTCCATGTGCTGCTCCTGGTGGTTGCTGCCATTCCCAGCTGGGAGGTGGATAGTACTGTCCCTACCATGTCTGGGATGGGCTCCTCATCTTGGGGCAGTCTGGAGAGGGTGTCAGCCAGGAAGTTCTTCTTGCCCAGTATGAACTTCAATTGGAATTTAAACCAGCTGAAGAACTGAGCCCATCTCACCTGTTTAGGGCTGAGGTGTCTGGGCATTTGCAGGGCCTCTAGGTTCCGGTGGTCCATCCAGACCTCGAACGGGTGGGTGGCCCCCTCCAGTAGGTGCCTCCACGTTTCCAGTGCTGTTTTCACTGCGAACGCCTCCTTCTCCCATATGTGCCAGCGCCTTTCTGTCTCTGAGAATTTTTTCGACAGGTAGGCGCATGGCTTTAGTATTCCTGTGGGGTCTTTTTGCAGCAGTATGGCCCCCAGGGAGAAGTCGGAGGCATCGGCTTGGACCATGAATGGCCGTTCTGGGTCCGAGTGTGCGAGGATTGGCTCCATTGTGAACAGCGCTTTCAGCTTGTCAAACGCTGCCTGACAGGCGGGCATCCAATTTAGTAGCGCCCCTGGGTGCTTGACCCGCCTTGTTTCTCCGACCCCTTTCGTTTTGAGTAGGGCTGTTAGGGGTAGGGCTGTCTCCGCGAACCCCCTGGTGAAGGACCTGTAAAAGTTCATGAAGCCGAGGAAGCTTTGTAACTGGCACCTGTTGCGTGGGCATTCCCAGTTCAGAACTGCCTCGACTTTTGCGGGGTCCATTTCCACGCCTTCTCCGGAGATCCAGTAACCTAGGTAGTCCAAGCGTGCTTTATGGAACTCGCACTTGGACAATTTGGTGTAGAGTTTAGCCCTCCTTAGTTTGTCGAGGACTTGTCTGACCAGCCGTTCGTGTTCTTCCTGGGTCTTCGTGTAGATGAGGACGTCATCGATGTACACTAGCACCCCTTTGAATAGGTGTTCATGTAGCACCTTGTTTATGAGTTGCATGAACACCCCCGGGGCCCCTGCTAGCCCAAATAGCAGTACCTTGTATTGAAAGGCGCCGAGGGGACAGTTGAAGGCTGTTTTCCACTCGTCCCCCGCCTTGATTCAGATTCTGTAGTACGCCTCACGGAGGTCGAGTTTGGAGAATACTCGCCCCGTTGACAGGTGGGCGAGCATGTCTTTTACGAGGGGCAGGGGGTATTTATTGGAGAGGGATGCGGCATTGAGCCCCCGGTAGTCAGTACAAAGCCGTAGGGTGCTGTCCTTTTTTTCTCTGAAAAGGATGGGTGCTCCGACGGGCGAGTTCGCCGGCTCTATGAAACCTCTGGCCAGGTTTTTGTCGAGGAACTCTCGGAGGGTTGCCAGCTCCTTCTGGGTCATGGGGTATATCTTTGGTTTGGGTAAGGGGACGTCAGGGAGTAGTTCAATTGTGCAGTCCGTCTTGCGGTGGGGTGGTAGTTGGTCCGCCTCCTCCTCTCCGAAGACCTCTGCGAAATCGGCATGCTGCTCCGGTAGTTCTTCTGGGGTTGGGTCGGTGTTTTGGGCGACCACCTCCGCCCTCCCCTCTGTCGGGGTGGGTATCGTCTTCGGTGCTGGAGCTTGGTATGTGCCATCGCTGAATTGGATGGTCCGTTTCCTCCAGTCTATGCGTGGGTTGTTTTTTGCTAGCCACGGTATGCCCAACCCTATGATGGGTTTCCCTATTTGGGTCACCACAAAGGAGATCTGTTCATTGTGGGTGCCCATTTTGAGGGAGACTGTCTCAGTCTGCTGGGTGGCTGGTCTCCCCCCCACTGTTGAGCCGTCCAATTGGTGGAATGCCAGCGGTTCGGGGAGAGGTTGGCACGGCAGGGTGAGTTTTGCCACGAGGTCCGGATGGATCAGGTTCCTTGAGCACCCAGAGTCCACTAGTGCTTCAGCTGTGGTGGCTCTGGGGCCGTAGGTGAGCCTGGTGGTCCCTGTTAGGATGTAGTTGTCCTCGCTCTTGCTGTGGCTCTTGTGCCCCTTTTGTACCACCTGCCCCGTGGCGCGGTTTAGTGCAGGTGGGGAGCATTTCCCGCCGGCTGCTCCTGGGCCCCGCTGTCGTCCCCCATGAGGTAGGCGTTCTCTTCCTCGTCAAGGGTGGCTGCCGCTCCTCTCAGGCGCCGGGGTGGGGGTGGGGTATTTGGGTTTGCGCAGCGGTTTCGTTGCTGGTTTGGGTGTGTGGTCTGGCACTCTGCTTGCGGTGCACTCTGCCACTCTGTGCCCAAACTTACCGCATTTTGCGCACGGCTCTCGCCTGAATCTGCGCTGTTGGCTCGTTTGCCAAGTTGTGCCGGGTTGAGGTCTCGTGTTTGGTGGTGCTTTGTTTTCTGCCATTGTCATTAGGAACGTGCGATGTGCATGTTCCACTTTGCCCGCTAAGCAGATCCATCCCTGCAGCGAAGCTGGGTCGTCCCGGTATAGTGCCCATTGTAGCACTTCTCGGTTGAGGCCCCGTTTGAAGATGTCAATTAGGGTAGCCTCGGACCACTCATCGATTTTCCCTGCGAGGGTTTTAAAATCCAGGGCATAATCGGCTACTGTTCTCTTGCCCTGTTTCAGTGCTTGCAGTGCGCACTTAGCCCTCTCTTTCGCCAGCGGGTCTTCGAAATGGTACCTCAATGCGGCGATGAAGTTGTGGAAGTTTGCTAGGGCAGGGGAGTTGGAGTCGTACATCTGTACATACCAGTCCGCCGCCCTGTCTTGCAGTTTGATGGCTACCGCTGAGATTTTCTCCCCTTTGGAGTCAAAGTATTGTCCGTAGCGGGCCATGTATTCCCTGGCATTGGTAATGAAGAAAGATAGCTTTGTGGGGTTCCCATCGAAGGTTGCTGAAAAGTCTCTTGGGAACCTTACATGCTGTGGGTCTCCCCCCCATGCGTTTTGCCGCATGCCCCCCCCCCCGGCGTGGGTGCACCCGTCGCCGTGACTGGCTTCCGAGTTTGGCCCCTTCCGCTCGGGGTCTGGTTTGGGGTGGGTCCTGGCATTGGTGTCGGCTTATAGTGTTAGTTGTTTACTAGGGACTGTAGCATGGCTGTCAGGTCCCGTAGTTGGGCTTCCATGGCTGTGAGCCTGGCTTGCGTGTCTCTGTCTGCTGCCTGCGTTGTTGTCGGGAATGGGCCGGTTGGCGTTTTGGGGTAGATGAGCCTCCAATTGGGGTAGGGTGGGTCCATCTGGTAGTCTACCCCATCGGCCCAGTAACAGCATGGTTGGCCTGCACCCACGTCCTCCGTTGCGCTTCTGGTGACTGGGCTGGCACTCCGTGCCTGGAACTGGGGTGCATTGTGGACCGGGAGGGTCCCCAGGGCTTCTGTGGGGGTCGTTGTCTCTGGCCATTGCAGGTTCGCCTCCGCCCCTTGCGGGGTCTGGGACTGGAGGTCTGGGTGGGCAGGGCAGGTGTCCGTGGCTCCTGGAAGGTACATTGGCCCCTGCCGTCGTTGGGTCGCCTCTGCCGCTTGTCGGCTGCCTTGTCCGTCGGGATTGCGGGTTGCCGGCTCCATCGGGTTCCCCGGTCTTGCCTCTCGCCATCTGGTTCCTCCTGCGGTGCATTTCTGTCCGGTGGGGCTTGGCGAGGTTGATTTTTAAGACTCTCAGCTTTCTGTCAGGCTCTGCCTGCTACTAAATAAGACACAGACACTAATTTAAGGAAATCAGGTTCTGGGTTTATTAATAGTATAGTGCATGCCTAGTTAAAGCTGAGAGTGGAGGGAGCGCGCCGGTGCGGGGTTTAAATAGCCCACGCTGGTCAGCGCCCCTTCCTCATTGGTTATGCAATCCCTGAACCCCGGATGTCTCACTCGCTGGTGGGTGAGGGGTCGCAAGGCTTCTGCCGGTGCTCCGGGCGTCTGTGTAATCTTCCTCCTCCGGCCGGTGATGGCTTATTGCTGGGTGATAATCTTCGGCGATTCTTTGGAGAGTCCCATGTGTGCTTTGGATCGGGCGTTGCCGGTGTCAGCCTTTGTTACCAGGTATCGTTTGATGGGATCTTTACTTAAAGTCGTTATGTCATTGCTGGAGTTTTTATGCTTTTCTTTTGTTAGTCATTTACGTGTCCTTTGCCCCATTTCCCTGCATTGTTGTGAGTGTCGTTGTGCTGACGCAATCAATGCAACGGTGCTCATGACAAACGCTCATCTTTGATTGGAAGTTGGCATGATAAAAGTCGAGGCAAGAGTCTGTCTAGCTTCCCTGAATCTTTGGATAAAACTCAAGCATTATCCCCAAGATTTAGCGCCACTCATTTTTCAAGATTACTTCCAATCCTCTTGGTTAAAGGATATTGAATTTAGTCTCGGAAAGCTAGGATTTTCCACAGATTTAATTCTTAGGATGGATTATGAACAGGCAAAATTGACCCTGAAGCAAAGGATAAAGGACATAGAGAGACAAATGGACTTACAGAAGGCCCCTCATTTCCTGTCTTCAGAGCATAATAAATATTTTTTTTTTGCCTGGAGGTAAATTTACCTCTTGAATTTGTTTTTATTGAAATTTTAAATACATAATTAAAAGTTAGAAATAGAAAAGGAAATAGAAATACAAAGTTAAGAAAAAGAAAAAAAAAGTGTAGTAAAATAATAGACCGAAAAAAGTATGAAAGATAAATAACTTCCAATCTATCTCTGGTCATAAGAACATAAGAATCTATCATAAGTACTAGTTTTTCATACAATATACAGAAATAATTCTTTGTCTAATATATCCTATTATATTTACAATCTAAGCTTCAATGTAAACTTTGCCCCTCCTGCATTTCGTAAATAATGCAATAATGGTTTCCACTCTTTGAGGTAATAACAACTTAAGTTTTCTTTCAACAAAGAAGTCAATTTGTCATTTTCTGCCATGTCCATCAATTTTAACAACCATTCTTGTATCATTGGTAAAGTCTGAGTTTTCCAAAATTGTGCATAAAGAAGTCTTGCTGCAGTGATCATATATTGTATAATTCTAACAAGGTGCTTTGCTATTTGTAGATCCAATATCCCCAACAAAAATAATTCTGGCTTCAATGGTAAAAGGTAAAGGTAAAGGTTTCCCTTGACGTAAAGTCCAGTCGTGTCTGACTCTAGGGGGCGGTGCTCATCTCCGTTTCTAAGCCTTAGAGCCGGCGTTGTCATAGACACTTCCGGGTCATGTGGCCAGCATGACGACTCGGAACACCGTTACCTTCCTGCCGAAGCGGTACCTATTGATCTACTCACATTTGCATGTTTTCGAACTGCTAGGTGAGCAGGAGCTGGGACGAGCAACGGGAGCTCACCCCGCTGCGCGGTTTCGAACCGCCGACCTTCCGATCGGCAGCTCAGCAGTTTAACCCGCAGCGCCACTGCGTCCCATTCAATGGTACCTGTATCTTTAATATACTCTGCCTCAACATATGTATTTGGGACCAAAATTTCTTTGCAACCTCACATGTCCACCACATATGGTAAAATGACCCCTCTTGTTTATTACATTTCCAGCAAACATTGGAAACATTCCCATACATTTTAGAGAGTTTTTGGGGGGTCATATACCAATGAAACATCATCTTATAAAAGTTTTCCTTAAGATTATAACAGGGTAAACTTAAACCCTTTAGACCACATATGTTCCCATTGCTGTATAGATATATTATGACCAAGATTTTTTGCCCATTTACTCATGCATTCTTTCACTTGTTCTTCTACCATTTCCCCTCTCAACAATAATTTATACATTTTAGCAATTAAATGTTCATCTGTTTCACAAAGTTGTACTTCAAATTCCAATTTATTCTGTTTGAATCCAAAGTCTTTTTTATCTAACTTAAATTTCTCTGTAAGTTGTATATAAGAAAACCATTGAAAGGTATATCCTTCTAAAGCAAGTTGTTCTTTCGATTTGATTTTGTATTCTCCCTGTTCTTTTTCTAATAAATTCTGGTAACTCAACCATTTATCTTTATCTCTTGTTTCCGTTCTATAAAATGCTTCTTGTGGAGAGGTCCACAAGGGCATCCTAGGACATAGAATTGGTCTATATTTGTTCCAAATCCTTAGCAAAGATCGTCTAACATAGTGGTTTTTAAAGTCCACATTAACTTTAACTTTACCATACCATAAATATCCGTGCCATCCGAATCTTAAATTATGGCCTAAGTTCAATAATTTGTCATTCTTCAAAACTATCCATTCCTTAAGCCATACTAAACACAGCATAATACAACTTGAGATCTGGAAGGCCCAGACCACCTCTCTCCTTCACATCTTGCAATACCTTATATTTTATTCTAGGTTTCTTCCCTTGCCATATAAATTTAGAGATATTGTGTTGCCATGGCTTAAAGGGCGTTTCTGTAGCCAATATAGGTATTGTCTGAAACAGATATAAAATTCTTGGCAAAACATTCATTCATTTTGGTCTAGAATGCAGTTGCGCGAGCTGTTTTTGGTGCCCCCAGAAGGGCACATGTAACACCACTGCTGCACGGGCTGCATTGAGTACCAGTTTGCTTCTGGGTCCAATTCAAGGTGTTGGTTATTACCTTTAAAGCCCTACATGGAATGGGCCAGGTTACCTGAGGGACCGCCTCTTCCCCATTACATCAACCCGTCCCACCCGGTCATGCAGAGAGGGCATGCTACGGACCCTGTCTGTAAGAGAATTTCATCTGGCGGGGTCCAGGAAGTGGGCCTTCTCTGCAGTAGCTCCCGCCCTGTGGAACATGCTGCCCCCAGAGGTGAGATTGGCCCCATCACTCCTGGCCTTTCAGCGAAGTCTGAAGACCTGGTTCTGCCGCCTCGCTTGGGGTGGAGAAGGGAATAGATTTACATGGGGATGGTTGCTATAGACCACTCCTCCCACTCTTGGACTGTTTTAAGTTCTTCACCACCTGGATTCTTTATTTCTACCTTTATTTACATTATTTATTATTGTATTTTATTCTGTGTGTTTTATGGTTATTGTTTTTAATCAATTGTTGTAAACTGCCCAGAGTCCCCCGACGGGAGATGGGCGGGGACAAATCAGAGAAATAAATAAATAAATAAATAAATAAATAAATCGCTGATATTCTACCTAATAATGACAATTGTAATTTTTCCCATCGATCCAAGTCTTTTTTTATATCTAACCACAGTGGGATATAATTATTCTGAATTAAATTAACATTCTTTGCTGTTAGATATATTCCCAAATATTTCACTTTTTTTTCTATTGTAAATCCAGTTAATTCTTCCAAGTTCTTTTGTTGATACCAATCCACATTCTTGGTCAAAACTTTTGTTTTCTGCAGATTCACTTTAAATCCTGCCAGCGACCCAAATTCTTTCAATTTTTCCATTAATACCTCAATCCCACCCAATGGATTTTGTAAAGTAATAACCAGGTCATCAGCAAAGGCTCTTCATTTATAAGCTTCTTTCTTAGCACGTATACCAGGAATGCCCCATCCTGCCCGATATCTCGAAGTAACTCCTCTAGTACCAATATAGACAAGAGTGGAGAGAGGGGGCAGCCCCGTCTTGCGCCTTTCTGAATTTCACATGGTTTGCTAAGGTCCCATTGACAATTATTTTAGCCGTTTGAGGGGTATATATTGATTTAATCCTTTTAATAAAGTTTCCCCCAAAATTCATAGATTCCAATATTCTGAACATAAAAGACCAATTTAAATTGTCGAAGGCTTTTTCGGCACCTAAAAATATCAAAGCAGCCTGTTTTTTGTTACGTTGTTCCAAATACTCCAGTATGTCCAAAACATTTCGTACATTATCTCGGATTTGCCTTTTAGGCAAAAAACCCTCCTGGTCCTGATGGATACAGTCCTTAAGAATAATTTTCATTCTTTCTGCCAACCCTGTTGTAAATATTTTATAATCATTGTTCAATAAAGATATTGGCCTGTAATTCTTCACTAAAGTCAGATCTTGTTGATCTTTTGGAATCAGTGCAATATGAGCTTCCTTCCAAGATTCTGGGATTACACCCGTTTTTAAAATCGAATTCATAGTCAATTGCAGGGGGAGGCAAAGCTCATCCCCAAAACGTTTATAATAAGCCGCTGGCAAACCATCAGGACCAGGCGCTTTCCACTTCTAACTTTCTTAAGAGCAGTTCTTATTTCCTCTACTGTTACGGGGCCATTAAGTATTAGCCTCTGTTGATCGGTTAGAACAGATAATTTCTGTTTACTCAGATATTTGTCCATGTCTTCTATCAGAACATCCTGCTTTTTATATAATGTTGAATAGTAGCTATAGAATGCATCTTGAATACCTACATTATCCATCAAGTCCCTCCCCTCAAGTTGTATTTTAGAGATTGAGTTCTTTTGTCTTTGTTTACGTAATTTATGAGCTAACCATCTACCTGGTTTATTTGCAAATTCAAAATGTATCTGTTTCACAAATTTCATCTGGATCTCTAATTCCTGTATCATCATTGATATTTGTTTTTGTAAAAAATTAATTTGGGTCATCAAGGTCTCATCGAATGGATTGTCTCTCAAATCAATCTCTTTGTTTTTAGTTTCATCTAAAATCAATTTAATTTTCTCTTTTTTTGTCTCCTCATCTGAGCATTATACTGTATAAATAACCCCTCATATATGCCTTACTGGCATCCCAGACAGTATATATATTAGTGCCTTTATCTAGATTCAATTGAAAAAATTCTAACTTTTTTTTCCAAATATCAACTATTTCGATTTTCCTTAAAATTGTCTCATTTAATCTCCATTGAAATGTATTCCTTTTCCCTTTCATAGTCAACATGACTGGGTTATGATCTGAAATGGTCTTAGGTAATATTTCGGCTTTAATAACATCAATCATCTGGTTTTTAGAGATCAAAAACATATCAATTCGAGAAAATGATCTAAATCTCTCAGAAAAGTATGTATATTCCCTAGAATTTCCATTCAGAAGTCTCCATACATCTTGTAAATCAAACATATTTTTCAGATCAAAAAATGTTTGGGGCAATTTTTCCTGCATAAGTCTCAGTCCTTTTTGAGATTGTCTATCTTCCATTGGGGAGATTACCCCGTTCCAATCTCCCATGAGGCACCAATTCTCATAAGGTAAATCCAACAATTTATCCATTAAGTTTTTATAAAATATTCCTTTTTCAACATTTGGGGCATAAAGTCCAATAATCAACATTTTAGTCCCTTGTATATTAACTTCAACTCCAACGTATCTTCCTTCATCATCAGTCAATATCAATTGTGGATTCAATTTTGGTTGTATATAAAAGACAATGCGCTTGGTTTTCTTTAATCCAACTGAAATAAATTCTTCTCCAAGTTGCTTATGAATCAGGTACTTGATATCTTTTTTACAAATATGAGTCTCTTGCAAGCAAATTATATCCAATTTCAGTTCTTCAAAAAATGGAAAATATTTTTCCTCTTTTGGGGTGAGTTTGCTCCATTTACATTTCAAGTTAGATATTTATAATCCATAGACATGTTTATGTTTATTTTTTTTTTAAATCCAATCCAGAAGCCCCCAACTCATATAGATCCCCACCTGTTTCAGTGTCTTCTAAAATAGTTTCTTTTTCTTCTATATCTTTACCTGTAGCACTTAAATCTGTCTTATATTTCTCTAAGAATACTCTCGCCTTTGGGATAGAATTTAATCTAAATTTTTACTCCTTATACATAAGAGTTATCCCTTCTAATTTCTCCCATCTGAACAAAATACGATGTTGTTTTAATTTATCTGTAAGGAAGGAGTAATCTTTTCTTTTTCTTAATATTCTTAAAGGTATTTCTTTAAAAATAATCACTCCTTTTCCTTCTACTTTCAATCCAGTATTGTAATATCTTTTCAAAACTTGATCTCTTGTAATTTTTCTCACAAAATGTATCAATATGTCTCTTGGGATTTTTCTTTCTCTAGCATAACTTGAGTTAACTCTAAAAATTTTATCGATTTCACGGTCAAAATCCTGCTCTCTCATCTCCAACAGTTTAGCTAATGCAGAGACAATCCTTTCCCTTATATTCTCATCCAGTTGTTCAGGAACTGCTCTCAGTCTCAAAATATATTCTTTCTCTCTCATTTCCGCTAAAGCAATTATATCCAGATTTCGATCTATATCTTTAACAATTGTTTCCGATATAAATTCTAACTTCTGCACTCGTTCTTGTGTTTTTTTTAAATCAATTAACATATTGTCTACAGCTTCTTTGACTTTTTGAACCTCCTACCTAAATTCCTGTTTTAAATCCTGAGTCAACTCTCTCTTCATATCTTCCATTTTTTTATCCACTTGGTGACCCAGTGTTGTAATTGCATCTAATCCCTTTTGCATTTCTATAGAGGATCCCTCTGGTGTTTCTAATGAGGGTCTTCTAAAATCTTTCTCTCTTTCTCTTTCCTCCCTCTTGTGGCCATTATAAAAATATAGTATCACTACTATCAGACTTTAAAAAGTCTCTCTTCTTAAACTGTAATTCACAAACTATATTAAGTTCAATCTAATCCCAAAAGAGGGGTAAACCTTTTTTGTATTCAAAAAGTCTTCTAATCAAAATTCATAAAAAAAAAAAAAATCCAAATCCAGGCAAAGTCCGTTGCTTATTTCCCACCATTTAACAGTTTCATCTTCAGCAAAGGATCGTTACCTTGTCGTGGTGCTGGAGCTTGAGCACCTCAATGATGCCATGAGCTAAACCGTGAAGGGCCACCCAAGACGGGAAGGTCATGACAGAGAGGTCAGACTAAATGCGATCCCTGGGGAAGGTAATGGCAACCCACCTCAGTATTCTTGCCGTGAAAACTAAATGGATCAGTACAACCAGAGATATGTCGGTATACCATCGGAAGATGAGACCCCCAGGTCGGAAGATGGTCAAAATGCTACTGGGGAGGAACAGAGGATGAGCTCAACTAGCCCCAGACGTGATGACGCAGCTAGCTCAAAGCCGAAAGGACGGCTAGCGGCCGACGGTGCTGGTGGTGAACGGCGAATCCGATGTTCTAAGGATCAACACACCATTGGAACCTGGAATGTAAGATCTATGAGCCAGGGCAAATTGGATGTGGTTATTGGTGAGATGTCAAGATTAAAGATAGACATTCTGGGCATCAGTGAACTGAAATGGACTGGAATGGGCCACTTCACATCAAATGACCACCAGATCTACTACTGCGGACAAGAGGACCACAGAAGAAATGGAGTAGCCTTCATAATTAATAGTAAAGTGGCTAAAGCAGTGCTTGGATACAACCCAAAAAACGACAGAATGATCTCAATTCGAATTCAGGGCAAGCCATCTAACATCACAGTGATCCAAATATACGCCCCAACCACAAATGCTGAAGAAGCTGAAGTAGAGCAGTTCTATGAGGATCTGCAGCACCTACTGGACAACACGCCTAAAAGAGATGTTATTTTCATCACAGGAGACTGGAATGCTAAGGTGGGCAGTCAAATGACACCTGGAATTACAGGTAAGTATGGCCTGGGAGAACAAAACGAAGCAGGACACAGGCTGATAGAATTTTGCCAAGACAATTCACTCTGCATAACAAACACTCTCTTCCAACAACCTAAGAGACGGCTTTATACATGGACTTCACCAGATGGACAACACCGAAATCAGATTGATTACATCCTTTGCAGCCAAAGGTGGCGGACATCTGTACAGTTGGTAAAAACAAGGCCTGGAGCTGACTGTAGTTCAGATCACGAACTTCTTCTTGCACAATTTAGGATCAGACTAAAGAGATTAGGGAAGACCCACAGATCAGCTAGATATGAGCTCACTAATATTCCTAAGGAATATGCAGTGGAGGTGAAGAATAGATTTAAGGGACTGGACTTAGTAGATAGGGTCCCGGAAGAACTCTGGACAGAAGTTGGCAGCATTGTTCAGGAGGCGGCAACAAAATACATCCCAAAGAAAGAGAAAACCAAGAAGGCAAAATGGCTGTCTGCTGAGACACTAGAAGTAGCCCAAGAAAGAAGGAAAGCAAAAGGCAACAGTGATAGGGAGAGATATGCCCAATTAAATGCAAAGTTCCAGAGGTTAGCCAGAAGGGATAAGGAATTATTTTTAAACAAGCAATGCGCGGAAGTGGAAGAAGACAATAGAATAGGAAGGACAAGAGACCTCTTCCAGAAAATTAGAAACATTGGAGGTAAATTCCAGGCAAAAATGGGTATGATCAAAAACAAAGATGGCAAGGACCTAACAGAAGAAGAAGAGATCAAGAAAAGGTGGCAAGAATATACAGAAAACCTGTATAGGAAGGATAACAATATCAGGGATAGCTTTGACAGTGTGGTCGGTGAGCTAGAGCCAGACATCCTGAAGAGTGAGGTTGAGTGGGCCTTAAGAAGCATTGCTAATAACAAGGCAACAGGAGACGACGGCATCCCAGCTGAACTGTTCAAAATCTTGCAAGATGATGCTGTCAATGTAATGCATGCTATATGCCAGCAAATTTGGAAAACACAAGAATGGCCATCAGACTGGAAAAAATCAACTTATATCCCCATACCAAAAAAGGGAAACACTAAAGAATGTTCAAACTATCGAACAGTGGCACTCATTTCACATGCCAGTAAGGTAATGCTCAAGATCCTGCAAGGTAGACTTCAGCAGTTCATGGAGCGAGAATTGCCAGATGTACAAGCTGGGTTTAGAAAAGGCAGAGGAACTAGAGACCAAATTGCCAATATCCGCTGGATAATGGGAAAAGCCAGGGAGTTTCAGAAAAACATCTATTTCTGTTTTATTGACTATTCTAAAGCCTTTGACTGTGTGGACCATAACAAATTGTGGCAAGTTCTTAGTGGTATGGGGATACCAAGTCATCTTGTATGCCTCCTGAAGAATCTGTATAACGATCAAGTAGCAACAGTAAGAACAGACCACGGAACAACAGACTGGTTTAAGATTGGGAAAGGAGTACGGCAGGGCTGTATACTCTCACCCTACCTATTCAACTTGTATGCAGAACACATCATGCGACAAGCTGGCCTTGAGGAATCCAAGGCTGGAGTTAAAATCTCTGGAAGAAACATTAACAATCTCAGATATGCAGATGATACCACTTTGATGGCTGAAAGTGAAGAGGAACTGAGGAGCCTTATGATGAAGGTGAAAGAAGAAAGTGCAAAAGCTGGTTTGCAGCTAAACCTCAAAAAAACCAAGATTATGGCAACCAGCTTGATTGATAACTGGCACATAGAGGGAGAAAATGTAGAAGCAGTGAAAGACTTTGTATTCCTAGGCGCAAAGATTACTGCAGATGCTGACTGCAGTCAGGAAATCAGAAGACGCTTAATCCTTGGAAGAAGAGCAATGACAAATCTCGATAAAATAGTTAAGAGCAGAGACCTCACACTGACAACAAAGGCCCGCATAGTTAAAGCAATGGTGTTCCCTGTAGTAACATATGGCTGCGAGAGCTGGACCATAAGGAAGGCTGAGCGAAGGAAGATCGATGCTTTTGAACTGTGGTGTTGGAGGAAAATTCTGAGAGTGCCTTGGACTGCAAGAAGATCCAACCAGTCCATCCTCCAGGAAATAAAGCCAGACTGCTCACTTGAGGGAATGATATTAAAGGCAAAACTGAAATATTTTGGCCACATAATGAGAAGACAGGACACCCTGGAGAAGATGCTGATGCTAGGGAGAGTGGAAGGCAAAAGGAAGAGGGGCCGACCAAGGGCAAGATGGATGGATGATATTCTAGAGGTGACGGACTCGTCCCTGGGGGAGCTGGGGGTGTTGACGACCGACAGGAAGCTCTGGCGTGGGCTGGTCCATGAAGTCACGAAGAGTCGGAAGCGACTAAACGAATAAACAACAACAACAGTTTCATGGCAAAGAATAGAAAGCAGTTCACCAGCATCCACATGTAAAGTCCAGAGATAAATCTTAGATAATAATAAATTCAAAAGAAAACAAAAAAAGCCAAACAGGGAAAGAATAAAAGATCCTCCTCCTCCTCCCCTCTAAGTGATCTAAGAAGTCAGAGTGAGCTGATGCTGAAGTCTCTACTTTGAGGTTTGCTGCGTTCTGCAGAGCTCATTGTTCCCCAGTTGCTTTCGCCGCTTCAACTCACCGCTTCTTTCATGGTGGAAAGGATGATAGAGCCGAGAGGAGCAGTGATCCGGAACCCTTTTGGGAAATCTTCTAAACTCTCCTTATCCAGGGGAGTATTTTGGTGGTCACTCTCCCTCCAAGACCCACCGCAGACTGAGCACAGCTGGGACGAGCTTCTCAGAGCTTCGTCTAGCGCGTCGCCATGTTCTGACCGGAAGTCACAATCTAGAGCATAATAAATATATTGTCAATACTGCTAACTACCTTTCTCAACTCGAAATTCCTAGCCAGTGGAAAGCTTTCTCCCTAGCTCAAAGCCATGCATTCCCTTCTGCAGTCTTGGAAGGCAGATACAAGAAAATCCCAATAGCTGCAAGGCGGTGCCCTTGTAACAATGGAGAGATAGAAACCACAGAACATGTGCTTCTCTGCTGTCCTTTTTATAAAGAGCTCAGGAGTAAATTAATATTACCTCTGATCAATAAATACCCTAGGCAGAAAGATACAGATTATATGCAAATGTTACTTATAGATGAACATCCAACTGTCATGGTGCAAGTAGCCAGATTCTGCGCAGCTGCTATGAAGATACATCAGATTATGATTGGAAAAATGTAGTAATGTACCCCTTGCAATAACTTTAAGTGGTCTATATATCAAATTTTATATATGATATTTTACTCTTTTTATTACTCTTTTTAATATTTTACATATCATATTTTTATAGACACTTATATTTGATAGAATATTAGTCATGATAATGTAAATTAATAAGATTGTTTTTAAATTTGATTAAGGGACTCATTTACATTGTGATCTAAACGTATTTTAACATTTAATTGGAACTTGTACATTCAAATTTAAAATTATTTTAAATCAGATGGTTCATATTTTAAGGCTAATGTGTATATTTTATAGAATTGTATCTTGTACTGGTCAGTGACCACAATAAAAAGGAATAAAGTGAGAGGTGAGGAAGATGGTTTCCTTAAAGTGGAGCTGTCTGTTCCAGAGGAGTTTTGTCCTTTTCTTATCAGCAAAAGCATGGGCCACACCTCTATTTTATTCAAATACTCCCAAGACAGAGTTTGTATATTGATTTTTGCACTTGGTTTTGCATGGATTTCTAACATGCGCAAACATTTTTAAAAACTCACATCAGTAGTGCAGGGTAGTGAGAGGAAACAGAGAAGAGCACAGTTCTGGATTATTTTCTGAGGGGTAGTGCAGTATTCACAAGGCTTTCAAGTTTTACTATTACGTTGATATACAGGAATGTGCAGAGTACATGAAATAATCATGTAGAGACTGGATCCTTTCCTGCAGCAGAATTTCTGTTTTACACTAGCAGCATAAAAATTAATACAAAATTAATATTTCTCCATTGCATTGTTAATTAAAAGCTGAAGTTGTATTTCTGCTGGCTGAGGATCTTTTGTTCAGGTTCAATGCATATTCTGAATAAAATCTATGCACACTGATACTTCTCCCTATGTATGGGGCTGCAATGCACTCCTTCACTGAAACATAAGAGATATGCATGATGTATCTCAAGGCCCAGCCACTACCAGCCCCTCCTCTCTGGAGATGGAAAGGACTTTGTTCTTATTGGAGTGGCCTCCTTCTTTTTGTTCTCTTAATTGCAAACTGACATTAACTTTCTCTTAGTCCAAGAACTGGCCAATTTGAAATGAAAGAACTGGCACATGCAATGAAGTACTTCTTCCTGGACAGTGTGGTGGTTAAGGGTTTGGGTCTGGACCAGAAAGTCCCTGGTTCAGATACCTCTTTGACTTGGGGACTTGGCCTACTCACTCTATCTTAGCCCAACCAACCTCTCAGGAGTTTTGTGGGGATAAAATCAGGGGAGATACTTAATCCAGCCACCTTGATTCTCAGGGAAAAGCAAGATATAAATGCAATGCATAAACACATTTTAACTGAGTTTGTGCAGGAGAACCTTCTAATTCCCCTTTCCAACCTGGTAGCCTCTAGTGGGTTGAGCTTTAACTCCCATAATGTTTATCCAGAACAACTTCTCCAGGGATTTGGGGAGTTGAGGCAGACACATGGTGGGTAATACTGGCCTCATGTTTTGTGTCCATGTGTGTGGTTGAAGTGCACTAGGAAAGCTGAGGAAGGTGAACATTTTATTTATTTATTTATTTCTCAATTTTTTTCTACCGCTCATCTCCCCCCGAAGAGGGACTCTGAGCAGTTTACAATAAGTTAATCAATTAAGCATTAAAAACAGTAGTAATCATAAATAAGACATAAAATATAATACAATACAATATAAAAATAAAAAATAAAAAATAAAAATCCAGATGGCTACAGAAGATCATAAAGGGGGGCACTCTGAAGTGCCAGCCATCCCCAGGAATGACAACCCCCCTCCCCACCCCAGGCACGGCAGCAGAGCCAGGTCTTCAGGGACTTCTGGAAGTCCAGGAGGGCTGGAGCCTGCCTGACCTCCGGTGGCAGGATGTTCTAAAGGGTGGGAGCCACTCCATCTCCATCTCTCTTTCCACCTGCCTTAAATCTTTTCAAAGGCAGCACGAAAGAATGAAAATGTTTGAGCCAGAGAAGCCAAGACTTTTTTGCAAGGGGTGGTTTTGTCTAAAGAATTTCATCCATCTCAATTCAGTTCCTCCAGATGCCACCCCAATACTTTATTCAATGCAGCAAATCGCATAAACAAATGAAACATTGAAAGTATTGTTATCCAGATAATCCATCAGGAAGTTGCTCACAGTTCTTTGCATATTTATAATGCCTCCGTTGGCAGTATGTCCAAATAGAACAGATGGTTGATAGGTTGCCTTGACTTACTACCCAGAGAAACTGGGCAGGTAGCGATACAGATTTGGCTCATCCACTTCAGGTTTGTATTTCTAAAGACTTCTAACTCATTCTGCCCAAAGACTGCCAGATAACCAGAAAAATAAAGTCTAGCCTACTGTAGCTCAGTTGTTAGAAACAATGGTGACGAAGCTCTTGAACTGGAACATCAAGAAATATGCACATCTTAGGTAGGTCTTGGCCATTTTGTGGGCCCTTAAGAAAGCTGCAGTGGGCAGGGCACTGTGGTATGCACATGCCTGTAGGGGATAAAGCTCATGTTCTCATGTTCTTAATTATACAATTTTTAATCCTGTCAAAAGCTGTGCTAAGGTTTAATCCTAAATATTGGTTGTGCTGTTTTGGTCTGTGCATAGCCCTCCAGCTCTGGGAGTTTGAGAATCTTTCCTGCTTTGAATTCCACCCTGGCCACCCTCCCTGGCTAGCTTCTGACTCTGAAACTGGACCAGGATGTGCAATGCTCCCCAGGAGCCACAATTTATTTGGGGGAATTGCCTATTTAAGAACTGCCAATGGCTGAAAGCTACAGAGTGGGAATGCAGTATTGGAAAAAGCAAATCTATAATGGAACATACTTCCAATGAAGGCAATCTAAAGAAATGAAAAAGGAAAGGAAATATACAGTATGCTTTGTGGATTCAGGTCTTTGAAAGATGTGAAAATGGTCTGGTCTCTGACCGCTGATGGTGGGTTCAAGGGAGTGGAGGTCCGACTATGAGCTTTTTATGTGGCACCCCCTATGCTGAGAAGCATCCAATCCCTGAGAAATGGAAGGCCCCAGAGCAATTTACTTTTTGTAGCTTGCTCTAGGCTGAGTGTTTGGGGTATAATGGCCTGTGAGCTGCCTTTTAGCCAGATGGCTTCCTATGGTTATGATGTGTGTTCCTTTGGTTTTATAAATTCAAAACAAGAAGTCCTATAGGAATGGATGATACAGAATATTCTGTAATTAATAAGTAAATAAATACATTTTAAAAATAACATTTTGAAATGTTGCTCCATAGATCTAAGAGATGGGGACTTGGAGAAGGGATCTGCAATGTCACAAAGTGGCAGACTTTCCTGTCCTGTCCCATTCTGAAAGATGGAGGAGAAGGTGGCACTGCCCACACCCTTCTCTTGTAAAGGCATCATGGGTACAAAGCCAGCTTTAGGCTCAGGCTGAGTAGACACTGGCCTAAGGTGCCAAAGCTCAGGGGGTGTCATTGCTTCCCCTCCTTCTGAAAACAAAGGCTATTCTAAAAATGAAAAAAAAAATGCATCGGCAGGAGGTGGTGCCATCAGTCAAGGTGGCCTAGGGGTGCCATATACCCTGGAGACTGCCCTGCCTGGGTCTCAACCTTCCAGTGAAGTACTTTCTCATGTAACTGATTCAGTACCCATAAAGACAGTTGGAGGAATAAGATGATGGAAGAATGGCCTCTATTTCTCCAATGAGGTCTGGCCCCCACCCAGATTCTGGCCCCTTCTGCTCCACAGGATAATTAATGCTCTTTCATCTAGGCCTGGCAATCCAACTCCAATGGAACAACTTCTTCTATTTTTGCAAGAGCACCATTTGATACTTAGATGAGAAATGTTAGGATTGGGACCTTAAGAAGGAAAACAGACTTTTTCACACTTGGTTGAGCAAAGACTTTCAACAATGCCTGGGAACCGTGAGAAGGATGCATGTATTGCTGAAGGTGCAGAGCAATTGGGGAAGGAATGAAACATCAAATTAATCCTATTCTCTCTTCCATCCGGTGAAGTGTTTCCAGCCTTCCAGTCTTCACAGGTGCTCCTGAATGCCAGTTCACCCAAATGAACATCTCCCTCATTTGTGACTTGGTTGTTAGTGATGGAACTGATCTGGTCTGTGTTATGTGTATTAAAATATTTAGTTCATCATCAATAATATAACATCCACTTGGGTGGCAGAAAATGTCTATTCCTTGTCAGTCATGTGATAATTTTAAAATTGCAGATCAAGGTTATGATAGATTTCAGTCTGATCTTGTGGTTGCTTCTATTGTGTCTCTTATTCCAGCTTGGTACAGGAGCCTTGAAGATGAGCAGATCTCCCCTACTGAAACTGGAAGCACAATTTCCTTCATCCCCAATTAGGTAGGAATGATTACACATAATCCAGGATCCTCCAGCTCTGATAGGGGGAGGTCATGGGGAAAGGATGTTTGCACAGAAGCATTTAGTTGCAAATCCCTGCTACTTGATAGAACACCCACCACCCTCAAAATCCTTTCCTTGGTGTGATGTCAGGAAGTCTTTTGGACAAGCAATAGTAATAACTGCTGGAAATTAACCTCTGCTCCAGGTATTTTCTTGACCCTATGCAATTCTTTATCAGTTTTGAAATTCAAATGACAGCATCATTAAATCTATTTGCCTGAAGATTGTAAAGCCCTGCTGTGACTGTGTGTGTGTGTGTGTGTGTGTGTGTGTGTTCATGTGTGTGTGTGTGTGTGTGTGTGTGTTTTAGGAACTTCTCTTAACAGAGAATCTGTGGTCCTTGCAAAGCACATTAGCTGGCATATTAGAGGGAATTTTCATTAAGTTTGGGAGTCTCTTTTGGGTCTAGGGGAAAAATGGAGCTTGATGATGAACTAAAATGAGAAGTATTTTAACTATTTAAACTTCAGGTCTTTCAAAGGGAAAATATTAGCAAACATTTTTCTCCTGGAACTTGCATGAAAATCAGGGAGTTATTTGATTCTGAGTGTTCCCTAATAATTACTGTTCAGTGCTTAGAATGCACTAATAATATCAACAAAGGATATATTCAATTTATTTCTTAAATGTATTATAGGGCCTGCTACTGATGTCTCTCAGCAGTTGATAATAAAAAATCTAAATCCAACCAAAATCCTGAGACATTAAAAACAATAAAAACAACCATTAAAACCTTTAAAACTAACAACCAAAATTAGCAATTAATAGCCTAGTTAAAAGGCATGCTTTAAGGCCTTTTAACAAGCCATCAAAGAGTTCAGATAAGGGATTATATCTGCGAACATCCATCCAAGTAATAACTTGAGATTAGGTGGGAGGTCTGCCACAGTAAGAGAGTTCAAAGTTGGCACTACCTTTATTTTTATCTAAGGAAAAAAGGGAATGTAGGGAAAAACATGCTGCAGCAGATTCCTTTGGCAAGTATGTCACTGGAAAAAATGTTCAAGGAAGGATGTGATTGTTATTTATTATTTAGGGGCACCACAAGGTTTTGGACAAAATTGGGGATGGCCCTGGATTTTGCATGGGTCATTGCCCTGTTTCTCCTTATTGGCACCACCAAGAATGTCCCAATGGAGAAGCACTTCTCCACATTGTTTATCCAGGGCTCATTCAGGCATGAAACATCCAGACAAGGTCATGGGGATGGGACTATATATGGAGGTTCGGAAAAATTAAAAAAAGGATTAGGCACATTCATAGAGGGTAAAACGTTTAGGGCTGAGCAGTGCTTTGGGTCTGTTTCCAGAAAGAGGCTTTGGAAAGTGCAGAGGCACAACTGCTGCATTTCTCAGCACCTCTTTAAGGCAGCTGTTTCTTTTCACAGGATGATGGGGCTACTTCAAAGAGTTGCAGAGAGGTGCTATGTTCATACCCCTCCATGCTCTAAAACCACGTATTGGAACTCAATTCCCTGGGGAAAATAAGAGGAACCTCCACCACCTCCTCCTCCAGCAGCAGTCTGTCTCTCGAGAATGGGCAGAGGGAAGGACATTGTCTTCACAAGGATTGCTTGAAAGCACGCCAGAGGTTCTGGTTGAGAGGAGGGATTTTGCCAGATCCAGTAGCCCCTTCTGAAGAAATTAGCTCACGGATGGGTCACGAGAACATTTCCCAAGGGCAAGACTCAGGGAGGGGGCTGGCAAGGAGGAGAGTTGCGAGTTACAGCTCTGAGCACCTTTTGTGCAGTAGAAATGGCTGAGTCCCATCCTGGAAAGAACCAGAACTGCCTGCAGGAGCAGCCATGGGATATTAATGGGATATTATAGCAGAGCAGGACTTATGCTTAAAATACACCTTTGACTTGGAGAACTCACTCTGCAGCATGCCGGGCCCTCCTGCACATCCAACCAGGCTCAGATGTTGTGTTGGTTTTATGGACATAATCCTTTTCTTTTATGGAGAATCCATTTTAATCTAATTTATTTTTAATGCCACCCCATTGAATGTGTAAATCCATTTAAATGTCAGATTAAACAATAGTAGCACAAACCCCACAGGAATGTTATTTTACATGAGACACTCTGGAAGCAGCAAGAGGCTGTCTTGGATAAGGAGGGGGATCTCAAAGAGGTTTCTTTCCTGAGCCCCAAACAGAAGACGGAGTCTCCTGTGTTTGGATGGGGTTTGTTGAAGGCCTGTTTGGCACTTTGGGAAAGACCTTATCAGAAAGATAAGAGCCAAGTTGAAAAAAGCTGCTTATTCAGGGATGAGCAGCAGGAAAATCCAACCACCTGGGGAGCCACAAGGAGCAGGGTGTAAGAACTGCTATACTCAAACCCAAACAAAGAAACTTCACTCATCTTCTTTGCAGAAGTAAAAAGCTTTAATTTGGAATAGAATGCACAGTTCAAAGGAAAAGCTGCAACTGCTCAAATTTGGCATGCGATTTCCAATTAACACACTCCTTTCTCAGTGATCTCATCTACCCCCTCCCGCATCTGGCTGAAATGGTTGGCTCAACCTTGGTTCCCATAGCTCTGCTCCTCCTGGAATCCAACCCCTCCCGCTCATCAGTCCAAACAATCTTGACACGCTCTGCCTGGTACTGGCAGGAACCAGCAATCAAATGCACTGAGTTCACTTGATTGTGCAAATCCTGACATGGCTCCCTGCTGAAAGAAAAATATCTATATAATAGTGAGTGAATAGCAAAAAGTAATAGGAAATGCAAATAACACAGAAGAATACAGTAGGGATGCCTTATCTGGGTTTGTTTGGGTGGTGTTGGAATTTTCTCACTAGGTCAGGTGCGCATACATGTTTGCTTGCAACCTATTCATTTGAAGCTTTGGGGAAATGCTTCCATTAGATTAGATATTGCAATGTCCCTTTCACACACCTAGAGTCTAAAATTTCCTGCACTTCAAAATGTTGCTCTCCTTCAATCATCGTTGGGCTCGGAGGGCTCTATGTGGGGTGCCAATGATCGGGCAGCTTCGCTGGCTTGAGGAGGCTGCAATGAAACACTGGGTGGATTCTCCTCATGTTTTTCAGTAATTGCAACTGCACAGGGTTTATTACCTTGCTGATGGGGATTTAGGGCTCAGTTTTTTCAATGGCTGCATGGTTTTCAGGAATTTGGTGGATAGGTAAAACTTTTTGCCTACTTTTAGTGGCCATTCTGGGGCACGTTTATAATCCACATGTTTCTTATAGCTTTCCCTTGCCTGTTCCAGGGCTCTCTGTATCTCAGGCCATGTTTCCTTCCTTTGTTTCACCCAGTCATCCAGGGAACTCACTTTGGTGAGCTCCTGAGGTAACTTTGGGATCAGTACAAACTCCTGCCCAATGGCTATGTGGAAAGGGGAATAATCAGTGCTTTGGTGAATGGCGTTATTATACGCAACCTCAGCATAAGGCAGGAGGTCTACCCAGTCATCCTGATGGTAATTTACATAGCACCTAATGTATTGCTCTAGTACAGAGTTCAACTGTTCTGTTGATCCATCTGTCTGCAGATGGTGACTCAAACTCAGAGCCTGCTCTGCCCCAGTGAGCTTTAAAAATGCCTTCCAGAAGGCAGAGGTGAACTGCATGCCTCTATCGCTCATCAGACATTCAGGGACCCCATGTAGCCTATACACATGTTGGATAAACAGCTTGGCTAGCTTTCCAGCAGTTGGGACTTCTACTATGGGTAAAGTGGGCTTGCTTTGAAAATAGGTCTGTAACCCCCCAAATCACAGTTTTCTTTTTACTTTCTGGTGACTCCACAATAAAATCCATGACAATTTGTTTCCATGGGTGTGTGGGGTTTGCCACATTTTGCAACAAACTGTGCAGCTTTCCCCCTCCCCTTCTTGCCACAGCGCAGATTGGGCAACCAGCCACATAAGTCTCCATGTCCTTCCAGAGCGATGGCTACCAGAACTGTCTCCTTACCAAACGCAGCATTTTGATGAACCCAAAGTGCCCTGCTGTTTTCACATTGTGGCTCCTTTTTAGCACCCTTTTCCACTCAGGTTCCGGGACATACAGTTTGGCACCCTTCCATCACAGAACTTCCTTTTCCTCCAAAGAGTCCCTGTTAAAGCCTATCCACCTGTCTGTCCCATAGGCTTTGTGGAACCTCTGCAACAAATATGAGTCCAGCTTCGGCTCTAAGATGGATTTTTGGCTTCTAGTCTCTGCCACTAAACCCAACTAGGCTGCAGGGATAACTGCATCCACAACCATCTCTATGGCTATTGTGCTGGGGGAGTCTCAACAAGGTATCTGCAAGGAATTTTTTTCCTCCTGGCAGGTATTTAAGTGAGAAGTTAAACCTGCTAAAAAATTGTGTCCACTGGATCTGCTTGGGGCTCAGTTTGTGGGGTGTTTTTAAGGCTTCTGGTTTTTATGGTCAGTCCACACTTCGAAGGCGTGGGTGGCACCTTTGAGCAAGTGCCTCCACATCTGCAGGGCCAACGAGATTGCAAATGCCTCCTTCTCCCACACCAACCATCTGCACTCAGCTTTGGTCAACTTTCAGGACACGTACACGCATGAGTGCAGACCGGTCTGTGCTCCTCTGGAGTAGTACATCCCCTAAAGTCACATCCAATGTGGCAGCCTCGACCACCAGGGGCTTCTCAGGGTCTGGGTGCATTGAGATCAGCTTAGCTGCAAACAAAATCTTCAGCCAGTTGAATGCCTTTTGGTACTTGGCACTCCACTTAAGCACTGCCCCCCGATTTTTCACCTTCTGAGCCTCAACCTTTGGTTTTAAGCAAATCTGTTAATGGCAAAGCCTCTTGGGCAAAATTTGGGATGAATTGGCAGTAGAAATTTGCAAACCCCAAACAGCTCTGCAATTGCCTCTACATCTTTGGGGGTTCCCAGGCCAACACATCCTGCACCTTCACAGGATCCATCTCGATGCCCTTACTTGAAAACCTATAACCTTAAATAGTCCAACTTTTCTTTATGGAATTCACATTTAGACAACTTGACAAACAACTGTATTTTCAAAAGTCTCTTTAGCACCCTGCACACCATCCTGACATGCTCTTCTAGATTTTCTGAGTAATTTATTTATTTATTAAATTTATATTATTTTATTTTTACAATGAAAACAATAATAAAAACATCTAAGCTTCAATCACACTTTAAAAACATAAATAAGATAAAAAATATATAAATATAAATATAAAATCCAAGAGGAGATGGAATCCCAGTCAATAGGGGGTGCTATGGCACCAACCACCCCCAGGCGGAGCTACTACACACCCTCCCATCCCATGCAAGGTGGCAGAACCAGGTCTTCAGTTTCTTCCAGAAGGCCGGGAGCAAGGAAACCCGTCTTAACTCCGGGGGCATGATATTCCAAAGGGCGGGCGATTTATATTGTCTAAATAGACTAATACTCCTTTGTATAAAAATCTGTGGAGTATCTCATCTATGAGATGCATGAACATGCCCCCAGCCCCTTTGAATCCAAACAGCATCACAAGAAATTTAAAACAGCCCAAATGACAGTTAAAAGCAATTTTCCATTCTCATGTGGTAGTAGGTTTCCCTTAGATCCAACTTGGTGAAAATCTTGCCCTTCAATAGATGGACTAGCATGTCCTTCATCAATGGGAGGGGATACTTATTGTCCACACAAATCATGTCTAAACCTCAGTAATCAGTACACAGTCTTAGGGAGCTGCCCTTTGAATGGAAAAGCACCGGGGCCGCCATTGGGGAATTGGTCAGCCGTATGAAACCCCACTTCAGGTTCTTGTCTAGAAATTCCCTCAATGCTTCCCACTCCTTTTGGGTCATGGAATACAACTTAGGTTTAGGCAATTTCGCCCCTGGTTCTATCTCCATCGTGCAGTCACAGTCCCTGTGGGGTGGGAGTTGGTCCAACTTGGTTTCTTCAAACACCCTCTTTAAGTCCCTGTACTGCACTGGAATGGAGCTCTCTCCACCCAGAGATGCACTTGAGCTCACCTCTGCCATCATTCCTTCCAAGCCCTGTAGTCATCCCCACTATGGTGCTGCCTTGGTATGCCCTGTCCTTGAAATCCATGTCACTGGTTTCCCAGTCCATGTGGGGGTTATGCTTCCTCAACCAAGACAGTCCCAATATCAATTATTTGCTATGGGAGCCACAAGAAACTGCAGTGTCTCTTTGTAGGTACCAACCCTGAGCCTTACAGCTTCAGTGCAAGCCTCCACTGGACCCCCACTAGCTTCTGAGCCATCTAGTTGAGCGAATATCATGGGTTGCTTTAGCTTTTGCACTCTGAGGCCAAGTCCAGTCACTATTGCCGGGTGCATCAACTTACAAGTGCATCCAGAATCTAACATGGCCAGGAGATCCGCCCTTCATTTGGTTTCGGGGGCCTGCACCTGCACCCATATCAACATCCTGGGGCAATCAGCACTTACCATAGGATTGTTGCACCCATAGTGCACTGCCTGCTGTTCGGCACCCTTCAGAGCAGATGACCACTGTTTCCTGCCAGTGAGAGTTATCCCTGTCATGAGTAAGGATGGTGAGCAGGGGGCTCCCTTCCAGACTGTTAAGTGCATGTGTAGCACTGAGGAATTGGTGAGCCATTCCAAGAGGCACAGATTGGGACCGCCTTAACCTGCGGGGTTTATATGGCTGGGTTTTCCCATGTTTGTTCAGTTTGTTAGGATTACTGTTATGTATTAGCAATAAAACATTAGAGACCAGTTCCCTGTCTCAGAGTGTTTCTGTCAGGGTCAGTCTCGCTTCGCAATAAGACACAGACTCACTTAATGGGTATTAAGGATTTCTGGTTTATTGGAATGATGGCTGACAGAACGAAAAATGGGAACGGGGTGTGTGGTGTGGAGGTGCCCATTTTATACCCTCTTGTATGACCCCGGGCTCCTCCACCCTCTATTGTCCCAATCCCTCTTGATGGGACCCTTGATTGCTGCCTGGGCATTTTCCCGGTGTCTTCTCTTGTCTTCTTGATTCTGGTGTGTCCTCCAGGGCACCAGGTGCAGCTTATCTCTGTTCATCCGATGTCCTTCTTTTCAGCTGCATATGGGTCCATGGGTGTGGGTGCTTTGGGTGCTTGTTTTAATCCCTGTTCTGATTATCTTCTTCCTCTATTCCTTGATGATCATGATCTACGTTGTGAGGCTCTTTGTGCCTTGCAACGAGGTCATGACATGCTGCCCCCCAAAGATGTCTTTATGGTGCTGGTTTCTCTGGGTATGCCTCGTGGAACTGTCTAGTTAGTTGTCTTGCCATGACATGTTGTGCCTGGACCCACTCTGGGTGTGAGAAATGTTTCCATTTAACGAGGTATTGCAGCTTACCTCTTTGCTTTCTTGAGTCCAGTATCTCTTGTACTTCAAAATGTTGTTGGTTGTCTATCATTACCGGTGGGGGCGGAGGTTCTTCCGTATGCCATTTGGATGTGCTTGTTGGTTTCAGTAGTGCACAGTGGAATACTGGGTGGACCCGTCTCAAGTTGTGGGGCAGTTCCAGTTTGAAAGTAACTGGGTTGATTACCTGTGTGATTTTGAAGGGTCTGATGAATTTCAGTGCCAGTTTCTTCGAGGGTTGTGAGGTTTTTATGAACTTAGTGGAGAGGTAGACCCTATCTCCCACTTTGTAGTTCAGTGCCTCTGCCCTGTGGTTGTCCGCATATTTTTTGTACGTGGTTTGTGCGTCTGCTAGGGTCGTTTGGATGATTGGCCAGGTTGTTGCCAGCTGTGCCGCCCAGTCGTCTGGTGAGCAGGGCGGGGTCTCTGGTTGCGGTAGTTCTGGTATCGGTACAAAGTCCCTTCTGTAGACCACCTTAAATGGGGTGTGGCCAGTGCTCTGATGTACCGCATTATTATAGGCTACCTCTGCAAAAGGTAGTAGGTCTACCCAGTTGTCCTGTTGGTAGTTTATGAATGCCCTCAGGAACTGTTCAAGTGTTGAGTTTAGGATCTCTGTAGATCTGTCCGTGTGTGGATGCCATGCAGTGGACAGTGCTTGCTTAGTCCCAATTAGTTTTAAAAATTCCCGCCAAAACTTTGACGTGAACTGTGTGCCTCTGTCGGTCACCAACCTGCAGGGGGCGCCGTGGATTCTGTATATATGTGTTAGGAACAAGCGTGCCAGTTGTTGTGCAGAGGGGATTGTTGCACACGGGATGAACTGTGCCTGCTTTGAGAAATAGTCTTTTACCACCCAGATGACTGTTTTCCTTTGGCTGGGTGGGAGGTCCACAATAAAATCCATGGAAATTTCTTCCCATGGGTGGAAGGGGCTAGCTACTGGCTGTAACAGCCCTTGGGGTTTCCCCCCTTTCCGTTTGGTGGTGGCACATGTGGGGCAGTTGGCCACGTAGTCTTTCACGTCTTTTCTCAGGTTGGGCCACCGAAATTGCCTCCTCATTAGGTGAAGGGTTTTTACAAACCCAAAATGTCCCGCAGTCTTGTCATCGTGCGATCTGTGTAAGATTTCCCCCCACAGTGATTCTGGCACGTACAGGGCTTTCTCTTTCCAGGCCATGCTGTCTTTGACAGATACATGGTGTCGGTTGTTTTGCAACCATGTATCTGTTTGTAGTGCTTGTGTGAGTCTTTGTTGCCAGTTCGGTGAAATTGAATGCCGGCTCCGATCGTTCCCTGTCGTTCGTGCTGCCATGCACTGGTTCCTTGTCTGGCTGTGCGTGACCGCTGGGCAGCCCAGCTGTTTCTCGGTCCATACTGTCCCCATGATGTCGGAGGCTTGCGTGTTGTCCTGTGGCCGTCAGAAGAGGGCATCCGCCAGGAAGTTCTTCTTGCCTGGTATGAATTTCAGGGTGAAATTGAACTGGCTGAAGGACTGAGCCCAACGCACCTGCTTCGGGCTGAGCCGTTTTGGCGTGCTGAGTGCCTCCAGGTTCTTGTGGTCCATCCAGACCTCAAAGGGGCAGGTGGCCCCTTCCAGCAGGTGCCTCCACGTTTCCAGAGCTGTCTTTACTGCGAACGCCTCCTTTTCCCATACGTGCCATCTCCGCTCTGTTTCGGAGAATTTGTGGGAAAGGTAGGCGCAGGGTTTTAGGTGGTTGTCGGAGTCCTTTTGAAGCAGGATGGCTCCGATGGAAAAGTCGGAGGCATCTGCCTGCACTACAAAAGGCTTGGTGGGGTCGGGGTGTTGTAGCACTGGCTCAGCTGTAAAGAGGTTTTTTAGTCTCTCGAATGCCGTTTGACAATCAGCTGTCCAGTTTAGTAGCGCCCCCGGGTTTCTTGATTTGCGCATGTCCCCCAAGCCCTTAGTCTTAAGTAGGTTAGTTAGGGGTAAAATAATCTCTGCCAGCCTTGGGGTGAACCCCCTGTAAAAATTGGTGAATCTGAGGAGGCTTTGGAGTTGTCTCCTTGTGCGTGGGCGCTCCCACGCCAGTATGGCTTGGACCTTGCTTGGGTCCATTTCTATTCCTTTAGCTGAAATCCTATACCCTAGATAGACAATTTGTTTCTTGTGAAACTCGCACTTGGAGAGCTTGGCAAACAGCTCTGCCTTGCGGAGTTTCCTGAGCACTTCTTTTACCAAGCGTTCGTGCTCACGTTCCATTTCTGTGTAGATTAATACATCGTCGAGGTAAACCAAAACCCCCTTAAAAAGGTGGTCACGCAGGACCTCGTTAATTAACTGCATGAATACCCCCGGTGCTCCTGCCAATCCGAATGGGAGCACCTTATATTGAAACGCCCCCAATGGGCAGTTGAAAGCAGTTTTCCACTCATCCCCCTCCCGTATCCGTATACGGTAATAGGCTTCCCTTATGTCCAGTTTAGAGAATACCTTACCCTTTGCCAGGTGGGACAAGATGTCCTTTATTAAGGGTAGGGGGTATTTATTTGAAATGCTTGCTGCGTTTAATCCGCGGTAATCTATACAGAGCCGCAGTGACCCGTCCTTTTTCTCACGAAAGAGGACTGGCGCTCCCACTGGAGAGTTTGCAGGCTCGATAAAACCTCTTGCCAAGTTTTTGTCCACAAAGTCCCTTAATGCTGCCAGCTCCCGCTGGGTCATGGCATATATTTTGGGTTTGGGTTGGGGTACCCCCGGGACCAGTTCAATGGTACAGTCCGTTTTCCTGTGGGGGGGGAGTTTGTCCGCCTCTTTCTCGCCGAAGACATCGGCGAAGTCCGCGTATTTGGTTGGCAGTCCCTCTGGTAGTGTCGCCTCTCTGTGCTCTGCAGTCGTCGTCGTCCCCCCCCCCATGGCCGCTCGGGGGACCCTGTTCCCTAAAGGTGCTTGATAACGCCCGTCAGCAAACTTAATCTCTCTGGTTTTCCAGTTGATGACTGGGTTTTGCTACACGAGCCATGGGATCCCTAGTATGAATAGGGGTTGCCCCACCGGTGCCACGATGAAAGCCAATTTTTCCTCGTGGCTGCCGAGCCTTAGTGTGGTTTCTCCGGTGTATTGGGTGACCGGGCCCCCTCCCGCTGCAGATCCGTCAAGCTGCGTGAACACCAAATGGTGCTGAAGTGGATAGCAGTGGAGGTTAAGCGCGGCTGCCAGGTCTGGGTGCATTAGGCTTTTGGAAGAGCCAGAGTCAATTAGTGCCCAGACCTTTTCAGTCTTATCCCCATGGGTGAGGGTGGCACGGACATAGAGGGTGGGGCATTCCTCACTCACCCCTTTGTCGTTGTGCCTGTCACTGTTCTCCACCTGTCCTTCGGCGCCCCTTAGGCCAGGTGGTTGTAGTTTCCCGTTGGCTCATCAGGATTGCTTCCCTCCTCCTCTGAGCTGTAGGGGAAGTGTCTGGCTCGGTACTCCCCCTTCGCTGCTGGTCGCTTTCTGGGCGCTGGGGTTGGTGTGGTTGGTGCCCTCCTCGTGCTCTCTCTGGGTGTCGCTTTGGGGCATGCTGCTGCCTTATGGTCTTCCTTGCCGCACGTGAAGCACTGCCCTTTGGCGAAGCACCGGTCCCATTCCTCCTTCCATAGTTGGGGTCTCGGCTTCCCCTGCCTTGCAGCTGTGCGTGGGGGTCTCGCTGCCTCCATCTGCTGTGCTTCCTTCTTGGCGTGGAGGAACGTGTCGTGGGCGTCCTCTGCTTCCCCCGCCAGCCGGATCCATTCGGTCAGGGAGTTGGGATTGTTGCGGCAGAGTGCCCACCGGAGAACGTTTAAGTCCTTGTTTAAATTTCTCAATCAGAGTCGATTGAGACCAGGTGTCCACTTTTCCAGCTAGGGCTTGGAACTCCATGGCATACTCTGCCACGGAGCGCTGGCTTTGTCTGAGTGTTTTCAGTGCCCTTTTAGCTCTTTCTTGCTCCAGGGGGTCCCTGAAGTGCAGCTCCAGCGCCTGCAGGAATTCTGTGCTGTCCTGCAGTGCCCGGGCGCCTGATTGGCACAGCTGGACGTACCAATCGGCGGCCCGACCTTTTAGCTTTATGGCCAGGGCATTCACTTCACCCCTTTCAGTTCTGAAGCAGGGACCCCATTCCTCAAGGTAATACCTCGCGTTCATCAGGAAAAATGAGAGTTTGGAGGGGTCCCCATCAAACTTTATGCCAAAGTCCTTGGCAGCCATTCTGGTTTGGTTCCCGGTCCCCTCTGAGCCGTGCAGCGTGCTCCCCGGGGGCTGATGTGGGTCAGATTGTCTCCAGTCCTCTTGCGGTATCCATGTCTCTCTCTGGGTCTCCTCACAAGTTAGTTGACCCGTCGCCCGGGTGGGGGGGCGGGACGTTCTCCATCGGGTGGGCTCCTGGAGCCGGGCTCTGCTGTCGCCACCACCATACGCCTGGTCGTCCCTCCGCCTCTCGTCCGGGTGCACCTCCAGTCATCGGGTGGGCTCCTGGGATCGGGCTCCGCCGCCACCGAGGTCGTCCTGCTGTCTCTCGTCCGGATGCGCCTCCGATCGGCGGGTGAGCTCCTGGGGTCGGGCTCTGCCGTAGTCGTCGCCGTCCACTGGGTATCCACTCCGTCTCTCGTCCAGGTGCGCCTCCGGTTGTTGGGTGGGCTCCTTGGGCCGGGCTCCCCTGTCGCCACCGCCGCGCTCGCCCCGCCGTCTTTCATTCGGGTGTGCCTCTGCGCTGCTGCTGCCGCAGGGTCCCTGCGCTGCCGTCAGCTGTTGTAGCATCAGCCGTATCGCCTGCACCCCCTCCTCCAGCGCGTTGAGCCTTGCCGCCGTCTGCGGACCCCCGCTGGTGCGCTCGCCATTCTGCTTGCCCTCGCTGTTGGCCGTCGTGGAGGACGGACCTTCCCTTGGTCCCTCCAGGGTGCCAGGCGCTTCCTCGGCTCTGTGCGCCCTGGGTGGCGGTTCGTCTCGCGCTTCCTCCGGGGTCGCCTGCGAGCCTGGAGAGGGTTCCCTCATCTCACCCCCGGTGGCCCGCGGGCTCCGGGGCGCTGGGGTGGTTCCCTCCGCTTCCCCCGAGCTGGATCCCATACTTACCGGGGCGTTACACCACCCGGACCTCAGCCACATCCCGCCCGAGGGGAGCGGGGCTTCGTCGCCAGGTGCTGAGGGGTTGCGCTGCCTCGCTCCATGAGTTTCCATACCTAGCTGGGCCCCTCACACGCTTGGTGGATAGGTGTTAGGTAAAAAAAAATTGGGGGGGGTTCCCGTTTTTATGTCAGGGTCAGTCTCGCTTCGCAATAAGACACAGACTCACTTAATGGGTATTAAGGATTTCTGGTTTATTGGAATGATGGCTGACAGAACAAAAAATGGGAACGGGGTGTGTGGTGTGGAGGTGCCCATTTTATACCCTCTTGTATGACCCCGGGCTCCTCCACCCTCTATTGTCCCAATCCCTCTTGATGGGACCCTTGATTGCTGCCTGGGAGTTTTCCCGGTGTCTTCTCTTGTCTTCTCGATTCTGGTGTGTCCTCCAGGGCACCAGGTGCGGCTTATCTCTGTTCATCCGATGTCCTTCTTTTCAGCTGCATATGGGTCCATGGGTGTGGGTGCTTTGGGTGCTTGTTTTAATCCCTGTTCTGATTATCTTCTTCCTCTATTCCTTGATGATCATGATCTATGTTGTGAGGCTCTTTGTGCCTTGCAACGAGGTCATGACAGTTTCCTGGGAGTGAGGACAATCCCTCTGTTGAACTGCTGCTGCTTTCGAAGAATTCTTCTCCACGCTCTTTGCCTGCTTTTGTGGCCACCCCTTTTCCTTTCTTCTTCAATGCCATTGCATGCCCTCTCTTTGTCATTTCTGATGTGCAGCCAGGTGCCAGATGACACTCCATGGTGTGATGTCCTTCCTTCCCACACTTGAAGCATAGACCTCTTTGGCCATGTGATTCTCTCTTCTTGTCTGCAGCCCTGTGCTGGCTGCACTTCTCTGCCACGGCACTCATCAGGGTGGTTCTCTTTACCATTGCCTGGAATTGCATCTGCTTCTTTAGCCAGAGCTTCGTGTTCTTCACCGACCCTGCCAGGTACATCCACTCCTTCAGGGTCTTGGGGTCACTGCGGTTAAGGCAGGTTTCCAATATCTCAGATCTTAGCCCATCTGGAAATACTCAATTTTCAGCGACTCTGGCCAATTAACTAGACTTCCCACAAGTCTCTTAAACTCCAATACATACTCAGCTACTGACTGAGCCCCCTGCCTGATTGTTTGCAGAGTGGTCTTCGCTGTCATTTTTGATAAGGTGTCCTCAAAATGATCCCTCAGGGCCATCATAAAATTATAAAAGTCTGCCAGCCCCAGCATCATGCATCTCCACTAGCCAGTACAACACTTCCCCTTCTAGGTAGCCTGACACATACCTCACCTTTGCTTCCTCATCAGCAAACAATTCCTCAAACTTAACATGGGTCAGGAAACAAGCCAATCATTTGGGGTCGCTGTCAAACTTTATCTTTATTTCCCTGGTCCCAGTCGGCTCCCTGGCTTTCCTCAGGGCTCGGGTCTCCCCAGGCAGGCCTCTCCTTCCTGGTCATGGGGATGCTGTGGTTTGACATTTCACTGGTGCAACACAGCAGAGGGAGTCTGCTTTAATTGTTTGCCTTGTTATAATCAGTTTGCAACCAGTCATATCTTGCAATTCTGTTGAGACACCCTGTTTTCCCTCTTTCGGGGTCCTGCCCACGGAGTGCTCTGCATGTGTCCAGTGGGCCCGACCTGGCTGCGCAGACCCATCCTAAAGCACTTGAGATGCACGAGCTCTGTGTCATCCTGGCCAGGCACAGAAGATGAAACTCATCTTGTCCCTGAAGGAAAAGGCACATCGTAGTCGGGATAAACATAAATCCACAAGTTCCCTCTTACAGATTTCTCTCCCACAATGGCACTATCCTGGTCACCATTTTGACTTTTTTGACCATACCCTGAGGACATCCTTTCCTGTGAGTGAGGGGAAAGCAGAAGCCCCGAAGGAGCTGTGCCCCTCACCATCTCCCCAGCAGAGCAAGTATGCAAGCCCTTCTGGCGGAGGGTAGCTCCCTACCACCAGGCCATGCTTTGCATCTGGAAACCCTGCCTGAGCCCAACTGGGGCAGAAGAAAGGCCCTTCTTCCTCCTGATAGAAAGCCCACCCACACCAGATTCAGAAATGCTTCTGGCCCTCATGGTCCAGCCTGGTCATGGTGGCCTCAAACCTTTGTCCTGGCCTGTCTGTAGCCCCACGAGAAGTCCTCAGTCCCTCTCTCCCTCCCTCCCTCGCACCAAGCTCTCTTAGAGGCCTCCAAGCCAGCTGCCGGTTGTCCTCCCCTTCCCCTCCCCTGCAAGCAGGAGGCTTTGATTCTGCCCAGTGGTTGGTCATTTCCCCGGAGTCCCTTGATGGGGATTTCCTGGGAATCCCTTGATGGGGTGCTCTCTCCCTTCCCCCTTCCTGTTGGAGTCATCCTGGTGGGCTTCCTGCCTTTGCTCCTGGAGGTGGGCTGAGTAACGGGTTTGCTCCTGTCCTGCCCCCCACCCCGTGTAGAGAAGGTGGGCCCAGCCCGCTCCCTGCCTGAGGCTGGGGGCTACCCGCATTCTTGGTAGCACACGCTGGGCAAGTGCTTGCATTTTCAAAACAAAGGAAAAGGAAATGAACGAGCCCAATTAATGCATTTAATTTAGCTTAGAAATGTTCCCAGATGATCCTGGGATGAAAAAGCCATTCACTTGCTTAGTTTCTTCTTTGTTTCTCCAGTGATGGAAAAGTGGAAACCGCCTACCCTGGTCCCAGGAAGGTGGTGGGGGGAGAGGGGGGCAGAAGAGACAGCGTGGAAAGGCAGAGCTGAAAAGGGCCTTTCGAAAGGGGCCTTTCCTCAGAAGGCCTGCGGGTCAGACTATGGGGTGGCTGGCACAGCAGCCTCTGTGAGAAGAAATGAGGAGCAGAAAAGAGCAGCTCACCCTCCCATCAAAAGCAATGAGGCTTTCAGAAGAGTGGCCTTTTGGGAGCACGTTTAGAATGAGACCCCTTTCCTCTCTTTCTGAAATTCAGCAAGTCTGAAGCCTCGAAGGGTCAGCTGAAGGTTTTGAAGGCATTTTGCTGGGCTGTTAAATCGGTGGGGAGCAAACACAATGAGTAATGACAAAAATAAATGAATTACTTCCAGATCAGTTACAAAAAAAGAGAGGAAAAGGAAAATACCTGAGTAGTTAAGTAATTATTTTTTAAATTAAATGGAGTAGCTAAACATTTCTTTTCATATATTTCACCCTCATTCTTACTAGAATGTTTTGCACACCCTTCTGCAAAAAAGAAAGGAAGGCAGGAACGAAGGAACGAAGGAATGAAGGAACGAAGGCACAAAGGCACGAAGGCAGGAAGGAAGGAAGTCAGCTTCTGTATAAATATTTCTAGCCTGTAGTACCTCCAAAGATCTCAGGGTGGGATTAATAAAACCTAACTGTACTACCATACATGGCAAAACAAACACAGCTGTGCAGGGGGCTCTGCTGGGTGTGGTCAAAGGAAGAACGATGGCAGCCTCATAAAAAGACAGAGCTTCGATCACACTGTTGTGGCTGCCATCTTGACTTTTCTGACCATACCCTGCAGATGCCCCTGCAACTGTGTCGCCCCTGAGTTATTTAGCTCTGGCGAGAACTCTCCTTGCCCCTATCCTCAAAGGACAGGGCCATCTTGGTGAGGCCAGAAGGAAGCCCCATGTAAGGCGCTAGAAGCCGGCAGAGTCAGAGCTGCTGGGCAAGGCCTGACCCAGAACAGGAGAGGAACAGAGGAGAGCAAGGCTGTTGCCCCAGAAGCCAGGCAGGGCAAGTCAGCTGGGGCTGCCCACCCCTGAAGCAGCTCGGATCAGGCCGACCAGCATCCTTTGCACCTGCTCAGCTGAGTGCTTTGTAACACCACTAAGTGGGTTCTGCTCCATTTTGTTTAAGGCGTTCTGTGAACCTCATCCATCTGGATAGTTTATGTTCTGTGGTTTTTCCAGGTGGGCTTTGGACGTGGCAACCGTCTGCTTGCCCTGGAGGGCCCCCAAGACAGGCAGTTTCTGACAGCCTCTGACAGCAAAAGAGGAACTCCCCCCCTCACAACTGAATGCCTAAAGAAAAGGTCAGGAGGAAAAACACTTCAGCATGGTGGCATCTGCACCCAGTCAGGATGGCCTGTTCAAAGGGCTTCGGCACACCCGGCCCTTGCCTGGCCCCCCCCCTGAATCAGAAGGTGGGAAGGGTGGGGGGCGGATCAGAGTCCACCCTGCATCTGCACTGGGCCTCTGTGAGGAGTGCCGGCAAAGCTTGCACTGCACTAATTAAAGGGTTTCTCATGCATTCTGATCTCTGTGCCCAAAGCCGGTCTCTCTGGGGAAAATGAGAACCCGAGAGCCTTGGAGAAATTTCATACAAACATCTAAATCCAGATCTACCTTGAGATGAAACTTTGAACTGCCCACATTTGCCCAGCAGCAGCAGCGGCAGCCACTGCAGCAAAACCTGACTTTCTGTTGCATTCAGAGCTATAGGGAAGAGCTGATGTCAGAGTGGAAGGAGAATAAAAATGTAAATTTGATTCTTCTGAAATTGCCTTCATGTTCCTCTAAGTGTTTTTCCCGGATAAAGCAATGTATTTAACTAATTGATCCCGAACATGGCTCTGTGTTTAGAAAACACTCCCCACCACCCACAGATGATACCTTATACACAAGCAGCAACGGACTCTTTGGTCCCTCATTGAGAGACTTTGTGCCTTTTGTTATTTACATGCATATAAATTAACCACTTTGATCTGAGGTTGTTAATAAAACAACTAAGCCTTGAAGTCTCCCAGAAGGAAAGCAAGGCGGGGTTATGTTAAGATGCTTTTAATTATAAGTCTGCAAGTGTTGAGGAATGTGTACACAGTGAGGGGGGAGGCAGGGAGGGGTAGCAGGCCCAATCCTGGCTCATTTGCTTTGGGGGGGGGGAACCCTTTGGAATGGGGGAGTCCTGAGCTGGTAGAATCTGGGAGCAGCAGGAAGGAAGGGAGGAGTTCCCAGCCAGGCACTACCCTGAAGCACGCTACAGTGCAGAACACCAGCTGGGCTTTGAAAGCAGAATCCGGCAGCTGCTCAGGACTGAACCCGAGAGACTGACTGGAGGGAGCAACTCAAAGCTGTGCAGTCTTTGTGTGGGGAGTTCCTAGACCCTGCCAAGAAGCCTGCAGAGGGGAGTTCTCCTGGCTCTTCTTTCAATGAAAGGGAGAAGGAAGAGGTCCAGCATCTTTCCTAGGGCTTCAAAAATGCAGAAATCCTCACCATTATCTGCTCAGATATTGTCCTCAAAGAAGCATGGAAGGATACTGGGGCAGAGGGATATATGAACATGCCCCATGGGGTCATATGGAAGTTGTTTGCTATGGCCTTCTTCTCCTAACCACCATGTTGCTGAAATGCTAAAACATGTCTTGTCATGATGTCCCAATATAAGCTCTGTCCTTTTGTATTTGCATTGTGATGGTGCATGTTTCATCATGCCCCGCACCCCCAAATGACACTTATGCTTCTTCCAGGATCTCTTTTCAACTTCCCAGACAAGCCTAAAGGTCTGGGATTCCCAGATAGTCCCTTATCTAAGTATTAATCAGACCCAACCCTGTTTAATTTTCAAAATTAGATGAAGTTGGCTACGTACTGCCATTTATTTGGTTCCCCATAAATGCTCCCCTTTTAATGGATTTGCATGCCACGGTTTTAATCAGCTTGACAATGCCCAAAGGTTACCCCCAGCAATAGTTCTGTGAATGGCTGCTGTTAGGGAGGCAATGGTCACTCTGCATTTCATTTTCCTCTGACTCCACTGTTCCTCTTCCCTCTGCCAACCATCAATCTGTGTGACTTGCCCACTCTGGATAATCCTCTGGTGGATTGTTTGGCTTTATTGGGAAAACCAAGTTTATAAACCATGATTTGTGCTTTGTGGGTGGTGCAAACCCAGCTAACTGCAATTTACTTTTTGATTAACAAATCATGGCTTAGCTCAAAGTGTGAACAGCCAGTTTCAGACCCAGAGACAGGAATTTGAGGCGTTCAAAACTGTGGGACTACAGGGTGCAGTGGACTCTACACTAGATCCTCTGGGGTCAGTTGCAGTCACAGGCTGAAGACAATCTTTCCTGGGAAGGCAGACCCCTGTTCTGCTGGGCCAATCTTCCTTGTCTGCCAGTGGGGCTGCAGGGAGAGGCCAAGTTGTCATAATCCCTGACTCTACTTCTGGGTAAGTCCCTCACTTTGACAAAAAAGCAACATCCTGGATTTTGAATGTCACAATTCTAGAGACACTTAGAGCAACAGAAGGTCAGGTGTGCTCTCACTTCTATGTTTTCTGAGCAGCTCCACGGGGTGTGAGCCTTGTCAATCAAACATCCAAATGTTTAAGGAAAGTTGACCCTCCCGCAGTCAAACCAGCCTTCTTGGTCTTCTTATAGTCACTCTTCTTCCTGTTTACCCTGTTCCTAAACTTCCTACCTGAATTGCTTCTGTACTAGCCCATTTCCTTGGAAGCCTGTTCCATCTTTGCCCACTTTTAAAAGAATGAAGAAATCACTCACAAAACTTTGCATCCTTAACATCTGTTTTTTTAGATCAGGTTTGTGTGGATGTGTATCTGTAAGGCAGCACCTCATAACTGATACCCCCCTCCCAGTGGATTGCATTTTATTCTATTTTTTAGGGCTCCTGTTGCTTTCCTCAGCATTACTTGCTGCTAGACCAACCTGTCTCAGTTTCCCAATGTACTGTAGGATGGTTAGCGAGACAGGGAATGGGCAGTGGATGATTTTCCAGCTCTGCCTCAAATAAGCTCCCTGATGCTGCAACCCCTTAGCCAGGCCTTGGTCCTCTTTGGTTCACATTCCCAAGCAGGCTTGGCTAGGATGGTATCTGTCATGCTTTGAAGAAGGGTAAATGGCTGCTGGCCCTGAGTCTCATTTTTGCAGCCTTTCAGGGCCCAGGGGCGTAACCACCAAACTGATCAGTTTATTACCTCTTGAAGGGAGAAATACAGGAGCATTTTACTATGAGCCATGAAATAGGGGTATCTCACTCAAATAGACACCCTTCCCCAGTTCCCTCAAAAAAATCTAAGAAAAATCTAAGTTTCTGACAGATAACACATTTGTGACCCACAAGTTGCCTCCCCATGATAAGGGACGTGAAGCTTGGCCATCCTTGCTTCCAGGTCACATTCAATGGTTTCTAGTTTTCAGTTATGTAATATTTATTTCAGTATAACTATGACTATGATTGTGGGTAAACTTAAACTTGTCTTGTCATGGGGAAAACAGTGGGCTCTCTTAAGTGCCATGCAGAATGGCCTCTTTAATTCTACATCCATGGAAAGCAGGGCTTTGGCACCAGTTAAAAGGAATAAGGTTGGGTGCATTTTTGTTACCTCCCAAAGCTGAAATAATTTGTCCTCCACGGATCCGCGAGACTCCGCAGCGCAAGAGTGGTCCAGAGGGGTGCTTGTGGGGTGAATTGTAATTCAGGGCCAACACACAGCAAGCTGCCCATGAAGAGGCTGATCTAAGCACTGCAGAAATGAGAGCAGCACTCCCTCTGATAGATTGCAGTCTTCCCAACCTGAAGTGCAACCTCTGTGGACTCAGAAGACGAAGAGCAATTTCACTGTAAAATATTCATAGACAGCTGCTCTATTGCTTTTCATCTCTGAGCTGGTATAAGCTGAACTTGGACTATAATTAAATCATCTCTGTTTCGGCTGCTTAACAGGGTGTTTTAAATGTAGACTTGTAGATGCTGTTTATGGATGGCAAGCTAATTAAGTGCCAGCCACCAGGTCTCAAAGCTGGTCCAAAGGACCAGCCATGGCTTTTGGTTTGCTGCAGGCCTTTCTTCTGGGGGAACTGGCTCTGCTTTGGGTAGAACTCAAGGCTTGCATCCAAGGAGAATTAAGCCTTAAAATGGGGCAGGCGGAGCATAATTCTCCCTCTCTGGGTAAGGTTACTTCTTCCCCCATCCCTCCAAATAGCCCCAGAGCCACAGCCTCCCTTTGGGAAGAAAGAGGAGGTGGTCCTGAGCTCTAAAGAACTTTGGGCAACATTCAGGACTGCAGGAGGGATAAACAGGGGAGCGATACACCTTTACAATTGTAGGGACAGGGTGACAAAATTTGGGAATGCAAAACTCACTCCTCCCCACCCGCTATAACAAACCACCAGGTGAGGAAGAGGCTCCAGTTGTTGGCAGCCGTTTTGTTGCTGACCATCATACCCCATCTCATGAAAAGAAGCTGCTTTCAAATGATGCCTCCACACCTTGTAATGGAAGTTGCTTTCTTGGCAGCCCTCATAGGAAGCATCTTGCTCAATGTAGGATCTACCAGAGCAGCCCTTATACATGACCATCGAGGCACTCTGTGAAGACTTCCTGCAAAAGACACATGGGGCAGCCTACCCTATATATATGTGTGTGTGTGTGTGTGTGTGTCAGGAACTCAGGAAGCACTTTTGGACACTGAGGAGACACTATATATATGCCAAGTCATCTTGTCTGCCTCCTGAGGAATCTGTATAACAACCAAGTGGCAACAGTAAGATCAGACCACAGAACAACAGACTGGTTTAAGGTTGGGAAAGGAGTGCAGCAGGGTTGTATACTCTCACTCTGGATAATCCTCTGGTGGATTGTTTGGCTTTATACTCTCTGAGAATACTCTCAGATTCTTTTTTTATTCAACTTGTATGCAGAACACATCATGCAATATGCTGGGCTTGAGGAATCCAAGGCTGGGGTTAAGATCACTGGAAGAAACATTAACAATCTCAGATATGCAGATGATACCACTTTGATGGCTGAAAGTGAAGAGGAACTCAGGAGCCTCATGACAAAGGTGAAAGAAGAAACTGCAAAAGCTGGCTTGCAGTTAAACCTCAAAAAAACCAAGATTATGGCAACCAGCTTGATTGATAACTGGCAAATATAGGGAGAAAATGTAGAGGCAGTGAAAGACTTTGTATTTCTAGGTGCAAAGATTACTGCAGATGATGACCACAGCCAGGAAATCAGAAGACGTTTAATTCTTGGGAGAAGAGCAATGACAAATCTTGATAAAATAGTTAAGAGCAGAGACTGACAACAAAGGTCCACATAGTTAAAGCAATGGTATTCTCCGTAGTAACATATGGCTGCAAGAGCTGGACCATAAGGAAGGCTGAGAGAAGGAAGATCGATGCTTTTGAACTGTGGTGTTGGAGGAAAATTCTGAGAGTGCCTTGGACTGCAAGAAGATCAAACCAGTCCATCCTCCAGGAAATCAAGCCAGACTGCTCACTTGAGGGAACGATATTAAAGGCAAAACTGAAATACTTTGGCCACATAATGAGAAGACAGGATACCCTGGAAAAGATGCTGATGTGGAAGGCAAAAGGAAGAGGGGCCGACCAAGGGCAAGAAGGATGGATTTGACCTTGGGGGAGCTGGGGGTGGCGACAACCGACAGGAAGCTCTGGCGTGGGCTGGTCCATGAAGTCATGAAGAGTCGGAAGCCACTGAATGAATAAACAACAATTCACACAAACACACACAGTGTGTCTGTGTGTGTGTATATATATATATATATATATATATTTGCTTTTTAAAATAATGACAGAAAAAGGAAAAAAACACAAAGAAATACACAGATACATATGGTATAAAAATACTCAATAAGTGCTTTAATATCACAAAAAGAAATAAAAATATGAAGTATATGGCATTACAACAATAAACAATTACAATTCTTTATATATTTATTTATCAATAAATGTTTACAATAAATAAATATTGTAAACTATCACATATCACATATCACATATATCATATATATATATGAAAGAAAGGTCCCTGAGTCATTTTCTGACTCTTTGGGGGATTCCACTTTTGCGATGTTTTCTTGGCAGACTATAGAGTGGGGTGGTTTGCCATTGCCTTCCCCAGTCGTAATTTCCTTTCCCCCAGCAATATAACCATCCTACTTTCCCCTAAACGACTACATTTTATATAAATGAGTCCCATATTTCATTATACTTATCCATACAAAGCCTACGTCTATAGGCAATTCTCTCACAGGTGACAAGTGTAATCAGGTCTTCAATCTATTAGGTAAATAGGACCATACATTTATCTTTCCAGATAAAGAAGTCCAGAAGACCCAACCATTGCACATGGCATTCCTAGACTTGGAAACGGCTTTTGACCATGTTCTACACCAACTGATTTGGTATACCCTTCATGATCACAGGGTGCCTGGATTACTCATCGACTGGGTTAAAATGCTATCCAAGAACACTAGTAGCCATGTACAATGCTCAGCTGGTCTCTCTGATGGCTTTCCAGTGACAGTTGGAGTACACCAAGGCGCTGCACTGTTGCCACTCCTATTTATATTAGTCATGGATACCATCACACAAGACTTGCAATGAAATGCACTCTGGACCATACTCTATGCTGATGACGTCATGCTTGCTTCTACTACTATGAATGAACTGCAGTGGCAAGTACAGGCATGGAATGACCGCCTTAGCCATTTTGGACTCCACCTGAACATAAAGAAAACTGAGTACCTAGAGACTGTAGCCACCCATGGGACGCTCCAAATAAATGGAGAAAACTTAAAGAAGGTGGATATGTTTCGGTACCTTGGCTCCCATCTACAAGGTGACACTGGCATCAACAGTGATGTGTGAGTGAGGGTGAATGTGGCCTGGTTGTGCTGGCGAGAACTCACCAGTGTGCTTTGTGACAAACAAATACCAACCCATCTCAAATCTAAGATCTATAAGACGATCATTCACCCTGTGGCACTGCATGGAACCAAGTGTTGGGTAGCAACAAAGGATATTTATTTATTTATTTATTTATATTTCAAATTTCTGTCACTGCCCATCTCCCCCAAGGGGGACTCTGGGTGGTTTACAACACAATAAAAATTAAAACCATAAAACATAAATTACAATATAAATATCATTATAAATAAATAAATATACAACGCTTTTGGCGAAAAGCTCTCATTCAATAGGGAGGGCACTATGGCGTCAACCACCCCCAGGAAGAGCTATTGCCCTTCTCATCCCAGGCAAGGCAGCAGAACCAGGTTTTTAAATTCTTCCAGAGGTCTGGGAGGGAAGGCACCTGCCTCACCGCTGGGGGCAAGATATTCCAAAGGGCGGGCACCACTGCAGAGAAGGCCTGCCTCCTGGACCCTGCTAGATGAAATTCCTTTGTTGATGGGGTCTGTAGAATGCCCTCTCTGCTTGACTGGGTGGGACAGGTCGATGTTATGGGGATGAGACAGTCCCTCAGGTACCCTGGCCCCATGCCTTGTAGGGCTTTAAAGGTAATAACCAACACCTTGAATTGGACCCAGAAGCAAACCAGCACCCAGTGCAGCTCGAGCAGGAGTGCCAATCTAGGGGCACCAATAACTACTTGCACAGCTGCATTCTGGACCAGTTGAAGCTTCTGGATATTCTTCAAGGTAGCCCCACGTAGAGCGCATTGCAATAGTCTATATGGGAGATGACCAGGGCATGAGTGACTGTTTGGAGGTCCTCTCGCTCCAGGAAAGGGCGGAGCTGGCACACAACACAAAGTTGTGCAAAGGCCCTTCTGGCCGTGACTGCCACCTGTTCTTCGAGCAGGAGTTGTGAATCCAGGAGGACCCTCAGGTTCCGCACTGGGTCTGAATGGGGCAGTGCAACCCCATCCAGCACTAAAGATGACAACTTCCTGGATGTCAAGGAGCCATCAACCCACAGCCACTCCATCTTAGCAGGGATCAGCTGGAGCCTGTTCCCCATCCAGGCCCCCACAGCCCCCAGGCACCGAGACAGGGCAGACGCTGCATCACTTACCTCACCTGGGATGGAGATGTATAATTAGGTATCATCAGCATACTGATGATACCTCATCCTGTGGTGACGGATGATCTCACCCAATGGTTTCATGTAGATGTTAAATACAAGAGGAGAGAGAACTGAACCCTGAGGCACCCCACACAAGTGGGGTTGAGGGTCGGATCTCTCATCCCCTATCACCACTGATTGGGACCGGCCCTGGAGGAAGGAGGTGAACCAGCGCAGATCCATACCGCTCACCCACAACTCCCTGAGCCGTCCCAAAAGGATACCATGGTCGATGGTATTGAAAGCCACTGAGAGGTCAAGAAAAGCCAGGATGGATCCATTCCCCCCATCCTGCTCCTGCCAGAGATCATCCATAAGTGCGACCAATGCAGTCTCTGTCCTGAAACCTGACTGAAAGGGGTCTAGATAATTCGTTTCATCCAGAATCCTCTGGAGTTGTAATGCTGCCACTTTCTCAACCACCTTCCCCAAAAAGGGGAGGTGGGAGACTGGACAAAATTGTCTAACATAGTAGGGTCTGAGTGATTTTATCCTGCATATGCCCAGAAAACTCTGCACGGCCCTGTAGGTGGATAACTGAATCCACCTTACCAAAAAGGGAACGAGTGATCTTAAACAGGGCCACTGGACAGCAATCTGCAGATGCAATAAGAGCATAATAATAAGGTATATATATGTGTAATATGTAATATATGATATATATGTAATAAGATATAGAGAGCCGCCTCCATGTTATGGAAATGCATATGCTCCGTTGGATATTGGGCATCTCCCTGCTCGATCACATCACAAATGATGCCATCTGACAACTAGGTGTGTCATTAATTACAGAGGAGATGAGAGAAAGCCGACTTCATTGGTATGGACATGTCCTTAGAGTGGAAACTTCCACTGTTGCCAAAATAGTTTACCATCTTAAAATTGATGACCGGTGGCCACGTGGGCAACAAAAACAGAGATGGCAAGACACCATCAATAAGGACATGCAAATTGAGGGTCTGCACCCTGAGGATGCGGACAATCGGGCAAAGTGGCATTTCAGGATGCAAAAAGCAGACCCCGTGATAGTGGGAAAATGCTAGGAAGAAAAAGATTTATCTTTCCAATGTTGCAATATCTGTCTTTTGGCTGTAAGGGCACAGAGAATCCATTTAAGTTGTCCAGTTGTCAATTTCCATGAATATTGTCCTCTGAAAATTTTAGCTTTTGTCACACAATCACATTTATATGATCCACTACTTTCTCCCAAAACTTAGATCTCTAATAGCTTTAAGATGGTTAAATAAGCAATTTGTGAAAGTGATTAGAAAGCAAGGTTAGTGAACTTAGTGTCCTTTAAAAGCTCACAGTTGTGAGCTTGACAATTGATCAGTTCGCCTCCCAGTGCTCAAATCTGTGGGAGATTGCTGTCTTGTGGTCTTCTCATGAGAAGCAGCTATCCAGAGCACACATGGGTGATCTTCTGTCCTCCCCTTGCCCAAAGAGGTTCATTCTTTTTTTAATAGTAATTTTATTAAGAATTATAATTACAACAGTAAAAACTAATACAGACTGAAATAAACTAAAATAATAATAAGAAAAGAAAAAATAGAAAGTGCAGTAAAAAAGAGAGGAAAAAATAGAAAATAGAAAAGAAAAAATAAGAATATAGTAGAGAAAAAGAAAGAAATATATAAAGAAGTGACTTCCCCCTTCATCACAGTTATAAACAATTTTAGTAACTTTTCACCTCCTCTTAAAATACAACAAATGATCTCTTCTTCCCACATCCCATCTCTCGTCTGTAAACAAATCCATAAACCATCATCATTTCAGTCCTGATGTCAGCAAAAGTCCATTCAGGGTTACCAGAGATAACAACATATCTGTTTTAGCCTTGATCAAATACACCAACTTTATATTCCTTCCTTTTACTTTTAACAATCTTGATCTTTAGTCCCTTCAAATAATGTCCTAGAACTTGATTTCTTTTTTCTTTGTCCCTTCTTACAAAATTCTTCAAAGCTTTAACAAGCCTCTTTTGTAATTCCAATATAGGAAAATTATCCAGGTCACTTTTTTGGTTTGTTATTTGTATATCCCTTTTAATTATTAGGACATCAGCTAGTTTCTTTTGTATGTCCAGTGTAGCATCTTGTCCCATATCATTCTTGTAGCCTGTCATTTTTAAAACCAGTTTCAGCTCAGTTTCAACCTTGTCAGGTAAAACTTGTTCCTCTTCCATAACATCTTTTAAACACAGTCTATCTAGAGAAGCAGCACTCTTAACATTAACTTCTGGGTCCATTGTACAAAAATATCCTTCAATACATCCAATGTTAAAATATTTTGCTTCATTCTATAGTTGTAAGTCAAGTCTGATGTTCATCTCCTTTAATTGTAATCTTTAGTTCCTTCTAGTACCCTCTAGTGTCCAATTTTTAAAGTCTTAACTTACTATGTTTTTAAAATTTTAAAACAAAAGCATTTTCCCACAGGAAGGGTTCTTTATAATTAATTCCAAAAACTTATTTCAAATTTACCTGGACCCTTAGTCCATATGTAACTTCCTAAAATCAAAGTTTGAATCACCCTTTTGCTGTTTATTAAATTTTTTTTTTTAAAGTTCTTAAACTTGTAGTTAAAACTTCTTTTCCTAAGGATTGAAGGAAATTCACCTAGTGCTGTAAAACCTGTCTATCCAAAGGTTCCTACTAGCTGAAAAGCAGTTAACAAGCAATTTCCAAAAGTGATTAGAAAGGAAGTATGCAAACTTAGTGTCCTTTCAAAGGTGCCAACCGTGATTTGAGCAAGATGGCTATTCCCTTGTCTCCCAGAGCTCTAAATCTAAATCTAATTCTGCCAGAGATCTAAGTCTAAGTCTAAATCTAAATCTGTCAGAGACAGCTATCTTGCAGTCTCCTTGCAAGGAGCAGATGTCTGGAGCACTTGTGGGCAATCTCTAGTCTTCTCCTTGTCTGGAGAGGAATTATCACATAGCCAGTCTGTTGAGGTTTTCCTACTAACAGATTAAGCTACTATTATACCTAATCATTTGGCCGGGTGAAAAGGTTGCAAGTGATTGTCTCCTCTCACGTGCTTCATGCAAATAGCCTGGGGGGAGGGGAGGAATCCTGCCCGGACTTGTCTTCTCACTTCCTTTTTTTCTCTCTGCTGGAAATGTAGCTCAGCAAGGCTTGCTCCAAAGGGAGCTACGTACTTTAAATGTTTTGCTTTTGTTTTTGCTTTCTGTAAATAAATTATTTTTATAGAAATGCTTGGTGTGTGACTTTTTTGACCTCTCCTGGGCTAAAGGCTTTCCCAGCATCTGCCAACAGGTTATGTGCCCAGTAAAACCCAGAGAGAAAAGAGAGGTCAGCTCCACACCTCATGCACAATTTAAAGGCAGGTAGCAAAGACCTGTGAAGATTTTCTTTGGAGCCACCTGGAGATTTTCCAGCAACTGCCGGTCTGCAGGACAAAGAAGCTAGCTGAGGTGACTTGCAAAAGAAGGAAAAAGCCATGGCTGCCTCCCAGCCCTCAGCGATGCCTCTGGAGCGCCTATCAGAGACCAACTATTTGAATTGGGCCCTGAAGATGGAGATGTATCTTCGCAGAGAGAATCTTTGGCTGCAAATTGGTGAGCAAACCCCCCAAAATCCCAGTGCTGAATGGCTGAGACAGGATGAGCGGGCTAGAGCCACCATTATCTTGGGAGTTGAGGACAATCAGCTAGTCCACGTGCGAGGCATGCAGTCTGCAAAGCAACTTTGGGATGCTTTGAGAGACTTATATGTAAAGGCAACAGCAGGGAGTAAAGTTACTCTAACGAAAAAGCTGTACAGAGCCTGCCTTGCAGAAGGAGAAAGCCTTCCTGAGCACCTGCATTATATTCAGCAGCTGTATGTTGAGTTGCAGGAGAGAGGAATGGAATTTATACCTCTCACAAAATCCTATATCCTCCTGTCCTCACTAAATGAAACATGGGACACGCTGATTTGTACCCTGGAGGCTATGCCTGAAGCAGACCTCACCCCATCGTATGTTACACAGCGCTTACTCGCTGAATGGGAGAAGAGAGAGGAAAGATCCCCCCCCATCTCTTCTGGAAAGCTGCAAGACCAGAAAATGAGGGAAAAGAAGGGAAAGGAACCTGAGGCCACAGCACTAGCCAGCCAGCGATGCTTCACTTGTGGTTCAGCTGGACATTTGCAAAGAGACTGTGCCATGAGACCCAAGAGTAGAAAGACAGAGCAGAAGAACACAAGGGCAACACAGAAGAAGGCTCTTCAGACAACCCAAATTGCACAGGTTGCTGAGAAGGGTAATTCTGATGTATGGGTGTTAGATTCTGGGGCCAGTTGTCATTTATGTAATTGTAAAAGCTCTTTTGTGTCACTGTCTAAAACTGAAAGACAAAGTGTATCTTTGGCTGATGGGTCTGTGACCAAAATTATGGGACAAGGTGACTTGTATTTATCCTGCTTAGGAGAAACTGTAAAAGGTGTGTTGTATGTGCCAAATTTACAATCAAACTTTTTATCTGTGGCACAATTGGCTGCAACAGGGTATATCATAACATTTAAGAAAAATGGTTGTGAGATACGTAAACATGGGAAATTGTGTGCTACTGGTATGCTAAAAGACTCCTTGTACCTTGTGCAAAATGCAAGGAAGCCAAGCTGCAAGGCTGCAGTTGGCAACACTCCATATCATGACCAATGTGTACACCTGATGCACAGGAGATTTGGTCATGCTAATTTCAAGTATATAGCACAAATGCCACAGCTGTGTGCTGACCTAAAGATAAAACCCTGTGATAAATACTTAGATTGTGTAGTTTGCAAAGAATGCAAAACACTGAAAGCTCCTGTGAGTAAGCACAGTGACAGAGTTACAACTAGACCTTTGGAAATTGTACACTCTGACATTATTGGTCCTTTTGCTCCAAGTCTTGGACAAGCAAGGTATGCAATGACCATCATTGATGATTTCTCAAGATACACATTTATCTACATCTTAAAACATAAAGATGAGGCATTTGAGAAATTTAAAAGTTTTGTGACATGGGCAAATGGAAAATTCCCTAGGCCTGTATCTGCACTCCAATGTGATAGAGGAGGAGAATACCTTTCTCACAAATTCAGAAGGTTCCTAGTGGAAAAAGGGATAGAACAAATTCTTTCTAACCCGTACACCCCTCAGCAAAATGGTGTTGCTGAAAGAAAGGGCAGAACCTTGCAAAATGCGATGGAATGCATGTTAAAAGATTCACGATTATGTTTTAAGTTCTGGGGAGAAGCTTTATCGACTGCTTGTTATGTTCAGAACAGGTTGTATAACTCTATGATTCAGGACACTCCATTCCATTTGTTTTATGGTGTGAAACCAAAGGTAAGCCATCTTAGAGTGTTTCGTAGCACTGCATGGGTTCACATTCCAAAACAACAGAGAAGGAAAGGAGGCCCCACAACAAAGAAAGCCATCTTTGTTGGCTATGAACAAAGCCAGAGGAGCTACAGGTTCATAATGGGAGAGAAATTAATAATTAGCAAAAGCGCTTCTTTTGCTGAACAAAACTGGGGGAGATTAAATTCTAGCTCTCCAGTTGAACTGACCACCACAAGAGAACAGCAAGGACTTGCTGATGATGATCTTTTGCCTGATGAGGACATTAAACCAGAAAAGCAAACTGAAGATCTGTCTGATGAGATAGATGCTTCTCAGGAAAGTGATAGGAGTCAAAATTTAAGCCCTGTATTACCTCGCAGATCTCAGAGGAGCAATAAAGGCATTCCTCCATCACGTTTTCAGGCTGAAACAGTAAAGGCTTTTCACATATTCACAGAACCTGAGTCTTTAGAACAAGTGAATGCTTTACCACCTGAGATTGCACAAAATTGGCATTCTGCCATGCAACAGGAATTAGCATCCTTGAAAGAAAATAAAACATGGAAACTGGTAAATCTACCTCCCAATGAACGCTGTCTGGGTTGTAGGTGGGTTTTCAAACTGAAAAGGGATGCTGATGGCAAAATCCAAAAATATAAAGCAAGGTTGGTTGCAAAAGGGCTCACTCAAAGGAAAGATTTAGACTTTGACAAGACTTTTGCACCAGTTACTAAAGGTGAATCAATTAGATTACTGTTAAAAGTTGCTGCACTCAAGGGAATGTCAGTTAACCACTATGACATTCAAACTGCATTTCTCTATGGTGATTTAGACCACAGATTATACATGCAGCAACCCCCTGGCTATGAAAAAGGGGAGAATCTAGTCTGTGAACTGCAGAAGTCAATCTATGGGTTAAAAACAAGCTGCTAGATCCTGGAACCAAAAAGTAGATGAAAAACTGCAGAATTTTGGTTTTGAAAAAGGAAAAGCAGATCCCTGTGTATATATGAAGAAGGACAAACAAGGCTGTATGTATCTGTGCATTTATGTTGATGATTTGCTGCTATTCACATCAAAAGAAAAACAAAGGCTTGATTTTGAAGCCTGCATGAAAAGCCATTTCACATTAAGAAGCCTTGGAATTATAATAACCTAGGTTTGGAAAAACACAGGAAGAAGAATGGTAGCTTTCTGTTGAACCAAAGGGGAGATAATGGTAAAGTAATGTGAATGGAAAGACATATAAAGGTGTCAGAGAAGATTGGTTATGCATCTTAATCTGTAGTGTAAAAAGGGGAGTGTTGAGGTTTTCCTACTAACAGATTAAGCTACTATTATACCTAATCATTTGGCCGGGTGAAAAGGTTGCAAGTGATTGTCTCCTCTCACATGCTTCATGCAAATAGCCTGGGGGGAGGGGAGGAGCTGCCCGGACTTGTCTTCTTCACTTCCTCTTTTTCTCTCTGCTGGAAATGTAGCTCAGCAAGGCTTGCTCCAAAGGGAGCTACGTACTTTAAATGTTTTGCTTTTGTTTTTGCTTTCTGTAAATAAATAATTTTTATAGAAATGCTTGGTGTGTGACTTTTTTGACCTCTCCTGGGCTAAAGGCTTTCCCAGCATCTGCCAACACAGTCTACTTGCATTCTCTTCATTCTGCCAGTCGTTGGCTCTGCTTTTTGCAGAGCTGTCTTCAATCCATCATTTCTTTCCCAGAATTCCATTGTCCAGGAGGTTTTGAAGAACCAGTCTACTCACTGGTTCTTCAGACTTTGCCACGGTCATTGTCTCTGGATTCCGGGAGACATGTTTAGCTTGCCGTGCCTCCCCTGGAAGTCCCAGCAGGAGGGTGATTGTGAAGGAAGAGACCACTTAGACCTATTTGCACTTGGAACCGTTTCCATCCAAATGATCCTTGGTTTTGGCACTGAAGCAACTTGGCTAGTCCTGTTGAGTTCTGCTCGAAGGACAAAAAACAAACTGTACTGAAACCCACCCAAAGTTTCATTTGTAATTCAGAATTCAAAAGGACACAGAGGGCAAGAAATGGTAACACCCCCCACCCCAGTGCTCTGCACTGAAAGAAAAAGGGCCAAGAGAGAAGGGAGAAGAGAAATGTCATTTAGCCAATAGCAGCTCCAACTTCGATTTATTGTAAATGAAGTTTCCAGACCTTTTGAATTATAGGGTTTGGGGAAAATAACATTGAGGTAATGCATTATTTGGCTAGTCACTTATTATGCAATCTTTGTAAGTTCCCTCTCCCAGAAGCAAGAATGAAAAGAACATTTGGGGCAGAAACAATAGATTTAGCTGCTTGCTAAAAATATGCTCAATATTTGAATCCTTCTGTTGTTGTTACTTTATTCCACAACCATCATCCATAACTGGACTTTCTTTGAATTTGGTCCTAATGAAGAGAAAAACAATAACCTAATAACAATAACAATAACTCTGAGCAGATCACTACAATCAAAGAAATTACAGTAGAATCAGTACAAGATAGAAGATGGCAAGGGCGATGAAGTGAGGGTCTCCCTTTCCCTCACTGAAGGCCTGGGTGAAAAGCTAGGTCTTTGCAGCTCTTCTAAACAACAGCAGGGTGGGGCATCAGGATCTTTTGGGGAACCTCATTCCAGAGGGCAGGTGAGCTACAGAGAAGGCGCGTTTCTGGGGTCCTGATGGATGACATGGTTTGATCAAAGGAAACCAGAGCATGCCAACTCTGCAGGATCGGATCAGCTGGGCAGATGTTATGGGAGAGAGGTGGTCCCTCAAGTAAGCAGGCCCGTGCTGTGTAGGGCTTTATAGGGAATGACCAGCACCTTGAATGGCACCCAAAAGTACTTAATTTGTCCAATTCCCTTACACCTATACTGAAAATGTGCTGGTTTCTTCCCTAGGGAACTCTATCATGTGTGCCTCTATTGGCACAAACTTGGTAGGCAAGAGCCTCTCATCTGCCCCAGCAAAGCAGAAAGCTCTCCCACCAATACTGTTTCCTTTCTCCTTTCTCCTTTCTCCTTTCTCCTTTCTCCTTTCTCCTTTCTCCTTTCTCCTTTATAGAGGTACATTTTAAAATGTTTTAAATAAAAGTCCTGAACCTATTTGTTTAAATTTTTATTGTTTTCCCTCTAATTAGGAGGCATTGTTCATGAATGTTTTATTCACTTGTGTAAAACTGGTACAGTATTTGTTTATCTGATCATAACAGCTAATGAGGGATACAGAGATCAGATTTTGAAACGGATTCAGATTTAGGCCTCAGGAATTGGGGATGTCCTGACAGCCAGGAAACACACTGAGACAAGGAACTGGTCTCTAATATTTATTGCTAGTACTTAACAGGAATCCTAACAAACTGAAGAAGCATGGGAAAACCCAGACATATAACCCCCAAGGGTTAAGGCGGTCCCGATCTGTGTCTCTTTGAGTGGCTGACCAATTCCTCAGTGCTACGCATGCGCTTGACAGTCTGGATGGGAGCCCCCTGCTCGCCATCCTTACTCATGACAGGGGAGCTCAGAATCACTTGAGGGAGTATTCCAAATCAGCCGATCAGTCAGGACTGTGTCTGGGCCAGCCCTACTTGCTATTCATTACGTTGCTGCCCAGGGCCTTCTGGGAAAAAGTGTGGGGAGAGCTGATGGACTGTAGAGTAGTAGAATCTCACCCCATTGTGAACTTGCCGAGATAAACCCCACATCTACACGACTGGAACCAAAAATCATGACACCCTGTAGAATTTACATAGAACATTGAAAGAGTGGCCTACATGACACTTTGGAGCTCCAGAGAACCTCAGACACCCTACTGTCTTTGCCTCTCAGTTGCTGAACAACAATGCACAAAATGTGTCTGCTGGGGAAGAAAACAGAAGAGTTGCAGATGTGCTCAGTGTGTCTCTTGTACTTGCTTTTGTTAGTCCATTCTGTTAGAAAGATTCCTGGAGTAATTTCATATTTCTAATCTTTATACTTTGATATAATTTCTATGGTCAGCAGCTGGCTACCTGTGGGCATTCTTGCAAGCAGAAAAGCAAGTGGAGAATTTCCTGGTTAACCAATATGCTGGAAATTACTGCATCCCCATGTAGCGCAATGCCACTCTCAAAGAAGGCCTAGTGGAAGCGGGCTTGAAAGAGATTAATTTCAAGGAGGGGTGCTGGTTCTGCTGCTACTCTCCTCTTCTACCTATATGGGTGGCTCTTCTCCCTCCTCTGTTCTGACTCTTTCAGCCTTGGCAGAAAAAAAGAAAGCTGAAGGAAGCCACAGGCAGATTTGCTGCTGCTGCTGCTGCTGCTGCACACTTTCCTGGTACAGCTATACTGAAAAATTAATAATGTGGAAAATACAGGACAGTGCATTCAACAATGAACCACTTTCATGTGCTTAAAAAGGGTTTAGCCCTTTGTGGCACCCACTCCTTTCTTACTGGTGATGGCTGTAATGAGTGCTGCACATGGCCCTTAAATCACAATTAGATTCCTCAGGAGCCAGGCTATTGTGGACACATTACAGGAGCCCTTGCTTGGGACATTTTCTCCATTTCATCCTTTTTTTCAGGGAAGAAGTAAATAGGAGGCAAAAAGCTTGCTGCAAGAGTATCCCTAGGAGAAGAAAAGCTACCTCTGAAGGGTGCTATTTGCCAGAAGCATGGATCAAAAAATTTCCCAGAACAACTTCCAAGACTTACTGAGTTTACCCACAATTATTCTATCATGCCAGCATATGTGGGGCAAATTATACTTAAAAGAGCAGTGAGGCAGCATGGCTGAGCCATAGGGGGAAGTGGTCTCAGACCTCCTCTCCCAGAAACCCTCTGGGCCTTCACACATGCCCCCACCTACTGTTCCTTGGGTTAGCGATTGGGCAGTTCTCACTGTCCCCATCTATAAGACTCCCCACCTGGCATCCTCCCCCTGACCCTGGTGTGGGAAAGGGGGGGGGGGTTCACACTTGGCTGCCATTCTGACAAGTAAAGAAGTAAAAATGAGATAATTGCCATAATGCCATATCCTGGTCTTATATCATTGACGCATGTGACTGGAGATATTGTCCCTTCTCCCCCTTGTGAGATGAACCAGTATCACAGGAAACAAAGGAAATTAAACTTTATTTAAAAAACATAAAATTGTAGAAAAGCTTGTTTTAGTTTTAAATATTAACATTCAGGTAATCAGTGTAGGAAAAAAATAAATTTACACAGCTATTCTGATTTGAGGCTCTAACAGCTTGCAAATGAATGGAAGAAAAAGGGGATCCAATTGAAAGTGTGAAAGTAAAAATAAGGATTCTGGCAGACCACAAGATGGCAGTGATCTGTTATAAAATTCAAGGAAACTTGCTATAAAGACACTAGAATAAGATGCAAAACTCAAAGAGATTCCTTGAAGATTCTCAGTAAGCAAAATAATATTTTCCATAAATTATACAGAGAAATTACAGACAATTGCATCAGAGAAAATATATGTATATTTTTTGAAAAATTACCAATACCATTCTTAGTTAGAGTGGTTGTTCCTGTTCCTACAGAGAATAGGTGATCCTGAAAACATGTTCCATTTGCTACCTGGAAATTCCTTTTTCCTGGAAATCCCATTTTAATCAGTCTGGAAGACAATTATGGTTGCTTTCCCCTCCTCTCCACTGTGGCACACAGCTTCCTGTTCTGTTTTCCTGGAGTTCTGCCTCTCAGTTTACAAGAACAAAGCATGTTCAGGGAAGGGAGCACTGGGGGAATCTCTCTATGTGTACATGTTAAAAGCCAAAACTTACATGCCTGAATGTGTGTTCAGACCCAGATGCTGACTGAGACCGTGGGCTGGTTGGGAGGCTGGCTGACAACCAACAGCTACCGCTGCATCATCATGGACTCTGACTATCTCGGGAGAAAGTGCAAGAACTTTGGGGGCTCAGGTGATCTTCTCATTTATTTTCTCCATTGGTGGAAGAGAACAGGAACAGGAGGAAGAACGCTGGGATACTGGGGCTGTGGAAACATCAAACGGGGGAGAGCATTTGGTGAAGCTTTATTCAGACCTCCTTTGGATGCACATCTGAATCAAAACAGGTTCCTGTTTCAAAACAGTGAATCAAACTGGATAGCTGAAAAGCATTTCAAAGCCTTCTGAAGTAGTTTGGCCATTTGGTGGCTTTTCTGTCGCTTCTGAGATTCTTAGTGACAATAGGTGATGCTGAAATTTCAGTTCCATATGTGGTGGATGGGGAGGAAGGACTGAACTGCATGATGCCTCTCTGATGCTGACCCGGAGAGCCAGCCAGTGGGATTTATCTCCTCATTAAATACTTTTCAGAGTTCTTTTGACCTGGCAAGGCTGAGATTAAACTGGGCTTGGAACTACAGAGATGGGGCCAAAATAGGGTGAAGTTGTTGAAAGATGCTAGGAGCAACCAAAATGGTTTCTTAAGCTATGTACAAAATAAAAAGAAGAGAAAATAATTACTACACCAGCTGTTCAATGAAAAAGCGAAATACTTACGGGGAGCAAAACAAAAATTGGAACACTTCAACTTTTATTTCAGCTCTGTTTTCTTATACAAGGGAGCGTGTGCTGAAGAATATGGGTGGTAATTAAATTTGAATAATAAATAATAAATAAATAAATATGGAGGAGGCGCATAACTGAAAGCTGAGTTTGATAGAAACTTGGTTAAGGAATTTAAATCATATGCATTTAATTTGCCAGGGCTAAATGATTTCATATTAGAGCACTGAAGGAACTTACTGATTATCTGTTTTTATACTTAATTTTTGACAAATTCTGGAGATCTGATGAAGTGCCAGATTACAGGAACAATGCCACTCCTAGTAGTCCATCAGATCTCCAGAATTTGTCAAAGGGGCAAAGGAGGATCCAGGGAAGTACAAATAAGTCTGCCAACGTTTATATCTGAGAGGATTCTTGAACAGATCACAAAGAGTTTGAACCATAAGCATCTTGAAACAATATGGCAACCTTACCTTATTTTTTTGATCAGTGAAATTGTGGGAATCCTATAAATATAAACTATCTGGATTTAGCAAAGCATTGATAAAGTATCCCATGATACAGGTAGTCCTTAACTTACAAGCATTCATTTAGTGACCATTTGACAACAGAACTGAAAAAAGTGACTTACAATCAGTCCTCATACATATGACTGTTACAGCATCCCCATGGTCATGGGATCAAAATTCAGGCTCTCAGCAACTGGCATGTATTTATGACAGTTGCAGCATCCTGGGGTCATGTGATCACTTTTGCGACCTTCCCAGCTGGCATCCAATGAGCAAAGTCAATGGGGGAAGCCGGAATTGCTTAATGATCATGTGATTCACTTAACAACTGTGGCAAAAAAGGTTGTAAAATCAGGTGTGACTCACTTAATGACTGCTTCACTTAGCAATGGAAGTTCCTGTCCCAATTGTGGTCATAAGTTGAAGACTGCTTGTATTATGATTAGCAAGCTTGTTAGGTATGGACTAGATGGCATGAAAATGAAGTGTATACTATACATAGATATTCAGTGACAATTACAGGGAAGTGTGGTAGGAGAAAATCCTCTTCTCTTCAGGAGGGAGTCCTCCTGTAGTTATAAGGAGAACCCCCAGGGCCTTTTCCTCTCCTTGTTTTTGAAAGATTTAATTCTGGATTAAAGCCATGTTAACCAAGTGTCTGAATAAACAGACTGAATCTATTGAATTAAGAACTAGGCAGACTTTATTTGCTTCAGAAGTAAAATAGGCTCAAAAGATTCAAGAGCAATAAAACAGGTTTAAAGTGAATGCTCAGAACTGATCAAATACAGGTTTGAGAGCAACACAAAACACACAGTATTAAAAAGAACATTTTCCCAACTCCATCCAGTTGCTCAGCAACGTGTATGCTAAGTTCTAACTAGTCATGCACTTTGGATGACCTCTGCTTTTGTGTTTTTAAGGCTATATTGACAAGTTCATTCCACAACTCCATCACTTCATGCAGTTCAGGTTCTTCAGGAGGCAACTGCCAAGCAGAAATTTGGCTACCACATCTACAACTATCTCTTTTTAAAAAAAATAATTTTATTAAAAGTTTTGAATAGAACAATAAAGGATAACACAAACTAGAAGAAAAAGAAAGAGAAAAATACAAGAAAAGAAAGAAAAGAAAAAAATGGATAACCCCCTCCCCCAAAGAAAGCGACTTCCCATCCTCATCATGGCAAGCATAAACAATTCCCTGATCTCTTCACCTCCTCTTAACTAACAAATATAAACTTTTCATCCCATATCCCATTTAACAATAGGCAAATCAAATAAGTAACATCTTTTTCAGTCCAGTTACCAGCAAAAGATCCATACAAAGCTCTAAGATTTTAACATTAATTAACATATATAAAACTCAACATTCCACATCTCAACTCTTAACTGTAACAAAATCCCATTTAAAAGCCATAAAATGGTCCCAATATCCTAATGTAAACAAAATTTTAAAAACCCCAAGTTTAACATAGCAAAGTCCCCCTCTTGGGGGGAGATGGGCGGTAATCGAAATGTGAATAATAACATAAATGAATAAATAGAGACCATTTCTCCTTTACAAAAGACAAGCCTCAATACACAATGTTCCAAATAGCAACTTATCCTGTTCAAATACACATTCCCTATTTCCACTCTAAACTATAAGCACATCCACATTTCACAGCTATGAAGTAATCCCAATATCCAAATGCAAACAAAAGACTAAAACAACATAACAAAAAGAAATAATTTCTACTTTAAGAAGACAAGTTCTCCAAACTTCCTTACTGTGAACAAAAAGAAACAATTAAATGCAAAGCCAGTTTAAGTACTATAAAGTTCAGATTGCATAAGGTAATTATAAGTGAAAAGACTTTTACATCATATTAAATGTAAGCAAATCCAGTATATCACATTTTTCTAATTAAGATATCAGTAAATCCAGAAAGACCCACCCAAAGTAACAACATATCCCATTTCATCCCTGATTGAATAAACCAACTTTGTAGTCCTTTTTTCTTCTATGTATGTATTCATTCAGTCACTTCTGACTCTTTGTGACTTCATGGACCAGCCCACGCCAGAGCTTCCTGTCGGTCGTCAACACCCCCAGCTCCCCCAGGGATGAGTCCGTCACCTCTAGAATATCATCCATCCACCTTGCCCTTGGTTGGCCCCTCTTCCTTTTGCCTTCCACTCTCCCTAGCATCAGCATCTTCTCCAGGGTATCCTGTCTTCTCATTATGTGGCCAAAGTATTTCAGTTTTGCCTTTAATATCATTCCCTCAAGTGAGCAGTCTGGCTTTATTTCCTGGAGGATGGACTGGTTTGATCTTCTTGCAGTCCAAGGCACTCTCAGAATTTTCCTCCAACACCACAGTTCCAAAGCATCTATCCTCCTTCGCTCAACCTTCCTTATGGTCCAGCTCTCGCAGCCATATGTTACTACTGGGAATACGATTGCTTTAACTATGCGGACCTTTGTTGTCAGTGTGATGCCTCTGCTCTTGATTATTTTATCGAGATTTGTCATTGCTCTTCTCCCAAGGATTAAACATCTTCTGATTTCCTGACTGCAGTCAGCATCTGCAGTAATCTTTGCACCTAGAAATACAAAGTCTTTCACTGCCTCTACGTTTTCTCCCTCTATTTGCCAGTTATCAATCAAGCTGGTTGCCATAATCTTGGTTTTTTTGAGGTTTAGCTGCAAGCCAGCTTTTGCACTTTCTTCTTTCACCTTCATCATAAGGCTCCTCAGTTCCTCTTCGCTTTCAGCCATCAAATCTGCATATCTGAGATTGTTAATGTTTCTTCCAGAGATTTTAACTCCAGCCTTGGATTCCTCAAGCCCAGCTTGTCGCATGATGTGTTCTGCTTACAAGTTGAATAGGTAGGGTGAGAATATACAGCCCTGCCATACTCCTTTCCCAATCTTAAACCAGTCCGTTGTTCCGTGGTCTGTTCTTACTGTTGCTACGTGGTCATTATACAGATTCTTCAGGAGGCATATAAGATGACTTGGTATCCCCATACCACTAAGAACTTGCCACAATTTGTTATGGTCCACACAGTCAAAGGCTTTAGAATAGTCAATAAAACAGAAATAGATGTTTTTCTGAAACTCCCTGGCTTTTTCCATTATCCAGCGGATATTGGCAATTTAGTCCCTAGTTCCTCTGCCTTTTCTAAACCCAGCTTGTACATCTGGCAATTCTCGCTCCATGAATTGCTGAAGTCTACCTTGCAGGATCTTGAGCATTACCTTACTGGCATGTGAAATGAGTGCCACTGTTCGATAGTTTGAAAATTCTTTAGTGTTTCCCTTTTTTGGTATGGGGATATAAGTTGATTTTTTCCAATCTGATGGCCATTCTTGTGTTTTCCAAATTTGCTGGCATATAGCATGCATTACCTTGACAGCATCATCTTGCAAGATTTTGAACAATTCTGCTGGGATACCATCATCTCCTGCTGCCTTGTTATTAGTGATGCTTCTTAAGGCCCATTCAACCTCACTCTCTAGGATGTCTGGCTCTAGCTCACTGACCACACCATCAAAGCTATCCCTGATATTGTTATCCTTCCTATACAGGTCTTCCGTATATTCTTGCCACCTTTTCTTGATCTCTTCTTCTTCTGTTAGGTCATTGCCATCATTGTTTTTGATCATACCCATTTTTGCCTGGAATTTACCTCCGATGTTTCTAATTTTCTGGAAGAGGTCTCTTGTCCTCCCTGTTCTATTGTCTTCTTCCACTTCCACACATGGCTTGTTTAAAAATAATTCCTTATCTCTTCTGGCTAACCTCTGGAATTTTGCATTTAATTGGGCATATCTCCCCCTATCACTGTTGCCTTTTGCTTTCCTTCTTTCTTGGGCTACTTTTAGTGTCTCAGCAGAGAGTCATTTTGCCTTCTTGGTTTTCTCTTTCTTTGGGATGTATTTTTGTTGCTGCCTCCTGAACAATGTTGCAATCTTCTGTCCATAGTTCTTCCGGGACCCTATCTACTAAGTCCAGTCCCTTAAATCTATTCTTCACCTCCACTGCATATTCCTTAGGAATATTAGTGAGCTCATATCTAGCTGATCTGTGGGTCTTCCCTAATCTCTTTAGTCTGATCCTAAATTGTACAATAAGAAGTTCATGATCTGAACTACAGTCAGCTCCAGGTCTTGTTTTTACCAACTGTATAGATGTCTGCCACCTTTGGCTGCAAAGGATGTAATCAATCTGATTTTGGTGTTGTCCATCTGGTGAAGTCCATGTATAAAGCCGTCTCTTAGGTTGTTGGAAGAGAGTGTTTGTTATGCAGAGTGAGTTGTCTTGGCGAAATTCTATCACCTATGTCCTGCTTCATTTTGTTCTCCCAGGCCATGTCTACCTGTAATTCCAGGTGTCATTTGACTGCCCACCTTAGCATTCCAGTCTCCTGTCATCACAACATCTCTTTTAGGCGTGTTGTCCGGTAGGTGCTGCAGATCCTCATAGAACTGCTCTACTTCAGCTTCTTCATGATCTGTGGTTGGGGCGTATATTTGGATCACTGTGATGTTAGATGGCTTGCCCTGAATTCAAATTGAGATAGTTCTATCATTTTTTAGATTGTATCCAAGCACTGCTTTAGCCACTTTACTATTACTTATGAAGGCTACTCCATTTCTTCTGTGGTCCTGTTGTCCACAGTAGTAGATCTGGTGGTCATCTGATGTGAAGTGGCACATTCCAGTCCATTTCAGTTCACTGACGCCCAGAATGTCTATCTTTAATCTTGACATCTCACCAATAACCACATCCAATTTGCCCTGGCTGATAGATCTTACATTCCAGGTTCCAATGGTGTGTTGATCCTTAGAACATCGGATTCACCATTCACGACCAGCACTGACAGCAGCTAGCCGTCCTTTTGGCTTTGAGCTAGCTGCGTCATCATGTCTGGGGCTAGTTGAACTCATCCCATATTCCGACCTGGGAGTCTCATCTTCCGGTGGTATACTGACATATCTCTGGTTGTACTGATCCATTTAGTTTTCACGGCAAGAATACTGGGGTGGGTTGCCATTACCTTCCCCAGGGATCGCATTGAGTCTGACCTCTCTGTCATGACCTTCCCATCTTGGTGGCCCTTCATGGTTTAGCTCATGGCATCATTGAGGTGCTCAAGCTCCAGCACCACGACAAGATAATGATCCTTTGCTGAAGTTTTCTTCTATACAGGGCAATATTTCTCTTTCAGATAGTTGTTCATCCTTATTACAAATTTCTTTAGCACTTTAAACAGTCTCTTTTCTAAGTCCAACAAAAGAAAATATTTCATTTGTTCTCTGGGAATATCATTTTTATTTTCTTCTTGATTTTTAGAACCTCATTCAGTTTTCTCTCTATATCTGGTGACAAATTCTTATTCAGAATTTTGTTCATATTTTCCTTAAGTAAATTTTTCCTCATATCTCATTCTGTAACATCTTCGTCTGGGAGCAAACCATTCTCAAGAAGACACAACATAGCTGACTTGATTGAATCAAACTCATGATGCAGGTCCCTGGGCAGTTCCTCAAAGATGTCTCTAAATGCCATTATAAGTTGCTTGTCTTATTGTAACTCCAATCTCAAAAATATTTTTTCCACACAAGCATACATTTATTCTTTAAAAAATAATTTCAAAGTCTTAACAAAGTCCAAAACTTCATTTTCTGAGCCCCTAAAACTTTCTGTAGCCAAAACCTTGTCTTGCTTTTTTGCTGTTTATTTTAAGTTCTTAAAAATTATAAAAATAAATCTTCATATTCTTGTACTCACCCAGTGTTTCCAGCCTTGTCACTCTGCAGATGTCTAACTTCATTAAATCAGTTAATAGGCAACTTCTGAAAATAGTTAGCAAGGGAAGTGCATGAACTTCGTGTCCTTTAAAAGGCTCCGTTTGCAGCTGGAGCAAATCCGGTGAATTCCCCCTTCTTCCGGTTCCGTCCCCCCGCCCCCCAAAGATCATCTCTGCCTTGCAGTCTTTTCATGGGGAAGAGGAACAACCATAAGGAGAAACAGCCTGTGCAATCTTGTGTCTCTCTGATCCAGAAAGGATCACAGGAGCCGATCTGCTTCTGCCCCCTTGTGAAATGCGGCAGACATCAGCTCCACTCGTCTGTGGAGCTGTCTTCAGTCTGCCATCTTCCCCAGAAGTCTTGCTACAAATATCTCCTCCTAAGGAAAAGAGGAACTATTCTTAGCTGGTAGTTCTTCACATCTTTGGTGTGCCCTTTGGTGCAAAGATTATCCCTTCAAACTAATTATCAATGCCTTCTCTTATGCTTCACAAGAGTCATCCTGGAATATTTGGGACAGTTGCTAAGGATTATGAAGGTTCACTCACATACTTTAAGATTGATCCCAACAGACATCTGGCTTTTTTTCTTTCCTTGCTGGTCTCAGATAGTAGAGTGAGAGTTAGCTACCTCTAACATTGTTGGAGGTGCAAGCTCCCTGCCTTTGCTGGAGTTTTTCCTCCCCTCCAGCCTGGCAGCGTGACGAGCAGCAGAGCAGCAGGCCGGTCCTGTTGGAGATACTTTTGAGTAGCTGTGTGGCACAGGAATGAGCCCCAGTGAGCCCCCCCCACCCCCCCAGGTAGAAGATTGATCCCAGCAGTGCAGTATGAGGAGGGCTGGTCAGGACGGCATGATGAATGGCTCAACGGATGGTTGGCCCTGGCAGAGATGGAGTGGTAGACCAGACCGGTCTTGGCCACCAGATGAGCCCTGTGACAGCAATTTGGCTGGGTGTGGTGGAGGATGGACTCTGGCCTGGACCTTTCATTATCCTGGACTTCGTGGACAGCTGGCTGCATAGAGGGACTTTTTGAGGTCTCTGTTGGCTACAGCACGGACAACGCTGGGGCAACTGCCTGGGGCCTTTGACCTCTTGTTGTTGTTGTTTATTCGTTTAGTCGCTTCCGACTCTTCGTGACTTCATGGACCAGCCCACGCCAGAGCTTCCTGTCGGTCGTCAACACCCCCAGCTCCCCCAGGGACGAGTCCATCACCTCTAGAATATCATCCATCCATCTTGCCCTTGGTCGGCCCCTCTTCCTTTTGCCTTCCACTCTCCCTAGCATCAGCATCTTCTCCAGGGTATCCTGTCTTCTCATTATGTGGCCAAAGTATTTCAGTTTTGCCTTTAATATCATTCCCTCAAGTGAGCAGTCTGGCTTTATTTCCTGGAGTATGGACTGGTTTGATCTTCTTGCAGTCCAAGGCACTCTCAGAATTTTCCTCCAACACCACAGTTCAAAAGCATCGATCTTCCTTCGCTCAGCCTTCCTTATGGTCCAGCTCTCGCAGCCATATGTTACTACGGGGAACACCATTGCTTTAACTATGCGGACCTTTGTTGTCAGTGTGATGTCTCTGCTCTTAACTATTTTATCGAGATTTGTCATTGCTCTTCTCCCAAGGATTAAGCGTCTTCTGATTTCCTGACTGCAGTCAGCATCTGCAGTAATCTTTGCACCTAGAAATACAAAGTCTTTCACTGCTTCTACATTTTCTCCCTCTATTTGCCAGTTATCAATCAAGCTGGTTGCCATAATCTTGGTTTTTTTGAGGTTTAGCTGCAAACCAGCTTTTGCACTTTCTTCTTTCACCTTCATCATAAGGCTCCTCAGTTCCTCTTCGCTTTCAGCCATCAAAGTGGTATCATCTGCATATCTGAGATTGTTAATGTTTCTTCCAGAGATTTTAACTCCAACCTTGGATTCCTCAAGCCCAGCTTGTCGCATGATGTGTTCTGCATACAAGTTGAATAGGTAGGGTGAGAGTATACAGCCCTGCCGTACTCCTTTCCCAATCCTAAACCAGTCAGTTGTTCCGTGGTCTGTTCTTACTGTTGCTACTTGGTCGTTATACAGATTCTTCAGGAGGCAGACAAGATGACTTGGTATCCCCATACCGCTAAGAACTTGCCACAATTTGTTATGGTCCACACAGTCAAAGGCTTTAGAATAGTCAATAAAACAGAAATAGATGTTTTTCTGAAACTCCCTGGCTTTTTCCATTATCCAGCGGATATTGGCAATTTGGTCTCTAGTTCCTCTGCCTTTTCTAAACCCAGCTTGTACATCTGGCAATTCTCGCTCCATGAACTGCTGAAGTCTACCTTGCAGGATCTTGAGCATTACCTTACTGGCATGTGAAATGAGTGCCACTGTTCGATAGTTTGAACATTCTTTAGTGTTCCCCTTTTTTGGTATGGGGATATAAGTTGATTTTTTCCAATCTGATGGCCATTCTTGTGTTTTCCAAATTTGCTGGCATATAGCATGCATTACCTTGACAGCATCATCTTGCAAGATTTTGAACAGTTCCACTGGGGTGCCGTCGTCTCCTGCTGCCTTGTTATTAGCAATGCTTCTTAAGGCCCACTCAACCTCACTCTTCAGGATGTCTGGCTCTAGCTCACTGACCACACCGTCAAAGCTATCCCCGATATTGTTATCCTTCCTATACAGGTCTTCTGTATATTCTTGCCACCTTTTCTTGATCTCTTCTTCTTCTGTTAGGTCCTTGCCATCTTTGTTTTTGATCATACCCAGTTTTGCCTGGAATTTACCTCCAATGTTTCTAATTTTCTGGAAGAGGTCTCTTGTCCTTCCTATTCTGTTGTCTTCTTCCACTTCCGCACATTGCTTGTTTAAAAATAATTCCTTATCTCTTCTGGCTAACCTCTGGAATTTTGCATTTAATTGGGCATATCTCCCCTTATCACTGTTCTTTGACCTCTAGACGGTAAAGTTGGTAGAGTTTGGCTATCCCCTCCCAGTCTCCTTATCCTTTCAACAACAAGGTGTGGTAGAGATTAATAAGGTCCCTCCAAAGTGAATGGGGGCTCCTTCCCTGTGTGTGAGAGATGAGGGTGGAGTCTGAGTGTGAATGCGCTGGTGTGTTAGAGCACTCCCCTCTGTGTGAGAGACAGGGGGGGAGGGTCATGGATGTGATGCCCCCTGTTGCTTAATGAGAGATGCTTGGGGGGCATAGTGAGTATCTGGGTGATGGTTGGGCCTTTCAGCGTGAGAGTGAGAGCTGGTGCACTGGAAGGCCCACCATCCCCTTGTGGTTGTGGGAAGTATGTATGGTTGTATGATTGTATGAGAGAATGGAGGGACCTCTACTTCAAGCCAGGAGTCCTAGAGGTCCAGAACTGGAGGCAGGTGGACTGGTGGAGCCTGGGGGATATGGGGCAGGACATTTCATCGAGGTGGTGACAGGCAGGGGATGTTATAATGGAAGCCGGAGGGTGAGTCATCATTGAGGAAGACCCCCCAGGTGTTTATTACCTGTGGCATGTTCCGACCCTCTGGGCTTAAACCTAGGCCCTGGACAGCAGACTCATAGGGGCCCTGGCCTCCGGCTGCTGCTTCTTAATGCCAGGTCAGTGAACAACAAGGCCCCCCTCATATGAGACTTGATCACAGAGGAGGGGGCAGACCTGGTGTGTATTACCAAAATCTGGCTGGGCCCGGAAGGGGGAGTAGTTTTGTTGGAGATGTGCCCAGTTGGGTTTCAGGTGTGGCACCAGCCGAGATGCCAGGGCAAGGGAGGAGGGGTGGCAGTTGTCATCAGAGAGTCTCTAGTGGCCTTCAGGGGTGCTGCTCCACAAGTAGCTGGTTGTGAGACCCTGTTTTTCAAGTTGGGTGCCTGAGAGCAGTTGGGAGTGTTGCTGCTGTACCAGCCTCCCTGCTGCATAGCAACCTCTCTGTCTGAGCTGCTGGAGGCAGTCTCAGGGTTGGCAGTGGAGTTCCCCAGGCTTATGGGTCTGGGGGACTTCAATTTGCTGTCCCTGGGGCATGCCTTGGAGGCAGCTTGGGAGTTCATGGCCACCATGGCAGCCATGGGCCTGACTTAGATTATTCGGGATCTGACTTGAGACAGTGGCCTCACACCAGACTTAGTTTTCTTGTCAGAGCAATGGCAATGTGATCTGAGGGGAGTGTTATATCTTTCCCCGTTGTCATGGTCAGATCACTCCTGGTGACCTTGGGATTCTCATATGCCACCCACCTCCATAGGGAGGCAGGACCTACTTGATTGGTCCGCCCCCGGCAACTGATGGACCAATGCAGTTTCAGAGGGAGCTGGGGGTTATACCCAAGGATCTGCTGCATGGTCCAGTGGAGGCCCTGGCTGCTGCCTGGAATAGGGAGACTGCCGGGGCCTTGGATAGGATTGCGCCTGTGCAGCCTCTCTTATCCTATCGAACCTGACACTCCCCATGGTTCACGGAGGAGCTGAGGGATCTGAAGAGGATTAAGAGACGTGTAGAGCACTGCTGGAGAAAGACAAAGACTGAACACGACCGGACACAAGCTAGAGCCGCGATTAAGGCCTACCTTGTGGCGGTAAGAGCAACGAAACGCCAGTATTTCTCCGCTCTTATTGCATCCGCAGAATGCCACCCAGTGGACGCCCAATCTCTGTTGGGGAAAGGGGATCCTGAAAATCATCTACAGGGCTGTGCTGAGGAATTTTCGGGGCATCTGCAGGATAAAATCACTCGGATTCACTCTAAGTTGGACTCCAAGCGTGGGATGGAGTCTGGGGAGATGCCTGGGGAGCATACTTACCCAGTTATCTGGGAACAGTTTGATCCTGTTGGACCCGAGGAAGTGGACAAGATCCTCTGGACTGTAAATGCCACTACCGGTCAATTACACACATGCCCCTCCTGGCTGGTGAAGGCAGCTCGGGAGGTGATGTGTGGTTGGACTCAGTTGATGGTAAATACATCCTTGTGGGAGGGGGTGTTTCTGGCAGCCTTTAAAGAGGCGTTGGTATGCCCCCTCCTCAAGAAACCATCGCTGGACCCTACTGTGCTGGATAATTTTCATCCAGTCTCCCACCTCTGCTTTTTGGGGAAGGTGGTTGAGAAGGTGGTGGCACTGCAGCTCCAGAGGCTTCTGGAGGAGATGGATTATCTAAACCCCTTTCAGTCAGGTTTCAGGCCTGGATATGGGACAGAAACTGCATTGGTCACACTTATGGATGATCTCTGGTGGGAGCGGGATGGAGGCAGTGCATCCATCCTCACTTTTCTTGACCTCTCAGTGGCTTTTGATACCATTGACCATGGTATCCTTTTGGGTCAGCTCAGGGAGTTGGGAGTGGGTGGCGTAGTCTTATGCTGGTTCACCTCCTTCCTCCAGGGCCAGTCCCAGTCAGTATTAATAGGGGAGGAGAGATCGGGCTCACAGCCCCTCCTTTGTGGGGTGTCGCAGGGGTTGGTACTCTCTCCTCTCCTTTTTAACATCTACATGAAACCACTGGGGGAGATCATCCATCTCCACGGGATGAGGAATCATCAATATGCTGATGATACTCAGTTATACATCTCCATCCTGGGGGAAGTAAGTGATTGTGACTGCCCTTTCCAGGTGCCTGGGGGCTGTGGGGGCCTGGATGGGGGACAACAGTGGGTTAACGGCCCCTCTGCTCCAAGGAACTTGCCATCTTTATTCTTGGATGGGGTTGTACTGCCCCAGACAGACCTGGTGCATAACTTGGGGGTCCTCTTGGGCTCACGACTCCTGCTTGGCGAGCAGGTGGCAGTCGTGGCCAGAAGGGCCTTTGCACAACTTTGTGTTGTGTGCCAGTTACGCCCCTTCCTGGAGTGAGAGGCCCTCTGAACGGTCACTCATGCCCTGGTCATCTCCCATATAGACTACTGTAATGCGCTCTACATTGGGCTACACTTGAAGAGTATCCGGAAGCTACAGCTGGTCCAAAATGCAGCTGCACAGGCAATCTTGGGTGCTCCAAGATCAGTACATATTACTCTGTTGCTGCGTGAGCTGCCCTGGGTGCCGGTTTGCTTCCAGGTCCAATTCAAGGTGTTGGTTATGACCTTTAAAGCCCTACATGGCATGGGTCCGGGTTACCTAAGGGACCGTCTCATCCCCATTACATCAACCCGTCCCACCCACTCATGCAGAGAGGGCATGCTGTGGACCCCGTCTGCATGAGAATTCCATCTGGTGGGGTCCAGGAGGCAGGCCTTCTCTGCAGCAGCTCCCGCACTAGAGGACTGTACATAATTATTATATGTAAATTCTGCCATGGGGACCAGGGCTGGCCAATTGTCCTGCTGATAAGTGGTGTAACATATGAGATACTGCTGTAACCATTGGTTAATTTTCTCGGCTTGCCCATTACTAGCAGGATGATGCGCTGATGACAGGTGGGTCTGGACCCCTAATGACTGGAAAAGGGCCCTCCAGAACCTGGAAGTGAACTGTGGGCCTCTGTCACTCACCAAGTGATTCACCATGCCTCTATACCTAAAAACATGGTCCATGAACAACTGTGCTGTGGCTGGTGCAGATGGGAGGCCCTTGCAAGGAATAAAATGCACAATTTTTGTGAAAAGGTCCACCACCACTAGTATGGAAGTCAGCCCCTGGACCGGGGGTAAATCAGTGATGAAATCCATGGAGATTGTATCCCAAGGCCTACTGGGGGTGGGTAGGGGTTGCAAGAGTCCTGTGGGCTTCCCTGGGAGAGGCTTGGCTCATCTGCAGGTGTGACAAGAAGCCACGCAACCCTTTATGTCTGCAGTCATCTTAGGTCACCAGTAGTCTCTCAGAGCTCTATGGAGAGTTTTGAAAACACCTCCGTGGCCTGCTGTTTGGTGGTCATGGCAAAGTCTCAGTACTTCTTCCCTCAATGAGGGGGGAATGTATAATCGCCTGCTATGCCAGAGGATTCCTGCCTCCACATTGAATGGGGGGGCAGTGTCTTGCGGGCCCCTCTGGAGGTCATCCATCCTGGCCCTGGCATATGGGTCCTGTTGCTGCTGAGCTCTGACTCTTGTAAATAGGTCCTCTGCTTGTCTGCCTGCTGCTAAAATCTCTGTTTGGTTCCCCCTCATAGACTGATCAAAGTTGTGAGGTTGTAATATAGTAGCCTGTACCTCCTGGTGAGTGGCGGGGGTTGCCTGAAAGGATCGAGACAGGGCATCTGCCAAGCAGTTTTGCGCCCCGGGCATGTAAGAAATAACAAAATTGAAACAGGAGAAAAACTGGCTCCATCTGATTTGGCGTGGGGTGAGGGATCTGGTGTTTTGTAGAAGCTGTAAATTCTTGTGATTGGTGCAAACTTTCACAGGAAAGCCTGCACCTTCTAGCCAGTGCCTCCACTCTTAGAATGCTGCTTTAATTGCCAGCAACTCCTTGTTAAAAACATCATAGTTTCTCTCTGCTGGTGAGAGCATGCGTGAAAAAAGGCACACGGAAGCAATGTATTCTCGGTTTTGTTTGTATATTGCAATAACACTGCCCCAATGGCAATATCGGAAGCATCTGAATACATTATGAATTGCTTCGTGGGATCAGGGTGTCTTAACAGCGGCTGGGATGCAAAGCGTTGCTTAAATTCTTGGAATACTGCTTGCTCTCTCTCCCCCCAAATGAATTTTGATCCTTTCTTCAAAAGCTGTGTGAGGGGTCTAGCCCTGTCATTAAAGTTTTTTTATGAACCGCCAGTAGAAATTGCAAAATCCTAGATATCTTTGTACTTCTTTAACATTTCGGGGAGGTGGCCAAGAGAGAATTGCCTGGACCTTAGAAGGATCCATGGATATGCCTTCTGTTGATACTTTATAGCCCAGGAAATGTAATTCAGTTAAATCAAAGGCATACTTCTCTAGCTTGGTGAATAGCTTGTTCTCTCTCAGTCTTTGTAAGATATTACGTACATGGGTTACATGAGTTGTAGCATCCTCAGAGAAAATTAATATGTCATATAGATAAATGACCAGATACTTATCTAGTAAATCAGAAAATTTGATTCATAAATCGGGAAAATATGGCTCCTGCATTAGACAAGCCAAAGGGCAAAACAAGGTACTCAAATTTACCAAACCTGGTGTCGAAGGCAGTTAGATATTCGTGCCCCTCTTTCATCCGGATCAGATTGTACGCATTCCTGAGATCCAACCTGGTAAAAATGCGTGCTTTCTGTAAACAATCCAGCAAATCAGAGATTAAAGGCAGTGGATAAGTTTCTTTTTTTGTTTGTTTATTTAAAAAACTGAAATCGTGGACCACTCTCATGGGTGTCTCCTGGGTTGCAGGTGCCAATGGGTCAGGCTTCTTTCGTATGAAGAAGGTAGGAGCAGACGCTGGGGAAGTAGATGGTCGTATGAAACCCTTTTGGAGATTAGAATCCAAGTAATCCTTTAAGGTGGCTAGTTCTTTGGAGGACATGGGATATTGTTTCCTTGCTGGAATCCTGGCTCCTGGTATCAATTCAATGGTGCAATCACAGTCCCTATGGGGGGGGGGGGTTAGTGCTGTGGCCTCTTGTTCACTGAAAACATCTGCAAAATCTGCATACTTGTCTGGCAACTGGACCCCCCCCTGCTTCCGTGACTACGTTGGCTGCTGGAGAGTGGAGAGCAGCTTGAATCTTGTGGTGCTGGCATTCCTTAGCTGGGAAGGAGATTGCTCCTGTAGCCCAGTTTAGCAATGGGTTGTGGATCCTCAGCCAAGGCGTGCCTAGGATTACAGGCACATTAAGCGATGCAGTAACATAAAGTTGGATCCACTCAGTGTGGTCTCCTGTAGTCAGTTGCACTGGTTCTGTGAACCTTCTAATCGGCCCTGCCTTGGGCTGGCCGTCAATCGTCTCCACTTCTATGGGACATGGCAATTCTATGGTTGGGATGTTGAAGTCTTGTACGGTCTGCACATCAATAAAATTGGTTGAAGCTCTGGAATCCATGAGGGCCTCTAGCTTGACCTGGTGCTCTGGGTTGACGTGCATTATGACTGGTAAGTAGTAAAAGGATTGCCTGGAATCCTCGGAATGAGCCCTCCTTAATTGATTGATGGCCTCCCTGCTGAGCTCTGTGGAGGGAGACTGACGGAGTTTCCCTGGTTGGAAGCAGAGGCGGAGATGGCTCTTGTTTCAGCTGCTTGCCCTGGGGGTCTTACTGAAGTTGCTTGGCTTCTCGCTGGGCAAGCTCTCACCATGTGCCCCTGGGCTCCGCAGTAAAAACAGAGGGCGCTCTCTCTCCTTCTCTGCCTCTCAGCCTCGGAAATAAGCCTCCTGCTCACCCCGATCTGCATTGGCTCCTCTGGTCCTGAGTGAGTGGATGCCATGGTTGTTGTTTATTCGTTTAGTCGCTTCCGACTCTTCGTGACTTCATGGACCAGCCCACGCCAGAGCTTCCTGTCGGTCGTCAACACCCCCAGCTCCCCAAGGGATGAGTCCGTCACCTCTAGAATATCATCCATCCATCTTGCCCTTGGTCGGCCCCTCTTCCTTTTGCCTTCCACTCTCCCTAGCATCAGCAACTTCTCCAGGGTGTCCTGTCTTCTCATTATGTGGCCAAAGTATTGGAGTTTTGCCTTTAATATCATTCCCTCAAGTGAGCAGTCTGGCTTTATTTCCTGGAGGATGGACTGGTTTGATCTTCTTGCAGTCCAAGGCACTCTCAGAATTTTCCTCCAACACCACAGTTCAAAAGCATCGATCTTCCTTCACTCAGCCTTCCTTATGGTCCAGCTCTCGCAGCCATATGTTACTACTGGAATACCATTGCTTTAACTATGCGGGCCTTTGTTGTCAGTGTGATGTCTCTGCTCTTAACTATTTTATCGAGATTTGTCATTGCTCTTCTCCCAAGGATTAAGCGTCTTCTGACACTTAATCTTTGCACCTAGGAATACGAAGTCTTTCACTGCTTCTACATTTTCTCCCTCTATTTGCCAGTTATCAATCAAGCTGGTTGCCATAATCTTGGTTTTTTTGAGGTTTAGCTGCAAACCAGCTTTTGCACTTTCTTCTTTCACCTTCATCATAAGGCTCCTCAGTTCCTCTTCACTTTCAGCCATCAAAGTGGTATCATCTGCATATCTGAGATTGTTAATGTTTCTTCCAGAGATTTTAACTCCAGCCTTGGATTCCTCAAGCCCAGCTTGTCGCATGATGTGTTCTGCATACAAGTTGAATAGGTAGGGTGAGAGTATACAGCCCTGCCGTACTCCTTTCCCAATCTTAAACCAGTCCGTTGTTCCGTGGTCTGTTCTTACTGTTGCTACTTGGTCATTATACAGATTCTTCAGGAGGCAGACAAGATGACTTGGTATCCCCATACCACTAAGAACTTGCCACAATTTGTTATGGTCCACACAGTCAAAGGCTTTAGAATAGTCAATAAAACAGAAATAGATGTTTTTCTGAAACTCCCTGGCTTTTTCCATTATCCAGCAGATATTGGCAATTTGGTCTCTAGTTCCTCTGCCTTTTCTAAACCCAGCTTGTACATCTGGCAATTCTCGCTCCATGAACTGCTGAAGTCTACCTTGCAGGATCTTGAGCATTACTTTACTGGCATGTGAAATGAGTGCCAGTGTTCGATAGTTTGAACATTCTTTAGTGCTTCCCTTTTTTGGTATGGGGATATAAGTTGATTTTTTCCAATCTGATGGCTATTCTTGTGTTTTCCAAATTTGCTGGCATATAGCATGCATTACCTTGACAGCATCATCTTGCAAGATTTTGAACAGTTCAGCTGGGATGCCGTCGTCTCCTGCTGCCTTGTTATTAGCAATGCTTCTTAAGGCCCACTCAACCTCACTCTTCAGGATGTCTGGCTCTAGCTCACTGACCACACCGTCAAAGCTATCCCCGATATTGTTATCCTTCCTATTTCTAATTTTCTGGAAGAGGTCTCTTGTCCTTCCTATTCTATTGTCTTCTTCCACTTCCGCGCATTGCTTGTTTAAAAATAATTCCTTATCTCTTCTGGCTAACCTCTGGAATTTTGCATTGAATTGGGCAGATCTCCCCCTATCACTGTTGCCTTTTGCTTTCCTTCTTTCTTGGGCTACTTCTAGTGTCTCAGCAGACAGCCATTTTGCCTTCTTGGTTTTCTCTTTCTTTGGGATGTATTTTGTTACCGCCTCCTGAACAATGCTGCGAACTTCTGTCCTTAGTTCTTCCGGGACCCTATCTACTAAGTCCAGTCCCTTAAATCTATTCTTCACCTCCACTGCATATTCCTTAGGAATATTAGTGAGCTCATATCTAGCTGATCTGTGGGTCTTCCCTAATCTCTTGAGTCTGATCCTAAATTGTGCAAGAAGAAGTTTGTGATCTGAACTACAGTCAGCTCCAGGTCTTGTTTTTACCGACTGTATAGATGTCCGCCACCTTTGGCTGCAAAGGATGTTGTCAATCTGATTTCGGTGTTGTCCATCTGGTGAAGTCCATGTATAAAGCCGTCTCTTCGGTTGTTGGAAGAGAGTGTTTGTTATGCAGAGTGAGTTGTCTTGGCAAAATTCTATCAGCCTATGTCCTGCTTCGTTTTGTTCTCCCAGGCCAGGCTTACCTGTAATTCCAGGTGTCATTTGACTGCCCACCTTAGCATTCCAGTCTCCTGTGATGAAAATAGCATCTGTTTTAGGTGTGTTGTCCAGTAGGTGCTGCAGATCCTCATAGAACTGCTCTACTTCAGCTTCATCCGCATTTGTGGTTGGGGTGTATATTTGGATCACTGTGATGTTAGATGGCTTGCCCTGAATTCGAATTGAGATCATTCTGTCATTTTTGGGGTTGTATCCAAGCACTGCTTTAGCCACTTTACTATTACTTATGAAGGCTACTCCATTTCTTCTGTGGTCCTCTTGTCCACAGTAGTAGATCTGGTGGTCATTTGATGTGAAGTGGCCCATTCCAGTCCATTTCAGTTCACTGACGCCCAGAATGTCTATCTGGAAATCCTGGAAGTGCTCTGAGGGCCCTGTTTCTCCCCAGCTGCATCTGTCTGAGCTCTTCTAGCCTGGCATCTATGACCACAGACAACTGATATAAGGCTTCTAGGTTAGCTGGTGTTCCCTGGCACACTAATTCATTCTTAATTTCTTCATCCAGCCCCTGTTTGAATTGGTCTTTTAATGCAGTCTCGTTCCAGTCCAGATCTCCTGCTAACAACTTGAAATCAGCAATGTAGATTCCCACCCTCTTGTTACCTTGCTTGAGCTTCTGAATTTCCCAGCTGGCCGTGGCTTCTCTGATCGGGTCATCAAAGTGTGCTCGGAAACTTGCCAAAAAGTTCTGGTAGTTGTTGAGAATTGGGTTGTTGTTCTCCACCATGGGAATAGCCCATTTGGCTGCTGGTCCCTTTAGCAGACTTAGGATGAAGGTGACTCTGGTTCTGTCTGTGGGAAACTCTGCCGGTCTGCTGTCAAAAAACATTGTGCACTGTGTGAGGAAGGTTCTCAACTGTCCTGCTTCTCCTCCAAACTTCTCTGGTAGACTGCCCTGGGATCTCAAGACTACTGGCGGAGCTGCTGCTGCTGGCACCAGTTGTGGGTTAATCAGAGCTGGTTGTTGTAACTGCTGTAGCATGGCAGCTTGTAATGTGTTGACCTGTAGATCTACCTGTTGTTGGTGTTGCTGCAGGGCTGCTGCCAATTGTTGGATGGCAAGCCGAATTTCTTGGTTTTCTGAAGACATTTCCAAATGTCTCCCCTTTAAATTCTTTGTTCCTCCCTCTTTCGATGGGAGTAAGAGTTTGTTAGGACTGATGTCCTAACAGCCAGGAACCACGTTGAGACAAGGAATAGGTCTCTAGTGTTTTATTACTGCTACATAACAGAGATCCTAACAAACTGAAGAAGCATGGGAAAACCCAGACATATAAACTCCAAAGACTAAGGCGGGCCCAATCTGTGTCTCTTTGAATGGCCACCTAATTCCTCAGTACTACGCATGCGCTTTACAGCCTGGATGGGAGCCCCCTGCTTGCCATCCTCACTCATGACATCTACCACCCGAATCACGGTCTTTCTCTGACTAGGAGGCAAATCCACAATGAAGTCCATAGAAACCTCCACCCAAGGACGGGAGGGGCTGGCCACTGGCTGCAGCAGCCCGTGCGGTTTACCCCCCTTCCGTTTTGACATGGCACAGACAGGACAAGAAGCAACATAACTTTTTACATCCCGTCTCAATGTGGGCCACCAAAATTGATGGCGTACCAGATGCAAGGTTTTGACAAACCCAAAATGACCAGCCGCTTTATCATCATGAGACCTAATCAAAATTTCCCTTCGCAAACTGTCAGGGACATAGAGGCAGTTCTGCTTCCAAGCGAAGCCTCTGTCAAATGTAACATTGTCTCTATTCGCTTGCAACCAAGTGTCAGATTTCAGCTCTAGGAGGAACTGTTGTTGCAATTGCGAGGGAATTGGCGTCCTTCCCCCAGCCGGTGAAACCGAAGCTGGGGGCAGCTGTGCACGAGTCTGACTGCATGTGACAGCTTGCAACCCCAATTGGGGTGCTGTCTACACTGTACCCACAACGTCAGGTGCCTGGACCGAATCCTGGGGCAGGCGGGAAAGAGCATCAGCCAGGAAGTTTTTCTTACCCAGAATGAACTTCAACTTAAAGTCAAAGCAACTGAAAAATTGAGCCCAGTGGATCTGCTTAGGACTGAGCTTACGGGGCATGCTGAGCACTTCCAAATTTTTATGGTCAGTCCAAACCTCAAAAGGACATTTAGTCCCCTCTAAGAGGTGGCGCCATGCCTCCAAAGCAGCCTTGACTGCAAAAGCTTCTTTTTCCCAAACATGTCATCGCCTTTCCGTCTCGGAAAATTTCTGGGACAGATACGCACACAGCTTCAGGTGGTTGTCAGCATCTGCTTGCAGCGAGAGCGCTCCAATTGAGAAATCAGAAGCATCCACTTGAACCACAAAGGGTTTAGTGGGATCAGGGTGTTGGAGAATGGGTTCAGCAGTGAACAGGCTTTTGAGTTTGTCAAAAGCCAACTGGCAGTCAGTTGTCCAAGTGAGCAATGCCCCCGGGTTTTTTACCTTGCGTGTGTCCCCCAACCCCTTTGTACATAACAAGTCAGTGAGAGGCAATGCAATTTCTGCGAACCCCTGGATGAATTGGCAGTAATAGTTGGAAAACCCAAGAAAACTTTGGAGCTGCCTGCGGGTACGTGGGCGCTCCCACCCCAAAATGGCTTGAATCTTCGCAGGATCCATCTCAATGCCCTTGTCAGAGATCCTGTACCCCAGGTAGTCAAGCTGAGTCTGATGAAATTCACACTTAGAAAGCTTAGCATAGAGCTCAGCCTTTCTCAGTTTGATAAGCACCTGTTTCACCAAGCGCTCATGTTCCTCTTCCGTTTCAGTATAAATCAAAACATCATCCAAATAGACAAGTACACCCTTGAACAAATGTTCATGTAACACTTCATTGATCAATTGCATGAACACCCCTGGTGCCCCTGCCAACCCAAAAGGCAAAACTTTATACTGAAAAGAACCCAGTGGACAATTGAAAGCAGTCTTTCATTCATCCCCCTCCTGTATGCGGATGCGGAAATAGGCTTCCTGCAAATCCAGCTTAGAGAAGATTTTCCCCTTAGCCAGATGTACTAACGTGTCTTTTATTAATGGCAGAGGATATTTGTTTAATATCGAGACTGCATTTAATCCATGGTAATCTGTACAAATGGGACGCAGTGGTGCTGCGGGTTAAACCACTGAGCTGCCGATAGGAAGGTCGGCGGTTCGAAACCGCGTGGCGGGGTGAGCTCCCATTGCTCGTCCCAGCTCCTGCTCACCTAGCAGTTCAAAAACATGCAAATGTGAGTAGATCAATAGGTACCGCTTCGGCGGGAAGGTAACGGCGTTCCGAGTCATCATGCTGGCCACATGACCCGGAAGTGTCTATGACAACGCCGGCTCTAAGGCTTAGAAACAGAGATGAGCACCGCCCCCTAGAGTCGGACATGACTGGACTTTATGTCGTCGTCAATCTGTACAAAGTCTCAATGTCCCATCCTTCTTCGCTCGAAACAAGACGGGGGCACCCACTGGTGAATTTGCTGGTTCAATAAAACCCCTGGCCAAGTTTTTGTCCACAAACTCCCTCAATGCCATCAGTTCCTTTTGAGTCATGGCATAAATTTTTGGTTTGGGCAGTTGAGCATCAGGGACCAACTCTATCGCACAGTCAGTTTTCCGATGGGGTGGGAATTGGTCCGCCTCTTTCTCACCAAACACATCCGCAAAGCCTTGGTATTGCTCCGGCAAGCCCTCCAGTGGTGTGACAGCAAAATGCGGGGTTGCCGCTGCTGCCCTCCCCACTGCAGCCTCCGGAGCGTCGTCCTCCCCAGGGGCTTGATAGAAACCATCCCCAAAAGTCAAAGTCCTGTGCACCCAATTTATATAGGGGTTTTGTTGGACCAACCAAGGAATTCCCAGAATGACTAAGGGATGCCCCACAGGTGCCACCACAAACAGCAGCCCCTCACAGTGGCTGCCCATTTGCAATGCCACCATGCCTGTGAAATGGGTGACCAGTTTCCCCCCCGCTGTAGAACCATCCAGCTGGGTGAAAATCATGGGACGTTGCAGTGGAAAGCTGGGTAACTCCAAAGCAGCCACCACATCAGGGTGCATCAAGCAACGCGAACACCCCGAATCGATCAATGCCCAAACTTCAACGGTTCTTGTGCGGGAGCCTAACTTCACTTTCACGTTCAGTGTGGGATAGTTGGCACTCACCGAAACATGTTCGCACCTGTCCTCCACCACCTGCCCACAGGCGCTCCTTAGAGCAGGTGGCTGGCGTTTCCCACCAGCTGGTGTAGATCTGGCTCCCCCTCGCACCCGAAGTAAGGAACCTCCTCCACCTCAGTTTCAGCCCTGGCTGCCTTCATTTTCCTGGGTAGGGAGGGAGATTTCCCCATCAGCTTCCCGAAACAATCATCGGTCTTGCCCTTCAGGCACGCTGCCGCTCGGTGACCTTCCTTTCCACATCGGTGGCACTGCCCTTTCGCATAGCAGCACTCCCTCTCCTCCTTCCAGGCACGTTGACCGGACTTTCCAGTGGGCGCAGCAGGGCGGGAACCCTTGCTGAGCCCAGAATATCTCATCACCTTCCTGTGAGCAAAGGTTTCATGGGCATGCTCAGCCTTCCCTGCCAACTGTATCCATTCATACAGGGTATTTGGGTCGTCCCTACCGAGTGACCATCTCAGGACCTCTGTATTCAGACTGTCCTTAAAAAGTTCTATTAAGGTAGATTGGGACCAATCCTCAACCTTCCCAGCCAGAGCCTTAAATTCCAGAGCATAGTCCGCTACCGATTGTGACCCCTGGCTAAACTCCCTCAGTGCCCGTTTTGCTAACGGGTCTTCAAAGTGTAGCTTCAACGCCCACAAGAATTCTTCGAACTCCTCCAGTTCAGGGGCGTCCAATTGACATAACTGCACATACCAATTGGCAGCCTGCCCCTTGAGCTTAGTGGCAATGGCATTAATCTTGGCTCTTTCTGAACGAAAATATGGTTCCCATTCATCCATATAACTCCTTGCATTGGTAAGGAAGAATGATAGCTTAGTTGGATCTCTGTCAAATTTAACTGTAAAGTCCTTAACCCCCACTCTGGGCAGTCCCTTTGCCACAGCTGGGCGGTCGGACTTTCTTCTACCTCCCAGGGATCTCCGCTCTCGAGGAGGGGACCTTGAAATTTGCACCCTTGGCGCCCTTGCCTCCTCTCTGTGCTGGGCCCTACTCCTTTCCTCCGAAGAAGGTGGGGGCGAAGAAGGGGACGAATGCCTATTACTAGACTCCTCTCTCCTCCTCTCCCGGGGACCCCAGTCCATTGATATTTTCTGAAGCATAAATTCTATTGACCCCAATTTGGCCTCCACCAGTCTTATATGGTCAGGGGTTTGGGAATCCTCCTTTCCCTCCTGCCTCACCACAGTTGGGGAACTCGGGTACCGCTGTTTCCAAGACGTTTTGGACGTCCCTGGTAGGGGTCCCTGGGTTTCATCCCAGGTGATCAGTTCGCCTGGCGACTTGCCGGTCGGTTCAGGGGCTTTTTTACCTCCAACCTCCTCTTCTCCCAGGCTGGAGCTCGACGCCTCCCGAATTTCTGAGAGCTCCCTAGTAGGGACCCTCTCTGTTCTTATCACCATGGAGTCGGGTTCCCCCTCGCTCGATTCCTCGCTTTCCGTGGTTTGGGGATTTGGTTTGCTCATCGCTAGCACTTCTCCCTCACAAAATAAATCTGGAAAGGGGCTAACGGTAAATTTTTTGAGATTCTCAGCTTTATGTAAGGATTGCCTATCCTAATAGACTCAGACTCACAAGCAGGAACTTAATGATATCTGATTTATTAAAGAATAGTATGCAAATACAGAGAAAGCTGAGAATGAGCAAAAGCGTGCCAAATACAAACTAAAAACCCTCGGCTCAAACGTAATCCCTCCCCTCGCCCTGCCGTTGCAAACTCCCCCCCCCCCCCAGGTGCTGGTAACTGTTTCTGCTGATGTCCTGGGAAAGGAACCTTGAACACACGAGATAACCCAAACACATTCCAATCAAGCTGCTAACATAACAATCCCATGAGATGGAATCCTCCTCCCCTCCCAGACAAAACACGCATCAGCCAAATGACATGCGAAACGTTATGATGTAACGGTAACATTGGAATGGTGAACATGACAGTGAGTGCCACTGCAGAGAAGGCCCGCCTCCTGGACCCCGCTAGATGAAATTCCTTTGCTGATGGGGTCCGTAGCATGCCCTTCCTGCCTGACCGGGTGGGATGGGCTGATGTTATGGGGACGAGACGGTCCCTCAGGTACCCTGGTCCCATGCCACGTAGGGCTTTAAAGGTAATAACCAATACCTTGAATTGGACCTGGAAGCAAACTGGTACCCAATGCAGCTTGCGTAACAGTGGTGTCACATGGGCTGATTTTACAGCACTGCTAACTGTCTGTGCAGCCACATTCTGGACCAGCTGAAGCTTCTGAATACTCTTCAAGGGTAGCCCCATGTAGAGCACATTGCAATAGTCTATATGGGAGATGACAAGGGCATGAGTGACTGTTCGGAAGGCATCTAGGTCCAGGAATGTGTGTAGCTGGCGCACCACCCAAAGATGTGCAAAGGCCCTCCTGGCCACAACTGCCACCTGCTCTTCAAGCAGGAGTTGTGAGTCCAGGAGGACCCCCAGATTCCACACTGGTTCCAAGTGGGGCAGTGCCACCCCATCCAGAACCAAAGAAGACAACTTCCTGGAACCCAAGTGGCCATCAATCCACAGCCACTCTGTTCAGATGAAGCCTGTTGTTCCCCATCCAGACCCACACAGCCCCCAGGCACTTGGAAAGGGTGGAGACCGCATCCCTCCGATGATGAAAACTGGAGCAAAATTGCCTATCCTGCTGGGAAGTGCCAAGAAACAAAGTGTGTAGATGTGGACCAAAGGAAGCCCTGCCTGGTCCCTGGAGTCCTGGGCCTTGGGCATCAAGGACCAAGGTTGCTATTCACTCTGCCCACAGTTGGTGGTGGCTGCAGGTCTCCAGTGCTGGTGCTGGAAGAAGCCAACAGGCTGTGCGGAAGCGCAAGAAGGGAGCAGAACTTTTCCTTCCACTGTCAGCTGCTACTGAAGCAGAATAATTAGGCCCATCTGTGGGGGTCAGAACTGATGGGAGCTGATACAAATTCATGGCACGAAACTGTATGAAAATGTGGTCAATTACTGTAAAGCAAAGAAGTCCAGGATTGAATCTTCCATAAAGCATTTATTACAGTCTTCCTACGGATCCTCAGACAGAAGTCTCTGAAATGTCAGAGAGCCAGAATTGATTTTGGATGCACCATATCCGTTAAAAGAGGAACATTTTCTTTAAACTGCTTATTAATCTAACCTTGCCTTATACATTTTCCACGTGAATCTTTCCCTCAAGTCTTTACAAATCAGGGAAGTGTCACCCCTTGATTTACTGACAAAGCCGATGAGTGACATAATTTACCTCGCATGAGATCAGTTCATCAAACTGAGGAGCGGTTTAGTGGCCATAAAATCCCTGGCATTAGATACAATTGTGCCTGCTTAAAATGCAAAGGGGGTAACCTACATTTTGAAAATGCGGTAAAGGAGAACAAGAAATGATGCCAAGATGAAAATTTATGAGGCAGAAAGAGCCTGCATATGAATTCAGCAATTGCAGGGTGGGGTGGCGGGACTGGCTTGGAAAGTCAGCTGGTGCTCCTGATTTCCAGAGGCCCTTGTGGAGAGATGGCCTTCTCGCTCCCTGGGAACTTTCCAGCCCAGGGCCAAACCTTCACTCTTGCCTAGCCACGACCTCGTGGAGGTGCTTCCAAAGCACAGGCGATCCCCACCTGGCTTCTGTGTGGGGCTGCCTTGTTAGCAGAGGGGCCAAGAAGCATCTCCCTGTCTGTCAACGAGCAATGGGGAGAGAAGAGAGGGCCCCGAGGATCTCGCCTCCAACCAGGAGGAGGAAGCCTCCCTGGGAATCCTGCCATAGCTCCAGAACATCTCCGGGCTCTCGTCAGATTCCCTTCAGGGAGGCACCCAAACAAGTTCTGTTTTGTCTCCAGCAGGTCAGGATTTCTTAAATCCCTTATGGAATCCTTTCTGTTGATGGTTCTCTCTTTCTGACACAGAAAGGAAGAATTGGGGGGGAGGGTATGAATTTCAGCCATTCCTAGCCTCATATTCTATATTCAGTTGAATATTATGTTTCTTTCAAGATAAAGACTGGTGAGCTGGGGAGGCTCTGCAATTTGATCATGCTTGCATAGCATCCTGCAATTTGTACTTCTAAAATTGCAGGCGGGTGTTTTTAAGAAGGTGTAGAATAAATAGGATACAATAAAAACATAAAATGGAAGACACTGAGCCTCCAACTGGCCCTTGTCCTGAGCCAGTTTTAGAGCTGAGATACAGCAGTGATAGAAAGCGCTTTGCACATGTCCTGTTTTCTTTCCAAATGTCATATGCTTAGAGAAAAATGCATGATTTTATCCAGTTTCAAAGCATACATGGTTTTGCCTGTCTGGTTAGCAACCTTGCTGGGAGTTTTAAAAGTAAACAGTATTTGGTAGAGAAACCTCTCAATTTTCACTGAGATTACAACATAGAGAGAAGCTACTGTTCTCTCCCCAGTTATAATCTTGATTAAAATTGCACAGATTCTCAGGGTGGCAATTTGCATCAACTGGAAGTGCAGAGGTATTGAGGGGGCTTTTCATCAGAATTGCATGGGAAGGAAGGTAATTGTTATACCGCACTTGAAGTTTTCTCTTTTTATTTTAATAATGTTAGTGCTGTCTCCCTTTTTGGTTGGTCTTATTCATTCTAATGCATATCTGCCTAAAACCAAACAGACTCAAGACTCGAATACATTATGGCACAGCTAATCATAAGAAACAATGTCATTTTAGGCAAATCCTGATGATGAAATCTGTCCCTTGGGTAAAAGGAGAAGGAAGGGAAGGGAAGGGAAGGGAAGGGAAGGGAAGGGAAGGGAAGGGAGGAAGGGAGGAAGGAAGGAAGGAAGGAAGGAAGGAAGGAAGGAAGGAAGGAAGGAAGGAAGGAAGGAAGGAAGGAAGGAAGGAAGGAAGGAAGGAAGGAAAATGTCCTAGTTCACCCTCAGTCATATTTCCAAATAATTTTATCACATTTTCCAAGGCTTGCTTAGTTCAATTCAGTTTCCTACCATCTGTCAAAAGTAGCACATCTTGGAAGAAGGTGGTTTGTTTTCTAAGATGGAAAATAAAGAGCTTGGTTCTTAGCCAGGTATTATGGTGCCCTTGAAAAGTCATTGACAGAACCTCTGTGCCTTCCTTCCTTCCTTCCTTCCTTCCTTCCTTCCTTCCTTCCTTCCTTCCTTCCTTCCTTCCTTCCTTCCTCCCTCTCTCCCTCCCTCCCTCCCTCCCTCCCTCCCTCCCTCCCTCCTCTCCTGGTGACTGCCTGGACCAGTCCCTGCAGTTTTCTTGGCAAGATTTTTGGAAGTGGCTGCCCTTGCCTTCTTCTTCTCAGGGCTGGGAGAGAGGGACTGGCCCAGGGTCACCCAGCTGGCTTTGGGCCCAAGGTGGGACTCACGGTCCTCCAGTTTCTAGCCTGGTGCCTTAACTGCTACACCAAACTGGTTCTCTTGGTATTGTGATACCATGAAGAAAAACAATAGCATTACATTTCAGTTCGTTAACAATAGGCAGAAAAGAAAATTGTGTGTCGCCAACTACTACTTTAATGCATTATTGCCAATTACTTTCATTATACATCATCAAGATGTAGAAAAAGAGGCAGGTGAGAAAATGTATCTGGGAAGCAATATTCCATTTTAGATGCAGGCAGGAGGGGAGGGTCACTCCGGCAACCAAATCCCTGAAAGGCAACAGCTGTCACTCCAATTTCTATGATTAAGGCACCAAATTATATGTTCCTGCAGTGGAAAATGGGGAGGGTTGATAAGAGCAGAGGGTGGAGTTCATCTTCCTTATCTGTATTTTACACACCTTCCTCTCTATTCTACTGTCCTCTTCGGCATTATTAGAGTGTTTTCAATACCCACCCCCTGCCATTGTTTTCATTCGTTTTACATGTCGTAATAGTGACAGGTGGATGTTTATGATGCGCACATGTTCCCACTTTCCAGTTTTTCAGGTTGTCAAAACGGACGAAGGTTGAGGGGAGGCAGGAGAGAAGGAAGCTTTTGGCATATCTGTAGAAGCTTCAGAGAAAGGATTTTGATGTCTTGCCAAAGACCACTGAAAAACACTCTGTGGGAAAGAAAGTGCTAATTATCAGGAAAACACTGGAAATCAATTTTTTAAAAAAATGTTAGTAGAATTATGTTGCAGAATTAATTCTGCCTGGGAAATTTTCTTATGGAAGAATTTCCTGAGCCACTGGGAATATTGTCCAAGTGTTTCAAGTTGAAAGGTACCTTTTGCAAATAAAGAATGTTTTCCCCATCTGGCAATCAGTGCTTTGATATCACATTTTTTTCCTGGTAAGGGTTTATTTTGCCATCTGTGGGTATGGTCTATGATACTCAAGTGCGATGATCAGAAATCAAATAGGAAATGATGTGGTATCGCTGTACTACATAGTCAATCAGATCTGGCTCTGAAAGACAAAAGAGTTGTCAAGATCAAGTCAGTTGGGACCAAATGCAAGGGAGGATTATGCTACAATAATATATAAATGAACTGATGAACATTTCCCCATGCAGTGCTAAAAAATAATCAATCTTGTCAAAACATTTATGTGCAAAATGGCTGAATTGCTGTTTTGTTGCTAAGTAAGTTTGAGGGCTTCCCTCTGAAGGACAAAGCACCCTGTTCTGTAAGGCTGCCCATCTCTGCCTCCAAGAAGGCTGCGGTTGCAATGGGTCACACTGCCTTCCCAGAAGCCATTTCCTTGGCCTGCCCTCCCTCCTTCTCCTGGGATCATCTGTCCCAGCAACTCTTCACACGCTTGGCAGACCCGGCATGAAATGTCCTGAAGCTGTGAATTAAGCAGCAAGATGCCGGTGCTGATGCATCTAATGGCATGGAGGACCTGGCACTCTTATCTGAAGATATCAGCGGAGAGCCAGCTTTGCTGGAAAGTCTCAAGCCATTAAACTCAAGGCTTCCTTCCATTATCGGGTTAGCATTGTTGATTAGAAACAGCCTCTTCTTTTCCTCCTGACTAGTAGAGCTCTTTAATGATAGGGCTGCTTTCTCTGCTTCATTTGGTCCTGGGATCAGGAACATAAATGTGTTTCAGTAACCCCTGCCTGCCCGCCTGCCTGCCTGCCTTCCCAGACATCAGAGCTGCTGGGGTGGATGCCAAGAGCCAGCCTTGGCCAGGGAGCCAGAGCTGGGCATTGCATGTCTCCTGCCTTTCTAGGCTGGAATGAGGCTCACAGAGAAACACCTGGTGCTTTGATGCCCTGGGGAAGCTCAGCCAGCCCCCTTTGTCAATGCTCATTTGACTTGCTTTCGATCCATCTAACAGCCAGGCCTGGAAATGGAATCCTTTGAAGGAACCGGAACCTTCTTGAAAGCAGGGGTCAGCAGCATCAGACCAACTACGGTCCTGAGATACTTTGGGGGAAATTTCAAGCCACTCTAAATGTTTTGACGGCTTTACACAGCATGCTTAACTTGTTCACTGAATTACCTCCTTTGTTGTTTATTCGTTCAGTCGCTTCCAATTCTTTGTGACTTCATGGACCAGCCCACGTCAGAGCTCCCTGTCAGTCGTCACCACCCCCAGCTACCCCAGGGATGAGTCTGTCACCTCTAGAATATCATCCATCCACCTTGCCCTTGGTCGGCCCCTCTTCCTTTTGCCTTCCACTCTCCCTAGCATCATCATCTTCTCCAGGGTGTCCTGTCTTCTCATTATGTGGCCAAAGTATTGGAGTTTTGCCTTTAATATCATTCCCTCAAGTGAGCAGTCTGGCTTTATTTCCTGGAGTATGGACTGGTTTGATCTTCTTTACCTCCTAGCCTAGCCAAAAACTGACCAAGCATAGCGTATAAAGTGAATGCAGCACCCCTAATTTTACAGGGCTGGTAAAGTGCCCTCTGCAAACCCAGCCCATGTGTGGTGACTGATCAGCAGCTCTCCTCCAAGGTAGAAGCAAATTCAACAGGGGCATTTTTCCCCCAGAGCACAATCTGCTCTGAATTCCCTCTTGGGGGGACTATGACATGCACATGAGCCCAGAGGTCCCTAAGATGTAAAGTTCTGTTTGGATTGAGCCCCATTGGCTCAAGCAGCTGCCTTCCTTAATGGACCACTGACCATCAGCCAAGCATTTGCCAGGAGGAGGGAGCCAGTGAATACCTTCCTGAGCAGGCTGTTATCAAGTGTGCTTATTTGCACATGTGCACATGTGCATCACTTGTAATGAAACCAAACATTCCATTGGGACAAGGAAAGTCTGGTACCTCAAAAGACCACAAACAAAGCTCTGAAAACAGTCCATGTTATTTATAGAGGAACTAAAATGAATTCAAAACACACACCAGGGAAATTAGAATCATACAGTAAATGTAAAAGGAAATTTAGTGAAAATAATGTTGGTGCTTATAAGGGTTTGACAAGAAAGGATGGGAAAGGGGAAGACTAGGAGTGATGCAAACACAGAACTAGAAATACATCAGATGCAAACTTCAAGAGGATTTGCAGAGATTCACTTAAGAACTATATATATATATATATATATATATATATATATATATATATATATATATATATATATATATATATATGAAGATATTAATTGGTTTAATGGACCAATTAGAAGACCTAGGCATGTGCGCAAAAATATTCCTGTCCTGGCGTGTGGTTTGGTATGATGGAGGCTGGTTGAGTTTCTTCTGAAGGAAGGAGGGATGGAAAAGGATTATAAAGGTGGAGGGGGGTGGATCAGTTGAGCAGCCAGTGGAGATCTCTCCTGCGTGACAGAAATCTTGTCCCCCACCAAATTCTGGACCTAGTGAGGGCCTTTTCATCCCTTCGTTGGGGAATTGAAAAAAACCAACTTCTCATCTCAGGTAGCCTTTCCAAATCTGAAAAATCACTGATAGGGGATCAGACAGAAAGAAGAAAAGAAGAAATCTGTTTTTTTCCTTCTCCTTCCTGGCTTGAGGAAGAATAAGGAGGCTGTTTAGCATCATGAGCAGAAGGGTGAGAGTTTCTCCAGGACTATTAAAAGAAAGTACTTTTCTGAAGTGGCAAGAGCAGCATGATGGAATTTCAGATTATTCCAGTGTCTCAAGATTTAGTTTATTTCTTTCAAATTCAACATAAAAAAGGAAACTATAGACAATGTGTCTGCGTATACATGTGTAGAGATGTAATATAACCTATTCTTCCCTTCCCTTTTGGCTTATATCAGAAGGTTCACGATAAGTACTTGGTGCTGACGTCTACTGCTCTTGACCTGAAGAAAAGAAAAATTGTCTGCAGTTTTAGAAGTGTTAACAGGGAGGGGTGAAACTATTAAAGGAAGACCATCCAGTCTATCAGAGGTGCTTGAGACATGTCTGTCTGAGTTTCCATAATGGAGAGGCATCATGCCTCTGGCCATTGGAATGGAGCCTCTCCTTTCAATGGCATCCTACCTTTAGCAAAAGATATGGGAGCTTCCTGACAAGGACTGCTGGACTGTATCTGGACTGCAAAACTCCAGACAACTACAAGATGGCAGGAGGATGGCAAGATGGCTAATTTGAAGTGAATATCTGTAGCTCAGGGTTGAACTGTGGAGTCCTTGGTGCTCTCTGAGCCTTGTTGTTTTCTTGCAGACGTTTCATTGCCAGACTAGGCAACATCTTCATTGCAAAGAGGGAGTGGGCCTTGCTCTCAGTTTATATACTGTGGCTTGCCCTGCTTGTGTTGGTGGGGGTGTTGTTTGCTGCTTGGTTGATTGCCTGAGTAAATAGTTCCTTGATTAGGTGTATTGTGCTGTTTGATGGTTCATCTGGTGTTAATCCTGGTGTTAATCTTTGCATATGTGGGTGTTGATTGCTGGTGAGGAGGTGTTCTGGTCTTTTGGTTTTTCTGTTGTCTCTTTTGAATGGTATGTAAGTGTTGTTCACCTCTATGCATCTGTTGATGGCTGCTTGGTCTGAGTGCCAGGCTTCCAGGAATTCTCTGGCATTTTTGGATTTGGCTTGGTTTAGGATGCTCAGTTTCCCAGTTGAAACTATGGTTGAGTCTGTCCATGTGCTGTGAGATTAAGGAGTTCTCATCGTGTCTTCTGACTGCTAGTTGGTGTTCGTGGATGCGCTCTGCTAGTCTTCTGCCTGTCTGTCCCACAGGCAGTTACAGTGGCTGTTACAGTCTTTGCACTGTATGTTGTAAATAACTCCTGTTATTCCTTCTTGGGCTATTGGGTCTTTTGGGTTACTTAAGATGTTTTGAAGAATTTTAGTTGTAACCAACAGACTGTTACAACCACATGGCATCACTGTAGCACATAAACCAACTAAAAATCCAATGCAAAAATCAACACTAGGATTAACACCAGATGAACCATCAAACAGCACAATACACCCTAATCAAGGAACTATTAACTCAGCCAATCAACCAAACAGCGAAACAGCCCAATCAAAGAGCTCCCAAGGAGAGAACAGCACCCCTACCAACACAAGCAGGGCAAGCCACGGTCTATAAACAGAGAGCAAGGTCCACTCTCTCTTTGCACTGAAGATGTTGCCTAGTCTGGCAATGAAACATCTGCAAGAAAACAACAAGGCTCAGAGAGCACCAAGGACTCCACAGATGACTAATTCTCAGCTACTTTCTGGTGATTTCCTGGAGCTCAGGTTTGGTAGGCTTGTTCCTAAGCCTATCACTCAAGCTTCCTTGAATCTGACCAACATAGGATTTAATTTTCAGGACCATTCTCTCTCTCCTCGCTCCCTTTGGATGCATTCTTTTGTTGGAGAATTTTGTAGAAAGTTGCCCTTGGTTTCTTCTTGATTGGCTTTTGTAGCATGTGACTTCCCCAGCTTGAAGATCTGCAGTTCCTTCCAGCTATGTGAGAGGCAAATGTCTCCCCTGTGAAAGCGTTTTGGTCAAGGGTTCCCAGCTCAGTGATCCCTGTTGGAGAAGACGAGGCCCCTCTTAGAGATCCCACCCCTGACCCATAATAGTAGGGTTTCTCCTGCTTTCTCCCTTCCTTTCAGAAGGGCTTGCTGGCCAATCAGCTATATCAGAGGCAGAAATTCAATTGGCAGAGCTTCCCCATCACTGTGTATTTGAGAATGTCTATGTGGAGAACATTTAACGTGGTTGTTAATGGTAACAGACATATGAAACATGTAAGATATGTGTTTCAAACCTGCCTGTAATTCATTTCTGATCTAGGAAATGAAATACAATTATTCTGAAGGGGGTAGAAGGGAGGAAAATATCTATTTGTTTGAATGTGTTAGTGGCAATGTGAGTTCAGAAGCATTGTGAACATGTTCAAATGTGCTCCTTCCCTTCTGATGTTTTTACATTCTGTCCCATAAACTCCAGAGTCTAGGAGAAGAACTAAGCAAGGTGCTCCAAAAGCAGCTCTGAGCCTTAGAAGATGTGCTTGGTGGAAATACAGAAAGCGCACCAGTATATCCAGCCTCTTGCGGGCATATCCGGATTATTTCCTCCACAGTCCTAGTCAGCCACCTGAGATAAAAGCTCAGGACTCTAAAGTCCCCTCCCCTGCCCCAACCCAGCATTTCTGTAGCAATTATACCAATCAATGGGAGCAGGGAAATCATTTCTTTGGACCCTCTGAAGAATGTGTGCGCCTGCTTTTGCACCTGGAAACTGATGCTGGGAGAGAAGACAAGCAGTCTCTGATCAGGCTAACATTTAGGTTATGGGCTTTGGCTAGTTTGCCAATTCTGTTTTCCCCAGATTCTGCATTTGACTGACTGCAAATATTAACATTTTTAATCTGTTTGATCTTGTCTGATTCTTGAAAATATTATTTACCCCATCAGTTTATGCACTGGGCCAACCCCCCCATATTTTTGCACATATTTTCAGCATCACTTCTCCTAAAGTATGCATTTTTCCATTCACTTTTCCTAGTGCACATTCTTTTTGCAAACAGTTTTCGAACAAGCAAACACATTTAGTACATACTTTTCTGTAAATGTCCATGTGTATATTGCTGTGCATTTTCTTTTAATATATTTCTTTTGGTGCATTTTCTAAAGTTGCAAATTGCATCACAAAATTCTGAAAACATGGTTTTCCTTAAATATTCAGGTGATGCTTATTAGCCTAAAATGTCTGATTGACCCAATTGCTCATTCATTGTTATGGCTACCAAGTCAATTTGGAGAGGTTTCTTTGAAAGTGGAATGCTTGAAAGTTGGACTGGTATGGGAATCCACCACAAGGGAAGGGCAGCTGAGCAAAGCCCTGAGCTTTGCTAGGACAACCACAGTGAGGAGGCACAGGGCAACAGGGAAACTATTCTGAGGGTTGGGGCTGATGCAGGTGTCTGCATGCAAATGCCCTCGGGGAACCAGGTTGAGGGTGCAGAAGTGTTTAAAGAAAGTAGTTTTCTCAGTTCTGGAGCCCTGGAAGATTCAATATGCACAGACCCACCATTCTGTATTCTTCTTCCACATTGCCAGGAGTATGAGTTCTTAATTTTATAGAAGGCTTTGTAAATGCAGGGAGACCTAGATTTTGTGACACTCTCATTCTGTAACACTTTTTTCTCTTTGTGATGCATGAGGATATATTACAGTCTTGGGTGTCTTTTCCCTCTTCCCCCTCAATTCTTTCTTCTTACTAAGATATTTTAGTATAGAAAGTTTGACCTTTACTAATAAAAAGGAGGTTTTTCCCTTAAGAGCTGTTTTGCCTCCCATTTAGCTAGGTCCCTTTTTTTTTTGAACAAGGAAAATTCTACATTCCAATTATATTTGCCTTTCCCACATTAAGATTTCTAGTAACTCTTATGTGTTGCCCATATTCTGTGCATTGGTGTACAGACCCTGGGCATTAGGGGTGTCATTCTCTACTAGTCTCTAGACCATCACACATGAGTTTATGAGTGGTTCCTGCCTTGTGCCACCTCCATTATCACACATAACTATGTTCCTAATGCCCAGCAGTTCTCTGAGTCAGCCTTCTGTTTCCTTTTCCTTTTAGCTTGGTTTACAGCCCTCCTGATAAGGTTCATATGGCTCTTGCTAAACTCATATTCTTCTGCCCTTGTCAGGTGCAGCTCACTCCTGCCTTACTCTCTTATACTGGTGATGTAAGTCATGGCCGAGGAACAACTGACAATGCAGGGAGTCCTTTGTGGTTTTTGCCCTCCCTGATGAGTCTTAAAAAAGGCAGCCTGGCCTCCAGCTCTTTCTCCTCCAGAGACTAGCAGGTCTCTGTTGGAAGTTCTGGCAAATCCAGCATGCCTCATTTGCATGTGAATTAACATGTAAATTAAGTTGTCCCACAATGCAACTCTGAGGAAGCTGTTTGTTGCCACTCCCACTTCCTTCCTCTCTTCCTTCTTCTCCACCAGAAGAAAGCACAGGGATGTGTGCTGCTCTCCTCCATTCTGGGCGCCATGTGGTGGGCCTGGAATTCCCCTTTCTTCCACACAGCTCTTGGCAACTGTAGGGCTGAGAGTTTAGGGCAAAACTAAGTATTTAGAAAGAAAAGAAGAACAAAGGAACTTCATCTTTTTCACCAAGGTGGATGTAGGAGAAGCAACAATAAAGTCAGTAACAAATTCCTTTTTCTTCTTAACCTAATCTGTCTAAGCATGTGATTCTTTACGCTTGGGAGGGCTGAGTATGAAAGATCAATAACCTGTGTTTCTCTGGCATGCTCACTGAAGCTATTTTAAAGATAATCTTTTTCTGTGCCAGCTTTTCAGCTGTGTTACAAGCTCTGCTCCATTTCAGTGGTTCTAGCAGGCCACTGTAATGGTTGCCTATTCTAAAACACCATCAGACTCATAAGTAGGAATTCAAAGATATCTGATTTATTAAAGAACAGCATGCAGGATCATAAAGAAAGCTGAGAATGATGAAAGCTCGCCAAATTCAAACTAAAAACCCTTGGTGCAAATGAAATCCCTCCCCCCGTAGAATCTTCTCAAGTCGACAATCCCAGGTGCTCCTAACAGTTTCTGATGATCTGCGGGAAAAGTCCTTGAGCAGATAAAATAACCCAAACACATTCCATTGTCCTGATTTCACATACAGAGCTTGGTACAAGGTCTCAAAGCAGCTTCCTCCCAAACAGAAACGTGCATCAGTGCCATGGGATGTGAAACATTATGACATATAAACTACATTGAATCAGTGAACATGACATACTGCCCCCCCAAAATGAAAAACACGTTAAGCAGCAGGTTTCAAAGGATAAGCAAGGTGGAAATGGTTAACTAAATCAGGAGTGTTAACATGGTGGGCAGACACCCATTCAGGATGAGGAAAGTGTTTCCATCGGACCAGATACTGCAGGGTGCCTAGAAGCTTGCAAGAATCAACGATGTCCTTGACTTCAAAGTGTTGTTGGCCATCAATCATAACTGGAGCAGGAGCAGGAAATTGAGGGTGCCAACGCGGTGAGTGGTGCACAGGCTTAAGCAAGCTGCAATGGAAAACAGGGTGCAAGCGCTTCAAATTGTGAGGAAGGTCCAATTTAACAGTAACTGGATTGACAATATGAACAATAGGAAAAGGACCAATGAATTTGGGAGCAAGTTTTTTAGAGGGTTGAGGTGATTTGATAAATTTAGTAGATAGATACACCTGATCCCCAACTTTGAAGTTGTGTGGTAAAGAACAGAACTTATCAGCTTGAGACTTGTGAGCAGCCTGGGCATCAGCCAAAGCTTGTTGAATTACTGGCCCGGAATCAGACAGTTTAACAGCCCAGTCAGACGCAGAACATGTGTCATGAGTAAGGATGGCGAGCAGGGGGCTCCCATCCAGGCTGTAAAGTGCATGCATAGTACTGAGGAATTAAGCAACCATTCAAAGAGACACAGATTAGGCCCGCCTTAGCCTTTGGGGTTTATATGTCTGGGTTTTTCCCACGCTTATTCAGTTTGTTAGGATTCTGTTTATGTAGCAGTAATAAACATTAGAGTACCACTCCTCTTCTCAGCGTGTGTCTCACTGTTAGGACAACATGTTTGGGAAGGGGGCTGTGGCCGTTCAGGGATGGGAACAAAGTTGTGACCAGAAACCATGCGAAAAGGGGTTTGTTCGTTACTTTGATGCACAGCATTGTTATAAGCAACTTCAGCAAAAGGTAACAACTCCACCCAATCGTCCTGATGGTAGTTAATGTATGCTCTAAGGAACTGTTCAAGAGTGGCATTTAAAATCTCAGTAGAACCATCAGTCTGTGGATGGAACGATGTGGACAGTGCCTGTTTAGTGCCAATCAATTTTAAAAATGATTTCCAAAATTGGGAAGTAAACTGTGTGCCTCAGTCAGAAATTAAACAGGAGTGGCTACCGTGGAGGGGGTAGATGTGGAGAAATAGGCACGCTAATTGTGGGGCTGACGGGATGGATGCACATGGAATGAAATGAGCTTGTTTAGAGAAAAAATCTTTTACAACCCAAATGACAGTTTTCTTCTGACTGGGAGGTAGGTCCACAATGAAATCCATAGAAATCTCATCCCAGGGGCAGGATGGGCAGGCCACAGGCTGTAAAAGCCCCTGTGGTTTCCTCCCTTTTTGTTTGGACATGGCACAGACAGGACAGGAAGCAACATAGTCTTTTACATCATGTCTTAAGGTTGGCCACCAAAATTGACGGTGAACCAAATGCAAGGTTTTTACAAAACCAAAGTGTCCAGCAAGTTTATCATCATGGGAATGCTGCAAAACATCAGCTCTTAAAGTTTCAGGCACATAAAGGCGGTGTTCCACCCAAGCAAGACTGTTTTCAAAAGAAACATTGTCTTTATTAGCTAGGAACCAAGTGTCAGATTTCAGTGCCTGGAGAAAGTCCTTCTGTAACTGACAAGGAACTTGCACCTTCCGCTTCCCAGACTGTGCTGGGGGCGGGGGTGCCAGTGCACGGGTCTGGCTCTGAGTGACAGCAACCAAGCCCAGTTGTGGTTCAGTGAGAACAGTCCCAACCACATCTGCCACCTGATCAAGGTCCTGAGGTAAACATGACAAAGCATTGGCCAGAAAGTTTTTCTTTCCCGGAATGAATTTGAACTGGAAGTTAAAGCGACTGAAAAACTGAGCCCAGCAAATCTGTTTAGGGCTGAGACATTGTGGGGTGCAGAGGGCTTCCAAATTCCTGTGATCAGTCCAAATCTCGAAAGGGCATTTAGCGCTTTCAAGGAGATGGCACCAAGTTTCTAAAGCTGCCTTTACAGCAAACGCCTCCTTTTCCCAAACATGCCAATGGCGTTCTGTTTCAGAAAATTTCCTGGATAGATAAGCGCAGGGTTTTAGGTGATTTTCTGAATCCCTTTGTAACAAAATAGCCCCAGTAGAGGAGTCAGAAGCATCAACTTGGACAACAAAGGGGCATTCAGGATCAGGGTGCTGTAGAATAGGCTCAGCAGTGAAAAGAGTTTTTAATTTTCCAAACGCTGCCTGGCATTCAGGCATCCAATTCAGCACTGCCCCAGGGTTTTTTACTTTGCGTGTCTCCCCCAAGCCCTTGGTATGGAGTAAATCAGTGAGGGGCAAAGCAATCTCAGCGAACCCCTGGATAAATTGGTGATAGTAATTACTGAACCTGAGGAAACTTTGCAATTGCCTCTGGGTGCGGGGACATTCCCAACTTAAAATCGCCTGAATTTTTGCAGGGTCCATTTCAATGCCCTTGTCAGACACCCTATAGCCCAGATAGTCAAGTTGGGTCTTGTGAAACTCACATTTGTAAAGCTTGGCATAAAGTTTGGCATCTCTAAGCTTGCTTAATATCTGTTTGAGGAGGCATTTGTGTTCCTCCTCAGTTTCAGTGTCAATGAGAACATCGTCTAAGTAAACCAGGACCCCTTTAAACAAATGATCATGTAATACTTCATTAATCAATTGCATGAAGACTCCAGGTGCCCCTGCCAACCCAAAAGGGAGGACTTTGTACTGAAATGAACCCGGTGGACAATTAAAAGTGGTTTTCCACTCACCTTCAGCTCATATGCAGATACGGAAATAGGCTTCATGAAGATCGAGCTTGGAGAAAATCTTGCCCTTAGACAAGTGAGCTAACATGTCCTTCATGAGCGGAAGAGGGTACTTGTTGCAAATTGAGATGGAATTTAACCTCCGATAGTCCGTTCAGAGTCGAAGCGTGCCATCTTTCTGTTCCCAGAATAGCACAGGGGCTCCAACTGGGGAATTTGCAGGTTCAATAAACCCCCTTGACAGATTTTTGTCAATAAAGTCCTGTAATGCCTCAAGTTTCTTCTGAGTCATTGGATAAATTTTTGGCTTGGGCAATTGAGCGTTGGGAACCAACTCTATTGCACAGTCAGTTTTCCAATGGGGGGGGGTAGCTGATCTGCTTCCATTTCCCCAAAGACATCTGCAAAGTCTTGGTATCTATGGGGCAAGCCTTCTAAATGTGCCAAACTAGGGCGCGGCATGGCAATTGCCACCCTTCCAACCCCTGCATGTGAAGCTCTCTCCGCTGTAGGAGCTTGGTAAAACCCATCCTTAAAAATCACAGTTCTGTGTTCCCAGTTTATATATGGGCTTCGATAGGTCAACCAGGGGATCCCCAGAATTACCAAGGGATTGTCAAGAGGTGCCACTACAAATTTTAAAGTCTCATGGTGGCTGCCCATTTGCATTGCGTGTCATGAGTGCCGTTGAGCTGAAGACATCAGCACAACGGCACACATGACAATACCGAGGAAGCAGAGGAAGGGACTTAAGATAAGCATAGCACACACAACAACAGACACAGACCCCGGCCGGATGATTCAGCCATCAGGACACAAAAGAGGAAGAAGGAAAGACAAAGACAGGGCGGATCACGAGGCACACCTAAGCTGTCAGCAAAGCGCAACGGAGATCGCCCAGCTGACAGCAATCACCGGCTGAGGGAAGAAACAGATTATGGGCAATCCCGGGGCACCAGCAGGGGCCCCGCAGCCCTTCACCTACCGGCACGAAAGCATGCAGGACAAAGGGGGGATGACGCAACCCAAGGTGAGGGGGCGCTGACCAGCGCGGGGTATTTAAACCCCGCACCGGCGCGCTCCCTTCACTCTCAGCTTTTTTCGCGTCTGACACTACGTTTGAATAAACCTGAACCTGCTCTTCTCCGAATCAGAGTCTGTGTTTTACTCAGCGGTAGGCAGCGCATGACATTGCGACAGTTCCAGTGAAATGGGTTGCCGCCCCCTGCCCCACAGTTGAACCATCCAACTGTGTGAAGTTAAAAGGCTGCTGGAGGGGGAAGCTAGGCAGGTCCAAAGCAGCAACAAGATCAGGGTGAATTATACACCTGGAACACCCAGAGTCAACTAAAGCCCAGATCTCTGTAGTCTTTGTGCAGGAGCCCAATTTCACTTTTACTGCTAAAGTGAGACAGTCAGCACTCACCATAGCATTCTCGCGCCCATCCTCCTCCACCTGCCCGCAGGTGCTCTTCATGGCAGGTGGCTGGCGTTTCCCGCCGGCTCCTTAGAGTCATCTTCAGCCTCTCCCGAGAAGTAGAATACTTCCAGAATATCTCCAGCCTTGACTTTTGGGCAATAAGCTGCTTGATGCCCTTCCTTTCTGCATCGGAGACACTGACCCCTCACATACTGCCAATCTCTCTCATCTTCCCAGGCTCTATAGCCTGGCCAGACAGCAGTTGCAGCACTTCAGCGTCCCCTCATGGTGGCTGGTGGTTTTTCAGGTCATATGGTTTGCATGAATGTATGTTGGGTGTGCTCAGCCTTGCCAGCCAGCCAGATTCATTCATACAATGACTCTGGGTCATCTCTACACAACGCCCATTGTAGGATGTCCTGGTTGAGTCCCTCTTTAAACCGTTCGATTAAGGTTGACTGAGACCAGTTAGGGATTTTCCCAGTGAAAGCTTTAAACTCCAGGACGTAATCAGCTACAGACAGCTGGCCCTGGGTAAGATCCTTCAGTGCCTTCTTAGCTCTTGCCTTGGCCAGAGGATCCTCAAAATGCAGCTTTAATGCCCCCATAAAGTCCTCAAAATGCTCAAGTTCAGGGGAGTCAGCCTCACTTAATTGAACATACCAGTCAGCCGCTCGACCCTTCAACTTGTTGGCAATGGCAGTTATCTTAGCCTCTTCGGAAGGGAAGTATGCTCCAAACTGCCTCATGTAACTTTTAGCATTGGTTAGAAAGAAAGATAACTTGGTTGGATCCCCATCAAACTTGACAGAAAAGTCTTTCACCCCCACTCCTGTTGGAGCAGAACCAGTGGCTGCTTGAGTGTTTGGGCCCCAGGTTATGGTAGTTGTTGCTCTGTGGGATGGAGATTCATCCTGGAGCTGTCTCCGGCCCTGCTCTGCCGATGGTCCAGGTGGGAGGATGGGGGATGGTTGCGTGAATCTGGGACCTCCGTCGTGCCTCCCCTGCCCCCCCCAAATGATAGAGACAGGTTTCTTAACATGTACTCCATCGATTCTATTTTGGCCTCCACCACTCTTAGCCTTTCAGGGGTTTGAGATTCCTCCCTCCCTCGCGTGTTAGGCTGTCTCTCTGTTGATACCGTGGTAGATTCTCCATCTCAGGTCAGTGCGAACCGATGCTTCCAGGATGCCTGGGACATCCCTGGCTGGTGTTCTCCCATTGCATCCCAGGTGATCAACTCTGCGGGCAATTCGCTGGGTGCCAGTTGCTCTGGTTCTCTCCCATCGTTAGATTTCTCCATCTCAGGCCTGGAACTCAAATCCTGCTGGAAATCTGAAGGTTCTGGGATGAGGCTCAGTTCTCTGCTCTTGACTGTCGACTTGGGCATCAAGCTAGCCAGCTCCTCAAGTCCCCTGGTCGTGAGCTTGGACTCGGCCATCGTTAACTATTTTCCCTCACAAGAAACCGATCTTGGTAGGAGCTAACGGTACAACTGTGGTGATTCTCAGCTTTATGTAATGATTGCCTATTCCAAAACACTCTCAGACTCATGAGCCCTAATGCAAAGATATCTGATTTATTAAAGAATAGTATGCAGGATCACAAAGAAAGCTGAGAATGATGAAAGCACGCCAAATTCAAACTAAAAACTCTCAGTGCAAATGAAATCCCTCTCCCCATAGAATCTTCTCATGTCCACAATCCCAGGTGCTCCTAATGGTTTCTGATGGTCTGCGGGAAAAGTCCTTGAGCAGAGAAAATAACCCAAACACATTCCATTGTCCTGATTTCACATACAGAGCTCGGTACAAGGTTTCACAGCAGCTCCCTCCCAAACAGAAACGGGTGTCAGTGCCATGGCATGTGAAACTTTACGATGTATAAACCACATTGAATCAGTGAACATGACAGCCACTAAATTGGCTTCATCAGGTAATGAGCCCAGGCTTTTTCAGAAAGAAAATTTGGGGGGTGGGGCTTGATTTGTTTTTGCATGAGCATTGTTGTTTCTGAGAGAATACTTAGTCTATCTAATGAGGGGTTATCCTACACAAAAAGAAAAAAGCCTTAAGCATAAAGTGAAGAATTTTTTATTTCTGAAATGATTTTAAAATCCTTTTGCTTAGACAAAGATGGCCAGTGTACTGCCTTACAATCCAGTGATTTTTAAACTCAAACCATGAGAGTTTTATCCCTGGAGAATTTGGGTGGAGAGGCAGGCAAAGATTCTGAATCTGTATAATGTTTTGAAGGAAAATCCTCCTAGTCCAGATTCAGGGGGTTATGCAAACTGGGCGGCCAGTGACCTGAAACTGCAAGGACTAATTATGAGTTCCTTGGATGAATCAATGTTGGTGCAGATCCAGCACAGAGAGACTGCAAAAGTAATGGTGGAGGAATTGTTTAAACTCTTTGGGGAAGGAGGAGATTCCCAAGTTGTTAATTTGGTGAGAGAGTTATCCAATGCAACCAGGTGGAGATATTGATGAGCATATTTCCAAAGTTCAATCATTATTGCACAAGCTTGCATGTAATGATGTGATTTTGGATAATAGAATTCAAGTTGGATTTTTATTAGGATCTCTCCCCCAAAGCTATTCAAGCTTTGCTGCAAGTTACAGAGCATCAAGGCAACCTTTGTCAAATTTAATTCGAGAGATAATGTCTGAGTGTTGCAGGCAGACTTTCTATTCAAATGCAAAACAGACCCATCAAGAGGCAAGCTATTTTTCAAAGCCTCAGGGTAAAGATGGTGGTCAGAAGCAGAAAAGTGATTCAAAGACAGCCATCAAGTGCCATTTTTTGTGGCAAGAGTGGGCACTTAAATTAAAAATGTTGGGCCAGGAAGGCAGATCAGAAAACCAACAGAGAAAAGGCTCCAGAAACAACTTTTGTTGCATTTTCAGCCATTAATAAAAGTTGCTCTTCTTTTATTATAGACAGTGGATGCAGTATGCATATGATTAATGATCCTCCTTTCTTTATTGAATTGAACCCAAGTTCAAAGGAAGAAATCAGTTTGGCTGATGGAAGAACAATCCCAGTAGAATGGGAGGGGCGTGCCCTCCTAAGGTGTGGAAATGGAACCACACAGAGAAATTTAATTGCAACTAATGTTTTATATGTTCCAGGATTGAGAATGAACCTGATTAGCACATCTGCCCTCATGAAGAATGGGCATACACTTTGATTTAAAGGTAACAGATAGGAAATAATGGATCAAAAAGGTGTCTTTTCAACAGGATTCCTAGATCAAGGTTTGATTTTTCTCAAATGTGAGAGGCCAGACGTGGCATGCATGGCTAGTCACCAAGGAAGGGAGGACAACAGTGCCATTTTCTGGTACAGATGATTTGAACACAAATATTCAAATGCAATTCTTCAGATGAAGAAAAATGGATTGGCAAGCAAGGACTGTGGTAGGACTGATGCAAGGTGCAAAGCCTGCATGCAGGGAAAGGCCACAAGGCCTGCAATTCCAAAACAAAGCATCAGGCGCTCCAAGCAACCCCTGGAGCAGATCCACACCAAGTTGTGTGGGCCAATTCAGGCATCTGTTGGGGTTAACAGATGTGGGGAAGTAGCAATGACAGTTACTTACCTACAAAGTAGATTACCAACAAAAGGAACATTGCCAAATAAGAATCCTCTAACCAATAGCACTGCAGAAAGGGGAGGTGATGATGACTTGTTCAAAGTACCTTACCCAGTGTTTCTAGATGCAGCGAGCAGGCAAGCCCAGAGAGAGGACATCGAGACAGAGACTCTGCCCAAGTCAGATAATGAGGAACCAGGAAGAACAGAAGGGATAGAGATGCAGTATCATCCAGACCTGAGTCCTGTTCCAGACCTGAGGCATTCATCATGACCCAGCAAGGGAGTTCCAGCCAAGTGACTGTCCTACCTCGCAGGGGTGGCATTGCCGAAAGAGCCTGCATCATGGAAGGAAGTGCAACAGCTCCCGCCAGCTGAAGCAAGTAAGTGGAGGAAAGCAGCTCAAGAAGAGTTTGAGGCTCTGCAACACAACAACACTTGGACACTCACAAAGTTACCTGCTGGCAAAAAGGCAATTGGTTGCAAGTGGGTCTTTAAGGCTGAGCAGAATGAGATGGGAGAAGTCCAAAGCTAGGCTGGTAGCCAAGGGCTATTCACAAAAGTATGGAGAAGATTATGACCAAACTTTTGCGCCTGTTGTGACCCACACAACAATTCAACTTCTTTTGAGTCTAGCAGCAAACAGAAACATGCGAGTGGAACATATAGATATAAAAACAGCATTCTTGCATGGGGAAATTTAGGAGGAGTTGTATATGCAACAACCTGATCCAAAAAAAAAGGCATTTAGTGTGTAAGCTTCAGAAGGGTATCTATGGGTTGAAACAAGCAGCCAGGGCCTGGAATGTGAAATTAAACCAGATGCTAATAAAGCAAGATTTCACTCAGGGCAAGGCTGATCCCTGCCTTTACACATGACACAGGAATGGCAGAGATGTGTTCATTCTGACATTCGTAGATGATCTGATTCTCTGTTATGAGGATCAAAGGGACATTTATGAAATTGTATCCAATTTGAACAAAGAAGTAGAGGTGAAATGCCCTGGGAAGGCAAGCTACTACTTGGGGATACAAATTGACAGAGAAGAGCATGGAAGTTTTCTCCTTAGTCAGAGGCAAAAGATTCTAGAGTTATTGGAGAGCCTGGGGCTGGAAGATGCAAACACAGTACCAACTCCAATGGAAAGAGACTTTCACAAAGTCAAGGACACTGGTGAACTGTTGCCTCAGAGCAATGGCTACAGAGAGGCCATTGGGAAGCTGTTGTATCTGTCAACCACAACAAAGTTTCAACTGCAGTGGGGATCCTCTGCAGAAAGACCAGCGCACCCACCCAAAGGGACTGGTCAGGCATTAAGTGGGTGGCAAGATACCCGAAGGCGACTGCAGACCTGAAGCTTAAGCTGCCAGCAACTGATTCTCCTGAACTAGTGGGGTACACCGATGCAGATTGGACAGAGGATGCAACTGATCGAAAATCCACTAGTGGGAATGTGTTTTTGTTTGGGGGAGGGACTGTGAGCTGGGCTAGTCATAAACAGACTATGTTGGCACACTCAACTACTGAAGCAGAGTATGTCTCAGCAGCTGAGACATGTGCAGAGGTACAATGGCTCAAGTATTTACTTGAGGATCTGGTGGTAAGTGTTCCTGCTCCGATAAGAGTCTTTGAGGACAACCAAAGTTGTATAAGACTCTCTCTATCAAAGAAGGTGGGAGGGCGGACCAAGCACGTGATTACAGAGGCACAGGAGACAGGCCTAATAAATCTGGAGTATTGTCCCTCAGAGAACATGATCACTGACATCCTGACAAAACCACTTGCAAAGGGTGTCTATCAAGGCCTACGAAGTGAATTAAATCTTGTGTAGGCATGACTCATGCAGGATTTGAGAAGGGGTGTTGGAAGTTCTGGCAAATCCAGCATGTCTCATTTGCATGTGAATTAACATGTAAATTAAGTTGTCCCAGAAAGTAACTCCGAGGAAGCTGTTTGTTGCCACTCCCACTTCCTTCCTCTCTTCCTTCTTCTCCACCAGAAGCAAGCACAGGGATGTGTGCTGCTCTCCTCCATTCTGGGCGCCATGTGGTGGGCCTGGAATTCCCCTTTCTTCCACACAGCTCTTGGCAACTGTAGGGCTGAGAGTTTAGGGCAAAACTAAGTATTTAGAAAGAAAAGAAGAGCAAAGGAACTTCATCTTTTTCACCAAGGTGGATGTAGCAGAAGCAACAATAAATTCAGTAACAAATTCCTTTTTCTTCTTAACCTAATCCATCTAAGCATGTGATTCTTTACGCTTGGGAGGGCTGAGTGTGAAAGATCAATAACCTGTGTTTCTCTGGCATGCTCACTGAAGCTATTTTAAAGATAATCTTTTTCTGTGCCAGCTTCTCAGCTGTGTTATAAGCTCCGCTCCATTTCAGTGGTTCTAGCAGGCCACTAAATTGGCTTCAGTCTGTACCACGAATCCTTTGGGATCCATCTTTCCAGTGGGATCTGAGTTTGGCTTGTTCCTCCTTCCCTGCACTAAACTCTCTTCTTCCAATGGCAACTGCTGGCCCTCTTTCTAGAGACTGTAACCTCAAAGGAGACATTTCCCTCTGTGGTTACTCTGCTGCTTGTTTGCAGGAAATGCTGCTATGTGTCTTTATCCTCTGCTTTTATTCCCTTGACAATGTTTTCATTGGATGTAATACTTTGTGGAAACAGGGTCTGTCTGGGACTCTCCCCCATCACACTCAGCCAGCACATCACCCCCCTTTTCCTTCCCAAATGCCCGTTTTTCCCTCCCCCACCTCCAGTGTTGGCCTGCAAAATGAATGGTTTTTGTTTAGTGCAGCTTCGAGGCAGCGCTCCCAACCACCAGGGGGTTGCCTCAACCCCTTCCCCACTGGCTGGCTTCCTGCCAGCCCTGACAGGCCACCTTTTTGGACTGCCAGTTTGGGGGTTTTAAAAAGGGTTGGAAAGAATGTAGATGTGTATGTGGAAACCAGCCAGTCACTTTGCTGAATCCCATGCTGTGACTTCTTGCCTCTCAGTAGCTGCACAGGCTCATTCAAAAGCCTTTTCGTATAACTATGGTGGGCATGATAATGTTCAGTTGTGGTTGAGAGCCAAAATGAAGAGACCAAAAAGAAGCGGGGATTTGGAAAAAAAAAAACACAAGCATTTTATATAGCCTGGCTATGATTTTTTATGAGGCTTCATAGAAATATCTCAAAGGACCTCTTCCCAGAAAATTTATCTTTTAAAAAAAAAAAAACCACACACACAATACTTTGAGTAGGTTTGTTTACCTTATGCCCACAAAATGGAAACAACAACAACAACTCTGTTGGCAGGGAACTCACAAAGCCTCTTGCCAGCATTCAGTCAGCTGAGAAAGAGCCCTCTGGAAAGCTGGCAGTGCCATGACTTTTCACAGGCTCTGTCCTTAATTCTGCCCAATGAAAGCCATGTCAGCATACAGGAGAAAGTGGCACAGAGAGGCCACAAAAGGAACACCTCCTGACAGAGGGGTTGCCCCCATATTTCTGTGCACATATCTTGCTTTCCTGGGAAAACGGTTCTCATTTTTTTTACCAATAATAAGGAATTGGAACATTTTTTCTTCCTTCCCTTTCCTCTCCTCTCCTCTATATTTTTTTCAGGAATAATTTGTATCCTGTACTTTCTTCAGGGAAAAAACATTCATAAGACAGAGTTTTTAAAGTGCTTCATGGCACATTTTAAATGTATGACTTTTTGGGGGATGTTTTTACTGTAACTAAAAAATGTAAATTGTTTTTAATTAGCTGTATCCCCACTTGGAGATTGTTTATAACAGTGAAAATGTGGCTAAAAGGCTTTATCTGTAGAAATACAATAAAATAATCAAGTGCTCAGTGAACTTTCTGGCAGAGAAGAGGAGGTGAAAAGGCATGAAGGCACTCACGCTTTGCCAGCCACCTTTGGCGGCCCTCCGTCTCCCTGGGCCCACCCACCACTGCAGGGAGAAAGGCCTGCTAGTTGGCCTGCCCTGAGCGACCGATGGGCCCTGTGGGGCTCCAGGGAGAGCTTGGGCTGTTTCCTGAGGACCTGCCACGTGGTTTGGCCAAGGCTCGGTTGCAGCTTGAATAAGCCTGTGACTGAGGCCCTGGACTGGATCACTCCTGTTGGGCCCCTCTCTGTGTGCCAACCTGGGTGCTCACTGGTTCTCCAAGGAGCGCTAGGAGATGAAACCCCAGAGGCAATGCCTTGAATGCTGTTGGAGAAAGACTAAGAATGAATCTGAGCATGACATTCAGGCCCATATTGTGGCAATGAGAGTGGTGAAATTTTGCTATTTCCCCACCTTCCCTGCATCCACCAATAGCTGGCAAGTGGCCCTGGTTAGAGTGACTCATTCCCTATGGGATGAGGGGGCTTGGTCACAAGGTCATCGGTAAGGCTGATGGTGAGAAATATCCATGCTATCTGGCAGACAGTCACTCAGATTTACTTGAAGTTGGACTCTGACTGGGCCAGTCCAAGCAAGCTTCCAGGGGCCCAGTCTTGTGATGTTATCTGGACTGTATTGATCCAATGTCTGGAGGCTGTTTGGGTCTAGATAGGGTGGAACAGACTTCAGCTCAGTCCTGATGAGACTGAGTGGCTGTGGCCATTTGGCCTGCCAGGGTCGAGGAAGTTACCATCCTTGGTCTTGGATGGGACTGCACATCTCCATTCAAGACTGGTGTGTAATTTGATGGCCCTTCTGGACTTACACCTCAAGGAGCAGGTAGCAGCTGTGGCCAGGAGGGCCTTTGCACAGGTTCACCTCATCTGCCAGTTGCAGCCTTTCCTTGATCCCTTCAGGTAGTTGCTTATGCCCCTGTCACCTCACAATTGGATTATTGCAATGTACTCCACATGGGGCTGCCCTTGAAGACCACCTGGAAGCTATAGCTGGTTCAAAATGCAGCGGCACAAGCAGTAATGGGTGCCTGTTGACGTGCCCATGTGTGACCACTACTACATGAGCCACATTGGCTGCCAGCTGGCTTGAAGTGCAATTCAATGTGCTGGTTATTACCTATATCACCTATGCCTTGTATGGCATAGGATCTGGATACCTGAGGGACCACCTACCTCCTACTGTTTCTGCCCATCCAGTACATTCTGGCAGAGTGGATGTGGCCATCTTATGGACCGAGGAAGCGGGCCTTCTCTGTCATGGCCCCTGCTCTCTAGAACTGCATCCCCTTGGAGATAAGGACAGTGTCCTAGGGTTCCAGAAAGCTCTTAAAACCTGGTGCTGGTCCCAGGCCTCGGATTAATGTATTGTATTTTCTATGGTCCATTTTGTTTTGTGTAGCAGATCAGCAAGTTCTGAAACAAGGGAGCCTTGGAGGGCTTTTGGAGGGGTAGGCAGGGAGTGTATGGGGAGGAATTCTTCCAATGAAGCTAAGAAGGATCTGGAGATGTCATCAGATCCAGGAGCTCCTCTGTACACCTCACAAGGGAGACAAGAGCACAAGCATGTTTGGAAGAAGAGCCTTTGTCCTTAAAGGCTCATGGAAACATGGTAAGCAAGCAAGCAAAACAAACCATCACACAGCTATTAAGATGCCAGATGCAAAGAGTGTGTTTGCATCTGCATACACACCCACAAACCTTTGCTGCAACATTTTTCTGCAAGCTGGATTTTTATCAGGGCTGGGTGAAAGAGGCATAAACCCCCCTGGACACATCCCTCCATGTCTGTCTGACTCTTTGGATGCCTTCTTCCTCCAGATTCATTAAACTTGAGCATCAGACAACAAAGAGAAAGTTGGCAAGGCTGCAAAGGGGCACCTAGGATCCAGTCCCCTCTGTACTTCCAGAATGACCCCAGGCAAATCCATGGAGAATAAAAGGGGGGCTTTGCTCTTGATGTGGCTTTTACAATTTGAAGCTTGTCATTTTCACCTTGGGTGTCATGAGTTACTTGCTGTCATGCACTGCCTACCGCAGAGTAAAACACTGATGCTGATTCATGTGAGAGCAGGTTCAGGTTTATTTCTTTACGTAGTAACAGTTGCGGAAAAAAGCTGAGAGTGAGGAGCGCGCGCCGGTGCGGGGTTTAAATATCCCGCGCCGGTCAGCGCCCCCTCACCCTGGGTTACGTCATCCCCCCTTTGTCCTGCATGCTGTCTTGCCAGTAGGTGAAGGGTTGCGAGGCCCCAGCGGGTGCCCCGGGATCGCCCATCATCGGTTTCCTCATTCAGCCGGTGATTGCTGTCAGCTGGGCGATCTCCATTGCGCTTGTGCTAACAGCTTGGGTGCGCCTCGCGATCTGCCTATCCTTTGTCCTTTCTTCTCTCTCTTTTGTGTTTTGATGGCTGCATGCTCCAGCTAGGGTCTGTGGTTTTTGTTGTGCGTGCTAAGCTTATCTTGAGCCCCTTCCTCTGTTTCCTCGTTATTGTCATTTGTGCCGTTGTGCTGATGTCTTCAGCTCAACGGCACTCATGACATACTGCCCCCTGTCCGAATAGTGCCCCCCCCCGGCCTTCCGGTTTTTTACCAGGTGAGCTGTCAAAATGGTTTTTTTTTTTTTTTTTTAAATTTACCGGCGGAGTGATTTCGCCCCTCCCTTTGTTCCGCCTTCTACCTCGTGTTCATCTAGGGTGTGTTCCCAGTGCGCATGCCCCGGCCACACCCTGGGCATGCGCATGCTCCGGCCACACCCTGCTTGTTTGGCGCAGTTCGGCGAGGAGAGAGGCGTGGCTGGTCGGGTGCTTTTCAGCTCCAGGTAGGGCCCTTATCTTTTTTCCAAGTGCGTCGTCTTTGTTATGTGTGCATCCTGGGCGTTCCCCCCAGGCATGCATAGGTGACCAATGTCACTCCCCATGGGCCCGGGGCGGGGGAAGGGTGAGTCCCGGGGGGAGGGAGGTCTACCCAAGTCGCGGGCTTGGGGGGCCCTTTCCCCTGGGGGCGCGGTTGGCGGGGGGGGGGGCCTGCGGGGAAAAGGGTGTTCAGGGGCCGGTTCGGCTTGTCGCCCCTTTGGCTTGTCGGGGTAAGTCTGGTGGAATGCCCGGGTCAGGTCTGGCGCCTTGACGTGTTGCGCCGCCACCCATTCTGGGTGGGGGAAGTGTTTCCACCTTACTAGATAGTGTAATATTCCCCATTGATGGCGAGAGTCGAGTATGTCTCTTACGTCAAAATGTTGTTGGCCGTCGATCATCACTGGGGGGGGCGGTGGCGTGCTCGGGTGCCATCGAGAGGTGGTTGCAGGTTTCAGGAGGCTGGTGTGAAATACCAGGTGGAGTCTCCGTAGATTGTGCGGCAGGTCCAGGCGTATTGCCACCGGGTTCACTATTTGGGTTACTCGAAGCGGCCCGATATACTTAGGCCTCAGTTTTTTCGAGGGTTGCAGTGACTTCAGGAATTTGGTGGATAGGTAGACCATATCCCCTGCCTGGAACATCGGTTGCTGGCGCCGGTGCTTGTCGGCCTGCTCTTTGTAGGCCGCCTGTGCTTCCTTCAGCGCTGCCGTGATTATTGGCCACGATTCCGCAATCTTCCGTCCCCAGTCACTAGCATCCACTTGGGGTCCCGGGGGTTGTGGTAGCTCCGGTATGGGGACAAAGTCGCGCCCCGAGACTACTTCGAACGGGGTTTTCCCCGTGCTCGTGTGGACGGCGTTATTATATGCGACTTCTGCGAACGGGAGCAGTTCGACCCAGTCGTCTTGGTGGTAGTTTGTGTATGAGCGTATGAATTGTTCTAGGGTGGCGTTGAGGACCTCTGTGGCTCCGTCCATCTGGGGGTGCCAGGCGGTGGATAGGGCCTGTTGGGTCCCCGTCAGCTTTAGGAAGGCCCGCCAGAATTTAGAAGTGAATTGTGTGCCCGTCGGTCACTACATGTGCGGGACATCCGTGTAACCTGTACACGTGTATCAGGAAGAGTTTGGCTAGTTGTTGGGCGGACGGGACCGATGAGCAGGGGATGAAGTGGGCTTGTTTCGAAAAGTAGTCTTTCACCACCCAAATGGCCGTTTTCTTCTGGCTGGGTGGGAGATCTACTATGAAATCCATGGAGATTTCCTCCCATGGGCGGGAGGGCTCCGCCACCTTTTGTAAAAGTCCCGGGGGCTTACCTGGTGCCCGTTTGGCCCTGGTGAATGTCGGGCAGGAGGCTACATAGGCTTTCACGTCCTGTCTCAGTGCGGGCCACCAGAATTGGCATCGTGTGAGGTGCAGGGTCTTCAGGAACCCGAAGTGTCCCGCTTGCTTGGCGTCGTGGGATCTGCGCAAGATCGCCTGGCGTTGCGAGTCTGGGACATATATTCTGCCTTCCCCCCATGCCAGGTCCTGTGCCATCGTCACCTTGTCGGGGTTTGCTAGGAGCCAAGGGTCGGTTTTGAGGGCGGCAGTGAGGTCTGCGCGTATCCCCCCTGGCAGTTGTGGTTGGCGCCGTCTGGTTACTGGTTGCCCCACCATCGGTTGTGCCGTGGGGTTGGGCTGCTTCCGAGCGCCGCTCCGGGTGGTCACTGCCATCCCCAGCTGGGAAGCAGATAGGACCGTCCCGATCATGTCTGGGGCGGGCTCCTCGTCTTGGGGCAGTCGGGAGAGGGCGTCAGCTAGGAAGTTCTTTTTGCCCGGCATAAACTTCAGCTGAAAGTTGAAGCGGCTGAAGAATTGGGCCCATCTGACCTGTTTTGGGCTGAGGCGTCTGGGCGTTCGGAGGGCCTCGAGGTTCCGGTGGTCAGTCCAGACCTCGAATGGTTGGGTGGCTCCCTCCAGTAGGTGCCTCCATGTTTCCAACGCCGATTTCACCGCGAAGGCTTCCTTCTCCCAGACGTGCCAGCGCCTTTCTGTCTCAGAGAATTTCTTCGACAGGTAGGTGCATGGTTTTAGGACTCCTGTGGGGTCTTTTTGGAGTAGGATGGCCCCCAGGGAGAAGTCTGAGGCGTCGGCTTGGACCACGAACGGCCGTTCTGGGTCCGGGTGTGCGAGGATTGGCTCCGTGGTGAACAGCGCTTTCAGCCTGTTGAATGCGGTTTGGCACGCGGGAGTCCACTTCAGTACTGTGCCCGGGTTCTTGGTGCGTCATGTGTCCCCCACCCCATTAGTCTTGAGGAGGTCTGTTAGGGGGAGGGCTATCTCCGCGAACCCCCGGGCGAATGACCTGTAAAAATTCGCGAAGCCGAGGAATGTCATGTTCTCATTTCAATGTGCTGTTAACATTGTAACGTTTCACATGTCCTCTTCTGTTCCGTGTTCCTTCACCCCGGGGTTTTCCCATTCCTTCACCCTCCGTTGTTTTGAGGGCTTGGAATGTATGTTTGGGTTTGCGCTCCTGCTCAAGGTTACTTTCCCAGGCGCTTCTAGCACCTGGGAGGGGGAGCGTCCTGACGAGGGATGGGGCGGAACTTGCTCACAGGCAAGGCTTTTAAGTTTGTATTTGGCGCGCTTTTGCTCATTCTCAGCTTTCTCTGTATTTGCATACTATTCCTTTAATAAATCAGTTATCTTTAAGCCCGAGCTTGTGAGACTGAGTATTTGGGATTAGGCAACCGTTACAAGGAAGCTCTGGAGTTGGCGACTGTTACGGGGGCGTTCCCAGTTCACTACCGCCTCGACTTTTGCGGGGTCCATCTCTATGCCTTCCCCGGAGATTCGGTACCCCAGGCATGCTTTATGGAATTCGCACTTTGAGGGTTTGGCATAGAGTTTCACCCGTTTTAGCTTGTCGAGGACTTGTCTGACTAGGGTCACGTGTTCCTCGTGCGTTTTGGAGTAGATAAGGACGTCGTCTATGTAGACCAGGACCCCTTTGAACAGGTGCTCATGCAGAACCTCATTGATGAGCTGCATGAATACCCCCGGGGCCCCTGCTAGTCCGAATGGCAGCACTTTGTACTGAAAGGCGCCTAGGGGGCAGTTGAACGCCGTTTTCCATTCGTCCCCTTCCCTGATTCGGATTCAGTAGTACGCCTCGCGCAGGTCCAGTTTGGAGAATACTCTGCCCGTGGATAGGTGGGCGAGCATGTCTTTTACGAGGGGTAAAGGGTATTTATTGGATAGGGAAGCTGCATTGAGGCCCCGGTAGTCTGTGCAGAGCCGTAGGGTGCCGTCCTTTTTCTCTCGAAATAGGACGGGCGCTCCAACCGGTGAGCATGCCGGCTCTATGAATCCCCTCTCTAGGTTTTTGTCGATGAACTCCCGGAGGGTTGCCATCTCCTTCGGGGTCATCGAGTAAATCTTCGGTCTAGGTAAGGGGACATCGGGCAGCAGGTCAATCCTGCAGTCCGTCTTGTGGTGGGGGGGTAGTTGATCAGCTTCCGCCTCTCCGAAGACCTCCGAGAAGTCAGCGTATTGCTCCGGTAGGTCTTCTGGTGTGGTTGTGTTGTCCTGGGTTGCCGCCTCTGCTCGTCCTACCGTGGGGTTGGTCCTGCCCGCCGGGACTGGCGCCCGGTACTCGCCGTCGTCGAATCGGAAGGTGCGGGTCGCCCAGTTGAAGCACGGGTTGTTTGTTGCGAGCCATGGTATCCCCAAGACTATGATGGGCCGTCCTATGTGGGTTACCACGAACGATGTTCGTTCGGTGTGGGTACCCATTTGTAGGGTAACCGGCTCGGTCTGCATTGTGGCTGGTGTCCCTCCCGCTGTTGAGCCGTCCAGCTGGTGAAATGCCAGCGGCGTGGGGAGGGGGAGGCAGTGTAGGGTGAGTTTTGCGACTATGTCAGGGTGGATCAGGTTTTTCGAGCACCCCGAGTCCACTAGTGCCGCGGCCGTGGTGGCTCCGTTGCTCCCAGAGAGCTTGATTGCCGCCATTATTACGGCGTTTTCGCCGCTCTGTCGAAGTGGTCCGCGCCTCTGTCCCACCACCTGCCTCGCGGCGCGTTTTAGGGCAGGCGGGGAGCGTTTCCCGCTGGCTGGTCTGGGTCTACGGCGTCCTCTCCCCCCCAGTAAGCATCCCAGCCTTCGTCTGGTGTCGCTGTGGCTCCGGTCATTCGGTGGTGGGGGGGTGCCGGCGGGTTGGTTGGTTTGAGGTTAGGTTTCGGTGCGGGTTTAGGAGCGCTTGTTGGGGTTCGGTTGGAGAAGCAATCTGCCGTTTTGTGCCCCATTTTCCCACACCTCCCGCAGGGCCCGCGAGTGAATTTCTTCCTTGGGTATGTGGGACCGGCCGTCCCCACGTGTGGCGCGGATACCTTTGGGTAGGTGTTGGTTTTGTCTTCCATTGTTGCCATTAGGAAGGTGCGGTGCGCGTGTTCTGCTTTCCCCGCGAGGTGGATCCAGCCGTGAAGAGTCTCCGGATCGTCCCGGTAGAGAGCCCATTGAAGTACTTCACGGTTGAGCCCCCTTTTAAACATTTCTAGCAGGGTGGTCTCGGACCAGTCGTTGATCTTCCCTGCTAGAGCTTTAAATTCGAGGGCGTAGTCCGGGACAGTGCGTGCGCCCTGTTTGAGGCTTTGGAGTGCGCTTTTGGCCCTCTCTTTGGCTAGTGGGTCCTCAAAGTAGCGCCTCATCTCCGTAATGAAAGCATGGAAGTCAGAGAGGGCGGGGGAGTTGGACTCGTACATTTGGACGTACCAGTCCGCCGCCCGGTCTTGTAGTTTGATCGCCACGGCTGCGATCTTGTCCGCTTCGGAGTTAAAGGAGTGTCTGTGCCGCCCCATGAACTCCCTGGCGTTCGTAATGAAGAACGACAGTTTCGCGGGGTTCCCATCGAAGAAAATGGGGAAGTCCTTTGGGGCCCGGGCGTTGTGTGAGTCCCCTCCTCTCGCTTCCCGATTCCTGGCTTCGTCCGCTTGGGCCGCTTGTTGATTCGCATTTGGCCCCTGGGGGAGCGACGGCCCGCTCGGGGTGTGGGCTTGCACAGGAACGTCGTTGGGCGGCGCCGGGGACATCAGCGTTTGCAGCATGGTTCTGAGGTCCTGTAGCTGGGCCTCCATGGCCGCGAGTCTGGCTTGAGTTTCCCTGTCCGAAATCCGCGCCGCAGCTGGGGTCGGGTCTGTCGGGGTGTCCGCCGGGTTGAGCTGCTGGTGGGGTTCAGGCAGTCCCGTCCACTGGTCCGCTTCCTCCGTTTGGGGTTGCGTTGGCTGGGTTGCCTCTCCGTTCTCCACCGTGCTTGCTGCAGTTGGGCTGTCGTTCCACGCCCGTGGCTGGGGTGCGATGTGGGGTGGGGGGGTCTCCGCTGGTCTCGGGAGGTATGTTGCTCCCTCGCGTGGCCGGGTCGCCTCCGCCGCCGTCTCCCTCTGGGGTTGGAGCTGAGGCTCGGAGTGGGCCGGGCGGGTGTCCGTGGCTCCTGGGGTCCACAGTGCCTCTGGCCTCGATCTGTCCTCCTCCGCTTCTTGCTGTGCGGTTCGCCCGCTTTGGCCGCGACGCGTCGGCCTCATTGCTCGTGGTCTTCTCGCCGTCTATTCCTCCCGTGGCTCGTTTTCCGGTGGGGCTCGGCGAGGCTGAGTTTGTGACTCTCAGCTTTGTGTCATGCACTGCCTACCGCAGAGTAAAACACTGACGCTGATTCATGCGAGAGCAGGTTCAGGTTTATTTCTTTACGTAGTAACAGTTGCGGAAAAAAGCTGAGAGTGAGGAGCGCGCGCCGGTGCGGGGTTTAAATACCCCGCGCCGGTCAGCACCCCCTCACCCTGGGTTACGTCATCCCCCCTTTGTCCTGCATGCTGTCTTGCCGGTAGGTGAAGGGTTGCGAGGCCCCAGTGGGTGCCCCGGGATCGCCCATCATCGGTTTCCTCATTCAGCCGGTGATTGCTGTCAGCTGGGCGATCTCCGTTGCGCTTGTGCTAACAGCTTGGGTGCGCCTCGCGATCTGCCTATCCTTTGTCCTTTCTTCTCTCTCTTTTGTGTTTTGATGGCTGCATGCTCCAGCTAGGGTCTGTGGTTTTTGTTGTGCGTGCTAAGCTTATCTTGAGCCCCTTCCTCTGTTTCCTCGTTATTGTCATTTGTGCCGTTGTGCTGATGTCTTCAGCTCAACGGCACTCATGACACTTGCTGTACTTGTTTCAATCCTTGTACATTGCCTAGAACTGCTATTATTAGAGGGACAGCCATATAAATCACACACACACACACACACACACAAACAAAAAACTGGTGCTTGTGTTGCTCCTAAGGACAAATCCTAACCCTGAGAAGAGGTTTGAGAATTGCTCCTTCTCATGGAAAACTTGTCCAAAGAGTGAACAGATCTGGTGGAGAAGCTTCAATGGCTACTTGCGCTCAGCATTATATCTGGTACAGGGGCTTCTGCAGGGAGTCAAGAGAATCAAGATGGCAGCCAAAACCATGTGACTGAAATCCTGCCCCTTTTTATGTGCACCTTAAAAGTAACAGTTTGGAATTTTACAAGCATGTCAGGAAATAGCAGAATTGACTTTCCCTCCCTCCCTCCCTCCCTTACCTACCTACCTACCTACTTACTCACCCTAATCTGGCACTATCTTTGACTACAACTCCCAGGACTGCCAGCCAGCACAGCCTGTGTCCAGATGGAAATTCTGAGAATTGCAGCCCAACACATCATATGGAGAAACCTAAGTCAGCCAATGTCTCATCTGATACTCTTACAGATTTACACTTCTGTGATACTTGGCTTGAGGTGTTCTCCGCAACTCCCTCCTTGTGACAGAGCCCCAGTGCTGCTTCCCAGCTTCCCAGATGGCTTAGAGTGAGCTAGGGAGGCAGAACAAAGGATAGCTGAGATCTAGTGTGGCTCTCGTGAGTAAGCAAAAATCTGTCTTCTGGGGAAAACATGACTAAAATAAAAACTTCTAAATTTAGCAAATGAAACTATCAATGTCTTCAGGCCTTTATAATCTCCACATCAGCAGGACAAGATGCTTATTCAATAAAGGGTTGAGCTAAGTTGTCTCAGCATGTAATTCCATAAGGATTTTTTTTTCTGGGGAAAATGCTATCATTTTCCATCTCTGTTTAATGAATCATGTGAATTATAGGAACATTTACAAATGGCTTTCTCTGCAGCCTATTAGTTTGTTTCTGTAGGGTTCTAATGGAAGACATGCCTCATTTAGAACTCGCCTTGCCCTGCAGCCATAAAGAATAAATTGTATTATTATAAGCAGTTACCTTTGAAAATGATCTTGTAAAAAAATGTACATTGCATTATTGGCAAAGCAGGGGGTGGGGAAAGGAAGTATTGTCATTTTAGACTAACATTGCTAGCAATGACTTGTGTCTGCTTTTATTTTTGTGGCTATTTGCAGGCACCAAGCCAATTGGTCTGTGTAAGAAAAGCATTCAGCATGAAGCTCTTTCAGGAGTTAGGGGCAGGGACTAACCCCAGGCACAAGCAGGTGATCCTGGAGAAATTGGGGATACTAGTCTTGGGATGCTTCTCCACAGATGACTCTCACCAGCTGCCAAAAGCAATGGCCAGGCAAACTATATCTTTTTTACCTGCCAGGCTGACAGCTGAATCCTTCATGGCCAACATGAATTTTTCTGTCTGTTGGGAAAGAGCTCCCTCAGTGATCATTTTGCACCCATCCAGGTTTGGAGAGACTTCTTTTTAACAAACAGTAATAAAACATGCATGCAAATGGTGCAGCAAATGAAGCTGAAGAAACAAAGGGACACTGCAGACTTCCTTAACTAGCAGGACAGTTGACCAAAGGCTTCACCAATATTTTCCTGAACTGAAAGAGGTGGCAGGCTTTACCCTTGAAGCCAAGGCAGGGTCCGTACCCCTGAATGGACTCTTTTGGGTGAAGCCCAGCCCATGTGTCTGTAGGGGCAAATCTAAAGGGGTTCTGATCCTCCAATAGCCAGTTGGAATGAGGACGTTTCAAAAGGGTCAACACAAATTGCATACCCTGGTTGTGCAAAGGTAGAGCTGCTGCCTGGAGCCTCTTTTGAAAGCCAGTCCTCAGGGGATGATATCCCACCAGTCGTACTTGGGGGTTTCATAAAGACACTTAAGGCTCAGAGTGGCTTAGGACTCCTAATCATTGTTTCTCAAAGATGAAGGCCTGCCATAGGGAAAGGTGCCTTATGTGGGGATGCAGGAGGAGGAAGCCTTCTTTGTCATGGTGCCCCAGCTGTGGAAGGCCTTCCCCAGCCAAGCAAGGCGGGCTTGCTCTTTGAAGCCAGGAGAAGTTTGGCGTTGTGGACTTAATGATCCACAACTGGCTTTCCCAGGTTGTCCCTCAGATGGGCTGTATCTGAAGACAAGTTTAATTCTTTTTTGAAAGGGGTGCAAGGCATGTTGGGCAACTTAGGTGGCTAAACCTGCCATTCAATGCCCCATCCATCTAACCCACCTCACCTCAATTAGGGAGAGGGGTGGATTTTTTTTTTTTCTCACCAGCAGATGATATTCAGTGGGAGGGGAGATGAAGCTAGGGAATCCACCAATCATTGTCTTTAACATGCCCCACATTAAAACTGCAAGGGCAGCACCACTTGCTGGCTTCATTATGGAAGCAGAATAGGGCTTTTCTGCTGCTTTATGGATGGGTGGATTACATTTAATGCAGCTGCTTGGCTGTGCCCCTAGTTCAACCAAGACCTCAGAAAAGGAAGAGAAAGAGTGCAAATCTAAAACCTTCTAAACAGTGTTCTCACACAATAGTAATGGTCATCTCCCATGCAGAGCTATGCAGATGAAACCCAGGGTGGGATTGGATAGGGAATTTTATGAGCAATTCCAGTATGTTCATTAAATTGCATGGCAGCAAATGACAGTGAATTTCAAACTTGTTAGCCTGGCCTTGCTGGCCTTAATAGGTTGTTGAAGATGACCTCTTGAAAAGTTTATCACAGCTGAACCATGTAAGCAAGGGTAACAATAGTGGTTACACTTAGCTTCCATGCTGGTGCCTGCCCTAGCCACTTTCTTAGTTTCAAAAAGGGATTTATTCATGCCATTTTTCCATACCCCTTCCTGAAAGGACTTTTTGATCATCAAAAATTGTCCAGTGTGCAGATTCAGCTGACAGAGTTGAATGATATAGTTGATTCAACTGTCCTTAGCACTGGGAAGATATCAGTGCCTCCATAAATTATATGGAAAAAAAACCCCGTACTGTTCTATTATTTTATTGCTCACTCTGCTGAGTTTTCCAATTCTAATAGAACTGAAGGAAGTTCCAGAATTAATTATGGAAGTGGCGCATACAGATTGATGGATTTTCAGTTCTTTCATTTGCGTCTTTTACCTTACCAATGAATGAATGGTGCATGTGCACTGATTAAGCACTGGGACAAAGCAATCGAGATGATTGTATGTGTGGTTTCATTAAGATTTTTAAATTAATGCACATGTGCAATTCTAAAGTACCACAGGAAATAAAACGTTGATGTCATCATTTGTATACAAGCATCAGCACCAATAAAGCCCCCAAAGTGATTTGCACATGCACATTAGTAGTGATGTGGAAGGCCTGCATGGAGTGAAAAAGCTTGAAACTTGAGGAATTAGAAGTTATAAAAAAAGTCCTGGGCAAAATTCAGAAATATAAATATATAAATATTAAATATATTTAAAAAATGGAGCAATAGAACATTTATAGTGCATATTTTCCTCTTCAGAAAAAAAAGGAAACAAAAAGATAAGACTGTTGGAATTATCAGGGATCAACTCAGCATTGTCTCATAAGCATAAGGGGGTCACTCTAGCAAATCGCATCTCTATTGTGCTTGTGGGATGTCCTCCTTCTTCCTGGGCTTGGGGATTAACAGTCTCCATTACCTCGTGGGCAGACATGCAAGCAGGAGGGCTGCATAATGCAGGTCTCGTCCTCTAATATCTCACTTGCATGCAGACTTTCTATTCCACATAGAATAGAACCAGTGATGAATAAATGCTTTCTACTATGAATCTACCTGTATCCAGATCTACTGAATAAAAGTAAGCTATCACTATTTTCTTCATCTAACTACAGTGTGAAGACTGAATTTATTTCTGAACATAATTAAACTTAATGTGCAAGTTCCTTTTTTGGATCATGCTTCTACTCTGCAAGATTGCGGTTAGCTGCTTGGAGTTGTTTTATTAATGTTTAAAAACTCCATCAAAGACCTCCATTGAAAGTAGGTAAAATTCAGATGTGGGGAAATTCTACTATACTGGACAATTTTTGTCCATTCTCCCACCTCCCCTTTTTGGGGAAGGTGGTTGAGAAAGTGGTGGTGTGGCAGCTCCACAGGATTCTGGAGGAAACAGATTATCTGGACCCCTTTCAGCCAGGTTTCAGGCCAGGATTTGGGACAGAGATGGCATTGGTCGTGCTTATGGATGATCTCTGGCGGGAGCGGGATGGAGGCAGTGCATCCATCCTGGCTCTTCTTGACCTCTCAGTGGCTTTCAATACCATTGACCATGGTATCCTTTTGGGACGGCTCAGGGAGTTGGGGGTGGGTGGCTTGGTTCTGCACTGGTTCACTTCCTTCCTCCAGGGCTGGTCCCAATCAGTGTTGATAGGGAGCGAGAGATCTGGCCTGTAGCCCCTTCTTTGTGGGGTACCACAGGGCTTGGTAGTCTCTCCGCTCCTTTTTAACATCTACATGAAACTACTGGGTGAGATCATCTGTCACCATGGGATGATACTCAATTATACATCTCCATCCTGGGTGAAGTAAGTGATGCCATGACCACCCTCTCCAGGTACTTGGGGGCTGTAGGGGCTTGGATGGGGAACAACAGGCTTTGGCTTAACCCTGGTAAGATGGAGTGGCTGTGGATTAATGGCTCCTCAGTATCTGGAAAATTGTCATCTTTGATTCTGGATGGGGTCGCACTGCCCCAGACAGACCCGGTATGTAACTTGGGGGTCCTTCTAGACTCATGACTCTGCTCAAAAAGCAGGTGGCAGTCATGGCCAGGAGGGTCTTTGCTCAACTTTGTGTTGTGCACCAGATACCTTTCCTGGATCAAAAGGCCCTTTGAATGGTCACTCATGCCCTGGTCATTTCCCATAGAGACTACTGTAATGCGCTCTACATGGAGCTACCCTTGAAGAGGATCCAGAAGCTACAACTGGTCCAGAATGCAGCTGTGTAGGCAATTTTAAATGCCCCAAGATTGTATAAAGATGGAATCTGAGGACTCCAAAGACGGAGTGGAGGAGGAGAACTGGATGACAATTGGTGAGAGGACGAAAACCAAAGAGCCTTCAGAGCTGCTGATTGGTGGAGTCTCTGATGAAGAGACTCAGCATCCAATCAGCGCTCGACAGTGGAGAGCAGCAAAGAGAGCTCAAGAGCTGGAAAGGCGATTGGTTCCCTGCCAAAAATGGCGGGAAAGTCAAGCACTTAAAAGGCACCCACACAGAGAACGAGTTGTCGGTGACAACCGTTCTCTTCTCCCAGCTGCACTCCCAGATCAGGCCGCCTCAGCCGACCTCCCTACCTTCTGTGACGACTTTTCTCCTCGGAATCCTGTCTCTGCTGCACCTCCTGCTTCCTGCCTTGCCGCCGAGCCACTGCTTCCCTTGGAATCTCTCTCAGTCGCGTCTCCTGCTTCCTGCTTTGCTGCTGCACTGCCGCGGTCCTGGATCCATTCTCCTCAGCTGGGTAGAGCGACTTCGTCTCCTGCTGTGCTGCTGAGCTGCTACTGCCTCCGGAATTGCTGGCTGTCATTGCACTGCTGCTGTCTCTGGAGCTGCTTGTTGCCAACAATCCGATTTGTCTCTGCTCCTTGCTTGGGCTGCTGAGTGAGTTCAGTCCTCCATACTCCTGCCTTGCTGTTGGTGATTCCAGCCCACCAGTTCAGTCTTGCCCTTGCCTTGCTGCTGTGCAAGCCAGTTCCAGTCCAGCTGTTTCAACCATCCTGCCACTGGTGACTCGGTCTGTCAGTCCGGCCTAGCTCCCTGTCTGGTCTCAAACAACGCCAGTCCTTGACTCCAGCCACACTGACTGAATTCCTGCTCTCACACTTCAGCCATTGAACTTGCGCATTAATTTGTAATAAATGTAACCCATTAATACCTCTTCCACATTCAGTCCTGTTGGTCAGAACAGATAGGCACATGTAACACCTTTGCTGCACGAGCTGTACTGGATCCCAGTTTGCTTCCGGGTCCAATTCAAGGTGTTGGTTATCACCTTTAAAGCCCTACATGGCATGGGACCAGGTTGCCTGAGGAACCGCCTCACCCCCATTACATCGACCCATCCCACCCAGTCATGCAGAGAGGGCATGCTACAGACCCATCTGTAAAAGAATTCCGTCTGGCAGCATCCAGGAAGCAGGCCTTCTCTGCAGTAGCTCCCACCCTCTGGAATATTTTTCTCCCAGAGGTGAGACAGGCCCCCTCACTCCTGGACTTCTCTAAAAAACTAAAAACCTGGTTCTGTCACCATGCCTGGAGCAGGAAGGGGAACAGTCATTTGTGGGGATGGCTAGCACCCTAGAATGTCCATTTATGTATTTATTTATTCATTCATTCATTCATTCATTCATTCAAATTTTGTTACCACCCATCTCCCCCAAGAGGGACTCTGGGCAGTTTACAATAAAATTCATACCACAACAATAAACAGTAAAATCTGATAAAAATATACAAATTACCAATATAAAATACAATGTAAATAAATATAAAATCCAAGTGGCTCTAAGATGCCAATCAGTGGGAGGGGCTCTAAGGCGCAAGTCACCCCAAGAATGGCTACCTACCTTCCCACCCCAAACGAGACAGCAGGGCCAAGTCTTCAGGGCTTTCCTGAAGGAGCATGGGGCCCACCTCACCTCCAGGGGGCAAGATGTTCCAAAGGGTGGGGGCCACTGCAGAGAAGGCCCACTTCCTGGACCCCGCCAGATGAAATTCTCTTACAGATGGGGTCCATAACATGCCCTCTCTGCTTGACTGAGTGCATGGGAGCCGATGTTATGGGGATGAGACAGTCCCCGGTAACCTGGCCCCATGCCATGTAGGGCTTTAAAGGTGATAACCAACACCTTGAATTGGACCCAGAAGGAAACTGGCACCCAGTGCAGTTCATGCAGCAAAGGTGTTATATGTGCTGATCTAGGGGCACCAAGAATAGCCCGCACGGCTGCATTCTGGACCAGCTGAAGCTTCCGGATACTCTTCAAGGGTAGCCCTATGTAGAGCGCATTACAGTAGTCTATATGGGAGATGACCAGGGCATGAGTGACCATTCGAAGGGCCTCTCGCTCCAGGAACAGGCATAACTGGCACACAACCCAAAGTTGAGCAAAGGCCCTTCTGGCCATGACTGCCACCTGTTCTTTGAGCAGGAGTTCTGAGTCCAGGAGAACCCCCAAGTTACGCACCAGGTCTGGCTGGGGCAGTGCAACCCCATCCAGAACTAAAGATGACAATTTCCCACATATGGAAGAGCCATTAACCCACACCCACTTCATCTTATCAGGGTTCAGCTGGAGCCTGTTGTTCCTCATCCAGACCCCCATAGCCCTCAGGCACTGAGAGAGGGCAGTCACTGCATCCCTTACCTCACCCGGGATGGAGATGTATAACTGGGTATAATCATACTGATGCTACCTCACCCTGTGGTGATGGATGATCTCACCCAGTGGTTTCATGTAGATGTTAAATAAGAGAGGAGAGAGGACCGAACCCTGCGGCATCCCACAATGGAGAGGCTGAGGGTCAGATCTCTCCTATCACCACCGATTGGGATCAGCCCTGGAGGAAGGAGGCGAACCAGTGCAAAACCATGCCACCCACCCCCAACTCCCTGAGCCGGTTCAGAAGGATACCATGGTTGATGGTATTGAAAGCTGCTGAGAGGTCAAGAAAAGCAAGGATGGATGCACTGCCTCCATCCTGCTCCCGCCAGAGATCATCTGTAAGAGTGACTAATGCAGTTTCTGCCCCATCACTGGACCTGAAACCTGACTGGAAGGGGTCCAAATAATTCATTTCATCAAGGACCCTTGGAGTTGCAATGCCACCAAAAAGGGGAGGTGGGATACTGGATGAAAATTGTCCAGCACAGTTGGAGAATTATACTCACAGACTGAGATATAATCTTTAGCCATCTGGATTTTATCACATTTTATATTTTTATTGCCTATTTATATTTATATTTATTGTATTTATAATGATATTGAATTTTAAACTTTGTTTTTGTTGTAAACTGCCCAGAGTCCCTCCTTTGGGGCGGGAGATGGGCAGTGATAAAATTTGATAAATAAATAAATAAAATAAATTTCAGAATCATTCCTTGTTAATGTGCAGAATATTACATTTGAACCCTCCTGCCTGCCGAAGATGGGGTGAAGCCAGGAGGAAACCAAAATGCACAATGGGAGCAGGGTTTCTCCAGCTGCCAGATTCCCAATGGCAGCCTGGTTAAATCAAGGCTGCAAGAACCTGTGCTTTTGGCTCCAGGAGCCCTCCAAAGGTTATTACTAAACTGTGACCAATTTGCCTTTGCAGAGGCCAGCCACAGTGGCTGGTGAAACGTTGGGAAATCTGTTCTCTAGACCATGGTCACTAGACCCTGAAGCCCAACACTGCCCAACTGTGATTTTTTTGGTCCAGTAGGAAGGAAATTATTAAATATATTATTCTTCAATAATGAGTTAAGTACAGGTAGTCCTCGCTTAACGACCACAACTGGGACCAGAATTTTGGTTGTTAAGCAAAGCGGTCATTGAGCAAATCTGACCTGATTTTATGACCTTTTTGTGCTGGTTGTTAAACAAATCACCGCAGGCAAACCATGTGGTTGTTAAGCGAATCGTGCTGTTCCTCATTGATTTTGCTTGCCAGAAGCTGGCCAGGAAGGTCAAAAATGGTGATCACATGACCATGGGATGCTGCAACAGTCATAAATGCAAACCAGCTGCCAAGTGCCCAAATTGTGACCATGGGGATGCTGCGGCGGTCGTAAGTGTTAGAACTGGTTGTAAGTCATTTTTTTCAACACTGTTGTAAGTCCGAACTATCATAAATGAATGCTTGTTAACTAAGGACTACCTGTAGACGCACAGAATAAGCAGGAGACATCACAACCTGCTATCGTTCCATGAAACCTTTTAAGATCGTCTTCCAGGCAGGCCTCCCTCCCTGCGTTCCATAGCAGCCTTGGCTAGGTGCAAGAAGGTACCTTCAGGTCTGGGGGAAGGAGCTTTGATGCTTTCTCTCATCTTCCCTGAATCTTTCTTGGCCTTTCCTTGTTGCATCTTCATTGCAACAATCAAGTGGTGGAAGGACATGATACAGTAATACTGAGGTGTTTGTTTATTTTTGCATTAGGTTCCTAGGTAAAGGTAAAGGTAAAGGTTTCCCTTGACATTAAGTCCAGTCGTGTCCAACTCTAGGGGGCAGTGCTCATCTCCGTCTCAAAGCCAAAGAGTCGGCATTTGTCTGTAGACACTTCCGTGGTCATGTGGCTGGCATGACTAAATGGAATGCCGTTACCTGCCCGCCGAAGCAGTACCTATTAATCGACTCACATTTGCGTGTTTTCGAACTGCTAGGTTGGCAGGAGCTGGGACTAGCAACGGGAGCTTACCCCGTCATGCGGATTCGAACCGCCGACCTTCCGATTGGCAAGCTCAGCAGCTCAGCAGTTTAACCTGCAGTGCCACCCTTTATTCAGGAACTTGAGGTAGTGTAATTGTCCCTGCCCCATGGACCATAATGCCCCTTGAGGTGAGGTTGCCCCCCCTTCTGGCCTTCAGGAAGAGTGCTAAGGCTTGGCTCTGCCAACCAGCTGGGGCTCCAAGAGTGGTAGGCAGCCTTGAGGCTGGTGGGTAGCTTAAGGACGCTCTGTCTGCCTTTGAGTTTCCCTCTTCTCTCTTCTTCTATGTTTTTTATTTTTTTCTATTTTTATAATGGCTTTATAACTTTTATTTGTAAGCTGCCCAGAGTCACTTTTATAGTGAGATCGGCAGTGTATAAATTTAATAATAAAAATAAATAAATAAATAGCACCTGTTCATTCGAGCATTCACACAATAACAGTCGGAAGGCTGTGTTCCTTTAACTGTTTTAATGAAGTGAAATGAATGGTACAAAGGTAAAGCTGCAAATGGAGAGTTCCCACTTAAACCTAGATTTAAAACTACTTTCCCTTAACTGGTTCCCTTTCCCATGAAAGTATGTCACCCCCCTCCCACCCCGGTGGTGTTTCTGGTGTATCTCAAGCCATTGTCCTTGATGTCTCCCATAGCCATAATAATACACTTCACACTCCAACCTCACACCCCCTCCCATCTGGCGACATGGAGTCTACACCCATTGAGAAGGAAATGATGGCAGATGCTCCGATAAGGGGTTCTGTGAATCCTTTGATAGGGGGGATCTGACATAAATAAATAATATTAGTGCTCTTTCCTCCTATTTTCCACCACAACCACCACCCCATGAGGCGGGCTGGGCTGAGAGGGAGTGACAGACCCACAGTCACCCATCTACTGACTATTTCTTCCCCATTACTCTTCAGACAATGTGTTTTCCCAACTCTGGCTTGGCCGTAGGTTGGGATAGGAGATATAATACTTCTCCTTCCCACTGCCCAGAAGACAGGCAAGAAGTGTGCTACCCTTTCCCTTGGGATAGCCAAGGCCACGATTTACTGACAAGGAATGAGAAGTCTGATTAGGTGCCATCAAGCAGTTTGTAACTCCTCGCAACCACATACATAGATTTCTTCCAGGACGGTATATCTTTAACTAGGTCTTTCAGGCCTTCCAACCGTGCACTCACTGCCACCGTAACCGAGTCCCTCCCCCTTGCCGCTGGTTGTCCTCTTCTTCTCTTTCCTTCCACCTTTCCCAGCATCAGTGGGATGTCCTAGTTCAGCCAAAATGCTGAGACAATGGCTGGGTTTTCACCACTTGCTGAATCATGAAACACCCAACCCTGTTTTAACCTCATTAAATGTGCTATTAACCCAACCAAGGAGTAACTGTGCAATTGCACAGCTTTTCATACAAGTAATGTTCTGGTGAGAATTTCCTGTTTAAAAGAATACAGTTAAATGTCGAGAAAGGAATGTAGTTGGGGGGAAGGAGTAAGTGGCATCTTTGCCTCCATGTTTAGATGGCATGTGCAGCCTCTTAACTGTTTTTCTCTCTTGGTTCTTCCACATTGTCATGATCCCACTCTACAAGCTCTCAAAATAGTTTAAAGGAGATCTACAAAACTCTTTCAACCTGAAAACAAAATCACTGCCCCATCTTGCAATAACAAAACTCCATTCACCTTTCCACTCCATGCAAAAGACTAACTATAGTTTGTTCTGAAAGGCACATGGATTTTTTCTTAATTTTTAATTTTGGGAATATTTTTTCCCACTTCAATTTTCATGTTTTTTCTTACTTCCTTCCATTGTTCTTCAGGTTCTTTTCTGCTAATTAAGTCTGCTGAATCTGTTCCTTCCATTTCTCTTGTATTCTGACTATAGGGCAGATTTTTCTGAGGGGATAAAAAGAATAGGTTATTTAACTTTCCTCTGGTTAACACAACAGTGATGGTCTGTTCCACACTATGCACCTGAAAGTCTTCCATCTTGTTTCCTATTACATAGTTAGGGTTGATGCTGTTCATCTGGTGATGTCTGTGTGTAGGGCCTGCATTTATGCTGCTTGTTAAAAGGTAAAGGTAAAGGTTTCCCTTGACGTAAAGTCCAGTCGAGTCCGACTCTAGGGGGCGGTGCTCATCTCCGTTTCTAAGCCTTGGAGCCGGCGTTGTCCATAGGACACTTCCGGGTCATGTGGCCAGCATGACTCACGGAACGCCGTTACCTTCCCGCCGAAGCGGTACCAATTAATCTACTCACATTTGCATGTTTTCGAACTGCTTGGTGTGCAGGAGCTGGGATTAACAACGGGAGCTCACCCCGCCGCGCGGTTTCGAACCGCCGACCTTCCGATCGACAGCTCAGCGGTTTAACCCGCAGCGCCACCGCTGCTTGTTAGCAGGGAATAAAAAAGTATCTTCACCAACTTTTATTATCTCCTGCAGTATTGCATTTATTCAATCCAAATCTTCCTGTAATTACAGGTTCTCAGGTACTTTTTTCATTCTAATGACCCTTTAGTAGAACTACCCATATCCTTTCCACATGCTGCATTTGGCATGCCTTGCAATGTGGCATAGACTTTCTCAGAAACTTCTTCCATTGCATCTGTATTCATTTGTATAATAGTGATGTTCACTAGATGTCCATTTATTCTTATAGATATTTATTCAGGTCTAGCTGAGCACACACTATGCAATATCTTTTTTAGAATCATTGTCACTCTATTGTCAGGGTAGGTCTCGACTTCGCCGGTCCTGCAGCTGTGCGGGGTCCTCTCGCCGCCTCTGCATGCTGCGCTTCCCTTTTTGCTTGGAGGAAAGTGTCCTGGGCGTCTTCTGCCTCTCCTGCCAGCCGGATCCACTCCACCAGAGTGTCGGGGTTATTTCTGCACGGTGCCCACCTGAGCACGTTCAGGTTGAGACCCTCCTTGAACTGCTCAATGAGGGTGGACTGGGACCATACTTCGACCTTACCAGCCAGGGCTCGGAACTCCATGGCATAATCTGCCACGGAGCGCTGTCCTTGTTTGAGGGTTTTCAGGGCTCTTTTCGCCCTCTCCCTTTCCGGGGGGTCCCTGAAGTGCAGTTCCACTGCCCAGAGGAATTCATTGCAGTCCTCAAGTTCCGGGGCGCCTGCTTGGCATAACTGGACATACCAGTCGGAGGCCCGTCCTTTTTATTTGATTGCTAAGGCATTTACCTTGCCTTTCTCTGTTCGGAAGTAGGGGCCCCATTCCTCCATATAGTTCCTCGCATTGGTGAGGAAAAAGGAGAGTTTTGTGGGGTCCCCATCGAACTTAACGCCGAAGTCCTTGATTGCCGCTCTTGGAGGGCTCCAAGCCGCATCTGGGCATCTAGGTGTGCTTCGGGCAGTTGGGGCTCCGTGGTCTTGACGTGGGGATTCCTTCCGTCGGGCGTCAGGTGGTGTTGGTCCCATCTCTTGCCGGCTCCCACTTCGTTCCAGTCATCTCGCCATCGGGGTGGGAGGGTGGGGTGCAGCCCATCTGGTGAGTTCCTGGAAGCGGACTCTGCCTGGCGCTGCGTCGTCCTCTGGACCTCTCCTCCGTCTCTCTGGCTGGTGTGTCTCTGAGGGGGGGGTAAGGGGTGTCGGGCATTTGGTGCCTGGTCCTTCCACGCCCCGGCTGTGGGATTCGTATGCCTCTGCTAACCTCTGGAGCAGCTGCTGCATCGCCTCCAGCTTTTCCTCGACTGCGCTCAGCCTTGCCGCCATTCGCGAGCCCTTCTTGGTGCGGTCGCCCCTCCGCTCTCCTTCGGTTCCTGACGCCATGGATGATGGGACATCCCGCAGTTCCTCCAGGATTCCGGGCAATCCAGGTGAGGATCCCCCCGTCTCGTCGATGGTGACCCATGTGCCATGGGACTCACAGGTGGCATTTGTCATTGCTTCCCCCTCTGAACTCGATCCCGAGCTCACCTGGGCCTCGCGCCGTTGGGGCCTCGGGCACCTTCCGTTCATGGGGATGGGAGTTCCGTTGCCGGTCGCCAGGTAGCTGCCTTGCCGTGAGATGAAAACTTCCATCACTAGCTTGGTTCCCTCACAGATTGGATCTGGACTGGTGCTAGTGGAAATTTTTTTTTCCATTCCCGTCTTTATGTCAGGGTAGCCTTGCTCCGAATAAGACACGGACTCACTTAAGGGGTTGAAGGATTTCCGGGTTTATTGAAGCAGAATGCATATGGAGAGAAAGACGAGAATGCGGGTGTGGTATCAGGGTCTCCCATTTATACCCTGGTGGCGGACCTTGTTCTCCTCCACCCCCTATTGTCCCCCAAGCCAGGTCCGGATGGATGATTAGCGTTGGTATGGGTCCGACGATGGGTGATTCGGGCGATCTCCGATGTTCCCCTTTGTCTCCTTGCCTTCGTCCGGTGCCGGTGCATCCCTCAGGGTGGGAGTTCTCCCAATCTGTTAATGGTTTCCAGATCCTGTCCGAGGTGTGCTTCTATTGTCCTGTTGATTTATTTTTGGGTTTGGGTGCTTAAGGGATGATGTGTGTGTTTAAAGGATAATGGTTATCCCTTCCTCTTTCCTGATGTGCATGTTCCCCGTTGTGATGCACTTATGCCTTGCAATGGGGAACATGACATCTATTCTCATACATATGCCCTGAATAAGTACTTTCATGTATTCATCTGACCTAGTGATCCACTTTGGTCCACCTAAATTCAGTTATTCCTAAGACATCCAATTTGGTATGTTTCATTCTCACTTACAATTTAAGTTTTTCTTGGCTTCTGCTTCTCACATTTCAAGTTTCAACTCTATGTGTTCTTTTAAAGTGAGGAACTATTTAGGACACTGAGCACCATCAAGAAGTCATTGCCACAGACTACTTTGTAGTCTGGCCACATCATCACCTCCAGATCTACTTGTGGAAGTTCTATGTGTCACAGTCACAATCCTTTAGCTGTTAAATGAAGAATTCTTAGCACAAGCCATGAGGATATGAAAAGTTCTTTATAAAAGCCAGTGACCCATTACACGCTATGTCAGATCCCCCCAATCAAAGGTTTCACAGAGACCCTTATTGGAGCATCTACCATCATTTCCTTCTCCAAGGAATGGAATCTGTGTTGCCAGATGGGAGGGGGTGTGGAGTGTGAAGTGGTTTATTATGGCTACGGAGGAAATCAAGGACACGGGGTTGAGATCGACTGGGACTTAGGTGCTTTATTGTTTAAAAATGGGGCTGGCAACCTCTTTACTGTACCACAACCTGGGCAGAATGTAGCTGGCACACTCCTCAACCACACCCCTGCGGCGGAACCTGTGGCACAGCCCGACATTCCACCCGAGTATACAGAATTTCTTGATGTGTTCAATGAGAAGGAGTGTGACCAATTGCCTCCTCACAGAAAAACTGACTGTGCCATTGAAATTGACCCAAAGGCTAAACTACCTAAGCCAAAAATGTGTGCTATGTCAGAAACTGAGAAACAAGTTCTCAGGGAATTCTACTGGGAGACTTCAATGCTAGGGTGGGGGCTTCTTTGTATCATTACGTGCACTTGGGCATCATACCTGAGAGCTACTTAACGAATGGCCCACCCTGGCACTCCAGAGACTCTAAAAGGAACAGGGCTGGCTCCAAACTGATCTCTCTGATATATACATGCAACCTTCACATCCTAGGAGGCAAAGGCAGCTGCTTCACCTATCCCTTTCCCTTCCTGCTGGGAATGCTAGCAGTGTCTTGGATTATATATGTGTCTCAACAGACAGAACAAACTTATTCTCAGACATTCAGGTTCACGTGAGGGAGGACAGCGATCATCAACCGATTGCAGTTAAATTCTACAGCAATTCCGATTTACGATCACCAACAACACATGACAAGAGGTTATTTGCTAACCTTGAAGTGAGGAAGACAGGAGGCTTAAATGGACTAAGGTGGATACTAAGGCAATTTCCAATTTTATGAACTGAGAGGGCCCAGTCCTGGGTGAACATGGTTGTTGCAACTACTCAAGACCCAAATAGAATCCTTACTGGACATGCCAATTTGTGTAGCACATTAAGAAACTTTTTAATTGACAAACTGCCAGTTAGGAACCGACAGCCCATAAGATCTAATTGGTTCAATCTTGATTGCTCTTGCTCAAGAAAGACCCTAAGAGCAGCTTTGCATTTGGTTCAAAGAAACCCCACTCCAAAGAACCATGCCAAGATGTTAAAGCTCAGATGCAATTATAAGAAACTAACAGCCAATAAGAAGGCTCAATATACAGCTAAAGTTTGGTCTGAGCTAGAAGAGTCAGCGAAAGGGTCTAACTCAGACATATTTTGGAATACTGTATCTGGCATGTTGAAGGAGTGTAAGCTCCTACTTGATATCCCCATTTCAGCTTCGGTCTGGGAGGATTTCTACACTACCAAGCAGGACTATCCAGAAAAGATGACTTCTGAGCCTCTGACCCTTGATAATCTTCCTCCTTGGCTAACAGTGGCAGTGACAGAAATTAAACACATCATTCAATCCCTGAAACCCAATAAGGCACCTGGCGAAGACTTCCTACCACCAGAACTTTTCAGGACACACACTGACTGGTGGGCCCCACTACTGGCAGGACTCTTTACATACATAGACAACACCGGCCATATTCCAGCAGGATGGGAACTCTCCATCATAGTCCCCATGCACAAAAAAGGAGACAAGGAAGCCCCTAAAAATTACAGGCCCATAAGCCTTACTGATGTAACTGCTAAGATGTATGTGAAACATCTCCTGAGAAAAATAGAGGACTGGGCAATTGAGAAAAATATACTAGTGGAAGAACAGGCCGGGTTTAGACACGGGCACTCCACAGTAGACAATTGCTTCATTTTACACCATCTTATCACTAAATATACAACTGAAGGAAGGCAGCTGTTTACATCTTTTATTGATCTTAGCACAGCATTTGATTCCATAAATAGAGATATCTTATGGAAAAAGCTGGCCAGGTTAAATATGGAACCCAGACTTTTATATTTGATAAAGGCCCTCTATACAAATACACACCTGAAAGTCCTTACTGGAGTCAGTGGCTCTCTTACACAGAGCATACCCACCCACAAAGGTGTCAGACAAGGATGTATCTTGGCCCCGATGTTGTTTAATCTCTATGTTAATGACATCCCAGGATTCCTCCGTTCTACGGATGTTCACATGCCAAAGATCCTCAGCAGACGTATCAACATCCTCTTGTATGCAGATGACATGGTTTTGATGGCACATTCCCAAGTAGACCTGAGAAGATTGATGGGGAAATTTGGTGCTTACTGCACCGCAAACTTTTTGAATATTAATAAGTCCAAATCCAAAGTGGTGGTTTTTGGGAAAAGACAGGCCAAATACAATTGGAACTTGGATGGGGAGCCTATAAAACAAATAGACTCTTTTTCATATCTAGGGGTGGTTTTCACAGATACAGGGCCTTGGGTTAACCATTACAAGCAAAGTTTTGCAAAGGCCACAGCAAGTTCTAAAACACTAATTAAACTACTTAGCTACAACCACCCTTGCTCCCTGCTCTCCATTCTGAAGGTCCACAAGGCAAAAGTTGTACCTGTGCTAACATATGGTGCCGAACTGTGGGGCCTATCAAAGGCCTCCTCACTTGAACAAAATCAAGCATGCTTTTTAAGAACTATTCTGGGGACCGACAGGAATACACCTGCAGCAGCAGTAAGAGCTGAAACAGGCACCCATTCCATTTACAGTCTATCAGTAACCAAAGTCTTCAACTACTGGTGGCGGATTCTCCCAATGGAACACGATAGACTACCAAAAATGCGCCTTGAAGAACACATGGGCACACCTCAACCCTCCACATGGATCAACCAACTCCTCCAAACTATCGCATTCCTCGGCTTTTCATCACAATACTTACTTTCAGCCGGAGACCAGGCCAAGGCAATATTCAAACAAAGAGTCCTGGATGTTAATGCCCAAACAGACATTGAGTCACACAATAGGTCATCGAAATGGCTTGCCAAGAATAAACTGTCCTTTCAAATAGAAAAATACCTGACAATGGGTCTGACTCAACACCATAGGATAGCTCTTACTAGAGCAAGATTTGAGCAACTAGATTTTATGGTCAAATACGGATGATTCCACCAAGTGCCTTACCTTGAGAGAACATGTGTTTGTGGAGCACCTGAAGTAGAAGACATTGCACATGTCCTATTTAACTGCCAACTATGTGCCCCAGCAAGGGCTCAGTACCTTCAGACACTAATTGACAGACCACATACTGGGATTATAACAAAAGACTACGTTACTTGCTCCAGGGCACAAATACGTATGTGGTCAATAGAACTGTTAAGTTTATAGTTAGGGCTGTACAACTGAGAACGCAATTTATAGAACGCATTGGGGTGGCATGTAAAGGTGATGAATTCATTTCAACTCACATTGTTTCTGTATTTCATTACCTGTTTTATTACATCTTGCATTTTTATCTTACAATTTTATCTCCATTTTACCCTACTGTATTTTATTGCACCATAGTATATTTTAGCTAATTTTATTGTATTTTAGTTGTTTTATGGCATCATATTTTATATCTTACAGTGGCTGATGCCCAACTTTCTGATATGGTCATTTGACTAATCAATAAAGTTACTTACTTTAGCTTCACTCATGCCTTTTCAACCTTACTAGCAAGAATGACCCTATCAAGGAATTCCCACTCCCACCAGAATTACTCTTAGGGTCATTGAAGCTGCTGAGCAATCCCATCACATCAGGGAAGTACTCCCCTGGGAGTGAGTATGACAGAGGTACCTAAGAATAAAGGAATGGACTGCCTACAAGCTTTACGGACCAGTGGTATTTTTTAAAAAAAGAAGACTAGTTTTACAGTGATTTCTAGAGCACTGTAATGGAACCAAAAATACATCATTTCTGCTTTTGAACACAGTGTTGTGGTCTCACAGTAATCTAGAGCTGCTTTTGAACTGAGGCAGAATCCTCTTTTTGAAGTGTCCATAATCCCACAATTACATAGAAATCGGAGCCAGCCCCTTAGAGGAAATAAACTGTTGTTTTGCTTAATCAAGTGATAACACTCCGTTTCTATTGTCAAGATTTGACTTTTAATGATGGTCAGTTTTAAGTGGGTAAACTATTATGCAAAAACAGTTAAGTTGTGTACAGGTGGTAAAGACAAGATTAATTGGCACTGGCTTCCCATCCTGGGAGGACCATGTATTAGATGCTTTTGAGGGTGCTACTGAGCCATATTAAAGGAGTGATCTCAGAGCTATTGTTTAGTTGGATTCTTAAAATGCAAGACCAAGAAACCAATTTGGCCTCACACTTTCTAATTAGAATTTTTGAAGAAAAATCTGTTGTTCAGTGCTCAAAGAGTGAATAAACTCCTGTGAATCTGAAAGCACTTATAAGGAGGTTTGCCTGGAAAGTTCTACTACACAACTGCATCCCAAGTAGTTATATTCAGCAATATGCCACCATCTGAATAGCAAAGCCTGAATATATGCAGACCTAAAGTCACTTTTCGGCTCAGTTGAACAATGCATTGGGATAATCGCTTGAACACAAGCTGTGAAAGAGGTTTGCCAAAGTATTTGTCAAGGGCACATTGTTAAAGCTGTTTCTTCAGTATTTCTGCCAACCAACCTCTTGACAATCTGACATGGGGACTGCTGCTTTTTTGTGAACCTCCTGTGTTCTCTTCCCTACTTAAAAAATGTTGAAAACCAACCAAGGATGCTGCCTAAGACATGAAGCTATCTAGCCTGATCTCTCTCTCTCATCTCTCTCTCTCTCTCTTATTGCTTTTTAAAATAATGACAGAAAAAGAAACAAAAAACAAAAAATACACAAAAATACAGTACATATGTTATAAAAAATAAGTAACAGGTGCTTTAAAAAATAAGAAAAATATAACAGAAAGAAATAAAATAAAAATATGAAATGTAATGTCATTGCAGCAATAAACAATTACAACTATATATATTTATGTAATATAAATATGATCCAAGTATTTGTATATCTATATCTATATATCTATATATCTAATACTACTATATAACCATCATGCTTTCCCCAAAACTACTATATTTTGTATAAATGATTCCCATATTTCATTATACTTGTCCATACAAAGTCTACGTCTATAGGCAATCCTCACATAGGTGGCAAGTGTAATCAGGTCTTCAGTTCATTGAGTAAATGGGGCCATTCTTTTATCTTGGTATCTAGCCTGATCTAGCTGTCTCTGAGTCAAGGCCAGGCCTTGCCTTCAGTTCTTTCTGTGGAGGTACTAACACTTTCTTACACTCTTATTCACTGAATTATGGACCCTTCAAGGTCCTTTCAACTGTTCAGATCCATCCAAGGACAATGGGAGGCCACATTGCTGGTGAAACAATGAATCTGTCAGCCCTATCAGATAGACCAGACTAAGAAACAGACACTGTGCAGACCTAAAGCTACTTTTATTAAAACAGCTATAGTGACAGTTTCTACCCATCCAATTTGATCTGGCAGGATGAGCATGCTCCAGGTCCCATCAGCCAAGGAACGTTGTCTAGGAGGCATGCCTTCTCTGCCATAGCCCCTGCCATTGGAACATTCTCCCTCCACAGATTAGGATGGCCTCAACCCTGTTGGCCTTTTGTAAAGCCTTGAAGACCTGGCTGTGTGCCTGGGCCTGGGATCCTGAGTGTGTGAAGGGCCCTGTTTCTTGGTTATATTAAGATCTATGGTTATGATTTTTTTCAGCTGCTATGTATATTTATTTAGTGTACTGTGTCTGTATCTTAATTGATTTTATGAATGTCTGCTGCCCAGAGTCACTTGTTTGAGATGGGCAGCCATAGAAATTGAACGAACGAACGAACGAATGAATAAACAGAATCTTGCAGTTGCATGTGCTACCTTTCCTCCCTCTTTTATCTTCATGAGAACTGGTGGGATGAGGAGTTTTTGCAAACTACTTTCTTGGTCTGGGCTCAAGTTTCATTTATCTGACCATTGCCTTGGTAGTGGATCTTCCCTCTGTCCCCTTTATTCACTACAGAATCTTTCTCGGGTATCACCCAGTATTGCCTGGCCTATAGCCTTCCATGAGCCATCTTCATGAAATGCAACTAGTTATCCATATTTTTCTTGCCTGCAACTTGGCATTCATACAATTCAACACTCTTCTGCATTTTTACTGGGAAAACACCCAGTATCTTCTGTTCACACCATTGGGCGGAACTTGGTGGAATGCTTTGGGACTTTACCACCCTTCTCTCACCTGCATTGGTTTCTCCTACCTCTCACCCCTCCCTTGTTTGCTCACCCCAAGCAACTGTGGTGAATAGTGTGGCACCACAGACACAGATTGATATGGGCTTTTTTCTCTTGTTTTGGGGGGAAAAAAAGTAGTTCTGGATGTTACAGTATCAGGACTCCTCCACTTCTTTGTCTTCTCAGCTGCTTTCCTCTTTCCTGTTACATCCAGTGTCTCCTACTCTTCTTCCCCTTTTCTCACTGAAACCAGTTTTGCCCAGTTCTCTTCTGCTCCCCTCCTGCCAAATTTGCACTCAATCTCTTTGCCTGCTGAAGCAGCAGAGACCAAGCCCAGCCTCCCGGCCTCCTCCTCATTTTGCCTTCCGAGCTGCCGGAGGCCCAAGCACAGCCTTCCCCCTCCTCAGGCAGCCCCTTGCCCTCATGCAACGGCTCCAAAAGCTCATTTTTCAGAAATGCCAATAGTAGCCATTTCAGAAACTACAGATGTTTACTTCTGATTTAGATTTGAGTGCAAACACAGTCAGGGCAACAGACTGTTACTGTTACAGACTGTTACTACCAACAGACTGTTACAACCGCATGGCATCACCATAGCACATAAACCAACTAAAACTCTTCAAAACATCTTAAGTAACCCAAAAGACCCAATAGCCCAAGAAGAAAAAACAGGAGTTATTTACAACATACAGTGCAAGGACTGTAACAGCCACTACGTGGGACAAGACAGGCAGAAGACTAGCAGAGCGCATCCATGAACACCAACTAGCAGTCAGAAGACACGATGAGAACTCCTTAATCTCACAACACATGGACGGACTCAACCATAGTTTCAACTGGGAAACTGTGAGCATCCTAAACCAAGCCAAATCCAAAAACGCTAGAGAATTCCTGGAAGCCTGGCACTCAGACCAAGCAGCCATCAACAGATGCATAGAGGTGAACAACACTTACATACCATTCAAAAGAGACAACAGAAAAACCAAAAGACCAGAACACCTCCTCACCAGCAATCAACACCCACATATGCAAAAATTAACACCAGGATTAACACCAGATGAACAATCAAACAGCACAATACACCCTAATCAAGGAACTATTAACTCAGTCAATCAACCAAGCAGCAAACAACAGCCCAATCAAGGAACTCCCAAGGAGAGAACAACACCTCCACCTACACAAGCTGGACAGTATATAAACTGAGAGCAAGGCCCACTCCCTTTTTTAAATTTAAATTTTAATTTAATTTAATTAATTCTAATTTCATTAAATTTCATTAATTTTAATTTCATTAAATTTAAGTTTAAATTTTAAATTGTCTGTAGGGCCATGAGGGCATAATTTCCCCTCCTAAGCAATAGGTTGAAAGAGCTGAGAATTCTCTGCTCTGTGTGTAAGAGTCCTAAGCAAGAGTGGGCCACCTTGAAATTGTGCAAAAAAGGGATGAAAACTGCAGCTATTTATACAGCTCATTTCACAAAACAAGTCATCACTCTTGAAGCTAGAAAGGTTCTGTGATTTGACAAATACACACAAAGCAGTAGTAGGCTAGAGCTGCTACAATTTTTTAAAATCCAATTATGTCTCTGAGGGTGCATATGTTCACCCCTTGTTCCTTTGTTACTGCACATTTGATGTAGATTTTTAAAAATAGTTCTTGTTGGGATGCAGAGACTCCCCTAGCTATTTGGGGGCATCTGCCATAATTGGCCTGAACTAGTCTGGGTCATTCCAGAAATGATTCATCTGATATGACATTCAGGCACAGGGGGCAGGTTACGGACCCTGTCGGTAAAAGAATTCTGTTTGGTGGGGTCCAGGAAACAGGCCTTCTCTGCAGTGGCTCCCACCCTTTGGAATAGTCTTCCCCCAGAGGTGAGACAAGGCCCCTCTCTCCTTGACTTCTGGAAGTCCCTGAAGACCTGGCTCTGCTGCCATGCTTGGGGTGGGGGGTGGGGGGTCGTCATTCCTGGGGATGGCTGGCACCTCAGAGTGCTCCCCTCATATTTACGATCTTTTGTAGCCATCTGGATTTTTATTGTTTTATTTTTATATTGTATTGTATTACATTTTATGCTTCATTTATGATTACTGTTTTTAACTGATTAACTTACTGTAAACCACTCAGAGTCCCTCTTTGGGGGGAGATGGGTGGTAGCAAAAATGTGAGAAATAAGTAAGAAATAAATGACATCCAAGATCCAAAGGGAGCTCCTTCTTACATTGGTTGTGTAATGGAGCATACACTTGCATGTGTGCATGCACACACAACACACATACACACACAGGGCTGTAGTTGGCCATTCTGTCTTCCCCAACTGAGAAGGCCCTAAGCCCTTTCCACACAATCTCTGCTGTTGCACCCTCCCATACCTCTGGAAAAATCCATCTGGTTTCCCAGCAAACCCCTTGTTCATTTTTTTTTAAAAAGCTGAGGTTCGTTCCCTGCTCAACAAGGACACCACAGTACTTCAATCTCCAAAATGTATTATAATTTTGCAAAGCCAAGTCAAGCACAAACCGACACGTTCAGTAACAGTCCATGGGCAAGACCCCCAAACTAGGTTGTATTTATTATCAAGCAACAAGGAACTACAAATGTGCAAAACCATGATTGGATACAAAGACACCATGCTGTATGTCATGTTCACTGTTCCAATGTTCCTGGTACATCGTAACATTTCGCATGTCATTTGCCTGATACGTGTTTGATCTCAGGAGGGAGGAGGATTCCTCTTCGGGGAGTTGTTATCTCTTGGCTGCTGGGTTGGAATGTGTTTGGGTTATCTCATGTGTTCAAGGTTGCTTTCCCAGGATGTGTGGAAAACAGTGAACAGCACCTGGGGGGGGGGGGGTTTGGTATGGCTGGGTGAGGGGAGGGATTACGTTGGGAGCCGAGGGTTTTTAGTTTGTATTTGGCATGCTTTTCGTTATTCTCAGCTTTCTCTGTATTTGCATACTATTCTTCCAATAAATCAGATATCATTAAGTATCTGCTTGTGAGACTAAGTATATCAGGATAGGCAATCATTACATAAAGCTGAGAATCTTTAAACTTTTACCACTAACATCCTTCCAGAGTATCTGTGAGGAAATAAAGTTAGTGATGACTGAACCTACTCCTTGCTTGGGGGAAAGTGAAGATTCCAGTGCGGGGGAACCGGATTCCATGGTAAAGAGAAGGGAAAGGACCCCCACTCCAGAATTGGAGGACCTATCGGAGACCTCAGGTTCCAGCCCAATGACAGGAAAAGCGGTAAAGTCCAAAGTGGTTAAGAAGGCAGAGGAATTGCCGGGCGATCGGATGATGGGGGGTGAGGAACAGGGAACCCTATCAGGCATGCCCCAGGCATCTGGGAAACCAAGGTATCCACTGTCCCCAAATGTGGTCAGGATTGAGAAGAGAGGGGACTCCGAGGCCCCTGAGAAATCACAAGGGTGGGAAGCCAGGATACTGTCCCTGGAAGACATGATGGTGAAGATGTCATTGGCGTGGGGCAGCCAGGACAGAGGAGGAAGGGAACATTGCTACAGATGGTCGTCCCCATCTATTTCTCCTCTCCCACCCCCGAGCGTGAGGAACCAGAGGACCAGAGGACCAGAGGAGGCACCGGGGGGGATCACCACCGCGCAGTCCCTGGAGTGCATCCCCATCGCCCCCGCGGTGTTCAGAGGACAGAGGAAGGGGAAGAAGTAGGGATGGGAAGAGAAATCCCAAAGTCCAGGAGAAGGGCTGGGCAGAAAGAGAGGAAGAGGAGCCCACAGGGGGCAAGTTACAGGGATTTCACTGTCAAGTTTGATGGGGATCCCACGAAGCTGTCGTTCTTCCTGACCAATGCAAAAAGCTATATGGAGGAGTTTGGGAGGCTGTTTCTGTCCTGATTACCAGGAAACACACTGAGGCGAGGACTTGGTCTCTAATATTTATTAGTAGTACTTAACAAGAATCCTAACAAACTGAGAAAGCGTGGGAAAACCCAGCCATATAAACCCCAAAGGTTAAGGCGGTCCCGATCTGTGTCTCTTTGAATGGCTGAACAGTTCCTCAGTGCTACGCATGCGCTTGACAGTCTGGGTGAGAGCCCCCTGCTCGCCATCCTTACTCATGACAGTTTCCTTTGGAAAGGGCTAAGATAAGATGTGGCCACCAAACTGAAGGGGAGGGCAGCTGATTGGTTTGTCCAATTAACCGAGATGGACGCCATGGAGTTGGAAGATTTCGAAGACTTCCTGTGGGCACTAAAGTTGCATTTTGCTGACCCGTTAGCTAAAGAGAAAGCCAAGGTGGCTCTGAGGGAACTGATCCAAGGATCAAAGTCCGTGGCCGATTACGGCCTAGAATTTCAAGCCTTAGCTGCAAAGGTGGACGATTGGTCGCAAACAACCTTAATAGAAATGTTCAAAGATGGACTGAGACCCGAGTTGCTGAGATGGACTTTGGGAAGAGCAGATCCTATTACCCTATATGACTGGATTCAACTGGCAGGGAATGTCAAGCAAGCCCACACTAAGTTCACACAAAGCAGGAAGGGTCCTAAGCAAATGGCTATGATGAGAGCGCCCAAGCCACTGGGCACCGCCGGCAGAGCGGGGCGCCTGGCCTGGCAGGAGGAGAAGGAGAGCTGTCTTGCAAAAGGACAATGCCTCCAATGTGGGAAGGAAGGGCACTGAGCAGCGGCGTGCCCACAGAGAAAGACTGAGGAGCGTCCGGGCAAGTCGTCAGGGAAATCCCCCTCCGCGCCCAGGAAGATGAAGGCAGCATTGGCTGAGACTGAAGCTGAGGACATCCCTTTCTTTGGGGACGAGGGGGAGCCCGAGCTGTCCCAGCCAGTGGGAAACGCCAGCCACCTGCTCTGAAGGGTGCTGCTGGGCAGGTGGTAGAGGAAGGGCGCGACCATATTTCGATGAGTGGCAACTACCCCACGCTGACAGTGAAGGTGAAGTTGGGCTCCTGCACAAAAACGGTGGAAGTGTGGGCGTTGATCAATTCAGGGTGCTCACGTTGCTTAATGCACCCTGATGTGGTGGCTGCTTTGGAGCTACCCATGTTTCCGTTGAAACGGCCCATGATTTTTACCCAACTGGACGGGACTACGGCAGGGGGGAAGCTAGTCACCCATTCCACGGGCATGGTGGCGTTGCAAATGGGTACCCACCGGGAGGGGCTGCCTTTTGTAGTGGCGCCAGTGGGGGGTCCTTTGGTCATTTTGGGGATCCCTTGGTTGGTCCAGCAAAACCCATATATAAATTGGGTGCACAGGACTTTGACTTTTGGGGATGGTTTCTATCAAACTCCTGAGGAAGATGACGCTTCCGAGGCTGCAGTGGGGAGGGCGGCAGCCGTGACTCCACGTTTTGCAGCCACCCCACTAGAAGGGTTGCCGGAGCAATACCAGGGTTTTGCAGACGTGTTTGGCGAGAAGGAGGCGGACCAACTCCCACCGCATCGGAAGACTGACTGTGCAATAGAGTTGGTCCCAGATGCCCAACTGCCCAAACCTAAAATCTATGCCATGACCCAAAAAGAACTGGCAGTGCTGAGAGAGTTTGTGGACAAAAATTTGGCAAGGGGTTTTATCGAACCAGCTAATTCACCAGTGGGGGCACCTGTGTTATTCCGAGCGAAGAAGGATGGGACATTGAGACTTTGTACAGATTACCGCGGATTAAATGCGGTCTCAATATTAAACAAATATCCTCTGCCAATAATAAAAGACATGTTAGCACATCTGGCCAAGGGGAAAATCTTCTCTAAGCTGGATTTGAGGGAGGCGTATTTCCGTATACGCATACGGGAAGGGGATGAGTGGAAAACTGCTTTTAATTGTCCCCTGGGCTCTTTCCAGTACAAAGTTTTGCCATTTGGGTTGGCAGGGGCTCCTGGGGTGTTTATGGAATTGATCAATGAAGTGTTGCATGAGCATTTGTTCAAAGGGGTACTGGTTTACTTGGATGATGTGTTAATTTACACTGAAATGATGGAAGAACATGAGCGTTTGGTGAAACAGGTGCTCAGCAAACTGAGAAAGGCTGAGCTTTATGCTAAACTCTCTAAATGTGAATTTCATAAGACTCAGCTTGATTATTTGGGGTACAGAATTTCCGACAGGGGTATTGAAATGGACCCTGCAAAGATCCAAGCCATTTTAGAGTGGGAGCACCCATGTACTCGCAGGCAGCTCCAAAGTTTCCTTGGATTTTCCAACTATTGCCAATTCATCCAGGGGTTCGCGGAGATTGCACTGCCTCTCACTGACTTATTGCGAACGAAGGGTCTGGGAGACACACGCAGGGTAAAGAACCCGGGAGCATTGCTCAAGTGGACACCTGAATGTCAGGTGGCTTTTGACAAGCTAAAACGCCTATTCATGTCTGAGCCTATCCTGCAACACCCTGATCCCACTAAACCTTTTGTGGTTCAAGTGGATGCCTCTGATTTCTCCATTGGAGCGCTTTTGTTGCCAGCAGATGCTGCTGGCTGCCTCAGACCCTGTGCGTATCTCTCCCGAAAATTTTCTGAGACCGAACGACAATGGCATGTTTGGGAAAAGGAGGCTTTTGCTGTCAAAGCAGCTTTGGAGGCATGGCGCCACCTTTTAGAGGGGGCCAAGTGTCCGTTTGAGGTTTGGACAGACCATAAAAACTTAGAAGCGCGCAGCATGCCCCATAAGCTCAGCCCTAAACAAATTCATTGGGCTCAATTCTTCAGCCGTTTTGATTTTAAGTTGAAGTTCATTCTGGGTAAGAAGAACTTCCTGGCTGATGCGCTTTCCCGCCTGCCCCAAGATTCGACATCAGTGCCTGACGTGGTAGGCACTTTGTGGACAGACCCCCAGCTGGGTATGCAGGCTGTCACTCGCAGCCAGACACGCGCGCAGCCACCCTCAGATTCAGTTTCACCAGCTGGGGGGAGACTGTCGATCCCTTCTAAGTTGCAACAACAGTTTCTCTCCGAACTGAAATCTGACACTTGGTTGCAAGTGAATAGAGACAATGTTACATTTGACCAAGGCTTCGCATGGAAGCAAAGCCATCTCTATGTTCCTGACAGTTTGCAAAGGGAGGTCCTACTCAGGTCTCATGATGACAAACTGGCTGGTCATTTTGGCTTTGTAAAAACCTTACACCTGGTCCGGCGCCAGTTTTGGTGGCCCACATTGAGGCGTGATGTAAAAAGTTATGTTGCTTCTTGTCCTGTCTGTGCCATGTCAAAACGGAAGGGGGGCAAACCGCAAGGGCTGCTGCAGCCGGTGGCCAGCCCCTCCCATCCTTGGGAGGACATCTCTATGGATTTTATTGTCGACTTGCCTCCAAGCCAGAGAAAGACTGTGATTTGGGTTGTAAAAGACTACTTTTCTAAACAAGCCCATTTCATTCCATGTGCCTCTATCCCGTCGGCTCAGCAGTTAGCCCGCCTCTTCCTAGTCCACGTGTACAGAATTCATGGATGCCCCGCCTGTTTGGTCACAGACCGCGGGACACAATTTACCTCCCAGTTTTGGCGGGCATTTTTAAAACTGCTGGGCACCAAACAGGCGCTATCCACTGCATCGCATCCTGAGACTGACGGAACTACGGAGGCTCTTAATGCCACTTTGGAACAATATTTGAGAGCCTTTGTAAACTATCAGCAGGACAATTGGGTTGATCTCCTGCCTTTCGCTGAAGTGGCTTATAACAATGCTGTACATCAAAGCACAGGTCACACCCCCTTCCATACTGTTTTTGGTCGGGATTTCGTGCCCATTCCTGACCAGCCTCAACCCACTTCACCGCCTTCTTCCCCTTCCGACTGGGCTGCACACCTGGCCGATGCCTGGCCAGTAATTCAACAAGCACTGGCTGATGCCCAATCAACCTACAAACTGCATGCTGATAAGAAGCGAGCCTTTCAGCCTGCCTTCAAAGTTGGCGATAAGGTCTACCTCTCCACCAAGTTCATTAAATCCCCTCAACCCTCTAAAAAACTGGCTCCTAAGTTTGTTGGACCCTTTCCCATCATGGGAATTATCAACCCTGTCACTTTCAAATTGGACTTGCCACACAACCTGAAACGCTTACATCCTGTTTTTCATTGCAGCTTGCTCAAGCCGGTTCACCACTCCGATAGCTGGCATCTCCAACCTACACCCCCTCCGCCCATTATGATTGACGGACAACAGCACTTTGAAGTGAAGGAGATCCTTGATTCCCGCAGGCTTCGTAATACCCTGCAGTACCTTGTTCACTGGAAGCATTTCCTCCACCCTGAGCGGGTGGCTGCCCACGATGTTCACTCTCCTCTTCTAGTTAGGTGTTTTCACGCTGCTTACCCTCTGAAACCTGCTCCTTAGTATTTTTGGGGGGGCGGTATGTCATGTTCACTGTTCCAATGTTCCTGGTACATCATAACATTTCGCATGTCATTTGCCTGATACGTGTTTGATCTCAGGAGGGAGGAGGATTTCGTTATTCTCAGCTTTCTCTGTATTTGCATACTATTCTTCCAATAAATCAGATATCATTAAGTATCTGCTTGTGAGTCTGAGTATATCAGGATAGGCAATCATTACACTGTATTTGTCAAATGCAAAACCACAACTTTCCACTAGTTCTAATTGTCTGACCAACTTCCTCTTGAATCCTACTTGCCAATATTTATTTATTTTTATTTATTAATCAAATTTATCACTGCCCATCTCCCAAAAGGGACTCTGGGCGGTTTACAATAAAACAATAGTGATAATAAAATAATATATAGTGAAGCTATTATGTGCATGCTAATTAATGGCTGCTATACTAAAAATTCTGGTTATGCTCAGGAGCCCTATGCTAAAACATGTATTAATAATCAGATTGCTTAAATTGTTCCACACCTCTCTCTGAAGACCTTCAGTAAAGGAAAACTCACCATCAAAATTGCCTCCTATGATATCTAACCTAAATTTACTTCCCTGAAGTTCAACCTATTGGATCTGGTCCTGCTTTCTGGATATCACTCATATCAACATAGTTCACTTTGCCATCAGATTGTGTGACTTTGTACTCACCTTTGGCAATAACATGTATCTGCAAATCAGTGGCACAACTATGGGCATGTGCACCTCATGGCTGACATATAACAATGCTTCCTCAATACTTATTTCCTGAAACCCTCCTTTATTTGAGTTCACTGATGACATTTGCATAACCTGAACCCATGGAAATGAATCTCTCATCAAATTCCATCATGACTTTAATAACTTCCACCCCACCATCAACCTGAAGTCCACTTCTTGATGTCATAGTAAAACTACACAGTGGATGCATAAATACCATACAGGAAACCTATACCTCATCATGCACATCTAGACTTCCAGCTTCCACCCAGAATACACCACCAGATCCATCATCTATAGCCAGAGTCTATGCTACAGCCACATTTGTTCTGATCCACTTGACAAAGCGGCTGTGCCAATGGAATTAAACCAGGCATTCAGGACAACTACCCATCCAATAAGAGAAATTAGACAAATCAATTCCCAGGAAACAAGTATTAAAAAATAAATCACAGAAACAGAACAACAGAATCATTGGTTGTCAATTACAACTCACAACTCAACTCACTCAAACACATTATCAATCAGCGACACCCTACAGACTGGACAATGGCATTGCACTTTCTTGGGCATTGGGTGGCAGGCCCATACTTGCATACAGACAACCACCCAACCTCACAAGCAACAAGGAACAACAGGACAATGAGGTCAACATGGGAATCAGTCCCTGGAACAAACCCAGATATCTACACCAACAGCAGCATCACAGGCCCTAACAAGTACAACATGCCTTAACATGCTCTTCCTCCAACATGCCATCATCTGCCCTCACCAGCATGCCATCATCTGCCCTCAGGATTCTGCATAGGACATGAGGGACAAACTTGTGCAAAAGAATTGGTGAACTCAAGTTTGACTCAACTTTAACAGCAGAATCAAGCAAGAGATTGCTGAACATCTCAGAGGGTCTCAACAAGCACAAGTTTTTAATACGTTACAAGTGTTAACTGATTAGGTGCCAGTAATCCATCTCACATGCAACCGGCATCTGCATAACCCATCTGCCTTCCCCTTCTTCCCCCCCACCCCATCCCAGTTTAAGTCCTCCAGAAGTCTAGCCAGCCTATGTATCTGATGAAGGGTGCTGCAGCTCACAAAAGCTTATGCCTTTTAATAAAATTAGTTGGAAAAGGTGCTACCAGATTCCTGATTTTTCACCCTGTATAAAGGGCAAGATGGATGGATGATATGAGGTGACGGACTCATCCTTGGGGGAGCTGGGGGTGGTGACGACCAACAGGAAGCTCTGGCGTGGGCTGGTCCATGAAATCATGAGGAGTCGGAAGTGACTGAACAAATAAACAACAACAACAACATCATTCTTTAGTTACTAGCAGTACTATACGAATAAAGAAAATGATTCTGGGGGGGGATAAATATATTATGTATTTGGTCTTCAGTGTGATTTTCAGTGCAGTGCCACGTGCCTAACAAAGGAAATAAATACTGCGTGGTATAATCTCTTTTGCATTAGCCTGCTGTAAGCTTATCAACCCAATATATCAAGGTGCTGATAACACCCCAGTTTTTAGAATTACTTTTTAGGTTTAACAGTCCAGTTATTCAGTGCTTGTTACTTGTTACTTTGTAACTATCCGTTAAATGCTAAGCAAAGGACTCTTCCCCGTGGCCAAATTAAACTACTGCTTGCCCATTCTTGAGCCACAGAAAACTATGCAGGACTGGCATAGAATTTGCTTCCCCCATTGGTATCCTTATCCTGCCACAGGCCCAATGCTGGCAGATGGTGCTGTCCTCATTTGTGCTCCAAGGGCATTGGTGAACCCTCTCAGCTTTATTAATCTCCCCTGCAATCAAACATCACCAGCTGGTGGGAAACAGGCACTACCAGTCAGTCTCTTTAGGAAGTGGCAGCTGGATAGACCAATGGATTTTGCCATCTGTCAAAACTCATTCTGGTTTGGCAAAAATGTGTCTAGGCAGGCTCTTTTTGAGCACAAGTTTGGTGATATTCTAGAAAAAGGCTAAATCTATGTCCAAAGGATATTAAACAACAACTGACAAACAGAGAGAGTTGTGTTGTAAAGCAACACATGTCATGAGTAATGACGGTGAGCGGGAGGGGGCCCCTATCCAGGGGGGGAAACGCATGCGTAGTACTGAGGAGTTAAGCAGCCATCCGAAGAGATGGGTCCCTTTTACATCTTTGGGCAGCCCACTAATCAGCTGCTGTTCAGGCTGATTCAGCTGACCCAACCAAATAGGTCCAACATTGTGAGCAAATCTTTGTTAATGTCCTTCCTAAAATGCAGTGCCTAAAACCAGATGCAGTAACTAGATGTTGTCTGAGCAAAGCAACGCAGAGAGGACCAATGGTTTCCCTTGGATCTTGACTCTGTACTATGCTACTACTATTAATGCAGCCTAGGCTTGCAATGGCATTTTTTAACAGCTGCATCATATATTCCCTGATCATGTTTCTATCACTTCCAAGCTTCAGCCTTCTGTTAATTATCTGCTGGTGGAACATAACATTTTTGGCGGAAAAGTTATTTACCTCAAAAGCGCATTCTCAACTTCTGTATGGTGCCCAGCTCGGCCCCTGTGACAACTATTCCAAGGTAGAAACCATGCAGTCTAAATTTCTGAGAAGTATTCTTTAAATACTATGCAGTATCCCTAACAATGTTCTCTGTTGTGGTACAGGAACAATTAAAACTGAGACTAAACCTGACTTTTCTCTGCATATTGGCTAAATTTTCTACCCACAGGATTGACCCTTTTAACACTAGTGGATGATTACAATGCTAGGTAGAAGAGATACCTTACAGAAGAAAATGCAGCCTCTCCAGAAGTCAGGTTGTGACCTAACATGTTCTGGACATGGAGAAACCACAAGATCGGTCCTGCCTTCCTGTGCAGTACTTAAATTTCATCCCAGTTTCCAAAGTGAGGAGAGACTTGCTCTGGCTTGTCTCTCCCCTCAGCTGTCCTGGAAGGAAGGTGCAAGACAGTGCCATGCATCCTTCGATTCTACCCAGGTGAGGGAGAACCTCCTGCCCACCTGTTAGGCACTGCTGGTTTTATAGGGAGGTTAGAGTCTGTTTATTTTCCCTAATTTGATAAAATATTCAAAGTCACTGATCTATTGTACAGGCAATTCCCCTTGTCCTGCTCTGATCAGACAGAGTTTCTCTCTCTCTCTGGGTGTCACCAAATGTCTTTATGCCACTAGTAAAATCTGTTGCAGAGTGCTGGGAAGCATTTGACCCAGAGAGATCAGAAAAATCACACACCAGGCATTTCTATAAAAATAAATTTATTTACAGGAAGCACAAAAACATACTTACAGGCTTGTGCATGCACACATGCTCTCAGAGAGGAGAGAGCTCTCTCAGCTGCTTACTCAGCTGCAAGGCTAAAAGTAACTAAACAAAAGTCCTGCAAGCTGCCTTCCCCTCAGGCAATGCAACTATTAACACCTAAACTGAGGACAATTAAATTCGACCTCTTCACCTGGCCAGAATGATTTGTTACCATAGTAATCTTAATTTCTGTAGCAGAAAACAATATACCAATAAAATCAGATGAGAGGTGATTGCTCTTCTGGCTTCATAAAGTGGACATTTTAGATTTTTCTTCTTGGCTTAAGGTCTAACCACCAGTTTAGAGCCAGAGATATAGAAATAATGGGAATTACAGCATTATTAGTACTAACAATAATAGTTATTTTAGTCTTAAGAGTTATAGTGTCAGCAGAAATAAAGACTTTATCTTATTCAGCTATCTTACTGAACTCATATTCTGGTGTTTCTAGGTTTGACCACTGTGTTTTAATGAAATTGTTGGGTTGATTGTATAATGCTGTGATGGCCAGTGACCAAAATAAATATCTTGATTTGATTTGATATCTGCATATTGTAAGATCTTAAAGCTCCATGGTGATGCAAGTGTAACTGCTCTTGGCAGCATCATTTATCCCTAACTGGATGATCAGGAAAGGGGATGTGACAATAGGTTCTACGAGTCCCGGCATCTGGTTGCTCAAGCACATCCCTGTGGAAGGCAGCCCTCTTCATGAGCCAACAGACAGGGCCGCAACCAGGGTCTGTGTCACCCGGGGCAAACACGGATTCTGCGCCCATTTTGGCGCCCCCCCCAGCGCAGCGCCCGGGGCACATGCCCTGCTTGCCCCACCCCAGTTGGCACCCCTGCCAACAGATCCATCTGGCACTAATTAGTTTCTGTTTCTTGTAGCAGGGAACCACAAACTACTATAGGGCTCCTCTTTGTCCTTTTACAGGTAGTAATTTCATCTCTTCTTCTGCTCAGGGCTCCAGCCTCTCATCTCTTGCTCAGCATGATCTCTTGTTGAATGGAGAACCTGTTTCTTCTGGGATGCCTTGAAAGATATTTCAGAATTTCTGCAGTACAGAATATTGTCTGTGTCTTCTATCCCATGTTCCCAGATGGGTCGGCAGGAAGGGAATAATGCCATTTATAAGGCATAGCTCTGGAAAGCATTCAGTCACAGTTTAAAGCAGGATGTTCAACCTCCTGGAACTCCTTCAGAGCCCAATAAAAATTACCATTAAATTGCAAATTTCTTTAACAGGACAGAAGTGGAAAATTATTAACTAAATGGAGAGCAATCATATTCTGTTTCTAGTAATTTAACTGAATTATAATTAATTAGAAATGGTATTAAATCAGGTTTAGATTTACCCTGTCTTTGTTTACTTTTCTGGGTGCAGTCCTCCAACAAAAAGCGCTTGCCTTCAAATTTCCACAAAAACCAAAATTTTGGATTCTGAGGCCCCCATTCCGCAAATAGGCAGAATCAGTAACCAGAGAGGACACTTTTGGAAAACTCCCTTGACTTTGCTTTGTAGCCTGGGCTCCTTTCCCACCAGCTGGGCCTCTCTTCTACGGGAGAGAGGGGAAGCCCAGCCCTCTTTCCCACCATCACCTTCATCTTCTCTGAGATGCTGCTCCATCTCTGGTTCCAGGTCCTTAGGTCAGACTCTTAATGCAACAATTGGGATTTGGAACAACAATAATGGCAGCCATTGATTTCTTTGAGAATGAGGTCAAGAACTTTATAAATCTGAAATGTGGTTCAGAGTCTCCTGGGGAAGGTGGGCTGTTCAGCCACTTTAGCCCAACATAAAGAACCAGAAATCAATTTCTGGGAAGGACTAGAAAAACAACAATTGATTATTTTTAAAAAGCCATTTTACACTGTTGCTTGATGCAAAGTGAGTGTGTAGCTCCAGAGAAGGGAGAAAATAGATCGCTTGATATTAATTTGCCTTGAAAAAAGTTTAACTCCATTTGCCAAAGTGCAATTAAGAAATTGTATAACTTTATCTTTCAGCAAAGAAGGCTAGGGTTGCCAAAGGGCTCCTGAGCTAAAAATAAGTAGCATTTACATCAATCTGTGTTGCTATCAGACCCCTGATGTGCTGATCGATTAACCAGTTTGGTCTAGTGGTTAAGGCAACGGCCTAGAAACCAGGAGACTGTGAGTTCTAGTCCCACCTCAGGCATGAAAGCCAGCTGGGTGACCTTGGACCAGTCCATCCCTCTCAGCCCAGCTCACCTCACAGGGATGTTGTGGGGAAAAGAGGAGGAAGAAGGAGTATTAGGTATGTTTGCTGCCTTGTGTTGTTGTTTATTCGTTTAGTTGCTTCCGACTCTTTGTGACTTCATGGACCAGCCCACGCCAGAGCTTCCTGTCGGTCGTCAACACCCCCAGCTCCCCCAGGGACAAGTCCATCACCTCTAGAATATCATCCATCCACCTTGCCCTTGGTCGGCCCCTCTTCCTTCTGCCTTCCACTCTCCCTGGCATCAGGATCTTCTCCACGGTGTCCTGTCTTCTCATTATGTGGCCAAAGTATTGGAGTTTTGCCTTTAATATCATTCCCTCAAGTGAGCAGTCTGGCTTTATTTCCTGGAGGATGGACTGGTTTGATCTTCTGGCAGTCCAAGGCACCCTCAGAATTTTCCTCCAACACCACAGTTCCAAAGCATCAATCTTCCTTCTCTCAGCCTTCCTTATGGTCCAGCTCTCGCAGCCATACGTTACTATGGGGAACACCATCGCTTTAACTATGCAGACCTTTGTTGTTAGTGTGATGTCTCTGCTCTTAACTATTTTATCGAGGTTTGTCATTGCTCTTCTTCCAAGGATTAAACTTCTTCTGATTTCCTGACTGCAGTCAGCATCTGCAGTAATCTTTGCACCTAGAAATACAAAGTCTTTCATTGCTTCTACATTTTCTCCCTCTATTTGACAGTTATCAATCAAGCTGGTTGCCATAATCTTGGTTTTTTTGAGGTTTAGCTGCAAGCCAGCTTTTGCACTTTCTTCTTTCACCACCATCATAAGGCTCCTCAGTTCCTCTTCACTTTCAGCCATCAAAGTGGTATCATCTGCATATCTGAGATTGTTAATGTTTCTTCAGAGATTTTAACTCCAGCCTTGGATTCCTCAAGCCCAGCATGTCGCATGATGTGTTCTGCATACAAGTTGAATAGGTAGGGTGAGAGTATACAGCCCTGCCGTACTCCTTTCCCAATCTTAAACCAGTCCGTTGTTCCGTGGTCTGTTCTTACTGTTGCTACTTGGTCATTATACAGATTCTTCAGGAAGCAGACAAGATGACTTGGTATCCCCATACCACTAAGAACTTGCCACAATTTGTTATGGTCCACACAGTCAAAGGCTTTAGAATAGTCAATAAAACAGAAATAGATGTTTTTCTGAAACTCCCTGGCTTTTTCCATTATCCAGTGGATATTGGCAATTTGGTCTCTAGTTCCTCTGCCTTTTCTAAACCCAGCTTGTACATCTGGCAATTCTCGCTCCATGAACTGCTGAAGTCTCCCTTGCAGGATCTTGAGCATTACCTTACTGGCATGTGAAATGAGTGCCACTGTTCGATAGTTTGAACATTCTTTAGTGTTTCCCTTTTTTGGTATGGGGATATAAGTTGATTTTTTCCAATCTGATGGCCATTCTTGTGTTTTCCAAATTTGCTGGCATATAGCATGCATTACCTTGACAGCATCATCTTGCAAGATTTTGAACAGTTCAGCTGGGATGCCGTCGTCTCCTGCTGCCTTGTTATTAGCAATGCTTCTTAAGGCCCACTCAACCTCACTCTTCAGGATGTCTGGCTCTAGCTCACTGACCACACCATCAAAGCTATCCCCGATATTGTTATCCTTCCTATTTCTAATTTTCTGGAAGAGGTCTCTTGTCCTTCCTATTCTATTGTCTTCTTCCACTTCCGCGCATGGCTTGTTTAAAAATAATTCCTTATCTCTTCTGGCTAACCTCTGGAATTTTGCATTGAATTGGGCAGATCTCCCCCTGTCACTGTTGCCTTTTGCTTTCCTTCTTTCTTGGGCTACTTCTAGTGTCTCAGCAGACAGCCATTTTGCCTTCTTGGTTTTCTCTTTCTTTGGGATGTATTTTGTTGCCGCCTCCTGAACAATGCTGCCAACTTCTGTCCTTCGTTCTTCCGGGACCCTATCTACTAAGTCCAGTCCCTTAAATCTATTCTTCACCTCCACTGCATATTCCTTAGGAATATTAGTGAGCTCATATCTAGCTGATCTGTGGGTCTTCCCTAATCTCTTTAGTCTGATCCTAAATTGTGCAAGAAGAAGTTCGTGATCTGAACTACAGTCAGCTCCAGGTCTTGTTTTTACCGACTGTATAGATGACCGCCACCTTTGGCTGCAAAGGATGTAGTCAATCTGAAAATCAGTGTTGTCCATCTGGTGAAGTCCATGTATAAAGCCATCTCTTAGGTTGTTGGAAGAGAGTGTTTGTTATGCAGAGTGAATTGTCTTGGCAAAATTCTATCAGCCTATGTCCTGCTTTGTTTTGTTCTCCCAGGCCATACTTACCTGTAATTCCAGGTGTCATTTGACTGCCCACCTTAGCATTCCAGTCTCCTGTGATGAAAATAACATCTCTTTTAGGCGTGTTGTCCGGTAGGTGCTGCAGATCCTCATAGAACTGCTTTACTTCAGCTTCTTCAGCATTTGTGGTTGGGGCATATATTTGGATCACTGTGATGTTAGATGGCTTGCTCTGAATTCGAATTGCGATCATTCTATCATTTTTTGGATTGTATCCAAGCACTGCTTTAGCCACTTTACTATTAATTATGAAGGCTACTCCATTTCTTCTGTGGTCCTTGTCCACAGTAGTAGATCTGGTGGTCATCTGATGTGAAGTGGCCCATTCCAGTCCATTTCAGTTCACTGACGCCCAAAATGTCTATCTTTAATCTTGACATCTCACCAATAACCACATTCAATTTGCCCTGGCTCATAGATCTTACATTCCAGGTTCCAATGGTGTGTTGATCCTTAGAACATCGGATTCGCCGTTCACCACCAGCACCGTCGGCCGCTAGCCATCCTTTCGGCTTTGAGCTAGCTGCGTCATCACGTCTGGGGCTAGTTGAACTCATCCTCTGTTCCTCCCCAGTAGCATTTTGACCATCTTCCAACCTGGGGATCTCATCTTCCGATGGTATACCGACATATCTCTGGTTGTACAGATCCATTTAGTTTTCATGGCAAGAATACTGGGGTGGGTTGCCATTACCTTCCCCAGGGATCGCATTTTGTCTGACCTCTCTGTCATGACCTTCCCATCTTGGGTGGCCCTTCACGGTTTAGCTCATGGCATCATTGAGGTGCTCAAGCTCCAGCACCATGACAAGGTAACGATCCTTTGCTGAAGTTGCTGCCTTGAGTTATTTATAAAAATAATAAAGGCGGGATAGAAAATAAATAAAATAAAATAAATATCTGTGAGTTAAATGTTGAACAGTACCTTATTTAGCCAACTTCAGATTATTTCTTCCATTATTGTGGATGTGCAATTAGCAACATTTCCATCAGGTCATCCCTTTGAAATAACATTCAAGTCCATTGCATCCGAAATATTCTGGACTAAGCAGTGAATTGAAGAACCAAAAGGGGTGTCCCAGGAATCTTCTAAGACTCTCGGCAGAGCTGAAGGTCGTGAAAGAGAAGAATATCAGGTTTATCATCTGGAGAAAAGGCCAGTCGTCTGCCTAACTGAAAGAGAGAGAAATGACACCAGTCCCTGTTAGTCCTTCCTAACTCTAAATTAAGGAATAGGTAGGGTTAGGAATAGAGAAGTACACAGAAGCTCACATAATAATCTCTCTCTCTCTCTCTCTCTCTGGTGTAGGCTGAAGTTTGAATGTAAGGGAGAAATGCCCTCAGCTTGCAGCATAAAAGGCAAACAACTTATCTGGGTTATCAAGGAGAGGAGAATCTGCAACGGGTACTACCTCGAAGAATGGGGTCCCTGCTTCAGAACTGAGCGGGGCAAAATCAATGCCCTGGCCATAAAATTAAAAGGGCGGGCCGCCAATTGGTACGTCCAATTGTGCCAATCAGGCGCCCGGGCGCTGCAGGACAGCACTGAATTCCTGCAGGCACTAGAAAGGCACTTCAGGGACCCCCTGGAGCAAGAAAAGGCAAAAAGGGCGCTAGAGACACTCAGACAAAGCCCGCGCGCCGTGGCAGAGTATGCCATGGAGTTCCAAGCCCTAGCTGGAAAAGTGGACACTTGGTCTCAATCAACACTGATTGAGAAGTTCAAACACGGACTCAACTTAAACGTCCTCCGGTGGGCACTCGGCCGCAACAACCCCAGCTCCCTCATGGGTTGGATCCAGCTGGCAGCAGAAGCGGAGAACGCTCACAACACGTTCCTCCACGCAAGGAGGGAAACGCAACAGATGGAGACAGTGAGACCCCCACGCACCAGCGCAAGGCAGGTGAGGGCGAGACCCCAACCCTGGAAGGAGGAACGGGAGAGACGCTTCGCTAAAGGGCAATGTTTCACGTGCGGCAGGGAAGATCACAAAGCAGCCGCATGCCCCAAAACGACGCCCAGAGAGAGCCCAAGGAGGGCACAAACAGCACCAACCCCAGCGCCAAGAAAGCGACCAGCAGCAAAGGGGGAGTACCAACGCAGACACGTCCCCTACAGTTCAGAGGAGGAGGAAAGCAACCCCGATGAGGCGGCGGGAAACGACAACCACCTGGCCTAAGGGGCGCCGAAGGACAGGTGAAGGACACTGACAGGCGCTTCGACAAAGGGGTGAGTGAGGAATGCCCCACCCTCTAGGTCCGTGTCACCCTCACCCATCGAAATAAAACCGAAAAGGTCTGGGCACTCATTGATTCGGGTTGCTCCAAAAGCCTCATGCACCCTGACCTGGCAGCCACACTCGACCTCCGCTGCTATCCACTTCAGCACCACCTGGTGTTCTTGCAGCTCGATGGATCTGCAGCGGGAGGGGGCCCGGTCACCCAATACACCGGAGAAACCGCGCTAAGGCTCGGCAGCCACGAGGAAAAATTGGCTTTCATCGTGGCACCGGTGGGGCAACCCCGACTCATACTGGGGATCCCATGGCTCGTGCAGCAAAACCCAGTCATCAACTGGAGAACCAGAGAGATTAAGTTTGCTGACGGGCGTTACCAAGCACCTTCAGGGAACAGGGTTCCCCGAGCAGCCATGGGGGGGGCGACGACGACTGCGGAACACAGAGAGACAGCACTGCCAGAGGGACTGCCAACCGAATACGGGGATTTCGCCGACGTTTTCGGTGAGAAAGAGGCGGACAAACTCCCCCCCCACAGAAAGACGGACTGCACCATTGAACTGGTCCCGGGGGTACCCCTACCCAAACCAAAAATATATGCTATGACCCAGCGAGAGCTAGCTGCATTAAGGGACTTCATAGACAAAAATCTGGCGAGAGGTTTTATCGAGCCAGCAAACTCTCCAGTGGGAGCGCCAGTCCTCTTTCGCGAGAAAAAGGACGGGTCATTGCGGCTCTGTACAGACTACCGCGGATTAAACACAGCAAGCATTTCAAATAAATACCCCTTACCCTTAATAAAGGACATTTTGTCCCACCTGGTAAAGGGTAAGGTATTCTCCAAACTGGACATAAGGGAAGCCTACTACCGCATACGGATACGGGAGGGGGATGAGTGGAAGACTGCTTTCAATTGCCCATTGGGGGCGTTTCAATATAAAGTACTCCCATTCGGATTGGCAGGAGCACCGGGGGTATTCATGCAGTTAATTAATGAGGTCCTGCGTGACCACCTTTTTAAGGGGGTTTTGGTTTACCTGGATGATGTATTGATCTACACAGAAACAGAACGTGAGCACGAACGCTTGGTAAAGGACGTGCTCAAGAAACTTCGCAAGGCAGAGCTGTTTGTTAAGCTCTCCAAGTGCGAGTTTCACAAAAAACAAATTGACTACCTAGGGTATAGGATTTCTGCTAAAGGGATAGAAATGGACCCCAGCAAGGTCCAAGCCATCCTGGCATGGGAACGCCCACGCATGAGGAGACAGCTGCAAAGCCTCCTGGGATTCACTAATTTCTACAGGGGGTTCACGCCAAGGCTGGCAGAGACTATTTTGCCCCTAACTAACCTGCTAAAGACTAAGGGCTTGGGGGACACGCGCAAATCGAGGAACCCGGGGGCGCTACTGAATTGGACAGCTGACTGTCAAACGGCTTTCGAGAGACTGAAAACCCTCTTCACAGCTGAGCCAGTGTTACAACACCCCGACCCCACCAAGCCTTTTGTGGTGCAGGCAGATGCCTCCGACTTTTCCATCGGAGCCATCCTGCTCCAAAAGGACTCCGACAACCACCTAAAGCCCTGCGCCTACCTTTCCCACAAATTCTCCGAAACGGAGCGGAGATGGCACGTATGGGAAAAGGAGGCATTTGCAGTGAAGACAGCCTTGGAAACGTGGCGACACCTGCTGGAGGGGGCCTCCTGCCCCTTCGAGGTCTGGACGGACCACAAGAACCTGGAGGCACTCAGCACGCCAAAACGGCTCAGCCCGAAGCAGGTGCGATGGGCTCAGTTTTTCAGCCGGTTCAATTTCATGCTGAAATTCATACCGGGCAAGAAAAACTTCTTGGCAGACGCCCTTTCCCGACGGCCACAGGACGACACGCAAGCCTCCGACATCGTGGGAACAGTATGGACCGAGAAACAGCTCGGCTGCCCAGCTGTCACGCGTAGCCAGACAAGGAATCAGCGCACGCCAGCACGAACGGCGGGGAGCGATCGGAGCCGACGCTCAATTTCACCGAACTGGCAATAAAGACTCACACAAGCACTACAGCAAGATACATGGTTGCAGAATAACCAACAACATGTATCTTTCAAAGACAACATCGCCTGGAAAGAGAAAGCCTTGTACGTGCCCGAATCACTGCGGGGGGAAATCTTACACAGAGCGCACGATGACAAATCTGCAGGGCATTTTGGGTTTGTAAAAACCCTCCACCTAACGAGGAGGCAATTTTGGTGGCCAAACCTCAGAAAGGACGTAAAAGACTACGTAGCCAACTGCCCCATATGTGCCACCACCAAACGGAAAGGAGGGAAACCCCACGGGCTGCTACAGGTGGTAGCCAGCCCCTCCCAGCCATGGGAAGAAATTTCCATGGATTTCATTGTGGACCTCCCACCCAGCCAAAGAAAAACTGTGATATGGGTGGTAAAAGACTATTTCTCGAAACAAGCACACTTCATCCCGTGCGCGACTATCCCCTCCGCACAACAGCTGGCACGTTTATTCCTAACACACATATACAGGATCCATGGCGCCCCCTACAGGTTGGTGACCGACAGAGGCACACAATTCACGTCAAAGTTTTGGCGGGAATTTTTAAAACTAATCGGAACCAAGCAAGCACTGTCCACTGCATGGCATCCACACACGGACGGATCTACAGAGATCCTAAACTCAACACTTGAACAGTTCCTGAGGGCATTCATAAATTATCAACAGGACAACTGGGTAGACCTACTACCTTTTGCAGAGGTGGCCTATAATAACGTGGTACACCAGAGCACTGGCCACACCCCTTTTAAGGTGGTCTACGGAAGGGACTTTGTACCGATACCAGAATTGCCGCAACCTGAAACCCTGCCCTGCTCACCAGACGATTGGGCGGCACAGCTGGCAACAACCTGGCCAATCATCCAAACGGCCCTAGCAGACGCACAAACAACGTACAAAAAATATGCGGACAACCACAGGGCGGAGGCACCGAACTACAAAGTGGGAGATAGGGTCTACCTCTCCACTAAGTTCATAAAGACCTCGCAACCCTCGAAGAAATTGGCACCGAAATTCATTGGACCTTTTAAAATCATACAGGTAATCAACCCAGTTACTTTCAAACTGGAACTGCCTTACAATTTGAGACGGGTCCACCCAGTGTTTCATTGTGCACTACTGAAGCCAACGAGCACATCCAAATGGCATACGGAAGAACCTCCACCCCCACCCATAATGATAGACAACCAACAACATTTTGAAGTAAAAGAAATACTGGACTCAAGAAAGCAAAGAGGAACACTACAATACCTCGTGAGATGGAAACATTTCTCACACCCAGAGTGGGTCCAGGCATGACACGTCATGGCTAGACAACTAACAAGACAGTTCCATGAGGCATACCCGGAGAAACCAGCACCATAGAACATCTTTGGGGGGGCAGCATGTCATGACCTCGTTGCAAGGCACAAAGAGCCTCACAACGTGGATCATGATCATGAAGGAAAAGGGGAAGAAGATAATCAAACCAGGGATTAACACAAGCACCCAAAGACACCCACACCCATGAACCCATAAACAACTGAAAGGAGAGACGTCAGAGGAGTGAAGATAAGGAGCACATGGTGCCCCGGAGGACACAACCGTTGCAGGGAGACAAAGAGGACACCAGGGAAAACGCCCAAGCAGCCATCAAGGGTCCCATCAAGAGGGATCGGGGCATTGAGGGGTGAGGAAGCCCGGGGCAATACAGGAGGGTATAAAAGGGGCACCCCCACACTACCTACCCCGTTCCCGTTTTTCGTTCTGTCAGCTATCATTCCAATAAACCAGAAATCCTTAATACCCATTAAGTGAGTCTGGGACCAGAGGAGCTGATGCAGATCGGGGTGAGCAGGAGGCTTATTTCCAAGGCTGAGAGACAGAGGAGGAGAGAGAGAGCCATCTGTTTCTACTGCGGAGTCCAGGGGCACATGGTGAGAGCTTGCCCAGCGAGAAGCCAAGCAAATTCCGTAAGAGCCCCAGGGCAAGCAGCAGAATCAAGAGCCACCTCCACCTCGACTTCCAACCAGGGAAACTCCGTCAGTCTCCCTCCACAGAGCTCAGCAGGGAGACCATCAATCAATTAAGAACGGCTCATTCCAAGGATTCCAGGCAATCCTTTTACTACTTACCAGTCATAATGCATGTAAACCCAGAGCACCAGGTCAAGCCTCGTGGTTTCCGGAGCTTCCACCAATTTTATTGTACAGACTGTACAAGACCTCAATGTAATGACCATAGAATTGCCATGTCCCATAGAAGTGGAGACCATTGACGGCCAGCCCCTCAAGGCAGGGCCGATTAGAAGTTTCACAGAACCTTTGCAACTAACAATGGGAGACCACACTGAGTGGATCCAACTTTATGTTACTGCATCACTTAATGTGCCTATAGCCCTGAGCACACCTTGGCTGAAGATCCACAACCCATTGTTGGACTGGACTTTGGGAGCAGTCTCCTTCCCAACTAAGGAATGCCAGCACCACAAGATTCAAGCCGCTCTTCTCTCTCCAGCAACCAACGCAGTCATGGAAGCAGGGGGGTCCAGTTGCCAGCCAAGTATGCAGATTTTGCAGATGTTTTCAGCGAACAAGAGGCCACAGCACTACCCCCCCATAGGGACTGTGATTGCACCATTGAGTTGATACCAGGAGCCAAGATTCCAGCAAGGAAACAATATCCCATGTCCCCCAAGGAACTAGCCACCTTAAAGGATTACTTGGATTCAAATCTCCAAAAGGGTTTCATCTGACCATCTACTTCCCCAGCGTCTGGTCCTACCTTCTTCATACGAAAGAAGCCTGACCTGTTGGCACCGGCAAACCAGGAGACACCCATGAGAGTGGTGCATGATTTAAGTTCCCTCAATAAAGTCACGGTCAAGGAAAATTATCCACTCCCCCTAATATCTGATCTGCTGGATCACTTACAGAAAGCATGCATTTTTACTAGGTTGGATCTCAGGAATGTGTACAATCTGATCTGGATGAAAGAGGGGCATGAATATCTGACTGCCTTTGATACCAGCTTTGGTAAATTGGAGTACCTTGTTTTGCCCTTTGGCTTGTCTAATGCAGGAGCCATATTTTCCCGATTTATGAATCAAATTTTCTGATTTACTAGATAAGTATCTGGTCATTTATCTATATGACATATTAATTTTCTCTGAGGATGCTACAACTCATGTAACCCATGTACGTAATGTCTTAGAAAGATTGAGAGAGAACAAGCTGTTCGCCAAGCTGGAGAAGTGTGCCTTTGATTTAACTGAATTACATTTCATGGGCTATAAGGTATCAACAGAAGGCATATCCATGGATCCTTCTAAGGTCCAGGCAATTCTCTCTTGGCAACCCCCCCAAAATGTGAAAGAGGTACAAAAATTTCTAGGATTCTGCAATGTTTACAGGAGATTCATAAATAAATTTAGTGACAGGGCTAAACCCCTCACACAGCTTTTGAAGAAAGGATCAAAATTCATTTGGGGGGAGAGGGAGCAAGCAGCCTTCCAACAATTTAAGCAGCTCTTTGCATCCCAGCCACTTTTAAAGCACCCTGATCCCACGAAACAATTCATAATGCATTCAGATGCTTCAGATTTTGCTATTATGGCTGTTTTATTGCAATATACTAACAAAACAGAGAATACATTGCTCCCTTGTGCATTTTTCCCCCGCACGCTCTCACCAGCAAAGAGAAACTATGATGTTTTTAACAAGGAGTTGCTAGCAATTAAAGCAGCATTTCAAGAGTGGAGGCACTGGCTAGAAAGTTTGCACCAATCACAAGAATTTACAGCTTCTACAAAACACCAGATCCCTCACCCCACGCCAAATCAGATGGAGCCAGTTTTTCTCCTGTTTCAATTTTGTTATTTCTTATGTTCCCGGGGCGCAGAACTCTTTGGCAGATGCTCTGTCTTGATCCATTCAGGCAACCCCCACTACTCACCAGGAGGTACAGGCTACCATATTACAACCTCACAACTTTCAGTAGTCTATGAAGGGGAACCAGACAGAGATTTTAGCAGCAGGCAGACAAGCAGAGGACCTATTTACAAGAGTCAGAGCTCAGCAGCAACAGGACCTGTATGCCAGGGCCAGGATGGATGACCTCCAGAGGGGCCGCAAGACACTGCCTCCCCCTTTAATGTGGAGGCAGGAATCCTCTGGCATAGCAGGCGATTATACATTCCCCCCTCATTGAGGGAAGAAGTACTGAGACTTTGCCATGACCATCAAACGGCAGGCCACGGAGGTGTTTTCAAAACTCTCCATAGAGCTCTGAGAGACTACTGGTGGCCTAATATGACTGCAGACATAAAGGGTTACGTTGCTTCTTGTCATACCTGTAGATAAGCCAAGCCTCTCCCAGGGAAGCCCACAGGACTCTTGCAACCCCTACCCACCCCCAGTAGGCATTGGGATACAATTTCCATGGATTTCATCACTGATTTACCCCCAGTCCAGGGGCTGACTTCCATACTAGTGGTGGTGGACCTTTTCACTAAAATGGTGCATTTTATTCCTTTCAAGGGCCTCCCACCTGCGCAAGCCACAGCACAGTTGTTTATGGACCATGTTTTTAGGTATAGAGGCATGATAAATCACTTGGTGAGTGACAGAGGCCCTCAGTTCACTTCCAGGTTCTGGAGGGCACTTTTCCAGTCATTAGGAGTCCAGATCCACCTATCATTGCATCATCCGGCTAGTAACGGGCAAGCTGAGAAAATTAACCAATGGTTACAGCAGTATCTCAGGTGTTACACCACTTATCAGCAAGACAATTGGCCAGCCCTGCTCCCCATAGCAGAATTTACTTATAACAACTCTGTGCAATCCTCTACCAAGATGTCTCCTTTCCAAGCACTCTACGGGGTTAACCCTCAGGTGTTGCCCACCTCCTCCCAGCAGGGAACTGTTCCAGCCACAGCTGATTTTCTTAAAGAGCAACAAGCCGCACAGGAGTTGTTAAAGGAGCAGCTGAACAGGGCAAAGAGTGCTTACAAGAGAGCTGCAGATGCTCATAGACAAGAGGGGCCAGTGATTGCGGTAGGAGACAAAGTGTGGCTCTCTACCAGGTTTTTGACCTCTACCAGGCCCTCCAAGAAGTTTGTGGGCCCTTTCACTGTGGTACAGCAGATAAATCCAGTGGCTTATCACTTAAAGCTGCCAGCATCCATGAAAATCCATCCAGTCTTTCACAGAGCCTTGCTAGCCAAAGACCCTCCCCCAAGTACCTTATGATCACAAATGCCCCCCCCCCACCTCCAGTAATTGTGGAGGGGGAGGAGGAATACAAAGTCGAGGAAATTCTGGACTCTAGGAGGAGGGGAAGGGGCATCCAATATTTCATACATTGGAAAGGGTACCCGCATGTGGGAGAATGCCAGAGATGTACATGCACCAGCGCTGGTTCAACGATTCCATCAGCTTTTCCCTCACAAACCCAAGCCTCGCACTCTACCAGAGATTCCTCACTTGGCTGAGCAAGCAGAGGAATCCCATGCAGAGGAGTTCATAAGTTGGCAACCTCCACCCCCGCCAGAGGCTCTGAGGCCAGAGAGAGAGGAGGAGGGGGAGCCACAGCCCTCCACCTCCGGCTTGCATTTCCCAAGGGGGAGGGGGGAAGAATCTTCTAATTATCTAGCTATTTTCCAGCAGCAGCCACCTGGGCCAGAAGCGTTATCAAACCTGGAGAGCAGCATGGATTCGTACTTGGAGGAGTTTTCCTTTGAAGAATTTCCATCATTGCCCAGTTCCCATGGGAGCTTGGAGGGGGAAATGGACTCTCATGAGACCCTGGAGGGAGGAAGTAACTCTGGAAGGGAGCGGGCTGAAATGGAATGTGAATCTGGAGGGGAGGGTGGTGTCATGAGTACTGATGGTGAGCAGGAGGGGGACCCTATCCAGGGGGGAAAACTCATGCGTAGTACTGAGGAGTTAAGCAGCCATTCAAAGAGACACAGATCAGACCCGCCTTGACTTTTGGGGCTTATCTGTATGGGTTTTCCCACGCTTCTTCAGTTTGTTAGGATTTTCTGTCTAATGTAGCAGTAATAAAACACAAGAGACCTATTCCTTGTCTCAGCATGGTTCCTGACTGTTAGGACAGGTGGGTTGCCATTACCTTCCCCAGGAATCGCATTTAGTCTGACCTCTCTGTCATGACCTTCCCATCTTGGTGGCCCTTCATGGTTTAGCCCATGGCGTCATTGAGGTGCTCAAGCTCCAGCACCACAACAAGGTAATGTTCCTTTGCTGAAGTCTGAGATTTTAATGCACCAATATTGAAGGCCCCTCATATTATAAAATTATCTGTGTTAATTTTTAAAAACTACTCATGATCTTTTGTAAATAACCAATCTGACCCTGATTAGAAGGATATGTAGATGCTAGAGTTAATGTTTTATGATCAAATTTGCCTTGTATAAATATATATTACCTTCAATATCTTTTACAATCTTTTCAACCAGCTTTGAAAAGAATAGCTGCTCCCCTTGATTTATTAGATCCTTGTATGAGAAACTGCTTATCAAAATACCTATCGTTCAACCTATTTGTTGTGCAGGTAGTCCTCAGTTAATGACTGTAATTGGGAGCAGAATTTCCATCACTAAGTGATGCGGTTGTAAAGTGTGATGTTACGTGACCGCATTGTTTAGTGACGGCAATCCTGGCAATCCCCATTGCCATTGTTAAGCAAGGATTGTGGGTCATTAACTGAGGACCTCCTCACAACTTCCTGCCAGCTTTCAACAGGCAAAGTCAGTGGGGAAGCCAGTGGGAAGTTGCAAGCCCCAGGCTGCTCGCAAGCAGGCTGGCGGGCAGGTACAGGGCTGCTGCCAGGTGGGGGAGGGTGCGCAGGGGTGCGGGGTGGCCAGTGTGGCAGGGGTGTGCTGGGGATTGGGGCAGCTGCTGCAGTTTGTGGAAGGCAGCGTGAGGGCATGCAAGGGGTGGGTGCAGTGCAGTGGGGATTGGGTGGCTGCTGCCAGGTGGGCGAGGCAAGTGAGGGTGTGTGAGGCGACAGTGTGGTGCAAGCACAGCAGGACAGGGTTGTCTGCTTCCAGGAGTGGGAGAGACTTACCCAAGTGACTTGTGACATTCCCTGCAGGCTCCCCCATTGACTTTGCTTGTCGGAAACCAGCAGGGAAGGTCGCAAATGGTGATCATGTGACCAGAGGATGCTGCAACCTTTGTAAGTGGAAGCTGGTTGCCAGGTGCTCAGTTCATGATCACATGACCACAGTGGTGCTGGGACAGCCAGAACTTTGAGTACTGATCATAAGTGCCACTTGTTCAGCGCTGTTGTAACTTCGAATGGTTGCTTAATGAGCAGTCGTAACCTGAGGACTACCTATATGTTTCTTCTAACATAGCCACATGAGGCTTAAATTACTTTACATAATTAACAATCCTTTTTATCTTAATAGGATCTCCCAACCTCTAATATTTAGAGAAATAATTCTACATTGTTCTCATTACCTGCCTTTTTTAGAATATCTAATTTCTCTGTGCAATTAATATTTTCTTTCATCCAGGAAATTTTTGAAAGTTTATTGCTCACAGAATTTATCAATATGTTGCCTGATGTTATAAACAGTGTGTATAACATTAATGTTCTTTTTCCTGCATTCATTAATGCCCTCCTCCCATTCTCCCTCCCTGCTTTGAAAATCACCCCCTTCCTTATCCCTCCCAACACCTCATCCCCAACCCTGTGCCAAGCTGCTGTATCTAACCTCCAATCCCACTTGGACCAATAATGAAACCATTGTCTTCGTGGTCTAAGTGGGTGCTGACCTACTGAGATTCCTTCTCCCTCTCCCTAGCCAGTAAACTCCCAAATTTAATTGATATAGTTCCTTAGCCATAGTTTTATTATTTTATTTAATTTACCTTTTAATAGGAATATTAAATAAATTCATTTAAAGTACATTTAAATCAAATTGTACTTAATTAGTTTATTTATAAAATTAAAATTTTATATATAAAATTAAATTATTTTATTATTATTTTATTTAATTTACCTTTTAATAGGTAAAAATGAAAAGATGCTGCATTCTTTAGAATTCAGTAGTTTGTAGGTCCATGTGTAACAAAAATGAAAACATTCTAAAGGAATCAATGAATGTATAATTATTATCTGAAAGTATTATATTTTCAATTTTATATGCCAACATATTTTTCAGTGCAAACTAAGGGTGCCTTTATATCTATAAAAATATCTAAAAAGGCACTGCATATATTTCATTTTTCCCAAATCATCCATTTTCTGCAGAAAAAAAGAGAATATTGCTTTTCCAGAGTTGTTTCAAGTTTTGAAAATCTCAGATCTTCTAGCCATGTCACCCATATATCTTATACCTTGGATAACTAAATGTGGAATGAGCTCAGATCAAAAAAAGATGGAAGCTTCTTTAGAAATTAAACCCCCCCCCCCCTGAATTTGTAGCTGAGTTGAGGTGATTTGGGGCTCAGAGGATGAGCACTTTAACCAGCAGAGGTCCTTCCTATTGTTTGCCGGGGGATATGCACAGGGTGAAGCTTTCAGGAATATTGAACACCCCTTACTTGTGCTGGGGGGATGCCAACCACCACTACAATGCCTCCACTTGGCTGCCATGAATACCCCCACGAGCAGGCATAGTGCCAGAGGCGCTAGCTGGGCTGAGGCGGAGAACTGCTTCAGGATCATGGAAGAGAGCGACACACACCCCCTTGTTCCAGAGCAGGCCAAGAAACACAGTATGCTGAAATTGACAAAAAGTGTCTCACAGTGGTGAGTCATATGAATGATGCCTACAGGATTTTTAGGGACTATTCTTTCATCCGTGTGCAGATCTCAAGCCCCTGGCTCCTGTGATATCCCCTGACTGCAAAGATTTGGACTAGATCCAAGAAAGGAGTCCCAGACTGCTTAAGGCAGTGGCTTAATCTTATGTCAGACCGTAAATTACTTTCAGAGTGACTATATTTGCAGATTGCAAGAAGCAGTAATCATGCTATTTTTGAAGGAAACTAGGACTCAGTCTGACAGTCACCCAGGTCTCACAGCTCCTCTCAAAGAGTAGGTGGCAACCATGGCCAAGAGGTGCACAGATCCATCTAATGCACCAGCTGCACCTGTTTCTAGATTGGGAGGCCCTTCAGACAGTCATCCATGCCCTAGCCACCTCCATGATTGGATTACTGTAGCATGCTGTACATGGGTCTACTCCTGAAGACCACTCAGAAACTTCAGCTGGTCCAGAATATGGCAATGCAGGCATGATGGGTGTGCCATAGTATGCCCATGTGTTGCTGCTACTTTGTGAGCTGCACTAGTTGCCATTTGGCTTCTGGGTGCAATTCAAGTGGCTGGTTACTTGAGGGATGGACTATCTCCAATAATTTCTGCCCATCCCATAAGACTAGGCAGAGCGGGTGCACTCCAGGTCCTTCTGGTTAAACAGTGTCATCTATTGGGACAGAGGAAGCGTGCCTTCTTTGTCATGGTGCCTGCCGTCTGGAACAGCATCCTCCAGAGATCTGTATGGCTCCCACCTGATGATTCTAATAGTACATGAAAACCTGACTATTCTCCCAGGCCTTGGGGTGGGGTGGTTGTTGAGTCCCTGTTAGTTTTCCTTTGGTGTCTTATGTATGGTAGTCAATCTGAAGTGGTACTTGAACTAGGCCATGGAGGGGATGAAGGCCCATGCACTGAAGGCAAGGTAGTGATGCAGGTGATGGGGATGGTGGTGAGTCATCTGCCCATGGGGATGGTCAGCAACAAGGAGGTTTGCTGCTTGACCACTGAAGGGGGATCCATCTAAATTTCTTGTCATACTGTATGGTGTTGGATTTAATTGTTCTGTTGTTTATTTCTAGTTAGTTGGTATTCTGCTCTTCATTAAAATATATTTTCAAAAAGCCTTCAAAAATCCTCTGAAATAGTTGCCTCAAAATTCAGTAGGGTAACCTTTATCCTATTCCTTTCTGCTCTTCTCTTTTATTTCTTCCTAAAGAAATTCTCATTTTCAACTTCTCTTTTCTCTTGTGGATTGCTTCCCCTTTCAGACAGGCAACTCTCCTTCATGTAAAACATAATTCTCTAGAGTCATCTGCTCTGCAAAATTACTAATTACCTCCCTGACTCTTTCCTTCTATAACTCCTTGATTACATATTGCTTATTCTGGTCTATTAATTTCCTCTTCATTAATGAGTGTCCTGATCCCTTTCTTCCTGGTGTCCATTCTTTCATCTAAATCATCCAGCTGTTAATCATTCTTTTTCTAAATCCACCCTGTAATTTTGTGATAGTTGGTTGCAAACTTTTTTTGTTTTGTTTTTTGGTTTCCAGCTCCTCCATATCGAAGGAGGTTTACCTACTAGCCCAAACCAGCCACCTTGGTCAGCTATATTAATTTCAGTAAAAAAAACCTATTTTCTTTGTTCCTGTCTTTACAGCCAACCATGCAGGCAGCCTGGAGTAGCTCTGTGTAATCAGGACTGCAAAGTCCAGAATTTATAACCAAACTATACAAACATTTCAAGACAAGAAGCTGTTTTGTACAAGAATGAAAGTTTGTTGCAACATTATTGTGGTGGGAGATACTGAAAACAACTCGCACAGCAAGAGAATGTGAAGGAATGACAGGAGGTTACAGTTCACACAGCACACTTTAACCTGGCAACTGAATCAACCCATTTTCTGGGTTGATATATATTGAAGAATCAATTAATGACAATAATGCTTAAGCAACAAGAACAAAACAAAATCAGAAAAGAGGTTAAACAAAGTTAAAACTAGTTAAAACTAGTCAGCATTTTGAGTGAAACCAGCCTTCAAGTTATCTGTGATCACAGAGTCAGTGGAGAAAGCAGTTTGAAGAAGCAGGAAAAGGTGACTGTGTAGAGGGAAGTGATGGAGTTTTTAAAGGTTAATAAAAGAATTCCAGGCAGCAAGCAGCAATCTTGCAGAATAGAAGCATGAACCAAAAGGGAACTTGCACATTAACCTTAATTATGTTCAGAAATAAATTCAGTCTTCACACTGTAGTTGTTGAGGTTTTCCTACTAACAGATTAAGCTACTATTATACCTAATCATTTTGGCCAGGTGAAGGAGTTGTATTAGATTGTCTCCTCTCACGTGCTTCATGCAAATAGCCTGGGGGGAGGGGAGGAGCTGCCCGGACTTGTCTTCTTCACTTCCTCTTTTTCTCTCTGCTGGAAATGTAGCTCAGCAAGGCTTGCTCCAAAGGGAGCTACGTACTTTAAATGTTTTGCTTTTGTTTTTGCTTTCTGTAAATAAATAATTTTTATAGAAATGCTTGGTGTGTGACTTTTTTGACCTCTCCTGGGCTAAAGGCTTTCCCAGCATCTGCCAACAGGTTATGTGCCCAGTAAACAACGCAGTAAAACCCAGAGAGAAAAGAGAGGTCAGCTCCACACCTCATGCACAATTTAAAGGCAGGTAGCAAAGACCTGTGAAGATTTTCTTTGGAGCCACCTGGAGATTTTCCAGCAACTGCCGGTCTGCAGGACTTAGAAGCTAGCTGAGGTGACTTGCAAAAGAAGGAAGAAGCCATGGCTACCTCCCAGCCCTCAGCGATGCCTCTGGAGCGCCTATCAGAGACCAACTATTTGAATTGGGCCCTGAAGATGGAAATGTATCTTCGCAGAGAGGATCTTTGGCTGCCAATTGGTGAGCAAACCCCCCAAAATCCCAGTGCTGAATGGCTGAGACAGGATGAGCGGGCTAGAGCCACCATTATCCTGGGAGTTGAGGACAATCAGCTAGTCCACGTGCGAGGCATGCAGTCTGCAAAGCAACTTTGGGACGCTTTGAGAGACTTATATGTAAAGGCAACAGCAGGGAGTAAAGTTACTCTGACGAAAAAGCTATACAGAGCCTACCTTGCAGAAGGAGAAAGCCTTCCTGAGCACCTGCATTATATTCAGCAGCTGTTTGTTGAGTTGCAGGAGAGAGGAATGGAATTTACATCTCTCACAAAATCCTATATCCTCCTGTCCTCACTAAATGCAACGTGGGACACGCTGATTTGTACCCTGGAGGCTATTCCTGAAGCAGACCTCACCCCATCGTATGTTACACAGCGCTTACTCGCTGAATGGGAGAAGAGAGAGGAAAGATCCCCCCCCATCTCTTCTGGAAAGCTGCAAGACCAGAAAATGAGGGAAAAGAAGGGAAAGGAACCTGAGGCCACAGCGCTAGCCAGCCAGCGATGCTTCACTTGTGGTTCAGCTGGACATTTGCAAAGAGACTGTGCCATGAGACCCAAGAGTAGAAAGACAAAGAAGAACACAATGGCAACACAGAAGAAGGCTCTTCAGATAACCCAAATTGCACAGGTTGCTGAGAAGGGTAATTCTGATGTATGGGTGTTAGATTCTGGGGCCAGTTGTCATTTATGTAATTGTAAAAGCTCTTTTGTGTCACTGTCTAAAACTGAAAGACAAAGTGTATCTTTGGCTGATGGGTCTGTGACCAAAATTATGGGACAAGGTGACTTGTATTTATCCTGCTTAGGAGAAACTGTAAAAGGTGTGTTGTATGTGCCAAATTTACAATCAAACCTTTTATCTGTGGCACAATTGGCTGCATCAGGGTATATCATAACATTTAAGAAAAATGGTTGTGAGATACGTAAAAATGGGAAATTGTGTGCTACTGGTATGTTAAAAGACTCCTTGTACATTGTGCAAAATGCAAGGAAGCCAAGCTGCAAGGCTGCAGTTGGCAACACACCATATCATGACGAATGTGTACACCTGATGCACAGGAGATTTGGTCATGCTAATTTCAAATATATAGCACAAATGCCACAGCTGTGTGCTGACCTAAAGATAAAACCCTGTGATAAATACTTAGACTGTGTAGTTTGCAAAGAATGCAAAACACTAAAAGCTCCTGTGAGTAAGCACAGTGACAGAGTTACAACTAGACCTTTGGAAATTGTACACTCTGACATTATTGGTCCTTTTGCTCCAAGTCTTGGACAAGCAAGGTATGCAATGACCATCACTGATGATTTCTCAAGATACACATTTATCTACATCTTAAAACATAAAGATGAGGCATTTGAGAAATTTAAAAGTTTTGTGACATGGGCAAATGGAAAATTCCCTAGGCCTGTATCTGCACTCCAATGTGATAGAGGAGGAGAATACCTTTCTCACAAATTCAGAAGGTTCCTAGTGGAAAAGGGGATAGAACAAATTATTTCAAACCCTTACACCCCTCAGCAAAATGGTGTTGCTGAAAGAAAGGGCAGAACCTTGCAAAATGCGATGGAATGCATGTTAAAAGATTCACGATTATGTTTTAAGTTCTGGGGAGAAGCTTTATCGACTGCTTGTTATGTTCAGAACAGGTTGTATAACTCTATGATTCAGGACACTCCATTCCATTTGTTTTATGGTGTGAAACCAAAGGTAAGCCATCTTAGAGTGTTTGGTAGCACTGCATGGGTTCACATTCCAAAACAGCAGAGAAGGAAAGGAGGCCCCACAACAAAGAAAGCCATCTTTGTTGGCTATGAACAAAGCCAGAGGAGCTACAGGTTCATAATGGGAGAGAAATTAATAATTAGCAAAAGCGCTTCTTTTGCTGAACAAAACTGGGGGAGATTAAATTGTAGCTCTCCAGTTGAACTGACCACCACAAGAGAACAGCAAGGACTAGCTGATGGTGATCTTTTGCCTGATGAGGAAATTAAACCAGAAAAGCAAACTGAAAATCTGTCTGATGAGATAGATGCTTCTCAGGAAAGTGATAGGAGTCAAAATTTAAGCCCTGTATTACCTCGCAGATCTCAGAGGAGTAATAAAGGCGTTCCTCCATCACGTTTTCAGGCTGAAACAGTAAAGGCTTTTCACATATTCACAGAACCTGAGTCTTTAGAACAAGTGAATACTTTACCACCTGAGATTGCACAAAATTGGCATTCTGCCATGCAACAGGAATTAGCATCCTTGAAAGAAAATAAAACATGGAAACTGGTAAATCTACCTCCCAATGAACGCTGTCTGGGTTGTAGGTGGGTTTTCAAACTGAAAAGGGATGCTGATGGCAAAATCCAAAAATATAAAGCAAGGTTGGTTGCAAAAGGGTTCACTCAAAGGAAAGATTTAGACTTTGACAAGACTTTTGCACCAGTTACTAAAGGTGAATCAATTAGATTACTGTTAAAAGTTGCTGCACTCAAGGGAATGTCAGTTAACCACTATGACATTCAAACTGCATTTCTCTATGGTGATTTAGACCACAGATTATACATGCAGCAACCCCCTGGCTATGAAAAAGGGGAGAATCTAGTCTCTGAACTGCAGAAGTCAATCTATGGGTTAAAACAAGCTGCTAGATCCTGGAACCAAAAAGTAGATGAAAAACTGCAGAATTTTGGTTTTGAAAAAGGAAAAGCAGATCCCTGTGTATATATGAAGAAGGACAAACAAGGCTGTATGTATCTGTGCATTTATGTTGATGATTTGCTGCTGTTCTCATCAACAGAAAAACAAAGGCTTGATTTTGAAGCCTGCATGAAAAGCCATTTCACATTAAGAAGCCTTGGAATTATAATAACCTAGGTTTGGAAAAACACAGGAAGAAGAATGGTAGCTTTCTGTTGAACCAAAGGGGAGATAATGGTAATGTGAATGGAAAGACATATAAAGGTGTCAGAGAAGATTGGTTATGCAACTTAATCTATAGTGTAAAAAGGGGAGTGTTGAGGTTTTCCTACTAACAGATTAAGACTGCTATATGTGCCTAATCATTTTGGCCAGGTGAAGGGGTTGTATTAGATTGTCTCCTCTCACGTGCTCTATGCAAATAGCCTGGGGGGAGGGGAGGAGCTGCCTGGACTTGTCTTCTTCACTTCCTCTTTTTCTCTCTGCTGGAAATGTAGCTCAGCAAGGCTTGCTCCAAAGGGAGCTACGTACTTTAAATGTTTTGCTTTTGTTTTTGCTTTCTGTAAATAAATTATTTTTATAGAAATGCTTGGTGTGTGACTTTTTTGACCTCTCCTGGGCTAAAGGCTTTCCCAGCATCTGCCAACAGTAGTTAGATGAAGAAAAATAGTGGTAGCTTACTTTTATTCAGTAGATCTGGATATAGTTAGGTTCATAGTAGAAAGCACTTAATCATCACTGGTTCTTGGTAGCAGAGGATGGTTGGGGGCCGGCTGCATTCCTGCAGCACCTCCTGCTTGCATATCTGCCCACGAGGTAATGGGAACTGTTAATCCCCAAGCCCAAGAAGGAGGAGGAAGTGGAAATCAGGTGACCCATGTGACATCCCACAAGCACAGTAGAGATGTGTTTTCTAGAGAGACCCCCCTTATGCTAATGAGACAATACTGAGTTGACTCCTGATAATTCCAACAGGAAGGAGGGTGGGAAGGGGAGGAATGAGGCCAAAAGCCAGTGGCCTGGGGTGTTATCACCCATCAGGATTATATTCACTGCTTTTCGCTGATGAATATGCTCTGGCCCAAGGGATTCTAGCTTAGGATATTTAATTTCACATGTGGACTTTGCCATGAATTAAGCAGCTATGCAAATGCATAAAAAGGAGGGCCCTGTTATTCTCTATGGATCGAGTAGGTGGGTGCAGAAGATACTTCAAGAATCCAGACTCAGAGAAAGGAGGACTGAGTGACCTATCCTTTTGACCCCTAGCACATCACGATGGTGTGATTCATCTGAGTGCCATTATTGCCAGTTACAAATCTGCAAAGAATTCTTGCCAAAGTGGTAAATGTGCATTTTGCAAACCCCAAAAAAAACACAGTTGAGCCCATTCTTGGCTGAGGATGGTTAGTGAAATGCAGCCTCAGCAGTCTCCAGCTGATTGCTACTTCTGTCACTGACATACTATAGCAGAAGTTGAAATTCAATTTGGGGACTGTCAGCTTAGTAAAAGGGTGATCTCCTAGTAAATATACTTAAACTCCAAATTAGAGAACAAAATTGCTCAGCCATGGAGCTGTTTGTTGGAACTCAAGAAGGGCTTCTCAACAGAAGAGATGTCACATTAAGAATACTAATGCTTGGGATGAAAAATGGCCATCTTCCATCAAATGGCTGTGTGATGTCACTTCTCGTTGCACAGCTTTGCAGATGGATGTCCTGGGCTGCAAATAGGCCATAGAGTCGGCAGTTGCAAATGTAATTGAGCAGGGGGTCATTTCAAGGAGCAAAATTACCTCTGTGGTGTGAGTTGCATGGGCGGATGTTCAAATGCTCCTGTTGTCTGGAGGCTACTTCCAGCTGGCTGCACAAATTGATATGGACACACAAACCCTATGTCATGTTCCCCGTTGCAAGGCATTTGTGCATCACAACGGGGAACATGCACATTAGGTAAGAGGAAGGGATAAGCATAATCCCTTAATCACTCACATATCCCCCAAGCACCCATATTCAGAAGGGAATCACAAACACAATAGAAAAGCCCCTAGACCAGAATTGGCACCCATCAAGAGATAGGGGGAACGCCTTCCCATTTCCCCAGGGGATGCACTCACTTATCCCTCAAGCACCCATATCCATAGAGGAATCTCCAACACAATGGGAGCACCCTTCGGATCGGACTCAACACCCATCAGAGGATCGGGGGAACACCATCCCATTTCCCCAGGGCACGCACCTGGTCTGGACGAAGGCAGGGAGACAAAGGAGATCGCCGGAATCGCCCATCAGCTGACGTGTCACAGTCCCAAGCACCCATCCAGTCCTGGCTCGAGGGTGGAGAAGCACAACATCCGCCAACAAAGTATAAACAGGACACCCTGTCAACACATAAGGATTCCCATCTTTTTCTTTGCATGCACTCTGTTCTAATAAAGCCAGAAATCCTTAGACCCTCTAAGTGAGTCTGTGTTTTATTTAGAGCATGGCTGCCCTGACATAAAGACGGGAATCCCCCCAAAATTTTTCCTCGCTAGCACCTTTCCAGACTTTTTCTGTGAGGGGACAACACAGCGATGAGGCGACACCCGGTGCAATGTGGCGGCGGCCCAGGAACCGGTGACAGCACCCTCAACCTCGTGGAAAGAGCCAGCGGATGCCCAGCGGGAGAGGAACCGAGCTGCAACGTTACCTGGGTGACCACCAGTGAGTCGCTGGCGGAATGGGTCACCCTCGACGCAACGGGGGAATCCCTGCCCGTGATGGTCGGAGCGGTGTGGGAGCAATGGCACGCACCCACAGAGAGCGGCGGAGATCACCGGCGGAGCGGGCAAGCCGTGGGAGGCGCCCCGGAGAACACATGCTGCAGAGCCACGGAAGCGCGCCTTGCAAGGATCGAGCGGCTACTTGTGGAACTAGCACTGGAGCACAGAGGCAGCGACTGGGGTGAGTGTGAATGGAGCGCCAGAAGCTCGTCCCCACCCCTGCTTGATCCCGAAGCATGGCGGCTGCAGCGGCATGGCGCAGCACGGGAGGAGGGAGCTGACCACGCCGGAGCACACCGCACAGGGTTGCCTGGGAGAGGGTTCCCCCCCCCCTTCTGCAGGGCATCAGCTGGGGAGAGGCTGGAGACGAGTGGATGCGGAGCCGGCGCCACCCGGAGCCTGGTTGAGAGAATCCCCACATCAGGACTACAGCTTTCTACCAGAGGGGGGAATGGCCATGCGTCCGGAAGTGCCCTGGAGTCCACCCGCGATGGGAGTGAGAGACCTCGTGGCAAGATTCAATGGTGACCCAGCCACGTTGTCGTTCTTCCTGATCAACGCGAGGAACTACATGGCTGAATACGGACCCTGCTTCCAGACGGAACAGGGAAAGATCAACGCTATTGCAAACAGACTCAGGGGGAGGGCGGCTGACTGGTACATCCATCTATGCCAGGCAGACGCCCCAGAGCTCAAGCACATGGACGCATTCCTCGGTGCTCTGGACTCCCATTTCTGAGACCCCCTCGAGACTGAAACGGCGAAGACAGTACTACGGGAAATCAGGCAAGGACAGCGCTCCGTGGCTGCCTACACCAGTGAGTTCCAAGCACTTGCAGGCAAAGTGCAGGACTGGTCACAATCCACCCTCATGGAAAAATTCAAGGAGGGGCTTAATTTAACCATCTTAAGATGGGCGCTAAACCGGGATGACCCCACCACCTTCTGTGAATGGATTTGGCTCACGGAAAAGGCAGAGAATGCTCAAGAAACCTTTCAGCATGTCCAGAGGTCCCTACAACCCGCAGCAACAGCAAGAGGACCCCGATCTGGTGGCGCTCCAGCGACACCGGCGCCCCGACCCCAGGGGGAGGAACGAGAGTGCCGGTTTGCCCAGGGGCAGTGCTTCAAGTGTGGAGAGGCGAACCACAAGGCAGCGGCTTGCCCAAAAGCAAAGGCAAGAGACAGCCCGGGAAAGGTTCCTAACAAACCAACCCCAATACCAAAGAAAAGGCCAGCCGTGAAGGGGGAAACCTCGGCAAGGGAATTCCCTGACATCACCGATGACGAGGAAAGCAGAAGCGACAAACTGGCGGGAAACGCCAGCCACCTGCCTTGAAGAGCGCCAAAAGACAGGTGGACGATAACAAAGGGCGCAATGACTTTGGGGTGAGTGAGAATTGTCCTACCCTATATGTGAGAGTCACCCTGGCCCATGGGGGGAAAGCAGAGAAGGTTTGGGCGCTGATAGACTCGGGTTGCTCAAAATGCCTCATGCACCCGGACCTGGTGGCTGCGCTTAACCTCCGCTGCTATCCACTTCAGCACCATTTGGTGTTCACGCAGTTGGATGGATCAGCAGCGGGAGGGGGCCTGGTCACCCAATACATGGACAGAGTTGCGATGATGCTCGGCGACCACGAGGAAAGCCTCCCCTTCATTGTGGCACCGGTGGGTCAACCTCTACTCATCTTAGGGATCCCATGGCTGGTGCATCAAAACCCCCAAATAAATTCGATGACCAGAGAAATCACCTTTTTGGATGGCCATTACCAAGCACCCACAGGGGACCGGGTTCCCCGCACTGCAATGGGGAGGGCGACAACGACCTCAATGCACCTGGAGGCAGCAACACCGGAGGGCCTGCCCACCAGATATGCGGACTTTGCCAACGTTTTCGGTGAAAAGGAGGCCGACAAACTTCCCCCCCCATAGGAAAACAGACTGCACCATCGATCTGATCCCAGGGGCAACTTTACCAAAGCCTAAAATTTATGCTATGACTCAGAGGGAGTTGGCAGCATTAAGGGACTTTATTGACAAGAATTTGGCACGGGGGTTTATTGAACCGGCTAACTCGCCAGTCGGAGCCCCAGTTCTCTTCAGGGAGAAGAAGGACGGGTCCCTCCAACTCTGCACAGATTACTGCGGGCTCAATGCCACGTCCGTTTCAAATAAATATCCCCTGCCAATAATAAAGGACATTTTAGCCCACCTAGCAAAGGGCAAAATATTCACAGAGTTAGACCTCAGGGAAGCCTACTTCCGGATTCGAATAAAGGAGGGGGACGAATGGAAGATGGCTTTCAATTGCCCGCTGGGGTCATTCCAATACCGGGTCCTGCCTTTTGTGTTGGCTGGGGCACCGGGCGTATTCATGCAGCTAATCAATGAGGTCTTGCACGACCACTTGTTTAAGGGGGTGCTTGTTTACCTTGATGATGTTTTGATTTATTCTGAGAACGAAGCTGAGCATGAACGCCTTGTAAAGTCAGTGCTCAAGAAACTCCGCAAGGCAGAGCTATACGCCAAGCTCTCCAAGTGTGAGTTTCACAAAGAGCAAATCGACTACCTTGGCTATTGGATCTTGGCAAGGGGAATCGAAATGGACCCCAGAAAGGTCCAGGCTATACTAGCGTGGGAGCGCCCACACATGAGGAGACAACTTCAAAGTTTCCTGGGGTTCACGAACTTTTACAGGGGTTTCATCCAGGGGCTAGCAGAAATTGTACTGCTGCTGATCAACCTCCTCTGGACAAAGGGCCTGGGAGACACCCGAAAATCACGAAACCCGGGGGCGCTATTAAATTGGACAGCTGATTGTCAAACGGCTTTCGAACGCCTAAAAAGCCTCTTCATGGCAGAGCCAGTATTACAGCATCCCGACCCTACCAGACCCTTTGTTGTGCAAGTAGACGCCTCAGATTTTTCTATAGGAGCGCTCCTCCTTCAGCGAGATTTTGACAATCAGCTGAAGCCCTGCGCGTACCTCTCCTGAAAGTTCTCTGAGACGGAATGGAGATGGCACGTGTGGGAAAAGGAGGCGTTCGCGGTCAAGGCAGCCCTGGAAACATGGAGGCACCTCCTGGAAGGGGCCTCCTGCCCCTTTGAGGTCTAGACTGACCACAAAAACCTGGAGGCTTTCAGCACCCCGAAACGCCTCAGCCCAAAGCAAGTACGCTGGGCGCAATTCTTTAGCAGATTTAATTTCAAACTTAAGTCCATCCCAGGGAGAAAGAACTTCCCTTTCACGTCGACCTCAAGATGCTGGCCAGGCACCGGACATTGTGGGAACTGTGTGGACAGACACACAGCTGGGCTGCCCTGCTGTCACACGCAGCCAGACTAAAACCCAACGCGCCTCAGCGCAACCACCAGCGAACGGAGGGAGACGCAGGTCAGTTTCACAGGACTGGCAACAAAGACTCGCTCAAGCCCTCGAAAAGGATACATGGTTGCAAAACAACCAACACCATGTATCTATTACGAACGGGCTTGCTTGGAAACAAAAAACCCTATACGTACCCGAATCATTGATTGCGGAGGTTTTAAACCGCTCCCACGATGATAAGACAGCTGGACATTTTCGGTTCGTTAAAACCTTACACTTAATTAGGAGGCAATTCTGGTGGCCTACCCTAAGAAAAGATGTCAAGGACTACGTCATGGCCTGCCCCACATGTGCAAGGTCAAAACGGAAGGTGGGGAAACCCGAAGGACTGCTGCAGAAAGTAGCAACCCCCTTCCGTCCCTGGGAGGAGATTTCCATGGACTTTATGGTCGACCTGCCACCCAGCCAAAGGAAAACCGTCATCTGGGTGGTAAAAGACTATTTTTCCAAGCAGGCACACTTCATACCCTGTGCATCCATCCCCTCTGTGCGACAGCTGGCACGCCTGTTCCTCACCCATATCTACAAAATCCATGGCGCCCCCTACCGTTTGGTGACAGATAGGGGCACACAATTTACCTCCAGGTTCTGGAAAGAATTCCTAAACCTCATTGGCACAAAGCAAGCACTGTCAACGGCTTGGCACCCCCACACAGATGGCTCTACAGAGATCCTCAACTCCACCCTGGAGCAGTTCCTGTGGGCATTCATTAATTACCAACAAGACAATTGGGTGGACCTGCTCCCTTTTGCAGAGGTGGTCTACAACAACGCGGTACACCAAAGCACAGGTCACACACCATTCAAGGTGGTTTATGGCAGAGACTTTGCGCCAATCCCGGAACTGCCCCAACCAGACACCCCACCCTGTTCTCCAGATGACTGGGCAGCCCAACTGGGCACGGTTTGGCCCATCATCCAACTAGCCCTGGCTGATGCGCAAGCAACATACAAGAAGTTTGCAGATAATCACAGGGCGGCGCAACCGTACAAAGTAGGAGATAGGGTCTACCTCTCCACTAAGTTCATCAAATCACCACAGCCCTCCAAGAAACTGGCACCCAAATTTATTGGACCATTCCCCATCACACAGATTATTAACCCAGTCACCTTCAAACTGGACTTACCCCACAATCTACGGTGCATACACCCAGTTTTCCACTGTGCCCTCCTGAAACCAGCCACCCTTTCAAAATGGCACACAGAAACCCCCCTGCCCCCACCCATAATGACAGATGGGCAACAACATTTTGAGATACAAGAAATACTCGACTCCAGGAGGCAAAGGGGCACAATACAATACCTTGTCAAATGGAGGCATTTCCCACACCCAGAGTGGGTCCAAGCTCAACATGTCTCAGCTAAATGGCTAGTAAGGAACTTCCATGAAGCATACCCATCTAAACCAGCACCTTAAGATTTTCTTTGGGGGGCAGCATGTCATGTTCCCCATTGCAAGGCATTTGTGCATCACAACGGGGAACATGCACATTAGGTAAGAGGAAGGGATAAGCCTAATCCCTTAATCACTCACATATCCCCCAAGCACCCATATCCAGAAGGGAATCACAAACACAATAGAAAAGCCCCTAGACCAGAATTGGCACCCATCAAGAGATAGGGGGAACGCCTTCCCATTTCCCCAGGGGATGCACTCACTTATCCCTCAAGCACCCATATCCATAGAGGAATCTCCAACACAATGGGAGCGCCCTTCGGACTGGACTCAACACCCATCAGAGGATCGGGGGAACACCATCCCATTTCCCCAGGGCACGCACCTGGTCCGGACGAAGGCAGGGAGACAAAGGAGATCGCCGGAATCGCCCATCAGCTGACGCGTCACAGTCCCAAGCACCCATCCAGTCCTGGCTCGAGGGAGGAGAAGCACAACATCTGCCAACAAAGTATAAACAGGACACCCTGTCAACACATAAGGATTCCCATCTTTTTCTTTGCATGCACTCTGTTCTAATAAAGCCAGAAATCCTTAGACCCTCTAAGTGAGTCTGTGTTTTATTTAGAGTGTGGCTGCCCTGACACTCTACAGCCAGGTACACAGGAGTCTGCCTTACAGCACTGAGCCAGTCATTTGGTCCTTGCTGGACTTCAGAGATGCCTGCTGTGCCTGGCATGGGGTTAACTGCAGATGGCAAAGACTGAGCCTGGCATTTTCATTGCAAAAAGCAGGTATCTTTTGGGCCAAGGTTGGGCAACCTGCTGCTATGAACTTCATGCAACTCTTAGCACCCCAAGGATGGTCCACTGGAATCTGGCAGCAAAATGGCTTAATTTTGAGGGGTTTTTGTTTTTTAACAAAATGAATTATGGGTACAGGAGCAGGAAGAAAACTGCTTGGAGGAAAAGTGCTCCTTCCCACTCTTAACCTTCCCAAATCCTGGAATATGACACCAAATTGGCCTTTGCCTGTTTTTCAAGGTGTGGGTTGGAGGGGTTAAGGGTAAGAGCCAGTTTGGGATAGTGGTGAAGGTGCTCGACTAGCAGCTGGAAGGCCTTGAGTCCCAGTCCTCCCTTCACCACAAAAGCCGGCTGGGTGACTTTGGGCCCATCTTTCCCTCTCAGCCCAGCCTGTCTTGACGGGTGGCGGCTGTGAGGAAAACAGGAAGTGGGAGCCTTATGCACATCCCCTCGTTGCACAAAGTAAAAAAGGTAATGTCATGTTCACCGTTTCAATGTGCTTGGTACATCGTAACGTTTCGCATGTCATTAGCCTGATGCGTGTTTCATCTTTGCAGGTTCCGGCTGGGAGTATGTTTATCTCTTGGCTGCGAGCTTGGAATGTATTTGGGTTATCTCATGTGTTCAGGGTTGCTTTCCCAGGCTAGAAGAAATGACGGTTACCAGCACCTGGGATGGGTGGCTCGGCTGGTAGGGAGGCAGGGTTACGTTTGCAGCGAGGGTTTTTAGTTTGTATTTGGCGCGCTTTCTGTCATTCTCAGCTTTCTCTGTATTTGTCACAAGTTTCCTAATAAATCAGATTTCATTTAGCAACCTCTTGTGAGTCTGAGTATTTGGACTAGGCAACCATTACATAAAGCTGAGAATCATAAAACTTGAAATTCCACTGGCCCCTTTCCAGGAGAAGACAAGGTTGTCCGACCCTGTGAGGGAGAGTGCTAGTGATGACCGAACCTGACATCCTGCTAGTGGAAAGTGAGGAGTCGAGTGAAGGGGAACTGGACTCGACCGTGATGTGCCCCGACCGGCCTCCCCAACTGGGGGAGCTCTCAGCAATTCGAGAGGAGGCGAGTTCAGGGTCAGAGGGCGAAGCAGCGGGCATGAAAACCGCGCCGGAGACCACCGTAACCACCCTGGGCGAATTGGTCACCTAGGATGAAACTCGGGGGGACGTTTTGGTGGTGGGGGGCCCGTCCTGGAGGCAGAGGTACCTGCTATCCCCTACAGTAATCCAAGTGCCGCTGAAAGGGGACTCTCCCACTCCGGACTGCATCCGAGTGCTGGAGTCAAAAATGGACTCGTTGGAACTTATCCTGAAACAGATGTGTCTGGACCTGAGTTCGCTGAAGGAAACGCGGGAGGGGTCAAGCCAGCGGCATTCGACCCCTTCATCCCATGGGCAGTCCCCTGAGCAGAGAAGGGCAGCACGTCCAAGAGAAGGGGACCAGGCTGTCCGAGTGGAATTAGCGTCGCCGCCCATAGCGTCGCCGCCAGTCCCGGAGCGGCGGCAGGCAAGAGAGGTCGGACTCACCAAAACCTCAGTGGGGGGCGCAGCCCGTCAGTGGGCGGATTGAGGGACTTCCCCGTCAAGTTCGATGGGGACCCGACAAAACTCTCATTCTTCCTAACAAATGCCAAGGCATACATGGAGGAGTGGGGGTCGCTCTTTCGCTCGGAAAAAGCGAAAATTATCACCATTGCTACCAAGCTTAAAGGGAGGGCGGCAGACTGGTATGTACAGATGTGCCAGTCGGAAGCGCCCAAACTGGAAAAATTCAACGAATTCCTCTGGGCTCTACGGCAGCACTTCGAGGATCCCTTAGCGAAAGAGCGGGCGAAGCGTGCCCTGAGAGAACTCAAGCAGGGATCGAGATCAGTGGCTGATTATGCGCTGGAGTTTAAGGCATTGGTGGGGAAGGTGGATGATTGGTCTCAAGCAACCATCATCGAGCTGTTCAAGGATGGCCTGAATACAGAGGTGCTACGCTGGTCCTTAGGACGGGATGACCCGTACAGTTTGTACGAGTGGATCCAGCTCGCTGGGAGGGCTGAACACGCACATGAGGTGTTCGCCCAGAGGAGAGCAGCAATGTCGGGGTGAGATGGGAAACCTAGTCGCTTGCTGGGCACTGGGGGAAGAACCGGTCAAAGATCCTGGGAAGAGGAGAAGGAGAGGCGATATGCGAAGGGGCAGTGTCTGCGATGCGGTAAAGAGGGACATCGTGCAGCGGCGTGCCCGAGGGCAAAGGGTGATGAATGACAGGGGAAGTCGACGGCGAAGTCTCCTTCCCTGCCGAGGAAAATGAAAGCAGCAATGGCTGAGAGTGAGGTGGACAGCGTACCGTTCTATGAAGACGAGGGGGAACCTGAATTATTGCAGCCGGCGGGAAACGCCAGCCACCTGCTTTAAAGGGCGCCACAGGGCAGGTGGTGGAAGAAGGGCGCGAGCCTACGTCGGTGAGTGGCAGTTATCGCATTCTCACAGTGAAGTTAAAGTTGGGCTCCCGATCTAAGACAGTAGAAGTGTGGGCCATGATTGACTCGGGGTGTTCCCGGTGTTTGATGCACCCCGATGTGGTAGCGGCCCTGGAGCTACCTACCTTTCCATTGCAATGACCCATTGCATTTACGCAATTGGATGGGTCCATGGCTGGTGGAAAACCGGTCACACATTTCACTGGGCTAGTGGCCTTACAAATGGGTAGCCATCGGGAAGGGCTGTCGTTTGTGGTGGCTCCGGTGGGGGGTCCCCTAGTGGTTTTGGGAGTACCCTGGTTGGTCCAGCAAAATCCCCAAATAAACTGGGTTTATCGAACTGTCACCTTTAAGGACGGATTTTATCAAGCACCGGAGGGAAGGGAATCCCCAGAGGAGGTGGTGGGGGTAGCGACAGCTGCAACTCCGCATTGCCCAGCCCCTCCTCTGGAGGGCCTGCCGGTGGACTACCAGATGTTTGTTGATGTGTTTGGCGAGAAAGAAGCAGATCAATTGCCCCCTCATCGGAAAACGGACTGTGCCATTGAATTGGTGCCTAACACCCAATTACCTAAGCCAAAAATCTACTCAATGATGCAAAAAGAATTAACTTTGCTTCGGGAATTTGTGGACAAAAACTTGGCTCGTGGGTTCATCGAACCAGCCAACTCTCCGGTGGGAGCACTGGTCCTCTTCCGCCCAAAGAAGGATGGGACATTAAGACTCTGTACCAATTTCCGGGGGCTAAATGCAGTCTCAATATCCAATAAATATCCCTTGCCTTTGATAAAAGACATGTTGTCTCATCTGGCCAAAGGGAAAATCTTCTCCAAACTAGATTTGAGAGAAGCCTATTACCATGTAAGGATCAAAGAGGGGGATGAGTGGAAAACGGCATTCAATTGCCCATTGGGAGCATTTCAGTATAAGGTTTTGCCTTTTGGTCTGGCTGGGGCCCCTGGGGTGTTTATGCAATTGATCCATGAGGTACTCCATGAACATCTGTTTAAAGGGGTATTGGTGTATTTGGATGATGTATTGATTTATACTGAAACTATGGAAGAACATGTATCTTTGGTTAAACAGGTGCTTCACAAGCTCAGGAAAGCTGAGTTGTATGCCAAACTGTCTAAATGTGCCTTCCACCAAACACAAATTGATTATTTGGGGTATAGAATCTCAGATAAGGGCATTGAAATGGATCCTGCCAAGGTCCAGGCTATCGTGGATTGGGAAAGACCCCGCACCTGCAGGCAACTTCAAAGTTTCCTGGGGTTCAGCAATTACTACAGATTGTTCATCAGGGGGTTCGCTGAGATTGCCTTGCCATTAACGGAATTACTTCGAACGAAAGGACTGGGGGATACTCGAAGAGTAAAAAATCCATGTGCGCTGCTGCGGTGGACGCTGGCTTGTCAGGCAGCGTTCGAGCAGCTAAAGGCATCCATTACCAAAGAGCCAATCTTACAACACCCTGACCCCTCCAAACCTTTTGTGGTTCAGGCCGATGCCTCTGATTATTCCATTGGTGCATTGTTGATGCAGGCTGATGGGGCAGGGTGCTTAAAACCATGTGCCTACCTGTCCCGTAAATTCTCTGAGACTGAAAGACGTTGGCATGTATGGGAAAAGGAGGCGTTCGCAGTGAAAGCGGCTTTAGAATCTTGGCGACACTTACTGGAGGGGGCGAATCACCCTTTCGAGGTGTGGACAGACCATAAGAACCTAGAAGCCCTCAGCACCCCCGGCAAACTGAGCCCGAAACAAGTACATTGGGCTCAGTTCTTCAATCGATTTAATTTTCAACTGAAGTTTATTCCGGGGAAAAATAATTTCTTGGCGGACACTTTGTCCCGGCAACCTCAGGACTCCTGCGCAGCACCCGAAGTAGTCAGCACTCTGTGGACAACGCCACAACTGGGAATGCAGGCTGTGATGCGCAGCCAAACCCGTGCGCAGCAGCCAGCCGCCGGGAACGCAGGGCCACCAAGCACTTTGTCAATTCCCTCTCAGTTGCAACAAAAGTTTCTAAAAGAGCTAAAAACTGATACTTGGTTGCTGGCCAATAAAGACAATGTTACATTTGACCGGGGTTTCGCTTGGAAATCTAACCGTCTCTACGTCCCTGAGAATTTGTGAAAAGACGTTTTGCTCCGTTCACATGATGACAAGCTTGCGGGACATTTTGGTTTTGTAAAAACCTTGCACCTAGTACGGCGGCAGTTCTGGTGGCCCACCTTGCACAAAGATGTAAAGGAGTATGTCACCTCTTGTCCTGTGTGTGCTATGTCAAAGCGTAAAGTCGGTAAACCTCAGAGACTCTTGCAAACCGTGGCTAGTCCAACTTGCCCTTGGGATGAGGTTTCCATGGATTTTATTGTGGAGTTACCTCCTAGCCAGCGCAAAACAGTGATTTGGGTTGTAAAAGACTATTTTTCTAAGCAAGCCCATTTTATCCCGTGCGTGTCAATTCCTTCCGCCCGCCAGTTGGCCCGCCTTTTCCTGGTACACGTGTACCGGCTACACAGATGTCCTTCTCGCTTGATTTCGGACAGAGGCACACAGTTCACCTCTCAATTCTGGCGGGCATTCCTCAAACTTTTAGGGACTAAGCAAGCCCTGTCCACGGCATGGCATCCACAAACGGACGGAGCCACGGAGGCGCTAAACTCCACCTTGGAGCAATACCTGTGAGCGTTTGTGAATTAGCAACAAGACAACTGGGTTGACCTCCTCCCTTTTGCTGAGGTTGCCTACAACGACGCAGTTCATCAAAGCACCGGCCAAACCCCTTTTCGTACTGTACATGGCAGGGACTTTGTGCCCATCCCTGATCTGCCGCAGCCCTCCGTCAGACCGGCCTCGCCGGCCGATTGGTCTACACAACTAGCAGAATCCTGGCCGGTCATCCAGAATGCATTAGCAGATGCACAGTCAGATTACAAACACTATGCTGACCAGAAGCGTGCACCTCACCCTGCCTTTCAAGTGGGGGACATGGTCTATCTGTCTACTAAGTTTATCAAGTCTTCTCAACCCTCTAAAAAATTGGCACCTAAGTTTGTGGGTCCTTTTCCCATTACCGCTCAGATAAACCCTGTGACTTTTAAGCTTGATTTGCCCCATAACCTAAAATGCTTACATCCTGTTTTTCATTGCAGTTTGCTCAAACCCGTTACCCGTTCTGACCGGTGGCATGATCAACCTCCAACTCCACCCCCCATCATGATTGATGGTCAACAACACTTTGAAGTTAAAGAAATTTTAGACTCTAGACGCCTTCTCAATACACTACAATATTTAGTTCTCTGGAAGCATTTTCCTCATCCTGAATGGGTAGCTGCCCATGATGTGGCTTCTCCTATCCTTGTTACCCGATTCCATACCTCCTACCCTTTGAAACCGGGTCCCTAAATTTTTTTGGGGGGGGCGGTATGTCATGTTCACCGTTTCAATGTGCTTGGTACATCGTAACATTTCGCATGTCATTAGCCTGATGCGTGTTTCATCTTTGCAGGTTCCGGCTGGGAGTATGTTTATCTCTTGGCTGCGAGCTTGGAATGTATTTGGGTTATCTCATGTGTTCAAGGTTGCTTTCCCAGGCTAGAAGAAATGATGGTTACCAGCACCTGGGACGGGTGGCTCGGCTGGTAGGGAGGCGGGGTTACATTTGCAGTGAGGGTTTTTAGTTTGTATTTGGTGCGCTTTCTGTCATTCTCAGCTTTCTCTGTATTTGTCACAAGTTTCCTAATAAATCAGATTTCATTTAGCAACCTCTTGTGAGTCTGAGTATTTGGACTAGGCAACCATTACAGGTAAAGGTTTCCCTTGACGTAAAGTCCAGTCGTGTCCGACTCTAGGGGGCGGTGCTCATCTCCGTTTCTAAGCCTTGGAGCCGACGTTGTCATAGACACTTCCGGGTCATGTGGCCAGCATGACGACTCAGAACGCCGTTACCTTCCCGCCGAAGCGGTACCTATTGATCTACTCACATTTGCATGTTTTCGAACTGCTAGGTGAGCAGGAGCTGGGACGAGCAACGGGGGCTCACCCCGCCGCGCGGTTTCGAACCGCTGACCTTCCGATCGGCAGCTCAGCGGTTTAACCCGCAGCGCCACCGCATCCCCTGCACAAAGTAAAGGAGGGATATAAACCTAATCAAGAAGTAAGGAAGAGCAGTTCCTTCCCAGAGGCCTCTTGCTCCCCCTCCCACCCTTAGCCCACACAAGGCAGAGCCCCCAAATCAGGCCCCAATCCTTCCAATGACATCACCGCTTTGCCAGACAGGCTGCAATGCCAGACTGCCTCTCCAACACCATTGTGGCTCCTCCTGCTCCTGCCAGGAGAATCTACACACCGCTGCTGTTCGAGGCTTCCTTGTGGTTGTGCACCTGAAACGCTTTCAGGAGCTCTTTCTACAGCTGTCTTTTCTGCAGACCGCTGGGCTCCACCCTGAAGCACACTTTCTGTCCACCTTTCAGATGGGCTCCCCCAGATCCACACATCATGTTGGGATAATTTCCTCATCAACCTTCTCTTCTTCTTCTTGAGTTCCATCATGGTTTATTTATTTTATTTATTTATTTTTCAAATTTCTATCACCGCCCATCTCTCCCAAAAAGGGGACTCTGGTTTATGGAATAAACTGGAGACCCTGAAATGAATCTTCACTTCAAGCAAAGTGATGTCCTGCTTGGGTCATCTCCCAGGAAACATCTGGGAGTCACTGGGTAATTGTGGAAGCAGGAACTTACTGCTATCCCAAATCTAGAAAGTGTCATGCGCTGCCTACCTCTGAATAATGCTCAGACACTGGTTCTGTGGAACAGGCTCTGATTTATTCACAGTGTAGGTACAGTATAGGAAAAAAGCTGAGAGTGACAGGAGCGCGCCGGTGCGGGGTTTAAATACCCCGCGCCGGTCAGCGCCCCCTCACTCGCGGTTACGTCACCCCCCCTTTGTCCAACACGTTGTCCTGCCGGTAGGTGAGGGGTTGCGAGGCCCCGCTGGCGTTCCAGGATCGCCCATCATCGGTTTCTCTATTCCTCCGGTGATTGCTGTCAGCTGGGCGATCTCCGTTGCGTTAGCGCTAACAGCTTGGGTGTGCCTCGCGATCCGTTTAGCCATTGTTTCTTGTCCTTCAGTCTTTGTGAGTTGATGGCTACTTATCTTGAGCCCCTTCCCCTGTTTCCTTGCTATTGTCATGTGTGCCATTGTGCTGATGTCTTCAGCTCAACGGCACTCATGACAGAAAGCCAATAGCTACTTGTAGGCTTAATATTTAGATTTGCATTGTTTCTGATTTCTTTATATTTTTTGTCAGAATCCACTATCACATTTTTTCTTCTGTTTTTCTTGGGACAGAAGCAAGAGATCTCAGTACAAGGCTAAGACACCATCTAGGATGTTCACATTTGGGTGATTGTGACTGCACAATCTTTTATCATAATCAATCAATCAATCAATCAGCCAACAAACTCTGCTCCTGCTGATTTACTCCAGAGATTTCAGAGCTTTTGAAAGCCAAATTCCCCTGAGAGGTCAACTCTTCAGTTTGGGAATAAGGATGTATAAGTAATTTTGTGTTTCATGTTCCAAAGGAAACTGATCCATTCTTTAGCTCTTGGATTGCTTGTAAAGGGGAAACCTGTAACTTCTCATTTCCTGACATCTTTTTTTCTTGTAGCTCCACCACACTGTCCCCATTAGCTGTCCCCATAGCCAAGCTTTCTAGCCACCTGGAGGTCCTGTGACCTTTCAGAGGAGAAGATAACACCCGCTCCATCATGGGATGGGCAGCCACTTCACATCTTTATCTCTCATCAGGAGGAGCATTGGGTTAAATTCAGATGTTTTTGGAACCCAGCCCTTACCTTAACATGCTGAGTGATCCAGACCCCTGTGTTAAGATGTAACAGAGTTTATTTGCACAGCATTTTAATGTGCACAGAGCAAATATATCTGTTAATTTGGGTCTAGGATAACAAAGTCCACACTAGCTTTATTGCAATGTGTACACATTTCTACAGAAGCACATGTTTCCTTGTGCCATCTCCTATACAGTGTTTGGCGTTTGGGGGCCTCAGTTCTTTTCCACTTCCTTCTGGCCCACCTCTGTACACACCTTATATCTATATTTATATCTGTCTCCAAAAATATATGCTATAATACATTTCTAAACTCACCTATATCTTTTCATCTTTCTGTTCAAAGAACATGTTCCATTGTATGTACAGAGATTGGCAATCTTCTGCAAACCTATATTCTGCTTTTTTTTTCCTTAAAAAAGGAAAATCTCTTAGATTACAACACTGATCTTTTGAAGGGGAAAAGTTGTGGAAGTCAGTAGCTTCTGGCAGATAAGGCCTGACAAATGGTTCTCTACAAACATTTTTTTAAATCTTCCACAGGTGATCTAATGCATCTGGGTATAGCTGGATAAGCAGGACCCTATGAACCGCTGAGCTGTCGATCGGAAGGTCGGCGGTTCGAAACCATGTGGCGGGGTGAGCTCCCGTTGTTAATCCCAGCTCCTGCTCACCTAGCAGTTCGAAAACATGCAAATGTGAGTAGATCAATAGGTACCGCTTCGGCGGGAAGGTAATGGCGTTCCGTGTCGTCATGCTGGCCACATGACCCGGAAGTGTCCTATGGACAACGCCGGCTCTAACGGCTTAGAAACGGAGCTGAGCACCGCCCCCTAGAGTTGGACACGACTGGACTTTATGTCAAGGGAAACCTTTACCTTTACCTATGGCAGAATAAGCTAAGGGAAAGAGAGCTCTAGAGGGGTGAGGGTGCTAAAGAAGATAAAAGGACATTTGCGAACAATTGTGTGGCAGAAGGAAAAAACAAAGCAAAGGGCAGAGAAGATGGGAAGAAGAGCCAGACAGTAAAGAAGTGCAGCTAGAAAGCAAGCTCCACGAAGAAACTACTGGCAATGTTCAGCCTTAAGAAGAGAAGACTGAGGGGATATATTCTCATTCCTCGAACATCTTAACATCATACCAGGAATGCATCGATCCAGATTAACTGATTTATAAGGAGGACAGATTCTGATTAGATATTGCGGGGGGGGGGGGTGCATGACTCCCTACGAGCATTTTGACAGTGGAACCACTGACCCAGAGGGGTGGCATGGTTCCCTTCCCGGATGCGTTCTGGCAGAGGGTAGAACGCTGGGATTTGGAGTCCTGAACTGAGCAAGAGATGGGTCTCAGCGGCCTCAGCACCTCTTCTAGCTCTGGCGTTCTATGGTTTTGAAGTTCTGGAGATCCAGCCTCAATTAAAATAAAAAGCTATGTGCTTGCAGGTATGAGAATCAGGTATTAGGATGGAAGCAAGGCTGAGGCTGGCTGGCTGAGTATATCCACACATGGGAGGGGATACAGGAGGCTTCTTTACAAGAAAACAATCAGGGCCAACAGTGTGGGTGGTCTCACAAGCTACCAGAAGCAGGAAAGTTGTGAGTTAATGTATGACAAGGCAGCTGCAGTTCCTTCAATTACCACTGGTTAGGGCTCCTGCCGCCTATTTTGACTGTAGTTGCTTTTGTACTGACTTTTAGCAGATATTGCTAAATGAGGGACGCGGTGGCGCTGCGGGTTAAACTGCTGAGCTGTCGATCAAAGGTCGGCGGTTCGAAACCGCGCGGCGGGGTGAGCTCCCGTTGCTCGTCCCAGCTCCTGCACACCAAGCAGTTCGAAAACATGCAAATGTGAGTAGATCAATAGGTACCGCTTCGGCGGGAAGGTAACGGCGTTCCGTGAGTCATGCTGGCCACATGACCCGGAAGTGTCCCTAGGGACAACGCCGGCTCCAAGGCTTTGAAACGGAGATGAGCACCGCCCCCTAGAGTCGGACTCGACTGGACTTTACGTCAAGGGAAACCTTTACCTTTACCTTAGCAGATATTGCTTTTGCTGATCTGATGATGCAAGTGACTGGAAAATCTCTTTTGATTTCTCCCTGCTGGGCTGCTGTCAAGCCCACAGCAACAAGGCCAACATGGTAAGAAGAAGAGAGTTGGTGTTTCCACCCCAGAGAGGGAAGATCACAGATCTGAATTTGATGCTGCTTTCATTTATAGAGGACATATGGGGAGGTTGGGGGCAGACCTTGGAAGGTCCAGGAGAGGGGATTCAAGGAAATTGGGTGGTTTTCATTGGATTTGACTTGACAAGAAGTGCCAGAAAAATCTAGGGGAGAGAAGAATGGGCTGGGCCAGAAGATAGGTCAGAAAGTTTCGAAGAAGCAGCCAATAAGCACATCTTGGCATGTGTGAGTGTTTCTGCCCACCCACCCCTCAGCACATCTAAATTCACAAGCCCCTGCCAACACTAAAAAAAAAACAGAGAAATTGTACAAGGCTGATTTAAGCTTTAAATGATTTGCTTCAAGGCCTTTGCTGTCTCTACTTTGGATACTTCCATGTTTTCCTTTAAGTGAAAGGACTTGCAACACTTATCAGAAGAACCTCTGAGGTGTGTCTCTTTCTTGCTCCTATGCCCTGTATTTCCTGGTCTTTGGCCCAGTTTTGCTATCTGCCAAATGCTCCTGTTGCTCTCTGTATTTTGGTCTTTGGGAATTATGCTAAAACACCAAAGAGGCCAGTGGCCCTCTCTATTGCCATATCTCTGAATGGGCTGGAGCTACACCAACTCTACTCATAAGCACAAGTAGCCCTCAAGCAGGCAAGAAAGAAGGAGAGAGCTGGGGCGGGGGAGGAAGGATTGTCGCCTCATTAGCAAGCATTTTTCTTCCAACTGCTATCTTTGATTTATGCTTATTATATCAATTATGTATTATGAATTTATGTTGCGCTACTGAAATGGTATTTTTATGGGGAACACATAGTATGACGTAACATAAAAAATCTAATCAATTTTACTTTTTTTTACTATTGTAGTCCATTAGTTTAATTTAGATGTTCCAGTGATATCTCTCTTCAAGGACTGCTAAACGCAAATGCTGTGCTGCTTGCTCTCTTGTAGCTGAACATATTTGGTAGGTGAAGGCCTTCCATCAGCTGAAAGATGGCTTTGCTAGGTTTTGGTGCCCCTGGAAATCCTTTGTGCAATAGGTTTTTTTATTACCGTGGTTCTATGTATGTTTTGGCACCATATGAAAGCCTCTTGGCTTTTTTCTGTTGCTGCACTGTCTACGCTGACCTTTTCTTTGACTGACAGAGAGATAAAAGTCACTCTCTCCAGTGGTCACCTTGACCAGGTATCAAGCCTTTTCCAGACCTCCTTAGAAGCAGGAGGCCCCAGCAGCCCCATATCAGGCCTCTAATCTGAGAAGATTATTTTCTAAAATAGCAGAAACGGGTGTCTGATCTGTGTCATTTCATTCTGCTGACAAGCTCTGACAAGTCTTAAATGCTTTGATTTCCAAACAGGTAGGATTTATTGTGTAGGGGAAAATAAATATAGGTAGCCTATATCATCTGCCTTCAGGGTTGAACTCAGATCACTTTGGGGTCTTTTAATGTGTTAAAATGATTATTTAAAGTCACAAAGTATGTTTGGCTGGAAGATACCAAGCACTGCTGTGGAAGGTCACAGGGGTACAGACTGGCAGCCTTCTTGGCTCTCAGGAGAAGCAGTAGCTGCCCTGGCCAGATGGAGGGACTAACCCGCCAGGGAAGCATCTCCTAGGAAGACATTTCCCAGTCTCAGGAGAGCTCTGTTTAAGACACTGTGGCCAAAATAGAGGAGAGCGAAAGCTGTCTACCCCCACCCAAGTGGCAGTAACACCATTTCCAGTGGTCCTTGGTTGGGTGCCCTGGCCCATCCACAGCACTGGCTGGGATCAGTTCCACAACTACAGAGTGAGCAGCTTAGCCAAGAAATGCAAGGGTGGCACAGGGAGACCTCATGGGGAAGAAATATATTACCAGAAATGGGAATCTTTTCTCAGGCTGGGAAAAAGTTCCTGAATGTGACAGATTAGACACATCCCTAACCCTGGAAACAAAAGGAGTAACAAACTTCCCTGTAAAGTCAGTAGGTCAGTTAACAAGCCCCCCCCCCCCCGCTTTACGTGATCTGATCATCGAGGAGGGGGCAGACCTGGAGTTTATCACTGAGATCTGGCTGAGCCCTGAAGAGGGGGTGCCCCTTTTGGAAATGTGCCCAGCCGGGTTCACAGTATGGCACCAGCCAAGACCCCAGGGGAGGAGGGGTGGCTGTTGTCATCTGGGAATCTCTAGTGGCCTTCAGGGGTGCTGCTCCACAAGTGGCCGGTTGTGAGACCATTTTTCAAGCTGGGATCCCAAGAACAGTTGGGGGTGTTGCTGCTGTACCAGCCTCCGTGCTGTGTGGCAACCTCCCTGCCTGAGCTGCTTAAGGCCATCTCGGGGATGGCAGTGGAGTTCCCCAGGCTGATGGTTCTGGGGTACTTCAATTTGCTGTCCCTGGGGCATGCCTTGGAGGCAGCTTGGGAGTTCATGGCCACCATGGCGGCCATAGGCCTATCCCAGATTATTTGGGACCCGACTCAAGACAGTGGCCTCACAACAGACTTGGTTTTCTTGTCAGAGCAGTGGCAATGTGATCTGAGGAGAGAGTTAGATCTGTCCCTGTTGTCATGGTCAGATCACACCCTGGTGGCCTTGAGATTCTCCTATGCCACCAACCTCCTCAAGGAGGCGGGACCCATTCAATTGGTCTGCCCCTGGCGACTGATGGACCCAGCAGGGTTTCAGAGGGAGCTGGGGGTTATACTCAAGAATCTGCTGCACGGTCCAGCGGAGGCCCTGGCTGAGGCCTGGAATAGGGAAGTGGCCGGGGCCTTGGACAGGATCGTGCCTGTGCGACCTCTCTTGTCCCATCGAACCTGACACTCCCCATGGTTTACAGAGGAGCTGAGGGTCCTGAAGAGGGTTAAGAGATGCCTAGAGTGCCACTGGAGGAAGACAAAGACTGAATTCGACTGAACACAGGTTAGAGCCACTGTCAAGGCCTACCTTGTGGCAGTAAAAGTGGAGAAACATCAGCATTCCTCCACTCTTACTGCATCCACAGAATGCTGCCCAATGGCCCTGTTTAAGATTACTCAATCTCTTTTAGGGGAAGAAACCCACCTACAGGGCCAAGCTGAGGAGTTTTCTGGGCATCTGGAGGATAAAATCACTCAGATTCATTCCAAGTTGGATGCCAAGTGTGTTGCAGGTCTGAGGAGATGCCTGGGGAATGTCCTTATCCTATTATCTGGGAACGGTTTGATCCTGTTGGGCCTGAGGAATTGGACAGGTTTCTTGTGTCTGTAAATGCCACAACTTGCCAATTAGATCCATGCCCCTCCTGGCTGGTGAAGGCAGGGGAGGTGACATGTGGTTGGGTCCAGGCAATGGTGAACTCATCCTTAAGAGAGGGAGTGTTTCCGGATGCCTTTAAGGAGGCATTGGTGCACCTCCTCCTCAAGAAACCATCACTGGACCCTACTATTCTGGACAATTTTCGGCCAGTCTCCCACCTCCCCTTTTTAGGGAAGGCAGTTGAGAAAGTGGTGGTGTTGCAGCTCCAGAGGATCCTGGATGAAATGGATTATCTGGACCTCATTCAGTCAGGTTTCAGGCCCAGATATGGGATAGAAACAGCTTTGGTTGCACTTATGGATGATCTCTGGCAGGAGCAGGATGGAGGCAGTGCATCCATCCTGGCTCTCCTTGATCTCTCAGCGGCCTTCGATACCATCGACCATGGTATCCTTTTGAGGTGGTTCAGGGAATTGGGGGTGGGCGGTGTAGTTTTATGCTGGTTCACCTCCTTCCTCCAGGGCTGGTCCCAGTCGGTGTTGATAGGGAGCGAGATCTCCAGCCCATGGCCCCTACTCTGTGGAGTGCCACAGGGTTTGGTACTCTCTCCGCTCCTTTTCAACATCTACATGAAACTGCTGAGTGAGATCATCCATCACCACAGGGTGAGGTATCGTCAGTATACTCACTCAACTATACATCTCCATCCCAGGTGAGGTAAGTGATACTGTGACCACCCTTTCTTGGTGCCTGGGGGCTATGGGGGTCTGGATGGAGAACAACAGGTTTTGGCTGAACCCTGGTAAGATGGAGTGGCTGTGGGTTGGGGGCTCCTGAGTATCTGGGAATTTGCCATCTTTGGTTCTGGATGGGGTTGCACTGCCCCAGACAGATCCATTGCAGAACCTGGGGGTTCTCCTGGACTCATGACTCCTGCTCCCCTGGCAGTCGTGGCCAGGGGAGCCTTTGCACAACTCCGTGTTGTTCACCAGCTATGCCCTTTCCTGTATTGGGAGTCCCTCCGAATGGTCACTCATGCTCTGGTCATCTCCCACATAGACTACTGCAATGCACTCTATGTGGGGCTACCCTTGAAGAGTATCCAGAAGCTACAGCTGGTGCAAAATGCAGACATGAGGGCAATCTTAGGAGCCCCTAGAAGGGCACATATAACACCAGTGCTGTGCAAGCTGCATTGGGTGCTGGTTTGCTTCTGGGTCCAATTCAAGGTGTTGGTTATCACCTATAAAGCCCTATATGGCATGGGGCCAGGTTACCTGAAGAACCACCTCACCCCCATTGCATTGACCTGTCCCACCCAGTCAGGCAGAGAAGGCATGTTACAGACCCTGTCTATGAGGGTTGGCAGAGTCCAGGAGGAGGGCCTTCTCTGCCATGGCACCCACCCTCTGGAACAAGGTACCCCCTGGCATAAGACAGGTCCCCACTCTCCCAGCCTTTCGAAAAGGAGTAAAAACTTGGCTATCCCACCTGGCCTGGGATGGGAGGGGCGACAGCTCTTCATGGGGGTGGTTGGCCCTGTGAGGGTTCCAGGAAAAGAGCTGATTGCCCATTTTGAATTCTATATTCTATATTCTATATTTATATTGTATTTATATGTTTTTATATTATTTTTATTCTTTGTAAGCCACCTAGAGTCGTTGTGTATGAGATGGGCAGCCGAGAAATTTAATAAATAAATAAATAAATAAAGTCCCCCTTCTTGTTCTTAAATGGAACTTGACATAAGCCAAGCAATGCTGCATTTTCAAAACAAGTTATTTAAGCCGGATACTTGTATCTGCATAATTAGCACATGATGCTACACTGTATCAGTTTTGGTTCTCTTACAGTGTTGAATGAGATTCAGATTCTCTCCTATAGTAAATCCTCCCTTAGATGTATTTAATTCTAATACTTTATTTATTAGACTTATTTATTACAATTATCTGCACACACCTAATCAAATGGCTCTAGCAAATTACAGTTTACATACACGGAACAGCCATAAAATCACCTGGCACTGTCTTCCATTTAGAAACTCTCTCCCTATGGAAGAGGATGGCTTTAATCTGTTTCCTAATGGGTGTGAGAAAGTTACCTGCCCTCTGATCTCCTGAGGAGTGGATACCCGCAGCATCTCCTTCTGAGCTGAGTTGTACAGGGTAAGCAGATTCCCCCTGGGGAATACAATCCCATGGAAGGCTTTCGAGGGAAGAACCGGTGCCTTGAACTGGGCCAGAAGCATATGGGCAACACCACCACTGTGTGAGCTGCACTGGCTACCAGTTGCTTTTTGGGTGCAATTCAAGGTGCTGGTTATCACCTTTAAAGGCCTACATGTCACAGGGCCAGGTTAATTGTGGGACTGCCTCTCCCTGAGGGTATCTGCCCATTCTACTAGGTTAGGTAGGGTGGGCGTGCTCCATGTCCCCTCCCTTAAATGTTGCCATCTGATGAGACCTTGGAAGCACGCCTTCTTGGTGGCAACCCCAGCCCTTTGGAATAGCCTCCCACCTGAGACCCGAGGGATTCCTATCCTTTTAGCCTTCTGGAAAGCTGTGAAGACCTGGCTCTTCCCCAAGCATTGGCCTAGAAATGGGGGTTGAGCTGCAAGGATGTTTAGTCTGGTGCCTGGGAGGAAGGATATTTTTGTTTTTAACCAAGTTTTTATGTTTTGTTGTGAGCTGCCTAGAGTCATTGTATGACATAGGTGGCCATGTAAATCCTGTAAATAAAAAATATATTATTTACTAAATAATAAATAAAATTTCAACGACATCTCCTGCCTGGTCTGGTTGTTGTTTATTCATTCAGTCACGTCTCATTCTAACACAGAGCATGGCGCTGAGCAGTCCAGCACCAAGGACAGGTCAAAGGGCATGGTGTCGAGTTGGTTGATTCGGCTGGAAAAGACCTGGATACTGTAAGACAGCGGGAGGGGCTGTCAAACTGAGGATACCCAATGGGCGGGTGGGGGGAAACTTGACAATTTTAAACTGTTGGCTGAGCGGGTTTTCTTCACTCAAATCTTTAAAGTGTAATGGATTGCTAGCTTTAATAAAGAACCCTCATATCCTTATTGGCTTGTGTTGGGAGTTACTACTTTAACAGCTAAAGGATCACGATTATCACAGAAGCTTTTGCCAGCAACCAAGTTGTCCATTGAGATATTTTCATAGCATTTTCTTTTTCTCAGTAACTTGTAAAGAAAATCATTTTCTCTTCTCTGGCTGTGATAACACAGCATGCCTACATACCTAGTGACAAGTTGGTTACATACCTAGTGACAGAATTAATGCAGCATGCTAAGTTTGGTTACTTACACATTTTTGATGACTTAGTGTGTTGTATAAACCCAGCCATTTGGCTAGTGTTCCACAAATTCCATGAAGTCAGAAAATGAGTTAATTTAGGCAATGGAATTAGCTTGTATGAACACAGCCTCTCTGCCTTTTTTAAAAATCTCATACAGTATTTAGATTTAGTGTGTAATTCCATGTCATGTTAATCAAGACATTTTTTTTCCTTTGTAAAAGTTCATTGTTTTCCAAACTTTCTTGGGAAGGTTTTTGTATGTGAGCATGCAAATAAACTTCTTAACCTGAATGTGTTAGCTAATTAGTCCTCATTGTGTGTGTTCGTTGAGCAAGTGTTTCTGACCTAATTTTATTCCTCATCATGTATGAGATTTTCAATGCAGCTTGAATTAATTTTCTCCAGTTAGTAAGTCAAAAAACCATTTTTCTCAAATAAGAAAGCCAACAATATGCACAGTTTTAGTAAAAGCTTCTTTGGGATGGCTCCTTACCCTACATGTATATTCATTCATGTTTCAGGCACATAGGACAGAGGCCTCTGGCACGGAGGTAAGTGAGCACAATACGTAAGCCTATGAAATGCATTTCCTCTTTATGTGAACATTAGGTCCAAATGCCTTAATTTACAATTTTCCTGGGATTTGTTGCATGAGAAGATGTATACTGTAAATGCTTAACTTTTTTCTTAAGAAAAGTATTTTGGAAGGCCTCAGTAAATAAATCTTAGGCAAGGATGTATTTTGGTTGATTAAACGTGATTGACTAAATCTATTCTGTACTTGGGGTATACAAGAAGTGAATCCCAAATTAGCCAAGCCCACATCAGCTGAATCCAGCACATTGTGCAAAGCCAGCTTCTGTGTTTTAGATAAGCTGCTGTTGCGACAAGCAGTAAAGGCATACTGTTCATCAGATGGTGTGTGAAATCTGAAGTTTTTCAACTTGTCATAAAATGGGTAAATGCTGCCCTTTTATCAGAGTTTTCATTGGTCAAAATGTTAAATTCAGTAATATAAATTCCTGTTGAAAGCTTGGGGATTTAGACCCTAGATATTCTTGAATGGTGGCCAACTCAGTAGGTTGAAGTAACCACCCAACAGCAGTCTTGAGGATTTGCAAAGAATGCCTGGTGTTGTGAGGAATGTGGGGTCAGATATCTCAATAGCAATAATCCTTGCTATAAGCCATTTAGGTTTTAGGAAGGAAATTTTATTAAGATACAGTCCCTTGCCATTCAAAGACACAAGTGAATGAGATTCCCTGGGTCCCTCCCTTAAACTCATCACTTCTTCCCACCTTTCTTTTGAAACTGAATCCTTGAAACTGCTTTCGGTTTTACAACTCAGTTCCCAGGCTGCATACCTCGGGTTGGTGTTAATTGGAGATACGGCGATCACCCAAACAGTTCAGTCCCATCTCTGCTGTGACTGCTAGCGATGTCTCTGTTTCCAAGCAGCAATCAATCCACGCCCCTCCTTCCTGCACATTTCATGACAGAGGAGAAGAACCAGAAACATTTTATGCTTTCTGGGACAAGCCTCTGACAGGCATGAAGCAAAAAAGAGAGTACAGCCTTCCTGCAGACATCACCTTGTCCTTGTGTAGCTGTTGGTCTGAGCACCACGGCTGCTTCTGCAGAGTGCTGGGACTGCTTCTTTTGGCTGCCCCAACAATACATTGTCCTCTGGCTTCCTTTCTGAGTGGTTCAAAGCAATCGAAGGTAAAGCTGAGGACTGCCAAAAGGCAGGAGATAGTACCATCAATCTTAATGCTGGATTCTTTCTCTTTCCAAGGATGTTACAACTGAAAGAGGATCTTAATTAACATATGAAGAGCTGAAGCAAATCCTTATCCATGGCCCCTGATGTATGAAAAAGGCCAATAATAAATATATACATAAAACATAACATAACACCAGTGCAAAGTGGCTGCAGGACCTGAGAGCAGACCACAGCAATCTCCCAGAACAGGAACCAATCACCATCACAGTAGCAGACATCTAACAGCGGGTCAAGAACATGAAGAGCTGGACAGCACCTGGCCCAGACATGATCCACATCTACTGGCTAAAGAAATTAACAGCAGTGCATGAATGCCTAGCAGCACAGATGAACCAGCTGCTAGCAGCAGGCTCCCACCCAGACTGACTAACACAAGGTAGGACAGTGCTGATCATGAAAGACCCCCACAAGGGAACAACACCGTCCAACTACTGGCCAATGACCTGCCTCCGCACAACATAGAAAGTCCTATCAGGCATCATAGCTGCCAAGCTGCAGGACCATATGTGAACGCCTGGCACTATACAAAGTCAACAGGACACTCAGGACCTTCCTCAAGAACTCAATGGGACTGTGGAAGACAACACTGGAAGTCAACTCAAGACAGCTCACGCAAGTGGCCATCAAGTGCAGCATATACCAAGGTGATGCACTGTCCCCTCTGCTGTTCTGTGTAGGCTTGAACCCCCTCAGCCAGATTATCACAAGGACTGGATACAGATACAAGTTCAAGAGTGGAATTACCATCAGCCACCTCCTCTACATGGATGACATCAAGCTATATGCTAAGAGTGAATGAGGCATTGACCCACTGATCCACCTGACAATGATCTACAGTGAGGATATTGGGATGTCATTTAGAGTAGAGAAGTGTGGCTGGATGGTAGTAAAGAGAGGGAAGGTAGTTAAGACTGATGGGGTAGAACTACCAGTAGGCCACATAGCAAACATACAGAACAGCAACAAGTACTTTGGTATCCCACAGTCACATGGGAACCATGAGGAGGAGGCAAGGAAGACAGCAACATCCAAGTACCACCAAAGGATAAGACAGGTCCTGAAGAGCCAGCTCAGTGGGAAGAACAAGACCCATGCCATCAACACATACGCCCTGCCAGTCATCAGATACCCTGCCGGTATAGTGAGCTGGCCAAAGGAGGACATGGAGGCTGCCGATGTGAAGACCCGGAAGCTCCTCACAACGTACGGAGGCTTCCACCCCAAGTCCAACAATCAGAGACTGTACACATGGCAGAAAGAGGGAGGGCGGGGTCTGGTGAGTGTCAAAGCCACTGTCCTGGATGAGACCCAGAGCATCCAGCAGTACATCAGTAAGATGGCACCTAAAGATGAGCTGCTGAGAGAATGCCTGAGGCAAGAGCAGACATGGAAGGAGGATCAAGCAGAGGAAGTGCCATGGCAAGGCACCCTGTAGGGGATGTACCATTGATGGATAGCTGAGATGGCTGACCTTGGGAAATCCTCCCAGTGGCTGGAAAGGGCTGGACTAAAAGACAGCACTGTGGCACTGATCATAGCAGCACAAGAACAGGCACTAAGCACCAGATCCACTGAAGCAGGGGTCTACCACACTAGACAGGACCCGAGGGGCAGACTGTGCAGAGAGGCCTCAGAGACAGTCCAACACATAGCTGCATGGTGTAAGATGCAGGCAGGAACAGCATACACTGAATGGCACAACCCAGTAGCTGGCACTGTGTACAGGAACATCCGCACAGTGTATGGGCTAGACCCTTCCAAGTCCAGATGGGAGATTCCACAGAAAGTCATGGAGAATGACAGGGCTAAGCTCCTGTGGGACTTCCAGATCCAGATGGACAGGCAGGTACTGGCCACTCAACCAGACATCGTGGTAGTAGACAAGGACCAGAAGACAGCGGTGGTGATAGATGTAGTGGTGCCAAGTGACAGCAACATCAGGAAGGAGTATGAGAAGCTGGACAAACCAAGAACCAGGGCCTGAATGAGGAACTAGAGAGGATGTGGAAAGTGAAGGCCAAAATGGTCCCAGTGGCGGTGGGAGCGCTTGGGGCTGTGACTCCTAAGCTGGGAGAGTGGCTCCAACAGATCCCAGGAGCAACATCAGAGCTCTCTGTCCAGAACACAGAACCCTCAAACTCCTAGGCCTCTGGTAGAGGGCCCAAGGCTGAGGAAGACACACACCACCAATAGGGGTGAGAAGGGGATTTTTTTAAAGGTAAATTTATCTCCAAAAATGAATGTAGGGATTTCCTTGATGTTTTGTGTCATTATTAGCATTTAAAAGGAAAAAAATGAAAGGGTCTTTGGAGTTTGAAAGCCTCTCTTTATTTGAAAATGGCAGAGAAGTTGGGTTCAGGCCAAGTAATTAGGCACCAAATTTGAAATGAAATGTCTCTGTTGAAATGAGAATTTAAATGAATTAGCTGTATCTCTCACTGGCTTTGAAAGAGCTGCTTAATTTTAAAAAGCTAGGTATAATCTGAGTTTGGCATGTACAACTTAATTATAGGCAGTCTTGACAACAAACACAAAGGCATTCCCGTCTGGGTTGGCCTGTTCAACTTCTGAGCTCTGTTAATTATTTCACAAGTATTGAAATTGCTTTCTAATTAATTTTCTATGTTCAACCCATTTGTAGGTCTGAGGAAATGAGGTTAGTTGGCCTGATCCTTTTCAATGAGTTATGGAAGTTCAAGTTTAAACTGCTTAGCTGGTAAGGTTCTGCAAGGATTTATTGCTGTTGACAACCTCCTTTCTGATACCCTTTTCAAACAGGAAACAGCTGACCTGAACATTTGTTGCCTTCTTGGCCTGAAGAGGGAGCAAAACGTTTGCACAGAATTAATTGCAACAATGACCTTGGAAAGGGAGACAAACTTTTGAATTCTTTAAAAGAAGTCTTCTTCTTTTTTTTCTTAATTAGTCAACCCTTTTCTTTAACGGAGATAATGTTTAAAACTAAAGCTGCTTTTTTTTTTTAAAAAAAAAAAGAAGCATTTGTTTTCCCTGTCATAAAATAAATTCCAAGGTTTGCATCTCTCAAAGATGCTGGGCTTTTCAGCTTTTTGGGGACTGATGGTGATTACCAACTCAGGTGTGTGTGTCTGTCTGCTCACACATGCCTGGCCTCTCCCACCCCATGTCTTTGGCTCTCTATAATGAACAGCAACATTTGAAGGAGAGTTTCTACCAATATTCTCTTAATTGTGAGGTTAACTCTTTTTCTAAAACCTCCTCTGCTAGATGTGAAATACAGAAAGCAAAATGAGGGATCTGCAGGATGTAGAACGTGGCTGACATGTTTATTCTCCACATCCTTCACCCATCCAGACCTCAAATTCTGCCCAGTGCATGAATTAGAATTGTGTATGTCATACAGGCATTGACAGTCATTTGCATTTGGAAATGTTAATGCAAAGACAAGCCCTTATAGATATTTTATGACTCTTTTGACCTGCAGTGATGAGAAGAGAAGAGAAGAGAAGGTCTCCATGGAGTAGGAACATCAGCTAATAGAAAGGGGCTACTCAGAAGCTATGGGAATCTTGGTCCTGAGAGAAAGCAGTTTGGATGATGTTCTCTGGCTCATTTTCCCAGCTGTAAAACAGAAAGGAGAAAGGCCCATTTACTATGAGTTCAATATTTTAAGTTCAAATGGTACAAAAGAACAGGGCTAGGTGGAACTTTCATTCCGCAAACCTTGAATCAAGCACCCCATTGAAGCAAGATGCCAAATAGAGGCAGAACTTTACCTCAAGGCACCAGCTTCATTCTGGGCATGAAAACAACCTTAGTAGACTGAAGCAGGCAACAGAATGGAGCTGGTGCCCTTTCATACTCTCCTTCAAGGCCTTGAGCAGGAGCAATTCCATTTTCCAAGTTAAGGCCTCCTCCCTGATGGGATTACTGCAACAGCCCGGATGGAACAAAGTCCCTTTGTACCAGCAGTCCCAAGAACTGGGGAGCTCAAGATGATCAGAAGAAAAAGATATTGACAGGGTATGTTTTAGTTGGTAAAAAAAAAGGCACAAATACTTCCAGACAATGTGCAAATGAGTAAAACGTCAATAGGAAGGGTATGGAGATTGGTTCTCCCGGCTGAGGAAACAGGTAGGAGGGAGCTGCTTTGTCATTCACAACGTGGAACTTGAATGTTGTTCTGAAGCCATGTGCCTGACTGAGTTGGGGAACTGATCCTCATGAAGATTTGCAGATGTCCCTCTCTTTCTGAGTATAATTAATGTAACTCCAATGTAAATGACACTTAAGTTCTCTTTCAGAACTTCACATTCATGAATTTATTACATGGTGGATGCGAAGGCTGGAGGGGAGGAAGCAGACATCTTTTTTGGAAAAAAGGGTCCAGCATACTTGGAAAGTCTGGTGGAGGAAGGGGCAGATTTCTGTGATTTCATCCCTTGACTTTCCATAAAAAGTGCAGTCCTTTAGAAAGAGGAGGTAAGGAACCTTAGGCATCAACCTCTCTGGAGATTTATCTGAATCCATGAGGATTGTGCATGGTGGCAGGGTGTGTGTGTGTGTGTGTGTGGTCTGGTATTCTTTTATAGAGAATAGACTATCTTACGTTAAGTGGACATCAAGTGTAACTCCAAGGTCACTTCAATTAATTCTCCTCATTTCTCCCAGACTGACTTTAAAAAAGTTTCTTCCAAATCAATTCTTGATTGAAAAATTCTGTTTTAATTTCATACAGCAATAAAAATGGTCCTTTAAAAAAAATCTAAATAATTTAAATAAACTATTTCCCATTTGGAATGTTCCTATCATAAGATGATGAATAAAGCAGATTATTTTGGATTGATTTAGAGATCTTTCTCCACTTGGGCCCAGCTCTCAAGTCTTATTTTGGAAATCTGAATGAAAGTCAACAAATAACTATAACTTTTTCCTCTTTGGCCTAAATGAATGAACATTTCCAAAATATCTCCTTTTGAGGAGGCCAAATCTCCTAAACTTCAAATATTATTTCTTGGTGGTACTGAATGAAATTTACAAATTTAAATCAATGGGTGGGTGCATGCAGGAATCTAACCTGTCAGTTTTCATACTCCTAGTCTGGGAGAATGCACAAGAGAAACACCCATGTTTGGAGGGATTGCAGAAAAGAAAAACAAAAGGAATGACTCTCTCTCCTCTGAGTCAGAGGCAGCCCTGGTCAGGGGAACAATATTTCAGAAAAACAGCAGCAGTTTTCTGACTTGGAGGGGGGAGAATATTTGTTTCTCCATCCCTCCTCTGTGAGGCAAGGACTTAACAATTGTATGAAAATTGCTTACATCAAAGAAACATCTCTATATGAGAAACTTGAAAAAAAAATGGAAGGCTCAGGTGTTAGGATAAATGAAAAATGGCTTCTGGCTTTTGTTTTGTTTCCAGTTTTTTAAAAAAAATCAAAATCACAAAATGCAATAAAAGATGGCAAATGTTATATGTGAAATGAAGAATGACAGAAGCACAAAGACTTAAACATCCAGCATTTTCCAAGAAAGATTCAGTGCTACATCTTCTTATATCCACAGAATCCAACCAAACACCTTTACCTTTCCCTGCTCCCAGGAATGAGAACCAGGAAAGAGCAGCTGGACTCTGGACCCGTTCTCCAGTGGGTTCATCTGACCATCCTCCGGGGCATGGTGTCTGGAGAGGCCACTGAGCCCACTCGCTGGGATCCCTGCTCTGAATCCCTTGCTAACAATCCTAACCCAGGCAAGCTGCCCTGGTTCAAGCAAGTCTCTTCAAGTGCCAAGTGTGGCAGTTTCTGCAGGGCCCAGGCTCCACTACAGGCTAGTCTAGCAGCAGCAACAATGTAGTCTGGCTCCAGCAGCAATGGCCACATATACAGGATGTGTGCACACTCAGCTCATGTGGCAAGGACTGGAGAGGACACCAGCTTGGGCTTCAGGAGTCTAACAGGGGAAGCTGGCTTCTGGATGGGGTCCAGATGAAAATCAACATCTATCTGGGTGGGTTGGCAATAAATAGTTTCCATACTACTGATACTGCATTCAGTTTCTCATATTCTGCAGAAGGAAGGGGTTTGATGAAGCAGTCCAGGAAAGGGAACCCAGTTCTGTTTCACCAGATCCCCAGTGATCCCCAGTGACTGAACTCTTTTTCAAGCATCAGACAAATGTGTAAAGTCCCAAGAAGCTAAAACCCTTCCTGCCCAGAGGGACTCTTGGTTCAAAGGCAGACAGAGGGAGAGATGCAGAACTGTCCCTTGCTGTGAATGACCAGGTCAAAGGCTTGTTGGGTTGAAGGTATGCAGAGAATAAAATAGCAAAGGAATATGAAGTTGACACCCAAAGCCACTTGCTTTATTCTTTGCATTAGGAAAGAGAATGCAGGTGCTCAATTATCACATAGCTTTAATTATTTAAATAATATTAACAGTGTTTCACTCAGTATAGATAGCAGTTCTGGCAAGAATATTTTCCTGTACTTGCTACCTCTGAAGATTCTCAAAGCTGAATTTGGACTCCTGCAGATGCTGAGAAGACAGAAGGGGAACTGAACTGCTGATCTGATTCAGGCCTCTGCCCTGAGGCCTCCATTCTGGCTCCTCAGTATCTGGAGGCTGTTCCTTGGCTGGAGCTTAGGAGAGGATGCCTCACGGCACAGCAGAGGCTTTCTCAGCCCATGGAGTCCTCATTCAATTTTTAGACAGAAATCTTGATCTGGGCTTACAGGAAGATTGATCCCAGGTTTGGGGGGTTTATTCCTTTAGGGTTTGACAGACAAAGGAGGAGAAAACCAGCCAGCCAACCAACCAGCCAAATAAACAATGTTTAGCCTGCCATGTTTTGTGCAGTGCACTGAAGAAACCATCTCTGTACAGGTCCTGACATATTGGCAGGTGCAGTCCAGAGCCTCCCCTGCCTCTCCTCTCTTCCCAAGCAGCTATTTTCCCAGGAGATAAAATGCCTGTTTTGCTATCCTACTGCCCCTGTTTACAAAGACTGTCAAAGATCTAATGGCTGCATTCATGTAACATGCTAAGCCTGGTTGATTTGATTTTGTGACTTGGTGTATTCTGTGAACCTAAAAAATGAATTAACTCAGTCAAAAGTTAACTCAGTCCCCCCCCCCTCCTGCTCCTCCTATCAGGACCAATCAACCCGTGCTAATTTGGGGGAATGACAATATGAACTGCAAAAGCAACATAGCCATGACAGTGCAGAACCGGACATGGTTTCCAGCTGCTGAAAGATGAGAACTTCTGTGACCTGATGTTCAATCAGAAAGCGAAAGTTGCATCTTGTTAGCCCTGTAATTTTGCATGCAATATTTATTTAACAATCAAAAGTGTTATTGTTACATTTTGAAAAACACATCATTAACTTCCTTATTTGTGCCATTACTGCAGCCCCTCATGCAGGTGAACCAGCTCAGCTCAGCACAGTCTCCAGCCCCAACTGCCTTCCCCCAGAGAGAGAGAGAGGGGGAGAGAGAGAGATTTCGCTCAGCCCTGATTATAAACCAGAGCTGGCAAAACAGAGTGATTTAATGAAGTTTTGATACAGCTCATCAAATACTGAAATGAGAAGTTGCAATATTAATTTGGGAACTCATTATCATTTCAATTCTACTCATTCTAAACTGCATTAATAATGGGGCAGTTCATGGCATTTCTGAAGGATGATGTATCATTCAAAGGGCAAAAATATATTTCACAATTACATTTCATTTGACACCAAAACATCAGGCATATTGTCCATATAACCGTGTAATCTGTCCCTTCCTCCGTGAGTCTCTTCCCATCCTGAGGTGGGCGCAGAGCACGGGGAAGGCAAAGCTGCCCCTCCCAGATGGAAACACAGTCCCTGGTCCAGGAAACCAAGCCTCACCTTTCTCAGTCGGCTCCTCACCTCAGCGGACCAAAGCTGAGACCCGCCGTCGGGATTTCCAATCATGGGCAACTTCTCAGAGAAGAGGATGGCTCGGTGCCATATTGGACTGGCTAGGAGACTCAGCTGTGCTGGAGAGCAGCTCAGGGCCCACAAGCGCTGTCGGCAACCTACGGAAGCGAGGATGGAAAGAACTGTCCGGATGAGCTACAGCAGCAGAAGACAGCGAGATGGGCCTCTGGATGTGACCCATGCTGGAATGCAGGAACCGTTTGTGGATCAGCCTCAGCACTTCGCGGAAAGATGACTAAGCCTTCCACATAAATGGATTTCTAAGGCCACGTGATTTACTCAGACTGGAAGCTCTCTGGAACATTCAAAACTCACTCACTCACTTGCTTACTTAGATTTAGAAACTGCCTGATGCCCAATGACTCTGGGAGGCTTACAGTTAAAATAGAAAGAACCAAAAAACCAAAGAAGAAAGAAGCATGCATGTGTGGGAAACCTACAATATAACAAAAACAACCAAGAAGGTCTCAACATGCTCGTGTGTTGGCCCATCAGTTTTACCGAACTTCGTATCTGGAAAGTTGTGCATTAAATTCCTTCCTTTGACTGCTCATTTTCTGGGCCCAAATTATATCCTGTTTGTTGAGAAATAAGAACATGTGAACAGAAAAATCCCAATAAACACAAGATGTTTTCTCCTGGAGATCCCCATGGAGCCCTAAGTAAAGGTGACCATTGTGATGCAAGTAAACCCTGCCTCGCCACTACCAATCATATTTGACTACGCTGTGCAAAAATAGATGGGCAAGCTGGAACTCTTCTGGTGCCACTGAATGCCAGTTCCAGCCAGCAAAGCCAATAGCAAGGAATGAGGGAAGCTGAGGGAAGCCCAAGGGCCCTGGGAGGCTCACGTCTTTCTGCTGTTCATGTTACACCGGGCCTTCTAAGGGTGCATGGGAGAGAGACTTCTAGGAAGCTCAAAAGCCCCAGTACAATACCAGCTCTGCCAAAGAGTGGTGTTAAAATAATTCTTCTGGCATTTTGACCCTGCAAATTTGGCCAACAGGCTCCTTCTCAGGGCTCTTTTGTACAGCATGGAAAAGGCTGTCTCAACTTTCCTGGGTGTCCTCAGTTCACATGTGGCCAAATATGCATCTTCCACATTCAGACTGCCCACCCCACTGCCACCATCCTTGTTTCCCAATATGCCAGACTGTAATTCCAACAGCCCCCATCCTGTTGGGTAGGCTCTACGTGCCCATAACAGAAAGGATGTAGCCGTGCACTGAAGAAACTGTCTCTGTTTCAGGGAGGACTTACCTTGGTGGCTTATCTGCTCCTGCCCTTCTGGCTCAGCTGTGGAGCTGCTGCCGAGTATCTGCCCTAGCATGGAGGGAATTCTGTGCTTGCCTGGACTCCAGCCTCCCAGGAAACAGGCCAGTGCTGAGAATACCACCCACACAGGGCACAGCAGGTTAACCTCACACGGCCAGGAATTCTCTGCTCCCCAACCCTTTTTCTGCACCTCCGAAAATTGCAGTTGCTGGAAATAGATGGTGCAGCTTCCTCCCATTTTATTTATTTGTCTAATTTATGTAGCCACCCGTCTCACTTTTACAAGTGACTCTGGGTGGCTTACAACAAGTATTTTTGCAGTGGAAATGCAGTAAAACAGGGTGCAAGAACTGAAATACCTTTCACTAGCTTTAAAAAGAGAAAATCCACTCCCCTTCTCAATTTTCTCAGCCCCATTTTCCATGGGTGCCTCTCTTCTGTGTGTGAGGAAGGCTTCTTCAAGGTCTGGAAGGTGGAGGGCTTGGTTTGGTGTGTCCCTTTCCCTTCTGGGATTCTCAAAATGCACCAACAGAAGATGTGGCTGATGCAGGAGCTCCCTTTTGCAAAAGGTCATGCCTGCCATCAGCTGAGCCCCATCACACAGAAATTAGAGGCCACGGTGAGGCTTAGCAGAAGAGAGAGCAACAACTCGAGCTGAGCAGAGGACGTGTGCTGCTCGCCCTAAAGTGGCAGCAGAGGCAGAGCGGGGCAGAGAGGAAGCCTTCCTTCCTCTTCCTTTCTCAGGGACTGTGGCATCTTCCAAAGAAGGATTCAGAAAAAAGTGTCTCCATCTCCATATTAACTCACCTGGGGCAGTGAAACCCCCTGGCTGGCAGGCAGAGGATTCCAGCTGCCCCCTTCCCAAAGTGCTCGAGGAGGAGGCTACTCTGGGAAGACTGGTGTCCCTTCATCAGAGGGTGGCCGAGCAAATGCCAGGCAGCGACAAATGGCACCCAGGCAACGTGACAGCTCCCTTTCCGTGGTCCAGGGCTGGGCAGCCCCAGCTCCTCTGCCATATAATACCCCATGGTGCCAAAGCTGCATCCATGCCGCTTGCGTCCTACTGGATGTTATTTCCAATTCCACTCGTCTCATTTTATTTATTTTATTTTATTTTTATTTCCAACTCCATTAAGTAGCACAGCTGTTCAAGCCGCTAAGTTGATATTGCTAATGAACACGCGTGGCAAAGGCTGGTTTGGGGACCTAATTGTCTTTGGAGTGAGCAAAACAGAATGCAGAAGCAGTCTGATTGTTTTGCAAGAGATGAAAAACTGGCATAAATTGTGGGAATTGGATTTGGGTTTGGTTTTTTTTTTGAAGTGGAAGATATGTACAGTTAAATGGTAACACTTTTTTCCCCCAATTAAGTAAAAAGGAGGTATGAAACCACATGCTGAATAGTGTCATTTTAGCACACTTTTCAGGGATTGTGATCAGGAATGGAGACCCGACAGCACCAGCCAAAGCAGAATGCAGCACCTTCTGCAGAGTGCAAAGCAGCCCAGGGCGCCCAAGAGCCAGGGAATCATCTCTACCCAAGATCTCCAAGAGTTCCCAGCAATTTAAAGTGAAAAAAACTGGCAGTGGGTAAAACAATTAAATATATTCCTGGGGTATAATTGTATGGTGATTTTCACCAAATTAAAATGTATATGGAATCAATGTTTGGGTTTTTGTCCCTGGTGCTCCTGGAGAATTCTGCTCCTCTGACTTAGAACTGGGTGAGGGGACAAGCCAGGAGTCCTGCCTGGACTTCAGAAGTCAAGGTGCAGGCATGATAATGCAATCGAAGAAGGCAAGCCCCACATCGAGAGCCCCATCTGGATTCTGCCCCAACAAGGGTGGCCTTGGAGCATGGGCAGGTCCTGCTCAGCCTTCCCTTCGTCCAGCCGGGGATCCCTCTGACAAACCCTGGGGGTTCCCTCCCAAGGACATCTGGGCCGATGGCCGGCAGAGCGATTTGTCTCCTGCTCAATTGGTTTTTTTGGGGGGGGGGGAGAAGCAGACAGAACAAGAGTCCTGCAGGCATAAAAGGTTCTGCATTTATTGTAGGGATGATAGATAAAGAGAGTTTAAAACCTTGCTGCTACCACCCCCAAACCCAAACCCCTCTCATCAGTTCTATTATCAGTCCAGATGTAAGTGTATAAGCTGATTATATTCTGTTTCCCTTTTTGTCAGAGAACTAGTAATTTATAAACAATTAAATTTTTATTCAGTAATAATCTTGTATGAATAGATAATATAAGACATAAGGTCTTTCTATTTAGAGGTACAGAACTCTGCGTTATCTACAGACAGAACATTTACTGTGTCACATAGACCATGTTTTCCTTCTCTTTTTCATATCTCCTGATGGTTTCTTTTTCCTTTCCTTTTCCTTTTTTTTACTTTTTGCCTCCTCTTTCTTCTTAGCCTTCTGGCCACCTTCCTCAGTACAAAGTGCCTCCTTCCATTCCACTATCCAGCATTTTAGGACAGAAGTTGTGGAAAAATATGGGGATGGAAGATGCTGCTGGAACATGGAGCCTGATGTGGAGTTAATCCCCCCTGACAGGCACAGCTGCAACTGGGAGGGCCAAGCGGGGCATGTGCCCCGGGCGCCGAGCTGGGGGGGGCCCAAAATGAGCGCTGGGGGGTTGCCAAAATGGGCACGGAATCCATGTTTGCCCTGGGTGACACAGACCCTACTTGTGGGCCTGCAAACAGGCACCCACTTCACTCCCAAACGCTCCGGGGCCACTAGGCACCCTTGCTGCTGCCATTTTGATGTTGCCCATCATCTGAAAGCAGCATCCCCCGCCTTCCCCCGCTTTCTCAGCATCAGGATCCTGGGGGTGTCCCATGGCCTCAGCACCATGGTGTAAAAAGCCTGGGAGGAGAGTGAGGAGTGAAGCCAATTTAGTGGCCTGCTAGAACCACTGAAATGGAGCAGAGCTTGTAACACAGCGGAGAAGCTGCACAGAAAAAGAATATTATCTTTAAAATAGCTTCAGTGAGCATGTCAGAGAAACACAGGTTATTAATCTTACACATTCAGCCCTCCCAAGCATAAAGAATTACATGCTTAGACAGGTTAGGTTAAGCTAAATACAAGAATTCTTACTGACTTTATTCTTTGTTGTTCTGTTACATCCATCTTTGTTCTTCTTTCCTTTCTAAATACTTGTTGTTTATTCGTTTAGTCGCTTCTGACTCTTCGTGACTTCATGGACCAGCCCATGCCAGATCTTCCTGTCGGTCGTCAACACCCCCAGCTCCCCCAGGGACGGGTCTGTCACCTCTAGAATATCATCCATCCACCTTGCCCTTGGTCGGCCCCTCTTCTTTTTGCCTTCCACTCTCCCTAGCATCAGCATCTTCTCCAGGGTGTCCTGTCTTCTCATTATGTGGCCAAAGTATTTCAGTTTTGCCTTTAATATCATTCCCTCAAGTGAGCAGTCTGGCTTTATTTCCTGGAGGATGGACTGGTTTGATCTTCTTGCAGTCCAAGGCACTCTCAGAATTTTCCTCCAACACCACAGTTCAAAAGCATCTATCTTCCTTCTCTCAGCCTTCCTTATGGTCCAGCTCTCGCAGCCATACGTTACTACGGGGAACACCATTGCTTTAACTATGCGGACCTTTGTTGTCAGTTAGTTTACTCTAAACCCTCAGCCCTATTTGCTGCCAAGGGCTGCATGGAAAAAAGGGGCAGAATCCTTCATCAAGGCCCGAGCACATGGCTCTGATGAATGGAGAGCAGAGCAGCATGCTTGCTTCTCCCTGGGTGGAAGCAGGAGGAAGAGAGAAAGAGGAATGGCAACAAACAGCTTCCTCAGAGTTGCATTGTGGGACAACTCAATTCACATGCTAATTCACATGCTAATGAGGCATGCTGGATTTGCCAGGACTTCCAACAAGGAGGAGGAAGGGCTGAGCAGCAAGGAGCCAAAAGGAGGGGAGCAGTCTCCCTAGGGGGCAATGGCTCCTCCTGCAGCAAACGGTCTCTGAGGCCAGAGGGGACCTGAGCTGGGAGCTGATAGACTCAGCTGCAAGTCCAAGGCCTTAAAAATGGGGGGTAGGATAGGGTGTTCCCCTCTGACATGGGAATGCCATGATCCAAGCCGGTTTTGAAAACAGACTCATTTCTGGTTTTCAGATGGGGAACTCAGGTCCTTCACCAGTCTCTGAAGGACAGCCCCCCCCCCCCATGGCTCATTGCTGCTAGGGGCAGTGAGAGGCAGGTGTGGGGCTCTAGTTCACCCCCCAGAGTTTGGAAGGCACCGCTCTGCACCCAGCCTGCATGATGAGGTTCTTGGTTGTTGGTTGGTTGGTTTTCCCCAGCTGACTTTCATCTGGCCCAGAGTGGCTGGTCTGGGGTGCCCTGTCCAGCCCAAGGCACCAAACACACAAACACATTGATGTGGGAAGACACCTGACTCCCCTGGGTTACATATGCTGATCTCCAATGTTTAAATGCAGCAGGAATTAGAGTATATTGTCCAGATTGTTTAAAATATTTTTGCTGTCAATTTAGAGGGATTGTCTTGCTGAGGGTGATCTATTTCAGCTCACTGCAGTGCTGACTGAACAGCAAACTCATGAAGGAAAAAATAAACCCACACAAGTTACAATAATTTAAATAATTGGGTGTTTTTTTGTGTATGTGACAGCATCAGGAATACACAATGCTTATCCATGGTAAAATCCTAAGGGATGGGAGAAGCAGGAGCAGATGAATTCTTGTGAAAGAAAAATGCTATTTTCATGCAAATATCCTTCTCTAATAAAATACCCAGGGAATAAAAATGGCAAGCAAATGCATGATATACAAGCAGCAGGCTGGTCTTCCACACAAGAGCACTGCCCAATCTAGCTGTCATTAATAGAACCAGATGCATAAAAGAAAATGAACAATGATGCATTAAGACAACCTAGGGAGGAAGAGGAGGAGGAAGTCAAAGGGCAAAGGGGAGGGGGGAATCCTGAACTTCAGGGACATTCATCAAACACAGTAAGCCATTGGTGGGGGTGGGTCAAACCACCCATTTCCTCCCAGCTCTCAGTCCTCTTATACTTTGGTTATATTCTCTGCAGTTCCAGGGAAGCTTCAGGAAGAAAAATGAAAAGGCAGAATCCTAAATTAGAGAAGTTGTCTTGAATCAATACAGAAGGCATCCTTCTCCATTTTAAAAATAAACACTTCAATAATTCAAAGTTTTATTATTTAATTTATCAGTTCTTATTAAATACCAAAGAGACCACTACCCTGTGATGACTTGTGTTACTGGCAAGCTCATTGGCAAGGTTAGCATCTTCTGGAACCGATACGCTCTGTATTGCTTGTGAAACAGCTTGAAGAAAAGGTTGCCGTTGATCATACTATGAACTGTGGCATAAAGAAATAACTTGTGTTATAAATAATAGCTAGCAGGAAGCATACTGTATTCTTTCAGGCCTCCTGTCCAAGTGAAGACGAATCATTACACAGAACAAAACCAGACCAAGATGGATGACTACTGGAAGGGAAACGAAGGAAGCAGGGAGAAAGGGACAGGGAATAGAGAAAAGGAACGGTGACTGAAAAAGACTGAAGGATTGCATAGAGATTAGAAATAAAGACAACGTCAGACCAATACCGTATACTGGACATTAAGGAAGGATATGGGTAAAAGGATTTGGGGGAAGACAGACAATTAGATGAGAAAATCCAATTTTAAAAAAATAGCACCATACTTCTGAGCATCTGAGTCTCTCTCTGTCTCTCCCTCCAAGTGAAGCTGCCCAAACTAATTCTAACAAAATAGGGAGATACCAACAGCTCATGTCAGTATCAGAGAAACTCTCCTCCCCCCCCCCCCACTTGTACTTTGTCCATATCTAGAAAGGAAGCACACACCATCAGGCAACGTTTGAGGCTCATTGAAGCCTGAAAGTCCATCAAATCTTTGAGTCGCCTTTGAATCTCTCCAAAACAATGCAAAGGCACTTATTCAACTTGATGCACCAATCAAGCTGAAGATTCAGTACAAAGGGGTGAAGTCATCAAATCTGTTTTGAATCAAATCCCCCTTGGAAACTGTATGTAATGGTCTCCTAGTTGTATTCTTTAATTTGCACAATTCTGTAATGCAGTTTTTTTTAAATGCAAATTCTCTTTTAAATGGTGCTCCATCACTGGAGGTTTTCAAGAAAAGACTGGACAACCATTTGTCCGAGATGGCATGAGGATTCCTGCCTTGGGCAGAGGGTTGGACTAGAAGACCTCCAAGGTCCCTTCCAACCCTATGATTCTATGATTTTGTGATTTCTTAATTACAGTCCTACTTGAGACACAATTTTTTTTTCATTCCAGAACAATACCTTCCAAGACAGGATTATCAACAAACTCCTAAACTGTGGAAAAAAACAGCATTATGCTGCTACTTTTTGGAGCTTTTTAAATTAAGTTTATTAATGTCCGATTATAGCAATAATTTGAAAATAAACAAGGGACATAGTTTTTGGCATTAGACCCAAGGAAAACAAGCCCCTATTAATCTTTTCTCTAATAAAAATGAAATATGCCCAGGATCTTTTCTAGAAATGGAGTTTCTTGTGATTATTTCCCAACCCCAGCAGTGAAGTGCTCCAGAAAACATTGGCTGTTTGGAGAGAGATCATTAGCTGGACAGCAGGGGATGCTTAGCAGGGTGATCATTTATCACTTGCCCTGGAGATCAGCTTCCTCTGGATCATCTGCAAATGGCAAGGACATGTTTCTCTTGAGACCAGGGGTGAGGGAAATCACAAACTGGGATGTTTATCAGTTAAAACAGAGTTTCATCTTCTGTCTTGGTTGGTTTCTATGGTCTCTCTCTCTCTCTCTCTATTTTTTTTAAGTAAAGCAGCTCCAAACTAAAAGCAGAGTAAACAGCATAGGACAAACTTTCTCAAAATTTATTTATTTATTTATTTATTTATCAAATTTGTCACTGCCTATCTCCTCCCACCAGAGGGAGTCTGGATGGTTTACAGCAAAACAATCAACAAAACAATAAATATACAACAAAAATACAATATCTAAAAATACAATTACAAGTCAGCAAAAATTATGAATAAAAATAAAATCCAAATGGCAAATGATCTCAGTCAGTCTTTGTATATGATGAGCACTCTAGGGCGCTAGCCATCCCCAAGCATGAAAAACCCCCTCCCCGCCCCAAGCCAGGTGGCAGAGACAGGTCTTCAAATTCCTCCAGAAGGCCAGGAGCAAAGGGGCAAGCCTCGCCTCCAGGGGCAAGATGTTCCAGAGGGTGGGAGCTACTGCAGAGAAGTCCCACTTCCTGGACCCCGCCAGATGAAATTCCCTTGCCAACGGGGTCTGTAGCATGCCTTCTCTGCATGACCGGGTGGGATGGGTTGATGTGATGGGGATGAGACGGTCCCTCAGGTAACCTGGCCCATGCCATGTAGGGCTTTAAAGGTGATAACCAACACCTTGAATTGGGCCCAGAAGCAGACTGGTACCCAATGCAGCTTGCACAGCAAAGGTGTTACATGCACACTTCTAGGGGCACCAAAGATATAGCCTGCATGGCTGCATTCTGGACCAGCTGTAGCTTCCAGATACTCTTCAAGGGTAGCCCCATGTAGAGTGCATTGCAATAGTCTACTGTATATGGGAGATAACAAGGGCATGAGTGACTGTTTGAAGGGCTTCCTGATCCAGGAAGGGGTGTAACTGGTGCACAACACAAACTTGTGCAAAGGCCTTCCTGGCCACAGCTGCCACCTGATCTTTGAGCAGGAGCTGTGAGTCCAGGAGGACTCCCAAGTTATGCACCAGATCTGTCTGTGGCAGTGCAACCCCATCCAGAACCAAAGATGACAATGTCCCAGATCCGGAAGAGCCATTAACCCACTGCCACTCCATCTTATCAGGGTTCAGCTGAAGCCTGTTGTTCCTCATCCAGACCCCCATAGCCCCCAGGCACCAAGAAAGGGTATTCACAGCATCACTTACCTCATCTGGGATGGAGATGTATAGTTGAGTGTCATTAGCATATTGATGGCACCTCTTCCCATGGTGATGGATGATCTCACCCAGTGGTTTCATGTAGATGTTAAATAAGAGAGGAGAGAGGACCGAACCCTGCGGCACCCCACAAAAGAGGGGTCGAGGGTCAGATCTCTTGCTCCTTATCACCAATGATTGGGACCGGCCCTGGAGGAAAGAGGTGAACCAGTGCAAAACCACCTCACCCACCCCCAACTCCCTGAGCCGACCCAAAAGGATACCATGGTTGATGGTATCAAAAGCTGCTGAGAGGTCAAGAAGAGCAAGGATGGATGCACTGCCTCCATCCCGCTCCCGCCAGAGATCATCCATAAGTGCAACAAATGAAGTTTCTGTCCCATAACGGGGCCTGAAACCTGACTGAAAGGGGTCCAGATAATCTGTTTCATTCAGAACTCTTTGAAGCTGCAACACCACCATTTTCTCAACCACTTTCCCCAAAAAGGGGAAGTGGGAGATGGGACAAAAATTGTCCAGTACAGTAGGCTCCAGTGATGGTTTCTTGAGGAGGGGGTATACCAATGCCTCCTTAAAGGCAGTTGGAAACACCCACTCCTGCAAGGATGTATTGACCATCACTTGGTCCCAACCACATGTCATCTCCTGAGAAGTCATTATAAGTTGCATTTTTAGTTGAATTTGGGGACACCACTTGAACCATTTGTTGTGTTGAGCTATTTCGATTGCTTTTGTTTGATTTGTTCATTGCAAACAGCTGAAAGTCTGTACATTTTGACAATCAACCTGATTTGCAATGGGGGTTGAATAATTTCGATTACAACTGTAGTCAAATTTAAGCCCTGTATTACCTCGCAGATCTCAGAGGCATAATAAAGGCGTTCCTCCATCATGTTTTCAGGCTGAAACAGTAAAGGCTTTTCACATATTCACAGAACCTGAGTCCTTAGAACAAGTGAATGCTTTACCACCTGAGATTGCACAAAACTGACATTCTGCCATGCATCAGGAGTTAGCATCCTTGAAGGAAAATAACACATGGAAACCGGTCAATCTATCTCCCAATGAACGCTGTCTAGGTTATAGTTGGGTTTTCAAACTGAAAAGGGATGCTGATGGCAAAATCCAAAAATATAAAGCAAGGTTGGTTGCAAAAGGGTTCACTCAAAGGAAATATTTAGACTTTGACAAGACTTTTGCACCAGTTATTAAAGGTGAATCAATTAGATTACTGTTAAAAATTGCTGCACTCAAAAGAATGTCAGTTCACCACTATGACATTCAAACTGCATTTCTCTATGGTGATTTAGGCCACAAATTATACATGCAGCAACCCCCTGGCTATGAAAAAGGGGAGAATCTGGTCTGTGAACTGCAGAAGTCAATCTATGGATTAAAACAGGCTGCTAGATCCTGGAACCAAAAATTAGATGAAAAACTGCAGAATTTTGGTTTTGAAAAAGGAAAAGCAGACCCATGTGTATATGTGAAGAAAGACAAACAAGGCTGTATGTATCTGTGCATTTATGTTGATGATTTGCTGCTGTTCACATCAACAGAAAAACAAAGGCTTGATTTTGAAGCCTGCATGAAAAGCCATTTCACATTAAAATGCCCTGGAACAGTAACAAATTACCTAGGCTTGGAAATACACAGGGAGAAGGATGGTAGCTTTCTGTTAAGCCAATGTAGTAAAATTCAAAAGCTCCTAGAGGATATTAACATGCAAGACCCTAAACCAGTCTCTACTCCTATGATACCAGATTTTCAGAAAGATATAGGAGAAACTCAATTAACTGAGGCAGAGAAATATAGATCTGCAATTGGACGTTTTCTGTACATTGCAAATCACTCTCGCCCAGATATCTCAAATTCTGTGGCCATTTTAAGTAGACAGGTAGAGAAGCCCACATCTACTGGAAAAGCAGCATTGAAGAGGTTAATGAGGTATTTGCAAGGAACAAATAATTATTGCCTGAAGCTAAATGCCCGTGGAACAGAGAAATTGCAGGCTTTTGCCAATTCTGATTGGGGAGCAGATGTCAGTGACAGAAAATCCACTTCTGGGATTTTAATTCAATTTGCTGGGTCAAGCTTGGGCTGGCATTCTAGAAAGCAAACACTTGTTGCTCTTCCCACTGCAGAAGCAGAGTTTTATTCTCTAACACCTGTAACGAGGTTATATGGTTTAAACAGTTGTTAGAAGACATATGCATGGAAGTGAACCAGCCTATAACTGTTTATGAGGATAATCAAGCTTGCATTGCAACAGCAAAATCTGAAGCCTGCAAGAATAGAACAAAACATATCGATATTAGATATCAATATATCAAAGATATGATAGCCAAAGGGGAAATAATGTTAAAATATTGTGAATCAAAAGATATGATGGCTGACATTTTAACCAAACTTCTTGCTCTACCAAGACAGAGTTAACAAAGCAAATTGGTCTGCATCTCATTCCGTAGCATAAAAAGGGGAGTGTTGGTATATTGTTTTCTGCTACAGAAATTAAGGTTACTATGGTAACAAATCACTCTGGCAGGGTGAGAAGGTCAAACTTAAGTGTCCTCAATTTGGGGGTGAAAAGAATGACCAAATACGGAAATTGCCTGGAGGGCAGCTTGCCTGGGCTTGTTTGTTTCAGTTTCCTTTCTACCTGCCTTCCTCCCTGTCCTCAGCTCTGTGTATGTGAGTGCATAAGCCTGTAAATATGTTTTTGTGCTTTCTGTAAATAAATTTATTTTTTATGGAAATGCCTGGTGTGTGATTTTTCTGGTCTCTCTGGGCCAAATGTTTTCCAGCACTCTGCAAGAAGATGTATGCTTTTAGAAGCAGGTCTGCCTGAGAAATACTGGGCAGATGCTGTTTTAACAGCTACATACTTACAGAACGGACTGCCAACCAAAGCCAACAAGGTGACACCTTTTGAGCTAGGGCATGAATGCAAACCAAGTGTAAAGCATCTGGAAGTATTTGGATCCAAGGCTTATGCACACATTCCATAGGAGAAGAGATCCAAACTAGACCCCAGAGCTGAAGAAGGCATCATGATCAGGTATGCTCCTGGAAGCAAGGGATACAGAATCCTGAACCCGAAGAAAGGGAAATTAAGCACATGCAGGGTGGTGTACTTCACTGAATGAGAGAGAGGATACCATAGTCATGCTGATGACGACTGTGCAGAAACCAACAGTGGCAGTTACCAACTTGAGATGGTTAGCCCAACATTCGAAGACACAACCACCACATTGACCCTGAGGGAGATAGAAGCTCAGGCAGAAACTCCACCAGAGTCAGATGATGAGGCCATGGATGCAGAAGGGGTTGAACCACCAAGTTCCACTCCTGAACCTGCTCCAAGACACTCAACAAAGGAGTTCTAGCTGAGAGACTCACCTACCTCGCAAGGTCGTTGTTAGCAAAGGAACCTGCATCATGGAACGAAGTGCAGCAAATGCCACCAGATGAAGCAAGCAAGTGGAAGAAAGCAGCACAAGAAGAGCTAGAGGCTCTGCACAAGAACAAAACGTGGATTTTGACAAAACTAGGCAAGAAAGCCATAGGATGCAAATGGGTTTTCAAAGCCAAACAAGATGAAAATGGAGAAGTACAAAGATACAAAACTAGACTAGTCACAAAAGGCTACTCGCCAAATTACAGACTTATGAGGAATGTTTTGCTCCTGTTGTAAAACATACCAGAATGAGAACGCTCCTGAGTCTAGCAGCTTCCAGGAACATGGGTGATGGACACCTAGATGTAAAGACTGCATTTCTACATGGAGAGATGGAGGAAGAACTATACATGCTACAACCTCCAGGCTTCGCCAATCCCAAGACACAGCAACTTGTTTGCAATCTCCAGAAGGGGATTTATGGCCTGAAGCAAGCAGCAAGAGCATGGAATAAGAAGTTGAACCAATTACTTCTTAAGCAAGGCTTTGTTCAAGGCAAAGCTGATCCCTGTCTCTACACAAGACACAGAAATGGCAGAGAGGTGTACATTCTTTGTTATGTGGATGATTTGATGATTTGCCACAATAACAAAAGTGACTGATGAAATCGTGTCCAACCTGAACAAAGACGTAGAAGTGAAGCATCTGGGCAATGCCAGCTACTACTTGGGGATACAGATTGAAAAAGAAGAAGATGGAAGCTTTCTTCTGAGCCAGAAGCAAAAGATCCTAGAACTGTTGGAGAGCTTAGGACTGCAAAATGCCAATCCTATGCCGACACCAATGGAAACAGGTTTCCACAAGCAACAGGAAGCTAGTGAACTTTTGCCTGAGAACAATGGCTATAAAAGTGCCATAGCTAAGCTATTGTATCTAGCCACTACCACTAGGCCAGACATAGCAGCTGCAGTAAACGTTCTATGCAGAAAAACTAGCACACCCACACAGAGAGACTGGACTGGTGTTAAGCAGGTGGGAAGGTACCTAAAGGACACCATACACCTAAAACTAAAGCTACCAGCCACTGGCAATCCTAGACTAGTGGGGTTTACAGATGCAGATTGGGCAGAAGACATTACTGACCGTAAATCCACTAGTGGGCATGTATTTTTCTATGGGGGTGGAGCAGTAAGCTGGGGAAGCTGTAAGCAAGCTACAGTTCCACACTCATCCACAAAGGCAGAGTATGTGTCAGCAGCAGAAGCATGCAAAGAGGTTTCATGGCTCAAGCTACTGCTTGAAGACATGAGAATAGAGGAATCTACCCCTATTCAGGTCTACGAAGACAACCAAAGTTGCATTAGACTCTCACAGTCAGAAAAGATTAATGGGAGAACTAAACACATTGATGTTAAGTATCATGTAGTAAAGGATTTGCAAGAGCAAGGAATAGTCAGACTAGACTATTGTCCCACAAGGAACATGACTGTGGACATTCTCATGAAGCCATTGCCGAGGAGCAGTTACCAAGAACTGCAGAAGAAGTTGAACCTTGTGGACTCTGAGACATGCTAACTTGAGAAGGGGTGTTGGAATTATCAGGGGTCAACTCAGCATTGTCTCATGAGCATAAGGGGGTCTTTCTAGTAAATGCATCTCTGATTTCAGGACTTATAGCAGAGATCGTAATGCAGCGTCTGGAAAGGATAGCACTCCTACACATACAACCCAAAGTATGGATCTGGTATGTAGATGACACTTTTGTGATACTACAAAATAAACAACTGGAAGAAACCCACAAAACCATTAATAACAAGACTGAGTGGCTTTGGGTTTGTGGGCCTCCTGGTGCTAAGGTTTTTCTACCTCTGGTCTTGGATGGGGTTGCACTGCCCCAGAAGGGCCTGGTGTGCAATCTGGGGGTCCTCATAGACTCACGGCTCCTGCTCGAAGAGCAGGTGGCAGCCGTGGGTAGGAGGGCCTTTGCACACCTTCGGGTTGTGCGCCAGTTGCATCCATTCCTAGACTGAGAGGCTTTGCTCATAGTCACTCATGCCCTCATGACCTCCCGTCTGGACTACTATAAGCACCCTACATGAGGCTGCCCTTGAAGAGCATTCGGAAGCTTCAACTGGTGCAGAATGCAGCTGCATGAATAGTAAATAGTGTTGGCTCCTCAACACATGTAACACCACTGCTACGTGAGCTGCATTGGTTGCCATTGTGCTTCCAGGTGCAATTCAAGGTGCTGGTTGTCACCTTTAAAGCCCTTCATGGCTTGGGGCCGGGTTACCTAAGGGACCGCCTTCTCCCAGTTGTTTCTGCCTGTCCAATTCGATCTAGTAGGTTGGGTATGCTGTGGGTCCCATCAGCCAGGGAGTGTCAGCTGGCAGGAACTAGAAGGCGTGCCTTCTCCTCCATAGTGCCTGCCCTCTGGAACATCCTCCCTCCAGAAATTAGGATGTCCCTGACCCTGTTGGCCTTTTGTAAGGCAGTAAAGACCTGGCTTTGTGCCCGGGCCTGGGGCCTCGAGTGTGTGGATGGTCCCGTCTCTTGGCTGTATTAATATCTATGCATTGCTTACTTGGCAGCCATATATATTTATTTTGTATTTATTTTATATTTTAACTGTTTTAATTATAATTGTTTTAATTGGTTTATGGTTTTATTGTTGTAAGCCACCCAGAGTCACTTGTTGAGATGGGTGGCTATAGAAATCAATCAATCAATCAAATAAATAAATTAAAAAAATCTTTAATGGAATAAAATTCACAAGGGAGATAAAAAACAACTCACTACCATTCCTGGACATCCTCATCAGTAGAGGAAATGATGGTAAGTTAGAAACACAAGTCTACAGGAAAGCTACCCAGACCAACCAAGTGCTCCACTACCAAAGTAACAATCCAACCTCCCACAAGAGAAGCTGTGTGAGAACATTATTCAGACGAGCACTTACACACTGCAGCAACCCAGAACACCAGAAAAAGGAAAAAGATCATCTGTACAGCATCGTCCAACAAAATGGATACCCGCTCAACTTTATCAAAAAGTGCCTCACCACCCAACCCACTACAACCCAACCAATGGAAACTATGAAAAGGAAAACACTGTCATACATCAGAAACATCTCAGAAGCCACCAACAGACTGTTACAACCACATGGCATCACCGTAGCACATAAACCAACTAAAACTCTTCAAAACATATTAAGCAAACCAAAAGACCCAATAGCCCAAGAAGAAAAAACAGGAGTTATTTACAACATACAATGCAAAGACTGTAACAGCCACTATGTAGGACAGACAGGCAGAAGACTAGCAGAGCGCATCCATGAACACCAACTAGCAGTCAGAAGACACGATGAGAACTCCTTAATCTCACAAGACATGGACAGACTCAACCATAGTTTCAACTGGGAAACTGTGAGCATCCTAAACCAAGCCAAATCCAAAAATGGCAGAGAATTCCTGGAAGCCTGGCACTCAGACAAAGCAGCCATCAACAGACACATTGTCATGTTCATCGTTCCAATGGTTTGCATACATCGTAACGTTTCGCATGTCATGTTTCTGATCTGTGTCTGTCACCTGCGGGGTGGGGAATTCCAGCCCTGCCAGGCTGTTATCTTTGCGTTACCCTGAAGGAATGTGTGTTTGGGTTATGACATGTTTTCAAGGTTACTTTCCCAGGCAGATGTGTGACGCTTGCCGATGGTGGGAGGGGGTGGTTGCAATGTTGGGGTGGGGGTGGGATCGGTTTGGAGGCGAGGGTTTTTAGTTTGTATTTGGCACGCTTTTGCTCATTCTCAGCTTTCTTCATATTTGCATACTATCCTTTCAATAAATCAGTTTTATTCACTAAACTCTGGTGAGACTGACTTCGTTGGGATAAGGCAATCATTACATAAAGCTGAGAATCATCAAAGAAATCTACCCCGCTAGCCCCTAGCCAGTTTACCTGTGACGGGGAGCGCTAGCGATGTCTCTACTACGAGAAGCCAAGTGGATTGAAGAGGAATCGGACACCACGACGGTGCGGGTGGCCCGGAGTGCCCGTGCGGAGAGGGCGGCCCGCCAAGAACAGCTGGGGCTACAACCCGGTGAGCAGGTGGTAACGTTGGAAACGACGGGCACGTCAGGGGCCGAATATAGAACGGGGGATGAGGACGAGGACTCCAGTGTAGGGGACACCCAAGAGGTCCGGAAACCAGGACCTCCATTGTCACCTACAGTGGTAGTGGTAACCGATGTGGCTGAAGAATCGGTCACCCCCACGCGAATGAAGGCTTTGGAGGAGAAGTTGGAGTCTTTGGCGGTAATGCTAAGGGAAAACCATGGGAAGTCGGGGTCGGCTGAGGGAAGACGAAAGGGCGCTAGGGATCAGAGTGCTAACCCAGAGTCACCACCCCCATCTCCGCGGAGAAGAGGTCGGACTCGGTTCCAACAGTCAGCGACAGGGAGGAGGACCCTAGACGTGACTGGAACAGCCGAATGGCTGGAGGCGGCGAGACCCCCCCCCCTTTCCTGTGAAGTTTGACGGTGATCCTACGAAGCTTCATTACCAATGCTAATAGCTACATGGAGGATTGGGAGCAGAGCTTCCGCTCCGAGAGGGGGAAAATCAATGCCGTTGCAAATAGGCTGAAGGGGAGGGCGGCGGATTGGTACGTCCAGCTGTGTCAAGCAGAGGCCCCAGAGCTAGAGGACTTTGAGGAGTTCCTGTGGGTGCTAAAACAACACTTTGAGGACCCTCTGGCACAAGAAAGGGCGAAACGGGCTCTGAAGAATCTGGCCCAAGGGTTGCTTTCAGTGGCAGACTATGCGTTAGAATTCAAAGCACTGGCCAGAAAAGTTGAGGATTGGTCCCAGTCCACCCTAGTAGAGCTGTTTAAAGATGGGTTGGAAACTGAGGTCCTTCAGTGGGCTCTGGGGCGTGATGACCCAAAGACTTTGTATGGGTGGATTCAACTAGTGGGCAGTGCTGAAAACGCCCTGGAAACCTTCGCACATCGTAAGGCGGTGAAGCAAGGCAAAACCATCAAAAGCGCCCGTGCTCCGATCTCTTTGGGTCGACCCAGCCAGCGTGTGTGGGAAGAGGAGAGGGAGCATCGCTTTGCTAAAGGGCAATGTCTGCGCTGCGGGAAGGAAGGCCACCGGGCAGCGGCCTGCCCAAAAAGACGAGCTGAGGAATGCCCAGCTAAACCGGCTGGGAAATCGCCATCTCTACCAAGGAAGATGAAAGCCGCCCTGGCTGAGGCGGAACCTGACGGCAGCCCCTTCTTTGGAGAGGAGAGGGGACAGGAGACCGATGAGCTGGCGGGAAATGCCAGCCACCTGCTTTGAAGGGCGCCGTGGGGCAGGTGGAAGAAGAAGATGGGCGCGACCATGTTTCGGTGAGTGGGGATTTCCCGACCCTGACCGTTAGAGTGAAGTTGGGGTCCAGCACCCAAACCATAGAACTGTGGGCCATGATTGATTCGGGGTGTTCACGGTCCTTGATGCACCCCGACGTGGTTACTGCGTTGGGGTTACCCACGTTCCCTTTAAAGTGGCCGATGATCTTTACCCAGTTGGACGGGACAATGGCAGGGGGGAAACCAGTTACCCACTCTACCGGGATGGTTGCTTTGCAAATGGGCAGCCATTGGGAAAAATTACCGTTTATTGTGGCACTGGTAGGGGGACCTTTGGTCATCTTGGGGATGCCCTGGTTTGTACGGCAAAATCCCTCCATTAACTGGGTGCATCGAATGGTGATGTTCGCAGATGGATTTTATAAAGCCCCTGCGAAAGACCAACTAGATGACAACGAGGTGGGACGGGCAGCAACCACTTCTCTGCAAGTCCTCGAGCCACTGGAAGGGCTGCCGGAGCATTACCAGGACTTTGCAGATGTGTTTGGTGAAAAAGAGGCGGACCGGCTGCCGCCTCATCGCAAAACTGACTGTGCCATAGAATTTGTCCCTAATGTAAAATTGCCTAGTCCAAAAATTTATTCTATGACCCAGAAGGAGCTGGCAACACTTCGAGAGTTCATTGACAAAAATCTAGCTAGGGGTTTCATTGAACCGGCCAGCTCTCCAGTGGGCGCACCTGTACTGTTTCGACCAAAGAAGGATGGCACTTTGAGACTGTGTACAGATTTCCGTGGGCTCAATGCAGTATCGATATTAAATAAATACCCTTTGCCCCTGATAAAGGACATGCTAACACATCTGGCAAAGGGGAAAATATTCTCTAAACTGGACCTGAGGGAGGCATATTTCCGTATTCGCATACGGGACGGGGATGAATGGAAAACTGCATTTAATTGTCCTTTGGGTGCTTTTCAATATAAAGTACTACCATTTGGGCTGGCGGGGGCACCAGGGGTTTTTATGCAACTTATCAATGAGGTCTTGCATGACCACCTATTTAAAGGGGTATTGGTATATTTAGATGATGTTTTAATATATACTGAAATGATGGAGGAACATGTATATCTAGTCAGACAAGTTCTGAGCAAACTGAGAAAGGCAGAATTGTATGCTAAACTATCAAAATGTGCATTTCATAAGTCGCAAATTGATTACCTGGGCTATAGGATTTCCGATAAGGGAATTGAAATGGATCCCACTAAAATTGAAGCCATTTTGGCATGGGAGCCGCCACGCACGCGTAAGCAGCTCCAAAGTCTCCTTGGATTCACGAATTTTTATCGGCCCTTCATCCAGGGGTTCGCGGAAATTGCGCTACCCCTCACTGAGTTACTCAAAACTAAAGGTTTGGGGGACACACGGAGGGTGAGAAATCCAGGAGCGCTGCTGAAATGGACACCCGCATGCCAGAGGGCTTTTCAGACCCTTAAACAGCTATTTACATCCGAACCCATTCTGCAGCAACCTGATCCTGACAAACCATTTGTGGTACAGGTGGACGCTTCTGATTTCTCAATTGGAGCTCTGTTAATGCAAAGGGACAACCTTGAACAGTTAAAGCCATGTGCTTACCTCTCCCATAAACTTTCAGATACGGAAAGGAGATGGCACGTTTGGGAGAAAGAGGCTGGGAGAAAGAGGAATTCCAGCCCTGCCAGGCTGTTATCTTTGCGTTACCCTGAAGGAATGTGTGTTTGTGTTATGACATGTTTTCAAGGTTACTTTCCCAGGCAGATGTGTGACGCTTGCCGATGGTGGGAGGGGGTGGTTGCGATGTTGGGGTGGGGGCAGGATCAGTTTGGAGGCGAGGGTTTTTAGTTTGTTTTTGGCGCGCTTTTGCTCATTCTCAGCTTTCTTCGTATTTGCATACTATCCTTTCAATAAATCAGTTATATTCACTAAACTCTGGTGAGACTGACTTCGTTGGGATAAGGCAATCATTACACACATAGAGGTAAACAACATTTACATACCATTCAAAAGAGACAATAGAAAAGCCAAAAGACCAGTATACTCCCTTGCCAGCAATCAACACCCAGATATGCAAAAATCAACACTAGGATTAACACCGGATGAACCATCAAACAGCACAATACACCCTAATCAAGGAACTATTAACTCAGGGAATCAACCAAGCAGCAAACAACAGGCCCATCAAGGAACTCCCAAGGAGAGAACAACACCCCCACCAACACATGCAGGGCAAGCCACTGCATATAAACTGAGAGCAAGGCCCACTCCCTCTTTGCACTGAAGATGTCATGAGTACTGATGGCGAGCAGGAGGGGGCCCCTATCCAGGGGGGAAAATGCGTGTGTAGTACTGAGGAATTAAGCAGCCATTCAAAGAGACACAGATCAGACCCGCCTTAACTTTTGGGGTTTATCTGTCTGGGTTTTTCCCATGCTTCTTCAGTTTGTTAGGATCTTCTGTCTTATGTAGCAGTAATAAACACTAGAGACCGATTCCTTGTCTCAGCGTGATTCCTGACTGTTAGGACAGAAGATGTTGCCTCATCTCGCAATGAAACATCTGCAAGAAAACAACAAGGCTCAGAGAGCACCAAGGACTCCACAAAAGGCATCTCTATTGTGCTTGTGGGATGTCACATGGGTCACCTGATTTCCACTTCCTTCTTCTTCTTGGGTTTGGGGATTAACAATCTCCATTTTTACCTTTTTGGCACACCTGCAAGCAGGAGGTGCTGCAGAGTGCAGCTCTCATCATTTCATCTCACTTGCACGCAGACACTTCTGTTTCCATAAGAATGTCTACAAAGATCCAGTGATGATTAAGTACCTTCTACTATGAATCTACTTGTATCCAGATCTACTGAATAAATGTAAGCTACCTTTTTTTTCCTCTTCATCTAACTACTTTGTGAAGACTGAATTCTTTTCTGAACGTAATTAAGCTTAATGTGCAAGTTCCTTTTTGGTTCACGCTTCTACTTTGCAAGATTGTTGTTAGCTGCTTGGAGTTCTTTTATTAACCTTTAAAAACTCCATCAGCCCACAGGACAGGTTTGAAAGTGAGAGAGCTGAAAGGTCTACTTGTGGGATTCTGGTCTGGTGTTCGTGATCTGAACTACAGTCAGCTCCAGTTCTTGTTTTTACCGACTGTATAGATGTCCGCCACCTTTGGCTGCAAAGGATGTAGTCGATCTGATTTCGGTGTTGTCCATCTGGTGAAGTCCATGTATAAAGCAGTCTCTTAGGTTGTTGGAAGAGAGTGTTTGTTATGCAGAGTGAGTTCTCTTGGCAAAATTCTATCAGCCTATGTTCTGCTTCATTTTGTTCTCCCAGACCATGCTTACCTGTAATTCCAGGTGTCATTTGACTGCCCACCTTAGCATTCCATTATGAAAATTCTACTAGGGAGGTAGCCTCTCTTCTCTGCAGCACTAAGAACTTGACAGGATCCTGCTTCTTTCCTGTCATGATCGCCGTTGCAATGTTTGCGACATCGTAACGGCTTTCATGACAAAGCACGGATGCGTGTCAATGGCTGCAGAGGTGCGGGCGATAAACCGGACAAAGAAGGTAATGGGGTTCCATTGCCCGGTAATCGGCCATTGACGCCCCTGATAAAGAAAGGATCAGGGCGAGGTTCGGAAAGGCGCGTCCGGGCTTTCGAGGAATATTGAGGTCTAATCGCCCGATAATGGACCATTACCTTGCAGGAAGATAAACAGGGCGATGCCCAGGGCGAATGGGGCTGGACGACCTCTCACCTATCAAGTCTTGATGGCCTGTCACTCCACGGAACTCGTGGGGCACACCCGGGGAGTGTGGGGGTGGAGCGCTGTTTGGAGTGAGACTATTTAATTCAAGTTTTGGCACGCTTCCCTCACTCTCAGCTTTTTACTGGTGTGCATTCTATTCTAAGTAAAAGCCAGAGCTTAAACTTGATTTAGAATCTGAGTCTTTTATTTGGTCTTAGGCATTCCTTACATAAAGCTGAGAGTCTTTTAAGAACGAACCTCGCTAGCCTCTACCAGGAAATTTTTTTTTGTGAGAGAAGCAACTAGCGATGACTGAACCGGGGACGATCCTGGAGTCGGCGCTTCAGAGCGGAGACGCGAAGGACTCAACGTGAGTGGGGGAGGCGACCAGACAGCTTCTGGAATCGGCGCTCCCGAGATGGGACATGAGCCCCCTCCCTACCCACACCGCACCCATTTTGGAGCCTGGAGCCCCAGCCTGGAGTGGAGGGCCCCGATGGAAGAGGAAGTCATGAGTCAACAACACTTCAGGTGGGATGGCGTAGCGGACCCCCGGCCGGGGACATCCCACACCACTTGGAGACTCCAATACCCCCAGACGCCCGAGAGGGAATTCACAGGACTGCCGATCAGGCAACAACCGGCAGCACCGAGGATGGACGATCCCGTCACACCGGACAGGATCAGGGGTCTGGAGTCCAAGGTGCAATCGTTAGAACACATGCTGCGATCCATGTCAACTGTGGTGAGTGAGCTCCCAAAGAGTGCTGCTGCGCAGGGTGCAGGGAGGGGTCTCGGCATCCCACCCACCCTATCGCCGGCCCCGAGAGGAAGGGGCCAGGAGCGGGACTTTTTCCCAGGGCCCCGTGGTTTTATTTCGGTGGGGGTTACCCCTACTCACTCACAGGTTGGGGTTTCTCCAGTTGGTGGGATCGCTAAAGACTTTCCAGTAAAATTTGATGGTGACCCCACAAACCTGTCATTTTTTTTAACCAATGCAACAAATTACGTACAACAATACGGACATTGTTTTGCATCGGAAGGGGCTAAAATCTCGGCTATTGTCATGAGTAAGGATGGCGAGCAGGGGGCTCCCACCCAGACTGTCAAGCGCATGCGTAGCACTGAGGAACTGTTCAGCCATTCAAAGAGACACAGATCGGGACCGCCTTAACCTTTGGGGTTTATATGGCTGGGTTTTTCCCACGCTTCCTCAGTTTGTTAGGATTCTTGTTAAGTACTAGTAATAAATATTAGAGACCAAGTCATTGTCTCAGTGTGTTTCCTGGTAGTTAGGACATCAATCCTAACAAACTCCTACTCCCATCGAAAGAGGGAGGAACAAGCAATTAAGCAGATACGTTTAGAAATGTCTTCAGAAAACCAAGAAATGCGGCTCGCCATCCAGCAATTGGCAGCAGCCCTACAACAACACCAGCAACAAGTAGATCTCCAGATCAACACATTACAAGCTGCCATGCTACAGCAGTTACAACAACCAGCTCCGATTAACCCACAACCGGCACCAGCAGCAGCAGCAGCCCCACCAGTAATGTTGAGATCCCAGGGCAGTCTACCAGAGAAATTTGGAGGGGAAGGGGCATCCAGTATTTCATACACTGGAAAGGGTACCCTGAGGAGGAGCGCACGTGGGAGAATGCCAGAGATGTACATGCTCCAGCACTGGTTCATCGATTCCATCAGCTTTTCCCTCACAAACCCAAGCCTCGCATTTTACCCGAGATTCCTCTTTTGCCTGAGCAGGCCGAAGAAGCCCAAGCTGAGGAGTTTGTGAGTGTGTATTTCCCCCCGCCCCCGCCTGAAGCCTCGACTCCAGTTACAGAGGAGCTGGGTGAACCACAGCCCTCAACCTCGGGCTTGCATTTCCCAGGGGGGAGGGGGGCTGACCCTGCTAACTCTCTAGATGTTTTTCAGCAGCAGCCACCTGGCTCGGAGGCGTTATCGGATTGGGAAGGCAGCACTGCTTCGTCCGTGGAGGAGTTGTCCTTTGAAGAATTGCCTTCTTTGCCCAGTTCCCATGGGACTTTACAAGCAGACAACATATCTTATCAAGACTCTGGAGGGGAGGGGGCTGAAATGGAATATCAATCTGGAGGGGAGGGTGATGTCATGAGTAAGGATGGCGAGCAGGGGGCTCCCACCCAGACTGTCAAGCGCATGCGTAGCACTGAGGAACTGTTCAGCCATTCAAAGAGACACAGATCAGGACCGCCTTAACCTTTGGGGTTTATATGGCTGGGTTTTTCCCACGCTTCCTCAGTTTGTTAGGATTCTTGTTAAGTACTAGTAATAAATATTAGAGACCAAGTCATTGTCTCAGTGTGTTTCCTGGTAGTTAGGACAGCTATTGCCACAAAACTTAAGGGCAGAGCCGCGGACTGGTATGTACAAATGTCAGGGTCCGGAGCCCCAGCCCTGGCTACCTTCCACACCTTCCTGGCCGCCTTGAAGCGGTACTTTGAAGACCCCCTGGCGAAGGAGAGGGCTAAAGGTGCTCTTAAAGAACTCAATCAGGGGCAGAAATCAGTCACAGATTACGCCCTAGAATTTAAGGTCTTGGCAGGGAAGGTCTCTGAATGGTCGGAGGCCACCCTGATCAATATGTTTAAGGATGGCCTCAATCGAGAGGTGTTGCAATGGGTGCTGTACAGAGACAATCTGGACTCACTGCATGACTGGATCTGTCTTGCCGGGAAGGCTGAACATGCCCAGAACCTTCATGCTGGTGACTAAGAGGGACAGGCATCCTCCCAGCAGGAAAGGGCCAGTGCCACAGTCAGGCCCGACATGGGACGCTGAAAGACAACGTCGCTTTGCCCATGGGCAATGCATCAAGTGCAGTAAGGCAGGTCACTGTGCGGTAGAATGCCACAAGGCTAGGACAGCGGATCGCCCACCTAGACTGACGCAGAAGGCTCCATAGAAACCACCCAACCCTCCCCGATGGCTGACAGGGGCGCTAGCGACCCCAGACAAAGAAGAGAATGTCTACCTCATGGGGGATGGGTTGGCCGCCCCGGAGCAGCCGGCGGAAAACGCCTTCCACCTGTCCTAAACAGCGCCACTGGGCAGGTGGTGGAGAATGGGTGCGATACCACCAGGGTGAGTGCGGACTGTCCCATCCTGGCCATAAAAATTGAACTGAGCTACTGCTCCAAGACCATTGAAGTCAGGGCTTTGGTGGACTCCGGGTGTTCCAGATGCCTGATCCACCCCAAACTAGTTGCTGCGCTAAATTTACCCTGTTTCCCTCTCCTGAAGCTGCTGATCTTCCAGCAACTCGATGGTTCCATGGCGGGGGGGTGGGGTGGCCACCCAGATACAGGGAATGTTACCCTACAAATAGGCATGCACAGGGAAACCATAGAATTCGTGGTCACCCCGGTGGGCAAGACTATAGTGGTTCTGGGAATCCCCTGGCTAACTTGCCACAATCCCTACATTAACTGGAGGACCCGTGCAATAACATTTGAGGATGGGTTCTACCAGGCACCTGCTAAGGGGAAATCCCTCACTTTGACTGTGGGGAGGGCTGAGATTGTCGACCCTCAAGTTCATGCTTCCCCCATGGAGGGGTTGCTGGAACAATACGTAGACTTCACTGATGTCTTCGGAGAGGAGGAGGCGGACCAGTTACCTCCCCATCGCAAGACGGACTGTGCCATTTAACTGCTTCCTCATGTCCCATTGCCTAAGCCAAAAATTTACCCAATTACACGAAAGGAATTGGTGGCGTTGCGGGACTTCCTCGATAAAAACCTCGCTCAGGGCTTCATCGAACCAGCACACTTGCCGGTTGGAGTGCCTGTTCTGTTCCGCGAGAAGAAGGACGGTACCCTAAGATTGTGTACAGACTATCGCGGGTTAAATTCAGCCTCCTTGTCAAACAAGTACCCCCTCCCCCTTGTGAAAGATATGTTGGCACACTTGTCGACTGGAAAGGTTTTTTCCAAACTTGACCTCCGCGAGGCGTATTACCGCATTCGCATCAGGGAGGGGGATGAATGGAAAACAGCTTTTAACTGTCCCTTGGGCTCCTTCCAGTATAAGGTACTGCCTTTTGGTCTTGCAGGGGCCCCGGGGGTTTTCATGCAACTAATTAATGAGGTTCTGCATGACCATTTGTTTAAAGGAGTACTGGTTTATCTGGACGATGTCCTGATATACTCCAAAACTGAGAGAGAACATGAAAGATTGGTAAGACAGGTTCTCACCAAGCTCCGGCACACTAAACTTTATGCTAAGCTTTCCAAGTGCGAATTCCATAAGTCACGCCTGGATTACTTAGGTTACAGGATTTCAGATAAGGGCATCAAAATAGATCCTGCAAAGGTTCAGGCTGTTTTGAGCTGGGAGCACCCGTGCACCCGGCGCCAGCTCCAAAGTTTCCTGGGATTCGCAAATTTCTACAGATCCTTCACAAAAGGGTTCGCAGAGATTGCCCTGCCCTTGACTGATTTGTTGCAGACCAAAGGCGTCAGGGAAACGCGCAAGGTAAAAAACCCAGGGGCCGTGCTCAATTGGACTCCTGCCTGTCAGGCTGCTTTTGACCGGTTGAAAGCTCTCTTTACAGCGGAGCCAATTTTATCCCATCCCGACCCCAAACAGCCTTTTGTTGTTCAGGCTGATGCCTCTGATTTTTCAATTGGGGCTATCCTATTACAAAAGGATTCTGCTGGACTCTTGAAGCCCTGTGCCTATCTCTCCCAGAAATTTTCCGAGACAGAAAGGTGCTGGCATGTCTGGGAAAAAGAGGCATTTGCAGTAAAAGCGGCACTGGAGGCTTGGCATCACCTTTTAGAAGGAGCAACTTGCCCTTCTGAGGTCTGGACAGACCACCGCAACCTTGAGGCACTCTGCACGCCCAGGCACCTCAGCCCTAAGCAGATTCGCTGGGCTCAATTTTTCAGCCATTTTAACTTTCAGCTGAAGTTTATTCCGGGGAAGAAGAATTTTTTGGCAGATGCACTTTCCCAACTGCCCCAGGATGCGGAGCCTGTCTCCGATGTCGTGGGGACTGTGCTCTCTGAGTCTCAATTGGGTTTGGCCGCTGTCACCCAGAGCTGCGCTCGGGAACAGCCTCCCTCCCCCCCTTGCGAACGACTCCAGCGCAGCCTGCTCTGGGCCGCAGGCAACCACAGATGCTGAGTGGGTTGCATGCAGATTTTGCCCTCGCATTAAAGTCTGATCCCTGGCTCCTTGCTAACCCTGACAAGGTTTCCATGGAACAAGACCTCGCCTGGGTGGAGGGACGTTTATACATCCCTGACTCGCAATGATCAACTATCCTCAGCCGGTCTCATGACAGCAAACAGGCTGGTCATTTCGGGTTTCTCAAATCCCTCCACTTGACCCGACACCAATTTTGGTGGCCCTCGCTGAGGAAGGATGTCAAAACGTATGTGGCATCCTGCCCTGTTTGCGCAATGTCTAAGCGACTGTCCGGTAAACCCCAGGGGCTGCTGCAGCCCATGGCTAACCCTTCACACCCTTGGGATGAAATCTCTATGGATTTCATCATGGATTTACTGCCCAGTCAAAAGAAAACAGTCATTTGGGTAGTCAAAGACTACTTTTCCAAACAAGCTCATTTTGTCCCTTGTGCCTCTATCCCGTCGGCGCAACAGCTGGCGAAGCTCTTTTTGGTGCATGTGTACCACCTTCATGGCTGCCCCTCTTGCTTGGTGACCAATAGGGGCACACAATTTACCTCACGGTTTTGGCGGGCTTTTTTGAAATTAATTGGCACCAAGCAAGCATTGTCAACCTCCTGGCATCCCCAGACTGATGGATCGACTGAGATCCTCAATGCCACCCTTGAACAATTCCTCCACTCCTACATCAACTACCACCAGGATGACTGGGTGGATTTGCTTCCTTTCGCAGAGGTTGCATACAATAACGCTGTGCATCAAAGCACGGGACAAACCCCCTTCAGGGTGGTATTGGATCGGGACTTCGTCCCCATTCCCGAGCTCCCACAGCCCCCGTCTCCAGTAGTGGCGGCCTGTGATTGGGGTTCTAAACTTGCAGACTCCTGGCCTGTCATTAAGGATGCTCTCAATGAGGCACAGACCTCATACAAACTTCAGGCTGACAAGCACAGGTGCCATCAGCCACCTTTTCGAGTAGGGGACCTGGTTTATCTCTCCACTAAATTTATCAAGTCACCTCAGCCTTCCAAGAAACTGGCCCCCAAATTTATTGGCCCCTTTCAGGTTACACAAATTGTGAACCCGGTCATGGTGCGTTTGAATCTACCTCATAATTTGAAGCGGCTGCACCCTGTGTTCCACTGCAGCTTACTCAAGCTGGCCAGTGACCCCTCCCAGTGGCATCCACGCACTCCCCCCCCCTCCACACATCATGATCGACAGACAGCAGCACTTCGAAGTCAAGGAGGTTCTCAACTCCCGCAAGCTTCGTGGCTCTCTCCAATAGTGCGCTGGAAACACTTTCCCCACCCCGAGTGGGTCGCTGCCCGTGACATTCAGGCCCCCGAGCTAGTCCACAACTTCCACGTTGCATATCCCTCCAAGCCCTCAGCTTGATTTTCTTCAGGGGGGCGGTATGTCAGGATTGCCATTGCGATGTTTGCGACATCGTAACGGCTCACATGACAAAGCGCGGATGCGTGTCAATGGCTGGAGAGGTGCGGGCGATAAACTGGACAAAGAAGGTAATGGGGTTCCATTGCCCAGTAATTGGCCATTGATGCCCCTGATAAAGAAAGGATCAGGGTGAGGTTCGGAAAGGCGCGTCCGGGCTTTTGAGGAATATCGAGGTCTAATCGCCCGGTAATGGACCATTACCTCGCACGAAGATAAACAGGGCGATGCCTGGGGTGAATGGGGCTGGACGACCTCTCACCTATCAAGTCTTGATGGCCTGTCACTCCGCGGAACTTGTGGGACACACCCGGGGAGTGTGGGGGTGGAGCGCTGTTTGGCACGAGACTATTTAATTCAACTTTTGGCACGCTTCCCTCACTCTCAGCTTTTTACTGGTGTGCATTCTATTCTAAATAAAAGCCAGAGCTTAAACTTGATTTAGAGTCTGAGTCTTTTATTTGGTCTTAGGCATTCCTTACATTTCCTCAAATTGTCCATTTTGCCTGGTTTTCAGATCATTCCAAAATTTATGGTGGCAATATCAACAAAAGAAATGCCGCTGTCCAATATTTTGACAAACTTTTCTCTTGAGTTCCATGCTTTGTGCTGAGGGGGCTTCAGTCAAGCTTAGCAAAATAGAGGTTTGCATTTTGTAAGCATCCTTCTGCTCTGTAAACACTTACCTTTGTTTTTGTTTTTCAAAGAGATAGAAATAATTTTGAAAATTGCAGTGGAAAAAGACACAAACATTACCCTTCAACAGTGTTAAGCCAGTCTGTTCCATTAGTATATTTCTGAACCTGAATATTGCATTAAAAAATGTACATTATCTGAGAGGCTGAAGCCACATGTAATGTATTCTGGCTATTACATCGTCTCATTCAGAATGCAAAATGCAGGGTGCTGAAAATGGGGGAAAAAAAGGAGATTTGCTTAATACAAGGTTTGAAAAGCAAGTAAATCAGATAGATGTATTAGCCATAAACTTCCCAAGTTGGACAACTGCAAAATTATTTCCTTGCTTTTAATTTTAGGAAAGGTTTCCTTTTTAAAATTAAAACTCCTTTGGTCACTCATCATAGCACCATCATCAGACACTGTAATTTTTCCATAGAACTTCACAAAAGTAACAGCAGTGCCTGTTTGATGAGGATGTTAAATTACTGGAGACCTACCTTTGATGTTGGTTTCTCCATGGCTGTTCATCTCTTCCATCATGCAAGCAGCCACCAAAAGGTTTCTGCCTGGCTCATTCTATGGAAGAGTAGAAAGGAAAGAGGTTTTGTCAATAGCACAGATTTATTTATTATTTTATTTAGTCACCACCCAACTCTGGATGGCTTACAATATAAAAAACAAAATACCAAATACACTTCTTTTGTCTGTCCCTTGTCTTGGTTGCATCTCATCCTCTTGTTCCTCAGGGTTAATGCTACTGCCCATTTCAGTGTCCTTCAAATATCCTGACCTTATGCCATGTAGGGATTTAAAGATCATAACCAGCACCGTGAATCACACCTGGAAGCACAATGGCAATCAGTACAGCTCATAAAGCAGGAGCATCACATGGGCATACTGAAGCATGTCTATCATTGCCCACTCCTGTCAGGGCCAGCCTCGCTCCGCAATAAGACACAGACTCACTTAATGGGTATTAAGGATTTCTGGTTTATTGGAATGATAGCTGACAGAACGAAAAACGGGAACGGGGTAGGTAGTGTGGGGGTGCCCCTTTTATACCCTCCTGTATTGCCCCGGGCTTCCCCACCCCTCAATGCCCCGATCCCTCTTGATGGGATCCTTGATGGCTGCATGGGCGTTTTCCCCGGTGTCCTCTTTGTCTCCCTGCAACGGTTGAGTTCTCCGGGGCACCATGTGCTCCTTATCTTCACTCCTCTGACGTCTCTCTTTTTAGTTGTTGATGGGATCATGGGTGTGGGTGTCTTTGGGTGCTTGTTTTAATCCCTGATTGGATTATCTTCTTCCCCCTTTTCCTTAATGATCATGATCCACGTTGTGAGGCTCTTTGTGCCTTGCAACGAGGTCATGACATGCTGCCCCCCCAAAGATGTTCTATGGTGCTGGTTTCTCTGGGTATGCCTCATGGAACTGTCTTGTTAGTTGTCTAGCCATGACGTGTCGTGCCTGGACCCACTCTGGGTGTGAGAAATGTTTCCATCTCACGAGGTATTGTAGTGTTCCTCTTTGCTTTCTTGAGTCCAGTATTTCTTTTACTTCAAAATGTTGTTGGTTGTCTATCATTATGGGTGGGGGTGGAGGTTCTTCCGTATGCCATTTAGATGTGCTCGTTGGTTTCAGTAGTGCACAATGAAACACTGGGTGGACCCGTCTCAAATTGTAAGGCAATTCCAGTTTGAACGTAACTGGGTTGATTACCTGTATGATTTTAAAAGGTCCGATGAATTTCGGTGCCAATTTCTTCGAGGGTTGCGAGGTCTTTATGAACTTAGTGGAGAGGTAGACCCTATCTCCCACTTTGTAGTTCGGTGCCTCCGCCCTGTGGTTGTCCGCATATTTTTTGTACGTTGTTTGTGCATCTGCTAGGGCCGTTTGGATGATTGGCCAGGTTGTTGCCAGCTGTGCCGCCCAATCGTCTGGTGAGCAGGGCAGGGTTTCAGGTTGCGGCAATTCTGGTATCGGTACAAAGTCCCTTCCATAGACCACCTTAAAAGGGGTGTGGCCAGTGCTCTGGTGTACCGCGTTATTATAGGCCACCTCTGCAAAAGGTAGTAGGTCTACCCAGTTGTCCTGTTGATAATTTATGAATGCCCTCAGGAACTGTTCAAGTGTTGAGTTTAGGATCTCTGTTGATCCGTCCGTGTTTGGATGCCACGCAGTGGACAGTGCTTGCTTGGTTCCGATTAGTTTTAAAAATTCCCGCCAAAACTTTGACGTGAATTGTGTGCCTCTGTCGGTCACCAACCTGTAGGGGGCGCCGTGGATCCTGTATATGTGTGTTAGGAATAAACGTGCCAGCTGTTGTGCGGAGGGGATAGTCGCGCACGGGATGAAGTGTGCTTGTTTCGAGAAATAGTCTTTTACCACCCATATCACAGTTTTTCTTTGGCTGGGTGGGAGGTCCACAATGAAATCCATGGAAATTTCTTCCCATGGCCGGGAGGGGCTGGCTACCGCCTGTAGCAGCCCGTGGGGTTTCCCTCCTTTACGTTTGGTGGTGGCACATATGGGGCAGTTGCCTACGTAGTCTTTTACGTCCTTTCTGAGGTTTGGCCACCAAAATTGCCTCCTCGTTAGGTGGAGGGTTTTTACAAACCCAAAATGCCCTGCAGATTTGTCATCGTGCGCTCTGTGTAAGATTTCCCCCCGCAGTGATTCGGGCACGTACAAGGCTTTCTCTTTCCAGGCGATGTTGTCTTTGAAAGATACATGTTGTTGGTTATTCTGCAACCATGTATCTTGCTGTAGTGCTTGTGTGAGTCTTTGTTGCCAGTTCGGTGAAATTGAGCGTCGGCTCCGATCGCTCCCCGCCGTTCGTGCTGGCGTGCGCTGATTCCTTGTCTGGCTCCGCGTGACAGCTGGGCAGCCGAGCTGTTTCTTGGTCCATACTGTTCCTACGATGTCGGAGGCTTGCGTGTCGTCCTGTGGCCGTCGGGAAAGGGCGTCTGCCAAGAAGTTTTTCTTGCCCGGTATGAATTTCAGCGTGAAATTGAACCGGCTGAAAAACTGAGCCCATCGCACCTGCTTCGGGCTGAGTCGTTTTGGTGTGCTGAGTGCCTCCAGGTTCTTGTGGTCCGTCCAGACCTCGAAGGGGCAGGAGGCCCCCTCCAGCAGGTGTCGCCACGTTTCCAAGGCTGTCTTCACTGCAAACGCCTCCTTTTCCCATACGTGCCATCTCCGCTCCGTTTCGGAGAATTTGCGGGAAAGGTAGGCGCAGGGCTTTAGGTTGTTGTCGGAGTCCTTTTGGAGCAGGATGGCTCCGATGGAAAAGTCGGAGGCATCTGCCTGCACCACAAAAGGCTTGGTGGGGTCGGGGTGTTGTAACACTGGCTCAGCTGTGAAGAGGGTTTTCAGTCTCTCGAAAGCCGTTTGACAGTCAGCTGTCCAATTCAGTAGCGCCCCCGGGTTCCTCGATTTGCGCGTGTCCCCCAAGCCCTTAGTCTTTAGCAGGTTAGTTAGGGGCAATATAGTCTCTGCCAGCCTGGGCGTGAACCCCCTGTAGAAATTAGTGAATCCCAGGAGGCTTTGCAGCTGTCTCCTCGTGCGTGGGCGTTCCCACGCCAGGATGGCTTGGACCTTGCTGGGGTCCATTTCTATCCCTTTAGCAGAAATCCTATACCCTAGGTAGTCAATTTGTTTTTTGTGAAACTCGCACTTGGAGAGCTTTACAAACAGCTCTGCCTTGCGAAGTTTCTTGAGCACGTCTTTTACCAAGCGTTCGTGCTCACGTTCTGTTTCTGTGTAGATCAATACATCATCCAGGTAAACCAAAACCCCCTTAAAAAGGTGGTCACGCTTGACCTCATTAATTAACTGAATGAATACCCCCGGTGCTCCTGCCAATCCGAATGGGAGTACTTTATATTGAAACGCCCCCAATGGGCAATTAAAAGCAGTCTTCCACTCATCCCCCTCCCGTATCCGTATGCGGTAGTAGGCTTCCCTTATGTCCAGTTTGGAGAATACCTTACCCTTTACCAAGTGGGACAAAATGTCCTTTATTAAGGGTAAGGGGTATTTATTTGAAATGCTTGCTGCGTTTAATCCGCGGTAGTCTGTACAGAGCCGCAATGACCCATCCTTTTTCTCGCGAAAGAGGACTGGCTCTCCCACTGGAGAGTTTGCTGGCTCGATAAAACCTCTCGCCAGGTTTTTGTCTATGAAGTCCCTTAATGCAGCTAGCTCTCGCTGGGTCATAGCATATATTTTTGGTTTGGGTAGGGGTACCCCCGGGACCAGTTCAATGGTGCAGTCCGTCTTTCTGTGGGGGGGGAGTTTGTCCGCCTCTTTCTCACCGAAAACGTCGGCGAAATCCCCGTATTTGGTCGGCAGTCCCTCTGGCAGTGCTGTCTCTCTGTGTTCCACAGTCGTCGTCGCCCCCCCCATGGCTGCTCGGGGAACCCTGTTCCCTGAAGGTGCTTGGTAACGCCCGTCAGCAAACTTAATCTCTCTGGTTCTCCAGTTGATGACTGGGTTTTGCTGCACGAGCCATGGGATCCCCAGTATGAGTCGGGGTTGCCCCACCGGTGCCACGATGAAAGCCAATTTTTCCTCGTGGCTGCCGAGCCGTAGCGCGGTTTCTCCGGTGTATTGGGTGACCGGGCCCCCTCCCGCTGCAGATCCATCGAGCTGCGAGAACACCAGGTGGTGCTGAAGTGGATAGCAGCGGAGGTCGAGTGCGGCTGCCAGGTCAGGGTGCATGAGGCTTTTGGAGCAACCCGAATCAATGAGTGCCCAGACCTTTTCGGTTTTATTTCTATGGGTGAGGGTGACACGGACGTAGAGGGTGGGGCATTCCTCACTCACCCCTTTGTCGAAGCGCCTGTCAGTGTCCTCCACCTGTCCTTCGGCGCCCCTTAGGCCAGGTGGTTGTCGTTTCCCGCCGTCTCATCGGGGTTGCTTTCCTCCTCCTCTGAACTGTAGGGGCCGTGTCTGCGTCGATACTCCCCCTTTGCTGCTGGTCGCTTTCTTGGCGCTGGGGTTGGTGCTGTTTGTGCCCTCCTTGGGCTCTCTCTGGGCGTCGTTTTGGGGCATGCGGCTGCTTTGTGATCTTCCCTGCCGCACGTGAAACATTGCCCTTTAGCGAAGCGTCTGTCCCGTTCCTCCTTCCAAGGTTGGGGTCTCGCCCTCACCTGCCTTGTGTTGGTGCGTGGGGGTCTCACTGTCTCCATCTGTTGCGTTTCCCTCCTTGCGTGGAGGAACGTGTCGTGGGCGTTCTCCGCTTCCGCTGCCAGCTGGATCCACCCCGTGAGGGAGCTGGGGTTGTCGCGGCCAAGTGCCCACCGGAGGACGTTTAAGTTGAGTCCATGTTTGAACTTCTCAATCAGTGTCGATTGAGACCAAGTGTCCACTTTTCCGGCTAGGGCTTGGAACTCCATGGCATACTCAGCCACGGAGCGCGGGCTTTGTCTAAGTGTCTCTAGCGCCCTTTTTGCCTTTTCTTGCTCCAGGGGGTCCCTGAAGTGCCTTTCTAGTGCCTGCAGGAATTCAGTGCTGTCCTGCAGCGCCCGGGTGCCTGATTGGCACAATTGGACGTACCAATCGGCGGCCCGCCCTTTTAATTTTATGGCCAGGGCATTGATTTTGCCCCGCTCAGTTCTGAAGCAGGGACCCCATTCTTCGAGGTAGTACCTCGCGTTAGTCAAAAAGAAGGAGAGTTTCGAGGGGTCCCCATCGAACTTTATGCCAAAGTCTTTGGCGGGTGTCCTGGTCTGGCTCCTGGCCCCCTCTGCGTCGTGCCTCGGGATCTGCAGGAGCTGCTGCGGGTCGGGGTGTCTCCGGTTCTCTTGCGGCATTGGTGCCTCTCTCTGGGTCTCCTCGCAAGGTCGTCGTCCCGTCGCTCGGGGGGGAGGGCGGGGTGTTCTCCCTCGGTCAGGCTCCTGGATCCAGGCTCCGCCGTTGCCGTCGCCGCCCGCCGGGTCGTCCCTCCGCCTCTCAGCCTGGCGCATCTCCCGTCGTGGGGTGGGCTCCTGGGGCCAGACGCCGCCGCCGCCGAGGTTGTCCCGCCGTCTCACGTCCGGGCGCGCCTCCGCTCGTTGGGTGGCCTCCTGGGGTCGGGTCCCGCCGTGGTCGCTGCCGTCCGCTGGGTCTCCACCCCGTCTCGCCTCCCGGTGCGCCTCAGGTCGTCGGTTGGGCTCCTTGGGTCGGGTTCCGCCGTCACCGCCGCCCCGCTCGCCCTGCCTCCTTTCGACCGGGGGTGCCTCTGCGCCGCCTCCGTCGCGGAGTCCCTGTGCCGCCGTCAGCTGTTGGAGCATCTGCCGCACCGCCTGCATCCCTTCCTCCAACGCGTCGAGCCTCTCCGCCGTCCCCGGCTTCCCACCGAGGTTTTCGCCGCTCCGCTCGCCCTCGCCGTTGGCCGTGGTAGAGGACGGATCGTCCCTCGGTCCCGCCGCGGTGCCAGGCGCGCCCTCGCCTTCGAGCGCCCAGGGTGGCGGTTCGTCTCGCGCTTCCTCCGGGGTTGCCTGTAGGCTTGGAGAGGGTCCCCTCGTCTCGCCCCCGGTGCCTCGCGGGCTCCGGGGCGCCGGGGTGGGTCCCTCCCCCGCTGCTTCCCCCCAGCTGGGTCCCATACTTACCAGGGCGTTGCATCGCCCGGACCTCAGCTGCATCCCGCCCTGCGAGAGCGGGGCTTCGTCGTCTGGCGCCGAAGGGTTGCGCCTCCTCGGTTCCTGGTTCTCCATGCCTGGCTGGGTCCCTCACAAACTTGTTGGATAGGTACCAGGTGGAAAAAAATTTTTTGCGGTTCCCGTTTTTATGTCAGGGCCAGCCTCGCTCCGCAATAAGACACAGACTCACTTAATGGGTATTAAGGATTTCTGGTTTATTGGAATGATAGCTGACAGAACGAAAAACGGGAACGGGGTAGGTAGTGTGGGGGTGCCCCTTTTATACCCTCCTGTATTGCCCCGGGCTTCCCCACCCCTAAATGCCCCGATCCCTCTTGATGGGATCCTTGATGGCTGCGTGGGCGTTTTCCCCGGTGTCCTCTTTGTCTCCCTGCAACGGTTGAGTTCTCCGGGGCACCATGTGCTCCTTATCTTCACTCCTCTGACGTCTCTCTTTTTAGTTGTTGATGGGATCATGGGTGTGGGTGTCTTTGGGTGCTTGTTTTAATCCCTGATTGGATTATCTTCTTCCCCCTTTTCCTTAATGATCATGATCCACGTTGTGAGGCTCTTTGTGCCTTGCAACGAGGTCATGACACTCCACTGCAATTCTGAATCAGCTGAAGCTTCCAAGTGGTCATCAAAAGCAGCTCCATGTAAAGCACATCACAGTAATTAAACCATAAGGTAACTAGGGCATGAGTGACAATCTGAAAGGCCTCCTGATCTAGGAAAAGGTGCACCTGGCACATCCGATGAAGCTGTGCAAAGGCCTTCCTGTCCACAGCTGCCACCTGCTCATTGAGCAGGAGCTGCGAGCCCAGGAAGACCCCCAGATTGTGTACCACTTTTGAATGAGGAAGTGGAATCCCATCCAGGGTTAAAGAGGGAATATTTCCAGATCTAGGTGGCCCTAGCATCCACAGCCACTTGTCTTGGTAGGATTGAGTCAAAGAAAGTTCCTCCCCAGCTAGACCTGCACAGCCTTCAGGAACTGTGATGGGACCTCTATAGCTTCACTTGGCAGCCTGGGCAGCCTAGCATACTGATGATACCAAACCCCAAACATTCACATGTAGATGTTGAATAGGAGGGAAAGAGAATTTACCCTTGTAGCACCCCAAAGAGGAGGGGCCTAGGGAGTAACCTCTGCCCCCCCCAACCAACTGTGACTGAAACTGGCCCCAGAGGAAGGAAGAGAACCATGCAAAATGGTGCTCCCATTCCCAACCCTCAGAATCAGTCCAGAAGGATACCATGGTCAACAGTATCAAAAGCCACTGAGAGATCAAGAAACATAAGAATGGGTGCACTACCCCCATCCTGGCTCTACTACAGGTCATCTACAACTATGACCAGGGCTGTTCCCATACAGAATCCTGGCCTGAATCCTCCAGGGTTCTCATCAACAGATCAGGCATTCATAGAAAAATAACCCACAGTTCTGGTGTGTTCCTAAATACATTATTCCTGCCCTCCTTGGGGTCCAGCTACCCAGATGGTAAAATTTGCTTTTCTGCTATTCCAGGGACTTTACAAGAGGCAAACTCTTGGGGGGGAGGGGGGAACTGCTAGCAAGTTCTCCCTTTCTGTGAAGGGATTATGGTCAGCTCAGAATCTGTTCAAACTGAGGTGCATTGAGGCAGGGGATTACTATTCCAAGGACAAACAAACTGGCACTTAAGATAAAATATTTCCTGCTGGTTTGCTCTGAAAACCTGAATGTGCTCCTCCCCATACTAATAGCCCCATGGAAGAGAGTTATGCTCTTCTTCTGTTTCATTCCTATGTGGGAAGGGTGGGGCTGTCAGGCTGAGAGATCCTACATGGGAATTGGGGAGGTTCACATGCTTTGGCCCACTTGGATCGCCACATTAAAGTGCAGCCCATCAGTTATTAACGAGCAGAAAAGATTGCTGTCATATGGATGATCCCCAATCTGCCCAAGCAATTGTTGGAGGTATCAGCAAATCAGCATGCCCCATTAGCATGTGGATGAGTTTGTTTTAGGATGCAAATTCTCCATGTGCTTCTGGAGGAAGCTGTTTGTTGCCCCTCCCACATTCCTCACCTCCTCTTCCTTCTTCTTCACCATCCTGGAAGGGAGCATGGGGCTGCAGCAAATTCCTTCTTGGCTATGTGGTAAGCCTAGAATTCAGGAGGTTACCCCTTTCTCCATGCAGCCTTCAGCAGCAATGAGGGCTGAGGGTCAGTTAAGTTTAGGGACAGAAGAAGAACAAGAATCATCTTTTCCTGGATGATGTAACTGGACCAAATAAATCAGTAAGATATTCTTTTACTTATTTTTGAACCTACTTTGTCTAAGTGTGTAATTCTTTATGCTTGAGTGGGTTAAGTGTGTAAGATCAGTAACCTACATTTCTCTAACATGCTCATTAATGCTATTTTAGATAATATTCTTTTTCTGTGTGCATCTTTCGCTGTGTTAAGCTCTGCTCCATTCAGTGGTCCCAGCTGTCCACTAATGGCTTCAGCTACAAGGCCAGCGAGTTTTAATGCTGGAGATACATTATTGGTGGATTGCCTCATCTTTGCTTCTCTTCCCACTGAGCATGAGCTGCTGGAGGGAAGAGCAACCTCTGACCATCCTCCTTAGCATAGTGGGGCAAAGCTAAGCAAGGCAGGGAGGTGCTCTGAACAGGCTTTGCCAAGTGCCAAGTGGCATGACTAACAGTTGCAGGAGCAACTAGTACAGACCGCCAGACCCATGTTTAGAAGTCATGGCAGTGCGATTGGAGCTCTGCCTGTTTTTTTATCTGCAGTTGGAGCATCACTATCATGGTTGTGGCCTCCATCCTGACTTTTTGGATCTTTCTATGGCTGCCTTGGAAGTTGGATGACTCCAACCTCCTTCCTTTTGTGAAAGCAGTGAAAACCACTCTCTCTTGACCTTTGGAGCACAGATTGGATATTATGATGCTGCTATTTCCTGAGTCTGGTGCCCATGAGCTTTTTTATGTTGTATTTTGAATTTTATGTTTTTATTTATTTATTTACTCAATTTATTAACCACCCATCTCACTTTTCCAAGTTTTTATGATGCATTTGTTATTGGTGTTTACTGTAATGAGTGTCACCCTCGGTAAACCAAGGAGATGGCTGAAAAAGAGAGGTCACTCAGGGGAGAGTCCTGAGTCACCTCACACTGCCAGCAGTGTGGGAAGGTCAGAAACATGCCTGATAGGAATTCCAGGAATGCTCTTTGCTGTAGGGCAGAAAAACAGAATCTTGGAAGCCAGTCTGAGTTTCTTTCTCCATTGTATACCAAACAAAATCAAGGTTGGGTGATTCTGAGTTTCCTTCTCATGCTTTCTTCTTTTTCAGGACTGACTTATCTCTTCTGAAACTCACTCTCAGCAGTTTGCTCATGCCTTCCTGGTTCCCAAGGGCCAGGCCCTTGGCCAATTCACCTGCCAGATTTTCACTCCCCAGGAGTCTGGATCCATGAGATACTTGGGGCAGACCATTTGAATAGGTCCAGCCCTATGGAAGCCATGGTGGCAATCAATCCTATTTGGACCAGGAAGTGACCTGACCATGGCAAAGGGCTGACAACAATACTGACAACAATATCCTCTACATCCAAACCACACAGCAGCCATTCCAAAGCACAGGCAAGGTCTAAGGCATGTCTTCCCCTGTCTGTCAGGCCAGCTGCTTTTGAAAAATGAATAAATGCACCACTGCAGAAAGGTGCCTCCAATCTCCAACCCTCCCAGCTGGCTTATAGTTAATGATATCGGGTGCTGCTGAGAGATCCAACAGTGGGGGGAAAGTTTTAAGTCCTGCTGCTGCAGGTCATCCACAAGAGCAGCCAAATCTGAATTCTGGGTAGAAGGACTCCAGAGAATCCATCTGATCCACACCTTTTCTGGGTCAGTCTTCCATCCCAAGGGAGACTGTGCCTATCCGGGCTGTCTTGCACTCAGAAGTGGTTTTGCTTCTTTGTGGGGCCTTGTTGTTGCTGCTGTTGTTGTGTCCCCTTCCTACTAGAATGGGCTTGCCTAGGCAGCTCAGAAAGAGGCTGAGAGAAAAGAGAGGCACATCAACTGCCCTGTTCGTGCTGCCTTGATTATGGATTGTTCTTGAAGGTGATCCTTTCTACCTTTCCCCAAATCCTTCTCCCTGTTTGACTTGGTAGGTCAGCCTGAGAAGCTGGTCTCAGGCCAGCTCATTCTCACTGGTCTCCCCAGGCCACCCACCTTTTCCAGCTGAAAGAACCAAACTATGTGAGGTGTTTCCTGGGTGGGGAGGGGAAGGGGATCAGAGATGATGGCTTTAAAGCTAGACTACAATACATAGAAGCATGGTCTATACACAACGGTGATAACACATGGCACAGAGTTTTTTTTAAAAAAAACTTGCTGCACAAGCACATCTTTCTGTATTAATTGAAATAAAATAAAAGTATTATAAAATAAAATAAAGTGTGGCAATCATCACAGAGCATGCTCACTCTCTTCCTGACTCAAGTATCGGCAAGGTGTAGCTGCCACCTTGTCTCTGCCTGCCTGGCATTTTATTCTCCATGCCAGCCTGCTCCATCTGCTCTGCCTCCCAGCTATAGCCAGTAAAGCTAGGCCCTGCCTGTCCTGGAGTGCAGTCTTCTTGGAAGTGGCACTTCCAAGCTGGTCACAAAATGAAAGTTCAGAAATGGAACTGTTTGTGATTGTGCTTTTATCATCTCCTTCTTTACGAATTTTCCCTATTAGTTTCTCTTACCATGGGATGCAACTTGCTATTGCTCTAAGATGATCAAAATCTACTTGCTTGAAGCCTTGTCTGACTATATTCTTCCTCTCCAAATTAGAATCAAGGACTCTAGTATTACATGGCCACTTCCACCAATCTTCCTGCTCCTTCCACTTCCTCAACTTAGCCCTCCCTACTGATTAGTACCAAGTCGAGGATAACCAGTCTCCTTGTGCCTTCCTCCGTTCTACAGAGGAAGAAGTTGTCAGTAAACCAAGCCTGGAATTTCCTACAATGACCATGCTTGGCAGAGGTTGAGTACCAACAGATGTCACCATGATTACTGTCACCTCCCTCATCGCTATGAAAGATCTGCAGTTTGGAAGGCATCATCCAAATCTCCTCTTTTGCTGGGCAGGCAATAGGAGACAACATCACCACAAACGTACTGCTTTTATCTGTTCTTCCACTTCTTTTATCCCAGATGTTCTATACAACACTGTCAAATTCATTCATCTGGATTTCTGATCAGGAAGGGATATTTTAAACATACATTGCAACTCCTTCCCCTTTCTATTCCCTCTGTTTCATTTGAACACATTTCATTTATTTATTTATTTATTTGATTTCTATAGCCACCCATCTCAACAAGTGACATTTTATTTCTTTTCATTTATTAAAGAAGATTGCTTATCAAAATTTTATAGGGCATTTTATCAAATACTTTCCTTTTTTAAAATTTATTTATTTAGCACATTTATATAGCTGCCCATCTTAAAAAAATGTGACTCTGGGTGGTGTACCACATAACAATTAAAAACTAGATAACAATCTAAAGACAATTAAACATAAATAAAATAAACACATAAAAGGAACATATAAACATATAACACCTAAGAATGCAGGAGAACAAACATCTCATGATCACAGCCACCTTGCAGGTTCTCCCTGGGATCCCCATGGCTGATGAAGAAAATGTGTTTTCAGGGCCTTCCAGAAGGCTAACCTCACATGGGTGGGGTGATGTTCCAGAGGGTGGAGGTGACTGCAGAAAAGGCATGCCACCTGGGTCCGGCCAGATGGAGCTCCTTTGGAGACAGGACCCGCAGCATACCCCTCCTGCCTGACCTGGTGGGACAGGTCAATGTCACTGGGAGAGGCAGTCCCTCAAATAACCTCTGTGCCAGGTAGGGCTTTACAGGTGAAAACCAGCACCTTGAATTGCACCTGGAAGCAAACTGGCAACCAATGGATCTCACAGAAGAGAATTATTGTATCAATCTCATTCCCACCATCTGCTTAGAAAACTACCCAATCAAAAAGAAGGTGAAATGAGTCTTGTTGCTGTATTTACATGTCCAGGCTGACTTCCAGTAATCTCTCTCTGTTGTCCAGATGCTTATAGATTATTGGCTACAGGGTGACCATCAGTATGATCTCTGAATCCTCCTTGTTCTAAAGAAAGGGTCAATATTTGCTCTTTCCCCATCATCTGACACCAGATCCATTTCACAGGATTTCTTAAAGGCAAGGCATAAAGATTTACTCTGAAATTTCAATACTTTAGGATATTATTCATCTGTTCCTGGAAATCTGAATGAACCAGCAAAATGCTGGACTTTTTAAACAGCTCATCAGAGGACAGGTGCAAGGTTGGAATTAAACCTTGTTGGAAAAGCAACAAGTTCATTTGTGGATGAATGAAACAGTGAACCTTCCTCCCTGTCAGAATGCTAGAAAGCATTTGGCCTGAGAGATCAGAAAAATCACACAACAGGCATTTCTATAAAAATAAATTTATTTACAGAAAGCACAAAAAACATATTTACAAGCTGTGCATTCACATGCGCTCAGAGAAGACTGGGAAGAGAGGCTCTGCTGGAAGGCTATGAAAGTGAAACTAAAACAAGTCCAGGCAAGTTCTGCCCCAGGCAATGCAGCTTTTAACACCCAGACTGAGGACAATTAAGTTCAACCTCTTCACCCTACCGATACCTAAGAAAGTACTCAGTTACCATGGGAACCTAGTGGCTTGGCCTGTGCAAAAACAAGGAAATGCCAACACTCCCCTTTTTATGCTACGGAATGAGATGCAGATCAATTTGCTTTGTTAACTCTGTCTTGGTAGAGCAAGAAGTTTGGTTAAAATGTCAACCATCATATCTTTTGATTCACAATATTTTAACATTATTTCCCCTTTGGCTATCATATCTTTGATATATTGATATCTAATATCGATATGTTTTGTTCTATTCTTGCAGGCTTCAGATTTAGCCATTGCAATGCAAGCTTGATTATCCTCATAAACAGTTATAGGCTGGTTCACTTCCATGCATATGTCTTTTAACAACTGTTTAAACCATATAACCTCATTACAGGTTTGTGCTAGAGAATAAAACTCTGCTTCTGCAGTGGGAAGAGCAACAAGTGTTTGCTTTCTAGAATGCCAGCCCAAGCTTGACCCAGCAAATTGAATTAAAATCCCAGAAGTGGATTTTCTGTCACTGACATCTGCTCCCCAATCAGAATCGGCAAAAGCCTGCAATTTCTCTGTTCCACAGGCATTTAGCTTCAGGCAATAATTATTTGTTCCTTGCAAATACCTCATTAACCTCTTCAATGCTGCTTTTCCAGTAGATGTGGGCTTCTCTACCTGTCTACTTAAAATGGCCACAGAATTTGAGATATCTAGGCGAGAGTGATTTGCAATGTACAGAAAACGTCCAATTGCAGATCTATATTTCTCTGCCTCAGTTAATTGAGTTTCTCCTATATCTTTCTGAAAATCTGGTATCATAGGAGTAGAGACTGGTTTAGAGTCTTGCATGTTAATATCCTCTAGGAGCTTTTGAAATTTACTATGTTGGCTTAACAGAAAGCTACCATCCTTCTCCCTGTGTATTTCCAAGCCTAGGTAATTTGTTACTGTTCCAAGGCGTTTTAATGTGAAATGGCTTTTCATGCAGGCTTCAAAATCAAGCCTTTGTTTTTCTGTTGATGTGAACAGCAGCAAATCATCAACATAAATGCACAGATACATACAGCCTTGTTTGTCTTTCTTCACATATACACATGGGTCTGCTTTTCCTTTTTCAAAACCAAAATTCTGCAGTTTTTCATCTAATTTTTGGTTCCAGGATCTAGCAGCCTGTTTTAATCCATAGATTGACTTCTGCAGTTCACAGACCAGATTCTCCCCTTTTTCATAGCCAGGGGGTTGCTGCATGTATAATTTGTGGCCTAAATCACCATAGAGAAAAGCAGTTTGAATGTCATAGTGGTGAACTGACATTCTTTTGAGTGCAGCAATTTTTAACAGTAATCTAATTGATTCACCTTTAGTACCTGGTGCAAAAGTCTTGTCAGTCTAAATCTTTCCTTTGAGTGAACCCTTTTGCAACCAACCTTGCTTTATATTTCTGGATTTTGCCATCAGCATCCCTTTTCAGTTTGAAAACACAACTACAACCTAGACAGCGTTCATTGGGAGGTAGATTTACTGGTTTCCATGTATTATTTTCCTTCAAGGATGCTAACTCCTGATGCATGGCAGAATGCCAATTCTGTGCAATCTCAGGTGGTAAAGCATTCACTTGTTCTAAGGATTCAGGTTCTGTAAATATGTCGAAAGCCTTTACTGTTTCAGCCTGAAAACGTGATGGAGGAATGCCTTTATTACTCCTCTGAGATCTGCGAGGTAATACAGGGCTTAAATTTTGACTCTTATCACTTTCCTGAGAAGCATCTGTCTCATCAGACAGATCTTCAGTTTGCTTTTCTGGTTTAATGTCCTCACTAGGGAAAAGATCACTATCAGCAAATCCTTGATGTTCTCTTGTTAGATCAACTGGAGAGCTAGAATTTAATCTCCCCCAGTTTTGTTCAGCAAAAGAAGCGCTTTTGCTAATTATTAATATCTCTCCCGCTATGAACCTGTAGCTCCTTTGGCTTTGGTCAAAGCCAACAAAGATGGTTTTCTTTGTTGTGGGACCTCCTTTCCTTCTCTGTTGTTTTGGAATATGAACCCATGCAGTGCTACCAAACACTCTCAGTTGGTTTATCTTTGGTTTCACACCATAAAACAAACAGAATGAAGTGTCCTGAATCACAGAGTTATACCATCTGTTTTGTACATAATAGGCAGTAGATATTGCCTCTCCCCAATATTTAAAGGATAAATTAGAATCTTTTAGCATGCATTCCATCGCATTTTGCAAAGTTCTGCCCTTTCTTTCAGCAACACCATTTTGCTGAGGGGTGTGAGGGTTAGAAAGAATTTGTTCTATCCCCTTTTCTGCTAGGAACCTTTTGAATTTGTGAGAAAGGTACTCTTCTCCTCTATCACATTGGAGTGCAGATACAGGCCTAGGGAATTTTCCATTTGCCCATGTCACAAAACTTTTAAATTTCTCAAATGCCTCATCTTTGTGTTTTAAGATATAGATAAATGTGTATCTTGAGAAATCATCAATGATGGTCATTGCATACCTTGCTTGTCCAAGACTTGGAGCAAAAGGACCAATAATGTCAGAGTGTACATTTTCCAAAGGTCTAGTTGTAACTCTGTCACTGTGCTTACTCACGGGAGCATTTTGTGTTTTGCACTCTTTGCAAACTACACAATCTAAGTATTTGTCACAGGGTTTTGTCTTTAGGTCAGCACACAGCTGTGGCATTTGTGCTATATACTTGAAATTAACATGACCAAATCTTCTATGCATCAGGTGTACACATTGGTCATGATATGGAGTGTTGGCAACTGCAGCTTTGCAACCTGGCTTCCTTGCATTTTGCACAATGTACTGAGTCTTTTAACATGACAGTAGCACACAATTTCCTATTTTTACATCTCTCACAAGCATTTTTCTTAAATGTTATGATATACCCTGTTGCAGCTAATTGTGCCACAGATAAAAGGTTTGACTGTAGATTTGGAACATACAACACACCTGTCACAGTTTCTCCCAAGCAGGATAAATACAAGTCACCTTGTCCCATAATTTTGGTCACAGACCCATCAGCTGTAATGATTGCCTATCCTAACATACTCAGACGCACAAGCAGGAGCTTGAGAATATCTGGTTTATTAAAGAATAGCATGCAAATACAAAGAAAGCTGAGAATGAGCAAAAGTGCGCCAAATACAAACTAAAAACCCTCGGTACAAACGTAATCCCTCCCCTCGCCCAACTGCTTCAAATTCCCCACCCCAGGTGCTGGTAACGAGTTCTGCTGATCTCCTGGGAAGAAAACCTTGAACACACTGGATAACCCAAACACATTCCATTCCACTGAATACAGATAACAACCCCAGCAGAAGGAGTCTGCACAGCCCCTTCCAAACAGAACACGCGGCAGCAACTTGACATGCGAAACATTACGATGTGCAATGCACATTGAAACGGTGAACATGACATCAGCCAAAGATACACTTTGTCTGTCAGTTTTAGACAGTGACATCAAAGAGCTTGTGCAATTACATAAATGACAATTGGCCCCAGAATCTAACACCCATACATCAGAATTACCCTTCTCAGCAACCTGTGCAATTTGGGTTGTCTGAAGAGCCTTCTTCTGTGTTGCCCTTGTGTTCTACTTCTCTGTCTTCCTACTCTTGTGTAGCAAGGCACAGTCTTTCTGCAAATGTCCAGCTGAACCACAAGTGAAGCATCGCTGGCTGGCTAGTGCTGTTGCCTCAGCTTCTTTTCCTTTCTTTTCCTTTCTTTTCCCTTGTTTTCTGGTGCTGCAGCTTTCCAGAAGAGATGGCAGGGGGAGGGAAACTTTCTTCTCTCTTCTCCCATTCAGCGAGTAAGCACTGTGTAACATACAATGGGGTGAGTCCTGCTTCAGGCATAGCCTCCAGGGTACAAATCAGCATGTCCCACATTTCATTCAGTGAGGACAGGAGGTTATACGATTTTGTGAGAGGTGTAAATTCCTGTCCTAACAGCCAGGAACCACACTGAGACAAGGAATAGGTCTCTAGTGTTTATTTACTGCTACGTAACAGAGAATCCTAACAAACTGAAGAAGCGTGGGAAAACCCAGACATATAAACCCCAAAGACTAAGTCGGGCCCGATCTGTGTCTCTTTGAATGGCCACCTAATTCCTCAGTACTATGCATGCGCTTTACAGCCTGGATGGGAGCCCCCTGCTCGCCATCCTCACTCATGACAATTCCATTCCTCTCTCCTGCAACTCAACAAACAACTGCTGAATATAATTCAGGTGCTCAGGAAGGCTATCTCCTTCTGCAAGGTAGGCTTTGTACAGCTTTTTTGTCAGGGTAACTTTACTCCCTGCTGTTGCCTTTACATACAAGTCTCTCAAAGTGTCCCAAAGTGTCATGTTCATTGTTTCAATGTTTTGCATACATAGTAACGTTTCGCATGTCACTTTTCTGATCCGGGTTTGCTGGGTGGAAATTTCCAGCCGTGCCTGGCTGTAATCTTGCTGTTGCAACTGTGGAATGTTGTTTGGGCTATTGGGCATGTTCAAGGTTACTTTCTCAGGCCGATGTGGGTAACGGTTTTCAACACCTGGGAGGGGGTGGTTGTTAAGGGGGGAGCAGGGCGGGACTGGCTTGGAAGCGAGGGGTTTTAGTTTGTATTTGGCGCGCTTTTGCTCATTCTCAGCTTTCTTTGTATTGCACACTATTCTTTCAATAAACCAGTTATCATTTAGCATCTACTTGTGAGACTGAGTCTATTAGAATAGGCAAACATTACACAAAGTTGCTTAGCAGGCTGCATACCTCGCACATGCACTAGCTGATTGTCCTCAACTCCCAGGAGAATGGTGGCTCTAGCCCGCTCATACTGTCTAAGCCATTCAGCACTGGGATTTTGGGGGGTTTGCTCACCAATTGGCAGCCAAAGATTCTCTCTGCGAAGATACATTTCCATCTTCAGGGCCCAATTCAAGTAGTTGGTCTCTGATAGGCACTCAAGAGGCATTGCTGAGGGCTGGGAGGCAGCCATGGCTTCTTCCTTCTTTTGCAAGTAACCTCAGCTGGCTTCTTTGTCCTGTAGACCGGCAGTGGCTGGAAAATCTCCAGGCGGCTCCAAAGAAAATCTTCACAGGTCTTTGCTACCTGCCTTTAAAATTTGCATGAGGTGTGGAGCTGATCTCTCTGCTCTCTCTTGGGTTTCCCTGGGCTGCTTACTTGGCCAATAACCTGTCAGAGTGCTAGAAAGCATTTGGCCTGAGAGATCAGAAAAATCACACACCAGGCATCTCTATAAAAATAAATTTATTTACAGAAAGCCCAAAAACATATTTACAAGCTGTGCATTCACACGCGCTCAGAGAGGACTGGGAAGAGAGGCTGTGCTGGAAGGCTATGAAAGCAAAACTAAAACAAATCCAGGTAAGTTCCTCCCCCAGACAATGCAGCTTTTAACACCCAGACTGAGGACAATTAAGTTCAACCTCTTCACCCTCGCCGATACTTAAGAAAGTACTCAATTACCATGGTAACCTAGTGGCTTGGTCCATGCAAAAACAAAGAAATCCCAACACTCCCTTCCTCACTTTGAAATTGGCATGAGTTCTGCCATTTCATATAGTCCAAGTGATGGGAAGAAAAGGCAAAACTATTTTCTCTCCCCCCCCCCCCCAGTGTAGTGGTAGACATAACAGATGGAAGTTGTCAAGTACAACGGGGTATCAATGGAGGGCGCCTCCTACAAAATTCTGTCAATAGAAAGCACATGTCCTCTCTCAAAGACTCACCCGTGGAAAGTGATTGCATTTGCTGAGCCAGAATAAGTGGGAGAGGTAAAGCATCTTTGCCAAGTTCAAGAGTGGGTTGAAATCCAAACAGGAATTGCTTAGGTGAACTTCATTTCCAGCTGGTATCAGCATGGGAGACAAGCAGCTTAAGTCAGTTGGGTAGAAGAACTGTCATGAGTAAGGATGGCGAGCAGGGGGCTCCCATCCAGGCTGTAAAGCGCATGCGTAGCACTGAGGAATTAGGTAGCCATTCCAAGAGACACAGATCAGGCCCGCCTTAACCTTTGGGGTTTATATGTCTGGGTTTTTCCCACGCTTCTTCAGTTTGTTAGGATTTTCCTGTTATGTAGCAGCAATAAAACACTAGAGACCTATTCCTTGTCTCAGCGTGGTTCCTGGCTGTTAGAACAAGAAATCTTAGTCACAATAGGAGCTGAGTAATTTCGTGCTTCATTACTGCTCATATTTTGTCACATTCTCTCTCTCTTTTTTGCTTTTATTTTGAACATATTAGAAGAAGACCTTGGTGAATCTCATCTCATTCTGAGTTTTATCCTATCTGACAGCATCTCTTTAACTCTGGGCTCTTTCCAGCTCACATATATTCCCATTTTATATTTTCAGGTCATCACTAACATTTCTTTGGCTTCTTTAGCTTCCATTTTTTGGTGGTGTGGGGGGAGAATGTCAGGGTCTGAGAGGGAAAGTTCAACAGGCCAGAAACTAGTCTGGGTGTACTGGAGGCGTATCTGCGGTCAAGAGAAGGGGAGAACAGGTTTCCTCCTCCCTTACAATTCTCATGAAGGACTGCTTGCTTCCTTGACGTCCTCCTCTGCATGGGCCCATCCATGCAGGATCCTTCCCTCCCCCACCCTTCTCCTTCTTGCAATGTTCTCTTCTCCCAGTGGCCATCACTCTATCCTTCTTTCATTTTCTGCTTTTAAGTCTTTTCTACAAGATCAATTTTAGAAGGAAAAAAAAAGATTTCCCCAATTCACCAGAGAGGGAGAGAAGATAATTTGACTAGTCCACCAGGTCAGGATGAAATGGCCTTGGAGGGAGTCACCAAGGAGTGGAGAAAAGAGGGCATGGCCATCATAAGGCACACAAGCTAATGGGAGGCAGGCTGCCCTGGTGCCAGAAGAGGATAGAAAACACCACTTTGGATATGGAGAGGTAAGCACTGGTTGCCTTCAGGGTTGCCTGGGTTCAAGACAATGTTGTGCATTTATATCCTCCAGAACTGGCAAGGAGATCATCCTCACACTAGGACAAGCAGGAGGTATGGATGAGATTCAAAGTGCTGAGTTAATGTCAGCCCTCCCAGGTAAACCAGACAGGAAACATGATCAAATGAGCTAATTCTACTTTATTGTAAGGCTCCATTAACAGAATCTTGCAAGGCTGAAAGCACCAATCTCCTGCCCTCCCTATTTACCACCTGAGTAATTAGGATGGGGTGTCCCTAAATGTCTCCCTCTGTGTTACCAGAGTAACACAGAGAGAGTGTTACTCTGGTGCAGGATCCTTTCTCTTTTATCTGATTGTTCCCTAGTTGGCATCTCCCTGCCCCCCATCTTCCAAGGCCATCCTCATATTCCATCACACTTAAAATGAGCACCAAGAAAAAGAAAGTATGGTGGTTGAATTCCAGCAAGATGGCCCAGTCCTTGAGAAGTATTGCTTTGTCTGGGTCAGGCAAGAGCTGGGCAGAGTCCTGCTCAGTTGTTGTCAGATCAGAAGGCAGGACGTCTTCAGCTGCCTCCCTGCTTCAACCATGGTCCAGCTGGAGCCTGGAGCCCAGTCCAGCTATTTCAGGTGTTTCTTAAGTGGTGATCACTTGGAACATCCTCCTTCTCCTCCAAAGTAGGTTTACATGTAAAGTTCCCTGGCACCTTAAAGAAGGTTCTGCCTGTGGCAGTTTTCAGATTTCTGGGGTTGAAGAGGGAAGGGAGGAAGTAAGCCAACACATCTGAACTTTTTTCCAAACCAGTTTAGGTTTGCCATGAACGTGGAATGCTGATCTCCAGTCACACACGAATCCTTGCTGCCTATGAGCATCTCTTAAGCATTCGTGGATGGCAGTTGCAAGCTGTCTCAGTGTTAATCAACATTTTCTCTGCTGTTATCTTGAGCTTTGCCAGCTTGGATCTGAAGTATAGATGAAATTAAATTAAATTAATCTATGCATTAATTACCCTCCACCATCCTATCCATCCCCCCACCCCCAGTCTTTGCCTCAGAGGAGAAATAAGCAGTGCCAAAAATATATTAAAATGAAATAAAATGAAAGACTTCAATTATATTTTACAATAATGGGATGATTACAGTTTTTATGTTTGTATTAAATTGAGGAGAATTATGAGATATTTTACTGACATTTTATGCAGATAGCCCACAGCAAGCTAGGTAGCAGTTACATGCTGTAATAAATGTCACCATTTAAAAATTAATTGCTACACTATCTAACTTGCTGTGGGCTGCCTTGTTAAATATTAATGGAATATCCTGGGAAAAAAAGAGGGTTGTGACTTGAACAACTTATTTAGATGTAGACCCGGAGGTGGGGAAGAGCTGCCAACCCTGTGGGCTGACAGCTGGAGAGGGTCTTTTCTGCCCCGCTGTCCCGGGCTGAGCCAGTGCAGCTGGCTGGACACAATGGGCTTCCTGCCTTTTGGTCTTCCTGGTCGTTGGACAGCGCCACAAGTTTTCACTGCCTTCATAGGACAGTCATGGAGATGGATGTCAGGGCCCTCAGCCTCTCATTGTCCTCCAGGCGGTCTCTGTCCATAGCTTGCTCCCCAAGCATTTCCAAGCTGTGAATCTCCTCTCTACCCTTCTTTTTTCGTCCCTGAAATCTTGATCATGAAAAGAAGCAATAAGTTGGGATCCCATACCTAGGGCAGAGATGATGAGCAGCAACTGTTTTGAGCAGATCAACTTGATTCTCTCATCAGGTTTCCTTGTGGCTCTCGAAGGCAGCCCCGGCAGAGTGTGAATGACTAGGGCTAAGCTAATGCTTTTGGCCTGTTCGTGAAACCATAAAGACGGGGTCCATTCACCAGGCCCAGTGGTCAGGAGGTGTGGCTGAGCCTGTCCCTTGGTCATGCGGATTTGTGGTTGATGAGCCAGTTTTTACCCCAGCTGCTTCTTTCTATACATGTTGTTCTCCTGGTTTTTTTCTGTTTTCTTTTAACATCGGTAACTGCCCAGAGTCATGAAATTGAGATGGATGGCCAAAGACATTTAACTAATAAACAAATGCTCGTGGGGCTCTTGCGAATGCTTCAAGTGCGGGAGTGCCAAATCACACAGGGGCAGGGATGAGGAAGGTGGGGGCGCAGACCTTCCTGGAAAAACCTTTTCCTTCAGCAAAAGAAAGAGAAACCATCTGCCACCTTGGATTTAAAATCATAATATCATCCCCGGACAAAGAAGGCTCAGAGAAGGTATTATTTCCAGCTCCCTGAACTGGAGCAGAGGAAGCAGAGGGAAGGGGAAGGAGCCTCTTGGCAAAAGGAGAAGCCCACACAGGCTGGCATTCCTTGGGGGGAGGGCAAGCACCTGGTCTCAATGCATTTGTCCAGCTTTCTTCCGGGAGCTCGAGGATTTCCCCAGTTCCTCCACACAGGGACCCCGCGGGTGAGGCTGGGCCGCGCGAGCCCGACGGCCCAAAGTCTCCCAGGCAAAGTCTCAGTTTCTGATGTTTGGCTGAAGGGCTTAACTGCACTCTTTTTGATGTTAAGCTTGTACTGCGGTTCTTTTAGTAGATGTCGTTGATTGGTTTTGTAAATCACTTCTTCAGGGATCTCATTACCGATGGAAATTGCGTACAGTCAAATAAATATAGGCTGTTTGATGTTCTCAGAAAACGCCTGCCGGGAAAGAGATTCATACCCACCCCCCCAAGACTCTCCCCGCGCTTTGGGGCAGAGAAAAGCGACGCCGTCGCGGCTCGGGCCGTTCGACGGCAGCGCAGCCGGGGGCTCGGCTCCCGCGGGTCGGCCGCGCCGAGCGCCCTCGCCTTCGGAGCGCGTTCCGCAGAGCGCCGGCGCGCCCGGGCCGCCCGCGGGAGGAGCGGCGACTCTCACCAGCCCTCCCCGCGATGGGCGGGCGGGCGGGCGGCCGGCGGGCGGGCGGGCGGCCGAGCGGGCGAGCGCGGGGTCGCGCTCCCGGCAGCCGAGGCAGGCCGAGCCCCCCGAGGCCTCAGAAGCCCGCCGCATCCTTTCAACGCGCTGTTGGCCCTCGGGGAGTGGCGCCCCCGCGACGCGAAGCCCGGAGCCGGCCGCGGGAGGCCTTCGGGCTCGGCTGCCTGCGCGCGGGCGGCGTTTTGCCTCGGAGGCCCCGCCGCTTCCCAGGGCCGCGGCGGCTCATGACGCCCGGAGCGGGAGCGGCGGCGGCGGCGGCGGGACCCCGCGGGCCTCCAGCTGGGGAAGAGCGGGCGGAGGGAGGGCAGCCTGCCCGTGGGCCGGGGCCGGCCTGACTTTCGGTTCCGCCGCTCGGAATCGCGTGGTTGGTTGTACTGTTTGGGGCGCCTGCTTTTGCTGTGTTCGGCTTCGTATTTTTATGCGCTTGATCATTTTGTCAGCTGGAGTGGAAGCTCCAGTTTATATTAAGGGAGTTGTTTATTTTAGGCTTTGCAACAGCTCATGCTGTTTTATTTTTGTATTGTATATACAGTCTACTAAGTTTTCTTTATATTTTGCATGTTGCTCTAAAATGATGATATGACCGTTTTAAAGAATAATCAAATGCATGATTTGGGCGGGACTTTATAGATCCCCTGTTTAAAACCCGCCGGTGAGGGGGCGCCCACCATTGTTTTAGGCAGACGGTTCCATCTTTGAACAGCTTTTGCCATCAGGAAATTTCCGATCTTCAGCCTGAATCCCTTCTTTTAACTCCAGCCCATCGATCCCTGTGCTGCTCTTCTCAGAGAGCTGGTCACTGTTGTAACTAGTACTGTATTTGTAACAAACTACTTATGAAATCTCTATTGTGGGTCAGACATGGTTTGAATTATGATTTGGATTTCCAGATTAGTTTATTGAGTTGATCCAATTTGTACAGTCAATTCAATTTAGAAAAAATCCTTTTTGTGCAAGTGCAAAAGTTTACTGAACTGTTAAACTGAATTAGAGACAACCAATTTGATGTGTGGATTGAATCTGAATCTGCCATCCAGTCGACTCAGAGATTTGATCCAATCACTTTCTAATCTAATCAAAACTGCAAACTGAAATTTTACATAAGAGAACCTGGGAAAACTCAATGGAACTGGGGATTGGGAAATTCAAGACAGACGAAGGATGTTACTTCTTCATGTAGGATTTAAAGAAACCATAAGATTAACTTTCACAATAAATCATGATGGCCACAGATCTGTGACAACTTTTAGAGGAACTAAAAAAAATAGTAAGAAAAAGCCTATTAGTGGCTAAGTATGGAAAAGAATGCTTGGTAGAATGTTGAATGAAAAAACTATGGGTGGGGTGGAAAGGCATGTAAGATAATGATTGCTGCAGAATTGAGGATGAAAGATATATAATGTGCATAGAAAAAAAGATAATTGCAAAAAATGTAATCTGAGTAAGGAATTATGCTATAGACTTACAGAATTGTGTGGAAGTAATGCAAATAGGAAGTTTGTAAAAGGATGCTTAGTGGAATGGTAAAGTGAAAGAGGCTGTGGATGAGAGATGTAAGAGAATGCTACAGAAATGAAGATGAGAGAAAGATAATGTATAATGTGTACAGAAAGAAAAAGTTACAAGGAACATAATCAAAGCGAGCAAGGAATTGTTAAATTTAAAAGAGACAGAAGAAATGCTGTCTAACTTAATTTACCTGACAGAAGTGTTCCTATCAAGCTAATCAAATCAATTCTGTTTTTATTTATGTCATTAACCTCCACAAAGCAATTAGGCCTGAGTTGAGTAAAATAAGTAACGGGGGTGAGTTTAAAACAGTAATTTTAACTCAAAGAAAATTTAAAAATAAAAAGCTTCACTTAAAATACAAGCAGTAAGTCTGTCCTAAATTTATACTAGGAGTAAGCCATATCTAGTGGATCATAATCAAGCCAGTTCAGCTGGTTTGGGCTACTCTTAAGGCTTGTTTTACATGCAGCTCTCTAGAACCGGGCTACTTTACCTTTTGTCTCAGGGTTGATGCCTGGGAGCAGGAACTGTGCATATTGTTGGATGGTAGTATTGTATAGAAGGGGAGTAATTAGGGTTCTTTCCCTATAAAATGGCAATAGAGGAGGACCTGCTTCATAGATTCTCCTCATCCCAACTTGCAGGGACATACTCAGAATGGCTGGTGTATCTTCACTCTGCCTTTCAGAAGCACAGAGGTGGGGTGGGGGGAGAGGCATGGATGGAAGCCCTCTTCTGGCTTGGGACATGCGCTTGTTGAAGGTATGCGGTGGATGTCACAACTTATCTCAGAATGTCAGCCATGAAGAGCTAGCTTGGCATTCTAGATCAAGCAGGTGCTGCTTGAAAATCACTGTTGCTTGCTCAAAGCCCATTAAGAGTAAGTAAATAAGTGAAAGTCTTAGAGGTGAAAGTTTACCAGGAATTGCTTGCTTCCACATAGTTTGAAATCCCTCTTCAGTGCTAAAGGGGCTAAACCTGTAGGAAAAACTATCAGCCTTGGCTAGTAATTTAATATGAGCTGCCATATTCTGCTCTCTGTATTCCTGACTCAATGCTTAAGGTTGTATTGGAAACTTGGGGACTTGGGAGATTGCTCTGAGGAATTTGGATGGGCTAGGTTCGAGTGGTGCAAAGTTGGGAGATAGTAATTGCGATTGGAATTGTGTTAAGGGTTTTTCTGCAAAGAGTTGAATAGCTGTAGTTAAATATTGCCCAACCCTCATCCCAATGATAGAATAGTCACTGCATTCTCATGCACATTCTGGGTGACATAGTTACTATGGGTCACTTTACTGCTCTGGGCCTGGAAGGCCACCTCTCGGTATTTAAAGTATACTGCCTGTTCAGTGGCATTGCCATTGATAGACCAGGAAAACATTTTCATACTATTAGCAAATATCCTGATTTTGGTTTAGATAAATTAATTCCAAATTGGTCCGCTTTACAGTGCTGTGAAAATTGCTCACGCATCACTGAAGTCCTCTGTGGGTCCTAGAAAGCATTACTGCATCGTCTGCATATCATTCATTCATTCATTCAGTTTGTACTGCCACCCATCTCACTGCAAGTGACTCTGGGTGGCAAACAATCATAAAACAAATTAGCACAAGTTACCATCTCATTACAAAAATTGAAATACAGCTGCACAGGAGGATGTTATAATCTATGGTTGTTAACACAGCCAGGAGATGGGATCCTTCACACACTCAGGGCCCCAGGCCCAGGCACATAACCAGGTCTTTAGAGCGTTATGAAAGGCCAGCAGGGTTGGGGCCATCCTGATCTCTGGAGGAAGGATGTTCCACAGGTCAGGCACTATGGCAGAAAAGGCATGTATTCCTTGGCTGACAGGGCCCAGAGTATGCCCATCCTGCGAGACTGGATTGGACAGGTAGAAACAACTGGGAAAAGATGGTCCTTCAGGTAATGTGGCCCCAAGCCATGAAGGGCTTTAAAAGTGATAACCAGCACCTTGAATTGCACCCGGAAGCACACTGGCAGCCAGTGCAGCTCACAGAGTAGTGATGTTACAGGTACCAAGGAACTGACACCATTTACCACATGTGCAGCTGCGTTCTGCACCAGTTGAAGCTTCTGAATGCTCTTCAAGGGCAGCCCCATGTACAGCGCATTGTAGTAATCCAGAAGAGAGGGCATGAGTGAGCATGAGCAAGGCTTCCTGGTCCTGGAATGGGCACAACTGATGCAGAACCCAAAGGTGTGCAAAGGCCCTTCTAGATAGGGCTGCCACCTGCTCTTTTGGTCCAGGAAGACCCCCAGATTATGCACTGGATCTGTCTGAGGCAGATCCCCAGCAGAAGGTCCAAACAGCCAAAGACACTTGGTCTTGCTTGGGTCAAGCTGAAGCCTGTTGCTCCCCATCCAGGCCCCCACAGCCTCTAGGCACTGGGACAGGACTTCCAAGGCATCCCTCAGAGGCCTGGGGTGGAGATGTGAAACTGAGTATCAGCATACCGGTGATATCTCACCCCAAACCATTGGATGACTTCACTCAGCAGCTTCATGTAGATGTTAAACAGGAAGGGAGGGAGAACTGAGCTTCGTGGCACCCCACAAAATAAAGGCCATGGGCTGGACCTCTCTTCCCATTAATACCGACTGGAACTAGCCTTGGAGGAAGGAGGTGCAATCCACCCCCAACAACCAAAGCCACCCTAGAAGAATACCATGATGGTAGCGAAAGCCGCTGAGGGGTCAAGGAGAGCAGGGATGGATGCACAACTCCCATCCCGCTCCTGCCAGAGGTCATCCGAGAGCGCCATCAGTGCTGTCTCCATCCCATACCCCAGTCTGAATCCTGACTGAAAGGAGTCCAGATAATCCATTTCATCCAGAGTCCTTTGAAGCTGTAGTGTGTGACCACCTTCTCCACAACCTTCCCTAGAAAGGTATATATAGCAGTATAGCCATATTCTCTTTGGCTCACTTTTTTCTTGCTCTTAATGGGAAGATACCAAATCAAAATGTGCACTTGTGAAGTGATAAAGAGACTCTTCACTCAGTTTGCTTCTGAGGTCCAAGGTGACTGAGTCCGCACAGTCTTTTACAACATCCTGGACCAAATGATATTGCTGACAATGTAGCACCATAGAGCACAACAGAGCATCCCTGGCATAGAATAATCAAAGAGGGTGGTCAACAGACTTACATTTCAGCCAGGCCCAGTCAGTTTCCAGCCAAGGGATGGGCATCTCTTCAAAGACGGTACTATATCTTATCAGTCTGAGAGCTAGGGGCAGTGCATATTAGTAATGGGGGCCCACAAACCGAAAAGTAGTGTGTGGAGCCAGGAGAAGAGCTTTGTTTAACTTCATTTCACACTCCTTTTTATATTAAAACTATATAAACTAAAATGTGATGATACAGTAAAAACAATAAAACAGTTCCATAAAATAAATGGAATAAAACAAAAATGGATTGAAAATAGTCAGCCAATCAAAAATCTAAGCTATATTCATAGATCTCTTGACAGGAAGAAGCAATTCACTGGTACCATAAATGCGCTACATGAAATTACAAGATGTTTAAGGTATAAAATAACAGATTAATATCAGTGTTGTAGGGGTCACAGACCCCTATTAGAAGTACCGTAAGTACGATCCTTATAGTTAAATTTTAGTGTTAATAGTTTTACAGGTTTAACACTAAGAATTAACTGTAAGAATAGTATTTACTTCTAATATTAAGACTACGAAGGCTATAATGGCTCTACAGTGTAGTTGATAAAACAGTTATAAAAATGAATAAAGCAAAAACAATAAAAGCAGATTAAGCAATCTAAAGTGAAAGGTATAAACTAAGAATTGACGTGGCTAATGTTAAACTATAGATTTGGTTTATTTAATTTAGTCAAAGGGAAAAAGAATGCAAAACACAAAAAATCCAAGGATGAAATATAGACAGTGGCGAAGTTAAAGCGAAACATGCAGGCCCAGCCTTATTGCACTGATGATGCCCTTGGTTTTCCAATTGCCATAACCCCAGAGATAGTCTCTGCCACCCGATAGGTAATGTTTGACTTTAAATCTGATAAGGGGCCTCTGGTCTACTTGGGTCTTGTCTTAGGAGAGGCGTTATGAATAAATGTCAGGAGTCCCTGTAGAAAGAACAGTACAATGATGCATGTGCCACTACTCAGAAGACCCAGAAAGGCATGGATATGGCTGTTGGATCATATCTACCTTGCATAATTGCAGGCTTTTAAATGGGCTGAAGAAAAGGCCTGCCGGTGCCTTGAGGAAAGGTCACTGAGAAGGTAAGTTTGTTTACTGATACTCCATAGAAGTTCATGGTTTATTTGGCTCTTGCATATCTAACCAATGCTGTAAGAGATGGAAAAAGCCACAACCCCTTAGTTTGATTCCTGGAGTGACAGCCTTCTGAACAGCTTAGGCCAATCCAAAGACTGCTTTGGCAAACCCTCGCTTCTAAGGAAATAAAGCCAGCTTCAATCCAGAGGGTAGCATTTGGAGCACAAAACACAGTGGGGAATACCAAAAATCATCCTCAAGAATTTCAACTGTACTTTTTCAAGATGATGATGGTCTTTTGTCTTTATAGGGACATTCTGTGCAACATAAAGAAGTTAGCAGTTGTTTCCCCTTGGAAACCTGGAGGGCTGAGGGTATAAACTGGCCACCCATTTGATTTAAAAGGGACAAAGGTTGACATCTGGCCATTTTCTGTGGCCTGAAGAGTTTGGCACAGGCCGCACTCGGGGATATTGGGTCTGCTGCCTGAAAGCAATCCTACTGCCCAGCACTCAACTTCAACTCTCAGTGCCTGGCTATCAGATCCTCGGTGGCCCTGGGCTTCAGCTATTGTTGCTGAGTGCCAAGACAGTGTGTAACAAAGCTGCCCTTGTTCATGAACTTATGCCAATGTTGCCCAACATAACTCCTCAGCTGTCTTGAGATTCTTCCTTTTGGAGGGGGCACATTTTATTGCCATAGCTTGCAAGGTCTTTGCTGCTAAGATTATTTCTCAGTTTCTTTATGGTGTCCTGATCGGCACTTTGACGAAATTGAACACCCTAGAAGATGTCCAGTCCAAGTTTATAAGATCTATCCTTGCAGTTCCAAGAGGCACCAAAAATTCTGCATTATGGTTATAGACCAGATTGGTTTCTGCGGGTGCCAGAGGCTGGTACTACAGTATCTTACTAATTTCTGGTTAAAATTATTATTTTTTCCATGTGGTTCTTGGCTCCACTGGTTGTCAGAGACCATTTTAAATCAACCTGGCTAACAAGAGCTAATAGCAAATTCCAGTCTTTAGGTCCCTCTTTGGAGAACCTCTGCCCATTAGGGTTTGAAAATGCCAGGAGTCATCTCACGTGGGGAAGCTCTGTGGAGTCCCTGAGCACATGCTCCTTCCTGCTCTCTTTACAAGCAATCTTGGAAGACATTCATCTTTCCTATTTCATTTTTTAAAAAAACTTTATTATATTTTCAAAGTATAGATAAAAACATGAAAAGATAGGGAAAGATCGAAAGAAAAACTAAAAGTTCAGAAATAAAAAGATACAATAAGTGACTTCAAACTCTACAGCAAAGATATACATAAAGGATACATCAATCTCTTACTCCAATTTTAACCATAATAAACATTATTTCTATAGTCGATTTCAACCTAATAGTCAAAATACCTAATTAACACATCATTTTTTTCTCCAATTAAAAACAAAAACCCCAGAGTTCTTCAACAACAAAACATTTAAACTAAATATTATCTCCCATCCCCATAATCAATTTAGCCCTCTTTGCCAAATTCCCCTAATAATATCTTCCACCACTATACTTTAAAAAAAAAATCTTACAATACAATCAAATTATTATTTAAAACAAAATCTAACAAGGGATAAATTCTATTATACATTCAGATTTAAAACCTTTAACATTAAAATAGGCAACTCTTCCCAGTAGCTCTTATCATTCTTGAAAGAACGAAAAGTACCACACTTATGTATACAGCTTAAGTAACTGAAGTAATATTCCCATTATCAATAATAATATTTTCTAAAGCAAAAAGAGTAATCTAGGTATTCATCTTACTATGTATATAATTTTTTTTAAAAAATCCCCTTGTCACCCCTATGGGTGGTGTATGTCTTCCTCAGTCTTGGGCCCTCTACCAGAGGCCTGGGAGTTTGAGGGTTCTGTGTTCTGGACAGAGAGCTCTGATGTTGCTCCTGGGATCTGTTGGAGCCACTCTCCCAGCTTAGGAGTCACAGCCCCAAGCGCTCCCACCACCACTGGGACCATTTTGGCCTTCACTTTCCACATCCTCTCTAGTTCCTCCTTCAGGTCCTGGTACTTGGTTTGTCCAGCTTCTCATACTCCTTCCTGATGTTGCTGTCACTTGGCACCACTACATCTATCACCACCGCTGTCTTCTGGTCTTTGTCTACTACCACGATGTCTGGTTGAGTGGCCAGTACCTGCCTGTCCATCTGGATCTGGAAGTCCCACAGGAGCTTAGCCCTGTCATTCTCCATGACTTTCTGTGGAATCTCCCATCTGGACTTGGAAGGGTCTAGCCCATACACTGTGCGGATGCACCTGTACACAATGCCAGCTACTGGGTTGTGCCGTTCAGTGTATGCTGTTCCTGCCTGCATCTTACACCATGCCACTGTGTGTTGGACTGTCTCTGAGGCCTCTCTGCACAGTCTGCCCCTCGGGTCCTGTCTAGTGTGGTAGACCCCTGCTTCTGTGGATCTGGTGCTTAGTGCCTGTTCTTGTGCTGCTATGATCAGTGCCACAGTGCTGTCTTTTAGTCCAGCCCTTTCTAGCCACTGGTAGGATTTCCCAAGGTCAGCCATCTCAGCTATCCATCAATGGTACATCCCCTACAGGGTGCCTTGCCATGGCACTTCCTCTGCTTGATCCTCCTTCCATGTCTGCTCTTGCCTCAGGCATTCTCTCAGCAGCTCATCTTTAGGTGCCATCTTACTGATGTACTGCTGGATGCTCTGGGTCTCATCCAGGACAGTGGCTTTGACACTCACCAGACCCCGCCCTCCCTCTTTCTGCCATGTGTACAGTCTCTGATTGTTGGACTTGGGGTGGAAGCCTCCGTACTTTGTGAGGAGCTTCCGGGTCTTCACATCGGCAGCCTCCATGTCCTCCTTTGGCCAGCTCACTATACCGGCAGGGTATCTGATGACTGGCAGGGCGTATGTGTTGATGGCATGGGTCTTGTTCTTCCCACTGAGCTGGCTCTTCAGGACCTGTCTTATCCTTTGGTGGTACTTGGATGTTGCTGTCTTCCTTGCCTCCTCCTCATGGTTCCCATGTGACTGTGGGATACCAAAGTACTTGTTGCTGTTCTGTATGTTTGCTATGTGGCCTACTGGTAGTTCTACCCCATCAGTCTTAACTACCTTCCCTCTCTTTACTACCATCCAGCCACACTTCTCTACTCTAAATGACATCCCAATATCCTCACTGTAGATCATTGTCAGGTGGATCAGTGGGTCAATGCCTCATTCACTCTTAGCATATAGCTTGATGTCATCCATGTAGAGGAGGTGGCTGATGGTAATTCCACTCTTGAACTTGTATCTGTATCCAGTCCTTGTGATAATCTGGCTGAGGGGGTTCAAGCCTACACAGAACAGCAGAGGGGACAGTGCATCACCTTGGTATATGCTGCACTTGATGGCCACTTGTGTGAGCTGTCTTGAGTTGACTTCCAGTGTTGTCTTCCACAGTCCCATTGAGTTCTTGAGGAAGGTCCTGAGTGTCCTGTTGACTTTGTATAGTGCCAGGCGTTCACATATGGTCCTGCAGCTTGGCAGCTATGATGCCTGATAGGACTTTCCATGTTGTGCGGAGGCAGGTCATTGGCCAGTAGTTGGACGGTGTTGTTCCCTTGTGGGGGTCTTTCATGATCAGCACTGTCCTACCTTGTGTTAGCCAGTCTGGGTGGGAGCCTGCTGCTAGCAGCTGGTTCATCTGTGCTGCTAGGCATTCATGCACTGCTGTTAGTTTCTTTAGCCAGTAGATGTGGATCATGTCTGGGCCAGGTGCTGTCCAGCTCTTCATGTTCTTGACCCGCTGTTGGATGTCTGCTACTGTGATGGTGATTGGTTCCTGCTCTGGGAGATTCCTGTGGTCTGCTCTCAGGTCCTGCAGCCACTTTGCACTGGTGCTATGTGTGTTCTCTTTCTCCCATATGTTCTTCCAGTACTGTTCAGTTTCTGCTATTGGTGGCTCTGCTGTTACTATGTTGGGAGTACACCTTGGATGGTTCTTTGGAGAACAGGGCATTTATCTTCTTGGCCTCTGCTTCTCTGGTGTATCTCCTTAGCCTGGTAGCCAGTGCTGTGAGCCTTTGTTTAGCAGTCTCTAGGGCTTCAGATGGAGTCAGGGCCTTGTATTTTTTCAGTCGCCAAGTCTTGTCCTTAATCTCCACCCCCTTCTGTAGTTCCACCAGCTGACTAACTTCTCTCTGAGTTGCCTTGATCTTAGCCTCCAACCTCATTTTCCAGGGGGCATATGTACTGCTGTTCTTGATCACGTAGCCAAGCATCTCCAGGATTACAGCAGCTGCAGCATATACCAGTTTATTGGTTTGAGTTATGGTGGTAGCAGGGATTGTTGTGAGGTCTCTGTTGGCATCTTCTAGCATGATGGTACCTCTCCACTCATCTGATGGTACCTCTCCACTGAGCCTTGGTAATCAGTCTCAAGAGTTGACTGTAGCTAGTTTATCCATGATCTTTTGCCTCAAATCAGCTGCTGTGCTTTGTAATGGAGAGGGTGGCAGTGACGTTCCAGCTTGTGATGTTCCAGCTTCAGGTGTTGGTTGCACCTCCAGTTGTTCTTCTAGGTCTTCTTGAGTCTGGGATATAATGTGTAGTTGGTCTATCTCAAGTTGTGAGAGCAGCTTCCTCTTCACTGTGTTGAAGCGTTGGGTAACTAGCTGTTTCTCAGTCAGTGTGGATGCAGGTCTTCTGTCCATCCATAGCTCCCTCATGCGTTTCATATCTCCCCTCTCATTAGGTCTGCTGTTGTAGTAGCATTCCATCAATTCCAGGTTCTCTTGTCTCGTCCATGTATGGGTTGTATCTTACTACATTCTGTGTGTGTGTGTATGTGTGTATTATTTAATATCCTTATCACCTAAGATGAAGGTAACATCTTAGAGAAAACATTCATCTTAACCATTAAAAGGCCGTCCTGACAAACATATTTAAAATTATCCCACCTCAAAATAAACCAAGACATACTATCTTAACTTTATACAGAAAACTTTCCCCATTTGTTCCTCCATCTTTTCTTCTTCCCTTCTTAAAAATCCCAAATTTTCTTCTGGGTCCTTCCACCATTTTAGACCAAATTCTTTTTCTTCAGGTTCCAGCAGTACAGTACAGTACAGTACAATTCAGTTCAATTATTTTTTTGACCACTGGTCAAAACAAACAAGATAAAACCTACACAAAAGTGGCCAAACATTAATAAAATAGATTAAAATGTACAAAAATCAGTAAAAACATTAAAACAGTGTTATTGCAGCAAATACAATATTAGAAAACATTAAGAACTTTTGATAAAATATTCTCTTTGTTTAGCAGCAGCCCGTGCAAAGCTTGTTAATTTCCATAACAGAGTCTCCTTATCTAAATTCATTAGATATTCAGTTGTACGTGAATCAGGCCAAAATGATTTGCTTCCACGTGCTGAAGCGGAAATAGGGCAGTACAATAAATAATGGGTAAAATCTTCTGTGGTTTCCATGGAGCAAGGGCAGAAGCACATATTATATGGGATATTGTGAAATCGGCCCTCTCTAGTTGCTGACGCTATTTGCCAATTTTGGTTTTATTAAGTGCATACCAAGGGGCAATTTTATTTTGTGATAATTTAAATACATTTCTTTGGGCAAAGACATCCAGCACCCTCTTTTTAAATAATAGATTATGGTTTGCAGTATTTGAATTTAAAAAGAATTCTGGATAAAAACCAAAGGTACACATAGGATTGGATAGAAATATAAATCAACCGGTACAAGGAGTGGAGAAATTCATTTGCTCCAGGAGGCTCCGCTTGACAAGTCGGGAAGCAGGTAGTCAGAGGAGTGCTCCAACAATTATTCTAGCTTTATTTGGGTATGTGCCAGTTTCAGCATAGAGAGAGGGGATGGGGTACCATTAGGTACACCTAAAATAGTTCTGAGGAGCTTGTTTTGAAAGAATTCCGTATCATAAGGTCTTGAGATTCCCCATAACTCTACTGCATATGAAAAGTAAGGAACTAACGGTTTTTAGCGGAGATAGGGTTGGATGAATTTGTCAGTCACCACTTGTATGTTAGAACTTTATTTTTCCTGCCTTTTTTGGTTTATTAAAAGCTTTCTGTTTTTATTTTTTGTGCCTGAGAACACCAATTACCTGAAGCATTAAAAAGGATTCCCAAGTACCTGTAAGAGGGAATGTGCCCTATATTATATTCCCTAATTCTCCATTTGTGTCTTTTCCTCTTTTCCCCAAATACCACTTTTGATTTTTCTGAATTCACAGTTAGATAATTTAAGGAGCAGTAGCTGTCCAAAACTCTTAACTGCCTGCATATACTCTGGTTTCTCTTCAGATTGTATAAATTTTTAGCCTTTTACTAACTGTCCGTGCGAGCCTATCTGAGAATGGAAAATAAGCAATAAATCATCTGCATGAAGTAATATGGACAAATTCCTATTTCCTGCCTTTACAGGAAAAAAAATTTCTCCACTCAAGGCTGGAACAATATCAAAAAATAGATTAAATAGTAAAGGTGCAAGCACGCATCCTTGTTTCACCCTTTTAAAAGCCTTGATGTTATCTCCAAATTCAACTGATCTAGCTTAATCCATAGTTTGTTTCTATCAATAGAATCAAAAGCTGCACGAAAATCCAGTTTCCTATGGGCGTGTTTTACATGCTTATTTACCAGATGTTCCAATACAAAACCATGATCAATTGTTGAATATCCTGCTCTAAATACTGCCTGTTCCTCTGCAAGCACATTGTTATCAATGACCCAGTCTTCTGATTTATTAGCTAGATGTTTTGCATAGATTTTAGCTGTGATGTTAATCAGACTAATTGGTCTATAGTTCTCTGGGTGGCTACAATCACCTTTTATGTATATTGGAATCACTATGCTTGTATTCCAGCCCTGAAGAAGTTGGCCAGAGGAATTAATGTTATTAAAGAGTTTAGCCAAAATAGGCTTCCACCAAACAACATTAGCTTTTAATAAATCACCAGGGATATAGTTCTCTCCAGGGGCTTTGCCTGATGGCAACGCCAGGATCAGATGTTCAATTTCTTTTAAAGAGATAGGGGGCCAGGTTGTAGTGTCACAAAGTTTTAGATTAATTGGAGAATTAACTGGAGTAGGATGAAGAGCAGTCTAGTATAATGGTTCTCCCATTCCTCTTTAGATACTCTGGCCTCTAAGAGGTTCTTATCTTTGCCCAAATTGGCATTTACCAGTTTCCAGAATAATGTTGTGTCGTTAGAATCTATGACATTCAGGAGAGAGTGCTAAAGAGTTGTTTGATAGAATGTTTTCTTGTGCTTTAAGAGAAGTTTATATTCCCTTTTCTTCCTAAGCAGTTCCGTAATTACCCGCAGGGCACAACTATCTTTTGCTCTCTTTGCCAAGTTCCTACCCATACAGTGTGCTGTTCTGTATTCCATATCAAACCAGCAGTTATGTTGTTGGTGAACTGAACTTAATTTAGAGGAGTCCTGCCTTAGTTCTGGTTTTAAATGATCAACTAATTGTTGATAGTGGCTCAGGATAACTAGGAAGCTGGGTCAGCATTAATCAATTTAAGTTGAATACCTGCCAGCTGGTTTGAATGAAGTATTGCAGTGATTTTATCAGCTAAATTAACAGACCATTTAATTCTTTTTTGGCCTGAAATTTTTAGTGTGGGCATGTGGTCATTATGTATTTCCAACATTCCACTGTCTTCAAAACCAGTATATTGGAATCTGATAGGTTGGTTGTCTCTACAACCTCATGGAATAACCTCCATATTTTGAAATTTTCCTATTTTGGCAGAGGGGATACATATATAGTCAATTATTGTTGTTAGCTCTGTTGATAAGTATTAAAATTATCAGGAGAATCTTTAGGGCAAGAGGAATTCCGAATTTGAAAATTCCATTTATAAAGTAAATTTAGAAGTTTAAGCCCTGCCAAGTTTACTTTAGAGTCCTTCAAAGTATAAGGAAAAGTAAGGTAAAGTTCATCAATATCAAGTTTCAACTGTTTTGCTATTTTATGCTTATCACCTCCTATTCTTGCATTAACATCACCCACTAAGATAATAGTATTTAGTGGGAATTTGTCAGAACATCAGTTGTATTTTCAAGTGTAGCCCAGTGATCCTGATTTTGAGATTTAGCACCTCTGGGAGGCATATAAACGTTTAATATTATTAGGGCAATCTTAATTTGTTATCATAAATCTCACTATAAGGAAAGAGGGATTACAGTCCAGATTTATTTGTCCTGCCTCCAAACTCTACTCTCTATTTCACAAGATAGCCGAACCTCCAAAAGTGCGGCCCCTAGAATGTAATTTCCTTGGTGGAGTAAGCCATGATCTGAAACCAGCTAGATAAATTGTATCAGACTGATTTTCTGGGATCCATGTTTTTTGCAAGCACACTGTGTCATATAATTTTAGTAACTCTAAGGAATCCTTGTCTGAGCATTCCATCCTGCTATATTCCACACTAGGATGGATAAGCTACTTACAGATCCCTGACTTAGTTGTCATTTTTTATGTTCAGACCTCTTGCTGTTTACAAAACCTCAAGGACATGCCTCATTTATAACTTGTGCATTATTAGTATTAGTTCGATTTAACCCGTGGGCAGGTTTGTTTTTATTTATACTTTGCCAGTAATTTCTTGCCTTGGGATAGGGTTTGCCATTGGATCTGGGCATGATGTTATTTCATCTGAGTCTGATCACATTTGTTTGGTTATAAAATCCAAGGGACAAGTTTGAATAGCCTGCCTGCTGAAAACCACTGTGATTGGGTCTTGAAAAATTAAATGCAGGTGGATGCAAAGGTCCTAGATCTCTATGGCAAGGGGCTATATTAAGGAAGGTGTGTATATTGTTTTCATATAAGGGGTTAATCTCTGCTATTACCTGAATCTGTTTCCCTGTTGAGATTGTAAGGTGTGTGTGTGTGTGTGTATGTGTGTATGTGTGTATATATGTATATATATACATACATACATACATACATACAAACTTCTATCACCGCCCATCTCTCCTGAAAAGGGGACTCTGGGCGATTTACAGTCAGAATTAAAACACATAAATTACAATATAAATAACTCTATAAAAATAAAATAGATATAAAATATAAAATCCAGCAGCTTAGATCTTGTTTGTTGGGGAGAGATCTATAATAGCCACCCCCAAGACGAACTGGTGCCCCTCCCACCCCAGGCAAGATGGCAGAACCAGGTTTTTAGGTTCTTCCGGAAGTCCAGGAGCAAATGGGCCTGTCTCACCTCTGGGGGCAGAATATTCCAGAGGGCAGGTGCTACTGCAGAGAAGGCCCGCCTCCTGGACTCTGCCAGGTGGAATTCCTTTACAGGCAGGGTTCGTAGCATGCCCTCTCTGCATGACTGGGTGGGGTGGGTCAATGTTAGGGGGATGAGGCGGTCCCTCAGGTAACCTGGCCCCATGCCATGTGGGGCTTTAAAGGTGATAACCAACACCTTGAATTGGACCTGGAAGCAAACTGGTACCCAGTGCAGCTGACGCAGCAGTGATGTCACATGTGCCAATCTTGGGGCACCAATAACTGCTCATGCGGCCACATTCTGGAGCAGTTGAAGCTTCCAGATACTCTTCAAGGGTAGCCCCATGTAGAGCACATTGCAATAGTCTATGTGGGAGATGACGAGGGCATGAGTGACTGTTCGGGGGGCCTCTCGATCCAGGAAAGGGCGTAACTGGTGCACAACATGAAGTTGCACAAAGGCCCTTCTGGCCACAACTGCCACCTGCTCATCAAACAGGAGTCGTGAGTCCAGGAGGACCCCCAAGTTACATACCGGGTCTGAATGGGGCAGTGCAACCCCATCCAGAACTAAAGATGATAACTTCCCGGATACAGAGGAGCCATCAACCCACAGCCACTCTGTCTTACCAGGGTTCAGTTGAAGCCTGTTGTTCCCCATCCAAACCCCCACAGCCCCCAGGCACCTGGAGAGGGCAGCTACTGCATCACTTACTTCGCCTGGGTTGGAGATATATAACTGAGTTTCATTGGCATATTGATGATACCTCATTTCATGGTGATGGATGATTTCACCCAGCAGTTTCATGTAGATGTTGAATAGAGGAGAGAGAACCGAATCCTGCGTCGCCCTGCAATGGAGGGGTCAAGAGGCAGATCTTTCCTCTCCTATCACTACCAATTGGGATTGGCCCTGGAGGAAGGAGGTGAACCAGCGAAGACTACGCCACTCACCCCCAACTCCCTGAGCCGACCCAAAAGGATACCATGGTCGATGGTATCGAAAGCCACTGAGAGGTCAAGAAGAGCCAGGATGGATGCACTCCCTCCATCCCGCTCTCACCAAAGATCATCCATAAGTGTGACCAATGCAGTCTCTGTCCCATATCCTGGCCTGAAACCTGACTGAAAGGGGTCCAGATAATCCATTTCCTCCAGAGTCCTTTGGAGCTGCAACACAACTACTTTCTCAACCACCTTTCCCAAAAAGGGAAGGTGGGAGACAGGGCAAAAATTGCCCAGTATAGTAGGGTCCAGGGATGGCTTCTTGAGGAGGGGGTGTACCAGCACCTCCTTGAAGGCAGCTGGAAACTCCCCCTCCCTCAAGGATGTATTAACCATCGCCTGGACCCAACCACAAGTCACCTCCTGGGCCGATTTTACCAGCCAGGAGGGGCAAGTGTCAAGATGGCATGTGGTTGCATTTGCAGTCACCAGATCCCCCTTATCCAAGAGAGATTGGATAATCCTAAACAGGGCCGCCAGGCGGCATTCTGCAGTTGCAATAAGAGTGGAGAAATATTGATGCTGTGCCACTCTTACTGCCACAAGGTAGGCCTTAATAGCAGCTCTAGCTTGTGTTCGGTCAGATTCGGTCCTTGTCTTCCTCCAGCGGTGCTCTAGACGTCTCTTAATCCTCTTCAAAACCCCCAGCTCCTCCGTAAACCATGGGGAGTGCCAGGTCGGATGAGGCAAGAGAGGTTGCACAAGTGTGATCCTGTCCAAGGCCCCTGCTGCCTCCCTATTCCAGGCCGCGGCTAGGGCCTCTGCTGGACCGTGCAGTAGATCCTCAGGTATAACCCCCAGCTCCCTCTGAAACCCTACTGGGTCCATCAGTCGCGGCGGCAGACCAATCAAATGGGTCCTGCCTCCCTGCAGAGTGGGGCAGCACCAGAGAATCTCAAGGCCACTGGGGCGTGATCTGACCATGACAATGGGGACAGATCTAACTCTCCCCTCAGGTCACATTGCCACTGCTCCAACAAGAAAACCAAGTCTGGGGTGAGGCCACTGTCTCAAGTCAGGTCCTGAATAATCTGGGACAGGCCCATGGCCGCCATGGTGGCCATAAACTCCCCAGCCGCCTCTGAGGCATGCCCCAGGACTGGCAGATCGAAGTTCCCCAGAACCATAAGCCTGGGGTACTCTACCGCCAGCCCTGAGACAGCCTCCAGCAGCTCAGGCAGGGAGGTTGCCACGCAGCAGGGAGGCTGGTACAGCATCAACACTCCCAACTGTTCTCAGGCACCCAACTTGAAGAACAGGGCCTCACCACTAGTTACTTGTGCAGCAGCGCCCCTGAAGGCCACTAGAGATTCTTGGATCACAACTGCTATCCCTCCTCCCCTGCCCTGGCATCTTGGCTGATGCCACACCTGAAACCTGGCTGGGCACATTTCTGAAAGGGCTACACCCACTTCTGGGCCCAGCCAGGTCTCAGTGATACACACCAGGTCAGCCCCCTCCTCTGTGATTAAATCGCATATGAGGGGGTCCTTGTTGTTAACTGACCTGGCGTTAAGCAGCACCAGTCGGAAGCCAGGGCCCTCAAGGATCTGCTGACCAGAGCCTGGGTCTGAACACAGAGGACTGGAACACGCCACCGGTAACAAACACTGGGGTTGTCTTCCCCAAAGATGGCCCGCCCTCCGGTTCCTGCCATAGCATCCCTGGCCCGTCACCACCTCGATAGAGTGACCTGCCCTACAGCCCTGAGTTTCCAAGCCCAGTTGCCTCCATTCCCGGACCTCCAGAAACCCTGGATTGAAACAAGGGTCCCCTCCCCCATGCACCAAACCTCCCACACACAATCAGCCTCAAGTGATGGCAGGCCCTCCCAGCGCACCAGCTCTCGCTCTTGGCACTGTTTGGGCCTAGCCACCACCTATCCACATATGCCCACACTCACTGCGCCCCCCCAACCTCTCTCACTGATTACTGGGGCACCCCATCCACTCCTACCCTCCCCTATCTCTCAGGGGGGGGATACTCTTACACAACTGAAAAACAAGGGCTCCCCATACGACTCTCACCCGACAGGGAGCACCCCACTCACACCAAGGGGACCCTAAAACCCTCTGCTGCCCCCCAATAATTGGGGGAGCAACCAGTCCTCCACTATGATGTTTGCTGAAAAGTCCATCGCGCTAGCACACCCCACTCCTCAAGGCTCCTCAAGGCTGGGAGCCGCTGCTGGGATTCGCCGCCTCAGCAAGATTCCAGCAAGGCAAATTCACCACAGGGGGGTGGGTTGCAGGTTCTTCCCCAGCCACCGAGTCCACCAGGCCTTCCAGGGTCTGCCAGTCTGCCGAGCTCCACCACTACACCTCAGCTTACTGCACCTTGGCTTGCCGCACTTGGCCTGCCGTGCTCTGTTCACTGGGTCTCTGCTCCACTCCGCTGGGCCTTGCTGCATTCCACCACACTCCGCAGGGCCTCGCGGCAGGGCCTGTCCCACTTTCTGAAACTGGCTGAATTGGCCCACAGCACTCCCCCAAAACCCCCAGTCTGACAGAAAAGGGGTTAGGGAGCAGGATCCCAAAGATGCAGATCTTCCCCCCTGCGCCGCAACTAGCATCCGCTCTCAGTTGCCATCTTGAATTTTTATGAAGAGGATGTTCATTATGTTTTTGGCTTCATTGTCCCATATTGCAGGTTCCAGCAATACAGTCTTGTCCATTTCTCCTTCTAAGTCTAGATCTCTCTTTTCCTCCAATTCCAACAAGACCATCTTTTCCAATTCTCTTTAACTCCAAATCTCTAATACCCACCTTCTTTTTAGAAAAATCCACTTTATCCTTTGGGAATTTAACAACACTGTCAATTTTTTCCAACTGTGGATCCACTTCAGTCTCAAAAACTTCTGAGAAATAACTGTGCTTCAGATATTGAGTAACTTTGAAAAAAAAAACTCATCACAAATCAGTTTAATTTCTTCCATGTCTCAGTCCAATAGTCTATGGCACCCTCTAGTGATCCAGAGAAATAAACTCCATTTGGAAAGCGAAAGTTATTTTAGAAATAGGAGGAGGAAATTAACCAATCACTATTGTTTACAGAATTAGACCAATCAGCCTAGTAGGAAATAATAAAAAAAAATTCCCACAGGAACCTAAGAACAAAAAAGGCAGATTTCAGCTACACAAACACTGATTCGTCAAAAAACAAAGGGAGATCTTCAATAATCCATAAAGACTAAATTTGATACTAAAAAAGGCAGTAAAAGCAACAATCTCCACTTCCATTTTTAAAATTAAACAAATTTCCAGATTATTCACTTTAAAAAGATCCCCCCAAATAATGAAAATCTCCAAGAGGTTCAGCTTCTCTTTGCTGTAAAAAGCCTCTCTTAAGTAACAAGCACAGAAATGAAGCGTCTTAGAAATGGGGTGGTCAGATCTAAAGTCTGTTTTCCGGCTTCAACGCAGTCTTGAACACGACAATCCCACCTCCCAGCTGTCCCACTCATTGATTAATCACTGGAACTCTGCTTCATGACCCCCCCAGGAACTGCTGTCCGGAGGACAAGTGGGGTGATTTCGAGGATTCTCCTTGAATTCAGAGAATTCTTCAGGCTGCAGAAGTCCTGCCTGCACCTAAAAAAACCTGTGCCAACGGCTCTGTTTCAAAAGGAACCTGTAAATCTGCCATTTTCCCTCCGGAAGTCCATCTATCCTATTTTAAAGAACTATCCTGGTAGAGTTGGACCAGGACTCTGATGTCTCTCTTCAGGTTGCCCAATTTTATGGCTCTTTTTGTTCTATTCATTCCACCTAGGACTGAAGATTAGCACTAATCTTGGTGATTGTAGTATTGGTATTATTGTTATTATATTAAGTTTTTAATGTAATTTTTTGGTATTTTATACCTACCTTTTAGTCTTACCAATTTTAGTTGTATGTGTTTCTATGTAGTGTTTTCTGGCCTAAAAGCCATAATAAAGTTTTGTTGTGTTGTTGAAGAAGCATCAATACTTTCAATGTTGTTTGGTGTCCAGAGCCCTTCCTTCATGACCTTTTAACTTCTGTGGTTTAACAAGAGGTATTGTTTTGTTTGACTGGTTGACCATTTTGCCCATTAAAGCTGGCAAGATAAGAAAAGGTTTCTCCAAACCCTGCTTGCTCAAGCAGGCAGCCGGTACCCTGAGATAAAAGCTGCAGAACTCATTCATTGCAAAGACATTGTTTTCCCATTTCCTTCTCCCGCCCTGCCCCAGCCATGAGTTCAGTAAGTTTCCCGCTGTATCACATTAAACATTTCAGTTGAAGAGGTTCTTGTGAGTGACACCAAAGCACTTCATGGGCTTCAGGTTGTGCACCGCTATAGTCTAGGGGCAGAAGAGGGGAGAGGGGGCTGAGTCAGCCTCCCATTTTGGGAGATCAACCTGGAGGTAAATTGCACTGGTGGTGGAAAAAGATAAAGGACTAAGAGTGGAGAACAGAGGCTGCCCTCCTCTTCCTTGTTTAGCAAGCATCCCAGGACCAAGAAGAAAAAGGACCCCCTCCACCCCCGCCCAGGCAGCAGCTTCTTGGAAACAAAGCACCAGGTTAGATCAGGTTTCAGCAAGTACTATAACAAACATGGATGGATCTTGTCCTGCGTGTTTCCATGAAACTTTCTGTTACTTTTCCAAATGTTCCACTTCATGTTGGAGCTCGAGCAGGAAGCTTGCTGATCCCCTCCACCCCATTTAACTCTCCCCTCAGCCCCCAGTTGTAGTCAGGCTGAGAAACAGCATTCAGCCCCAGATTGCCAGGGTGCTTGGAAGCTGCCCCTAGAGTGCATCCAGAGGATTGACACCTTAGCTTAATGTTCACCGGCTGCTTCTCAATCCATGCAGTTGTTTGCTCATTGCATGAAACCACAAATATTTTATGAACTGTGATATTTTTTCTTGCAGCATCCTCAAGTGATTGTTGATTGAGCAGGCACCCCCAATTTTTCATTGGATTAGGCCCTGAGCCAAGACAACTGTCGGGTTTAAGAATAACTTGAAGTGCTTTTTTCTAAGATCTTGAACATTCACCATTGAGTATGACAGGTATGAAATGTTCCTTCTTTTTTCTTGTGTAGCTGTGGATCTTTATGTGAGTGATGGATTACTATTGCATTGCTGCAAATCTCAGCTTTGAAACTCTTGACATTTAATAGACCTAGAAATATTTGCAGTGAGCGTAGGGGGGGAGTTCAGCCTCAATAAATTGAAATGCATCAGTGGATGAAAATTTACAACAGATTTATAATTATTTTGAAAAGACAGCATGGCTCAATCTGTGGGTTGGGAAGGAGGAATTCCTTCCAAAATCCGTATCATGTTTTCCTTATTCATATTGATAAGGTTTATGGTTTAAAAGGGAGGAAAATGGCTGCATGATGGAAACTCCACTTTTATGCAGGTTCAGCACTACATAAGGATGGATCAATTATTCCCTGGCCAAAGCAAGCATTGGTTTATCAAGAATAAATCATCCTAAACTAACCGGGATTCTTTTTGACACAGTAACCAGTTTATGTAGTGACCGCAGTCTACGTTGACTCCAGCAAAACAATCAGCAAAGTCTCCCATGAGATTCCAGGAGAGAAAAGGGCAAAATGTTAAGCTGGATGATGCATTTGATTAGAGGGATACAGAGCTGTGGAAGAATACCCAATGAGTAAATGGCTCTATATCAAGCTGGAGGGAAATATTGGTGTCTTACAGGGCATTATTCAAGGCCCTGTGCTGTTCAGTATCTTTATAAATGATGGGAGGTTAGAAAACATGAACATGAAATTTGATGAATTTCAGAAGAGACTATATTGGTGCTAGCTATATTTGAGTAGGGGAAATCCTAACCACACAGGCAGCAGTTCATACACAATGGATCTGAGTGTCTCAGTGGATCACTAGCTGAAACATGAGCCAACAGTGCAGACAGCTGGAAAAAGGCAGTCTTAGGCTTCATTAACAGAAGGATCAAAAGATCACAAGAACAGAAACATCAAAAGATGCCATTCATATACTGCACTGATAAGGCCACACCTAGGATATTGGGTCCACTTCTGGAAACAGGTTTAGAAAATATATTGACAAACTGGTGCATGTCCAGAAGACAGCAACCAAAATTTCAAGGGGCCTGGAAGGATAAACTTAAAGTTATGCAGAAAGGTGGGAGGCACTGAGTGTGTTTAGCCTAGAAAAGAGGTGGCTAGAGGGAGGCATGATGGCTGTCTTAAAGTATTTAAAGGACTGTCACATAGAAAACAGGACTGAATTGTTCAGAATTGTTGCAGAAAACAACCAGAAATAGTGGGTTTACATTACGAGGAAGTAGATTTGGTTGGACATTAGGAAAACAACTCTGGTATTTAATAATGGAAGAGGCTGCTTTAGGAGGTGGTGAGCTCTTGTTCATTGAAGATGCAGAGCAGGGCATGACTGTGGCCATTCGGGAGATTCTGGGGGCTGCCAGGGCCACTGGTCCGCAGAGAGTCGAACGTGAGACCCTGTGCATGAAGCTGGGCCACAGAGATCAGTTGGGACTGCTGCTGGTGCACCAGCCCCCCTACTGCACAGCAGCTTCCCTGCCTGAGCCACTTGACTCTGTGGTGGGCCTGGCAGTGGAGTTCCCCAGGTTTATGGTTCTGGAGGATTTAAACCTGCCTTTGCTAGGCCCAGAATTGGAGGTGGCTCAGGAGTTCATGGCCACCGTGGCAACCATGGATCTGGTCCAGATCTGGTTTTTGCCTTGGGGCAGTGGTGCCTTGATCTGGAGTTGGGGGATATTGCCATCAGTCCCTTGACATGGATGGATCAGGCCCTTTGGCTTTGGAGTTCTCTGTGGCTGCCCCTGAAGAGAGGAGGGATCTGTTGGTTCAGTCCGTCCCAGGTACCAGATGGACCGGATGGTGTTCCAGAGGGAGCTTGGGGTACTTCCTGAAGCTCTGGTGCATGGTCTGACTAAGGGCTTAGTCACTGCTTGGAATGAGCAAGCGATGGCAGCCATGGATCTGATCAAACCTATGTGGCCTCTCTCTGTCTGTAGATCCCTTGGTTTTTGGAACAGCTCCAGGAGATGAAGCAATGTAAGAGATGTCCAGAAGACAAAGAAAGGGTCTGACTGGGCACAGGTAGAGCTTGTATTAAGGACCACCTTGGGGTGATGAGGTGTTCTAACTTAGAGCGAAGTACCATGCTGAGACAGTGAGTTGGTCTCTAGTGTTTATTGAATGCTCTAGTAGATAGAAAATCCTGCCAAACTGAAAGAGCATGAGAAACCCACACAGATAAAGCCAAAACTCAAGGCGGGTCTGCTCTGAGTTTCTTTGAAGGAAAGTTCAAAGTCTCTAAACTACACATGCGTTTTCCCCCTGGATAGGGGCCCCCTCCTGCTCACCATCAGTACTCATGACATAAAGGCAGAGAAGCATACTTATTTCTCTGTCTTTATTTTGTCCACAGATAGCCCCCTGGTGACTGTTTTGGATGACTCAGTCCCTTCTTGATAAAGAGGATCAAGGGAATTCTTGTAGGGCTGCTGTAAGAATTATGCAAAGTATCTGTGAGATAAAGTTGCTCGGATCCTCTCAGAGTTTGACTCTGGCTATGCTGGTCCCAAGGAGATGACTGGGTCTGGGTCTTCTATGGTTATCAGTTTTATCTGATTATTCCCAAGGAAGTGGACAAGGTCTTTGGGTTGTTGAGTTCTGCCACCTGTGTGTTAGATCCTTGTTCCTCCTGGGAGATGTCATGTAGGTGAGACCAGGTAGTGGTGAATGCTTTGCTCCCACAAAGGTGGATGGCCTCTGGCAGGCCCGGGATGGAAGTGGTGTATCCACACTGGCTCTCTTGATCTCTCAGTGCCTTTCAATACCATTGATCATAGTATTCTGAGCCAGCTGAGGGGGTTGGGAATGGAAGGTACTGTTCCTCAGTGGTTCTCCTTCCTCCAAGGCTGATTCTAGTTGGTGTTGGTGGGGCAAGAGGTCCAGCCCTATGCCCCTACTTTCTTACTCTGTCCTTGCTCCTGTTTAACGTCCACATGAAACTTCTGGGTGAGGTCATCCTTCAGCATGGGGTTAAGTACTATCAGTATGCTAATGATACTCAGCTGTACAACTCTGCCTCTGGCTGCCCAAGTGATGTGGTTGAGGTGCTTTCCCAGGGTCTAGAGGCTGTACAGTCCTGGATGGGTGTGATGACTGGAATACTCAACTTCCCATTACATCTGACTCATAAGCATTTACTTAGAATTCTCTTTAATGGTGCAAAGCGTTCAGTACAAAGGAAAAAGTTGCAAATGGAAAATCCTGCGCTTTTACCCCATTAAACATCTTCAATTCCCCCCCCACTCCCCTTCTCAGGTATGCACCCCTCCCTCTCATGCCAGTTAGTGTAAGAATCTGCAGCTGTCTCTGACAACTCCTCACAAATGACCTTGACCCTACGAGAGAGTCCAATATGATTTCACACTCCAATGATGTTCCCCCTCCCATGCAGGTACACGTGTTAACTGGAACATGCATGTGAATCCAATCAAATGTTCTGTGAATGTTTGATCTGGGAGCGTGACATACTGCCCTCCTAAAAAAAATGAAAGACTACAGAATTATTAGCAAAGCAAGATTACAATAAAATAAATGATGCATGAAGGTAATGATAAAATGGAAAGGGGAGAAAGAAGAGGAAAGGGAGAGTTAGGGACTGGGTTTGTTAGGATATTTAGCATGGAATTTACAGATTAGTATAAGTGCATTGACATGATGGCTATAGAGCCATTCATCATCAGGAAAGCATTTCCAATAGATTTAAGTATTGCAGGGAACCACGGTGTCTGTGAGCATCAAGGATTTCTTGAACTTCAAAGTGTTGTTCTCCCTGCAACATGATGGGAGGTGGAGGAGGCGAAACAGGGTTCCAATGAAGTGATTCATGAGCAGGTTTCAGTAAGCTACAGTGAAAAACAGGGTAAATTCTTTTTAGGTTATGTGGAAGTTGCAGTTGAACTGTGACAGGATTGATTTTGACAATAGGGAAGGGTCCCACGAATTTAGGTCCAAATTTCTTTGAGGGCTGATGAGAGCAGCGGAACTTGGTAGATAGATAAACCATAGATCACTCTGGTTTGTGACTGTCATCAGCGAATTTCTTTTAAGTTTGTTGGGCATTGCTTACAACTTGTTTGAAGATGGGCCAAGCTGAAGCAACCTTTTTACACCAATCTGCTGCAGAACACGTGTGGGGTGGAGCGAGGGGCAATTCAGGAATGGGAATGAACTCTTGACCAGGAACCACTTGGAAAAGGCTGAGACCCGTGCTTTGATGAACAGAGTTATTATAGGCAATTTCAGCAAAAAGGAGGTCCACCCAATCATCTTGTTGGAAATTAATGTAGCAGCGCAGGAATTGCTCTAGAGTAGACTAGACCTGTTCAGTCGCTCCATCTGTCTGGGGATGGTTCGATGAGCTCAAAGATTGTTTGGTACCAATGAGTTTCATAAAGGATCTCCAAAATTTAGAGGTAAATTGTATGACGCAGTCAGAAATGACACATTCAAGACATCCATGCAAATGATACACGTGTTGTAAACGCAGTCAGAAATGACACATTCAGGACATCCATGCAAATGATACACGTGTTGTAAGCGCAGTCAGAAATGACACGTTCACAACATCCATGCAAATGATACACGTGTTGTAAATGCAGTCAGAAATGACACATTCAGGACATCCGTGCAAATGATACACGTGTTGTAAACACAGTCAGAAATGACACATTCAAGACATCCGTGCAAATGATACACGTGTTGTAAACGCAGTCAGAAATGACACATTCACGACATCCGTGCAAATGATTCATGTGTTGTAAAAACAGTCTAGACAATTGAGGAGGGTGGGTATTTTGGAACAAGGTACAAAGTGAGCCTGTTTGGAAAACAAGTCAATGACTGTCCAAATTATTGTTTTATTTTTACTGTGGAGTCCTTGGTGCTCTCTGAGCCTTGTTTTCTTGCAGACGTTTCATTGCCAGACTAGGCAATATCTTCAGTGCAAAGAGGGAGTGGGCCTTGCTCTCAGTTTATATACCGTGGCTTGCCCTGCTTGTGTTGGTAGGGGTGTTGTTCTCTCCTTGGGAGTTCTTTGATTGGGCTGTTGTTTGCTGCTTGATTGACTGAGTTAATAGTTCCTTGATTAGGGTGTATCGTGCTGTTTGATGGTTCATCTGGTGTTAATCCTAGTGTTGATTTTTGCATATCTGGGTGTTGATTGCTGGCAAGGGAGTTACTGGTCTTTTGGCTTTTCTATTGTCTCTTTGGAATGGCATGTAGATGTTGTTCACCTCTATGTGTCTGTTGATGGCTGCTTTGTCTGAGTGCCAGGCTTCCAGGAATTCTCTGGCGTTTTTGGATTTGGCTTGGTTTAGGATGCTCATACTTCCCCAGTTGAAACTATGGTTGAGTCTGTCCATGTGCTGTGAGATTAAGGAGTTCTTGTGTCTTCTGACTGCTAGTTGGTGTTCATGGATGCACTCTGCTAGTCTTCTGCCTGTCTGTCCCACATAGTGGCTGTTACAGTCTTTGCATTATATGTTGTAAATAACTCCTGTTTTTTCTTCTTGGGCTATTGGGTCTTTTGGTTTGCTTAATATGTTTTGAAGAGTTTTAGTTGGTTTATGTGCTATGGTGATGCCATGTGGTTGTAACAGTCTGTTGGTGGTTTCTGAGATGTTTCTGATGTATGGCAGTGTTATCCTTTTCATAGTTTCCATTGGTTGAGTTGTAGTGGGTTGGGTGGTGAGGCACTTTTTGAAAAAGTTGAGTGGGTATCCATTTTGTTGGAAGATGTTGTACAGATGATATTTTTCTTTTTTTTTTGATGTTCTGGCTTGCTGCAGTGTGTAAGTGTTCATCTGACAACAAGGCTCAGAGAGCACCAAGGACTCCACAGTTCAACCCTGAGCTTCGTTTATTTTTACTTTCAGGGAGTTCTACAATAAAGTCCATGGCAATTTCTTTCCAGGGTTGAGAAGGCTCGGCCACTGGCTGGCCCCCTTTCCGTTTTGCTTGTGCACAAGTGGGACAGGTTGTGACATATTCCTTTACATCGGCCTGTAAGGTGGGCCACCAAAATTGCTGTCTCACTAAATGGAGGGTTTTTACAAAGCCAAAATGTCCAGCTGATTTATCATCATGGGAACGTTGCAAAATTTTCACACACAAAGTCTCTGGAATGTATAGTTTGTCATTACAGTGCCAGAACCCCTTCCACTCATTTAGGGAGGCTTTGTTACTTTGAAGCCAAGAATCTGTGGCAAGTGCCTGCAGCAACTCATGTTGCAAGTCAGATTGGACTTTCACTTTCTGGGCTGCCACTTGTTTGCATGTTATGACTGCCATTCCTAGCTGCTAAGCTGAAAAAACAGTATCTACCACCTCCTCTATTTGGCTGTTGTGCTGAGGAAGACGGGATAAGGCATCAGCCAGGAAATTCCTTTTTCCAGGAAAGTAATGCAAAGTGAAATTGAACCGGCTAAAGAACTGAGCCCACCGCAATTGTCTGGCATTAAATTTACAGGGTGCGCAGAGCGCTTGCAAGTTTTTGTGATCAGTCCACACTTCAAAAGGGTGTAAGGCTCGCTCCAGCAAGTGTCACCAAGCCAGTAGGGCCATTTGGACTGCAAAAGCTTCCTTCTCTCATATGTGCCACCTGCACTCCATGTCAGTGAACTTATGGGATAGATAGGCACAGGGACAAAGCACCCTCTGGGAATCTTTTTGCAACAATACCTCTCCCACAGCTTGGTCAGAGGCACCTGTCTGGATTACGAAAGGGTGTTCAGGAGCAGGATGCTTTAATATTGGTTCAGCCGTGAAAAGTGTTTTCAAGTTCTCAAAAGCTGACTGACACTCAGCAGTCCAATTCAAACGAGCACGTGGTGTAGAAACTTTGCACATTTTGCCCTCCCCTTTTGTTTTTAATAAATCAGTCGTAGTGAAATCTGGGCGAAATTTGGGATAAGTTGGCAATAGAAATTGGTGAACCCCAGGAAGCTTTGGAGCTGGTGCCTGGCGTGTGGTGGTTCCCATGTCACAATGTCTTTGATTTTTGCAGGATCCATTTCAATCCCGTCTAGTTCTTTTTTATGGAACTCACATTTAGACAATTTGGCATACAGTTGAGCATCACACAGTTTCTGCAAAACTTTTAAAACTAATTTGACATGTTCTTTTTCTGTCGATGTGTAGATTAAAGTATCATTGAGATACACTAAGACCCCCTTGTACAGATGTTCACGTAGGACCTCATTTATGTACTGCATGAAGACTCCTGAAGCCCCAGCCAATCCAAATGGTAACATTGGTAGGACCCCAGTGGGCAATTGAACGCAGTCTTCCACTCATCCCCCTCTCAGTTGCGGATTCTAAAATATGCCTCCCTGAGGTCCAACTTGGTGAAAATGGTCCCTTTCAATAAGTGAGCAAGCATGTCTTTCATCAATGGTAGGGGGTATTGATTTGTAGCAGAAATGGCATTTAATCCCTGGTAATCTGTGCATAATCTTAAAGAGCCATTTTTCTTTGCACGGAACAGCACAGGCACTGCCAAAGGCAAATTCACCAGTTCAATAAACCGTCTGACTAGATTTTTATCAGCGGACTCTCTCAACACTTCTTTTTCTTTTTCAGACATGGCATACACTTTAGGCTTTGGGAGTTTTGCATTTGGATCAATTTCAATGGCACAATCAGTCTTTCTGTGGGGAGGTAATTGATCTGACTCTTTTTCATGGAATACATTGGTGAAATCTCTATATTGAATTGGAATGCATGGTTCGTGCTCGCTGGCAAGGGGTTGAAATTTCTTTACTTGAATGCCAGTGAATTCACTTTTGGGGCTTACTGCCTCACCGCCCAGACCTAGGTACTCTCCATCAGTGAATTTTAAGCGTCCTGTCTCCCAATCTATCTGTGGCTTCCTGCTTTTCAACCAAGGCACTCCTAGAATTATGGCATAGTTTGCTATATGGGCCACTATAAATTGTAAAGTCTCTTTATGGCTCCCTATGCACATGGCAACGGTTTCTGTGTGGAACTCTACAGGGGCCCCATGAGCTTCGATTCCGTCCATCTGTGTGAATACTATGGGTTGCTTGAGTCTTTTCACCATCATATTAAGGGCCTTTACTAAATTTGGGTGGATCAAACATTTGGTGCACCCCGAATCTAACATGGCAGTCAAATTTGCTTTGTGTTTACTCTTTAAATTCTTTAGTTGCACACCTATTAATAAGGTTGAACAGTCCTCACTTACGAACAGGTCTTCGTCATCTTCTTCTGAGGTCAGCATCGAGCGCCCATGCTTCCTCACCTGCCTGTCAGTGCTCTTCAGGTGTGGCCCATTTCCTTCTGGCTTGGGGGCTTCATCCTTGGAGTCTCTGCCAGAATCCTCTGATAGGAATGTGGGCTCTTCTTTTCATGCCATCACTGTAGCAGCCAAACCCTTCCTTTTAACAGGTGGAGACTTGGTTGGTTTTCCTCCTGATTTTGTGGTAGCCACTGACCTTCCACATGGGCATTCCATTTGTTGTTGCAGCACTGTTTTGGCCCACAATTTCGCTAAGGGGTCTTCAAAACTCTCCCTTAGCGCTGCCATGAAATCATCTAGATTATGAAGTTCGGGGGCCATGGCATCATGCAGTTGCACTAGCCAGTCAGCTGCTGAGCCCCTCAACTTAGACCCCACCAGGTTTACTTTAGAATACTCTGTGAGGAATGTATCCCCAAACTCCTGCATGTATGCTGCCACATTTGTCATAAAAAATTACTATTGCTGAGGGTCTCCATTGAAAATCTCTTGGGCCACCCCTGGGAGGAGGGAGACTTACATGTCCAGTCAGTGGCTCACCCCAGGTCACTGATGGTCTGCCTCCCTTTTTCCTATCTGGTTGGGAGGAAGTAGCCTCAACCCTGGTGCTGGTTCTGGGGTAGATCTTTTGGAGTGGACTCTGGCTCCCTCCTCATGTATGGTCAACAATTGCTCCAGGGAGAGCAAATCATTCTGAAATATTGTTTCCATGGAAGTTACTCTGGATTCTAGAACTTGGAGTCACTCTGATGTTCTCCCTTTCTCATCTTCCGGCTCTTGGGAACTGGTTCTTCTCTTTTGGGCGAACATCTGTCAACTGGTGGGGACCCATGCTGGCATCTCCTTCTCCTCCAGCGGGCCACCTGAGTGCACTTCCTTCCCGATCTCCACATGGTGTCCACTCCACCTCTCAAAGATCAGGATGACTTTGCTGCTGCAGCCATGATGCCATTGCTCTGGACCCCTGGGTTGCATCCAAAGTAATTAGTGCAGTATCTATTTCTGTAGCACTGTCTGGTAGAGGTATGGAGATTCCACCTGCTCCTTTGGGCTCCAAATCTCCTCCCAACTCACCCAACGCATTGGCCACCACTTCAGTTGCTCTTGGGGAGGTTGTAGTCTCCTCAGCTTCCCCTGACTCTGATGATTTGTCCAATGCCATTCTGTGAAAATTTTCTTAGGCTCTTGGCTGGGTACACACATCTCCAGGTAGAGCCAAGTTTTGAAGGGATTCACAACTTTTTGTGATGACTGGAATACTCAACTTCCCATTAAATCTGACTCATAAGCATTTACTTAGAATTCTCTTTAATGGTGCAGAGCATTCAGTACAAAGAAAAATGTTGCAAATGGAAAATCCTGTGCTTTTACCCCATTAAACATTTTCAGTGAATTCAAATTCCTCCCCACTCCCCTTCTCAGGTATGCACCCCTCCCTCTCATGCCAGTTAGTGTAAGAATCTGCAGCTGTCTCTAACAACTCCTCACAAATGACCTTGACCCTACGAGAGAGTCTATACAATATGATTTCACACTCCAGCGATGTTTCTCTTCCTGTGCCTTTGACTCGCAAGACAGGTACACTTGTTAACTGGAACATGCATGCAAATCCAATTGAATGTTCCGTGAACATTTGATCTGGGAGCATGACAATGGGGAAGAATTGGCTTCAGCTCGACCTTGACAACACCAAGTAGCTATTGGCCATCTTTAACTCTGGCTGGGGTGACATCTGGGGGTTCTCCTGGACTCTCAGCTCCTATTCAATGAGCAGGTGGAAGCCATGGCCAGGAAGGCCTTTGCACACATATATCTTGTGTGTCAGTTGCTCCCTTGCATAGATTGGGGGAGCACTATTCATGGTTACTCATGCCTTTGTTACCACCCAATTGGACTTTTGCAGTGCACCCTACATGGGGCTGCCCTTGAAAAGCATTTGGAAGCCACAGCTGGTCCAGAATGGCAGTAGTGGGCACACCTTGATATGACCATGTAACTCCACTGTTGCATGAGCTGTGCTGGCTCCCAGTGGGCTTCTGGGTACAGTCCAGGGTGCTGGTTGTCACCTTTAAAGCTCTACATGTCATGGGCCAGGTTACTTGTGGGACAAACTATGCCCAATGTTTTCTGCCTGTCCTACTAGATCTGGCAGGGGGCACAAGCTCTAGGGCCCTTCAGTGAAGCAGTGTCATTTGATGGGGCCTTATGGAACAGCCTCTCTCCCCCCACCCCAGATATGGATGGCCCCGATGCTTTGGGCCTTCAGGAAAGCAGGGAAGACCTGGCTTTTCCCCCAGGCACTGGGGCCAGGATGTTGATGGAGCTTGCATGGGGTGGTTGGTGGATGAATGCATTTTATTGGGGCCTTAACACTGTGCATTGTTTGTTGTTTCAAATAGAGTGTTTTTTATTTTATTGTGTTTTTATTTTGTTTGCCACCTAAAATCCCTTCTGGGACATGGGTAGCTATATAAGTTTGTTTAATAAATAAACCTGTTGGGAATGCTGAAGTAATGGATTCCTACAATGGGGAGGGGGTTTGTGCTAGATGATCTCAAATTGTCTTCCAACCCTTTTATGACTGTATGAGTCTATGAAATCTGCTTCCTTGTAATTTCAATCCACTTGTTTTCTGGAATAATTCTGAATAATTCTATGCCATCTTCTACATGACAGCCCCTTAGATACTGTACTTGAAGGGAGCTATCATGATGCCTGGCAGTTTTCTCATCAATACGGTTTTATCTCAGCACGTAGCCCACAGAACATTTACAGAGATTGTGAACCATTCTGAAAGCAGGCTGCCTTTCTTTGGTGTCTCCTCTGGAAACAGAGAGCAGGGCTTTGGCCCCCAGTGGATGAAGCCTGAGAGCCTGACCTCATCTTCAGACCAATCCAGCACAGTCTGTGATGGGAAGAAAGCAGGGAGACCTGAAGTTCGTAGCAGATTAGCCATCCCCATTAAATTTACAGCTGCAAATATTTTCATGGGCTTTTTGGTTCCCTCAGGGACCTCCTGACAGCCTTCTGTAGCCGCAAGAAAAAGCCCCTCAAGGAAAGAGTTCATGATCACTCAGGAAATCCAGAAGAATATTAATGGGGTGGGGTGGGGAGAGGGAGAATGGAAAGCCTCTCTCACTTGTTCTCCTTATCCATGTGGAAGTCATAATCTCTTGCTTTACGCCTCAGCATCTTTCATTGCTTCAAACTCATCCATGATACATTACGGCTCTTCTGCCTTGTGCTGGTTGCTGGACAAAGAACACTCTACCAAGTACTGTGATTGACAGGATTTCAGGAGGTGGTAGAACTAATTGGCCAGCGGTGCATGCCACTTTCCGAAAGCCCCTTATATCAGCCAATCTCTCCCAGCTTTGTCCATAAATGGAAGGAAAGCTGCAGCACTATTGAGGCTCCATAAAGCCAGAAACTCCACTGAAATTCTGAATCACCTTCCCATCTCTTGCTCTTGATGCTCCCATCTAGTGCGGATGAAGCTAGGCTGCAGGTGGCATGGAGTTGGTGCCTCAAAGGGAAGTGGGTTCACCTGAGTTCACACCAACTCCTTGTCCCCTCTCTAGAATTGCCACAAAAAAATTAATTGCAAGGACGTACATCACAGCTTCATTGTAACATTGTACAGCCAAGCAGAGGGTGGCTCAAATGTGCAGGTAGCTTGTCATGAATTTCTGGAAGGGGAGAAAGAGAGAGAAAATTCCCCAGGAGTTTGAATGGCAGCTGTCAAACGTGCAACGAAGCCCAATGTCTCCTTAATTTGACTCAAGAGATGAGTAATTCCTCAGCGATATTTAGTGGTGACTCTGAGGTGGAAAGGGGATGGCTTTTTGAAGCCACATTTCTGAAGTGTCACTCCACAAGTATTCAATTTTTGCTTCTCCCAAGGGCCTCTGGACTCCTTGCAAATACCAGGGATGTACACAGGCATAAAAGGTCAATGGAAAGTGGCACATAACAAAAACGGAAGGAGCTCAAGCTTAAGATTCTGCTAAGTGCCCTGATGGCAAAGTGTCCCACGAGCACTTTCAAGAAGAAAAAGTGCCACAAGGACAGGGAAGGAGCTGTGCACATTTTGCAGGTGATTCAGAAGTGAGGTTTTGCACCCTGTCCAAGCTCGACACCTCTCTTGAAGCAGCCCCCCTTTTTGGGGAGTTGTGCAAGACAGGCCACTCTCTGGAAGAGCAGAGGGGTGCTGGGTTTACATTTAGGCGAGGTCCCAACCATTTCAGCCCCAGTAGCTACCGGCCCCATGTGGGAGAACATGCTGGCAGAAGGGGGCAAGCTTTCTGTGAAGTGGCCGTGGGACACACAGGATCTTTCTGAAGGAAGGCTGGGGCTACCACAACTGGGCTGCAAAAAGCAGATGGCAAAACTCTCATCATTTCTGCCATCCTGCAGGGGCCTTTGAAGCCCAAATCTGGCACCTCTAACTGGAAGGCATGGGTGCGATTTCTTTAGGGAAACTGAGGTAGGCAGGAAGCAAAGTATGCATCAGCCACATAATAACTCTAGCCATACAATAGCTGGGCTTCAAAGGAACAAGTTTGGAATGTAAACCAACCTTTTCTTTTCAGCCTTCTTGCTCTGTCCCATCAATTTGCCATCCTTTAGTTCCCATAGCCAGTGAGGCTTAAAATCTCCTTACCTCTCCTTTTCTCTCAGTTTGTTCTCATATTCATATATAAATATATACATATGCGCCAAAGCACTCAACCTATGCCAGACAGAGTTGGGATCAGGCCGAGGGTCCATCAAGTCTCTGCTTCTGGGTCAAGCAGTGTGCAACCACATGCGTTCAAGCAGCTCACAAGCAGGCACAAGCGGGTGATCCTTTTCTTCTATTGCTGCTCCCCAGCAGTTGCTATCTTAAGTACTGTATTCAGATTTTGGAACTTTTGATAGCCCAGCAGTCCATGCATTTGTGCAGTCTCCTTTTAAAACCATCTAAACTACGTGTTATCACCATATCTTGTGGCTGAATTCCATAGTTTGTGCTGCGGAAAAAAGTTTCAAGGCATGACTCTGAGATCTATCGTGAGGGGGAAAAACTCTGCCCACAATTTCCACAGGATGCACAATTCTTTTCCCATGTGTTTTTGCTTGCAACTAAATGTCGTACCCTTTCCTCACTGCAAGGCTGCCCTACCCCTTAATTATTCTGACTGCCCTATTCTACACCCAGCTGCAATTAGTCATAGCTCATAACCACTATTAGCTTATGTGGGAAAGGTGCAAACTACTTACATAGTTCAAGCCAGTCATGGAAACCACTTGCCATGGATTCCAATACGAAGCTATTAAGCATGTTTTCGCAGGGTGTGCCAGCAGGATGCAGGACAGGAAAGGGGGTGGAAACAAGATATGGGTCGGCGTTGGTTGGAGAGGAGTGAAGTCAAGGACCTATTTTTCAACCATTGCTTTGTTTGATCTGAATGCCTTTTCTATTGTTACAGAATATATTTTCTTTTAAAATAATGCTTGTAATCTAGCCTGATGTCTTTGTGATAAAGAGCATAAAGATTTTCAGAATCTTATTGCTGACCAAGTGCCTGGAGGTTGTGAGGGTCTGGACAGGGAAGAACCAACTTCGACTCAACCATGGTAAAGCAGAGTGGCTTTGGGTTTTTGCCCCCTGCCCACGGTCTGGTGATTTGTCATCTTTGACTCTGGGTGAGATTGGACTGAGCTAGGGTGCAATTTGGGGGTTCTCCTGGACTCAGCTCCTGCTTGACAAGCAGGTGGCCGCTGTGGCTAGGGGGGACTTTGCATAGATTTGTCTTGTGGCCCAGTTGCCTTTCCTGGACTGGGGGGCCTTGCTAATGGTCACTCACACCTTAATCACTTCCTGTTTGGATTTCTGCAATGTGCTTTACATGGGGCTGCTGTTGAAGGCCACTCAGAAGTTACAGCTGTTCCAGAGTGGGGCTGCACAGACAGTATTGGGTGTTTCTAGGTTCACCCACATTATACCTCTGTGGCACAAGCTGCCCTGGTTGCCAGTTTCCCACCTTTAAAGCCCTACATGGCATGGGGCACAGGGTTTCTGAATCCCAAGTCAGAGCTGGCTGCCTATCAGTGTACAGAACTGGATGTTCACTGATTTGAGATATCTTCTCATTGGAAGTAATAAAGAAAATTTATTTATTTGTTTGTTTATTTGTTTAATAGATTTGTGTGGCTGCTTATCTCAAAACATAACTCTGGGTGGCTCACAACAACAACAAAACCCAGAACTATAAAAACCATAAAACATAAAACCATAAAAACAAAATCTGGTGCCTCAGTCATCCCCTTGGGATGCCCCACAAACCATTCCAGACATCCTCACTCTGCTTCAGCTCCTAGGTAAAAGGCCTGGTCTTGCTGGCCTTCCAAAAAGCTAAAAGGGTGGGGGCCTGCCAGAGCACCCAGGGAGGGAGTTCCATAAGGTCAGGGCAGTTGTGAAAAAGGCTTGCTTCTGAGGTCCCACTAGATGACAAGATTTCAGGGAAGAGACCTGGAGCGTGCCTACCCTATCTGATCTGGTAGGCTGGGCAGAAATGCTCGGAGAGGTGGTCAACACTGACTTGAGGGTGCGCACGTGCACACAAACACACACAGTTGCAGTTGTGAATACAGGGTTTACAGATCATACTCACTGTCAGCCTTCCCAGGTAGACCAGACAGGAATCACAACCAGATGAGCTAATTCTACTTTATTGTAAAGCTACATTAAAAGAATCTTTCAAGTCTGAAAGTCCAATTCTCCGGCTGTCTCCTTTATAGCCTGAGAAACTAGGGAGGGTCCCTCCTGAGCCTCTTGCCCCACCCACTATCCAGCTGCAGGCTATGCCCTCTCTTATCTGACCGTTCCCTAGGCAGGATCTCTTCACCCAGACTCCCAAGGTCATTCCCACATACCATTACACTCACACACATTTAAAGTATACAGTAAACTCATTGATTACAGCATTGAGCTACTGCAGGGTATGAGCAGGGGCATGTAATTAACTTTTGCTGAGCTGGTTTATTCCTGTTTTGCTTTCTTGCTCCATCCAACCCTTCAGTCAGTCCACACAAGTGCAAAGTGAGAGCAGCTAAAGAACAAGAGAAAATAGAGCAGGAACCAGACTGTCAGCTCTTTGAGGAAGACTGGATCAAGAAACAGACTAAGGAATACTGGAACTCTACTGGATTGATAGAAGCTCTAATAACAGAATCTTGAAATTCGGACAGTTTTTCTTTCCCCCCTTCTTGTTACCAAGAGTGTCCAGGTGGGCCCATCTAGAGTTTTTCCCTCGTCCCCACCTGCCTTTGTTGATGTTTTATTTTTTTTTGATGTTGATGTTTTGAATGGTTGCTGCATACTTTCTTCAAGGCTATCTGCGTACTTCTCTACATGGCCCCAAAAGCCATAATTATTTTGCTCATCTGCAAGATGAGCGTGGTTTCAAACAGCTTCAGTGGCTCAGACACATGGCCTGGTGCAGCTATGTAAGAAACTTCATTGCAAATAAAAGGAAGGCATATCGGACTGCCTTCTGCCTGTGTGACGGTGCAGTTCTCTGACATTCACGGGTTGCGCATCTTTGCTGCTGATTCCCACCTTCCTCATGTTTCCACAGACTCTTTGCCCTGCATTTCATGACCTTGAAATCAAGTGGTTGTTGACATAACATCTCTAGCCTGAGAACCACTAGCACTCAGCTTCTCCTTCTTGCTTCTTGTTTTTGAAGACCAGGACAACATTTTCTCTACTTCAGTCATCTGCAACTTCACACATTATTCAGTATTTCTCAAAGACAATATATAAAAGTTCTGCCAGACCATCAACTAGTTCGTTTACTCTCTTAGGATATAGTCTACCTGATCCTAGGGATATAAACTTAGTCAAAACAAATCCTTGGCCATATTTCTGCCAGTTCCAAATCTCAATTCTACCCCTTTATTCTGCTTCTCATGGTTTTTTAGTGGGACATGTAACTTTCTTTTTGGAGAAGACTGAATCAATCGAAGCAAATATTTGTAGCTCAGGTTTGAACGGTGGAGTCCTTGGTGCTTTCTGAGCCTTGTTGTTTTCTTGCAGACATTTCATTGCCAGACTGGGCAACATCTTCTGTGTGAAAAGGGAGTGGGCCTTGCTCTCAGTTTATATACTGTGGCTTGCCCTGCTTGTGTTGGTAGGGGTGTATGTAGATGTTGTTTACCTCTATGTCTCTGTTGATGGCTGCTTTGGCTGCCAACTAAAACTCTTCAAAACATACTAAGCAACCCAAAAGACCCAATAGCCCAAGAAGAAAAAACAGGAGTTATTTACAATATACAATGCAAAGACTGTAACAACTACTACGTGGGACAGACAGGCAGAAGACTAGCTGAGCGCATCCACGAACACCAACTAGCAGTCAGAAGACACAAGAACTCCTTAATCTCATAGCACATGGACAGACTCAACCATAGTTTCAACTGGGAAACAGAGAGCATCCTAAACCAAGCGAAATCCAAAAACACCAGAGAAATCCTGGAAGCCTGGCACTCAGACAAAGCAGCCATCAACAGACACATAGAGGTGAACAACATCTACATACCATTCCAAAGAGACAATAGAAAAGCCAAAAGACCAGTACACTCCCTTGCCAGCAATCAACACCCAGATATGCAAAAATCAACAAAGGATTAACACCAGATGAACCATCAAACAGCATGATACACCCTAATCAAGGAACTATTAATTCAGTCAATCAACCAAGCAGCAAACAACAGCCCAATCAAGGAACTCCCAAGGAGAGAACAACACCCCCACCAACACAAGCAGGGCAAGCCACGGTATGTAAACTAAGAGCAAGGCCTACTCCCTCTGCACTGAAGATGTTGCCTAGTCTGGCAATGAAACGTCTGCAAGAAAACAACAAGACTCAGCACCAAGGACTCCACAAGACTGAATCAGACAGGAACTGAATAATTCTGTCTACCTTACTAGTTAGTATTTACAGACAACTGAGCAGATGATATACTGATTCTTTTTCCCCCTTTTCTTTTGAATATATCAAAAGAAGCCCTTTGTGTTGTTTTCTGCATGCTTTATTAACCTCAGCTCATTCTGAGCTGCTGTTTTCCAAGACCCTGTGCATGGGGGCATGACATATGGTAATGTCTGTATGTCTCTGCTTTGAGAGCTTAAAGGAAGGTGGACTGTGCATACTATTCTGAGAATTTCTATATATCCCTTTCTGTAACCAGAAAGCTCCTAAAGCTAATACACTATATAGTTATCAAAAGTGCAAAGGTCTGTGAGTTCAATTCCCATAGAGGGTTTGAACCCCATAGAATAGCATCTGGCTACTCATGCCAAAGAGGATAAAACAAGGTGCCTCCTGTGGTCAGTGGTCAGTGTAACTGACAACACCACATAGGATGTACACTGTGTAAAAAATGCTGTGCTACCCATCTATACTTTTCCTTAGCAAGCTGACCCTCTTTCTATCTCCTATGTGTCCTTTTTTGTTTTTATCTCTTCCCTCAGCTGTTTTTTTCACAATGGCGTCTTCTGTTCTCAGTATTTTTCCTTCATTAGAACTGTTTGCAATTAGTCTCTCCTTGTGCAGAACTCACCCCCCCCCCCAGCTACTTTTCCCCATAGCTTCTGCCACCTGAGCTGAAATTCCCCTCCCATCATTCTTGTATAGTTTGTGGAGCACTTTGGATTGTTAATGAGAGTTGTTACAATTCCTTCCTGCGAATGATGTGTAGACAAGCAATCTAGACTCTCTAGCATTTTTGACAAGCATCCGTTTTCCCCTCTGAGAGAAAAAAGACCTCTGTCTTCTGTCAATTAAACTTACAATATTTCAGCATGATAGTATTTGTGTTGCCTCCTTGAGATTTTTGAAGATGCTTCTGGCACCATGCCCCTTTGCAGAGAAATGATGTTGCTGTTTGCCAGTGGATGCCTTGCCCACTCAAGTTGGTTTCAGCCTCTCAAGGCCACATTTCTTTTCTTTCTGGACCCTGGCAGTCATTTGCAGCCATGGTCCTCTGAAGTGCAGCAGAGCAACGGCTGTTGTACAGTGCAGACTGGTTGACACAAAAGTACTGCAGAAGAGTTATTTGCAACTCTGACATGCAGAACATGATGCAGTAAGTCCTCTTCTGCAAATACCTTCTTCTAAAGGGGATTTTCAGGCTAACCCAGAAAGTTAAAATTTGTCCCTTCTGAAGTAGTAATGAAAACTTCCCACAGAAAATTATGAATAACTTTTTATACGATTAATGTTAGGTTGATCTTTTAGTGTCTCTGAGAAAGGTTTCCACTGATCATATTGGTGCATTAGCATTTCTCACATTTGGCTCTTCTTGTTATTAAGCAGGGCTCCAGAAGGAGCAATCCAGGAGCTGAACAAGGCCTGCTGGCATCCGTCTTGCAGCTTAAAAACCCCCTGAGGAGATGGGGCCAAAATTAAGTCATTGGTTGATTATATTTTTGAGTGGTTGGAGTATTCAGGAGCAAAACTGAGCTTTGACATTGCGGAGTCTTAAGGCATCCATAGGATCTCTCCACCTGCAAACAGCCCCACCTCTGCCCACTTTCAGAGTGTGTCCTTGATGTGTCACAGAAAACCTGCCATCATCCAGCAGCCTGGTGCACTCAGTTGCCAGGCCACCAGAAAACACAACCAAGAACTCTGAGCTTCAGCTCTTCTCTGCCTCTCAGCTGCTGCTGCCCTGCATATTTGTGCCACCAGGTGCAGGAACACCCCAAGAGGAAGAATGTTATTTTCTTTAACTGATGGGAGTCTTTGACTGTCAGAAATACTTTGGGCACCAATATAAATTGGGATCTTTTTTGAAAATCTGGGGTATTTTTTTCCATGTCAGACTTACACTTTTTATATAGGCAAGAGATATATCAGTTTGCTTTGTTAAAATTCCAACATCTAAAATTGAGGGACATATAAATTCTAATGTATGGAGGGGAGATATTATCCAAGCTAGCAGCACACTCAGAGTCATGGGTGGCCATGCTAAGGAGAGTACCTAGGGGCTGATGGTCCATCCAGATCCCAGGCTCTTCACTGATTTGCAGCCCTTCTACAAGCCCTCCTTTGAACTCAGGGACAAAGTGCATTCTCCTTCTCTGAGGAGGGAGGAACAAACCTGGTCCTTCCAAAATTAAAGGTAAAGCAAAGCAGCAGCAGTTTTGGAATCTGTCATTGTGACATTTCACTGAGACTGTCAAAACTGTTGAAAAGATCCCTGTTTTATCAAGTTTCTAGAGGTATGCATAGAAAAACGTCCTAGAAAAACAAAAGTGCCAAAAAATTATAATACTATAATTTGTTTCAAAAGCAATTTAAGTTAATAGTTTCATGCTGGGGGCAGAGGAATGGTGCTAAAGACATTTTTAGTCTTCGATTTTTTAAATAAAAACTCCTTTCTAGCAAACAGAAGGCCTGAGTGGTAGGGAGGAGAAGAGAGGCTGTAGTTACAAATCTTTTCCTAACTTCATTAAGTTCATCAGCATTTCCTGAGATGATGTCTTAACCCAGGAGAAAACTCAGAACTAATATAGTCTTTGTGTTAATTAAACTCTAAGGAGACGTAAACTCCTATTTCACCAGATATGAGCTCTTATTAATATTTATTGACTCATTACATATTAATATGTTTATACTACAGAAGAAATAGGCAGTTCTTTTTAATAGATTTTTGTAAAACGATGTAACAAATGGGCTGCATTTTTTCCCCTCAGTTTTTCAACAGTAATAAGATCAAGAAGAACAAGAGAAAAAAGTGTATTTATTACTTGACTGGTCCATTAATATCATGTTCAAATTAAAATACTCTTGGTATGAAAGTAACTGTACATATTGGCTCCATCAAAGGCAACCATTGATTTGCTTACAGATGGACTAAGGACAAGTTTTGGTACAGCTAACTCATGCTTGGCTGAGAAATGAGGTTTTGTTTTTTTTTAAAGACCATCTAATAATAGAACAGAAATGGTAAGCCACCTCCAGTGTTCAGATGATGCCTGTATAATAATAATAATAATAATAATAATAATAATAATAATAATAATAATAATAGTTTATTAAATGTATATGCTACCTGACTCCCAGCAACACTGGGGTGGTTTACAAATTGTTAAAAACATTTAAAAACAAGAAAACAACACAAAACAAAAAGAAAGATGGCAGAGAAAAGAAGAAAGGGGGCATCAGCCATCCTCACCAATGGCCCGGGTGTAGAGCCAGGTCTTCAGGCACCTTCAAAACAACAACAGAGTGGGGGCCATCCAGATCTTGGGGGGAGCCTCATTCCAGAGGGCAGGTGCTGCAAGACAGAAGGCGTGTTTCTGGGGTCCTGATAGATGATGTTTAATTGAAGGAAACCAGAGCACGCCAACCCTGCAGGATCAAACTGGGCAGGCAGATGTTATGGGAGAGAGGCGGTCCCTCAAGGAACCAGGCCCTGTGCCATCTAGGGCTTTATAGGGAGCAGTATAAAGATATGGAAGGAGCCTGGCCCAACTCCATATTAAACAGAGCATTTTTTATAATACATACTGTTTTATAAAGAGAAGGGTTGATATATGTTGTGACTTTCACCAGCTTTGCTCTCCCTGGTACTGGTAGGTTTATAAAGAAAACTAGCTTTCAGTCATGTAAATTCCATTTTGATGAAGTTTTCCAGAACTATGTATTATTCACAGATAAGCACTTGTTGGAAGAATGAATTCCTTTTAGTTTATCTAGTGTCTATTTGAAAATGGCAGTAGAAGGTGATCCCAGTTCAATCCTTGTAAGGCAAACAAGATTAAATGGCACTCTCTCTGTCACTGATTGGTCTTCTGTGTTTGCTCTCTGCTATAATAAGCTGACTTCAAACAACCAAAATGACATCTCTGTACATGGACATCACCAGATGGAGTATATAGAAATCCAATTGTCCATACTGTTGCTAAGAGGAGGTGGAGGAGCTCAATTATAGCATTAAGAACATGGCCAGGTACTGACTCTGGAACAGATCACAAACTGCTCACATGCAAGTTCCATGTTAAGCAAGAGAAGATGAAAGCCAGTCAGTTTCCACAATATCCACATATACCCACCATTTTCAAGGAGAACATCAAGAATTGCTTTGAAGCCCTGAACTTCATTGATAGAGAACCAGAGGAATTATGGAATGAACTTAAATAAGTTGTTGAGGATGAATGTGAAAAGAGACTGCCAAAAATGAAGAAAGAGAAACTAGATGTCATAACAAACTGAAAATTGCCAAGAAGAGAAAAGAAGCAAAGCCAAGAAAGACAAAAATCCCAGGAACTTAACGAAGAGTTTCAGACAGCTGTTAGAAAAGACAAGAAACAGTATAACAACATCTGTAAAGACATCAAAGATGGAAACAGACATGGAAAAACAAAGTCTTTCAAAAGATCTCTGAACTCAGAAGGAGGTTCCAAACTCAAATTAGTATGCTAAAAGATGCCAATGGACAGATACTATTTGAGAGATCAAACTAAGATGGGAGGAATACACTGAAACACTATATAGTAGAGATGTCAACATCCAAGATACCTTAGAAGATATTCCCTAGTACCTAGAACCTCTAGTACTAGAAGATGAAATTAGATCAGCATTCTGGTCATTCTAAGAAGGCTACAGGAACTGATGGAATACCCATGAAGTAGGACAAGCAACAGAAGAAGAATCAGTAAAAGTTCTAACCAAGCTAGGCCAACAAATCTGGAGAATGACACAGTGGCCAACTGATTGGAAGAGGTCAGTCTACATTCCGATACCAAAAAAAAGAGAGACTTAACAGAGTGTGCAAATTATCATTCAATATCCTTAATTTCACATGCTAGCAAGTAATGCTTAGGATCATCCAACACAGATTAGAGCTCTACATGGAAAAAGAGATGCCAGATATTCAAGCTGGCTTTAGAAAAAGCCGAGGAACACGAGGCATTATTGCTGGTGCATGCTGTATAATTGAGGAAGCCAAAGAATACCAAAAAGAAGTCAGTATGTGTTTCATGGATTATAGAAAGGCCTTCGACTGTGTTGATCATGTCCAGCTGTGGAAAGTGCTCAGAAAAATGGGAATCCCAGAACATCTCATTGTCCTCATGAGAACTTTATAGACAGGCCAGGAAGCCACAGCATGGACAGAACATGGCAAAACAGACTGGCTCCAGGTTGGCAAAGGAGTGAGACAAGCCTATATATTCTCCCCTTATTTATTCAGCCTGTATGCTGAATATATATTAAGGGAAGCTGGATTGGAAGATGAGCTTGGTTTCAAAATTGGAGGAAGAAACATCAATAACTTGCACTATGCTGATGACACTACCCTGACAGCTGAAAATGTAAAGGATCCGCAAGCCCTAGTAATAAAAGTCAAGGAGCACAATGAAAAAATGGGACTAAAATTAAATATAAAGAAGACCAAACTAATAACAGGTAGAACAACCAGCCTTGGAATTGACAATGGAGAAGTAGTGGAGAGCTGCTGCCTTTTAGGATCAACCATCAACAGTAAAGGAACCAGCAGTCAAGAAATATGCCAAAGACTAGCCCTTGGTAGAGCAGCCATGAAGGCCTTGGAAGAGATATTCAGATGCTGTGATGTATCTATACCTACAAAATCAGAATCATGCAAGCCATGGTATTCCCTGTGATAGTCTGTGGAAGCAAAAGTTGAACTTTGAAGAAGCAGGATAGGAAGTGTGTTGAAGCCTTTGAACTTTGGTGTTGGAGAACATTCCTGAGAATACCATGGACAGCCAAGAAAACAAACTGAAGGATCATTGAACAAATCCACCCAGAGTTCTTGCTCAAGGCACAAACGACCAGGTTCAAATTATCCTACTTCGGACACATTATTCGGAGACCCAGCTCTCTAGAAAAGGCTCTAATGCTGGGAAAGTTGGAAGGAAAGAGAAGAGGATGACCAGCAGCAAGGGGGATGGACTCAGTTACAGTAGTGATGGATGCACTGTTGGGAGACTTGAAAGAACAGGTTAGGGAGAGATCATCATGGAGAAAATCTGTCTATGTGGTTGCTAGGAGTTGAAAATGATTTAATGGCACATATTCAATACCAAGCTAAAGGACTTTGCCCCATTAGAAGAGGGGGATGGCCATCTTCCTGATAGTTACAGAAACCTTCCTGTTTACTCTGGTGAGAAAGCATTTGTTGAGTAGCTGTGGACATCTTGAGGTAGCTTTTGTACACTCAGTTGTGACACAAGGGGCAAATGGTTTGCAACTTATGTAATAGTTGCTGATCACACAAGGATGTCAACCTTGGTGATTGGTGTGCTCACTGGAGACAAAGGTCCTGACCTGGACCTGGGGTGATTGAGTTAACATCTAACACACCTTGCCTCAAATAAGGCACACTCTTTCAAATCAAATTTTATTTTACAGTGAAAAGGCCTGAAAACAAATTACAGATATAATCCAGTCCTAACATTAGATGGAACCCTCATGCCATGGTCTTCTCAATTGCCACATATGCCTGTGAAAGTTGGACGTTAAAAAAGGAAGATAGAAGAAGAATTGATGCATTCAAATTGTGTTGGCGAAGATTATTGAAAATACCATGGACTGCCAGAAGAACAAACAAATCAGTTTTAGAAGAAATACAGCAAGAATGTTCCCTAGAGGTGAAGATAACTAGGCTTAGACTCTCATACTTTGGGCACATCGTCAGGAAAGACCGATCGCTTGAAAAGGACATCACATTTGGTAAGGCCGAGGGCCAGTGGAAAAGAGGAAGATCTTCAATGCAATCAATTGATACAATTACCGCAATAATGGATGGAAACATTGGAACAGTCAGGCAGAAGGCGCAAGACCGAACAGCATTTCGTTCTGTTATACGGAGGGTCGCCATGAGTCGTAAACAACTCGATGGCAACTAACAACAACAAAACATTAGATAAAGCAGTTTAATGAATAAAATATTTGATAAATATTACATGCTACACTTAAAAGCCCAACTCATTGATTTGTTACTAAAGACCTTTTTATAACCATAATTAGAAATCTGGCTGTTGCCACTGTGATCTCAGGATTTTCATCTGCAAGTAAAATTTTTATATACTCTGAAGTATCCCTTCCTGGTTTAGATTTTAAAATAGGCCAAGTAACTTCCTGCCGAAGACTCTTATAAAATTCACAGTGCAATAAAATATGATCCACTGTTTCAGGATCAGGATCATTACAGGGACAAAATCTTTGAGGGGAAATTTTTTGAAATCTACCATATAGCATATTTGATGGCAGTACATTTAATCTGGCTTTTGAGAAAGCTGTTCTATATTTACTTAAGTATAAGCTGTCCAAATATTTAGGGAGTTGAAAAATATATTTGTAATGAATGCCAAAAATTACAGGTGAACACAATACTTTGGCTTTAGCCATTAATTCCTGTACTGAATTATCCCATAATCTTTGTTTGGTAAAGAGCCCCATAGCATATCTGAACGAGAAAGGGCATGGAAGTGTCAGCATTATCAGTGATCTCCCTATCTGTATACAGTGTTTGCATGACAAACTTCCAGCAAGGATAGTCATTCTGTCTGTTCAGCATGTGCGAACAGGCTGTTCTCCTCATCCACCCCCACCCACCCCATGTCCTTGCACTCCACTCTTGAAGGTGCTTGGTAGTATAAGCCACTTGGGGAAGTTGCTCTGTCATCCTGCATCTTCTTACTGAGAGACAAGTTTGGAGAAGCCCTCCTGGAATTCCACAGTTGCATCACATATCAACAACACTCAGAGATCTTTAACACCTTATCAAGTTTCTTATCTTTTGAAAATGGAAACGGCCTTTATCGGTAATTAGCTGTGCAACTTGGAAACAGCCTTTTTCTAACCTTGAAACAATGGCTACTCCTGGAGAGAGGCCCTTGGACTTGCCCAGTTCCAAAGCTGCCATCTTCATGTCCTTTGCAGTGAAAGAGCTCAAGGCCCCCTGGCAGGTGTGTGTGAGTGTGTATGTGAAAAGGAACATGTGTCTTGAACCTGTCTAAGTATGGATCAGAAATGCTGCCTGTGGTAATAAAGGCTGGGCTTGGCAATTTGAGTGCTTTGCTCTAGGGACTGTACCAAATGCAGATAAAACGGGGAGGCTACAATGAAGCACAGATGTACAATTTCTGCAGAGAAGCCCCTGGAGTCTCTGCGGCCAGCTGCTTAATTGCCAGGAATGTTGCTGTTACAAAAAAGCCAGGCAGTTGATTTTTCCTCTGAGCCTCATTGTGCCTTAACAGAGCACGGCAGAGGCAGCTAAAACACTGCTGAAGAATTACTGTGTTGCAAAGCGCTTTTTAGGTCAGCCTTCCCCAAACTTAGTTGAAAAACACAGCTGATGCCCATCCTGGCTGGAACTGAGAGGGAGGACACTGCTGAGGTGACGCTTCCAGCCAATTTAGCATCTTGGCCCTGTTCAGAAAGGAAACTTAAAGTCGTTCATATGGCATCAATGTGAGGGGACACTCAGATTCTTGAACAACAGCAGCAACAACAGATGTCTATTGATTGCCTCTATGTTAACTTCTGTGAGAACTCACAGAATCCTAATGGCCATGTACTGCTTGAAGCCATTAGTGGACAGCTAGGACCCCTGAATGCAGCAGAGCTTAATACAGCAAAAGACACAGACAGAAAAGAATATTATTTAAAATAGCATTAATGAACACGTTAGAGAAATATAGGTTATTGATCTGACACACTTAGCCCACCCAAGTATAAAGAATTAGACACTTAGACAAAGTAAGTTCAAAAGTAAGCAAAAAGAAGTCTTACTCGTTTATTTGGTCCAGTTACATCCATCCAGAAAAATGATCATTCTTGTTCTTTCTTTTCCCTAAACTGAATTAACCCTTAGTCCTCATTGCTGCTAAAGGCTGCATGCAGAAAGGGGGAACTTCCTGATTCTAGGCCCATTGCATGACCCAAGATGGAAGGAGCTGCTGCCACATGGCGCTTCATTCCCTGATGGTAGAAGAAGGAAGAGGACAAAGGAATGTGGGAGGGGCAACAAACAGCTTCCTCCAGAAGCACATAGAGAATTTGCATCCTAGAATGAACTCATCCACATGCTAATGAGGCATGCTGATTTGCTGGGACCTCCAACTAAGGCCATCTGGATAGTCCAAACACTGGCCCATATCCTGGTTGCACAGTCTATAAGTTGATTCTAAAACAATTGTCACCAGCCATTTCTTTGTTTGCTTCCGGCCTGGGTTTCCTTGGGGCTCCTACCCAAGATGCCTGAGGCAGGGCTTGACAGTTCCTTACTGTGACTCCCCAGCATCTGACAATCCTACAATCCTTCCTGTTGACTCTGAGCTTTAGAGTCACTATGAACCACAGGGCCATTTTTCATGGACTATCCTTCCTTAGTGCCATCCCATCCTCACTCTGCCATGGAAAAAGCAATGAAGTCTCATCCTCTCTTCTTCTCTGCATAGGCCAGCATGATGGAGGCAGAAGACAAACCTTGGTTGCCAGGCCATTTGGGGATGCTTTAAGTAACTAATGGAGAGAGATCCATGAATTGAAACCACCACCACCCTCACCACCACAATCTTAAGGATTCCTTCTCTTAATTGCTCAATTAACACAACATAGCTAATTAAAATAACAGCACAGACATTGTGGTGGGCTTTTGAGAAGCACAAAACATCCAACTGTAATGGGAGAATACATAGGAGTCTGAAGTTGCGCAGGCTACTAAGATGGGGGACATCTGATACATTCTGGGGAGGTGGCCTGGAAACTGCAGGGTTAGGTCTGGTTGGTATTTGGATGGGAAACTTCCAGACTATTAAGGTGAAAAAAACACTTCTGTACTGATGCCCAGAAAACTCCATGCATATGTCTGTAACATCACCAGGAGTCTAGCTTGACTTGAAGGAGACTTCAGTTAGTGTTGGGCCAAAAGCCTTTGGTTTCAGACCTGTCTTAAAGGCATGGTGTCAAATCACAATGTGGGGCAGTTTGGGACCCAAATTCTGACAGGGATTTAGACTGCAAGACAAAGGAAAGGTCAACTTACCTTGCTGATTTCTAGCCATCTTCCTTTTTTTAAAATGCCCCAGTGTGCAGTGCAAATATAAACTAGAGCTTCTCCATCCATCCTTAATCATCACCTTCTTTAGGAATAGTTGGATGATGATACAGTGGTCACCTGACCACCATTACCATGGTTACCATTCTAGTTGCCATGGTGATGAAGCAACATCTCATGGTCAGGTGAACTTGGTATTATGACCAGATCCTTTTCAAAGAAGATAAAAATGGAAGATGGATGTGGAAGCTTTTAGTGCATGGCTGCTGTGTGGCAGAATTTCTTATGAAAAGATGAGTAAAAGTCACCAGGAACTCTTTCGCTGTATTTCTTGGTAAAACTTCAATGTTTTGCATTCCACTAGCCTGAATTTCAGTGTGAAAAGACCCAGGGCCTCTAGCCCTCTCGTTTATTTCATTACTCACTGTTTGTGTATATATGTGAGTGTTGCTTATTTCAGCTCAAACACATGAAAAACGAATTTTCATTCAGAACAAAATATCCCCATTATTTTATGGTTTCTCAGGTGAAGTAGAGCTTCCTACGTGGCCATCAGTATTCATCCTGAGTGAGGAGGTGTATTGAAAGGGGGAGAGGAGAGGAGCTAGAGATTCACTGGAGCCCCAAGTGGTGTAATCTGGTGAAGAGCTAATGCTGACTGTAAAATGAATGCAATCTGGCACCCTCAGGTCTGAAAGCTCATGTCCACAGTATCAAGAATCCTGGGAACACCAGGAATGAGAAATCTCTCTTGGAGACCCTTATCTTCTTCTTAAAAAATGGGGATTCTTAGGATTTTCAAGCGGGGGGGGGAAGAGGAGGAGGAGGAAGAATCCCTGTTAAAGCACAGGCTGAGGCAGAGGACTAAGCATTTTGAAAACAAAAAATGTAAATTTTCAAAACGATTTGGCCTATAAATGAGGCTCTCTATATGGAGAAAGAAAGGCTGACATTTAAATTAAATGGGTCATTTTCCTACTTCAAGACAATCTGTGGAACGCAGTCTGGGAAAGGAAATTAAAATGTCATCTTAGAAGTTGTTTCATGTTTGCCGAGGAAAACTTCCGACTGGTGACAGAAGGGCTCTCCTGGTCTTTTTTAAGATGGTTGAAATTAATCTTTCCCAGATTAATCTTTTTAAGAGGGTAGAAATTAATCTTGGCCCCAAATTAAACCAGGGAAAGGAAACCCTGTTAGCCAGTGTGGCACTTGGGCAGAATGCACAAGAACACCCAGTCAGAGGGATTCCAGCATTACAGTCCCACTCACAAGAAAAGCAAAGGAGCCCTTTTTATGGATGGCCTCTTCCCGGCCTCGCGAAGGGAGGGCCCGGTTCCTTGTGATGGGGCTGCTCAGGCCACGTACATCTGCTGCGGAGCCCTTGGATGAGTCCCAAGGCCCCATACATTTGGGTAGAATTGTATAGGTTGTGCACATCCTAAATGTACATGGCCAAAAGCCATACTTCTTGCTTACAGTCGCCATGTACCAGACATGCAGATTGTCTGATAGCTGTTTACTGTTTGGGCCTGGGCTGTTAATGGCTTGCTCTCAGTCATCCCAGAATCAGCTGTTTTCCCCTCCCAGTGATGGGATTCAGTTGATGTCCACCTGAACTTTTAATCCTAAACTATATAACCAAGATCATTAGCTGATTTTTTGTGTGTGTAACAATATCTTCTGAAGTATTCCCTCGTGCTACTGCTGCTCTTAAAATAGTTTCTGGACAAGGAAGGAAATAATTTTTGTTCAGCTAAAAAAGATTTTGGGTACTTCACAAAAGGATATGCCTCTAAGCCTTGGTTTGAAATGCAAGGCCATTCTGTTTTTTAAACGGCGGTCAGACTTTTCCACAAAACATAGCCTATGCTCTTCAAAATGATTAATGCATTTCAGAAATGTCCAACCCACAGGGTATTCCTGACTCCCTGTCCCTCTCCTGAAGCCACAAGAGGAATTCTAACCGGCTGTCTCAGATGCAGGTGTGCTTTGCTGCCTTGCTGCCCCGTGGCCCAGGGCTGCCCCGCCAGGGATGCACTGTGCTTTTCCTGGTCACCAGGGCTGCACAGGGTTGATGGGAAGGGAGACCCCCATTAGCTGGGGCTCAGCAAAGCAGGGGTACATTTGCAGCCTGGTCTTGTCCCTGGGAGGGGCCTGGGGGTGCTAGGCTTCCTTCCCTCTCCTTTGTGAGGTCCACCAAGGGGGGGAGGAGGGGCCTGTCTGAGAAGAGGCTTGCTCGCTGCTGCTTCTTAGGGACCTTTGCCTTCTGCCCCACACAAGGGTGACCCCTGAGTTGGGCAAGCTCTCCCCATTTGGAGGGCCATGTCCTCCCCACTCCCTCCCCTGTGATTCCTGTCTTTTGGCTGGGTGTGTGCAACACGCTCTGCTGCATCTGGCAGGTTGTAAAAATGATTCCTTTCAGTTGTGATGTTGCTTATTCCTTTGAATGTTATGTGAATTCTGTGGCTGGGTCCTTTGTTTCTCTAAAGGATATCTAAATACTTGGAAGGTGTCTTCCAAATATTTTATTTGGAATATCCAAATATCCAAAGATCTTGGATATTTATCCACAACTTTGGAAATTGGATGATCACATTAACATTAAGTATAACTATGCTTGTCATATGACATGTATCAGTTGTATGGTTGATAAAAATAAGTTCATCTCAATCTTAATTTTATTATTTACCTTCTTTAATCTTTGAAGCCTGCCTACCACCACCCATCCTAAGGATCTTGCTGCATTAGTGGACTCCTGCACAGGGCTATCCTTCCTTCAAAGTCCCTTCCAACCATTATATTCAATGATTCTTTGATCTTAGAATAAATTGGAATCCATAAAATACATCATATAGAACAATAGAATAAGATTACAATAAGTGCTACCAGAACTGTAGCATAATAATAGAAAGGCACAGATTTTACTAACTCAGATGCAATTTTAAAAGCAGGTCTTTGCTAGATGCTGAAAAGAACATATTGACAGCAAACCAGGTGCCACAATGGATTTGGCCTCACTGGGGACACTGAGGAGGGGCCCTGAAGATTTTAACGCTGTGGCAAAAACATACTGGGAGAAGAGCTCCTTCAAGCACTGAAGACTAGAAATCTGATCATTGGGCACAAGGCACTGGTGCAAGTCCTTTAGGACCAATGCTGTAGAACAGGCATGTCCAACCTGTGGCCCTTAGGCCTCATGTGGCCCTGAACAGCTAGTAATGCAGCCCCCCAAAATTGTAAACTTTTAACATTATTTTGCTATTTTTTTCGTGATTCGATTGTGCAGTGCTCGAGCGCGGACTGCGTAGGTAGAAACAATGGAACGCTGTGTAAGGGAGGGGGCAGTGCAGTGCTAACACCACCGCCACCCACTACACATGTCAGCTGTGGCAACTTGGCATCATGTATAATATTTCAACCTACCTACACATGTTCTGTGATGACAGGCATTTATTGTTGTTATAATTAAGTAGACATGTAAGTTTTCCTATTTGTTTATAAAACTTTGCTTTGTTTATTTGCCTAGCTAACAATTTACAATGGGCTTGTTGTGTTATTTCTTTAAAAATGTATTTATTCCTAAATAAATTTATTCCAGCATGGCTTTGTCATTTCAACAGAAAACAGAACCCAAAAAAGAAAATAAAAAAAGAAAAATTGCAGATGAAGGAAGAGTATTCAACGAAAAATGGACAGATTAGTACTTTTTTGTTGAGACAAATACTAAGGCACTATGCTTAATTTGTAGGGGAAATGGGTCAGTTTTCAAAGACTACAATTTGAAAAGGTATTATATGGAAAAACATGCTGCCAAATTTGAAGCGTATCAAGGAATTTGTCGTAAAGACAAATTAGCGGAACCGAAAAGTTTGTCGTCTCAATTTTTTTTAAAAAAAGTCACAACTCAAAAAGACTCTATTATAAAAGCTAGTTATTTTGTAGCAAATCTGATTGCAAAAAAATCTAAACCATTTATCAATGGTGAGTTTATTAAGCAATGTATGGAAAGCATGGCAGATACAATTTGTCCTGATAGAAAAAGCAATTTTTCTAAAATCAGTTTGTCTCACCAGACTATGGCCAGGTGAACTGAAGAAATAGGAAAATCTATCGAAAGAGATTTGAAGAGTAAAGCTGCTAATTTCAAATTTTACGCTTTGGCAATGGATGAAAATACTGATGCTACAGATACGGTTCAACTTGCCATTTTTATTAGAGGTATTGATAATGAATATGTCACTGAAGAAATGGCTTCTTTGGTGCCATTAAAAGACACAACTAAATCTCTTGATTTGTACGAAGCAGTAAAAATGACATTAAAGCGATTTTCTTTAACCATTGTCAACATATCTGGTGTATCTACTGATGGCGCCCCGGCGATGGTTGGTAAAAGCGAGGGACTTAGGGTGTTGATAGAAGACAATGCAAGTGCTGCCAGCAACTCACATTTGATGAAGTATCACTGCATTCTACATCAAGAAAATTTATCTGTGAAAGCTTTGAAAATGGATGTCATGCAAATTGTCATCAAAGCAGTGAATTTCATAAGGGCCAAGGGACTGAATCATTGCCACTTCCAGGAGTTCCTCAAAAGTATGGATGCTGATTATGGGGACATCATTTCCTTTTCTGAAGTACGGTGGCTAAGTCGAGGTAAAATGCTGAAAAGATTTTATGATTTGCAAAATGAAATCAAATCTGTGCCAGGACTCGAAGATGAAAAATGGCTCTCAGATTTAGCATTTTTGGTGGATTTGACCGCTCATTTAAATGAGTTAAACATGCGTCTTCAAGGTGAAAACCAACCTATCACTGCAATGTTTCAAACCATAACAGCGTTTGAAATGAAACTGAAAGTATGGCAAGCTCAAATTATGGAAAATAATTTTATACATTTTAGTACATTGGCTAAACACAGTCCTGTGAACAGCAAGAAATATGCAGCCTTACTTTTCAGTTTGATACAGGAATTTGAGAAAAGGTTTCAAGATTTCTGGAAAAATCATCAATATTTTGGTATATTTTTGACTCCATTTTCAGCCAACATAACTACATTACATCTGAATTTTCAAATGGAATGCAGAGAGTTGCAATCAGACATTCAACTCAAAAATTTGATCATGTCTCTCTAGTGGACTTTTACAAGACCTATCATCCCAGAGAAAAATATCCCTCGCTTCACAATCGCACCTTATTCATGACATCACTTTTTGGCAACATGTACATTTGTGAGCAACTATTTTCAAGGATCTTCAGCAAAGGATCGTTACCTTGTTGTGGTGCTGGAGCTTGAGCACCTCAATGATGCCATGAGCTAAACCGTGAAGGGCCACCCAAGACGGGAAGGTCATGACAGAGAGGTCAGACTAAATGCGATCCCTGGGGAAGGTAATGGCAACCCACCTCAGTATTCTTGCCGCGAAAACTAAATGGATCAGTACAACCAGAGATATGTCGGTATACCATCGGAAGATGAGACCCCCAGGTCGGAAGATGGTCAAAATGCTACTGGGGAGGAACAGAGGATGAGCTCAACTAGCCCCAGACGTGATGACGCAGCTAGCTCAAAGCCGAAAGGACGGCTAGCGGCCGACGGTGCTGGTGGTGAACGGCGAATCCGATGTTCTAAGAATCAACACACCATCGGAACCTGGAATGTAAGATCTATGAGCCAGGGCAAATTGGATGTGGTTATTGGTGAGATGTCAAGATTAAAGATAGACATTCTGGGCGTCAGTGAACTGAAATGGACTGGAATGGGCCACTTCACATCAAATGACCACCAGATCTACTACTGCGGACAAGAGGACCACAGAAGAAATGGAGTAGCCTTCATAATTAATAGTAAAGTGGCTAAAGCAGTGCTTGGATACAACCCAAAAAACGACAGAATGATCTCAATTCGAATTCAGGGCAAGCCATCTAACATCACAGTGATCCAAATATACGCCCCAACCACAAATGCTGAAGAAGCTGAAGTAGAGCAGTTCTATGAGGATCTGCAGCACCTACTGGACAACACGCCTAAAAGAGATGTTATTTTCATCACAGGAGACTGGAATGCTAAGGTGGGCAGTCAAATGACACCTCGAATTACAGGTAAGTATGGCCTGGGAGAACAAAACGAAGCAGGACACAGGCTGATAGAATTTTGCCAAGACAATTCACTCTGCATAACAAACACTCTCTTCCAACAACCTAAGAGACGGCTTTATACATGGACTTCACCAGATGGACAACACCGAAATCAGATTGATTACATCCTTTGCAGCCAAAGGTGGCGGACATCTGTACAGTCGGTAAAAACAAGACCTGGAGCTGACTGTAGTTCAGATCACGAACTTCTTCTTGCACAATTTAGGATCAGACTCAAGAGATTAGGGAAGACCCACAGATCAGCTAGATATGAGCTCACTAATATTCCTAAGGAATATGCAGTGGAGGTGAAGAATAGATTTAAGGGACTGGACTTAGTAGATAGGGTCCCGGAAGAACTCTGGACAGAAGTTGGCAGCATTGTTCAGGAGGCGGCAACAAAATACATCCCAAAGAAAGAGAAAACCAAGAAGGCAAAATGGCTGTCTGCTGAGACACTAGAAGTAGCCCAAGAAAGAAGGAAAGCAAAAGGCAACAGTGATAGGGGGAGATATGCCCAATTAAATGCAAAATTCCAGAGGTTAGCCAGAAGAGATAAGGAATTATTTTTAAACAAGCAATGCGCGGAAGTGGAAGAAGACAATAGAATAGGAAGGACAAGAGACCTCTTCCAGAAAATTAGAAACATTGGAGGTAAATTCCAGGCCAAAATGGGTATGATCAAAAACAAAGATGGCAAGGACCTAACAGAAGAAGAAGAGATCAAGAAAAGGTGGCAAGAATATACAGAAAACCTGTATAGGAAGGATAACAATATCGGGGATAGCTTTGACAGTGTGGTCGGTGAGCTAGAGCCAGACATCCTGAAGAGTGAGGTTGAGTGGGCCTTAAGAAGCATTGCTAATAACAAGGCAACAGGAGACGATGGCATCCCAGCTGAACTGTTCAAAATCTTGCAAGATGATGCTGTCAAGGTAATGCATGCTATATGCCAGCAAATTTGGAAAACACAAGAATGGCCATCAGATTGGAAAAAATCAACTTATATCCCCATACCAAAAAAGGGAAACACGAAAGAATGTTCAAACTATCGAACAGTGGCACTCATTTCACATGCCAGTAAGGTAATGCTCAAGATCCTGCAAGGTAGACTTCAGCAGTTCATGGAGCGAGAATTGCCAGACGTACAAGCTGGGTTTAGAAAAGGCAGAGGAACTAGAGACCAAATTGCCAATATCCGCTGGATAATGGAAAAAGGCAGGGAGTTTCAGAAAAACATCTATTTCTGTTTTATTGACTATTCTAAAGCCTTTGACTGTGTGGACCATAACAAATTGTGGCAAGTTCTTAGTGGTATGGGGATACCAAGTCATCTTGTATGCCTCCTGAAGAATCTGTATAACGACCAAGTAGCAACAGTAAGAACAGACCACGGAACAACAGACTGGTTTAAGATTGGGAAAGGAGTACGGCAGGGCTGTATACTCTCACCCTACCTATTCAACTTGTATGCAGAACACATCATGCGACAAGCTGGCCTTGAGGAATCCAAGGCTGGAGTTAAAATCTCTGGAAGAAACATTAACAATCTCAGATATGCAGATGATACCACTTTGATGGCTGAAAGTGAAGAGGAACTGAGGAGCCTTATGATGAAGGTGAAAGAAGAAAGTGCAAAAGCTGGTTTGCAGCTAAACCTCAAAAAAACCAAGATTATGGCAACCAGCTTGATTGATAACTGGCAAATAGAGGGAGAAAATGTAGAAGCAGTGAAAGACTTTGTATTCCTAGGTGCAAAGATTACTGCAGATGCTGACTGCAGTCAGGAAATCAGAAGACGCTTAATCCTTGGAAGAAGAGCAATGACAAATCTCGATACAATAGTTAAGAGCAGAGACATCACACTGACAACAAAGGCCCGCATAGTTAAAGCAATGGTGTTCCCTGTAGTAACATATGGCTGTGAGAGCTGGACCATAAGGAAGGCTGAGCGAAGGAAGATCGATGCTTTTGAACTGTGGTGTTGGAGGAAAATTCTGAGAGTGCCTTGGACTGCAAGAAGATCCAACCAGTCCATCCTCCAGGAAATAAAGCCAGACTGCTCACTTGAGGGAATGATATTAAAGGCAAAACTGAAATACTTTGGCCACATCATGAGAAGACAGGACACCCTGGAGAAGATGCTGATGCTAGGGAGAGTGGAAGGCAAAAGGAAAAGGGGCCGACCAAGGGCAAGATGGATGGATGATATTCTAGAGGTGACGGACTCGTCCCTGGGGGAGCTGGGGGTGTTGACGACCGACAGGAAGCTCTGGCGTGGGCTGGTCCATGAAGTCACGAAGAGTCGGAAGCGACTAAACGAATAAACAACAAAAATTTTCAAGGATGAAGCACATGAAGAGTAAAATTAGAATTAAAATTTCTGACGAGCACCTTGAGAACTCACTGAGAATTGCAACCACTTTCATCAAACCAGACATCGATGCATTAGTTTTAGAAAAACAAGGTCAAATATTGCACTAGTTTTATGTTGCCCTCTTTTTTTTAAATGTTATAATAAAAAATATTAAAAAAATAAATGAAGTTTTATTACTTATATACATTAACTATATTATATATTTCATGTGTGGCCCAAGACAATTCCTCTTCACTCACTGTGGCCCAGGGAAGCCAAGAGGTTGCACACCCATGCTGTAGAACATGGACTCTCTGGACTCTCTTCCAGCTGCCTCACTGCCATGGTCCATACCAGCTGCAGCTCCTCAATCATCTGCATTGCCATGGTCTAATCATGAAGTTACCACAGCAGCAGCAAGGGTAGCCAGGTGATCCCAGACAGGAAGATGGCAAAGATGGACACCTCAAGGGAGAGAGGTGCATCTAGGAGAACGCACAGACTGCATATCAGCTCCTCCAGGGAAGCACAACCTCCTTCAGAGTCCAAGACCTCAATTCCTGGACCTGTGGGTTACTAATCCACAGCACTTCTGTCTTCTCAGGATGCGGTCTCAGTTTATTGCTCCTGAACCAGCAGAACTGTTTCCAAAAACAAGGCCAACTGCTTTGTAAAAATATTCAATAAACAGTTAAAGTGACAGAATAGGCCTTTGTCAGATGCTGAGGAGTCCCCTAGTCCCTTGGAACTGATCCTGCAGGTAGGTGAGGAAACACTGTGCCTCCTACTCCAGACCCACAAGATGGCTTATCAGAAGTCATAGAGGGCCCTTTGCCCCTTTTACCTAACCATGGTACAAATATGCCCAGACAACATCTTATGCCATGTGCCATGATGCTGTCTTCATCTGCTCCCCAGCCCACAGGGGAGATAGCCTTAAATCATGATTAGCCATCGTGGTTAAAAGTTTTTCTCCTTCAGCAAATAGACAATGACACTACAAGGGGTGTCATACCTGCTGGGGTTTGTTACACATTGTGTTAATGGGTGACTAGTTGAGGATGGGATTAGAAAATGTAACCACATGATGCTTTCCCTGGGGACTAGATCCACGGCCTCAAGTTTTGCCCGTTGAAAATTATTTTCTCTTCAAGGTGCTTAGCAAATTCTTTGCAGCTGGATTCAGGAGCTGCCCCTCCAGGACCATTGACCAGAAGCACTTTCTGCACCTGGAGCAGAGCCTTAAGGATGAGAGCGAGGGGTGGGCAAGCAAAAAAGCGTATTTTGTGTTTGCTTTTTGGATTTGCTTCCCCTGTCCTCTATCTGTTTTCATTGCCAAGGAGATTCTGAAGTAAGGCAGCATTGGAGTGACAGAGCAGGAAAAAGAAGCCGTTATGGCAGTACAGGTACACCTCACTTATCAACTGCCTCATGAGCAACTGTTTGAAGTTATAATTGTGCTGAAAAAGCAACTTTGTGACCAGGGCACGCATTTACAACCTTGTAGCATCCTTCAGTCACATGACTGCCATTACAGTCAGTACATGTCCTGTACCTGACCCATTTTTTTTCTCCCCCCACCCCCAGAGCAGAGAGTTTGGAGAGGAAAGGATTACAAGAGAGTAAGCAGACACACAATGGGGAATGCACCAGCTGTTTGTGTAGCATGCTTGTGGCTGCCAGTGCTAGTGCATTCCTTCTGAAGTGCATTCCCCATTGTGTGCCTGCTTACTGTCTTGAATCCCTTCTCCAGTGAAGGTAAATACAAACATTAATTCCCTTCTTGCTAATAATCCCAGCACAGGGTGGGCATTCCCAAGGACAGGGGAGTGGGGAAAATGAGCTATAAGATTTGCCTTTTTACCTGGCTTCCTCATGAGTCAAGTTTCCCTGCCATTTCAGCTTACCCAGATGTTCGGGGTCATATCCTTCTGATGCTGTAAAGCAAAGAAAAGCTGAGGTAAAATCATAAACACAGTTGCAGTCATGCAGTTTTCCAGTTAGTGACTGCTTCATTTAGAGACTGAGTTGCTGGTCCCAATTGTGGTCACTAAACAACAACTACCTGTTACTCGTCCCATCGTGAAGCAAGGGCTGGAAAGAAGGAAGCTTCCCTTGCCTCAATCCTGACTCCTGGTGGACACATCCTGTTGTTTTCCCAGCAACTAGACTTAATGTTCTGCCATTATCTTCTTTCAGCTTGGTTTTTTGTTTTACTTCTGACCTGGTCTACAGTGAGATTTCCTGGTGGCCTCCCATCCAAGTACTGACCAGCTCAGACCTTGCTCACTTTTTAAAAATCTGTTTAGAATGATGGTGTCACCTGTTCCTGACATTTCCCCAAGCCTTGACAGGAAAGGTTTTCAATGAAAGTTTCATTCAGTTGCAGGAAATATATCTGGGATATACAACCTATGCTGTATTTTTATGAAAGCTTAAAAGGTACTATATTGGATCTCCCTTCAAATTTAAAAAAAAATCATAGAATTTGAGGACCATAGATGTCATCTAGTCAATCTCCCAGTTCAGTGCAGGGCCCACCAGAGCATCTGACAGATGACCATCCAGCCTCTGGGCACCTCTTGTCACTTCATGTGGCAGCCTGTTCCACTGGTTGACAGCTCATATATTTAAAAAGTTTCTCCTGATACCTACTTTGAACCTCCTTCCTTGGTTCTGATCCTTCTCTCTGGGGCAATAGAAAAAATCCACTTTTCTGAATTTTCATTACTGGAAATGGAAATACTGATATTCTCTCAGTCCATCACTTCAAGTAACATGCACATTTTGCAAGTTTTAATTTGCTCTTGGCCAAAAATAGCAAATTGTATTCAGTTAATACTGTTTTATCTGCTATGTGTTTTTCAATATTTAACCTGAGTTTGACAAACATCAGGTGATACCCAGCTTTTCAAATCAGCTTAAATAAGAGCAATAAATAAATACTGTACTACATTTGCATCATTAGGGTTGCAATGCTTAAATGACTTAGGGGACATAATAAGCAGTGGTTAAATAAACTGTTTAGTATTCTCCAGGTTTCTAAAAAGAGGAAGCTAGCTAAACCTAAACCAAAAGAAAAGGTTTCCAATGTTTACTTTAAAAAAAAACAACCCACCTTTCTGACCACAAAAGGGGACATGGGTCTCCATTTTCAGTCTGGCGGGCCTCTTCTTCTGCTCCCTCCTACCATCTGAGAGAGCAGCCTCGCGTGGCCAGGAAATGCACCTGCCTAAGGGGAGGCTTTTGATGCCCACCAGTCTGCAGTGGCACAGGGGGATTCTCCCACAGAGCAATTGGCTGAGGGCAGACAACCTTATTTAAAAATCCAGCAGGCCCCTTCACCTTCATTAAGGCTGCTGTTTTCCTTCTGCTGCTCAGCAGCTGACAGGCTTGACTTTTTTGCAAATGTACATTAGATTTAACGGCCTCTTTGCGCCATTAAGCATTTCCTTTTCTAATTGTGCACAGAATGCTCCAGGGATAAAGGCAGGTATAACATGGCCCTGAAATGGGCTTCCATGCCACCAGCTGAGTTTGTAATCCAAACACAAGAGCATACCTGGGTGGGTAATTTGGAAGCCTAGTGGACCAAATGAAATTAGATTTTAAGACCTAAAACACACCACACAGAGATGTCATTTGTGCCAGTCTGTTCTCCTGCCTTGTCAGTGCTAGAGGCCCACAGTTCAGCTTCCTTCCACACCCTGCAGCATCAAAGGACAGATTGCAGATACAGCCAGTTCTTACCCCCAGCTCCTTCCAGGGCCCAGGGTTCCTCCCCATCCTGTTAAAAGATTGCATGGTACCTTCAACTGCAAAGTCCTTGCATTTCTCTCAGTCTCCCAGGAAGACAATAATAAAATCCTAGACTTGGAAGGGGCCTCAAGGTCAACTAGTCCAACCCCTGCTCAATGCAAGATCTGCTGCATCATTTTGGACCAATGGCTATTTAGCCTTTGTCTGAAGACCTCCAGTGAAAGCGGAATGAGCACTCCATGAGGTAGCTTATTCCACTGGTTGACACCTCTTCCTGTCACAAAATTACTATTAATATGTAGCCTGAACCTACTTCCCTGAGGTTTTAACCCACTGATTCTGGTCCTGCTCTCTGGGTGACGGAGAACAAACCTTGATTTGATGATCCTTTAGATCCATCAGAAGCCGGCTGTAGCCTAACTCCCCTCAGCGGTCTTTTCTGTAGGCGACACAGGCCCAGATCCTTCGGCCGTTCCTCACCGGACTCGGTTTCCAGACTGATTCCTGTCTTGGCCACTCTGTCACTGTTGTGTTTGAGCAGCAGTGTCAGAACTGGACATGGATGGGGCCAGGCCAAGGGGAAGAGGGGGACAATGCCTCTCTTGTTCCAAAGCGCCCCACGATGGTGCTCCCTTTTTGGCGGCTGCATCACCCTGCTGGCTCCACCAAGGCACAGGAGAGGGGGCAGTGAGAAAGCCCAGCCATTCCTCTCACTACCTCTTCATGATGCTTTGAAAAGGTCCCATGCTCACCACTGGGAAGCCGGCCCCTTAAAGAAGAGTCCAGCTGGGAGTAGAAAGGAAGGCTTGACTTGGCCATAGCTGGACCCTAGAAAGAAGAATGTGAAGCTTTCCGGGCTTGTAGGAGAAGGGAGGCCAACAGACAAGTTGCTGAGGTTTTCGGCAGAGAGAAGGGGAGAAAAGGAGGAGTGGTGGTGAGTTAGGGAGAGCTTTTTGTGTGTGTTTGCATGGGATTTGTGGCAGTGTTTTCCTGGTCTGGCTGAGAGTGGTTTTTCTCTGTTTTTCTGGGAGCACATGGTATGACTGCTTGAGAGAGGGACAGCTGTTCTCTAGAAGCTGGGGGAGGAATCAGAAGCCCTAATTGGGAGGAGGGGGCTGATCCAGGCTATGGCTTAACATTCAGAGGCCATCCTCACCATAAATGCACCAGGCTGGAAACTATTCTGGAGTTTCAAGGTTGATGTGAAAGTGTCTCTCAGGCCTGTTGATTGTGCCCACATTCTGGGCAGGAACTGAGTGTTCCAGGTGAGATACTATCTTTGAAGGAGGCAGCGGTCAGTACCTGGGCAATAAAGACAGTTAGTTCAGGCTTGCACTTTCCCAAGGAGTGGACTAAAGGGAAGCAAAGCTGGTTCTGTGTAAAAGTTTCTGACAGGGAATGATACAAGGACGCTCTTGGAACTTCAAGCAACGTGGCCAGAGAGGAGACCTTCTCAGTGATCTGCAAGGGATATGGGATGTTTGTCTTCCTGCCAGAAGAAGATCCCAACTACACCTGCCACAAGTGTAAGCTCATGTCCCTACTAGAAGAAAAGGTGAAAGGGCTTGAGGAAAGAGTCACCACTCTGAAGCTCATCAGGGAAGATGAAAAGCTCTAGGAAGGGCAGAAGATGCTCTCAGGAGGAGCAAAAGAGGAAGAGAATGCTGCACAGCAAGCAGAGGCAGAAAAATGGCAGCATTTAACTGTGAGGGGCAGGAGGATCAGGAGGCAGCTGGAGACCATAGAACTCAGCAACTGTTGCCAGGCTCTGACTCACAAAACCAAGGCACCCATACCCAAGCAAGATTTGCCACTGAAAACCTCAGAGAGCATTCTGGCAAACAGATCCCCACCACCAAGCAGAATTGAGGAGTCACTTCGAAGAAGAGAAGGCAAGTGGTAGACCAGACAAGTTGTGTGAGATGTGCTGTCTTCCAGGTGCCTGAATTCAGGATGTGATGGACAGGCTACCAAGACTCTTCAGTCCCACAGATCACTACCCATTCCTGATGATACCTGTGGGGACTGATGACACTGTAAGAAGAAATCTTAAAGCAATCTGCAAAGACTATGAAGACGTAGGCAGCAAGGTGAAGGATCTGGGAGTACAGATTATTTTTGTCAGAGTGTGCTGGAAAGCGTTTGGCCTGAGAGATCAGAAAAAAACACACACCAGGCATTTCTATAAAAATAAATGTATTTACAGAAAGCACAAAAACATATTTTACAAGCTTGTGCATTCACACGCGCTCAGAGAGGGCAGGGAGGAAGGCTGGTAGAAAGGAAAACTAGTAAGCCCAGGCAAGCTGCCCTCCAGGCAGATCAGAAGCTTTTACCTTATATGGTCATGCCTTTTCACCCCCAAAGCTAAGGATACTTAAGTTTGACCTTCTGACTCTGCCAGAGTGATTTGTTACCATAGTAACCTTAATGGCTTGCTCCTTGCAAAAAACAATCAAATGCCAACAATTTTTTCACCTGTCTTTCCAGTGAATGGACATGGTTCAAGAAGAGAAAGTAAGATCCTAGAGGGGAATAACTGGCTACATACAGTAGATGATGCTTCAAGAAGGATTTGGCCTCCTCAACCATGGATTAATTTACCTACAAGAAGGACTACTGGCAAGAGATGGGTTGCATCTTACTAGGACATGGAAAGATATGCTTAGCAGGCACCTTGCCACACTCATGAAGAGAGCTTTAAACTTGCTCAAATGGGGGAGGGTAGTAAAACACCGGAGCTGAGTGTATAGCTGACAAGTGAGGACGGGGGTCATGAAGCCAGAAACAGAAGGGTAGGACATAGTGAAAGAAACAGGCAGGAAAACACAAGAGACAGGCCAGTTAGGAGTGCCTTTATACCAATGCCCTAAGTATGGGATGCAAACAAGTAGAGCTAGAAATCCTAGCACAGGAACATAAATATGTCATTGTAGTGGAAAAAATAAACCTAACAAACAAAATGGAGACTGTACCCCTTCCCCCCCCCCCTATCTTCTGGATATGATCAAGGTCAAATCCAGTTCCTCTATTGGCCTAAGTTCATTAGACCCCCAATTAACCCTCCCTGCCCCATACTAAGCCCCCTGCAATCCCATCTAGACTGAAGAATAGAAGGCTCCCCACCAGCTGACAGCCCAGCCTGAGGGCAATCCTTACAAGGCAATTGCAACCGAGAGAAATCCCAACCTTCCATCTTCTGATCAGCTGATGACCTCAACATTCCACCTCCTTCACAAAGGGCTTCCTCAGCTCTGCTGCCCTCCTGAAAGGCCTATTTTGCCTAACAGTTGAACTCACCCCAGGTACATTGGCCAGGACCTGCCCAGCTTCCCCAAATTGGCCAGCCAATCAGATCCCTAGGATTTCCTGCCTTGTCACCCTCCATGTCTATAAAAATCGTTGTTTTTTCCATTGTTCAGGGTCCTTGTTTCTTCTAAAGCAGGCACCCAATGATCATTGCAATAAACATGGTTCTTCTCAGTGTTGTGCTCCTTATTTTGGAAAAATTTTACTCATGACAGTCATAGGTATTAGTGAAACATGATGGCATGATATGCACAAGTAGAATGCAGTGCTTGAAGGCAACATCTTATATAAAAGAAATAGGTTCAACAAAAAGGAAGGGGGTGTTGCCATGTATGTGAGGAAAACACGAATCAACAGAAATTCCAGTTTTGGAGCACAGGAGGCCTGCTGAAAGTGTCCTGGCATGAAATAAGAGAAATAAAAGGGACGCCATTGTGGGAGTTTATCATAGGCTCCAGGAACAGCTGAAGAGGAAGAGGAAATATTTCTGCATCAGATGACCCAGCTCTCAAGTGTTGGAAGTCCTGGCAAATCCAGCATGCCTCATTTGCATGTGAATTAGCATGTAAATTGAGTTGTCCCACAATGAAACTCTGAGGAAGCTGTTTGGTGCCACTCCTACTTTCTCTCTCTTTCCCCTTCTTCCACCCAGGGAGAAGCAAGCATGCTGCTCTGCTCTCCATGCATCAGGGCCAAGCCTTGAAGGATTCTGCCCCTTTCTTCCATGCAGCTCTTGGCAGCTGCAGGGCTGAGGGTTTAGGGCAAACTAAGTATTTAGAAAGAAAAGAAGAACAAAGGAACTTCATCTTTTTCGCCAAGATGGATGTAACAGAAGCAACAATAAAGTCAGTAAGAAATTCTTTTACTTATCTTAACCTAATCTGTCTAAGTGTGTGATTCTTTATGCTTGGGAGGGCTGAGTGTGTAAGATCCATAACCTGTATTTCTCTGGCATGCTCACTGAAGCTACCTAAGATAATTTTCTTTTTTCTGTGCAGCTTCTCTGCTGTGTTATAAGCCCTGCTCCATTTTTGTGGTTCTAGCAGGCCACTAAATTGGCTTTATCAAGGAAGTATAAGATAGTAATTATGGTGATTTTTAACTATCTTCCAGATATTTGTTGGAAATCTTATTCTGCCAACAGTTACAGGTCTGGGAAATTCTTGTCCTCTCTTGCAGACAACTTCATTTGTCAAAAAGCAGAAGAGGAAACAAGGGGGTCTGGCACCCTGGACCTAATCCTCACCAGCAGAGAGAAAATGGTTGAGGAAGTAAAGGTAACTGGGACCCTGGGAGGCAGAGACCATGCTATCCTGGAATTTCAGGTACTGTAGGACAGGGAGGAGAAATGCAAACACTCAGACTTCAGTATTAGGCTTCAGAAGAGCAGACTTCGAGGGACTCAGAAGGATAGTAGGAAGGATCCAATTGCTTGATATCCTAAAGGAGAAAAATGTCCAAGAAGGCCAGGAGCTTCTGCAAAACAAGATACTAGAGGCACAAACCCAAACAATTCCTAAAAGAAAGAAGAGTGGGAAACTAAAGAGATTAAACTGAGTCCGCACTGAACTTAATAAATTGCTTAAAAGAAAAAAGGAAATGTGCAAGGAATGAAAAAAGGGGAGTATATCCAAAGAAGACTATAAAGCAGTTTGTAAAAACTGCAGGTCTAGCATGAGACAAGCTAAAGCCCAGTATGTTAGGCTAGGAACAGATGCCAAAAACAATGAAAAAGGGTTTTTCAGGTGTGTCAGAAGCAAAAGAAAAGTCAAAGAGACAGGTCTTTTGCACAGAGAGAATGGTGAAATAAATGGTTGAGGGGGATGAGAACTTCTCAACTCCCATTTTATATGTTTTCTCTCAAAAAGTGAATGAACCCTCAGCTGGCCCTCCCTGTGTCACTGGGGGGAGGGGCGGGGACTAAACTGAAGCTGAAGATAAGCGAAGAGCAAGTGAGAGAATTTCTGGCTAATCTAAATGAGCAGGTCTAGATGAATTACCCCCTAGGGTGTTGAAGGAACTAGCAGCAGTAAATGCAGAACCCCTCTGCAATCTTTGAGAAGTCCTGGAGAACAGGTGAGGTCCCAGAAGACAGGAGGAAGGCTAATGGGGAAGAAGCAGGACCCAGGAACCTGTGAACTTGACATTGGTACTGGCAAGGTCCTTGAGCAGATGATCAAGCAGCATGTCTGTGAGGACTTAAGATAGGGATTCAGAAGCCAGCATGAACAAGCCATGCCTGACTGACTTGATCTCCTTTTATGATGGAGTTACTAGACTGCTTCCTTTCCCCAAGGCTCCATTTCTCAAACCAATTCCTCCCAGTTGGCATTGATTAGGTCCAGGATAGCAGACCCCTTGTTCCTTCTTCCATCTTCTGACAAATGAAGTTGTCAGCAAGAGATGATTGGGATATTTAGATCTTTAGCAGATGTCAGAGATAGGTGAAATCTCCTCTTGTTATTATTACGTGTGTCTTTGAAAGTTTGGCCATCTGACACTGAATAGCCTCATCCATACTGTTTGCCTGTCCAGCTTGTCTATCATAAGCTTTCGTGACAATGCAGTTTTTAGTTCTCCCTCTTTTTATTCTTACCCAAGCATTCTTAGCAGGATTTCCATGCTCTGATTCATGATCTTCTATGGAGACGTATGCTTTCCTTTCATCCCTTCTTTCTATTGAGTTTGCTCTTTTTGAATAATTTGTAGCCTTCCAGGGCTATATTCCAATCAAATGTTTCAGAGGTCCCTATCACATCAAATTTGTCCTCCTGTATTAGAATTTCAAAATCCCCCCCTTCCCGGTTTCCCATACTGTGCATTGTTGTAGAAGGATCTTAAATTGTGAATATGACCTTGTTCGATGTATCATGTCATGGCCCAGGACTCAGATTCTGACTCTGAAGGAGCTGCTCCAGCTGAACCAGTGGAATGTCAGACTCAGGAGACCCCAAGCCAGGAATCACCTGAGGCCGATCAGACCCAGGCACTATTAGAACAGCCGGAGCAGTCCGATGGTGAGGCCTGGCCCCCGAGCCCGTGGACTCAGCGAGTAGCGCAGAGAGCAGAGCAAAGGCTCTCGATGAGGCTCCTCGCCAAGCAAGGGAGAAACTGTCTTAATTAAAGATAGCTGGCTGCAACTTGATTTAAGAGGCAGCTCTGACCCATGATTCTCTATTGGAAAGAGCCGTCTGATTGCCTCCTCTGGCCTGTCATTCCTGTGAATCCTGCTTACGTAAAAACCCTGCAACTCCGACCTTTGGACTGGCTGATGAACCTGGCTTGGCTCTTTTGACTGAATTTTGACTTCTCTTCTGCGTGTTCCTGTTGAAAGTGAAACTACCCAGGCAAACTTTTTTCCCAAGAGACTTTGTTTTGATTTACATTCCTTTCCTTGTCTGCTGTTTATCTATTCAGCCTTGAGTAAATTGCTATTATCACCTAGCAACTGTGAGTATGTGAGTTTGAAACCTGAAACGGGGCACATCATCCCCATCCACTGGGTTATTCCTTTTATGGTGCAGAACAGAAGAAGGATCATCTGGTGTCCTACTTTCCATTCTGTTCTGCTGCTTTATGTACATAAAAGGGTTAAAGCTGGCGCAACCAAAACCCACTCCCTTTGGGACTGTCCATGCTAATTACCCACAGGATTGTTCCCAGTAGCTCAGGAAAGCTCTACACTTTCGATATACAGACATACCTTGTTCTATTGCACTTCACTTTGTTGCACTTCACAGATTCTGTGTTTTTTTACAAATTGAAGATTTGTGGCAACCTGCGTTGATCAAGTCTATTGGCACCATTTTTCCACCATATTAGCATTTTTAGCAATAAAGTATTTGGAAATGATTACAATAAACCAGCAAATTAAACAAAAGGTATGCTGAAGAGTCAGATTTTGTACATTATGGACCAAAAAGTGGACCTTGCAGGGAGCCTGCAGTGACCTTTTAGGAAGACCTTTTGTGGTCCTACAACTACCACACCCAGCAGAGGATCCAAGGCAGGTCTCCATTCTTGGACAGGGTGAATGGGAGAAAGCAAGTGAAAGTGTCACTCATAGAGAGGTTGCCTCCAATTTTGATCAGCCTTGTCTATTTAAGCAAGATGCCACCGGAATGAAAAGCTACTGCTCTTTAACCATCTGCCTCTGCTTCACAGAATTAGAAAGTCCTATAGTGAAAGGAGTCCAGTGCTGTAGTCCAAGTCATTCCAGATAGACAACCATCCAGCCTCCGCTGGGGAACTGATTCCACTTTTTGAACTACTGTTAAAATTAGGACCATTTTTCCTAACATTCAATTGGAATCTGCCCATTTGCCACATTATTCTGTGTCTTGCATTCTGAGATGAAAGAGAAAAGTATTCTCTCACATCTTTTCAAGTATTTGAAGAGATTATCAAATCCCCTTTCAGTTTTTTTCTCTAGGCAAAACATATCTCATGTATGTATGTATGTATTTATTTTGTCCCCGCCCATCTCCTCCCATCGGGGAACTCTGGGCGGACTTATTTATCATCATAGCATTGGATGTTTCTAATCCCCTGCTCATCCTCACTGTCCTTCTCTGAAACTGTTCCAATTTCTCTGAATCATAAACTGTTGAACTCCAAACTGGACATAGTACTCAAAGTGGGATCTGATCAGAGCAGAATACAGTAGAATGATTATGTCTCATGATTTTGAAATTGTAGTTCGGTTGAATAGCATGTGTCTGTTTTTTACAGCCACATCACTCTGTTGGGAGTCAACCACTATCTTGTTGACAAATATCGTTATCAAGGCAGGTATCCTTCAAGCTATACTTGTGCATTCAGTTTCTTGTTTTCTAAGTAAAGAATTGGCACTTGTCTCTTTTAAGCTTCACCATTACTTTCAGTCAATTTCTCTAACCTATCAAGATCCTTTTGTAACTTATTTCTGTCTCCTAGGCTTTCCCACCAATTCTTGTGTCATCAGCAGATTAGATAAATATGCCTTGCACTTCTTCATCCAAGATATTAATAAAAATATTGAAAAGTAGAGGACCAAGGACTATTTTTGTAGCACCTCAGTCAATGTCTCTCTGATGAGGAAAACTTACAGACTGATCTCTTTATGATCTCTACTCTAAAATCTTCCCAGGTATTGATGCTAGATGAACTGAGCTGCAGCTTTCTGGATCTTCCTTTTTCTCCTTTTTGAAGACAAGGACATTTGTCTTTCTCCAATCATCTGGCATTTCATGTGTACTCTGATAGATAGATAAATAATAAAAATACAAACTAATATAAAGTAAGGAAAAGTAAGGAAAAGTAAGGAAAAGAAAAGAAAAGAAAGAAATCAAAGAGAAAACTAAAAATGCAAGAAAGGGAAAAAAGGAAAAGGAAAATAGAAAAAAGAAAGAAAGAAGTAGCTTCTGATCTTCACAGCCAATTACAAGTACAATTATAAATTTACCTCTTACTCTATGGTTACAACATAACTCTCTATAATCTATCCTGTCTAATCATCAAAACCATAAATCGTAAGTTCATTTTTTTCTGTTTCATGCAAAAAGTCCATAAGGGGTTTCCAGTCAGCAATAAATGTAGATATTGTCTTTCCTCTGATCAAATGTGCTCCAACATTTCCCAAAGGAAATACACAAGCATTTGGTCAGGTCATCAGCTAAATTCCTTCCTTACCACACAAAGTAATTCAGCTGGTTCTGGAGACAAACTCATTTCAAACTTCTATTGATCTCAGACTTTGGTCCTGCTATTCCTGCTCTTCACAATTTTCTGGTGGCACATATATTGTTTTGCTGAAGAAGACTGAACTAGAGTAGGAGCTTGACCCTTCCCCACCAAAAGGTCTTGTTGTGCCTCCAGAATATGTGCCCTGGATATAATAACAGTGTTACTGAAACAGCATCACTCTTGCTCCACTGTGCTCGGTCCAGTAAATGCATATTTGAGAGCAATGGGGGGAGGATGGGTGAGAAGAGAGAACCAGCTGCTGAAGCAAAAGGATGAACAGGACTTCAACACCCTGTGGGAGGTTGGTGTTGTTATTTTGTCTTCCCCTTCTTCATCGCACTGGAGAGCTAGTTCCAGCCCAGCTGCATGAGACAAAACTATGACAGTGTGACAAAGAATAGAACAGTCAGAAGAAATGTTGATAATATGCCTGGACTAATCGCAAATAATGGGGTGTGGAGCAACAACTCAGAAAAGCTGAAAGGAGAGGCAACCGTGTGCTCTCCCTAGACAGGGTACAATTCTTTAGCTCAGCTTGCACTGGCAACTAAGCAAACAGAATTCCCAACAGCCTTCAGTAGCTTTAAGAAACCTACAACAGATGTTATCTTCATGAATGAGAGCGGGGAGAGGGTGCATCCAGACTAGAATTAGCCCATCTCTCCTGAAAACCAAAGATAAATGCAGGGTGGTGCTGTTGACTGGTTGCTTAGTTGATCCATCTAACTAACTGAAGATTGATTTGCGGGAGAGAAACTCATCTCTCAGGCACACCAATATTACGACTGTCTTTACCTGTGGAATACATAGTGGAGTTGTGGAGAGCCACATTGTCACATTCTCCATCAGATAGTTCAGGGTTTTATTTATTTATTTACATTTGTGCGGCCACCCATCTCACTTGCACACGACTATGGGCGGCATACAGAGTTAAAACACAGCTAACAATAATAGTCTTCTACGGTTAAAATCAGTCACGAAGAGTCAGAAGCGACTAAACGAATAAACAACAACAAACAGTTAAAATCAGTTTAAAAACAATTAAAAGCTACATTTAAAAAAGACAGTAACAAAAAGACATAGGAGAATACAGTCTGACTATATATAGTGTGACTATTTAATGGGCTTCAAACTTTCTTGGGATCCCCAGAGCCAATGACACATCCAGGTTTCAGGGACCTTCTGGAAGGCCGGTAGTGTTGGGGCCAATCTCATCTCAGGGTAATGATGTTCCAGAGGGCGGGTACGATGGCAGAAAAGGCTCTCTTTCTGGATCCCGCCATATGAAGCTCCTTGGCCATTGGGACCTGCAACATGCCCTTTCTGCCAGACCTGATGAGACAGGTGGATGTAATTGAGGAGAGGCGGTCCCTCAAATAACCTGGCCCTATGCCATGAAGGTCTTTAAAAGTCATAACTAGCACCTTGAATTGGATCCAGAAGCAAACTGGCAGCCAACGCAGCTTGCAGAACAGAGGTGTAACGTGTGCAGTTCTTGGAGCACACATAACCGCCCACACCGTTGCTGTAATGGTTGACGATTCTAAAACACCATCAGACTCATGAGTAGGAATTCAAAGATATCTGATTTATTAAAGAATAGTATGCAGGATCACAGAGAAAGCTGAGAATGATGAAAGGTGCCAAATTCAAACTAAAAACCCTCGGTGCAAACGAGATCCCTCCCCCTGTAGAATCTTCCCAGGCTCACAATCCCAGGTGCTCCTAACGGTTTCTGATGGTCTGCAGGAAAAGTCCTTGAGCAGCGAAAATAACCTAAACACATTCCATTGTACTGATCTCACATACAGAGCTTGGTACAAGGTCTCACAGCAGCTCCCTCCCAAACAGAAACGCACATCAGCGCCATGGCATGTGAAACGTTACGATGTACAGTGCACATTGAAACAGTGAACATGACATACTGCCCCCCCAAAAGAAAGAAAACACTAAGCAAGCTTCAAAGGGTAAGCCAAGTGGAAATGGCAAATTAAATCAGGAGCATTAACGTGGCGAGCAGGCACCCATTCAGGATGAAGGAAGTGTTTCCATTGGACCAGATACTGGAGGGTGCCATGAAGCTTGCGAGAATCAACGACCTCCTTGACCTCAAAGTGCTGTTGGCCATCAATCATGATTGGAGCAGGAAGAGGAGGTTGGGGATGCCAGCGGGAGGAGTGGTGGACAGGCTTGAGCAAGCTGCAATGGATAATGGTGCAAGCGTTTCAATTTGTGAGGCAGGTCCAACTTAACAGTAACTGGATTGACAAGACCAACAATAGGGAAAGGACCAATGAACTTGGGAGCACGTTTTTTAGAGGGTTGTGGTGACTTGATGAATTTGGTAGATAGATACACCTGATCCCCAATCTTGAAGTTGTGTTGCAAGGAGCGATGCTTATCAGCTTGAAACTTGTAAGCAGCCTGGGCATCAGCCAAAGCCTGTTGAATCACCGGCCAGGAATCAGCAAGCTTAACAGCCCAATCAGAGGCAGAACATGTTTGGGAAGGAGGTTGTGGCAGTTCAGGGATGGGAACAAAATCATGACCAGAAACCACATGAAAAGGGGTTTGCCCGGTACTCTGATGGACAGCATTGTTGTAAGCCACTTCAGCAAAAGGCAGTAACTCCACCCAATTGTCCTGATGGTAGTTAATGTATGCTCTAAGAAATTGTTCAAGGGTGGAGTTTAAAATCTCAGTAGATCCGTCAGTCTCACGATGGGATGAGGTGGAGAGCGCCTATTTGGTGCCAATCAATTTTAAAAATGATTCCCAAAACTGGGAAGTAAACTGTGTCCCATAATCGCTGACCAAACGGGAGGGGCTACCGTGGAGACGAGAGATTTGGATGAGAAATAGGCGTGCCAATTCCGGGGCTGATGGGATGGATGCACATGGAATGAAATGGGCCTGTTTGGAAAAATATCTTTTACAACCCAAATGACAGTTTTCTTCTGACTGGGAGGAAGATCCACAATAAAATTCATAGAAATCTTGTCCTAGAAAAGGGACAGGATGGGCTGGCCACAGGCTGCAGAAGCCCCTGCGGTTTCCCCCCTTTTCGTTTTGACATTGCACAAACAGGACAGGAAGCCACATAGTCTTTTACATCGCGTCTCAAGGTAGGCCACCAGAATTGACGATGAACCAAATGCAATGTTTTAACAAAACCAAAATGCCCAGCAAGTTTATCACCATGAGAATGCTGTAAAATGTCAGGTCTTAAAGTTTCGGGTACATAAAGGTGGTGGTGCATCCTGTCATGTTTCCCCTTTCAATGTTCTGTTAACATTGTAACGTTTCACATGTCCAGTCATTTTCCGTGTATATTCGCTTGGCTCGTTTGGGGTTTTTCCATTCCTGCGCTCTCCTTTGTTTTGGATCTTTGGAATGTATGTTTGGGTTTGCAATCCTGTTCAAGGTTACTTTCCCAGGCGCGGGTAATGGTTCCTAACACCTGGGAGGGGGTGCATGCTGACGGGTGTTTGGGGCGGGACTGGATTGAAGGCAAGGCTTTTAAGTTTGTATTTGGCGCGCTTTTGCTCATTCTCAGCTTTCTCTGTATTTGCATACTATTCCTTTAATAAATCAGTTATCTTTAAGCCCGAGCTTGTGAGACTGAGTATTTGGGATTAGGCAACCATTACATAAAGCTGAGAATCATTTAATTACTTTCCGCTAGCTCCATCCAAAGTTGGGTAGAGAGGAGCGCTAGCGATGATCGAACCTCCGCTTCGCGAGAGTGAGGGGAGCGAAGAAGAGCCGGACTCGACGAAGACTCTGGTAGCTCCAACTTCGAGAGCGCAAAGAGCAGCACGTCGGGAGAGGCAAGATGCTCAACTGGATGAGCTATTGTTAGCGGTGCAGGGTGCCACAGGGGGTGTACTCCAACCCCAGCCCGAGGTGGGAGCAGCACAGGGGGGGGGGGGATCTCCACAGCCATCCTGGGAACCCGAAATCCCCTTATCACCGAGGGTGGTGGTAACCAACAGACCCTTAGAAGAGCCTGTCACCCCTGCACGTATGAAAGCAATAGAGGACAAGATGGAAATGATAGTGACCCTCATCAAAGATGCCACCAAAAGCTCGGGGTCCCTACAGGAAGACTGGGAAGAGGAGCCCTCTCAGCTGCTTCCCCCCCGACGGAGTTCCCTGTCATTCAGGGGAAGAAGCAAGACTCGAGCTCCTCAGCCCATGGGGGGAAGGGAGTCGAGGGCGTCCCGAGATCGGCCACCACTGGCGGCTCGACGCACATTGTTGTTTGCGGAGCCACCACAGCCTGTGGAGCCGGTAAGGACCTTCCCACACTTTGGGGTGAAGTTTGATGGGGACCCTACCACGCTTTCCTTCTTCATTACCAATGCTAGACATTATATGGAAGATTGGGGTCGAAATTTCCGCTCTGAACAAGGCAAGATTAATTTCATTGCCAATAAACTGAAGGGGAGGGCAGCTGACTGGTACGTAACACTGTGCCAAGCTGAGGCCACGGAGTTAGAGGACTTTGATGAGTTTCTGTGGGCGCTGAAACAGCACTTTGAAGACCCATTAGCCCAAGAGAGAGCGAAGAACGCCCTAAGAAAACTCTACCAGGGGACCCTCTCTGTCACAGACTACGCTTTAGAATTTAAAGCCCTGGCGGGGAAGGTGGAAGACTGGTCCCAGTCGACTTTGGTGGAGATGTTCAAGCAAGGGCTGGAGACGGAAATCTTCCATTGGGCTTTGGGCAGGGACGATCCCAAAACGTTATACGGCTGGATACAGTTGGCAGGCAGTGCGGAAAGCGCCCTACAAATGTATGCCCAGAGTAAGGAGCTGAGACAGACCCGAGCTGCGAAGGGGGCTCGTGCTGCTGGATTTTCGAGTCGCCCTAAACCAAAAACCTGGGGGGAAGAAAGGGAACGGCGATTGGCGAAAGGGCAGTGTTTAAGATGCGGGAAAGAGGGGCATCGTGCTACTTCGTGCTCGAGGCGCCGACCAGAAGAGCGACCCGGGAAAGCGCCGGGAAAATCGCCCTCCCTGCCGTGCAAGATGAAGGCTGCCTGTGCTGAGCTCGACCCTCCAGACCTCCCATTCGGGGATGAGGACGAGGAATTACAATTTGACCAACCAGCGGGAAAAGCCTTCCACCTGTCCTGAAGGGCGCCCTTGGACAGGTGGAAGAAACCGGGCGCGACCACGATTCGGTGAGTGGGAACTTCCCTACAATGACTGTCAAAGTAAAATTGGGCTCTAGAACTAAGACTGTCGAAGTCTGGGCCATGCTGGACTCGGGTTGTTCTCGTTCGCTGATGCATCCTGATGTCGTAGCTGCCCTAGAACTGCCCACGTTCCCTCTGCCACGGCCCATGATCTTCACGCAATTGGATGGGACCATGGTGGGGGGGAAGGCAGTCACTCACTCTACTGGACTGGTGGCGTTGCAGATGGGCACCCATTGGGAGAAATTGCCTTTTGTCATAGCTCCGGTGGGGGGCCCTTTGGTGATTCTGGGAATGCCTTGGTTTGTGCAACAAAACCCTTTTATTAATTGGCTACATAGAACTGTAACGTTTGCTGATGGATTTTATAAAGTACCTGAAAAGGACTTGTTAGAGGACATGGAGGAAGGTCGGGTGGCTAGCACTACAGTACAAACTCTTTCGCCACTAGAAGGGCTGCCCAGCCAATACCAGGATCTGGCTGATGTATCTGGGGAGAAGGAAGCAGATCGCTTGCCACCTCACCGAAAAACAGACTGTGCCATTGAGTTCCTACCTAATGTAAAGTTACCTCACCCAAAGATTTACCCCATGTCTCCCAAAGAGCTAACTACGCTGAGGGAGTTCATTGACAAAAACCTGGCTAGGGGTTTCATTGAGCCGGAGAACTCCCCAGTGGGGGCCCCTGTCCTCTTTAGACCAAAAAAGGATGGCTCACTGAGGCTCTGTACCGATTTCCGCGGGCTCAATGCAGTCTCAATATTAAATAAATATCCTTTACCCCTTATCAAAGATATGTTATCACATCTGGCCAGAGGCAAAATCTTCTCAAAATTGGATCTGAGAGAAGCCTATTTTCGCATTCGCATAAGGGAAGGGGATGAGTGGAAAACAGTGTTTAACTGTCCGCTTGGGGCTTTCCAATACAAAGTCTTACCCTTTGGTTTAGCGGGTACACCTGGAGTTTTTATGCAACTGATCAATGAGGTCTTGCACGACCACCTATTTAAAGGAGTACTGGTGTATTTGGATGATGTATTGATTTATACTGAAACCATGTCAGAACATATTCACTTGGTGCGTCAAGTGCTTGCTAAATTGAGAAAAGCGGACTTGTATGCTAAACTGTCCAAGTGTGCTTTCCATCAATCACAAATCGATTATCTTGGATATAGGATTTCCGCTAAGGGCATCGAAATGGACCCTTCCAAAGTGGAAGCTATTGTAGCATGGGAGCCTCCACGTACCAGGAGACAATTACAAAGTTTCCTTGGATTCGCCAATTTCTATCGGGCATTTGCCCAAAATTTTGATGAAATCGCCCTCCCCCTTACTGAACTGTTAAAAACTAAAGTGCAGGGGGATACGCGGTGCTCAAAAAACCCAGGAGCGCTCCTTAAATGGATTCCAGCCTGTCAACAGGCATTCGAAGCGCTCAAACAAATCTTCACTACCGAACCAATCTTGCAGCATCCAGACCCCACCAAACCTTTCGTGGTACAGGTGGATGCGTCCGATTTCTCAGTCGGAGCACTACTGCTCCAGTCAGACCGGTCTGGCACCTTAAAACCCTGTGCTTACCTCTCTCGCAAATTCACCGAAACAGAGAGACGGTGGCACGTTTGGGAAAAGGAGGCTTTTGCTGTAAAAACGGCTTTAGAGACTTGGCGCCACCTACTAGAAGGGGCTGCAAACCCTTTTGAAGTATGGACTGACCATAAGTATGGACTGACCATAAGAACGTAGAAGCTTTAAGCACCAGTCAAAAACTCAGCCCCAAACAACTTCGCTGGGCTGAGTTTTTCAGCCGTTTTGACTTCACACTCAAATTCATACCAGGCAAGAAAAACTTTTTAGCTGATGCGCTCTCCCGCAGGCCCCAAGATGCTGGCCCAGGGCCAACAGTTCAAGGTACTGTCTGGACTGAAAAACAATTGAGTTTGGCAGCGGTGACACGCAGCCAAGCGCAAGCACATCAAACGCAGCCTCGAGCCGCTCCGCCTCCCAGCCGCTCGCCGCGCTTGCCAATTCCATCAGATTTGCAGCAACAGTTGCTGCTCCACCTTAAAAATGATACTTGGTTACAAACAAATCTACACACTGTAACTTTCGCTGACGATTTTGCCTGGCACAACGATCGTCTCTATGTGCCTGACGCTTTGCGAAAAACCATCCTTCAGCGCTGCCACGATGACAAATTAGCGGGGCATTTCAGATATCTAAAAACACTTCATCTAGTTCGGCATCAATTCTGGTGGCCAACTTTGCTAAAAGACCTTAAAGCCTATGTCACCGCATGCCCTGTCTGTGCAGCTACAAAACGCAAGACAGGCAAGCCTCAAGGTCTCCTCCAACCAGTTGCCACCCCATCCTTCCCGTGGCAAGACATCTCCATGGACTTTATCGTTGACCTACCGCCCAGTCAACGAAAAACCGTCATTTGGGTGGTCAAAGATTTTTTTTCAAAACAAGCCCATTTCATCCCATGCGCCTCTATCCCCACCGCGCAACAACTGGCATGCCTCTTCCTCGTTCACGTGTACCACCTTCACGGTATCCCCGCCCGTTTGGTGAGTGACAGAGGCACACAATTTACGTCACAATTTTGGCGGGCATTTTTAAAACTGCTGGGAACCAAGCAAGCCCTGTCCACCGCTTGGCATCCAGAGACGGACGGTTCTACTGAAGCTGTTAATTCTACTCTTGAGCAATATCTGCAAGCTTTTGTCAATTACCAACAGGACAATTGGGTCGACTTGCTCCCTTTTGCTGAGGTTGCTTATAACAACGCCGTGCATCAGAGCACTGGTCAAGTTCCCTTTAAGGCTGTCTTCGGGCAGGAGTTCGTTCCGATCCCTGAACTCCCGCACCCGCAGCCCCTACCAGCCTCTCTCACTGACTGGGCTGACACTCTCAAAGACTCGTGGCTAAACATTCAGCAAGCTCTGCTCCATGCCCAAACCACTTACAAACGGCATGCCGATGCTAAACGCTCCCGCGAACCTACTTTTGCTGTGGGGGATAAAGTCTACTTGTCCACCAAGTTCATCAAATCACCACAACCCTCAAAGAAACTTGGCCCTAAATTTGTGGGTCCTTTTCCTATTGTAGCACAAATTAACCCTGTTACCTTTAAACTCAATTTGCCCCATAACCTCAAACGTTTACATCCTGTTTTCCATTGCAGTTTGCTCAAGCCCTACCTACCGGCGGACCGCTGGCATCCCCAACCGGTTCCACCACCTCCTCTCATGATTGATAACCAACAACACTTCGGGGTTTCAGAAATCCTAGACTCCCGCCGCCAGCGTTCCACTTTGCAGTACCTCGTTCGCTGGAAACATTTCCCTCATCCTGAATGGGTTGCCGCTCCCGATGTCCACTCGCCCCGTCTAGTTGCTCGTTTTCACTCTGCCTACCCTGACAAGCCCGCTCCTTAGCATTGTTTTTTTGGGGGGGGGGCGATATGTCATGTTTCCCCTTTCAATGTTCTGTTAACATTGTAACATTTCACATGTCCAGTCATTTTCCGTGTATATTCGCTTGGCTCGTTTGGGGTTTTTCCATTCCTGCGCTCTCCTTTGTTTTGGATCTTTGGAATGTATGTTTGGGTTTGCAATCCTGTTCAAGGTTACTTTCCCAGGCGCGGGTAACGGTTCCTAACACCTGGGAGGGGGTGCATGCTGACGAGTGTTTGGGGCGGGACTGGATTGAAGGCAAGGCTTTTAAGTTTGTATTTGGCGCGCTTTTGCTCATTCTCAGCTTTCTCTGTATTTGCATACTATTCCTTTAATAAATCAGTTATCTTTAAGCCCGAGCTTGTGAGACTGAGTATTTGGGATTAGGCAACCATTACACACCCATGCCAGACCGTTTTCAAAAGAAACAGTGTCTTTATTAGCTAGCAACCAAGTGTCAGATTTCAGATCCTGGAGAAAGTCTTTCTGTAACTGGCAAGGAACTTGCACATTCCGCTTCCCAGACTCGGCTGAGGGCGGGGATGCCTGCGCACGGATCTGGCTCTGGGTGACAGCAACTAAGCCCAGTTGTGGTTCAGTGAGAACAGTCCCAACCACATCTGCCACGTGGTCAAGGTCCTGAGGTAAACGTGACAAAGCATCAGCCAGAAAGTTTTTCTTTCCCGGAATAAATTTTAACTGGAAGTTAAAGTGACTGAAAAATTAAGCCCAGTGAATTTGTTTAGGACTGAGACGCTGGGGGGTGCAGAGGGCTTCCAAATTCCTGTGATCAGTCCAAATCTCGAAAGGGCATTTAGCACCTTCCAGGAGGTGACGCCAGGCTTCCAAAGCGGCTTTTACAGCAAACGCCTCCTTTTCCAAAACATGCCACCGGCGTTCGGTTTCAGAAAATTTTCTGGACAGATAAGCACAGGGTCTTAAGTGATTTTCAGAATCTCTCTGTAACAATATAGCCCCAACTGAGGAGTCAGAAGCATCAACTTAGACCACAAAGGGGCATTCAGGATCAGGGTGCTGTAGAATAGGCTCAGCAGTGAAGAGGGTTTTCAGCTTCTCAAATGCTGCCTGGCACTCAGGCATCCAATTCAGCACTGCCCCAGGGTTTTTTACTTTGCATGTCTTCCCCAAGCCCTTGGTACGGAGTAAATCAGAGAGGGGCAAAGCAATCTCAGCAAACCCCTGGATAAATTGGCGATAGTACTTACTGAACCCGAGGAAACTTTGTAATTGCCTCTGGGTGTGGGGACGTTCCCAACTTAAAATCACCTGAATTTTTGCAGGGTCCATTTCAATGCCCTTGTCAGACACCCTATAGCCGAGATAGTCAAGTTGGGTTTTTTGAAACTCACATTTGGAAAGCTTGGCATAAAGTTTGGCATCTCTAAGCTTGCTTAATACCTGTTTGAGGAGGCGTTCGTGTTCCTCCTCGGTTTCAGTGTCAATGAGAACATCATCTAAATAAACCAGGACCCCTTTAAACAAATGATCATGTAATACTTCATTAATCAATTGCATGAAGACTCCAGGTGCTCCTGCCAACCCAAAAGGGAGGACTTTGTACTGAAACGATCCTAGTGGGCAATTAAAAGCAGTTCTCCACTCATCCCCAGCTTCTATGCGAATGCAGAAATAGGCTTCACGAAGATCGAGCTTGGAGAAAATCTTGCCCTTAGACAAGTGAGCTAACATGTCCTTCATGAGCAGAAGAGGGTACTTGTTGCAAATTGAGATGGAATTTAACCCCCGATAGTCCGTACAGAGTCGAAGCATGCCATCTTTCTTTTCCCGGAATAGCACAGGGGCCCCAACTGGGGAATTTGCAGGTTCAATAAACCCCCTTGACATATTTTTGTCAATTTTTGTCCCATAATGCCTCAAGCTCCTTCTGAGTCATTGGATAAATTTTTGGCTTGGGCAATTGAGCGTTGCACAGTCAGTTTTCCGATGGGGGGGTAGCTGATCTGCTTCCATTTCCCCGACGTCTGCAAAGTCTTGGTATCGATTGGGCAAGCCTTCTAAATGTGCCAAGCTAGGGTGTGGCATGGCAGTTGCAGCCCTTCCAACCCCCGCACATGAAGCTCTCTCTGCTGTAGGAGCTTGGTAAAACCCATCTTTAAAAGTCACAGTTCTGTGTTCCTAGTTTATATATGGGCTTCGATAGGTCAACCAGGGGATCCCCAGAATTACCAAGGGATTGCCAACAGGTGCCACTACACATTTTAAAGTCTCACGGTGGCTGCCCATTTGCATTGCGACAGTTCCAGTGAAATGGGTTGCTGCCCCCCCCCCTGCCGTTGAACCATCCAACTGTGTGAAGATCAAAGGCTGCTGGAGGGGGAAGCTAGGCAGGTCCAAAGCAGCAACCAGATCAGGGTGAATTAGACACCTGGAAAACCCAGAGTCAACTAAAGCCCAGACCTCTGTAGTCTTTGTGCGGGAGCCCAATTTCACTTTTACTGCTGAATTGGGACAGTCAGCACTCACCATAGCATCCTCGCACCCATCCTCCTCCACCTGCCCGCAGGTGCTCTTCATGGCAGGTGGCTGGTGTTTCCCGCCGGCTCCTTAGAGTCACCTTCAGCCTCTCTGAGAAGTAGAATACTTCCTCAGCGTTGGCTGCCCCCTTGGCTGCTGTCATCCGCCATGAGGCGGGGGTGATTTGGCTGGCGGCTTTCTCACTCAATCTCCAGCCTTGGCTTTTGGGCAATCAGCTGTTTGATGCCCTTCCTTTCTGCATCGGAGACACTGACCCCTCGCATAGCACCGATCTCTCTCCTCTTCCCAGGCTCTATAGCCTGGCCGGGCAGCAGTTGCAGCCCTTCGGGGTCCCCTCATGGTGGCTGGTGGTTTTTCAGGTCTTCTGGTTTGCATGAAGGTATGCTTGGCGTGCTCAGCCTTGCCAGCCAGACAGATCCATTCGTACAATGACTCTGGGTCGTCTCTACACAACGCCCACCGTAGGACATCCCGGTTGAGTCCCTCTTTAAACCGTTCTATTAAGGTTGACTGAGACCAGTCGGGGATTTTCCCAGCTAAAGCCTTAAACTCCAGAGCATAATCAACTACCGACAGCTGGCCCTGGGTAAGATCCTTCAGTGCCTTCTTAGCTCTTGCCTTGGCCAGAGGATCCTCAAAATGCAGCTTTAATGCCCCCATGAAGTCCTCAAAATACTCAAGTTCAGGGGAGTCAGCCTCACTTAATTGAACATACCAGTCAGCCGCTCGACCCTTCAACTTGTTGGCAATGGCAGTTATCTTAGCCTCTTCGGAAGGGAAGTATGCTCCAAACTGCCTCATGTAACTTTTAGCATTGGTTAGAAAGAAAGATAACTTGGTTGGATCCCCATCAAACTTGACAGAAAAGTCTCTCACCCCCACTCCTGTTGGAGCGGAATTGGCGGCTGCTTGAGTGGTTGGGCCCCAGGTTACAGTAGTTCTCCCTCTTCAGGGTGGGGACACTGGTGGTCGAGCTCTGTGTGGTGGAGATTTATCCCGGAGCCGCCTCTGGCCCCACTCTGCCGGCGGTCCAGGTGGGAGGATGGGGGATGGTTGCATGAAGCTGGGACCTCCGTCGTGCCTCCCCTGCCCCCCCAATGATAGAGACAGGTTTCTTAACATGTACTCCATCGATTCTATTTTGGCCTCCACCACTCTTAGCCCTTCAGGGGTTTGAGATTCCTCCTTCCCTTGCGTGTTAGGCTGTCTCTCCATTGATACCGTGGTAGATTCTATGTCTGGGGTCAGCGGGAACCAATACTTCCAGGATGCCTGGGACGTCCCTGGCTGGGGTTCTCCCATTGCATCCCAGGTGATCAACTCTGCAGGCGATTCGCTGGGTGCCGGTTGCTCTGGTTCTCCCCATCGTCAGATTCCTCCACCTCAGGGCTGGAACTCGAATCCTGCTGGAAATCTGAAGGTTCTGGGCTGAGGCTCAGTTCTCCGCTCTTGACCGTCGACTCGGGCATCAAGCTAGCCGGCTCCTCAAGTCCCCGGTCGTGAGCTTGGACTTGGCCATCATTAACTATTTTCCCTGACAAGAAACTGATCTTGGTAGGAGCTAATGGTACAACTTTGGTGTTTCTCAGCTTTATGTAATGAATGCCTATTCTAAAACACTCTCAGACTCATGAGCAGGAATTCAAAGATATCTGATTTATTAAAGAATAGTATGCAGGATCACAAAGAAAGCTGAGAATGATAAAAGCATGCCAAATGCAAACTAAAAACCCTCGGTGCAAATGAGATCCCTCCCCCCATAGAATCTTCCCAAGTTCACAATCCCAGGTGCTCCTAATGGCTTCTGATGGTCTGCAGGAAAAGTCCTTGAGCAGAGCACATAACCCAAACACATTCCATTGTAATGAACATAGATACAGAGCTTGGTACAAGGCTTCACAGCAGCTCCCTCCCAAACAGAAACGCGCGTCAGCGCCATGGCATGTGAAACATTATGATGTACAGTGTACATTGAAACAGTGAACATGACACCATTTCACCAGGATCCTCTGAAGCTACTGCACAATCACCTTCTCTATAACCTTCCCTAAAAAGGGGAGGTTATATACTGGATGAAAATTGTCCAGTACACTTGGATCTAGCGATGGCTTCTTCAGGAAGGGGTGCACCAATGCCTCTTTAAGAGGTGGAGAAACAATTCTCTTCTGTGATGGACCTCGGAGCTGAGGGAGAAGAGAGCACATTTCAGGCAGATAAACATTCTCACAGCTTGCACAGCTTGGAGAGTGTGGCGGGGGGGGGGGGGGGGGAGAAAGTTAGACTAGCACTGCCCTAGATTCCCAAGAGTATTTTTCTCTACAGCTCAGCTAAGGAACCTTTAGTCTGGCAAGATTCACCTATTCCCTAGACATCAATTTTGCCAGACTCTAAACTCCCATCAAAAGGGGAGGAAAAAGTTTTTGTGGCATGGCTTCATATCCCCAAGAGCTGAAGCATGCTATACAACAGTTGGCAGCTGCCCTGATGCAACACCAGCAGCAGGTGGATAAGCAGGTGAATACTTTACAAGCAGTGATGTCACAGGTTCTCCAACAGCCTGGGCAGAACACTCCACAGCCAGCAGTAGCAGCAGCAGCAGTGGCAGCACCGCCCATGCTTCTGAGAGCCCAGGGCAGCTTACTGGAAAAACGTGGGGGAGAAGCTGGACAGTTAAGGACCTTCATCACACAATGTGCCATGTTCATTGACAGCAGGCTGGCTGAATTCCCAACAGATCTCACTAAGGTGACTTTTATTTTAAATATGCTGAAGGGACCGGCAGCGAAGTAGGCCATTCCAATGATAGAGAACAATGATCCAATTCTGAATGATTACAAGAATTTCATGGGGAGATTCAGCGGCCACTTCAATGACCCAATCAGAGGAGTCACCACCAGCCAGGAGATTCAGAAACCCAAGCAAGGCAACAAGGGAGTGGGAGAGAGTTTACATTGCTGATTTCAAGCTATTGGCAGGGGACTTAGACTGGAACCAGAGCGCCCTAAAGGACCAGTTTAAGCAAGGACTGCATGAGGATATTCAGGATGAGCTAGTGTGGCAGGGGACCCCAGCTGCCTTGGAGGAGCTATATCAGCTGTGCATGGTGATTGATGCCAGGCTCAAAGAGTTAAGGCAGCTCCAACCAGTTAGAGGCAGAGCTGGCTTCAGAATGGCACTTACAGGTTTTACAGCTCTCCCCGCTGCATCCACATACACAGAGGCAGAGGAGCTGATGCTGATCAGAGCTTCGAGAAGGTTAGTTCCTGTGGCGGAGAGACAGAGATGTTGAGATAGGGCTCTTTGTTTTTATTGTGGAGCCAAAGGGCATATGGTGAGAGTGTGCCCAGTGAGAAATCCAGCAGACGCAACTAGAGCACCCAAGCAAACAGCTGAGATGCACACAGCCCCTTCCACAGCTACGAACCAGGGAAACTCCACCAGTCTCCCTCTCCAGAGCTCAATAGGGAGGCCATTAAGCAAATAAGGAGAGCTCATTCTGAAGATTCTAGACAGGCATTTTTCTTCATCCCCATCACAGTGACTTTAGACTCAAAGAGTAAAGTAGAGATGGAGGCTCTTATCAATTCTGGGGCAACCACTAACCTCATAAATGTAGAAACAGTGGGGAAGCTGCAGCTGCCTACAGTACATTTACCACAGCCCATAGAAGCCGAAACCATTGATGGCCAGCCCTTGAAAGCAGGACCAGTCGTTGAATGCACAGAGCTGGTGCTACTAACACAGTTGGGGACCACACTGAATTGCTTCCCCTTTCTGTAACAGCCTCTTTGCAGCTACCCATAGTCCTGGGCACTGCGTGACTGAAGATTCACAACCCCTTGTTAAATTGGGCAATGGGAGCAATCTCATTTCCTTCTAAAGACTGTGTAAAAATGGAGTCTGAGGACTCCAAAGACGGAGTGGAGGAGGAGAACCGGATGACAGTTGGTGAGGGGGTGAAAAACAAAGATCCTTCAGAGCTGCTGATTGGTGGAGTCTCTGATGAAGAGACTCAGCAGCCAATCAGCGCTCGACAGTAGAGAGCAGCAAAGAGAGCTCAAGAGCTCGATAGGGGATTGGCTCCCTGCTGAAAATAGAGCTTAAAAGGCACCCACACAGAGAACAGGTTGTCAGTGACAACCGTTCTCTTCTCCCAGCTGCACTCCCAGATCAGGCCGCCTCAGCCGACCTCCCTACCTTCTGTGACGACTTTTCTCCTCGGAATCCTGTCTCTGCTGCACCTCCTGCTTCCTGCCTTGCCGCCGAGCCACTGCTTCCCTTGGAATCTCTCTCAGTCGCGTCTCCTGCTTCCTGCTTTGCTGCTGCACTGCCGCGGTCCTGGATCCGTTCTCCTCAGCTGGGTAGAGCGACTTCGTCTCCTGCTGTGCTGCTGAGCTGCTACTGCCTCCGGAATTGCTGGCTGTCATTGCGCTGCTGCTGTCTCTGGAGCTGCTTGTTGCCAACGATCCGATTTGTCTCTGCTCCTTGCTTGGGCTGCTGAGTGAGTTCAATCCTCTAGTCTGGTTATACGCCTGCCTTGCTGTTGGTGATTCCAGCCCACCAGTTCAGTCTTGCCCTTGCCTTGCTGCTGTGCAAGCCAGTTCCAGTCCAGCTGTTTCAACCATCCTGCCACTGGTGACTCGGTCTGTCAGTCCGGCCTAGCTCCCTGTCTGGTCTCAAACAATGCCAGTCCTTGACTCCAGCCACACTGACTGAATTCCTGCTCACACACTTCAGCCATTGCAGTTGTGCATTAATTTATAATAAACAAAACCCATTAATACCTCTTCCGTATTCAGTCTAGTTGGTCAGAACAGATTGTCACTGACCCAACAACAACAAAAAACCTCCACCAGCGGAGAATAGGAAGAAGTCAACTGCTCTCAAACATGGAATGACTGGCTCAGGAGAATGCACATCTCAACCAGGAGAATGAGCCACTCAACCAACAGATAGCCCTTCTGACTCAGTGACTGGCACAGTTGTAAGCACAAGTGGCAGATCCTGTAGTGGTCACTTCAAGATTCAAGTGCTCTATACAGGTTCCAGAGTGGTTTGATGGATCACTGACCAATTTTTCGGCCTTTTTGCAGTGCACACTGTACTTGAATCTGTGAGCAGAGGGGTTCCCCACTGATTGACATAAGGTGGGCTTCCTCAACAGTCTATTGTCTGGTCCAGCAGCTAAGTGGGCATCTCCTCTGATCAGTCAGCAGAGCCCACTGCTGGATAACTTTGATGAATTCTGCCAACAAGTCCATGTATGAGGACCCAGTCAAGGGGTCTGCCAGTTTACTGTTGCGGGAATTATGCCAGGGCCGAAGACCTGTGGCAGAGTACATAAGTGACTTCCGGCTGATCATGCAGGACCTTAAATGGAATGAAGAAGCCCTCTTGGACCAAGTAGGGTTATCGGCTGAGATCTTGGATGAATTGGCATGAACAGATTGCCCACAGACCCTCAAGGGGTTGACGCATCTACGCCTGAAGACCGATGGGCGATTCCAGCAGAGAAAAGTCCTGCACTGAGTCATCGCCACTCAACCATGCGAGTCTCGACACCCCGAGCCCTGACAGAGAAGCCTATGCAGATTGGGGGAGCCTTACCCTGACTGAAAAGGAACATCACAGATGGGAGGGTCTATGTCTATATTGTGTCAGCCCAGGACACATGGCCATCAACTGCCCTGTCAAGAAGAAGACAGCATCGCCATTGGGAAACAGTCAGAGCCCAGTCTAAAAGGGCAACTAGCCTGGGTTAGTTTGGGTGCAAGCCAAGTCCGCATGCCTCGCCCCACATCCCTCAGCCACCTGGTGGTGCTGGCCCATCTACTGATTGAGGATGTGCTATTGAGGCCCAGGCCATGGTAGACTCTGGGGCCACAGCCAACTTCATTGACTCCAGCTTCATGCAAAGATGGGGCATTCCTCAGCAGGAGATAAATCCTCCACTAGTCATTGAGACCATCGATGGGTGGCCACTCCGATCTGGTCCGGTGGCATACACTACTCGACATATCACACTGCACATCGGGGACCATTCAGAGTGGATTGAGTTCTATGTGGCCACCATGCCCCACTTCCCAGTGGTATTGGATCTTGAATGGCTTGTGGTGCACAATCCCCAAATCAACTGGACCACAGGCCAATTAACCTTTACAAGCCCACTATGTGATCAACATAGGGCCAAAGCCCTGACCAATGGGCAGCTGCTTGGACTCATACCACAAATTCCTCTGCCATTCCAAGAATTTGCAGATGTGTTTGACAACAAAGATGCAGAGCAACTACCACCACCCAGAGACAACAACTGCCCAATCGATCTGGTGCCTGGGGCCAAACTTCCAGTGGGACACCTCTATTCTTTGACAGAGTCAGAGCAGACAGCCCTAAAGGACTTTCTGGATACTAATTTATGGAAGGGGCTCATCTGGCCTTCCACCTTGCCCCTAGCCACTCCTGTGCTCTTTGTGAAAAAGAAATCAGGGGAATTACAAATGTGCTGTTACTACCGAAGACTTAATAAGATCACCATTAAAAATCGTAACCCCCTTCCACCACTGATTGCTGGAGCATCTCCATGGAGCCTGCGTTTTCACCAAGCTAGACCTGCGGGGAGCTTATAATCTAGTATGCATCCGGAAGGGTGATGAATGGAAGACAGTATTCCGTACCCGCTACGGTCATTTCAAGTATACTGTGATGCTATTCAGACTTTCCAATGCACCAGGGGTGTTCTTGCACTTTATGCATGATTCATTCTGGGATTTGCTAGACCAGTACCTGATCGTGTACCTGGATGACATCCTGATATTTTCTGCCTCCAAGAGTAAACATATTCAGCATGTATGCACTGTCCTACAGTGGTTACGGAATCACCATCTATTCATCAAACTGGAGAAGTGCCAGTTTGCTCAGTTGACCATCGACTTCTTGGGACATCGGATTACAGCCACTGGCACAGCCATGGATCCCGACAAGGTGGAGGCCTGCAATCTTGGCAACCACTGTGTAGGGCCAAGGACATGCAACAACTCCTGGGTTTTGCTAACTATTACCACAATTTTATTCCACATTTTGTGGAGGTCACCACCCCACTGTCTAATCTACTGTGAAAGAGGACTAGATTCAACTGAGGGGATCACAAACAACAAGCTTTTGAGTGGCTAAAAGACGCCTTTCTATTGGAACCAATTCTTAGGCACCCAGACCCTAACCATCCCTTCGTTGTAGAAACCAATGCTTCTGACATAGCCATCAGGGCCATTTTGTTGCAAATGGATCATAAGACAAGAATTCTATGTCCCTGTGCATACTATTCATGGAAGTTGGCACTGGCTGAGAAGTCCTATACTAACTGGGATAAAGAACTCTTAGCCATTAAAGTATCATTTGAGGTTTGGAGGCACCACTTGCTCAGTTGACCATCGACTTCCTGGGACATCGGATTACCGCCACTGGCACAGCCATGGATCCCGACAAGGCACATCAAAGTTCAAATGGATCACAGAAATCTGGAACACCTAAAAACTGCAAGGAACCTGAATCAAAGACAACTACAGTGGTCCTTATTCTTTTCCCGATTTGACTTTAGGGTGACCTACATCCCTAGAGGACAGAATCAAAGAGCAGACGTGCTATCCAGAAAACTGGAATTCGACGGGTCAAGAGAAACCCTGTCGCCTCAACCCATCATTCCACTAGAATGCTTTGCAGCCACCAGCAAGCCTCAGGACCTGCTTTATCAGATCAAAGAGAACCAAAAGAAAGACCCATTTGTTATTGCACAAAGAGAAAAGCTTGCACAACCGTCAGTGGAAAAAACAAACCAGAGTACTCAGGCCTATGATACCTTATGCTTTCAGGGTCACTACTATGTTCCCCTGGGAAGACTGCGAGAGATGACATTACAACTTTGCCATGACAACCCAGCGGCTGGCCACTTTGGGTTTTTCAAAACTTTGAACCTGGTGGCCCAAAAGTTCTGGTGGCCCCACATCCAGAATGATGTCAAGCATTATGTCATGTCTTGTCCCACATGTCAGAGGGCCGAACACTGTACTGGTTTGCCTCCAGGCTTGCTGATGCCCCTACCAGCACAACTGTGGGAGGCCATCTCTATGGATTTTATTACTGATCTTCTGAATTCTCAGGGCACTACAGCCATTCTGATGGTAGTGGACTCCTTCACAAAGATGGCTCACTTCATCCCTTGTATGGGGCTGCCAACTGCCCAAGAAACAGCCCGGTTATACCTGCAAAACATTTTCAAACTCCATGGTTTGGCAAAAAGTGTGGTGTCTGACCAGAGAACCCAGTTCACCACACAGTTCTGGAAGGCGCTGTTGAAGAATCTGGGCATTCAGGATCATCTGTCATCTGCTCACCATCTGGAATCTGATGGGGCCACAGAATGTGTCAATGCCATTTTGGAACAATACCTCTGTTGCTTCATCAATCATCAACAGGACAACTGGGCAAACTTTCTTGCATTGGCTGAATTTGTGTACAACAATGCTCAGCATTCATCAACAAAGATGTCTCCATTTCTTGCGAATTATGGGTACCATCCCCACTTCTTTCCTCTGGAATCCCCACATTCATCTGTGCCAGCCGCCAGGCTCAGGCTAGTCATGTGGTCCTTAGAGAACAGCTAGAGAAGGCGAAGGCCAACTATAAACATTTCACAGACCACCAACTACTCAGACCACCTCTAAAGGTTGGTGACCTTAGATGGTCGTACACCAAAAAACTATCAACTTCATGTCCTTTGTGCAAGCTGGACAACTGGTTCCTGGGGCCATTCCCTATAGAGGCTATCATCAACCCTGTTGCTTTTCAAGTTGCACTGTCACCACACATTCAAGTGCATCCTGTTTTTCACCGATCCTTGTTCATTCTGGCCTCTGAGCCTAGCTCTCTCAGAACCAAAACTCCACCACCCCCTCCAGTCATAGTAAACGGTGAGACTGAATATGAGGTAGCCCGGATTCTGGACTCACAAGTACACTGTGGATGTCTTCAATACTTAATAGATTGGAATGGATACAGGCCAGAGGAGTATTCTTGGGAGGACTATTTGGATGTTCATGCACCATTGAGAGTAAGACAGTTCCATAACAAATACCCCCACAAGCCCAAACTGCAAACATGAGAGGAAGGGGGTCCTGGGGGGTGGGATAGTGTAAAGATGGAGTCTGAGGACTCCAAAGATGGATTGGAGAAAGAGAACCTGATGACAGTTGGTGAGGGCATGAAAACGAAGAGCCTTCAGAGCTTCTGATTGGTGGAGTCTCTGATGAAGAGACTCAGCAGCCAATCAGCGCTCGACAGTAGAGAGCAGCAAAGAGAGCTCAAGAGCTTGAAAGGAGATTGGCTCCCCACTGAAAATGGTGGGAAAGTCAAGCACTTAAAAGGCACCCACACAGAGAATAGGTTGTCAGTGACAACCGTTCTCTTCTCCCAGCTGCATTCCCAGATCAGGCTGCCTCAGCCGACCTCCCTACCTTCTGTGACAACTTTTCTCCTTGGAATCCTGTCTCTGCTGCACCTCCTACTTCCTGCCTTGTCGCCAAGCCACCGTTTGCCCTGGAATCTGTTTCTGCCACATCTCCTGCTTCCTGCTTTGCTGCTGCACTGCTGCTGGTCCTGGATCCGTTCTCCTCAGCTGGGTAGAGCAACTTTGTCTCCTGCTGTGCTGCTGAGCTGCTACTGCCTCTAGAGTTGCTGGCTGTCATTGCACTGCTGCTGTCTCTGGAGCTGCTTGTTGCCAATGATCTGATTTGTCTCTGCTCCTTGCTTGGGCTGCTGAGTGAGTTCAATCCTCCATACTCCTGCCTTGCTGTTGGTGATTCCAGCCAACCAGTTCAGTCTTGCCCTTGCCTTGCTGCTGTGCAAGCCAATTGCAGTCCATCTGTTTCAACCATCCTGCCATTGGTGACTCGGTCTGTCAGTCTGGCCTAGCTCCCTGTCTGGTCTCAAACTACACCAGTCCTTGACTCCAGCCACACTGACTGAATTCCTGCTCTCACACTTCAGCCATTGCAGTTGTGCATTAATTTCTAGTAAATAAAACCTGTTAATACCTCTTCTGTATTCAGTCTAGTTGGTCAGAACAGACTGTGAGCACCACAAGTTGCAAACAGCCTCACATTCTTCAGCCCCTACAAAGTTCAATGAAGCAGGAGGAGTACAGCTACCTGCCAAATTTGCAGACTTTTCAGATGTTTTTGGAGAAGAAGCAACTATACTTCCACCCCATAGAGAGTGTGATTGCACAATTGAGCTCAAGCCAGGAGCAAAGATCCCAGCTAAACAACAGTATCCTATGTCAGCCAAAGAACTGGCTACACTGAAGGAGTACTTAGGAGTAAATCTCAAGAAAGGATTTATCTGGCTTTTACAATCTCCGCCCTCTGCTCCAACTTCCTTCATTCCAAGGAAGCTGGACCCACAAGCACATTCGGCTCAGGGAATTCCCATGTGCACAGTCCATGACTATAAGGACCTCAACAAGGTTACAATCAGAGAACACTACTTGCTTCCTCTCATATCTGACCTGCTAGACCATTTGCAGAGGGCATGCATTTTTACAAAGTTAGACCTCAAGTGCATTCAACCTAATTCAAATGAAGGAGGGACACAAATAACTGACAGCTTTTGATATAACATATAGAAAATTTGAACATTTAGTAATGCCATTCGGAATGGCGAACTGTGGGGCAGCGTTTTCAAGGTTTATGATTTTTTTCTGATATAATAGATGAGTATGTGGTTATCTTGATATATTAATCTATTCTGATGATGCAACATCTCATGTTACCCATGTCAGAAATGTGTTACAAAGTCTAAGAATGAACAAACTTTTTGCCAAGTTAGAGAAATGCGCCTTTGATTTGAATCAATTGGACTACCTGGGGTACAGGATTTCCACAGAGGGGATTGGAATGGACCCATCCAAGGTCCAAACAGTGTTGTCTTGGCATTCCCCCCATCCCACCCAATAATGTAAAAGATGTACTGGACAACACTTGGGATTTGCAAATTATTACAGAAAGTTTATCCCAAATTTCACAAAGTGAAGCCTCTCTCACAGCTTTTGAGGAAAGGAAAGAGGTTTGCTTGGATGGAGCAGGAACAGGCAGCATTCCAGGAGTTAAAGCAGCTCTTTGCCTCATAGCCCCTCCTCTGTCACCCTGATCCTTCGCGGCAGTTTATTCAGATAGATGCCTCGGATGCAGCTACTGGGGACATTTTACTGCAGGCTGAAAAAGCGGGGCGAAGCTGCTTCCATGCACCTTTTTCTCTCATATGCTTCCACCTGCAGAAAGAAACTATGATATATTTAATAAGGAATCGCTTGCAATCAAAGCAGCCTTCCTAGAGTGGAGGCAATGGCTGATAGGAGCAGCATTTCCTACACAAGTCTGTACTGACCATAAGAATGGTCAGCTTATGCAAACTACAAAGTCACTCACACCCCAGCAAATCAGATGGAGTCAGTTCTTTTCCCATTTTGATTTTTATATGACATATTTGCCTGCATCAAAGAATCAGCTGCCAGATACCCTATCCCACAAGGCAGAGTACGTCTCAGCTTCACAGCCAAATTCCCAGGTAGCAATACTGCAGCCTCACAACTTCAGACACCCAAAGAGAGCCAGATAGAGATCTTAGCAGCTGAAAGGCAGGTGGGGGATCTCTTTGCACAAGTCAAGGCTGAGCAACAGCATGACCTATATATGAGGGCCCAGATAGATGACCTCCAGGGGGCCCAAAAAGGTGCTGTTTCAACATTCTCAGTGGACAAGGGGCTGCTCTGGCATAGCAGTTGTCTGTATATTCCTCTTCAATTAAGAGAACAAGTGTTGAAACTTTTCCATGATAATCAGACAGCGGGCCATGAGAAGGGGGGTTTAAGATACTCTGCAGAACTTTAAGAGACTACTGGTGGCCAAAAATGGCTGCTGACATAAAGGCTTATGTTGCTTCCTCTCATAGCTGTTGATGCACTAAGGCACTTCCACTAAGGCACTTAGTTTTGTTAAAACTTTACCCCCCACCCCAAGCCTTGGGACACAGTCTCCATGGACTTCATTACTGATTTACCCCCTGTCTAGGGTTATACCTCAATACTAGTTGTAGTGGATCTTTTCACCAAGATGGCACATTTCATACCTTGCAAGGGACTTCCAACAGCCGAAGCCTCAGCACAGCTTTTTTTGGATCAGTTTTAGATACAGAGGCATGGTGAATCACATTGTAAGTGACAAAGGCAATCAATTTACTTCCAGATTTTGGAGGGTGCTGTTCCAGTCGTTACGGGTGCAGATCCACCTCTCATCATTGCACCACCCTTCAATGGAGAAGCTGAGAAAACTAACCAGGTATTGCAGCAGTATCTCAGATGTTATAGCACATATAGCCAGGATAACTGGCCAGCTTTGCTTCCATTAGTGGAGTTCGCTTACAACAATTCTGTGCATTCTTCCATTAACATGTCTCCCTTTCAAGCAATGTATGGGGTCAACCCTAGAGTTTTGCCTGTTTCAACACAACAGGGATCAGTCCCCACTATGACAGACTTTCTCAGAGAGCAGCAAGCAGCCCAGGATCTTCTGAAGGAGGAACTTTAAAAAGCAAAAGCAGTGTACAAGTGGGCTACAGATGTCCACAGGCAGGAGGGGCCAGCAATTTCAGAGGGTGACAAAGTGTGGCTCTCCACCAAGTTTTTAGCCTTGAGCAGACCTTCAAAGAAGTTGGACTCTAAGTTCATGGGCCCATTCATGGTACTGAAACAGGTAAACCTGTTTACAGGCTTATCGTTATCATTTACAGCTGCCAGCCACCATGAAAGTTCATCTTGTTTTTCATAGATCGTTGCTGGTCTAAGAGGTGCCTCCAAGTGCCTTGCACTCTCGTGTGCCTCCTCCACTACCTGTAATAGTTAATGGGGAGGAAGAGTATGAGGTAGAGGAGATTTTGGACTCAAGATGGCTGGGAAGGGGGATTCAATATTTGATCCATTGGAAGGGGTACTCAGAGGCTGAGTGCTTGTGGGAGAATTTGAAGGATGTCCATGCCCCCAGACTGGTCAGCAAATTTCATAAACACTTCCCTAACAAGCCCAGGCCTCATAAGTGCCCAGAAATCCCCCATTCCGCCAAGCATGCAGAGGATTTTCAAGCAGAGGAATTTGTGAGTTTGCAACCCTTTCCCCCACAAGGGGCCCAGAGGCCAGGAGTCGAGGTGGAGGAGCCTTGGCTGTCAACTTTGGGCCTGCAGTTCCCAAGGGGGAGGGGGGAGAATTTTTCTAATAATCTAGCTGTTTTGCAGAAAGAGCCACCTGGCCTGGAGTTGCTATTGGACATGGAGGAGGGCATTGCATCCATGCTTTCATCTTTGCCCCCACTACCAAGTTCTCCTGAGAATTCAGAGGGAGAGATGGACTCAGAAGAAGGGTGTCATGAATGCCGATGAGCTGAAGACATCAGCACATCGGCACACATGACAAAGACAAGGAAGCAGAAGGAAGGGATACAAAATAAGCATAGCACGCAAAGCCATCACGACACAAAGAGAAGGAAAAGAAGACAAAGACAAGGCGAATCACGAGGCACACCCAAGCTATTAGCAGGAGCGCCACGGAGATCGCACAGCGGACAGCAATCATCAGTTGAAGGAGGAGACCGATGATGGGCGATCCTGGGGCACCCGCAGGGGCCCCGCAACCCTACACCTACCGGCACGAAAGAATGCAGGACAAAGGGCGGGTGACGTAACCTAAGGAGAGGGGGCGCTGACCAGCGCGGGGTATTTAAACCCCGCACCGGCGCGCTCCCTTCACTCGCAGCTTTTTTCTACAACTGACACTACGTGATGAATAAAACAGAACCTGCTTCAAACGAACCAGTGTCTGTGCTTTACTCAGCGGTAGGCAGTGCATGACATAAAGCTGAGAGTCACAAACTCAGCCTCGCCGAGCCCCACCGGACGACAACGAGCCGCGGGGGGAGTAGACGGCGAGAAGACCAGGAACGATGAGGCCGGCGCGACGCGGACAAGGGGGGCGAGCCGCACGGCAAGAAGCAGAGGAGGACCGATCGAGGCCAGAGGCACCGCGGACTCCCGGAGCCATGGACACCCACTCGGCCCAACCCGAGCCTCAGCTCCAACCCCAGGGGGAGATGGCGATGGAGGCAACCCGGCCACGGGAGGGAGCAACATACCTCCCGAGACCAGCGGAGAACCCCTCGCCCCACATCGCACCCCAGCCACGGGCATGGAGTGGCAGCCCAACGGCGGTAAGCACGGGGGAGGACGAAGAAGCAACCCAGCCGATGGTGGAGGAAGCGGACCAACGGACGGGAGTGCCTGAACCCCACCGGCGACCCACCCCTGCCGACACACCGATGGAACCGGCCCCAGCGGCGGCGCGGATTGCGGACGGGGACGCACAAGCTAGACTTGCGGCCATGGAGGCCCAGCTGAAGGAACTCCAGACCATGCTTCAATCGTTGATGTCCCCTGCGCCACCCAACGACGTCCCCGCACAGGTCCACACCCCGAGTGGGGCGTCGCACTCCCACGGGCCAGATAATGATCAACAAACGGCCCAGGCGGACGACGCCACAGGCCGGGAAGTGAGAGGAGGGGGCTTACAAAACACCCGGGCCCCAAAGGACTTCCCCATCTTCTTTGATGGGAACCCCGCGAAACTGTTGTTCTTCATTACGAACGCCAGGGAGTTCATGGGGAGGCACGGACACTCCTATGACTCCGAAGCGGACAAGATCGCAGCCGTGGCGATCAAACTACAAGACCGGGCGGCGGACTGGTACATCCAAATGTATGAGTCCAGCTCCCCCGCCCTCGCCAACTTCCACGCCTTCATCACCGAGATGAAGCGCTACTTTGAGGACCCACTAGCCAAAGTGAGGGCGAAAAGCGCACTCCAAAGACTCAAACAGGGCGCACGCACTGTCCCGGACTACGCTCTTGAGTTTAAAGCCCTCGCAGGGAAGATCAACGACTGGTCCGAGACCACCCTGCTGGAAATGTTCAAAAGGGGGCTCAACCGCGACGTACTCCAATGGGCCCTCTACCGGGACAACCCGGAGACTATACACGGTTGGATCCACCTCGCAGGGAAAGCAGAACACGCGCACCGCACCTTCCTCATGGCAACGACGGAAGACACGACCAACACCTGCCCAAAGGTACCCGCGCCACACGTGGGGACGGCCGGTCCCACATACCCAAGGAAGAAATTTAATCGCGGGCCCTGCGGGAGGTGTGGAAAACTGGGGCACAAGACAGCAGATTGCTTTGCCAACCGACCGCCGGCTAGTGCTCCCAAACCCGCCCCGAAAACTAGCCTCAAACCACCTAACCCGCTGCCGCCCCCCCCCACCGCCGAATGACCGGAGCCACAGCGACACCAGACGAAGGCTGGGACGCCTACTGGGGGGGAGAGGACGCCGTAGACCCAGACCAGCTGGCGGGAAATGCTCCCCGCCTGCCCTAAAACGCGCCGCGAGGCAGGCGGTGGGACAGCAGCGCGGACCACCTCGTCAGAATGGCGAAAGCTCCGTTATAATGGTGGCAATCAAACTCTCTGCCAGCAACAGAGTCACCACGGCCGCGGCACTAGTGGACTCGGGGTGCTCGAAAAACCTGATCCACCCCGACATAGTCGCCAAACTCAACCTCCACTGCTCCCCCCTCCCCACGCCGCTGGCATTCCACCAGCTGGATGGCTCAACAGCGGGAGGGAAACCAGCCACGATGCAGACCGAGCCGGTCACCCTGCAAATGGGCACCCACACCGAACGCACATCGTTCGTAGTCACCCACATAGGACGACCCATTGCAGTCTTGGGAATGCCATGGCTCACGACAAACAACCCGCGCATCGACTGGGAGACCCGCACCTTCCAATTCGGCGACGGCGAGTACCGGGCGCCAGTTCCGGCGGGCAGAACCAACCCCACTGTGGGACGAGCAGAGGCGGCTACCCAAGACAACACAGTTACCCCAGCAGACCTACCGGAACAATACGCTGACTTCTCCAAGGTCTTCGGAGAGGCGGAAGCTGATCAACTACCCCCCCACCGCAAGACGGACTGTCGGATTGACCTGCTGCCCGACGTCCCCTTACCTAGGCCGAAGATCTACTCAATGACCCCGAAGGAGATGGCAACCCTCCGGGAGTTCATCGATAAAAACCTAGAGAGGGGATTCATAGAGCCAGCATGCTCACCGGTCGGAGCCCCCGTCTTATTCCGGGAGAAAAAAGACGGCACCCTACAGCTCTGCATCGACTACCGGGGCCTAAACGCGGCTTCCCTGTCCAATAAATACCCCTTACCCCTGGTAAAAGATATGCTCGCCCACCTGTCCACGGGCAAGGTCTTCTCCAAGCTGGACCTTCGCGAGGCGTACTACCGAATCCGAATCAGGGAGGGGGACGAATGGAAAACGGTGTTCAACTGCCCCCTAGGCACCTTCCAGTACAAAGTGCTGCCGTTTGGACTAGCGGGGGCCCCGGGGGTGTTTATGCAGCTCATCAATGAGGTTCTGCATGAACACCTGTTCAAAGGGGTCCTCGTCTACATAGACGACGTCCTTATCTACACCAAAACGCACGAGGAACATGTGACCCTAATCAGACAAGTCCTCGATAAGCTAAGAAGGGCACAGCTCTATGCCAAACCCTCAAAGTGCGAATTCCAAAAAGCATGCCTAGACTACCTGGGGTACCGAATCTCCGGAGACGGCATAGAAATGGACCCCGCAAAAGTCGAGGCGGTGGTGAACTGGGAACGCCCCCGCAACAGACGCCAACTCCAGAGCTTCCTCGGCTTCGCGAATTTTTACAGGTCATTCGCCCGGGGGTTCGCGGAGATAGCCCTCCCCCTAACGGACCTCCTCAAAACCAAAGGGGTGGGGGACACCCGACGCGCCAAGAACCCGGGCACAGTACTGAATTGGACTCCCGCGTGCCAGACCGCATTCAATAAGCTGAAAGCGCTGTTCACCACAGAGCCAATCCTCGCGCACCCGGACCCAGAACGGCCGTTCGTGGTCCAAGCCGATGCCTCAGACTTCTCCCTGGGGGCCATCCTACTCCAAAAGGACCCCACGGGAGTCCTGAAACCATGCGCCTACCTGTCGAGGAAATTCTCCGAGACAGAAAGGCGATGGCACGTCTGGGAGAAGGAAGCCTTCGCGGTAAAATCGGCGCTGGAAACATGGAGACACCTACTCGAAGGAGCCGCCCAACCATTCGAGGTCTGGACCGACCACCGGAACCTCGAGGCCCTCCGAACGCCCAGACACCTCAGCCCAAAACAGGTCCGGTGGGCCCAATTCTTCAGCCGCTTCAACTTTCAGCTGAAGTTCATGCCGGGTAAAAAGAACTTCCTGGCCGACGCCCTTTTCCAACTACCACCAAGACGACTGGGTCGAACTGCTCCCGTTCGCCGAAGTCGCATACAACAACGCCGACCACACGAGCACGGGGAAAACTCCGTTTGAAGTAGTCTCGGGGCGCGACTTCGTCCCCATACCGGAGCTACCACAACCCCCGGGACCCCAGGTGGACGCTAGTGACTGGGGACGGAAGATTGCGGAATCGTGGCCAATAATCACGTCAGCGCTGAAGGAAGCACAGGCGGCCTACAAAGAGCAGGCCGACAAGCACCGGCGCCAGCAACCGACATTCCAGGCTGGGGATATGGTCTACCTATCCACCAAATTCCTAAAGTCGCCCCAACCCTCGAAAAAACTGGGGCCTAAGTACATCGGGCCGCTCCGAGTCACACAGATAGTGAACCCGGTGGCAATACGCCTGGACCTGCCGCACAACCTACGGAGACTCCACCCAGTATTCCACACCAGCCTCCTGAAACCTGCAACTACCTCTCGATGGCACCCAAGCACGCCACTGCCCTCACCGGTGATGATCGACGGCCAACATCACTTCAAAGTAAGGGACATACTCGACTCCCGCAGGCAACGGGGAACTTTACACTATTTGGTCAGGTGGAAACACTTCCCCCACCCAGAATGGGTGGCGGCGCACAACGTTAAAGCGCCTGACCTGACCCGGGCATTTCACCGGGCGTACCCCGACAAGCCTAAGGCGAGACAAGCAAACCGGCACCTGCACACCCCCTCCCCCGCGGGCCCCCCCGCCTACCGCGCCCCAAGGGAAAGGGCCCCCCCCAAGCCCGCGACTTGGGTGGACCTCCCCCCCCGGGACTCACCCCCCCTGCCCCAGGCCCACGAGGGAGTGACAAGCGGTCGCCAGCACCCTCCCCCCACCCCGGGCCAACAGGGGAGTGGCAATCAAGTCAACAGTGCATGCCTGGGGGCAACGCCCAGGAGCACACATAACAAAGACGACGCAAGCACTAAAAGATAAGGGCCCTACCTGGAGCTGAACAGCACCCGACCAGCCACGCCTCTCGCCTCGCTGAACTGAGCCAAACTAGCAGGGTGTGGCCGGGGCATGCGCACGCCCAGGGTGTGGTCTGGGCATGCGCACTGGGAACACACCCTAGCTGAACACGAGGTAGAGGGCGGAACAAAGGGAGGGGCGAAAACACTCCGGCGGGCAATTTAAAAAAAAAAAAAAAATTTTGACAGCTCTCCTAGGGGACAACCTGCAAGCCAGGAGGGGGCACTATTTGGAAGGGGGGTGGTATGTCATGAGTGCCGATGAGCTGAAGACATCAGCACATCGGCACACATGACAAAGACAAGGAAGCAGAAGGAAGGGATTCAAAATAAGCATAGCACGCAAAGCCATCATGACACAAAGAGAAGGAAAAGAAGACAAAGACAAGGCGAATCACGAGGCACACCCAAGCTATTAGCAGGAGCGCCACGGAGATCGCCCAGCGGACAGCAATCATCAGTTGAAGGAGGAGACCGATGATGGGCGATTCCGGGGCACCCGCAGGGGCCCCGCAACCCTACACCTACTGGCACGAAAGAATGCAGGACAAAGGGCGGGTGACGTAACCTAAGGAGAGGGGGCGCTGACCGGCGCGGGGTATTTAAACCCCGCACCGGCGCGCTCCCTTCACTCGCAGCTTTTTTCTACAACTGACACTACGTGATGAATAAAACAGAACCTGCTTCAAACGAACCAGTGTCTGTGCTTTACTCAGCGGTAGGCAGTGCATGACAAAGGGGCTGGTGGGATGGAATGTTTTCCTGAGGAGGGGGGTGATGTGATGGAATGTGTCCCTGAAGAGGTGGGTGATGTGATGGAGCTTGGAGCTGAGGGAGAAGAGAGTGCATTCCAGGCAGATAAACATTCTCATAGCTTGCACAGCTTGGAGAGTGTGGGGGGGCCAAGGAAGAAAGTTGCACTAGCACCACCCAAGATTATTTTTGCCTATAGCTCAGGTAAGGAACCTTTAGTCTGGCAAGATTCTGTATGTGGCATGACCAATAAAGTAACTAGAGTTGCAGCTATGACTTAGCATGATTTCTTTGCCTATTCCCTTGACATCTTCCTCAGTTTGCCACTGCCAGAACCCATACATCACCTCTCTGGCAGCCTTAGTCAGCCAGGAAGGGCATGGATCTAAAGAGGAGGTGGCTGAGCTCACAGTCACAAAGACCACTTATATCTGTCCACTTCCTCAAGTCCACTTCCTCAGGTCCAAGAGGTTCAAACCATTCCCAGATAACCAGGCAAGATGTACCCCAGGCATCTCCCCAGTACCTATATAAACCCTGGAGACCAACTGAGAATGAATCTCAGTGATTTTATCCAACAGATGCTCTGCAAATTCCTCAGCATGGCCCTGAAGGTGGACCTCAGTGTCCCCTTTACCCAAAAGGGTTTGAGTCATCCTCAATAGCACACCAGTTGGCTATCTGTGGATGCAATAAGAGTGGAGAAGTATTGCCACTTTGCTGTCCTTACCACCATGTGGTAGGCCTTAATAGCAGCTCTAACCCATGTTTGGTTGAGTTCATCCCTCGTTGACCTCCAGTGGTACTCTAGATCAGGGGTCCCCAACCCCCAGGCTGTGGACCGGTACTGGTCCGTGGCCTGTTAGGAACCAGGTTGCACAGCAGGTGAGCAGTGGGCAAGTGAGTGAAGCTTCATCTGTATTTACAGCCACTCCCCATCACTCGCATTACTGCCTGAGCTCTGCCTCCTGTCAGATCAGCAGCAGCAGTAGATTCTGTGTTAGAATGCAGTCTGAGCTCTGCAGCAATGGCAGAAAAGTTGCAACAGAGTCCAGCTTGACAGTTAGAAAGAGCACCAAAAAGAAAGCAAGCCCATTCACTGCTATCTCCAAACGGTGCGAAGAAAAAAGAATAAAAGGTCGGGAAAAAGAAGAACATGTTTTCGTAGACAACCATTCTTCAGGCTCAGCTTCCAGACCTCGTCTCATAGGATCCAGAACTGGGAAGACCTTCCAAGCCTTGCACAGCCAGACCACCAGACAAGCCCGCCTTCCTGCGCCTTCGCTGCACTCAGCTGCTTCCAGCCCTGCCCTGCTGACCCATCCTCCACCAAGTCCTACCTTCCTATGCCTCCTCCACTCTCCACCGCTGCCTCCATTGCTGCCGCGCTGCTGCCAAAGCCTCCAAGGGTTACCAGGCTGGGTCTCCTTGCCTGAACCTGCTGGTTTCTGTGCCGGTCCTAGTGCCTGATGTGTGCCTTGCGAATCCAAGGAATTCTGTGGCTGGGTCTGCTTTGACTTTGCTGGCTTTCTGGAAAGGACTGTGCTCTTCAACCCTGCTGGCAAGCACTCAAGTACTCTGTGTCAAGTACCCAGTGCGGATCCTGCCAAGTCTTCTGGTTGCCCAAGTGAATCTTGCCAAGCCTTGCTTGGATCCAGTGCGAAATCTACCAAGCCTTGCCTTCACCAGCGTGACCTTGCCAAGCCAAGTCATTACCCTGCTTACCACCATCCTGAGTTTCATGCCAAGCCTGCTGTGTGCCAACCAGCAACTAACCACTGAACTTGTATCACACTTACTGTATTAATAACGGTTATTACTTCACCTTCTGTGTCAAGTCACAGTTTAGAACAGGGCATTCTCATGGGAGAATGAACCCTACTGTAAACTGTGCATGCGAGGGATCTAGATTGTGCACTTCTTATGAGAAGTCAGAATCCAACACTTATTTTAGTCTGCGTGTGGCCTGCCCATCATTTTATTTACCACTTCCATCCGCACCTCTTTCCCACACTGTGCGCTTGTCTCAGTCACAGTTCTGGTAAGCCCACAAGCTATCCCCAGCCAAAATGAGTAAAAAAACAAACATTGCTGGAGAGCTTCTTTGAAAAAGGGGAAAGACCCAATGATGAGACAGTAGAAGACTCTAAGTCTGCCAACAAAAAGAAAACTGCATTTAAAAGAAAATACCAACAGTCCTACTTAAATTATGGGTTCATTGCAACAGGTGATTCACATTTCCAAGCCTGCTTTGTATAATATGTGGCAACTGGCTATCCAACGAACCATGAAACCTTCAAAACTGCTTTGCCACATGGAGACCAAGCACCCTGCAGTAAAAGACAAGCCTCTGAAGTTTTCAAAAGAAAAAGATGTAAACACGAAGATCAGAAGCAACTATTGAAGGCCACCACTTCATCAAATGCATCTGCACTGAGAGCATCATACTTAGTGGCTAACTGCATTGCTAAAGCTAAGAAGCCCTTTAGTATTGGTGAAGAGTTGATCCTGCCTGCTGCTAAGGTCATTTGCCATGAACTTTTAGGAGAGGCTGCAGTTCAGACGCTGGCATGTGTTCCTTTTTTGGCTAGCACCATAACTAGACAAATTGATGAAATAGCAGAGGATAGCAGAGGATATTGAGGCACAATTGTTAGAGGATTAATCAGTCACCGTGGTATGCAATCCAGGTTGACGAGCCTACTGATGTTGACAACAAGGCAACAATGCTTATTCTTGTGCAATATACGTATTTTTCAGGAGAATGTGCATGAGGGTATGTTATCTGCACTTTTGTTGCCGATCAACACCACAGCTGCAGAACTATTCAAGTCTTTGAATCATTACATATCAGGAAAACTTAATTGGTCATTTTGTGTTGGTATATGCATGGACGGAGTGGCTGCCATGACTGGACGGCTTTCTGGTTTCACTACTCGGGTCAAGGAGGTCACTTCTAAATATGAGTCTACGCACTGTGTCATCCATAGAGAAATGCTGGCTAGCTGAAAAAGTTCACCTGAACTTAACAACGTTTTGCAGGATGTGATTAAAATTATCAACCACATTAAAATACATGCCCTTAACTCATGTCTGTTCATGCAGCTCTGTGAGGAGATGGACGCAGAGCACACACGTCTTCTCTTACACGCAGAAGTGAGATGGCTTTCTAAAGGTAGATCATTGGCCAGGGTTTTTGAGTTACAAGAGCCGCTCCAGAGATTTTAGAAAAAACAGTCACCACAGGCAGCACATTTCAGTGACACAGAATGGCTCACAAAACTTGCTTACCTTTGTGACGTATTCAACCTGCTCAACGAACTCAACCTGTCACTTCAGGGGAGAACGACAACTGTGTTCAAGATGGCAGATAAAGTGGCTCCATTCAAAGCCAAACTGGAATTATGGGGGTGACGAGTGAACATTGGGATTTTTGACATGTTTCAAACATCAGCAGAGATTTTGAAAGAGACTGAGCCAGGGCCTTCTTTCTCCCAGCTGGCGCACGATCACCTATCTCAGCTTTCAGAAGAGTTTGAGCATTGCTTCCCAACCACAAAAGAACCCAAACTCAGAAGGAACGGATCCGCGACTCATTTGTGAATAAGCCAGGTAAATTGACTTTGTCTGTGCTAGAAGAGGATCAACTGCTTGAGATTGCAAATGACGGTGGCCTTAAAAGTATGTTTGAGGCAACTTCAAATCTCCATACGTTCTGGATTAAAGTCAAGGCGGAATATCCTGAGATTGCCACAGTGTCATGAGTGCCGTTGAGCTGAAGACATCAGCACAACGGCACATATGACAATAACAAGGAAGCAGAGGAAGGGACTCAAGATAAGCATAGCACACACAACAACAGACACAGACCCTGGCCGGATGATTCAGCCATCAGGACACAAAAGAGAAAGAAGGAAAGACAAAGACTAGGCGGATCACGAGGCACACCCAAGCTGTTAGCAAAAGCGCAACGGAGATCGCTCAGCTGACAGCAATCACCGGCTGAAGGAGGAAACCGATGATGGGCGATCCCGGGGCACCAGCTGGGGCCCCGCAACCCTTCACCTACCGGCATGACAGTATGCAGGACAAAGGGGGGATGACGTAACCCAGGGTGAGGGGGCGCTGACCGGCACGGGGTATTTAAACCCCGCACCGGCGCGCTCCCCTCACTCTCAGCTTTTTTCGCAACTGGCACTATGAATGAATAAACGAGAACCTGCTCTCCTCTGAATCAGCGTCTGTGTTTTACTCAGCGGTAGGCAGTGCATGACATAAAGCTGAGAGTCACAAACTCAGCCTCGCCGAGCCCCACCGGACAACAACGAGCCGCGGGAGGAATAGACGGCGAGAAGACCAAGAGCGATGAGGCCGACGCGTCGCGGCCAAGGCAGGCGAACCGCACGGCAAGAAGCGGAGGAGGACCGATTGAGGCCAGAGGCACCGCAGACCCCAGGAGCCACGGACACCCTCCCGGCCCACCCCGAGCCTCAGCTCCAACCCCAGAGGGAGACGGAGGCAGAGGCGACCCGGCCACGGGAGGGAGCAACATACCTCCCGAGACCAGCGGAGACCCCCCCGCCCCACATCGCACCCCAGCCATGGGAGTGGAGCGTCAGCCCAACTGCGGCAAGCACGGTGGAGGACGGAGAGGCAACCCAGCCGATGCACTCCCAAATGGAGGAAGCTGACCAGCGGATGGGAATGCCTGAACCTCACCGGCAGCTCAACCCTGCGGACACACCGATAGACCCGACCCCAGCTGCAGCGCGGATTTCGGACGGGGAAACACAAGCCAGACTCGTGGCCATGGAGGCCCAGCTAAAGGACCTCAGGACCATGCTACAATCGCTGATGTCCCCGGCGCCGCCCAACGACGTTCCCGTACAGGTCCACACCCCAAGCGAGTCGTCGCACTCCCATGGGCCAAATGCTAATCAACAAGCGGCCCAGGCGGACGAAGCCATAGGTCGGGAAGCGAGAGGAGGGGACTCACAGAACGCCCGGGCCCCAAAGGACTTCCCCATTTTCTTCAACGGGAACCCCACGAAACTGTCGTTCTTCATCACGAACGCCAGGGAGTTCATGGGGCGGCACGGACACTCCTTTAACTCCGAAGCGGACAAGATCACAGCCGTGGCAATCAAACTACAAGACCGGGCGGCGGACTGGTACGTCCAAATGTACGAGTCCAACTCCCCCGCCCTCTCTGACTTCCATGCCTTCATCACCGAGATGAAGCGCTACTTTGAGGACCCGCTAGCCAAAGAGAGGGCTAAAAGCGCACTCCAAAGCCTCAAACAGGGCGCATGCACTGTCCCGGACTACGCCCTCGAATTTAAAGCCCTCGCAGGGAAGATCAATGACTGGTCCGAGACCACCCTGCTAGAAATGTTCAAAAGGGGGCTCAACCGCGAAGTCCTCCAATGGGCTCTCTACCAGGATGACCCGGAGACTCTGCAAGGCTGGATCCACCTCGCGGGGAGAGCAGAACACGCGCACCGCACCTTCCTAATGGCAACGACGGAAGACAAAACCAACACCTGCCCAAAGGTACCCGCGCCACACGTGGGGACGGCCGGTCCCACATATCAAAGGAAGAAATTTACCTGCGGGCCCTGCGGGAGGTGTGGAAAACTGGGGCACAAAACGGCAGATTGCTTCTCCAACCGAACCCCAGCTAGCGCTCCCAAACCCGCACTGAAACCTAGCCTCAAACCAACTAACCCGCCGCCGCCCCCCCACCGCCGAATGACCGGAGCCACAGCGACACCGGACGAAGGCTGGGATGCTTAGTGGGGGGGAGAGGACGCCGTAGACCCAGACCAGCCGGCAGGAAATGCTCCCCGCCTGCCTTAAAATGCGCCGCGAGGCAGGTGGTGGGACAGAGGCGCGGATCACTTCGACAGAGCGGCGAAAGCTCCGTAATAATGGTGGCAATCAAGCTCTCTGTGGGCAATGGAGCCACCACGGCCGCAGCACTAGTGCACTCGGGGTGCTTGAAAAACCTGATCCACCCCGACATAGTCGCAAAACTCGACCTACGCTGCCTCCCTCTCCCCACGCCGCTGGCATTTCACCAGCTGGATGGCTCTACAGTGGGAGGAAAACCAGCCACGATGCAGACCAAGCCGGTCACCCTACAAATGGGTACCCACACCGAACGAACATCGTTCGTGGTAACCCACATAGGACGGCCCATCGTAGTCTTGGAAATACCATGGCTCGCAACAAACAACCCGCGCATCGACTGGAAGACCCGCACCTTCCGGTTCGACGACGGCGAGTACCGGGCGCCAGTTCCGGCAGGCAGGACCAACCCCACTGTGGGACGAGCAGAGGCGGCAACCCAGGACAACACAGCTACCCCAGAAGACCTACCGGAGCAATACGCTGACTTCTCAGAGGTCTTCGGAGAGGCGGAAGCTGATCAACTACCCCCCCACCGCAAGACGGACTGCAGGATTGACCTGCTGCCCGATGTCCCCTTACCTAGGCCGAAGATTTACTCGATGACCCTGAAGGAGATGGCAACCCTCCGGGAGTTCATCGACAAAAACCTAGAGAGGGGATTCATAGAGCCGGCATGCTCACCGGTTGGAGCGCCCGTCCTATTTCGAGAGAAAAAGGACGGCACCCTACGGCTCTGCACCGACTACCGGGGCCTCAACGCAGCTTCCCTATCCAATAAATACCCCTTACCCCTCGTGAAAGACATGCTCGCCCACCTGTCCACGGGCAGAGTATTCTCCAAGCTGGACCTTCGCAAGGCGTACTACCGAATCCGAATCAGGGAGGGGGACGAATGGAAAACTGCGTTCAACTGCCCCCTAGGCACCTTTCAGTACAAAGTGCTGCCATTCGGACTAGCAGGGGCCCCGGGGGTGTTCATGCAGCTCATCAATGAGGTTCTGCATGAACACCTGTTCAAAGGGGTCCTGGTCTACATAGACGATGTCCTTATCTACTCCAAAACGCACGAGGAACATGTGACCCTAATCAGACAAGTCCTCGACAAGCTAAAAAGGGCAAAACTCTATGCCAAACCCTCAAAGTGCAAATTCCATAAAGCACGCCTAGACTACCTGGGGTACCGAATCTCCGGAGAAGGCATAGAGATGGACCCCGCAAAAGTCGAGGCGGTGGTGAATTGGGAACGCCCCCGTAACAGGCGCCAACTCCAGAGCTTCCTCGGCTTCGCAAATTTTTACTGGTCATTCGCACGGGGGTTCGCGGAGATAGCCCTCCCCCTAACAGACCTCCTCAAAACTAAAGGGGTGGGGGACACACGACGCGCCAAGAACCCGGGCACAGTACTAAATTGGACTCCCACGTGCCAAACCGCATTCAACAGGCTGAAAGCGCTGTTCACCACGGAGCCAATCCTTGCGCACCCGGACCCAGAACAGCCGTTCGTGGTCCAAGCCGACGCCTCAGACTTCTCCCTGGGGGCCATCCTACTCCAAAAGGACCCCACAGGAGTCCTGAAACCATGCGCCTACCTGTCGAGGAAATTCTCTGAGACAGAAAGGCGTTGGCACGTCTGGGAGAAGGAAGCCTTCACGGTAAAATCGGTGTTGGAAACATGGAGGCACCTACTGGAAGGAGCCACCCAACCATTCGAGGTCTGGACAGACCACCGGAACCTCGAGGCCCTCCGAACGCCCAGACGCCTCAGCCAAAAACAGGTCAGATGGGCCCAATTCTTCAGCCGCTTCAACTTTCAGCTGAAGTTCATGCCGGGCAAAAAGAACTTCCTGGCTGACGCCCTCTCCCGACTGCCCCAAGATGAAGAGCCCGCCCCAGATATGATCGGGACGGTCCTATCCGCTTCCCAGCTGGGGATGGCTGTGACCACCCAGAGCGGCGCTCGGAGGCAGCCCAACCCCACAGCGCAACCGACGGTGGGGCAACCAGTGACCAGACGGCGCCAACCGCAACTGCCAGGGGGGATACGCGCAGACCTCACCGCCGCCCTCAAAACCGACCCTTGGCTCCTAGCAAACCCCGACAAGGTGACGATGGCACAGGACCTGGCATGGGGGGAAGGCAGAATATATGTCCCGGACTCGCAACACCAGGCGATCTTGCGCAGATCCCACGACACCAAACAAGCGGGACACTTCGGGTTCCTAAAGACCCTGCAGCTAACACGACGTCAATTCTGGTGGCCCGCGCTAAGACGGGACGTGAAAGCCTATGTAGCGTCCTGCCCGACATGCGCCAGGGCCAAACGGGCACCAGGTAAGCCCCCGGGACTTTTACAAAAGGTGGCGGAGCCCTCCTGCCCATGGGAGGAAATCTCCATGGATTTCATAGTAGATCTCCCACCCAGCCAGAAGAAAACGGCCATTTGGGTGGTGAAAGACTACTTTTCGAAACAGGCCCACTTCATCCCCTGCTCATCGGTCCCGTCCGCCCAACAACTAGCCAAACTCTTCCTTATACACGTGTACAGGTTACACTGATGTCCCGCATGCGTGGTGACCGACAGGGGCACACAATTCACTTCGAAATTCTGGCGGGCCTTCCTAAAGCTGACGGGGACCCAACAAGCCCTATCCACGGCCTGGCACCCCCAGACGGACGGAGCCACAGAGGTCCTCAATGCCACCCTAGAACAATTCATACGCTCATACACCAACTACCACCAAGACGACTGGGTCAAACTGCTCCCGTTTGCAGAAGTTGCATATAATAACGCCGTCCACACGAGCACGGGGAAAACCCCGTTCGAAGTAGTCTCGGGGCGCGACTTCATACCCATACCGGAGCTACCGCAACCCCTGGGACCCCAAGTGGACGCTAGTGACTGGGGACGGAAGATTGCGGAATCGTGGCCAATAATCACGGCAGCGCTGAAGGAAGCACAGGCGGCCTACAAAGAGCAGGCCGACAAGCACCGGCGCCAGCAACCGACGTTCCAGGCAGGGGATATGGTCTACCTATCCACCAAATTCCTGAAGTCACCTCAACCCTCGAAAAAACTGGGGCCTAAGTATATCGGGCCGCTTTGAGTAACACAGATAGTGAACCCGGTGGCAATACGCCTGGACCTGCCGCACAATCTACGGAGACTCCACCCGGTATTTCACACCAGCCTCCTGAAACCTGCAACCACCTCTCGATGGCACCCGAGCACGCCACTGCCCTCCCCAGTGATGATCGACGGCCAACAACATTTTGAAGTAAGAGACATACTCGACTCTCACCGTCAACGGGGAACATTACACTACTTAGTAAGGTGGAAACACTTCCCCCACCCAGAATGGGTGGCGGCGCAACAGGTCAAGGCGCCAGACCTGACCCGGGCATTCCACCAGACGTACCCCGACAAGCCAAAGGGGTGACAAGCCGAACCGGCCCCTGAACACCCTTTTCCCCGTGGCCCCCCCCCCACCCGCCGCACCCCCAGGAGAAAGGGCCCCCCAAGCCCGCGACTTGGGTAGACCTCCCCCCCCCGGGACTCACCCTCCCCCCGCCCCGGGCCCACGAGGGATTGACAATTGGTCACCAGTGCATGCCTGGGGGCAATGCCCAGGATGCACACATAACAATGATGACGCACTTGCAAAAAGATAAGGGTCCTACCTGGAGCTGAAAAGCACCCGACCAGCCATGCCTCTTTCCTCGACGAACTGAGCCAAACAAGCAGGGTGTGGCCGGGGCATGCGCACGCCCAGGGTGTGGTCGGGGCATGCGCACTGGGAACACACCCTAGATGGACACGAGGTAGAAGGCGGAACAAAGGGAGGGGCGAAAACACTCCGGCGGGAAATTTAAAAAAAACAAAAAAAAAACCATTTTTGACAGCTCTCCTGGTGAAAAACCGGAAGGCCGGGGGGGGGGCACTATTCAGACAGGGGGCAGTATGTCATGAGTGCCGTTGAGCTGAAGACATCAGCACAACGGCACACATGACAATAACGAGGAAGCAGAGGAAGGGACTCAAGTTAAGAATAGCACGCACAACAACAGACACAGACCCTGGCCGGATGATTCAGCCATCAGGACACAAAAGAGAAAGAAGGAAAGACAAAGACTAGGCGGATCACGAGGCACACCCAAGCTGTTAGCAAAAGCGCAACGGAGATCGCCCAGCTGACAGCAATCACCGGCTGAAGGAGGAAACCGATGATGGGCGATCCCGGGGCACCAGCTGGGGCCCCGCAACCCTTCACCTACCGGCACGACAGTATGCAGGACAAAGGGGGGATGACGTAACCCAGGGTGAGGGGGCGCTGACCGGCACGGGGTATTTAAACCCCGCACCGGCGCGCTCCCCTCACTCTCAGCTTTTTTCGCAACTGGCACTACGAATGAATAAACCAGAACCTGCTCTCCTCTGAATCAGCGTCTGTGTTTTACTCAGCGGTAGGCAGTGCATGACACACAGAAGCACTGAAAAGCCTGCTTCCATTTCCAACATCCTATCTTTGTGAAGCAGGGTTTTCTGCAGTGGCAGCAACCAAAACGAGATTTACGGAGTAGACTGGACATAAGCAACACACTTTCGGTGTCACTGTCTCCCATCACCCCCAGATGGGACCGTCTAGTTGCAGGAAAACAAGCTCAGGGTTCCCACTGATTCTGCATTATGGTGAGTTGTATAATTATTTCATCATGTATTACAATGTAATAATAATAGAAATAAAGTGCACAATAAATGTAATGCGCTTGAATCATCCCCAAACCATCCCCCCTCCCCAGTCCATGGAAAAATTGTCTTCCACAAAACTGGTCCCTGGTGCCAAAAAGGTTGGGGACCACTGTTCTAGATGTCTCTTCTCCCATTTCATCTCCCTCAGGTTTTCCATGAACCACAGAGAGTGATGGGATCCATGGGAAGGAAGAGGTCTCATGCGTGCGATCCATTTCAAGCAGCGACTAAGGCCTTAGTTGGACTGTGCAGCAAACCATCAGGAATGACCCCTAGCTCCCTCTGGAACCCTTCTGGGTCATCAGTTACCAGGTGCAGACCAATCTAATAGGTCCCACCTCCCTGCAATGGGGTGGGGAAGGATAGAACCAGAGAATCTCATGGCTACCAGAGAGTGATCTGACCATGACAGGGGTGTCACAGAGAGTTCCCCCAATTCCTGACCACATTGCAGCTGCTCCAGCAAGAAAACCAGATTAGGTGTGCAGCCAATGTCCTATGTCAGGTGCTGGATTACCTGGTATAGGCCTATGGCTGTCATGGTGGCCATAAACTCCTGAGCCCACCCTTAGAAAATGCAGATTGAAGTCTCCCAGGACCATACACCTGGGAAACTCCACTGCCAACCCAGAAATGGCATCAAGTAGCTCAGGCAGGGAAGTTGTTACACAGCAGGGAGGCTGGTACAGTAGCAACAATCCCAACTGATCCCTAGAACCCAACTTAAGGAATAGAGTTTCATATCTGGTAACCCATGGAGCAGCACCCCTGAAAACTTTAAGAGACTCCCAGATGACAACCACACCTCCACCCCTGCTCCAGGGTCTTGACTGATGCCACACCAGAAACCCAGCTGGGCATATGTCTGATAGGGGAATCCCCGCTTCCAGGCCCAGCCAGGTCTCAGTAATACATGCCAGGTTGACCCTCCTCAGTGATTGTCACATGTGAGGGAGGCCTTATAAACTGACCTGGTGTTAAGCAGCAACAGCTGAAAGTTGGGGCCTCTATAAGACTGCTGACCACGTAAAAGGGATGAGTACAGAAGGCTGGAATGCAAAAGCAGAATAAGGCACCGGGATTGCATTCTGCCCGCTGTCTCCCAGCATATTGCCCCATACCCATCACTACCAAGATGTACTGCCCCCCTCCAAGACTCAGCATCCCCCAACCCAGGCCTCCAAACAGAGGCTGGATAGTCATCTGTCAAAGACACTACTCCTTCCTGCATTGAGCAGGGGATTAGACATACTGTAGGAATGAAAGGACGAGGCATGGAGCTGAGGAGGCCCCAGGTAAGGCAAGCAAGCACATCAATCAATCTAGAAACAAGAACTGGAAATAAAATGTGAGGATCCACAGGAATGCCCAGAGAAGGGGAAGACCAAAGGGTAGGCATCCAGGGAAGGGGTGTGTCAAAAAAGCCAAGATGCGGCCAAAACTGTGCAATCGGAGACCTGCCTCTTTTCACATGCATTGCCACACATGGAAAATGGGGCAAGGATTTGATTATACAGTCACAACCACTACCTTGTCTTTTTAACCCCCACATCCTTCCATGGATGCCTGAAGAGGGAAGGAAGCATGAGAGAGCATGCAGAGTTGCATGAGAAGAACTCTATTCTCAGCTTCCGTTCTTGCTCTAAACTTTGCAACTCTGAGCAGAGGCCTCTAGTCTTATGCCATGTTTGTTCCCAACAGGGGAACATGGGCTTTGTTTTTCTGGATAAATCCACAAAAGATGAGGTGGGATATAAAACAAAAGATCACTACTACTACTCTTACTACTACCAATATGAAAGATAACAATAAGCCTATCATCAGCTACTAGTCTTGATGGCCACTATCACCTTCCATGATCTCAGGTAGCCAATCACTCCAAGCCAGCTGATCCTCAAGGCATCAGGGTATCATATATCTGTGAGGGCTTTTGAAAAATTCTGTAGGTATGTTGGAAAAGCCTCCTTCTCTTTATAGATGGATCATGTGCTGCTTCCATCTCAGTGAAAGGAAACCAGCATTTCTGCTTAACTTTCCATGACCATTGCAGACAGCTTTTCTCCCCACATTTGACTGCCTCCAGCTCCTCAGTTTTAAAATCCTCAGTGACAGAAAGAAACCTGCAAAGGACTTCACCCCAGGTTCACCAGAAGGAGAGAGGGCAAAGCAAGGGACAAGCTTTCTGCTATGCCAGTTTCAAAGAAGGAAGTCTTTTGCCTCAACCTGCATTGTCAACAGAAATCAATGCTTCCAGATATTACAGTTCTATGTTACTTCCAGGGTCTCTGCAGCCTTGATGTAATTTCGTGAACGTGTTTCTCACACTGGGAACTGCAAGGGAGTAACTGTGTTCTTAATCATGTCACTAGCGGTTTGCGTGTACTACCTGGAAAAGCCCCTGCAGGTTTTTTGGCAAGATTTTCAGTAGTGATTTGCCATTGCCTTCTTCCAAGGGCTGAGAAAGAATAACTGGCCCAAAGTCATTCCACTGGCTTCATGTCTAAGGCAGGACTAGAACTCATGGTCTGCTGGTCTCAAGCCAAATGGGCCCTTTGTCACTAGAATAGGTGAGGCTAATGGTTTCAGTCCAGTTTTGGGGGGTGGGGTGGGGTGGAGTGGCAGGAGTCTTTAAAAACAAAATTGGGAAAAATTAGGGCATTTTTAAGGGATGGGTTTTTAAGAGGTGACACTGATTGCCCATTTTGTCCTTTAAGTCCCAAAATGAAAAAAATGTCCCCCAATTTTGGCCTTGCCTATTCTAGGGGTTTTCTGGGGAACACAAATAGGAGGTGCAGGTAGCAATATTTTAGAGCTGTATATGAATCAGGCAAGATCCAATTTGAAATTGAAATCTGAAGGCAAGATGATTCTATTTGAATCCATTCAAATTCTAAGATTCAGTTGCACCCTTCTTCCATAGGTTATAATGGGGAAGCATCAAAAGCAAGCAAGCTGCTTCATCATCTGGCAGCCTGGATGAAAAGAGCAGGACTGGTAGACACTTAGAGGACATTAACCCAGTGAAGTCTGAGCTAGGAAGCTTTAAGGCTGCCCTCTGGAATGAGGCACACCTGGAGATCCACGTGGCTCCCTGAGGATGTTCAGAATGTTACTGAAAATCCAGCTTTGCTTCCAGGTCTGGATGGGGTGGGGTGGTAGTTGAGCCCCAGTAGGATGTCTTTTATCATTATACAGTGTGCCTTCTGCATGCTGATGATCTGCTGCTTTTTCTTTTTTAAAATTTCTTAAGAAAAGCTGTGCAGAGTCATCTGGAGTCAGGGGGCCTCTTATATGTAATAAACAAATAACTAAATAAATTAGAAAAAGGAGCAGCAGAATAAATCTTTTCCTTTGGTCTTCTCTCTCCCTCCAAGCAAAACTGCCTAAACGCATTCTAGCACAAACAGTATTCCGTCCATATGGAACAGAAGGTTGGCTGCAACAATATTTTGGATGTCTGTCAGTATTCATAGAAACCAATAACTTTGCTTTTGTTCAGTAAGATGCTTATATGGATCTCGTTAGGCAATTTTTACATGTTATTTTTTTAAAAATCTTTTTTCTTATCTTTGATCAAATACATTGGAATGGAATGGAATGACTGATGGACGAATGGATATACTGGACTCTGCAAAGCCAGAAACTCTGGATCATTTTCAAATCATTTGTACTTGACTTTTGCTCATATGATGAAGTCAGACTACAACCAGAAGGAGTTAGTGTCTTGTCTTACTTATCTTACTTTCAAATGATTCTTAAGTGATTGCAAAGCATTTTATTAAATGACTCAGGTTGATTTAAATATTTGATTCAAAGATTCAATTTAAGGCTTGATTCAATCAAATATCCCTCAGGTCTTATCACCCATCACTTTTCATAGCCCTATATATTTCTAGCTGATTTAATGAAATACATTGATTTCTATTGGGTTCTATTCAATCCCTGCATTTTGTGACAGTTGACACCTATTTATATGCAATCTAAACATCATGAAATAGAGATGTTATATTATTTATGCTAATAAAAAGTAATAGGTAATAAATTTCCAATTAGGAGAACAGATGGCAACCAGTGGTATTTTAATGATGCTTGTCAAGAGGGAAAATGTTTTGCCTTATGTTCCATCTCCTGGAAAAGGATCAGCCTTGGTTCTGTGCAAGAAAAGGTTACCCATCATTTCTGCAGTGAACAGTCCCATCCCAGGGTTCATGGCCAGAGGTGCACCCCCATCCCACTGCCTCAGTCACAGCGGCCAATGCACTTGACAGAGACAGGCCCAGCCAGGAAGAATGAAGATCCCTGAGTGATACACAAGATTGTTTTATATCAGCATCAAGGCCATGCTCGTCCTGCTGCTGATCCTTCTTGCCATCATCTCTGCTTCCCTTTTTCACCCTCATCCTAAAGATGGCTCCTTGGTGTTACAGTAGTGGAAATGACACTCACTGGAATGGCATTTCCAGGCATTCAGTTTAGGACTCCAACGCTATGTTATTTTTAAAACAGTCCCAGGGACTTGTGCCCAGTAGGTTCCATGGAGCTTAAGTGCAATGGAACTGCAAAACTTGAACACTTTTGGACAAGCCATTTGTACAAAATGCATGAAGCCCAAAATGGAACTAGGTTGCTGATGCTTACTATCAAAAGTAGCTTTTAAATTGACCTCTGGGGGAAAGCAAGCAGAGCATGTATTCACCCAATTTAGGACAACTCATCTTTAATACGAGGTTGCAAATGCCCTTGGGATGGGAAGCCTGTCTATTTCAGTTTTGCTCAGTTTCTCATTTTCCCAATTGTAAATTCATTTCAGCAGTGCTTCAACCTCAGTTTGCAAATTCAGTGGGCACACACAAAGAATTGCATGAAAACTCATATGCTTTTTTCTGTTCACTTTTCTTTGAGCTTTTTCCTTAATATAAAATGTTATCTAACTTACTTTTGCTTATTATATGAACTATTTAATATGTGCATTTGTGCACATTTTGAATTGGTGAATCATGTCACAAAATTCTGAAAAAATACCAATTTTCAGCACACAAGTGCATTCCAGCATGTATATATATTGTTCAGCTGCAAACTAGTATATTCTTATACAAATTTAGACAGAAGAAATTCATTCCCTCTCCCTAAAATCTCCCCAGTTGCATCTAAATAGAGGTCAGGAACAAGCTGGCATGAACATGGAGCAGGCATGATAATTGGTTGAAAATACCAATTGGAGAACATATGGAGGCCACGCACATTTGGAGTGGGACACTGAGTAGAAACTACTAAACATTACAGGAGACCAGAATGTTGCTTGGTGTTAAACAGGTACATGGTGGACTCCTTAAAGAATCAGTGCCCCCTAACCCTCAAAGGCAGTCCAGAAGGATACCATGATCAATGGTATCAAAAGCTGTGAGAGGTCAAGAAGGGCTAAGATGGATGCACCACCCCCATCCCAGTTCCACCAAAGTTTATCTACACAGGTGATCGGTGCTGTCTTAGTCCTATATCCTAGGCTGAAACCCCAGTGAAAAGAGTCCAAATAATTCATTTCCTCCAGGGCTTTCAGCAGCTGCAGACTAACCACCTTTTCACCAATATTCCATAAAAAGTACAGGTTGGAGAGTGGATGAAAATGTCTAGTACCATTGGATCCAGGGATGATTTCTTGAGGAGGGGATAAACCACTGCCTCTTTAAGAGCCAGAGGAACACACACACATGCATTGCAAAAATGCATTTACTACCGCCCAGATCCTGATCCATTGTCCCCTGAAAGGTTTTGACCAACCAGATGAAACATGGGTCTGATGCACGGAAGGCTGCCCTCACAGCCGTGAAGACCCTATCCACTTCCTCAGGGTCATCATGGCCATCTGTAGACACATTAAGAGCAGAAAAATGTTTTGCCACCTTCTTGCTACAAATGAATCCTTAGGAAAGCTGTTACCATGGTCAACTGGACGTGCTCCTCATCATCCTCCAGTGATGCTCTAGGTGTCACTTCTGTTGCTTCATCTCCTAAAGTTCCTCCAAAAACCAGAACAGTCTCTGGGATTCACAGGCAGAAAGAGTCAGCATCGGCACAATCCCCCTAGTCATGCCTGCTTCCTATAACATCTGGCAGAGACATACAGTGTATGACTAGAGCATGGCTTATATGCCGTCATCATTGCCTTTACGTCAGCCTTTGATTTGATATTGGGAGTAAGGCTATGAGACAAACCTCCCAATTCCATGACAAATAGGTTCTTATTATTTCTGATATATAAGCTTTATGAAAATTCTAAGTTAAAAATCCAATTTACCCCACAAAAGCATCTATGTAAAGCAATTCCTTCAATAAGGGGAGGCAGACATGGCTGCATACAGACACCGTTACTGTTCAACTTCTATATAAAGTCTTTGGTTGACCATCAGAACAGCACTGACTTTTTTGCCCAAAGCTGGTTCATAGACATATCCCCCTGCTTTTGTGCACCAGTGATGCAGTTGCCCTGGCCCAGATCTGAATTAGATTAAAATGTGCTTTGAAACCCCTTACCATGTATTGCAAGGATTAATAATTTGTCATAAGTTATGAAAAAACAAAAGTCCTGGTATTTGCTAACCATCCCAAAACCCACTGATGGCAGTTAAATAGCCATGAAATTGAGCAAACAAGGACTTTTAAGTATCTTAGGATCATTTTTCAGGCCTCCGGTGTGAGCAGTACTAAAAACTCAAAAGTTCAGAATGCTCCAAAATCATCCTTGCAATTGGAACCTGATCTTGATCAAAGGGTGCCTTATTTATGACTGGGACCTTAAAGTTTTTCTCTGCCGAAGTGTGCACCCAGCTCTTGTGCAGTATGAGCTCAGGCCCTACAATAACGATCTCAGTTTGGAAACCGCAAACTCTACGTTTCTATGAGACGTCTTTCAGACTCCAAGCTGTGCCTCAAATATCATCCTCTGCTGCATAATTAAGATCAAAACAAAGATTTGGCCAATTTTCTTTCCCCGCTGGTTACAGCTAAAATTTCTGACCATGACAAGCTTGGCCCCTCTGACACTAAGAAATAATTTCAATATAAGATGGAGGAGGGACCTCCGTCAGAAGCCACATCTCGATGGCTCCTCCAAGGAGGTTCTCTTAAGGTACTGACAGGGTACCTGTTGGACATAGAAAGACCATAAGATCAACCTCAACCACCAAAGGTGTTTCCCTAAGAAGTTGGTCTTCCTCCCTCAGCCCCTTGGGAGGTCTACGTCCAAGGGGAGAGGGCCTTCCCCATCGGCCAGGCCTGTGCTCCTCTGCCATTCACCCTTCCAGAGGGCAGGTGTGGAACAAGGCCTTGCACTGCCTGTCCATGTCCGTGTGGCAGAGGGGCTGCCAAGTCTGCTGCCTGCATTTCATTGCATAGCTGTGGCGTCTATGGGATTCCAGCGCTCGTTTTGTCCAGCAAAACATCCGGGCAGATGGATTCCTCTGACCTGTGCCCATCCCCTCTCTCTTTCATCCACTATTGGACCATGCGGGAAGTGGGGCTTATTACAGTCCAACCGTTCACAGTTTATTCCTTTGGTTTTTAACCTAGACATTTGTAGGCCGTGTTTTTCTTACTGATTTTTCTCTCATTGGAATCTCTCTCAAGTAAACCTGCTTTCAGGATTAAATAAACCTATGCCACCAGTGGTTCTACTATCAAAAGGGTCAACCATGGTGGACAGGTTTCAGCAGAGCTTCCAGACCAAGAACAGACTAGGGAGCAAGGCCCGGCAATCTACTCCCGAACACGTGCCAGTGAAAACCCTGTGGATTACAACAGAACGTTTTGTGATATAGTGCTGGAAGATGTCAGATGGATCTTGGCTGAATGTAAAGATTACCGTAAAGATGTTTACCACTGTTTCATTGATTACACAAAGGCATTTGACAAGTTATGGTTAATATTACGAAGAATGGGAATTCCAGGGCACTTAACTGTACTCATGAGGAACCTGTAAACGGATCAAGAGGCAGTTGTTAGAACAGAAAACAGTGATACTGAGTGGTTCAAAATTGGAAAAGGTGTGCGGCAAGGTTGTATACTTTCACCCTACTTATTCAATGTGTACACTGAACAAATAATTCGACAAGCAGGAATGTACGAAGAATGGGGTATAAGAATTGGTGGAAGACTCATTAACAACCTGCGATATGCAGATGATACAACTTTGCTTGCTGGAAGTGAAGAAGACTTGAAGTACTTGCTGATGAAGATCAAAGATTGTGGTCAGCAATACAGACTATACCTGAATGTGAAGAAGACGAAGATTCTCACAAATGGACCAATAAACAATGTCACAATAAATGGAGAAGAAATTGAAGTTGTCAACGATTTCAGTCTACTCGGATCAACAATCAATGCCAAGCAAAGTAGTAATCAAGAAATCAAACGACGTATCACGCTGAGAAAATCTGCCATCAAAGACCTATCTAAAGTTTTCAGAAGTAAAGATGTCAGTTTAAAAACAAAGGTGCGTCTGACTCATGCCATGGTCTTCTCAATTGCCACATATGCCTGTGAAAGTTGGACGTTAAAAAAGGAAGATAGAAGAAGAATTGATGCATTCGAATTGTGGTGTTGGCGAAGATTACTGAAAATACCATGGACTGCCAGAAGAACAAACAAATCAGTTTTAGAAGAAATACAGCAAGAATGTTCCCTAGAGGTGAAGATAACTAGGCTCAGACTCTCATACTTTGGGCACATCGTCAGGAAAGACCGATCGCTTGAAAAGGACATCACATTTGGTAAGGCCGAGGGCCAGTGGAAAAGAGGAAGATCTTCAATGCAATCAATTGATACAATTACCGCAACAACGGATGCAAACACTGGAACAGCCAGGCATTTGGCGCAAGACCGAACAGCATTTCGTTCTGTTATACGGAGGGTCGCCATGAGTCGTAAACGACTCAACGGCAACTAACAACAACAATGGGATTAGCCATCCTATTCAGCCTGGGTCTACTTTTGGATTCAGCAGGTGTCAGACATTTTCTGTGTGAATTCTTGTACTTTTAAATGCAGGTTCTCTGGTTTCCATTGTTGTGGTTATTTATGCCTTTAACAGTGCCCTAGTAAACAGTGAATTTAGCAAGTGAAATATTTTTAGTATGGGAAAGGAGATGAGAAACTTTTCCACGCTTCAATATTTTCATTGCTGGTCTTGGGTGAGGTTGCACTTCCCCATTCAAAACTGGTGTGCAACTTGGGAGTCCTCCTAGACTCAGAGCTGCAGCTCGAAGCCAGGCGGGCCCTTCCACACGTCCACCTGGTGTGCCCTTTCCTCAGCTGGGAGGCCCTGGCCACACATGTCCTGGCCATTCCATGACTGGACTCCTGCAATGCACTCTACATAGAAGACCATCTACATCTGGTTCAAAATACAGCAGCACGAGCCGTAATGGTACTTCTCGTTATGTCCATATGTCACACCGTCAGCTTTCGGTGCAATTCAAGGTACTGGTTTCCCCCAGTCAAGCCCTTCAAGCCCTTCACTTATCTCCAATTGTCTCTGCCCAACCGGTATGGATGCGCTCCATGTCCCTTCAATTACATGCTGCCATCTTGTGGGACCAAGGAAGCGTGCTTCACTGTCACAGCCCCACCCTCTGGACCAGCATCCCCCCAGAGATACGGATGGCACCCTCTCTCCTGGGGTCCCAGAAAGCCCTTAAAACCTGGCTCTGCTCCCAGGCTGTGGGTGTGATTTATTGGTGGGGCACCTGTCATTTTGTTACTTTGTATTGTTTGCACCAGATATTGTTCTGGTTATTTTAGTCTGGATTGACTGTTTATGTGGGTTTTAAGTATTTTATTCTTTTTTGTGGATTTTGTAAGCTGCCCAGAGTGGGTGGCCATATTAAATTTAATTAAATTTAAAAAGTCACTGCCTGTATTTCAAAGCAGAGAAGTGTGCCCAAGTAAATGTACAGATGTATACTGTATATAGATGTATACTGTACATCCTGTACAGTATACATCTATAACTGAGTAAGGAGGATGTAATAGTCCTGCTGCCCTTCGACTTCACAATAGGATGAATGCTAGCATCAAACAAAGTCAACTAATATTTGTCTTTCCCTAATTAAAACTCTGCAAAACAGCACATCTGGAAAAATACTACCCTGTTACAGGATAGACAGTGGCAGTTACACTTTTTAAAGTAAGACTGTAGATCAGGGGACTTTGCATTTAAAAACCTGCATCAGGAAAATTAAATTAAAAACAAGATTCTTGTAAGACTACCAGGTCTGAGTTGCAATACCCAGATCCTCACTAATGGGCTGTCTTACTAGAACTACCTGAGACTTACTTTTGAGTAGACCTGTACAAGATAAACTCATAACACACTCTGGAAATTCCATCCTCCCCCCTCCTTGTTTTAATTTATCAGTGGGAACAGCAGCAAAAAGACCACACGGATAAAAGACTCATCTTTTAAGTATTAGGAAGCAGCAGAGGGCTTTCCAACCATACACTTCTAAAGAGTACCCTGAATACTCACAGTTGTGCAGGCTGTTCTGCTCTTGACAGGAGTCCCACAGTCCAAAGACTGTACCTCCTGTGAATAGCAATTTCCCTTCGTTCCTGCAGCAATAAGATTCATAGTGAATGTTCAATCTTACAGCAGAATTGCTGTGGTACAAATATCTTGGGCAAAAGGGCTTCCTGGTGAGGAACAGGAGAAGGAATGGGGTGTCCTCACTGCTTTCCTTGACTTCATCACATTCCTGTTCATCTTTACATGCCTGTGACTTACAGGCCATCTTGCAGCAAAACTACAGGTAGTCCTTATTTAGTGACTGCCTTGTTTAGCAACTGTTCACAGTTACGATGGAGATGAAAAAGTAACTTTGTGACCAGTCTTTGCATTTATGACCTTCGCAGGTCTGTCAAGCAAAGGAACACTGAGTCAGATTGTAAGCACAGTTGTGGTTTCACTTAGTGAATGCTTCACTTAATGACCAAGTTGCCACTCCCAATTATGGTCACTAAACGAGGACTATCTGTATTTGGAAACTTTTGGCTAAGATGGAAAAACATCCATTGCCAAACTATAGCCCCCACAGTCCAGCCAGTCCTGTCCCATGCTGGGAGCTATAGTTAGGAACATCTGGAGTGCCACAGGTTTCATTCTGATGACCTGAGAATCACACCTAAGATAGCCTTCCTCAAGAGACATTCTGGAAATGGGAGGCTAGTAGGTGCATATGCAGGTAAGTTGTTCCCATTCCCTTCTCTCTGGTCCTGGAGCAGAAAAGTTACCAGGATAAATCTATTTGGGTACTTCCATGCTGCCAAGTGTCCTCATGCCCCAATCCTGAAAACAAGATGAAGCTGACCAGCCATTGTCCTCCTAGATGCCAACCTTGGAACTACTGAGAACAATGCAACACAGAGAAAAAGGAGCTTGAAGGAGGTAAGATTTCCTGCCAAGGAGGGATTGAGGTGGGAGAAGTGAGAATCCTCAGTTGTCGGGAAGTGGACTGAAGCCAATTTAGTGGCCTGCTAGAACCACTGAAATGGAGCAGAGCTTAACACAGCTGCCAAGCTGTCCACAGAAAAAGAATATTAGCTTAGATAGCTTTAATGAGCATGCCAGAGAAATTGTCCTGACAAGCAGGAACCACGCCGAGATGAGGAATAGGTCTCTAGTGTTTTATTACTGCTACAGTAGACAGAAAATCCTACCAAACTGAAGAAGCGTGGGAAAACCCTTACAGATAAACCCCAAAAGTCAAGGCGGGTCTGTTCTGTGTCTCTTTGAATGAAGGCTCAAATTCTCGCTACTATGCATGCATTTTCCGCCCTGGATAGGGGCCCCCTCCTGCTCACCATCAGTGCTCATGACAGAAATACAGGTTATGGATCTTACACATTCAGCCCTCCAAAGCATAAAGAATCACACACTTAGACAGATTAGGTTAAGATAAGTAAAAGAATTTGTTACTGACTTTATTGTTGCTTCTGTTACATCCATCTTGGTGGAAAAGACGAAGTTCCTTTGTTCTTCTTTTCTTTCTAAATACTTAGTTTGCCCTTAACCCTCAGCCCTATTTTGCTGCCAAGAGCTGTGTGAAAGAAAGGGTAATTCCAGGCCCACTGCATGGTGCCCAGAATGGAGGAGAGCAGCACACAGCTGTGTGCTTCTCTCAGTGGAAGAAGGAGGAAGAGAGAGAGAGGAAGTAGGAGTGGCAACAAACAGCTTCCTCCGAGTTGCATTGTGGGACAACTCAATTTACATGCTAATTCACATGCTAATGAGGCATGCTGGATTTGCCAGGTCTTCCAACATGGACTTTATTACGTCAGGAGAAAAGACCAGTTTGACTGAATTCAGTTGCATAGCTTCAGACACAAAACAGGATTCCCCCTGAACAAAGCGGCCAGAAACAATTCTGTTCTTTCATGGTGTTTTAGAGTACTTTCTGAGGTTGCAGAATGGCAGACTGTTTGCCTGTAAAAAAGTAATACTGTGGCTTTCATTTTTTCAATAAAGAAAATGCTGGGTAGAAAGAGGAGAAAAACTGGGTGACTGGCAGATCTACTGTCTAAATAGAAGAACAGTTTCCCAGAGAGTCATCAGTCACACTGTTATGGTTGCAGAAATGTCGAAGCTTACATATTTTGTGCTGCAGTTTTCTTCTCCTGGTTTGTCTCAATCTCTGTTGTTGGAAGTGACTCACTGCCAATCAGGGCGGGCAAAATGGAAGGGAATGTAGGGTAGCCCAATATTTGTGACATTGAACAGGAAGATTCTTCAGGGTTTCATGAGTGAATTTTTCAGCTCTTCCTGAAGACCCTGAGGGTGAACTTGGACCACCATCTTTATGCAAAACAGGGGCTCTCGAGCACGAAGCACAATGTGGGCTGCTCCCGACTTCATCTCTCACCTCATTTGTATGCAAGGAAGCCCTAAGCTTCAAAGACCACAAAGCCAAGCAGGGAGGGTTAGCAGACAGGCTTTTCCCCCTTGAGCAGGTGTTGCGGGTGGCCTTGTACTTTTCTCCAAAGTACTGAATGACATTACATTGTAGAGGCCCAACAAGAATTTTCTGTCCTAAGTGAATCCTTATTCTCTTTCCAAAAGAACAGGGGGAGTGGGGGATAGACTCTTTTTATATTTATTTGTTTTCATAAAAGCTTAAGATTTTCTCTACATGCAACTGAGAGACAAGAAATTGGATACATAGACATCTAAATAAATGAGTTTGATTCTCCGGCTCTGCGTGGCCATTGGCTTATTGCACCAGGCAAATGAACAAAGGGCAATTTGCGGCCAACAATTTTGGCAACCCAGATGGGATGTGCCCAGTTCCTAAGGATTCTGGATTGGCGACTGCTGGCAGCGTGCACCGGATTGTTTGACCTGGGTTTTGGGACCACTGGAAGATCTCCACAAGGGTAAGCATAAGGGTTCTCTGCTTCCTGGGGAGGGGTCCTGGGAATACTTGGTCCACAAGGGACTGGTGAAACATTAGGGGTTGGCCCTAGGAGAAGCCCATAACCTGGGATTTAAAGCGGGGAGTGGCCCCACCCTTCAGCAAAGGATCATTACCTTGTCATGGTGCTGGAGCTTGAGCACCTCAATGATGCCATGAGCTAAACTGTGAAGGGCCACCCAAGACGGGAAGGTCATGACAGAGAGGTCAGACTAAATGTGATCCCTGGGGAAGGTAATGGCAACCCACTCCAGTATTCTTGCCGTGAAAACTAAATGGATCAGTACAACCAGAGAAATGTCGGTATACCATCGGAAGATGAGACCCCCAGGTCAGAAGATGGTCAAAATGCTACTGGGGAGGAACAGAGGATGAGTTCAACTAGCCCCAGACATGATGACGCAGCTAGCTCAAAGCCGAATGGATGGCTAGCGGCCGACGGTGCCGGTGGTGAACGGCGAATCTGATGTTCTAAGGATCAACACACCATTGGAACCTGGAATGTAAGATCTATGAGCCAGGGCAAATTGGATGTGGTTATTGGCGAGATGTCAAGATTAAAGATAGACATTTTGGGTGTCAGTGAACTGAAATGGACTGGAATGGGCCACTTCACATCACACGACCACCAGATCTACTACTGTGGACAAGAGGACCAAAGAAGAAATGAAGTAGCCTTTATAATTAATTGTAAAGTGGCTAAAGCAGTGCTTGGATACGATCCAAAAAATGATAGAATGGTCTCAATTCAAATTCAGGGCAAGCCACCTAACATCACAGTGATCCAAATATACGCCCCAACCACAGATGCTGAAGAAGCTGAAGTAGAGCAGTTCTATGAGGATCTGCAGCACCTACTGGACAACACGCCTAAAAGAGATGTTATTTTCATCACGGGAGATTGGAATGCTAAGGTGGGCAGTCAAATGACACTTGGAATTACAGGTAAGCATGGCCTGGGAGAAGAAAATGAAGCAGGACATAGGTGATAGAATTTTGCCAAGACAACTCACTCTGCATAACAAACACTCTCTTCCAACAGCCTAAGAGACTGCTTTATACATGGACTTCCCCAGATGGACAACACGGAAATCAGATTGACTACATCCTTTGCAGCCAAAGGTGGCGGACATCTATACAGTCGGTAAAAATAAGACCTGCAGCTGACTGTAGTTCAGATCACAAACTTCTTCTTGCACAATTTAGGATCAGACTAAAGAGATTAGGGAAGACCCACAGAGCAGCTAGATATGAGCTCACTAATATTCCTACGGAAAATGCAGCGGAGGTGAAGAATAGATTTAAGGGACTGGACTTAGTAGATAGGGTCCCGAAAGAACTATGGACAGAAGTTCACAACATTGTTCAGGAGGCGGCAACAAAATACATCCCAAAGAAAGAGAAAACCAAGAAGGCAAAATGGCTGTCTGCTGAGACACTAGAAGTAGCCCAAGAAAGAAGGAAAGCAAAAGGCAACAGTGATAGGGGGAGATCTGCCCAATTAAATGCAAAATTCCAGGTTAGCCAGAAGAGATAAGGAATTATTTTTAAACAAGCAATGTGCAGAAGGGGAAGAAGACAATAGAATAGGAAGGACAAGAGACCTCTTCCAGAAATTAGAAACATCGGAGGTAAATTCCAGGCAAAAATGGGTATGATCAAAAACAAAGATGGCAAGGACCTAACAGAAGAAGAAGAGATCAAGAAAAGGTGGCAAGAATATATGGAAGACCTGTATAGGAAGGATAACAATATCGGGGATAGCTTTGATGGTGTCGTTAGTGAGCTAGAACCAGACATCCTGAAGAGTGAGGTTGAAGGGGCCTTGAGAAGCATTGCTAATAACAAGGCAGCAGGAGACGACGGCATCCCATCTGAACTGTTCAAAATCTTGCAAGATGATGCTGTCAAGGTAATGCATGCTATATGCCAGCAAATTTGGAAAACACAAGAATGGCCATCAAATTGGAAAAAATCAACTTATATCCCCATACCAAAAAAGGGAAACACTAAAGAATGTTCAAACAGTAGCACTTATTTCACATGCCATTAAGGTAATGCTCAAGATCCTGCAAGGGAGACTTCAGCAATTCACGGAGCGAGAATTGCCAGATGTACAAGCTGGGTTTAGAAAAGGCAGAGGAACTAGGGACCAAATTGCCAATATCCACTGGATAATGGAAAAAGCCAGGGAGTTTCAGAACAACATCTATTTCTGTTTTATTGACTATTCTAAAGCCTTTGACTGTGTGGACCATAACAAATTGTGGCAAGTTCTTAGTGGTATGGGGATATCAAGTCATCTTGTCTGCCTCCTGAAGAATCTGTATAACGACCAAGTAGCAACAGTAAGAACAGACCACGGAACAACGGACTGGTTTAAGATTGGGAAAGGAGTACGGCAGGGCTGTATCCTCTCACCCTACCTATTCAACTTGTATGCAGAACACATCATGCGGCATGCTGGGCTTGAGGAATCCAAGGCCAGAGTTAAAATCACTGGAAGAAACATTAACAATCTCAGATATGCAGATGATACCACTTTGATGGCTGAAAGTGAAGAGGAACTGAGGAGCCTTATGATGAAGGTGAAAGAAGAAAGTGCAAAAGCTGGCTTGCAGCTAAACCTCAAAAAAACCAAGATTATGGCAACCAGCTTGATTGATAACTGGCAAATAGAGGGAGAAAACGTAGAGGCAGTGAAAGACTTTGTATTTCTAGGTGCGAAGATTACTGCAGATGCTGACTGCAGTCAGGAAATCAGAAGACGCTTAATCCTTGGGAGAAGAGCAATGACAAATCTCGATAAAATAGTTAAGAGCAGAGACATCACACTGACAACAAAGGTCCACATAGTTAAAGCAATCGTATTCCCAGTAGTAACATATGGCTGTGAGAGCTGGACCATAAGGAAGGCTGAGCGAAGGAAGATCGATGCTTTGGAACTGTGGTGTTGGAGGAAAATTCTGAGAGTGCCTTGGACTGCAAGAATATCAAACCAGTCCATCCTCCAGGAAATAAAGCCAGACTGCTCACTTGAGGGAATGATATTAAAGGCAAAACTGAAATACTTTGGCCACATGATGAGAAGACAGGACACCCTGGAGAAGACGCTGATGCTAGGGAGAGTGGAAGGCAAAAGGAAGAGGGGCCGACCAAGGGCAAGATGGATAGATGATATTCTAGAGGTGATGGACTTGTCTGTCATGAGCACTGATGGTGAGCAGGAGGGGGCCCCTATCCAGGGGGGAAACGTATGCGTAGTAACGAGGAATTGAGCAGTCATTAAAAGAGACACAGAACAGACCCGCCTTGACTTTTGGGGTTTATCTGTATGGGTTTTCTCACGCTTCTTCAGTTTGTTAGGATTTTCTATCTAATGTAGCAGTAATAAAACACTAGAGACTTATTCCTCATCTCAGTGTGGTTCCTGCCTGTTAGGACATCATTCCTGGGGGAGCTGGGGGTGTTGACGACCAACAGGAAGCTCTGGCATGGGTTGGTCCACGAAGTCATGAAGAGTCGGAAGCGACTGAATGAATAAACAACAACAGTGGCCCCACCAGGTTCTTACCCCCCCCATCACTTATTCATAGAGAATCAGCATTTAAGTGAGGAGGGACCTCACTAGGAGTTTTAGGTCTCCACCTTTCCTGACGCTGAATTCCAGTGTCTAAGTGAGGTGGCTTATGGTCCTGACAAGGAGATAGGTGAAGGGGAAAAATGGGGTCTGGCCAGACTAAGGAAACAAGCGGGAAACCTCCTAGTAGTCAATTTTAATGATTTTAATGACTTGAAAAGAAAGGAAGAATGTGAATGTTGATTGGAGATATGTTTTGCATGGCATTGGGTCAATGGATCTGAGTATGATAAGTGGAATGAGTAAGGTGTTGATTGAACAAAAGGAAGTCTGAAAAAAAACCCTATGATAATTTGTCTTTTTAGGAATTGAATGTGAGTTTGTCCCTTTATGGAACTAAATTTCTCCACAGTAAAGGAATGCTTCAGATTTTTGGAGATCCATAGCTCTGGCCAGGCTGTGGGTCTTCCAATTTTTTGGCTATGCAACTCTTTCTGTTAATGGTTGGACATGGGAGTTGATCATGCCATGAGTCCAGTTATTTGCACTTCCTGTAGTTGAGTAAGTTTTGTGTGTGTTTTGTAAGCTGAGTACATACAAGAAGAAAGTTGAGGGTTTTGTTGTTTGTTGTTTATATGTATATGCCCTCTTGAATGTTTGCCACCCTTGGAAAGGGAAAGGGGGAGGAAAGAAAAAAAATTTCCTGTGAAAGGTTGTGTGTGTATACATGAGAAGCTCTTTCTATCTGTGTGTCTATTGGGAGCCTGGCCGGGGTACACAGAGGGAAATTGGCCATTGTCAGGATCCTTAAAGGAAGCACCATCAGAGATCTGTATGAGACCTTAGGAAGACGAGTGCTGTGTGAAGGATGAACAATACTAAACGCTGTTTGCAATGCTAGCAGAAAATGGATTGTTGCAGTTAGACTGTCAGCAGAGTCAGAGGTTGTTAGAAAGGCATGGGCGAATTGACCCCCCTTACCAGAAGTCACTGAGACCATCAGCATCAGCACTGCCTGAGGGGAGAAAGATAAGGGAGATGGAAATACAGACATGAATTTGTGATGTTGAGATGGCTTGAAAGAAAGTTGGAGTGAATCACAGGGAAAGAAGAGAGAAGGGAAGAAGAAATGAAGAGAGAGGGATAGAGATTTTATGTGGAAGAGGAGGCGAGGAGGGCTTAGTGAAAGAGATGAGTCCTTTGGATGAGGGAAGGAGAGGCTTAGGAAGAAACCAGTGCAGAATTTGCAAGAGAGAAGATGGGAAGGCGAGCGCCTGCAGTGTGCAGTAGGGGGGCACTTCCAATTCATGGGTGGTACCTGGAAATTTTAAAAGTTGCATCAGTAAAAGCTGACAGGCAAATGCTAGTTGCTGGGACTGGATGGCTTTTGCTGAGAGGTCCTTAAAGGGGAAGGTGACGAAAATCACAGCCTGAAGAAAAAAAAGTAAGAAACTTCAGGAGATTAAATTGTTGTTGGTTTTGAAATCAGTGAGTGTATGTTGTGTGTAAAAAAAAAATCTGGTTTATTGTTGTTTTTGTTTTTGTCGTTCTTAGTAATGCATTTGAGGGTATTTTAGGTTTGAAATGCTTTTGTTTTATAAATTTTATAATTCAGTGTGTGCATTTGGAATTCCTTGCCATTGCAAAGGGGATGGCAGGTTGTTGTCAAACGTGTGTACTTCGTTCTTTTCTTTCTTTTGAAGCCAGGGAAGGGAAGGGCTTACAATTTTTTAATAGAGAGCCAGTTGAGTGTGGTGATTAAGGGCATCAGGCCAGAAACCAGGAAACTGTGAACTGTGTTCTGGTCCTGCCTTTGTTGCATGGCATCCAGCTGGGTAACTCTGGGCCAGTTACCTTCTCTCAGCCCTAGGAAGGTGGCACTGGAAAGCCACTTCCGAAAGAGTTGCCAACAATGCTTCAGTCAAGGCTGATTTCAGACAAAGAAAACGAAAAAAAAAAAGAACAAGAGAGGTTAGGAGAAAATCTGCAGCCTAATGTTTTCAAAAGGAGGTGGGAGCAGAGTGGGAAAAGTAAGCTGTTTGCAAATGGGGAGGGCCTTATACAGCTGTCCCCAAAATGCAGTTTGTGAAGCAGCAAACACCACCTGCTCTGCCAGCTCAGAATGAGGATAGGGACATGCGTCTGTCTTTGAAAACATGGAAACATCCCTCTCCTGCAGACTGAAGGGGGGCTAAAGTCCACTTGGGGAGACAATTATTACCCCAGGGGACCAGAGGTTATATATTGAATTAGCCATTTATTGGATAGACAGAAAAAAATAGTAATAATGGCTTTAGTGAACACAGGAGCTGAGTGCATCCTTGTGCATGGAAAGCTATTAAACAAGATTCCAGGGACCCACAGCTTACATCAATGCCCCTGGAGGTTTTGGATCCCTGGAAATAGCGAAATCCCTGGAAATAATATTTTGTAGTCTGTTAGATTTGGGGGGGTGGAGAGAGACTTGCTTCCTACTCTAATGTAAAAATAATTGTAGTAAATGGGCTGGACTTTAAGCCCATTTATCAGAATAACATCTGAATTTTAAGTTTTCTTGTCTTTTCCTACAGCTGCTGCTTCTTAGAGACGTTACTCATTTTGAGGAGACCGAGGCAGTCTCGGAGAAGCAATGATTTGCTTATTCCCATCGTTTATCTTCAAGAATGCTCTGCATTTTTTTACCAGCAATCTCACCCCTTGTCTTGCAGCAAGAGTCCAACATTGACTCTAATGTGATATAAATTTAATAAATAAATAAAATAAATAATAATGCTGGCTCTCAGAAGAGAGAGAGAAAAAGGAGGGGTGATGACTTCATATGTTTTAGCTTTTAAATTTCATTTGTCCCTCAACATAGCACATGATGATAAAAGGAGAAAAAAATATATATTTTTAGGGCAATTTTTGGTAGAGCTTCCATGGATTGGTATGGTCTATCTCCAATTCTAATTTTGGGAAGTTACTGGACATTAATTGGTATTGAAGTTTTTTTCTGTAATTGAATTGTATAATGCTATCTGTACCTGGGCAGGAAATGTCTTGGACCCTTTTCTTTGTGTATGCATGGGGTTGAAGGCCTGATTGTGGGAGTTTTAACTCAATTTCCAGAATCTTGGAGAAGACCTATTGCTTGCTTCTCTAAGCAAGTGGAAAAAAAAATCAAATGGCAATATCAGGCCACCCTTTCCCAGTAGTCGTACTTAGGGAAACAGTTGAAGATGGTGCATTGTGTGCAAACACTTCTGCTCAGAAGGTTGAGCTAATCGCCTTAACCAGGGCATTGGAACTGGCCATGGATAAAAGAGTCGGTGTTTAAGTGCCTTTGAAATTTTAATTTTATTTAATTTAGCAAAGCAAGATCTCTTGAATTTAAGAGGAACAAAATTAAGTACGGGTTAGAAATCAGTTGCCTATTAGAGGTAGTGTAAACAGAGGTTTCTGCTATGCATGTTAAAACTCACTCATCAGAAGACACTGGTGTGGTGAGAAGAAACATGAGAGCACGCTTAGGGAGAGGAAACACATTGGGAGACTGTGGTGCAGAGATTTGTGAGCCCAGTCATCTATCAGGATGCCTGGGGAGTGGTTCAAGGGTGCGCAATCACCCCCACAGTGGCAAGAAGCCCCCATCGGGATGTTTGGGGATGGGTGTAAACCCTGGAAGTTTTTGGGAGGTGGATTTCACAAAGCTACTTCGAAAGGGGTGTTTCAATGTCTGCTAAGTGCTTGTGGATAGCCTTTCAGGCTGGGTAGAGGCTTTCCTGTGCCAGACTAACAAGGCAAGGGAAGTAACAAAGGCCCTACCCCTGTCACCAGACTCAGCCCACCTTCCACCCTTATGTGTTAGGGGAAGGATCCATGTGCCAATATATACAACAGTTATCTGCGGTAGTCTCTTCTCTTTCCAAATATTTGCAGGTGTGTCAACCAACTCCCTTGGAACACCCAGTGCATCCCTTTCCTCCCTGGAGACTAGGTGTTGGTGAAAGCCTGGGACCCGGGTGCTGGACCATTGGGAATCAAGTGGAAGGGACTTTATCCTGTACTTCTATCCACCAACACAGCTGTGAAGCTCAAGAGGATCAAGGTGTAGATCCACCACACCAGAGTAAAAAGGGCGCCAGCTGAAGAGTGGACTGTTGAGCAACCACCAGGGGCCGACCTCAGTCTTAGGCTGCCTGCTAAGTGTTACAGGACTCAGATCCCTTTTTGGGTCGGAGCAAAAGATTTGTCACCCAGCATTAGAATGATTAATTTTAGGGGAAGAAATGAGAGGCTTCCCTTGCAACTGGGACAGCACCAGGGTTGCTTTCTGTTAAGATTTGCTTGCATGCAGTTAATGTTCTTTGTTTTGTTTTGTTTTAGAACATTCTTTGTTTCATTCTGTCTTAGATGAATGGGAGGTAACCCCTAAACACCTTCCCTTGGGACTAGACTGGACCATCCGGCGTATGGGACTTACAACCGGGTGGGAGTAACTACTAGGATAAAAAGGGACACACATATTTTTAACCCAATAATTTTCAAAGGCACTCTTGATCCAGCCCTGTATGACTTGGTGAGCCTACAGGTGGTTCAGTTTAGAGGACTGGATGGACAATCCTGCCCCATTTGGTAGACAGTAAAGGTAGGTCTGGTAGCAAGAGAGCCTTCAAATGAGTGCCTTATGGTTCATGTTATCCTTCTTAGTCACCATTGGAGGGAGATAAGCCTTACTCGCTTAAACGGCAGATTTGCCTTTGTAGATGGTGCCTGGTGGGACAGCACCACCTCAGAAAAACTCTCCTTGCAATTATCCCATATCAAGGACCACTAACTGGTTGTATTACAGGGAGTGGCCTGGCTGTTCACATTAAGAAAGTATTGGCACAAGCTATGAATGGGAAGCAGTACAGGTGACTCAATGTGCCTGGACCTATAATGACCCAGAATGACAACAACCTAGGGTGGTTCCACTACCTGAATGGCTTTGGTTGTGCAGACCCTTGGGGCTCTGGTACCAGCTGTGAGCATGCAGCCTTTCTCCCAATTGCAGGGATGGCATCGCAATCACCCTATTTGCCTCCCTCAATCTAACTGCAACCCTTTCGTGGAATGGCAATCCCCACTCCACACTTTATAGTTCAATTGGCGAATTGGAGTTTGCCATTCTTAACATCTCAGCATCCCTTGAACACTACGCTAACGCAACTACTGATGCACTAGCAGGGTTGCAGAAGGAAATTGATAGCTTGCTGTGCTATACAATGCTTGCCCATGATCTTAGGATATTTCTGGAGCCCGGCCCCATGACCAAAAGTCACCTGCCAAATGGTCCTGTCCAATTTTGCTTCCCCAAATTATGATGCTTATCCCAGTATATGGTCAAAGCATCAAAGGGGGAGGAAATGAGAGACAAGAAATTGGATATATGGGCAAGGGATATGGAGGGACACAGGGGGATGAGTCATCTGACTCAGAATCCGTGTATCAATGTATGTGTAGAAAGCAAGGGGTCATGTGTGGAGCAGGACATATGTGAGTGACCGATGAATGACCTGAACGTTGCCAGGCTAGAAGGCAGAATAGATGTTAATTGGGAAAGTAAGTTAGAATAGATAAGGATGTTTATTAGAAAAATAGATTAGGGTGCCTGCCAGATAAGAGGGATGCCATTTGCCAGTTGGACAGGAAGCCCCCAGGAAATCACAGGGGTTAGGAGTTTATGTTAAGCAGGTGTATGCCTTAATCAAATAAGTGCTATCCATAATCAGGGGTTAAGAGTTCATGCTAAGCAAATGGAGGATGTATGACATGAGGTAACCACTTTAAACTTGTATAAAAGAAGCAGCTTGTCTCATGTTCAGGGCTTCTTCTCTCTTCTGTTGCGGAGAGGAAGTCCTCCTTTATATAGACATCTAAATAAATGAGTTTGATTCTCCGGCTCTGCATGGCCATTGGCTTATTGCGCCGGGCAAACGGACAGACCACGATGTTTGCGGCCAACACAACATTTGCAAAACATGTATAAACCCTGAGCCAAGCGGGAATCTGCAAACTCCAGATAAAAATATTTGCAGGAAAATCCAAGGCAAAAATGGGAGTGAGCTGCTTGAGTGCATACCTTCCTGATAGGGTGGACTGAGCACCTGGTGCTGACTTTTGTTCCCCTTAAGTGGGGTGAATGAGTGAGTGGAGGAAGCTCTCCTCGCTGTGTGGAATCCAAGATATTTATGAAATCTGTATACAAACTCTGCACTTCTAATGAAAAGAGCAGACTTATACTCACTGTATGTCAAGTATAGACTATTGCAATGCGCTCTACATGGGGCTACCCTTGAAGCGTATCTGGAACCTACAGCGGTTCAGAATGCGGCTGTGCGAGCAGACTTGGGTGCCCCCAGGATGGCACACGTAACACCTTTGCTGCGGGAGCTGCATTGGGTGCCAGTCTGCTTCTGGGTACAGTTCAGGCTGTTGGTTATCACCTTTAAAACCCTTCATGGCATGGGCCCAGGTTACCTGAGGGACTGTCTCACACCCATTACATTGACCCGTCCCACCCGGTCAGGCGGAGAGGGCATGTTACAGAGCCTGCCCATAAGAGATTGTTGATTGGCGGGGCCCAGGAAGAGAGCCTTCTCTGCCATGACCTCCACCCTGTGGAACACCCTTCCCCCAGAGGTGAGGCAGGCCCTCACTCTCCTGGCCTTCCAGAAAGAGGTAAAGACCTGACTCTGCCATCTTGCTTGGGGCGGGAGGGGGGTAGCCAATCCCGGGGGTGGTTAGTGCCCTAAAAAGGCCTCCATGAATTTCATGAATTTAAATTAAGAACTTTTAATACCTCCATCTTGGATTTTATATTTTATATTTTACAATTCTATTTCCATTTAAGAAGTACTGTTTTTATTGTATTTTAATCTGTATTTATTTTTAGTTTTATTGTAAACTGCCCAGAGTCGCTTTTTGAGTAAGATGGGTGGTGACGAAATTCGAAATACAAACAAACAAACAAAATAAAGAAATGTTAATCTTATTAAGTCACTGAATGTATTACTGTGCTGCCCCCATCCTCTGCACCCAGCTCCAAAACTAGCAGCAAATCTTTAATTCTGACAGTGCAACTTAGCAGATGACTTTCATTTTTTTTGTATTTGTTTAAAAAAAAATCAATGAACAAAAATGGGAAACATTCAGTGTTTCAGGAGGACTGTTTCAATCTGCTTGGATGGCCTTTCTTCAGACATTTTGTTGGTCCTGTGATCAGCCTCTGAAATGCAAGAGGTTGTTTTGGAAAATCCATCTCCTGTAGTTCTACAATATTGTCCCTGCTGTAACTAGTTTCTGTTTCCCTCTCCTTTTGCAGATATTCATTTTTTGTTTATAGGAAAATCTATAGAGTTTGAATTATCAAAAGCCAGCTTCCCAGTGGGGAAAGGCACAAAATCGATACTGAGATATTGCCTCATTTATTGGCTCTTGTGAATAGCAGTTCTGTTATGATGCTTTAGGAGAGATAAATTATGAAAGCTTTGCAGGAGTTGGTTAACAGCGCCTGTTGCTATCTCTGTGTGTTTTAGCCGCCATGCATCTCTGTGGCATCCTGTGAAGATTAGCAAACAACGTGTTGCTCTGCCCCACTTCACCAAAAGGTCACCTGCCTTTCTTGGATCTTAAAACCTCTTTCAGTGGCCTGATTTATGGTTCTTCAGCACTGAAAACAGAGGAATGCTGAGGCAAAAGGGGCCCTTGGCACAGTTCCATGCGCACACAAGTCTCTTCAGTGTGGAATTAATCTGGTAGGAGGCCTCTTTCTGGCGGCGATGAACCCTGAAGGCTGCTGGTATGTGCAGCAAAATCAAATGATTAAGTTCATATGACAGGAAACATTGTAAGAAGAGAGCCACATTAGTCTATGGCAGCCAAAAATCAGGAGTCTTGTAGCACCTTTTCAGGCTAACAGACATTTTTCAAAGGCAAATCCTTTTGTGGACTACAGCTCATTTCACCAGTTGCAACAAGTAGTTAAACTGCTGTGGGACTTAAAGTGGGATGAGGGAGGGGGTGGACATTGGGGAAGACAGTCACCCATGCCCTAATCACCTCCATTATTGGATTACTGTAATGTGCTCTTAATGAGGTTGCCCTTGAAGAACCATCTGCAAGCTACAGCTCACCCAGAATGCAGCGGTGCAGGCAGTGATGATGGTGGCACATTATGCTTGTGTGACCCCACTGTTTCATGAGCTGCACTGGTTACCAGTTGGCTTCTGGGTATAATGCAAAATTCTAGTTGTTACCTTTAAAGACCTTCATTGCATAGGGCCTGGCTATCTGAGGGACCACATCTCCACAGTTGTCTCTGCCCACCCAATTTGGTCCAGCAGGGTACCACTGTGTTTGCTGACATCTCCTGAGATGGCCTGAAACCTTTTGATGCCCTTCAGTTCAGCAGTCTCTTGCTTAGTTCTGCTGGTAAAGTTTTTTTTGATCCAAAACAGCTACTTTGAGATCTGTAATGGAGTATCCTAGGAGGTTAAAATGCTTTGATATTATTTTATCTTTGAGTCCTGATGTTAAACTTAATTCTTTTAAGAAATTAAAGTGTTCAATAATTCCTTTGGGCAAAATTGATCCTATATGTCCTATGTATAATCCAGAGGGGCACTACTGGCAGATGATGGCATATATCGTATTGGAAGAAAAATATTTGAAGGCACCTCTAATTCTGTGTTACTTGTTGGGGCCTGTGATGATACTATTGGTGTAAATGTAGGGGACAAAGTAAACATGTGGGATTTGTTGCAGGGTCTGGTTCCCATGTTAGCATCATTGTCCTGTTGTTGCTTGTGAGAATCTGCTTCAGGTTGTGTGAGTATGGGCCTGCCACCCAATGCCTGAGAAAATGCAGTGTCATTGTCCAATATAGGCTGCAACTCATTAATGTGTTTCAGTGGCTTGAGCTTTGAACTGTAGGTAACAACCAATAGTGTTCTGTTGTACTGTTTTGTGGCCTGTTTTTTAATAGGTCCTCCCTGAGAATCAATGCAGCTCAATTGATTTGTCTATTGATCTCACTGGGTGGGTAATTCAGTCTCCTGAATTCCTTGTTTAATTCCCTCAGCATCTCTGTGAAGGATCAGAAGAATTGTGGTTGCATCATAGAGCTTGGCTACATATGATAAATTTGGTGGTATGTTCCAGGTAGAGGTTGGAAGCATATAGATATGCAGGGCAATCTGTAGACACAGACAAGCTCTTTCCTGTATGACATGGTATTTATCTCTCCACTGTGTAATTCTTCCCATGGAAAATAATGTCTCATCAAAATCCATCTAACCTTCAACGACTTCCGCCCACCATCAACCTTAGCCTTGACCTCCTGCAGAGTATGTCCACTTCCTTGATGCCATGGTAAAACTACTTAACCAAGAGAGCTTCAGAAGGTCTCCCAAACACAACAGTTTTTTAACACCTCACAATTCTCAACTGAAAAAGTAACTGTAACCTGTCTCACATGCAACCGACATGTGCATAACCAACTGGTCTTTTCCTCCCTTCCCACCGCCCCACCTCACCCCCGGCCCAATTCCAGCCCTCCATGCCTCTGACGAAGGGAGCTGCAGCTCAAAAAAACTTGGGCCTTTTAATAAAATTATTGTTCAGAAAAGGGGCTCCCAGGCGCCTTCTGATTCATGACAGGAAATGAGTTTGATGGCCCAGCCAACTCCTTGAGATGCTACTTTTCTGTATTCAGGAAGTTTCAGCTTCTGCAGTCAGATATATGACAGACACCTATGAAGGATGAAAGGAAGAAAAAACTTGCTAAGAGCCGGAGCAATTTGCCTCTTTTTTCCTTTCCTTTCAAAAGAAGCCTTTATCCATGCTTGAAGCCACTGTTCCAATCAAAACTGCATTTACTGCTGCTTTTCCACTCTCCTCACCAGGTTTGGTTTTTGTTCTGTTCCAATCCTATCAAACATTATTAACACAGTGAGGTGTCACATCAAAGACCAGAACGTGCTTGTTTTGTTTGTGGCAGTGTGTAGTTGAATGTTGCTTGCGGAACAAAAGCCTCAAGTTCTCTCCATGCCAGGTGATTAGAAACAGAGACTTCTGCCTGCATCTAAAATGCCACTTCTTGCCAGTTTATTAAGCAAGTCAGGGCCAAAGCCACACAGCTGCCAGCTTCCCGTGGCAGCCCATGGCAAGCCCCAGAAAAAACTTCTGCCTGCATGGAAAGGTTGCCACCTTCCTCCTCTGCTGTGCTCAGCGCCAGAGTAGGGGGTCCAGCTTCCTTGCCCTTTAAGGTTTAAACCAATTGCTCTGAGAGGCAATAGATGTGCAGAGACTCTCCCAATTCTGCCATCTTTCAGAATAGTCCAGTCCAGGATGCCCTGAAAAGGCTCTGCACCTGGAAAGCAGCAGCAGCAACAAAATGGGAATTTGCTGAGCCGAACACTCAAAAGCCGGGGCAAACTTAGGGCACAGCTGGTTCCAAGGTTCCAGTCTGTGTTTTTTGGGTGTGTGTGTGGGGGGGGGAGGTTTAGCCCTAGATACTGTAATGTGTGGGGTACTTCATAGTTCATCTCTCTCTCCACTCTTTCTTAATGACTACATGAAGCCACTGAGGTCATTCATCAGCATGGATTAAATACCATCAGTAATCCAATGACAGTCAGCCATACATCCCTGCTCTTGGCCATCCAAGATGCTGTTGAGGTTCTTATCCCATGCCTGATGGCAGTGAGAGCCTGGATGGGGATGAAGAGGCTCTGATTCAACCCTAGCAAATCTGAATAGCTCTGGGTTTTGGATTCCCTGGATCTGGAGCTTTTCTGTCTGTAACTCTAGATGGGATAGTACTATCCCAGACAGAGTTGGTGCACAGTCTGGTATCCTCCTGGACACACGACTCCTGCTAAAGGAACAGGTGGCAGCTGTGGCTAGGAGGGCCTTTGCACAAATCATCTTGTCCACTGTTTGCGCCTGTTCCTGGACTGGCAGGCCCTGCTCACAGTTACCCATATCTTAATCATGCCCTGTTTGGTTTACGCAGTGTGCTCTACATGGGACTCCCCTTGAAAGCATTTAGAAGCTTCTATTGTCCAGAATGCAGCAGCATGTGTAGTAGTAGGTACACTGAGGCTCGCCCAGGTGACACTAATATGTGCACTACTTGCACTGGCTCCCAGCAGGCTTCCAGGTGTGATTCAAGATGCTGGTTATCACCTTTACAGCCCTGCATGGCACAAGGACCACTTATCTCATCATTTCTGCCCATCCCACCAGATCTGACCGGGCGGGCATGCCCAGGTTTCTTCTGTGAAATAGAGCCACCTTGCAGGACCCAGGAGCCGTGTCTTCTCTGCTGTGGGGCCTGTCCTATAGAGCAGCCTCTGCCCCAAGATCCAGGTGGCCCCGACCTTGCTAGCCTTCTGGAGGGCTGCGGGAATCTGGCTTTCCCCTCAGGCATTACAGCAGGCTGCCTGTGGAGCCCCATATGCATGTGTGTGGGGCTGTGAGTTGCGTGAGTTGTTTGTGAGGTGCCTCGGCTGTTGTATTCTATGGCCATTGCCTTCAGTTGTATTTTTCTGTTGTTTGCTTTCTGTACTGTTGTTGGCCACCCAAAGTTATTTGCTGAAGTTGGGCAACCATACAAATTTTCTAAATAAGTAAACAAGAAATTCATCCTATCAGAATTCATACACAAATATAGCAGTTTTGCTCTTCCAAACTTTGTATATGGGGGAAGTGTACCCAAAATGCATACTTAAGTGCAAATATTAGAGAAAGTGTGTGGTAAAATTAGATTAAAAGAAAATATAAGCTAATATATGTATAAGGTCAAACCACTGAGCTGCTGAGCGTGCTGATCGGAAGGTCGGCGGTTCGAATCCGCGTGACGGTGTGAGCTCGTTGCTAGTCCCAGCTCCTGCCAACCTAGCAGTTTGAAAACATGCAAATGTGAGTAGATTAATAGGTACCGCTTCGGCGGGCAGGTAACGGCGTTCTGTATAGTCATGCCGGCCACACGACCACGGAGGAAGTGTCTACGGACAAACGCCGGCTCTTCGGCTTTGAAACGGAGATGAGCACCGCCCCCTAGAGTTGGACACGGCTGGACTTAATGTCAAGAGAAACCTTTACCTTTACCTATGTATAAATATTCTGCAGATGTTTCTAGGCCAAGTATAAATATTGATGTTGGCTGGAGCCAAACAGGTCTTGCAAAATGAGTCATTAGTTGATTAATAAGCAGCTTCTGGTTAAAAGAACTATGAAGGAGTTTAACAGTAGAGTGTGGAAAGAACATCCCTCTTGCTCTGGGCCAAAACAGTCAACCCAAAGACCTGAGGGCTAAGGCCAGCATTTTCCTCCAGTGACTGTGATGATACAAACTGGGACAGGGTTTTAGCTCTCTCCCCCCCCCCCCCCCAATTCCACAGTCTCTGTGCTTTGGGGAGAGCTGTGAGCCTGCATGAGTACTCTTCTGAGAGGGCTGGTGTTGGAATTAGACAGGAGGAAATGCAGCCAGGAGCACAGTTGTACCAGATATTCTACGTTATCTGAGATCAAGAAGAGACTGAGATCCCTTGAAATTTGTCCTGAAAATCATAGTTGTGCAAAAGCTCATCATTTTAAACATTTATTTTCCATGGATGCTGCTTTATTGCCTTTTTTCTTTTTGTTCTTTTGCTTGGATTAGTCACATGGGTAATCCCATCCAATCAGGAATCACTTTGAGGATATATTATCTCACAGATAGGATTGCATTGATAGAAGATTTTACATATATAGGGCTTAAATACGAATATGTTTCATTTTCATGTATTTTATATGTAGCGTTCATATATTCCAGACCTTTGCACTTGCATTATGGCCCTGAAGCTGTGCTGCATTTCCCAGAAGAGTTTTGTTGGCTTCCTTACTCTTCCTTTCTCGCAGGCCTTGACAGATAGCCATGCCCACAGAAAGAAGATAAGGGGCACGTTCCAAGGACAGCTTCTCCAGAGGAAAGGCGTTGTTTAATGACGGTCAAGGCGCCCCAGCAAAGGTGGAAGGAAGCCCCTTATATGCAGTGATGATAGAGGGAAGGGAGGAAATTCCTAATATGGAATGAGGCTACGGTGGAATACGGGCAACTGAGTAGGGGGTGGTATTTGAAGGAGGAGTTGAATGGACGGTATACAATACGCTGTATGGAGGGGCTCCTGCGTGGCCGCCCACCTAACAGCTTGCTCTTATTGCTTTTGCTCTTTGGGTGAAGAATAAGGAACTTGATTTCATGCAACCGGCTGTGTCTTTGGTCCCGGCTCAGAAACGAACCTGATAAGGAAAATTCTGACAGCATGATGGCACCACTGTCAGGAGGCAAAAGCCTTCAGGCAGTCCTCTGGTTCATCACCGTCTCTAGCTGATTTTGACCGTCCTCTGAGTCCGGGGCAGCATTTCTTCTGCTATTCCCTATCATGTGTTACTGGCCAAGACACTCCCAGAATGCTTCTATGGGCCAGCCACACCCAGGGCCTGGCAGCTGAAGGGGGATTATCTGTCAGCGACATTCAAGTAGTGAGAACATGGGCACCGTGAACTTGTGCCATCAAAAGGTGATCAGCCACACTGAAGATGTCGCTGAATGCGACCTCCTGTCCAGCAGCAAGACATACGAATCCAAGCCAAGTGCTTTGATCCAGAATAGATTTGCCCATTGAAGCAGAAACTTGTTTCTCCCCTCTCGCTTCCTGGTACGAAGAAGCACACCCCACCACCGGCCTGCATTTCAGGATGTGAAAGGACTGCCTTGCATATCCTGCTAATGAATCAGGACACAGCCCCCTTTGCCTCCTGCCTTTAATCCAAGTGCTGGGGGACCCTGCTGCAGTTTCTTAGCATGCTTGTGTTTATTCATCCTCTTCTTGACACTGCTTCAATTTGTGCAGGAAAGCAGGAACAATAAAGTAAGACGGGCAAGTAAGGACAATGAGCACAGCTTGAATGAAGCTTTTTCAGCACGCCAGTAAGAGTTGGTATAGGAACCTGCTTTCAACACCACTGAAAATGTTCATGGAAAAAAAATAAGCAGAAGAAGCTGCCTGCATTCTGGCCAAGCCAAATGAAACTTTTGCTCAGGTCATGGGTGCTGCTGGACCTCAGCAGCCTTCCCTAGACTCAGTTTAGACTCTCACCCGCCTTTCCCCACTAACCAGCACTTCCTTTTGGAATCCCTTATCAAATGATGAATTTTCAGCACAAGCACTAGCAATTAGGAATTCTGCTCTCATCAAGGAAAGCGATTAGCAAGAATGCATGCCGCTAACAAAAGCCAGCTCAATTAAAGAGAATAACAAGCTTTTTACAGCAACAAAGGACGTTCTAAGTAGGCCTGGGTGAGTAAATAAAGCAGTAATCAGGGTGATTAATTTAAAAATTCTCAGAAAGGTCTGCAATAGATTGATATTCTAAAAGTCTAATGGATCCCTGGAGAAAAGCAAAAGAACCATTTGGCTAAAGACCGAAAGAAGCCTCATTAATTGCTAGTAAAGAGAGGCAGGCAGCAGAACGCCGCCGTGTCATTTTTGCCAGAAATAGTGGCTGCTGACAACCCTAATGCTTAAGAAGGGAACACAGCTGCAGGTTCTGCATGTAAATGGAAGGGGGCAAGAGCTACGATTTCCTTGGAAATCATCCCGCCAAAATGTCCTGTGGTGCCGGCTTGGAGCGCATGCTGTAATAGTTGAGGTGCAGACAAAATCCTGAACAAGGCTGGCAGGAGACAGGGAGGTTGCCTCCCAGACCACTGCCTTCCCAGTCCTCCACGTCACCCAAAGGCTGCTGAGGCTCTCGGCCAAATGTGCAGAGACAAGCTTCAGAAGCGGTTGGTTGGGGAGGTTTCCAAGGAAGACCGGAAGGATCAAAAGGTTAGGGGAGACTGGAGCCAGGAAAGTTGGATAACCCAATCAGCAAACTCAGTTATAACTCTCAACAGCAGTTTTGAGCTCCAGAGATTGGAGAGAGCATCTGGGCAGCACAAGAGCACTCCCAGCAAGGAAATCAGAGGAATTTTTTTTCTGGGACTTCTGAGCAAGGCTGGTGGAAGAAGATGAAAAACCTAAGCACAGCAACGGAGTGCAATAGCAACCCCAGCATTCTCTGGGAAAGGCCCAGTAAAGAAATGTGAAATGCAGGCTATTTTTTAACATGAAAGGGAGCAAAAATGAAAGGCATTCTTTGATGCACACCAAGGGCGGGGGGGGGGGGGCTAATTTTATACGCCTCCCGGCCTCTTTTCAGAGGGAGCTCCCTTCCCCATCACCTCACAGCTTCCGCTCCCCTCCCTTACAGCTCAGTGGGGACAGAGGGGGAAGCTGAGCCCCCTGCTCAGGGGCCCGTTGTAAGCAGGGGTCTTTCCTGCGACTGCCTGGAGGGAGCTCTGGATGGAGAGCCCGTTCACTCCCCGGCTCACTCGCTCGCTCGCTCACACAGACTCGCACTCGCACAGAGCCACATTTGACCTGGGAGGAAGGGCCGAGTCTCTGCAGGGTTTCCCCGCATTCCCACGGCCTCCTCAAGCACCCACTGCCGGGACTCTCTACCACAGAGACAGGACAGCAGCTCAGGCCTTCCGGAGGCCCCAGAGAGTAGCCCTAAATTACACGGATTAACCACCGCTCGAGGCCAAGGGCCCGCTGGACGACCTGACCCCCGCCTTCCGGCGCAAGAAGCAGCTCCCGCGGAGGCCTCGAGCAGTGGATGGCCGGTGCAGCGGGGCTCCCGCGGGGCTGGAGCAGGCCGCGCGGCGCCCGGGCGGGGGCGGCGGGGGGCTCACCTTGCGGCGGGGTGGGGGCGAGTTCGGCCCGACGGCTCGTTCCGGGCCAGAAGCGAAAGGCGGCGGAGGACGGAAAAAGGGAGAAAGAAGGGAGGAGCGGGCGTCTGGAGCAGGGATCCCTCTTCTGAGTGGCTGGAGGGGGGAGCGGCCTTCTTGCTGGTGTGGAGCGGGATTTAGGAGATCGAGAGAAATCAAGGTCCGACTCATGTGGGGTCGCTAAATGGAGAGACAGGGACGTTTTTCGCTCCCTTTCGGAGCCGCGGGCGGAGGAGAGGCGGGAGGGACCCGCCCGTCGCACGGACGGACTGACGGCCGCGGCCGTCCCGCCGCCACGTTTCCTGGAGGGAACGGGTGGCGCGACCGCCGCAGCAAAACCGGATCCCTAAGCGTTTCCACAGAATATGTCACTGGAGTTCTGGCTAAATTTTTTCCCCTTACTATTTGTGGATGCATAAATCATTAGTTGTACTCTTGGAAAAATTAAGAATTGCAGAGCTGGACGGGATCCTGTCGTGGCTAACCCCGTCTAATAGCGATGTTCTTGTCATAATCCTTCTGCAAAGTACATTGAACAGGGAAATATGGGCTTGTCTGGGCACTACCCGGCTAAGGCTCCAGGGAGCAGACGGGGATTCTCAAGTCCGTTTTGTTTTCAGAGAACCTCGGGATCCAAAAGAGGGATCGGGTGCAAATTGGTGCCTCTGCCTAGCTGAATGGAGGCATGTGGCTCCGACCAGGAATGGGTCTGACTGGGCCACGGAGCACCTGGCAGATTTCTCCCAATGTTCCTGCCTGGAATTTCTTATCTCCACTACAACAATCTGTCCCTTAGTAGTTGCAAAGAGCTGAGCAAATCTCTGCAGCCACCATGAAAACTTGGAAGGCATCCAGCAGATCAGTTAGGAAGACCCACCTACCCCACTTTGCAAGGCAGGTTGGCTGTCTCTAATCAAATTATTCTCCTCAAGGTCTTTCCCACACTAAGTACTAGAAAATTGTTTCTTGACTAAGCAAAACAAATACAACCTGACACTTTGGTTTTTGTAGGATGTCCCAGTGCAGGTGCCCCTGAGAGCTGTTAGATATTAAAAACATGTGTAAACAGGTAGGAAAATAAGCAAACAATAATTAAAAATGCAGCTGGATAAATTGAATGCCAATAAGTCTCTGTACTATTACCAGAAACATGGAATAGCGCAGGTCTGTGGCAGAGCCCAGGGCCCAAATGCATGTTTGCATTTCACAACAAGTGTGAAATTCAAAGGGGGCACTGCAGGATTATAAACTACTAGCTCCAGGTGGTTCACAGTTTTGGCCTAGGGGCACCATGAAAAAATTACCAAGGCACTAAGGATGCCATGAACCAAGGAAGTTTGGGAACCTCTTGTTGAGGTTTTCCTACTAACAGATTAAGCTGCTGTTGTACCTAGTCATTTTGGCCGGGTGAAAAGGTTGCAATTGATTGTCTTCTCTCACGTGCTTCATGCAAATCACCTGGGGGAGGAAACCTGCCCGGCCTTGTTCTTACTTCCTCTTTTTTTTCTCTCTGCCGGCAATGTAGCCAAGCAAGGCTTGCTCCAAGGGAGCTAAGTCCTTTAAATGTTTTGTTTTTGTTTTTGCTTTCTGTAAATAATTTTTTATAGAAATGCTTGGTGTGTGACTTTTTTGACCTCTCCTGGGCTAAAGGCTTTCCCAGCATCTGCCAACACCTCTGCCCTCTCCATACACAGAATGTCAGTGCAACGTTCGGTCCCAAATAGAAAAAGAACAAATATTCTTGGTATATTTCGGGGCTTTAATTTGAGGTGAACCACTGCCAACCTTCAATCACAGTTATGCACCTGCATCTTATGGGTTGAGTTCACCTGGAGTTTCTACTCTTAGGATGAGTGCCCTACAAGATGATTTATCAGGGTGAACCGTGGGGAAGGAATGGCTAGTCCAACCTATGGATTGCCACTGGATTTTTTCAGACTCTGCACAGAAAGTCAAATATGCTTTCCAAGATACAGGCCTGGAATGCTGTGTGGATTTGAGAGCAGTAATGAGGCCATACGCAGAGCAGGAGCAATCCAAGAAGAACTTGGAAGCCGTGAGTTCCATCCCAACCCAGGCTGGGAGAGATCTGGTTAGCACTTTTCTGGAAGACTTTCAGAAATGCCCAGGGCTATGTATAGGAGTGAAAAAAAACCAAGAGAAACAGCATGGAAGCAGGTAACAACCAACCACTTTTGTATTCCTGCCAAGTAAATCTACCTAGATGTATGTCCATGACGCTCAGGAGTCCAGCTTGACTCAAAGGTCACTGAAATCCACTTGGCATTTTCAGGCTAATACACCGAAGAATAAATTCCTTCTCTTGTGGGCCTAGAAGATAACCTAATTGGGTGGAGAAGCCTGAATGTCCCCTGCTTGCCAATGTGTGTTTTACATCAGTGATGACCCCCACCTACCCAAGTGGGGCTGTTGCAGTGCTGCTCTTTGCAGCCACTTCAGATCAATTGGCCGAGGAGGGGGGGTTCTGTTAAACATCTGAGGGGTGGAAAGGAAAAATGGTTCCAAACTCCCTCTCCTCCTCCAGGTCCCACTTTCATCTGAATGCACAGCCTGTTCTGTATTGGCTGATGTTAATGTCACCCCTCCTTGTTCTGTCCTCATTTTTAGATTTAAGGATCCCATTGTTTTTTGATAGCTATTCTGCAGAATTATACTGCTAGTTTTAAAAAATGAACCTTTTGCACCTCTCTTTGAGAAAACTTAAGTTTAAAGAATTTAAGATAGGTCTATATTTTATCTACTGACCTGCTGGTCTCTCTGAAAAAAGTGGATCCCTGTGTATTAATACCTGGAAAAATCCTGAAAGCCTAATGCAAAAAATAAACACTAGACATTTATTTCCTGGGAGTGATATTAGTGCCATTCTTATGGTTGTTTAATGGGGAGTCCCCAACATGCCTGCCTTCCCACTGCCTGCCACTAGCAGAAGGTGGCTGCAAAATTAAATAGCAGTCAGGGAATGATCCAATTTTCTACAGAAGAAGAAAGATAACATGGCTGACTCCTAAAGCTCAGAGGTGATTTTGTGGGATTCCTCCTGCTTTTATTTTTTCACAAAGAAAAGGGGAGCTCCGGTTCCACGCTCTTCCTCTTCCCTTTCTGGGCCGTGGATGTGGCTTGGCGAGAGGGCTCCTGAGGCGCTGCACCCTTCCTCATTGAGAGGCCCACTCCGCCAACGGGGCTGCATCAGCTCTCTCGTCTTCCGTGCTGCTGATAAGGATTGGGGGCAGCCACCGGGTTCGGCTTGCTTGCCAGTCCTGCTGTGCACAGAAGATCTCTGCTAATGCTCCCGAGACTCTGCCTGCGGTCTGGATGTGGCAGATTGGAAGCCAGCAAAACTTCCAGCTCCTGGCCTCCTTGGAGAACTAGGGGTCTGCTCTTCCTGGAGCATAGCTAGAGGCAGGCTTCCAGTTCCCATTCCATGTTCCAGAGCTTAGATACAGGAGGGCTATGACCCTCCCGTCCTTCCCAGACACTGGAAGTCCAGGCAAGTGAGGCCAGCAGAAAGGAAGGGGGCAATGATGCTGCGGAAGAGCAGGCTGCTTGGCAAAATTGCAGGCCCCCATGCTGCCTTCTTCCCCCCCATTTGAGCCTTCTCCCCAGCGTCAGCATGGTAGCATTGCCCATAAAGCTGCAACCTTGACACCGATGCGGGAGGAGAATGGAGGAGACGGGGGTGTTTTGGAGTCTGCAGCCAGCAGCAAGCAGAGAAAAGCAGCTGAATAAAAGGTGGTTTTTTTTTCCTTTACAGAGACTGGACAGTCTGGAGGAATAATAAGAGGCACAGCAAAGCAAAGCCATGCACAACATGGGAAGGTGCAAGGGCTTTACATGCTGGCCATTAACAGAGAAGAAAACAGTAGAAGCAATCCCGGAGAGAAAAGTCTGTAAGAGGAAAACATTGCTCTATAGCAGTAATAGTATGTAGTACACAAGTAAGGGTAGTAGCATGTAGCATAGAGAAAATTGTAATTGTATAGTAGGAATGGTAATAGAAATAGAGTGTAGGGTAAGATAATAGCAATAGAAAGCGCTCACACACATATGTTTGTACTTTTGTATCTTGTTTTTTTTTAAATAAAACATCTCCCCAACCCTTATAGGGAGATATAAAAAAAAACTACCTGTCCAGAGCCCAGTGCTTTTGTGGCTCTTTGGGGTCTGGGTCAGTCTAACTGGGTGCAGTTTTAAAAAGAACCTGTGGCAGATGCCGAGCTGGGTTTGGAATATCTGGGGTGCAGAATCCAGGGTGGGGGCGTAGAGCTCCATGTGGTTGGTAAAGCAGCAGCGGCATCGGAAACACCCACCCTTGAGCTTTAAGCAATTTCTCTGGCCAGAGGCCAGTTTTAGGAACGTGTTACCACTTTGCCTGAGGATCGCCAATCTTCCATCTTCCATGCTTAGAGATGGGCACCGTTTGACCTGAAGTGCTTTGCTGACTTGCACTTTATCAGGATGGTCACTGCAGAATTGCATTAGTGGCCAACAACATTAGTCTGTTGCTCAGACTCCCCTTCTCTTCTTCAATACTGGGGGTTACTTTAGATTACTAAGTACTGGGCATTGCTTAGATTCGTTATGCAAAATGCTGTTAATGGCATTCAACGCGCAGTAACCAACCACCATTTCCCGGATGTGTTTTCCCTTGAATCAGGGAAGTGGTCTGCATGCCACGGGCAGGAATCTGTCCATATTGTGAGTCATTTAAACAGCTGCCAGAAGGACATAGATTCGGAGGGCCTGGACTGAGCTGCAGCTGAAGCAGCCTCCATTTGGGAATCAGACCTTACTGCTATGCCAGCTCAGGCATGACTCCTGGACCTCCGGCACAGTGCAACAACCTGCAGTTAGAAGGCTGCCATTGCCATAAGGGTCACTGAATGGGAGGGGCTCCTGCGGGAGCTCTCCAGCAGCTAAGTTCATCCTCCTCCTCCTCCCACTGCTGCCACTGTTGCCACCGTCTAGTCCCTTTTTATGTCCTCTTCCTACCCTCATTTTCCTTTTTCCAGTTTCCTCATTAGAGAATCACTTTTTTTGCTCCCATTCATCTCATCTACATTCTAACAACATAATGAACCAAACCAGAGTCAAGGTAACCATCACGGAGCATGCCAGAACTGGGGCTGCAGCAGAGAACTTGTTCCGACTGAAAATAACTGTACCTTCAGGGTATAAATGATGGGTCAACTACCCTCCCATGGCCAGCTACCTTGTACGAATAACAAAACTTAAAAAAGCATCACCACTCCTGCAGGAAAAGAATTGGCAATGCCAAGCAGCTGAAGATGCCATGGTCCCGGGTGGGGCAAGCAGCGGAAACACTGACCGGAGTGGTGTCCGAGTCACACCTGCTGCCTGAGTGGCCAACAGGGACAGGGGCAGTAATGTCACAAAGTCTTGCTGGAACATTCATGGCACAGTGCCTCACAGGAGACTGGCAGGGCAGAAAAAGGTTGGTGGAGACACTTTCTCAGTTGGGAGCTCTGATATGTACATAGGTTTGACACTGGTTTATACATTTAATATGCTGCATGTTCTTAGTCACAAATTCTCATCAATCAGAGTCTTCCTTGTTTTTAAATTGACCCAGGATTCATCTTGGGAAAAAAGGAGTCCCCCCTCCCTCCCTCAGTCTTTGACTGCCCTAAGAGATGTTCCATCTGCTGCTGATTTTGCTAGCTAGATAAATAACTGTGTAAGTGTTTACTAACGTTTTGGATTCACCTTCATTTCCATATACACTGAATGGTACCACTGACATATTTTCATCATCAGCAGAATGACTCTGTGGTTGATTGGGGAAACACACCTCCTTAAAGCAGAGGAGCACTTAAGCACCAGATGTTTATAGCATCTGAGAAGCCTCTGTTCAACAATGACAACAAAAAGCAATTTCTGGGAAAAACTGAGCTTTGAGGAGAAAAGAAGGAGTAACATGTGGTCCTCAGATGCCCAATCCAAACCTCACGTTGGCCTAAATGTGGGTGTCTCTTCAGCACCTTCCACGCTGAAGGTCAATACCAATCATGCATTTCAATCAGCCTTCCCTTTGCCCTCTCATCAGCCAACAACCAGGGTATTTGTACCGTGTTGCTCAGAGCTGGTACGGTGGACATCAGGCTGGAGGAGCCCTCTGCAGCTGTTTTCCTTTCCAACCAACCTCTTTCTCAGCTGGTTTCCTGATCTTGCTGCTTTAAAATAAAATGTTAATTCTGTGCCTTAATATCCTCCTTTGCTTACTACAACAACAAAAACAATTAATTTATTAAACGTGTATGCTGCCTGCCTCCCAACAACTGTGGGTGGCTCACAACTATCAGAACAAAGGCATTATTTAAAACACCAATAAAAGGGGAAAAAAAGATAAAAGATGGCAAGGGCAACAAACTGAAAGGAATGAAGAAAGGGGTCTCTCTTTCCCTTGCCAGGGCCTGGGCGAAGAGCCAGGTCTGTGCGGCTCTTCTGAACAATGGCAGAGGAGACGCATCTGGACCCTGGGGGGAACCTCGTTCTGCAGGGCAGGCACTGTGAGAGAGAAGGCGCCCTTCTGGGGTCCCAACGGATGGCAGTGTTTAATCGAAGGAACCCAGAGCAGCCAAGCCTGCGGGACTGAATCAGCCAGGCCGATGCTATGGGGAATGGGCAGCTCCTCAAGTAACCAGGCCTTGTGCTGTGTAGGTCATGACCAGCACCTTGAATGGCACCCAGAAGTGAACTGGCAGCCAGTGCAGCTTGCTATCTCGAGTTCTGTTTTGCCAATGTTGCCTTTTAGAAATAATTTCCCTTAGTTAGGAAATGTTATCCAAGCAAGATAATTCACAGTCTTCTTGTCTTTGTGAGTACACTGACACTTCTATTTCATCACACTGGCATCTTTTGGGACCTGTTGGTATACTTCTGCCAACTACAACAACTATTTTTATCATAGCAACCTCCCTGTTTTTCAGAGACCTCAGACCTTCTTGACTTTCTCAACTTCCTTGTTTTAATCACTACTTTTATGGGAAATTCTTTATTCTTAGGCAGTTGGATGGATATCATATCCTCATCAGCACCATCACACACTAATCTACAGCCATGCAGCTGGACGTAGCCTTCCAAGAAAGTGGGCCCAGATCTTTAAACCTTAAAACTAGGTTGGGTTCATTTTAATGGAAAAGACTCTTCGAAGCATTCTAAAAAATGGGGTGGGATGAAAAGTAAAAGGACATTCCAGATTCCACTTCTCAAGTGACACCTTGGACTGATCAGCTGGGATGATTATTCTTTGCACAAGGCCCTTGGGTCCTTCATCAAGCAAGGGAACCCAACTCATCTGGTTCCCTGGTAGTCTGAGGATTAGGGGGAAATGATTTGAAGAAGTTGGATGCAGAGCACAAAGGTGGTTGATCTCCATTGTCCTACCAAGGTGCTTCTGTATTGAAAGGATTTGCTGGTGACGTCACCGTTGCCTGGAGGATGCCCAAGGGGGCTCCTTTCATGTCCCTGTTATTTTCCCACTCAAGTGGTACCTATTCATCTACTTGCATTTGCATGCTTTCGAACTGCTAGGTTAGCAGGAGCTGGGACAAGTTGACGGGAGCTCACTCTCACACGGCTCACGCTCTCGGGTTTCGAACTGCCGAGCTGCCAACCTTAATGGTCCTCTGACTCAGCATCTTGACCACTAAGCCACTGTGGCCCCTATGTCATCATCGAGGGGGGCTTCAGGATGGCTGGAATTAATTGAGATGAACCAGGCTCTGTGCACATGCTCAGCTAGAATCTGCTGGTTTACTTCTCATAGCCTTGAGATCTGGTACCTGTACTTGGTCTAGGAATATCTACATAGACCTCAAACTGTATAGAAATATGAAACAGAATGTAAAGAACAGCTCCTTAACCCTGATGGGTTAAGACAAGCTTGCTAAGCTCTGCATTCTGAGGAAATATCTGCAGGATTGGCCTCTCCCCTTTTGCTGCCAGCAATTAGGAATCGTTAGGCTGCTTATTGTTTCAGTTTTAAAAGGTAAGTTCACTTTAGAATATTGTACAACATTTTAAATAAACAAAATTAATGCAGAAAACACCACTTTATAAAACACACATGAACAAAGAAACTCCAAAATCCACTTTCTGTTGTTTTCTTGTTGTGCCCTTGTGTCATCACTGCTGCATTGGCTGCCAGTAAGCTTCCAGGTACACTTCAAGGTGCTGATTGTTACCTTTAAAGTCCTTCATGGCCCAGGGCCTGGATACCCGAGAGACTGCCTGCCTCCAATAGTTTCTGCCCACCCGGTACGTTCTGGTGGAGTGGGTGTGCCCCAGGTCCCCTCCATTAAATGTGGCCATCTTATGGACCGAGGAAGCGGGCCTTCTCTGTTGTGGCCCCACCCCCTGGACCAGCATCCCCTGGAGATAAAGAAGACACCCTCTTGCTTGGGGTTCCAGAAAGTTCTGAAAACCTGGCTGTGGTCCCAGGCGGGGGTGATATTTGTTATTTGTTTAATGGCCCCAAGTCCAAGATATCTGGATACCTGAGAGGGCGCTTGTCTGCAAGTGTTTCTGTCTGCCTGGTATGTTCCAGCAGAGTGGGTGCACCCCAGGTCCCCTCCATTAAACTTGGCCAACTTATGGACCGAGGAAGGGGGTGCTGGTACCCGCCTGGGTTGATGTGTTGCAGGGGGGCAGCTGTCACATTTGGTTTTAATGGGTGTTTTTAGTCTGGGCTGTCTTGTTTCATTTTATGGGGGGTGGGTATTGTATAATGTTATTAAATATTTTTTAAAAGATGATAAAAACTAATACAAACGAATATAAAGTGAGAAAAACAAAAGAAGAAGAAAGAAATCAAAGAGAAAGCTAAAAGTGTATGCCAAAGATTAGGCACTGCCCACAGTGGAGGAATGGTTGGTGAAGATGATGGAACTTGCTGAGATGGCCCAATTGACTTCTTTGACCAGAAAAAAGTATCTACATTTATTGCTGACGGGAAACCCCTTATGGACCCCTTATGTAAATCAGAGGAAAAAAATGAACTTGTGATTAATGGTTTTGATGATTAGACAGAATAAATTATAGGAAGAAGAGAGTTATGTTGTAACCATAGAGTAAGAGGTAAATTTATGATTATACTTGTTTGCAACTGCTGTGAAGATCAGAAGATACTTCTTTTATCTTTTTTTCCATTTTTTTTTACTTTTTTCCCCTTTGTTTCATTTTATGTTTTTAAATGTTTTAATTAGTGTTAGATTTTGCAAGCCACCCAGTGTCATGTTCCCCGTTGCAAGGCATAAGTGCATCACAACGGGGAACATGCACATCAGGAAAGAGGAAGGGATAACCATTATCCTTTAAACACACACATCATCCCTTAAGCACCCAAACCCATAAATAAATCATCAGGACAATAGAAGCGCACCTCGGACAGGATCTGGAAACCATTAACAGATCGGGGGAACCACCCATTAACCCGGGGGACGCACCGGCACCGGACGAAGGCAAGGAGACAAAGGGGAACGTCGGAGATTGCCCGAATCACCCATCGTCGGACCCATACCAACGCTAATCACCCATTCGGACCTGGCTTGGGGGACAATAGGGGGTGGAGGAGAACAAGGTCCACCACCGGGGTATAAATGGGAGACCCTGATACCGCACCCGCATTCCCATCTTTTTCTCCGTATGCATTCTGCTTCAATAAACCCAGAAATCCTTAAACCCCTTAAGTGAGTCCATGACTTATTCGGAGCAAGGCTACCCTGACATAAAGATGGGAATCGAAAAAAAATTTTTCCACTAGCACCAGTCCAGATCCAATCTGTGAGGGAACCAAGCTAGTGATGGAAGACTTCATCTCACGGCGAGGCGGCTACCCGGCGACCCGCAACAGAACTCCCATCCCCACGAACGGAAGGTGCCTGAGGCCCCGACGGCGCGAGGCCCAGGTGAGCTTGGGATCGAGTTCGGAGGGGGAAGCAACAACAAACGCCACCCGTGAGTTCCATGGCACGTGGGCCACCATCAACGAGATGGGGGGATCCTCACCCGGATCGCCCGGAACCCTGGAGGAACCGCGGGACGTCCCATCATCCACGGCGTCAGGAACCGAAGGAGAGCGGAGGGGCGACCGCACCAAGAAGGGCTCACGAACAGCGGCAAGGCTGAGCGCGGTCGAGGAAAAGTTGGAGGCAATGCAGCAGCTGCTCCAGAGGTTAGCAGAGGCGTACGAATCCCACAGCCGGGGCGTGGAAGGACCAGGCACCAAATGCTCGACACCCCTTACCCCCCCCCCTCGGAGACGCACCAGCTGGAGAGACGGAGGAGAGGTCCAGAGGACGACACAGCGCCAGGCAGAGTCCGCTTCCAGGAACCCGCCAGATGGGCTGCACCCCACCCTCCCACCCCGATGGCGAGATGACTGGAACGAAGCGGGAGCCGGCAAGAGATGGCACCAACACCACCCGACGCATGATGGAGGGAATCCCCACGTCAAGACCACGGAGCCCCGACTGCCCGAAGTACACCTAGACGCCCAGATGTGGCTTGGAGCCCTCCAAAAGCGGCGATCAAGGACTTCAGCGTTAAGTTTGATGGGGACCCCACAAAACTCTCCTTTTTCCTCACCAATGCGAGGAACTATATGGAGGAATGGGGCCCCTACTTCCGAACAGAGAAAGGCAAGGTAAATGCCTTAGCAATCAAATTAAAAGGACGGGCCACGGACTGGTATGTCCAGTTATGCCAAGCAGGCGCCCCGGAACTCGAGGACTGCAATGAATTCCTCTGGGCAGTGGAACTGCACTTCAGGGACCCCCTGGAAAGGGAGAGGGCAAAAAGAGCCCTGAAAACCCTCAAACAAGGACAGTGCTCCATGGCAGATTATGCCATGGAGTTCCAAGCCCTGGCTGGTAAGGTCGAAGTATGGTTCCAGTCCACCCTCATTGAGCGGTTCAAGGAGGGTCTCAACCTGAATGTGCTCAGGTGGGCACTGTGCAGAAATAACCCCGACACTCTGGTGGAGTGGATCCGGCTGGCAGGAGAGGCAGAGGATGCCCAGGACACTTTCCTCCAAGCAAAAAGGGAAGCGTAGCATGCAGAGGCGGCAAGAGGACCCCGCACAGCTGCAGGACCGGTGAAGTCGAGACCCCAACCTTGGAAGGAGGAAAGAGACCGACGGTTCGCCAAGGGTCAGTGCCTCAGGTGCGGGAAGGAGGATCACAAGGTGGTGGCTTGCCTGAAAGCGAAGGCGAGGTACAGCTCAGGGAAGGCACCAACCAAGCCAACCCCAGCACCCAGGAAAATGCCAGTCGTGATGGGTGAAATCGTGGCAAAGGACTTCCCCTACTGCACCGAAGATGAGGAAAGCGACAATGATGAACCGGTGGAAAACGCCAGCCACCTGCCCTAAGGAGTGCCAGAGGACAGGTGGAAGAAAACAAGAGTTGCGACGACTTCGGGGTGAGTGAAAATTGTCCCACCCTATATGTGAAAGTCACCCTAACCCACGGTGGAAAGATGGAAAAAGTTTGGGCACTAATTGACTCTGGCTGCTCGAAGTGCCTTATGCACCTGGACCTGGCAGCCGTGCTAAACCTCCGCTGCTATCCACTTCAGAACCATATTGTTTTTACACAGTTGGATGGATCAGCAGCGGGGGGGGGGGCGGTCACCCAATACACGGACAAAGTTGCGCTGCGGCTCGGCAGCCACAAGGAAAGACTGCCCTTCATCATGGCACCAGTGGGCCAACCCCTAATCATCCTAGGGATCCCGTGGCTAGTGCAACACAACCCACAAATAAACTGGACAACCAGGGAAATCACGTTTTCGGATGGGCGCTATCAAGCACCCACAGGGGATCGGGTTCCCTGCGCTGCAATGGGGAGGGCGGCGACTACCTCGATGCATCTGGAGGCAGCGAACCTGGAGGGTCTGCCAGCCAGATATGCAGTTTGCCGATGTGTTTGGCGAAAAGGAGGCTGACAAACTCCCACCCCATAGAAAAACAGACTGCACCATAGAACTGGTCCCTGGCACACCCCTACCAAAGCCCAAAATCTATGCGATGACCCAGAAGGATCTGGCAGCATTAAGGGAGTTCGTCGATAAAAATTTAGCGCGGGGTTTTATTGAGCCCGCAAACTCACCAGTCAGAGCCCCCGTCCTCTTTCGGGGAAAAAAGGACGGGTCACTGAGGCTCTGTACCGACTACCGCAGTTTGAACGCTGCGTCCATCTCAAATAAATACCCCCTACCCATAATAAAGGACATTCTTGCCCACCTGGCAAAGGGCAAGATATTCTCAAAACTGGACCTGAGGGAAGCCTACTTCCGAATACGAATACGGGAGGGGGACGAATGGAAGATGGCTTTCAACTGCCCGCTGGGGTCTTTTCAATATAAAGTTTTACCATTTGGGTTGGCGGGGGCACCAGGAGTGTTTATGCAGTTAATTAATGAGGTCTTGCATGACCACTTATTTAAGGGGGTGCTTGTCTATCTCGACGATGTTTTAATATATTCAGAGACCGAAAAAGAGCACGAATGCTTAGTAAAGCAAGTGCTCAGGAAACTCCACAAGGCAGAGCTATACGCCAAGCTCTCCAAGTGTGAGTTTCACAAGGACCAAATTGACTACCTGGGCTATAGAATCTCGGCAAGGGGGATCGAGATGGACCCAAGTAAGGTCCAAGCCATACTGGCATGGGAGCGCCCACACACGAGGAGGCAACTCCAAAGTTTCCTCGGTTTCACGAATTTCTACAGGGGTTTTATCCAGGGGCTGGCAGAAATTGTGCTGCCTCTAACTGACCTACTCCGGACAAAGGGCCTGGGAGACACACGTAAATCAAGGAACCCGGGGGCACTCCTGAACTGGACAGCTGATTGTCAAAGGGCTTTCGAACGCCTCAAAAGCCTCTTTACAGCACAGCCAGTACTGCAACACCCCGACCCCACCAGACCCTTCGTCATGCAAGTCGACGCATCCGACTTCTCCATCGGAGCACTCCTGCTTCAGCGGGATTTTGACAATCAGCTGAAGCCCTGCGCGTACCTTTCCCGCAAGTTCTCCGAAATGGAACAGAGATGGCACGTGTGGGAAAAGGAGGCGTTCGCAGTCAAGGCAGCCCTAGAGACATGGAGGCACCTTCTGGAAGGGGCCTCCTGCCCCTTCGAGGTCTGGACAGACCACAAAAACCTAGAGGCTCTCAGCACTCCAAAATGCCTCAGCCCAAAGCAAGTACGCTGGGCGCAATTCTTCAGCTGGTTTAACTTTAAATTAAAGTTCATACCAGGGAGGAAGAACTTCTTAGCAGATGCCCTTTCCCAATGGCCTCAGGATGCCAGCCAGGCATCGGACATTGTGGGTACTGTGTGGACCGACACACAGCTGGGCTGCCCTGCTGTCACGCGCAGCCAAACAAGAACCCAACGCACCCCAGCACAAACACCCACGAACGGAGGGAGACGCAGGTCAATTTCACCGAACTGGCAACAACGGCTCATTCAAGCCCTCAAGACAGTTACATGGTTGCAAACCAACAAACACCATGTATCTGTTACGAACGGTCTAGCCTGGAGACAGAAGAACCTGTACGTGCCAGAGACATTGCGAGCGGAAGTTTTAAACCGCTCCCATGATGACAAGATGGCCGGGCACTTTGGGTTCATCAAAACATTACATTTAATCAGGCGACAATTCTGGTGGCCTACTCTCAGAAAGGACGTTAAAGAATATGTCGCTGCTTGCCCCACATGTGCCATGTGAAAACGAAAGGTGGGGAAGCCCCAAGGACTGCTGCAGCAAGTAGCAAGCCCCTCCCGTCCCTGGGAGGAAATTTCCATGGACTTCATTGTAGACCTACCACCCAGCCAAAGAAAAATGGTCACCTGGGTGGTAAAAGACTATTTTTCCAAGCAGGCACACTTCATACCCTGCGCGTCCATTCCCTCCATGCAACAGCTGTCACGCCTATTCCTTACCCACATCTATAAACTCCACGGCACCCCCTCCCGTTTGGTGACTGATAGGGGCACACAATTTACATCTAGGTTCTGGAAAGAATTTTTAAAACTTATTGGGACCAAGCAGGCACTGTCCACGGCCTGGCACCCCCACACAGATGGCTCTATGGAGATTCTTAACGCCACCCTGGAGCAATTCCTCTGATCCTTCATTAACTATCAACAGGACAATTGGGTGGACCTGCTACCTTTTGCAGAGGTAGCCTACAACAACGCAGTGCACCAGAGCACAGGTCACACCCCATTCAAAGTGGTTTATGGCAGAGACTTCGTGCCAATCCCAGAACTGCCCAACCAGACACCCCGCCCTGTTCCCCAGACGACTGGGCGGCACAACTGGCCACGGTTTGGCCCATCATCCAGCTGGCTCTCGCAGACGTGCAAGCTACATACAAAAAGTTTGCAGACAATCACAGGGCGGCACAACCGAACTACAAAGTGGGAGATAGGGTCTACCTCTTCACTAAGTTCATCAAGTCCCTACAGCCCTCAAAGAAATTGGCACCCAAATTTGGAATGGACCATTCCAAATCATAGAAATTATCAACCCAGTGACCTTCAAGCTAGACCTACCCCACAATTTGCGGCGCATATACCCAGTATTCCACTGTGCCCTACTGAAACCGGCCACCCCTTCAAAATGGCACAATGAAACCCCGCTGCCTCCACCCATCATGATAGATGGGCAACAACATTTTGAAATTAAGGAGGTACTAGACTCCAGGAAACTAAGGGGCACCCTACAGTACCTCGTCAAATGGTGACATTTTCCACACCCAGAGTGGGTCCAAGCGCAAAATGTTTCAGCAAAACATTTCCACGAAGCATACCCGAACAAACCGGCACCTTAGAATTCTCTTAGGGGGGCAGCATGTCATGTTCCCCATTGCAAGGCATAAGTGCATCACAACGGGGAACATGCACATCAGGAAAGAGGAAGGGATAACCATTATCCTTTAAACACACACATCATCCCTTAAGCACCCAAACCCATAAATAAATCATCAGGACAATAGAAGCGCACCTCGGACAGGATCTGGAAACCATTAACAGATTGGGGGAACTCCCACCCATTACCCCAGGGGACGCACTGGCACCAGACAAAGGCAAGGAGACAAGGGGGAACGTCAGAGATTGCCCGAATCACCCATCGTCGGACCCATACCAATGCTAATCACCCATTCGGACCTGGCTTGGGGGACAATAGGGGGTGGAGGAGAACAAGGTCCACCACCGGGGTATAAACGGGAGACCCTGATACCACACCTGCATTCCCGTCTTTTTCTCCATATGCATTCTGCTTCAATAAACCCGGAAATCCTTAAACCCCTTAAGTGAGTCCGTGACTTATTCGGAACAAGGCTACCCTGACACCCAGAGTCTGGCTATATTAAATCTAAATTATAATAATAATTCCATTCAATCATGTCCGATTCTCGGTGGCTGCCTGGACAAGTCCCTGCAGTTTTCTTGGCAGGTTTCTCCGAAGTGGTTTGCCATTGCCTGCTTCCCAGGGCTGAGAGGGAGGGACTGGCCCAAGGTCACCCACCTGGCTTCGTACCCAAGTCAGGACTAGAACTCACAGTCTCCTGGTTTCTAGCCTGGTGACTTCACCACGACACCAAACTTGTTCTCCGTTGTGTAAATAATAATAACAATAACAACAGCAACCCAAGTCAGTAATCTATTCATTTTTAGGGGAAGTGGGTCTTTTTAAAAAAACATGAAATTGTCTTATTTGCTTGGTGACATAACTTGGGTGGGGGGACCAATCGAGGGAGGAGCCTGAGTTGCAAAGATCACTGAGCTGCAGAAGGACCTCTGTCCATGTGGGGATTTGGGAAAATGGCATGTCTGAAGGAGAAGTTGCGCAGCTGCTGATGAGGGAAAAGTCTCCGCTTTTTTCCTTCTCTCCCAAGGCAGCAACTGCATTTTAGGGAAGGAGCGCCTTGGAAGACCAGTGCCCAAATCCCGCCCCTTCACACAATGCACCAGGCCGGGCCAGCGTGGGGCAGCATCATGTGGCTCAGCAGGCCACGGGGGCTTGGCCATAAGGTAAGTTTGTTGGCCATAACGTAAGTTCAGCCCCCGCTATCCCAGTTGTTTGAGACCCTGGACTTTTGACTGGCTCCCAAATGATGCATTTTCAAGAAATGGCCACTCTCTTTCTGAATCAGCAGTGCTCCTTCGGGAAGATGAGTTCAGAGTGTTTTGCACCAAATCTGAAGTGAAAATGAATGCTACATGAGGACGAATCCTCCCTCCCCTCCAGCTACTGCTCATGTTGAGACCTCTTTTTCACCTGCAGCAACCTGCAGCACACTCCAGGACTGGCTTTTGGAGTTGGGATCACTTGTGTCAAGCTGAAGAGAAGTTTTGATGACATTTAGGTAGGTCAAATGGAAGGAGAGGAAGATTTTTACCTAGCGCTTTGAACAGGCAAGGAGGGAGGGATGTGACTCTTGATGCAAAAGCTTATGTCTACTGAAAGCTGTAGAGAAGTTGGGGAACCCTCACTTCACCTCACCTCACCGCACACTTAGAGGCTCATCAGCAATCATACTACATGAATTGTGGAACAACCGAAATGAAAGCTACCCTTTGATTGCTTGTAGCTGAATGCATGAACTGCCTCCACAGGACAGTCTTGCACTTGAAATGGCACAGAGAACTCCTTTCCACTTCCTAAATGCCAGTGGATAGTCCTCTCGTGCAGCGAAGGTATTCTTTATTCCTTTGCAAACAAGAGGCCATCTTCAAGGTGACCTTTAGAGAGGAGAAGGCTGTGATGCTAGTGGTTCTTGTCACAGCCCTTGGCTTTCCACTCTTTCTTCAGAAACAGGAAACCATGTTCATTGCAGTGAGGAATTCTCTAGGTTCAGCCTCTCCCAGGGACCCTCCGGATTGGAGAATCTCAGAATAAGGGTAAATTGTGAAGGGACCTCACTTCTGGTGGATGATCCCAGTAAGTTATTTCCTGTTTTATAGTATCTTTAGAACAATCTCCAGGAAGCAAGGCTCACAAATAATACTCCAGGGCTGAGGTTCAGACCTGAAGTTGTATTGATTCTTACAAAAATTAAACTCTACTGGAACTTTTAAAGGTTTTTTTGTGAGTGGGGTGGGGGTTTAAAGGTTTATTTGGGGATTTTGGATCCTTACTTCATCACTTCATAGTCTATATGTAATTATGCTAATGACAGAATTAACCTGTTTGTATGCTTAGGGCGACAACCGACAGGCAGCTCTGGCGTGCGCTGATCCATGAAGTCGCAAAGAGTCAGAAGTGACTGAACAAATAAACAACAACAAAATGCTTAGGGAAATCAAGTCATGCTTGGTGTTAGATTCTTTATATTCAGATAATTTCTGTTAGGGAGGAGTTAAGTAGAAATTAGATTATTAATTAATTTATTATTATAAATAGGATTGTTATACTCGGCGTACATGCATATTTCATGTGGTTGTACAGGTCTCTGCAGTTTTCTTGGCAAGATTTTCGGAAGCGGTTTACCCTGGCCTCCTCCTCCTCCTCCTTCCCAGGGCCAAGAGAGCATGGCTGGCGCAAGGTCCCTAAGGCGGAACTAGAACTCGTGGCCTTGCAGTTTCTAGCCTGATGCCTTAACCACTGCACCAGACTGGCTCTCCTGGCACAGGTCCTGGTTCCCTGCAAATAACATGCCCCCTTGAAAGAAGAGGGATTTGGCCCCTTTCAGCACTTCAGAAAAACTAGAATTTTGTTCCTTCATCAGTTTTTAAATCTCCTCTGATTACAAAGAAAATGTTTGCAAGCGTACCTGACTCTGCTTCTATTCCTCTAATATTTCTTCTCATCTAAGCTCCCACTGGTGAATTTTCCTTCATTGGTGGCATTTTTTCTGGCACATAAAGAAGTTCTGTTAATATGTTTTCTACTACAGATTAAGGTTACTATGGTAACTAATCATTTTGGCCAGGTGAAGAGGTTGAATTTAATTGTCCCCTTTTCACATGTTAATGGTTGCATTGCCTAAGGGAGGAACTTGCCTGAACTTGTTTTAGTTTCAGTTTCCCTTCTGTGTAGGCTTGCAGAGAGTATGCAGCTGAGAGAAATCTCTCCTCTCAGCAAACAGCCTTTAAATATGTTTGTTTTCTGTAAATAAAATTATTTTTATAGAAATGCCTGGTGTGTGACTTTTCTGATCTCTCCTGGGCCAAATGCTTTCTAGCACTCTGCCAACAAGTTCAGCCCTTTCTCTTGCAGACATTGTGCCCTCTTTTAAGCATTTTTTAAATTAAAAGATGCAAATTGTTTGGAGGTTTCTTTTGTAGAAATGTTTTATTTAAAATTTAAACAATGTTACCGCATACAGCAAAACTGTGCACTTGATATATCACAGTGTCTTAAAAAGGAAAATAATCATTATTGTTTGTTTGTTTGTTTTAAAACTTTAAATGCTTCTTTCTGGAAATTCTATTTACATCTGCCTAGAATGATCTGTAAGTAACACAGTTACTATGAAACCAAAATTCTTACAAAATGTTTACAAAAAACTAAATTTATAGAAATTTCTGCATGTCCACAAAGGAATTTTCCCCTGAATGTCACAGAGACCAGTTCTGTGGCTGCTGTTAAGAAATCAGTCAAGAGCGAGATGGTGAAAGGGCAGTTCATTTGCCATGATCTTCCATTCCCCAAATCACCACAAATAGACTCTCTTTGTGCAGGGATATTTTTCAAGAGCTAAGTAAGTCCTACTAAGGATAACGAATGAGTTTTCATGATTGTGAGTTTGGAGCATGTGCACATTTGGAACTGGACTTGCACAGCAACCTTTGTGGTAGACTGACAGCTCATTGTCCAAAGCCAGACAGGGTCTCAAGAAGCCATTTGGTCTGTCCTCTAGCCAAGATGCTTAAGCTGACAGAGCGGGCTGTATATCTGTTGTGGTGGGTCAGCATTTGCTGGCTGCCAGAAAAGCAGGAGGGCCATCTTGGACTTTCAGGGCACTGCCCTGGCCAGGGTTTCAGCTGTGGAAAAGCACAACTTCTCCGGTGGGGGAACACCAACCTCACCAGCTCCATGGCCTCTCTATGCACATTCAGGGTGCCAAAACTTTGAGTATGATCAGAAGACTGTTCAGACAACCCCCTGCATTTTTCTGTACTTAGTTCTTCTGAGAAGGCTGAAAAAACTTAACTGGTTGTTGATTCAGACTTGCCGGTTTGCCCCCAGCAGGACAGCTGATCTCCCTTAGTGGGCAGGAGACCACCTCTGATGGCCATGGAGGGCTCCAGCCTTTCCTCCACAGTCCAGCCTTTGGAAGCCTCCTCTTCATTGTTACATGCAAACTGAAAAGACTTGCATAAACAGACCTGTTTGGAAAGACAAATGATAGCAGGAAGAAAAAAAACCAGCTTGCTGCAGTGTTTAAAACCGGAAAGAAAAGGAGTCCATTTCACATAAATTTCAGAGACCAGATCAAATGAGTTCTAGATTAATGTGATATGGCCAAAGAAACACAAAACTAAGAGAGAAATTCCTGATATTTGATAGGATTCTGGGATAACTAAAAACAGCCTGTTTCTGATGTACTAAACAATTACTGTTTCTCAGAGTCAGTGAAACAAATTGGTAATTAAAAATGAGTAAATGAGATGAATATGCAAAACTGGCTTTACTTGTCACAACATTCAATGCTGTACAAAAAGGACTCTGTGGGCAGGTTGGATGGAGCTAAGAAGGTCCCTCATCTCCTCTTCCCCGCAGGATGGAGCAGCCCCAATTCCATTCTCTTTTTCAAGATCGCAAGAGGCAGCGGGAGGAGGGCGCCATTTGAAATGGGCTCAAAGGTTTAATCTTCTCCAGGCCAAATACCTTCTCTTTCAGGATGTAATTTAACACCCTGGGAAATATCCCCAAACCCTTCAGGTTACCCTTTTCCTACCCCCACCATCGCTGCTGATATGAGTAACCTGAGATGGGGAGAGGCCTGCCTCAGGTGGAGAGGCTGAGAATGGGGGTGCCAAGAATGGGCTCTGATCACAAAGCAGCTGCTTGGGGCCGAAATGAGATGGAGGGGGTGGATACTGAAGTCCTTCCCTGGGCTGCAGTTGGGCTTAAACTCTCCTCCGGCCTGTTGTTTCCCTGGCAGGGTGAGAATTGCAGAGAAGCCGGGCCCGGCTCAGTCCGCCACCACGGCCATGGGACACGACACGCATTTCTTTCTGGCTGCAGCCTTGCATGCCAGGTCTTTGCCGGAGGGGCAGGGAGAGGGTGAAGAACTCCCCGTACCACTTGGCAAGCTGCTGGACATCCACAGGGAGCGAACCCCACCCTCCCTGGCACTGACAGTCTGACCTAGTCAGGTAAGGAAACGGCTGCAAGGCAAGCCACCAAGCTCAGAGAGCACCTGGGACTCCTCAGAACTCCTGACATGTCCCCAGGCCAAGCTCTGGGCCCCATGGCCCTTGACCAGCAGAGCCCTTTCCCCATTCTGCTTCTGCTGTTAGTGGGCCAGCCGAACCTGCTGTGCGCCCAGGCCTCTTGGGTGACCTCTGTGAAGCGGCTGGATGGCCGGCAGCAGGAGGGGGCCAAGGGCACAGATCTCAAAAGGCACTTTGGAGGACAGCCTTGAAACACCCTCCCCCTCTTGCCACTCCATCCACTGATGCAAGGATTCGGAGCAATGGAGGGAATCCACGCCTTCCCAGGCACACTCTTCTTTAGCTACATTCAACTTGGAAAGGTACCAGTTCCAGAAACGTGAAGCTTAGGCAGAGATGCTGATGCTGCCATTCCAAATAAAGATGGGTCTCCATCTTCAGCTGGCTCTGGCAGCCGCTACACGATCTGCATTCGATCTACCGTAGCTCCCCAGGCAAGGGAACTGTGCAGAACCTACGCCTGGCGATTCCACAGAGGAGCACAGACAAGAGCGGCCCCACCACCGGCTCCTTCCAAATGGCAGGTGGGGGTGGCGGTCTTTGGTCACTGGGAGAGGAATACTCCGCCTGGAAGAAAAAATGCAGTGTGCCGTCTGCGGGGCCTGGTGGAGACCAAGCCCTTGGAATCAGTTCATTCCCTTTGAACGGCGGGCACAACAGGGAGGACCATTCTGGCAACTTATGTGGGAACAAGTGCCTTGGGCACCATGGCACTTTTGATAAACTGTGCCCAGGGTTGCCAAATTAGTGGCATCCACTCACACGTTTCAGCCACATCCTTTTATCCTTGCCATTGCTGCCAGCACGGGGGAATGTCTGAGTGCACATACGGAATGTCCCTAGAACCTGGCAACTCTCAAATGCCCAAGCTGGCCCTGTGCACACCACCCCCACCCCCAGGTCCACAGTATCATTGCTCATATTTGTAGAGGTTGGCAGCCCTGGAAGGGGCATGTTTCTTTCCTGGGAATTCTGCCCAACTGAGTCTGGCGACTGGTTTGGAGCAGAGCCTGGCAAAGAGAACTCCTCTCCAAGGAGGAAGGACCATCTTGCCTGCCATGCTTGCTTCCCGGGGTGCATCTGTCGCCTTCTCATTCCAGCTCCTGACAGCTGATGGGAACCCCGCGCTTGCGGTCCGAAGAAGCGGAGCCTTCCTCAGCACCTCCTCCTCCACCTGGGCAGCAGGCACCGAAGGGCCCCAGGCAGAGGCAGCACTCGGCCCAGCAGGGAGGTAAACGGATGCCACTCTGCCCCTGCCCGCCAAGGCCATTGCTCTGGCCGCGGCCCCTCCCTGGCCCCCTCCCCCACCCACTGCCTCTGCAGCCGCCTTGGACCCAGTTCGGGTGCTGATCCCTGCGGGGCTCCACCGTCTCCTGACCACAGGCCGTTTCGTTTATTGCCATACTTAAACGGAAGTGTTGGGGTGGGGGCTGCTTTGTCTTTTCCTTCGCTTGATATGTAAACATCGAGACTCTCGGAGGCGTCCAGGTGAGGAGCGGGGTTTGGGTGCTGCGCGGCCAGCAGATCCGGGCTCCCGCTGCAACCGAAGAGTAAGAAGCCCCGGCTGCGGGAGTTGTGGCCGCCTGCTGCGGGTCCTCCTCAAAGGCTGGCTGCTTCTCAGGGGCCTTTTCCCAGTGCCCCAGTCCTCGCCCCTCTCCTGGCTAGGGGAAGGCCGGGGCCAACCCCGTGCTACAGATCCGGTTGTCTTTGCTGGGCAGCCGTCGGTCGTTGAAAGTGTGCATGTTGATGACGGCGTCAGTCTTCACCATGATGGGGGGCTGGGATTTGTGCTTCGTGCGCTGCTGGCAGGTGAGTGACAGCCGGATCTCCTCAGCCATGGCGCTGCAGAAGGACCGCTGGAAGCAGAGAGGCCAGAGAAGAGCGCATTAGAGTCAGGGGCCAGCTCGCTTGGGGCGGGCTGGCCCAGGACCCTGAAAGGCCAACTGCAGGGCATCCCCTGAGGGTGCCCTGGAGCCGGAAGGACCAACTGGGACACAGGCGGTCCTTGCTCTTCTCCACGCACCACTGAGGGGCTGAGTGTGATTCCGGCCCTACATTTCAGGAAGGCTATTGATGGGTTGGAAGAGAGACAGAGGAGGGCAGCTAAGGCCAAGTGGGGACTTGCCCGCTGAGGACAGTCTGGTGAAGATGGAGGGGGGCATGTAGGAGGTGGCCTAGGGAAGATGGTCAGAAACTCTCTTCCATTCCATCCCATAGAAACCAGGGTCAGAAATAAAGGGGTAAGTTGCAGCTACCTAGATTTCATTTAAATATAAAGAAAAAATTCATATTGGTCTCATCTGTGCCACAGTGGAACAGTCTATCTACAGAAACTGTGGTTCCTCCATCTCCTTTTTAAGGGACCGGACAGCCATCTCTGATGGATGGATTGCATGGTTTTCCTGCACACTGCGGAGGGCTTGACTAGATGATGCTTGGGTTCCTTTCAGCTACACAATTCTACGATTCTATGATTTTAAGTCCCTAGTTCTTCTGATTGCTTCTAAAAAAATGAAGTAATAATGTGCATAAGGAAAACTTTCATATGTCTAAAGCCAGTTATTTAGAATATTTGTACTCCACACTTCAAATAATTTCCCAAGTTGTCTTTATATGGCTTGATTATAGCACAGAGTTTAGCCAGTATTATTATCCCTGTAATAAAAGGTGTTTTTTAGGCAAAGAGAGACCTGCTTAAGCTCATGTCAGCATCTAAAAGGGATCTCTCTGATGCTCAGAAATACTCAGCAATATCAGAGAGAATCTGCCCGAGACTCCTGGAAGAAGTCCTTCTGCGACCCAGGACACAAGACATTCTTTGTTACATAAACCCAAACTAATTATTGATGCTTTGCCCCACCCCTAAAGTCTTGTGCTTTGTGGGGGGTGTTTTCCAGTAGGAACCAGTGAACTACATCTGTTGTTTTGTGTCAGAGATGAAGCAGAGATTTTCCCGTCTGGAGCATGTTAGTTCCCAATAGTGTACCTAGTGTTGTCCCCAAGCACTTTCCGCTGGCACGGCGTTTGCTCCCGCCCCAAGCAGGATCACCAGTGCAGCTGGTGGCAGAGAGAGCCATTCCCCTGGGAAAGCATTTCTGAGCCCTTTGCTGGGCCCTCCTCCCGGTTCGCTGCTTTGGGTTCCTGGGTCCCCATCAGTAACCGCAGCAGAGACCTCGTTGGGGCAAAGGGAGCAGGGAAGGGGAGGTTCCGAGCTGGGTGCCTGGGCAGCCATCTCCCTGCTTCTCATGGATCCCTTCTGGGACCAAGAAGGACAACCTTCTCTGCGTCAGTGTCAAAAAAAGGACAAGCACCAAACACACTGATTACTACGGAGTTAACGTGTGCTGGCTCTGAGTTAACAGAGTCGTGATGTTCGAGGGACCTCTTCCCTTGGGATGACCCAACAAGGAGGAGAGAGGGAGAAGGGAGCCGGTACCTGTTCACGCTCGGCTGTCTTGCGCAGCTTGTGGCTGAACTCCACAGCAGCTACCAAGACCGAGAGGACGAGGCCGGCAGCCAGGACGATGAAGAGGCCGCCAATGTTCTGAATGCCGAGCGCGCTGGCCTCCCTGCTCTCCTCTTCGGGGCAGCCATTGCTTCGCCACCACTTCTCCTTCAGGGCGTGCAGCTTTGCCTCTTCCTGAAGCTGGAGGATTGCGATGGTGACCTTGTCTCTGTACGGCGAACCTGAAAGTGGGCAAGGCAGAGCAGGGAGTGTTGCGTGATACCAGCGACAAAGCTAAAAGGAAGCTGACCCAAGTGAAACGAGTGGAAGAATTTTCAGTCAGATCAGCTGAGAAGCAATGCACTTTTGCATGCATTCCCACTGGCTGGATTTTCAGCCAGGCATAGCCGTAAGGTTCAGAAACTTGTTGCACTGATATTGTTCACTGCCTCAAAGGAATCTTTGCACATTCCTGGTGCCAGATAAGCCCAGCTTGAGAGAGGCAGAGGTGGTTCTACAGAGTGCAGGGAGCTACTTTTCTTTTTAGTCCAGGGGATGTTTGATTGCTCCAGTAGACATGTGGGATGATCAGGGCTTAACCCGAGGTGGGCCCAAGGCAAGCTTTGATAGCAGCCTGTTTGGTTGAAGCAAGGGTCTACAGAGCCACAGTCCCTGAAGCTTCTCTCCAGGTATTAAGAGACTGAACATTTTCTGTTACACTGAGCTCTCCCTCCAGAAAACACACCTGGACTGCAGTACCACCCACCCACACATGCTTTTAGCCACTGCCCACTTCCCACCTGCACCCTCTTGCTCCCCTCCAGACCCTGCTGCTCTCACCCATGGGAGTGCCAATCCCATAGCCCTTGGAATCAATTAGTCCCCCAATCTGGGTCAGGTTGCAGTTTCGTTGGGTGATGTACTCAATGGTGGTGGATTCCATCAGCAGGGCATAGTCGGAAGTCAGGGCACGCTGGATCCCTTCTTCATTGTTCTTCACAAGAGCTGAGGACTTGCTGCTCATGAAGGCCCACATTTTTTCAAAAGTGGAGATCTTGGATTTCTGAAAGGGCAGACCCATGGAAGACAAAAGAACAAGGAGGGTCTCTTTCTATGCCAAGGCAAGAGGGATAAGGTAGACTTTACCCAAAAAGCATTGTGGGCTGCCTTCTTTCCAGCTCCTGCATTCACCTCCAGTGTCATGCAGGGAGGAGCTTTGGGCACAAAGTGTGCCAGACAGTAACAAGGCTGTCAAGCAAAAACACCCTTCCTCTTTTGGCAGCATCTTCTACATTACACAGAGGAGCCTTGCATGGGCTGGATCCCACCTGCCTCCTCCCACAGGCACATGGCTGTTCTGGGCCTTCACTGTTTCTGGCTATGGGTGGTGTCCCATGAACATTGTGAATGATAAGAGATTGAGGAGGTGGAATCAAAGAACTCATCAAGACCTTTTTGTGACGACAGTTCAGGGCAGGCAAGTGAATACATAACATGATGGCCTGTTCCTTGGACAGACTGGCAACCTGAACCAAGGGAGAGAAGCCCTGAACAGCAGGTAGCCACCATGACCCTTTCCACATGTGAAAAGCTTGCAAGTGCTGGGGGAGAGGTGCCAGGCCACGTGGTTCCTTTTGTTCTCTTAGAGCCCATATGGATGGCCTTCAGATCTTGGGGGTCCCCCCTGGAACCCGCTGGTCACTTAGCCTCCCATCTCCAGCTCTACTGAATTTTTTCAGGGCCCAGAACATGGAGGGCTTTTGAGAAAGAAATCCCACAGGACACAGGGATGCAGTGCTAAGAACTAGAGGGAATGTGCTACCGTGGGGCTGCCATCAAGAATGTTTGGAGAACTCCTCCTCCTCCTCCTCTCTCCTTAGTGGGGGGGGGGGGAAGGAAGGGAAGATGAATGAGCTCCATTGCACAGGGAGCCCATTCTCTTTTTGCTTGGTTCAGTCACCAACCCAGCGGTCAAGAGGTGTGGCTGAGCCTGTACCTTGGATATGTGGATTTGTGGTTGAGGAGCCGGTTTTTACCCCAGCTGCTGTTTCTTATATGGTTGTTGTAGTCAGTTTTTTTTTAAGTATGCTTTTTAAAAATATATATTGTTAGCTGCCCAGAGTCATGAATTTGAGATGGGCCGCCATATAAAATGAAGGAAGGAAGGGAGGAAGGGAGAAGGAAATAATTTTCTCTCTCTCTCCCAGGTCTAGGGTTTGTGAGAATGTCTGCAAACATTGCTTGGAACTATGGTTCTAATAAGAAGCAAATTCTATCTCATAGGAAACAGTGCTTTAATTCTACCATTTTCAACTTAAGCTCTTATTTACAGTATTTGTTTAATTTGTACCCTACCACAATTACACAGACTCTTGGTATTTGTTTCTAGCCCCTAGGCTCCAAAAGGATTGATTTCCCAGCAAATTTTGACCTACAAAAATAAACTTATACCTTCCATGCCAAAGTAGCCATTTGTGTGTGTATATATATGTGTCTGTGTGTGTGTATTTATATGTACATACATACACACAGACAAATGTTTGTATCCTAAAAGCACTATGTTTTCACTCATTGCCATAAAAAACACCAGGGTCCAAGAGAAGGCATTCTCCAGTTAGCCCAGAACTTTGATTATATGTAAACTCACTCTAACCTTACCTTGCATGGGAGAAGATTATATCTATATCTATATCTATATCTATATCTATATCTATATCTATATCTATATCTCTATGTATTAATTGTGAAATGTCCACTGTAATTGTCAGCAATTAGAAGCCCACATCAATACAGTAGGCAGTTAGCAATACCAGCTTCTGAAGTTAATCAGGTATTTGGCATGTATTGATTGAAGTGCCACACAGCATTTTAAAAATAGCCAAACAAAAGATTTATTGAGACACTCCCTCCTTTGTTACAACATGACTGGGTGCCCTAATCCTCCTCTACCCTCAAGCAAGTGAACAGCAGTTTAAATGAGTTGTTCTGTTCAAATTAAGAGTGTCTTGCAATCGCAGCCATTTAAGCTGCCACATTTGGCATCCATTTTCCTTTGGAAACAACTAAAACCCTACGTGCAGCTTGCCATGAAGACCTGTTGCATAGGCAGGACTTGGCTATTTCTGCACCTGCAATTTTTAGCATTTTACAGCATTCCCAGCCATTGCACTGACAATGGAAAGCCCCTGACACCACGTTGGCCAGAGGACTCTAATATATGGTATTCACAGGGAAATGCCCTCTGGAATCTTTCCTCAAGATCTCAATGCCCCCCCCCCCCGCGCCCCCTGCTGTTGTTCAGAAGAGCCATGACGACCTGGCTCTTTGCCCAGACCTTTATCTTTATTTTTTATGTTTTATTGATTTTATTGTAATTTCTTTGTTTGATTTGGTGAGCTGCCCAGAGTTGTTGAAAGGTAGCATACAAGCTTAATAAATAATAATAATAATAATTATTATTATTATTATTATCTAGTGAACCCAATCACACTTGCTTAGCACAGGGCAGGATGATACATTCTGACTAGAGAACCCCAATGAGCCACCGTGCTCCATGTCAGCTGATGCTTCAGATTCAGTAGCTCTTTCCTGCATCTCCTCATCAGACTTTTGCTTCTCAGCTGACTTCCTGGTTGGGCTTCAAGTCCATCCCAAAGCTCCACCTTTCAGCAAAGTCTATTTTCTCAGAGGCCCAGAGCAGTGCAGGTAGCCTGTTTTGTGTTAGCCAAGGCCTTTCCAGGGAACAACCATCTCTCTGTTTCCTCCTTGGGCTGGATGAGTGGAGCACTTCTCTGAGGGCTAATAAGTATCCTCAGGGCTGGTTATCCTTAGAAAGCATGGCTCTGCAACTTGCTCCCTCTGGTAGAATGGCTCTCTTGCAAACTTCCAGAGACACCCCTGAGTTCCCTCTCTTAACGCTGTCCTTGAACTCCAACACCCACAAAGAAGCTGAAGAGCTGGGCTGTACCCACTCTAGTGAGGTCATGGCACCATCACCCCCCACACTCCCAGTGGCCTTTAGAGGCAAATACATTAACTTGAAAAAAAAAGTTTTGAAAACCTGTTATCAGAAATATTAAGGAAAAGCCACAACAACAACCCTGTGAAGTGAGTTAGTCTGAGAGAGAGGGACTGGCCCAAAGTCACCCAGCCGCTTTCACACCTACGGTGGGACTGGAACTCACCACCTCCTGGCTTCTAGCCTGGGGCCTTCAGCACCAGACAGAACTGGCTGTCCTTGAATAACGGGGTGCACCAAGCACATTCCTGGGACAGGTTGGAAGAACTGGTCCAGAGCACCTCCTTTCTATCCTTCTGAATTTTTAAAATTCAAAGTAACTCTTGCTTATACATTCAGATGGGAACAAAGTTCAGCAAAAAGGTCAATCCCATTTACAATTCTGAACAGTCACCAAACACCTGGGCAAAATTTTCTCTCATTTGCTTATCCATAGAGGGAAGACAATTTTGTAGCTTCTAGGAATCCATTATTTTCCTCAAATTAAATGTCTATGTTTGTTCACAAAATATTTAGTTTGAGAACAAAAACTGGATGACCAACTCCAAGTATTTGCTTGGAAAACAGATCTGATATTGCCCTCTGGGCATCTCTAGAAAGAATTAGGTTAATGGTGGCACTGCTCAATTCCAGGCACAACAGCCGCGTCCTCGGAGCCCGGGGAGATGGGTCAGGAGATTGGACTCAAATCCTTGCTGAGCCTTGAGGCTTCCCTTTCCATACCTCACGGTGCTCTTTTGAGGCAAAATGATGAAATAAACATGCCAAACCCATTTCTCCAGGAAGGTGCCTTTAAAAAGTCTGCCTTTCCTAGCTTGCCTTCTGGAGAGAGAGCAGGCCCTTGTTTGCCTTTGCATTTCAAAGTCACCAGGCTCCCCCTCCCATGGAGCACCATCTTCCAATTTAATTGGCAAAGACATTTTGAAACTAGGGATAATCCCTTGCAAGGCACACAGCTCCCCACCCCACCCCTTCCCCAAAGCTCCCAGTTTCCTTTTCACATTTACAACTCAACGCTGCTTTTAAACCTCTCCACTGACTTCTGCCTCTTAAGCAGCAGGGCACTTTGGAAAAGTGCAGCATCTTCCCTTCACAGGCTCACCTGCTCCTGCCCAAATGGTGAAAATGAAGGCAAAGGGCAGCCTGACTGGCATGAGGCCCAGGCAACCAGGGCTCTGCAGGGGGTGCTTCCTTGGAAGGGAGTGTCCAGGCCACAGCCCCGGAAAAGACAACGTGTAATGGTATGTGGGAATGACCTTGGGAGATGGGGGAAGAGACCCTGACTAGGGCATGGTTGGATAAGAGACTGCATAGCCCACAGCTGGGCAGTGGGCAGGGCAAGAGGCTCAGAAGGGACCATCCCTAGTTTTAGGGCTGTAAAGGAGATGGGGAGGGAGAGAAGTACTTTCAGACTTGCACGATTCTCTTAATGTAGCTTTACAATAATGCAGAATTAGCTCATCTGGTTGTGTTTCCTGTCTGGTCTACCTGGGAGGGCTGACACAAAGGCCATCCCTGTCTAGAAAGGCAGCTTGCCTTTCAGCTGAATTGGACACCAATCCAGGGATTCAAGGAGAGTTCATGGGACTCCCCAGGCCCTCCAGCTGCAGGAAACATTACCGGGCACTCTTGCCCTTTAGCGCAGCTCAGGGCCAGGTGCAGAGACTGCCTCCTCGCCGCACCTGCAGAATTTTAGGCTTGAGTAGCCATTGTGTCCTGGCAGCATCTAAGTGATTCCAGGGGGGAACAATCCAAGGGTGGTTGGCTAGCATGGCACCCCACAATGTCCTGAGTAGGGGATTCTCCACGCTGGGGGGCCCTGCACCAGGAACCCACTTTTCAGCAAGGGGCTAACTGGGCTGTAATCAACCTTGCTTAAATTACTTGACTGAGACTCCTGCAGGTCTGTTTGCAGCTGCTCTGGGTTTAAGCACCTGTTCTGCTGCTCCCACATTTCATTTCACCCGGCCCTCGTGAGGCCATCGCAACCCGCACGGCCCAGCCACATGCCCATTAGAGAGCAACCTTAAAAACACAGGAAAGCAGAGAAATCACTGTACAAAATGTTCCTCGCCAGTCAATCATGGCCAGGAAAACTAGACACCATCAAGATAGGCAGGCCCCATTGCTACTTTATGCTCGTTTCACTCTCGGGGAGTCATTATTGGAGATCGTAGATTCAGAGCTTGGAAATGATCCTGGGCTGTGCCAGGGTCTTTTTGGCATTCACAGCTATCAGTTCCCTTGATACCAATTTCCAGCACACCTGGCCCTTCCTTGGGACCTACAGGCAAAGAGGCAGTTGTTTTATCCCAGGCCCAAATGTGCTTTACAGACAAGGACCTGCAGCAGAAGATTTGATTTAGCGACTGAAATCCCACCCTGATGCCCCCTCAGGTGGCAGCCTCCAACCCCCGCTTTTCAGCTAAGAGCAAGCATGCCCAGACCTGGTGCAGTGCTCAGCCACAGGCACTTCTTCCCAAGCTCCCTTGCAGCCCTCACCAGTTGCCAGGCTTCCCTGCCAGCTTCCCAGGGCAAACTGCTCTCAGGGAGCGCTGACGGTGCCCTTGGAAAGCTGAGGGAGGCTTCACAGAGAGGAAGTGACCCCCCTGACACAGGCTCCGCCCCTCCCTTTCTGACTGGCAACTGAGGGAAGGGCCGAGAGGTGAGAGAGGGAGCAGCCACCCCATCCAGAGGTCTGCATGGGCACAGAGGTGCTCTGTGCACTTGGCGGTGATGACTGAGGATGCCTCACACCTGCCCAGAGGCAGGGGAAGCAGTTCGAATCTCACCTTGAAGAAGGTCATGGTGGCTCCATCCTTTACCGCTCCGTATTCTATTTTGGTCTGCTTGGCTAGATCGTCGGCTGAGTCAATGGGGGACTCCATCCTCTCCACTGTCAAGAAGGCCGCTAAGTTGGCCGTGTAGGAAGAGATGATGATGAGGGTGAAGAACCACCAGATGCCCCCAATGATCCGAGTGGACAGAGCTTTGGGCATCAGCTCAGAACCTGGAGAAAAGGAGGGAGAAGGAGAGGGAAGCAGTCACGGGCTGGACAGCCCCCCCCAGCCCACCACTCAGTTCTGAGCCGCCCCCCAATTACACCGTGTTAAGCAGAAACATGGACCAGAATTATGTCCATGAAAATAGCCGTTTTCTCTTGTGCTGCTGGCAGAAATCCCTACCCCACTGCTGCTGACCTTGGGCCCAGCCAGTAATTTATGGGGAGCTTCAAATCAGAGTAATTAACTAAGCAGCTTTTATGTGATTTGAATAGCAAGCCATTTGTGAACTTTTATGTCTCTTTTGTTCAGCCATTTAAAATAAAAAGGCACTCTTTTTATGTGGATTGTTTTTCAAAAGGGCTCACTCTGAGGACATTCTTCAAATATACAGGCTTTAAAAAAAAAAAATTCAAACCCATGGGAAAGAAATTACCAGGGCTGTAAATAGCAGCCAAGGGTAAGAAAATTTAAATTTAAAATTTAAAAAAAAAATGTGTTACAGGACTACTGTGACTTTCTGCAAAGAGAGAAGGACATCCAGGGATGGTTTTGCGTTTTCTTCTCCTGATGCCAGTTGGAACCAGGTTTAAAAGAGGGACCAGTGGAGGAAAACCTGTCCCCAAGAAGACTGAAAATTGGAAGATTAAAAAGTATATGGCCTCCAAAACAATGAAACCAAGCTACTATTCAATGCCAAAAAGTGATAGTAGTTGTGTGGGGAGGAATGGCCAGATAGGAAGTCTGCAGATTTTGGGGACCCTGCTCCTTGATGTTAAGTGGTCTGTGTCATCCAAGGAGCCTCCTTTCTGTGCTGGCCGGCTAGATCCCAGCGAACCCTCTGAGGGCACAGGGCCGGGCACTTCCCAAAGCCTAAAATTCATAGAATCCTAGACACAGGAAGAGCTCTTGAGCCCATTGAGTCCAACCCGCTGCTTGGTGTAGGAATCTAACTGAAAGCATCCCGGATAGAACAGAACAGCCCAGCGAACAGGAGCCTAACACCACTCTGAGTCAACAGCTCCCCTGTCCAGCTATCCTTAACGTTAGGGAGTTTTTCTAAGATCAGAAAATGTGATAGAAGGGGAACTAATCATATACATGGAACTGATACAAATACAACTAATCATATTAATATAATTTTAGGTGAGGAAGGAAGCAAGGAAGCAAGGAAGGAAGGAAGCAAGGAAGCAAGGAAGCAAGGAAGGAAGGTAGGTCATTTGGAGATTAACTGTCTTTCTGTTTTCCGAATTGGACGAGCGCAACCATTTTCTTTGCTCCTGAAAGCTAGGCATGTTCTGACCCTAAGGGCACCCAGATGAATTATAGCATCCAGTCTCCTGCTTTCATTGTTGTCTTAGAAAGACCTTGTAAGCAGATCCCGGCAAACTGGCCACCACCTCCATTTCCAGACTGACTTCTATTCCAGTCTCAGGGCTGTGACATCTGGCTTAACTTCTATTCTCTTCTGGAAAGGGCCCTTGAGGCCATCAAGTCCAACCCCCTGCCTGGCCATTGGGTAACCTCTTGCCTGATGCAGAGTTCTCGGGAACTCAAATGCTTGCATTCTTTCTGTGCCATTTTTCAAGGATCAGGATGGTTTTATATTTCCTTTCTCAGTGACCCTCGGAATAGATCTCTGACTATGTAGGTACAGCATGGCAAGTTAGAGAATTGGATTAATATTCAGAAAGAAAGAAAGGAACGAAATACCAAAAATATTTCTGAAGGGGCAGCTTCCTATGGAGCCCAAAACAGGTTCTGGTCAGTGGAGTTCATGGGACTAGGGCAAGAAGGTCAACAAGAACACGGTCAAAGCCCCACTCTCCTGGCATATGTGTCAATGTCACATGTGTGCACAAAGGGGTGGGGCTTCTCCTATGCTGCCTCAACTGCCACCTTGACTTTTTTACTCTCCTGCCATGGACATGGCTGACTCTGGTTCAAGGCCTCCATGTGTTTCTTGGGTCTTCATTCTTCTTTTGTGAACTAAAATGTACCCAGAGCAAATGCCGAGGAATCCCTGCTAGGCCTTTAAGAAAGTGAACACGGGAGAAATTTATTGCCTGCAGGAATTCTTTTCACCTCTGAACATTTGTGGGTTCTGCTGGTTGAGCTGATGCCCTTCTGAGCTGAGGGAGCCCCCGGGTCCCACTCCTCCCTGGCAGGAAGGCTGGTGAACAGCCCAGAAGCAGGTCCTGGGTGGAGCAGAGCTCCAAGGGAGGAGGGAAGCTCTGTTCCCAGGACCCACTGGGCTGGGTAGATCTGTTGGAGGAGAAAGAGATCTTGTCTCTGCTGCAAAGACCCTCCCCAGTGGAGAAGAGAGAGAAGCCGGTCTTGACAAGCTCTTTGGCGACTGCGCAGAGACACACCTTCCCCCCTTTCAAAAGATGACAGCAACCTCTGGCGCTCTGCCACTGCTCATAACAATGAAGGGGAGAAGACATGATATTACATCTCTTGCTCCAAAGGCCTTTTTTCCCTAACAACAACATTTGTCTTGCACCTGTCAATGAAGAGACACACAGCGTGTGTGTCTAGACACACAACAAACAACAGTGTGTTTGATCAGGGAGGAGAAAGAGGACCCACCTTGCTGCATCAGTGCTCCCATTCCAAACCAGAAACTGTTGAGAAGGGTGAAATTGTTCTCGACAATGTCTGACCCAGGGTTGCAGGGATGAGCATCATACCATTCATAAGGGCTGAACCTGCATGTGGAAACAAGGGAGGCATCACTCCTGCAGAGAACAGACAGGGTGGGCCAGAGACAGATGCAATGGACCCACAAGGGCCAGGAGGTTGGGTACCACTCGGGCAACCTGAAAAGCAGCCCGAGTCAGGTTGGCCTCCCAGCTCAGTTCGAGCCAAGGCAGGATTCAGAAGTCAGCCTTCCCCCAGCTATCACTGGGGGAGCAACCTGTGGTGGTAACCTATGGGTGTTTTGATGAAACATACACAGCCACAATAAGCCCTTTAGGCAATGAGGTGCAGATAGGTTGTGAAAGTAGCCTTTATAGTCTGAGTTGCCTGTACCATTCTTACTTTTTTTTTACAAACTTGCACATTCTGAGGAGAGACACCCCAACCAACTCAGCTAAGTAAGAGGAAGGGGTTTAGTGTATACATGTTTTGATTTGTATAAAAATAAAATGCTTTATCTGAACTTTTTATGTCTTGCATGGCTTTCATGAGCAATGTATAAGTATGTATATATTGCAGAAATGCCCACAAGTACCCAAAATGTTGGATTGCAGACTGCCTTAAGCTGAGTTTCATTCCAACTGATCACAGACACATCCAGGTGATTCTCTTGGCAACAATCCATACGAAAGAGCATGCGATGGGGATTGTTTTAGCAGTGAAAAACAGGATAGAAATTCTACAGACAAACAAGCCGGGAGAGAAGGAAGGTCCGCTTCTCAAGCAGGAGAGCAGGCCAAGCCAGAGGAGAGAGAATGAGGCCGGAGACCCGGTCCAGAGCAGAATGACATGGAGCCGAGGCTGGGGAAAGCTGCAATCTGCACCATGACGCCAATTTGCTCAGCTTGCCTTCTCGCTGGCATCCCCTCCTCTGGTTGGGGGGATTGAGCAACCGCTTGTGGCCCAGGATGCCTCCTCTGTTAAGCAGAGCCACCTCTGCAGCCCGGAAGGGCAGTGGGCTCTTCCTGCATTGGGAGGAGCCCCGGAGAGGGAGGTCAGCTGCGAAAGAGCCACCGGTTGTGGCAAACCTTTCCCTTTTGACTGTTGTATAAATGGATTTGCTGAAAGAGGTGCTGGCAAAGGGTGGAAAGAGGCTTTTGAGGGGACCTCAAACTGCAGGAAATCCTTTCCAGCCAGTCAACTGGAAATTCTAAAATAAAATTTAAATCATTTTACATCTGTAAAAAAAATAGATAAAAAGCCAAGAAACAACTCAGTGGAAGAATGAAATAGGCGAATTCATATATGTCATGAATACAATGATGGGGACACCTCAAGTACCCAAACATTCATTGGAAAACCAACTCAGCCAAGACTGCAACCCCCCCCCCCCAAAAAAAAAATCCTCAGTGGTTTGGCTGGTCCTTTCATTCTCCAGCAGGCTGAAGAAGAGACAGGAAGACTATCAGTTTTAGAATTGGTTCCAGGCAAGAGGCAAGAGCTAGTTGAAGAGGCAAAGGCCTCTGTTCCTGTCCAAACACTACAAAGGACAAACTTCACTTCATATTTCATTCCTAGATTCATAGGAACATAGTCACCCATGAAAACTAGATATCAGGATGTCCAACTGCAAAAGCTTAGAGGAATACTGGGTGGGATCCCATGGACAGAAATTCTCAGGCCCAAGGGGTCCAAGGGAGGGTGAATCTTCTCCAGAATAAGATACTGGAAGTGCAAATGGTTTTTCTTTTCTTTTTTCTTTATTTTTGCTATGTCAGTAGTAAGAGGAAGGAGGGGCAACCTTTTTACCATGTATCAGTTTAAGTCTCCAGGACCAAACAAATTACTTCTAGGAGCTTTGAAGGAGGTTGCAGATGTCACTACCTATTAGAGTACTTTTCTGAGGATTAGAGGAGGGCAAATATTTATCCTATCTTCAAAGAAAGGGGAAAGGAGGACCCAGAAAAGAGGACCCAGATTGGTAAACCTGACATGGTTACCAGGTAAAATTCTGGCTCATTGAGCAGTCAGTTTATAAGTATTTAGAAAGGAATTAATGGTTTGGCAGAAGCCAGGATGGGTTTATCATGCCAATCCATCCTGATTTCCTTTTCGGATAGAGTGACCACAGAAATGAGATGGGCAGAGTGTACCTTGATTTCACCAAAGCATTTGGTGATGCCTTCTGTGAAATTCTAGTAGAGAAGCTTCAGGAAGATCTTGACAAGCTGGCACGTTGGGCAAACCCTGACAAGATGAATTTCACAAGGCAAATTCAAAGCCCTACAAGGCACGAATACTGAATGGGTGGGAGGAGCCATATTGGGCAGCAGGACATACAGAAAAGGATCTAGGTGAATCATAAGCTGAACATGAGTCAACAATGTCAACCCTCACCAAAAAAAGAGAGCAAATGCCATCCACAGCTACATCAATGAAAGTACATAGTCAAGTTCAAGTATTTTCCTATCTATTCTGCATTGATCAACTACATCTAGAATACTGTGTCCAACGCTTGCCATCACATTTTAGGAAGGATATTGTCAAACTGGAGTGTGTCCAGAGAACAACTAAAAGGAGCCTGAGAGGAAAAACAGGAATGGTTGCAGCTGTTTGGTGTGTATATGAAGACCTTTCTTGTAGAAGGTGGGACAGAATGGTTCAGAGGTGTTCCAGAAGCCTTGACAAGAAATAGTAGGTTTAAGTTGCAAGGAATAGACTTTGGTTGATCATCAGAAAAAAAAAATGCCTAACAGTAAAAGCTGTTCAACAATGAAACCACCTGCCCCAGAAGGTGACGGACTCCTTTGCTGAAGGTGTTATAGAGAAGCCTGTCCGTGGTGCTGTAGCAGTGGATTCTAGCACCGGGCAGGTGGTGTCTCAAGGCCCTTCCAGCCCTTCCATTCTATAGCTCTGATTCTATCGTACAAGGGATGGAAGCCCACACAGCTTTCTTGAACTCTTGGGAGGAATGATGATAATCAACATTTATATTATGCCAACTTCCGGCTTCCCAGTGTTTCCTCTCCTGCGAAAGAGACATCTGCTCTTTTATTTTATTCCCTGTGTACCATTGAATTCCTTTCAAAGTTCTTCTAGTGGTGTTTCTGAGCATGTTTTATTATTGTGAGATGAGTGGTCTTGCTTGTGTTCCTTAAGGTTAAACATGCCATAACTATGCATATTCATGCTTCCTGATCTAGGGAAGCACCACAGGAAAAGTGATGATTTCCAAGGAAAACAAAGGAATCTGAGGAGGCCACAGACTGCTGGAGCTGCAGTTAAAGAACATTCACACATTTGGATACACGTTCCTTGCCAAGCTCATCACTAAACAAGTGCAGGAACCCCAAACACAACGCAGGCAAATTTCTCTAAATGTTCCCCTCTTGAATAAGGGTAAAGATGTCACCCCCCCACCATCACCCCCGTACTGGTAAAAGGTAAAATCTCTTTCAAGTCAGGCTTAATTTCTGGATAGTCCATGTAGCTTTCCTGGCAGCAACAGGGAAATGGTTGCTTTTGCTTTCTTTTTAAATCTCCCAGTCTAGTCCTAGGATACCCTGAAGATCCCCAGAACGAACCTCCCACCTCTGCAGGTCTCCCAGCCAAGTATGGGGAAGCAGGACAACTCAGCTTGGCTTCCAAAAGTCACACTAGTAATTCCTCCATGATTCTATATCTTTCTTGTTTGATGAGTCCTGATGGTGCTATTTTGTCCTCATCCAATATAGTATTTTGCTGTGTGTGACAAAAGTCAAATGATTTTCTCCTTCCCTGAGCTTGTCCTTCCAATAATCTTGCCAGGCCTTTCAAGTAATAACACTGGGAATGCTTGGTATGGAAGCATGGCATAGCCATGAAATCAGCAGCTGCAGCAGCAAAGTGGGCTTGCTTTTAAACTTCAGGACTTTTAAAAGTCATGGATCCATTGCTGGGTCAGAGATAAAGACAAACACACATGGCAGATTCCCAGCAGGTGAGTCACATAGGTTTCCTGTGCTTCCCTCCCATGTATTCCCAATGCCAACTTCACTGTCTCTGGTTACAGCTGTGAAATGGTAAAATTGTCTGAGTCTAGAGGGACATATCTACTAAAAGCTCACCACCCCCTCCCATGAACTGTGTTTTTGAAAGAAGACCTTGACTGAGAGGGAGGATGGCCCAGATCTTGCACTTCTTCAATGTATCTCCTTTCATTGTGGGCAAGAAGTATCTCTAAAGCTTTCATCACCTCACACACTTTGCAGTAACCACTCAGCCAATCCAGATGTGCCAGAGCAAACAAGGAGCCAGTCTGTTCCCTGCAGAGCTAATTTTGACAAGCACATTATACAAAATTAGGGTATTAGGCACTAAGCTCAGGTAATCACCTCCAAATGCTGTAATGACCCCAGGGAGCCAGCACAGCATCATCACCCTCCCAGCACTGAGGCTGATGGAGATAATCATCCTGCAATTCCATCCTGAGTCTCTGCTCTTTTCTCCAATCTCCAGCTGGACAGGCTGTTGCTAAACTGACAGGGAGGCAGTCCCCAGCAGGTTTCCCACCTTTCAGTTCCCATTAACCCTCCTGAGGAAGCAGGAGGGGTGGAAGCAATTTCCCCAACTGCTGTCAGCAAGAGAGAGATAATCATACTGAGTATGTTGCACTTCTTTCTTTTCAACAGAAACAGCAGATGCAACCAAGTTGCCCCATCACTAGTTCTGTACGGGCCTGCAAGCACAAAAGTCTGTTTGGATGACCTGCAACCTACAACGGTGTCCATGGCTGCCTCCTGATGCCTCCAGAAGTGTGGAATCTCCTTTCAATGAAAGGGAAGCTTTGTTGGAGGGAATGAGGGCCTCAACCTGGGAGGGAGCTGCTTCTTCTCCCACCTCTATGGGTCAGCATGGCTACCTCCTTGCTTATCAGGGCCATTTCGTTATCTCAAAGGCCTTGTTCTCCCAATCTATGAACTTTCTGACATGAGATTCAGGGCCATTCAGAAAAGTAACATCAAGATCAACCTTGAGACACCTTTGGGATCAAGGGAGAACCAACCAAAGGAATCTAGGATGCAAATCCCTAAAGATACAGGGAGCCTGGCAAAGCTCAAAGGCTTTAAAAACCCAAACTGATTTATTGTTCTTGAGCAAGATGGAGAATACTACCTTCCTTTTCAGGCTTGGAGCCAAGGTTGGGGACTCCAAAAACTAATTGGTTTCCAAGACTGAACTCTAATTACAGTTAGAAATTATTTGTGAAGTCAAACCAAATCAGCCTCTTTGCATTTCAAACCACAAGCAGTTTTACATTAGGGCAGGGCTTCTTCATCAAAACTGGGGGGAGGGGTTGCATGTTTTTGCATGTATGTGCTGGGTAGATTCACGAAACCAGTTTTCTGAGACAGTCCATTTTTTCTTTTTAATTGTGTTTTTCAGTCCTGGTGATGATGGCAAAGATGCTCTGTGACATGCTGTTTTTCATTTCCTAGCAGCTCCTCATGTAATCAGTGCCGAGGCCACACCTTCTGGACTGTCAGCATTGCAATGAGCCTGATCAGAGTGAGGGTGGTGCTACTTGTTGGGAAAGAAGAGAGGAAGGCAGCTGCCAGCCACTGAGTCTTGGGATGCTTTTCAAGCCATGCCTCTTCCCAACAGCTGATATGCCAGCCCACATGTGAAAAGGGTGGAGAATTTATTGGAGTCATTTTGTCTCAGCCCTAGATTAAACAAATATTTCATCACAGAGAGCCAATATGCAGTTTGCATCCAAGTGTGGTCAGAGTGGATGCAAGGGAGAAGGGATCCTGCACCTCCACTATTAGTTGTGTTGAAGGAGTAAGTGCAGAACCTACATCAGTAGAATGCCACTCTTCTGAAAGATGCAACAACCCCACCCCCTTTTGTACTGGGTCTTCCCATAAATGGTTAAGTGTAGGACAAGGAGGTAGGCAAAATTATTCCAATGACAGTCTCTGAGCAAAGCCATCAGTTGCTTAATTGATGAAAGTGATCAAATCCCATAGGCCAAATCCCTATGTTGTCCTCCAGAACATGAACAGTGCCTGAAGAACCAGGTGTTTGCTTACTTAAAGGTTAGGGGGGAGTTTATGAAATGATGAGACGGTTTTGTGGAACTATAGTATGGAATTATTGGCTGGAGAATAGGAGCTAGTGGTGATCCCCTTCTCCTCTCCTCTCCTCACCCTGTAAAATATGACTGAAAATGTCTTCTGGTTAGTGAGAGAAAGGGAGGGGGTCTGCTATGGTAGTGGAGCTGATCCAGGAAGAGGGGTTGAGGGTAAGCTCTCAGCAAGGGCCCAGAGCCAGGTCCCCAAGGCTTGTTTTTGGCAAGTTCCTTACCTGGCAATCACAAAAAGCACACAGCTAACTCCCAGGTAAGCAAGGAGGATGTACATCCAAATGTCAGGAGACAGCGGGTTCAGGAAGGAGAAGACGCTGGGGCTGGTTCCATTGGCCTTTCGGTACAGAATGCTGATTCCCAGAGTCATGAAGGGCTTGGAGAAGTCTATCACTTTCTCCCGGACATGGGTGATGGTGAGGGGAGCAACTGCCAGATCAGCTTTCTGCAGAGCAAATCAGCAAAAGGTACAGGGAGAGAAAGCAGTGGTTAGAAGCAAGCATGGAAGAAAGTGGTGGAGCAAAGGAATATGATCTGGGTTGATCTTAGAGCTGCATCTCCTTTATGTAAAGTTGAGCTCAGCTCCTGATGACTTCACATCCATGAAGTTTTTCTGGCAACAGTACAGCTTTGCCCTTCCTTCTTCAGGGATGTTTTTAAACTTCAGTCTAGCCTATAGCATTGGGATTCTCTGGAAACCTCTTGTCCAAGGACTAACAAGGCTGTGCTTACTTTATCAGCCCATACTAGGCCAGCCAGGCAGTGCCACCTGCTGAGGCACCTCTCCTTTAGGACCACTTAAAAGATCTGCTTTGGTGAACAGTTTCTTAAGGGAACAACAGTCTTTCTTAAAACAGCCACAAAGGAGTTGGGAAGAGACTGCTGTTTGGGGGGGGGGGGTAAAATATTAAATAATATTTGGAACTTTTCTTTATGTTCCTAAGAAGCAAGTGTGCAGATTATCCAATTTAGACTTTATCTGAATCCAGTTTTTTTTAATGGCTGCTGCTTTTCTTTAATGAGAAGGTCCACTTTTTACCTTTATCCACAGCTGCACCATCATTTGTCATTTTAGAAACAGTAGCACTGTTATTCTTGGGTGTGCATGCTTTACTTGCTCCAGCAGCATGGCTAAGCCTGCAGGGTTAAAGTCTGACAGTTCCAACCCTTACCCTCACCAACAACCTCTGGGTCTAAACACCTGGTTCCTGCTGCCACTATCTATCTTCTGGGAGGGCACCTCAACTGATATCCTATCCCTCATTCCAGAGAGAGAGAGAGAGAGAGAGCACTACCCACAGATTTGCCATAAAACAAGCATAAGAATAAAATAAATTCAATAGCACCATCTCCTGCTTTTGTAATTCTGAAACCTGAAATCAGCCCTTGCCTCCTTTAGCAAACAGATCAATCTGATAAGGTATAAATAAAATAAAACTTTATTTTAAAAAAGAAAAAAGTTACAAATCCCTTTTTAACTAAGTAGTCAGATGCAAAACATTCAATAGCAGAGAATATAAAAATATAGATCTGCTAAAAGGATAGAATTTTAAAAGAACCTCCAAAACAAAAATACTTGTTGGTGGAAAATATACACTTCTTGCGTTGCTCCTACTTATAGGCAACTCTAAACAGGTTCCAGACTGCATAAAATACAGTGATTGAGCTTATATAGAGATAATACCAGAGACAGTAAAGCTAAAATAGCAACCTATATTCTAAGTAAAAGATAATCTTATGCATATTTCTAGCTTACTTACTAGAGATAAATAGACCACTGTAGCATGTTTCTTGCTTCGTTCCTTTGGATTTTCTACATTCTAGTACTTACAGCCTTAAACCCGAAGCTCAGAAGAGCTTCTAACCATTTACTTAGTCTCAGTATCCAAATTCTGAAAGCTTTTCAAAAAGATTTTTTTTGGGAGAAAGGGAAAGGTTTGGTGAAAATTTGTTTGTTGCAAATATGCCCAAAGCCACGTGATTCTGCTTGAGGTAGAGAAAATGTATATTCCCTATTTGGTAAACCTCTGACTGTCTGGATTTCTGTGAAAGCAATGGCATTGGATGATAAATTCAAATAGCACAAGAATAAACAATCACAGTAGGCTAGAAATTCAAATCAATCCAATCCAATCCAATAACTTTATTCCAGCCATAAGGCCAGAAACAACAATATAAAACCTAAAAAGTAAGTAAATATAGATATACACATATATCAATTGCCAAATATAGATGTATATATATGCATATACAGATATGTATAGATATAAGATACATAACAAGAAATAAAAATGAAATATAATATAAAATAATACAATAATATAATATAATATAAAAATACAGGGATAAAAGTACAATAATAATAGAATGAAATAACATAAAATACCAGTAAGTAAATAAGTCAGAATCGTGAATTGCAAGTAGAACGAATAGCACATATGGAGGCACAAAACTGGGCAAACTGGGAGGATATCCGTGGGCTCTTATCAGAGGACTGACAAATAAAAGTTCTGCCCCCCCCCGAAATGTCTTCAGGAGGGGGTGGATGAGAGTCATCCCAGAGTCCCTGTAAAGGGAGCAACAGAGAAGCCTGTGGCTCAAAGTTTTGGAATTATCAGTTCCAAAGTTTTGGAATTATCAACTCAGCATTGTTTCATAAGCATAAAAAGGAGTTTTCTCTAGTAAATGCATCTCTATTGTGCTTGTGGGATGTCACATGGGTCACCTGATTTCCACTTTCTTCTTCTTCTTGGGTTTGGGGATTAACAATCTACATTACCTTTGGCATGTTAATGTTTTCTACTACAGATTAAAGTTACTATGGTAACTAATCATTTTGGCCAGGTGCAGAGGTTGAATTCAACTGTCCCCTTTTTGAATGTTAATTTTTGCACCTGGGGGGAAAGAAGACTTGCTTGGACTTGTTTTAGTTTCTGTTTCCTTTCTGTGTAGGCATGTGGCTGCTCTAAGAGCCTGCAAGAATGCAGAAGCCTTTTAAATATGTTTTTGCTTTCTGTAAATAAATTATTTTTATATAAATGCCTGGTGTGTGACTTTTCTGATCTCTCCTGGGCCAAAGGCTTTCCCAGCAATCTGCCACACCTGCAAGCAGGAGGTGCTGCAGAATGCAGCTCTCATCCTTTCATCTTGCTTGCACGCAGACATTTCTATTTCCCTAGAAAGTGTCTACAAAGAACCAGTGAAGAATAAGTGCTTTCTACTATGAAGCTACTTGTATCCAGATCTACTGAATAAATGTAAGCTACCTTTTTTTTCTCTCCATCTAACTACTGTGTGAAGACTGAATTCTTTTCTGAACGAAATTAAGCTTAATGTGCAAGTTTCTTTTTGATTCATGCTTCTACTTTGCAAGATTGTTGTTAGCTGCTTGGAGTTCTTTTTGTTAACTTTTAAAGACTCCATCACAAAGACTCTGTTGAGCTGTCCCCACATAGCAGAGGTGCTGGGGCACTGGAGTATTTTTATAGTGTCCAAAAAGGACTAGGGAGGGCAATGCATCTAGCCTGGCTAAGATAAAGGCCCTATGAAATTTTGGTATTGTAATAGATGATAAATAGGAGGCTGGTAGAAACCCTTTTGAAAGAATCTCCTGAATAGGACTAAAGAGTAGGCTTAGATTAGACTGGGGTCTGTGTCCCACATTTGTTGCTTGAGAGCACATCTGGCATTTTCAAAGCCTAAGGAGCGCAGACTCACCATTGAAAAGCCCAATAAGTGGATTTTATCAGTAGCTTTCTTAAGCCATGTTGATTTAAAATGGTCCTTAAGGACCAAGGGGACCAGAACTATAGGTAAGAAGGTTAATCAAAAGTTGATGAGTCAAAACCAAACTCTAGCCTCCACGGAAACTAAACCCATCCCTAAATGTAAAATGGCATCTTAATACATTTTGGGATGGCAATAATGGCTGTAATAAACTACACAACCTCAAGAATATTGAAATTGGCAAGAATGCAAACTTGAGTAGTGTAGAGAAGCTGAGGGACAGCCTTGGCCAAGAACACCTTAGAGGTTGCAGGGACATGCTGAGCTCCCTCTGAATGAAAAAAATCTCAGAATAGCTGTAGAGTTATGCTGAGCAACACTAGTCAGATAGGAAAGATGTGCATTCCAAGATAAAGAGGTGTGGAACAGTGCTCCGAGGTATGTATAGGTACCCACCTGCTCAGTTGGAGTCCCATTAATTTGCCATTTATGGATTGTATGGTAGTGTTGGGTTGATGCAGATAGTGAAGAGTACGGGGGCTGTACACAGCCATGCCTCACCCCTCTGCATATTGGAACAGCTTCAGAGAGATGGCCCCAGGAGGAACATTTAACTCTCAGAGAGGTGTTGGGGGGGAGAGTGTGGATAAGTAAGAACAACCTTCTGTTGGATTTCTGGGTGGGGCAGTGGCGAGCGATGATGTCTCTGGAGGAGTGGAGGCCCCAGTGCAGCTAAGACCTACAGACCGGCGGTGAGCCTGGCCCGACCTACAGACCAGTGGCCTCTCTGGACAAGGAGAGGAGAGATCACCCACTTATGCTGCAGACAGCTGCTCCTCGTGAGGAGACCACAGGACTGCAGCTGTGGGTCTGAGCACCAGTTGGTGAGGAAAGTCATCAAGCTCTGAACTGCAGAGGAGCCTTTACGGACATTGGGTTTATCCAACCTCACTTCTAAACACTTTTGGATTTATAATTATTTTAAAGTTAAAGGAACTTTTCCAAGCAACAAGTTTGAAAATCTACCTGGTGAGTAAAACTTCATCCCAGCATAGAGGAAAAGCTAACCAACAGCTTAAAGAATGTAAAGAATATAAAATAAATGGCAAAAAACTAAGTAAGAACTTAATTCAAGAAAGTTTTAAACAAAGTAAGGGACCAGGAGGATTTGGAATATTAGGACTTTTGGGAAAATAAATTGTTTAGTCTGTAGGAAAGAGATGATTGGTTGAAATTTGAAAATAAAGAAATTAAGAAATTTGGGACTTTCTGATTGTAGAAATCAGACGCTAGAGGAGACTAATGTTCCAGGCAGGAAAAAGAGAAGGGGGAAAAAAGAGAGAGAGAGATGGAGAGAAATCTGCCTTTTATTTTGGAACCAAAAGAGGAGCAGTGAAATTTATAAAATGAGAGCTAAAGATATGACACTTGAGACATTTCGAAGGATTTTTGAAGAACTGAGAGAGAAGCATATAGTTAGACTGACAGCAATAATTACTGCACCAGCTAATGTATTTTTTAGACGATTCTAAAGAAGAAACAAAAGATGGGAAACAGAACAACATGGAAGAATTTATAGACCAACAGGATGAAGAGGTGAAACAAATTCCAGCTGATGTAGAAACATTGGAAAGTAAATAAATTGTGGAAATCTTGCTAGGGTTGAGTTACAGCTGGTTTCTCCCCATCCAGGTGCTTATAGCCTCCAGGCACTGAGACAGCACCTGAAGAGCATCACTTGCTCCTCGTGGGGTAAAGATGTGCAATTGGGTGTCATCAGCATCCTGACAATACCAAACCACATGCCACCAAATGACATCTCCCAGGAGAGGAGAGAAACCCGAGCCCTGAGGCGCCCCACAATAATGGCCTAGGGCTGAGCCTCTCCTCCCCCTCTGGCACACACTGGTACTGGCCCTGGAAAAGGAGGGGAACCACTGCAAAACAGGGCAACCCCCCCCGCCCCAACCCCCAGAGCTGGTCAGGCAAGGTGCTCTGGTCAATGGCATTGAAAGCCACTGAGAGGTCCAGAAAGCCAGGATGGACACTCCACCCCCGTCCTGAGCCCTCCAAAGGTCATCCGCAAGTGCGACCAATGCTGTCTCGGTACTACAGCCTGGCCTGAACCGAAACGGTCCAGATCATCCGCTTCATCCAGGGCCCTCCGCAGCTGGGAGCCCACAGCCTTCCCTAAACAGGGGAAGTGGGAGAGTGGACAGAAGTTATCCAAACTGTAGGGTCCAAGGGTGTGGGGGCAGACCGCTGCCTCTTTCAAGGCTGGTGGAACCACCCCTCCCACGAAAAAGCATTTACCATTGCTGGGATCCAACATCTGCCACCTCCCAGTAGGCCTTAACCACCAGGAGGGATGTGGGTCCAGACTGCAGGTAGCACAGCTCACAGCAGTAAGGACCCTGACCACTTCCTCAGGATTGACTGGCTCAAACTTCTTCCAGATAACCAAGCTGAGACGTGCCTCAGCCACTTCCACTGGATCTGCCCAATCAGAGTCCAACTCTGAATGAAGTCAAGCAACTTCATCTGATGGATGCCTACCATAGTCCTCACAGCAACCCTGCAAGGGCTCACCTGGCCACCGTTACCCATGAGGGCCCTGGTCACCTGAGAGAGAACCTCTCATCTGGCTATATCCAGGGCAGCACCTCTAAAGGCCACTAGAGACTCTCAAATGAGGACAGCCACACAACCACCCCGCCCCAGAGTTGCAGCTGGCGCCACACTTGAAACCTGGGAGGGCACATTTCTGAGAGAGGAACACCCCCTCTGTGCCCAACCAGGTCTTGGTAATGCAGGCCAAGTCAGCCCTCTCATCCACAGTCAGATTGTGGGTGAGGTGAGCTTTATTACAGGCCAACCTGGCATTGAGCAGCAGCAGCAGCAACTGGACTCCAGGGCCTCCAAGGCTCTGGAGCCAGGCTGTGGGGCTGAGCACAGGGGATTCCGTGTGTTCCAGAGAGGAGGCTCCATGACTGGTAAGGGACATTTCCTGGGTCCTGCAAGATGGATGGATGGATGGATGAGAGATGAGAGACAGGATCTTTCAATTTCAATTTTAATATGGCATTTTTAAATTGATGGGACCTGAAACATGTTCCTCCTGCCAGATCTTGTTCTTCAACATTGGAAAGAGAAATGTTTGGCCTCGGTTACTCAGTAGACAGAAGAACTGATGTTACTTACATCTCATGAACAAGTTGCTTACAGATATAATTATATATGGATAATTATAATGAAATAGGACCATCCTTCACTGAAACTTGTGTATAGTGTGTGTGTGTGTGTGTGTACACACAAGATGCCCTTATATATTTTTCCTTTTCCTTTTCCTTTTCTTTTTTCTTTTTTTTTCTCTTGTTTCTCTGTTTAATAATGTTCTGTTTGACAATAAAAAGGTTAGAAAAATGAGCTGAAAATAACAGAAATTCAGTAGAGACAAAAACAAATTTATACATTTAAGAAACAGAAATCAAATGCAGAGATATAGACTAGGGGTCACCTGACCTGGCAGTAGTCCTAAGGAAAAAGATGTTTGAAGAAGATGTGGCTACAAATTGAACGTCACTAGCAGTGCGATGTGGCAGCAAGGAAGGCAGAGTCCAGTCTCAGGCAAAGAATAATTTCAGAATCAAGGAGAGCCATCATTTCACTCTGTTCTGCATTGCTCAGATCCCCAACTGGAGTCCCGTCAGTTTTGGCATTACATACACTTTAAGGAAAATTCAGAAAAACTGCAACTGGGTCAGGAAAGGGCAGAGTGGATGGTCAAAGGGATGAGAAACTAAGTTAAATGAATTAAAATTCCAGATTCTCTTCTCAAAACTAAGCAAGAGTGAAGGCGGATTACTTAGCGCTTTTCACACATCCCAAAGAATGACACATAGATGAACACCTATTCTCTGTGTCCTAAAGTGCAGGACACAGAATAATGGGTTTAAGTTCCAGGTATGCAGATTCCAACTACAGCAGCTTGTGAGTAGATCCAAGCAACCCACATATTAAAGCATAGATGAGATCTGCTCCTGCATCATCCCGGCTATTTCCGAATAGCAATGTTATATCATGGTTGTGGGAGGTCTGGAATGTTTTTGTTGTGATGCTTATATACTCAAGATGGATATGGCGATTGCCTTTTTTGTTCTCTGTTTTGCATGTTTATTTTAATTGCTGTTTCTTTTCTATCATTTTAAGGGGCTGAGGTCTCCTAAGTATATGGAACTGTTACTTAAATTTTTACAAATGGGAACTGAATTTGCTTTCTTATTGCAGACTCCTCTTTTTTCTGCTTGGATAGTAGAGGTGCATGTAAGCTGTACTTCCAAATGTGTAAAAAGTATCATATGAAGAAAGTTGATTGGTAATCCTCATTGCTAAGTTATAATACTTTAGCATTTCTGAATTTATATGGTCAGAAATCAGTTCATTGTCTCCTGTCCCGTTTTCTGGATTCCTCTTATTTCCTCTCTGCCTTGAACTGAATAGGCAAAGGTGAACTTCAGCTTTCCAGGATGGCTATTGGCCACCTTCCTGGAAACCTTCCCCCAAATAACCTGGTCCCGGGCCATGTAATAACCAGCACTTTGAATTGCATCCAGAAGGAAACTAGTGAACTGCACAGCACCCATCACTGTGCATGCTGCCAGTTGTAACTTCCAGGTGGTCTTCAAGGGCAGCTCCATGTAGAGTGTATTGCAATAGCCCAAACAGGAAGTGAACAAGGCATGAGAGATTGTGAGCAAGGCCTCCCAGTCCAGGAAATGGTGCAATTGGCACACAAGACAAATCTATGCAAAGTGCCCCCCACTCCAGCCACAGCTGCCCCCTGCTCCTTGAGCAGGAGCTGTGAATCTAGGAGGACCCCCAAACTGCACACCAGCTTGGAACAGGGGAGTGCTACCCTGTCCAGAGTCAAAGATAAATCACCGGACCCTGGGGGGGGGCAAAACCCCAAAGCCACTCCGTCTTGCCAGGATTGAGTCAAAGTCTGTTCCTCCCCATCCAGACCCTCACAACCTGCAGGCACTCAGTCAGCACTGCAACAGCATGACCTGCCTGGCTACGGGCAGAGATGTATAACTGGGTATCATCAGTGTACTGATGATATCACACTCCATGCCATGGAGAGGGAAGAGGGAATGGCCTTGAGGGATAGGAGGAAGAACTGCTACCAAGGCAACAGTCAGATAAAAGGGTCCTGTGTCCAGGGCAAGAACTTGCGTAACCTTCTCAGACAAGACCATCCCTTGTTCACACAAAGATAAAGGGTGGGTGGGGGGTGTTCTCAGGTCACAGTTCTACCCCAGGCTAGCCGCTTTTTCTCCTGTTCCGCAAAGTCATTCCTTCTACCCATTACAGAAGATGGCCAAAACACCACCTGGTCTAGCATCTTGCTTCTCAGCTATCTCTGGGAAGCCCACAACCCAAGTTTCTCCCACTGGCATACTTCGTAACCAATATTTAAGGCAGATTGTCCCCAAACCTGGGAGCTCAGGATAAAGCTGCTAGGAGACTACCTTGGCTCCATGAGCTTAGCTAACCATCTCATGACATCATTCAAGATGGTCTGGATCACAAGTAACAGTTATAATGTGATTGGTTTGCCTTTGTCAAACAATGACATGTGAACTAACCATTACAGCTTAGGAACATACATAGACTAGACAATTAAGCTGCTTCCACAGATGGTTGTTTCTTCCCCAAACACCCTGCTCTAGTTGTCTGTCTGGAATCTCCATCACAGAACTTCATTAGATGATGCCCTTTGGGTTCTAGTATACTGAAAGAAAAATTTCCTATAACCTTTTCCCACAACAGATACAACTATAAATACCTCTAACAGTTTTTACAAATGCTATCCTAAAAAGCACCTTAAGGATAGTGGCAGATATTCCAAATCCCATTAACCACCCAGAGTCCCCCTTTTTAAAAATCTCCCCTTTTTATGGGAGATGGGCAGTGATATAAATTTGAACAATGAATGAATGAATGAATGAATGAATGAATGAATCTGAGCATACCTGTCCATGTGGTTTCAAGGAGAATGAAACCGTTTCGCGTGCGTTACTACACTGTAACCACTACAGGGATATCAGGTCTGCTTATCTTCTGCCCCCGGTATGTGGATTTCCAGGAAGGCCAGACAATTTCTATGTGAACCACCTTCTCGAAGATTCGAAACCCTCTATCACGTGGGCAGCAGCCAACTTCTGTGTTGCCGCGATGAGAACAAGGCATAACCGGTCACAGAAATAACCGCTTCAATTTATCACTTTAGGTTAATATATGCTAGCTATCTTGTTTTAGATGATAAGTATTTTTACTTCATATATTGTACTATTATAGATTTACACTTGCATGGGTAATTAACACAACATTATAGTAGCGTATGTTACTTTTATTTGTCATTTTATCTCTGTTATGCTAGTATTTTATCTCATCTATATGATTTTACTTTGGTGTTGTATATATTTTCAAATTCTGCCGGTCTTTTGCTGGCCTGAAAAAGCAGTATTTCATTATTTCTTACGGGTAGTATCCTGGCACTGTGATTATTTTGTTGCCCTAGCAACTAGAAGCTGAAATCAAACTTCCATTAAATTAGACTGTATCTTATCACATTTCAGTTAGCTCTATTAACCACTTTGAATGCACTTTAAGTAGAAAAGAGAGAAAACAAACAAAAGTTACAGGCTTATTTCATTTTATGTATAATAATCACCCAAGTGTGAATGCAGAGTAATTACAGGAAGATACACATTAATATTAAGAAAATTTTCTTAAAACAACAAAGAACCAAGACTCAATATGGTGGGGAGCTCCTCTTTGCCAGATGGGTTTAAATAGAGGCTGGCCAGCCAGGGGCATTGATGTGGGTCTCTGCACAAGAGCACAGGCTTGAAGCCTCTGATACTCCAATCCCACTTGGCAGTAGGCGATGGCCCACAGGATTGTCCTGGCGGTGCCCAGTGAATGCCCATCCAGGAACTTTCAAACTTCAGAGTGATCATCCATAAAGCAGCTGAAAAGGGAGAGGTGCTTTTTAATGGAGAACATGGGGCTTATTGTGGAAAGAACACACCAGAACCCATGTCAGTAAGGTCTTCCTTGGCTCCATAATTGTTGCGTTTGTACAACAGACATTTAACAAATTAAGCATCAAAACCCACAGTTGACAATATTCCCCAAGGGCAGGACCAAGCTATACAGATTTACTTTAGTTAATTCATAAACTAATAGTCTGTGTCACTGGAAAACAAGATAAATAACACACATTTCATTGATTTTACTGAAGAAGACAGGGTGTGATGAAAGGAATAAGCAGCTGTTAGTTCCAGCAAGTTGAAGTTGGTGGTTGGCAAAAGGCGGGCTAATTCCATCAGAATTTCCTTCCAGGGGAAGCACACAGTGAGCGATTCAGCCTTAAAAATAATGCAGGTATCACTGAAATGGTGCCACCACCTGAATTATAGCACCTCCCAAACTGATATGGTAGTGATTTTAAGGTATGATGATACACACAATCACGTCATGTTTCTCTAAGTCTTCTCTTTTTAAAAATTCCAGTCCTATAGACCTGACAGAGAGCCAGTTTCATGTAATGGTTAAGGTACCAGGCTAGAAACCAAGAGACCGTGAATTCTAGTCCTGCCTTATGCATGAAGCCAGCTGGGTGATCCTGGGTCAGTCCCTCTCTCAGCGGTGGAAAGGAGAAGGCAAGGGCAAACCACTTCCAAAATCTTGCAGGGACTTGTCCAGGCAGTCACCAGGAGTCAAGACTGACTTGAAGGCACCAAAAATGAATGAATGAATGAATGAATGAATGAATGAATGAATGAATGACCTATTAGCCCTATGCTCTCTTCAAAGATTTGAATGGAAGGAATACAAATAGCAGGGTAAAACAATGGCTGAGCCTTCCTCCTCAAATGTGCTGAAAAGAAGGATTAATGAGCAAGGATCAAATCCTGCACAACATTTTTCAGTTACCTCACTGAATTTCATTTAGGCTTGAGAGACCTCATAATCCATTGTAGGTATAAACCTGGCAGCATGCAAGAAACTTGGTGAAGTGGAGCAGAATTTCTGTTCTCTTGCCTAGAGGGGTTTCATTTTCAGACACACTTTTAGGCTTTCAGTAACACAAAGGGCTCAGGATTCCGAGGAGAGAAGAATCACAGGTGAAGCATAGAAGTTAGCCTGCAGCTTTGTTATCATCATGGAGAATTTCCCATTCCCAAAGCCCTCCAATATTTGTGTACAAAAGTGTTCTGGTACTAACCACAGCATTAGAGGGGGAAAATAGATGGGGTTAAAGACTGTGAAATTTTACCAGTAAGGACCCTAAGATTCTAATATGAGGCTTCTTTAATGCACATTCCTTCTTGCTAGGAAGGTTGCAAGACAAGGAAGAATAGCAGGGATAAGTAATGATGGTGGTAATCATTCCAATGGTTAGAGATGCATTGATTTACACACTTCATGAGCTTGAGGTGCATTAAAAGTCATATGTTCAAGGGCCTTAAAAGAAGGTTAGCCAAATCCATGCACTGAGTGATTGAGCACTCTGATTGAAAAGAAACCTGCATATTCTTGGTACACCAGTACCAGAAACTGAGGGACACCCGGGAAGAGGTCTGCTGCCCTGGTGCTCTTCTAATGAACTTCTCACATATCATTCCCATGGTTCTGCTTGACTAGTTAAAAGGGAAAGATAACAGCATCCCATATTTATTTAAATAAACTTATGTCCACATCTATGACTCAGATAATAGATAAAGTATGAGGGAGATGGGCGGTGATAAAAATATGATTGATTGATTGATAAATAAATAAATAGAACCTCCCCTATCATTTAAGGTCAGCCCCACCAATGAAAGTGCTTTAGAAGTTCGAGTAACTCCCCTCCTTATTTGAACAGGGCGTACATAGTCTGGTACATGTATGGCCAAAGCTTGGCAGAGCTTTATTTTTCTCTGACCCGGAAACATAATTTTTATCCCTCACTCTAGATCCAGTGCCTTGCCCTCCAGCCCAACTTTCTGCTAGGAGATGGGCAAATGGCTATGCAGTTATTATCCTCAAGCAGAGGCCGATCTTTGTTCCACAGCACAGTATCTGAAATGTGGCTGCTGCAAAAGGGTGGGTGGCTACTCGCACTTCCCTCACCCTGATGCTATTTAAAAAGTCTGCACCTTGTTCAAAGGCCACCCAAGTCATCTGATAGATGTCCGTGATAGTTGGGAAGCTGGTGCTCAGAGGATGCTTCCATCCAATTCCCAGGGTCAATGTTGCAGCCAATCTTGGTCTGGGTGTAGGATCAGGCTTTGACTCAGAATTTTTAGTAGTTTTAGGAGATGCCAGAGGGGCTCCCTGCTCATCCCTAGAGAGGAACACCAAAGCCTCATGGGCCAGGATCACTTCTGTCTTGATCATCTTGCATGTCACTTGAACAGTGTTGATGTCAACAGAAAGGCATTTGTGGCTGAAAGGACTGAAATTTACATTATGCTATAATTTAAAAGAGAACTTTTATAAAATGATGTACTGTTGACTCCAGAAAAAGTATCTAGAATGTATAAAGGGACTTCAAATTTAGGTTGAAAATGTGGAAAACATGAAGGGTCATGCCTGGTAGACTTACAAAAAAGTCCAGAAAATTTTGGTTTCAAATATACACAGTGAGTATTAATTTTAAAGATTAATATTCAATTGAAACCAGAAATTTCCTTGTTAGGACTAATGGATAGACAATTAGAAAAGAGGTGTGGAAGATTGTTTTTATATGCTAACTGCTGCGAGATTATTCTATGCACAAAAATGGAAAGACTCTGAAATATCCACAACAGAGGAATGACTGGTAAAGATGATGGAACTAGCAGAGATGGCAAAATTGACTTGTCTGATTAGAGAATGGACAACTACATTTATTAGTGACTGGAAACCCCTGATGGGCTTTTTGCTGAAAAAAGAAAAAATGTACTTGTGATTTATGGGTTTGATGACAGAAAGGGTGGTCTCTGGAAAGAAGGAAATTATGTGGTAACCTTAGAGAGAGAGGGCAAAATATAAATGTAACTGCTGTTAAGATGTTTGGAAGCCACTTCTTTATAACTTTTCCTTTCCTTTTCTCTATTTCTTTTTTTGCACTTTTTTCACTTACTTATTACTTTTCTTGACTTTCCTTACTTTTTTTCCTTCAAAATTTGTATTGTTCTTATTCTTTTAAATATTTTTGATGTAGATGGAGATGTATAAAGGCATTTCTAACCAGGGTGCCACCAGAGTATCTGTTCCTTCTGCTCAGTGTCAGGTTGGAATCTTTGCAAAGTAATGTAATTCAAAGTTTCCACCCTGCCATGAAAAGAAAGAAAAAAAAGAGGGGGTTGGTGTAGATGGAAGCTACACCATGGTAAAAAGAAAATGGCCAGCATTCTTTCAAAAGCTGTTAAAGATAAGAAGATGGAACTGCCAAGGTTGGTGCTTGCTAGAGACACTTCTCCAGATGCATGAGGGGGGAGACAGGGTGGAATTAGAAGACAGAAAAAAAAAGCTGTGGGGGGCGGAAGCCTTAAGCTGCCACTTTGCGTGCCAAAAGTTAATTGTGACTTTGCATTTGCTTCTAGATGCTGCCTTTCATTTAATAAACTGAAATATATCCTACATGGCTTGTAGTTAGGTTTTATTTAGGAAAGTTCAGAACTAGGAACATTACACTCAGTCTCTTGAAATCAGGAGAAGAAACCCCTCACTTGTCTTTGTCACAAACAAGTTGATCAAGGGAGGTCTCCATCTCTCTGAGATCTCCTGGAAAATCTCTGAAAGTTGGACCATCTTGTTGAGGTAATGCTGGTGATTCAGCCAGTTGGCTGTGGCATTCAGTGATTCCCTCCTGTAGTCTTTTGATAGGGAGGCTAAGGGTCCTCAACATATGCAGGTTGATGTCTTTTCCTCCTGTCCTCTTTTAAAATATCTCGCCTTAAAAACTATGGCCCCTCATAGCTACTTTTTACTACACCTCAGAATAAAGCCGCCAGGGTTGCTGTCTGCAAAGAAAATAACACAGGATACCTTTCGGCCAGTCATTGGTTCTTTGGGGCTCGAAAAACACAGTGGGCAGCAACCCCTCCTACTGAAGACAGCCTTTGTCCTTTCTTTCTCCCTTGAAATTTGGCACATCCCACAAGTTCTTTGCTTTCTTCCTACTTCCCATGATTTTTTACCCCATTGATCCTCCTGTTTACTCTTTGGCTTTCTGGGCTCTCTTCATTCCAGGAGCAAAAGGTCCATGTGTAGATTGGGGAGCAAAGAGGAACCAGAGTGAGGAAGACAATGGATTTTCCCAGCCCTGTTTCTGAATGGGAACAATCCACTTTTCAAATGGACATTTGTGATCCTTTCCAATATGCACTCAGGTGCATGAAGGAAGTTTCTCAATTTTTATCTGAAATAAAAATAATTTCTGAGAACAGATCTCCTTCATGTGATACAGAATGTACATATAACAATTTTTCTTCATTTTCCATGGAAAATACCACTGTGAGGATATGTTCTCCACAAAAGAGAGGTGGGTCATCTCACAGCTGAGGCATGGAAGCTGTGTGCATGAGCCCTAAATGTCCCTTGTCTTGGTCTTTAATCCCTTCAAATAATGTCCTAGAAGTTGGTTTCTTTTTCTTTTTTCTTTGTCCCTTCTCACAAAATCCTTCAAATCTTTAACAGATCTCTTTGGTAAATCCAGCATAGGAAAGTTATCCATGATAGTTTAGTCATAATAACAAAGGACAGTTAGAGAAGACACACAAGACAATCAACAACACTTTTAAAGAAATACAATTGACAAGAAAGAAGAAAACAACAAGCTACTCTTCCTGGATATCCTCATCAGCAGAAGAAACACTGGCAGATTTAAAAAGACTACAAAAACAACCCACACTAAGTGTTTCACTACCAAAGTAACAAGTTGACTGTCCACAAAAGGAACTGTGTGAGAATATTTCATCTGAATAGAACAAAAATACACTGCAGTTACCCAGAACTATAAAAAGGCTACCTATATCACATCTTTCAATGTAATCTCATTAAAAAGTACCTAGCTACTCAACCTATTGCAACACAAATATGACAGCCTATGAAAAGGATAATGCTTCCATATATCAAAAATCTGAGACAATGGACATACTACTACAACCTCTTGGTATCACTGTAGCACACAAACCAACAAAATCTCTCCAGAACATCTTAAGCAAACTCAAAGATCCAGTAACCAAATAGGAAAAAAAAAATGGAGTTATTTACAACATATAGTGTAAGGATTTTAACAGCAACTATATAGGACAGACAGGTAGAAGAAAAAACATATCATAAGACTTCCAGTGAGGACTTGGTGAGTTAGACATCCCTGAAGGAGCAGGGATGGCATTACGGTGGAGATAGGTGGCCAGAGGGTCGATTCTGGCCGGTGAAATCTCTCTGGAGAGAGTTCATGAGATTGCCCACATATACTCTAAACAGCTGCTCCTCATGAGTAGACTGCAGGAACCAAGGTTTTTGAGGTTGGCTGGTGAGCTGAGCGCCTGGGAATCAAGGGATTCCAACTAAGCTCATGGTCATAACGTAGCCTATATGGACATAAAGCTCAGCCGAGCCTCATTTCTTAATCACTTTTGGAATTACCTTTTTATTGCTTTTTAAATATTAAGAACCTTCAGAATGGCAAGTTCTATGGCATTCAGTGGTGGGTTTCCTTCAATCCTTAGTGAAAGAAGTTTTAAGTATGAATTTAAGGACAGAAAAATTCTTTTTGGGGGGAATAAACAGCAAACAGATGATTAGAATGTTGTTTTGGGAAAGTTATAAATGGACTAAGGGTCCAGATGGATTTAAAATAAGATTTTGAAATTAATTATAGGAACCTATGGGAAATGGCTTTTTTAATTCAGAAAAAAAAACATGATAAGATGGGACTTCGAAAGTTGGACACTAGAGGAAACTAGAAGGAGCTAAAGATTACAGTTAAAGGAGAAGAGCACTTAAGTTTGACTTGCTAACACAGAATGGTGCAAAATACTTTTAACACTAGATGTACTGAAGGATATTTGTGGACTCAGAAGTTAATTTTCAGAATATCTGCCATTATAGATAGATTGTGTGTAAATGCTGTTATGGAAGAGGAACAGGTTCTACCAGACAAGACTGAAATTGATTTGAATGTGGATTAAAAAATGACAGAATACAAGAATGATCTAGGAAAAGATGATATATTGGATATTCATTTGTATAACTGGTTGATGTCTCAATAATTAAAAGGGATATACAAATAACAAACCAGAAGAGTGACTTGGATAACTTTCCTATACTGGATTTACCAAAGAGATCTGTTAAAGATTTGAAGGATTTTGTGAGAAGGGACAAAGAAAAAAGAAAAAGAAACCAACTTCTAGGACATTATTTGAAGGGATTAAAGACCAAGATTGTTAAAAATAAAGGGAAGGAATATAAAGTTGGTTTATTTGATCAAGGTTAAAATAGGTATGTTGCTATCTCTGGTAATCCTTGATGGACATTTGCTGACATTTGGACTGAATGATGAGGCTTTAAAGTTTTGTTAATAGATAAGAGATAAGAAATGCAAAGAAGAGATAATTTGTTGTATTTTAAAAGAAGGTGATAAGTTTCTAAAATTGTTTATACTTGTGATGAAGGGGGAAGTTGTTTCTTTATATATCTCTTTTATTTTTCTTTACTATATTATTTTTTCTTTCTTTTCTATTTTTCTTTTTATTCTTTTCTTTTCTGCACTCTATTTTTTTCTTTTTACTCTTTTTTTAGTTTGTAATTAGCTTTTATCTTTTTCACTGTAACATTTAATAAAAATTATTATTAAAAAAAGAGAAGAAAAAGACATCATAAATACCAACTGGCGGTCAGAAGACATTATGAAAATTCCTTAATCTCCCAATAGATAGACAAATTCAGTCTCAATTTCAACTGGGAAATTGTTGACATTTTAGGGTAAGCCAAACCCCAAAATGGAAGTGAATTCCTGGAAACTTGGCATTCAGACAAATCAGCTACATGGGGATAAAACCTATCTCCATGCCATTTCAAAGATATAACGAAGGGTCAAGGAAGGAAGGAAGCAGCCCTGATTCAACACCCAGATAGGCAGGAAAGAGCATCAGAGATACAATCGAGGAAGAAGCAGTACCCTCATCAAGGAACCATCAAGGAAGGAGCCACACCCACACCAAGACTGGCAGGGAAGCCCCTCTATATAAACAGCCAGCAGACTCCTCTGTCCCCTGCACTGATGATGTTACCTCAACTGGTAACGAAATATCTGCAGGAAAACGGCCAAACTCAGAGGACACCAAGAACCCAACAGGGACTGGAATGTCAAGTTAATGCTGTTCCCAGCTTTCTCCCTTGAGGTTGCTTTGATAAGCTGTCTGTACAAGTACTGTTGGTGTAGATGTGGACTCCCTGGGGTGCCTGTGAGAGCTGCTATCACTCTAGGTGCTGAGGCCAACAGGGTGCTCTTAACTGGGACAGCTGCCTTCCATAAGCAAATCCGAGGAACCTCCAGTATGTGGGTCTGTTGGGAATGAATGAGTAAGCTCCAATAGGTTCACTGAAGCTAGGAAGCTGTTTGGTATAAAGGCTTCTGCTGTGGACCTTAAGGCTTCCATCCTGAAGTTTCGGCACCTGATTAACTTGTTCAGTGGTCTGAGGTTCAGGAAGCTCTGTAAATTCAATTTTTCTTCAGCCGCATAAACAGACTAGAAAGCAAACTAGAGAAACCTTATTGGGGAGGAACTTGCTTATCATGCCAATGTCTGTTTGATGTCACTTCCTTCATCCTGTTCTGCTTTTTCTTGTTCTGAAGGTAGGAGATGGTAAGAACTCATTACTTGGTTTACTTAGGACTCTAGTGCATAACCCACTGGAGACGCTCTAGCCTTTTTCTATCTCTTCCTATTTTTGCTATCTGCACAACCTTCAAAGAAGCTTGACTTTGGCCCCTTTCCAGTGATTAAACCAACCAACCAGTGGCCCTCCCTTTGCAATTCCCAGCATCAGTGAACCTTTGTCCTGTATTCCATCAGACTTTGCTTATGGGAGAGGCACCCACTGCATCCTGCATACAAGGACAGCTCCGCCTCCCCACATACTGGTAGAGGGGGAAGAGTATGAAGTCAAGACTGTACTGGATACTCAATGCAAAGGGAACATCTAGAGCACCTGACCCAGCAGAAAGGCTCCCCAGAGTTAGAGACATCATGGGGGGCAGCAACCGATGAGCATGCTCCTCCGTTGGCACACTGGTTTCATGACTAGTGTCCAGAAAACCCCATCCACAGCAACTACCTCCATTGCAAGAGATCAAGGCAACCCAAAATGAGCAAGAGTCTGTCTTCCTTGGGTTGGGGCCACAGAGCTAACCACAGCATAAGTAGCGGGCAGGGAAAATGTCTCTGCTCCACCCACATCAGAGACGCAGAGCTAGATGGGGTGGGGGAGGGAGGCAGGGCTTCCAGAATGGGAGGATAAAAAACAGGCCGCATGGCAGGAAGGGGTGGGGGTGGGGAGGAGAAATCACCCCTCAGGATACAGCTGCATCACAGGACTTCTCAAGAGATCTTGGAGAGCTGCTGGCATAGGAGGGGAGGGGAACAGCCCCTGGGTTCCCCTGGCATTGACTCAGATTTCTCTGGGAGGCAGGACTGAGGCTGATGGGGCTGGTGGTGATGTGGTGGGCAGAAGGAATAACCCTGAGGGAGAGCCACAAAAGACAAAGGCCAGATAAAAGAAATCTGAGTCTGGGGCAGATCTGTATTCCAACTAAGCATCTCAGACAAGACCCTAGTTCTCATGAAGGTGAAGAGAGGGAGGGGGGAAGCACATTCAGACCTGCAAGATTTTGTTACTATAACCTTATAATAAAAGTAGTATTAGCATTTATAACTTTGATTTCCTAGTCTATTCTACCTTGGAGGGCTGACAGATACTTGGGAGGTGTCCAGGTGTCCAGCCCCACAGATTATCAGATGCAAGACCCCGTTTGTTATGTTGGACTCTAGGGATTAGTTAGGATTTTTGCTGCTATACCAGCCTCCCTGTTGCATAGCCACCGACCTGCCTGAGCTCTTTGACTCTATGGCCAGGTGGTGCTGGAGTTCCCCAGAGTTATGGCCCTGGGGGACTTTAACTTGCCTTAGTTGTAGGGTCACACGTAGCTCAGGAGTTCATGGCCACCATGACAGCCGTGAGCCTGTCCCAGGTCATTCACAGCCTGAAGCATAATAGCAGTGATACACCTGATCTGGTTTTTCTGTTGGAGCAGTGGCAAAGTGTTTTGGATTTGGGGGAGATATTGGTTTCTCACCTATAATGGACAGACCACTCCCTGGTAAGCCTGCAGTTCTCCATTGCAGCAAGGCTGGCCCTATTAGACTGGTCCACCCCAGGTGACTAATGGACTCAACTGGGGTTCAAAGAGAGCTTGGGATTGTTCTGGAGGGTCTGCTGCATGGTCCAACTGAAGCCCTGGTGGCTGTATGGGATGAGGGGGTGGCTCAGGATCACACCTGAGTGGCCTCTCCTCACCCATGGATCTGGGAACCCCCTGATTTACAGAGGAGCCTAGGGAGATGAAGCGGGTGAAGAGATGCCTAGAGCACTGTTGGTAGACATTAAGGAGCAAACCTGACCAAACACAGGCTAGAGCTGCTGTTAGAGTCCACCTCGTGGTGGTAAGGGTGGTGAAACATAATTATTTCTCTGCCATTATTGGGTCTGCAGATAGCCATCTGGCAGCCTTGTTTCGGGTGACCTGGGCAGTCCTAGGAGGGAATAGCCCTGAGTTTCACCTACAAGGTCACTTTGAGGAATATGCTAGGCATCTGATGGATAAAATCTCTTGGATATATTGGACTTCAGCCTTGAAGCAGCACCAGTGGAGGCTATGGAGGCTGGGCCTTGCATGGTTATCTGGGAAGAGTTTGATCCTGTTGATTCTGAGGAAGTAGACAGGGTTCTCATAGCTGTCAGTTCAGCCAGCTCTGTGTTAGACCCATGCCCTCCTGGCTGGTTAAAGCCACCCAGAACGGGATGTGTGATTGGGTTCTGCCAGTGGTTAATTCCTCATAATTCCATTGGCTCTTAAGGAGGCAGTGGTGTGCCCCCTCCTCAAAGGGCTATTGCTCAACCCAACTAGTCTGGACAATTTTTGTCCAGTTTCCAGTCCTCCATTTTTAAGGAAGGTTGTAGAAAAAGTGGTTGTGCTGTACCTTCAGAGGACCCTGGAAGAAACAGATTATCTGGATCCTTTTCAGTCAGGATATGGGGCTGACATGGCATTGATCGTGCTCTTGGATGACCACTGGCAGGAATGGGATGAGGGTGGTCCATCCATCCTCGCTCTTCTTGACCTCTCAGTGGCTTTCAATGCCATCAATCATGCTATTCTTCCAAGGTTGCTCTGGGGTCTGGGGATGGATGACACTGTATTGCAGTGATTCTCCTCCTTCCTCCAGGGCTGGTTCCAGTTGGTGTTGGTGGGAGGAGAGGACCAGCCCATGGCCTTTACTTTGTGGGGTGCCACAAGGCTTAGTTCTCTTTCCCCTCCTGTTTAACATCTACAAGAAGCCACTGGGTGAGGTCATCCAATGGTTGGGGGTGAGATATCACCAGTATGCTGATGATATTGAGCTTTATATCTCCACTCCAGACCAATGAGGGATGCCTTGGACATCCTGTCCCAGTGCCTGGAGGCTGTTGGGGCCTGCATGGGGAGGCCAACCCAAGCAAGACCAAGTATCTTTGGGTGTTTGGGCCTTCTGCTGAGGATCTTCCATCTTTGGTTGTGGATGGGGTGGCACTGCCTCAGACAGATCCAGTGCATAATCTGGGGGTCTTTCTGGACCAAAAGAGCAGGTGGCAGCCCTGTCTAGAAGGGCCTTTGCACACCTTTGGGTTCTGCACCAGTTGCGCCCATTCCGGGACCAGGAGGCCTTGCTCATGCTTACTCATGCCCTCTTTTCTGGATTACTACAATGCACTCTACATGGGGCTGCCCTTGAAGAGCATTCGGAAGCTTCAACTGGTGCAGAATGCAGTGGCACGGGCAGTTAATGGTGCCGGTTATTCAGTGCATGTGATGCCACTGCTCCATGAGCTGCATTGGTTACCAGTTTGTTTCTGGGTGCAATTCAAGGTGCTGGTTGTCACCTTTAAAGCCCTACATGGCTTGGGGCTGGGTTATTTGAGGGTCAGCCTCTCCCTGGTTACATCTACCTATTGCATCAGATCTGGCAAGATGGTCCGGGTCCCATTGGTTAAGGAATGTCAGTTGGCAGTGTTTTGTTCAGTTTTAAGGCTTAAGTTTAGGAAACCATATTTTTCCTTTGGGCTAAAGCCATTTCCTTTGATGTGCAAAAACTAGCCTTTTTGGAGACAGTGATGAGAGCAATCAAACAATAGGACTGTATTCTGAAGTCTTGAAAGAAACAAACCCGGGTGGGAAAAGAGGAGATGCAACGTATTTTAATTTTATCTAAGGATATCTGTCTTTTCTCATGTCTAACAAAAACAAGCAAAGCCTTTATTGCACATGAATGATCTGTTGCTTTTTGATATACCTATCATATCAAAATCATTTGTTTCTGTACCTTATATAAAGACTTGACCCCCCCCTTAATAAACGCCTGTTTGCTCTGCCTGAAGTACTTGTGGCTCGTATTGTTGGGGAGCAAAAAAGCCACTTGCCAAAGGTATTGGTGTTTCTCAAATTCAGGGAGTAGGTTCTTTCCAGCTCCATGCCAACTCAGGTGCCCAAGTTTGGGGGCAACAGCGGGGCCCAGAAAGAGAGCCTTTTCTGCTGCAGCCCCTGCCCTCTGGAATATCCTCCCTCTGGAGATCAGGCTGGCCAGTCAGGCTGGCCTTTCATGAGGTCCTGAAGACCCGGCTCTGTGCCTGGGCCTGCAGCCCCAGGTGTGCGAAGGAAACCCTCTCCTGGCTCTTTGGAAGATCGTGGATTTTCTCCACTGCTGTGTATTTCAATTTTTGTAGATATACAGTTTGCTTTTGTTTATTATCCCTGTTTGGTGCCCAGAGTTGTTGTTGAGAAGGGCGGCTATATCAATTGATTAAACAAACAAATCAACCAACCAACCAGCCAACCCTCCAGCTGCTAGTGTGAACACTTGGAGTGCCCACAAGTTAACAGAGTGTGGCTTAACAGGGTTTAACATCGGCTACCAGTTTTCTCCTCCGGGCACAAACCCCACAAGGCTCGGGCTTCTGATGCTGTCTTCTGTTTGCTCACAGCCTGGCACCTCTGCTGGCACCTGCTTCTCTTTTCCTCATTTCTCTCTCAGTTTTCTCTGTTTTGATTCCTCAGCCCCACTGGTGGAAAATCCTCAGTTCTGTCAGGAGGCAGAGCCAAGGCTGAAAGGGAGGCATTTCCTGCCTGGGACAGAAAGCAAGCTAAAGCCCCACCGTCTGCCTCGACGGAGTAGCACGAAGCCTTCCTGCGGATTCTCTTTCTCACCCAGAATACTGGGGCCTCGCTCTCTGCCCCCACGGCCACCCTGGGTCCAGGGTCCTCCGCTCCACACTCCTGAAAGTTCTGACGGCACTCAGATGTCCCGTGTGGCTACGGCAGTGGGAGGGTGGCCAAAGCCCTCGCGGGGAAGGAGAAATCCACTCCTCCGCGGGTGAGTGAGCCCCTCTCCTCGCTCTGGCACTCACGGCCCACTTGAAACCACATTCGGAGGTAATTATGCCATGAATTACATTGTGCTCTTCTGCAGGTTCAGTCTGAGGAGAGCTCTGCCCCAGATCTGCATGAAAAATACTTAACGGGGCGAGAGATTACTGAGTCCTTGGATGCATTTCTGCATGCAATTATCAGAGCAACGAGGAAGGTGTAGAACCTCGGCAGCTCAGGTTCATTATGGAAAGGCTGAAATACACTGTAAACGGTGGAGGCCCTATTAATGCAGAGATGGCTAGAAAAAGGACCTGCCTCCCACAGGTAATCAAGGTTAACAAGGTCTATTTGCTCTGAGGGGACTGTACATGGCCTACTGATTTTTTTCTAAAAATGGCTGGCAGAAACTGACAAAAGGAAGTCCCATCGCAGCGAAGGTGGCCGGATTCTGAGCTGTTGAGGATTCTGGGCTCACATTGACCTTTCCCTGATTACGCGGGGTACAACTCTGAGCAAAGTAATTTACAGCTTCAATTAAAAGGGAGCCCACTTAGCATTGTGGAGGGGGAGGATGGGTAATTAATGCTCAAAGGTTGTTTGGGGGGACTTGACTTTAAAAAAAGATGCTTTCAATAACTGTAAGTGGTGATTACTTCCTAAAAATGGGCTTAAAAGTGGGTTACCTTACATCACCCTCTCAAACCTTTTCTCCTGTTGGAAAATGGCTTCTCAGCTATTGCTTGTACAGGATAAAGGCGCAAGCTGCTCTTCCAAGGAAGGGAGGGGGAGGCAGTGGGTGGAAAGTCGAGTTCCTTCCATGGGGAGGTATTCCTGTGGGGCAGCAGCAGCTGAAGTCTCTGCACCATATGTAGAGCAGTAGAGCGTAGAGTATAACCTAGGACTAGCAGAGATTTGGGTTCCAATCTAACCCCCCAGTCCCACTGGGGGTGGCCATAAAACATACTGACCTTCCAGTGTTTACAAACATGGGAGATGCAGCACCAGAAGTGCCCTTCAGCTACTTGAATTTCATGTCATTATTTCAACATCAATATCACCAAGATTCATTCCATGCCTTCAGGACAGGACCTTCAGAACCCTGGATGCTTCAAATCCTATGGGAGGGTGACTCTGCCCAGCCCTTTTTGGGCTCATTCGCCACCTGTTTGCGTCTCCCACCAGGAGCAGACATCCCAGGAGGCAGAGGCAGACATTTTTCTGGAAGGGCTATATGGGGACAGCTGAGACCCCAGCAATGGAAGCAGAGCTGTTTGTTTGTTTATTTATTATTCAAATTTTGTTACCACCCATCTCCCCCAAAAGAGGGACTCTTGGCAGTTTACAAAAAAATTAATTCAATAACAATAAATGTTAAAATCCCATAAAAATAAAAACAAGTCACAAATATAAATATAATATAAATAAATATAAAATCCAAGTGGCTCTAAGTTTCCAATCCGGTGGGAGGGGCTCTAAGGCGTAAGCCACCCCCAAGAATGGCTACCCACCTTCCTGCCCCGAGTGAGACAGTAGAACCAAGTCTTCAGGGCCTTCCTGAAGGTTGGAAGTGAAGGGGCCTGCCTCACCTCTGGGGGCAAGATGTTCCAAAGGGCAGGGACCACTGCAGAGAAGGCCCGCTTCCTGGCCCCGCCAACTGGAGTTCTTTAGCTGATGGGGTCTGTAACATGCCCTCTCTGCATGATTGGGTGGGGTGGGTCGATGTTATGGGGATGAGACAGTCCCCTAGGTAACCTGGCCCCATGCCATGTAGGGCTATAAAGGTGATAACCAACACCTTGAATTGGACCCCGAAGCAAACTGGTGCCCAGTGCAGCTCACGCAGCAAAGGTGTTATATGTGCCGACCTAGGGGCACCAAAAATGGCCCACGCGGCTGCATTCTGGACCAGCTGAAGCTTCTGGATACTCTTCAAGGGTAGCTCCATGTAGAGTGCATTACAGTAGTCTATATGGGAGATAACCAGGGCATGAGTGACTGTTTGAAGGGCCTCTTGTTCCAGGAAGGTGCATAACTGGCGCACAACACAAAGTTATGCAAAGGCCTTCCTAGCCACAACTGCCACCTTCGAGCAGGAGTCGTGAGTCCAGGAGGACCCCCAAGTTATGCACCGGATCTGTCTGGGGCAGTGCCACCACATCCAAAACTAAAGATGACAAATTCCTGGAAGCTGAGGGACCATTAATCCACAGCCACTCTGTCTTACCAGGGTTCAGCTGAAGCCTGTTGTTCCCCATCCAGAACCCCACAGTCCCCAGGTGCTGGGGAAGGGCAATCACCACATCACTTACCTCATCCAGGATGGAGATGTATAATTAGGTATCATTAGCATACTAATGATACCTCATCCCGTGGTGTTGGATGATCTCACCCAGTGGTTTCATGTAGATGTTAAATAAGAGAGGAGAGAGGACCGAACCCTGTGGCACCCCACAATGGAGGGGTTGAGGGTCAGACCTCTCACTCCCTATCAACATCGATTGGGACCGGCCCCGGAGGAAGGAGGTGAGCCAGCGCAAAACCACACCACCCACCCCCACCTCCCACCCCCACCTCCCTGAGCCACCCCAAAAGGATACCATGGTTGATGGTTTCGAAAGCCACTGAGAGGTCAAGGAGAGCCAAGATGGATGCACTGCCTCCATCCTGCTCCCGCCAGAGATCATCCATAAGTGCGACCAATGCAATTTCTGTCCCATATCCTGGCCTGAAACCCGACTGAAAGGGGTCCAGATAATCCATTTCATCCAGGACCCTCTGGAGTTGCAACGCCACAGCCTTCTCAACCACCTTCCCCAAAAAGAGGAGGTGGGAGACTGGACAAAAATTGCCCGGCATAGTTGGGTCCAACAATGGCTTCTTGAGGAAGGGGTGCACCAGCTCCTCCTTAAAAGCAGCCAGGAACTCCCCCTCTCTTAAGGATGTATTTACCATCTCTTGGATCCAGCCACATGTCACCTCCCGAGCTGCCTTCACCAGCCAGGAGGGGCATGGATCTAAATGACAGGTGGTGGCATTCACAATCCGGAGGATCCTGTCCACTTCCTCAGGTCCAACAGGATCAAACTGCTCCCAGATAACAGGGCAAGAACATTGCTATTGGTTAGAGATGGGGTTGTGGTTACAAGAGCATCACAATGATGACCTGAACAGACTGTGGAGAAACAAGGAAAGGAATCAGAAAAAGAAGGAAAAAGGGGAAAAGACAGTCTGATCTCACTCCGGATCTAGTTTTCTTGTCGGAGCAGTGGCAATGTGATCTGAGGGGAGAACTACATCTCTCCCCTTTGTCATGGTCAGATCATGCCCTGGTGGCCTTGAGATTCTCTTGTGCTGCCCACCTCCACAGGGAGGCAGGACCCATTTGATTGGTCTGCCCCCAGTGACTGATGGACCCAGTGAGGTTTCAGAGGGAGCTGGGGTTATACCCGAGGATCTGCTGCACAGTCCAGCGGAGAGGCCCTGGCTGCTGCCTGGAATAGGGAAGTGGCTGGGGCCTTGGAGAGGATAGCGCCTGTGCGGCCTCTCTTGTCCATTCGAACCCAGCACTCCCCGTGGTTTACGGAGGAGCTGAGGGTTTTGAAGAGGGTTAAGTGCCACTGGAGGAAGACAAAGACCAAATCCAACCGAACACAAGCTAGAGCCGCTATTAAGGCCTACCTTGTGGTGCTAAGGGTGGCAAAATGTCAATATTTCTCTGCTCTTATTGCATCCGCCGAATGCCACCCGGCAGCCCTATTTAAGATTACCCAATCCCTGCTGGGGAGAGGGGATTCAGAACTCCATCTCCAGGACCATGCTGAGGAATTTGCTGGACATCTGCAGGATAAAATTGCTCAGATCCATTCCAACTTGGACTCCAAGGATGAGGCAGAGTCTGGGGAGATACCCAGGGAATGTACTTACCATGTTATCTGGGAACAGTTTGACCCTATTGAACCTGAGGAAGTGGACAGGATCCTTCAGTCTATAAATGCCACCACTTGCCAATTAGATCCATGTCCCTCTTGGCTGGTGAAAGCAGCTCGGGAGGTGATGTGTGGCTGGGTCCAGGCAATGGTGAATTCATCCTTGAGAGAGGGGGCGTTCCCAGCAGCCTTTAAGGAAGCGCTAGTGCACCTCCTCATCAAGAAACCATCCCTGAACCCTATCATTCTGGACAATTTTTGCCCAGTCTCCCACCTCCCCTTTCTAGGGAAGTTGGTAGAGAAAGTGGTGGCATTGCAACTCCAGAGGATCCTGGATGAAACAGATTATCTGGACCCCTTTCAGTCAGGTTTCAGACCCGGTTATGGGATGGAAACGGCATTGGTTGCACTTATGGACGATCTCTGGCAGGAGCAGGATGGAGGCAGTGCATCCATCCTTGCTCTCCTTGACCTCTCAGGGGCTTTCAATACCATCAACCATGGTATCCTTCTGGACCAACTCAGGGAGTTGGGGGCGAGCGGGGTGGTTTTGCGCTGGTTCGCCTTCCTCCAAGATTGGTCTCAGTCGGTGTTAATAGGGAGCGAGAGATCCACCCCACAGCCCCTACTTTGTGGGGTGCCACAGGGTTCAGTTCTCTCTCCACTCCTTTTTAATATTTACATGAAACCACTGGGTGAGATCATCTGTCACCATGGGATGAGGTATCAATATGCAGATAATACTCAATTATATATCTCCATCCCAGGTGAAGTAAGTGATGCCATGACCACCCTCTCTGAGTGTCTAGGGGCTGTGGGGGTCTGGATGGGGAACAACAGGCTTCAGCTGAACCCTGGTAAGACAGAGTGGCTGTGGATTAATGGTCCCTCAGCTTCCAGGAATTTGTCATCTTTAGTTCTGGATGTGGTGGCACTGCCCCAGACAGAACTTGGGGGTCCTCCTGGACTCACGACTCCTGCTCAAAGGTGGCAGTTGTGGCTAGGAAGGCCTTTGCATAACTTTGTGTTGTGCGCCAGTTATGCACCTTCCTGGAACGAGAGGCCCTTCAAACAGTCACTCATGCCCTGGTTATCTCCCATATAGACTACTGTAACGCACTCTACATGGGGCTACCCTTGAAGAGTATCAGGAAGCTACAGCTGGTCCAGAATACAGCTGCGGGGGTAATTTTTTGTTCCCCAAGGGCGGCACATATAACACCTTTACTGCGCGAGCTGCACTGGGTGCCAGTTTGCTTCCAGGTCCAATTCAGGGTGTTGGTTATGACCTTTATAGCCCTACATGGCATGGGGCCAGGCTACCTGAGGGACCATCTCGTCCCTATTGCATCAACCTGTCCCACCCGAGCATGCAGAGAAGACATGATATGGATCCCGTCTGCTAAAGAGTTCCATCTGGTTGGGTCATGGAAGCGTGCCTTCTCTGCAATAGCGCCTGCCCTTTGGAACATTCTCCCCCCGGAATTGAGGCAGGTCCCCTCACTCCTGGACTTCCGTAAAAAAATTAAAAACCTGGCTTTGTCAACATGCCTGGGGTGGGAAACAGAATAGTTCCTCTTGGGGATGGTTAGCTCCATAGAATTGCCCTGTTTTGCTTGGGGGTTCCTGAAGCACTTCCTCAAGCCCAGAGATGCCCCCGAAGTGGCCCCAAGCAAGGTGACAGGGCTACTTTGCTTTGCTCTTTGGCCCAGGGGAGGGGGGAGGGGGGGCTTCACTGCTTCTCAGGGCAGCTTCAGAGAGGCACTTCACTTCACAGAGCATTGGTCCAGCAAAGGCCCCTGGCCTGAGCATGTGGATTGTTTGACTCAGATTTAGTGCATTGTGTGAAAGCAGACAGCATGGACAGTAAATCACTGGTTATGGCTTAACTTGCTCTTGCAGTATGCTCTTGGCCTAGTGCACTGTGCAATCCCTGCCATAGTGTATGAATGAGATGGCAGCAAAATCTCTGCCTTATCAGGCTGGAAAACTGCTATCAATAAGTGCTTCTTCTTTTCCATATTGTCCCCAAATTTCCACAGCCAGGGTTTGCTGGAAAGAAAGATTGTGTAAAGGAGAATTTTTCCCAATCCTGGTTTATATCTGCTGATCGTTGTTACAACTCTTATCTGTTTATGCTTAGATTTAGTGGTTCATTGTCTGCACTGAGCATGGTTTCTCATGGAAAAGCATGGCATTTTAAACAAGTATTTTAACAAGCGTATGCAGAAAGAGAAAAGGGTGAACACTTTGGGAGGGGAGTTCCACTGATGGAAAAGGCTTCTCACTTACATGGTCAATAAGTTCTCTTATCATGCCGTTCCACTGCCCCTTCTCATCTTGGGCGCCATACTTCCCATCCTCCACCAGTCGAATCTCGTAGGAGAAGCCAAGGATCCGGGAGACTTCTGCCAGGAGGTCAATACAGTAGCCTTCAAAGCGCTGGTTCCCAGACAGCACAGTGTCTGACTTGGCAAACATGACAAAGGGTTCTTCCTACATGGCCAGAAAGGAAAGATAACACAGCCACATCCAGAATACAGACACTGAATTCAACCCCCCCCCAACCTGAGCCAGGGAGTCCTTCCTACCAGTCGTATGGCTGGCTAGAATGGCTGCAACAACATTTTCTGGCATCAACTTCCTAGCCAGCTTGAACATTAAGCACCACCATATTCCATCATTAGCATATGTTTAATCGGCTGTGTTTTGCAAATCTGGCTGGTCAGATTCAAGGCAAAGTTAAGCACTCTGAAATGCCACTAAAAGCACACTGGCCTCTTACATTGGATTCTGGCCCTCGTACTCAGCTGAGAACACATGGCAGAAAACTGGGTGGCTAGCGGAGGCCTCTTTTTGTACCAGTCAAGGACTTCCACACACATGCAGACTTCTGCATTGAAGGAGCTTTGAACTATTCTTTTGCCACATTACAGAAAGTCCATGCTCAGGCTCAAAAAGCAACCCATGCTTTGCACTACCCATTAGTTTTAGGAAGTCAGTTTTCAGAACATGCAAAAGTCCTGCAAAAGTTAGTGACCCCTTCTGTCTCCAGAGTAACATAGCTGATCTGCATGGACAGTATCAGAAGCACAGATGAGGAACCTGCACACATGGCACAAAAACAGGTCCCATGTGCCATAAAATTGGCAGAATGGTCAAGCTTGCAGCTCATGTGCTTACATTAGCTTTTCAGTCTGGGGGCATCAGGAGCCACTTGAAAGCCCCCTCGACCTCAGGAGGCTCCAGAGCCATCTGCATTAGCAGCCAACAAAAGAGCCACTGCTCTGGGCAGAAGCTCTGCTTCCCTCAGCGCCATTCCTGGAGGTCTCCAACACAGAGTAATTCCTGAACTCTGCAAGGCACACATTCACAGTCTGTTCCACAGTTTATTACTGGAAATGGCCAGGCATTCAACTTGCAAGCTTTCAAGGCTTGCTAATAAATTTATCAGCAAAGGTGCCCTCAAGTTCAAGATCTTCACAACTCAGGGGTTCTGCTAGGCTTACGCCTTGTGAAAAAGGAGGCTTTTCCAGCAGAAACTGTCAGTGAGAGACTTGAGTAACAGGGCCAAGGAAACCAGGGAAATTGGGGTGAGGGGCTTTTCTCCCCTTGCAGCCTGACCATGACCTTTTTTACCACTTGGCCAATTTGTTTTCCTTCTGACCAGCAAAGGTCCAGGAAGATGCTTCACTCAATGTGTGCTGCAGAAAATATGAGTTTACACAGAGGTTTCTACAAGGGGTAGCATCAAGACCCAATATTTTAAAAGTACGGTGGGAATCCACTGTATGATTATGATTATATGGGTAATCTATAATTTGATTCACAGTCAAAGACTGGTGAAAACTTAGTAATTCAAGTCCTAACCAAGAACCTGAAATTATTAAGGTAGCATCTGAGTATGTAAGCAGCTCCAAGCAGGGTATTTTTTTGTAAAATTACAGTGTTCAGGTCCAATACATTTAAAATGTCCAAATATCGAGGGAGTCCTTTATTTATTTATTATTCAAATTTCTATTACCGCCCATCTCCCTGCAAAGTCCTTTAGGTGTTGCTCCAAGGGCTCCAATCACAATTTGGCATAACAGCGGATTTCTTTCTCCATAAGTGTTCAACTTCAATCTGCCAGTCCCAGTATTTCGTAATTTTTTCGGGTTGCTTTTCTCAATCCTAGCATCACCCTCTACAGCAACATCAATGAACAGACTCTCTCCTTTTCAATGACTGTTATGTCAGGCATGTGATGAACAAGGTGCCTGTCTGTTTGGATGTCCAAGTCCCCTGAGATCTTAGCCCACTCATTTTCCAAAACCTTCTTGACTTGATGGTCCCAGCAGTTCTTGCTACATTCAAATCCAAACCTCTGGCAAAGTTTCCAATGAATAATTTTGGCAACTCAGTCATGATGCTGCTTGGAGTCAGTTTGTAAAATTTTGCTGCAGCCACTGATCAGATAGTCAAGTGTTCCATCCTTTTCACTACAAAGGCGACTGTTGTTACATGATGAATTTTTGCTTTCATGCAATTAGTTGGCAAAGCTTGTTCTTGAGCCTCTAAAATAAAGCCTTCAGTTTCTTTCTTTAACACTCCTGATCTTAACCAGTGCCATGTAGGTTTTTTATTGGCTTTTCCTTCTATATCCTTCAACCTGAGGGACCGTCTCATCCCCATAACATCGACCCGTCCCACCCGGTCAGGCAGGGAGGGCATGCCATGGACCCCATCAGTAAAGGAATTTCATCTAGCGGGGTCCAGGAGGTGAACCTTCTCTGCAGTGGCACCCACCCTTTGGAACATCTTGCCCCCGGAGTTGAGACTGGTCTCCTTGCTCTCGGACTTCCGGAAGAAACTGAAGACCTGGTTCTGCCGCCTTGCTTGGGAGGAGGAGAGCGATAGCTCCACCTGGGGGTGGCTGGCACCATAGCATCTCTTAGTGATTGTGTTCCATCTCCACTTGGATTTTACATTTGTTTTTATGTATATTTTAATGCTAATTTTAGGTGGTTATGTTTTTAGTGTTATTTGATTGTAAACCGCCCAGAGTCCCCCATTGGAGGAGATGGGCGGTGATATAAATTTAATAAATAATAATAAATAATAATAATAAGTATTGGCCATGCATTGGCTTGTTCTTCCAATTAACAAATCAGTTTTCGATAGTTTTTTTCCTATACTCAGCTTTCACCTTCGCTGCTTTCAAAAGCTTTCCTGGAGTGCCTTCCTTCAATAAGGGTTCTTTGCTTTTCTTAATATAGTCATTCAAGCCATGCTTTTCTTCCTCCACAGTTTGTTTCACCTGTAGGAGTCCTCTGCCCCCTTCAGCTCTTGCCAAATACAGCCGATCAATATCGCTTTTTGGGTATAAAGCATGGTATATTGTCATTTGTTTTCTTGTTTTCCGATCCAAGTTATCAAGTTCCATCTGGGTCCAGTCAACTGTTATAATTATTGTATACACAACAGCGTGAAATCACAGCTGCCAGTTCTTTAGCTGGTGCTGGCCTTCGTTTGCATCAAGTTCTTCCCAAGAACCTTGGAGGTTGTAATGTAATGTATCTGTGCGGATTCAGGCAGTGTGGCTTCTTGTAATTGACAGATGGAAATTTTCTCAATGCGCAAATTTTCTAAGTGCTGCCCAAAGTTTTTTGATATGGCACCCAGTGCACCGATATCCGCTGGGACCACCACTGCTGGTTTATGCCATAATCTTTCAACTTTCAACTGCTGGTTTTCAGATCTTGACACTTTGTGACCTTCTCCAATTCTTTGTCTGCTATTCTACTATCCCCTGGTATTGCCACATCAATTATCCACACTTTCTTCTTTTCAGCCACAGTTAAATTTGGTGTGTTATGTGCCAAGACTTGATCAGTTTGTATTCGGAAATCCTGCAATATTTTAACTTGCTCATTTTTTACTACTTCTTCGACTACTGTATATGTTCCCACCAATTTTTCATTACTGGCACATGATCATTTTTATAGGTGTTCCAGTGAATCATTTTGGCAACTGTGTTCTGTTGTTGTTTACAATCAGTTTGTGTGATCTTCTTTCACGAGCTGAATATATGATTTACTGTTTGTTCTGCTTCTTGGCACAATCTGCACTTTGAATCATTTGATGATTTTTTCAATTCTGGCCTTGATTGCGTTAGTTTGAGTAGCTTGCTCTTGAGTGGCCAAAATCAAGCCATTGCCAGATTTTATTTTTATCCATTTTACCCTTGATCTTTTGCAGAAATTGACCATGTAAGGCTTTTCCTTGCCAGCATTCTGTTCATGTTTTTATTACATTATTTCGATATTCACGTTTTGTTTCCTAAACATTCAGTAAGTTCCAATTTTTAACTTGCATCAGTGCTTGTTCTTGACTGTCTTTTACATAATCAGCCGATGCATCTTCTTCTTCAACAGTTTGTTTGACTTGAAGTAAACCTCTGCCTCCAATTTTGCGGGGCAGGTACAATCTATCAATATCACCACGGGGATGTAATGCATAGTGAATAGCCATGAGTTGCCTTGCTTTTCGGTCCCAACTGTCCAGTTCAGCTCGTGTCCAGTTAATAATCCCAGCAGTGCATCGTGTAACGGTTATGGCCCAGGCATTGACGGCTTTGATGGTGTTTCCGCCATTCAATTTTGCCTTTACTGATTTTCTCACTCTTTGGGTGTATTCTTTACTGATCACATTTTTAACTTGTCCATGCTTGATATTATCCAGCTGTAAAATGCCCCGATCCTTGTATGCAGGCTCCTGATGATTTGTCCATTTGGCATTTCAATTCCATTACTGTTCGTGATTTTACCCCAATTTTTTGCTACTCTAACACATTTCTCTAGGCCAAATTCCATTGCTATATCTGTGCTAAAAATTCTTACAGTATTTGTCAATGACTGGATTTCGATTTCTGATTTTCCATAAAGCTTTGGATCATCCATATAAAACAAATGTGAGATTTTATTAGCATTTTTTGCTGTTTGGTAGTCAAGATTTGTTTTTTTCAAAATCACTGAAAGTGGGATCATAGCAATGACAAATAATAAGAGTGATAATGAGTCACCCTGGAAGATGCCTCTCCTAATATTGGCAGGCCCATATTTTTCATTTCCAACCACCAATTCGCTCTTCCACTGCTTCATTATTTTTTTGATAAAGATTCTAATGTTTCTGCTGACACCAGTTGTTTCCAAACATTTGATGATTCAACTATGTGGAAATGAATCAAATACCTTTTTATAGTCAATCCAGACCATGTGTAAATTGGGTTTTTGGATTTTGCAATTCTCCAAAACTATTTTACCAATCAGAAGTTGATCTTTTGTACCTCTGCTTTTCCTTTTATTTCCTTTCTGTTCTACTGGATGTTATTTCCTTCCAAATAATCTTGGGTGTCGTCCACTATTACGCTGGTGAGTAATTTAAACATTGTAGGCAAGCATGTTACTGGCCTATGCTTTCCTGGTGTTGTCCCTTTCACCGGGTCTTTTTGAATCAGTTAAGTTTTGCCAGTTATTAACCAGTCACTGATGTCTCCTTTACGCAATACTTCATTAAGCTGTCTAGCTATAATTGGATGTAAGCTAGTCAGATATTTGAGCCCAAAGCCAGGTAATTGATCATTTCCAGGAGACATCTAGTTTTTAATCCTTTTCATTTGATTTTTAACCATTCCTCCTGTTATTATTAGTTCTTCCATTTGATTTTTTCTAAATTCATCTTCAAATTCTTTTATCCATCCAGCATTTTTATTATAATCTTTTTGAGTTTCTCATAGATCTTTCCAAAACTGTATTGTTTCATTTTTGTTTGGTTTTCCATTTTTAGAATTTCTACTGCCATTTATACTTTGGTAGAATCACCTGTTTCTGATTGGAATAGCCGATTTTGCTTAAATTGGATGATTTGTGCCTCATAGTGTTAAATTTTCCCAGCTATAGATGTTATTTGTTGCTTCATGATTTCCAAAGCTTCTTCAATTTTTCTGGTGCTGAGCCAATATTTTTTTATTATGCTTGTCTTGATCCTTATGTTCTTTAATTTTTGTTCTTTCATGTTCTTTAAATTACTTGCATCTGATCTTAATTTCTTTATCTTGGGATTGGACATGATTTTGCTTTTGGTTTTCTAATTTCAACACCCAGTTCTTCTGTAGCCACCACACTGTACTGCAGGCAAGCTGATTGGCCTGTTCAATAGATGTTATTTTAATCGTTGCAAGTGCCCCATTCATGTCTTTCATTATAGGTGCCAGGCCTTTGGGGGACGCTTCTTTCAGTGCTGGCAGTCTTTGTCTTTCTGCTGGTAATTCTGCATACATCTCTTTTAATTCTTCTTGTCGGAGAGCCAGTTCATAGGTTGTTTCAATGCTGACCTGTACTGTACTGTTGTTATTACTTCTTCTAAGTTATCATTTCTGTAGTTCATTTCTATGTAATAATAATAATAATAATAATAATATAGAACCAGTTATTTATTTATTTATTTATTTATTTGTCATATTTTTATCACTGCCCATCTCCCCCACACAGTTCACTGGGCGGTTCACAGTAAAAACAATTTAAAATTCAATAAAATTATAAATAATACCATAAAATACAATAAAATCCAATTAAGGGCAGATCAAATTCAGCCCATAAAGGGGTAAGGCTGGTCCCTGCAGGTCTAGGGAACTAACCAGCCCCAAGAATGGCTCTTCCTCTCCCCACTCCAAGCATGGTGACAAAACCAGGTCTTCAGCTGTTTTCTGAAGTCCAGAAGAGAGGGGGCTAACCGCACTTCCGGGGGAAAGATATTCCGAAGGGCGGGAGCTGCTGCAGAGAAGGCCCGCCTCCTGGACCAGATGGAATTCTCTTGCAGACGGGGTCCGTAGCATGCCCTCTCTGCACGACAGGGTGGGACGGGTTGATGTAACGGGGATGAGACAGTCCCTTAGGTAACCTGGACCCATGCCATATAGGGCTTTAAAGTTTGGTATAGTGATGAAGGTGCTGGCCTAGAAACCAGGAGGTGGTGAGTTCTAGGCCTCCCTTAAGTATGAAAGCCGGCTGGGTGACTTTGGGTTAGTCCCTCTCTCTCAGCCCAACCCACCTCACAAGGTTGCTGTTTTGGGGAAAAGAGGAGGCAGGAGTACTAACTATGCTATGCTTGAGATGACAGACAGACAGACAGATGATGGATGGATGGAGATATTTAAAAAGGGAGATAAAAATATCATCATCATCATCATCAAGGCAGGGCAGGGCAGGGCAGGGCAAAACATGTAGTAGGCCCTCCTACCCCAGGAAAGGCTTCATTTATTCAGAACTGTCCCCTATTCCTCCCTTCAGCTTTTTCCTTTTTCCTGATGTTAACAGACACCTCCCAAATGCCTTTCCACTCACTATCTCTAGCAAGAATAAAATGCAGGGATGCACATTTTAATTTCTGATAAAATTGAGTCTGTGTTTTAAAAAAAAATACAAGAAGCTGAATCTTCCACAATATACTTGCAAATTTTCAGCTTCGGAGGAGCAGTAGCTATAGACACAGTAAATGATCTAGGACAGTCTGCATCTAATAACGCCTGAGTGAATCCTGACTTCAGCATCTCCTCCAACGAAGGCTTGCGTGATTGTGAGACTGCCTTTGTCCTGGTCTGGTTTATCCACTTTAAAGGACAGGGCAAATGGGAGAGGCTTGCCTTGTGGACAAAATAAGAGGCTGAATGGGAATCTGAGAATGTTTTATTCTTCAAAAGAAAAAAAAAAGAACCTGGAGAGAAGTTCTAGGAAACTCAAAAACGTGCTCACTATTTTCTAAGCTAGAATTGGCCTTAATAAAAGTGTTAACTAGCAATTATTGTGATTAAGGCTTGTAACTGTTTATTAAGTACGGCTGTATCAGAGGGACATTTGTGACTGGATTTTGAGACCGTGATGGCAACAGAGAAAGGGAAGCTGATGGCCACAACCAGTCTCTGCTGCTACTAGAAATGAGAGGCAGAAATGCTTTGTGAGCCACTGGTTGACAATTAAGAGATATTCCAAATGTCAAGTCACAGGTGCACCTAAGCCCAGCCCCGTCCTTTCCTCATTCCAAAGAGGCTTCCCTTTCCCAGACACTCTCATGCTCCCAAAATAGTGGGCACTTCTGAAGGAGATTTTCTTCTTGCAACTGCTCCACATCATAGAAGGTGGAATCAATGTCATCTCCTGTTGGGAAACCTTCTGTGATATCCTGCAATTTCTTCCATCTTTTTTCTTACGTGAAAAAAGGTTGCTAAGGAAGGCATTGCTCCAAATCCTTTGAGCAGGGTCCACGTATAAAACTTCCCCTCCCCTCCTCCTGTACTGGGAGCCAAAGTGATAGGCTTATCATGAACAGAACCAGTGTCCCTAAATTAAATGAAGACTCAGGAGACTCCCAAGGGAAAGCTAAGCAGGCAACAGGTCAATAGGGCATGCACATAAAAAGCAGCTGGACCTTCTATGGCATCATTGCCACCGCCATCTTCCCTTTTGGGGCCATGCCCTGCGGACCCCCTGGCCACACAGGCTTGCTTTTCCAAACTCAGGAGAATCACAATGGTACAAGGACCCTCTCTGAGGCAGTCAAACTCAGGTGCACAACAGGAAAGCACCAAAGAGCAACTTCCAGCCGACCCAACCATCAAAGCCGCAGCTCCCTTTCTGCTCTCCCACAAAGGACTGGGACTCTACTACGGGATGTAAGTGAAGACACTGAGAGGGATCCAGATCTGGAGCTGTGAGGCTACCACTTTCTCAGCCATGTTGCCCTTGAATGCATATTTGGGACAGGCATATAATTACAGAAATCTTCTCAGAAAAGCATTGCAGGCCTATTCCAGGCAATGCAGGGGGGGGGGGGCATAGATAAGAGCCCTTTTTACTGCCCCCGCTGCCACTGAGCAGGACTCCTGGCGGGCCTCAAAAAGGGCCCTACTCCATTCTCCGCCCCGCCCCCCCACTCCACTGCACTTAGCCACCTGAGAAAGAATGTTGATTTTGTTGGAAGTTTTGGCAAATCCAGCATGCCTCATTTTGCATGTGAATTAGCATGTAAATTAAGTTGCCCAAAATGCAACTCAGAGGAAGCTGTTTGTTGCCACTCCCACTTCCCCTTGCTTTCTCTTTCCTCCTTCTCCACCCAGGGGGTGGCAGCGTGGATGCTGCTCTCTTCATCAGGGCCATGTGCTTGGGCCTTGATGAGGGATTCTGCCCCTTTCTTCCACACACCTCTTGGCAGCTGTAGGGCTGAGAGTTTAGGGCAAACTATGTAATTAGTAAGAAAAGAAGAACAAAGGAACTTCATCTTTTTCCACCAAGATGGATGTTACAGAAGCAACAATGAATAAAGTCAGTAAGCTTTTTTTTACTTCTTAACCCAATGTGTCTAAGCGTGTGATTCTTTATGCTTGGGAGGGCTGAATGTGTAAGAGCCATAACCTGTGTTTCTCTGGCATGCTCACTGAAGCTATCTAAGATAATTTTCTTTTTCTGTGCCAGCATCTAAGCTGTGTTAAGCTCTGCTCCATTTCAGTGGTTCTAGCAGGCTGCTGAATTGGCTTCAGATTTAGCTCTGCTAGAGGGAAGGGAGTGCACAGGAGAAAAAGTATTACCTGCCCAGCCCATTAAACTCTTCAGGCACATTCAGGAAACCATCCTGATCCACCCAAATGCTCGGATCAAACCATTTTAACTTGTCTTCTAACCTGCAGAGGTTCAGAGTAGCTGCCAGTCAGAAAGTGACCAGAGAATGGCCTGCCATGGCAGCTGAGTTACTTCTCGGATCACCAGCTCCAGCCAAAACGAGACTCAAACCCTGTGTGTGCCCGGGGGGCGCGGGGCAGTCAGCTACCCACTGAGACGGGTTCATAGTCATCGGGGTGGACAAGAAATCCTGAGCTACTCCTGACTGGGCGACCTCAATAGGGAGACTGAAGTCCCTGGACAAAAATCCATAGCAGGCCAGTGCCAGTTAACTCAGTAAGAGAAATTCTTGTGCAACTGGGCAGAATAGAGGTTGGCAGAATCCCTCCATTGCCCTGGCTAGCCAGAACAGCTCAAGTTCTAAGTCCTTTTTTGAAGAATGTAACTGTCTCATATCTGAAATAAGCAAAGAAGAAACAGTACAGGAAGACAGAAGGATTACATTGAAGTCCCCAATAACCTACCAGGACTGTGGTGACCACCAAAGATCTATTGGTCAGAGAATCTGTCACATTGGGTCCCTGCCTTCGGGAGATTTCAGTGATGTTCAGTCCGTCAGATGGGCTCCAGACTCCAACCTGAGATGGGAACAAAGGCCAAACAAGTAGTCTGATGTAATGATCTGACAGAGGGGAAGTAGAATATGGATTCCTTTTTTATCAAGATGAGGAGAAAGACTGGAGACATTTGTTCCAGTGAAGAGATTCGACTGGTCCTCCCCGGGTGAAATGCACACACACAATTCCATTCACTAACTACAAAATAGAAAGGCTAAGAAGTGCCCAAGCTGAGGACTTATCACCCTCACAATAATTATTTTTATGATTCTCCTTGCTCTGACAAATGATAATGTGTATCAAACCATTATATTATGTTTTTCTTGCCTTTGTTTAGATATTTTCCACCAATGCTGGTGGCTGCAGTTGGAAAACCAAACGCTACAGCTGTGGTCTGGGGCAAATCATGGCAATTTGGAACATGTGTTGACTCACCTGAGGCAGAGCAGATGGCTCTAATCAGACACACACACACAGTTTCAAGCTTCCCTCTAGTCAGCTCTGGTGGTGCCACAGGTGCCTGGGTTCTTCTGTAACTGGAGGTGTATTTTGTTTTGCAAGGGTGGCAATTGACCCAAAGAACCAGGACAGTGGTGGCTTTTGTTCTCTTCCACTACATGCAGTGAAACTCTTTACATGTGTTTGGAACAGGTATATGCAACACGATCTGGCTTTCATTGGGGGCCGAGATGGCCCCTGCATCTCCCTCCCAGAGCTGGTTTCCTCCGGCTCTTCTGCCAGCTGCCTCACGGCCTCCCCCATTTCTGGGCTCATCGAGGAGGGCGAAAAGACGGGATCAGGTGAGATCTGCGGCTGCTGTGCTCAGCGAGGCGAGGCTCCCGTCTCCATCTGCTCAGCCCAGCCCCTGCGCCCCTTCATTGGGGAAGAAGTCCCTGGGCATCCTTGCCCAGCCCTCCCCAGAGCCCAGGGCCTCGCCAGCAACAGCCCTCCTTCCTGCCTGGGTCTCGGGTGAAGCCGTCAGCTCTCTGGGCTTCCCTTCCCTTCCTCCAACCGGAACCAGCAACTGCTCCGCTCACTCGCATGACTTCGCTTTCCAACTTTTCTCTCCAGCCCCTTGCTTGGCTGTTGTTTCTCTCCTCTCTTCCTCCCTCCCAGTTTGGGTCAGGCCAGCAACACATTCCCCAGCGACTGAGGAGGTGGGTGCCCCCAGGGTGCTCATCCAGCACAACTTTATAGCAGGCTGAGCCAAGGGGGCTGCTCTCTCAACATCCCCCACCCCCAGCCCTGGCCAGCGGCCTGGGCAGCTCCTCAGGCCTCATGGCCGTGCAGCTGCCCTTCAGGGCCAGGCCTGAGCCCTCCTCCCCTTTACTCACTCCATTTGCTGACCCACACCACCACCACTGCTGCCATGCCAGGCCACTAACACCCCTACGCTGCAAGTGGATGCAGATGGTGGCACTGCAGCAGCCACACCAAGAAAAGGCATTTTATGAAAACACCAGAGGGGGAGGCTTGCTGGTGTATGGCTCCAGGAAAGGAAGGGAGGGAGGGAGAGAGATGCGGCAGAGGAGAGCAGAGCAGCGGGGCCACTTCGTTCCATTCTTCAGCCAGAGGGGGCTGTGTGTGTCATGAGCCGCCTTAGCTAGACTGCTTTGCGTGAACATCCATTGAAGTGATACACAGACATACCCATTTGTTCAGCACAGAGAGGCTGAGGACACTTTAGATCCACAGGTGTCTTCTGCAAACCATCATGTTGAAAAAATAATGGAACATGGGTTGCAACATCACAACAACCCCCTGCCTTTGGTATTCATATCAACTTTGCATCAAATGCAAATATAGAAGTCATGAGGTTGTGACACACATTTCATCTTTGCTGCCCATCCACCCCTACCCACCCCCACCATGGACACGTAGGCTGGGACTGGGTCAGAAGAGGGAGCTCCTGGGCCGAATCATCTGGGGTCAGGCTGGCGATTTCAGAAAGCTCAGTCCAGCCTTGAAACAATTTGGTCTCTGAAAGGGCAGTTCTGATAAGGGTGGATCTGCAGAAAATGTGGAATATGTGCATAATGACTTTAAGTGATCTTTCCAAAACGTTTAGGAGATACATCACAGATGTCCATAATGGAAAGGTTTATTCTACATTTTCTGAGATGGATGAAAGGATCCCATCTCAGTCAAACCACACAATGTTCAAAGTGTTCTTATTTTTTCTTCTTTGAAACCATATTTTATAAAACTGTACTACCCACCTGTTTATACAGTATTTATTATTTATTTATTTTATTTAATTTGTATAGCCACTCATCTCAGACTAGTGGCTCTGGGCAGTCATGACCCATAAAAAAGAGATGAACAGCAACACACTGTAAGAGTTTAGTGAAAAACCTGGTTGTTTATCTGAGAACTCCTCCTTCCCTCCCCCTCCCCCTCCCCTCCTACCTGGCAATAATCAGCGTGTTTGAAGATTGTGGGTCTGATGGGAACCAAATACCCAGAGCCCCACTCCCCTCTGTGAAGATGACTTCCCCAAGGCCAGCCAGTCTCTGCAGGAGCCTGAAGGGTGATTGGGTCCATGGTTGTTTTGCAAATCCCCTAACACGATGCCTCTAACTGTGGTAGCTCAAGACCACAGATATGGCATTACCAATCTGCAGATTTGCAGAAGGCAAGGAAGTGCACAAGCATCAACAGGGATTTGCTTCCACTTTGGGCCGCCCTTAATTCACATCACACACTGGCAAGGGGATGTCCCAACTCTGCCGAGATTTGACACAGCCGCTGCTACTGAGCCTCTCTTGAGCTGGGAAAGAGCTTTAAATACATGCTCAGGAGGGACAGCGAGCAAGCGAGGGAGTGCCTGCATGGGGCAAGAACCATCTGGAAACAAGGGAAATTAATGAACACCTTTTGCTTCTCAACGCCAGAAGTCTTTTACAAGGCATGTCAGCCTTACCTTACTGCCTCCAGAAACTGACTGCAGTGAAGGACAGTGCAGAAAGGTGACCCCATGATCTCCAGGAGCTCTTGCAAAAAGTCAGCACGTGTGGAAAAAACATCACAAGGGAGGATTTTTTCCTCCGCACTGCAATTCATAGAGGCCCCTTCACACAGTTGCCTACAAGATCCCTGATGGGCACAAGGGTAGTCAACAACTGCAGGCTGGTGTGGCCAAACCAAAACCTCCACACCCCAGAATAACCTAGGCTGGATTACCAGATGGGGGGAGTGAAACAACCAGGGGAGAAAGGCTTTCTCCTTTACATCCACTAGGAAGCATGCACGGATTGGTCTAGATGGATTTCCATCCAATCTAGCGAAGCCATCCACTCTGCGCAGCTGCCTCCGGTTGCAAGGCCCAAGCTGCTTTCAGGAGGCATCAAAGGCCAGTCAGCACTAGGGAGCTAGAGAAGCTGAAAAAATGGGACTTGTCCCAAAGGTTTAAGGAAAGGGGAAGAGCCTGAGCCAAGCTGAGCCCAACCCCTGCTAGGGCAAGGAACCCCTGCAAAAGAGAGCCCAAGGCTGTGGGAGGGGGCCTTTGTTCCTCTGTGGGATCCAGAACTGCCTCCTGTCTTTGAGGCTCCCCGAGCAGGAGGCGCTGGCAGCCCATGAGACCTGTTCTGAGATGTGCAAAGGGCAGAAAAGGTAGAGAAGCCCACTGACCTTTTCTAGCCCATCTTCCTTGAGGCTGATGATGTCTAAGTCAAAGTCAGTTCTCAAGCCGCTGGTTCTGTTGAAGGCAATCCGTCCTGTTAAGCCCTCCCATTGGGCCTGAAAGGACAAAGAGGGGAAGGGATGGTGGGCCAGAAGTGGTGACGAACAAGTGGGATAAAGGAACTGTATACCAGGGGCATAAATCACAGTTTGCTTTAAGAAGTGGGCTGCATCTTTTAATGAATCCCCATTACTCTGTTGCAAAAGGGCAGGCTTTGCTGAATATAATCCGTTGCTGCTGCCCATTCTGCAAAGCTGGAGAAATCCATAAATCCCACTGCCCCTTAGGGAAAAAAAGAAAAGAAAAAGAAATGATCTATGCTCACACCCTTCACGGTGGAGGGGGATGACCTGTTGCTGAGCTCTGAGCCCTGAAGGGGAAAAACCTGTTGGCGCCTTAGGCCAGGCAGCCCAGAGGGAAAGCAGGGAGCCCCTTCTTAGCCACCCCAGGCCTCACTCTCTAGATGCTCCAACATTCGTTCTGGAGACAGACAGATGATCAGTTAAGGACAGGGAATGTCATGGCCTGAGTATGCTCTTCTCCCCTTCTCCCCTGCCCCTCCCTCCATAATGGTATCTTCCAGATCATCCTGGCTGCCCACTCAGCAGACTCCCTTCTTCACCCTGCAGCTGTGTCCCCTTCTGTGCTGCCCTGCACCTGCAATTCCACTGTAGCAGCTGGCTTTCTTCAGGCAGGGGGCGAGGGTGGGGTGGGGTGGAGGGCAGCAGAGTGCTCCAGATCAGGCTTTGTACTGGCTGTGACACTGGAAGTTTAGTGCAACCGGTCCTAGCTCGCTCAGCATAAAAGCTGTTCTGAACCTTTGTTTGGTACCTGCTACTCCAGCCATGAAAAACCAAGCTGGTCACATGCGTCAGCATGTTCCCGGCGCTTGTGTGTGAAAAGGCCTGACGTGAACTTTGTGAAACCTCATGAGAAATCTCTGCTGCAGGGACAGGTTCATCTCCAGTGGCCCAAAGCCAACCTCTCATTTGTGGCCCGAAAGGGGCGCACAGCTCAGGTTGTGAGACACTTGGTCACTGTCACCATAGCAGATGTGGGCCTGAGCCCCACACGGGTTACCCCTCACCTCCTTGGTCACCCACAGTGTCCCTCGCCCCTCCTGTTCACTCAAGGGGATGTTCCAGCCTTCCAATTCAGAAGAACCGGCTTAGTTTTCCTTTCTTTGGCCTCCCAGATCTGGGCTGAAACTCTGGGCCACCACCAGATGGTGGCAAGCAGTGTTCTGCTTCTCCTTTCTGCCTTCTAGTGGTGGCTTTCTATTTTTACAGCCAGGTTCTGACATGATGGTTCCCTCTCCCCTCATCTCCAAGGCCAGGCCAGCAGCAGTTGGCAGAGAAGCTTTTGGGGCCTCAAGGGCTCTGCCTGCTGTTGACTTGCTGGGTGCACAGGAGAGGAGGGGGAGACACAGCAAAGGCAGCAGGTCTTCCCTCGCCAACTCACTCATTCCCCTCCTCCAACCATCTGTGCCATTCTTCTGGTCTGGGTTGGGCTACCATATTTGGGCTGAAAACATGGGGCCACCTTGTGTGTAGCCAGGGTGGCAAAGACAAACAGGAAACTAGCATTTTGCTGCCATCTCATGGTCATCTGGATCATGTTTAGTAGCCGTCAGGTTAGTAGAAAGCAAGGTGGGAGCCGGGCAGCCCGGCAGTTTCTCTGCACCCTGGATCCCAAGGGGACCACCTCTCCTGCCTTCACTTGACTGCAATATTGCCCCGTGACTTTATTCAGTGGAAAGGATATACCCATCCTTATTCTCATTTTTTTAGATAATGTGCCTAAAATAAACCATTTACTCTTCTCAGTACTCTTTTGTTTATAATTGCGCACTAGAATAGTGTTCTTTAGGTTTCTTCTCTCACTACCAGGCTAATCAGAAATTTTCCAAACTTGAGTGGCTAAGATAGTATACATCGGACGGTCATGGAACCCTATGTAAATCATAATTTAGGCCAGGGCTCAGCCACCCCAGGTCTGTGGGGTACATGCACTCTCTGGTACCTCATCTGTGGCCTCTCGGCACCCCAGTACATGCCGCCAAAATTCAGCAGCCAAAGAACTACATTTGGGCAAGGGTGTGTGTGTATGTGTGTCAAAATGAAGGATGAGTCTGCAAGATATTTGCCTCCCTTTCCTGTATGAACTCCTAAACCTTTTTCAGCCTTCTTCTTTCATGGGAGCTGGTGCTTCTGGGAGAGAAAGTCATAGAATCAGATTGTTGGAAGGGACCTCAGAGGTCATCGAGTCTAACTTGCTGCTCGGTGCAGGACCTGCTAAAGCCTTTTGAACCTCCTCTTTTGGAAGACCTTCAGGACAGAGGACATATCACTTCCACTGGTTGTCAGCTCACACCATCAGGAAATTCCTGCTAATATAATTCTAACCTAAAGCTCCTTTCCTGCCCTCTGGGAAGGAACATTGCAAACACCGGTTCTGGTCCTGCCATCGGGGGAGAGAAAGAACCAGTCCACTCCTCATTCCTTCAGCTATTGTATCTCCCTCCAGTCTTCTTTTCTGCAGAGTAGAGATGCCCAGTTTCCTCCTTATGGGATTTGTTTTCCAGACAACTCACCATCTTGGTAGCCCTCCTCTGAACTTGTTGCCGTTTGTCCAATGGCACCTGACCAAGTGGAGTAAAGGGAGACCACCATTTTCCCATCCTTAACCCTAAAGAGCATGAGCATTGACCTCACATCTGCCCCCTAAGGATGGCATCAGAAGTTTTGGAGGGTTTGAGAAACAGACTTCCAGCAGCAGAAAGACTGTCCCGACCATTTAAGTGCTGCCTCCACTGGTAGGGATCCATAGGGTTTCCATCGGAATTAAAGCATCCCTAGCTGGTGCCTCTTTAGCACTGGCTGGAATTTGTCCAATTATAGCAAGTCACTGCCTCATTAGGCAACCAGTCTTACCCACCACCATGCTACCACCTTGCTCAGGGCAGAGGAAGTAATTAGCGGATCAGCTGACTCTCTGGATGCAAACCAAGAGGGAAGACTTAGGAAGTGAAGTGGAAGTAGCAGAACATTAAGGAAAGTGGCTGGACAATTCCAGACTCTTTCATCTGGAGGAAAGCTACAGCCAACTATAGTTAAATGTTTATCATACTTCATAGCTTTTTAGAAGTATGTAGTAGCAAGCTCAGGGTAACAATAAGTAGCATTCCATAGTGGGAGATGCCACTGTGATTGCCCAAAAAGTTTAGTTAACACCTGAAAATCAAGAGGTACATATAGACTGGCCATGACCCTGCTGGCCTTCCGCAAGACTCTGAAATGGTTTTGTGCCCAAGCCTGGGGCCCTGGGTGCATGGCGGGGCCCATCTCTTCTCTGTGTTAATGACTGTTTCATGATGCTCAGCTGTTGTGTTTTTATTTTTTTATACTGTATTTATTTTATCTATTTTATCTATTTCTACAGTAAGCTGCCTAGAGTCACGTATGAGATGGGTGGTTCTATAAATCAATTAAATGAACGAATGAATGAATGAGGAGAAAAGAAGGACAAGGTCACCAAGAAAGGCAGAACTAACTAGGAAAGCTGAAGATGAGCAGTTGATGAAATTGGTGAAGAATTGGTGAAATTGGTTAAGAATAATTGTGTTCAAAATAAAAGGAGAAAAGAAAGGAACAGATCCTAACAGATAATAAAGGAAGGGCAGAAGTACGCTACTCTTGTATTGGTTCAGCCTTCTCTGGGAAAAGGGCATGGGTTGCACTGGGCAGCAGTAAGGATTCCAGCTGGAGCTTGATAGAAACCTATCACAGGTAGTCCTCATTTAGCAACTGCCTCATTTAGTGAACTTTTGCAGTTACAACTTATGAAAAAGTAACTTTATGTCCAATCCCTGCATTTTAAACTAACTGAACAGCACCAAACAGACTCTAATTTGGTCAGGCATAAATAAAGGCAGAAAGGGTGGAGGAGACAAGGCTACGGGCCTGTGCAGCTACCTCGGTCCTGCCGAAGGGAGAACTGGGGGTGGCTGGCTCCTGGGCAGCCATCACAGTTTGTTACCAGACAGAGGGCAAGTGATTGAGGAAGACCAATGCAGGGAAAGTGGCAAATAACCACAAAAGCCCAGTTTGATACCCCTCATTATTTCCAGGATTATTGATCCTTTATTTCCTGCAATGAGGAAAAGCAGGCTGCTGCATTGCCTTTTCCCAGCTGTGCAAACGTCCCCCCTTCCCTCCTGGACGACCTCTGGAGTTCTGCTCTATCAGGCTGGAAGGCTGGCCTGGTGGCGGGAGGGCTCGAGGGAGTGGGCCCTCCGGAACAGGCGCTACTGAGGGATGGAAGCTGGCAAAGAAGAGCTGCAGAGGAAGCTGGCCAGTGACCAAAAGAGGGGCCGCACAACACAGCGGGCCTATGCAGTTCGGGTCGCTCACCCTGCTCTGTGGCACAGCGCGATGGCTTTTACACAGTTTGAAGCTGTGGCGAAGGGCTGGGAATGACCACCATTCCAGAACCTGGAATGGCCACACAAGGAGACTGTTTAAACCAGGTAGTCAGCCTTGTGTGATCAAGGGGGAGCACTGGACCCCTCTACACCCTCAGCGGGGAAAGGGTCTGCCCTCCATCCTGCTCCCCAGGATCCCATTGATTCCACCACGTGACCGAACTCGGTCTTCCTATAATTTCCAAGAGCATTATTTGGTGCCCTGAACTCTGGCATGAGAGAAAATACTTGAGTCCTTCCTAATGCGGCACTCCTCGGGTATATTACTTTAAATCAGGAGAAGCCTGGACAATTAACAGATTTTATCAAAGGGATAAGCTTCCATGAGCTGCAGCTACAACAAATAAAAGTGTATGCCTTTTAATAAAATCTGTCATATGAAAGGGTACTACCAGGCTCCTCCTGACTTTTGGCTACCATGGCCTTTCCCCCTACAGTACATTTTGTTGTTTATTCGTTCAGTCGCTTCCGACTCTTCATGACTTCATGGACCAGCCCACGCCAGAGCTTCCTGTCGGTTGTCAACACCTCCAGCTCCCACAGGGACGAGTCCATCACCTCTAGAATATCATCCATCCACCTTGCCCTTGGTCGGCCCCTCTTCCTTTTGCCCTCCACTCTCCCTAGCATCGGCATCTTCTCCAGGGTGTCCTTTCTTCTCATGTGGCCAAAGTATTTCAGTTTTGCCTTTAATATCATTCTCTCAAGTGAGCAGTCTGGCTTTATTTCCTGGAGGATGGACTGGTTTGATATTCTTGCAGTCCAAGGCACTCTCAGAATTTTCCTCCAACACCACAGTTCCAAAGCATCTATCTTCCTTCTCTCAGCCTTCCTTATGGTCCAGCTCTCACAGCCATATGTTACTACGGGGAACACCATTGCTTTAACTATGCGGACCTTTGTTGTCAGTGTGATGTCTCTAAAAAGGTAAAGGTTTCCCTTGACGTAAAGTCCAGTCGAGTCCGACTCTAGGGGGCGGTGCTCATCTCCATTTCTAAGCCTTGGAGCCGGCGTTGTCCATAGGACACTTCCGGGTCATGTGGCCAGCATGACTCACGGAACGCCGTTACCTTCCCGCCGAAGCGGTACCAATTAATCTACTCACATTTGCATGTTTTCAAACTGCTTGGTGTGCAGGAGCTGGGATTAACAACGGGAGCTCACCCCGCCGCGCGGTTTCGAACCGCCGACCTTCCGATCGACAGCTCAGCGGTTTAACCCGCAGCGCCACCGCGTCCCCTTGTGATGTCTCTGCTCTTAACTATTTTATTGAGATTGGTCATTGCTCTTCTCCCAAGGATTAAGCGTCTTCTGATTTCCTGACTGCAGTCAGCATCTGCAGTAATCTTCACACCTAGAAATACAAAGTATTTCACTGCTTCTACATTTTCTCCCTCTAGTTGCCAGTTATCAATCAAGCTGGTTGCCATAATCTTGGTTTTTTTGAGGTTTAGCTGCAAGCCAGCTTTTGCACTTTCTTCTTTCACCTTCATCATAAGGCTCCTCAGTTCCTCTTCGCTTTCAGCCATCAAAGTGGTATCATCTGCATATCTGAGATTGTTAATATTTCTTCCAGCGATTTTAACCCCAACCTTGGATTCCTCAAGCCCAGCATGTCACATGATGTGTTCTGCGTACAAGTTGAATAGGTAGGGTGAGAGTATACAGCCCTGCCGTACTCCTTTCCCCATCTTAAACCAGTCTGTTGTTCCGTGGTCTGTTCTTACTGTTGCTACTTGGTCGTTATACAGATTCTTCAGGAGGCAGACAAGATGACTTGGTATCCCCATACCACTAAGAACTTGCCACAATTTGTTATGGTCCACACAGTCAAAGGCTTTAGAATAGTCAATAAAACAGAAATAGATGTTTTTCTGAAACTCCCTGGCTTTTTCCATTATCCAGTGGATATTGGCAATTTGGTTCCTAGTTCCTCTGCCTTTTCTAAACCCAGCTTGTACATCTGGCAATTCTCACTCCATGAATTGCTGAAGTCTACCTTGCAGGATCTTGAGCATTACCTTACTGGCATGTGAAATGAGTGCCACTGTTCGATAGTTTGAACATTCTTTAGTGTTTCCCTTTTTTGGTATGGGGATATAAGTTGATTTTTTCCAATCTGATGGCCATTCTTGTGTTTTCCAAATTTGCCGGCATATAGCATGCATTACCTTGACAGCATCATCTGGCAAGATTTCGAACAGTTCAGCTGGGATGCCGTCATTTCCTACTGCCTTGTTATTAGCAATGCTTCTTAAGGCCCCTTCAACCTCACTCTTCAGGATGTCTGGCTCTAGCTCACTGACCACACCGTCAAAGCTATCCCCGATATTGTTATCCTTCCTATACAGGTCTTCTGTATATTCTTGCCACCTCTTCTTGATCTCTTCTTCTTCTGTTAGGTCCTTGCCATCTTTGTTTTTGATATACCCATTTTTGCCTGGAATTTACCTCCGATGTTTCTAATTTTCTGGAAGAGGTCTCTTGTCCTTCCTATTCTATTGTCTTCTTCCACTTCCACGCATTGCTTGTTTAAAAATAATTCCTTTTCTCTTCTGGCTAACCTCTGGAATTTTGCATTGAATTGGGCAGATCTCCCCCTATCACTGTTGCCTTTTGCTTTCCTTCTTTCTTGGGCTACTTCTAGTGTCTCAGCAGACAGCCATTTTGCCTTCTTGGTTTTCTCTTTCTTTGGGATGTATTATGTTGCTGCCTCCTGAACAATGTTGCAATCCTCTGTCCATAGTTCTTCCGGGACCCTATCTACTAAGTCCAGTCCCTTAAATCTATTCTTCACCTCCACTGCATATTCCTTAGGAATATTAGTGAGCTCATATCTAGCTGATCTGTGGGTCTTCCCTAATCTCTTTAGTCTGATCCTAAATTGTGCAATAAGAAGTTCGTGATCTGAACTACAGTCAGCTCCAGGTCTTGTTTTTACCGACTGTATAGTTGTCCGCCACCTTTGGCTGCAAAGGATGTAGTCAATCTGATTTCGGTGTTGTCCATCTGGTGAAGTCCACGTATAAAGCCATCTCTTAGGTTGTTGGAAGAGAGTGTTTGTTATGCAGAGTGAGTTGTCTTGGCAAAATCCTATCAGCCTATGTTCTGCTTCGTTTTGTTCTCCCAGGCCATGCTTACCTGTAATTCCAGGTGTCATTTGACTGCCCACCTTAGCATTCCAGTCTCCTGTGATGAAAATAACATCTCTTTTAGGTGTGTTGTCCAGTAGGTGCTGCAGATCCTCATAGATGCTCTACTTCAGCTTCTTCAGCATCTGTGGTTGGGGCGTATATTTGGATCACTGTGATGTTAGATGGCTTGCCCTGAATTTGAATTGAGATCATTCTATCATTTTTTGGATTGTATCCAAGCACTGCTTTAGCCACTTTACTATTAATTATGAAGGCTACTCCATTTCTTCTGTGGTCCTCTTGTCCACAGTAGTAGATCTGGTGGTCATGTGATGTGAAGTGGCCCATTCCAGTCCATTTCAGTTCACTGATGCCCAAAATGTCTATCTTTAATCTTGACATCTCACCAATAACCACATCCAATTTGCCCTGGCTCACAGATCTTACATTCTGGGTTCCAATGGTGTGTTGATCCTTAGAACATCGGATTCACTGTTCACCACCAGCACTGTCGGCCGCTAGCCCTCCTTTCAGCTTCGAGCTAGCCGTGTCATCACATCTGGGGCTAGTTGAACCCATCCTCTGTTCCTCCCCAGTAGCATTTTGACCATCTTCTGACCTGGGGGTCTCATCTTCCAATGGTATACCGACATATCTCTGGTTGTACTGATCCATTTAGTTTTCACGGCAAGAATACTGGGGTGGGTTGCCATTACCTTCCCCAGGGATCGCATTTAGTCTGACCTCTCTGTCATGACCTTCCCGTCTTGGGTGGCCCTTCATGGTTTAGCTCATGGCATCATTGAGGTGCTCAAGCTCCAGCACCACGACAAGGTAACGATCCTTTGCTGAAGCTACAGTACATACTTCTTATTATTATATTCTCCTCTCTTCTCCTCAGACTAAGCATGTCCAGTTCCCCAGGTTTTTAAGGAGAGTTAGGACTAGGTTCTAGTTGCCCGCTGACTTGCCTTGCCCTTTCATTTTATCTGCCAGATCAATTAAAATACGATGGCCAGAGCTGTGCCTAGACCTCGATGGCGTCTGAAGCATGAGTGTAGATTAACTTGCAGACCTTGCCTGGACTTCAGCTTGATTTACAGGGCTTAGCCTGCCCCATTTAGTTCAGCTCAATGGCTCCTTCTTGTCAAAAGCTTCTCTAAGCCATGGTCAGGTTAAAAAATCCGTTCTGCTCAGGGCCTCTCCCAAAATGGCAGCTGCTGTTGCTGCTTTATGGTCTCTGCTTCCAGCAGCAGATTTTGAAAATTTGCAACTAGCTGAAACATGAGGAAGCAGGAGACCTTGGGATAAAACTGAACCTGGTGGGAAGAGGCTGTCTCGGAGGAACACAGCATAGTTTAAGAGCAGCCAAAGTAGCTGTTGTATCCAAATAGAACTGAGTTTCCAGGGAACAAAGTGAAAAAAGCATTCAGGCCTCATTTCCTTTCTGACTTTTAGTCCAATTTCTGTTCTTTCTCATTGCTAAGTAGATTGTAAGCTGCACCTTGATCAGCCTCTCTCTGAATGTTGCTAATGTTGCTTTCTATTCCATGGTGGAGGCCACAGAGAAGACTCTAATTATCCCTTGCCTCCCATTATTTGGTTCCTTTCAAAACTCCCCCTCCCCCCTGCCCCATGCATGTGCCCACGCACTGGCAGATGACGATTAGATTAGCCCAGGTCAGATTAGCTTTCTTCAAAAGACCATTCAGAAAAGAGACTTAGGAGGTCATTCACTGACTAGTCATCAGAACTGACTGCAGCCAGATCATTCTAAAGGCTTCCCTCTTTCCCATAACCAGATGCCAAGGAAGTCAGTAGGTGTGACCCACATACACCTCCTGCTCCTTGCCAAGTGGTTGTGAGTGGTCTCCTTCCTCTGACCCTGAAGATAACAGATACAACCTTCATTACAAGTAACTGCACAGCAATCTTGCTCCAGGATATGGCTGAATTATTTTTAAAGCTTTCCAAGTGGCTGGACTTCTCTGTGCCCTGAGGTAGCAGCTCCACAGCTTGTGGGCCAAAGTCTTTCCTTCCTTCCTTCTTTCTGATAAGAACCATTTAACTCCACTGGCTGACCAATGATGCAAGCATATTCTCTCTCTCCACATCGTGCATAATCTTACATACCTGTATCACATCATTCTGATTGCCATTGCAACCAGCAGCCACTTAAAGCCTGATCTTCCATGCATTTCATCACCGTTCAAGCCTGAGAAACCACAAGAAAGCCTCAAGAGAGCCCTGGGCTACAGTGATTTGGCAGTAAAGTCATCTGGAGTCTCTACGAAATGGACATGTGTCAAGCAGGGCAATTCCAGAAAAAGAGAATTCACAGGAAAGGAATCCGCCCAAGCCGCCCATTCAAATGAAGCTGTGTCTTAATCCAAGGACAAATGTTTGAACAGACTTTCCCTGTCTTCTGCCTTTATGTGCAGGCCTGCAGGAAGCACTTCAATTTTTCATGCACACAATTGTGAGGTCATTGCATGACCTCCTCGACAACCTAAACAGTACTTGAGCATATCTGCTGCTCTCATGGCAATTACTTCTACTTGAGCCAGCAGGGGCCCTTTGAAGTTATGCATCTGGAGACAGGGTGACAAGTGAACTAGTGGGCTTCCTGTACAGTCAAAATGATTCAGTCTTGCTTGCTTGAGAAATATCAGGAAAAATATCTGGTTGGCTAGCAAAACCAGGCCAGAGAGCACCTCCACCAGAGCGTTCTTTCCATCTAAAAAAATGCCCTGAAGGTACAAAGCATCACAAGCTATGAGTCAATGCCTGGGTCTCTGACAGCCTAGCCCTGGTCCCTCTCTTTGTCACCTGCCTCCTGAGCAATATCTATCAGAATCTCAGGCTCTTCTTACCTCTTTGATAAAATTCATGAAGCGTCCACCAAATCGCCAGGCTTTGTGTCGATGGCACTGGAGGGAGTTGACTGTCATCTGCGGGGCCCGCTGGTAACACACAGAGACTATGTGGACGGCATCATACAGCAGGGCAGCGTCTGTCTAAAATGAAGGGGGGCAGTAATTGCTTTGATCGCATGGAGCCACTCCAAGACCCAAACAACTCCCCTCCCCCACTATTCCCTTGCTTCAGTAGGGCTGCTGAGCCCTCTGTAATGAGCTGCTGCTTCTGCCCTAAAAACCTGGCAAGTTTGCCCATCATTGGATGACTTGCCTTTGCACCCAGGCTGCCAGGAAACCATGAATCCAGGATAATATTAGGGGAAAGGCTCCCTTTAGCTGCAGCTTCTTTGCTTCGGAGTTCTTCCTCCTGGGTTTATTGCCCACTGGAAAAAGGGGGCATCAATTTATTTTACCCATTCAGATGCAATGTGTAGTTCAGCATGAAGATGCAAGCTGTCAAACAGTCTCCTGTTCCAGCAAAAGCAGAGGGTGCTAAACTATTTGGGAGCAGCCTGGTACAGGCCCAAGTGAGCTGCAAACCTTTCCTGATTTTGCACCAGCAGAAAAAGACCAAGGAGTTCAAAGTGACTGTCATACCATCATCACCCCTGCAATCAATCCAGGTTCAGGTCTGGGGGCCGTCTGCAACCTCTCCATAGACCATTTATCAATTATGGCAGATACGTGGGGATTCTCCACATTCAAGATGCGGAAGCCAGTCAGGTTTACTCCAGAGTAGCGATATTGCTCAAGATCTAGTGCATACAAATCCTGTTGGAAAAGAGAGAAAACCCTCAGCTCAGTGCTCTGCCTGCTCTCCTTTTGGCATAATTTAACGGGAAAAGGGGGAGAAACTGTTGCAAAGTAAGGGACGAATGAAAGATTGCAGAGAAATGTCACCCATCTTTCTGAAATTCAGCTTCTTTGGGAATTCACAGATGCTTTGCCTGAGCAAACAACCTTAAAATTTAGGGGAGGGGGGATTCAGCATTGGTTCCAGTTGGGAAGCATTTCTCAGCCAAGAGTCAGTTAATTATGATGATTAATTGAGCATAAAGAGGAAAGATAAAATATCTGAAAGAAAAATCAATGAATGGGAAAATTTACGAAGCCTTGCTGCTATTAATGCTTCCAAGAATCAAAAACTGTATGAAATGCCAAAGCATATAAAAAAGTAGGTCTCCTCTTGTGTGCCCTGAGACACAGAAGTGAACTTCTACACCCTCTGAAATCATCCTCACTCTGTTGGGCACTTTATGTGTGAGTACCTCTCTATGTGCCTCTGTCCCTGTGTGCAGATCTGCTTCCTCCTCGGCCTGCCAAATCCAAGGGGCACGGGCAGACTGACCAGTGATAACTGGATAGCAGAAGAGCTAAATGAACTGCAGATTCTCTTCTGACCATTTCTAGCCTTAAGCCTGGAGTAACTGGCTAAAACTGACCTGGGTTCCTTACACTTCTGTTCCCCTATCAAGCCCATACCTTGTAAGAGCACTGGAGGTCGGGTTGCTCCCCAACCTGTTTCAAAGAATATTCCCACGTGGCTTCTATGCACACAGATTCTGGTGCTGCCACAGAGCCTTGAGAACCAACTCCCCTCACTCATGGCTCTGATTTCCGGAGCCCCCGTGGCTCCCAATCTTCCCCAAAGGAATAGGCAACCCCACCACCAATTTCTCCACTGATCTGGATTAGGACGGAAAGCTGTGGCACCACTTTGTGCTCACTTGCGCACACTCCCTCTCCCTCTCTCCCTCTCTCTCACACACACATTTCTCCATGCACAACCCTCCACAAAGAGTAAAAAAATCTTGGTACTTTTTCTCCTGACCATCTCAGTTTTACAAATATGCTTAGTCCTAAACCGAGTATCTTGAGTTCTTCCTGTACATTTTCAAATGTACATTTTATCTTCAGCTAAACAGGCCAGCATGTATTTAACCAATAAGAAAATTTTTCAAAAACTCATCTTCCATAAAAAGAATAGTACTGTAGTAACCATGAGCTGTGACTGCTAAAAAACTGGAATATGGTGGGTGAATTTTCCAATCCCAGTCAAGGAGGACCTAAAATACCCTCCTTGACTTCTACAACCATCTCCGCCAATGGCAAAGGAACAAGTGTGTCCTTGATGCAATTGATCAAGGAAGAAAGAAGAGGGAAGCATTCTGTCAGAGCAATTCTGGCAGGTGTCCCAGTCCTGCACATTTGGCGCTCAGCACAAGGGATATGTGCAAGACCTGCCTCAGTGTGCTTGTTCAAGTTATCTCCTGGTGCTGCAGTCCTGCAGCAGAATATTCACTCCCAACCTGAAATTCAGACTTCACAAGCCTACTCTAAGGGCCTTTACTCATTTGCACCTACCCATGACACAAACATGCCCTGGCAACTTCTTTTTCTGCCATGTCCCCATGAAGTTGCCTTCATCATATTCCCAGCTCATGAGTGAAACCACATGACGCCGCCTTGAACTATGCTAGTATTAAAGGAGCGTCCCTTATTCTGAGACCACTGAAGAGCAGCATCAAATCGACGGGGATTGGGAGAGGTGAGTGGCAGTGATGGGGAACAGAGATGGATCAAGTTGCAAGCCATTACCATTTCCTGCCAATTCAAGGATGGCTCTAGAGCATTACTATTTGCTGTAAAGAAATGCCCTAAAAAGGGGGAGGACAGGTGAGCAAGGAACAAATGACAGTTGCTCTGCCTGATGAAGAGGGGAAAGAGCTGGACCCAAGGGGAGGAAAGAAGATGCTCTTCCAAGTGGTTTTCTTTGGCTTGGGAACTATAGTGGCTCTGTTTACACAACCCAGTCTGATGAACCTGTTACTGAATTAACTCATTTTTCTGGATCTGCACAGTACATTCTAGCATGAGCTGGCTCAACCTGAACACCACATTAAACCACAAAATAACTAGTCAAATTAAAATTAATCAAACTTAGCATGTTGTGCAAATGTAGCTACTATGTTTAGAACTGGCCTGGTTAAATAAGTTGTATGAATAGAGCAAGAGCGTGGGCATCTGGTGATAGAGGAATATGGACAGAGAAAGCCCAGAAACTCACAGATGCTTGGATGACCAGACTGAATCACTCCACAAAGAACCAGGGGAGGAGAATGCAGTTACCTCCTTCCTGCCAATTGTAAGACAGACGCACCTAAGAAAAAAGCTGATGTTCCAAATTACTGATCAAATATAGCAGTTTGGTCCATCGGGTCACTGTATTGCTCACTAACTATCAGTGTCTCAAGTCCTTGTCTGGCTCAAGTTGTTGAAGTTTGCATCTGCTCACTAAGTCTTTTGCAGAACAGGCATCCAAAACAAGCTGTGAAACAACAGGAGCTGGTTATTGGGTTACTTGTAAACAACTGTGCTGCATAAACCCACAAGCTATTGTTGTAGTACCTACATGTGCTCCATGTTCCATATTATATAGGTGCTATTCCTATGACTTTTGCATGGAACCAGATCCCACTGCACTCTCATCACACCTGACAGCACAGCCTATGACAGTCTCTACACCAATGGCCAATTCCCTCCAGGCAGGGGCCTCCAACCCATGAACACCTCCCATGGGACCCTTCAGGCCCCTCTGCTCCTTTGAGGAATGACTCTTGAAGTATTAGCAATAATTGAAGACCATGTTTCAGTTTGGAAAAGAGCCTGTTGCAAAGGAAAGGATCTCCTCCCAGCAGCTTGTTCTTTCCAAGAAAGCCTGGGGTCCTGCTTTGAAAGAAAGAATTTTCCTTAAGTCCCTCAAGAGTTGGTTGTATCATTGGGCTTCAGGGTCTCAAGGGAATGGTGAGTTACTGAGGTGGCTCCATTGTCTGTAAGATCTGATATTCCCTCCTTGCCTTTTTAATCATACATTATTGTTTTTAATTGTGGTGTTTTTTTTAAATTGCTATTTTTTAGTTTTTATTGTAAGCCACCCAGAGTCATGAGTTGGGCGGCTGTATAAATATGACAAATGAATAAACAAACAAACAAAAATAAAATCAACCCCCCGATTACGATCAGTAATTAAAGTAATTAATAATTACAAGCTACCATTTTCTGAGAGGGCAAGCCCCCCCAGCATGTGACGGCCACGAGGGGATTTGGGGGGTTTAAGATTCACTGTCCCCCTCATTATTTGCATCTTCCTGTTTTATAATTTTTAAAATCTTTTTATTACATTCTTTATTTACATGCAATAATATTCCCACCACTTTTCTCACTTTATGTGATACGATTTAAAACCTTAACACCATTAAATACATTGGTTGATTGAAATGCATGTTCCAAAAGTTCATGTCCTATTTTATGGCCTCATTTATCCTGCCCATCCTTTCTTTCTCTGCCTACCAAAACCTGCTGCTCTCTTCAGTTGTGACTTCAATTCTAGCAGCTCTGAATAAACCCAGGACCACTAATGCAGCCTCCTGGGAATTCCCCAAGGCCTGCATTGGCTTTCTTCTGGAACCCGGAATAACACCGCCGGGCGGGATTCCAGGTGCAAGATGGCAGAGTGGTCATCCAAATCAGGCAACAGTCGTTCCCGCATTAATTTGCCATGCTAGTCATTTGAAATGCAAAATATCAAGATGGCTAGTAAATGGGACAAATGGGGCATCCTTTAAAAAGCTGCATTATTTCAACATAAATTAAGAAACATGGGTTATATCACCACCAATAAGACAGAGGTTCTCAAATTTTGTGGTGCCATGAACCACTACATTTTCAAACAGGACTGCCTTTTCTCATCACCTTGGCATTGCAAAGTCAGGAATCTGCTCTAAAATACAATTTAAATTATATTAAATTGAAACCCTCAAGAAATATGGTGGCTTTGGAATGTAAGACTATTGGAAAAGGTACTCCATATAAGGACCTTCCTTTGAGCTTGAAGACATGTTTTTACAATAAAAGGTTAGAAAATTTGGCCTTTTATTCAGAGAGCAGTAAGGCAAGACAGGAGAGGTATCTTGATATTCCTCTTAACTGTGGGTGGTTAAAGTGTGAGTGCTTGGGGAGATTTCCCCCCCCTAATTTAACTTCCTCTCTTTTTAGTATTGCTGATATGGGGCACGGTTAGATAATATTGCTTCAGTAAGGTTGTTGATTTTTGGTTTTAACTCCTGTACTATATTCTCATTTATTAATTGTATCACAGATTTTTAATGTTTTTCTCCACCATGGAGAGTTGCATGATTGTGATAAAATAAAATAAAAACAATTTTAAGGGCTGTCCTAAGTAAGATACATCAGCTACCATCCAAAATCCACTTCTGCTTAGACCTGGGAGGCTGAAATACAATTCGGTGCCCCAAATCCTATTGAAACAAATAACCATACATGCACACAAAGATCTGGGAGAAACTTTCATTCTTAAATCATAATCAGGCACATCAGGTTTTATTAAAACAGAATCCATAGAAGTTAAGTGCTTCATTAGGTGCTGCATCCCCAGCATTTTCAGTACAATTAGAGCTCAGATATAACCTCGCATTCCTTCTCCCCTGCTCTGTCTGGACAAGCTGGCTCTCTGCAAGCTGCAGAAAGATCCCAGCAAGGCTCTGGCCTTGCCTGAGCACAGGAGCCCGATCACTGCTGGGAGCTTTCTGGGCTTTCTTTCCTGCTCTGTCTGGATCAGTCAGCTGTTCCAGGTGAAGCAGGAAAGATGTGAGGCTTTGGCTTAGCTAAACTGTCTGCGACAAGACTGACCTGGCAAGATCATTCCAAAGATAATGGCTCACTTGATTTGATCCACAGATGTCACCTGCTCCAGTACAGGCATCCAGGGGGTAATTGATGGAACATGCATCATAACATGGAGATGCAAACTCTGCTTCTTTCACATCTGCCTGTGACAGCACAACGCCACAGCTACCAAAGGGCAGAGCTTCCATTGTGACAGCATGACAGACCATCTGGCATATGGGCATCACTATGCGCAGGAATGGACTCGAGAGAAAGGGAGGGAGGGAGGCTCTTGTGCTGCTTTGGGGTCAGTAAAATCAGCAAGAATCAGTCCATCTCTGACTGGCTGAATCCATCTTGCCCAGAGTCTGCCCACATATTTCTCAACTGGCAAAGCTAAGGGATGTCCCACCCAATGTCCCCTTGGTCTTCTCTGGGGATGTGAAATGCTGCAGGGTACAAGCAAGGCTGCAGATGATACTGCCTTCGCAGAGAAAGGGACATTGATTTGCATTTTACTGCAATCTTACACACTTTTTAAACCAATACATCAACCAAAAGTCAATTATAGTTCAATATTTATCTATCTATCTATCTATCTATCTATCTATCTATCTATCTATCTATCTATATCTAATTTATCCCCGCCCATCTCCTCCCATTGGAGGCCTCTGGGCGGTTATATTCACATCTTTTCTGCACGTTATGGTTCAATTCTCCAATGAAAGGAAGTATGCAAAAGTGCATAAATTGGGGCAAAGTGTGCATAAAATGCAAACTGAATTAAGATACCTATGAAAAGGTACAAGTGAACAAAAATTTAGAAAATGCACTGTGTCCTGGAAAGGGGTAAGCGAAAAAGGAGGTATTAGGAAAACAGTACATGGCCATTACCAAGTTAGGAGTCAGCTAGCATACTCTCTCTCGGGTGGAAAGAAAACTGAAGATGGGAAATCTTTTCAGGAGGAATGAAGCAATGGCAACACAGATGCTCCCCATGCCACCCCCACCCCCATTCCCTCTGCTCTTTTTTGGAAATGCAGACCTATGAGGTGAATCTGTTCAAACAGAGTGCCAGTGTGTGGGGGGAGGAAGGCCCTGCAGGAAAGAATCCCTAGTCGGGAGTGAAGCCACTGCATCTTGTCTGCTCCCTGCAGAGGTAGGCTTGGAAAGCATTTCTGGAAGGGGAGTTCCAATCCCACTTTCCTGTTCATTTAGGATTGGTGATGAACCAACTGCATTTATTAAGATAATCCTGGACTCAGCTCTGCCCTGGAGCCAAAGAAACAGAAATGTAACTTATTGCAAGGGACACGCTATTGTTCCCCATGACATCAGAAGGCTTGTGGAAGCCGCTTTTCTGGCCACAAATTTTATTAAAAGGCATAAACTTTCATGAGCTCCCACTCTGTCAGTTGTATGAAGTGGCTTCACTGACCTGGGGTTTAAACCGAGCGAGGGGGAGAAACAGGTTGGCGATGAGGTGATTCTGAGGAAGGGAGCACCACCTCATGAAAGTGTCATGTTCACTGTTCCAATGTTGCTGGTACATCGTAATGTTTTGCATGTCATTTCGCGGATATGTGTTTCATCTGGGAAGGGAGGAGTATTCCATCTCGGGGAGTTGTTATCTGTTGGCTGTTGGTTTGGAATATGTTTGGATTATCTCATGTGTTCAAGGTTACTTTCCCAGGATCAGTAGAAAACAGTTAACAGCACCTGGGGGGGGGGGGGAGTTTGCTACGACTGGGTGAGGGGAGGGATTACGTTTTGAGCCGAGGGCTTTTAGTTTGTATTTGGCGCACTTTTATTCATTCTCAGCTTTCTCTGTATTTGCATACTATTCTCACAATAAATCAGATATCATTAAGTACCTGCTTGTGAGTCTGACTCTGTTAGCATAGGCAATCATTACATAAAGCTGAGAATCTAAAAACTTCTTCCGTTAGCCCCTTTCCAGATTTATTTTGTGAGGGGAAGTGCTAGCGATGAGCAAACCAAATCCACAAACCATGGAAAGCGAGGAGTAGAGCGAGGGGGAACCCGATTCTATGGTGGTAAGAACAGAAAAAGTTCCCCCTAGAGAGACTTCAGAAGTTCGGGAGGGGTCGAGCTTCAGCCTAGGGGATGAGGAGGCTGGAGCCAAGAGAGCCCCTGAACCGACCGGCGAGTCACCAGGCAAGTTGATCACCTGGGATGAGACAAAGGGACCCCTACCCGGGACGTCAAGAACGTCTTGGAAGCAGCGGTACCCGTCCCCAACCATGGTGAGGCAAGAGAAACAGGAGGGATCCCAAACCCCTGATCATATAAAACTGCTGGAGGCTAAAGTGGAGTCCTTAGAATTTATGTTCCGAAAAATGTCCATGGACTGGGGTCCGCGAGAGAGGAGGAGAGAGGAGTCCAGTCATAGGTACTCGACTCCTTCTTTGCCCCCACCTTCCCCAGAGGAAAGGAGTAGGACCCGACACCGAGAGGAAGTAAGAGCACCGAGGGTTAGAATTTCAAGGTCCCCTCCTCGAGAGCGGAGATCCCTGGGGGCTAGGAGGAAGCCCGATCGTCCAGCTGTGACGAAGGGGCCGCCCAGAGCGGGGATAAAGGACTTTACCATTAAGTTTGATGGAGATCCAACCAAGCTGTCGTTCTTCCTTACCTATGCAAGAAGTTATATGGACGACTGGGAACAGTGCTTCCGTTCAGAAAGGGCCAAGATTAATGCCATTGCCACTAAGCTCAAGGGGCAGGCGGCCAATTGGTACGTGCAGTTGTGTCAATCGGAGGCCCCTGAGTTAGAGGAGTTTGAGGAATTCCTGTGGGCATTAAAATTACACTTTGAAGACCCGTTAGCTAAGGAAAGAGCAAAACGGGCATTGAAGGAACTGTGCCAGGGGCCACGATCGGTGGCAGACTATACTCTGGAATTTAAGGCTTTGGCTGGGAAAGTTGAGGATTAGTCCCAATCCACCTTAATAGAACTTTTTAAGGATGGTCTGAATATGGAGGTCCTAAAGTGGTTACTTGGGCGAGATGATCTGGACTCCTTATATGAGTGGATACAGCTGGCAGGGAAGGCTGAGCATGCCCAAGAAACTTTTGCTCACCGAAGGGTGATGAAATATGCTAAGCTCAGCAAGGGTTCCCGCACCGCTGCACCCACTGGAAGGTCTGGGCAATGTGTGTCATGAGTAAGGATGGCGAGCAGGGGGCTCCCATCCAGACTGTTAAGCACATGCGTAGCACTGAGGAATTAGGTAACCATTCAAAGAGACACAGATTGGGACCACCTTAACCTTTGGGGTTTATATGGCTGGGTTTTTCCCACGCTTCTTCAGTTTGTTAGGATTCCTGTTATGTACAAGCAATAAAACATTAGAGACCAGTTCCTTGTCTCAGCGTGTTCCCTGGCAGTTAGGACAATGTGCGTGGGAAGAGGAGAGAGAGCGCCGCTACGCGAAGGGACAATGCCTCCGATGTGGGAAGGAAGGTCACCGAGCAGCGGCATGCCCAAAAGGAAAGACCGAGGAACGTCCAGGAAAGTCGTCGGGGAAATCTCCCTCTTTACCCAGGAAGATGAAGGCGGCTTTGGCTGAGACCGAGGCAGAGGAAGTCCCTTATTTCGGGGACGAGGGGGAGCCTGATCTGGTCCAGCTGGCGGGAAACGCCAGCCCCTGCTTTAAAGGGTGCCACTGGGCAGGTGGTAGAGGAAGGGCGCAACCACATTTTGGTGAGTGGCAACTATCCCACACTGACAGTGAAAGTGAAGCTAGGCTCCCGCACAAGAACTGTTGAAGTGTGGGCTTTGATCAATTCAGGGTGTTCGCGTTGCTTGATGCACCCTGACGTGGTGGCTGCTTTGGAGTTACCCAGTTTTCCACTAAAACGTCCCATGATTTTTACCCAGCTGGATGGTTCTACGGCAGCGGGGAAGCCAGTGACCCATTCCATGGGCATGGTGGCCTTACAAATGGGCAGCCACCGTGAGGGGCTGCTGTTTGTAGTGGCACCTGTGGGGGGTCCTTTAGTCATTCTGGGGATTCCTTGGTTGGTCCAGCAAAACCCATATATAAATTGGGTGCACAGGACTTTGACTTTTGGGGATGGTTTCTATCAAGCCCCTGGGGAGGACGATGTTCCGCAGGCTGCAGTGGGGAGGGCAGCGGCAGCAACCCCGCATTTCGCTGCCACCCCACTGGAGGGCTTGCCGGAGCAATACCAAAGTTTTGCAGATGTGTTTGGTGAGAAGGAGGCGGACCAACTCCCACCTCATTGAAAAACTGACTGCCTTAGAGTTAGTCCCAGATGCACAACTACCCAAGCCAAAAATCTATGCCATGACACAAAAGGAACTGGCGGCGCTGCGGGAGTTTGTGGACAAAAACTTGGCCAGGGGTTTTATTGAACCAGCCAATTTGCCAGTGGGCACCCCCGTTTTATTTCGAGCGAAGAAGGATGAGACATTGAGACTTTGTACAGATTACCACAGATTAAATGCAGTTTCGATATTAAACAAATATCCTTTGCCAATAATAAAAGACATGTTAGCACATCTGGCCAAAGGGAAGATCTTCTCTAAACTGGATTTGAGGGAAGCCTATTTCTGTATCCGTATACGGGAGGGGGATGAGTGGAAGACTGCTTTCAATTGTCCTCTGGGCTCTTTCCAGTACAAGGTTTTGCCATTTGGATTGGCGGGGGCACATGGGGTGTTTATGCAATTGATCAATGAAGTGTTACATGAGCATTTGTTCAAAGGGGTACTGGTTTATTTGGATGATGTTTTGATTTATACTGAAACGGTGGAGGAACATGAGCGCTTGGTGAAGCAAGTACTTAGCAAACTGAGAAAGACTGAGCTTTATGCTAAACTGTCTAAGTGTGAATTTCATAAGACTCAGCTTGACTATTTGGGGTACAGGATTTCAGACAAAGGTATTGAAATGGACCCTGCAAAGATTCAAGCTATTCTGGAGTGGGAGCGCCCGCATACTCGCAGGCAGCTCCAGAGTTTTCTTGGCTTTTCCAACTATTATTGCCAGTTCATTCAGGGGTTCGCAGAAATTGCATTACCTCTCACTGATTTGTTACATATGAAGGGGCTGGGGGACACACAAAAGGTGAAGAACCCGGGAGCATTGCTCAATTGGACACCTGAATGCCAACTGGCTTTCGACAAACTCAAAAGCCTGTTCACTGCTGAACCTATTCTGCAACACCCTGATCCCACTAGACCCTTTGTGGTTCAAGTGGATGCTTCCGATTTCTCAATTGGAGCACTCTTGCTGCAGGCGGATGCTGCAGGCTGCCTGAAACCCTGTGCGTATTTGTCCTGCAATTTTTCTGAGATGGAGAGGCGATGGCATGTTTGGGAAAAAAAGGCTTTTGCAGTCAAGGCTGCTTTGGACACATGGCGCCACCTCTTAGAGGGGGGCAAATGCCCTTTTGAAGTTTGGACTGACCATAAGAATTTGGAAGCGCTCAGTACACCCTGTAAACTCAGTCCTAAGCAGATCCGCTGGGCTCAATTTTTCAGTCGCTTTGATTTCAAATTGAGGTTCATTCCGGGCAAGAAAAACTTCCTGGCTGATGTGCTTTCCCGCCTGCCCCAGGATTCAGTCCAGGTGCCTGACGTTGTGGGTACACTGTGGACGGAACCCCAGTTGGGATTGCAAGCTGTCACTCGCAGTCAGACTTGGGCGCAGCTGCCCTCAGCTTCAGTTTCACTGGCTGGGAGACGGCCGGCGGTTCCTTCGCAATTGCAACAAAAGTTTCTCTCCAAACTGAAATCTGACACTTGGTTGCAAGTGAATAGAGACAATGTTACCTTTGACAGAGGATTCGCTTGGAAGCAAAACCACCTCTATGTCCCTGACAGTTTGCGAAGGGAGGTTTTGAATAGATCTCACGATGATAAGGTTGCTGGTCATTTTGGCTTTGTGAAGACCTTACACCTGGTATGCCGCCAATTTTGGTGGCCTACATTGAGACGTAATGTCAAAGAATATGTTGTTTCGTGTCCTATCTGTGCCATGTCTAAACGGAAGGTGGGCAAACCACAAGGCTTGCTGCAGCCTGTGGCCAGTCCCTCCCGCCCTTGGGAGGAGATCTCCATGGATTTTATTGTTGAACTGCCTCCTAGTCAGAGAAAGACTGTGATTTGGGTGGTGAAGGACTACTTTTCCAAACAAGCCCATTTCATTCCCTGTGCCTCCATTCCGTCTGCTCAGCAATTAGCCCAGCTATTCCTAGTCCATATCTACAGGATTCAAGGGAGCCCCTCCCGCTTGGTCACAGACTGCGGAACACAGTTTACTTCTCAGTTTTGGCGAGCATTTTTGAAACTTGTGGGCACTAAGCAAGCATTGTCCACTGCATCACATCCGGAGACTGACAGATCTACAGAGGCTCTTAATTCTACTCTTGAACAATTTTTGCAGGCATTTGTCAACTATCAGCAAGACAATTGGGTTGATCTGCCTTTTGCTGAAGTGGCTTACAACAACGCCGTCCATCAGAGCACAGGGCACACCCCTTTCCGTACTGTGTTTGGCAGGGATTTTGTTCCCATTCCTGATTTACCTCAACCCACAACACCGCCCTGTTCTGCTTCTGATTGGGCTGCACACCTGGGTGATTCCTGGCCAGTTATTCAACAAGCATTGGCAGATGCCCAGTCTGCCTACAAACTGCATGCTGATAAGAGATGAGCCCTTCAACCTGCTTTCAAAGTTGGTGATAAGGTCTACCTTTCCACCAAGTTCATTAAGTCTCCTCAGCCCTCGAAAAAATTGGCTCCTAAATTTGTTGGTCCTTTTCCCATTGTGGGAGTTGTGAACCCTGTCACGTTTAAATTGGATTTGCCTCACAATCTTAGACGTTTACATCCTGTTTTTCATTGCAGCTTGCTCAAGCCTGTCAACCACTCCGATCGGTGGCATCTGCAACCTACACCTCCTGTGCCAATTATGATTGATGGACAGCAACATTTTGAGGTGAAGGAGGTCCTTGATTCTCGCAGGCTTCATGGCACCTTGCAGTACCTCATTCGGTGGAAGCATTTCCCCCACCCTGAGTGGGTGGCTACACGCGATGTTCAGTCTCCTGTTTTAGTTAGACGCTTTCATCTCGCTTATCCTATGAAACCTGCTCCTTAGTTTTTTTGGGGGGGGGGCGGTATGTCATGTTCACTGTTCCAATGTTGCTGGTACATCGTAACATTTCGCATGTCATTTCACGGATACGTGTTTCATCTGGGAAGGGCGGAGGATTCCATCTCGGGGTGTTGTTATCTGTTGGCTGCTGGGTTGGAATGTGTTTGGGTTATCTCATGTGTTCAAGGTTACTTTCCCAGGATGGCAGTTCAAACGGTTACCAGCACCTGGGGGGGGGGGGAGTTTGCAACGGCAGGGCGAGGGGAGGGATTACGTTTGAAGCGAGGGTTTTTAGTTTGTATTTGGCGTGCTTTTATTCATTCTCAGCTTTCTCTTTATTTGCATACTATTCTTACAATAAATCAGATATCATTAAGTACCTGCTTGTGAGTCTGACTCTGTTAGGATAGGCAGTCATTACAGAAAGCTTGTGCCATTTAGGGCCAGTAGCATTTTCTTGCCACTGTAAACTGACACAGCTGTCCACCTACACTGTCCCTATAACATGGGTAGATTCAACTTTTGGTAAATACCAACTTCCCCACATCCTTCTCTTTCTAAATAAAATAACATTTCACATTGTTCAGTTAGTCTGTTTCGCTTCTTGATTTCACACCTGCTCCAAACAATTCATTTGAAGCATCTGGATATCCTTTGTCACCTCAGTTGGTGCTGGTTGTTCTAAGCTTTAATGCTGATAATGCTTCAGGCTGCTCTGCGACTTCATTTGTGGACGGAACTGGAAGAAGATGTTGTTGATTACACTGGAGAATCTATTCTGATCCTATTTTGACGTAATTTGACCTGTTGTGGTTTGAAGTCTCCCTTATTCTGAATCTTTTGCTTGCTCTGCCTGATGATAAGAGTGGAGAAAGGGACCCAACTAAGTCACAATGGCAAGAATTACACATGTTCTTTCAGTCTTTTACTCAATACCACAAGTTCTGATGTAGTTTCCATGGATCTACAACAGGAAGACATGATTGTCACTATGTTTCTCTCAACAAAGCTTGCCTGAAGACCTTCCACGGTGCAAAGGCCATCTGATAGTTCTTAAGGAAAAGGTCAGACTCTTCCTCAACATCTCTAGCCTTTCTCCGGACAAACTGCAAATCAGCTTCTGCAAGTCCATTTGATGAACAGTGTTCAGGATTTGATGTCACAGGTGGCAAAAGTTTTAAACTTAACACCTGCAAATTAAGGCTCATTACCTGTTATCTCAACTCCCAGAATGCCCTTTAAAGATTATTAACAATTATAATTACAACAGTAAAAATTAATACAAATGAAAAAAAGAAGAATAAAAAGAAAGAGTAGAAGGTACAGAAAAGGAAGGAAAAAAAGGAAAAATAGAAAGAGAAGTAGAAAAGAAAGAAAAATAAGAATGTAGTAAAGAAAAAGAAAAGAAATATATAAAGAAGTGACTTCCCACGTTCATCACAAGCATAAATAATTTTAGTAACTTATCACATCCTTTAAAGATACAACAAATGATCTCTTCTTCCACATCCCATCTCTTATTAAACAAATCCATAAACCATTGTCATTTCAGTCCTGATGTCAGCAAAAGCCCATTAAGGGTTACCAGAGATAACAACATATCTATTTTAGCCTTGATCAAATAAACCAACTTTATATTCCTTCCTTTTACTTTTAACAATCTTAATTTTTAGTCCCTTCAAATAATGTCCTAGAACTTGATTTCTTTTCATTTTTTCTTTGTCCCTTTTCACAAAATTCTTCAAAGCTTTAACAAACCTCTTTTGTAAATCCAATATAGGAAAATTATTCAGGGCATTCTCTTGGTTTGTTGTTTGTATATCCCTTTTAATTATTAAGACATCAGCTGGTTTCTTTTGTATGTCCAGTGCAGCATCTTTTCCCATATCATTCTTGTAGCCTGTCATTTGTAAAACCACTTTCAACTCAGTCTCTGTCTTGTCAGGTAAAACTTGTTCCTCTCCCATAACATCTTTTAGACATAATGTCTCCATAGAGGCAAATGCCTCTGTTGACACTATTAAAATTAACAGCTTCTGGAGGAAGAAAGGGCAGACTGAAGATGGCTCCAAAAAGTTCAGCCCCAAGTGCTTGAGACAGCTGCTCCTTGTGAGGAGACTGCAAGATAGCAGTTTCCAGTGGGTTTAGAGCTCTAGGAGATAAGGGGGTAGCCATCTTGCTCAAACCACAGTCGGCACTTCTAAAAGGACACTAAGTTCACATACTTCCTTTTCTAATCATTTTTGGAAATTGCTTATTAACTGCTTTTCAGCTCTTAGGAACCTTTGGATTAACAAGTTTCATAGCACCAGGTGAGTTTTCTTCAATCCGTAGTGAAAGAAAGTTTTAACTACAAGTTTAAGAACTTTAAAAATATATATTTTTTTGAATAAACAGCAGAAGGGTGATAAAAACTTTGATTTTAGAAAGTTATAAATGGACTAAGGGTCCAGATCTCGATAAAATAGTTAAGAGCAGAGACCTCACACTGATGACAAAGGCCCGCATAGTTAAAGCAATGGTGTTCCCCGTAGTAACATATGGCTGCGAGAGCTGGACCATAAGGAAGGCTGAGAGAAGGAAGATAGATGCTTTTGAACTGTGGTGTTGGAGGAAAATTCTGAGAGTGCCTTGGACTGCAAGAAGATCAAACCAGTCCATCCTCCAAGAAATAAAGCCAGACTGCTCACTTGAGGGAACGATATTAAAGGCAAAACTGAAATACTTTGGCCACATAATGAGAAGACAGGACAGCCTGGAGAAGATGTTGATGCTAGGGAGAGTGGAAGGCAAAAGGAAGAGGGGCCGACCAAGGGCAAGATGGATGGATGATATTCTAGAGGTGACGGACTCATCCCTGGGGGAGCTGGGGGTGTTGACGACCGACAGGAGGCTCTGGCGTGGGCTGGTCCATGAAGTCACGAAGAGTCAGAGGTGACTAAATGAATAAACAACAAGGGTCCAGATAAATTTGAAATAAGATTGTGGAATTAATTATAAAAAATCCTTCCCAAGGGAAAATGGTTTTGTTTTGATTTTTTTTTTAAATAAGATTTTAAAAATTGGACACTAGAGGGAACTAAAGATTATAATTAAAGGAGACGAACACACAAACTTGACTTACAGTTATAGAATGAAGCAAAATATTAGAACATTGGACATACTGAAGGGTATTTTTGAACAATGTACTCTAGCAATCAGTTTTGATGTGTTTAATAGTTGTTTGCACTAACAAGTCCTCTAGTTGAGCTTCTTTGAATAATAACCAATTATCCTAACACAGCATTTATCATGTTGTGTGAACAAGTCAATGCCTACCTTTTCCTATGGGGCCAAAGGAAACTCCTCTTCTCTGAAGGGTCCCACTGGTAGCTGGGATTATATATCTGATAAACCTCATACCTTGCCATTCACACTTAAATCTTAGAGTCCACGGTAAGTTTGTCTCTGCCACGTCACTTGGACTTCTCAATCCCTATGTTAACTACATGTAGGCAAGCTAAATTGGTAGGCTGTACTGAGTGAAGTATGATCTTGTGGTGAGCTTGAGTAACATGCCCTTCCATTCTGAAAGCTCAGACAAGAGAGACTGAAACATCTACCATCCTGCGCATGCCCTCGAATTACCTGCCTTAAGAACTTCATTTGCTTTAATGGCCTCTGTGATTTGTTGCCATATGTGATTGCTCATTAGATGGTTCTGCCCTATGCCATTTGCATGAATTTCAGGATCACAGTTCACCCCGGTATTCTGGGTATAAATTAGTTCTTTCTGCAGTACAGGATGATGATCAGGGATTTGTGATTGGTTCCACTATCAGCTTTCTTCCATGTAGAGAGAAATGAAAATGTTTGAATCCAAGTAGCAATCCAAATGTCACTTTTTCAATCTGACCACAGATTCATGAAGTGAGGGTCAACACGTGAAAGCATGACCCATCATGTTCCTGGAATAAAATAGCAGTCTTCATATCTTCTTAATCATGCAGAGGTTTTTATTCTCTTTCCTGTGATAGTTCTATATTGACACAATTGATTCTTTGTAACTTTTCAGATATTCCTAGGTCCAGGATAACTCTTCACAAATTTGGTTTTACTAATGCTTTGGTAGCTGGGAGTCGGGCAGTATATAAATTTAGTATCATCATCATCATCATCATCATCATCATCTAGAGTGCCTTTCCATTTCAAAGTGAGTTCACAGCCATCCAGTGGAGCTACTGAGCCTTCACTATATGACTTTGGCGCATGGTTACTGGGTACAGGTCTGGTTTAGGCTTCAGTCTTTTGCATTCACTGTCAGCTATTAAGCTAACTTGCATTGCATACCAGTATCAATCTTATGAGAAATGGGGTTTCATTAATGGGTATTGCTTCACCCCAGCCTTCTTTCTGAGGAGTCCCAGTCCATGTCAATTCTGCCTATGAAGAAATCATCTGCTTCATCTTCATGTTCCTTTTGCAATTGTGTGTATATTTCATGAATTCTTTTTGTAGTTTTGCACATTTTTGCCATGTAATTATATTTACATGCCTAGCCAAATGTTGGATATTGTTTATAGCTATGCATTGGCTGCATTGTGTGCATACACTTTGCCCTGTTTCTACACTTTTTTGCTTGTTGCTGGTTCAAAGCTGTAGGATGGCTAGAGTTTGCTGGCTTCCCTTTTCCATACTTTTTATCACAAGTGATAGTCAATACCAGAGTATTATCATTGCGGTATCCCCTCCTATCTTTCATTTGTGAGCGAACAACTTCTTGTGTTTGCATTAATTAATAGTACTTTCTAGGGACAAGTTCATTTCTCTAAGTGTTCTTATACTCTCTTGATCAAAGATTCAGTCAATATACCAAAGCAACAAGGCTTACATTTTAGATGCAGATCTTTTCAGATTCTTCAGTCCCTTTGTAGATGTAATCTGAAGACAAAGCTTTCATACATTTTTTTCATCACACACCATAGGCCTCAAATTTCTGCCATATGGCTTTAAAAGTATTTCTTCATTCACCCATGAATCTCTAGGCTTATACACATCAAGGACATGTGCTCCAGGTACTGTCAGGAAGAGTGCTCTGAAGAGTGGTTATCCTCTTCTTCATGGCAGCCAATCAGTTCCAGATACAATAGAAATATTTGTTGAAAGTGTCATCATTGGCCTTCCACATTGCCAGTAAGCACCAGTTGTGGTAGTAGGATTGGAGGACCATATTTATTTATTTATTTATTTATTTAGAGGCTGTCAGCAAAGATGGCACTAACCTGTATTGCATGCTCAGCAATGCTCCAATTGGCCTTCTAGTCTTGTGTTTACTTGCTTTTATTTGATTGTGCAGAAATAGTCACATTTTCTTCTTTTCATCAGCTAAGGGAAATGTGTATGCCAAACCTGGTCTCTAGCATGCCTTCCTTGTTGCACAGGAATCCAGGTCCACTTCTGACACTAAGTATTGTTAATACAGGTGGAGGTGAACTGTACCTAAGATCACTGCAGACTCAGCTGTGACCATGGAGAAAGACAGTGCTATACATATTGCAAGGAACTTACAGTTATTCGCCTTATTGTGGGTAGGTTCAACTTTTGGTAAAGATCAATTTCCTGATACTACCTTGTTCTGGAAAGCATGCATGCTTCTAATTCCCCCAGCCAAGACCAACTCAACCACCAATCTTTGTCTACCTGTAATTACTTTTATTCTTATTTGTTGCTCATTTTTGCTGTGCTCTTTGCCTTGCTTGCTAAAGCAGGCCAGCAAGTTAATGGGCAGGCACTCACTATCAGGGGATACCTATCAGGATCTTCCAACAGTGGGGAACTACCACTGACCTAATTAATGTGTGGCAATCAGGACAGCAAATGTTATACCCACATCTGTAATTTGCCAACAGAAGGCCTGGCAACTAGCTTTTGAATATGTCCATCGAGTCCCCAAAGAACAAAGGCCACGTTGTGGTGGGTCCTTTAGCAACCAATCAGATAGGAACCCCACTGGCACCTTTGCAGAAGCCTCCCTCGCAGACATAGCAGACTCAAGACAGTCACACCCTTTTTTGGATCGGGAGCCCTTTCAGACAGTCACTCATGCCCCGGTCAGTTCACAACTTGACTACTGCAACACACTCTCCGTGGGGTTGCCCTTGAAGTCCACCTGGAAGCTTCAACTGGGCCAGAACGCAGCAGTGCAGACAGTGATGGGCATGCTTCATGAGCTGTGCTGGTTGCCAGTTTGCTTCTGGGCGCAATTCAAGGTGCTGGCTATGACCTATTACAGCCAACATGGCACCAGGCCTGGTTGCTTGAGGGACTGCCTGTGTCTTGTGCTTTTAGTCTCGCCAGTTCTATCCCACAGGGTTGGCATGCTCTGGGTCCCTTCAGTTAAGCAGTGTCGTCTAACAAAACCCCAGAAGTGGCCTCTGCCCTCTGGAATGAGGTCCCCCCACCATACCTGGGTGGCTCCCACCCTGATGGTGTTCTGGAAAGCCTTAAAGACCCGATCCTTCTCCTAGACTTTGGGCAGATGAAATATTTGTTGTTGTTTTTTCTCACTGAATTCTCCATCATGCTTATTGTTACATGCTCTGTTTTTATTGCATATTTGTTGTTTTGTTTCTATGCTGTGAGCTGCCCAGAGTCAATTGGAGTCAGGCAGCACCAAAGTCTAAATAAACAAATAAAAAGAGATGGGGGCCCTCTGACCCTTCCCCAGTTTCAGCCCTTCTGTTTTGTAGAAATCTTTCCTCTCTTGAGCCAGATGGATCCCTGCTGTGTTCAGAGTCCCCAAAGGACCTTTTACTAGGACATGAGGCTCATCCCATTAGTGACTGGAGAAGCAACAGATTAAAATATTTATTACTAAATTAATAACCTTTAATATCACCATCTTGGATTTTATATTTTACATTTATATTTATATTAAAGAAATACTGTTTTTATTGTATTTTAATCTGTATTTATTTTTAGTTTTATTGTAAACCGCCCAGAGTCACTCTTTGAGTGAGATGGGCAGTGACAGAATTCAAAGAATGAATGAATGAATGAATGAATGAATGAATGAATAAATAAATAAATAAAATTACATTTATATGTTCGCCCATCTCAGGTACATGACTCTGGGTGGCTAACAATAATAAAAACAATAAACAAAATTATAAATAACATAAATAGCAGCCGAGAAACCAACCTACAGCAACACTAACAATCATCCCAGAAAGGGGTTCACTCACACCATCATGGCCCCAGGCTCAACAGCAAAACTTGGTTTTCAGTGCCTTGCAAAAAGCCAGCAGGGTTGGGCCAAGTCCAATCTCTGGGGGAGGAGGTTCCAGAGAGCTGGCATCATGGCCAAAAAGGCTCTTTCTGGGTCCTGCCAGACGGTTCTCCTTCGTGGATGGGACCCGGAGCGTGCCTCTCCTGCTGGATCTATTGGGTCAGGTAGATACCGCTGGGGAGAGAAGGTCCCATAAGTAACCCAGCCCCAAGCCACGAAGGGCTTTCCAGGTGACTCCCAGCACCTTGAATGGCACCTGGAAGCACACAGAAAGCCAAGGCAGCTCACGGAGCAGAGGTGTCACACATGCCAGATGGCCAGCACCCATAACTGCCCTTGCTGCTGCATTTTGCACCAGCTGAAGCTTCTGAATATTCTTCAAGGGCAGCCCCATGTAGAGTGCATTGCAGCAATCCATTTGGGAGATGAGCAAGGCATGAGTTTCTGTGAGCAGGGCCTCTATCTTGTCTACAATACAGCTTCTGTTTCAGTGAAACGGCACTTGTTGCAATTGTTTATCTGGCCATTTATTTTCATTATTTTTGGCCACACAGAAGAGCCTTCTTCCTTATCTCTGGGCTTTACTTCAGAAACGTGGTCCCAGCTCTCAGCCAGGCCTGATGAACAAGGAGTTATCGGAGAGTTGCAGAGGCTGCTCTGGAAAGATAACAATGGCAGCAGCCGCCAAAATATCATTTCATTGGCAGGGCTGGGCGTGGGAGGAAGGATGCAATTTTAAAAACTAAATGTGCTTTAATATCATGTACAAGTTTTGCTCTGGAGACAAAGTCAGGCCCCAGCATGGCCCAACTGAAGCTACAGAGGCTGGAAGCGGCATGGCTGGATGGCAAGAAAAATCAAGGGAGGCTCTCTCTCTCTCTCTCTCTATCACACACACACACACTCCAGGTCCACTTCCCGGATGGCAAGAAGAGGTGCATTTCCTCAACCGACAGGCCCCTCTGCTGCCTCTGTGACGAACCGCTCTGCATCCCTTCCTGAGCCATTCTCCTTCTTCCCCCAGAACAGAGGAGCCTCCTTCACAGGGTTCTTGTGCAGCAAAGCTCAACAAATGAGAGAGCAACATCAGCTCTTGTTCCGCTACAACAGACATTGCACCAAAGTCTTCTCCGTGGATATTGGGGTCAGACAGGAAAATTCATTCCAGATTTCCTTTTTCCTTATACCATATATACTCACAGATAAGCTGAGAATTGTAGGTTCCAAAATACACCCCCAAAATTAGGTTTGGCTTATCCGCGGATAGGCTTATCTGTGAGTATATACAGTGATTAAGAGTTTACTCTGTTGGCCAGATTAGAACTGAACCCAAGATCCATTTCAGCAATTTTGTTCTTAGAATGCACATACACATTCCCATAAATATGCACAGGTAGTGTCATGTTGCAAGATAGCTGCTTTCTTAAAGATTGTGCAGATGCTGATTTCTTTGTCACTCAAGAACATCTGTGTCTGTCCCTTTCTGACCCTAATTAGGCTGACCACCTGTCTCAGAGGCTGAGGTGTTCAGGCTCCATTTGTGGAGGGCAAGGCTGGTATATGAGTCAAGATACGTTACCAGTGTGGTGAAGATGAAGTGGTAGTATTCTGTCATCATCCCCATCGCCATGGCCTGAGAAAGAGCAGAGAGAAGAAGGTTAAAAGACAACTTGTGAAAATGGGGCGGAAAGAAGAGCCAGCCAAGGCCTGATGGAAAAGGGGCTTTGTGGCATGGTCTAATGGTATGTGGGAATGACCTTGGGAGGCTGGGCGAACAGATGCGGCCTAGAGAATGGTCAGATAAGAGACAACATAGCCCCGGCTGGAGAGCGGGCAGGGCAAGAGGCTCAGGAAGGACCTTCCCTAAGTTCTCAGGATGTAAAGGAGGTGGTGGGAGAATTGGACTTTCAGACTTCCAAGGTTAATGTCAGCCTTCTCAGGTAGACCAGACAGGAATCATGAGCAGATGAGCGAATTCTACTTCATTGTAAGGCTTCATTAAAAGAACCTTGCAAGTCTGAAAGAACCCATAGGAGACCCAGTGGGCAGGAGGGGACTCCCACTCTCAAAAGCAGAATTGTCTGGAAAACAGGGGCTGGGGGGTGGGGTCCGCCTCATCCTTTTTCCACTTTTAGGTCTAAGAGAACTACAAACTGGACCAAACTGGACCAAAATACCAAGTTTTATAGAAAGCACAATAAAATGGGGTGGCTGGAGCCAGATTTGATTTGCCATGTACTATACGGCTAATTAAGGAATAACTGTGTATCCCTTCTTCATTAGAGGGATGACTGTTAACATTACAAGGAAACTCTAATTAGAAGTATTTCCTGGGTCAAAGAAATTGTAGAGGGAATCAATATGTAGCCGAGAATGGGGATGGAAGAGAACACGAGGGAGCTGGAAGGAGCCCCCAAGTCCAGCCAACTCCCGCTCAGGGCAGGAATCCCCTTTAAGCATCCTTGCCTGAGGTCTAGAGACTGGTTTCCCCTTCCACTTCCACATGTCCAATGAAAGGGAGCCCACCTCTCTGGGCAGGCAGTGCCACCGTCAAACTGCTCTTACTGTTAAGAAGCTCCTCTGCAATTCAGCTGGCATCCACCATCCCATCCCTCAGATGCAGCACTCCATATCCGGCAGTCTGGAGTGAGAGGCTGGAGCAGGCTTTAACCTTCTTCTGTTTGACTTCCTTTCCAGCCTTTGAAGAGTGCTATGATGTCCCATCCCCCCATCTGGACACTTTTTCTCAAGGCCAAGCAGTCCCAGCGCCTTCAATTTCTCTTCATAGGGCTTAGTTTCTACTCTCCTAATCATCCTCATTGCCTTTCTCTGTCTCTGTTCTCTAAAACCTTCTTTAACCATGGTGCCCAAATCCTAGATACACATTCTGACAAAGACAGAATAAAGTGGAATGATTATTTCCTCTAATTTGAAAATTATGCTTCTGTTGATGAAATCTAAAATTACATTTGCCTTTTTTGCAGCACCATCACACTGCTGGCTCGTACTCAGTTTGCAATCAACTACTATTTTATAATCTTTTTCACAAGTACCATTACTCTTCACTAGGGGAGCAAAGGAGTATAATTAGACCATGAAAATAGATCAAGTTAAGCCCTTTAATTACCTAAGTGTAATCTTCCATGCATCTTTTTTTTTTATGTTTTTGCTACCATCCACTAACCCAGCTTTCATTCTGCAATGTTTTCCATGCATCTGGGAGTCAAGATGTCCCCTAGATTACTTCTCCCACATGGCTCAGGGAAGCAACTCTGGCCATTCTTTCTTTTTTTAATACGAGGGGAAAGCAGTACATTCCTGCTAAGCTGAAACTTTATAAGGTTAAGGTAATGACACATTTACATTTTGGTATACAACTGTGTCCCTGTACCAATTTTGCCCCAGTGGAGAGAGTGCAATCTAGATTCCTAGGATCAATTCTGTGGGTTCCTTACTGTGTGTGAGGAACGTGGGTTCAGATATCCCAATATTAAGAAATCTCTCTGGAACCAGTCAGGTCTCAGTAAAGTATTTCCTTTGTTGAAAAATGCAGTTCCATCTCCATCTCCATCTCCATCTCCATCTAAAGACTCAAGTGAATGAGATTCCCCAGTCCCCTCCTTTTACTAGCCCCAGTTTCCAGCCTCTGTTTGAAATTGAATATTTACAACAGCTATTGGTTTTACAATGTGATTCCCAGCAACATTCTTCAGTGTCCATTTGTTGATAAGGAGGTAGCCACAACACTCTAGCATTGGTTTGCTGGGTCACTCCGTGATGTCTCTGCTTTTCACACAGCAGTCAACTCTCCCCCTCCCTCCTTTACAACTCTTGACAGAAGAGAAGGCCCAGAAGGGGTTTTATGGCTTCTGGAGCCAAACCTCTCACACTGTGCCTCTAATGTTGCCATAAAATTGGAATTGGATGTCATATGTTGACAACTAGGTGTCATACTGGTGAGACTGAGCCTGAAGTACCACATATGGTTCTGGACATCCCAGTTCCAGAAGGACATTGACAGGATTGAAAGTATTCAGAGGAGGGGAACAAAGATTATTCAGGGACTTGAGGACATGCTTTATGAGGACAGGCTGAAGGACAGGCTGAAGAAAAGAAGACTTAAAGGAGACATGATAGCCAAGCTCAGGTACGTAAAGGGAAGCTGCAAGGGCCAGTCACTCTCTCTCAGCCCAACTCACCTCACAGGGTTGTTGTTGTGGGGAAGTTAGGAGGAGGAAGGAGTATTAAGTATGTTTGCCACCTTGAGTTATTTATAAAAATAATAAAGGTGGGATAAAAAATAACTAACCAACTAACCAACTAAATAAATAAATAAATAAAAATGGTCAAGAACTATTTCTGTAATGTAAAAACCAGGACCAGAAATTACAGATATATATTATAGCTGCCTAGAGTTTGTTTAAATATAAGAAAGAACTGTTTACTTATGAAGATTGAGGGTTCTCCATCTCTGGAAGGTCTATGAAGAGGAGAGGTTATCCAGCTACCTCTCATAGATGGTTTAATTGGCTTTCCTGAACATTGAGGAACATTGAACTGGATGACCCATGTGGTCCCTTCCAACTCTACAATTCTATAAGTTTCCTGATTCCTTTAAACACAGTTTTACACCCTCTGTTGAAAACACCTTCTCTAAAGCCTGACATTTGTTCTAGTTATGACCCTGTCTCAGTCTCTCAGCTGAGGACTTCTTCTCCTGGTTACGACCTTTGTGATCCCTTTCAGTTGGGATTTCCAGCTTGTCATTCCACTGAGGCAGCATCTTCTGAGGGCTGAACGACAGTGTTCTAGTGGCCAAAGCTTGTCACCTCCACTGGTGCTCTTCGATTGATCGGCTGCATCTGACACTCTTGATCTTCAAATGCTTTTGTTCCACTCGCAGTCTCTGGATGTTGCTGGCACAACTGTCTTGCCTTGGTCTGTTTCCTTTAACAACTCAATTTCATGGAGCCCCCAAGGTTCAGTCCTGGGCAGGCTCTCGTTACACCCTTCCTTTAGGTGACGTGATCCCTACCCTCAGTTTCCCAAGTCACGTCTATGCTATTGGTGCAACGGGATTCCACAGGGGCAGAAATCTCATGATGTGTCATCTCAGATGCAACTGGGACCAAGCAGGGGTCTAGTCTTTCCCTCGGACTGCTCTGCCTCTGCCCCCCCCCCCATTCTTCAGTCAGTGTCCAGGGCCACAAGACTGCTGCAGGGTTGGCCGCCAAGAAGTTGGGCATGCAGGTGGATGCGAGATGTCCCCGCAGCTCCTAAGCGGGTCTGCCATCTTCATCCACATAACTTTCTATGTCAGTGGTTCTTAAACTGGGGGGGGGAGGGAGTAATTTGGGCATATCCTGGGGGCAGTGGAGCAATTTATAATTGCTTATTTGTGAGTTGAGGAATTCATTTGGGACTTCCACTGCCAAGATGCTTGCGTAAAATAAAAGTCTGTTGGGGGGGGGGTAATTACATTATTTCATTGAGACCAGAAAAAGAGGTAATTGGGTCAGACAGTTTAAGAACTGCTGTTCTGTGTATTTGCCAGTTCTCAGCCTCCGATGCAGCAAAGCTTCATTCATGCTTGGTTGTTTTGCATCTACATGGCGGCGGCAGCTCAGGGGCAGGCTTCTCTTCTCCTCTTGCCCCATTGACCTGGGTTCAAAATACTGCACCCTGGGTCATTTTGAATATTCCCTTTTTTCTCATGCCATCACAGAGCCCTGCTCCGAGGGCCAGCTGCCAGTCCAAAATCTCAATTTTGGCCTTTGAGGCACTGCAGCACCAACCTCCTCCTCACCGTTCTTCATGGCTGAGTGGGAATGTGGCCTCCAAATCTCTTCTTTCAGCCTTTTGGTGCTGCTGGCTGTTCCTGCTTCTCTGACAGCAAGTTCAAGCTTGAGAATCTTTCAGGACTTAGACCCAGTGTTGGAACTGGCTTCAATTTCTCTTGAAAGGACAGATGACTTTTCAGGCATAAGTTGGACTTAATTTTTTTTGTTTCTGATGAATAGAAGCTGGGGGGACTGCTAATAAAAGACAGACTCGAGGTTCAAAAGAATCTTGATACTTGAATATTGGGCCCTGTCCAACAACATGCAGTCTCAGTTTGCAGCCTCCATTTACAATTGCAAAAAATACAAGATTCTGCAGTTGGAGAGGAAAAAAACAGGGTAAGTGGTAGTTGGTGAAAGGTGATAACTTGGTGATGCTACTTGAGAAGGATCTTGGTGTCCTAGTAGACCACAGATGTGTTGCAGCTGCCAAAAGAGTCAATGCAATCTTAGGCTGCATCACAGAGGTATAAGCCATGGTGTGCTGGAGCCAGCTCGTACTGGCTTGCAAGAGCTGATGGTTAAATTTTCTGGAATTTTGCGAGCTGGTTGAGAGCAAATGTTGAAGGGTTTAGAGACTCAATCCTATAACGAACAGTTAAGAGAACTGGGTATGCTCAGCCTAAAGAAAAGAAAAGGCATCATAGTCGTCTCCCAATACTTGAAGGGATGTCATAGGGAAGAGGGTGAGAATTTATTCTCTGTAGTGGCTGAAGCTAAGACAAGGGCCAGAAGGTAGAAGCTTTACAGAGTGAGATTCAAACTGAAAATAAGGAGGAATTTCCTGACTGTGAGAGCTATTAAGCAGCGGAACAGCCTTGTCTCCTACAGTCACAAGGGTTCCATCACTGAAAGGCTTTCAAGCAAAGGTTGGACAGCCATTTGTCCGGGATGATCAGAGGATTCCTGCCCTGGACAGAAGAGGTTGAACTAGAAGACCTCCAAGGACCCTTCCAACCCTGGGAGGCTCTGATTTTATGAATGGGGGGCTCCTCTGGCTGGGACTTATAGCTTCTGAAGTGGCCATGGGGCTCAGGTTTTACAATGGACACTGCTTAATTTTGATTAATTTCCCAACTTTTAATTAGTTATATATTGCTAACAGGTTTATAGGATCTAGTTTACCTATTCTTTTCATTGTAAAGGGGTCACCTGCTTGGTATTCCACTATTCCTTTAGAGTAATTATGCCCAAGGGGGTCATTTGAGCATATCATGGGGATAATGGAGCAATTTGTAATTGCTTGTTTGTAAGATGAGGATCCAGTTTGGACTGCTGCTGTTGATATGCTTGTGTAAAACAACAGAGTCTGGGATCTTTTTTGTGAGCGTAATGACCTTATTCGAGACTGGGAAAAGGGGTAATTGGGTTGAGCAGTTTAAGAACCACTGCCTTAGAGTTAGAGCTGCCTAGCTGCCTATTTTTATATAGTCTAAATTATTATATCTAATTTATTTATTATATACATTATTATTTATTTAATAAGAATTTATTTAAATTATTTATTATATAAATTATATAAATATATTATTATATCTTATTATTTATTTATTTATTTATTTATTTATTTTCTATCCCGCCTTTATTATTTTTATAAATAACTCAAGGCGGGAAACATACCTATTACTCCTTCCTCCTCCTCTTTTCCCCACAACAACAACCCGGTGAGGTGAGTTGGGCTGAGAGGGAGTGACTAGCCCAAGGTCACCCAGCCGGCTTTCATGCCTAATTTAACAAATATTTCTTTATTTCTGTTCTGCACTTAGTTTTTAAGTGAAATATAAATAATAGTTATGATGCATTCATCCCAATGAATGCATTCATCCCATTCATCACAATCTAATCCACAGGGTGTCTCCTAGCCAAGGACTAAAGCCATGGAGGTATCACCATAAAATCTATGCTGTTTCAAGTAGGGTTAGGTAAAAGTAAAGGTTTTCCCTGACATTAAGTCCAGTTTTGTCCGACTCTAGGGGGCGGTGCTCATCTCCGTTTCAAAGCCTTGGAGCCGGCGTTATCCATAGGACACTTCCGGGTCATGTGGCCGGCATGACTAAATGGAATGCCGTTACCTGCCCGCCGAAGCGGTACCTATTAATCTACTCACATTTGCATGTTTTTGAACTGCTAGGTTGGCAGGAGCTGGGACTAGCAACAGGACTTCACCCCGTCACACAGATTTGAACCACCGACCTTCCGATTGGCAAGCTCAGCAGCTCAGCGGTTTAACCTGCAGTGCCACCGCCTTTTGCAAAATTGGTGGTGTCAAGTCTGGTAGGTTTAAACTTTCTAAGCATGATGTATAGAATCATGTGTGGAGAAAGTGGAAAAGAAAAGACTTCTTATAGTGTCAGCCCAGCAAGGTAGACCAGACTAAGGACCTAACGCTCTGTAGGTCAGGACTACTTTTATTGCAACAGCTTCATTAACAGAATCTTGCAAGTCTGAGTGTGCTTCCCCTCTTAACCCTAACCCTTCATCTCCCTGTGAACTAGGGAAAGGTCTGACTGAGATGTTTACTCATGTAATTTTCTTGGCCCAGGCTCAAGCCCCACTTATCTGACCATTGTCTTGGTAGCAGCTCTTCCTCCTGTCCTTCAAGGCCATTTCACCTGCCCTCTACACACAGTACTAGAATCTAGGCTCAGGGTTGAGCCTGATGGGCAGGAGATTCAGGCTAGGAACAGGAAGTTCTTCTCCATGCAAAAAGTGAAAGCAAGAAACCAGCAACAATGCAAATGGATTCTCCACTGCCCTTCCAATTGTTGAAAGACTTGTTCTTTGACATCAGAAAGATTAAATTACCGTCCCAGTTACTTAATGGATTGTAGACCTGATGTTAACCACAACTAATAAACAAGTTGCTTTCAGATGTAAGCTATGTATGGATGATCAAACTGGTAATGAAATATGGTCATCCTTTATTAATTTTTTTGTGTAAAATTCTATAAATATGTATGAGATGCATATGTGTGTGCATGTGTACACACACACACACACACACTTTTCCTTTCCTTTTGTTGTTTTATTTTATTAAATAAATAAAGGGAAACAGTAATTCTTCATGCAGAACTTAAGAACCTCATGGAACTCACTTTCACTATGACATGGAGGGGGAATAGGTAGCTTGGATAGGTTTAAAGGAATGCAAGCCCATTTCATGCATCATGCTGTTCACAACAAGGCAGGTACTTCTTCTGCCTTTGTGCCCCATTCTCTGGGGTGTTCTATGTGCCCTCCAGGCAAATTCAAAGAGGGCTGCCTCTGAACATCAGCTGATGGGGCACAAAGGCAGAGGAAGCACCTGCCATTGTTGTGAGCTGCCCAATGCTTGGAATCCACCAAGTTCATCTTTGGTTCCCTTGCTGTTCTCAGATCTTGCTCCCAATTTCTCATGTCTCATATCTCATGTCCACCTTAAATTGAAGCTTGCATGGTTAGTAACTTAAAGATCTTACTACAATCACTAACTGGAGCTTCATCACTGAGCAGAGGTTTGAAAACAGGTCCCTCAAGTCCAATTCTCTAAGCGCTATAGAACTGCAACGCCTTATAACACACACACACACAAACACACACACACACCTGCTTGAGGATATGCACAGCCATTGTGTGGGTGCAGTCAAAGATGATCCGGAACTCCCGCCCCCGCTTCATCTCCTTGAGCAGAGGCCGAGAATCTTCTGTGTCGAGGGGCAACTGGCGGATCTTCAAACGGATGTTGTATCTGGATGGAGCCATTATCAACTCCTGAAGCCGGATAAGGCCTTGGGGTAGACAAGGACAAACACAAAACAGGAGGCATGAGTTGTGTTGGAATTCTGACCCACACCACCGCTTCCCAAGCAAAGACACCCAGAAAAGACAAGCGAGTGAGGGGTCTTGAGAGGACAGAGTCCCTTCAGTGGGAGAATTCCTGGTGTGCCATAGACTCCCCAAGGTTGGTGCTAGCACTCTGAATCTTACAGGGCAAAACCTTCCTGGGAATTATCATAAAAAGTCATCTTCCCTATGTCAAATGGATTTGAAAGTTCTGACAAATGCTCATTAGGGGAAATTTATTCCATTGTACAAAAGCACAATCTGCTGTTGCAATTACGCTATTGTGTTAGCCCAAAACAGTTCAGAAAAAAACCCAGCCCAGCCCAAGGCTCTGACAAAGCTCACTGAATCTGTGTGGGTTAGCAGGCTTTGCAATGACAAAGGGTAGCAGCAACAGTAAGTTTAACCTAAGAAAATAAAAGCTGAGCTTGTGAGTGTGATTAAATAGCCTATCATGCCAGATGCAGTCATTTGGAATCTTCTCCAGTGCTGTTGGCTAAGGTATCTCCTTGAGGCAGCAATCGCCTGTCCTCTCTCCTCTGGACCCTCACCTGCTGGAGACCTAAAAGAGGAAGGCCCAGCCTGGCAGTTAAGCCGGCTTGGTAGGACTGGAGAGCTTCATCTGGTGGAGGTCATCCGACTGCTCTGCCTTTCCTCTGAGAAAGACAAATGGCAGGGGGAAGGTACAGCCTTTTCGGATTACAGCCAAGGAGAAACATTACGACCAAGGCCCATTAAAAAAATTAAGAAGTTCCATTTGCCACAGATTTGAAGAGGCCACCTCTGATTTTATTCTTTCTTATGCCAGTAGCACTCATTTTAGAACAATTTGTACCCACTCTGAAGTGACTTAGAGATATTATTTAGTAACATATAATACTATTTTTAATGTATTTATACATAGCTTTATTTCCCACTAGAACCTCAAAAAATGGCGCATTTTAAACAATTTCTTAAAATCTCTACAGAATCATGATTTAAGACAAGCAGTTCTGAACTGCCCCCCTCCCCCCATTCAGTAGAGATGATGCCAAGGGGCTTCTGCCAGGAGGGAATCCTACTGCTCCTACTGAAAAGGCCCTGCTCTGTGAATCCATCACCTGACAGGGCCTGTGATGTGGATGCAAAATTAAAGGTTGCCCCAAGGGAGAGGAGAATTTTTTCAGGGTTCCTGATCCTGTTGAATGATACCAGGAACCAAGGCAACTCATTGTCTTCAGGCTCAAGAGCAGAGATATTCACTCTCTAAACACACACACACACACCCCACCCTGCCAAGCAATGGTCTGAGTTGGAGCCCAAGGGCAGCCCCACAGCAATGGAAACAACACCATCATGGATGTCCCTCCCATGGGATAGGAAGAAGCACAGGGAAGCTGGCTGAAAGAGCCTTTGGCTACAGGACCAAGCAAGTCCATTCTCCTGTCTGTGGGCAACTGTAACATTTGTTCACCCCCATGGTAGCTGCCATCCAGATTTTTTTTTAATTTGTATCCCGCCTTCATTATTTTTATAATAAATATAATTATTTGTAATTATAAAGTTTATAAATATAATTTCCCCTGAGGCTTCTCTCATGCAATGGGGACTTTTTTTGAAAATGGACATATCCCCTGACCCAGCTTACCTGTGCTGTCATCATACACCACAGTCGCTGACCTCCACTTCAGGTGCTGTACAAGGTCCAAGATGGCATGGCTGAGAGAGGCATAATCCGGGTAAAGATTGACATAGAAGGTGTCCTTGTTGTCCAAAGGGTGATGCTTCCACCGCAGCTGTATGTGAGGAACTTCCAGTGCATTGCAAATGGACTGGACTGCATTGGTACATGAGCCCTGAGAAGGCCCAAATATTGCTACAACACCCAGTGCAAGCTGGTCACAGGCTGGAAAGAAAAGGGATCAAGACTGTCAGTCAGACTTACTCTGGAGGGTATCAGGTACAGTTAGAGGGTACTTACAGAAGCTGCAGCACAGCTGACTAACGAGCCCTCCTTAACCAGGCTGAAGAGCCTCCTATGTGCTATTCCACCTCACCAGCAAGTAATTGTAAAGTTCACTTAACTCTTTAGTACTAAGCATGGTGCATTTTTCTGTGCTTCTTTGTGTACACATCAGCTTCTCATTATTGCTTCAAGTTTTCATTTTCCTTCATGGTTTGCATACCACTATTGTGTTTTCACCCAATACCAGTACTGGTCACAGCTTTTCAGTGGTGGGTGTATTGTGCAGCTAGGGCCAATCGCATGATGTACAGGTGCTTAAACAACAGATTGAGCCATCCCTTGATTCTGCTGTTTGTGAAACTGGTGCATCACCATAGCAAACGGCCAGATAGTGGAACCCCAAGGGCAGGGGACAAAAGCAGTCAGCAGGATGCATTTTGGAGCAACTGCTGAGGTTGGCTTGGCTCTTCTCTCTTAATGGCTCCTGGTAAGACCAAAAGGCCCAGCAAAAAAACAAAAACAAAAAACGGTAGGTGTCTCTCATCCCAAACTGCCTGCTTGGCTCTTCTATCTGCCTATCTAATTTCATGGAGGGTTCATCACATGGAAAGTTGGTGATGATATTAGCCTGTATCAAATTAAGCCTTTACATCATTTATTTTTAATGTCATGATGCTTTTATCAGTATAAGACTATTGGGGAAAGAAGTACTCAAAGTCTGTATTACGCCAAGCATTTCACAAATATGACAAAGACAACACAGACACTGGATCTGGCTTTGGGTTCAATTGCTATCAAAATATATGGAATTTCCACTCCATGCTATTAAAGGCAGATAAGAAGACTTGTGTATCTTCAGAGTTATAGCACAGGACTCTATTTGTTATCCCCTCATCTTTCCAGAGATGTGGCACACCGAGTACACACATCCTTTGGCAAAATGACATGTGATACTGAAATGTTTCCAGAATACCATGAGGCTGGAAGAAAAAGATTTCCAAAGGAAGATGATTTGAAGACATCTACAGTAAGAGGACTCTTGGGGCCTTCAGTAGTGGGCTGCAGGTTTAACTAGACCTAGAAGGCAAAATAGGCCTGTGCAGAGTGCACACAATCTGTGTTAATGCTTCATTCTGAGCCATTAAAGCAACCTGATCTGCTTTGCCAATCAAAGAGACACCAAAAAAAACCAACATCATCGTGCATCAAGCAAGGCCAATCTGCTTCAATCCCACTTTGAGTCCAATGGCTTTTGTTTATGCACTGAATGTACAGAAAGCCACTGAAGGGCCAGAGAAGGGGCTGAAGTGAGGCGATAAAGCCATTCCAATCCATCTGTAAGAGTGCCACATCATGCATCTGTTTTCATGAGTGATTTTGATCAACATCTTTAAATCAAATCACTCCACTGAAACTTAATGCATCTCTAATGCAAATGTTAACCTACATGTAGAAGAGAAGCTCTGGCACCTGGATCTTCATACACGTAGAAGCGGAGCTAGGCCCTTTCTTCCCTGCATATATCATCATTTTTATTATTTATTTAAACAATTTATCTGGCTGCCCATCTCAACAATGACCTGAGTGGTATACAAAAAGTTAAAAACCAAACTACAGTCAAACAATGATTCATACAGCCACAGTTCAGGATGAAGAGAAACACTCCCAATTCCTCAAAGCAACAATAAATTGGTCATCCAATAAACTAGCAGAGCCTGTCAATGTCTTGACCCAAATGCCTGTCAGAACAGTCAGCTTTTAAATGCCTTATAAAAGAGGGTAAGAGAGTGGGAGCCATCCAAATCTCATGGAGAATGCTATTCCATAGGTGCTGCATCAAAGAAGGTGTCAGGCTCTCTTTGCACACCTGCCATGAAACAATTGCTACACAAATCAGCCAAGGCAAGAGCAAACACATGTCAGCTTTTGCACTTTGCAGACAGAGAAGATTGTTAATCACATTCCTTCACAAGCCATTGGAGCCAAGGACAGGCTGTTAAGACACCTGGACTCTAATTAAGTCTAAGGAACTGGGAGGGGGGAGATCAGGAGTGAGAACGGGCTTGTTTGGGAGATGGGGACTATGTCAGAGAGAATGATTTAATTTGAATGCTTTGGCACCAAAACATTATTCAGAGTTTTGCAACTGTCCTGTGTAATCAGATTTTAATAAATGAATTCTTTAAGCTTCCTAATGGACTGTCTGGAGAATTTCTCAAGTTAAGATCCTGGTACTGGGGCCATCACAGAAGGCATGGCTCCTGGGTTGAATATTACTTGATAGAAAGGACCCTAAGCATGTCTTCCCTACTAAATCTGGTGGAGACAGGCAGTCCCACAAATAGCCTGGCCTATGCCATGGAGGGCTTTATGGGCGATAACTAGCACCTGGAATTGCTCCCCAAAGCCCACTGGGAGTTAGTGCAGCTCACCGAGCAGCAGTGTTACATGAGTGTATCATGAAATGCCAAAGGGTACCCACCCTGCTGCATTCTGGGCCAGCTGTAACTTCCAAATGCTGCTCAAGGGCAGCCCCATGTAGACTCATTATAATAATCCAAACATCTCAGGTGACTAAGGTATGAGTCAATATGAGTAAGGCCTACCAGTCCAGAAACAGGTGCAACTGGCATACAGGATGAACCTGTGCAAAGTTCCTCCTAGCCATAGTTGTCACCTGATGTCATGAGCACTGATGGTGAGCAGGAGGGGGGCCCTATCCAGGGGGGAAAACACATGCATAGTAGCAAGGATTTGAGCAGTCATTCAAAGAGACACAGAACAGACCTGCCTTGACTTTTGGGGTTTATCTGTATGGGTTTTCCCATGTTTCTTCAGTTTGTTAGGATTTTCTGTCTAATGTAGCAGCAATAAAACACTAGAGATTTATTCCTCGTCTCAGCATGGTTCCTGCTTGTTAGGACACCTGCTCTTTGAACAGTAGTTGTAAGTCCAGGAAGTCCTCCAAATTGCACACCAACTTTGACTGGAAGAATGCTGCCCAACTCAGAATGAGATGAAGAATCTACAGGTCTTGGGGGTGCCTCAAGATCCACAACCATTTGGTTTTGCCGGAGTTGAAACAAAGCCTATTCTCCCTCACCCAACCTCTGGCTAGCCTCCAGACACTGGGAAGGAACCTGGATGGCATCACTAGGTCAGCCCAGGGCAGAATTGTATTAGCATACTGATGATACTTTACCCTGTGCCAACAGATGCTCTCACCCAGAGGCTTCATGTAGACATTAAATAGGAGCAGGGAGAAGAAAGAGCCCTGAGGCATCTCACAAAGCTTGGTCTTGGTCTTGACACCTCCCCCCAACACAAACTAGGACTGGGCCCAGAAAAAGGAGAAGAACCACTGCAACCTCTGCCTCCCACTCCCAATCCACTAAGCCAGTCCAGAAGGAGATCACAATTAATGATACTGAAGCATTTTAGAGACGAGAAATAACAGGCAAACACAACTGGTTAACATACTGTACTATGAGATATGTATTAGAATTCTGTCAAGCGGAATAAAACAAAATCAAGACAGCAACTGAAGGCAGAGCCACATAGTTGGCAGTTGTTTCTGCCCATCCAATTCTATCTAGCAGGTTGGGTATGCTGCAGGTCCTGTCAGCCAAGGAATGTCGGTTGGTGGGAACTAGAAGGCATGCCTTCTCAGCCGTAGCACCTGCCCTCTGGAATATTCTCCCTACAGAGATCAGGATGTCCCCAACCTTGTTGGCCTTTTGCAAGGCCATGAAGACCTGGTTACGTGCCTGGGTTTGGGGCCCCGAACATGTGAATGGTCCTGTTTCTTGGTTATATTAACATCTATGCATTGCTTACTTGGTGGCCATGTATATTTATTCTGTAATTTAATTATTTTAATTGAAATAGTTTTTATTGTTGTAAGCCGCTCTGAGTCACTTGCTGAGAAAGGCAGCTATAGAAATTGAATAAATAAATAAATAAATGGTCTTCCTATTTATGGTTATCAAAAAGATTCAAAGTCGACAAAATAATTTATGGCATTGAATATTCTAAGACAGAATATTTGAAACGGAATTGTGTTCAAATGCTGAACATGTGATTGCTAAAATGTATAATTTTTTATTGAAATTTGAAACAGAAGAAGAACAAGTGAAAGAATGCATGATAAAGTGGGCTAAAAATGTTGGCTATAATATACAGATGGAACAATGGGAAAATATGTGGTTGAAAGGATTGAAATTTACACTATGTATAAGCTTAAAGAGAACTTTTATAAAATGATGTACCGTTGGTATATGACACCAGAAAAAATATCTAGAATGTATAAAGGTACTTCAAATCTGTGTTGGCAATGTGAACAACAAAAAGGGTTATTTTATCATGCTTGGTGGATGTGCAAAAAAGCTAGAAGATTTCGGGTTCAAATGCATACACTGATTCAGAGGATTTTAAAAATTAATATATAACTGAAACCAGAACTTTTCCGCCTGGGACTGATGGATAAACAGTTAGAAAAAAATCATGGAACTTTGTTTTGATATAGGATAACTGCAGCAAGATTATTGTACACAGAAAGATGGAAAGATGGAAAGAATTGGCAATACCTACAATGTAGGAATGATTGGCGAAGATGACAGATCTTGCTGAGATGGCCAGATTGAGAAAAGACAATATCTATATTTATTGCTGACTGGAAACCCCTTATGGATTTTTTGCATAAAACAGAAAAAAAATGAACTGAAGATGATTAGATAGATTATAAAAAGAAGAGAGTCATCTTTAGAGAAAGAGGTAAATTTACAATTGTACTTATAACTGCTGTAAAAAAGATTGGAAGTCACTTCTCTGTATCTTTTTTCTTTCTTTTCTATTTTTCTTCTACCTTTTTTCTTTTTCTTTTTGTACTTTAGCTTTCTCTTTTATTTCTTCTTTCTTCTTTTTTCTTCTTGTTCTATTTCAGTTTTTATTAATTTTTACTCTTCTTTTAAAAACTTTCAATAAAAGTTATATTTAAAAAAATTAATGATATTGAGGGGCACTCAGAGGTCAAGAAGGGCTAGGATGGATGCACTTCCCCCTTACCAAGCCCACCAGAGGTCATCAGCAAGCAGTATCAATGCTATGACCAGGTCTGAATCCAGAATGAAAGGGTCCCTTCTTCTGAAGTTGTAAGCCAACCATCTTCTCAACAACCTTCCCCCAAAAGGGAAGGCTGGAGACTGGATGACAATTGTCCAGATGTTTTGGGTCCAGTGATGGCTTCTTGAGGAGGGGGTGGACAATTGCCACTTTTGAGGTAAGCATAACCACTCCCTCCTGCATAGACGCATTGTGTCATGAGCACCGTTGAGCTGAATGCATCAGCACAACGGCACACATGACAATACCACGGAAACAAGAGTAAGGGATTAAAAGATAAGCAAAGCGACGCACAACAACAGACACAGACCCCGAGGAGAAGGGAACGACCCCGGCCAGAAAAACCAGTCAAGAGAACACAAAGGGGGAAGAAAGAGCGACAAAGACAGGGCGGATCACGAGGCACACCTGAAGCTGTCAGCAGGAATGCAAAGGATATCGCCCAGCTGACAGCAATCACCGGCCGGAGGAAGAGAATGATTATGAGCAAAGCCCGGGGCACCAGCAGGGGCCCCGTGACCCCTCACCTACCGGCAACGAAGCATACAGGACTTGGGGGGATGACACAACCCAAGGTGGGGGGGCGGCGCTGACCAGCGCGGGCTATTTAAACCCTGCAATGGCGCGCTCTCTTCACTCTCAGTTTTTTCTAGCTATGCACTATGCTGAAATAAACCAGAACCTGATCTTCCCTGAATTAGTGTCTGTGTTTTACTCAGTAGTAGGCAGTGCATGACATAAAGCTGAGAGTCATAAACTCAGCCTTGCCAAGCCCCACCGGACAACAACGAGCCGCGGGAGGAACAGACGGCGAGAAGAACACGAGCGGAGAGCGATGGAGCCGACACGTCGCAGCCAGGACGGGCGAGCCGCACGGCGAGAGGCAGAGGAGAACCAGCAGAGGCCAGAGGCAACACGGACCCCAGGAGCCACGGACACCCTCCCGGCCCATCCCGAGCCTCAGCCCCACCCCCGGAGGGAGGCAGAGGCGACCCGACCACAGGAGGGAGCAACATAGCTCCCGAGACCCGCGGAGACCTCCCCGCCCCACATCGCACCCCAGCCACAGACGTGGAGCTTCAGCCCAACTGCAACAAATGCGGTGGAGGATGGAGAGACGAACCAGCCGATTCGCTCCCAAGTCGAGGGAGCTGACCAGCGGACGGAAACGCCTGAACCCCACCGGTGGCCCAACTATGTGGAGACGCCGACCGGTCCAATCACAGCTGCGGCGCGGACCTTGGACCAAGAAATGCAAGCCAGACTCACGGCCATGGAGGCCCAACTAAGGGACCTCGGGACCATGCTGCAGTCGCTGATGTCCTCCATGCCTCAAAGGAACATACCTGTGCAGGTACATACCCCTATTCAAACCCTGAGCGGGTCTTGGCACCCCCATAGGCCAAATGCTAACCGGCAAGCTTCCCCGGCGGAAGAAGCCATGGGACGGGACGCGAGGAGAGGGGATCCACCGAACACCAGGGCCCCAAAGGACTTCCCCATTTTCTTCGACGGGAACCCCGCGAAGCTGTCGTTTTTCGTCACGAATGCCAGAGAGTTCATGGGGCGGCACGGACACTCCTTTGACTCCGAAGTGGACAAAATCGCAGCCGTGGCAATCAAGTTGCAAGACAGGGCGGCGGACTGGTACGTCCAAATGTACGAGTCCAATTCTCCTGCCCTCTCTGACTTCCACGCCTTCATCACTGAGATGAAGCACTATTTTGAGGACCCGCTAGCCAAGGAGAGGGTTAAAAGCGTGCTTCAAGCCCTCAAACAGGGCGCACGAACTGTCGCGGACTACGCCCTCGAATTTAAAGCCCTCGCAGGGAAGATTAACGACTGGTCCGAGACTACCCTGCTAGAGATGTTCAAAAGGGGCCTCAGCCGCGAGGTACTCCAATGGGCACTCTACTGGGACGACCCGGAGACACTGCAAGGCTGGATCTACCTAGTGGGGAGAGCAGAACATGCTCATCGCACTTTCTTAATGACGACGGCAGAGGACAAAACAAACACCAGCCCAAAGGTACCCATGCCACACTTGGGGCTGGCCGGTCCCACGTACCAAAAGAAGAAGTTTGCTCGCGGACCCTGCGCGAAGTGCGGGAAAATGGGGCACAAAGCGGCAGACTGCTTCTCCAACCGAACACTAACTAGCGCTCCCAAACCTGCACCAAAAACGACGTTCAAACCAACTAACCCACCACCGCCCCCCCCCACCGCCAGATGACCGGAGCCACAGCGACACTGGACGAAGACTTGGACGCTTACTTGGCGGGGGAGGATGCCGAAGTCCCACACTGGCTGGCGGGAAACGCTCCCCGCCTGCCTTAAAACGCGCCGCGAGGCAGGCGATGGGACAGGGGCACGAAACACATAGACAGAGCAACGAAAGCTCCGTAATAATGGGGTCAATCAGGCTTTCCTTCGGCAACAGAGCCACCACGGCCACGGCGCTAGTGGACTTGGGGTGCTCCAAGAACCTGATCCACCCCGACATAGTTGCCAAGCTCGACCTGCCTTGCCTCCCCCTCCCCACACCGCTGGCTTTCCACCAACTGGACGGCTCAACAGCGGGAGGGAAACCAGCCACGACACAGACCGAGCCTGTCACCCTGCAAATGGGCACCCACACCGAGCGAACATCTTTTGTGGTAACCCACATAGGATGGCCCATCATAGTCCTAGGAATACCGTGGCTCACGACCAACAACCCGCGCATTAACTGGAAGACCCGCACCTTCCAATTCAACAACGGCGCGTACCGGGCGCCAGTTCCGGCGGGCAGGATAAACCCCACAGTGGGACGGGCAGAGGCTGCAGCCCAGGACAACACAGCAACCCCAGAAGACCTACCTGAACAATATGCTGATTTCTCAGAGGTCTTCGGGGAAGAGGAGGTGGACCAACTACCCCCCCACCGCAAGATGGACTGTAGAATTGAGCTGCTTCCCGATGTCCCCTTACCCAGGCCGAAGATTTACTCAATGACTCCAAAGGAGATGACAACCCTCCAGGAGTTCATCGATAAAAACCTGGCTAGGGGTTTCATAGAGCCGGCATGCTCACTGGTCGGAGCGCCCGTCTTATTCCGAGAGAAAAAAGATGGCACCTTACAGCTCTGCACCGACTACTGGGGCCTCAATGTGGCATCCCTATCCAATAAATACCCCCTACTCCTCGTGAAAGACATGCTCGCCCACCTGTCCACGGGAAGAGTATTCTCCAAACTGGACCTTCATGAGGCTTATTACAGGATCCGAATCAGGGAGGGGGATGAATGGAAAACAGCATTCAACTGCCCCCTAGGCGCCTTTCAGTACAAGGTGCTGCCATTCGGACTAGCGGGGGCCCCGGGAGTGTTCATGCAGCTCATCAATGAGGTACTGCATGAACACCTGTTCAAAGGGGTACTAGTTTACATAGATGACGTCCTCATCTACACCCAGATGCACGAAGAACACGTAACCCTAGTCAGGCAAGTCCTCGAGAAGCTAAGAAGGGCGAAACTCTATGCCAAACCATCTAAGTGCGAATTCCATAAAGCACGCCTAGACTACCTGGGGTACCGAATCTCCGGCGAAGGCATAGAAATGGACCCCACAAAAGTCGAGGCGGTGGTGAATTGGGAATGCCCACGTAACAGGCGCCAACTTCAAAGCTTCCTCGGCTTCGCGAACTTCTACAGGTCATTCGCACGGAGGTTCGTGGAGATAGCCCTCCCCCTAACAGACCTCCTCAAAACTAAAGGAGTTGGGGACACACGGCGAGCCACAAACCCAGGGACAGTACTAAATTGGACTCCCGCGTGTCAGACAGTGTTCAACAGACTGAAAGCGCTGTTCACCACGGAGCCAATCCTCGCACATCCGGACCCAGAACAGCCGTTCGTGGTCCAAGCCGATGCCTCAGACTTCTCCCTGGGGGCCATACTGCTCCAAAAGGACCCTACAGGAATCCTGAAGCCATGCGCCTACCTGTCAAGGAAATTCTTGGAGATGGAAAGGCGCTGGCATGTATGGGAGAACGAAGCGTTCGCGGTAAAATCGGCGCTAGAAACATGGAGGCACCTACTGGAAGGAGCCACCCAACCATTCGAGGTCTGGACAGACCACCGGAACCTCGAGGCCCTCCTGACGCCCAGACACCTCAGCCCGAAACAGGTCAGATGGGCCCAATTCTTCAGCTGCTTTAACTTTCAACTGAAGTTCATACCGGGCAAAAAGAACTTCCTGGCTGACGCCCTCTCCCGACTGCCCCAAGACGAAGAGCCCATTCCAGATATGATTGGGATGGTCCTATAAGCCTCCCAGCTGGGGATGGCTGTGACCACCCGAAGCAGCGCTCAGAAACAGCTCAACCCCATGTCTCAACTGACGGCAAGCCAACCAACGACCAGACGGCGCCACCCGCGACTGCCAGGAGGAATACGCGTGGACCTCACCGCCGCCCTCAAAACCGACCCCTGGCTACTAGCAAACCCCGACAAGGTGACAATGGAACAGGACTTAGCATGGGGTGAAGGCAGAATATATGTCCCAGACTCGCAGCGCCAGGTGATCCTGCGCAGATCACACGACAGCAAACAAGCGGGACACTTCGGGTTTCTAAAGACCCTGTACCTAACACGACGACAATTCTGGTGGCCCGCATTGAGACGGGACGTGAAGGCCTACGTAGCGTCCTGCCCAATATGCGCTATGGCCAAACGGGCACTGGGTAAGCCCCCGGGACTCCTACAAATGGTGGCGGAGCCCTCCCGACCATGGGAGGAAATCTCCATGGATTTTATAGTAGATCTACCACCCAGCCAGAAGAAAACAACCATTTGGGTGGTGAAAGACTACTTTTCTAAACAAGCACACTTCATCCCCTGCTCATCAGTCCCGTCCGCCCAGCAGCTGGCTAAACTTTTCCTTGTACACGTGTACAGGTTACACGGATGTCCTGTACGTGTGGTGACCGACAGGGGCACACAATTCACCTCGAAATTCTGGCGGGCTTTCCTAAAACTGATTGGGACCCAACAAGCCCTATCTACAGCCTGGCATCCCCAGACGGATGGAGCCACAGAGATCCTCAATGCCACCCTAGAACAATTCATACGCTCATATACCAATTACCACCAAGACGACTGGGTCGACCTGCTTCCATTTGCAGAAGTCGCATACAATAACGCCGTTCACACGAGTACAGGGAAAACCCCATTCGAAGTAGTCTCCGGGCGCGAGTTCATACCCATACCGGAGATACCGCAACCCCCGGGACCCCAAGTGGGTGCTAGTGACTGGGGACGGAAGATAGCGGAATCATGGCCAATAATCATGGCAGCACTGAAGGAAGCACAGTCTGCCTACAAAGAACAGGCCGACAAGCACCGGCGCCAGCAACCGACATTCCAGGCAGGGGATATGGTCTACCTATCCACCAAATTCATGAAATCACCTCAACCCTCGAAGAAACTGGGGCCTAAGTATATCGGGCCGCTTCGAGTAACACAGATAGTGAACCCGGTGGCAGTACGCCTGGACCTGCCACACAATCTAAGAAGACTCCACCCGGTATTCCACAGCAGCCTCCTGAAACCAGCAACCACCTCCCGATGGCACCCAAGCATGCCTCTGCCCTCCCCAGTGATGATCGACGGCCAACAACATTTCAAAGTCAAAGAAATACTCGATTCCCGCCATCAACGGGGCACACTATACTATTTAGTGAAATGGAAACACTTCCCCCACCCAGAATGGGTGGCGACTCAACACGTCAAGGCACTGGACCTGACCCGAGCATTCCACACGACGTACCCCGACAAACCAAAGGGGCACCCAGCTGAACCGGCCCCTAGATCACACTTCCCCCCTTGGGCCTCCCCCCCCACCCACATCACCCCCAGGGGAAGGGACCCCCCAAGCCTGCGACTTGAGTAGACCTCCTCCCCCCTGGGACTCACCCTCCCCCCACCCTCTCCGGGCCCACTGGGGAGGGAAGATTGGTCATAGGTGCATCGCCAGGGGGCAAATGGCCAGGATGCACACATGACAACACGACGAACATCAAACTAAACAATCAACAAAACAAAAAGATAAGGATCCTACCTGGAGCTGAAACAGCACCCGACCAGCCACGCCTCCTCTCACGACGAACTGAGCAAGAACAAGCAGGGTGTGGTCGAGGCATGCGCACTCGGAACACACCCAAAAGATGGAAACGAGGTAGAGGGCGGAGCAAGGGGAGGGGTAAAAGCACTCCGGCGGGAAATACAAAAAAAAAAAACTTTGACAGCTCTCCCGGACAAAACCGGAATGCCGGGGGGGGGCTACCATTCGAAAGGGGGGCAGTATGTCATGAGCACCGTTGAGCTGAATGCATCAGCACAACGGCACACATGACAATACCACGGAAACAAGAGTAAGGGATTAAAAGATAAGCAAAGCGACACACAACAACAGACACAGACCCCGAGGAGAAGGGAACGACCCCGGCCGGAAAAACCAGTCAAGAGAACACAAAGGGGGAAGAAAGAGCAACAAAGACAGGGTGGATCACGAGGCACACCTGAAGCTGTCAGCAGGAACGCAAAGGATATTGCCCAGCTGACAGCAATCACCGGCCGGAGGAAGAGAACGATTATGAGTGAAGCCCGGGGCACCAGCAGGGGCCCCGCGACCCCTCACCTACCGGCAACGAAGCATACAGGACTTGGGGGGATGACACAACCCAAGGCGGGCTATTTAAACCCCTCACTGGGCGCTCCCTTCACTCTCAGCTTTTTCTAGCTATGCACTATGCTGAAATAAACCAGAACCTGATCTTCCCTGAATTAGTATCTGTGTTTTACTCAGTAGTAGGCAGTGCATGACACATTGACCATTTCGTGGACCCAAATGCGTATCACTTCGCAGGAGGCCTTAGTTGGCTAGAAGAATATGGATCTAAAACACAAGTGGCCAAAGTCACAGCTCCAAGGGTCCTATTCTCTTTCTCAGGGCTAAAAGGTTCAACTGTTGTCCCACTATAGACATGAAAGGGCAGAATGTGACCTCAAAATCCTTGCATGGGTGGAACTTGTAGGTGCCATGAAGCCCAAATGTATCCAAACAAAGTACTGCAACAGGAATAAATATTTTCAGCTGCCACATGACTGAGGCTGTATAAATATTCAGATGGACATGTGAGAAGTTGATTTTAAGATAATGGAACATATGCATGGAGAGCATGCTAAACCTCCTTTTCATGACAAGAGTACAGAGAGACTGTTTAGTGAGGTCCACCTTGCAATGGCATTAGCCTGGTTTAAGTGAGCAGTCCTCAAGTACCTGCCCTTCAACCTAAATTCTCCAGTCTGTAGAACAGGAGCAACAGCAGATGTGAAATGACAGAACAGCTACTTTTCACACTATGCGCTTATGTAAAGATATGTCACTCTGTGTGTGTGTGAGAGAGAGAGAGATCCCATGTGTGTTCCTGTGGGGAGGTAATGACTGCCTGGTCTGGTTCATTGCTCCTAAGGTGGCTCATCTAGGAGAGACAAACAGCTCCAGAAGCCCTGGCAACATTCTGAGGGGGAGGGTGGCAGTGCAGCCTGGCTGGGCTGCCTGAAGCAAGAAATAGCCATAACCTGAGGAAGAGGAAATGGAGGGCACCTACATTAGAAAAAGGTTGGGGGGGGGGGATGAGAGAGAGCAGCAGCTGCAGCCTCCACCCCCCACTAAAGAGCCTGTGCTTAGTCTCTCAGCTGCAGCTGCTGGAGGAGACCACAGGAGAGGAAGGGCAGAATGAAGAAGATGGCCCTGGCCAGCACAGCAGCAGGGATTCTATGTGGGGCCCTACCACTTCCTCTCCTTTGGGGTGACAACGATGCCAGAACTATCTGGGCAGCTGAGCACTGGCACTGTGATGGAGCAGGCCACACACCAACTTCATCCAGATCAAGTTCTTAGAAAAAAAGGAACAACCAGTTCACATAAACTGGTCTGGCCTGACTAGATACCTTGAGGTTGGTGGCTACTGATCCATCCATTCTGCAGTTACTCATTTCTACTTCCCATGCTATGTGGAAAATATGCTCCTAATATCCTGTTCAAATATGCCATGCAAGACGCCCTATCTCTGATCTTTTAAGGTGTTTGCAACAGACCATCTGCTCAGATGCTTCACTCTGCGTGTGTGTGAATATACATGTGCTCACGCATAATGCACATACAGAGAGTGGGTTGCATTTCTTGTGCAAGGGAAGCTGTCTTCATAATCTTATTCACAAGCCTTGGGTAGAGGAACATTAATTAAACACTAAAACAGAGAGGAGGGTTTTTTTAAAAAAAGAAAAGATCAGTAAACCTTATTTACTTGTCACATTTCATTAGCATCACCTCTAAATGGAATGATATAAAAGTTTAAAATTCTACAAAAAGAATCAGATTAATTTAGGTCAAGATAGTGGAAAAAGTGATGTACTGTTGATCCATCTTCACAAGACGTTCCAGGTACTGGATCCAAAAAAGGGGATTTCAGCTTCTGCCCATTATTCACTTGACTTCTCAGTGCACAGTTGGCTCTTTGTGGAGGGCAGATTCAGCATTAATGCAAAATCAATGCAAGAAAAGTAACAGTCTGATGGCAGGGCAGAGGGACAACTGGCTGTTCAGCTGCTGAAGTGCTTAAAAGACCCATAGGCACCCCATAGCCTTCTGCCCAAGTCTTCTGGCCTTGTCCCTAGTGTTTTTCAGATCCAAGCTTTCACCACCCATTGTCTCCTTTGGCCCCTGCCAAATTTGGCACCCATCTTGCTTAGCTACTCTGACTCAGAGCTGGTCTTCTAGCAACCCTTACTCTCTTCCTTCCACCTTGCCCCCCAGTCTCTAGATCTCATCCTACTTCAAGACTGTGGTTTGGGCCTCTAAGCAGGAGCAATCTTCATCCCAGTCAGAGCATAACATATTCTTCCTGAAAATGCAGTTCCTTGAATAGTTGAGGCATTCTGAAATAGCAACCACCATATCTGCAAGACAATCTAAATGCCCGGCTCCTTTGGGGTATGCAGAGACTCAGCTGAAAGTCATTATCTTATTCTCATTAAGCTATGTGTATAGAAAATGAATAAGGGACGCGGTGGCGCTGCGGGTTAAACCGCTGAGCTGCCGATCGGAAGGTCGGCGGTTCGAAACCGCGCGGCGGGGTGAGCTCCCGTTGCTCGTCCCAGCTCCTGCACACCAAGCAGTTCGAAAACATGCAAATGTGAGTAGATTAATTGGTACCGCTTCGGCGGGAAGGTAACGGCGTTCCGTGAGTCATGCCGGCCACATGACCACGGACGGGTCCTTAGGGACAACGCCGGCTCCAAGGCTTAGAAACGGAGATGAGCACCGCCCCCTAGAGTCGGACACGACTGGACTTTATGTCAAGGGAAACCTTTACCTTTACCTATAGAAAATGAATACATCAATACTGGCTCTTTTGATCTTCTTAAAATGAAAGTCAAAACAACATATTGGAAGGTTTCTAACTGGCTGGAGGTGGCAACCAGAGTGAGGACTTCAAAAAACAGAAAGAAAAACATGGCAACAGGGAGGCTGTCGGAGTCACAGAGAACAGATCAGGGCTATAGATGAAACAAGTACTACAGCTCTGTACTGAACGGAGCTATCTCAGCTTCCGTCTCCTACAGAGAATTATGATCCCCAAGGTGACACTTCGTCAGTTGTCAACAAAGTGTCGCCTCGGGGATCATAATCCTCTGTAGGAGACGGAAGCTGAGATAGCTCCGTTCAGTACAGGCAGCTCTGGCGTGGGCTGATCCATGAAGTCACTAAGAGTCGGAAGCGACTAAATGAGTAAACAACAACAAAAGGTGACACTTAGGTGAGTTCCATTTTATCTCCTCATGTGAGTTCTCTCACAGAAGACCAACTAAAAGCAAAAACAGAGACTTTATGGTTTTATGTGTCACCATATACATCAAGGAGGCAGCTATGGGCCAAAATTCTATGGATTTCAGAGCCAAGAAGACCTCTAAAGAAAAGCCAAGGAGTTTGCCAGACCAAACCTGAACTTTGCCCTTCACCAGACCACTGATATAAAATCCTTCATCAGACAAAACACAAAAGGCGTGGAGGAAGAAACATAATCCTCCATACTCACCTTTCTTAGTGGCTTCAAAGCTATCATGGAAGTGTATCCTCTGGATATCATAGGTTAAGGTTGTGTTGGGTAACAAAGTTCTGTTCCTGTTGATGATGTTAGCGGAGAATCGGAATGCTTGCTCCTCAGCATTCATTACCTGGGCATTTGGGCCATCCGCATATTCAAATATTCCTCCTGCAAGACAATAACAGACAGTTATGGCCAGCCCTGTAACTCCAGTCAGGTCACTGCTGAGATTGCAGTTCCAGAAGAAAGGAAAGTGTGAAGAAGATACATGAAACCTCAAACGGTGTGGTAAATATGTATCAGACAGATACAAACAATCACGGCTGCTTGTCCTGGGCATGCACCTACTGCATAGGTAGTTTCCTTTCATCTATCCTGTGTTTACTTTAGTATCACAGAAGGTACAACTGTCTGCTTTGCTTTTCATTCTTGGAGTGTAATGCCCTATTTTGGATTACCAGCTCCTTTGCTATAAGAACCAATCAACTAATCAGAATTTAATAGACCTCCTTTAAAGTCAACTGCTGTACTGGAATTGTGGGCCTCAATTCAACCTCTGGATTTTCTGGAGTGCTATAAGAGACATTTCAGTGATGTCCCTAGAAAAAGAGTGGCTGAAATTTGGGGTTTATGTGTGTCTAGTTCATTTTGTTTGAGAAATTGAGGAAACTGACTGTACAAAATGTGAATGAACTTCAGGTCTCCTTCTGGTTTTAGGTCCTTCCAGCAACCACACCAAGCATCTCTCACCCTTGCAGTTCATCCCCTGCTGGTTTCCACTCCTCCTTTTTAGAATAGTAAATATAGAGCAGACCCTTCCATTCAGTCTTTAATACGGAGTTTCATAAGCCTTCAGATTCTGAAGCTCTCCTCAGAACAAGCAAAGCAACCTTCTTTCTCGAGGCACAACATCAGCCCTGCTGAGGAGTCCAACTTACAGCCCTTTGCTTCCCACAGCAATCTTATGCCACTGAGAAGCCCATGAGCTGGCTGGAAAACAAAGTCTTAGGCTGCCCCAGAAGCTGCATTTTGCTGCCATGGCTGATCAAACTCACTCTGCCACCATTGTTGGAGAGGAAGACCGAGATCTGTCCAAATGCTTCGTACTAGAATGTGACTGCCTCACCATCTTTTTCTAAGCTCAAGAGGCCAAACATTTTGGCCTTTTAAGAAAGGTGCACCAGTTCCCTAATCCAATCCAAGGTGCTGTTTTTGACCTTTAAAGCCCCTCCTGGCATGGGGCTGGGTTACTTGAGGGATGTTTCTCCATGATTACATCTGCCCATCCCACCAGATCCAGCAGAAGAGGCCTGCTGTGGGTCCCGTCTGTCAGGGAACTACACTTGGCGGGTTGCAGGAGGTGGCATTCTCTGCCGTGGTGCCTGTCTTGTGAAACATTCTCCCCCCCGAAGGGAGGTCAGCTCCATCCCTCCTTATTTTCTGGAAGTCCCTCAAGACCTGGCTGGGTTATCAAGCAGTGAGATCTTGAGGTGGCTCCCTTGCTAATCTAGTGTGCCTTACACTTTTTAAACTTTTTAATAATGACTTTTTTTACATGTTTATTTTTTTATATCTTTGTTGTACTGTACATCACTTCTTGTGAGATGGGCGGCCATATAATTCTGACAAATAAATAAATAATCAATCACTGGGGCTGTCCTACCAGCACATTTTCCCAGTATGGTATTCCCAGCCAGGCCAATATTGGTATATTTTGATAGAATTGCTTTCCCAATAGTAGCAATTCCATAATTTACCTTTTCTACAACTGGCACACCCTTTGGCATTTTCCTTCAGCACTTAGCTACCCCCTTGTCCCCCCTCACTACTCATAGCAAGTACTTGGTCAGATTCGGCTGGAGTATTTAGGTAATTAGCAAAGTCTTGCCTTATTTAAAATATGAACATTTTTTAATCATTTCGTTATCTATTCACTCATTTTAAAAAGACTTTTTGGAACTCGGGTTTTCATAATCCAGTACAATATGATATCTATTTTACAGTTTCTGCTGATTCAGGTCTTGCAGGATAAATTAAAATACAATAGTAATATCTCTTCTGTAAAGCTTGTAACCTTTCTGTCTGTTAGGGAGCTTGGGAGTGATCCTGGACCTGGATCTCTCCCTGCTCCCTCTGGGAGAGTCTGTGGCTTTTTATCAGCTTCAGCCCATAAGCCAGATGGGTCAGTTCTAGACAATCATGAATTAAAACCAGTGGCACATTCACTGCTAACCTCCAGGTTGCCTTCAGCACTATCTAGCTTCTGTATCACTCCAAAGCTTCAGCTGATACCAAATACTACATCCGGGTAGCCTCCTGCAGAGATCATATTACAGAACTTCCAGGGATGTTAGAAGAAGGCACCTGTTACTGCTGAAACCCCTGTTGGCTTGGGTTTGGGGCCCCTGAAGGAACATGTCCTTCAGGAAAATCCCTACTGCCCACCACAACTGTCCAAGGAGGCTCAGCTCCAGTGGCAGCCACCAGTCTTCCTCTCTCAGGGCTGCAGGAGTCCCCAGGATGATGCCAGCGATGCCATCCACACTGTTTTGAGGGCAATGTCAGCACAATTTTTTCTACAGGTTGACCATGTTTAATTGCTATTTTGACATTTTTAATCCTTCACCAAATTGTGGATTTAATTCTGTTTTAATGTAAGATTTTACAGTATGTGTGTTTTAAATTTTCACAGAAATATTTTGGACTTTTAATTTATGTTTTATAAGATATTTTAAAACACAGTTCAGAAAAAAAAAGAAGAAAACTAAAAGAAAGAAAATGAAAATATGCCCCATTTAATATTTGAAGAAGATCAGTATTTCTTTTAGATTAAGTCCTTCACAGTCCTAGATTAAGTAACCCAGTAAAATATTTCTCCCATCAGGGGAGATGGGCGGTAATATAAATTTAATAAATAAATAAAATTTAATAATAAATAAAATTTCAGTGTTTTGCCTTTTCCATCATAATTACAGCATGTAAAAAACTAATACGGTATCCTGTATTAGTTTAAGTCTATTTACAATCTTAACATTATTAACATTAATAAACATTAAAATCAAGTCAATATTCAATACTTAACAGTAGCTAGTATAATATAAATTATAAGTTAGAAGAAAAATTAACAAAAATTCTGTCTTATTTAATAATTGTTAATATTTAACAGAAAATTTAACAAACACAGCTGGCCTGTGGGTTTCACCTGGGCAACACTTGAAGATGAAGCAGCTGGAATGTTTCAAACAGGTACTTCCAATACATTCTCTTGTCTTTTGAAGCACCTCTTCCAAAGGATTTGCAATGCCCTTTCTGCACCTATTTTAATCAATAATTTTCTAAAAGACCAAGCAGCGTCTTGGCTGATATCCTGCTTCCAATAAATTTCAATATTTCAATTATAAGACATTGTTCTTGGCCTTTCTGTATTTACTGACACATTTGTACTCTGATTGTTTTATTTTCAGCACATAACCCTCCTTGATTCTATGCCTGGACCACACAACAAGCTTTTGTCTCCTTCAAGGGTCCTGGAGTGATTAACTCGCACTCCAAGTTCCTCTAGCTAACCCCTCCTCATGCTGGATAATTCCCAAGCACCCAGGGATGTTAGACAGATCTGTTACCACTCTTGCTCTTTCCAACAAGTTTTGCCTGCCTTGTTTCTTGTCATGGGTCAATGTGGGCTGGGTGGTGGGCCAAGAATTTGCCTCCTCTGCTGTGTTTAGTTAGTGGTTTACTGAACCAGACTGCTTTGTTGCTGCCTTTTAAAAGGGTGCTAAGCCTTCTGCTCTCATTTTCCCACTTCAGCATAGCAGAAAACTGAGCCACAGTTTAATTCAGGGGTTCTTGATTTTTAAAGGTTTTTTTAACAGTTCATTTATTTAGACTTGGACTGTAAAAGTTGGTGGTAAAAGAGAAGCAAAAACAAACCTTCCTAAGCACCTCTTCCCTCCTGAGTGCATTTCAAGGAAGGGCACTTCAAGGTGAGCATGTGATGCAGAAACGAGAACAGGCCTTAACGTTAGATGGCATCCCCAGTTGGTGCCACCATTTCTGTGCTTCGGTGGGGCTGCTCTCCTGAGCCTTCCCTTGTGTCCAGTACTGTGAAGGTTGTCTACCTGCTATGACTTCCCAGTCTCCTCTGAAAGCAGAAAATGCCCTGATTCCATTTGTGCTTTAGAGTGTAAATAATCTTCTTCTTTTGGTTAAAAGATTTAACCCACTGCTCTGGACATCAATTTTCAAAAGAAAAATCTGTCACACTACCATATTTTTATCTCAGCATTTTCAATAGATATCCTAGACGGAGCCAGTTGCACCTTTTCTGATAAACAACTTTTATTAAAATGCATAAGCTTCTGTGAGCTGCAACCACCTCATCAGATGCATGGAATGGCTAAAGTGCTCTGGGAGGTTAGGTGGGGGAAGGGAGGGGAGGGGACTGGAGGGAAGACAGGTTGCTTATGCAAATGCTGGTTACACGTGAGACAGATTACAAGTACTGCATCAGTGAACAATTATAATGGGTTAATAACACCTTGTGTTTGTTGTGACCTTCTGAGACTGCCTGAAACCTTTTGATGTATGTGAGCCAGCAGTCTCTTGCTCAATATTTATTTATTTATTTATTTATGCCTTCAAGTCAGTGCCTGGACAAGTCCCTGCAGTTTTCTTGGCAGCATTTTTTGAAGTGGTTTGCCACTGCCTCCTTCTTCCTAAGGCTGAGAGGGAGCAACTGGCCTAAAGTCACCCAGCTGACTTTGTGCCTAAGGTAGGATTAGAACTTGCAGTCTCCCGGTTTCTAGCCTGGTGCCTTAACCACTACACCAAACTGGGTCCTGACATCCAACTTGTGTCCATGTCAGGCCCAGCCCAAGAACAACAAAGAATCAGTCCATTCAAACTTCAGTTCTTTATTTGCTCACACCGTGTAGACAGAATCTTGCCAGACTAAAGCTACTCTACCTAACCTAAGGGGAAATAACGTGGGAGACTCTAGGGCAGGGCAACCCTGAGCCTCTTTGTTTTCCCACCATTGCTTCCTGGGCTGTGCTTCCTCTTATTGCTACCACCTCCTTGGAATGTGCTCCCTGAGAACCAGCAGCACCACTGAAATCCACCATAGTCCATTCTGTTTTGCACAAAGTCTGGCCCATTTGCCTTACATAGAGATATCCTGTTCATCCCAGCAAGCCTTTCATGGATGCTACTGACATTTCCACCACTGCTACACTTCTGGATCACAGTGGTTTTTAAAAGGGAGATCAAGGCCTACATTTATTTATTTATTTGTTTGTTTGTTTGTTTGTTTTATTTCTCAAATTTCTAACACTGCCCATATCCCCCCAAAAAGGGGGACTCAGGGCAGTTTACAATAAAATCCACAATTAAAACCATAAAAATATAATTACAATATAAACAGCCAATAAATACTAATAAATAAATACAAAATCCAAGGAGTGAGGATCTCATTCATTGGGGAGGGATCTACAGTACCAGCCACCCCCAGGAAGAACTATTGCTCTTCCCACCCCAGGCGAGGGGCAGAACCAGGTCTTCAAGTTCTTCCAGAAGGCTGGGAGTGAAGGGGCCTGCCTCACCTCCATGGGCAGAATGTTCCAGAGGGTGGGCGCCACTGCAGAGACTGGAGGGGTCCATAGCATGCCCTCTCTGCATAATCAGGTGGGACAGGTTGATGATATGGGGATGAGACGGTCCCTCAAGTAACCTGGCCCCATGCCATGTTGGGCTTTAAAGGTCATAACCAACACCTTGAATTGGACCCGGAAGCAAACTGGCAGTTTGCGCAGCAATGGTGTCACATGTGTCGATCTTGGGGCACCAATAACTGCCCATGCAGCCACATTCTGGACCACCAAAATGGGGAGGTGGGAGACAGGATGGAAATTGTCCAACACAGTAGGGTCCAGGGATGGTTTCTTGAGGAGCGGGTGTACCAGCACCTCCTTGAAGGCAGATGGAAACACCCCATCTCTCAAGGATGCATTAACCATCGCCTGGACCCAACCTCGTGTCACCTCCTGGGCTGCCTTCACCAGCCAGGAAAGACATGGGTCTAGATGACATGTGGTGGCATTTACAGTCCAGAGGATCCTGTCCACTTCCTTGGGTCTAACAGGATCAAACTGTTCCCAGATAACTGGGTAAGTACATTCCCTTGGCATCTCCCCAGACTGTGCCTCACACTTAGAGTCCAACTTAGAATGGATCTGAGTGATTTTTATCTTGCAGATGCTCAGAAAACTCCTCTGCATGGCCCTGTAGGCAGCTCACCAAGCCTGCCTTGCCCAAAAGAGGTTGAGTAATCTTAAACAGGGCCTTCGGGCAACATTCTGCAGATGCAATAGGAGTGGAGAAATATTGATGTTTCACTGCTCTTACTGCCACATGCAATACACTGACGTCCTCCCCCTGACTTAGGGTAACTAGAAATGCAAAACTTCACAATAACTAGCTCTGTGGGACCACAGCAGGAGTGCCATGTCTCTGTTTGTGTTATGGAGGTTGCCTGCAACCTCCATAACAGTTTGTGTCATGAATAGCCCCTGGCCAGGTGGAGAATGATTGTTGAACAACCCATAAACAGCAACAACCAGCAGACATGCAGACGGAGAGGAGCCAATGGCAATTCAGCACCTTGGACCAATGGCCCACCAGAGACTGAAATCAGACAGGAGAGGTGCAAGACAAGAGGTGCCACCAGACGAAAGGAACTTTTGGGAGGAGGGGGAAACAAATGTATTTATCCTGACAATTAGAAACTGTGATCATTCAGATCTTCAGTTTACTTGGGATCACTGCTCAATAAAATCCTTCTATCTATTCCTAATCAGCGGACTGGTCTAAGACTGGGAAAGGAGTATGGCAGGGTTGTATACTCTCACCCTACCTATTCAACTTGTACACAGAATACATCATGCAATGTATTGGGCTTGAGGAATCCAAGGCTGGAGTTAAAATTGCTGGAAGAAACATTAACAATCTCAGATATACAGATGATACCACTTTGATGCCTGAAAGCAAAGAGGAACTGAGGAGCCTTATGATGAAGGTGAATGAAGAAAGTACAAAAGCTGGCTTGCAGCTAAACCTCAAAAAAACCAAGATTATGGCAACGAGCTTGACTGATAACTGGAAATAGAGGGAGAAAATGTAGAGGCAGTGAAAGACTTTGTATTTCTAGGTGCGAAATTACTGCAGATGCTGACTGCAGTCAGGAAATCAGAAGACGTTTAATCCTTGGGAGAAGAGCAATGACAAATCTCGATAAAATAGTTAAGAGCAGAGACATTGCACTGACAATAAAGGTCCACATAGTTAAAGCAATGGTGTTCCCCGTAGTAACATATGACCATAAGGAAGGCTGAGCGAAGGAAGGTAGATGCTTTTGAACTGTGGTGCTGGAGGAAAATTCTGAGAGTGCCTTGGACTGCAAGAAGATCAAACCAGTCCATACTCCAGGAAATAAAGCCAGACTGCTCATTTGAGGGAATGATATTAAAGGCAAAACTGAAATACTCTGGCCACATAATGAGAAGACAGGACACTCTGGAGAGGATGCTGATGCTGGGGAAAGTGGAAGGCAAAAGGAAGAGGAGCTGACCAAGGGCAAGACGGATAGATGATATTCTAGAGGTGATGGACTCATCCTTGGAGGAGCTGGGGGTGGTGATGACCAACAGGAAGCTCTGGCGTGGGCTGATCCATGAAGTTATGAAGAGTTGGAAGTGACTAAACAAATAAACAATAATAATTCCTAACCAGTCTAGGTCAGAAGTGCTGATTATTGGCAAGATATCAGAGCCATTACAGTTTGTGAACCAAGGAAGATTTTGTTTCTATTGTACTAACGATCACTGATACTATTAATATCATATCACCAAGCATCAGAGGTTTGGCTCCAGAAGCCATAAAACCCTTTCTGGTCCTTCTCCTCTGTCATGGATTGTAAAGGAGGGAGGGGGAGAGTTGATTGCTGTGTGAAAAGCAGAGACATCACGGAGTGACCCAGCAAGCTGACGCTAGAGTGTTGTGGCTAACTACTTATCAACAAACGGACACTGAAGAATGTTGCTGGGACTCATGTTGTAAAAACAATAGCAGTTGTAAATATTCAATTTCAAACAGAGGCCGGAAACTGGGGCTAGTAAAAGGAGGGGACTGGGGAATCTCATTCACTTGAGTCTTGAGATGGAGATGGAGATGGAGATGGAACTGTATCTTTCAATAAATGAAATACTTTACTGAGACCTGATTGGTTCCAGAGAGATTTCTTAATATTGGGATATCTGAACCCATGATCCTCACAGAAAGACTCAAGTGAATTATGGCAACTTTACCCACTGATCAACTGATCTATGAGGAAAGTTCCAATGGAGCGGTGGCTACACTGGGGGGCTCACCCCCCCTTGAGGAGCGTACACCCACTCAACATCTGCAACCTGAAGTAACAATATTGGAGTCAGAGTGTAATGGTTGCCTATTCTAAAACACCATCAGGCTCATGAGGAGGAATTCAAAGATATCTGATTTATGAAAGAATAGTATTCAGGATCACAGAGAAAGCTGAGAATGATGAAAGTGCACCAAATTCAAACTAAAAACCCTCGGTGCAAATGAAATCCCTCCCCCCACAGAATCTTCTCAAGTCCACAATCCCAGGTGCTCCTAACGGTTTCTGTCATGCGCTGCCTACCGCTGAGTAAAACACAGACGCTGATTCAGAGAAGAGCAGGTTCAGGTTTATTCAAACGTAGAGCTAGTCGCGAAAAAAGCTGAGAGTGAAGGGAGCGCGCCGGTGCGGGGTTTAAATACCCCGCGCCAGTCAGCGCCCCCTCACCTTGGGTTGCGTCATCCCCCCTTTGTCCTGCATGCTTCCGTGCCAGTAGGTGAAGGGTTGCAGGGCCCCTGCTGGTGCCCCGGGCTTCGCCCATAATCGGTTTCTTTCTCCGGCTGGTGATTGCTGTCAGCTGGGCGATCTCCGTTGCACTTTGCTGACAGCTTCAGGTGTGCCTCGTGATCCGCCTAGTCTTTGTCTTTCCTTCTTCCTCTTTTGTGTCCTGATGGCTGAATCATCCGGCCAGGGTCTGTGTCTGTTGTTGTGCGTGCTATGCTTATCTTGTGTCCCTTCCTCTGCTTCCTCATTATTGTCATGTGTGCCGTTGTGCTGATGTCTTCAGCTCAACGGCACTCATGACAGTTTCTGATGGTCTGCGGGAAAAGTCCTTGAGCAGCGAAAATAACCCAAACACATTCCATTGTCCTGATTTCACATACAGAGCTTGGTACAAGGTCTCACAGCAGCTCCCTCCCAAACAGAAACGTGCGTCAGCGCCATGGCATGTGAAACGTTATGATGTATAAAGTACATTGAATCAGTGAACATGACACAGAGGAGTGTACAGATTATGCCTCTGAAGATGGCGAAGAGGAGTGACAGACCTCCTGTGGAATCCCCAGGAAGACACCAGGGGCTCTCTTATTGACTTCACGAATATGGAGCCTACTATTTGATGGAGCCCTCAGAGGTGGGGGGGGGGGGCTAGAGCCAGCACAGTTTCCTATTGCTGCAGCAGTCCCCGGCAGACCAGCAGAAAGGGAGTGGGAACCACCAGGCGATGCCTGCAGACTCTGACACCGATGGTCAGCGGGAGTTGGGGAGGCGCGGAACCAGTCATCAACCACTGGGTAAACCTGCAGCTGAGGGGGGCAAGAGGCCAATCAAGAAACAGAATGGATGAACTGGACCACACTATTTCCATGCTAACTGAACGAGTGTCTGGCATAGAGGAGATGCTGCAGCAGGTGTCAAAATCGCTAGAGCTACTTCTACTGCAATTGACCCCAAGGCCAGTATCCAGGCAGCCCTCCCCAGTGGCCAAGAGAGACCAGGGAGAGAAGAGAGAATGAAGACAAGGATGGGAACAGCACTTGGTGTCGCAGGGGGAAGTACGAACTGCGGCTGGCAGTTTTAGCCCAAGAGGTGGGAGCTTCCTGGGAGTTCCATGTAAAGTTTGATGGAGACCCCCAATGATTAGCATTCTTCCTAACCAATGCTGAGGCATTTATGGAGGAGTATGAGGACACTTTTGCCACGGAGCAGGCAAAAGTGAGATTTGTGGGGCAACGACTGAAGGGTGCAGCAGCTGACTGGTACATTCAACTGCACAGTGCAGAAGCCCTGGAATTGGATGCCATGGATGAATGTATGTTTGTGCTGAGGAAGTGATCTGAGGACCCCCTTGTGAAACTCTGGGCAAAAGCCGACTTGCAGCACATCAGATCAAAGTCAATATTGGAATATGCCATGGTGTTCAAAGCACTAGCTGGGAAGCTATTGGACTGGCAGAAAGTGCTGGAGGTAGACTATTTCAAAGCAGGGCTGCAACTGGAGATCCTACATTGGGCCTTGGGGTGCAGAGAACCACAGTCTTTGAGAGCATGAATCTGCCTGGCCGAGAAAGTAGAAGACACCCAATGTCAACTCAAATGCCATTCACACATGCAGCCAGAAGGGAGAAACCCCCCATGAGCTATCCTGCCATGCCAAAGCCCAGCCAGAAATGGGAAGCAGAAAAGGAGCAGAGAGCAAAGAAAGGACTGTGCTTCAAGTGCGGAAAAGAGGGGCATCGCATAGGAGAGTGCCCATGCCTAACAGCAACTCACAAGCCAAAGGCCAAGCCTGACCACCCAAAGCCACCAGCACTTAAGGGCCAAGCACGGCTGCGTCTCATGGAGGCCAGTTTTGAAAATCACTTCAGACTCTGAGAATTCTGGTGAAGAGAATCAGCCACTGGCAGGAAATGAAGGGAGCCTGTCCTAAGTTGCACCCCAGGCCAGGCTTGGATCAATGGGTGTGAAGACTTGTTAGTAAGTGGATACTGCCCCCTCATTGCTGTAGAATTGAGAATTCAATCTATAACAGGGGAGGGGCAGCAGATTCAGTAGGCATGCTAGACTGTGGATACACCCACAGCTTAATGCACCCCACCCTTGTAACAGGATTGAGACAAAAGGTCGGGAAGCTCAAGGATCCCATTTTTTTAACCCACCTGGATGGGTCGGATATGCATGGGGGCCTTGTTGAGTTTTACACTGAACCAGTGGAGATGCAAATAGGGCTGCACAAAGAGACTTTATGATTCCTGGTAGCACCCATAGCAAGTCAGTCAGTAATGCTGGGATTAGCTTGGCTACGGGATCGCAACCCCAAGGTGGATTGGAAGTCAGGAGAAATGGTGTTTGCAGATGTCAGAGGCTTGGCCCCAGAAGCCATAAAACCCCTTCTGGTCCTTCTCCTCTGTCATGGGTTGTAAAGGAGGGAGGGGGAGGTTTGATTGCTGTGTAAAACAGAGACATCACAGAGAACTCAGCAAGCTGACACTGATGTTGTGGCTAAATCCTTATCAGCAAATGGACAGTGAAGAATGCTGCTGGGAATCATGTTGTAAAACCAATAGCAGTTGTAAATATTCAATTTCAAGTGAGGGTGGGAAAACGTGGCTTAGAAAAGGAGGGAACTGGGGGGATCTCATTCACTTGAGTCTTTAGATGTAGATGTAGATGGAACTGTATCTTTCAAGAAAAGAAATAATTTACTGAGACCTGGCTGGTTCCAGAGAGATGTCTTACTATTGGGATATCTGAACCTACGATCCTCACAGAAAGTCTCAAGTCTACCATGGCAACTTTACCCACTGATCAACTGATTGATGAGGAAAGTTCCAACAGACTGGTAGCTTCACTGGAGGGCTCACCCTCCCTCCAGGGGCATGCACCCGCACAACCTTTGCAACCTGAAGTAACAAACTTGGAGTCAGAGGGCTATGTGGCTTACACCTCTAAAGAGGGCAAAGAGAAATGACAGAGCCTTGCATGGGATCCCCAGGAAGAACACGGGGATTTGCTCATCAACTTTGCAGATAAGGAGCCTGCTGTTTGACGGAACCCTGAGGCAGGGGCTCCCCACCAGGGGCCAGTGCATTTTCCTATCACCCCAATATTCCCCAGAAAACCAGTGGAGAGGGAATGGGGACCACCAGGTGATGCATGCAGACACTGACACCAATGGTCAGCAGGAGCTGGGGAAGGCATGGAGCCAGTCATCAGATGGTGAGTAAACCTGCAGCCGAGAGGAGTGAGGGGCCAATCGTGAGACAGAATAGATCAATTGGGCTGCACCATTTCCACACTGACTGAATGGGTGACCGGATTACAAGCAATGCTGTAGCGGGTGTTGAAATCACTGGAGCTACTTCTACTGCAACTGACCCCCAGACCAACATCCCAGCAGCCCTCCCCAGTGACTAGAAGAGACCAGGAAGAGGGGAGAGGATGGAGGCAAGGACATGAACAACACTTTGTGTTGTGGGGTGAAGCACGAACGGTAGCCAGCAATTTCAGTCCAAGAAGCCACCCAGAAGTGGGAGCTCCCAGGGAGTTCCATGTAAAGTATGATGGAGACCCCCAACAGTGTGGAGGAGTATGAGGACACTTTTGTCATGGAGCAGGCAAAAGTGCAATTTGTAGGGCAATAATTGAAAGGTGCGGCAGCCATCTGGTACATTCAACTGCACAATACAGAGGCCCTAGAACTGGATGCCCTAGACAAATTTATGTTTGTGCTGAGGAAGTGATTCAAGGACCCCCTTGCAGAGCTCCAGGTGAAAGCGGGCTTGCAGCACATTAAACAGGGATCGAAATCCATGTTGGAATATGCCATGGAGTTCAAAGCACTAGCTGGGAAGCTATTGGACTGGCCCAAATCACTGAAGGTAGATGACTACAAAGCAGAGCTGCAACCAGAGATCCTGCATTGGGCCTTGGAGCACAGAGATCCACAGTCTTTGAAAGCATGGATCTGCCTGGCTGGGGAAGTAGAAGACACCCAACATCAACTCAAGCGCCATTCACGCATGCAGCCAGAGGGGAGAAATCTGACAGCACCTGCAAGCTCTCTGGCTGCACTGAAGAAGCCCAGCCAAAACTGGGAAATGGAAAAGGAACGAAGAGCAAAGAAAGGACTGTGCTTCAAGTGTGCAAAAGAGAGACACTGCATTGGAGAATGCCCCTGACTAACAGCATCCCCCAAGCTGAAAGCCAAGCCCAAATCCACCAGCATGTAAGAGCCAAGGCATGGCTGCATCTCTCATGGAGTTCAGTTTCGAAAATCACTTCACTGACTCCAAAAATTCAGGCAAGGAGAATCAGCCACCAGCAGGAAATGAAGGAAGCCTGTCCTAAGTTGTGTCCAAGGCCAGGCTTGAATCAATGGGTGCAAAGACCCATTAGTAAGTGCACAATGCTCCGTCATTGCATAGAATTTAGAATTCAATCTCTAACAGGGGGAGGGGCAGCAGATTTAGTAGGCATGGTGGACTGTGGATGTACCCGCAGTTTAATGCACCCCACCATTGTAACAGGACTGAGACTGAAGGTGGGGAAACTCAAAGATCCCATAGTTTTCACCCACCTGGATGGATCTGACATGCATGGGGGTCCTGTTGAGTTCTACACTGAACTGGTGAAAATGCAAATAGGGTCACACAAAGAGACTTTGCGATTCCTGGTAGCATTCATAGAAAGCCTGTCAGTTGTTTTGGGTTTAGCTTGGCTGTGGGATTGCAACCCCAAGTTGGACTGGAAGTAAGGAGAGATGATCTTTACTGATGGGACCTACCTGGGCCTGAGGCTGATTAAACAACCTGAGAGAGGCAGGCTAATGGGACAGCTAGTGGAGACCTTGGGTGGGGCAACCGATGAGGTGGGAGCAAGCATTCCATCATAATACAAATACTTAAAAGTGGTGTTTAACAAAACTGAATGTGACCAACTGCCCCCCTTAGAAGCTCCAATTATGCCATAGAGCTAATACCGGGAGCCAAAGTACTGAAAACGAGACTATACCCCATGACCCAGACTGAAACGGAGGCATTGCAAGAGTTCATAGATAAGAATTTGGTGTGCAGTTTCATCCAAACCACATCATCATCAATGGCAGCCCTGGTACTTTTCCAGAAGAAGGACGGGTCTTTGAGACTGTATACAGACTATCAGGGTCTCAATGCTGTGTGTACTTCCAACAAAAATTCTGTACCCCTGATGAAGGACTTACTAGCTCACCTCTCAAGAGGAAAAGTATTTACAAAACTGGATCTAAGGGAAGCCTACTTTTGCATCAGAATTCGAAAGGGAGATGAGTGGAAAACTGCTTTTAACTGCCAGTTGGAGTTCTTTGAATACCTTTTAATGCTGTTCAGCCTGCAGGGAGCACCAGGTATGTTCACGCAGTTAATCAATGAGGTGCTTCATGAATTCCTATACCATGGAGTGTTAATGTATTTGGATGATATCTCGATCTACAATTCCACAATGGTGGAGCCTGTGGCCTTGGTGAGCAAGGTTTTGAAGAGGAGACAAGGAGAGAGCTACAAAGCTTTCTAGGGTTTCCTAATTTCTACCACCAGTTTATACTTAATTTTGAGCAAGTGGCATTACTGATCTGCTAAAAACCAAAAGCAAGGTTGACCACAAAGCAGCAAAATGGCTGGAGGCAGGGCTGAATTGGACTTCTGATTGCCAAGAGGTGTTCAAGTGCCTAAAAGAACTATTTACTTCAGAGCCAGTACTGAAAGACACTGATCCCCAAAAACCTTTTGTGGTCCAAGCCAATGCCACAGATGTGGCAATTAGCACCATTTTGTTACAGAAAGACGTTGAGACCTTGCACATATCTATCACAGAAGTTTTCAGAGACTGAGAGGCAGTGGCATGTGTGGGAAAAAGAATCATTTGCAGTAAAATGGAAATTAGCCACATGGTGCCACCTATTAGAGGGAACCCCCATCCATTTGAAGTGTGGACCAACCACAAAAACTTAGTGGCACTGAACTCCCCAAGAAAGCTGAATCCAAAACAAATCAGATGGGCTAATTTCTTTAGGAGGTTCAACTTTATGCTTTCCCAGGGGGAAAGAACTTTCTAGCTGATGCATTGTTCTGCCTACCACAACATACTAGCCAACAGGAGGAGATCGTTGACACAATCATCCTCTCTAAGCAAATCTGCATGGGCGTAACAATGCACAGCCAAACACATCTCACTAACCCGTTAGAGGCTGATCAGGGTCTACTAACACAGATGTGAGAAGACTTAAAAACAGATGAGTGGCTGGCTGAGAAGAAAATGCTTTTAAAAGAGCAACAAGGGTTGTGGTGGAAGAGGGAGAGACTTTATGTACCTGATGCCCTTAGAAAGAAAACATTAGAGCTCTGTCATGATGCAAAAGCTGCTGGGCACTTTGGGTTTATGAAAACATTGCACCTAATACTCAGATGATTTTGGTGGCCCACACTGCAAAAGGACATTGAGGTATATGTTATTAGTTGCCCCATTTGTGCCACAGCAAAATGCATGGGGTGAAAACCAAAAGGACTGCTCCAAAAGGTGGCAACCCCTAGTCGGCCTTGGAGACAGATAGCTGTCCCAACAAGCAGGAACCACACTGAGATGAGGAATAAGTCTCTAGTGTTTTATTACTGCTACATTAGACAGAAAATCCTAACAAACTGAAGAAGCGTGAGAAAACCCATACAGATAAACCCCAAAAGTCAAGGCGGGTCTGTTCTGTGTCTCTTTGAATGACTGCTCAAATTCTCACTACTACGCATGCATTTTCCCCCCTGGATAGGGGCCCCCTCCTGCTCACCATCAGTGCTCATGACATCACCCTCCCCTCCAGATTTATATTCCATTTCAGCTCCCTCCTCTCCAGAGTTCCCTCCTCCCTCCAAAATCTCATGAGAGTCCATCTCTCCCTCCAAGCTCCCATGGGAACTGGGCAATGATGGAAATTCTTCAAAGGAAAACTGTCATGAGTAAGGATGGCAAGCAGGGGGCTCCCATCCAGACTGTCAAGCGCATGCGTAGCACTGAGGAATTGTTCAGCCATTCAAAGAGACACAGATCGGGACCGCCTTAACCCTTGGGGGTTATATGTCTGGGTTTTTCCCACACTTCTTCAGTTTGTTAGGATTCCTGTTAAGTACTAGTAATAAATATTAGAGACCAGTTCCTTGTCTCAGTGTGTTTCCTGGTTGTTAGGACAAAAACTCCTCCAAGGACGAATCACTGCTGCTCTCCAGTTCTGATAATGCTTCTAGCCCAGGTGGCTGCTTCTGGAAAATAGCTAGTTAATTAGAAGATTCTTCCCCCCTCCCCCTTGGGAAATGCCAGCTGGAGGTGGAGGGCTGCGGCTCCCCCTCCTCCTCTCGCTCTGGCCTCAGAGCCTCTGGTGGGGGTGGAGATTGCCAACTTATGAACTCCTACGCTTGGGATTCCTCTGCTTGCTCAGCCAAGTGAGGAATCTCTGGTAGAGTGCGAGGCTTGGGTTTGTGAGGGAAAAGCTGATGGAATCGCTGAACCAGCGCTGGTGCATGCACATCTCTGGCATTTTCCCACACGCGCTCTTCCTCAGGGTACCCTTTCCAGTGTATTAAATATTGGATGCCCCTTCCCCTCCTCCTAGAGTCCAGAATTTCCTTGACTTCATACTCCTCCTCCCCCTCCACAATTAGTGGAGGGGGGGCATTTGCAATCGTAAGGCACTTGGGGGAGGGTCTTTAGCTAGCAAGGCTCTGTGAAACACAGGTTGGACTTTCATGGATGCTGGCAGCTGTAAATGATAAGCCACTGGATTTATCTGCTGCACCACAGTGAAAGGGCCCACACACTTAGAGTCCAACTTCTTGGAGGGCCTGGTAGAAGTCAAAAACTTGGTAGAGAGCCACACTTTGTCTCCTACTGCAATCGCTGGCCCCTCTTGTCTGTGAGCATCTGCAGCTCTCTTGTAAGCACTCTTTGCCCTGTTCAGCTGCTCCTTTAACAACTCCTGTGTGGCTTGTTGCTCTTTAAGAAAATCAGCCGCTGCTGGAACAGTTCCCTGCTGGGAGGAGGGCCTCTGTCACTCACCAAGTGATTTATCATGCCTCTATATCTAAAAACATGGTCTATAGACAACTGCACTGTGGCTTGCGCAGATGGGAGGCCTTTGCAAGGAATAAAATGCACCATTTTAGTGAAAAGGTCCACCACCACTAGTATGGAAGTCAGCCCCTGGACTGGGGGTAAATCAGTGATGAAATCCATGGAAACCATATCTCAAGGACCACTGGGGGTGGGTAGGGGTTGCAAGAGTCCTGCAGGCTTCCCTGGGAGACGCTTGGCTTCTCTACAGGTATGACAAGAAGCTACATAACCCTTTATGTCTTCAGCCATCTTAGGCCACCAGTAGTCTCTCAGAGCTCTATGGAGAGTTTTGAAAACACCTTCGTGCCCTGCCGTTTGATGGTCATGGCAAAACCTCAGTACTTCTTCCCTCAATGAGGGGGGAATGTATAATCACCCACTATGCCAGAGGATTCCTGCTTCCACATTAAATGGGGATGCTGTGTCTTGTAGACCCCTCTGGAGGTCATCCATCCTGGCCCTGGCATACGGGTCCTGTTGCTGCTGAGCTCTGACTCTTGTAAATAGGTCCTCTGTTTGTCTGCCTGCTGCTAAAATCTCTGTTTGGTTCCCCCTCATAGACTGATCAAAGTTGTGAGGTTGTAATATAGTAGCCTGGACCTCCTGGTGAGTAGCGGGGGTTGCCTGAATGGATCAAGACAGGGCATCTGCCAAAGAGTTCTGCGCCCCAGGAACATAAGAAATAACAAAATTGAAACAGGAGAAAAACTGGCTCCATCTGATTTGGTGTGGGGTGAGCGATCTGGTGTTTTGTAGAACCTCTAAATTCTTGTGATCAGTGCAAACCTTCACAGGAAAGGTCACACCCTCTAGCCAATGCCTCCACTCTTGAAATGCTGCTTTAATTGCCAGCAACTCCTTGTTAAAAACATCATAGTTTCTCTCTGCCGGCAAGAGCGTGCGAGAGAAAAAGGCACAAGGAAGCAATGTCTTCCCTACTTTGTCAGTATATTGCAATAAAACAGCAGCAATAGCAAAATCTGAAGCATCTGAATGCATTATGAATTGCTTCATGGTACCAGGATGCTTTAAAAGTGGCTGGGATGCAAAGAGTTGCTTAAATTCTTGGAAGGCTGCTTGCTCCCTCTCCCCCAAAGGAATTTGGATCCTTTCTTCAAAAGCTGTGTGAGAGGCTTGGCCCTGTCACTAAATTTATGTATAAATTTTCTATAGAAATTGGCAAATCCTAGGAATTTTTGTACGTCTTTCACATTGTGGGGGGGTTGCCAAGAGAGAATTGCCTGGACCTTTGAAGGATCCATGGATATGCCTTCTGTTGATATTCTATAGCCCAGGAAATGTAATTCCGTTAAATCGAAGGTACATTTCTCTAGCTTGGCGAACAGCTTGTTCTCTCTCAGTCTTTGTAAGACATTACGCATATGGGTTACATGAGTTGTAGCATCCTCAGAGAATATTAATAAGTCATCTAGATAAATGACCAGATACTTATCTAGTAAATCAGAGAAAATTTGATTCATAAATCAGGAAAATATGGTGGCAGCATTCGCCAACCCAAAAGGGACCACAAGGTACTCAAATTTTCCATACCTGCTATTGAAGGCAGTCAGATATTCATGCCCCTCTTTCATCCGGATCAGATTGTGCACATTCCTGAGGTCCAATCTAGTAAAAATGTGTGCTTTCTGTAAGCGATCCAGCAGGTCAGCTATTAAGGGAAGTGGGTAATTTTCTTTAACCGTGACTTAATTGAGGGAGCTGAAATCATGAACAGCTCTCAAGGGTGCCTCCTGAGCTGCTGGTGCCAACGGGTCAGGCTTCTTTGGTACGAAGATGTAGGAGCAGATGCTGGGGAAGTAGAAGGTTGGATGAAACCCTTTTGGAGATTAGAATCCAAGTAATCTTTCAAGGTGGCTAGTTCCTTGGGGGACATGGGATATTGTTTCCTTGCTGGAATCTTGGTTCCTGGTATCAACTCAATAGTGCAATCACAGTTCCTATGGGGGTGGGGTAGTGCTGTGGCCTCCACAATGGGTTGTGGAGCTTCAGCCAAGGTGTGCCCAGGATTATAGGTACATTAAGTGATGCAGTAACATAAAGTTGGATGCACTCAGTGTGGTCTCCCATTGTTAGTTGCAAAGGTTCTGTGAAACTTCGAATCAGTCCTGCCTTGAAGGGCTGGCTGTCAATGGTCTCAACTTCTATGGGACGTGGCAATTCCATGGTCGGGATGTTCAGGTCTTGTACTGTCTGTACATCAATAAAATTGGTGGAAGCTCCAGAATCCATGAGAGCTTCTAACTTGACATGGTGCTCTGGGGTTATGTGCATTATGACTGGTAAGTAGAAAAAGGATTGCCTGGAATCCTCAGAATGAGCCCTTCTTAATTGATTGATGGTCTCCCTGCTGAGCTCTGTGGAGGGAGACCGACGGAGTTTCCCTGGTTGGAAGTAGAGGCGGAGGTGGCTTGGTTCTTCTGCTTGCCCTGGGGCTCTTACGGAATTTGCTTGGCTTCTCGCTGGGCAAGCTCTCACCATATATGCCCTGGGGCTCCGCAGTAGAAACAGAGGGCTCTCTCTCTCCTTCTCTGTCTCTCAGCCTCAGAAGTAAGCCTCCTGCTCACCCCGATCTGCATCAGCTCCTCTGGTCCTGAGTAGAGAGATGCTGCAGAGAGAGCTGGAAATCCTGGAAGTGCTCTGAGGCCCCTGTTTCTCCCTGGCTGCATCTGTCTGAGCTTTTCTAGCCTGGCATCTATGACCACAGACAGCTGATATAAACCTTCTAAAGTAGCTGGTTTTCCCTGGTGCACCAATTCATTTTTTATTTCCTCATCCAGCCCGTTTGAATTGGTCTTTCAAAGCACTCTCTTTCCAGTCCAGATCTCCTGCTAACAGCTTGAAATCAGCAATGTAAATTCCCACCCTCTTGTTGCCTTGCTTGAGCTTCCGAATTTCCCGGCTGGCAGTGACCTCTCTGATCGGGTCATCAAAGTGTGCTCAGAACCCTGCCAGAAAATTCTGGTAGTCGTTGAGAATTGGGTCGTTGTTCTCCACCATGGGAATAGCCCATTTGGCTGCTGGGCCCTTTAGCAGACTTAAAATAAAAGTGACTCTGGTTCAGTCTGTTGGGAACTCTGCCGGTCTGCTGTCGAAAAACACTGTGCACTGTGTAAGAAAGGTTCTCAACTGTCCTGCTTCTCCTCCAAACTTCTCTGGTAAACTGCCCTGGGGTCTCAAGACTACTGGCAGAGCTGCTGCTGCTGGCACCGGTTGTGGTAACTGCTGGAGCTGGTTGTTGTAACTGCTGTAGCATGGCTGCTTGTAATGTGTTGATCTGGAGATCTACTTGTTGCTGGTGTTGTTGCAAGGCTGCTGCCAGTTGTTGTATGGCTTGCCAAATTTCCTGGTTTTCTGAAGACATTCCCCCCCCCCGCAATTTTTTTTCTTTTCTTTCCTCCCTCTTCCAATGTGAGTAGGAGTTTGTTAGGATTGATGTCCTAATAAGCAGGAACCATGCTGAGATGAGGAATAAGTCTCTAGTGTTTTATTACTGCTACATTAGACAGAAAATCCTAACAAACTGAAGAAGCGTGAGAAAACCCATACAGATAAACCCCAAAAATCAAGGTGGATCTGTTCTGTGTCTCTATGAATGACTGCTCAAATTCTCGCTACTACGCATGCATTTTCTCCCCTGGATAGGGACCACCTCCTGCTCACCATCAGTGCTCATGACAATAGCAATGGACTCCATTGTAGAACTCCTTTGAGAGCAAAAAGAAAACAGTCATTTGGGTAGTGACTGATCTATTCTCAAAGCAGACCCATTTCATCTCTTGCAACATGCTGCCCTCAGCCCCCCAGCTAGCCTGACTCTTCATTCAACATGTGTATCATTTACACAGATTTCCTGAACGTGTGATGTCAGACCGTAGCACACAATTCACCTCCAAATTCTGGCGCACCTTTCTAAAGCTCATTAGGGCAGGGCAAGCACTAAGCTCCTCCCACCATCCTCAGACAGATGGGGCGATGGAATGACATAACCAGATTCTAGAATAATACCTAAGATGCTATGTAAATTACCAACAAGATGATTGGGTTGACTTATTGCCATTTGCAGAGATAGCCCACAACAACACAGTGAATCAGAGCACAGGATTTACCCCTTTTTGAGCTGCCACAGGCCAAGAGTTCATAGCCATACCAGAGCTTCCATCAGAACCACCCATGTTGCTGTCCATGGAAGGCTGGATCAAACAACTACCTGACAGCTGGAGCACCATTTAGAAATCTTTACAGGAAGCCAGAGAGGATTACAAAAAATATGCTGATCATAAACAAGACCCAGAGTGGGAAATGAATATGGGTGACAAAGTATATGTATCCACAAAATATATGAAGTCAACCAAGGCATCCCAAAAGCTAGGACCCAAGTATATAGGACCTTTTCCAATCATGAAAGTCATCAATCCTGTGATGGTATGACTGGAACTGCCAAAGAATTTAAAACAAATCCACCCAGTGTTTCACTGCAGCCTCTTAAAACCTTTCAAAAATTCCAACCAATGGCATCCCGAACTGAAACCACACGCCCCAATAATGATAGAGGGGAGGCAACACTTTGAAGTACATTCCATACTTGTTTCCAGAATTCACAGGGGTCAGCTACAATACCTGATTAGATGGAAACATTTTCCTCCTGCTCAATCAGAGTGGGTGAATAGCAAAGATGTGAGAGCTAAGAAACTCACAAGAGACTTTCATAACATGTATCCTGATAAACCAAACTAATGAAGTAGTGATGGTAACATTTTACATGTTTATGTCTGCATCATATAACTCATCTTTCTTTTCTTTTCTAGAAGCACTCTTTCAATGTCAAGAGGAGAGAGATTTATTTTCAGGAGGGTGGTATGTCAGAGGTTTGGCTCCAGAAGCCATAAAACCCCTTCTGGGCCTTCTCCTCTGTCATGGATTATAAAGGAGGGAGGGGGAGAGTTGATTGCTGTGTGAAAAGCAGAGACATCACGGAGTGACCCAGCAAACCAATGCTAGAGTGTTGTGGCTACCTCCTTATCAACAAATGGACACTGAAGAATGTTGCTGGGAATCATGTTGTAAAACCAATAGCAGTTGTAAATATTCAATTTCAAATGAAGGCAAGAACCTGGGGCTAGTAAAAGGAGGGGACTGGGGAATCTCATTCACTTGAGTCTTTAGATGTAGATGTAGATGGAACTGTATCTTTCAGTAAAGGGAATACTTTACTGAGATCTGACTGGTGCCAGAGAGATTCCGTATTATTGAGATATCTGAACCCATGATCCTCACACCAAGTTAACCTGAAATCCAACTTTAAATATGCTTATAAATAGAGCAAGTAGGCTGCAACTAGAGCCATCCTTGAAGCTTTTTGTTCAGAGGTTATATCAATCTCTGCCAAAGCCTCTATTTGCTAAAATACATGAAGAGACTAAGAAGAAATGTGTTTTCAACTGATAACTGGCCATGGATATTATAAGGCAAGGCAGGAATGAATGATTCTTAAGCCAGAGAACTATCATATAAATGTGGAACCAGAGCCTGCAATGTGCAAAGCTGGGACAAGAACAGCTAAGACTCCATTGACTCAAATAGCAGCAAAAAAGCACCTAGGATTGAAACTCTGGGAGTGATATCAAGAGAGGCTAGAATTTCCTGTTCTGCTGGAGACAGAGCTCATGGTTCTTCCTTGACTGCAATAAAGGAACTTATTTAGCTGCATCAAGACTATGAAGCTTCTGCTATCACTAAATTTTGGCTTGAGTCTCTGGAGAGCCTATTGCCATGCCCAGAGAAGTCTGCCCAATACCAGTTGTAAAAGAGTAAAATCCAAACTGTAGCAATAAATGGGGTTATAACTTGAAAAAAGGAGGATGGTAAGATGGTAGAAGTAAATCACCTTTTTTTTTTATCGTATGGCATAGCAGTTCGGTGTTCATGCTGCTTTTTCTTGCTGGGAAATCGTTTTGAGGTCCAGCAGTCAGATGTGTAGACTATTTAGCCGTGATAAGTCATGTTGCACAGGGTGCACCACAAGGAGGCTAGTCTACATTAGGCTGAGAGAAAGTGACTGGCCCAAGGTCACCCAGCCAGCTTTCATGCCTGAGGTAGGACTAGAACGCACAGACTCCTGGTTTCTAGCCCAGAATCTTAGCCACTAGACCAAACTGGCTCTTAGTGAATCAACTGAACCTGATACATGGCAACTCCAAAGATCAGTGGAAATGAGGCTCCAACCTAGATTAATTTTTGTCATTAGTAATACTAAGGATTAATTAGTCTTAGATCCCATGCCAAATCCTCAACAGTAGCTTGTTGTTTCCAAGCTCACCCTAATAGTTACATCTTTTCAACACTGGTTCAGATTCTTAAAACCAACTAGTGGGGTTTCACAGCTCACCCTTATACAGCAGTGACACATATAAAACTTAAGAAAACTAAAAGATTTCTCAAAGCCCTGCAAAGTAATGCCAGGAGGGCATATATCTTATGCACAGCAAGGTATATCCCTAGTCTTACACCTAACTCAGGATTACTATTTATTATTTATTTGTATTTGTTACAAGTACTTCTATGCTGCTTCAGTTGAGCAATTCAAAGTGGCATAAAATCATAATAAGTAGTACCATACACATCTGAGATAGTTAATTATCACACCCTTAATCCTCAAAGGTCTGCTTAAATTACATTTTTAACAACTTTCTCAACATTAATAGTGAGGATGCAGTTCTTATCTCTAATGGTTTCACAGGAGGGGAGCTCTGGCAGAGCACGCTAATCTCCAAATCCCTGCCTAAACACTGCAAGGAGGGCGGGGGCTCTTAACAACTGCTCTCTGTTGGCACACCTTGGGCAGTCAGAATCTTCTAGAACCAAGCAGCTTGACAGCTAGGTTCTAAGTAATGTAGGACTTCATTAGTTATTACCATCACCTTGAATTGCACTGAGGATCGAACTGACAACCGATGAAGCTCTTACAGTAGATGTGTTACATGGGAGTAATAAAACACTCTTGTTAGTATCTGGGCTGCCATATTCTGTACCAGCTATATTTTCTGGGATCTTCAAGGGCAGTCTCATGTAGAGGGGACTTAAGATAGTACGACTGCAAGGTGACAATGGCATGAGTAACTATCCCAAATGCCTCCTATTCCATGAAAGTCATAACTCACACACCAAAGTTATAAAAAGGCCTTTTTGTTTACAATCTTCACCTGCTGATTCAGCAGGAGCTGTGAGTCCAGAAAGATCCCCAGATTACAAAACAGTTCCTTTGTGGGGAATCCAACCATTGTAAACCGCCCAGAGTCCCTTTTGGGAGATGGGCGGTGATAAATTTGATTAATAAATAAATAAATAAAAGTATTCAGAGCTAAAACTGGAACTATTTTGGAATCAGTTGGCAGTCTGCACTCTGTTTTGTTTGGCCTGAGCTTCATCCTTTTCTCCTCATCCAAACCTTATAGTCTCCAGACCCTGGGTCAAGATTTTCACTGTATCTCCCATTTGCTCTGGGATGGAGATATATAATTGGAAATCATCAGTGTACTGATGATAGCATACAAACCATCAGATGATTCCTCCCAGCAGCTTCATGTAGATGTTAAAAAGATGAGAGAATTGAGCCCTGGGGCATCACACAGTGAAATATCCAAAGGTTTGATGGCTTCATCTCTCCTCCCTCACACACACCAACTGGAATCACCCCATCAGGAAGGAGTGGAACCACTATGAAGTGCTGCCTCCAATCGACAACCTTCACAGATGGTCCAGAAGCATACCACCATCAACGATATTGAAGGTCACTGAGAAATTCAGCAAGACTAATATGATGGTGCTCCACCTATTTAAGTCCATAACAGGTCATCCATGAGAGCAACCAATAGTTTCCATCTCATGCCTGGATCTGAATTCTGCAACAGATAATCTAGTTCTTCCAGAGCCTCTTTATAACTGCCACCCTACCTTTTTCTCAATAACCTTCCCCCAAAGGGATATTAAGAGACTGGCTGATAGTTATGGATCTGAAGTTAGCACCTTGAGAATGGGATGCAACAGGGCTCTCTTCAGGATGTCCAACAGCTCCCCCTTCTGTAATTATGTCAAAATATACAATACCAATCCTTTTGCAGAAAATATCCCTGCAGGAGAAGAGTGAGCTTGCAGTTGTGCTGGTTAAAGAACATTGTATGGTGTCACCAGAATTGTTTGAGAGCACAAACATGACCCATAACAAAAAGAAAGATTGGAGCATGACTAAAAAGTTGAACAATAATCCAAGGAAAATGGAACAGCATCACAATGTAACAGCCAACCCAACAATAAACCAATTGCTCCTAAATGGCAAACCTCCAAACAAATTACAGGAAAAGAAATTTAACGGCAGGGACATCAAGAGAATGAGCATTTTAAATACACTTTGTAGTGGTAGAGCTAGAAAATGCCATTAAGCTTATAAAATCTGGCAAAGCTTCAAAGCTCCTGGCCTCAGTGACATTCAGACTGAATCAATGAAGCACTTTGGAATGGTTCCTGGAAATCTTCAGCCAATTTGCAAAGACAGGCAAACTACCTTCTCTAGGAAGAGTTCTTAGCTGCAACCTTGCTGGGTTTCAGCTCTGACAGGTGCCAGCCACCTGCCTCCTGGGCCACCCATGGAGGCTGGCATTCAAGGCGCCCTTGTGCAGAATCCCCCACCACCACCACCATTTTTAGATTATTCAAACTATTGTATCTCCTTTTCTTTTTCTGGATGGTCTTTCACTATATTTTATTTATTTATTTATTCCCTGTCCATCACACTCACATAGCTGTGCTGTGCAGCTTTTGATATTTTTTTCTAATTTGCAACTGGCACACACACACCCCTCAAGTGGTGCCCTTGCGTGGTGCACAATTGTGCACCAGGTTGCAGCAGCCCTGCCCAGTATGTAATTCTTTCACCCAAAGAAACTCAAACCAGAGCAAGCTGGATTTCAATCAGGAAAGCCATATGTGGGCAAAATACTGAACTTTATCCAATGTAGTTTTAATCAATGCCAAATCACAGGCACAGTCTTTGCTGACCTTCAGACAACATACAACACAATTAACTGTTGTATACTGCTATGGAAGGCTATCATTTGGCCCAGGATTTTGAACGAATACGAATGATTACTCATTGAATCATTGCTGAGCTTGGAGGCAAGCTGATGATGAATTCAGCAGAACAGTTTATCCCCAGGAACTGGGCTGGCATCCCTCTTCTTTTTTATAAACTAATCCATCCAAACACAAGAAGTTTCATCGGTGGTGATGCTCAAACCACAGGAATTTATCCAGATTAAAAGGGCACAAACAGCAGCATTAGAAAAGCTGCTTCTATCATGCTGCCAATCAAATGAGCCCAAATGCATGTAAGTCTCAGGTCTGCATCACCCATTGCTTAGTCAAGATACAAACCAGAAATCAAATATTAATTGCTATGGGCCATGGCTGAAACTTGCCAAACCCGTCAACTTGTTCCAGCTCCTGCTAACCTAGCAGTTCAAAAGCATGCAAATGCAAGTACATAAATAGGCACCACTTCAGTGGGAAGATAACAGGGACATGAAAGGAGCCCCCTCGGGCGTCCCTCGGGCAACGGTGATGTAACCAGCAAATTCTTTCAGCACATGGAAAAAAAAAAGGTTTTTTTAAAAAATGGCTGAAACACTAAAAACCCAGTACACCTTCAGCTGACCCTGCATCATTGCCAAGCTCCTGTAGCTGCTTACCACCAAGGAACCTTGACTTGCATAGAGTCTTATGGAAGGGGAAAAAGGGAGATTGGCTGCAAAAATCTTGGCAACTGGATAGGTTTACTTAAGAATCTCATTTATTTATTTATTTATTTATTTATTTTTCACATTTCTATCTCTAAGTTTGTTAGAATGGGGGTCCTTTGATTCTCTTGCTAGCTAACTGCTGCTGAAGTGGGAAGGTGGCTTCCTATTTTTCTCATAAAAGGGGAATGTGATAAGGGGCATGGAGTCCCTTGTGGTGAGGGTCACCTTTGTGACTCTGGTCCTCAACATGGACGTCTGGAAGGAGAGATGGGCCCAGACAGCTTCACCCAACTTCCCCAACCAAGTTGGCCATTCCATCCCGGATCAGGTCATCCAGGTGGTGGGTCTTATTACCACTGAGCTGGCATTTCACATGAGCAGAGACACTACAAGGGTTACACAAGGCCTCCTTGCCTCTCCTGGATTGGAAACCTGGCCGGACGGAAGGAGAGGCCAAAACTGCCTGACCCTCAGTCTCCGGAAGCAGCCAGCCCCAGTTTCAGTAGGGTACCTCCCCTGCCTCTGCAGCTGTGCATTGGCCGTCCTTCTCCCTGAAGACACATCTCCTGCTACCAGCCAACCAGCTCAATAAAACGAAGAGAAGCCCCATCCCAAAACAACCCAAATAATTCCAGTCAAAAATATCCTAACTTAAACTATTTTAAAATGACCCCCTTAAGCACTTCCTAAAATTAACATCTGAACAACTTCACCCCCACTTTTTAAAACAAAACAAAACAGCATGCAAACGAAATAGCCATGACAGTTTTCCTCCTCCTCCTTTTTCCTTGGACTATAAACTGTTTTTCCTGCCCTGGGTTTCCCCATACAAGGCCTTCCGACTGAAGCAACATTATTCAGGATCTTGCAACTCATTGCTGCCTTGTTTCCGATAAGTAGGAAGCATTTCCCCCCCTCTCTCAGAGCAGTGAAGAGGGACCAAAACGGGCTCTTGCTGATTAACAAGCAACTCAAAATAATTAATAGATGAATGAAAAACACGAATGCAGCCAGGAACAGATGGATCCCCCAATTCATTAGCAGAAAGCAGACCTTCTCTGTCAGTGTCAGGAGACCTTGTTGGCTTTTGTATTTTAACATTTGCAATTCTCTAGGCACTTAATTAGTTTATATTGATTTGTATTTCTCACTTTCTTTTTCCAAATGGGCTCAAGGAGCAAAACATAAGATCTACCTCCTTCTGTTTCAGAACAATCCTGAAAAGTAGCTTAGGCTGAGAGAGCATGAGTGATCCAAACTCATTCAGTTTGCTCAGTTGTGAGTAGGGATTCAACACAGCATCTTTCTACAGTTATTCCCAACACACCAGATGTGCAAAGGTATCTCCTTTTGACTTCTGGGTGAGCATGTTTCACACAGAGAGAGAGAGAGAGAGGGAGAGAGAGAGAGAGAGAGAGGCAGGGAGGGAATATGTATGCACATATATTCAGTTTTCTTTTGGGGTGTATGTGGAGAAGCCTTTAATTGGCCCGGTTGATTCATAAATGAAGCCTAAATCTGCTTCAGATTCTCAGCTTTCATCTAATACTTTGCAGCCGTATAAGCCAGAAATGTGTTTGTGGAGGCTCTCCAGAATGGATGCCATTGCCAGATCCTGCTGCTCCAGAGTTGGTATGGAAACAGACAATGGATTCTGCTGATTAATCTGCTCTAATCCCACCATTTTATCCCAGGTTCTCCCTTTCAGTCTTGTTGCCATAATTTTAGCAAGGCCTCCTAATAGAGATACAAATAGGTCCCAACACAAAGCAACATGTTGACTATAAGCAAAACCGTCCCCACGTTCAGGCAACTATTATTTTTTCCAGATCATACATTTGTGGGACCCAACTGGAATGGAAAGGAAGGAGTGGAAAGACCAATGAACCCATTTCCACAGCTTCATAGAATATTAGAATCATCAGACAAGTGTTTTTTCCTTTCATTTTATTCCCACAATAATTATATGTCATGCACCAGGCTGAAAGAGAGACTGTGCTTTCAACCACAGCCTCCTCATCAGCCTCTGGCCCTAGCACTGCCCTGCCCCACCTGGCTTCCAAGAGACAGATGTACATGTGGCTTGGCCCCATCAATAGGCTTGTCATGTTTTTAGGACAAGAAGCCATGGGTGGAAGCTTGTCAGAGGGAGATCCAACCTGGAAACAAGGAGGAGTTTCCTGACAGTGGAACTGCTGGCCTCTGAGGGTGGTGGGTGCTCCATCGCTGGAGGTTTTCAAGAAAAGATTGGACAACCATTTGTCCAAGATGGTATGAGGATTCCTGCCTTGGGCTTGGGCAGGGGGTTGGACTAGAAGACCTCCAAGGTCCCTTCCAGCCATATGATTCTATGATTCCATGTTCTCAGGGTATTAAACTGGGTCACCATTGGTGAGCTTGCAGAGGCAAACCCAGGGAGGAAGTGTGGGCTTGAGCCCATATTGCTGTCACAGGCAAAGGAAGAGCACATTTGCTTCCCATTAGCCCAATGGCTCATACAGGCAAAGGGGGAAATAGTTATGACAGTTCCCTTTGGCAGTTCTGTATTTTCCAGAGCATTTTTTGGAAACCAGGCAAGATGCCACAACTGGAATCCAAAACTGTGAAATCCCAAACCATGAAGGTTTTGTTCAGGGTTCTGGAACTGGTGTGGTGGTTGGTGTGGAGCATGATGATGTGGGGATCCCCTGTCTTGAGCACTGAAGGGTATGGGTTGGAGCATGGTGGGACTTGGGGTAGGTCAAAATATCCTGGTGATGATGGGCATGAGGAGGCATGGTGCCTTTTTTTGAGAAGGGGTGGTGTCAGTGCCCCTTAGAGACATTGGTCAACCCTCCCCTCAAGAAGCCATTGCTGTACCAAACCATTCTGGACAATTTTCATCCAGTATCCAATCTTCCCTTTTTAGGGAAAATTGTTGAGAAGGTGGTTGCACAACAGTTTGTTTGGTCTTCTTGATTTCTCAGTGGCTTTTGATACCATTGACTATGGTATCCTTCTGGACCGGCTGTGGGGGTTGGGAGTGGGTGGCACTGTATTGTGCTGATTCTCTTCCTTCCTCCGGGGTCAGTTCCAGTCAGTGTTGACTGGGGGCAAGAGGTCCCACCCTCACCCCTAACTTATGGGGTGCTGCAGGGTTTGGTACTCTCTCCTCTCCTGCAATATCTACATGAAGCTGCTGGGTGAGGTTAACCATCGCTATGGGGAGAGGTACCATCAGTATGCTGATGATGCCCAGCTATATATCTCCACCCCTGGTGACGTAAGTGATGCTGTCAACATCCTCTCTTGGTATCTGGAGGCTGTAGGAGTTTAGATGGGGAACAACAGGCTTCAGATGAACCCTGGCAAGACTGAGTGGCTTTGGGTTTGCAGCCCTTCTGGTTCCAGGAATTCTGGGAATGATCTTTAGGTTCTGGGAATTCTGGGAGCCATCTTTGGTTCTGGATGGGGTTGCACTGCCCCAGACAGACCTGATGTGCAATCTGGGGGTCCTTCTGGACTCTTGATTTCTGCTTGAAGAGCAGGTGGCAGTTGTGGCTGGGAGGGCCTTTGCACAGCTTTGAGTTATGCACCAGTTGCAACCATTCCTGGGTCTGAAGGCTCTGCACTCAGTCACTCATGTGCTGATCACCTCCCATATGGATTACTGTAATACACTGTAATGCTCTTTATATGGGGCTGCCCTTGAAGAGTATTCAAGTTGGTGCAAAATATAGCAGTGTGGGCAGTTACTTGTGCACCTAGATCTGTGCACATTACACCTCCACAAGCTGCACTGGCTACCAATTTGCCTTATAATTTCCCTTTTGCAACCTTGTTAATGATGACCCTAACAGGCCATCTTTCTATGATCCAGCTGACCAAGTTCAGACATTCATCAGACATCTTGTAGCAAAGGAGGTTTCTGGATCTTCTTGGATTGCCACACGGGAACAACTGCAATATGCAGACTGCAGTTTTTAAATTATTGGCAAATCCACCTTATCCAGGAAAAGATGCCATTAGCACTGTGGTCAAAATAGGCACAAACTAGCATTTATGGTTGCTTAAGTGACATCCCTATGGAATACATCTGTTGCCCATAGAAGGAGAATTCCTGATCTATGAGATCCTATCCAAGCACACATAGCTGAAGGCTGGTTGAACTCCCTTTCAGAATCACAGACTGTAAGAATTGGAAGGAATCTTGGCAATCTAGTTACAGAAATCCACTATTATAGCATCTTTCACACATTGTAAGAGGTTTGGCCCCAGAAGTCATAAAACTCCTTTCTGAGCCTTTTCCTCTGACATGGGTTGTAAAGGAGGGAGCGGGGTGACTTGATTGATGTGAGAGAGAGCTGGAAACATCACAGAGCCAGCAAGAATTAGAAACTTCACAGACTCAGCCAGTTGACACCAGAATGCTGTGGCTAAAGTGTTATCTGCCAATGGGCAGTGAAGAATGTGGCTGAAGCCCATGTTGTAAAACCGAAGACAGTGGTAAATACTGAATTTCAAACGAAGGCAGGGACTTGGGTCTGATAAAAGAAGAGGACAAGGGGAAATACAATTACTTGAGTCTTTAGATGCAGAGGGTGATGGCACTGTATCTTTCAATAAACAAAATACTTTACGGAGACCTAACTGGTTCCAGAGAGATTTCTTACTATTGGGATATCTTAACCCATGTTCTTCACACACATATTCATCCAGCCTCTGTTCAAACACTTTTAAAGTGAGTCTACCACCTCTCACAGCAGTCTCTTCCTTTGCAGGAACAGCTCTTTCCTTTAGGAATTTTGTCTGCTTTCCAACAATGTTTTGTTAAAGTCAGTGTATCCTGTGGCCACCAAATACCTGTGGTCAGGTAAACTGATCACTCTATCAAAAAAAGCAAGTTGGTTATACATGATTTATACTTGATAAAGCCATGTCGGGTTTTGCCAAGCACTGAATTTTTTTCCTAAATACTCACAAACTGACTGCTTAATAATTTGTTTGAGCTTTGTCTGATGTCAGCATCAAAGATGATTGCTCTTTAGTTACCCAAGTCATCTTTTTTCCCCTTTTTGAAGACAGGAGCAACATTTGCCTTCTCTGGTTCTCTAGCTCAACACCAGTCCTCCATGATTTCACAAAACTCACAGGCACTTTGAGATGACATCCACAAGCTCCTTCATTACTCTTAATGTCTAAATCTTAGAGCCTTAGAGCCAAAAAACTTTATTACTCTTGGATATAAGCGGTCTGGTTTTAGAGATTCAAATTCATTCACAGTAGCCTGGTGCTCCCTAACCATTTTTTTACATACTTTGGGTTGCCACAACTCTTTCATTGTGACAATTGTTTGGCTCAGGTCCATTTGGACATGATTCTCCTCTGGGGAGAAAATCAAAGCAAAGTAGGAGTTGATAACTCTGCCCTGACCCCATTACTTGTTGCCAACCTGCCATCTTCTCCAAGTAGCAGGCCCACCCTTCTTTTTCTTCCTTTTAGCTTCTCTCGCAAGACAATGTTCCTCTGGCAATTTAGCATTTTTGGTTATTTCTGTAGATATTAGCTACATCTATTGATATTTTTATACATGTCCCTTCAAACTCTTAGCTCTGTTGAAAGTTCTCAGTGCACCCACAGTTTCTTAAGCTTCCCCCCATTTTTCTCCTCATTGAATGGTGTGCAACTTTAATTCCAATACCTTATTTCTGAGAAGTTCCCAGTCCTCCTGTGCTCCCTCTGAGGACTTTTTTGTCTATGGGGATCCCACCTAGTAGTTCATTCAGCCTGTTGAAATATTCTATTCAAAAGTAGTATGTGTGTATTACTGTATTACCATTTCTCTTTCTGTAGTATCTTGAATCCCAAGATTACATGGGATTCATCCCAAGGTTTCCACTGCTTTTACCTCTTCAACCAACTTTTCCCTATTGGTTAGGATCAAATTTACAGCTAATCTCTTTGTCTTTTCTTCACCTCCTGGAAAATAAAATAGTCAGCATGACCACTAAGGAATTTAGGGGACCTTGGTAAAGTATCCATTTATTACTATGTCTCTCCTCCCTGAAGATCGATGCTTTTGAACTGTGGTGTTGGAGGAAAATTCTGAGAGTGCCTTGGACTGCAAGAAGATCCAACCAGTCCATCCTCCAGGAAATAAAGCCAGACTGCTCACTTGAGGGAATGATATTAAAGGCAAAACTGAAATACTTTGGCCACATAATGAGAAGACAGGACACCCTGGAGAAGATGCTGATGCTAGGGAGAGTGGAAGGCAAAAGGAAGAGGGGTCGACCAAGGGCAAGATGGATGGATGATATTCTAGAGGTGACGGACTCGTCCCTGGGGGAGCTGGGGGTGTTGACGACCGACAGGAAGCTCTGGCGTGGGCTGGTCCATGAAGTCACGAAGAGTCAGAAGCGACTAAACGAATAAACAACAACTCCTCCCTGAAAGTTCTGTTATCTGATCCAGGAGAGCCTTAGCTAGATCTTCTGCTTGGCTTGGTGGTCTACAGTGCATCTATACAATAATATCTTTGTTTCCCCTCTTTCATATTCTTATCCAGGTATTCTTGACTGTGCTCTTATGCTTTAATGCTGATTTCTGGTTTCAATACAGGTATATCCTTCATCCCGATATAATGCTACACCTCTTCTGCCTTTGAATGTTACATATTTCTTTATTTAGCATATTTGTATGCTGCTGCAATCAAAAATGACTCTCAGTAGCTCATATAGAAAAATGCAATATAAAACAATCCCCATACGAAAGCTGCCAGGGACTCCTACCATGAGTCTTTCATCTCCTGGGTTGTCCCAGGCAGCCCCCCAATCTGATGTTCAGTGGGCTGTCAGAAACTAGCTTCTGCTGGGAGGAAAATGGAAGCCTAAGAAATTGAAATGTCTTTGTTATGGTCTTTGACCAACATTACTAGTAAGAGAAAGAAAACAGATGGCTACGGCAAGCCCATTACCAAAAAATCATCATAAAACAATAGAACAATACATCTAAGTCAAAGTCTTGTGCGTTTGTATGGCTCAGTAAAGGTAGCTGGCAGCCCAGGATATGAATGAAGGGTTAACATCCCTTAAAAAATAATGAACATAAAGTGCATCTATATGACTTTCAAATTTGGAAACAATTGGAAAAAAATTGGAGAGAGCAAAGCCCACAATAGGATATCATATAAGGCGCACTGTAAGAAATGGTAGCAAGACCCTAATTCTCCCTAAAGCCACAAGGACCAAGTCCCTGAGGATGCGGGAATCAAAGGGAAGCCTAATTCTTTTTGTAAAAGGCATGTGGTCTGACATGTCAGGTTGTGAGAAGTACCAGGAAGGCAAATGTGGCCCTCAGGGCCCAGAACATTGTCTTTTGCCTGCCATGAGACTAAACAAGTGTTGAATGTTTATGGTGATTTATAGATACAGTAGCCTTGAAGAAGGACAATTTTATTTTTATTTATTTATTTCTCAAATTTATACTACCACCCATCTCCCCCCAAGGAGGGACTCTGAGTGGTTAACATGCATTAGGATAAAAGAATAAAGAAGATTGGTTTGTTTACCTGTAACTGTAGTTCTTCAAGTGGTTATCTGTGTGCCTACAGTTACAGATAAGTAGCTAGTTCTTCTTCATCATAATGGTTGTGATTCACACAGGCAGTTGAGGAGCAAGCTCCTTGCCTGGAGGAGTGTCCAGTCATCATAAAGTGACAGAAGACAGGGGATCCTTCCAAAGGCTGCACCTCTCTGGGACTGAAGGTCAAGTCTGCTGTGCTAGGTGGAGGATTGAGCCCATGTGACTGCACCGTATAACTGCAGTGGGGAATGCCCCAGAAGAAGGCAGCAACAGCTGCTGCTGCTGCTGTTTTGGAGACTGCACAATTCAGAAGGGGGCTGAGATCTTTGTTCGGCTCATAGCAAAGCTCAAGGGTTGTCACTGTTGACTGGGTGGGAGGGGGAGATGGTGACATCTGGGAAAGAAGCCACACCGGGCTGGAACTCAGACATTGCATCTGTCTCAATGGAGCACCCTGAAACAGAGAAGACTCCGGAGGTTGACAGAGACACTTATAAAAGCTTTCTTAATCCCAGGCATGATTAGGTGACAGAATTCAAGAAAACACAGAGGGGGAAGCCAATAATGATCTGCCTCACCATATCTGTTCTGTGAAAGTCTTAGTGCTGAGAGAATCAATGAACTGCTCTAGAAGAGTGAGATAACATAGAATTGTCTGAAATTGAGATAACACTTTTCAGAAACAGAATGGGCATGACACCAATTGATTTTATGAGCTGCCCAGAATTGTTTTTGAGTCAGGCGGTGCCCAAATCCAATAAACAAACAAACAAATATGGTGACCTCAGGACAGCCAAAAGGAAAAAATACTGATTTCAACTATCCTGACAGGTAAGAGGGGGGTCCAGAGCAGTAGATTTTATGGAGGATCTGTCCTGAACCTCCCTTTCTGGGACCAGCTCCCATGTCTGAAGATGAGCTGATGAGAATTGGACAGTACAAATTGGAAAGTTGATCAATGGCAGAACCAGTAGTGGAGGAAGTCATCATGGAGAGAACTCAAGATTGCTAGAATCAGGGAGGCAACAAGTCCTTTATCTCTAATTTTCTTTCTGCTCCAGGTCATTGGGTGGGCAACCCCTTCAAGGCTTTGAACCCTTAATGGCTGATTTCTTCATTGTTGATCATGACACAGACAAGAATCCTTTACAACCAGTTGAAAACCTGATCCCTTGATTGAAGAGATGGGGAAGCCACCAAAGTTTTTGGGACACAATGGATGCAGTAGAAAATGAAATAACTTCATAATCCCGTGGCACATGCCACCCTTAAGGCTTGCTCCCAGAAAATGACTCAAGAACAACTGAAATCCATCTGTTTAAAAATCCTTAAGCACCCCTGCATGAGCTTCACTGGGACAAACAAAAAACAAAAAACAAAAGCCAGATTATGCCCATCCAGGGAAGGATATTGATCACAAAATGATGCCATTTGTGAAGTGGGGCTCGTAGGCAGTGATTCACCAGTTACTTTCTACAGTCTGGATTATTGTTGTTTATTTGTTTAGTCACTTCTGACTCTTCGTGACTTCATGGACCAGCCCATGCCAGAGCTTCCTGTTGGTTGTCAACACCCCCAGCTCCCTCAGGGATGAGTCCGTCACCTCTAGAATATCATCCATCCACCTTGCCCTTGGTCGGCCCCTCTTCCTTTTGCCTTCCACTCTCCCTAGCATCAGCATCTTCTCCAGGGTGTCCTCATTATGTGGCCAAAGTATTTCAGTTTTGCCTTTAATATCATTCCCTCAAGTGAGCAGTCTGGCTTTATTTCCTGGAGGATGGACTGGTTTGATCTTCTGGCAGTCCAAGGCACTCTCAGAATTTTCCTCCAACACCACAGTTCCAAAGCATCTATCTTCCTCCTCTCAGCCTGCCTTGTGGTCCAGCTCTCGCAGCCATATGTTACTACGGGGAACACCATTACTTTAACTATGCGGACCTTTGTTGTCAGTGTGATGTCTCTGCTCTTGACTATTTTATTGAGATTTGTCATTGCTCTTCTCCCAAGGATTAAGCGTCTTCTGATTTCCTGACTGCAGTCAGCATCTGCAGTAATCTTTGCACCTAGAAATACAGTCTTTCACTGCCTCTACGTTTTCTCCCTCTATTTGCCAGTTATCAATCAAGCTGGTTGCCATAATCTTGGTTTTTTTTAGGTTTAGCTGCAAGCCAGCTTTTGCACTTTCTTCTTTCACCTTCATCATAAGGCTCCTCAGTTCCTCTTCACTTTCAGCCATCAAAGTGGTATCATCTGCATATCTGAGATTGTTAATGGTTCTTCCAGCAATTTTAACTCCAGCCTTGGATTCCTCAAGCCCAGCTTGTCGCATGATGTGTTCTGTGTACAAGTTGAATAGGTAGGGTGAGAGGATACAGCCCTGCCGTACTCCTTTCCCAATCTTAAACCAGTCCGTTGTTCCGTGGTCTGTTCTTACTGTTGCTACTTGGTCATTATACAGATTCGTCAGGAGGCAGACAAGATGACTTCGTATCCCCATACTACTAAGAACTTGCCACAATTTGTTATGGTCCACACAGTCAAAGGCTTTAGAATAGTCAATAAAGCAGAAATAGATTTTTTTTCTGAAACTCCCTGGCTTTTTCCATTATCCAGCGGATATTGGCAATTTGGTCCCTAGTTCCTCTGCCTTTTCTAAACCCAGCTTGTACATCTGGCAATTCTCGCTCCATGAATTGCTGAAGTCTACCTTGCAGGATCTTGAGCATTACCTTACTGGCATATGAAATCAGTGCCACTGTTCGATAGTTTGAGCATTCTTTAGTGTTTCCCTTTTTTGGTATGGGGATATAAGTTGATTTTTTCCAATCTGATGGCCATTCTTGTGTTTTCCAAATTTGCTGGCATATAGCATGCATTACCTTGATAGCATCATCTTGCAAGATTTTGAACAGTTCAGCTGGGATGCCATCGTCTCCTGCTGCCTTGTTATTAGTGATGCTTCTTAAGGCCCATTCAACCTCACTCTTCAGGATGTCTGGCTTGGTTTGATCTTCTTGCAGTCATGGACTGGTTTGATCTTCTTGCAGTCCAAGGCACTCTCAGAATTTTCCTCCAACACCACAGTTCCAAAGCATCTATCTTCCTTCTCTCAGCCTTCCTTATGGTCCAGCTCTCACAGCCATATGTTACTATGGGGAACACCATTGCTTTAACTATGCGGACCTTTGTTGTCAGTGTGATGTCTCTGCTCTGAACTATTTTATCGAGATTTGTCATTGCTCTTCTCCCAAGGATTAAGCGTCTTCTGATTTCCTGACTGCAGTCAGCATCTGCAGTAATCTTCGCACCTAGGAATACAAAGTCTTTCACTGCTTCTACATTTTCTCCCTCTAGTTGCCAGTTATCAATCAAGCTGGTTGCCATAATCTTGGTTTTTTTGAGCTTTAGCTGCAAGCCAGCTTTTGCACTTTCTTCTTTCACCTTCATCATAAGGCTCCTCAGTTCCTCTTCGCTTTCAGCCATCAAAGTGGTATCATCTGCATATCTGAGATTGTTAATGTTTCCTCCAGTGATTTTAACTCCAGTCTTGGATTCCTCAAGCCCAGCATGTCGCATGATGTGTTCTGCATACTAGTTGAATAGGTAGGGTGAGAGTATACAGGCCTGCCGTACTCCTTTCCCAGTCTTAAACCAGTCCGTTGTTCCGTGGTCTGTTCTTACTGTTGCTACTTGGTTGTTATACAGATTCTTCAGGAGGCAGACAAGATGATTTCGTCTCCTGCTGCCTTGTTTTTAGCAATGCTTCTTAAGGCCCATTCAACCTCACTCTTCAGGATGTCTGGCTCTAGCTCACTGACCACACCATCAAAGCTATCCCCAATATTGTTATCCTTCCTATACAGGTCTTCTGTATATTCTTGCCACCTTTTCTTGATCTCTTCTTCTTCTGTTAGGTCATTGTCATCTTTGTTTTTGATCATGCCCATTTTTACCTGGAATTTACTTCCGATGTTTCTAATTTTCTGGAAGAGGTCTCTTGTCCTTCCTATTCTATTGTCTTCTTCCACTTCCGTGCATTGCTTGTTTCAAAATAATTCCTTATCTCTTCTGGCTAACCTCTGGAATTTTGCATTGAATTGGGCAGATCTCCCCCTATCACTGTTGCCTTTTGCTTTCCTTCTTTCTTGGGCTACTTCTAGTGTCTCAGCAGACAGCCATTTTGCCTTCTTGGTTTTCTCTTTCTTTGGGATGTATTTTGTTGCTGCCTCCTGAACAATGTTGCAATCTTCTGTCCATAGTTCTTCCAGGACCCTATCTACTAAGCCCAGTCCCTTAAATCGATTCTTCACCTCCACTGCATATTCCTTAGGAATATTAGTGAGCTCATATCTAGCCGATCTGTGGGTCTTCCCTAATCTCTTTAGTCTGATCCTAAATTGTGCAAGAAGAAGTTCGTAATCTGAACTACAGTCAGCTCCAGGTCTTGTTTTTACCGACTGTACAGATGTCCGCCACCTTTGGCTGCAAAGGATGTAGTCAATCTGATTTTGGTGTTGTCCATCTGGTGAAGTCCACGTATAAAGCCATCTCTTAGGTTGTTGGAAGAGAGTGTTTGTTATGCAGAGTGAGTTGTCTTGGCAAAATTCTATCAGCCTATGTCCTGCTTCGTTTTGTTCTCCCAGGCCATGCTTACCTGTAATTCCAGGTGTCATTTGACTGCCCACCTTAGCATTCCAGTCTCCCGTGATGAAAATAACATCTCTTTTAGGCATGTAGGTGCTGCAGATCCTCATAGATGCTCTACTTCAGCTTCTTCAGCATCTGTGGTTGGGGCGTATATTTGGATCAATGTGATGTTAGATGGCTTGCCCTGAATTCGAATTGAGGTCATTCTATCGTTTTTTGGATCGTATCCAAGCACTGCTTTAGCCATTTTACTATTAATTATAAAGGCTACTCCATTTCTTCTGTGGTCCTCTTGTCCACAGTAGTAGATTTGGTGGTCATTTGATGTGAAGTGGCCCATTCCAGTCCATTTCAGTTCACTGACGCCCAGAATGTCTATCTTTAATCTTGACATCTCACCAATAACCACATCCACTTTGCCCTGGCTCATAGATCTTACATTCCAGGTTCCATTGGTGTGTTGATCCTTAGACCATCGGATTCGCCGTTTGTCATGAGTGCCGTTGAGCTGAAGACATCAGCACAACGGCACACATGACAATAATAATGAGGAAGCAGAGGAAGGGACTCAAGATAAGCATAGCACGCACAACAACAGACACAGACCCTGGCCGGATGATTCAGCCATCAGGACACAAAAGAGAAAGAAGGAAAGACAAAGACTAGGCGGATCACGAGGCACACCCAAGCTGTTAGCAAAAGCGCAACGGAGATCGCCCAGCTGACAGCAATCACCGGCTGAATGAGGAAACCGATGATGGGCGATCCCGGGGCACCAGCTGGGGCCCCGCAACCCTTCACCTACCGGCACGACAGTATGCAGGACAAAGGGGGGATGACGTAACCCAGGGTGAGGGGGCACCAGTGCACTCCCCTCACTCTCAGCTTTTTTTGCAACTGGCACTACGTATGAATAAACCAGAACCTGCTCTCCTCTGAATCAGCGTCTGTGTTTTACTCAGCGGTAGGCAGTGCATGACATAAAGCTGAGAGTCACAAACTCAGCCTCGCCGAGCCCCACCGGACAACAATGAGCCGCGGGAGGAATAGACGGCGAGAAGACCAAGAGTGATGAGGCCGACGCGTCGCGGCCAAGGCGGGCGAACCGCACGGCAAGAAGCGGAGGAGGACCGATCGAGGCCGGAGGCACCGCGGACCCCAGGAGCCACGGACACCCTCCCGGCCCACCCCGAGCCTCAGCTCCAACCCCAGAGGGAGACGGAGGCGGAGGCGACCCAGCCACGGGAGGGAGCAACATACCTCCCGAGACCAGCGGAGACCCCCCCGCCCCACATCGCACCCCAGCCACGGATGTGGAGCGTCAGCCCAACTGCGGCAAGCACGGTGGAGGACGGAGAGGCAACCCAGCCGACGCACTCCCAAATGGAGGAAGCTGACCAGTGAACGGGAATGCCTGAACCCCACCGGCGGCTCAACCCTGCGGACACACCGATAGACCCGACCCCAGCTGCGGCGCGGATTTCAGACGGGGAAACACAAGCCAGACCCGCGGCCATGGAGGCCCAGCTAAAGGACCTCAGGACCATGCTACAATCGCTGATGTCCCCTGCGCCACCTAACGACGTTCCCGTGCAGGTCCACACCCCGAGCGGGTCGTTGCACTCCCATGGGCCAAATGCAAATCAATAAGTGGCCCAGGCGGACGAGGCCATGGGTCGGGAAGCGAGAGGAGGGGACTCACAGAACGCCCGGGCCCCAAAGGACTTCCCCATTTTCTTCGACGGGAACCCCGCGAAACTGTCGTTCTTCATCACGAACGCCAGGGAGTTCATGGGGCGGCACGGACACTCCTTTAACTCTGAAGCGGACAAGATCGCAGCCGTGGCGATCAAACTACAAGACCGGGCGGCGGACTGGTACATCCAAATGTACGAGTCCAACTCCCCCGCCCTCTCTGACTTCCATGCCTTCATCACTGAGATGAAGCGCTACTTTGAGGACCCGCTAGCCAAAGAGAGGGCTAAAAGCGCACTCCAAAGCCTCAAACAGGGCGCACGCACTGTCCCGGACTACGCCCTCGAATTTAAAGCCCTCGCAGGGAAGATCAACGACTGGTCCAAGACCACCCTGCTAGAAATGTTCAAAAGGGGGCTCAACCGCGAAGTACTTCAATGGGCTCTCTACCGGGACGACCCGGAGACTCTGCAAGGCTGGATCCACCTCGCGGGGAGAGCAGAACACGCGCACCGCACCTTCCTAATGGCAACGACGGAAGACAAAACCAACACCTGCCCAAAGGTACCCGCGCCACACGTGGGGACAGCCGGTCCCACATATCAAAGGAAGAAATTTACTCGCGGGCCCTGCGGGAGGTGTGGAAAAATGGGGCACAAAAAGGCAGATTGCTTCTCCAACTGAACCCCAGCCAGCGCTCCCAAACCCGCACCGAAACCTAGCCTCAAACGAACTAACCCGCCACCGCCCCCCCACCGCCGAATGACCGGAGCCACAGCGACACCGGACAAAGGCTGGGACGCTTACTGGGGGGGAGAGGATGCCGTAGACCCAGACCAGCCGGCGGGAAATGCTCCCCGCCTGCCTTAAAATGCGCCGCGAGGCAGGTGGTGGGACAGACGCGCGAATCACTTCGACAGAGCGGCGAAAGCTCCGTAATAATGGTGGCAATCAAGCTCTCTGTGGGCAACGGAGCCACCACGGCCGCGGCACTAGTGGACTCGGGGTGCTCGAAAAACCTGATCCACCCCGACATAGTCGCCAAACTCGACCTACGCTGCCTCCCTCTCCCCACGCCGCTGGCATTTCACCAGCTGGATGGCTCAACAGCGGGAGGGAAACCAGCCACGATGCAGACCGAGCCGGTCACCCTACAAATGGGTACCCACACCGAACGAACATTGTTCGTGGTAACCCACATAGGACGGCCCATCGTAGTCTTGGGAATACCATGGCTCGCGACAAACAACCCGCGCATCGACTGGAAGACCCGCACCTTCCGGTTCGACGACGGCGAGTACCGGGCGCCAGTTCCGGCAGGCAGGACCAACCCCACTGTGGGACGAGCAAAGGCGGCAACACAGGACAACAGAGCTACCCCAGAAGACCTACCGGAGCAATACGCTGACTTCTCAGAGGTCTTCAGAGAGGCGGAAGCTGATCAACTACCCCCCCCACCGCAAGACGGACTGTAGGATTGACCTGCTGCCCGATGTCCCCTTACCTAGGCCGAAGATTTACTCGATGACCCCGAAGGAGATGGCAACCCTCCGGGAGTTCATCGACAAAAACCTAAAGAGGGGATTCATAGAGCCGGCATGCTCACCGGTCGGAGCGCCCGTCTTATTCCGAGAGAAAAAAGACGGCACCCTACGGCTCCGCACCGACTACCGGGGCCTCAACGCAGCTTCCCTATCCAATAAATACCCCTTACCCCTCGTGAAAGACATGCTCGCCCACCTGTCCACGGGCAGAGTATTCTGCAAGCTGGACCTTCGCGAGGCGTACTACCGAATCCGAATCAGGGAGGGGGACGAATGGAAAACTGCGTTCAACTGCCCCCTAGGCGCCTTTCAGTACAAAGTGCTGCCATTCGGACTAGCAGGGGCCCCGGGGGTGTTCATGCAGCTCATCAATGAGGTTCTGCATGAACACCTGTTCAAAGGGGTCCTGGTCTACATAGACAACGTCCTTATCTACTCCAAAACGCACGAGGAACACGTGACCCTAGTCAGACAAGGCCTCGACAAGCTAAAAAGGGCGAAACTCTATGCCAAACCCTCAAAGTGCGAATTCCATAAAGCACGCCTAGACTACCTGGGGTACCGAATCTCCGGAGAAGGCATAGAGATGGACCCCGCAAAAGTCGAGGCGGTGGCGAATTGGGAACGCCCCCGTAACAGGCGCCAACTCCAGAGCTTCCTCGGCTTCGCAAATTTTTACAGGTCATTTGCACGGGGGTTCGCGGAGATAGCCCTCCCCCTAAGAGACCTCCTCAAAACTAAAGGGGTGGGGGACACACGACGCGCCAAGAACCCGGGCACAGTACTAAATTGGACTCCCGTGTGCCAAACCGCATTCAACAGGCTGAAAGCGCTGTTCACCACGGAGCCAATCCTTGCGCACCCGGACCCAGAACGGCCGTTCGTGGTCCAAGCCGACGCCTCAGACTTCTCCCTGGGGGCCATCCTACTCCAAAAGGACCCCACAGGAGTCCTGAAACCATGCGCCTACCTGTCGAGGAAATTCTCTGAGACAGAAAGGCGTTGGCACGTCTGGGAGAAGGAAGCCTTCGCGGTAAAATCGGCGTTTGAAACATGGAGGCACCTACTGGAAGGAGCCACCCAACCATTCGAGGTCTGGACAGACCACCGGAACCTCGAGGCCCTCCGAACGCCCCGACGCCTCAGCCCAAAACAGGTCAGATGGGCCCAATTCTTCAGCCGCTTCAACTTTCAGCTGAAGTTCATGCCGGGCAAAAAGAACTTCCTGGCTGACGCCCTCTCCCGACTGCCCCAAGACGAGGAGCCCACCCCAGACATGATCGGGACGGTCCTATCGACTTCCCAGCTGGGGATGGCTGTGACCACCCGGAGCGGCGCTCGGAGGCAGCCCAAACCCACGGCGCAACCGACGGTGGGGCAACCAGTGACCAGATGGCGTCAACCGCAACTGCCAGGGGGGATACGCACGGACCTCACCGCTGCCCTCAAAACCGACCCTTGGCTCCTAGCAAACCCCGACAAGGTGACGATGGCACAGGACCTGGCATGGGGGGAAGGCAGAATATATGTCCCGGACTCACAACGCCAGGCGATCTTGCACAGATCCCACGACACCAAGCAAGCGGGACACTTCGGGTTCCTAAAGACCCTGCACCTAACACGACGTCAATTCTGGTGGCCCGCGCTAAGATGGTACGTGAAAGCCTATGTAGCGTCCTGCCCGACATGCGCCAGGGCCAAACGGGCACCAGGTAAACCCCCGGGACTGTTACAAAAGGTGGCAGAGCCCTCCCGCCCATGGGAGGAAATCTCCATGGATTTCATAGTAGATCTCCCACCCAGCCAGAAGAAAACGGCCATTTGGGTGGTGAAAGACTACTTTTCGAAACAGGCCCACTTCATCCCCTGCTCATCGGTCCCGTCCGCCCAACAACTAGCCAAACTCTTCCTTATACACGTGTACAGGTTACACGGATGTCCCGCACGTGTGGTGACCGACAGGGGCACACAATTCACTTCGAAATTCTGGCGGGCCTTCCTAAAGCTGACGGGGACCCAACAAGCCCTATCCACGGCCTGGCACCCCCAGACGGATGGAGCCACAGAGGTCCTCAATGCCACCCTAGAACAATTCATACACTCATACACCAACTACCACCAAGACGACTGGGTCGAACTGCTCCCGTTTGCAGAAGTCGCATATAATAACGCCGTCCACACGAGCACGGGGAAAACCCCGTTCGAAGTAGTCTCGGGGCGCGACTTCGTACCCATACCGGAGCTACCGCAACCCCCGGGACCCCAAGTGGACGCTAGTGACTGGGGACGGAAGATTGCGGAATCGTGGCCAATAATCACGGCAGCGCTGAAGGAAGCACAGGCGGCCTACAAAGAGCAGGCCGACAAGCACCGGCGCCAGCAACCGACGTTCCAGGCAGGGGATATGGTCTACCTATCCACCAAATTCATGAAGTCACCTCAACCCTCGAAAAAACTAGGGCCTAAGTATATCGGGCTGCTTCAAGTAACACAGATAGTGAACCCGGTGGCAATACGCCTGGACCTGCTGCACAATCTACGGAGACTCCACCCGGTATTTCACACCAGCCTCCTGAAACCTGCAACCACCTCTCGATGGCACCCGAGCACGCCACTGCCCTCCCCAGTGATGATCGACGGCCAACAACATTTTGAAGTAAGAGACATACTCGACTCTCGCCGTCAACGGGGAACATTACACTACTTAGTAAGGTGGAAACACTTCCCCCACCCAGAATGGGTGGCGGCGCAACACGTCAAGGTGCCAGACCTGACCCGGGCATTCCACCGGACGTACCCCGACAAGCCAAAGGGGTGACAAGCCGAACCGGCCCCTGAACACCCTTTTCCCCGTGCCCCCCCCCACCCGCCACGCCCCCAGGGGAAAGGGCCCCCCAAGCCAGCGACTTAGGTAGACCTCCCCCCCCGGGACTCACCCTCCCCCCGCCCCGGGCCCACGAGGGATTGACAATTGGTCACCAGTGCATGCCTGCGGGCAACGCCCAGGATGCACACATAACAATGACGACGCACTTGCAAAAAGATAAGGGTCCTACCTGGAGCTGAAAAGCACCCGACCAGCCACGCCTCTTTCCTCGACGAACTGAGCCAAACAAGCAGGGAGTGGCCGGGGCATGCGCACGCCCAGGGTGTGGTCGGGGCATGCGCACTGGGAACACACCCTAGATGGACACGAGGTAGAAGACGGAACAAAGGGAGGGGCGAAAACAGTCCGGCGGGAAATTTAAAAAAAAAACAAAAACCATTTTTGACAGCTCTCCTGGTGAAAAACCGGAAGGCCGGGGGGGGGCACTATTCGGACAGGGGGCAGTATGTCATGAGTGCCGTTGAGCTGAAGACATCAGCACAACGGCACACATGACAATAATGAGGAAGCAGAGGAAGGGACTCAAGATAAGCATAGCACGCACAACTACAGACACAGACCCTGGCCGGATGATTCAGCCATCAGGACACAAAAGAGAAAGAAGGAAAGACAAAGACTAGGCAGATCACGAGGCACACCCAAGCTGTTAGCAAAAGCGCAACGGAGATCGCCCAGCTGACAGCAATCACCGGCTGAAGGAGGAAACTGATGATGGGTGATCCCGGGGCACCAGCTGGGGCCCCGCAACCCTTCACCTACCGGCACGACAGTATGCAGGACAAAGGGGGGATGACGTAACCCAGGGTGAGGGGGCACCAGTGCACTCCCCTCACTCTCAGCTTTTTTCGCAACTGGCACTACGTATGAATAAACCAGAACCTGCTCTCCTCTGAATCAGCGTCTGTGTTTTACTCAGCGGTAGGCAGTGCATGACACCGTTCACCACCAGCACCGTTGGCCACTAGCTGTCCTTTTGGCTTTAAGCTAGCTGTGTCATCACATCTGGGGCTAGTTGAACTCATCCTCTGTTCCTCCCCAGTAGCATTTTGACCATCTTCCGACCTGGGGGTTTCATCTTCTGATGGTATACCGACATATCTCTGGTTGTACTGATCCATTTAGTTTTCATGGCAAGAATACTGGGGTGGGTTGCCATTACCTTCCCCAGGGATCTCATTTAGTCTGACCTCTCTGTCATGACCTTCCCGTCTTGGGTGGCCCTTCATGGTTTAGCTCATGGCATCATTGAGGCACTCAAGCTCCAGCAGCATGACAAGGTAATGATCCTTTGCTGAAGACAGTCTGGATGCCTTAGTTAAATGCTGATGTTTATCAAGGGATTTTCTTCTCAAATGCTGTCCATGAGGTGATAGGAAGAAAAAATAAACTGATCAGAACTTGACACAATCATGCAACAATCCTGGCATGATTAACCAAAAAAACCTTTAGAAGAAAAGAGCTGATGTGGTTCCAGTCTTTAAAAAGCGGGGGGGGGGGGAGTGGATCCAGGAAACTACAGACCAATCAGCTTGACTCCAGTACCTGTGAAAATCCTGGAAAAGGTAATCAAGCAGTGGGTTTGTGATCACCTAGAACTGAACAAGGCAATTACTTGAAGCCAGCATGGGTTTGTTAAGAACAGGTCATGCCAAAAAAATTGTATTGCCTTCTTTGATCAAGTGACGAAATTAGTGGACCAAGGAAATGCTGTGGATATAGTATACTTAGATTTCAGTGAGGCATTTGATAAAGTAGACCACAGCCTACTTCTTGGTAAGGTAGAACAATGTGGAGTAGACAGTACCACTACCAGATGGATTCGCCGTTGGCTGACCAACTGCACTCAGCGTGTGGTCCTTAATGGAACTACATCTACGTGGAGGAGGGAAGTATGCAGTGGGGTACGTCAAGGTTCTGTCTTGTGCCCAGTGCTCTTCATAAATGACCTAGATGAGGGGATTGAAGGGGTGTTCATCAGATTTGCGGATGACACAATGCTGGGGGGAATTGCTAACATTTTGGAAGATAGAGTCAAGATTCAGAAGGATCTTGAGAAACTTGAGCATTGGGCCCTATCCAACAAGATGAAGTTCAGTGGTGAGAAATGTAAGGTCCTACCCTTAGGCAGGAAAACCCAGATGCACAGGTACGAGATAGGCAGTACCTGGCTCAACAGTAGTGCCTATGAGAGGGATCTAGGTGGACCACCACTTAAGGATGAGCCAGCAGTGTGCTGCAGCTGCCAAAAAAGCCAACAGAGTCCCAGGCTGCATCAACAGAGGGACAGTATCAAGATCACAGGAAGTGGTGGTACTGCTTTATACTGCACTGGTGAGGCCACAAGTGGAATACCGTGTCCAGTTCTGATCGCCACAATGCAAAAAAGATGCTGAGGCCCTAGAACGAGTGCAGAGAAGAGCAACAAAGATGATACAGGGTCTGGAGGCTAAATCCTATGAAGAATGGCTGAAAGAACTAGGTATGTTTAGCTTAACGAAGAGAAGACAAGGTGGGGGGGACATCATGGCAGTCTTCCCATACTTGAAGGGCTGCGACAGGGAAGAGGGCATCAATTTATTCTCCATGGCACCTGAGGGCAGGACAAGAAGCAATGGGTGGAGGCTCGTCAGAGGGAAATCCAACCTGGAAACAAGGAGGAATTTCTTGACAGTGTGAACTATAGGAACTATAGGAGAGCCAGTTTGGTCTAATGGTTAAGGTTCAGGGCCAGAAACCAGGAGTCTGTGAGTTCTAGTCCCACTTTAGGCATGAAAGCCAGCTGGGTGACTTTGGGCTGGTTACTCTCTCTCAGCCCAACTCGGTGCAATGTAGACTAGCCTCCTCATGGTGCACCCTGGGCAATGTGACTTGTCATGGCTAAATAGTCCACACATCTGGCTGCTGGACCCCACAAGGATTTCCCAGCAAGAAAAAGCAGCATGAACACCAAACTGCTATGCCATAGAATAATAATAATAAAAAAGGAAGTATAGGAAAATAGGAGGAAGGAATATTAGGTATGTCCCCCCCCCCTTGAGTTATTTGTAAAATGTAATAAAGGCAGGATAAAAAATAAATTAAAAATAAATTAAAATTAAGCAGTAGAACAGCTTGCCTCCTGGAGTGGTGGGTGCTCCACTGCTGGAAGTTTTCAAGAAAAGATTGGACAGCCCTTTGCCCGAGATGGTATGAGGACTCTTGCCATAGGCTTAGGCAGGGGGCTGGACTAGAAGACCTCCAAGGTCCCTTACAACCCTATGACTCTATGATAAGACTTGATACTTTGCCTGCCACTACTATATTCTTGTGCTGGAACATGGAGTGCTTGACTCAAAGTCATGGAGAGACTAGGTCACCCAGCTGCAAAACCTGGAACTTCATCACCCTCTTTGCTCTGAGACAGCTGTATTCACCCAGCAACTCACACCTCTGTGCAAGTCCCTTGCAAGTCATTAAAGAGCCTAATCACTATCTTGGAGCTGTTGATTAATGCATAATCTTAATCATGATTACACAGTGTAATTGGTGTTAATTTGGAGAGCCAGTTAATTATGAAAATAATTGTTACAGCTTTTCAGTTTTAATAAAATGGTGCCTGAGCTATAAATTAAAGAAGGATATGGCTAGGTGTTACTAGTTTTCTGGAAAACTGAACTAATCTGAATAGGGAGATTTGTGTAGAAAATACTTCATTTACATTAAAAAGATTTCTGTTTGCCATAGGACATTTCTCTGATCATTTTTCTAATCATCCACCCATCCTTGCTCAGGAAAATCTCCTGAAAGACTTCAATTAAACTTGGAAATTGCCGAACACCCTTAATATTGTATCTGTAGTTGGCATCCACTCATACTAATGGTCTTAAGAAATGGAAAATTTTCCACAGAAAAGTAAAGAAATTGGAGCACTTTCCCCAAAATATTTTGCCCTATTTCATTAAATCTGGAACATTTCTGGAAATCTACCTGCACTTTTCTTGGTGGTACAGTTGTACCACAGTATGTTGTAACATAAGCTTCCCACCAGGCCCTAATGGTGAGAAGGGCCACACTGCTATTTTCTCTTATCACAGTTTTCTTCCTCTTTTTCACCTTTCCTTTGTTTCAACAAACAATTCAGTTTTGGTTCTTCACCCAACAGCGGTCAATGAATTGTGTGAATAATAATGGTACAGTCTAATTTGCCCTGTACATATGTTGTCCTATATATACATTGTTCAAACTGTCCAAGTTCATAATTTTCAGCCATGGAATCAAAACCATCCTGCACAGTAGAAAACAGAAAAAGAAAGAGATAGAGAAATTGGAGCTACCCCAAATTTGCTGCCAGAATCCACTGGAGTGGTCTAGAAAACACATACATTTTTTATACACACACACACATGTACAGGTCTCAAACACTAGATTTCCAGCAATAATGTAGAAGACTTAATGGAAGTATCAAACTCAGCAGTTACATCTCTCTTCTTTTCTGAAAACCTCTTAATCGACTGAATTTCTGACTTCCAGACCTAAAGTACTCATCAATGTTTTCTTAACAAAACAGAGTGAAGTTATCATAGAATTATAGAGTGTATCAAGTGGAGTGAATCAAAATTCAGTCCTGGGCCTTCTACTTTTCAGTATTTTTATTAATGAGCAATATGAAGAGTTTAAAAAATGCTGGTAAAATTTTCAGATGGCACAAGATTGGGTGGGTTACCAACTAGGTGGGTGTTGGCCCTAAGTCTTAGGGTACTGGCCATTCAGTTGGATGAGTGACACTGTGCCTTCATAGTTAAGAAATGTTCTCCAATTGTATAGATGCATGTATTAGAGAACACATAGATGGTACAACAGTGGATGACAAAAACACACACTCCCAAATCATACAGCTACAATGAAACACTACCACTATTTCCTCCTCCATCTCCTGCTAGTATTAGGATAGAGAAATATGAGACTTTCCCTCAATCTCAGAAGACTACTTTCCATATCATCAGTGGAGGAGAGTAATCTAGCAAGTGGTCCCTGCAACTGAATTAGTCAGTCGGAAGAGACAGGAGCCAGCTCAACTCAACTCAATGCCAGCTGCAACAGAGATGTAACCTATCAGAGATACGGCTCTGGAGACAGAAGCTACATTGTCTGCACGGTTGGATAACAAAGCCGGAACATGGTTCTCCTCACCAAATAAGTGCACTTCGTGAGAGGCATCAGGGACAGCCTGACACATTCTAGTGATGAAGCCCTAACTTGGCAACTGGCATCAAGGGAGAATTTCTGCTCATTAGCAAACTGAAAACAAGCAAATTTAATTGATGAATACTTAAGACTAGCTGCGCCACCTTCCCGTTTTCCACAAAGGGACTGCACCCTTCCCAATCTTCTGTCTTCCTCCTCCACGGGGCTATTGTATCTTGAAAGAAATGTTGCACTGTCAAAATATGTAAAGGACTGGACTGGAAGAATCTCCACTCAAGAAATACTAACTATAAACTTTCCTTATATTTTAAATATCAACAGGCAGGCAGGTAAAGGACTTACAATCTTTGCTGGAATTCAAAAGCGGGCTAATTGCTCCCTGGGGTACCTCAATCAGCAAATGAAAGAAAGACCTAATTAGAATCAGCTCCCTTTAGACTAGGAAGATATTTAACTTGTTGGAAAATTTTATCCTCATAAGCCAATCTTCTCTATTCTGGTGTTATTCCCTGAACCAGTGAATGGCTGTATTTTCCCCTCACAAAAAGGTTTGACACCAACCACCCTGTACATATGAACAAACCCCTGATGCACCATAAGTCATCTGAAAGAAGCCATAAGCTTGGCACTCACAAGTGGCAGCAGATGGTCATTAATGCTGACCATCAACAATACTTGAACATCTGGAAAAATATTCCTACTGGCCACATTGTGAGCAGATGGGGCTCCAAAGAGTCGTTCAAGAACCAAAATGCACATGTTGGATGGAGGGGGGGGAAGGCAAACAGGGATGCTTTTGTGGAGAAGGAGAGGGCAATTCTCCTTCTGTCCTTCAAGAATCACATCTGACCAGGAGTTGCCTGAACAATGGGTGAAGTGGATGCCTGGTGAATGTAACTGGGGCTTGATGAATCAAGTAAGAACCTGTGGTACTTGATACCAAGCCTAAGCTCTGAAGAGGCATTGCAGAGGCTCCCATTCTTGTGTGGGACAAGCCAAGGATGTGGATTAAGCACCATCAAGGCAAGAAATGGCAACAGAAAGGCAAAAACAAAAAAACCAAAAAAACCAATGAAGGCATAAGAGAGGTTAGCATGTGTATAGTCCCATGTGGACACAGCAGGTAGGGACAATTACATGTCTGAACACTGTCACCATGTACTTCTTGTTTAGTGCAAGCTAGCATATTAAGGAGAAGGACTTTAGTCAAAACCTTTCCCCATCAAAAATAAACAAAAAACAAACACTAATTTAGCTAATGAGAAAACATTCCACCAAGCTTTTATAGTATGTTTGGGTTTTGTATACTGTATTTTGTATATTGCTGCCCAGAGTCTATGGATTGGGATGAGTTACAAAAACTGCAAGCTAGATAGAGGATAAATAGATGATGATAGATAGATAGATAGATAGATAGATAGATAGATAGATAGATGATAGAGATAGAACGTTTGTTTTTTATGACAAAGCATTTAAACATGCAATTCCCATGCACTGCTGGAAACCATATCAGACCCAAAGTAAAATGCACCAACAGCTGTGAAATGTGAAGTGATATGACCCCTGAAGTGGCCCCTCTTGGCTCCCAGGCAGCTTCCCAAGAAGGGGCTTGCAGACCCCGCATGGCTTGAAGGGCAGCCATTGCTGCATTCCCGGAACCTCAGTGCTGACCTCTTTGGTCTCTTCCTGCCAGCTTAATAGGCATAGCCTCAGCCCAAGTGCCTTTTATGTAAATGACTCATTACTGTTTAATTTATGGTGGCAAACCAGGAGAGGAAAAAGAAGAAAAGACCCTCAAGGGCTTGAATTAACACAAAAATATGGGGGGGTGGGAATCAAATATAACAGGCAGCTGTTAAAAGGAGACTGTGGGGGGGGGGGCGTTAACTGCATTACAGACACCACAACCAGCGCCCAGTTTTTGCACTTCGGCAAAGAGACTCTTTGATAACACCGACTCGCTTCCTGCTGCTGTGGGGGTCCCAATACATCCAGCTAATCTTTGGGCCATCAGCTTCCATTCTTCAAAACTATCTCAGACAGCAACTATGATTTTATCTCTTGCCCAAGAAGCAAGTGAAGGAAGATGAAACTCTCCCTGTGGTTGCTGGACCATGCCCCGCAGGAACAGAATAATGGTGGGCATCATCAGACCCCCTGCCTTCAAAAGTGTGCTATTCTGCAGTGCCAATAGGACTGGCCATGGGAGTCACTCTCAGAAAGGGAAACAGCCTCTAGAATAATGACAGTAACAAAGCACAATTCTTCAAACAGTTCTCCCTCTCAGCCTGGCTGACTTCTTCATTTCCCAAAAGTGCATCGCCCTAAGCTATTCTGAGACTGAGAAGGGGGGTGGCATCCACAGAGAAACCCTAAACTATGCATGGCCCAAGCTGCTGTCCCAACTCTTCGATGAAGCTCAGCAGGCCCAGATATGACGTCCAGCTTTGTACGTACAATTCAGGTTTGGGGGAGCTCTGCCACAGGCACGACAACTTCTTTCTAAAGCTGCCATTTACCTGGGAATGGTCTGCTGAGGGCTGAGGTAAGACTGTGGCTTTCCATGTTCAAGCCCCAGCTGAAAGGAATATTTTCTCCGACTGTCTCTAGCTTTGCTGATGACTTCCAGTCAACTTGGGAAAGGACAGGAAAATACTGTTCTCACTAGAGCTTCTGTAATCTACGGGAAGAGCAGTAAGCTCTTCGTACAAGGCCTCAGCTGCAAGCTGATTCCCTGAGGAGCATTTCAGACTGTCGAATATGGAGACCAAACCCCTGCTGCACTCAGCCGGCCTGTTATTTGAAGACCCGGCTCTGCCCAAGTATTGAGTAGGGTTCTTTAGGGCCTGTACTTGTCCTTTATTGACTCAGCTAGAGGGCAAATTCATAACAAACTCTAGAATAAACCTGCTTGGCCCTACGAAGCAGCAGCAGTTGGAAACCTTTGGAGATGCTCTTTCTGCACCATGGGGACCTTCACCTGGAACCTACTTCTGTGTCTACCTGGGCACTCAGAAGCTCATTGCATTCCTCTTCTTTTAACAAACAAATATCCTTATTAAGTGCCAACATTTTCTGTTTTAATTGTAGAATCCATCCAGGTATTCTGAAGGAATCTGTTTCTGTTGTAAAACTCTTGGAATCAGGGTAAAAAAAAGCCCATGTTGCATATACTGTGGGATCAGCATAAAGCACGGTTGCCATGTTTTTCTCTTCAAAGGAAGGGAATTGCATCCTTCAGATTTACATTCATAAAGATGTTTCTACCCTAGAGAACCTCCAAGGAAAAATTCTGAGATCGGCCTTCAGAGCACCATCTTGCGAGCCCAAGGAGCTCTTCGGCCACGGGCTAGTCCCATCTCCCTGAAGGCAAGAGCCAGGCCAAGCAAACGCAGCTATTGGCTGAAACTTGTTTTTACCTTGGAGAGCGTCTGGCTCCCCTTATACTTGCTGACAATTTCTGATCAAGGACACTGGAGGGGGAACACTTGGCATCTTTCCTTCCATCCTGATGGGGATGGGCCCACAAAAGGCCTGAGAAGTTGTTAACGAATGCATCTGGGACATGAAGCTACAAGATGTTATTCGCCAGATACATAGAAGATATCCTCCAACGAATTGTTTTGGCCAGGAAACTACTTAAATGTTATGGAGGTCCCAAAACCATGCAAACCATCCATCCTTGCCTGTTTCAATGCCCTATTACCACTGTAGCGCATGGAAGATACAGAAAGATACCTTATGTTCAGCATTATGTTCGTATCCAGAGAGTCGTGAAGAATCAATTGACCATGTTTTATTATACAGTTTGCTATAGAAGGACGTTTGTCACAGATGCATTACAGCCCTATTATGTCATTTTCCAGGTAGATCAGACACTGCTGTTGGCAGACGTAAAGCCAAATGTGGTGCCAGTGCCATGACCACAAGAGATGAGGTGGCTGCCCCAGCAGATAAGGTTAGGAAGCCCCGGGTTTTTACAGATGGGCCACCTTTGAACTGTTTTCTGGGCATCCATATAGTCGTTAGTATGTATATGTACATCTGTGTTAGGACCAAATTAGAAGTATTATTGTTTACCTGTGGTAAATCAGGTGTTGTGTTTTTTGATACATCTGTTGCATTTTAAACATGTCTCACCTATGTAAAGATGTAAAAAGGTTGGCCTTGAACCCTAATCCAGAGCTACGTTATGCTATGCTACACTGAGAGTCACCAAGGCTGAAACCATTTATATCTGTGTGTGTGTGTGTGTGCGCGCGCGTGTATACACGCACACACACACACACACGTATACAAACACATACATATATATGATTTTCAGTTGCTATTTTGGTGGGGATAGTCATTATTTTTCAAGAACATTTTAATTTTATTTCTTTCCAATCTTTCTCCTATTCATTGACAGCAACACTGTATAAATCTTTTACATATACAGTGGTAATTCTGAAATACCGGATGCTTATTTTCTCAAAAAGTTGAAAATAAATAACAAAGTAGCATAATAACCTATCTAGGGAGTCACTATAAATATTTCTCAAATAATGCTTCTAAGTGTTTGAAACAATTTGAAATAAATAAAGGAAGGAATTTCAAACAGGATTTTCCTCCCACAAATATTGTGCACCAATACAGCCTGTGCTGGTGTGCGTACTCCTCCTAGCCTGTTGGTGTGCCGGAATCCACTTCTCTGGAATTCTGTTGTTTCCGATGCAGGGCAAGTCTTGAAAATGTAGTACAACGTGGGAAGCGGAGCGCTCCCCCACAGGAAGAAACAGCTGGAGGATTGTCAGAGTGGTCCAGCCCCCTGCCATACCGATGGCCCACGCTCTTCAGCAAATGCAGAGGGATGTTGTTGCAAACTGGGCATTTTCTCAAAATCCTGTTTTACACGTGGAAGTCTGCAGTTCCTCTAAGCTTTAATGGCTGAGATTAGAGGACAGAGAGCCCAGATAACTCTGGACTTAAATTTGTGCTATCATTACAGATGAAGCAATTATAATATTATGCATTGTAAAATGCAAAACACGAAGTGGCTGTTCACCTGTACCTGAAAATGGCTGAGGAAAAAAGTGTCATTCCGGCGAATCTTTGTCCCTGACAATCCAGTAACTACAAGGGGCAGCTTCCTCTGTATCTCGCTTTGTCTATCCCTCTGCCTGGTCTTTGTTTAAGACACCGCCAACTGCAGGTCAGTTTCTCCCGCCTCTGTGCCCAGGCACACGCGGGCAGAGCTGGTAGGGTGCAGTTGGCTAGGCCTCCCCTATCTTCATCATCTGCGGCATCTCCTTAATCACTCTCCTTTCTGCTACAGTTCTAAAATTTGTTTCACTAATAATTGCTCAGGTTAGGATTCCATTCTCAGGAATGTGCTCTCTCTCTCTCTCTCTCTCTCTCTCTCACACACACACACACACACACAAGCTTTCCCCAGCAAAAAGCAAAAGGCACCAATAATAGGAAAATTCACCTGACTGACCCCAAACTAAATCCAGAGAAGAGAAAGAAGAGACAAGGAAATGTATCCAATAATCAATGCAAAGAACCTGGGAACAACAATCAGGAAAGACAAGAGAAAGAAAATCAGAGAAAATAAGGGAAACCTCTAGGCAAAAATCAACACAAGAAAAGACAAAGAAGGCAAAGATGCACTGGAGAAATAAAGTATAAAGAGGAGATGGTGCAAATTCCTGGAAAAACTATACCCAAAAGACCTCCTAAGCACTGATATGTGACAGACTGAAAGACCAGGCAAAGCCAGCACTTCAGCAGCAGTTCAGAAGAGTGGCTGACAGCAGCAACTGACTTGAAGGTGGCTAAATGGTGGCTAAAGGCTTTGTTATAGCTCTGGCAAGAAAGGAGAAAAGAGCTGTTCATAAGACGTTTGGGGAACTAGATACACATACATACAGACACATAGATGTTAATATAGGTGTACTATATAGTGTAGGTTCAGTGATAGTGTTAAATGATAAGTTTGTTAAGGTTTTTTTAATAAGAAAAGCCTCCCCTGGAAATATGGGGACAATGACAATACTATCTTTGTTGGTGGTCTGTATAATTTCCAAAAGAAGCCTCCCACAGGTAGTATCACTGAAGTAGAGCCAGACCTTTTGAAAAGTGAATTTAATGAGCCCTAGAAAACGTTGCTAATAACAAAGCTGCAGGAGTTAATGAATACCAGCAGAACCATTTAAAATCTTGCAAGATGATGCAGCTAAGTGCTGTTTGCAATTTGTAGGCAGGTATAGAATATACAAAAGTGGCTAGAGGACTGGAAATGAACAATCCTTATAGGCAGCAATAAAGAATACTCAAACTACTGAATAATTGCTCTTCTCTCACATGCTAGTAAGATAATGCTCAAGAGTTCGCAACTCAAACCTCAATAATGCATGGAATGAGAACTACAAAAGGTACAAACCTGTTTTAGGAGAGGCAACCAAGATTTCTTAAGGAGTCTCTTTCTGAAGGGGAAAGAGAAAAGTGCAAAATCCAGTCTGATGCTCTATCATCCATCCATCCATCCATCCATCCGATTTCGGCACTGCCCATCTCACTCAAAGAGTGACTCTGCTTGGTATTAAAATAAAAGTTAAGATGTCAATAGGCAAAACCAATTCAATGTCATGAGCAAAGAGGTAATGGAAGTAGTAACAGACCTCCTGACCTCACAAATCTACAGGGGTAGTGAATATGAATGAGAATCATGAAATAAAGACATGCTTACTTCTTTGAAGAAAGATTATGACAAATCAAAACAAAATATTAAAGTGTAGAAACATTACACTTCCAACAATTGCTACATGCTGTCAAGGCCCTGGCCTTTCAATTTTAACTTACATCTGTGAAAGTCTGAACAGCAGAAAGGCTGAATAAAGGAATGGTGGTGCCTCTGAATTGTAGTACATGGGAATGTTCTTCAGGAAACCTTAGACAACACAAAGAATGAATCATTTAGTAACAGATGAAGTACAACCAGGTAGCTCACTGGAAGCCACATATTTTGGCCACATAATGAGGAAGCAAGAGTCTTCCAGATGCCTGGAAAAATCAACTGAAGACAAGATGGCTAGATACTATCACTGATGACACAAGCAGAAACATGAACGTACAAGGAGTCAAAGAATCAGCTGCTGACAGACAGTCCTGGTTGAAATTATGTCCCCTGGGTCATGAAGAAATGGAAGCAATGACAGTAACAATGACAAATTATTTTTCACAATTCTGAAATGGTTGTCTTAGCATAGCTTTAAACTAATTAAATTCTTTTATAAGCTATTATCACACTGCTTACTCATACTGTGTCTGCGGTCAGCTACATTATTGGATCTTCTTCCGTATTGGTTCCTCAGCATCCTTCTTGTATTGTGCCAACCACAACTGAACACAGGTGTGGTCTGACTACTGCAGCATAAAGTTGAACTATTACTTGTAGTGATCTTGACATAATACTTTTGTTGATGCAGCCCAGGACTGCATCATATTGGCTCTTTTGGCAACTGCAGCACACTGCTGGCTCATGCTTAATATGTGGCCTACCAGGACATCCAGATCCTTCGTACACATACTACTGCTGAGCCAGGTACCACCTGTCTTATACTATACTTCTGATGTTTTTCCTACCTGAGTACATCTCTCACCATTGAATTACACTGAATTTACCTTTCAACTTATGTTGTCCACCTAATGTAGTCTACATACAACAATTTGCAAGCAAAATACCACAGCAGACTTGAATGCTCTGTTTAAACCAAGAGAAATGATTAACAATCATGCTTCTCTTTAGATATGGATCAAAATTTTATCTTTTTAGCATACCAACCAAAGTTCAGAGTTAGACCCCTATCTGACCATTAATAAACCTTTCAATTTTTAACAGGCTGATCAAAAGGCTTGAATTCAAATTCCAGTTCAGAAATCTAATCCTAAATAGGTTATTTTCTTGTTCCTTCAAATTACAAATAATCACCAATGGAGCTCATGTAGGAGAAGTTTGATTCAGTTCACCTGCATCTGACAGCCATCCCAGATCCTGTGAATTGGGATTGTGACCTGGAAAAGAACCCTCTGTTTCTGTGCTGTTTTCTGAATAAAAGACCTTCAGGAAAAATGAAGAGGTTGACAATAGATATATTATGGAGATGGCAAATTAAGAGGAATTTAATCATCAGGCAGAAGGGAGCATAGACCACTGACTCTCAGTGCCTTCCAAAAACCCAGCCCCACTGGCATCCACATTCCAAGCAAAATCTTTGAGATTCACAACTATTCATTGGTGATGCTGGGAGCTACAGCTCTGCAGCCAATCAGGACACAAAAGGTTCAAGCTGACATGTTAAGGAGCAGGTGCTGCTCCAGGCATTCTGGCTGGGCTACTACAGCATCACAGCCAGGAAGTGCTCCTGATCTCATCCAGCTAACCGGGAGAGTCCAAAGATTTCAAACAGCCGCCCAGTGATTCTGCTGGAGAGGAGCAGAGACAGTGTCTGCTCTGAAACTGGCACATTCCAGCCTAGACCAACTACTGTGGATATCAGGACATGCTGCTGAGGAGCAAGGGACAGATTAGTGAAGGAATTCCCTGCCATCCCCCTCTTCATCTGCAGGAGGATGAGAGGAGAGGAGAGGAGAGGAGAGAAGAGAAGAGAAGAGAAATGTTATATTTTTTGCAGCAACCTGTGATCCATCCTCCCAGCAGACAACTACAATTTTTGTTCCCTTTGGCGTTAAACGTTCTGTTTTCATTATATTAGATATTTCCTGTCAGTTAGGGTGACAGTATTCTCCTGTGCATAAGCCATTTAACAGAAGAGCAGTCAAGGAGCAAAGGAACTACATTATTAATGTTTCAAGTTAAATTAACTGATTAAAAACACACACACACCCTAAGTAAAATGTACATATCAGCACTTTATGCAGATTAAATGAGAAATTAATGGAATATGGTAGGTGATTTTGTAACAAACAGGAAATGGAAGGTAATGCAATTTTCATGGTAGAGAGAGATAAGAAAGAGATGGAGATGCAAACCAAAGGAGCGCCAAAAGAATGTTCAACACATTTCAGGGAGACAATCTACCGTGATCTGCGGTATTCAGATCTCTGCATCAGCCTCAGAGCTGCAGCAATCCATGGGCAAAGCACAGACCTTGTGAACAGAAGCACCCCTGTGATGGGACCCTGAAAAAGCAGCCATTCCTCGCAGACCAGGCTTGCTCTCTTGCTCTCAGGAAACCCCCCACTGCTGCTTCCTCTGTCCAACCTCCACTGCCCCACTTCCTTGAAATTAGCTGGACCAACAGACCCCAGCCAGAAGCTAGCTTTGGCCAGTTGTCAAGAGCTGCAAATGCAGCTGCTTGGAGGGACAAACCACGGCTGCAACTGGGGTTCAGGGAAGAACACTGAGAGCAGCAGACCTCAAAGCGAATAAATTATAGGAGGAAACAGCATGACCAGCTCAGTTACAGAGTACTTGTTTAGCTCTCCAAGGAGGAAGTGACTGGTGGGCAGAAACGAAAAGACGCTTCAACACGTGCAAGGACTCAGCTGTTATTACAATGAACTTCACAGTACCTTGCGCATGAGCACAGATACATTTTGGTCTAAACATCAACCAATAAACGTGGCAATATTGGGGGCCTGGAATCACACTGCTCTCCATTGTGAAAAACCTTTCCAGCCCCTCCCACATCTGGAATGAAAACCGCATATTCTGTGGCAGAGTGCTGGAAAGCATTTGGCCCAAGAGATCAGAAAAATCACACACCAGGCATTTCTATAAAAATAAATGTATTTACGGAAAGCTTCTTATTTAAACATATTTACAGGCTTGTGCATTCACATGCGCTCAGAGAGGACTGGGAGGAAGGCTGTGTAGAAAGGAAAATGAAACTAGTAACAAGCCCAGGTAAACTGCCCTCCAGGAAAATCAGGAGCTTTACCTTATATGGTCATGCCTTTTCACACCCAAAACTAAGGATAATTAAGTTTGACCTGTTCACCCTGCCAGAGTGATTTGTTACTATAGTAACCTTAATGGCTTGATCCTTGCAAAACAATCAAGGAAATGCCAACACTCCCCTTTGTTTTGCTAAGGAGTAAGACACAAACCAATTTTCTTTTTTTTTGTCAACTCTCTTGTGTCTTGGTACAGCAAGAGTTTGCTTTCTAGAATGCCAGCCTAAGCTTGACCCAGCAAATTGACTTAAAATCCCAGAAGTGGATTTCCTGTCACTGAGATCTGCATTTTCCTTTTTCAAAACCAAAATTCTGCAGTTTTTCATCTAATTTTTGGTTCCAGGATCTAGAAGCCTGTTTTAATCCATAGATTGATTTCTGCAGTTCACAAACCAGATTCTCCCCTTTTTCATAGCCAGGGGGTTGCTGCATGTATAATTGTGGTCTAAATCACCACAGAGAAATGCAGTTTGAATGTCATAGTTGTGAACTGACATTCTTTTGAGTGCAGCAATTTTTAACAGTAATCTAATTGATTCACCTTTAGTAACTGGTGCAAAAGTCTTGTCAAAGTCTAAATCTTTCCTTTGAGTGAACCCTTCTGCAGCTAACCTTGCTTTATATTTTTGGATTTTGCCATCAGCATCCCTTTTCAGTTTGAAAACCCACCTACAACCTAGACAGCATTCACTGGAAGGTAGATTTACCAGTTTCCATGTTTTATTTTCTTTCAAGGATGCTAATTCCTGTTGCATGGCAGAATGCCAATTTTGTGCAATCTCAGGTGGTAAAGCATTCACTTGTTCTAAGGACTCAGGTTCTGTGAATATGTGAAAAGCCTTTACTGTTTCAGCCTGAAAACATGATGGAGGAACACCTTTAATAATCCCCTGAGACCTGTGAAGTAATACAGGGCTTAAATTTTGACTCCTATCACTTTCCTGAGACGCATCTGTCTCATCAGACAGATCTTCAGTTTGCTTTTCTGGCTTAATGTCCTCATAAGGCAAAATATCACTATCAGCAAGTCCTTGCTGTTCTCTTGTGGTTAAATCAACTGGAGAGCTAGAATTTAAATTGTGCCCATGTCACAAAACTTAAATTTCTCAAATGCCTCATCTTTGTGTTTTAGGATGTAGATAAAAGTGTATCTTGAGAAATCATCAATGATGGTCATTGCATACCTTGCTTGTCCAAGACTTGGAGCAAAAGGACCAATAATGTCAGAGTGTACAATTTCCAAAGGTCTAGTTGTAACTCTGTCACTGTGCTTACTCACAGGAGCTTTTTGTGTTTTGCACTCTTTGCAAACTACACAGTCTAAATATTGGTCACATGGTTTTATCTTTAGGTCAGCACACAGCTGTGGCATTTGTGCTATATACCTGAAATTAGCATGGCCAAATCTCCTGTGCATCAGGTGTACACATTGGTCATGATATGGCTTGTTGCCAACTGCAGCTTTGCAGCTTGGCTTCCTTGCATTTTGCACAATGTACAAGGAGTCTTTTAAAATACCAGTAGCACACAATTTCCATTTTTACGTATCTCACAACCATTTTTCTTAAATGTTATGAAGGCAGATTAAATGTTATGACATACCCTGTTGCAGCCAATTGTGCCACAGATAAAAGTTTTGACTGTAAATTTGGCACATACAACACACCTTTCACAGTTTCTCCCAAGCAGGATAAATACAAGTCACCTTGTCCCATAATTTTGGTCACAGACCCATCAGCCAAAGGTACAATTTGTCTGTCAGTTTTAGACAGTGACACAAAAGAGCTTTTACAATTACATAAATGACAATTGGCCCCAGAATCTAACACCCATACATCAGAATTACCCTTCTCAGCAACCTGTGCAATTTGGCTTGTCTGAAGAGCCTTCTTCTGTGTTGCCATTGTGTTCTTCTGCTCTGTCTTCCTACTCTTGGGTCTCATGGCACAGTCTTTTTGCAAATGTCCAGCTGTATCACTGGCTGGCTAGTGCTGTTGCCTCAGCTTCATTTTCTTTCTTTTCCCTTGTTTTCTGGTGCTGCAGCTTTCCAGAAGAGATGGGGGGGGGATCTTTCCTCTCTCTTCTCCCATTCAGTGAGTAAGCGCTGTGTAACATACGATGGGGTAAGGTCTGCTTCAGGCATAGCCTCCAGGGTACAAATCAGAGTGTCCCACATTTCGTTCAATAAGGACAGGAGGATATAGGATTTTGTGAGAGGTGTAAATTCCATTCCTCTCTCCTGCAACTCAACAAACAGCTGCTGAATATAATGCAGGTGCTCAGGAAGGCTATCTCCTTCTGCTAGGTAGGCTTTGTACAGCTTTTTTGTCAGGGTAACTTTACTCCCTGCTGTTGCCTTTACATATAAGTCTCTCAAAGCATCCCAAAGTTGTTTTGCAGACTGCATGCCTCGCACGTGCAGTAGCTGATTGTCCTCAACTCCCAGGATAATGGTGGCTCTAGCCCACTCATCCTGTCTAAGCCATTCAGCACTGGGATTTTGGGGGGATTGCTCACCAAGTGGCAGCCAAAGATTCTCTCTGCGAAGATACATTTCCATCTTTAGGGCCCAATTCAAATAGTTGGTCTCTGATAGGTGCTCAAGAGGCATCACTGAGGGCTGAAAGGTAGCCATGGCTTCTTCTTTCTTTTGCAAGTCACCTCAGCTGGCTTCTTTGTCCTGTAGACCAGCAGTTGCTGGAAAATCTCCAGGTGGCTCCTAAGAAAATCTTCACAGGTCTTTGCTACCTGCCTTTAAATTGTGCATGAGGTGTGGAGCTGATCTCTCTGCTCTCTCCAGGGGTTTACTGGGCTGCTTACTGGGCCCATAACCTGTGGCAGAGTGCTGGAAAGTGTTTGGCCAAAGAGATCAGAAAACTCACACACCAGGCATTTCTATAAAAATAAATGTATTTACAGAAAGCTTCTTATTTAAACATATTTACAGGCTTGTGCATTCACATGCGCTCAGAGAGGACTGGGAGGAAGGCTGTGTAGAAAGGAAAATGAAACTAGTAACAAGCCCAGGAAAACTGCCTTCCAGGCAAATCAGGAGCTTTACCTTATATGGTCATGCCTTTTCACACCCAAAACTAAGGATACTTAATTTTGACCTGTTCACCCTGCCAGAGTGGTTTGTTACCATAATAATGGCTTGGTCCTTGCAAAACCATCAAGGAAATGCCAACATATTCAATATGGTACATATGGCAATTTACTCTTTGACAGGTTCCTAGTGAACATTAATGCCATTTCAGACCTGCTCTGATACAAAAGGGGCTCTAGTGTCACTCATGGGTGGTGTTTGCTTAATTGGAAGTTGTTGTTTGACAATACTTTCCATAATCCACTTTGACTCTCCAAAAATGTGCCAAAGAGCAACCCCTTGTGGCAGACCATGAAGAATTCCAGATCCACAGAACAAATCAACGCTAACAGGAGATCAAAGAATTTCAGCATAGGAGAATGGAGTTAAGTTAGCAATACAATTCTTGAGGATGTTTACATTGCTAATTAGAATAAACCCAAATGAAAATGACTTCTTCTCCAGTTTTACTGGGAGCCTTTATTAATCTAAGAAAAAAAATAATCATGAGAATAACATGAGATCAGGGTAAACACTAACAAAATATCCAACTACTTTCTAATTTTGAAAAGAAGTATTTCAGCATAGAGCAATATTTGTAGGAAGACTTTGTTGGCCCTCACTGGAGGACCCCATCATGCAAAAACATGCCACTCCCTCCGAGCTGGCCTGTTATACAGCCGACAGTCTGAATCAGCCCCAGGGAGAAAACAGCCTTGGGAGAAGTCTCAAGGCTGGACAGAGGTTGACCCCCTGGCAGGCCGTCCCTTAGTCAAGAGCAACCTGATCCCGGGCACCATCTCCTTCACTCTCAGTTTTAGGAAAGGCACAAGCCGATAAAGGTGAGGGCCTTTGCAGCTTGAAGAGATAACAGCAATGGAAATGTAGGCTCCTTGCCCCACACAAACAGCACTGGAATGCCCCTCCATAGCTGGTGGAATAACAGGGCCACACACTGGAAATGGCTGCACTGCCAGAAATGAGCCACAGGACGGGACGGGGCGGGGGGGGGGGAGCAGGAGGCAGAGGAAAAGGCAGGGCTGCAACACTCTGGGAATACCTGTTTAAAAAGAACAAATCCACATTCGTACAATGTTTGTTTTGCAATTCTGGCCACAAAATCGTCAATGGAGAAGTAATTCACAGCTCAGCCCATGGCATTTGGACAACTGTGGGACTGACTCTTCTGGCCAGATAGGAACTCTTCCAATGGTTTGTTTAGTGCTGGAGTGGCAACTTTTGATAGTATGTGTGCAAACTATAGCCAGGCAGAGTTTCAGTGGATGATGTATTCAAAGAAGATGTAATGAATCATCACCTCTGAGCAGTTCCACAAAGTGGCACAGCGCTTTTATTTCCCAGACTGTTGCTTCAGCTTGTGGCAGCTGGGTAGAAGCCCCAGGCCTTGAGGCCAAGTGAGTGATCTACAGCAGCCCTCTTTGCTACTTCATGAAGCCAAGTGTGCTGCTTCTGATACTACCCACTGCGCATCCAGATAATTGCATCACTGTCCATGTGCAAAGGGAAGGGTCAAAGCAGAACAGCTCAGGCCTAAATAGCACTGAGGCAGGGGAAGCATTCCTTGGGGCCCACAGGCACTGGTGGGCTGCAAGGGTCCCCTTCAGCACTCTTTGTCCCAGGCCTTCAACCAACCTAGCTGCCACCATTTATGATCCAGATGACCATGAGTTGGCAGCAAAGAAAGTTTTCTGTATTTCTTTGCTGCCATGTCTAGCGATTGTCTGGATTTTTGTAGTCTTGGTTGGTTCTGGAGCACAGAGAGCTCAGCTTACCCTCCTGATCATTTCTGCTTCAAATAGGGCTAGTGCAAATCCTAGAACAGGTTTCATGCTATTTTAAGGAAAGAAAATCCTCAGTCTTTTCAAAAACTTGAAGAACAATCAAAAATCCCTGAGCTGGAGCCTCTGGATTGTTCCAGTCCTATCAGTTCTAAACAGGGATGAAACAAGTCAAACAATTTCAGTTCAGTCTGAATTATAAAAGGAGCTTTGACAGCTGTTTTGCTGCTCCCCTCAGCAGGAATAATCAGGCAGGAACCATGAATCCAGCATGTGGGACAGCCAGTGTTTTAGTTGCTCTGTGGTGACAATTATTTTCATGGTTTTTGCCCAAAATACATGAACAGAACATTATTTATTTATATCCTTAGTTGCGCCACCCATTGCTAGCACTATTAACCCACAGCAGTTTGAAGAGGTGGTACAGAAAACCGCCTGACCTGTGGTCAAGCACAGCAAGTTGATCCTGCAACAGTTTAGAGCACCTTCTTCTGTTTTCTGCAAGAGGAGCCAACCTCCAGTGGAAATCTGGGAGAGATGAATCCGCAGCGCTGGTCCTGGACGTTTTCCTGCCCGATGCAGAATCCCAACAGTCTTTGTCAAGCTACTCAGACCCTTGCTCCAATGTCCCAGGAGCAAGTCCTATCTTTATTTTATTCACCCCCCGAGAGTGGCAGGTCTGAACCCAAGAATACCTCAAGAGCAAAAAGCATGGGATGTGCAGCTAGCTTTCACCTTACAAGCATATTATAAGCTTTAATACAAAATGGAAAGCACAAAATTATTAAAATTATCAGCTTTGTGAAAGGGCTAATTCCAGGAAGTTCTGACATAAATATCATCTCAGGGTTCTAATAGGCAGTCCCATTTACGTAAGCCTCCCACATCCGCCGGCAAGATCAAAATGGGTCCTCCTGCTGGCTTAGCAGAATCCAAAGGCGACTCCACAGTCCTCTCCAAGAGGGGCCCAGAGGCAGAGCCTGCCACCCTCTGGAGCAAAACTCTGCCGCCTGAAAAATCTCCCTGTTCCAGCTCTACCCTGGCTGTGGGGAAGAGCTCAGCAGCAGCAGCAGGAGTGGCCCTTCCTTCTCTCCTTCTCCTCCAAACTCACCTTGGGCCAAGCCTGTGGGGCCAGGTTGTTGGTACACCTGAGACAGGGTTGTTAATATGTTTTCTACTACAGATTAAGCTTACTATGGTGACTAATCATTTTGGCCAGGTGAAGAGGTTGAATTTAATGGTCTACTTTTCGAATGTTAATTTTTTGCACCTGGGGAGAAGAACTTGCCTGGACTTTAGTTTCAGTTTCCCTTCTGTGTAGGCATGTAGAGAGTTAAGCAGCTCTCACTGAGAGCCTGTAAGAATGCAAGAGCCTTTAAATATGTTTGTTTTCTGTAAATAAAATTATTTTTATAGAAATGCCTGGTGTGTGACTTTTCTGATCTCTCCTGGGCCAAAGGCTTTCCTAGCAATCTACTAAAAAGGGTGACATGGGCACTATGCCCAGAGAAGGATGGGGAAGATGAAGCTGCTCGATGGGCACCTAGTCAGGGTAACCCAAGAAAACACTGGTTTAGACATCCTATATCCAGGCCTTTATCTTAAAAAATCACAGGGAGTGCATTCTCCAAGGGTGGACCATTATGGACAGGATACAGGGATTCCCAGCTGGAGAACAGTTAATAATAATAATAATAATAATAATAATAATAATAATATTATTATTATTATTATTATTATTATTATTATTTGCTGAGTGCAGTCAGGAAATCAGAAGACGCTTAATCCTTGGGAGAAGAGCAATGACAAATCTCGATAAAATAGTTAAGAGCAGAGACATCACACTGACAACAAAGGCCCGCATAGTTAAAGCAATGGTGTTCCCCGTAGTAACATATGGCTGTGACAGCTGGACCATAAGGAAGGCTGAGAGAAGGAAGATGGATGCTTTTCAACTGTGGTGTTGGAGGAAGATTCTGAGAGTGCCTTGGACTGCAAGAAGATCCAACCAGTCCATCCTCCAGGAAATAAAGCCAGACTGCTCACTTGAGGGAATGATATTAAAGGCAAAACTGAAGTACTTTGGCCACATAATGAGAAGACAGGACACCCTGGAGAAGATGCTGATGCTAGGGAGAGTGGAGGGCAAAAGGAAGAGGGGCCGACCAAGGGCAAGGTGGATGGATGATATTCTAGAGGTGACGGACTCGACCTTGGTGGAGCTGGGGGTGGCGACAACCGACAGGAAGCTCTGGCGTGGGCTGGTCCATGAAGTCATGAAGAGTTGGAAGCGACTGAATGAATAAACAACAAAATAATAATAATTTCTTGTAGCACTTGTATCATTTCACTCTCCTGTTTATTGGCACTTCTGTTGGTATTTGATACACGTGTTTAAATTCTGTTGCTGTAAGTCACCAAGAATCTATTCAATAAATTCAACAAACAGCAAACAAGGGAACAGAACAGAGTATTTAAGGGAAGGCACATCTTGCTGCCCAACTCTAAACTTCCAGTTTGGTTGCTGGTTCTGCATTTCCCCAGAATGCTCCTATTTTCATACAGCACGTACTTAATCTCACTTATGTGGCAATTTTCAAATAATTCTTATCTGAAAGTGGGGAGGTCACCTTCATCCTCTTGGCAGGGGTGTGTGTGTGTCATTATTGGTAATTTGACTCCCCCAAGATACAGCGGAGAATGTGTCTTACAAACGAGGTTGCTTCTGAGTTTTTCTTCCTTCCTTCGTCTGCAGAAGGACTTGATGCTACAGGAACTCTCTCATCCCTAGTCAGCTGATGTAACCCAGAGAATAAACAGGAGGTCACGTGGCTGGCTGTTGGTCTTACAATTATCTGTCCCCAAACACACACCAATATGTTTCCATTGAATTGCAATGAAATGAAATGAAATATTGTTTATTTTGTCCAGCAAAAGACCAGCAAACTTTGAGAATACACAACAGAACACAAAAGTAAAACCAAATGAGTGAGATAAAATACTAGCATAACAAGTCTCTGCAATAATAATGTAACATATGCTATTATAATGGTGTGTAAGTGTGCAAGTGTAAATCTAAAATATTACAATCTATGAAGTGAAAATGCATATCACCTTAAACAAGATGGCTAACATGTATTAAACCTGAAGTGATGCATTAAACGGAAGCGGTTATTTCTGTGACCGGTTATGCCTTGTTCTCATCGCGGCAACACAGAAGTTGGCTGCTGCCCACGTGATAGAGGGTTTCAAATCTTCTAGAAGGTGGTTCACATAGAAATTGTCTGGCCTTCCTAGAAATCCACATACCAGGGGCAGAAGATAAGCAGACCTGATATCCCTGTAGAGGTTACAGTGCAGTAACGCACGCGAAATGGTTTCGATCACCTCGTTGCCACACGGACGCGGGCAGGTACACTCGGTTAATGGGGTTTTGGAGCATCTGTCTTGCAGCAGTGCGGATGGTCAGATGCTATGCCTGGCTTTGAAAAATGCTATCCACAGCTTGGGGAAAGTTAGTTTTTGTAGGTATCTTACTGGTTCCCAAGTGCCCTTATTTATCCAATTTCTGCCGTGTTGGGACAGCCTATTAACTTCAGCCTGAAACTCCATATCCCTTATTCTTTGGGTGAGCAATTGTTTGGCTTAGTCACACCCTAAGGAAGTTAGGAATGGTACAGAAAACCACATAACGCCAACCTCTGCTCTACGGCCTGTTTCAATATGTTTTCATTTATGTTTTTTATTTAGAATGTTCCTCTGCCACCTACTCCCTTAACAGCTCAGGGCATCCCACAAAAATACAATTAAAATGGAAATACAATCTAAAATAGATCCTAAAATTGTAGCAGAACATATCATAAAACCACTATTAAAACTATTTTAAAAAATCTAAGTGAACACAATTGAAGCCATTGAAAAGGCCTGAGTGAACAAGGATGATCTGAGCCCCTTCTCAGCTGGCTAAAGGAGGGCCTTGCTTCAACTTGTTGTCATCCGAGAGTCTCTTGTGGCCTTCAGGGGCCCTGCCCCACAAGTTGCCAAGTGTGAGACCCTGTTCTTCAAGTTGGGTTCCCGAGAACAGCTGGGAGTATTGCTACTGTACCAGCCCCCCTGATACAGTAGCTGCTGGAGGACGTCTCGGGTTTGGCGGGGGAGCTCCCCAAACTTATGGTTCTGGGGGACTTCAATCTGCCTTCCCTGGGGCATGCCTCGGAGGCAGCTCGGGAGCTCATGGCTACCATGGCAGCCATGGGCCTGTCCCAGATCATTCGGGACCCGACTCGAGACAGTGGTCTCACTCCAGACTTGGTCTTCTTGTTGGAGCAGTGGCAACGTGATCTGAGGGGAGAGCTGCATCTATCCCCATTGTCATGGTCAGATCACACCCTGGTGGCCCTGAGATTCTCTTATGCCACTCCCCTCTGCAGGGAGGCAGGACCCATTTGATTGGTCTGCCCCCGGCGACTGATGGACCCAATGAGGTTTCAGAGGGAGCTGGGGGAGATGTCCAGGGATCTGCTGCATGGTCCAGCGGAGGCCCTGGCTGCTGCCTGGAATAGGGAACTGGCCGGGGCCTTGGACAGGATCGCCCCTGTGCGGCCTCTCTTGCCTCATCCAATCTGACACTCCCCGTGGTTCACAGAGGAACTGAGAGTTTTGAAGAGGCTTAAGAGACGCCTAGAGTGCCGCTGGAGGAAGACAAAGACCGAATCCGACCAAACTCAAGCTAGGGCCACTATTAAAGCGAAACGGCAGTATTTCTCCGGTCTTATTGCATCCGCAGATTGCCGTCCAATGGTTGTGTTTAAGATCACACGTACCCTTTTGGGGAAGGTGGGCCCAGTGACCCACCTACAGGGCCGTGCAGAAGAGTTTTCTGAGCATCTGCAGGATAAAATCACTCGGATCTGGTCTAAGTTGGACTCCATGCGTGAAGCAGGGTCTGTGGAGATACCGAGGGAACGTTTTAGCCTTGTTATCTGGGAGCAGTTTGATCTGGTTGGACCCGAGGAAGTGGACAGGATCCTCTGGATTGTGAATGCCACCACCTGTTATTTAGATCCATGCCCCTCCTGGCTGGTGAAGGCAGCTCGGGAGGTGACGTGTGGTTGGGTCCAAGCGATGGTAAATACATCCTTGAGGGAGGGGGGGTTCCCAGTCACCTTTAAGGAGGCACTGGTGTGCCCCCTCCTCAAGAAGCCATCTGTGCTGGACAATTTTCATCCAGTCTCCCACCTCCCCTTTTTAGGGAAGATGGTTGAGAAGGTGGTGGCATTACAAGTCCAGAGGGTCCTGGAGGAAATGGATTATCTGGACCCCTTTCAGACAGGTTTCAGGCCAGGATATGGGACAGAAACTGCATGGTCACACTTATGGATGACCTCTGGTGGGAGCGGGATGGAGGCAGTGCATCCATCTTGGCTCTCCTTGACCTCTCAGCGGCTTTCGATACCATCGACCATGGTATCCTTTTGGGACAGCTCAGGGAGTTGGGGGTGGGCAGCGTAGTTCTGTGCTGGTTCACCTCCTTCCTCCAGGGCCAGTCCCAGTCGGTGGTGATAGGAGAGGAGAGATCCGACCCTCGACTCATCCATTGTGGGGTGCCGCAGGGTTCGGTTCTCTCTCCTCTCTTGTTTAACATCTACATGAAACCACTGGGTGAGATCATCCATCACCACGGGTTGAGGTATCATCAGTATGCTGATGATACCCAATTATACATCTCTATCCCGGGTGAGGTAAGTGATGCAGTGACTGCCCTTTCTCAGTGCCTGGGGGCTGTGGGGGTCTGGATGGGGAACAACAGGCTTCAACTGAACCCTGGTAAGACGGAGTGGCTGTGGGTTGATGGGGCTTCATCTTCTGGGATATCATCATCTTTAGTTCTGGATGGGGTGGCACTGCCCCAGACAGACTCAGTGCGTAATCTGGGGGTTCTCCTGGACTCGCGACTCCTGCTTGAAGAGTAGGTGGCAGTCATGTCCAGGAGGGCCTTTGCACAACTTCGGGTTGTGCGCCAGTTACGCCTGTTCCTGGATCGTGAAGCCCTCCGAACAGTCACTCATACCTTGGTTATCTCCCATATAGACTACTGCAATGCGCTCTACATGGGGCTACCCCTGAAGAGTATCCAGAAGCTGGTCCAAAATGCAGCCATGCAGGTTATTTTTGGTGCACCTAGGTGGGCACATATAACATCGTTGCTGCGCGAGCTGCACCGGGTGCCAGTTTGCTTCTGCGTCCAATTCAAGGTGTTCGTTATTATCTTTAAAGCCCTACATGGCACGGGGCCAGGTTACCTGAGGGACCGTGCCATCCCCATTACATCGGCCCGCCCCACCCAATCATCCAGAAAGGGCATGTTACGGACCCCGTCCATAAGAGAATTTCATCTGGTGGGGTCCAGGAAGTGGACCTTCTCTGCGGTGGCCCCCGCTCTCTGGAATATCTTGCCCCCAGAGGTGAGGCAGGCCCCTTCTCTCCTGACCTTCCGGAAGGCCCTGAAGACCTGGTTTTGCCGTCTCGCCTGGGGCGGGAAAGTGAATAACCATTCTTGGGGGTGGCTTGCACCCTAGTGTCCCTCCCACCAGCCTGGATTTTACATTTCTCTTGGATTTTATTTATTTATTGGGTTTTATTATAATTGTATGTGATTTTAATGTTTATGTTTTATGTGGAATTTTATTGTAAATCGCCCAGAGTCCCTCTTTTGGGGGAGATGGGCGGTGGCTAAATATGAGTAATAAATAAAATAAATAAACTCCAGTGATGTGGAGAAAGTGGGAGAAACTGGCGTAGTCAAATATATCCATGATTGGACCACAAAAGGTGCCCGCTTGATGATCCAAACATTAGGATGGCTGTATTTTATTATTTTTTCAGTATTGGTCGGCAACCGTAGTAAAAGATGTTTAGTTCTGAAAAAGCCTCTAAACCCTAAAATCAGTCAGAATGTTATATTCATATAAAATATTTTATGATTAAATGCATACATAAGTGGTGCAAGAGAGCAATTCCTAGGTGTTTCTGGGAGAAATGCTGCATGCCATCCTCAGCGCCACCACTGCCAAGCTCTCTGGATGCAAACGGCTCTTTAAGCATTTTGTTTTTACTGCATGAATCCACGGATCTTTGCTGACCTGACCTGAGCCATGGAGGAGACCTGACCAGCTCTGCTGGTAGAGGAGTAAAACTAATGCTTGAACCAAGACCTTCACACTGCCAAGGCCCCTGAATTCAAGTAAGCCTCCTTAATATCTTGCTAGGCCTTTGCAGGTGCTGGCTCACAAGTTATCTTAAATCAGCACTTGTATTTCGAGATGGGAGCTAGGAAGTGACTAAGCACAAACACTGAGTTATGCCAACCTCCATTTTATTATTCCGCTTATCCCACTATGAGCAGAAAACTAACCCATGTTATCAAAAATAAGATGATTGGCATTTGACATCATTACTGGTCAGCATTTATTGCATAACTGTACAAAGGCTGTTTGCCCCTTCCTTCACTGTCCAAATACACTTGACGCAAGCAGATCGTGTGGCCTCCACTCGGCACTGGGGGCATGGGGAGCTTTCCCCTTCGTTGGAGCCCGGAGGCAAGCAGCCCCTTCCACCTCCACCCGCTTCGGGCTACTATGGCAGGAGGCTCTGCTCAGCTTCTCTCCAAGTCGAGGAGCTTTTGAGCCTACTATATTTGCCCAGGCTTTCCAGCCTGGAAGAGCTTCCGCACAAGCCGAGTGAGCTCCGAGTGGGTCCTTTCAACGCTGCCCAGCCTGGAAGGTTTGCAGCCAAGAGGGAGGGAGGATGGTCCTCCTTGCCTTCCCTTGCACCTCCACCCCATGGCCTCCATATAGTTCTATAATAAATGCTGGGGAGGACAGCAGCAGACAAGATGTTCCTTTCCTGCCCAATTTCTCTCAGTCGCTTTGGGGAGGGGGCGGGTTGGGCTATCCTATCAGTGCTACGGAGGTCCTCCACGTTGCTGGCCTCTCTTGGGCAGGTTTGCTCCAGAGGCACCCAGCAGGAGTGACTTCCAGCCTCTGTCCCTTATGGAAGAGGCTGCAAGGGGCCTTGCAGCCAGCTGAAGTTCAGCAAGTGATGGCCCCCTGGCTTCAATCTTGGAAAAGTGCCTTCAAAGCTCCTTGGGAGCTTCCCTCAGTCTAGTCATCTGTTTCTTCAGGCCAGCCTGTTTATGCCTTTCCATCCACCCCACTGTGGACTTTTGGGGTGCAGCTGGGAAGCTGACCTGCGCTTGAAATTACAACAGGCTACGCTTTCTGCCCCCCCTTTTTTTGCATTATTGTTCCCATAAAGATAGCTTGCTCCAGATGGCTGCCTGTTGGAATGAAGGTAGAAGCTCTTGGAAAGTGCCCCAACCAGGTGACCAGTCTCCTAGGGCAGTTCCAACAGAGTGGGCAGCAGCAAAGCCTCCCCACAAGCCCACCTCCCCCAGTTATGCACTCACTCAGCTGACCTGAATTGCTTCTAATGAGCCCTTCCATAGAAGACCAAATCCTTTCCAGCTGGTTGCCTTCCTTACATGACAACATAAATTCCATCATCATCAGCTCATGAGCTGCTTCCTTGAAATGAGGAAGGAAGGAAGGGAGGGACTTACTGTATGTTTAATCCCATCCATTCCCTGACACAAACTTTCATGCAGGCAAAGATCAAAGCTCCATAACAAATTTCAACAACTGCCAAAGGTAGTTGAAAGGGCTGTGCCAAAAAGCGATTTAGCTGCTCTGCCCTGCTCCTTCATGAAGGGGGCAAGTGTGGGTAGCAGAAATGTTTAGATGCAGAGGCTTTCCTTTCACATCCATGTGGTTTCCAGAGCTGGAATCTGGCCATGATTCAGGAAAAGCATAAATGAAGTACACATGGGTAGAACAGCAATAACTTTAGGCCAGGACTGGGCAAGCTCGAAAGTCATACAGTACTGGCCCAACCAAGTGCATCACTCAGGGAAAGTGCTTCATTTTTTTATATTTTTCCCACCTTAGGAAGCTCAAGAACGGCAGGACTGCTAAAGGTCTCCAGACCGCGAAATACCATCCAGATTCCTCCTGTCGGAAGCGGCACCTGATAATGCTCTCTCTGTCTTGTGCAGAGAGACACGCACAGCACTTCAACTGCAGGAAAAGGGGTGTTCTGTACACAAAGGAAGGAAAGAAGCTCCCACTGATCCTTCCCATGGATGTGAAGTGTCTCCTGTTCACCAAAACAAACAAAAAAATGCCCAGGGACACCAAACATTGCCTGGCATAACTCCCCAAAGAGGACACAGACATTTTCACAAACTGTCTCTCCTCTGGGCAGAGGGGAGCTCCCCAAGGGCAGATTCCCTGGCCCAGTTCTCTTCAGCTGAACCAAAGCCTTAACCATTCACTACATTTATATTCCTCTTTTCCTCCACTGTTCAAAGCACCGTATTGATTCCCTCCCCTGCCACTGTATCCTCTGGTTAAGCAAGAGATCCTGCTTGACTTGGTCATCCAATGAGCTGCTCTTCCTCGTCTGAGGCTGACCACACTTCTGGAATGGTTCGCAGTTCTCCCAGGTCCTCTTCTATGCAGGCCTTGCCAAGCGGCCTCTCTCTGGGCTGATCCGCACGACTGCGTGCTTGGGACGAGGGCCGGCCACTGACCGCCTCTCGCAGGCAGAAATGCCCCCCTTGCCCTCCCCCTGCAGTGGCCCCGGGAAGGCTGCCTCCACCCACCTCTCCTCCTCCACATCCATGCAGCCCTTCCTTTCACTGGGTCAGCCTCCCCGGCCCCAACTGGTCCCTGTGCACCATGGCAGGACACTGTGCGACACCACCTTCCATGGTCATCTTCTTCCACAATCATTTTCTTTTATGGTGGAATGGTCTCTGACATCTTCACAGATTAAACAATGAAATGGGTTGCCCCCCACCTCTTTAAAATTTTTGATGGAAAACTGGAATGGTAAACATATAGATTAAGAAGCATCGCTAACAACAAGGCAGCAGGAGACGACGGCATCCCAGCTGAACTGTTCAAAATCTTGCAAGATGATGCTGTCAAGGTAATGCATGCTATATGCCAGCAAATTTGGAAAACACAAGAATGGCCATCAGATTGGAAAAAATCAGCTTATATCCCCATACCAAAAAAGGGGAACACTAAAGAATGTTCAAACTATCGAACAGTGGCACTCATTTCACATGCCAGTAAGGTAATGCTCAAGATCCTGCAAGGGAGACTTCAGCAATTCATGGAGCGAGAATTGCCAGATGTACAAGCTGGGTTTAGAAAAGGCAGAGGAACTAGGGACCAAATGCCAATATCCGCTGGATAATGGAAAAAGCCAGGGAGTTTCAGAAAAACATCTATTTCTGTTTTATTGACTATTCTAAAGCCTTTGACTGTGTGGACCATAACAAATTGTGGCAAGTTCTTAGTGGTATGGGGATACCAAGTCATCTTGTCTGCCTCCTGAGGAATCTGTATAACGACCAAGTAGCAACAGTAAGAACAGACCACGGAACAACAGACTGGTTTAAGATTGGGAAAGGAGTACGGCAGGGCTGTATACTCTCACCCTACCTATTCAACTTGTATGCAGAACACATCATGCGACAAGCTGGCCTTGAGGAATCCAAGGCTGGAGTTAAAATTGCTGGAAGAACCATTAACAATCTCAGATATGCAGATGATACCACTTCAATGGCTGAAAGCGAAGAGGAACTGAGGAGCCTTATGATGAAGGTGAAAGAAGAAAGTGCAAAAGCTGGCTTGCAGCTAAACCTCAAAAAAACCAAGATTATGGCAACCAGCTTGATTGATAACTGGCAAATAGAGGGAGAAAACATAGAGGCAGTGAAAGACTTCGTATTTCTAGGTGCGAAGATTACTGAAGATGCTGACTGCAGTCAGGAAATCAGAAGACGCTTAATCCTTGGGAGAAGAGCAATGACAAATCTCGATAAAATAGTTAAGAGCAGAGACATCACACTGACAACAAAGGTCCGCATAGATAAAGCAATAGTGTTCCCCGTAGTAACATATGGCTGCGAGAGCTGGACCATAAGGAAGGCTGAGAGAAGGAAGATAGATCCTTTTGAACTGTGGTGTTGGAGGAAAATTCTGAGAGTGCCTTGGACTGCCAGAAGATCAAACCAGTCCATCCTCCAGGAAAGAAAGCCAGACTGCTCACTTGAGGGAATGATATTAAAGGCAAAACTGAAATACTTTGGCCACATAATGAGAAGACAGGACACCGTGGAGAAGATCCTGATGCTAGGGAGAATGGAAGGCAAAAGGAAGAGGGGCCGACCAAGGGCAAGATGGATATGTCCCTGGGGGAGCTGGGGGTGGTGACGACTGACAGGAAGTTCTGGTGTGGACTGGTCCATGAAGTCACAAAGAGTCAGAAGTGACTGGACAAATAAACAACAACAAATGCCTTGGGCTTTTTTTCTTTTTCCTTTTAAACAGGAGAAATGGCAAGAGATCTGCCACGTTCCCCTTCTAGCCTCAGTGACAAAAAGAAGGGCAGACCTCTCGTGCTTTCCTTTCTTTCTCTGGTCTAGGAAGGGCAAAGAGTCCATCAGTCTGGGGCATGCCGAGCTGCCCACATGGAACTCCCTGGCCCAAGCAGAGGAAGGGGTGAAATGTGGAAAGGGGCCTCTTCGGTCGGCTTCACTCCCAGCCAGCTGAGGCACAGCTGAAGGCCACAGCACAGGAAAGCCCTCCGTGATAATTGTTGGCATCTGCCATGGAATCCCAGGAACCCTGGACGGGGCATGTGCCCAGCTCTTCAACACTTCCCCTTCCTGCAAAACTGCCAGTTTCACATGTTAAGGAACTCACACACACAGACACACACCACTCCAAGTCCTAAGGAAGCTGAAGGCAAAAAGATGTTGGCAGGGTCTTCCTCCATGGGCACCTGCTTGGTCCCAGTGGATGTTGGAAGCAGCCACCCAGCAGGACTCTTCTGGATACCTTTGAACCAATGAAAATCATTCTCCCTCAATAATAGTGGGTCCAAATGCCAATTTGAAATGCTGCAAGTAACCTTGTTTCATAAATAGAAAGGTTCAGTTATTCAAAGTAGGAGAAACCTCGATAATTCTGTCATCAGCTATTCACCCTTGCATGGGCAGATTTGATTCTAGTAACTATATTATAAATTATATGCAGAATGATCTCTTTTCCTCTTCCTCTGTATATTGTGATTAATGTCTAACTTGATGAACTCAAAAATGGGAAGGCGGTTGAGAAGGCGGTGGTGTTGCAACTCCAGAGGACTCTGGATGAAACGGATTATCTGGACCCCTTTCAGTCAGGTTTCAGGCCAGGATATGGGACAGAGACTGCATTGGTCACACTTATGGATGATCTTTGGTGAGAGCGGGATGGAGGGAGTGCATCCATCCTGGCTCTTCTTGACCTCTCAGTGGCTTTCAATACCATCAACCATGGTATCCTTTTGGGGTGGCTCAAGGAGTTGGGGGTGGGGAGTGTGGTTCTGTGCTGGTTCACCTCCTTCCTCCAGGGCCAGTCCCAATTGGTGGTGATAGGCAGTGAGAGATCCGACGCTCAGCCCCTCCATTGTGGGGTGCCCAAGGGTTCAGTTCTCTCTCCTTTCTTATTTAACATCTACATGAAACCACTGGTGAGATCATCTGTCACCACGGGATGAGGTATCATCAGTACGCTGATGATACCTAATTATACATCTCCATCCAGGGTGAGGTAAGTGATGCGGTGACTGCCCTTTCTTGGTGCCTGGGGGCTGTGGGGACCTGGATGGGGGTACTGAACCCTGGTAAGATGGGGTGGCTGTGGGTTAACAGCTCTATTTCCAGGAAATTGTCTTTAGTTCTGGATGAGGTTGCGCTGCCCCAGACAGACCCGGTGCGTAACTTGGGGGTTCTCCTGGACTCATGACTCCTGCTCAAAGAGCAGGAGGCAGTCATGGCCAAGAGGGCCTTTGCTCAACTTTGGGTTGTGCACCAGTTATGCCTGTTCCTGGAGTGAGAGGCCCTCCAAATGGTCACTCGTGCCCTCGTCATCTCCCATATATACTGCAACGCACTCTACATGGGGCTACCCTTGAAGAGGAGCCGGAAGCTTCAGCTGGTCCAGAATGCAGCTGTGTGGGGTATTTTTGATGCCCCTAGATCGGCACATATAACACCTTTACTGCGCAAGCTGCATTGGGTGCCATTTTGCTTCGGCATCCAATTCAAGGTGTTGGTTATCACCTTTAAAGCCCTACATGGCATGGGGCCAGGTTACCTGAGGGACCATCTCATCCCCATAACGTCGGCCCGCCCCACCCGATCATGCAGAGAGGGCACGTTACGGACCCTGTCTGTAAGAGAATTTCATCTGACGGGGTCCAGGAATGGACCTTCTCTGCAGTAGCACCCGCCCTTTGGAACGTCTTGCCCCCAGAGGTGAGACAGGCCCCTTCACTCCTGATCTTCAGGAAGGCCCTGAAGACTTGGTTCTGCCATCTCTCTTGGGGCGGGAAGGTGGGTAGCCAGTTGTGGGGGTGGCTTGCGCTTTAGAGCCCCTCCCACCAGATTAGAATTTTTATAGCCTCTTGGATTTTATATTTATCTATATTATATTTTATATCTGTAATTTGCTTTATTTTTATAGGATTTTAACCATTTATTATTATAGTATTAATTTTATTGTAAACCACCCAGAGTCCCTCTTTTGGGGATGATTTGAATAATTTTATTTAATAATAAAATAATAAAAACTGCCCACCTTTTCATTTTTTTCAGCAGATCTTACTAACAGTATGGTGATTTTCAGAAATCTTTCTGGAATGCCAGATATAGAATCAGGGAACCCAAGTCCCTCCCCAGAAGCAGGCAGCACAAAACAGCAGAAAGAGAGAGATGGCACACCAGCAGCATCCTCCTGGATGGATCAGCTAACATGGCTTTCCCCATAACTAACGCAAACTAACTGTGAGTTTAGAAATTAAGAAAGCCAATTACAAAGTCTCTTAATTGGCACTCTTGTGACAACACCAGTTATGGAAAAAGGAAAGCAGGAGGAAGCTTATAATGGATGCAAATTGAATTAATAACCAATTTAAGTCACCTCAGCAGAATTATTAAGGGGTGAAAGGCAGGCATGCTCTATGGAACACTGGCTGATCTTGGGAGCTCCCAGGGGGCTGGCCTGGCCAGCACAACCCACCAGCAGGCCTCCCCAACATCCAGCAGCTGCAGCTGCAGCTGCAGCAGCACCATCCCCAGGCAACTAACTTGAAGGTGGCCTTCCCATTGTGCTAGGAGCCAGCTGAGCACAGCCATTGGGGTCTCCCTTGTGGACAGGGAAGGCCAGAGGGGAGCCCCTCTTTTGCTGCAGCTCAACAGCCTGGAAGGTCCTGGCCTCCAGAGGGGCAGCAGAGAAAGGGTTCCAGGCTTGCAGGGCTACAGGAAGGGCTGGGGAGCTCCCCCTCTCCTTGGCAAAGTGGCAGGGGAGCTGACAGCTGCTGAGGACTGTCACACTCAGCATCCCAGGAGACTGACTGGCAGAATCTCTGGCACGCTCTCAAGAAAGGCAGGGTCTTTCAGTAAATGCCCGGGTGGGGGGTGGGGGTTGCTTCAACCTCCCAAAGGGGCTGTTTCCGCTACCTCAAATGAGGAGATGTCTTTTGAAAGAAAAAAAAAACAGAACCAGCAGCTGGGTTTGCCCAACACTGTTAAAGATGGCTACTGAATTAACCCATCTTCTGGGTTTGTACAGTGCATTGAAGTAGCCAAATAAGCAGCTGTCATGCAATACCCTAAATCAGAAAAAAATGTTCAGATTAACTAACCCTAGCATCTTGTGCAAATGCAGCCCCTCCCTCTCGAGCAGCCATGCACTTTGTGCGCCAGCCAAGGCATTGGAGGGCTTCATGGGGTACTTGTGCGCAAGGAAGGGTGGGTTGGTGGGCCATTCTCTGTTCCGGCTTCATTAGGCCTCCCAGCTCCTGGGCACAAGCCAGCTCTTGATCAGCATCCCCTGAAAGCAAGCGGGGCTGGGGAGGAATGTATTGGTCTCCATGTGCAGGGAAGGACCCGGCTAAGACACCTCCAGGAGGCAGCTCCTTGGGGATGGCGCAGGGCTGGAAGGTTCCTGTGACCTCCCTCTTTTTTGTTGGCTCTGTTACTGTTCAGAATGACCCTCTTTTCTTGGGAACACTGGCATTATTTGAACTGTAAGTAAAGTGCATGTTTGCTTATATAAAATACATATTCCTTTATATGAAGATGGTGTAATTCTTTAGCAGAGGCAATTGGCTCAAGGAGGGAGGGAGGAGGAAGAGGAGAAGAAATGTAGATAAACAGCAGAGCTGAGACCTGTTAAAAATAGTAATCACAAGACTGTCCCACAATGTTTTTTCCATGCCTTTTGCTGCATAGAATAACTCATGCTATGCCACAGAATGTGGGCAAATTTATTTATTTATTTATGCACTCATCCATCAGATTTTGCCACCACCCATCTCCCCCCAAAGGACTTTATCTACAAACCTGATCTCGGTGTTTCCAATCAGCTTCCAGTGGCGTTAGGTGAGGCAGCATGGATTTGCCGCGCTTACGAGCTCAGGGCTGCGAGGGCAATGCGGTTCTCCTTACAGAGGCTCAGAGGTGACACAATTTATCTCAACAAGGCCCTTTACACCATATCTGCAACCTTGACCAGCACCCGCAGTCACTGGGTAAGACTTCTGCAGTGCACAGCATGTGCTTGGTTTGCTTTTAGAAGGGAGAGAGCTGTCTTGCTTAGCGAAGCAGCTTCAAGGGGATGCTTTGCTTACGTCAAAGCAAAACACCAGATCTGCACTGCACTAAAGTCTGTGGTTGCAAAGGCCTGGAAAGAAACCGCTGCTGAGGAGTGTGCCTGAGCTCTTGCCTCCCAGCCCCTGAGCTCAGGTGGGCCACTCCCTTTCCCCACCCCCCACCCAGAGAAGTTCTATACCTCAACCTACTTCAAGTGGTTAGACGGACTAGCCATTGTGTCCTGCCAGCATCAGAGGACATTGTGGGACAGTCTTGTGATTACTATTTTTAACAGGTCTCAGCTCTGCTGTTTATCTACATTTCTTCTCTTCTCCCTCCCCCCCCTCCCTCCTTGAGCCAATTGCCTCTGCTAAAGAATTACACCATCTTCACATAAAGGAATATGTATTTTATATAAGCAAACATGGACTTTACTTACAGTTCAGATAATTCACAGCAGGACAGCCAACCTAGTAACACTTCCTCTCCTCTCCTCTCCTCTCTCTTTCAAAATTGCCTGATAAGCACAACCTTTGGGGGTGAGCAACATTATTTGCAAATCAATCAATCAATCAATCTACCCACATGTACAGAAAAAGTGAAGAGGAGTGCTGCCAAGTTATTTTGTGTGTGGAACATGGGAGAGAGATTTTGTCACTCCAGGAACTGTGGTAGCTCAGGAGTCCCATTTCTGAGTTCTCCCATAAGAATCATAGATTTGGAAGGAGCTATTGAGGCCAGATATGCAGACCCCAATGGCAGAAAGTGAAGAGGAACTAAACAGCCTCTTGATGAGGGTGAAAGTGGAGAGTGCAAAAGCTGGCTTGAAACTCAACATTAAAAAAACTAAGATCATGGCATCTGGTCCCATCACTTCTTGGCAAACAGAATGGAAGCAGTGACAGATTTTATTTTCTTGGACTCCAAGATCATCGCAGACGGTAACTGCAGCCATGAAATTAAAAGACGCTTGCTCCTTGGGAGGAAAGCTGTGGCAAACCTAGACAGCATATATAAAGCAGAGACATCACCTTGCCGACAAAGGTCCGTATAATCAAAGCTATCGTTTTCCCAGTAGTGATGTGTGGTTGTGCGAGTTGGACCGTAAGGAAGGCTGAGCGCTGAAGAATGGATGCTTTTGAACTGTGGTGCTGCAGAAGACTCTTGAGAGTCCCTCGGACTGCAGGGAGGTCAAATAAGTCAATCCTACAGGAAATCAACCCTGACTGTTCATTGGAAGGACAGATACTGAAGCTGAAGCTCAAATACTTTGGCCACCTAATGCGAAGAAAGGACTCACTGGAAAAGACCCTGATGCTGGGAAAGACTGAAGGCAATAGGAGAAGGGGACAGCAGAGGATGAGATGGTTAGTTATCATCACCAATGCCATGAATGTGAATTTGAGTAAACTCCAGAAGACAGTGGAGGACAGGAAGGCCTGGCGTGCTATGGTCCATGGGGTCACGAAGAGTTGGACATGACTTAACAACATTGTGACCACAGAGTTCAACCCCCAGTTCAGTGCAGGAACCAGAATGACCCAGATAAAGAACTATCCAGCCTCTACTTGAACATCCTGAATGAAGAGGAACCCACCACCTCTCTAGGTCACTGATTCCACTCTCAAGCTGCTATTATTTTATAACGTTCAACCAGAATCTATTTCCTTTTACTTAAATCTATTACTCCAAATCCTGGCTATGGAGAACAGGTGTTGACTTGTGTGACATCCTTTCAGGTGTTTGAAGAGGGTTATCTTATCCCCACCCCACCTTCTGCTCTCCAGGCTTAACATGCTCAGCTCCTTTGGTCTCTCTTCAGTGGACTTAGCTTCTATCACCGGATCCTCCCCATTGTCCTTCTCTGCTCCTCCCCCCCTCCATCACCTGGCAGGAGCATGGACTGGCTCCTGGTGCTCGCACGCTCATGGCTTGTCTCAGCACTTCAAGGCCAGTTTGCAAGGGATGGGAATTGAGAGAGACTGAAAACAGACCTCGTTAGCCACAGATCTTCACAACCTGATGAGAGGCAAGGGCCTTCCAGGAATTTACATTTGGGCAGTTAAGATCCTTAACCAGTTCAGCTTCTTGCGCAAAACCAGCTTCTGGAGCAAAAAGCTTGCTCTCTCCTTCTTTCATGCATACACGCACTCCCAACGCACACATAACCCACTCCCAGCAGCACAATGTTCTACAATGCTGTAATAGATTCCCTTAATTAAAAAGAGGCAGTAACTCATACAAATGGATCTCACAGCCACAATAATTAAAATATATGAGTTGGCCATTTGGAAAAATCAATGTTGCTCTTGCTGGTTCCATGTGTATTGCACCATCTCTGGTGTAAGCTAAACCCAGCTCCAGGGGACTCAGTAGAGAACCAGCATCTGGCTCAGGAGGAAAAACTTGGAGTCCTGCCACCACCTCTTCTGCCAGGGAAAAGGAAGTAGATTATAGCATAAACCAAGAGCATAATGGGGGTGGGGAGAGGGGAGGGGAGCTGAAGTCAAGAGCAGAGTCCCTGTATGGACGGGCTGGAAGGGAGCTTGCATGCTCCTTCCCAAATGAAGCAATTATGCTCTGCTGTGCCTTCCTCTCCCTTACTGAAGCTATAGAATTTGGTGTCAAAAGCAGAAAGGGGAGCTGGTGATGGATCTGAAAAGAAATCAGAAAATAAAGTGCTCTGGAGAGGCAAATGCTGGGAGAGAAAGGCTGTAGGGGAGGCTGGCTAGTGACCTCCTGCACAACACACCTTCCTTCATACCCACAGCTGACTTTCTCTCCCAAATGCTGGGCAGTAAAAGAGAACAGACCTTGAGGCTGGCACTGGACAGTGTTGGCATAAGAGGGAAGACGCCTTCTCTTGCAGGGGACACAGCAATGACCTTCCCTGTGTGCTGGGAATGAGATGAGCCCTACATTGCAATTGGGGAGGGAGACCGAGGGTGACTGAGCATGAAGGTGTCATGGTAAGCTGCAGCTGGGCTTTGGATCACAGCCTCCCCATCCAAGCATAGCACATGGGCCAGGTGTCAAATACTGAACTTAACTAGAGTTAATTCTTCCTTTGGGGCAGAAATGAAATGTTTGCCACTTGGTAAGAAGCCCCCGTTTCCAGCTTTCCTTTCAACGAACTGCCCCGTCTCCCCCTTCCCCCACCCCTGCAGGCCTTGTGCGGGAGATGCTCAGATAACTGTCCACGGGTAAAGCCCTCCACCTTTGTCTACATTGTGGATCAGGGAGAAGAATGCAGCTGGCAAGCAGGCCTTCCCAAGGGCAGCCTGAACTCTGCCAGCCCATGGGGTCACTTCCTGCTCCCCCCAGCAGCCTGACCTTAAAGCCTCACTAGGTTTCCCTCTCTGGAAAGGAGGTGCCCCAGATGGTCCTTTGAGCCCTGGGTTCACTCTATCGCTTTTTGGAGCTTTGATGGGTTTGCTTAATGCCACAGGAAACACATCAGAAGCCTTAATAAATGGGCTTCCAGGTGGAGGAAAATGAGCGGGGACATGTCTCCAAAGAGTGGGGACAATGCTGAGGTAGAGAATTGTGACCCAGTGGCGAGCCTGAGTGGTGAGCCACAGCAGAGCTTCTCCAGACAAGGAGAAGCCAAAGAGATCACCCACATGCACTCTGGAAGGTAGCTCCTCAAGAGGAAACCTGCAGGACCCAGAGGCAGGCACCTTGTGAGTAGAGCACCTGGAGCCAAGGAAGAAAGATCAAGCTCACAGCCTCAAGTGGAGCCTGTAAAGGACACTGGGTCCACCAAACTTCACTTTCTAGAGCACATTTACATTATAACTATTTAAAAGCTATAGAGATCTTTAGAGCAGCAGAGTACCTAGACATCCTGGTGAGTGTTCCTATGACCCAGGGCGTGAATACAGGGAAGCAGACAAGTATAAGGATTTAAAAATAATCTACAGCAAAAAGCTTGCTAAGAGTTTGGACTACAAAAATTAAAAATGGATAGTTGAATTTGGATTTTGCTTATTTTAAAGCATTTTGAATTAATTAAACAGACTTAATAAATAAATAGCACATACCTCCATAGAAAGAAGACTGCTTGGGTTTTCCAAGAGAAATGATTGGTGCATTTTTCTAAACAAAAGGCAAGGGACTGTTGCTAAAGTGCATAGATTGTAGAATGTGTTGAATGGGACTAAAGAGTTAAGAATATAGAGAAAGGAAAAAAGAAAAGAAGAAAGGCTCCCTTTTGGCTGTTGCTTTCCCTTTTTGGACAAATCAAAAGAGAGAGAGAGAGAGAGAGAGAGAGAGATGGCTGTTACCAGGAAAGCAGCAAAAGAAGAGAAGAGAGGATTACTAACACAGCAAATACCAGGAAAAGGGATTATAACAGGGATGTTAAAAATGATGTTTGAGGAATTGGGGAAGAATATTACAAAGTCAGTGACAAATTCCAATAAAAATTATAAAAGAAGCCTTAATAAATGGCATTTTTCTTACAATACACACCACTACATTTCCCTGAACAATACAATTCTGTAGCCAGAGGAGTGATAAGGCAATGCTGTAGAGGTGTCATTCACCCAGGGGTGCATGGGAGCCAGCTTGCAACAGACAATTGGTATGTCTTTTGGGATTTTGTGAGCCAGTTGAGAGCAGAACTGAGCCACGACTCCTAGTGTGTCAATCAGCTGTTTGCCGGCTAGTGGCACAGTGGCGGCAATGGAGCCAGCTGTCCTACATGCACCATTCTTCTCCCTCCCAAGCCGGTTGGCCCTCTTCACTGCCTCTGTTGATCTGGAGCTGGCCTTCTTTTTGCCAGACAAAGTCCACCTCACTCCCACTCCCCAGAGTCCTCATCAAACATGCCACATGTGATTGTGCAGAAGGTGGCAAGGGCCTTTCCCCACAGGCAGGTAACTGTGGCCCCAATACATCCCAGCAGCATTAGTTTTTGCCTGCCCCTCAGCCCGTTCGTGGCCTTTCACAGAGGCAAAGCAACCCCAATGTGAGGAGGCTGTTTGAGAGTGTCAAACAGATAGAGGTAGCCTCGTGTGGCACAGAGCGGTAGGCGGCAGCATTGCAACCGAAACTCTCCCTGCGACCCGAGTTCCATCCCAGCGGAAGCTGGATTCTCTCTCGGGTGGCCGGCTCAGGTCGACTCAGCCTTCCCTCCTTCCGGGGTCGGTGAAATGAGCGCCCGGCTTGCTGGGGAAGGTGACGACTGGGGAAGACAATGGCAAACCACCCCGCTCTATAGTCTGCCAAGAAAACATTGCGAAAGTGGCATCCCCCCAAAGGGTCAGACATGCACAGGGAACCTTTCATCTTTTTCCCCCCTTATTTCTTACCAGCAAGTCAACTGCACTGAGCTCATCCCTCTTGTTGAATTTGCTTACAACAATGTGGCACACTCCTCTATCATTATGTCCCAATAGTTACATTTGTGTGATCTTGGGGAGTTACCAGGAGAAGAGGGGAACGACACAGCTATGTTTGTTTTCACAGCCCCCAACCTGTTTCCCCTGGAAACTCGTGGGTGGGGAAGAGTGAAGGGGAGGGGGATGTAATGGTATGTGGGAAAGACCTTGGGAGATGGGGCGAAGTGATGCTGCCTAGGGAACGGTCAGATAAAAGGGGGAGGAGCCTGCAGCTGCATAGCGGGCACAGAAAAAAACTCAGAAAGGATCCTCCCTAATTTGCCAGGCTGTAAAAAGAGACAGCAGGAGATTTGTTCTTCCAGACTTGCAAGGTTCTATTATTGCAAGATTCTCAGTTCAACTCACCTCACAAGGTTGTTGTGGGGAAAATAGGAGGAGGAAGGAGTATTAGGTATGTTCTGCACCTTGAGTTATTTATAAAAATAATAAAGGCAGGATTTTTTTAAAAAAATGTAGTCTTACAATAAAATAGAATTAGCTTATCTGGTTGTGTTTCCTGTCTGGTCTACCGGGGAAGGCTGACAGTCCCTCGGGCCATCACAGCTCTGCCTCACTGGCCCAGCCAGGAAATGGGGTTTCCTAGGAGGTCCCCACCAGGCCAAGCTGAGGGGCAGTGGGACGAGCACCCACCAGTTGCCCTCGCTAATGGGGAAGAGCAGGGAAGGAGGGAAGCCATGACAGAGGCCGAGGGGGGGGGGGTTGAGCCCCCAATCAGTGCCTGCTCTGTGGGGTGAAAAAATCACCCTGGGATCACCTGCAAGGCCCACCGGCTGGCCCTGCCCCCCTCTCCAGCTGAGGGATGCACCTTGTGGGTAATCTGTGGCTTCCCACGAGGCGTGATGGTGGCTGTGTCAGCGGGTGACAGGGCAGGGGTATCCACATGGGGACAGACATAAGAAACAGGCTGCACTCTCATAGCTGCCATCTTCACTTTTCTTACCACACCCTGTGGACACCCCAGCATGGGGCCTGTGGGAGATTCCCCCATCTCGACCAGTGCCAAGACCAGTGGTTGTGTGGAATCTGGGAGGGGGGAAGAGGAAGCCTGCCCTCAAAGCAAGCTCCTCTCCTATCAGCTGCTCCCCACTGCAGGCAAGCCACAGGGGCTAGGGAGGAATGCCGCCTCACCCCAAAGCAGGCCAGAGAAGCTGGGAAGACCACGCTCCAGGACATCACAAATTCATGCCTGCTGCCTCTCCTCTTCAACATTTCACTGATGAATGGTGAGCTTTGTGCCACAAGTATTGCCTCAAGAGGCAAATGAAGCCTAGTGGGGTCTCAAATGGCCCACGCTCAGTGGTGTGCTGGAGACGGCTCACGAGAGCCAATTGTTAAATTTTCTATAATTCTGCAAGCCAGCTGAGAGCAGAGCCAGGCCACGACAGCTGGCACGCCATTCAGCTGTTCGGCTGCAGCCGGCCATGTCGCCAGGGCCTGGAGGCACTCGAGGGGTTCAGTGGTGTATTTCCCAGCCCCCATCTTCCTAGGGGAGGGAAATATCTGGAACAGCCTCCTTCCCTTAACGCCAGCTTGGAAAAGCCAGTTACCAGCACACCCCTCCTGTGTTCCCGGTGAGCTCTGAAGGCTGAGCAGAGCACGTGGCTCTCACTCCTCTGATATACCAGCCAGGGACGGCAACTTGAGGCTAAGCCCAGGGGCAGTGCCACATCTTTTGCCACTGGCCATGATTCCTAGGAACACTGGCAGTTGCAGTTCAGCAACCTTTGGGGTATCACAGGAACTGCCTACCTCTGTTCTATATTACTGGACAACGGCTCATCTGCAGAGCTGCTCCACCATGCTTTCCTTGGTCCCAGAGCCAGGAGGAAATTATGCCAGCATAAATCGCACTGCCCCACAGCTTGCCCTTAACATGCATTCAGAAGAAGACCATGCTGTGCTGTGGCCCATCCGCATTTGGAGGTTTTCCTTGGCTGAAATTCCAGAGTCACCAAGCACAGGAAAAGCAATCAAAAATCACCAGGTATGCCAAGGTGGTCTTGAAAAGTCTAAGTGCTCCTTCCATTAATTTTATTCCCCTCATGCACCATGGATTGTCCAGATGGGAGGCCATCTTCTTTTTGCAGGGAAAACATGACTTTCATGCCAGAAAGCACTGGACCAGCTTCAGCCTCAGCAATGGGCATTTGACAGAGGCTCCCTTGTCAGGACATGTCCTCAGCAAATGGAAAATGGAGCATCGTCTCACTTTGTAAGCAGGCAATGTGGATCAGCCCAATGACGGCAATAAATGTATTTTGCAAAGATGTCAATTTCTTCTAAAAGGAACCCAGATGGGAGGTGGATGGTTTACTTCAATTGAAGGTAACCAACCAGTAGTTTGCCCAATGCAGTTAAGAAGAGAGGCTCCCTGCCACCTTGTGGGAAATCTTCTACCAAAAGTTCATGGGACACATCTGAGCCATGGAAGTTAGCCCTGGGGCCAAGAACAGCAGTAGAGAGTTTGATTCAGACTTTAATTGGGGTTATACATGTGCTTTTATTTCTTCACCAGTTGTTGTGAAGGAAGTTTAGGGGTTTCAAAGAGGTGACAAGCCCTGGAATCAGCAGTCAGGGTACGATGTATCAGAGGGATCACTCCTCGGCTATTTGAAATATCTGGAAGTTGTCAAGGGGGACTTTCCAATGGGAGTGTATGACCACAAAACTGATGCCCCTGAGTCTCTCTATCAAACAAACAACTGTCAGAAGATGCACATTGACCAAAGAACCCAGTAAAGGAGAACAAGCAGCAGAGACCAACCTCTTAGGACAGGCAAATGACAGCAGGAGACCAGCAGGTGCAGAGAAGAGCCCATGGATCCCTCAGCTTTAAGCAGAGACCAAGGAGAAGGCAGCCCTGCCAAGGAGAAAGGAAGCCCCTTGGCACCCAGCCGGACTGGTGACGGAGGTTGCCAGAGGATGAGTCCTCGTCCCTGGGCCTTCCACGAGGCGAATTTGGAACACAACATTCCATGGGGTTGGAGGGAAATAATCTAGCATCTCTACAACAAACTGAAATGAGCTTCTCTTTTTCCATCCTGATTTGGCTGAGCTGTGCTCTGTCCCCTTTCTGCACTTTGAATACCTAATAGGCCTTTTTTTTCTTACAGAGAAAGCACATACGCTGTTTTTAAGCCTTTGTGACATATATTATTTATTATGGACAGTGAAATGTTATATTTTAGGAGAGATTTCTCCAAATCTTATAAATATGCATGAGTAAGAAGAGAAATAGCCAATGGTGTTGGCAATTTCCCTTTTTCTTTTCATTTAAAAAAGACAGAAATACACTTGGATGCTAATAAGCAGAGACTCTCTTCAGAGTTACTGATGGTTCAACTTCGGCCACCTCCTGCCTGTGTCAGAAGATGCATTAAGCTCCACTTAATGTAGCAAATAACTCTTCACTACTTGGGCAGCAACCTTTACTGTCCACACCAAGGCAGCATGTGTATAAAGAAGCAAGAAGGCAGAGTCAAAGGATGTCCTTTCTTATCACTCAAGAAGAGGGGCTTCCAAAAACAAACAGAAAGGGGCAGGGATTTTGAAAGCCCAATCCCAGCACTTGGGACTTCTGGGTCTCAAAATCTTTCAGGCATAATCTCTGAGAAGGAAAAGGAGGATGGGAAGCCAAGCTGGCTAAAGGCAACTGTCAGGGGCAGGCCAGACACCTCAGTGAACAGAGGGCCCTGACACAGCATCTTCTTGTCATTTGTTTGGGTAACGGAATATTGATCATCCTTTCTGGCTCCTGCCTCCAGTAGGAAGCAACTGCTGCTCCTCGGCTGCTTCTAGGGGAAGGTTGTGTCAGTGGAGTGACCCTGTTGGTGCACCTTCTTGGGATGTTCAAAAGACTTTGGGAGAGGTCCCAAAGCTCTCAAGCAAGCCCAGGACACAGAAGGGGCCTCCTGGTGCATCAGGAACAGATCACAGAACAGAAACAAGCAACTGGAGGGTGAGAACAGCAGACTCCGTTGGGATTTCTCAGCTTTTTGGAAATTTATTTATTGTATTAATGGATTAATTAATTGATTAGTACCATGTTTCATTTATTGTGGTTTGTTACTTTGATGTGTTCCTATTGTAGTGGCATTATTTTTGTTATTTTATTGTAAACTGTTGCGCGTTATGATTCTGCAGCATATATGTCCAATTTTTTAAAAAAACAAACAAACAAATAAATAAATAAATAAAATCAGAAGTTGCTGCACAAGGGGTGTGGAAACTTGTGGGCTTTGCCATCTGCCTTCATCCCAGTCTTAAGATGGAATTTTCAGGAAGCAGGACTTTCCAGTAGCAAAATTGGTACAGAGGCACCATCTGTTCAACAGGCCATCAATCCTTGAGAGCAACGGTTCTCCAACGTTTGGTCTCAAGACTTCTTTACATTCTTAATCATTACTAAGGACTCCAAAGAGGGTCCTTTCCAGGTTATATCTACTGATGTTTTTACCATATTAGAATTTTTTAAAAAAATAAAAAAATTAAATATATATATTTTAAAAATATTTATTAGTTCATTTAAAAATAGCAATAATAAACCCATTTCATATTAATGTAAATAATATTTTTGATTAAAAATAACTATATTTTTCAAAACAAACAAAATAATGAGAAGGGTGGCATTATTTTACCTTTTTGCAAAGCTCTTTAATGTCTGGCTTAATAGAAGACAGCTGGATTCCCTTATCTGCTTCTGTATTTAATCTGTTGCAATAGGTTGCTTTGGTTGGCATATATGAAGAAAATTCAGCCTCACACAGATAGGTTGTTGGGAAAGAGAGGAGTATTTTAACAGCCTTTTCAGGCAATTGTTGGTGTTCTTCTTCGATACTGCACCAACAGTTGACAAGTAGTAGTTTCATAAAGGTTTGATGCAATACGGAATCTGAAACCATAATAATACTTTTCATATTATATTACATTAAAATCCATTGATCTATCTCGCAGTTTGAACAGATCTTTTGCCTGTGCATGATTTTTTAACGTAATAGATTGGTCATTTGGAGGATACTGGTTTACAGATCTTCTAAATGTTGATACGGTCATCATACCATACCAAAAAATCACATTCGTTAATATCACCACCAATCTCATCAGAAAAGTCTTTACTGGGAAACTATCAAGCTCAAGGTAGTAGATGTAAGTTTTCCAAAATTCTCAATTTTTGTGTGAAGGCTCAAGTTTTATCATTGGCAACAAGAAAATGCCTACTCAGTGCCCACATCCAAATAACCATAGTTTGTCTGTCAATTGTTATTTCGAGTAACAAGAGCATTCCGTGAACAAAGCAGCCAGTTCATCAAGTGGAAGTGCTTTCCTTGCACTTCAGTATGAAGCAGAAGTGCTTCCTGTGTACACCTCAGTCATGCTTTTGGTACACTTTTGTATGTGCACTTGGTCACACAGAATATCAAAGGGATGTACACGTGAGACTCAGCAGGTAATAACATTAATAATTTCTACTGCTTCTACTGCTTCAAGTACATTCTTAAGTGAAACTGCCCCCCCCCCTTTTTTTTTTACTGTTGAGCGTATGGTGGTTGTCATACAATGATTACTTGTACAATCGGGTGCCACTGATGTGTTTTGTGCTAAGGCACCAGAAGGTTTGCCCACCATTGCTTTTGCACCATCAGTGAAAAAATCAACACAAGTTGACTTCATTAGTCTCTCCAGCCAACACAATATGATAACTTGCCCTTCAGTGGCTTTTTCACTTCTAGTTTGAAAAGCTGTAACAAACAATTTTTGACTTTTAAAGAGCTCATCACATCTACGTTTAAAATATTCATTTTTCTTTACATTCTGAATGATTGGTCTCAAAATGATGCCACAACAAGTGGTACCATGATACTATTCGAAATTTTTCTGTTGCATAAGACACAATACGGTAAATTATTAACATTTATAAAGCCAAGGGGAAAATAGCTTTTGTCATATTTTCATCTCTTATTTACAGTTTCACCCAGTTTCTTTGGAGTAGATTCCTCTCTTCCATGAGTTAGAACGCTGTCTGATATGTCAGTTTCATCTTTTGCAGCATCTTTACATGTGGACTGAGCAGCTATGGATGGGAAAAGTGAGATTTCTAAGCTCCCTTTTTAAGCCAATGATCCATCCTTAAACATAAGAAAAAAAAACACTTATAGGCTACTGTAATGCAATTAGAAATAGGAGACCCAGAACCAGCAATGTACAATCTTCCCCTGAAATTCTTGCACTGAAGCTGAAATGAATCCATCCAATTTCCATAATGCCTGCCAATTTGTCTTCTGGTCTAAAGGAAGCTTGGAATACTGATTTCAATAAACCCGTATATGGTAAATATGAACATGTATATTATCTGTCTATTTTTTAGCAGATTTCAATATCTATCTATCTATCTATCTATCTATCTATCTATCTATCTATCATCTATCTATCTTCAAAAAAAAATATGCCATGATGAAAATAATGCATAACCAGTCACAGAAATAGCCAGTTCCATTTATTCATCACTTCAGGTTTATTACATGCAAGCTATCTTGTTTTAAGCGATATGTATTTTTACGTTATACACTGTAATATTTTAGATTTACACTTGCACAGGTAATTCGTACACCGTTACAGTTACGTATGTAACATTTTTATTATAGAGACTCCTTGTTATGCTAGTTATTTTATCTCACCCATTTGATTTTACTTTTGTGTTGTATATTTTCAGAGATTGCTGGTCTTTGCCTGAATAAACAGTATTTCATTATACATCTTTCTTCTCTAGGCATCATGGATTTTTGTCACTCAGTTACTTGACAATGTTTGTTAACCACAGTTCAATAAATAAAAGCAAAACAAAAAAGCTTCCATAAACAACCCACTGCAATCATAGCAGCCATTATAAGAATAACAAATAAATCAATAAGCATTAGAAAAAATGTAAGAAAAATACAAATAAATTTTCTTTTCTTTTAGAATAAAATATTAAATTCTAAGATAACAGTTTGGGATAAAATTTAAAAAGTTTTCAAACAAATTTTAAAATACTATTGCAAAAAGACAACAAAGGAAAGCTTCAGGATTTCAAAATAATTATTTCTTGGATGATAATGAGGTTACAGAGATTATAGCAGGTATAACTGAAGCTATCTAGTAAGAGCGAAGTAAAAGGAAGGAGAAGAAATTAAGTCAGTCTCTGGAAACACACATATTTATACCCTCAACCTGCTACCTTAGAAAATCCTAGGAATCCCAAGAACCACAAGCGCACGTCCTGTGAGCCATCAGTGTGATGACTTCACCACACATCATGCAACCTCTGGAAAGCGCCACGGGGCCCTCCTGAGAGAAGGAGAGTGAAAAGGGCAAATGGCCTCCTGGGCTTACAATGGAAATAGTTCTGGCCTCGCAGAGCCCCTCAAGAGTCTCAGGGACCTCCAGGGTCCACCAACCACCCTGTGAGAACCACTGCTCGGCAGGCAGAGAGGAAAGCAGGGCAGTTCTGTGCTGGTCAGCTGATACCTTACAGTGCTCTGTTCCTGCTCGGCAACTTGTGGTTTTTACACAAATTGGCACAACTTTCCATCCAAGTTGCTTAGCATTAGCAGGAAAACTATCACCTTGCATCTTATCTTTACAGTTTTTCTGAGATACACTTTTCAGTTGCTGATGGTTTTGAACAGTTCTATATTTTTATCTTATATTTTTATCTCCTTTGCCACTGAATGTTTTACATGCGTCTACTTAGAGCAACAAAAGGAAATTTCACCTTATCTTTTTCCTTTTTTTAATAAAGTAATTTTAGCTATCACATGTGGATTGATCTATTCCCAAAGGAATGAGGCTGATTTCCCTCCTCACACACTCACACTACAGAGCCAGGAGGTGGCATTAGACAATTCATTTCCTTCTTGACAGCCATATTTTTCTATTACTTGACATTAGGACTGGTGGTCTGTGGGAATGCCACCTCTCTCTCATGCCAAGTTTAAGGGGGTGGAGGCCGGGTAAAAGCATCTGTCTAGAAGAAAAGGGGTGGCAAAAGTCACTCCCAAGCAGCCACACCAAGGCAGGGCCAGGGCTTCGATACCTCCAGAAGACTTCTGGAAAAGGAGGGCTGAGACCTCCAATTTCTCACCCTACAGACTCAGCCATGCCCTCACAGATGGTGACAGACAATGGGGAGAAGGGAGAGTACCACATCCTCTCCTTTGCTTTAAAGTCAACTTGTTTAAGCGCATCTAAGAACAACTGATGGAAGTCAGTAAAGAGAGGGTTAGAGTTAGGGTTACTATGAATTTCCCGGACCACACCAGTCACTTTGAGAATGTTAAAGAAACTTGTGGATGTCATCTTGGAGCATCTCTCTGTGACCTTTGGCCTTCTAGGGAGACTGCCCTCCGCAACAGCGCACAGCGACTCTTAGGGCCGTCTAAGTAAGTGGGTGCCAAGCTGTAGCAGGACACATACAGCACCTTTCTTGAACTCAGAAATCTACTGGAAGCCAGCCGGGGTTTCCACAGGGGGTCACAGAAGTCAAATTTAAACCCCACCATTTTTTAATAGAAACTGCACACCAAAGGGGGGCATGGCACTGATCACACAGACTCCCACCATACCACTACCACCACTGTGAACAGCCCTGGGAGCCAGTACCACTCTGGTAAGAGAATTATCCACATTGTCCTATTCTTCCACATTGAAGCACCTGACTCAAACCTTGCTGTTGCATTCTGGGCCTGTTGCAATGGCCAGGCTTCCTTTGAGAACATCCCCACATACGCTTACATTACAACAACCTCCTTGGGAAGTAACCAAGGCATGGACAACAGTAATCAGGTCAGAACTCTCCAAATAGGTCCACACTCAGTCAATCAAATGCAGCTGAAAGTAAACACCCTGACACACCGCACACATCCGAGCACTGCAAACTACAGACCAACTCCTTCAGACAAAATTTGCCTCTCTAGAGCAGGAAGACCTTTCCATTTGAGTGAGGTCAGCCCCAGCCACCCAGAACCTCCGACTTGTCTAGATGCAGTTTTTACCTGTTACACCTCATCCAGTTAGCAAACTGACCCAGCAAGAACCAACCAAGAGCTTTGCACACTAGATGAGGGAAGAAAGGAAATGCAGACCTGGGAACCATCTGCATAAAGGCAGCACACAGCCCCACCGCATCTGGGACAGAATGGAACCTTGTTGAACCCCACAGTATGAAGGCTGTGAGATAGAGTTGTATTTCCCCAACACCATCCTCCCACTCTTGAAGTAGGACAGTAATCATGACAGAGCCATGTCTCTACCCATTAACTCCTTGAGGTAGTCCATTTGATAGTTGATGGCATCAGAAGCTGCTGAGACATCAAGCAGCATGAGCAGGGATGAATTATCCCTACCATGCTCCCTCGGAAAATCATGTCAGGGCAACCAGTGCTATCTGTATGCCACAACCTGGGCTGAAACAAGATGTTTTTATTATTATTTCTGCCATCACTACTTCACACATCTGCCCACCAGCTTTATCTCTTGCTGTGTCTCAACAAACCAAGGAGACCCATGAGCTCAGTGGACAGGCAGAGGTCACTCAGCAGCCAGTCACTTCAAAGCCAGTTGCAGAGTTTGGGTACATTAACACATTTTCTCAATCAAAAACTCTGGAATTCCACTGGATCCAGATGACACTGTGGTTGGGCCCCCAAATTGGCCCTGCCCCTTCAGGGAAGGAATGGGGCCTACCACTGCAACCATAGCAGTAATTATCCATCCATGATAAAGAAACACCTTGTCTCCCCCACAATTGTAGGTCACTATTATCAGTGCAGCAAACAGGTTCAGGGTGTGTTCTGTCTGATTAGTGAGAGAAGATATAATTTAAGGCAGACCCCTTGAAATCATGGCAGCCACAAAGTTTTGAGCTGCTCTGGATAAACTCTTTGGTTTTAATCCCTATCCTTTATAATTCTATAAAGGATAGAATGGTTTTTAAAAAGGCTAATCTTCAAAATCCTCCTGTTGTCCAAGGTTCATACAAGGCTTGTCCAGGCTTTGTCACATATGCCACCTCACCAATCTTTCTCTTTTATTTCTCCTTCCTTCACCCACACATTATTTTTAAAAGAAAACTCTGCCTTCCCCACCAATTACAAATCTTTCAGGAGAATTCCAAGAAGTTAAAAGAATATTAAAATAAAAGCTGCCCCCCCCAAAAAAGTATCACCAAAGCCCAAAGTATTTTCTTGACACCCTTGGGCCCCTGAATACCCCTGCTTGGCTTTCTTCTGTCTTCTGGAAAGCTTCTTGGCACCACAGTCCCTCCTCAAGGGCTTCCCTAGTCTAATTTATTTATTTATTTATTTATATTTCAAATTTCTATCAGTGCCCATCTCTCCTGAAAAGACTTCCTCAGCTTCTCTGATAAACTGCAGAACTGACAACTTTGTGTTTAGCCCCTTCACCTTCTCTTCCCAGAGGGCAACCAGCTGGCAGTTGTAGCATGTGAGTTTCTCAGCACTGTTAGGGAGTAAGAGAAATATGGAACATCCTTGTAGATCATGAGAATAATTTCTTCCATGTTCCTCTGACGAACAACAAAAGTGGCTCTCCCTTGACCTCCACTGCCAAACCTCTGTTCCTTTGCTCAGTGAGCTTATTCTCTGAGAATAGGCTTCCTTATATGCCTCCCTTAGCTGCCTCGACTAGGTCAGCAGCAAACAATGCTCTAATCACATACAATGAGCATTCAGGGAACAGTCAGCAGCAGTCAGGAAGCAGGAGCAATCAGTCTTTTCCTACTCCTTGGCTTTTTCACTTTCTTCTTCCTTCTTCTTCCTCTTCAATTAAATTCTCCTGCCAAACTCTTGTTGGCTCGTACTGTTCATTCTCTCAGTGAACTTGGTTTCATGCACTTTATTAAATGAAGGTCAAACACATCATGGCTTAGAAAGCCGTGTGAATTGAGTCAATTGTAGCCAATATGTTTAAGCAAACCATGGTTTATTCCAATGGAGCATTCAGGACAGGGATGGCAGCTTATTTTACAACATTAGCTCCCTGGATTCTTTTATAGTTATGGTTATAAAATAGCCCTTTTAACTCTCAAAGTATCACATATATTTCATACATGCCAGTACAGACTGCCTTTCATCTGCCAGATAGATTTACACTTCCAACACTCTTGAAAAAATCCTACTCATGATCCATGACAGTGGCAATTGTTCTGACAGCTCATAGAACTGGATGGATTGACAGCCCCCATTTTTGGGATTACATCCTTCAAGGGAAGTTTTGTAGCAGAGACAAGAGAGGCAGGAGCCCAGATAAGGTAGCTGCATGACAAAGACAGTTAGCGGGCTCCTCATGCTGTCAGGGGTTATAACTCAAATCTGAATGCACCCCAGGGTCCTCAGTCTGCCTTCTAATTCCACACAAAGGTGTGCTACTGTTCCTTGTCCAACTCCATAGCTATCAAACTACCTTCACCTGATCCTTTTCCTGGTAGAGCAACAGCTGCAAAAAAACAAAACAAAACCCAGAAATGGCTCCACAGGAATCCAAGAATGGACCTCGTAGATTCCTCAACCCAACAACTGGATTTGTTCCATGTTCATGGATTAATTTCAACATTTGTACTTAAACAATCACCCTGCCAGGATGGTCCTAAGGCAGCACCTACAGGGCATGACTGCAGCCTGTTAGACTTCAGAACATAAGAACATAAGCAGTGCCCTATTTGTATTAGACCCCTGGCCCATCTAGCTTGGCAGTCTATTCTCACAATGGCCAACCAACAGTCCAAAGAAGCCCATTAGTCTCTCAGCAGATGGCCTTCAGAGGCAGTCCCACTGTCATCAAAGCTAACAGCCATTGATCCCCATGACTTCCATGAATTGGTTTAATCCTTTTTTTGAAGCCGTCCAAGCTGGTACCACATCTCATGGTGTGGGGGGGGGGGAGGGAGGGAGTCATTCATGTAGTCATGTGGCTTTCCATGTTTCTAGTTCCCAAATGGCTGCATGGACTACCATTCTCAAAGAATTGGGCACCAACATTTCATGTACTTATCTGGTAACCTGACAAAATATGATGCTCCCAGGATGCTAAGTGCTTAATACAGTGAAAAGAAATACAAAGATAAAAACTTAAAAACTATTCAATTATAACATCAGGAGACAATGATGAGGCTATAAAATTGTAACATCTAATAGAGGACAAATACAGAGGACAAAGCTATTTGATTTCACAGAAAGCTTTAAACGCAAAGGCTTTGCAATAATTAACAGATATGTCAAATTTTGTTCAGGAATGAGCTTGAGTCACAGCAGAGGAGGAAAAGGCAAGAAGGGAATGATGAGACAGGAGAGAACCAACTCCAAATTGGGCAGATGGTGGTGCTGTCATCAACAGCCATCACAGTGAGAACTGATTGCTTTTTCAGTCCACCAAGATAGAAGCAAATAACTCTCCACAGTGGTGCAGACCCAGAGTAACCAAAATGCCCAAAGAACCACATATCGGATTTACATGTTAGAAAAGAAATGTTAAAAGTTCATTCTTATTATGCAATACTTTTGGAATGCAAAGAATTCCCTTCTTCCCAGTGACTGGATCAGAAGCCACACTTAGAAAAGCTGAATGCATCTCTCTTCATCTGCCCTAAATGAATTTGTTTAGGACTTGACAATTGCAGTCAAGGGAATCAGGATTTATTGAAATATAAAGAAGCCTCCAATAACTTCCAGGAAAGGCACAGGGAGAATGACAGAGCTGTCATCCTGCATTGCTTGTAAACTGTATTTGAACCTTTGCTTAGAGCAGAAATGAAACAGGCTGGCTCCACGTTGGCAAAGGAGTGAGACAAGGCTTTATACCCTCCCCTTATTTATTCAACCTACATGTCGAATATATATTAAAGGAAGCTGGATTGGAAGGACATGAGTGTGGTTTAAAAACTGGAGGAAGAAACACCAATGACTTGCACTATGCTGATGATACTATCCTCAGAGCCGAAAATGTAAAGGAACTGCAAGCCCTAGTACTAAAAGTCAAAGAGCTGCATGGGGTGGGGTGGGGGTGGAGGGGTTGATGGGTTTTTGTATTGTGGATTTTAATTCTGTATGCTGTCCGGAGTTGGGCATGGTTGTTGGGCAGCCATATAAATTTGTTAAATAAATAAATAAAATGTAAAGAAGACCAAATTAATGAAAACAGGTAGAACAACCAGCCTTAGAATTGGCAATGAAGATATCGAAGTGGTGGAGAGCTTCTGCCTTTTAGAATCAACCATCAACAGTAAAGGAACCAGCAGTCAAGAAATATGCCAAAGACTAGCATTAGGTAGAGCAGCCATGAAGGCCTTGGAAGAGATATTCAGGTGCCATGATGTGTCTGTACCTACAAAGATCAGAACTGAGCCCTATGACACTCTACAGAAATGGAAGTTGGGCTCTGAAGAAGCAGGATAGACAGAGTATTGATGCTTTTGAATGTTGGTGTTGGAAAAGACTCCTGAGAATACTGTGGACAGCCAAGAAAACAAACCAACGGATAATCGAACAAATCAACTCTGAGTTCTCACTTGTGGCGCAAATGACCAGGCTCCCATTATCCTACTTGGATTATGCAAAGATCAGCCAAGAGCTAACCATCTGTGGCTGTTGAGCACTCATAATTTCAGCAGGTCAGATAGGCTTACTGGCCCAAAATGTTTAAGGACCTCAACCTCAAACTATGCAGTTCTCTTGTTAGGGAAGAACAGGCTGTCTGAAGCCAAGGAACACAACTAATGAATAACTTTGCTCCTTATTATCCCACTCTATTTGGCTTCTTCTGGTTCTCAATGGAGCCTTTCAAAAGTGATTAACTTCTAACACCAGACTCCCACAGCTGACTTCTCTTTCTGCTAAAATCTGTCAGACATGGATTAAGGGAAAATGCAAGGAAAGGGATGAACATACTTCCAATATGGTGTCCCTAAACCTCATCTGCATTGTACAGGGCACCTACTGTATATCAAAATTGCTAAGGCAGTGACTCCTTAATTACTTCTCCCAGAAGTAACCCAATAGCAGCTTCTTCATGAAGATAAAGGCCGTATATGTGAGGAATGCTTTGTTGCTGTCATGAGTACTGATGGCGAGCAGGAGGGGACCTCTATCCAGGGGGGAAAATGCATGCGTAGTACTGAGGAATTAAGCAGCCATTCAAAGAGACACAGATCAGACCCGCCTTAACTTTTGGGGTTTATCTGTCTGGGTTTTTCCCACGCTTCTTCAGTTTGTTAGGATTCTGTTTAATGTAGCAGTAATAAACACTAGAGACCTACTCCTCGTCTCAGCGTGATTTCTGACTGTTAGGACAGTTGCAACTTCCACATTGTATTAGCATAGGCATGTCCAACCCATGGCCCACAGGCTGCATGCAACCCTGAACAGCTAGTAATGCAACCCAAAAATATTGTAAACTTTTAACATTACTTCGCAATTTTTTTCGTGACTCGAGCGTGCAATGCTTGAGCACGGACTGCGTAGGTAGAAACAACGGAACGCTGTGTAGGGGAGGGGGCAGCGCAGTGCTAATGCCGCTGCTGCCCGCTACACAAGCAAGCTTGTGGCGACTTGGCATTATACATAATATTTCAACCTACCTACATGTGTTCTGTGATGGCAGGCAAACGTAGACGTGTAAGTTTTCTTTGCTTTATTTGCCTACCTAACAATTTACAATGGGCTTGTTGTGTTATTTCTTAAAATATATATTTATTCCTAAATAAAACTATTCCAGCATGGCTTCAACATCATGTCAACAGAAAACAGAACCCCCCAAAAAAAAGAAAAAAAGAAAAATTGCAGATGAAGGAAGAGTATTCAACGAAAAATGGACAGATTAGTAGTTTTTTGTTGAGACAAATACTAAGGCACTATGCTTAATTTGTAGGGAAAATGTGTCAGTTTTCAAAGACTACAATTTGAAAAGGCATTATACAGAAAAACATGCTGCCAAATTCAAACTGTATCAAGGAATTTGTCGTAAAGACAAATTAGCAGAACTGAAAAAAAGTCTGTCATCTCAACATTTTTTTTTTAAAAAGCCACAACTCAAAAGGACTCTATTATGAAAGCTAGTTATTTGGTAGCAAATCTGACTGCAAAAAAATTAAAACCATTTACTGATGGTGAGTTTATTAAGCAATGTATAGAAAGCATGGCAGATATCATTTGTCCTGATAAAAAAAGTGATTTTTCTAAAATCAGTTTGTCTCACCAGACTATAGCCAGGCAAATTGAAGAAATAGGAAAAACTATTGAAAGAGGTTTGAAGAGTAAAGCTGCTAATTTCAAATTTTATGCTTTGGCAATGGATGAAAGTACTGATGCTACAGATATGGCTCAACTTGCCATTTTTATTAGAGGTATTGATAACGAATATAATGTCACTGAAGAAATGGCTTCTTTGGTGCCATTAGAAGACACAACTAAATCTCTTGATTTGTACGAAGCAGTAAAAATGACATTAAAGCGATTTTCTTTAACCATTGTCAACATATCTGGTGTATCTACTGATGGGAACCCAGCAAAGATTGGTAAAAATGAGGGACTTACAAAATTGATAGAAGACGATGCAAGTTCCACTGGCAACTCATGTTTGATGAAGTATGACTGAATTCTACATCAAGGAAATTTATGTGCAAAAGCTTTAAAAGGATAATGTCATGCAAATTGTCATCAAAGCAGTGAATTTCATAAGGGCCAAGGGACTGAATCATCGCCACTTCCAGGAGTTCCTCAAAAGTATGGATGCTGATTATGGGGATATCATTTCCTTTTCTGAAGTATGGTGTCATGTTCTCATTTCAATGTGCTGTTAACATTGTAACGTTTCACATGTCCTCTTCTGTTCCGTGTTCCTTCACCCCGGGGTTTTTCCATTCCTTCACCCTCCGTTGTTTTGAGGGCTTGGAATGTATGTTTGGGTTTGCGCTCCTGCTCAAGGTTACTTTCCCAGGCGCTTCTAGCACCTGGGAGGGGGAGCGTCCTGACGAGGGATGGGGCGGAACTTGCTCACAGGCAAGGCTTTTAAGTTTGTATTTGGCGCGCTTTTGCTCATTCTCAGCTTTCTCTGTATTTGCATACTATTCCTTTAATAAATCAGTTATCTTTAAGCCCGAGCTTGTCAGACTGAGTATTTGGGATTAGGCAACCGTTACATAAAGCTGAGAATCATTTCATCCATTTTCCGCTAGCCCCATCCAATCGTTGGATAAGAGGGAACGCTAGCGATGACAGAACCTCAGCTTCGCGCAAGTGAGGGAAGCGAGGAGGAACGGGAGGCGGCCAGAATCCGGCCAGCGCTAACCTCGAGAGCGCAAAGAGCAGCACGTCGGGAGTTGCGAGATATCCAACTAGACGAGCTGCTGATATCCATGCAGGAGAGTCTCAGGAGTGAACATAGAACTGTTATGGAAAGAGCACCGGGGAGGGGGTCTCCACAATTGTCCTGGGAGCCCGAAGTCCCCTTGTCACCGAGGGTGGTGGTAACCAACCAACCTCCGGAAGAGCCGGTCACTCCAGCCCGTATGAGGGCATTAGAGGATAAAATGGATTTAATAGTGACAATCCTTAAGGATCTACCCAGAGAGGCAGAGCCCACCCCGGAGGATTGGGAGGAAGAGCCGTCACAGTACCCCAGGCACAGTACCCTATCAACCCGGGGGAGAAGCAAGACTCGATCAGCCCGTCAAGGGGGGGAGCGAGAGGCAAGACCTCCTAGGGATCAACCACCCATGGGGGCTCGGCGTACGCTGACATTCGCGGCACCGCCACAGCCAGCTGAGCCGGCAAGAACCTTCCCACCATTTGGAGTGAAATTCGATGGGGATCCCACAACGCTCTCCTTCTTTATCACTAATGCCAAGCATTATATAGAAGATTGGGGTCGGAACTTTCGGTCAGAACATGGCAAGATCAATTTCATTGCCAACAAGCTGAGAGGAAGGGCAGCGGATTGGTATGTGCAACTATGCCAGGCTGAGGCGACTGAGTTAGAGGACTTCGATGACTTTTTGTGGGCACTTAAACAGCATTTCGAAGACCCCTTAGCTCAAGAAACAGCTAAAAATGACCTGCGGAAACTCTACCAAGGGTCCCTCTCAGTTGCCAAATATGCGTTGGAATTTAAAGCTTTGGCAGGAAAAGTGGAAGACTGGTCTGAGCCAACAATAATTGAATTGTTCAAACAGGGGCTAGAACCCGAAATCCTTCGAAGACCCTAGGAAGAGATGACCCCAAAACGCTATATGGGTGGATTCAGTTGGCGGGCAGCGCAGAAAATGCCCTACAAACCTATGCCCATACCAAAGAGCTTAGACAAACGCGTCTTGCTAGAGGAGCGCGCACATCTGGACTTGCCAGCCGCCCCAAACCGAAAACCTGGGAAGAGGAGAGGGAGCGACGGTTCTCCAAGGGTCAGTGCCTCAGATGTGGGAAAGAAGGGCATCGAGCCACGTCGTGCCCGAGACGCCGTCCAGAGGAACGACAGACGAAACCTACGGTAAAGACGCCTGCTCCTGCTCCACCGCGAAAACTGAAAGCAGCCGTCGCGGAACTGGACCCCCCAGAACTACCCTTCGGAGAAGAGGAAGAAGAGTTGCAATTCGAGCAGCCGGCGGGAAAAGCCTACCACCTGCCCTGAAGGGCGCCCTAGGGCAGGTGGAAGAAACCGGGCGTAACCACGATTCGGTGAGTGGAAATTTCCCCACACTGACTGTTAAAGTTAAACTGAGCTCAAAAACCAAAACTGTGGAAGTGTGGGCCATGCTAGATTCGGGCTGCTCCCGTTCCCTTATGCACCCTGATGTCGTAGTGGCTTTGGAACTGCCCACGTTCCCTTTGCCAAGACCTATGATTTTCACCCAATTGGATGGAACTATGGCGGGAGGGAAAGCAGTCAATCATTCCACGGGACTGGTCGCCTTGCAGATGGGCTCCCACCAAGAAAAGCTGCCATTTGTGGTAGCTCCAGTGGGGGGTCCTCTGGTAATTTTGGGGATGCCTTGGTTTGTGCAACAAAACCCTTTTATCAACTGGCTGCATAGGACTGTGACTTTTGCAGATGGATTTTACAAAGTACCCGAAAAGGACCTACTGGAAGACATGGAGGGTGGAGGGGTAGCGTATACTACTGTGCAAACGCTTCAACCTCTTGTGGGACTACCCAATCAGTATCAGGATTTTGCTGAGGTATTTGGGGAAAAGGAAGCGGATCGCTTGCCACCCCACCGAAAAACAGACTGTGCCATTGAGTTTTTACCAAACGTAAAATTGCCTCACCCAAAAATATACCCCATGTCTCCCAAAGAGCTCACTACGCTAAGGGAGTTCATTGACAAAAACCTGGCTAGGGGTTTCATTGAGCCGGCTAATTCCCCGGTAGGAGCCCCTGTCCTATTCAGGCCAAAAAAGGATGGGTCATTAAGGCTTTGTACCGATTTCCGCGGGCTCAATGCGGTCTCAATATTAAATAAATATCCTTTGCCCCTGATCAAAGATATGTTATCACATCTGGCCAGAGGCAAAATTTTCTCAAAACTGGATTTGAGAGAAGCTTATTTTCGTATTCGCATAAGGGAAGGGGATGAGTGGAAAACAGCATTTAACTGTCCTCTTGGGGCTTTCCAATACAAAGTCTTACCATTTGGTTTATCCGGAGCACCTGGGGTCTTTATGCAACTAATCAATGAGGTCTTGCATGACCACCTATTTAAAGGGGTACTGGTATATTTGGATGATGTATTGATTTATACTGAAACCATGTCAGAACATATCCACTTGGTGCGTCAGGTACTGACTAAATTGAAAAAAGCAGAGTTGTACGCAAAACTGTCAAAATGTGCATTTCATCAGTCACAAATTGACTACCTAGGCTATCGAATTTCAGCTCAGGGCATTGAAATGGACCCTGCAAAAGTAGAGGCTATTGTGGCATGGGAACCTCCCCATACCAGGAGACAATTACAAAGTTTTCTTGGATTCTCTAATTTCTATCGGGCATTCGCCCAAAATTTTGCTGAAATCGCCCTCCCCCTTACTGAACTGTTAAAAACTAAAGGACAGGGGGATACGCGCCGTTCAAAGAACCCAGGCGCGCTCCTTAAATGGACTCCTGCCTGTCAGCAAGCGTTCGAAGCGCTCAAACAAATCTTTACCACAGAACCAATTTTACAGCATCCAAACCCCTCTAAACCCTTCGTTGTACAAGTCGATGCTTCTGATTTCTCCATAGGAGCAATTTTGTTACAAGCTGACCACTCTAACGCCTTAAAACCCTGTGCCTACCTCTCTCGCAAATTCACTGAAACGGAGAGAAGATGGCATGTTTGGGAAAAAGAAGCTTTTGCTGTAAAAACGGCTTTAGAAACATGGTGACACCTATTGGAAGGTACTTCAAGCCCTTTTGAAGTCTGGACCGACCATAAAAACCTGGAAGCTCTAAGCACCAGTCGAAAACTCAGTCCCAAACAGCTGCGCTGGGCTGAGTTTTTCAGCCGCTTCGACTTCACCCTTAAATTTATACCAGGCAAGAAAAACTTTTTAGCTGATGCACTCTCCCGCAGACCCCAAGATGCTGGCCCAGGGCCAACGGTCCAAGGCACCGTCTGGACCGACAAACAATTAAGTTTGGCAGCAGTGACTCGCAGCCAGACCCGAGCGCAATCAACGCAACCTCCAGCCGCTCTGCCTTCCAGCCGCTCGCCGCACTTGTCAATTCCCTCCGATTTGCAACAACAGTTGCTTTCCCACCTTAAAACAGATACTTGGTTGCAAACCAATAGACACATTTTAACTTTCACCGACGATCTTGCCTGGCGCAACGATCGCCTTTATGTACCCGATGCTATGCGTAAAACCATACTCCAGCGCTGCCACGATGACAAGCTGGCTGGACATTTTGGCTACGTAAAAACTTTGCACCTTGTTCGCCGGCAATTCTGGTGGCCAACTTTACTCAAAGACCTGAAGGCATATGTGACTGCGTGCCCTGTATGTGCTGCGATTAAACGCAAACCAGGCAAACCCCAAGGTCTCCTTCAACCCGTTGCCACCCCATCTGTCCCTTGGCAGGACATTTCCATGGACTTTATCGTTGATCTACCCCCTAGTCAACGCAAAACTGTCATTTGGGTGGTCAAAGACTTTTTCTCCAAACAAGCCCACTTTATTCCATGCGCGTCTATCCCCACCGCGCAACAGCTGGCACGCCTCTTCCTCACCCACGTGTACCGCCTCCACGGTATCCCCGCCCGTTTGGTGAGTGACAGAGGCACACAATTTACGTCACAATTCTGGCGGGCATTTTTAAAACTTTTGGGTACAAAACAGTCACTTTCCACCGCCTGGCATCCGGAAACGGACGGATCTACAGAGGCGGTTAATTCCACATTGGAACAGTACCTCAGGGCTTTTGTTAACTACCAACAAGACAATTGGGTCGACTTACTCCCATTTGCTGAGGTCGCTTACAACAATGCCGTTCATCAAACCACTGGTCAAGTTCCTTTTAAAACGGTTTTTGGACGTGAGTTTGTTCCTATTCCTGAACTTCCTCATCCTCAACCGCTACCAGCCTCCCTTACTGACTGGGCGGACTCTCTAAAAGACTCCTGGTCTAATATTCAACTGGCTCTCCTCTATGCCCAAGCTACCTATAAACGCCATGCCGATGCAAAGCGTTCCCCAGAACCATCCTTTGCTGTCGGGGATAACGTCTACTTATCCACTAAGTTTATCAAGTCCCCACAGCCCTCTAAGAAACTTGGCCCTAAATTTGTCGGACCTTTTCCAATTATTGCTCAACTCAACCCTGTTACGTTTAAACTTGATTTACCTCACAACCTTAAACGTTTACATCCTGTTTTCCATTGTAGTTTACTCAAAACCTGCCTGTCGTCGGATCGCTGGCATCCACAACCCATTCCACCACCTCCACTCATGATCGACAACCAGCAACACTTCGAGGTGACATCCATCCTCGACTCCCGACGCCAGCGCTCCACTTTACAATACCTCGTCCGCTGGAAACATTTCCCTCATCCTGAATGGGTTGCTGCTCCGGACGTGCTTTCCCCTCGTCTCGTAGCCCAATTCCACTCTGCCTACCCTGACAAGCCTGCTCCATAGTTTTTTTTTTAGAGGGGCAATATGTCATGTTCTCATTTCAATGTGCTGTTAACATTGTAACGTTTCACATGTCCTCTTCTGTTCCGTGTTCCTTCACCCCGGGGTTTTTCCATTCCTTCACCCTCCATTGTTTTGAGGGCTTGGAATGTATGTTTGGGTTTGCGCTCCTGCTCAAGGTTACTTTCCCAGGCGCTTCTAGCACCTGGGAGGGGGAGCGTCCTGACGAGGGATGGGGCGGAACTTGCTCACAGGCAAGGCTTTTAAGTTTGTATTTGGCGCGCTTTTGCTCATTCTCAGCTTTCTCTGTATTTGCATACTATTCCTTTAATAAATCAGTTATCTTTAAGCCCGAGCTTGTCAGACTGAGTATTTGGGATTAGGCAACCGTTACATATGGTGGCTAAGTTGGGGTAAAATGCTGAAAAGATGTTATGATTTGCGAAATGAAATTGAGTCGTTTTTGGAATCAAAAAGAAAATTTGTGCCAGAATTTGAAGATGAAAAATGGCTCACAGATTTAGCACTTTTGGTGGATTTGACCACTCATTTAAACGAGTTAAACATGCATCTTCAATGTGAAAACCAACTTATCACTGCAATTGTCCTAACTACCAGGAAACACACTGAGACAATGAACTGGTCTCTAATATTTATTACTAGTACTTAACAGGAATCCTAACAAACTGAAGAAGCGTGGGAAAACCCAGCCATATAACCCCCAAGGGTTAAGGCGGTCCCGATCTGTGTCTCTTTGAATGGCTGAACAATTCCTCAGTGCTACGCATGCGCTTAACAGTCTGGGTGGGAGCCCCCTGCTCGCCATCCTTACTCATGACAGCAATGTTTCAAACCGTAATAGTGTTTGAAATGAAACTTAAAAGTATGACAAGCTCAAGTTATGGGAAATAATTTTATACATTTTAATACATTGGCTAAACACAGTCCTGTAAACAGTGAGAAATATGCAGCCTTGCTTTTTGGTTTGATACAGGAATTTGAGAACAGGTTTCAAGATTTCCGGAAAAATCATCAATATTTTGGTATATTTTCGACTCCATTTTCAGCCGATATAACTACATTACCTCCGAATTTTCACATGGAATGCATAGAGTTGCAATCAGACATTCAACTCAAAAATTTGATCATGTCTCTCTACTGGACTTTTACAAGACCCAGAGAAAAATATCCCTCGCTTCACAATCGCACCTTATTCATGACATCACTTTTTGGCAACATGTACATTTGTGAGCAACTATTTTCAAGGATGAAGCACACAAAGAGTAAAATTAGAATTAAAATTTCTGACGAGCACCTTGAGAACTCACTGAGAATTGCAACCACTTTCATCAAACCAGACATCGATGCATTAGTTTTAGAAAAACAAGGTCAAATATCGCACTAGTTTTATGTTGTCCTCTTTTTTTTAAATGTTATAATAAAAATATTTTTTAAAAAATGAAGTTTTATTACTTATATACATTAACTATATTATATATTTTATGTGTGGCCCAAGACAATTCCTCTTCACTCACTGTGGCCCAGGGAAGCCAAGAGGTTGGACATCCATGTATTAGCAGAAAATAAGGAATAACCTTTGGAACACCCTTCCCCTGGAAGTGAGGTTGGCCCCCTCCCTCCTAGACTTCTGAAAACGGCTGAAGACCTGGTTTTGCCACCATGCCTGGAGTGGGGACAGGAGGAGCCACTCTTGGGGCTGGTTGGTTCCCTAGTCCTGCCGAGGCCGGTCTTGTCCCCCTTTGGGTGGTATTAGATCTGCCATCACTTAGATCTCATTGCATTTTATATCTATTTATTGATATTGGTATTTATGGATGAACGATATTATGATTTTATTGAATTTTAAACTGTTTTATTGTGAACCGCCCAGAGTCCCCCGTATGAGGGAGATGGGCGGTGATAAAAATATGATAGATAGATAGATAGATAGATAGATAGATAGATAGATAGATAGATAGATAGATAGATAGATAAAATAACCTCCTGATTCAAGCAAACCCTGTCTTGTCTACTCTCCAGTTTCTAGGCATGATCAAAGCCACCTCCACACAGCCTCTTAGCCCTGGCATGCTGCTACCTATTTCCAGAGGACATAACCTCATGCCAAACCCTGTGCTTCAGTGCCAGCCCATAGCTGAGGTTATACAGGTAGTCCTCAACTTAAGACCAGTCGTTCAGCGATAAGTCCCTGACAATATGGCGATTGCAGCACCCCCACGGTCACGTGATCAAAATTCAGGCACTTGGCAGCCCGCCTGCACTTATGACCACAGGGACACTTCAACTCCCCCCACCTATCTATCTTCCCATGTCTGCCCTATTGGGTGCCCTGCACTCCGCCACATACCCCTGCTGCCCCCCACTGGTTATGTGCACTTGCCAATGTGTAGATGTTTTCAGTGTGGACTGTCCACTTTATGGAGATGCCATGAAATCCCATTTAGTCCTAAGAATGTCTCTGAGAAGCCCACAAGCGTCATCTATCCACACTGTATAAACAGTCAGTTCATCTTTCTGTACCTCTGTGGTCTCCTGAGATCATTTTTTCCTCCTCCTTCTCCCCAACAAGTCTTCGCTTAGATTCCAACATAACTCTATCCTTTCCAAAGCCCACAAGTTTTATGTTTCATCAGTCCATAGCAATCCATTCAACTGATTAAATGGCAGGGGCAATTATTTATACCCCTGCCTGGAAAGAACCACATCACTGCCCTCATAGTGCCAGCCCACACCCAACAGTCAAGAAGAGAAAAGGCAGGAGCTAGTCCTCCTAACTGCCCACCAGGGCTTAGAGTGGCAAGATGAACCCTCCAGCATCTGTCTCCCGCCACTTCAAGCATCTCAGTAGAAGCACCCCAAGGAAAGGCAGTTGAGGGGGGCAGCAGGTTTCCTGCAGAGCAGCTGGCAGTTCCTTTAGCCACTTTATTAGAAGGCGGCTGACACACAGAACCAACTCCCTTGGTGTTCTGTTGCCTTCTGCTGCCTCACACACGATGTAGCAGTGACATGGATGGCTCTTGTATGCCACCAATTACAAATTGTGACCCATTTTGGTTACAAATGTAGCTTACTTACAAGCCTTGGGTAGTGTTTTTGTGGTTTAATGTGTTTAAGCACAAAAATATTACCCAAGTTTTTAAAGTGTGTTGTGTGAGCTGAGGCCACTTGTTCAGTGTACTGTATAAACCCAGAAAATGGTTAATTCAGGAAATAGCCCAAGTGTACAATATGAACACAGCCAAGGTATCTCCTGGTTTCCTGCATTAAATACATTTGTTCTCTTCTGTGCTGGAGGACCACTCTCATCCAGATCACACATAAATTGGCCTGTTCCTAAGAATGCACATACTCAACAGAACACACACAGGCAGGTCATCGACATCTCTTTGGAAATATATTTGGCAGGTAGACAATCCCTGTGGCTTTCAGGAGATGGACAAGCTCAGCTTCTACTAAACTTATGAGATCTTCCTCCCCAAACCAGGTTTTTTTGTACTACTAATTCCTCTAGACCTTCTGAACCTGCTCTGTTCAATAGAGGGAGAGACATGACTGCAATGCCTTCTGAACCAGAAGCCGGCAGTGGTTTTCACCTTGGCTATCAATTTCTTTATGAGCTGGCTTCTCATCCCTTGGCTCACTCCTACCTCCTCCAGGTCGCAATTTATTAGGGCTTGCCAACCCTCACCTCAATCCTCTCCACAACTGTTGGCTGCCTTCTGCTCTTCTGGTCACTTCCACTGCTGGAGCTGCTTCTGTCCCTTCCTTTCGCCTCCTCCTTTTTCTGCTTCCCGTCTGCCCCACCCTCCCTTGGCTACCTGAGCTGCATTTGCTCTCTTGACCCAACCCTTCTGCCCGTTTTCACTACTAGGGGTCATTGAGCCCCTTCTGATTGCTGCCACCCACTCCCAGGCCTACTTAACATTCTCCATTGGTGGACTGGAGGGGTTCACCCAACAGACCCTTCTCCACTTGTCTCTTGCCATAGTTTTAAGAGGTAAATAAGGCAATACCCAGAATGGAGGATAACTGTTAAGCGCTATTAGCTACAGCAGCTCTGAATTAGCCTGCAGGATCTCCCCAGCAATACCAGTTGCTGGGAAAGAAGAGTGCAAGGGCCAGCTGCATTGTTGGCTGTCAGTTCTAAGAAGAATTCAATGTTTCTCTTTGGAGAAACGTAACAGAATAGATGCATCACAGGGTCTGAATCTGTTCTATCCTTGAATGTCTTTTCTAAAGACTGACCAATCCATTGCAGCATCTCCAAACCCAACCGAGAGTGATGTTGAGTCTAGTGCAGTCCTCCCCATTTGAGGGCAAGAGGATCCTTTCCCTTCTTCCCCACCCCTCAGCCATCTAGCTGTTCATTCAAACAGGCAACATGGGCAAAGACCAACTGTGAAAGCCAAGGAACTGGATTCTCAAGCTCCTCATGAAAAAAAATCACAGCAAAGGGAAGAGATCTCCCACTGAGTCCTCCACTGACAATCTGGAAAAAGAAGCATTTCTTTGAATGAACTTTCAGGTGCACATACTAAAAGAAGGCAGCATCCAGTCTGAGGGCGGGTTTGGAAGGCAAAGAGAACTGACTTGAAACCATGTTAACTGTCTCATTAAAATTCCTTGACCTAATAACTGCAAGCTAATTCATTCTCCTAATTTCTTTCCACAGCAGCATATTATCCTTATGAACATGGTGGCTTTCTGTAGTTCTCTCAGCCAGTCTCACATTCCCATGAGAGCATTCACAATCAGACAGAAGTATCGGTGGGAACTATTAAATGCTAAGGAGTTAAACTAATTCCCTCCTTTTCCATTTCTCCTGGCTCCCTCTCACTTCTCTGCGGTGGACACACATGCTGGCAATTACTGAATTATGAAGCATCTTCCGAACCCGCGTGATTTTTGTGGCTTTGCACTTACGTCGTTTTACTTCTCGCCACAAAGATGCCTCTATCTGGAGAGTCAGAACTGTCTTCCCAGGCATCTCCAGTTAACTTTCCACATTCAAATTCTTGCAGATTCTTCTTTCTTGGACTGGAGCTGGAGTCCAATTCTCCCCCCACAATACATTTCCTCAGATAACATCCTACCCATTTTTGCCTATTCACCACCTCCCCCACCCCCATGTACAGAACTGATTTTCTGCATTTTAAGGTTCCACCTTCCAAAGGAATTTGCCTAAATGAACTTCCTGTGGGACTGAAAGATTTTATCAGGTACCTCTTCAAGAGAAGCATTGTCCGCAGAGTCTACAAAATGTCATTTTAGAAAGTTCTTGCAAAAATGGAAGTGTCACCCAGTCTAGGTCATCCCAGAAAATGTGCAACCATATGGGCTTTTTAGGTGTGAACAGATTTTCCAGTCTAATTTTATAATTCTTAGAAAAAGAATTTTTAAGAATACTGTGTTTTGGGGGGCCAACCTTCCCATATTTTTGGAAGGTTTTCACAGTTCATTTTTAGAAATTGTATATACTATTCATACTCAGGATTCACGTTTTTTTCCCTGTAGACTCACTGAGTATGTGAATGAAAGTGTGCCTAACTCCATCAATTTTTTAAAGCAAACTGAGATTATGTAAATCAAATCTAATTTCCCTTGGCTTCCTAGAAAATTCCATAAACAACAAGGCAGCATAATGAGTGCTAGGTCAGGGTGAGAGTCTGCACCCTGCTCTAGAGACAACAGTGCCCGGGTGGGCATCCAGGAGTGGTAAACTGGAAAGACGAACAATCCTTTGGTATCACTGACTCACTGGAGGAGGAAATGTGTGGCAGAAAATACACCTGTGAATTTCTCCTTCTGTTTAATTATGAGATCATGTGCACTGCGGCATTAATACCTCTCAGCTAAACTAGTTGAGAAGGTCAGGCAGAAAGGGCAGTGAAAAGCCAAGCATCCCTCTGCATTTCAGCAGACTAGTTGCAAGCTGAAAAGCCCAAGTCTGCTGCAGTTTCCACTGCAATGACTTAAATGCTCTCCAGGCAAGAGTTCTTCCTCTGGGGCCCTGGGAATCTCCCTTGCCCCCCCCCCCTGCAGAGAACTCTTCAATTATCCGGCAGGTGAGAAACAGAACAGGTAAAAGGGCAAGCTAGAAAGAGGAAAAACCAGCCTCTTCCTCCTCCGCCAGGCCTTGTGGGGAAGCCATTGATGGGGGTACTTCTTGCTCCCCCCCCCACACTTCTCAGAGAAACCCACAGGCACTCACTGAGCATGGCTAGCTCATTTCCTCAGATCACAGAATGTAACCCTCAAGCAGGTGGGGTCTGCAAAACTTGCTAAGCTGTAAAAAGCCTAGCCAAGGGTAACAGGAGCCATGCAACTACTAGGACTGTGAACACAGCTGCAGGCACCTCTTTCTAAGGAACGCACAAACGCATACCATCCTAGTGACAGGTGACACTGCCACTTATTCATATTTAATTATTTTAATTATTTTATCTGCAATATAACAAGGTTCCCAGAGCAGCTTGCAAACAAAACTAACGCAGGTGTAAATAAAATACGCACCACACTTACTTTTAAGTGCTAGCTGCACCCTTACTAGCAGCTTACTTCCTGAATGGCTCCATATCACATTTGCCACATACGTCAAAAAGACTGTTTGGTGTCACCCAGCAATTCTGTTCAGCCGGCTGCCTTTTTCCCCCATCACCACCACCCCCATATTGCTTCCATTTTGCACAAGCAGGACAGGGTAAAAGCCGCCCCCCCAGGTGGAAGCAGTGGCTGGGGCTCCTGGGTGCCGAGTGCCCTTTCCGCCTCTCCTGATGAAAGTGGGAGGCGGTCCCTGGGGCCAGTCTCCAGAAGAGGTATGGATCCCTGGAGGTCAATGACAGCTTTCCCTCAGAGGAAGGAGGGCAGAGCCAGAAGAGCAGGTGCCCCACGTCCTTCAGAACAGGAGCAGCAAGGACAACCTTGCCCTTGGGAACGCGGCTGCACTTTCAAAGCAGGGCTTCTGTGCAAGAAAAAGGGACACAGATTTGGGGGTGGGGGGGGCTTTTCTAGTATTTGCTTGGACTCTTGTTCCCTTATTTGTCATTTAAAATATGCAGCAGCAAACCGGGAGAAAATGCTGAAGGTCTTTTCTGCCTAAGCCCACCCACTGCACAATACGCATTTGTATCTGCTGGTCAAATGTATTGTTAAATATGTCCACCAGATTCAGAGAAGACAAAGCACTCTAAGCATGTCTTTGCTTCCAAAACTTTTAAACTAAGCGGCCTGTTAGGTAGGCAAAAAGAAGCGAGAAGATGGGTTCATATAGAATGCAGTGATATCATAACACTGATTAAGGTATTTCAACATCATGCCAACCTTCTGTACCCCATGGCCACCCACCCACTGGTCCACCGATAGGCACACTTGCCTTCATATCTCATGGAGGCCTGGAGAGCAAACTGTGGTGTGCTGTTGATCCTAATGAAGACCCTGCCCACTGCTGGGATGGTCCATCTGGGGCACAGTTAGAACTTGCCAGACTGCATGAATTGCTGGACTGGAAGCTTAAGTTACTGGTGCTTAACTGCAGATTGTTTTGCATGCTGCAGATTTATCTCTAGGAAAGGACCACAGCTCAGTAGCTTTGCATGTAGTTGGGCTGGAAAATATTCTTCCCTGAAATCTGGAGATGCCACCAGGCAGTGTAGATAATTGGATTCAGCACATGGCAACTTCCTAGGTCCCTAATCTGGCACTACTTTCTGACACTTACTGATTTTCCAGTGCTTTGCAAATATTAGCCTTGCAATGGACAATAGATACAGAAAAGGATCTTGTATGAGCACAGAAGTGAACATCTTTATGTAAATATAAAGATGTGTGAACCTGAACACAGACATTGGGCTAATCTGGAAATGTATAATTGCTTTAGCAACCATTCAATAAACCCTGGAAGTTGTACTATAACAGATGTTGATATGTATTTCTACAGTAGTCATATTCTCAGTGTATTCACCAGACTACAATTCCCAGGATTCTTTAGGGAAAATGCTGACTGTTTAACACATAAGCTCCAGTAACGCAGCAAACCCTCCCTCCGAGCATCCTGCCTCTCACCCTTGCATTTGGGGTGACACTGGTAGTAGGAAGAATATTCGCCAAAGCAAGCATGGTATCCAACCTTGGAGCAAGATCTAAGTTGTGACTCAATGTAATGTGAACTTCAATTAGTTTAGTAAGGAACGAATATGCCAAAGAAAATATATTGAGTTTTCATCTTTGGAGGCAGCTGAGAAGAATCTTTCAGATATATCTATTATCTGCATCTCCTCCAAAAATCCAAAGCACAGCCCAGCCCTTCTTCCATTACTCCCCCCCCCAAACATATGCATACAACTCTAACTGTAGATTGCCATCCAGCAGCCAATCTTTGCAACCTGGAGCTCCACACCTTTTTGGAGTCAGTGGCCTTTTAGATCCAAAATGTAAGACTGGAGTGAGCATTAAGAATAAAATAAATGACTGTACAACAGAAAAAAGAAAAAAATGAGAAAAACAGAGGATGGGAAATAAAATATCAGTAAACAAACAGTATTCACAATTGTCATAACATTTAAAATTCATTATTTCATTGATTAAATAATTGAATACATTAAACTAAACTCGTTATCTTGAGAAATAATTGTAAGTCACTACAAAACTCTAAACATTAATATTTATGTTGGGATCATCACTATTTGTTATTATCTAAAATAAATGAACATGATCTTAGGGAGGGAGGGAGGGAAGGAACCCAAATAATATTAAGTCCCAGATACCTTCCCATTGTACTCAGCTGGTGATTACGTCAAATTTATAATTAGTGGATAAACAGAAAAAAAGAGTCCGTGGGCTGGGCAGTCTAGCGGAGCAGTGCCAGAGCAAGCAGGTGCAGGGCGGGGCACGTGTTTTCCAGGCAGGCCCATGACCGAGGTGCGCCTGGACCCCGGGGGGCCTGGGACAGAGGAGGGTCCCGGCCCCTGGGCAGAGGCTGCAGCCAGGCCTTCTTGCCACCACCCTCCCCGGGCCTGGCTGAGCAACAGAGCGGGGGGGCGCTCCCCATTAGAGCACACCACCACAGGCATTATGTCTTTGTTAGGCTAAAGTCAAGATTGTTGCACAATTCAAACAGCACTTCCAGAAAAATTAAATATGTTCACTGACACAGCAAAATGTTTTCACCCTCCGCGTAACCTTCATGGTTTCTGTACAAAATCTATCAGTCTGTAAACTATTCCTCTGTGAATGGTTACCAATTATTATGCTAATGCTTTGCAATACATTGCTGCTATTCTTTTTAAACGCCAAGTACATCCACCAATACCTCCTCACCCACATTATAGCCCTATCAACAAACAGCACGATATTTGCAACCCGAGTTTCAGCTGCAAAGGCAGGACAAGGTGTCTGTGTATCTATTATCTCTGTTATTACCACCAAGAAAGCATCCTGTATGAAGAGAGAAGTTCTCAAAACCAGCAATAAGTTTGATGTCCTTGATTTTTTTTTTTTAATCCAGATCTTGTGTGATTCAAGGCCTCAAGAGAAAGTGTGACAAGTTATGGCTCAGGCCAGTTCTTACAGCTTAGTACAAAGAGCTTCACAATCAATCCCAAGGCTTCATGATGCACACCCAAACCTACGCCCAATGGTAGGTTTGGTGCGCAGATGTGCCCTGCGTACCATGGCTACCTCAGCTTCTGCTTCCAGAGGCCACCTTTCCTCCAGGCACACAGGACCTCCTTTCCTACACACACCAGATGGGCAGAGAAGGCAGGACTTGCACAGGGTCCCCCGGGGGCTTCCATGCTTGAACCCGGCTCTTCCTGGCGTTGCTCGCTCCCCCCCCCCATGCCCATCTTGCCTCGGGCTGGGGTTGGAGGGGCAGTCATAAGCAATGATTAATTTGGGGTGGAAGTGATGGGGGGGAGGCTGCATCAGAAACATTAAACAGGAATTCACAGGTTTACAAACATAAACCAGTTGCTACGGCTTTTGCCCCCCACCTCCCCACCTGTTCAAGAAATCACCTTTGGGTGGCCTGGTTTCACAAGTCCCTCCAACACCAGTCCAGCCCCGTCAGTCAGTGATTCCCAGCTCCCCTCTGCACCACACACAGGAGGGGCTTTGTTTGAAGCTGAAATGCCTCCCTCCCTCCCTGGCTCTGCTGCTTCATGGCTACTGTCTGCAGCTGGCCAGAGCTAGGGAGACGCAGAAGCAGGGAGGGTCCGATCCACACTGCAGCCAGCCCCGGCCTCCCCCACATTCCACCCCCTGCCAAATTGGGCCTTGGCTGACTCGGATGCAAACGGGTTACCCCGCGAGGCAACAGTTTCTGGAGGGTGGGGAAGGATGACCTCACCCTCTAGGATCCCCCCTCCCCTCTAAAGCAGGTTCCTCTACTCCCCTTCTGGAGTCCCTTTCTCTGCGATACCTTGGGGAGGCCCCGGTCCATTGGGGCAGACGGCACGCTTGTTAGCGGCAGGTGCAAGTGGCGGAGGTGAGGCGCCTGCCCGGCCAGCTGCATGTTACATTCGTTTCAGAGCTGCCCTCGCCCTGCGTGTTCTAGTTGTGCCATGGCCATAGCTCGATGGCTGGTAAGAAACCCAGCAGATTTTTTTATCATCATCATCATCATCATCATTATTATTATTATTATTATTATTAATTTTTTCCTTCCCTGAGCTTCCCGCTTTTCTTCTGCATAAAAACTGAACTGAACCCAAGGCCCAGAGCTGCACCGTTTCATCATTTTCCCCATCTGGACTGGGTACTTTGCAAGCTCTTGGCAAGGGGCCTCCACCCAGACAGGCTCTCTTACCGAGCCTCAGGAAGGCCACTGAGGCCAAGCCAGCAGTACCCAGCAGGCAGAAGCCATTACTTGAGCTGGGCGGCTGCCTCCCTGCCCGCCCACCCTCTGGAGGACAGGGAGGGGGCCTTGGTGGCAGCGGCGGCAGCATCCCCACCGTCTGGGCTTTGCCAGAGACGCCTGGAAGGGCCAGCTTGCTGCTCACAGGCACCAGAACCCCTCCCAGGGCAGGGCCCCTTTGGAGCAGGGGGTGTCTCAGATTGCACTGTGATGCAAGGAGAAGGAGGGGGATCCCCTGGTCCCTGGGAACCTTCGGTGGGTCCATAAAGCAAACAAGGGAAGTCGTGAAACTGCATTTCTGCATTGACGTGTTCCCCAAGGACCCACTTTCCACCACTAAAAATAATAAGCTCCCAGATCAAAACTTTTAAATCTGGAAGGTAAGCAGGACCATCTAAAAAAATAAGTGTGGTTCCTGCCAATTTGGAAATTCTTAAGAAATGCAGAAATATAGAAGTACGAATTTAACATTTAAAAAAAGGTTTGTAAAATGTATGAGGAGTCTCAGCAGCACCTCCAGACCTGAAGATAACCTTCTGGGTTCACCCTGAAGGTCAAGGGGCTCCTTTTCTGCTGCTCCATTTGGGCTGCCCCATCGCTGGGGCACAAAACCTTCCGTGGCTGCTCTGGGCAGCTGCCCCTCAGGGGTCACGAATGGCTAAGAAAGCAGGGCTCTGACAGGCAGTGGGTACCTGTCATGCACTGCCTCCCGCAGAGTAAAACACTGACGCTGATTCATATGAGAGCAGGTTCAGGTTTATTTCTTACGTAGTAACAGTTGCGAAAAAAGCTGAGAGTGAGGAGAGCGCGCCGGTGCGGGGTTTAAATATCCCGCGCCGGTCAGCGCCCCCTCACCCTGGGTCACGTCATCCCCCCTTTGTCCTGCATGCTGTCTTGCCGGTAGGTGAAGGGTTGCGAGGCCCCAGCGGGTGCCCCGGGATCGCCCATCATCGGTTTCCTCATTCAGCCGGTGATTGCTGTCAGCTGGGCGATCTCCGTTGCGCTTGTGCTAACAGCTTGGGTGTGCCTCGCGATCCTCCTATCCTTTGTCTTTTCTTCTCTCTCTTTTGTGTTTTGATGGCTGCATGCTCCGGCTAGGGTCTGTGGTTTTTGTTGTGCGTGCTATGCTTATCTTGAGCCCCTTCCTCTGATTCCTCGTTATTGTCATGTGTGCCGTTGTGCTGATGTCTTCAGCTCAACGGCACTCATGACAGTACCCCTCTATTGAGAGTAACTGGTTGGGGAGCGGCTCAGAGAGAGGCGGTGAAGAAGGGCAGCTCAGAAGCAAAGGAAAGGCCAAGCAGCGGGAAGGGAGCCAAGGGGTCTGCCCTGATGGAGTTTTTAAAGGTTAACCAAAGAACTTCAAACAGCTAATAACAATCTTGCAAAGTAGAAGCATGAACCAAAACTTGCACATTAAGCTTAATTACATTCAGAAAATAATTCAGTCTTCACACAGTAGTTAGATGAAGAGAGAAAAAAAAGTAGCTTACATCTATTCAGTAGATCTGGATACAAGTAGATTCATAGTAGGAAGCACCTATTCTTCACTGGTTTTTGTAGATATTCTTATGAAAATAGAAATGCATCCTATGGCTTTCTTGCCTGTTGGTAGTTTTGTCAAAGTCCATGTTTTGTTCTGGTGTAGAGCCACTAGCTCTTCTTGTGCTGCCTTCTTACACTTGCTTGCTTCATCTGGTGGCATTTGTTGGACTTCGTTCCACGATGCAGATTCCTTTGGTAACAATGACCTTGCAAGGTAGGTGAGTCTCTTGGCTGGAACTCCTTCGTTGGGTCATGATGAGCATCTTGGAGCAGGTTCAGGAGTGGTACTTGGCCATTCAACCCCTTCTGCATCCTTGGCCTTGTCATCTGACACTGGTGGAGTTTCTGCCTGGGCTTCTATCTCCCTCAGGGTCGATGTGGTGGTTGTGTCTTCGAATGTTGGGCTAAACATCTCAAGCTGGTAACTGCCATTGTTGGTTTTTGTGCAGTCATCACCAGCATGACTATGGTAGCTTCTAGTTCATCAAAGTACAACACTCTGCAAATGCTTACTTTTCCTGTCTTTGGGTTCAGGATTCTGTATCCCTTGCTTCCTGGAGCATACCCGATCACGATGCCTTCTTCAGCTCTGGGGTTTAGTTTGCATCTCTTCTCCTTTGGTATGTGTACATAAGCCTTGGATCCAAATACTTCCAGATGCTTTACACTTGGTTTGCATTCATGCCCTAGCTCAAAAGGTGTTACCTTGTTGGCTTTGGTTGGCAGTCTATTCTGTAAGTATGTAGCTGTTAAAACAGCATCTGCTCAGTATTTGTCAGGCAGACCTGCTTCTAAAAGCATACATCTTACCATGTCCATTAGTGAGCAACTTTTCCTTTCTGCAACTCCATTTTGTTCAGGTGTGTATGGAGTGGTTAGTCTGTGTTCTTATACCTAGTTGCGTTAGGTATGTTTGCATGGTTTGTGAAATAAACTCACCTCCATGGTTGCTTTGGAGGGCTTAAGGGGTTTTGTTGAACTTGTTGGTCACCGTGGCTACATCCGCTTTCAGCATGTCTGCTGTTTGGGATTTCTCCTTCATTAGGTAGCTCACATAGTATCTGGAAAAATCATCTACAGAACATAAAACAAATTTATTGCCACCCACTGATGCTGGAAGAGGTCCACACAAATCAGTGTGGATAAGTTTGAGTGGCTTGGTTGCCCGCCTTTCCCTTTGTTTGGGTATGGCTGGACTTGTTGCCTTTCCTTTGATGCATATCACACATTTTGACTGGCATTTATCATGGTTGCTTATTTCAAAATCTCTTACCATGCGTCCAGTTTTCATTCTTAAAATTGTGTTAAAATCACAGTGTGCAAAACATCTGTGCCAGGTGGTGGCACTGTTGTCCTCCTTTTGCTGCTGATAGGCGAGGCTGACATGTGGTGGCGGTTGTTCACAGTGTACCTGCTAGGTGCCATCCTTTTGAAAGCCTGTAACATAAATCTTTTCTCCACTGGTGACTTTACATTCTCCATTAGCATTAAAAATCACATCAAAACCTTTGTTATTCAATGTTGAGACACTTAGTAAATTGGTTTCTAAGTCTGGCACATAGAAAATATCATCTGCTATAAGATCTTTGTGTTCAGTTTCATTGATGCATTGCAATGGCACACTTCCTTTTCCTTGAATCAAAATTGAATTGCCATCTGCTAATGTTATGCTTCCTTCTGTGGTTTCATTTAGGTCACAAAAGTCACTTTTATGCCCACACAGATGCCTGCTGGCCCCTGAATTGATTACCCATCATCTAGGACATTTCTTGGTATCAGCTTTATAAACAGTGTGTAAAGCTTTTTACCTTTACAATTTTTTTCCTTGGATTTCTCCTTGGAAAAATCTTTATTGTCCTTATTTCTGCAGAACCTTGCAATATGTCCTGGGTTTTTACATGAATTACAGATAATGACCCTTTTTTCTGTCCCTGTGTTTTTCTGGTGTTTCACTGATTGCTCTGGATCATGTTTACCCTTCGTTGCTAGGTAACCAATATCTCTGCCAGGCTCGCCATTGTTTTGCAAATTCTTTTGCCTTCAGCATTCTGATCTGATTGTTCCCAGAACCTGAGAGATTTTTCCCTTCTAAATTCAGACCAGCAACAATTGGGAAAAATCTGTTTGGTAATGTACTCAGCACGAAAGACATCTTAAGTTTCTCATCCATGAGATTCTGGACTGTGCTTAACTGATCAAAGATTGCCTATAGTCTGATCAGGTGGTCATTTCCATTTCCATTGTCTTCCAAATTGCATGCATGCTATTCTCGTAACAAAGAGATCACTTTCTGATCATCAGCTTCTGAGTATAGGGTGCATGAATTCTCAATCAATTCCTTCACAGTAGCAATATTATTAATCTCTGCTAATCTGTGATCTTGGAGGGATCTGGCAATAAGAATTTTAGCTCTCTTATTCTTTTTCTTCCACTGTCTTTTGGCTTCCTCCCTATCCTCTGGTTTAGGTTCAGGTAAATCCAGAACATCCAATCTTCAAAATCTAGCTTCATCCTCAGTCTGAATAGCCATGCTGAGTAATTATCTTCAGTCAATTTTGGTATGGGGGAACTCCCTCCTCTCTCTCCATTGTTCAAAGAGAAGAAAAAAAATTCTGAACTTTGCCTTTTAAATGTGCAAGCAGCTTCCTTTTGGCTGTGAGACTAAAAAAAGCCCTTTCAAAAAATCAGTTCTTGGTCAGTATCCTGGACTCTGCTGGGCTGCACTGGTTTTGTCCTGGGCCCATAACCCTTGATGGAGTTTTTAAAAGTTAATAAAAGAACTCCAAGCATCTAACAACAATCTTGCAAAGTAGAAGTGTGAACCACAACTTGCACATTAAGCTTAATTACATTCAGAAAAGAATTCAGTCTTCACAAAGTAGTTAGATGAAGGAAAAAGATAGCTTACATTTATTCATTAGATCTGGATACAAGTAGATTCATAGTAGAAAGCACTTACTCACTGGTTCTTTGTAGACACATTTCTATTGGAAATAGAAATGTCTGTGTGCAAGCGAGATGGAAGGATGAGAGCTACATTCTGCAGCACTTCCTGCTTGCCGGTGTGCCAAAGAGGTAATGGAGATTGTTAATCCCCAAACCCAAGAAGAAGAAAGAAGTGGAAATCAGGTGACCCATGTGACATCCCATAAGCACAATAGAGATGCATTTACTAGGAAGACCCCCTTATGCTTATGAGACCCCTGCCTGATGCCTTGTGGCCTTGCTCAAGTTGCTCCCCTCTTTCTGAGCTGTGTCAGGATGGTTCAGGAGGAAGTGGGGAAAGGGACTCATATTCCCATCCCTCTCCCAGAGCCATTGGCCCAATGAATGGAAGAAAAGTATTCCCCACATACGAACTCTCTCTAGCAAGAAGGGCTGTGTTCACACAATTTGTTTATCAGTTACTAAATCAATTGATTTTCTTGGTTCATGCCATGTATCAAACCATGATGGGATTTTGTTCATACGGCCTGCTTAAAAAAACACACTCCCTAACCAAGATAAGAACCTTTGGGAAGGCACCCCTTCCACTTCCTCCTAGAAGCACAGAAGGACACTGTCTGCTTCCCTTCGGCTCTTCACCCAAGGGCCTCATCGGTCCTGGGGCCCCTTCCCGGGCTGGCTGGAGCCCTGAATGGATCCCCCCACAGGAAGGAGCATGGGCAGCATCTTGCCTCCACCTCAGAAGAAAGCCCTGGGCCAGAGGGCAAGAGAGCCATAATGCCACATGCGAATCCAGCCAGCTGGCTCCTGGACTTTGGCTCAGTTTTGGAAGCCCATAGCCATCAGAACCAGGGGCGCAGTTCGGAGAGATGGGCAGCTCTTTGGCCAGAGGATTTCACATTTAAATGACCCCAAGAGGTCACAAAGAACTGCAGATTCGTGCAAATATAGATTTGGAGAAGCCCCTGGGGGCTATTTTGAATGGAAAAGCAGCCAGTGAGGAAAGTGTTCCACTCAAAGAAATGCCTCCAAGGGACAGTCTTTTATTTTAAAAAATCTTGTTAGGCTTGGCTTTGTCCTTTTGTGTGCAATGTGTCCTTTGTCCCTAAGCCTACTTGCAGCTGTGAGAAGAAAAGCGGGGAAAAGTACTGATTGGCTTGCTAGAAATGTTGAGCAACTCTGCAAGGCTGCTCAAGAAGAGCCAGTTCTCCAAGGAACAATGCCAGACCTGCAGCCACCATCTCTGGACTGTCCTCTTCCCAATGCATGCTCACCAGCATCACTCTCCTCTCAGCCCTCCTCTTTCTCTTGTGCCTAAACTAATGCCCTTTTGCACCACACTTGCATGCAGCTGTTACCAAGCCTGACCTGATGAAGACACTTACCATTCAGAATGGCAGCCCAACCAATAAAGGCAGCATATTGTACAGTGGATGGAGGAGTGGACATGAAGCCAACTCATACACTCACACGAAACTTATCACCCACTCCCAAAAGGAAAATGATTTAACCATAATGCCTCAGAAGTGTTTCAACAGAAGGCTGCATTCAGACCAGCAGAGTCTGAGATTATCTCTGTTCTATACAGTTCAGATGTCACTTCTGAATTTTCAAAGGAACCCCAAAACTTTATTGATATGCTGGCCAAAATGTCAAACTGAACAAAACAGTTGTTATTAGCTGTGGAGCCAAAATATGTCATTGACAACTTCAAGAAAAATGGAATAAAATAACAAAATTTAAAGGTTGGAAGTCCTTCTGGAGAACCTCTAGTCCAACCCCCCACCCAGTGCAGGAAGCTATTGCTATAGCTTTCCAGATAAATGGCCATCCAGCCTGTTTAAACACCTTCAGTGAAGGAGAGTCCACCACCTGCCAAGAAAGGAGGCATCCCATTGCTGAATAGCTCATATCACTTGGAAATTCCTTCTGATGTCCAGTCAAAATCTACTTCCTTGAAATTTAGTTTCCCTGTTTTTGTCCTTGTCCTCTGGAACAACACTGAACAATTCTCCCCCATCAACCTACATGACAGTCTTTCGTATACTTGAAGACAGCTAGCATGTCTCCTCACAATCTTCTCTTCTCCATGCTAATGCCTCTAGTCATTCCTCCTAAGTTTTTCTTCCTGATCCTTTATCATCTTGGTTGCTCTCCTCTACATACACTCAGTTGCCCATCCTAAAATGTGATAGTCAAAATTGGATACTCTGTTCTGACTGATGCAAAATAGAGAGGAACAATGACTATTCTTGCTGTTGACATTACACTTCTGGGGATGGAGCCTAGAACAGCATCTGCTTTTTTTTTTTATCTACATCACACCATTGGCTCATGTTCAGCTTGTGATCATCAAGATCCTTTTCACATATACTCCTACCCCGTATGGTTCACACACATCCCACATCCTATACTCATGCCATTAATTTTCAACCAGAATACAGAACTTTGCAAATTTATCTTGCTGGATTTTGACCAGTGTTCCAGCTCGTCAGTGAATACCATCATGTAAGGTGTTGTCATCTGCAAATTTGATAATTGCATCTTCCAACCCCTTATCCAAGTTATTTATAAGTATGTTGAATGGAGTCTTGCAGCATGCCATTGAACACTTCCTTGCAGCTTGATGCAAAGCCACTAACATACACTCATTGTGCAACATGGTTCCACTATCCACTGGTAGCATAGTCCAGCTCACATTCTGCTTTCTACCTTACTAAGATCTCATGGAAAACTTTGCTGAATGCTTTGCTGAAATCCAGGTAGAGTGTCCATTGCATTCCCAAGGTTAACTAAACTGATCACACAATCAAAAAATGTAGGGTTGGCATGACTTGTACTCATTATCCCATTTATCAAGGAAATTTTATCAACCCATTTTCTGAATGGTCATAAAATCAATGGTTTAACAATCTGCTCTAGAGTTCTAACTGGAATCAGTATCAAGATGACCACTCAATATTTATCTGGCTCTTCTTTTCTCCCTTTTCTGAAGTTAGGAACAATATTTGTACATCCTCCATAGATCACAGAAAGGGACTCTGAGATGACATCTGCAAGGTCTTCCAAAACCTCTGGATGTAAAAGGTCTGATCCTGGAGACTTAAGTTCATTCAGTGTAACCAACTACTTCCTGACTATCTCTTTACTGATTTTAGGATGCCGCTCCCTCCTTGTGTAAATTGTTCTGTCCTGATCCACCTGAACTTCCTTCCCGTTTGGGGAGAAGATGGAAGCAAAATGGGAGTGCAGGACCTTTGCCCTCTCCCTGCTAAGAGCTTGCTTTTCCCCCCAAGGAAGCAGCAGTGACCTTCTTCAGAGTCCAAGGAGAACAAAGCCCTAATAAGCACCCCTGTCCATGGCGTGTGCAAGGGCAGCAGACACCCACACAGCAGCCACTCGGTTCCTGAGCCAAGCCAGGTGCAACCAGATTCCACTGAAAAATGTGACGACGAAGCTCCAACAGCCCACAAGAGCAGCTGGAGACCACAATGCTTTTCATTTTGCTGTTTCTCAGCATTCTTCATCACCCGTACAAACAGCATTGGTTTCAACTAACAGGTCTCCATTTGCATATCTCCTGTGCCATGAGCCAACTGTCCCTTCAGCTGGTCCTTAAAGCAAAAGGATAAACTGATCTTGCAGAGTGAGAAACTCTGGAATGGTCTGGAGCTCGGTTGCCCATTGGCTGGGAGTCAGGGACCTTCTCATGAGAATAGGACATCCCTCCCCTCCCCAGGGTGATCATGGGAATTGCTTCAGGGTTGAGGGAGTGGGAGGCAGATCAGGTCAGACCCTAAGCCTGAAAGGAGCCAGCAGACTGAGCTGGTGCAATCACTTGTTCTGCTGCCCCCCTTGGGCTGGATTCCTCAGGACTGGATTAAACCGCATGTGTGTGTTGCTGCTCCATGAGTCTGAGAAGAAAAATTGGCTGGGGATTACATTAACAGAGTTTGAGCAGAACTATATTCTCCCAGATGCTTTGTCTGGCTGCACCACACACCAAGCGTTGGGGTGCAATATGGAGGAGGAGAGGCATGGCCTCAGGGCTGTGCTAGAGGCCAGGCCAGGCCAGTCAGGAAGGAGGGCTTGACCAATGCAGGCCAACCCTGTCCAGGGAACAGGCCCAGCAGGGATCCAGATGAGGGGACGGGGAAGTGGTCTCAACTGGGACTGCTGGGGAGTTACCATGAAGCAGCTCCCTAAACTGATGTGGACAGGAAGGCAGAGTTGCTGGGCTATGCAGTTCCACCTCATAAGCACCACGGCTCAATATTCTCTCCACACAGGGGAACTGGCATGTGGCGTTGGCACCCCCTATGCCAAGTGCTTTGCACAATGCTAACGTTCAGGTAGACCTGGGATGGGCACCCATGTCCAGGATGTGGCCCTTTTTGTCATCCCCCAAATGACGAATCCCTCCAGGATTGCCAAGTAACGTGTTCTGACTTTTGATGTTACTTTATTTTGTACATGCTGCCTGTGACCCTTAGAAACAAGAAAAAAGTACAAAAATAGTGCAACATGGTGGAATGAAGCACAAGGAACCTAAGCCTTCTGGACTCCTGTAGTATTCAGACACACTCTGCAGCCCCAGCCTGACTCCACTTAGAAGGATGACTAACAAGAGGCTGAAGCCGGTCCTAGAAAAGGCTGATGGTCGTAGAGATACGGTATGAAGGTGGGTGCCACACTGCTGGCAGACCTGGCCAAGTCCTGCCCATACATCTCATCTCTGACTACTGGAAGACCCTGCTTAAATTAACTTCTTTCCAAATTCTCCTGTTTAATCTCCACTCCTGTAGTTTTGAAGTCTGCCTTGAGTTTGCATTCAGCTTTTTCAGAAACTGGAGTGGCATCTGCTGCACTCTGTTGTTATATTTTTCTCTGAAGACCCTGTTCCTGAGATCCTGAATAGACATATAGCCAACTTGTGGACTTGCCCCGCTTTCCCATGTCTGAATTATGTACTGCCAAGCTCATAGGCAGATTACTCACTCCTGCTGTCAAAGTCACAAAAAGGGTGCCCACCCACAACTTGGAGGCTGTCCTGTTGGGAGCACTCAGGAGTTCACAATGTCCACGGCTGCCATCCAGATAATACCAAGTTCCACCTGAGTAAGTGGACGTATCTGGATCTGTACATTTCTTCTCCTTTATTAGTTTCACTGTATGAGGATGAGATGTTAATGAACTAGCTTTGGAGGGATAACATCTTACAGGCAGCCTGCTGCTTGCAAAATTCATAAAGGATAACTCAATATCACAAGGGAGAAACAAACATGGAATATTTCTTTTAGTGTGGTTTGTAAAAGGATAATCTACAGTTCGTTTACAAAGGATTTCTCTTGTCTTCCCCTAAATAAGACAGGCCTCTATAAAAAGTATTTAATGTACTGAGAGTCCAACATTCCCTGACTGATAATAGCTGTAAACAGGCCTCTATAAAGCATCATTTCGTGACAGCGTCAAGTGATCATTCATGTTATCTGCCACGAATACAAGGAGAGCGTGGAGGGAAGAGACTCTTTTGTCTTCCAACCATTCCATCCATCATCCTTCTGAGATCCCTGTGCAGGGTCAGAGAGAGGCCCTTCCTAACATTTTACACAACTAATTCCTATAATTTATGAGGCAGCAGAAATGACAGTTTCAAGTCCACAAGACTCATTTGTTGACTTTACCCATCCATCAAGAAATTACATCTCATGCACTGACCAAGACAGAGACTCCCCACCTACATATACTGGAGAGTATTGGAATGCCAAAAAGCCTGTAGTACCACAGAACTCCCAAACATTTTTAACATATAATTCAAAAATTGCTAAAGGAAGTTGTTGTACTTTCTTTACCTGTACAATAAGATTTGTCAGGTGTTACCCTTAACAAGCTTTCTTCCAACCTTGCTCTCAGTCTGTCCCATTCCAAGATAGATGCATTTGCCACTGTGACTCGCTGGCCCTTCAGCCGCTTGGCCTGCCCAGTTTAATGCTGCCTGAGCATCCTTAACAGCAGAAAAGCTCTGGCATTTAATAAGACGCAAGGCTCACCTAGTCCCATATGTTGTTTGCACAGCGACCAGCCAGATTCTTCAGGGAAACTTACAGTCAGGACATGAATACACACACAGTTCAGCTGAATATTCTGAGCTCACACAAAATACTGAAGTATAAACTAACCCCATAGGCTGGTGGTTAGCATACAAGTGCTGCCAGGATCTCCTTAAAGGACTCTCCTTCCCAGCACAAACATTGGATGTTGCACAGCAAACAATAAAGACATTCTGTAATGTTTCTAAGTCAAAAGCTCATTCCTAATATGCTGCATAGCACTGAAAACCACAGCCATGGCCTTTTCTTTTTCTTTTTTGCACTTGCACCCAGTGTTTCAATTCTTCTCCAGCTATAGAAATTCCAGGGCATACAGTACAAAATCAATTCCTTAGGAGAAAGAAGGCTAGAGAGTAATTCCATGATTTGAAAGGTAATGAACAGATACAAAGCTCTAATTACTGTGGGAAATCCACAAGGACCATCCCTCTGACTTCCATCAAGTTTAGCTAAAGCCTTGCAAGAATAATAGCTGAGGTGGCATCATAAATGTGAAAAGGCAAACTTCTCTGCTCCTCTTACCTCATAATTCAAGCCCTGAACAATTATGTATTTATTGACACCATTTGCTAGGTATCTGGAGGATAAAATCACTCTTGCTTGTTTGGAATTAGAAGGTGGTTGAGCAAGTCTCAAAGATAACAGAGGCTGGGACTTATCTGGGAGAAGTTTGAGCCTGTTGGTCCTAAGGAAGTCAACACGGTTCTCTGCAACATCAGCTCTGCCAATGAAGGTTTAGATCCCTGCTGTTCTGCTGGGATGAAGGGGTGGTGTCATCTGTCTCACAGGAGATAGTGATGGGCCCTGTCTTCAAGAGGCCATGCTCAACCCAGCTGTTTTATATAACTCTCAACCAATCCCTAACCTCAGTTCTCAACTTTTGTTGAAAAGGTGGTAAGCCTGAAGTTGCAGAAAGCTCTCAATGAAGCAGACCCTTTTCTAGTCAGGTTTCACACCAATATGAAACTGAGACCACTGACTGCTCTTAAGAATGACCTATGGTGGGACCAAATTAGAAGGAATGTTGGTGCTGTTGGTGCTGTTAGATGAAGGTCTAAAAGAATGATGTGTGTTGGTGGGTTTGAAAAATACACTGAGACAGAGGCTTGTACACCCTAAAGATCGGACACTGAAACATAAGAGGAGCAATGTAGTATATGCAATCCAGTGCAGTGAGGATTGTTCTGAGCTCTACATTGGAGAAACCAAACAGCCTTTACACAAGAGGATGGCCCAGCACAGGAGGAGCAACACCACAGGACCAGAATCAGCAGTTTACCTTCATCTAAAACAAAAAGGACACTCACTTGAGGACAATAACGTTCACATTTTGGACACAGAAGATAGGTGGTTTGAGAGAGGAGATAAGGAATCCATTCATGCCAAAGTGGAAAATCCTTCCCTCAATAGAGGCGGAGGCCTCAGACACAACTTGTCCCCCATTTTTCATGCTGTTCTTTCATCAGTCCCCAGGAAGATTAAGACCGCTTCATAAGTTCACCAGGAAGGCCACTCTTAACGATCCACTTGGGGATGAACAAAGGAACTAGGAGGAAGACATCCCAAAGACAATCCACACCTTCATGGCACAATTAACAGCCATTCAGGTGTAGGGACAATGCAGCCACCCTGGAAGACATATATGGGGTCCCCTCACCAACCTTTGCCCAGACTGAAGAAGCTGCTTGGACAAGCAGCGAAATGTTTCTACCAAAATTTATTTATTTATTTATTGCTCAAATTTAGCCACTGCCCATCTCCCCCAAAAGAGGGACTCTGGGCGGTTTACAGTAAAATCCAGCACAAAATATAAACATTAAAATCACATAAAACAGTTACAATAATATACAGTAAATAAATAAAATGCAAGAAAGGTATAAAATCCAGGCTGGTGGGAGGGACTCTAGGGTGCGAGCGACCCCCAAGAATGGTTATTCACTTTCCTGCCCCAGGTGAGATGGCAGAACCAGGTCTTCAGGGCCTTCTGGAAGGTCAGGAGTGAGGGGGCCTGCCTCATCTCCGGGGGCAAGAGACAAAGAGAGAGTGGGGGCCACTACAGAGAAGGCCCGTTTCCTGGACCCTGCCAGATGAAATTCTCTTATGGACAGGGTCCGCAACATGCCTTCTCTGGATGATTGGGTGGGGCGGGCCGATGTAATGGGGCTGAAACGGTCCCTCAGGTAACCTGGCCCCATGCCATGTAGGGCTTTAAAGGTAATAACCAACAACTTGAATTGGACCCGGAAGCAAACTGGCACCCAGTGCAGCTCGCACAGCAACGGTGTTATATGTGCCAACCTAGGGGCACCAAAAATGGCCCACGCGGCTGCATTCTGGACCAGCTGAAGCTTTCGGATACTTTTCAAGGGTAGCCCCATGTAGAGCGCATTGCAGTAGTCTATATGGGAGATAACCAGGGCGTGAGTGACTGTTCAGAGGGCTTCTCGATCCAGGAACAGGCGTAACTAGCGCACAACCCAAAGTTGTGCAAAGGCCCTCCTGGCCATGACTACCACCTGCTCTTTGAGCAGGAGTCATGAGTCCAGGAGAACCCCCAGATTACGCACTGAGTCTGTCTGGGGCAGTGCCACCCCATCCAGAACTAAGGATGACAATTTCCTGGAAGATAAAGCACCATCAATCCACAGCCACTCCGTCTTACCAGGGTTCAGTTGAAGCCTGTTGTTCCCCATCCAGACCCCCACAGCCCCCAGGGGAGTCACTGCATCACTTACCTCACCCGGGATAGAGATGTATAATTGGGTATCATCAGCATACTGATGATACCTCAACCCGTGGTGATGGATGATCTCACCCAGTGGTTTCATGTAGATGTTAAAGAAGAGAGGAGAGAGAACCGAACCCTGCGGCACCCCACAATGGATGAGTCGAGGGTCGGATCTCTCCTCTCCTATCACCACTGACTGGGACTGGCCCTGGAGGAAGGAGGTGAACCAGCACAGAACTACGCTGCCCACCCCCAACTCCCTGAGCTGTCCCAAAAGGATACCATGGTCGATGGTATCGAAAGCCGCTGAGAGGTCAAGGAGAGCCAAGATGGATGCACTGCCTCCATCCCGCTCCTGCCAGAGATCATCCATAAGTGTGACCAATGCAGTTTCTGTCCCATATCCTAGCCTGAAACCTGGCTGAAAGGGGTCCAGATAATCCATTTCCTCCAGGACCCTCTGGAGTTGTAACGCCACCACCTTCTCAACCACCTTCCCTAAAAAGGGGAGGTGGGAGACTGGATGAAAATTGTCCAGCACAGTTGGGTCCAGAGATGGCTTCTTGAGGAGGGGGCGCACCAGTGCCTCCTTAAAGGTGACCGGGAACACCCCCTCCCTCAAGGATGTATTTACCATTGTCATGTTCATCGTTCCAATGTTCTGAATACATCGTAAGGTTTTGCATGTCACTTTCCTGATCCGTGTTTGCCGGGTGGAGATTTCCAGCCGTGCCAGGCTGTAATCTCCTTGCTGTAACTGTGGAATGTATGCTTGGGTTATGGAATGTGTTCAAGGTTACTTTCTCAGGCCGATGTGGGCAACGGTTGCTAGCACCTGGGAGGGGGTGGTTGCTAAGTGCGAGCGAGGGTGGAACCGGGTTTGAAGCGAGGGTTTTTAGTTTGTATTTGGCGCGCTTTTGCTCATTTTCAGCTTTCTTTGTATCTGCATACTATTATTTCAATAAACCAGTTATCCTTAAGCCCCTGCTTGTGAGACTGAGTTTGTCAGAATAGGCAACCATTACATAAAGCTGAGAATCTCAAAACCCTTATTCCGCTAGCCCCTATCCAGATTCATCTGTGAAGGGGAGCGCTAGCGAGGAACGAACCGTGATTGCAGGAGATGGAGAGCGAGGCATCGAGCGAAGGGGAACTGAACTCCACAGTGGTTGGAGCGGAGAAGGTACCTTGCAGCGATGCTCAGCGGGTCCGGGCAGAACCCAACCCCAACTCGAAGGAGAAGGAAGGACGTCAAAAAGTACCCGAAACAACCAGTACTTCGGCTGGTGACTACCTTACTTGGGAGGAGGAATCGGACCCTGGGGCGGCTCAAGCCTCCTGGAAGCGGCGGTACCCACTGTCACCCAAGGTGGTCAGGAAGGAAGCACCCGAGGGGTCCCCCACCCCTGATCGTATAAAAGTGTTGGAGGCAAAATTAGACTCGGTCGAATTCATGCTGAAGAAGATGGGGGTCACCTGAAAAAGGAAGGGAAGGGTCCCGCCGTAGGCATTCCCCCTCACAGTCACCACTACCATCCCCCAGAGGGAGAAGCAGGGTCCAGCATCGAGGAGAGGAGAGGGGCCCGAGGGTGACAATTTCGAGGTCCCCTCCGGCGGAGAGGCGCTCGCTAGGGGCCGTACAAAGGGCTGAGCAACCAGAAACTGCAAGACCCCCACCCTTCACAGTAAAGTTTGATGGGGACCCTGCCAAATTGTCCTTCTTCATAACTAATGCTAACAGTTATATGGAGGATTGGGAACAGGGGTTCAGGTCAGAGCGGGGGAAAATAAACACCATTGCTACCAAGCTGAAGGGGAGGGTGGCCGATTGGTATGTACAGCTGTGCCAATCGGATGCTCCGGAGTTGGAAGACTTTGAGGAGTTCCTGTGGGCGTTAAGGCAACATTTTGAAGACCCGTTAGCTCAGGAAAGAGCGAAGCGGGCATTAAAGGGACTGTACCAAGGGTCACGATCCGTGGCAGATTATGTGCTGGAATTTAAAGCACTGGCGGGGAAAGTGGAGGATTGGTCCCAATCCACGCTGGTGGAGATGTTCAAGGATGGACTGGAAACTGAGGTTCTGAAGTGGTCTCTGGGGCGTGAGGACCCAAGAACCCTATATGATTGGATTCAGATGGCGAGCAGCGCTGAGCATGCCCTAGAGACGTTTGCCCACCGAAAATCAACGAGATATGGGAGATTCAGTAAAGGGTCCCGCACCTCGGCTCCTCCAGGGAAATCCAGCCAGCGGACCTGGGAGGAAGAGAAGGAGTGATGCTATGCGAGAGGGCAATGTCTGCGGTGTGGAAAGGAGGGGCACCGAGCAGCGGCGTGCCCGAAGGGAAAGACCGAAGACTGGCCGGGAAAGTAATCTGGAAAATCTCCTTCCCTACCAAGGAAGATGAAGGCGGCGCTGGCGGAGGTCGAACCTGAGGAAGTCCCTTTCTTTGGGGATGAGGAGATTTTCCAGATTACTTTCTATAAGGCTGACAGGGGCAGAGCACAATCAGGCCTGCCAAAATTCTGTTATGATAGCCAATTTCAGTAAAGGTAGTTTTAGCCTTCCTGTGGAGTTGATTTCCTGGGTTGATCTACCTAATGGGTCTGATACTGGGTGTCTCAGTAGATCACAAACCGACTAAGCCAACAGGGTGATGCAGCTGCAAAAAAGGCAAATGCAGTCCTAGGCTGCATAAACAGAAATATAGTATCAAGATCAAGGGAAATTGTTGTTTCTTTATATTCTGCACTGGCCAGACTGCATCCAGTCCTGGGTACCATATGTTGACAAACGAGCGTGTCTAAAATGACAGGACGCTTGGAAGGAAAAGTCTAGGAGAAAGAGTTGGCAGAGTCGGCTACATTTACTGTGGTGAAGAGAAGACTGCTCAGAGACATGATAGCTGTCTTTCAGCACCTGAAGGGCTGTCATGCAGAAGGTGGGGCAGAACCATTCAGAACTGTTCCAGAAGCCCGGACAAGAAAGGGATTTAAACTGCAAGGAAATAATTTTTGGTTGGATATTGGAAAAATCTCCTTAACAGTAAGAGCCGTTCGCCGATGGAGCAAACTCTACTCCTTTACTGGAAGTATTTGTCCAAAGGCTAAGCGGAAGTTTGGGCTACAGGAACTCCAAGGTTCTTTCCAACATTTATGCTGTATGACTCTGTCATCCTTCTGCACGAGGGACCCTGACACAGCTGCTTTCTGCCAGCAAGAATTCCTTCTGCAATCTTTCCAGGTAAATTTCCTTCTCCTCCCCACATTTAACTTGCACAGCATAAATGAATCAAATACTTGTGAGGGATGTTTAGTGAGGATAAACCACTGACCCAGCTGAGCGAGATGGGACATCATCTCCACGTGCAGGCGGGTCACCAGGCGTGATGCTCCCATCCGCCACTAGGGGTCAGGCTGGAAGAGACAGGATGCTGTGGCTAGTCAGGAGCAGGCCCAGGATCTTCGGCAGGGGATGATGCTGCCGAGGAGGCAGGTGGTGCTGCATGCTGCAAGGTGGCTCCAGCCCCTTGGAGATGGAAACCTGCAACCAGCGGCTCTCCATTATGAGCTTTTCTCAAAAGAAAGCAACACGCGGGAAGACAGGAAGGCTCTGGGACGCATGGGGAGGGCCAACTCCGACACCCCAAGACCTTCTGAGCACTTCTTACAGTTCTCTCAACTGCACGGAACTTCTGCCGCAGCAGGAAAAGTGGAGCTCCAAAGCAGAGGGTTACTGCAAGAGCATGATGCAGCCACAAAACTAAGCCAGAAGGTTAAATAATTTACCATAAATATCTAAGAGCTCTTAAATTATGCTCTGCGTTAAGCTTCCAAGACTCCAGCGGTCTCTGCATTCAGCCTGCCACAGATGGCAGCGGAGCCAGACAAGAGAGGACTTGACAAGGCTCCAGGGCTGTAATTACTCGGGGCACAGCTGCAGCTTTTTCTGACGCCTCTTCGGTTAGGCAAAGACACATCAAGTGATGTGCGCACTTTTGGAGGAGGAGGGTTTTTCACCAGTTGGAGAAGGCATTTCGAACGGAAAGCAAGGGGTAGGAGAACTCTGGCAGCTCCTAAACCTGGGCAGCATGACCTGCAGGCCCAAATGAACTGCGAACTTCCAGGGCTAATTAAAAATAAACCCGCCCTGGCTGTGTCCAGCGAGGTGCTCTTGTTTCCAGAATGCCGCTGCTGTTCTAACTGTCAAAAGCTCGCAGCAGTGCAACAAGGCCTCTGCCCAAACAGCTTTGGTGAAGGGTTTGATGGCAAAGCATCCACAGCATCACCCCCACCCCAGCAGGAGGGGTGGGCCCAAAGGATGCCACCTTGACCTATAAACTCATCTTGCCTTTACTTCTCCCAACACAAATTCCGATGTTTCTACTACCACCCCCTTGCTGAGTCTTCTTGTTGTAATAGCAACATTCCTTTTGGTATTATAATTTCATCACCCACCTTGTTATCTTTTGCATAAAGGAAAAAAAGTTGTGATTTGCAAGGAGCCTTGTCGAGTTAGCTAAAGCAACTTAATGCCTCCCTGCAGAGCAAGGGCTCCAGTGGTGTCTGCTGTGGGCTGCTGGTTGCTTTGTGGGCTCTCCCCAGAATCCTTCTGGTCATGCCGAATCACAGCAATCATCTCTGAAAATGGGTAAGACTAATTTCTGGGCAAATTGTCCCTCTCTGTTCTCTATTCTCCAGGAAATCCACTCTTCTCTTCTGAAAGTAGCAAAGGGGGCAGCACTGAGGAGCTGGAACCAGCTTCCACACGTTTCACTCCAAGAATGAAGAGCATTTCTTTGCCACGGGTGAGAGGACGCCCCCTCGGACATCCGCCTTTCTGCTCTGACCTTTTGCTTAGACAGGCCATTAGGCGTTAGGGAAAAGGTTACAACCAGAACTGTTTTTAGGTTTTTTTATTCTGCCTTTATTACCTTTATAACTAACTCAAGGTGGGGAACATGCCTAGTACTCCTCCCTCCTCCTATTTTCCCCACAACAACCACCCTGTGAGGTGGGCTGGGCTGAGAGAGAGGGACCAGCCCAAAGTCACCCAGCTGCTTTCCTGCCCAAGGCAGGACTAGAACTTGCCGCCTCCTGGTTTCTAGCCTGGGGCCTTCACCACCAGACCAAACTGGCTCTTTTCTTAATTAAGTGAATCAAATAAGGATTCAATTGGAATGTAATAGATGTAATAACGTGTTCTAAAACAGGGGATTATTAAGCACACATTTAAAGCAAATATTTTATGGTTTTGTATCTTGTATATAAAAGCTTTGCAATCATAACAAACAGCTTTAGAAGGAAGAATCAGAGGCACTTGTGTAACCTGAAAGTGTGCAAGTTTTCACAGAAGAAACCCCTAGTCCAACCCCTGCAGGCCTCATGAGAAAAGTGAAGTGGCGAGTCTCACTGTTCTCTGGAAGGGCAGATGTGATGAATCTGCATTTATGTATGTGTCGCTGCTAAGAACTGGAGACCTTCTTCGAGGGGCAGAAATTTGTACAGAAGGGCAGAAATCAGTGGCAAAGGCCAAGTTGGCTGCTTTTTTAGTTACCACTGAAAACAGGACAAAAAGGTCCTAATTTCCATCCCATTCCATTACTCACGCCTGACCCATTCCCAGAAGAGGGCTGGGAACTCTGGGAGTGATAATTCAGCCACATCCAAGGAGTCACTGGTTCCTCTCTTTTTGGATTCCTCTCACTGGCACTATCCCTTCTTGGTCTGTCTCTTTAGTGCTTACTGACGGTGCAGTTGCTGCTCCTGAGATCCTCACTTTCCCCCAGTTTTTATAATTTTTCCAAGCTAGTCAACAGAGAAGTCTAGATTTCAGAGTTTCACTCTGGGAATTGTCCAGAATAGGCTGTTTTTCTGAATCAGGATCCAACCCAAAACTTATGCGTCTTTCCCTACATGACATACGAAACTCTAATCCCTCCTGAACAGCTTCAGAGACAAAGGAACATGTTGAATTATATCAACACACTTTACGTGGGGCTGTCCTTGGAGAGCATTTGGAAGCTTCAGCTGGTTTAGAATGCAGCGACGTATGTAGTTTTGGGCACACTGCAGTACACCCATGTAACACCACTGCTCCGTGAGCTGCATTGGCTCCCTGTGGACACGTGGGTACAACTCAAGGGGCTATTTGTCACCCTAAAAGTCCTACATGGCATCAGATTAGGTTGCTTGCGGGAATGTCTCTCCCCCTGAGTGGGCACGCTCATGCTTCAGGTACCATCGATAAAACAATGTCATCTGGCGGGTCCCCAAAAACACGCCTTCTCTGTTATGGCACTTTTATTTTTATTTTTTATTTTATTTATCAAATTTGTCACTGCCCATCTCCTCTCACTAGAGGGACTCTGGGTGGTTTACAACAACTTGCCTTCTGGAACAGCCTCAGCCCCTACTTTATTGGCCTTTCACAAGGCTGTGAAGACCTGGCTCTTCCGCCAGGCACCAGGATCAGGACATTAGTACGGGAGCCCTGGCATGGGTGTGTGTGTGACTAGGGGTTTTGTGTTTTTGTTGAGCCTGAATTCAGTTTTGTTTGTTAGTTTGTTTAAATGAAATTCTGTTTTTATTTTGTTCATCATCCAGTTTCTTGGATAGATAGGCGGCCATATAAATAGGATAAATAAATAAAATGTCTTCCGGATTAGTGCTTTGAAAGTGTGTATGATGGTCAGTCAAAGAGTTCATACAACCTGTTCTCGTCTCTCTTGACTGGCAGCCTCATTGGGGGGATTGGAGCACTTAGGGAGCACCCTGTTTTCTGATCACAGACTGTCATGCTCCCCAATCACACGTTCCCAGAACATCTGATTGGACTCGCATGCATGAATGGACTTAACACGTGTTCAGACTTGCGGGTCAGTAGAGTTGGGAGGGGGAACATGCCAGGAGTGTGAAAACAACTTGTTTGGACTCTCTCTGGTATCCAAGGTCAAGCTACTGAGCGATTGGGAGACATCTGTGTGGAGTTAAGCTGACTGGCACGAAGAGAAGGGCTGCATGCCTGAGAGAGGGAGGGGGCTTGTACTCATTGGGTCGTTTAACTTGGAGAAAATGCAGGAACTTTCATTTGCAACTTTTTCACTGTTCTATGTATTACTTTCCATTAAAGAGATTTCTACTAAAATCATATATGACTCAAACTTAATGGTAAATTGAGTAACACAGTCATTAAAGTTGTAAATCCCAGTTTGACTCTACCTGGAGACATTCGTACCCAGAAGAGAGTCCAAAATCTGACAGGATGTCAAAATCAGCATTAGGAGATTCACCCCAACCGTTTGGGGAAGAAGGAGCAATGACTCAACGGAGAGAACCAGAGGTGGCATCTGAGTCGATAGTTGATTCTGATGGAGATTCAGAAACAGAAGGAGCTGTGGGGATCTCCATCCCTCCACAAAGCTGCACTGTGGAGGTGGACACGGAACTCATTACTCTAGATGACACTCGGGAGTCCAAGGTGGCAGCTTCTTAGTCCCAACCAAGTGACCATCCAGATCTTAAGGGAGTGGAATGGACACCAGCCGGTGACCAATGGCGAAGCATCCAGAGTTGGGACGATGGGGCAGAGGGCAAGTCATGCCAGCTATCCGTCACTTGACAGATGTGCAACCAAAGAGAGTGAGATCCCACTCTAAGGACTCTGGAACTGAAAAGGGGGTTACCCCTGACCGAATGCAGTTTTTAGAAGCTCGGATAGTTTCTATGGAGACAATCCTTCAAAACATCTCATTATCATTGGAGCAGGTGTTAAGCCAGCAGGAATTGGAATCCAACGCCTCATCCAAGAGATCAACTCCTGAACCCATTCCAGGTTCGAGATAACCATCGCTGACACCAGAGAGCAAGAAAAGCAACCAATCTTCTGTAACCTGGAGTGAGCCACTGACAGGTCGCATGAGTTTCCCCCCCTCCAAAAGGAGGACCCCGGCAGTTGTATGTTAAGTTTAATGGGGACCCACAGAAATTGTCATTTTTCATGACTAATGTGGGGGCTTATATGGAAGAATTTGGGGCCATGTTCCCCACAGAATATACAAAAGTGAACTTAGTGGGGTTGAGGCTGAAAGGGCCAGCAGCCGACTGGCTGGTGCAGTTGCACGATGCAGGTGCCCCTGAACTTCACAATTTGGATGATTTTATGAGAGCCCTAAGAGAGCGGTTTGAAGACGTGCTGGTGAAACTTCAGGCCGAAATGGCTCTCCAGCAACTTAGACGAGGGTCCAAAACCATATCAGAATATGCCATGGAATTTAAAGCTTTGGCTGGGAAGGTAACCAATTGGTCGGAATCCACCAAAGTGGACTACTTCAAGGGCGGTCTGCAGCCAGAACTGTTACACTGGGCCCTGGGGCATGGGGACCCTTGCACCATAAGGGAATGGATCTGTTTAGCAGGGGAAATAGAGAACACCCAGTTCCAAGTCAAGTGACAAGTACGGGCTCAAGTAATGGGAAAAAACACAGGAGCTCCCACTAGTTTACAACCATCAATGAGAAAGCAGAATTGCCCACGGGATGAGGAAAAAGACCGACGCATCAACAAAGGGCAGTGTTTTAAATGCGGAAAAGATGGACATCGAGCTGCAGACTGTTCTCATTCAGGGGCAAGCACAACCACAGAGGCTGGAAGCAAAGCAGCGAAATATCCACCAGTCAAGTGCAAGGGGCCCGCGGCTACTGCAATTGCCTGCCGAGAGGAGGATTATTTCTTTTCGGCGGACTCCAGAAAGGAAACTGAGGAAGAAGCCCCCGAGACGGCGGGAAACGAATCGTGCCTGCTTTGAGTTGTGCCAACAGGCAGGCAGCAGATGATGGGCATGAAGACCACTGGTAAGTGAGGATTCCCTGACATTGCTGATGGGGATACAGATAAAAAATTTAAGAACTAGCCGCAAGGCTGATTTAATGATCATGCTGGACTCGGGGTGCACAAGGTGTTCAATACACCCTGTTATAGTATCAGGACTGCATGTAAAAGTGAGACAGCTGAAGCAACCCATAATATTCACCCAACTGGATGGATCCGAAGCCCATGGGGGGCCAGAAAAGCATTATTTTTAAAAGGTGAGGCATGAGTCAAGAAGATTAGGAACTCCTGTCTTTACCGCTACTGTTGTTGGACTCTGAGGTACAGACACCATTAGGAAAAGGTAAACCGTCCTTTAAAAGTCAAGCTCATCTGCTGCTGACTTCATGGACATACCCCTGCAATTCGCTTGAAAACAACATAGAAGTGGTTGCTATTGTTTTTTGTCAAGGATGTTGTTTTAATTTTTAATTCCCAGCCTCGCAGGCAATGCTGTGATTCCTTGGAATTTTCACATCTAAGTCCTGACAAGATCCTAGTAAGCTTCTGGACCCAGGCAAGGTCATCCAGGCATGGCCACCTGCTGCAACGTATGCACGGCTACTGTATTCAATCCCAACTGCACAAAAGCTCTTCTGGAATTTATTTATTTATTTGATCTATACTGTACAGTCACCCACTTGCCAAGCTAACAAGTTAGAAACATCAGAAAATAGGCCACCCATAAAAAGCCCACATGTAGCACCAGGAGCAGTAACTCACACAGCACCTGCATGCTAATAGGTAACATCCTGGCACAGTATTCAAAGGGGGAACCGGGCCTTCAGGACCTTTCTAGAGGCCAGCATGGTGGGGGCACCTGCACCTCAGGGAAATGTTGTTCCACAGGGCAGGCTCACCGACAGACAACGCACGCTTCCTGACTCCCACAAGACGGCACTGACCTGGAGTTTGCTGACCCCACCTGATCCTGATGGAGAGGGACCATCCCTCAAACCTCTTGGCTCTGTGCCCTGCAGTGCTCCATAGCTGACCACCAAGTCAAGAGGGGGCTGTGCTTCTCCTTGCGCAGAATGACAGTCCTCCCCAGGCAGAGGCGTCCACGACCCCACCCCATTAGGGATGAGCAACTGTCTCTTAAGAAAAATGGGAGCAGAGCCATGGCTGTGCAATTTCACTTGTATTTCAGCTTCCAGCACAATTAGAGACTCGTTCCTGTTAAAATGAAAGGTGAAAATCTAAGAGGTATGATTTATTATCAGTCTTCTCTACAAAGAAAATCTGTTCTAGCATGAAATTACAGGTAGTCTTGAGTTAATGATGGTGATTAGGACCAGAATTTCCATTGCTAAGCAAGGTGGTCATAAAACACCATGTCATGTGACTGCATCGCTGAATGGCAGCAATCCTGGCACTCCACATTGCCATCATTAAGCGAGGATCACTGGTTGTTAAGCAAGCCCCAGATGGGTCACAAGCAGGCCAGCAGGCAGGTAAGTGGCTGCCACTGGCGCAGGAGGTTGTGTGGGTGGCTGGTGCAGCACAAGCACAGTGGGGCCAGGGGAGGCTGCTGCTGGGCAGGGGAGAGTGCGGCTTACTGGAGTGACTTACAACCTTCCCTGACTTTGCTTGTGGGAAGTCAGCAAGGAAGGTCACAAATAGTGATCACGTGAACAGGGAGCACTGCAACTATTGCAAGTGCAAGCCAGTTGCCAAGCAGCCAGATCGCAATCATGTGACCACAGGGGCACTGTGGGACGGAAATTTCCTACTTTTGTACAACAGTAATGCAATAATAAAACTAATCAGATGCTTTAAAAAATAGTCATGGAAACATGTTCAAGGAATCTCTTTTTACTTTAAATGAGTTTAAACCCAACTGCATCCCAGTGAATGCACACCAGAATCATATAGTCAGCTCTTAGATCTACAAATGCTATTAAGTGCTTCTTTTACACAAGTAGAAGCCAATTAATTCTTGCAGCAATAAAACGTTTTGAGGCCAAACTGCTGGCCCAAACCCTTTACAGTGCACAAGCAGGAATTTATGCAAAGGATGCACTGAAATCAGTGCAAAGAGAATTTTTGAGCTCAATCTTCGCTGCACCCAGTGGAACAGCAAACACCCAGTTAAGGCTACCCTAACCCTAACCCTAAGGAATGCCTGCAATTCCGGTTAAGGCCTGGAGGATGATGGTAAACTACCATCCAATTCTTTCCAGTCAGCCTGAGTGGAAACAGGCCGTAGAGCAGAGGTTGGCGTTATGTGGTTTTCTGTACCATTCCTAACTTCCTTAGGGTGTGACTAAGCCAAACAATTGCTCACCCAAAAAATAAGGGATATGGAGTTTCAGGCTGAAGTTAATAGGCTGTCCCAACATGGCAGAAATTGGATAAATAAGGGCACTTGGGAACCAGTAAGATACCTACAAAAACTAACTTTCCCCAAGCTGTGGATAGCATTTTTCAAAGCCAGGCATAGCATCTGACCATCCGCACTGCTGCAAGACAGATGCTCCAAAACCCCATTAACCGAGTGTACCTGCCCGCGTCCGTGTGGCGACGAGGTGATCGAAACCATTTCGCGTGCGTTACTGCACTGTAACCTCTACAGGGATATCAGGTCTGCTTATCTTCTGCCCCTGGTATGTGGATTTCCAGGAAGGCCAGACAATTTCTATGTGAACCACCTTCTAGAAGATTTGAAACCCTCTATCATGTGGGCAGCAGCCAACTTCTGTGTTGCCGCGATGAGAACAAGGCATAACCGGTCACAGAAATAACCGCTTCCGTTTAATGCATCACTTCAGGTTTAATACGTGTTAGTATTTTATCTCACCTGTTTGGTTTTACTGTTGTGTTGTGTATTCTCAAAAGTTTGCTGGTCTTTTTCTGGACCAAATAAACAGTATTTCATTTCAACCGCATCCGAGGGTGCTGGGATTGTCTAGTCAAATATTTTATGGATTATGGGTGACATGCCAGATGGCTAGAGGAAGCCATGTGTTGCCTCTATCTTTCAAAAGAGGGGAATGAAGGATTCAAGAATCCACAGACCAAACAGTCTGACACTAAGTTATTTATTTCTCAAATTTATACTACTGCCCATCTCCCCCCACAGAGGGACTCTGAGCAGTTTGCAATAATTTAGTCAGTTAAAAATTAAAAACAATAATCATAATAAAACATCATGTAATACAATATAAAAATGAAAAGAAAAAAGAAAAAAACAGATGGCTACAAACAATCGTAAATACAGGGGGAGCACTCTAAGCTGCCAGCCATCCCCAAGAATGACTACCCCCCTCCCCACCCCAGGCACGTCAGCAGAGCCAGGTCTTCAGGGACTTCCGGAAGGTCAAAAGGGATGGGGCTAGCCTGACCTCCAGTGGCAGAATGTTCCAAAGGGCGGGTGCCACTGCAGAGAAGACCCACTTCCTGGACCCCGCCAACTGGAGTTCTTTAGCTGACGGGGTCCGTAATATGCCCTCTCTGCATGATCAGGTGAGATGGGTTGAGGTGATGGGGATGAGACGGTCCCTCAGGTAACCTGGCCCCATGCCATGTAGAGCTTTAAAGGTGATAACTAACACCTTGAATTGGACCCGGAAGCAAACCGGTACCCAATGCAGCTTGCGCAACAAGGGTGTTACATGCACTGATCTTGGGGCACCAAGAATTGCCCATGCGGCCACATTCTGGACCAGCTGTAGCTTCCAGATACTCTTCAAGGGTAGCCCCATGTAAAGCACATTGCAATAGTCTATGTGGGAAATGACCAGGGCATAAGTGACTGTTCGAACCGCCTCCCGATCCAGGAAAGGGCGTAACTGGCACACAACATGAAGTTATGCAAAGGCCCTCCTGGCCACGACTGTCACCTGCTCTTCGAGCAGGAGTCGTGAGTCCAGAAGGACCCCCAAGTTATGCACCAGGCCTGTCTGGGGCAGTACAACCCCATCCAGAACTAAAGATGACAATTTCCTGGATACAGAAGAGCTGTTAACCCATAGCCACTCCAACTTACCACAGCTGAAGCCTGTTGTTCCCCATTCAGGCCCCCACAGCCCCCAGGCACCGTGAGAGGGCAGACACAGCATCACTTACCTCACCCAGGATGGAGATGTATAATTGAGTATCATCAGCGTATTGATGATACCTCACCCCATGGTGATGGATGATCTCACCCAGCGGCTTCATGTAGATGTTGAAAAGGAGCGGAGAGAGTACCGAGCCCTGTGGCACCCCACAACGGAGGGGTTGAGGGTCAGACCTCTCACTCCCTATCAACATCGATTGGGACCGGCCCCGGAGGAAGGAGGTGAGCCAGCGCAGAACCACGTCGCCTGCCCCCAACTCCCTGAGCTGCCCCAAAAGGATACCATGGCCAATGGTATTGAAAGCCACTGAGAGGTCAAGAAGAGCAAGGATGGATGCACTGCCTCCATCCCGCTCCCGCCAGAGATCATCCATAAGTGTGACCAATGCAGTTTCTGTCCCATATCCTGGCCTGAAACCTGACTGATAGGGGTATAGATAATCCGTTTCCTCCAGCATCCTCTGGAGCTGCAACGCCACCACTTTCTCAACCACCTTCCCCACAAGGGGAGGTGGGAGACTGAATGAAAATTATCTAACACAGTAGGGTGCAGGGATGGTTTCTTGAGGAGGGGGTGCACTCCTTAAAGGGGGTGCCTCCTTAAAGGCAGTTGGGAACATTCCCTCTCCCAAGGATGTATTAACCTGGGCCCAACCACATGTCATGTCCCAGGCTGCCTTCACCAGCCAAAGAGGGGCATGGGCCTGGGAAGATTCTAAAAGAGATCTTAATACAATCAAACGTTAAGCACTTTGAAAACAAGGCAGTAATTACCAGAAATCCCCATGGATTTGCCATAAATCTTATAAAGCTAATCTTATTTCATTTTTTAAAATCATGTAACTTCCTTATTAGATTGTGGGAATACTATAGCCATAATATATCTTGATTTCAGTAAAGCATTTGACAAACTACTTCATGACATTCTGATTAGCAAGCTAATTAAACATGGACTGGATAGCCTAACAATTAAGTGGATAATTGCTGGCTTGAAAACAATCCTGAAAGAATGTTCATCAGTGCTTACTTTTCAAACCAGATAGACATCCACAAGTATCCTCAGCACCATATCCTCTATTTTTTCAATATTTTAATACTTTTTCAATATTTTTATTAATGACGGTTATACTACATGAAATATGTGGATGATAACACTAAGAGAGATTTTATGCCTTAAAAGAAATAAAACGCCATACCATTAAAAAAATCAACTGTATGGAGTGAAGGAATGAAATTAGAGACAAATGGAGACTTTTTTTCATTTAGAAAACAATCACTTGCAGAGATATGGGATGGAGATACCTGGTTTGGTAATAGAACTTGTGCAAAAAATCTTGAAATCATAGTTGATTGCAAAATGAATATGAGGTGGAAGTGTGACGCAGCTGCAAAAAAGGCAAATTCAGTGTTAGGCTGCATCAGCAGAAGACTACCTTCCAAATCATTATATTACTTTACCATATTCTTCTTTGGTCAGAATCTATCTCAAGTAACCTGTTCAGTTTTAGGAATCGCACGTTAAGGATTTCCGACATACTAAAACAGGTTCAAAGAAGGGCAACAAGGATGATCATGGAACCAGAAAATAAATCACATGATGAGCAACTGAAGGATCTGGGCATTTTCAGACTTGAAAGGAAAAGATTCAAGGGGAGATACGACAGTTCAAACACATAGAAGGAAGTTCAAAGAAGAGCCCATGGAGGGGGAAGCCATGCTCTCATTCCAGAGTGCTGGGGTGCTGGGCGGGAGTGATGGATCTAAGATACAGGCAGGCAGATTCCAACTGAAGCTTCGACAAACCTTTCCAGGTCCCGAGAATCCGCTACGCCTGGTCTGCAAAGCATTCACTTCATGGCCGCGACAAAATGGGGTCTCTTCCAAGGACGCTGCATGAGGCCTCTATCAGAGAGGCGGTTATCTTTAGTGGTTAAGGAGTCGGACTGGGGTGGGGAGATCCAGGTTAATGTGACAACAGGGGGACTGCACACATGCTCTCAGTGCACCTACCCCATAGGTGGTGGTTGTGGGGATAAATTGGGGGCACCCTCATGCTTGACAGCTTGAGTTCTCCAAGAAAGATAAGGCAAAAAGGCAAAAAACAAATAAGAATCTTGTTAACCTTTAGGTTGCCATGAAGGTAATGGAACAACAACAACTTTCCACCAAGCTGGGGTCATTTCAGAAAGAATCTTCCTTTTCACATAATGGTCCCCAGTTTCCTCTGCTTTATTCAAGGGCCCCATGATATCAGAAAGAGCTGTCCTTCCAGCCCTAGTCTGAACAGGTCCATGCGGGTAAGCTTGTCAATATCCCACGCGAAGGGACGGGAGCAGGCTGCAAGGGTCCTTATCTGCTCAGGTTAACATGGGCAAATCCACAAGAGTCTTTCTCCTGTTGTACACACATGTGTGAGAAAGACAGACAGGAGTCAGCTTTCTGAACTGACTGGCCACCATGCAGGAAAATGGATTTAGAATCCCAATCTTCCTTGGTTAGTTTTTCCATCACTTACAAACAGATGTGTTCCCTCTCCAACCTATTTTACCCAAGCTGCACATAGCTGTAAAAGGCTCTCAAAAACATCGTAACTAACAGTCCTTGTCCCAAAGACCTTTCAGCAGGTAGCATACATTCAGTCTTTGAATCTTGCAACCTGGGCCTTAGGCAGTGGCAACTCCAACCCAGAGATCATGCTTGCTATCCACCTGAAGTGATCCTAGGTCCTGCAACTGGTCCACTGGACCTCAGGAATCATTGCTGCCAGACACTAAAAAACAGGGTCTTCACTTTTTTCTCTACAAACATGCACTGGCCTACAAATGGCTGTGGCACCTATAGATGAACAAGCTGCCACCAGCAATTTTCTACTAAATGCTGTAGCACAGAATCCTAAACCAAAGTAATGGAAGAAAAATGCAAAATAGTCTGTAAATTAGACAGCAAGGAGACTAAATGCTTCTGAGTGCTCCCTTCTCACCAGTACCTTCTCAAATGATGCTCCCTGTGATTTAGCCACCCTCTCGCTCTCTCTCTATTCCATTACAGCAATGATCTACAGATAGTTTTTTAAGCGCATTTCATTACTACTGTGTATTGGTCTGTAACATGCATAGTGGTGCTTCTAATGCTAACAATGTCATAGATAGTTTTGTTTGCATTTAGAAGGGTATAATTGTCAAACAAAGCTTAGAAGAAAATATTTCAAGGCAAGAGGAGGCAGAGCAAAAGAATATGTATGCACAAATCACAAACCTAAGGCTGGACTTGGTGTAAATGTTCACATGCTGCATTTTCTATTATTTAGAAAAGAAAGTACTTGTAACAAAAGCCCCCAAATTCTTTGAAGAGCAAAAATCAATTAATGGGCAACAGTTCCAGTAACACTCCCTACTCCCTCCCCTTTTCGAAGGCCATGATCTTCTCCCCCAGGCAAGAAGGCATGTCTTAAAGAAAATGTTCTCTGATGACAGGGAGTGGGGATGGCAGCCCATTTCAGCTCCTTCGGTGATAGGATGGATTTATTTCTGTTTCTAACATCCAACCATTAACATCAAGAAAAGGAAACTGCGCACTATGCCAAATATACAAGTTTTAAGAGTCACAATATCTTTGTCCTAACAGTCAGGAACCACACTGAGACGAGGAATAGGTCTCTAGTGTTTTATTACTGCTACATTAGACAGAAAATCCTAACAAACTGAAGAAGCGTGGGAAAAACCCAGCCAGATGAACCCCAAAAGTCAAGGTGGGTCTGATCTGTGTCTCTTTGAATGGCTGCTTAACTCCTCCCTACTACACATGTGTTTTCCCCCCTGGACAGGGGCCCCCTCCTGCTCACCCTCAGTGCTCATGACAATCTTAGCTGGTAGCAGCAAAATAACGTTTTATTTATTGTGTGACTTTAAAAGCTAACCAAACATTTATTTATTTATAGATTTTATACGTGGCCAGACTTCCGAAAGACTGGCCATAGCAAATTTGTCTGGCAGTTTTTCCCAAACACCAGGATCCCTCTCCAGAGCCTGCTTAGCAAAAGAATGGTTGAGGAGCAAAGTTCCAAACTTGCCAGCATCAAGAGTCACAACCACAGAGCCAACTCTCTTCAGAAGACCTTGACTTGGTTATTTTGGCTGTTTACAGAAGGAAGGGACACCGTCTTTGTCACACTTTATAGTTGTCTTGTAGGGTTACTGAATTTATACACTTTGCATTCTACTCAAATCCAGGGTCGGTCATGGAGAGTTGGATTTTAACTTCTAACACGGCAGCAGGATACAGTTCAAAGACTAGGTGGATTCTGATCAGATTCAGAATTAAGGCAGTTATTCTGCTCTATCATACCATGCTCACCAAAATCTTTTCTCTTGTATCTGATGTTTAACTTAGCCACAATGACCATATCCTCAAATTTTCTCTCCTTCTTGACCAGAGGAAGAACCTAGCTCAGGACCCAAATTTCAGAAATAGTTCCTCTTACAGCTAAAGAACAGAGTAATTTCACTTTTCTCATAGTCTATGAAAATCAACCCCCCAAAACCCACAATTTAGCAAACAGGCCTACTGCTTTTTAAAAAGAAATAAGAACATATTTTTCATTAAAATAATAGTCCAAACCAATCCCCTATTTGGATTACTGGGTAAAAAGTAACTTAAGCAATGAAACTGAGGAGCAAATGGACTGTAACTGCCTAAGAACTTGTTGCAGAAAGTTTAAGCTGTAGGATTCTTCTCAGGAAACCTTCCATCCAGGAGACAGGCCTGGGAGAATCCAGACCTGCTCTTCTCTTTCAGCTCATTCACCCTGACTGCCTCTGCTTCCCAGAATCCATCAGGGAACAAGCCAGGGTGGAGAGCTCTCAAAACGTGCCAATTAGTTCATAAATAATTGATTGAGAGGTAATGATCACCATTATAAATTGAATTAAATGGTTTATGCAGCCATTAAACATACAACATGGTTGTTAAATGATCTTCTCATCACATCACCTGCAGTTTACTAGTAGTTTTCTTCTAATAAAAATGCATATATAATTATCAATAATTCCACGCACATTTGTCTTGCAAGCTTCCAATGTTACCAAAGTTTTTCATTGCTCTCATTCACCTCTTAGTCCTTGGTTCCTCCCAAAAACATGAAAATCATCACATTTAGAATTCCTGGTATGCCAAGAGTCATTCTCTAGATGGAAATACTTGCCACTGAACTCTGGAAGTCAGGATCAGCACAAATAGGACCTCGGTAATGCATCAAAAATGAGGTGTTGCATGTTTGTGGGTGAAGGATTTTGAGAGACAAAAGCACAACTGAGTTGTCAAGCAGATGCTGGAAAAGGCTCAACTGGATCAGTCCAGAAGCATCACCAATGAGCTTGGATGGTGCCTGGCTTTCATACAACTATTATTATACATAGCTTAAACAGGAGCGAAGATTTGTGTTCCTTGTAGTAGGAAAGAAATGCAAAGGTCCTGATGGCCACTGTGCAGGGAAAGTAAGATCACAGCCCTGCAAGCAAGATGGCCTTTAAGGTCAAACATTTCAAGGAGAGAATTAATGGCTTTGCAAGAGAAAAAGATACTTGAGGCCATTTCAGTCCAAACTACACCTTGCATGAGAACAATGTTGCTTCTCAAAAGAAAAAGAATCTCAGCTTCGAGGCAAGGTTGATTGGAACTCATCATCTCATTACCCCGTTCCCCTTTCTCCTGGCCTCGTCACATCTGTTCATGTCCAAAGTGAGAAAAAAGCCAACTAGGCAACGTCAAGCTCAAAAAAGGAAACCAACATTTAGGCATCCGTCAAGCTCAGCATTTAAGCGTTTAATGGTTTGGAAATAATATTATTGGGGAAAGGACACACCCTAGTTATGTATGCACTATGAAAAATCTTGAATCAAAAGTATGCAAATCATGAATTTCACAAATTATGAGAAGGCAAATCAGTAGAAAAGAATGTAACTGGAATTAATGGCTAGAGGAGACAAGTCTATGATTTCTCCAACACCATCTGGCAGAATTGCCAGCTTCGTTCCAAAAGATTTTCTTGAACTGGTAGAGAACCGTGACCTTTTTATTTAACAGACACATAATGGGTGACTCCAACTCTTGTATACAAGCACTCATCATAATATGAGATGCAGAGAAAACCACAGCTTTAAAAAAAAAAAGGAACAGAAGAGGCTTCCGGTTTTTCTGTTTGCAAAAATGAGGTTGAAAACGGTGAGCAAGTGTGCCTGGCAAATTTTCACAAATCAGGGCAAGGAGAGGTATCTGCTTGTGTGTGTGTGTGTGTGTGTGTGTGTGTAAGTTGGCTCATTAAATGGTGGCATTCCATGTCTCCAGAGCCAAAAGCTTTGTTTCTTTTCTGCTGTTTGGATGTGTTCATTTCCAGTAATTCAGGCTGTTTTGCTAAGGGCCATTTCTGGCCCTTAGAGTCAGACTACAAAGTACAGAGTGCAAAAGCCTTCCCACGTTCTGGCTTCCCAAATTCTTAACTGGGAGACAATTCTTGAGTCCATCTGTTTGTAGGCATCCAGGACAAGGAAGTTGGAAGCCAGCCAGACGAAGGACAGGAAGGGGACAGGTAAAGGGCAGTTTAGACTTTTTATCCAGAAAACTCTTGCATTTTGTCTGCATCTTTAGACCAAATTCTGTTATTGGTTGCAATTCACAGTGGGCAAGAAGAAGACAAGAAGACCCATTTAATTTCCAAGAAAGAATGGACTGGACTGGACCTATATGTGGAATTATGAGAGTGTGATCCAAAGCTTAAAAGCATTTGGAGTGATGGCCTGCAACTGAAATATTGCAGGTGCTCTCTCTCTCCTGCCACGTCTCAACTGGTGTTTCAGCTGGAGGGGGAGTATTTGGGGGGGGGGGGGACAGCAGAGCTGCAGCAGAAGATTCCTGGATTAAGGGAAAGATTTAATTAGGCAGAGCGTTGCCTCCAAAAAAAAGTACTAAAATTAAATGTGAATTCATAATGGACAGTATTACAGATAATGAGATGCAAATTGGGCTGGGTTACAGCTTTTAGTGTGCAATTTGCTTTCTTTCTAATTGGGAGAAATGGATCTGGCCCCAGAAGCCAGGTACTCAAAATGCAAAACAGCCTCACAGCAGGGAAAGGATGGTTCCACTCCAAAATCAAATATCCAAAGCAACATTAATATTTCAGTATAACCACACAGAACAAACAGTAACATTGTTTTAGCTGAGCAGAATGGATCCCAGCCCTGGTTCAGACCCAGCAGTAGGAGGGTAGCCCAGCTGTGGCCATGGAGAGGGCATTCCTGGTCTGATGTGGTTGCTGACTAGGGAGGTTTGACACGCTGGCTGGCAGGCCGGCTGGCTTATTTATGTATTCAGTCTCCTGGTTTCTCCACTGGAGCTGAAGGGGGGTGTGCATCATGCTCCCTCCGCCTATTTTCCCATGCAACCCCACCAGCTAGGGACTGCCCCACAGCCCCCCAGGGAGCTTTCAGAGCTGAAGGTGGACTTGACCTCCGTCTCCCCTCCTCGCCCGGCACCTTCCCCACTGCACTTACGGCTCTTGGCTGAGCCACAGGACACGGCCCAAGCACCCTGGCCCCCCCCTGCCCCCGTTACTGGCATTTTGCCTCACCCTGTCAACAAAACCTGGAAGGTCTAAGAAGACCCAAGTCCCTCCCAAATGCTTTACGCATAGAAAAAAGGCAGGCTGGTCATAGGCAGCAGCTTAGGTGTCAGGAACTCAGACGTGGCAGCAGCTTGCCCCACAGTCAGGCCTCCCCAGCCCCACAGCCCCTTCCGGCTTTCCAGCCATGGGGAGGGCAGCCGGCGCTCAGGCAGCTTCTCACCCATCTCTCTGGCCGCAGGGGGGGGGAGCGGGGGGACGGGAAGCCTGGCGAGAGAACAAAGCGCCATGCAAACGGCCTCCACAGAAGAAACCTGGTTTCTGGATACATCTGATTTTTCCAAATGGCTGCTGCTGCCACACCAGAGGCTGCCCTTACGAAGACCAGTTAAAATGCTTTTGGCTGGAGCACATGAGGCCGACCAAGACTGCTTCACCCCGAACCCTTTGGAGGTCAAAGAGAAAAGCCAGCTTCAAGGCTGGTGCGCGTTCAAATGAAGTAGGCCGCTTAAAACACCCTGCTGTTGCCACGGGGCCTCTTAAATGTTCTGGGAAAAGCTAGAAAGTCCACGGCCTTCATTGTCTATATACTACAAAACTCACAGAGTTCAGGAATTAAACATGATGCGCTCGAACTTTTAATCTACAAAATGAAAGCGTTGTATTTGGCGGAAGGAGACTGACCATGTAATGCCAAAATTCCTGGTATCTAGAGAAGCTAACGCGTATCTTGGACTTCAAAAGAGCAGACCTGAATCAGCAATGCTAGGTAGGATTTCACAACAGGAGAAGCAAATGGGAAAATGACCTCAAGGAGAAGGGAATGGAAAAAGGAGATACTAAAAGTACAATTGCAAACAATTCCAAAAAGGAAGAAAATGGAGGAAAGCAGAAAAAGTCAGCTTAGTAGGCAAGAAAGTTAGTGATGAACGGAAAACTACCATCTCCAGGATGGCCACGGAAGGTACGAAGTGTGGCCTGCAGCTGAAGAAGAGCCCACAAGGCAGCCCAGGCTTGGACAGGCAAGATCCGGACAGTTGCAGCTGATGTTAAGGAAGGATGCCAAGAACAATAAAGGGCTTCTCCAGATATTCTTCACTTTAAAAGGCAGGGCAGTTCCACAGTGAACCCAGGACGTGCAGAGCTGGGCCAGAGACTGAGCAGCCAATTGTCATGGAAGCTGCCACAGCCTCCCTCCCAGAGAGTCTCCCCCCATCGCTATCCCTCCCCCGTTTTGGGGCTTGACAAGGGAGGGAGTGTGAAAAGAAAGGAATGGACCAGACTTTACACAGCGTGCTCAGCAAGGCTTGACTTCCTCCTGCTCAGCCAAACACCGAGTGTGTTGAGTGCATCTCCATCGGGGGAGAACCTCTCTCAGGGTCTTCTGCCCAGCCCTTCCCCAGAGGCTAGGGCTTCTCCACTGACAGCTGATCCCCTCCTTCCTTTCCAGAGTCTTGGGTGAAGCGGCCACCTGCTTCTCCCCTTCGACTCCCTCCATATGTTGGCTCACGCCAGCAGAACAGCAGCCATGCGAGGCCACCAAATCCCATATGCCACGGAATTTTTGCACCAAGCAGAGAGTTGGACTAAATTCCAACTTATTAAGGTTGGCATTAAGGGCCCCTCTAACTCTAGGATTCTGTGATCCTGCACTGACTTATGGTTTGGTGTTGGCCAAGATGCTGGGCTAGAAATTGAGACACCCCAGCTGAGTTCAAGAAATATAAAGGTGGGATAAAATCTAATAAATAAATAAATCTAGGCATGGGCTGTACTGAACTCAATTTACCTTCTCCTAAAAAGACACACACAGGAAGTGCTCTAACTCTTGTTCACCAGTAGAACAAATTCATCTTGTATTTTTTTTAATCCCATTTTACAAAACCACCTTCTGTTAAAAATATCTCTCCCTGCTAACCCACTTCCACACCACCAGATTCCTCAGCCAATTTCAGCTTGGGATTTCTTTCCTTTGAAAGAAATAAATAATTAGAAAGGCTATTGACCACTTAAAGATTTTTTTCAAGTAATTACATTAGTTGAGAAAAGCAAGAAGGGACGAATGAGCAAGTTAATGTGCAATTGTTGCCTGTTTTTCTTCAGCACAAGAATCATTCTTACATACAGTATTTTGGTTTTTATTTCCCAGTAAAACAATGCAAAGCAAAATAGACTCAAAGGAGCAGTGCTGGATGGTGACGGTTGCCTGGGACCACCAACTACAACATATTCCCAAAGATGCTGATCTGACTCCCAAGGCACCCTTGTCTTCAGCAGCAGCAGCAGCAGCAGCAGCAGCAGCCACCACTGCCAGCCCTGAATCACAGGAGGGATATCTTGGTTCTTCAATAAATCACTCAGTGCCCAGTGGCAGCAGCATTTTCTTGAACACAAGGATGAAAGAGAGAGTAATATTTATTTATTTACTTTATTTATATACTGCCATATTTCACATGGACTCATGGCAGTGTACAATGAAAAACAAACAGCAATACAGAAATAATATAGAAATCATGACCCTTAAAACTGTCAAACCCTTTCATAAATCACTATTATAAAATAAATTAATAATAGGTATAATAGTAATGTGCCAGATCTTAAATAAATTCTCTTCTGGGGAGCTCAGGGGCTAAGGCTTTTCTAAAAGTCAGGTGCAACGGAGCCGTCTGGCTGCCTGCCTGGCGGGAGGCCGACCCTGCGGCATTGCCCCCGAGGTAAGCAGTCAGGGTTTCTCGCCTTCCCCAGAGTCCTGGGCAGAGAGAGCCCAGAGCATGAAGTCGGATGAAGGCTTGACCCAGGTGGGCGTTCCAAGCCTGCCCTTGGAACTGCAGCCAGGAGCCTCTGGCGACCCGCCTTCAGCGTGAGCAGCGGCTCTTGCCTGCCCACAAGCAGGCACGTGGGACCAACTGCCACCTCCGGGCACGTCGCCAAGGCAGCGCCCTGCACGGTGCATTGCAGTCACCTGGCGGCAGGCGACAAGGGTCCCCACAGCCCGGGCCTCGTTCTCTGGGAAAGGGTCTGCAGCCAGGGCTGGCCAAGGCCCCACCTGCCACAGCCTCCGTCTGCCGGTCTGGCGGTGGCCCTGAGCCTCGGGGGGCCTCCTCACAGCCCTGCTCCTTCATCGGGCGCCCTGCCACATCGCTGACTCAGCCTGGGGTGGACAGATCTACATCTAGGTCACTGCAAACTAGGGCCGCAACTAGGGGGGGGCAAGCATGGCACATGCCGCGCTGGGGGGGGGTGCCAAAATGAGCACTGGGGGGTGCCAAAATGAGTGGGGGGGGGCACCAAAATGGGCGTGGCATCCATGTTTGCCCCGGGTGACACAGACCCTAGTTGTGGCCCTGCTCCAGACCAGGTATCTTTGCCCAGAAGTTTCATAAAAATGTACAGGCAATGTAACTCTCAGATGAACAAGGTAAATAGCTATCTGTGCTCAGAAATATCACTTGATGCTCTTAACAAATTATTTTGATAACGCCACATTACTTCATCCGTTTGTTGAACAGTGTGTAGAATAGGGGGGGAAATGGTTCTGTAAATTAACTTCATTCCAAAGCCAGCAAATACACATACAAGGCATTCTGCGTGGATTTCTTCATGCAAAGCCGAACACGGAATTTCAGGGCCCGGATCCGGGCCAGGAGGTGGTCGAGGAGTGACGGGTGGGCAGTCCTTCCCACACGCTTGGAAGGAAGCATCTTTCACATGTACTTCCACGCAACAGTTTAAAAATCTGTGCCAAAGGGTTTAAACATCTGTACCCAACTTTTCCCCCATTCACTAAAAACAAAACACTGCACTGACGTGGATCTCTTGAACCTGGGTGAATTTGCGGCACAGGGGTGTTAGTGGCCTGGCGTGGCCGCAGGGGTGCTGGCGTGGATCAGCAAATGGAGTGAGTAAAGGGGAGGAGGGCTCAGGCCTGGCCCTGAAGGGCAGCTGCGCGGCCACGAGGTCTGAGGAGCTGCCCGGGCCGCTGGCCAGGGATGGGGGGGGGGGTATTTGGAGCCAGCAGCCCCCTTGGTGCAGCAAGGTATGTGGGTCTTGCGGGTGAGAGCCCAGAGGACACCCACCTCCTCCGTTGCTGGGGGACGCGCTGCTGGTCTAGCCAAAACTGGAGAAAGCACAGTGCGGGGAGAGCCAACATTTGGTGCTAGAGCAGACAGAGAAGCTTCTGGAGAGGGAAGCGAAATGCGCAGAGCAGTTGTCACCTTCCATTCGGGGAGAGGAGAAGAACAGTCCAGGGGCACCTTCCCCGGGAGTCGGGAAGCAAAGACCCAGGCCCAAGGCCCTGGAGGGCCAGAAGGATCCAGCCGGTCGCAGGCGGCAGATTCACCCAAGGCCCTGGAGGGGGCAGAGGGAATCTGCTGCTGGCAGAGCCGCCCTGGGTTTGGGGGAAAAACTGGGCAAGACACTGAGGGGCCCATCCCCCAGCAAGGAGCAGGAGGCATCTGGCTAAGCTGGGGAAGGTGAAGCCATGCTGAGCACCCGCCAGTGTCCCAGCCCTCTCTCTCTTGCCACGCCCGAAGCGCGGGAGAGGCTCAGCGAGAAAGGGGGAGGAGGTAGGAGAGGTGGGGGGTCGCTGGGAGGAAGAGCTGGGAGAGCTGGGAGGAAGCCCAACCCCAGGACTGTGTTGTATAGCCCTGTTGCAAACACCTGCTGCAAATCGCTGCGTACAGTGAAAAGCCCAAAAGCCTCCGCTGCCCTGTGTTTCTGTGTCCGCCGCCACCTTCACAAAGAAACACACTCCAGGTCAAGAAAAGAGCCCCACTGCACTGTGACAAGGTTCTTCACGCATATTTACGCAGGGAATACGGAGCAGCAGGTCAGCCTAGACAGCCCCGCATTCTTCTAAACAGGTGAGCTCGGGGGCAAGGTGAGGTCATTCCCCAGGGCCTCCTCCTAGTTATCCTGGGACTGAGGCAGAAGGAGCCCTGGGGTTTCCAATCCACTCATCCCTGGGCAGCAGCATGCAGGCCGATTGCCTGGGTTTAGCTTCAGAATCTGACTACAAGCCACTTCGAGTACGTATGCCGAACCAAACCAAAGTAAGTGGGGAGGAAGATGGAGGCTGCCAGCTCCGTCCCCGCCTTGCCTTCCTCGCTTCCCCGCAAAGAACCCACATGCAATGCAGGCCTCTAATCCGGAGCCCTGCACACGTCGAGGGTCCCAAGCAGACTGAGACCAAGACCGTTTCAGACCCCCTTCAGACCCTCCTGCAAAAATGACACAGCCTGGCATGGGGGGGGGGCAGCCTGCTCTCCTTGCCCAACCCCTCCTTGCAGCTTTGAATGCCTGAAGGGGAGGGACGCTTCTCGCGGATCCATCATCCAGCTAATGGATGCACCCCGTGCTCACCTGTCTGAACTGGTCCCGAGCTGGTAGCCACCAAAACTGCTGGGGTTATAAGGCAGCTATCACTGGGTTCAGGCCCATCAAAGCAGCTGCACATAAGGACAGGGCCTCCCCTTCGTTTCCCTGCCTTCCCCTCACTTGTAGATTTTCAAAAGTAAAAAAGAACCAGGAGAAGTAGTATTTATTTTATTCATTTGATTAAATTTATTATGGCTCTGGGCAGCTTATAAAATCTGTAATGGTGTGCGGGAACGACCTTGGGAGATGGGGCAAAGAGATGCAGCCAAGGGAACACTCAGATAAAAGGCAGCTGAGCCCGCAGCAGGAACACAGGCAGGGCAAGCAGCTCAGAAGGGACCCTCCCCAGTTTTGGGACTGTAAAAGGGAGGCGGTGAGAGATACACTTTCAGACTTGCAAGATTCTGTTAATGTAACAGAGCGTAATATAAACAGAATTAGCTCATCTGGCTGTGTTTCCTGTCTGGTCTACCTCACAAGGCGGACAAGATCTAGTCCTAATGAAAAACATAAAACAAAACAAGACAGCCCAGACTAAAAACAACTGTTCAAGCCAAGCATGAGTGCCCCACCCCCAACAACACACAAACCCCAGGCCTGGAACCAGAGCCAGGTCTTAGGGGTGTTCCAGAACCCCAGGAGAGAGGGTGCCGTCCGATTCTCAGGGGCAGGTTGCTCCAGAGAATGCAAGGCAGGAAAACATGAGAGGCTGTAAACAGAAGAGGAAGACACACACACATGCATCCTTGTCACGCAATTCCCTTTCAGGTCAGGCACCATTCATCAGAAAAGGCCTAGGAAATAAGCCTAAGAAAATAAAAGCATGTGACAAAAAAGGCAGCGGCTACAACTCGCCCACACCAGCATTCTTTGCAATGCTCTACGGAGCATTCTTGGGCTCGTCCGCACAGCCACTTCTGCCCTGCTTTCCTGGGAGGGGCGCCTCTTGCTCTAAATCTTGCCATCCCCACAGATGCCCTTCTGCATGTTCAGAATGGGACCGTGGGATGCTGCTTTCTGGATTGCCGTACTGCACAGTGCTATAACAAGAGGGATTTATGGTTCATCCTGGCTGAAATTCAAATGTCTCCAACTGTGGGAAAAGCTACCACTGATTCCCATAGAGAATCTGTGCAAGATGGTGCCCTATGGCCCGGGCACTCCATCCAATGTTTTTTTTTCCCCAAAGAAATATTATCATCTTGACATCATGAGCACAGACAGCAACGAAGACTTGGTCTCTCTTGACTGCAACATAACAGTTGTCCAAATAAAGCTGCTGCATAAGCGTTCTTGTTGTAGATGCTGGGAAAGCCTTTAGCCCAGGAGAGGTCAAAAAAGTCACACACCAAGCATTTCTATAAAAATAATTTATTTACAGAAAACAAAAACAAAAGCAAAACATTTAAAGTACTTAGCTCCGTTTGGAGCAAGCCTTGCTGAGCTACATTTCCAGTGAGAGAAAAAAAAGAAGTGAAGAACAAGTCCGGGCAGGTCCTCCCCCCAGGCTATTTTGCATGAAGCACGTGAGAGGAGACAATCACTTGCAACCTTTTTCACTCAGCCAAAATGACTAGGCACAATAATCTATTAGTAGGAAAACCTCAACACTCCCCTTTTTACACTATAGATTAAGTTGCAAACCAATCTTCTCTGACAACTCTTTGTGTCTTGGTACAGGAAGAGGTTTGGTTAAAATATCAGCAATCATGTCTTTTGATTCACAATATTTTAACATTATTTCTCCTTTGCTTATCATATCTTTGATATATTGATATCTAATATCGATATGTTTTGTTCTACTTCTGCAGGCTTCAGATTTTGCCATAGCAATGCAAGCTTGATTATCCTCATAAACAGTTATAGGCTGGTTCACTTCCATGCCTATGTCTTTTAACAAATGTTTAAACCATGTAACCTCGTTACAGGTTTGTGTTAGAGAATAAAACTCTGCTTCTGCAGTGGAAAGAGCAACAAGTGTTTGTTTTCTAGAATGCCAGCCTAAGCTAGATCCAGCAAATTGAATTAAAATCCCAGAAGTGGATTTTCTGTCACTGACATCTGCTCCCCAATCAGAATCGGCAAAAGCCTGCAATTTCTCGGTTCCAGAGGCATTTAGCTTCAGGCAATAATTCTTTGTTCCTTGCAAATACCTCATTAACCTCTTCAATGCTGCTTTTCCAGTAGATGTAGGCTTCTCTACCTGTCTACTTAAAATGGCCACAGAATTTGAGATATCTGGGCGAGAATGATTTGCAATGTACAGTAAACTTCCAATTGCAGATCTATAGTTCTCTGCCTCAGTTAATTGAGTTTCTCCTGTATCTTTCTGAAAATCTATTATCATCGGAGTAGAGACTGGTTTACAGTCTTGCATATTAAAATCTTCTAGGAGCTTTTGAATTTTACTACGTTGGTTTAACAGAAAGCTACCATCCTTGTCTCTGTGTACTTCCAAACCTAGGTAATTGGTCACAACTCCAAGGCTTTTTAATATGAAATGGCTTTTCATGCAGGCTTCAAAATCAAGCCTTTGTTTTTCTGTTGATGTGAATAGCAGCAAATCATCAACATAAATGCACAGATACATACAGCCTTGTTTGTCCTTCTTCATATATACACAGGGATCTGCTTTTCCTTTTTCAAAACCAAAATTCTGCAGTTTTTCATCTACTTTTTGGTTCCAGGATCTAGCAGCTTGTTTTAACCCATAGATTGACTTCTGCAGTTCACAGACTAGATTCTCCCCTTTTTCATAGCCAGGGGGTTGCTGCATGTATAATCTGTGGTCTAAATCACCATAGAGAAATGCAGTTTGAATGTCATAGTGGTTAACTGACATTCCCTTGAGTGCAGCAACTTTTAACAGTAATCTAATTGATTCACCTTTAGTAACTGGTGCAAAAGTCTTGTCAAAGTCTAAATCTTTCCTTTGAGTGAACCCTTTTGCAACCAACCTTGCTTTATATTTTTGGATTTTGCCATCAGCATCCCTTTTCAGTTTGAAAACCCACCTACAACCCAGACAGCGTTCATTGGGAGGTAGATTTACCAGTTTCCATGTTTTATTTTCTTTCAAGGATGCTAATTCCTGTTGCATGGCAGAATGCCAATTTTGTGCAATCTCAGGTGGTAAAGCATTCACTTGTTCTAAAGACTCAGGTTCTGTGAATATGTGAAAAGCCTTTACTGTTTCAGCCTGAAAACGTGATGGAGGAACGCCTTTATTACTCCTCTGAGATCTGCGAGGTAATACAGGGCTTAAATTTTGACTCCTATCACTTTCCTGAGAAGCATCTATCTCATCAGACAGATCTTCAGTTTGCTTTTCTGGTTTAATGTCCTCATCAGGCAAAAGATCACCATCAGCAAGTCCTTGCTGTTCTCTTGTGGTGGTCAGTTCAACTGGAGAGCTAGAATTTAATCTCCCCCAGTTTTGTTCAGCAAAAGAAGCGCTTTTGCTAATTATTAATTTCTCTCCCATTATGAACCTGTAGCTCCTCTGGCTTTGTTCATAGCCAACAAAGATGGCTTTCTTTGTTGTGGGGCCTCCTTTCCTTCTCTGCTGTTTTGGAATGTGAACCCATGCAGTGCTACCAAACACTCTAAGATGGCTTACCTTTGGTTTCACACCATAAAACAAATGGAATGGAGTGTCCTGAATCATAGAGTTATACAACCTGTTCTGAACATAACAAGCAGTCGTTAAAGCTTCTCCCCAGTACTTAAAACATAATCGTGAATCTTTTAACATGCATTCCATCGCATTTTGCAAGGTTCTGCCCTTTCTTTCAGCAACACCATTTTGCTGTGGGGTGTACGGGTTAGAAAGAATTTGTTCTATCCCTTTTTCCACTAGGAACCTTTTGAATTTGTGAGAAAGGTATTCTCCTCCTCTATCACATTGGAGTGCAGATACAGGCCTAGGGAATTTTCCATTTGCCCATGTCACAAAACTTTTAAATTTCTCAAATGCCTCATCTTTATGTTTTAAGATGTAGATAAATGTGTATCTTGAGAAATCATCAATGATGGTCATTGCATACCTTGCTTGTCCAAGACTTGGAGCAAAAGGACCAATAATGTCAGAGTGTACAATTTCCAAAGGTCTAGTTGTAACTCTGTCACTGTGCTTACTCACAGGAGCTTTTAGTGTTTTGCATTCTTTGCAAACTACACAATCTAAGTATTTATCACAGGGTTTTATCTTTAGGTCAGCACACAGCTGTGGCATTTGTGCTATATACTTGTAATTAGCATGACCAAGTCTCCTGTGCATCAGGTGTACACATTGGTCATGATATGGTGTGTTGCCAACTGCAGCCTTGCAGCTTGGCTTCCTTGCATTTTGCACAATGTACAAGGAGTCTTTTAACATACCAGTAGCACACAATTTCCCATTTTTACGTATTTCACAACCATTTTTCTTAAATGTTATGATATACCCTGTTGCAGCCAATTGTGCCACAGATAAAAGGTTTGATTGTAAATTTGGCACATACAACACACCTTTTACAGTTTCTCCTAAGCAGGGTAAATACAAGTCACCTTGTCCCATAATTTTGGTGACAGACCCATCAGCCAAAGATACACTTTGTCTTTCAGTTTTAGACAGTGACACAAAAGAGCTTTTACAATTACATAAATGACAACTGGCCCCAGAATCTAACACCCATACATCAGAATTACCCTTCTCAGCAACCTGTGCAATTTGGGTTGTCTGAAGAGCCTTCTTCTGTGTTGCCCTTGTGTTCTTCTGCTCTGTCTTTCTACTCTTGGGTCTCATGGCACAGTCTCTTTGCAAATGTCCAGCTGAACCACAAGTGAAGCATCGCTGGCTTGCTAGCGCTGTGGCCTCAGGTTCCTTTCCCTTCTTTTCCTTCATTTTCTGGTCTTGCAGCTTTCCAGAAGAGATGGGGGGGGATCTTTCCTCTCTCTTCTCCCATTCAGCGAGTAAGCGCTGTGTAACATACGATGGGGTGAGGTCTGCTTCAGGCATAGCCTCCAGGGTACAAATCAGCGTGTCCCATGTTGCATTTAGTGAGGACAGGAGAATATAGGATTTTGTGAGAGGTGTAAATTCCATTCCTCTCTCCTGCAACTCAACAAACAGCTGCTGAATATAATGCAGGTGCTCAGGAAGGCTATCTCCTTCTGCAAGGTAGGCTCTGTACAGCTTTTTCGTCAGAGTAACTTTACTCCCTGCTGTTGCCTTTACATGTAAGTCTCTCAAAGCGTCCCAAAGTTGCTTTGCAGACTGCATGCCTCGCACGTGGACTAGCTGATTGTCCTCAGCTCCCAAGATAATGGTGGCTCTAGCCCACTCATCCTGTCTCAGCCATTCAGCACTGGGATTTTGGGGGTTTTGCTCACCAATTGGCAGCCAAAGATTCTCTCTGCGAAGATACATCTCCATCTTCAGGGCCCAATTCAAATAGTTGGTCTCTGATAGGCGCTCCAGAGGCATCGCTGAGGGCTGGGAGGCAGCCATGGCTTCTTCCTTCTTTTGCAAGTCACCTCAGCTAGCTTCTAAGTCCTGTGGACCGGCAGTTGCTGGAAAATCTCCAGGTGGCTCCAAAGAAAATCTTCACAGGTCTTTGCTACCTGCCTTTAAATTGTGCATGAGGTGTGGAGTTGATCTCTCTTTTCTTTCTGGGTTTTACTGCGTTGTTTACTGGGCACATAACCTGTTGTAGATGCTGGGAAAGCCTTTAGCCCAGGAGAGGTCAAAAAAGTCACACACCAAGCATTTCTATAAAAATAATTTATTTACAGAAAACAAAAACAAAAGCAAAACATTTAAAGTACTTAGCTCCGTTTGGAGCAAGCCTTGCTGAGCTACATTTCCAGTGAGAGAAAAAAAAGAAGTGAAGAACAAGTCCGGGCAGGTCCTCCCCCCAGGCTATTTTGCATGAAGCACGTGAGAGGAGACAATCACTTGCAACCTTTTTCACTCAGCCAAAATGACTAGGCACAATAATCTATTAGTAGGAAAACCTCAACAGTTCTTACGTGTGGGAGAGAATGTAAAGAGGTGGGGTGCTCTCAGGTTCCTCCCTATAATTTTTCCAAAATGGTTACCAACCTGTTCTGGTCAACCTCTTGACCACTAATGCCTTTTGGCTTACCACTGGGTAAGTATTATTGAAGAGTTGGCATCTGCAGAACAGGTACAGAACCAGCAAATTGATGAAAGGGGGCGGCCCCACAGCAGATCCGCCAGACTAACTGGATCCAAGCAGACCACTGACCCAACTGCATCATCTCAAGCCTCCTCCTCCATTTTCCCCAGACTGTTGGCGTGCAACGTCTTGGGCCAGCATGACATGGAAAACTCCACTTCCATGCTGGAAGTAGAGGCATCTCCAGGCCAGCTGCCAGCGTGACAGAGGGGACAATGTGAGGGTGTCCTCAGAAAATGGTAAGTGGGCATCTTTGTGCCAGGGCAAGAAGCCAATGAAGTGGGGTGCCATCCTTGCAAACCATCCTTGTTTCCATTTCGTCCCTACTCCACCTCATAAGTTGCTCTTTGTTCATTAAACCTCTCACCTTTCTTTGTTCCAGATGCCATCAACAAACTTGATCCAGCCATGATTTTCTCTGTCTTCCTCTTCCTCTTAACCTTGGGTGTCTGCAAGGGGGGAGGGGGCAAATAACCATGTGCGCATCATCATGCAAATCATCATGCACTACTTACTTACATCTATCAGAAAGCAAGCACATAATGGCAGCATTTGTATGAAGATGCTAAGTGTGCGTGTTCTTATTTGCCCCAGTCCTTGCTGTCACTCAAGGTCAAGAGGAAGGGGAAGACTGAGAAAGTCATGGTCAGATCAAGAATTCCGGTAGACAGCTCTGCTATTGACTCATTTCCATCTTCCTTCATGCATATGTTTTGTGACTCATCCTCATTCATTCTCCCAATCTGGCCAAACCACCTAAACATATTTCTTTTGAACTGCTTACTCACTTTCGTATTCAATCCACATTCATTGAAGTCCAGTCAGTCTCTCTTATTTTAACCACACAAACATATCCGGCTCTCACTTCCATGTAACAAAGTAGGCAAAGGAGCTCTTACGCTATTTTCACTTCTTCTAACAAGGATTCATTCCTCACAACGGACTGCATAATACCCACTAGATTTCTAACAATTTTTGCATGTCTAAACATTTCTTCTCCATTTCCCCATCTTTAGTAAACCCTTTAAAAAGTACACAAATTCTTCCTTTTCTTTTTTCTTTTGCCTTTTTTTGTACAACATTCATTCCATTCTTTTTTCAAACACATCATTGTGGTCTTTGATGCATTACACTTGTTGCATCATACAAGTCATCCAACATTCACTGCTCATTCCAGTTCTCAGCCAACAATACTGCATAATCTGAATACTAAAGTGCATGTATGTACTTCCCAAGCCATACTCCTTCAGTGTCACCACAAGCAACATTTATATTTATCCATAAATGCTTTACACAGTCACGAGGATATCACCCATCCTTGTCTTACTCTCTTTTCTGCACTGATCCATCTGCTAAGAATTCCATTCAGGCTTTACTTCCATCATATTCTGCTCTTATGGCACTCAGCAACCTACCTCACCTTCTGTATTCACATAACACTTTCTGTAATTCAAGCCTGTTCACTTCATCATGTGCTTCCTCCAAACCCCTGCTACTAGCAGGCATCAGAGAAAGACCTTTCAGCAGCTGATAACAACTAAGGGCAGGGAGAGAGACACTGCAAGCAGTTGTATTTGTCATAGAAGCAGAAGCTAGCTAGGTAGGAAGCAACGAAACAGAAGGAATGCGGGCGAGGAAAACCGCAGTGCATTTGCCCCAGTATGGACGACGATCCAAGCAAAGAGCTCTTTGCAGCTGTGGAAACAGCCAAATGCAGACCTGAGGTTTTCCCAGTTGGAGGGAATTGTCGCCCCAGAATCCTGGAAGGAGAAGCCAGAACCGAGACCACAGTGGACCATCAGCCTTATTTTCAGGCAGACTTGGGGGGAAGATCAGATAAAGTCAAGCTTTGCAGCCAGGTGGTCTGAACAATGTGGATGGAGGGACAAGGAGAACTGCCTCGTTCTTCCGGCTTTTCCAGATCATAATTTGGGCAAGGTAGAACTGGCCTTGTGGATAAGAGGGATTACCGGTGCCCCTTATGGAAACAGTTTACGGTTTCAAAGATGCATCATTGAAACATTCATTCAAGAAACCCCTCCTAGACCCAGCAGGCTATGGGAATTAGAGGACAATCTGAAACATTAACTCTTGGCCAAGGGGCCAAGATGTTTGGAATAAAGAAACTCTGCATGCAGGAGATCCTCAGCTGGACAGTACTGCTGAATCCAAGGAAGCAATCAGTTCTCTTGAGCACTGGCTGGGTTCAGTCATATGCTGAATGAGAACAAATAAGCTAAGATCATATCCTGCTGCCTCTGGAGCTTCAGGCAGTAGCAAGAAATGCACGTGCACAAGGTTTCTGGGGTCAGTCCACCTGATCTAGCAATAAAAGCTCTGCCTTGACTACATCAAGTCTAGGACATGGCAAGGTGTCTTCCACAAGGTGACTATTCAGACTACCTGAAAAGAAGGAGGAATTTCCTGACAGTGAGAACTATGAAGCAGTGAAACAGCTGGCCTCCTGGAGTTCTGGGTGCTCCATCGCTGGAGGTTTTCAAGAAAAGATTGGATAACCATTTGTCCGAGATGGTATGAGGACTCCTGCCCTGGACAGGGGGTTGGACTAGAAGACCTCCAAGGTCCCTTCCAGCCCTCTGTTTCTCTGTTTCTATTCATTTGGGCACAACATGCATTTAAGTTACTCCAGGGCTGTGCTTGCATTTGTAGCATGAGAAGACTGCACAGTCGGCACTGGTTGCCAATTACTTTCTGGCCAGGGCTCCCTTCTCATCCCCATCCCCTACTCAGCCAAAGCCCAGGGTCCTCAGCTCCCTCGAGGGACAAGCCGTCCCTGGAACATCTAAGTTGGTACATGGGGAGTTTAACACCGCAAGTTGAATCTGCTCATCTTGTGAAAGAAAAGGGGGGCTCTGAAAGCAGCAGGATTTCTCTCATGAGGGGAGCAGCTAATACTGAACCGTTACTGCGGGGGGGGGGCACTTTAGGTGGAAATTCAGACTTCAGCAGGGCAGGGGGGGACCCAACCTGTGGCCAAGTCTAGCCTAGCAAGAGCTCAAAGGGCCCTGAGGGGCCCCCTCCTGCAAGCAAAGAACAGGAAAAGAGATAAGGCCCCAGGCAGGAAGAAGGTCCTGGACTGGCCCAGCCTCCTGCCCTGCTGGGTCCCAGAGTGTCATGGTTGGAGGACACCTAGGAGACCATGTAGCCCAACCTTCTGCCCAACCCAGGAATCCCCCGCAGCAGCCCCCAACAGGCGGCCACCAAGCCCCTATTTTAACACCTTCAGTGAAGGCGACTCTGCCTCCTCCCCAGGCAGCCTTTTTCCCTGTGAGCAGCTCTTGTCCTCAGCAATGTCTTCCAGATGTGCAAGCAAATTCTGCTTCCTTGCAATTTATGCCCCTTGCTTTGTCTTCTGGAACAACACTGAACAATTCTGCCCCATCTTCTACAGGCAAGCCCTTCAGGTCCAGCTACCAAGTCTTCTCCAAGCTAAGCAGACCCAACACCTCCAACCATTACATTTTGCTTTCCAGGATCACCCTGGCTGCTTTCTCACCCTTTCAGTCCTTCCTAAAAAGTCCTTCTTAAAAAGCAGCGCCCAGAACTGGATGCAAAATTCTTGGCACAGTCTGAGTAATGCAGAATAGACAGGAATTACCTTTGGCCTGTGCTTCAGATCCTACTTCACGTGCACAAAATCTTGAGTACGGGATGTGGCCACCTTACCTGGAAAAATGTGCTTTCTGTCCAGACAATAAGAAGTTGGAGAGCAGAAGAAAGCAGCCTACTCAGAAAGACAATTTGGAAGAGGAGCGGGGAGAGGAAGAATTGCAAAGTTTTAAGTATTGTATTTTTTTCTTGTTAACAATTTTTTTTATTGCTAAGTATTTTTTTTCCATGTTCAAATTGTTTCTCATTTCTGTCACATTTGGTTCTACAAGATTTTGAGCAGTTGCAAAGTACAGAGGGGGATTGGTGTTTGTTTTAGAGTTGAAGAAATAAAATGAACACAATTGCCTACACCAAACCTGTTTTTGCATCAAGAAGTCAGAAATGTACCATATTAGGTGGCAAACAAGCAAAGCATGGAGCTGCCTGAGCTTGCTGGGATTTTCTGCACATCTCTCTAAGGAGGCAGCAAGTTGGGTCAGTGGCACCCAACCAGCGAAAGAAGTCCGGCGACAACAGACACCAGCACTCTGCCAAGCAAACTGGGTACAGCCACCAGGCGCTCTGCTTGACTTGAGAGCTGCCTTTGTGGGTGGGAGACAGGGTATCCACCAAAATACTACACACTTGATCTTAGCCAAAGGCCGAGAAGCAATGAACCAACAAAGAGATATCGCTGACACACACATGCCCTCTGCTGACTGTCCACAGCTGGAGCACTGCTGTGATTCAAAACCTGCCCTGGGCTGAGCATCAGATCAGCTTCATCTCATCTGGCAAACCAGGAGCTGGAGAAGAGTTAAAATCACATTAAAAGGACAAGATGGACAACATTAACCTGTGGGTGGATTGCAGAGCTCTCTAACCCACGGTCAAGCCAAGGATTATTACAAACACAAAAACACAGGGTTCACAAGTTGGGGAGAAATGGCGAAAATTCACTGTCAGCCTCATGAGGTATATTCTCCTACAGTGTGGAGAATGGGAACACAGCATTGTACATTCACGCTCAGAGCTTGGCTAGAATATCAGAAAGTACCTGGTATTTGTGCAAAGAAATGCTTCCAGGCCATAAAATCCAGTCTCTAGCCTAACAGGGCTGATTTAGAATGAAGCCACCACCACTTGAGGAAGGAGCTCTTTGGCTTTGGAAAAACGGCGGCCCCGCTTTCCCATCGCAGCCCCGACTCCATCTCAGTCCGCCAGTGAAAGCCAGCTGCCTCTCCTCCTGGTGGGCCGGAAAGCTGCAGAATGGACTGCTCAGGAAGAAAGGGGTTAAGCCACTCGATCTGCCTGCCGCAAAGAGGCAGCGCTGACACGTTAGCCCAACATCGTTCAACCAGCTACCCTGCCATTTCCCCCGCTGCCTTCATACCTGACCAAAAGCACCAGGGAGTCGCTGACCAGCCATTCGGAGCTCAGCGCTCGGCCTGGCATCGGCCTCTAGAAGGTGGCTTTCAAAGTCTCCGTAAGTGAAAACATGAAGATCCCCACCCTGATAGGAAATCCATCCCCAAATGCTCATTCCAAGGGGCAAGGGGCTTCGCTCTTCCATTCATTCTGGTAAATAAAATTCCATTAGCTACCAGGACTGTCTTCCAAATTTAAAACCCACCCCAAGGAGCCGGGGATGTCAATGGTGAGCAGGACTCTTAATGAACTTTCCGGTTTCTCCTGGGCTGTTTTATACACAAATAATGTGCGCAAAATAAGAGCGAGTTTCATTATTGGTACACACTCAATCAGATTTGTGTTCATACTGGGGAGGGGGTCAGAATTATAAAAAGGCCTTTGTGGATATATTTACAGATTTGCTTTAATTTGGCGGTTCACCAAAATTGAACCTTTGGACTCCTTTGCCTCAGGATTATCACCCCCATCCAGCCAGTGCGTCTAAATATCGGGAGGTACAAAACAAAGATGGCTTCTTTTATTTTGAAAGCAGACGTGGCAAGACTAAGCACTGCAGAATTTTCTCCCGAGTTTCTTTGTCACGGACAAGAACTCCATGGGACATCTACATTTGTTTCAGCATTTAAAATATTAAGTGGCCCCCAAAAAGATTCAGTTTCCCAACACTGTTGCTCATCTGACAGATGAAAGGAACAAATCACGGGGTATTTTCAGATCCAGCTGAAAACAGCAGAAGCCTCCATTGTTCGACTGGTCAGAATATGACACCTTTTCTTCTGCTTGCTACCGTCTCTGTGGTTAAAAGGACGTTCGAGAAAGCATTTGGAAAGCCTGAGCTGCAGGGTCAGCTTCTCAAGGCAGTGTTTTCTCAGTTGAGCCATTCCAGGGTGGGGGGCACTGGGGGCCACTGAGCCACTTGTCTCAAGCTAGCTGCCTGGTGCAGAGAGGGGAAAGAGGCAGGCAGGGAGAGCACACACCGCTCTTCGCTCAGCTGGGGTCGGCGGCTCCTGTGTACCCAAGCCCTTGCCCGTCAACCAGCACCCCAGGGCTGGGTCTCTCTTCTCCTGCTTTTGCGCGCTCTGAGATGGGCCTCGGTAGCCAGCCGCCGCAGCGGGGTGTTTGCCGGCAGGAGACGCCAACGTGCTGCCTTGCGAGAGGGGGAGACCTGCCCTCCGGCTCCGATCTGGCTAGTCTGGCTCTGAAGTTATCGAGTCCGCAGAACGGCAATCCCAGAGAATTATCCTGACCACCCTGATCCTGCAAACATCTCCACGCCAGTTTCACTTCAATAATATTGATTTTCAATTACATTTCCACAAACTGGAAGCCAAGTCATTGTTTTTCAAGGCACTAACCCAGGTTTATAGTGGGACAAATTTCACAGCTACTTAATTCAGCCCTGCAAGGAAAACAAAGGAAGCCAGTAGTCACTTTTGCATGTCAGAATGTGGGAGAAAATCCCTCGTTTTAAAACTGCTCGCCTTTAGAGATCTGTCTCATCCCCCCACATCCCCACGCTACGGACTTCAGAGGCTCACACACAGCATTGGCCTCCTAATTTACTTCCTTCGATCCTTCCACATAAAAGCTGGATTTCTGTGAGTTCTTAATCATAATTTTAGAATGAAAATCTTCTTTTCTTTTAATGGTGGATGTTATTAAACAGCATTAGACCAACACAAGTTTTTAACAGTGAAATTATTAAGGAGTGAGAAAATTTCACAGAAACCTGAAGAGACAGAAAACAAATCCTCTGAACAGGAAAAATCCTGAAAATAATAAGCCCATCTTCAAGGAAATATTATTAATTGAAATTGTACACATGTTTACATAAATAACAAATGAGGTATTTTATTTCTACAAATACCAACATGCCTCTCTTCTGCATGTTGTGTATATTATCCAAACAGCAGGCAGCACAATTTCTTTTTCAGCTGGAAATTAGCCTGCCTCATCCCTTCTTTCACCCTTATTCAAAAGCACAACTGGGCCCTTATTGCAGCTGCTGCAGATGCCCACAGCAAACTCCCCTTCTCTTGGGGAGGCTGCAGAAGCAGTAGGCGCTGCAGCGGCAGATGCATCCCCTGCAAGAGACGACAGCGGCGGGCACACCATGCCACGCTTCCAGGCAGAGAAAAGGGAAGGTCGCGCCTCCGAGAGAGCTGCTGGCCGGGGTCCAGCCCGCTTCCCATTCAAGTCTAAGCCTACAATGCAGAGAAAGGGGGCAGCCAAATCTGGATGCCGGCCACGGTGGGCAAACACCAGGGGGCCTGCTGGTGCCCTGACATGCCCCTTGCCGAGGCTGCAATCCTGCCCAGGTCTAGAATACATGGTGCTTTCCATTTTGTTCTCCTTCCCTTTTTAGACCCCAGAAATATCTGACCCATTTTAACAAGGCAGAATTTCAACCGAAGCTTCTGTCTGTTTAATTATTTGCCTCAACTATCAAAATATCAAATGTGACATTTCAAGGTGTAATATAATTAAAAGGGCTCTGGCTATTTCCGTTAGCAAGAGAGTTTGCTTCCTCTGATTGTTCCAATGCAAAGGGCTGCAAGGAGGGAGACAGGCGGTGGGAGAAACAACCCTTTCGCCTTGCTCTGGGAGGCACTGAAGTTGGCGCAAAGGAGGGAAGGCAGGAAATTCTCCTCGGGGTCCCAGCCGGGCGAGGGGCTTTGTGCTCCTCCAAAGAATGAGGCATGGTTCCCAAAGCATTTGCAAAATACTACAGACTTCCTCGGTGCACCAGCTAATAGCACTTAAGTCAATTAGGTTATTCCAGCTCCACCATGTGTGGATTCGCCGACTCCGTTCCCGTGACAGCAATTACATTTTCACCACCAGACATAACAAATGGCGCTTAAAAAGGATTATGCTCAAAATTACATTTTATGAGAAAACCTAAAAATAAAAACATCTTAGTTGATTTAGTTACAATAAACAAGATTTCTCAGGAACAGCACTGAAAAATATGAAATGCTTTGTCTTACAGGAAAAAAAGAAAAAATAATAATTTAACAACAAAAATTCACATACCTTTCACCCCTACAGTTTTTTCCCCAGAATCAAAGCTCATAGCCATTTATTAGGCAGTTCAACTAAAATCCAATGAGTTTCTTTATTTTTTAATGCAACTCTTTACTACCTCTTTATTCTGAAATCTGGTATATCAGTGTGAAACCACAAGAAATAAGAAAGCAGGAGAGAAGAAATTCTTCATTTCTTAGAAAAGGAACAATGACAGAACAGCATCAGAAAGAGAGGTCGGCTTTGATCTAAACCTGAAACTGCTGCAGTTATTACAAATTCTCCTGCCACTCTTGGGTTTCCTTTTCATTCTGCATTTTGAAAAAAGGACTTTGAGATGTCATAAATGATTTTCTAAGTAATACTTCAAAAAACTAGAATATAAGCTTCTTGAACCCAGCCCCACCAAGCCAGAGCTGGAATATGGCATTTACCGGAAGAAAGAATCTTTCCCCCGTACATCATGAAGACGTCGGATGCACCCGGAAGCCTGCAATGGCCCAGTCACACCTGCCTGGTCCGCTGAAAATAATCCACCTGAGCAGAGCGCCAAATCTCTAGGGACACAAAGGATCCATTTTTCTCTCCATAAAAACTCCTCGTCTTCCCAAATTCCACCCCAGACTACGTTAACCTGGGCCAGGTGAGATCAAGTTCCCAAATGGGACGGAGGGGCAGCTATCCTTCCTTGAAAAGCCCAACCACTAGTTCCCTCACATTCTGCATACATATATGCATGCAGGCATGCATGCACATTCCCCACCCACCCACAAAACCCAGTTAATGTTTTCTCTGGGCACAACCTGGGACTATTTTAAAAAATAAAGGCTTCTCATCCAAAATATTTGTAGTTACTGGGCATTAAGCATGAAGGAGAATTCCTTCACCTCGAGCCTTTGAAGCACAAGAACCACTTCTGTGCGATAGTAAGTTTATGCCCTTCAAGGCAGGGCAAGTGGAAAGCCCACTGGCCCCTCTGGGATTTCAGTGACCCAGGCTAATGTCCCATCCCCCAACACAAAGCTAGCTGAGCAAATGAACTGGGCCACACTAAAGGAGCAAAGGAAAGTCAATTCTTGATCCCGCACAGTCAGTGGCAAGGCTGGAAAAGAGCTCACGAATTTGGGATTGTAGAACAATCCGGCTGATCCGCTGAGGAAAACCTTTGGGACGCTGAACCGTTTTCAGCAGCAAATGGGCTGCACGGCTGCGGCGTCTGTGGGGTAAGGCAGGGAGGACTCCTGGGCACAGTGGCAGAAAAAGCCCCGCTCGTGGCCGTCGGAGCCCAGCAGCAAAGGCCGGAACAGCCGCTGCGTTTAGCACATGCGGAGCCTCGGGTGAAGGCGCGGCGGGGGGCACGATTCGTCTGTCAGCCGGTCAAGGCCGGTGCATCACTTGACCCTGCGACAGAGGAGACAACGCCGGCAGGGTCTTCACTTCATCGTTCACTCACACCTTCATCCTCACCGCTTTGGCACATTCACTTTGTCTGTGGATAGAGGGAGCCCCCCCCCCCAACCCCCCGCAGCTTGGCTGGAGGCAGTTCAAGTTGCCCCGGGCCCAGCAGAGACCGAAAGCGACGCCCGGCCCTTCTTTCGCCGGTGCGGCCGTCAGGGCTCTGGGGAAACGGGCAGATCCGGGGCTCCCGGCCGGCGGTCCGCGCCCGGCCCCCAGAAGGACGCATCTTCGCAGGCTTGCGGGTCAGGCGGGCTCTTCATCGGGTCCCCCCACCCCGCAGAAGTATGCTAGGCAATAAACTCTGCGTCGCTCAAGCACAGGGCAGCCACAGAGACTGAAAAACCTGAAGAAAGAGCGGGCTGGGGGTGGGGGGACTAATGATGTTTTAATTAAGTCGCACGAGCAGCCTCAACTTCTACGTTCACTTTTTCAACGAGGAGCCTCGGCTTCCCCCTAGCCTCTCCTGAGCCTTCGGCCAGCCTTACGAAGATTTCCAGCTCGCAAGCTGCTCCCCGGAGAAAGTGGGGTGGGGCAAAGCCAGGCCCAGGGCTCCCTTAAAAGACCGGGGGCCCCTCGTTCACCGCCGCCGCCGCAAGAAGCGGTGGGAGGCCCGGCGCAGCTCTTCAAGATTCGCCGCCGACGCGCACCTCCACGGCGGCTGGCGTCCCTCTCTTGTCCCGCAAGGGCAGCCGCCCCCACCAAACTTTGCTCCGCACCCCAAGCCCGAGCTCCCGTCCTCCGTCAAGGTCGTGCGCGGGGGGGCCACACCCCTCGCCGGTGCAGTGCCGGCCTTCCCCACGCACGGCCCCGGCCAGGTACTTCTTCCGGCAGGGGTGCGGCCGGGAAGAGTCCCCGGATGGGCGCGCCACTCCAGACACCCCCCGTGCCCCGAAACGCCCCGCCGGGCCAGCCCCCCCCCCGCCCTCCGGGCGGCAAAGGGGCCGCGCGCTCCCGCCCCCCAGCGGAGACCTCGGCTCGGGCGCGGAGCGGGCTCAACGCCGGGCCTCCGCAAGCGCAGCCAGCCCAATCCCGGCCCCAGGAGCGGGTCCCAAAACAGGGGGTCGAGGAGCCCCAGCCCAAGGCCCGACCCCGCCGCCGGCCCGGCTTACCGATGCGGATGACGTGGGGCATTCCGCGGCAGGAGTGCAGCCAGACGACTCCAAGGAGGACGCCGGCGGCGCAGCAGCGGGCCAGCAGCAGGAGCAGCGGGCGCGGGGCTAGGCGGCAGGTCAGCATCCTGGGAGGGCGGGCGGACGAGCGGCGGCGGGCGAGGCGCGGCCGAGCGCCTGCCCGGCTCAGGCTCCGGCTCCGGCTCCGGCTGCACCTCCAGCGAAGACGGGGCGCCCGGCAGCGAGGCGCGGAGGCGAGGGCGCGTCCGACTCGGGGCTGGCTGCGCCCGACGCAGCGGGGAGCATCTTACTGGCTCCGGCAGCGGGAGGAGGAGAGGCGCGGAGCGGAGCCACCCGGAGCGCCGCCGCCCCGCCTGCCCTGCCACGCCCGGCTCGGCTTCCCCGCCCGAGGCGCCGCCGGCAGCCGCCACTCGTGATCTCCCCGGTCGAGTGAGGGGCCGCTGGAGTTGCTCCGGTCCGCGCGGCGCCGCTCAGGGAGCGAGGCGGAGGAAGGCGCCTGCCCGGCGGGAGAAGCTCGGCCGAAAGCTGCCGGGGCCGGAGCCGCAGAGCGAGGCACGCCTTCTGCCCGGGAAGCCCTGCCCCTTCATCTTCGAAGGGCGGCTTGTGGAGACGGAGGCCGGCTTGGGGGGCAAGGTACTTTGCACATGGTCAACGGCACACCGCTGTCTTTTCCGGAGGCTTTCTTGCCCCTCTCGCTGGCGCTGCAGATCCGGGGCCGCGGGCGGCGGGCTGCCCTTCGTCCGAGGGGCAGTTCCAAAGCGGCAATCTGAGCGCCGCGCGGGCAAGAAAATGCCCCAACTCAGAAAGATGGACTTCCGGGCGCAACCTGAGCACGTGACGTGAGGAGGAACCAAGGGAAGCCGGGTCTCTGAACACGTGCAGAGCGCCTTTCCCTTGGCTTCGAACGGCGGCCTCCCAGCCGCCAATGGCAGCGGGCGAGGGCTGCGCTCCGCAGGTGGCAAGAGCAGCCTGGGAGCGGCGAGCGGGCAGTCTGGGCGCTGCGGGACGCGCAGGACGGATTCCCGCTCGGGGCAAGCCGGGCCGGGCGGCAGGGAAGAAGGCGCCAAGCTCCTCGGGGTGCCGCCGCTGGTTGCTGCGCGGGAGGGAGGTGGGGCTGCGGCCTCGGGGCACCCCGTTTCCAGGAAGCCCACGGGGGGGTGGGGAGGCGAGCTGGAGGCGGAGCTTTGCTGGGCGGCGGCCGGGAGTGGGGGCATCCGGCCCCAGCTCCTCCGGCAAGAATGCCGCGATCCCGGTGTTGGCGGCGGCGGCGGCAGTAAAACGGGGGGACAACCAGCAGTTGTCAGGGAAGGAGGGTCCTCTGAATAAGAGCCAGCCGGATCCCTCAGCCCAGACGTGGTGTCCTTGTCGCTGTTTGCTTTATGTCCTGCCTTTTTCTCGTAGGTGCCATTCACAGCACTGTCCAAGGTGCTGCCTGCCCTGTTCCCCACCCCGGGAGGTGGGTTAGGCTGCGAGAGAAAGGCTGGCCTCGCTGCCTCCTGGCTCCCGGCCCTGCACCTTAACCCTGGAACTGCTATCCTAGAACGGCGCCAAGGGGTCTGCGGAGGAGCCGCCCCCATACCTGGAGCAGCTTCAAGGAGCTAGTGGCGGACGCGGTTCTGCCCCTCGGCCGGGCCGAAGTCTGCCTGTGGCTAGCAAAAGGCGCTCTCCTCAGCGCGGGCCGAGGAGGGGGCTTGGTGACCCCTCAGCTTCACTTCCCTCTCTGGCATCTCTTCCCATGGCAGCCAACCACCAGCCAGTCCATAATATGGAGCGGGGGTATGCTTAGAATAGCAGATTTAGCAGCCTGCCTGGATGTGGATGCCCGACCAACAGGTGACCAACAGGTGGGTGCTGGAGAAGCAGGAGGGGGCTCCCCCAATGCTCCCAACCCAGCCCCTCCTCTGCTACTGTGGCTTGTCAGTCTGGTGACTTCTGAGCGTGGGCCGGGAGAGCCCTTCCTGGGAGATGCTGACCTTGGCTGACAGGTGCGACAGGTGGAGTGGAGCGGTGGGTGGAATGGGCAGCAAGTGAGCTCCATCCCCAAGTAATGCTGTGAAAGGATGGCCCAGAGTCACTCAAGAAGTGTCCATGGCTGGGCCTGGATCGCCCTGTCTGAGTGCAGCAGCCCCTTCACCATCCCGGTGCAGAATGTGACAACTGCTTTATTTTTAATAAGTCACAGTAAATTTGATGGGCTACCTGTCATTCTGACCCAGAGTAGACCGAGCTCATCTGCACATTCCTAGTTTTGGGTGAGAAGTGTCCCGACTCTTCAGAACATTTGCTAGGACTGAAACTTGGTGGTGAAGCTGGGGGCAAAGCTCAGTAATTTCTAGTGGGCCCACTGCATTTTCTGAAGTAGCGCAAGTTGGAAATGCCAAACATCCTTAACATCCTTCCTGCTGAGCACAAAGAAAGCAGCCACCCAGCAACTCTTGCTGTCGAGCAATAGCCCAGCCCAGCAGAGGACCCGGCCTCTCTGCACTTGTCTTTGGCCTGCATGGTCCTGACTCAGAGATTGCTAATGATCATTCCCTACTGCTTAAGCATGTAAACGCATTTCATGTTCTCACAACTGTGAGCAAAAAGTGCAGATTTATAGCGACTCAGGCCTATTAATTTAATGCCAGTCTTTTTCAAGTACAAAAGGAAAATGCTTACAAGACAGGACAAATGTTGAAACATTTTATTAATCTCAAGGGAGAAGGGGGTGGGAGGGGGAATTGCTGATGGGACAAAGTATTTCTTCTAAGTCCAAATCAAACTGTGGTTTGAAGGATGACCTGCCCAGAAAGAGGTTGGAATAAGCAGTTTTGCCCAGGGGCATTTCGGTTTTTAACACTAATGAAGACAAAAGGAGGACTTTTTGACGATTAAGAGGAATGGGCAAAATAGTCCTTGGCTGAATTAGCCGCAGCTGCCTGTATTTTGTTTAAATTTATATGCATCCAGTATAATGCAAGCACAATCACCGTGAGTTATGAGGCCCTGTGTACACATTACAGAGCGTCATATGCTGGAGTTTCCAAAACGCCACCAAGTAGGTGTCCTGGGATTTGGCAAGGCTCAATTTCTCAGTCTGGAGTGCCCTCTACTGAAATGTTCCCAAGTTCCCAGGCATGCCAGAAGTCTGCTTGATGGGCTTGCTCACAGCAAGGGCTTTCCACCCTGACCCTGCAGATCCCACTGCCTGCTTCACGGAGGGTTCTTCTTTTGTAACAGGTGCTGGCTCATGGGGCCTCCCTTCTGCAGTAACCCAACGGATCAAGCCAAGAATGACATTGGGCATGTGAAGTAACAATTCAAGAACAAAATATTGCACTGCAACAAGCATAAGGTGATGTGGGACTGATGCCTTCTATCTGACTGATCAAGGGCCTGGAACAAAAGGCTGGGTATTCTGCTTCCCCTGCCACCAGTTGTAAGTGTGTTGGCAAGGATAGGAGCTGGGCTCCCCTTTCTTCACCATCACACAATTACCACTTGCACTATAGGCAGTCTTGAAGTGTGGGGTTTATTATTCAAATAGTAGCCCTACCCTCCACCTCCCCATACAAATATATCTGTGTAGGGTGCTCATGTCCTGTTTGCCACAGCACAAAGAAACATTGCTAACCATTTTTGAGGGCTGTCCTCATGAAGCTGTCTTCATCTCATCCTTGGTATGTTGTGGACACAGCCTAGAACTGTCTTTATGTGTTGCAGTGCATACGTGGTGTTTTCCTTCTCTTGTTAGAAAGAGGACAGTCCAGGGTGCTGAAGTGACAAGCCTGAGGATGCACAGTGGGGGGCCAGGACGTGACCAGACTAACTGGTGGTTTCATAAGTCTGCTGCAAGCACACCTCTTCCCATTGGGCATCAGGACACAATGGTCATTTGTCTTGCCTCTGGTTGGATGATTGGCACTTCTCAACCTCCAGGCAACAGATTTACAGTTCCATACTCACACACACCATTGGGGGGGGGGCAGAGAGATGGGTCAGTTTACCAGGAGAAAGAATTCCTGATCATCATAATTCAGATATTCCTTCAAATGGGTTTCTTGTGGAACGGGATGGCAAAATCCCAAGTAACCACCAATGCTGCTTCTGGGAGGAGCAGTTGCACAATACTAAAACCTCAAGAAGCTGCTGGGCCCTGCATGGGATCCAATGTGAGGGAATGCAGATCTCCTGATCTTCCTTGTCTTCCAGGAGATCAGCCTGAACAGTTAGAAAACTAAACACTGATTCTTCAGGAGGCTTCCTCCCTCTATTTTCTGCCAATAATCTGACTTTAGAACTAGCCCCCTGACATTCAGTGGGGTGCATAATCCCAAGGAGACCAGCTCCAGGTACTACAAGTCTTAAATCTGCTCTTGGTCCCAGTAAATTCCAAGCCCTAGTAGAGAAGTGGGCAAAGGCTCAGATTCCAGGCTGCCTGGGATGCTGAGGGTCCAGTGCGGGGGAGGAGGTGAGGCCTGGGGCAGAAGGGGCAGAAGATGTTTCCTCCAGCCACGCACCAAGGCTGGCCAAGTGAAGGGGTGGCTGCCTCCAAGGGAGCAGCAGCAGGAGGGCACGTGGAAGGACGCGGAAGCTGCATCTCACTTGAGGAAGGCAGGGAGGCAGGTTCTGCCAGAAAGCGCTGGAGCTGCTAGCCGAGGTCCACTGGATGAGGACAGCTCAGCCAGGACCTGCAGGACCCTGACAGACCCCGACTGTCAATTTCTCTGGAGCCTGAGGACCAAGACTGCTCCCCCTTTGGTCACCAGCAGCTCAAATGGTGCTGAGAGAGGACTCTGGCAGGTGAAGCCAGTGTCTCTGACAAGGGGATTCAACCCCATCTTGGGGGGAGGTGTGGCTCCCAGGTAGGGTTTTTTTGTTTTGCCTTTCCTAGGTTTCTTGCCACAATTTCCAGGGTCTGCAAAAAACAACAACATGATGTATTCCATCCAGCCTGTTCTCCCGTTTAGATGCATTAGAAGAAACAACCACAACTTCCCTACTCTTTTCTCCTAAGGGGGATGTCTTTCCCCCCACTTCTTTCCACACCCCCGGGTTAGTAAAAGACGGACGGAGCCGTCCGGCGAATTGTTCTTTGCGTGGGGGGGGGGGGTGACAAGGGACTACCGACCTCCAGCGAGATCAGTAGACCTCCAGAAGGAAGCTGAAAGTCCCGGCTGCCTGGCTGGTGAGCTCAAGAGGGGCAGGGAGCGCCGTGGTCCCCAGCTGCCTCCTGCCGCGATTCAGGAGGGAGCAGGAACGTCGTTACGGCAGCCGCTCTGCTGCCCCCGTTGCGAGGCTGGGTGAAGCCGGGCGAATCTGCCCAGCGCGCGAAAACGACCGTCTGGGTGAGCTCCGGGGCCAGCGCAGCGCGAACGTTCAACGCAGTTGCGACTACGAGAGAGGAGAGAGCAGGCATAAAAGGGCCGCCTTGCCTCGAAGCGCGAGAGGCGCTGGGCCGGTGGGCGAGGCAGTTTGGTTTGGGAAATCGGCTCCAGGATGCGCTGGGATAAAAATTCCAGCTGCTCGTCTTCGGGGGCGGGGGGCTTTCCCAGGACTGCGGCCGGCGGCAGAGGCGCCAAACAAGGTGTCGGCATTCGGCATCTGTCCCAGCTCTGGCCCATGATGATCCTGGGCGAGCCGCTGCTGCCTCCTGAACGGCTCGCAGGCGAAGGGCCCCCCTCGGGCACCCTTGGCGCAGAAGGGCTGCTCCGCCCCCCCTTTCCCTGAGCTATGGCTCAGAACCAGCCCCTCTCCTGCTCTTCCTTCACACCCAGGCCTATTTCGGGGGGCGGGGCGGTCCCATTCTTCTCAATTGCAAGCACTATTTCTTGTCACAAAGTGTGCAGCTAGCATTCTGTGATTTTAGCTCAAAAGTGCGGGTCCTGCATTTTGAATGTCAGCTGCAATATTTGCCTTGTTGAACTGCTGCGGCAGATTCCTGAGGAAAGCAGAAGCTGCCATACCAAGTCATTACTGTGCAAATGGAAAGAGAAGAAAAAGCAAAGCAGGGCAGTGGATGGCGCGAGTTGCCTGTCCGCTTATGCACTGGAGAGAGCCCCGGCACGCGTAGACCATGAACGCGGCCCCGCGCAGCAGAAAGCCAAGCAAACGTGATGAACCTCTGAGAATCAGGGATGGCTTCACCTGAATAGGGCAGGAATCCTCCTGCCAAGAGCTTGGCCGCTCAATCACTGCAAGTCCAGCCGAGCAGTTGAATGTACTTAGGTGGCACGTATTAATTTGATCCTTGACAGCCTTTCAGGTCCGCAACGATTCATGCCGTAGATCCCATCCAGGGCCCCACAGGCATGGGGAGGCCAATCAAGGGCACTGTATTGCTTGAAGAGAATGCTTCTCGTGGTTAGTGCGTGGTTTCGTTGTGGGTGCTGTCTCCGCATCTAACTTCAGACATTACCACATTTCAGGTTTAAGTCCCATTTCACCAGCACTAGGCTCAGCCAGGGCAAACAGGGCGATAGCCATGTTGCGTGTTCCTCAGGAAATCAAAGGGCTTGAAAGGATGCGTGTTTTAACCAGCAACTCTCAGATCTCATAAATGTGTCAAGAGGTGTTCCAAGAAAAGGCCTTTCTCTGCACTGGAGCCCAAGTCTTTTCCATTTAGCAGCAGCTGCTGGTACTGTGAATATCCTTTATCCCGGTTGCAAACTTACTAGAAAATGAAAGGCAGCAAAGTGACCTAAAATGACCGGCTCCCAGGAGAACCTCCGACTTCCACTCTTGCCAAAGGTGAGATTCGTCATGGCCAGAAGAGAACGTGAATGGTGGAGCCCTTTCAGCCTTTGCCAGGTGGCCCTTGAGTTTCACACAGAACAGTGGTCCACAGGTCATTCCACCCAACAAGATCTTTGCTACTGCACATGTGAGTGTGAGTGTGTGTGTGCACGTACACATATGCGCACACACACACACCCTACCCCTTATTCTGGGTATGCTTAAGAATGAAGAGGAGGAATACACTAACTTCAGAGTTGCTGTACTGGGTTTTCACAGAGCAAGGACGTTTGTTTTGTCTGCTTGTCTGTGTAAGGAGAACAACAATCAGAGCTGGGCTCTCCCTTCTCCAGGCTGCCAGACAAGCCAGAGTTACCTGGGCCTGGATCCTTCTTCCTTTCCCTCTCTGGATTGTTCAGCATTCCTCCCTGTGGCAGTGGCGGTGGCGGACAGATGCCAGCCATAGGGGCAGGCCGCCTCTGAGCCCCAGTTCCTGGAGTTCAAGGAACAGGGCAGGAGGTGGTCTTCATCCCTGTTTATGGGTAGGAATCAGGGCACTAACCTAGATGGATGCCCCCCAGCAGATGATGGCTTTGGTACCGATGAAGCCTGCGTCCAGGGGCCATGCCCTCCTCTTGTCCCACAGTCTGAGCAGAGACGTGCCTGCCAGTGGTGGTCTCTGCCCCGTGTCTAGAAAGGCCCAGGCAAAGCGCCCAGCCCCGCTGAATGGCGGGGCCAGGGGCTGTGGCCAGACGCTTCCCCCTCTGAATGCAGGCTCAGTCCTTTGGAAATGAACTTTTGCTGCTGAGCACCTTGGAGCGCTCTTGTCTTGGGGGAAATAATTCCTTGCCTTTTACCCCAATACTGTTGGTTTTCTGCAAAATGTTGTGTTCAGGAAATCTTGAAAAAGAGCGATTCGTCCTTGCTTGCTCTCCACCCCAATCTGTCCTACATCGGACAGCCTCTCATACTGTGTGTGCGGGTGTGTTCGTTTGTGTCTTGAAGTAGGAATAGCCAGCCCACTATCCTGAGGATCTCAGGGCAAGTTACAATCTGTAAACCACAGGATGAAACACTGAAGTGAAATAAAAGTAAACAAGACCCCAAAAGGCTAAGCGCCAACCAGTGAAGTCCCTTCTGCTCTGGCTGACCTTCTCGTCTTGCTGGGTTGGGCTCCACTGTGTGAGTTTGCCAGCGTTCACGCTCTGTGATCCAGTGCCTGTCTGCAGGTAGGCAGCCCCAGGGAGCAACTCCCAACCCCAGAAAATCACTGGCTCTCTCCCTTACCTCTCCCCGGCCCACATCCCCCTGCTTTGTATGAGAGGCCAACTTGGAGCCCATGCTCTCTCCCACCCTCCCAGTTGGACCACCCCCAAACTCTGCTGGGGAGGGCCTAACCCAGTTTTGGTAGCTCCAGGAATCTGAATGGGCTAAAACAAGCCGAAGTTCAATCCCAGCAGGATAGAATGCCTGTTTATTCAGCAACAATGTGATATTTGAGTGGTTCTCCTGCTGGCTCTGGAAAGAATCACACTTCCCCGAAAGAGGAAGCCCAAAACTTGGGGATCGCCCTGGATTTGTAGCTCCACCTAGGTTAGCAAGTGGAAGCCAAGTCCAGGAGTCCCGTTGGCCCAATTGTGGCCCTTTCTGGAACGGGAGACTCTCATGCCTTTACCACCAGACTGGATTATTGCAATGAACTTGTAATAATAAATGTACTTGAAGACTGCCTAGAAATCAGCACAAAATCTATGAATGTACACCAGTTCAGCAATATTAATTCCTGTTTTTCAGGCACTGCACTGGCTTCCCATAGTCCTGAGTATAACTCAAAGTGTTATTTTTAAGCTATACATCCCTAAGGGCCCAGAACTCCTACGGGGCTACATCCTCCAAATTATCTCCTGCAGGCTCTGCACTTACTCTTTCATCCAGGCCTTGGGCTGGCCTGTCTGTCCTGCCTGAGAGGGGATGTTCCAGGTTCATCAAATTAGAAAGGATGTAGTCCAATTATCTGCTCAGTACAGGATCCACCAGGGCATATCTGACAGATGATCACACAGCCTCTCTTTGAGAAACTCTAGCGAAGGAGAAGTCACCACATTAGGTGGAAGTCTGTCCTACTGGCTGGCAGTTGGTACAGTCAGGAAATTCCTCCTGATGTCTATCCTGAACCTCTTCCTGCAGTTTTATCAGTTGGTGCTGGTCCTGCCTCTGGGGCAATAAAGAATAAACCCACTCCCCCTTCTGTGTGGCAGTCCTTTAGATTTGGAACGGTTTTCATATCTCCCCTCGGTCGTCTTTTCTGTAGGCTAAACATGCCCAGGTCCTTTAGCCAGTCCTTGTAGGACTTGGTTTCCAGTCTCTTCACCATCTTGGTAGCCCCCCTCTGAATTTGCTCCAGTTTGTCAATGTCTACTTTGAATTGTGCTGCCCAGAACTGGACACAGTGCTCTAAAAAAGGTCTGAACAGGGCAGAGTAGAATATAACAATTAATTAATTCCTGTGATCTGGACTCTGTGCTGCTGTTAATGCATCCTAAAACAGTATTTGCTTTTTTAAAATGGTTTTTTATCCCACCTTTATTATTATTTTTAAATAACTCAAGGCAGCAAACAGACCGAGTACTCCTTCCTCCACCTATTTAGCAGCTGCATCACACTGCAGGCTCAGGGATAACGTGCAGTTGACCATATCTTTTGGTGCCTTCCATTGGGGCCCCTGCAACTCCAAGATGAGATATGGATGACCAAGAAGCATTGACTTTTACTATGGCAATGATGATTTTTTCAAAGAGAATAGCTGGGGCTAATTTTATAGCATCTTTAAAGTGCTGTTGGACTTTCAGCTTCTCTCTTAGTGTTATGGAGTTGAGATTTCTGCAGCTGGCATCAGAGCTTTGTGGTTGATAGTCCTGGGGATCCTTTAAAGCTGCAATGGATTATGCATAAATTAATGGATACCTTTTGCAGTTCATTCTTTTGACTGGCTCATGTTCAGAATCAGATCCCCCAAATCCAAGAGTAGATTCTGCCAAGTGATGGATGAGAAGAAATTTGAGGTCAGACCAAGACCTTATAATGCAGTTCCAGCCCAGTCATTTGCCATCAGCCATGCACCAGTTAAGCAGGTGTAAGCTCAGAGAATAAAAGATTACAGCGTGTCTCATGCCTTGAAAAGGGCAACAGGGCACAAGAGAATAAACAAATACCATGTGTCTTAATAATTATCTTGGTGCGGCTGATGCTCCTCTCCTCCCAAGGGGGCTTCTTTGGCCTGATATGCTCCCTCCAGATTTTCCTTCTATACAGGAAAAGCAGTAACCCAGTGAAATTGGTTGATGTGATGTGGATTTTTGTCTGTTCCTTTCCTGGGAAACTGGGAAATTCCTTTTTCCCTTAATTTTCTCTAAAGATATTTAAAACTAGCCTTTAGGATTGTTGGCCACCTGTGTTTGAGGGCTCATTTCATCAACCAAGAGAATGCAAAGTCCCTGGCCCAGTAGCTGCTGTGGGCTTGTCTTTAGAGGTCATCTGCTGGCTTTCAGACAGGCTTGGCTTATTTGGTCCCTTGTTTCCAGAACCCCCAAAATTCATGCATTTGTTATTTATTTACTCCACCAGTATCCAACATTACTTTGAGGGCTCACACTGTTTCTAGGGGTTCCCACTATTTTTAAACTCATAGCAACATTCCCAGGAGGGACCACCTGGGCCAGAGTCATCCAGAGAGCTCCATGGCTGAGGAGAGATCTTACCCTGATTCATCCCCATCCCAGTCCAACGCCTTTAGAACTACCTAGGCCATCTCTCCCAGACTTTCAGGACCAAATACAGGAATGCTCCCTTCCTTTCTGCTGCACAGATGCCCCAACCTAAGGACAGGAGAAAGAAGAAGGGGCATCTAACACCCATTACTGTTCAACAGAAAGGCAGAGAGTTCCTTCAAATCTTCTTGTGTCCTAAGGAAAAGAAAGTCATAAATGCTTAAGAAAGATAAAGCAGTAAGGCTGCAGGTGTAGATGGTGTAAGTGGAGAAAGATGTGCTTTGCTTATAGGCAGCTATGCAATTTGTTTAATGTGTCTGTACAAGTTGTATCTGCGGCTGACAATTGAAAAGTTGCTTTGATTGTTCTTTGGTACAACAGATGGATGAAATCTATAGTGTGTACAGAGATAAAAAAAGAGTCAGTTTGGTGTCATGGTGAAGGCCCCAGGCCAGAATGGGTGGAGAGATCCTGCTGATAGAAAGAATTATATAGAAGTGAGAGTAGATGAAGATACATCATGTGCATGAGCTGCCTTGGTTGCCAGTGTGTTTCTGGTGCAATTCTTTTTTTAAATTATTATTATAAGAACTTTATTAGTTTTCAAAGTATAGCTAAAATACAAAAGAGAAAATATAGAAAAGCTAGAAAATAGAACTAAAGAAAAAAGAAAAAACTATAAAAGTGCGAATAGACAGAAAGCAGAAACAGAAAGTGACTTCTTTCTCCAATACAGATATAGATAAATTTACAAATATAATCTCTTGTGTGAAGGTGAAAGGTCCCCTGTGCAAGCACCGAGTCATGTCTGATCCTTCAGGGGGACGCCACTTTCGCAACATTTTCTTGGCAGACTATAGAGTGGGGTGGTTTGCCATGGCCTTCCCCAGTCGTCACCTTCCCCAGCAAGCTGGGTGCTCCTTTTACCAACCTCGGAAGGAGGGAAGGCTGAGTCGACCTGAGCCGGCTGCCCAGAGAGAATCCAGCTTCCGCTGGGATCGAACTCGGGTCGCGGGGAGGGTTTCAGTTGCAATGCTGCCGCCTACCGCTCTGCGCCACACGAGGCTGTTTTAATCTCTTACCATTAGTTAAACCATAGTAACATTATTTCTATCAAAGCAAACCAATCAATCATTAAACCCCAAAAACAAAGCTTCATTTTTTTCTGACACAAGCAAGAAGTCTAAAAGTGGTTGCCAAGTAGAAACAAATCCAGACATGATATTTTCCCTTATCAATGCTGTTAACTTGGCCATTTGGGCCAGCTCCACCAGTTTAACCATCCAGTCCTCCGCTGAAGGTATTTGTGGATCTTTCCATCGCTGTGCATATAGAAGTCTTGCTGCTGTAATCGTATATAGATATATATAGCAAAGTCCCATGTTGTTGCTCAAGCTGCTTCTCCATCACACCCAAGAGGAACAGTTCTGTTTGTTTCTGTAAGTCCACTTTAAGGATCTTTTGAATATTAGCACATATTTGATCCCCAAAACTTTGGGCCTTCTCACAAGTCCACCAAAGGTGATAAAAAGTTCCTTCAGCCTGTAAACATTTCCAACAAACATTCATTACACCATTATACATATTTGACAACTTATCAGGGGTTAAATAACAACGATACATCATTTTATAAAAATTCTGTTTTAAATTGTAATTCAAAGTGAATTTCAAACCTTTGTCCAAGATACTTACCCACTGCTCCAAAGCAATATTATATCCAAAGTTCTTAGCCCATTTAATCATGCATTCTTTGGCATGTTCATCTTCCAAATTCATCTATAACAACATTTTATACATCTTAGTAATAACATGTTCATCATTTGTTCAGAGTTCCATTTCAAATTGAGTTGTTTCATTAACAAATTTATAGTTCTTTTTATCCACTTTAAAACATCCTGACAATTGCACCAATGACATGTAAAATCTTCCAACTCTAACTTTCCCCTTGCTTTAAGTTTTGGTTCACCCTCTTCAGAATTTAACAAATCTTTATACTTTAACCAACATCTTCCTCCCACATTTTCTCTTCTAACAAGTGCTTCTTGAGGTGACAACCATAATGGTACATTAGGAGACAATTTTACCTTATATTTGTTGAAAATCCTCAGTATTGCACTCCTGACAAAATGATTTTTAAAATCCTTATTAGCTTTAACTTCATACCACAAGTAGGCATGCCACCTGAATCTCAGTTCATGTCCTTCAAGCTGCAATAATTTCTTATTCTTCAAAGTTACCCATTCTTTCATCCAAAGCAAACAACAGGCATCAAAATACAATTTTAAATTAGGCAAACCCAGACCTCTTCATTCTTTGGCATCTTGTAACAATTTATATTTAACTCTTGGTTTCTTGCCTTACCAAATGAATTTCAAAATATCTCTCTGTCATTGTTTGAATGGTGAATCTGTTGACAAAATGGGTATGGTCTGAAAAAGAAACAATCCTAGGCAAAACATTCATCTTAATCACAGATATTCTCCCCATGAGAGACAATTGTAACAGGGTAACAGCTCCACCTGGGGGTGGTTGGTGCCATAGCACCCCCTATTGATTGTGATTCCATCTCCTCTTGGATTTTACATTTATTACCTTATTTATATTTTTAGATTATAATTTTAGGTCTATATGTTTTTATTATACTTTTATTGTAAACTGCCCAGAGTCCCCTATTGGGGGAAGATGGGTGGCGACATAAATTTAAATAAATAAATGAATGAATGAATGAATGAATGAATGAATAAATGAATGAATGAATGAGTGAATAAATAAATAAATAAATAAATAAATAAATAAATTGTAGTTTTCCCCATCTTAGTAAAGGTAAAGGTTTCCCTTGACATTAAGTCCAGTTGTATCTGACTCTAGGGGGCGGTGCTCATCTCCGTTTCAAAGCCGAAGAGCCGGCGTTTGTCCATAGACACTTCCGTGGTCATGTGGCTGGCATGACTAAACGGAATGCTGTTACCTGCCTGCTGAAGTGGTACCTATTAATCTACTCACATTTGCATGTTCTTGAATTGCTAGGTTGGCAGGAGCTGGGACTAGCAACGGGAGCTCACCCCGTCACGTGGATTTGAACCACTGACCTTCCGATTGGCAAGCTCAGCAACTAAGTGGTTTAACCCACAGTGCCACCCTCTCCCTTTTCACATCATTCCAAATTTTAACATAATTATTCTGAAACAACATACTACACTTAGTTGACAAAATCACCCCCAAATATCTAACCTTTTTTTCAATCTTGAAACTCATCTTACTCATCAGCAATTCTTGATTGGACGAGGTCATATTTTTAATTAACATTTTTTTTTGTTTATTTACTTTAACATCTGCCAATGACCCAAATTATTTCAGTTTCTTCATCAGATATTCCACAGTATCCAAAGGGTCCTGTAATATCAAAACTATAGTATCAGCAAAAGCCCTCAGTTAAAAAACCTCTTGTTTAATCTTTAAGCCCTTTATTTGTTTGTCTCTTCTAATGTCTCTATTAAAACCTTCCAACACCAAAATAAAGAGCAGAGGTGACAAAGGGCATCCTTGTCTTGTTCCTTTTTTGTATATGACATGATTCAGTTAACTCATCGTTCACAATGATGTTTGCCTTTTGAGGTGTATAAATTGACTTAAATCCCTGGATAAGATGTTCTTCAAAGTCCATAATTTCTAAGACTTTAAACATAAAACTCCAATTCAGATTATTGAAGGCTTTTTCTGCATCTAAGAAGAGCCACCTGGCATTCATTGAAGGTGAAAGGTCCCCTGTGCAAGCACTGAGTCATGTCTGACCCTTTGGAGGGATGCCGCTTTCATGATGTTTTCTTGGCAGACTATAGTGGGGTGGTTTGCCATTGCCTTCCCCAGTCTTCACCTTCCTTAGCAAGCTGGGTACTCATTTTACCAGCCTCGGAAGGATGGAAGGCTGAGTCAACTTGAACCAGCTACCCAAGAATCAAGCTTCCGCTGGGATCAAACTCAGATCATGGGGAGAGTTTCAGTTGCAATACTGCCGCCTATCACTCTGCGCCACACGAGGCTCTGGCATTCATTATGATATCGCAAATATTCTATAATGTCCAAAACAACTCTTATATTGTCTTTTAACTGTATTTTAGGTAAACAACCACATTGATCATGATGATTAACTTCCTGTAGAATTTTCTTCATTCTTTCAGCCAGCACTGAAGCAAATATTTTATACCCGTTATTCAGCAATGAAATTGGTCTATAATTCTTAATTAAGGAAGGATCTTGTCCTTCCTTTGGTAAAAGTGCAGTGTTAGCTTCTTTCCATGAATCTGGCATTGGAGAACCTAACAATAGAGTTCATCAGTCTTTTAAAAGATAGAAGAATTTGATCCTCAAAACATCTATAATATAATGCAGAAAGGCCATCAGATCCTGGTTTTCTGGTGCAATTCAAGGTGATGGTTGTCACCTTTAAAGACCTTCATGGCTTGGGACCAGGTTACCTGAGGGACCATCTTCTCCCAACAGTTTCTACCCATCCAATCTGGTCTGGCAGGTTGGGTATGTTGTGGGTCCCAGCAGCCAAGGAATGTCATCTGGCAGGGACTAGGAGGCATGCATTCTCTGCCATAGCCCCTGCCCTCTGGAACATTCTCCCTCCAGAGATTAGGCTGGCCCCAACCCTATTGACCTTTCAAAGGCTTTGAAGACCTAGTTAAGTACCCAGGCCTGGGGTCCTAAGTGTGGGAAAGGCCCCATTTCTTGACTATACTGATAATATGGTGATGATTTTTCTCAGCTGCCATACATATTTATTTTTGGACTGTATTGTAATTGTTTTAATTGTTTTTATAATTGTTGGCCACCCAGAGTCACTTGGTTGACATGGGCAGCTATAGAAATTAAAAGAAATAAAGAAATAAATGTAAGCTGAATGCAATGGGAGGGGGATTACTTACGAGGTCAAGAATGAATGAGTGGGGAATGTTGGAATTATCAGGGGTCAACTCAGCATTGTCTCATAAGCATAAGAGGGTTGCTTTAGCAAATCACATCTGCATTGTGCTTCTGGGATGTCACATGGGTCACCTGATTTCCACTTCCTCCTTCTTTGGCTTGGAGATTAACAGTCTCCATTACCTCATGGGCATGCATGCAAGCAAAAGCTGCTGCAGAGATGCAGCTCTTGCCCTATAGAAAGTGTCTACAAAGAACCAGTGATGATTCAATGCTTTCTACCATGAACTTACCTGTATCCAGATCTACTGAATAAAAGTAAGCTATCTCTATTTTTCTTCACCTAACTACAGTGTGAAGACTGAATTTATTTATGAATGTAATTAAGCTTAATGTGCAAGTTCCCTTTTTTTGGTTCATGCTTCTACTCTGCAAGATTGTTGTTAGCTGCTTGGAGTTATTTATTAACCTTTAAGAACTCCATCAAGGGTTATGGGCCCAGTACAGACTAGTATACTGACCAAGAACTGATTTTTGAAAAGGCTTTGGCCTCACAGCCAAAAAGAAAGCTGCTTGCACATTTAAAAGGCAAAATTCAGAAAGTTTTTTCTTCTTCTCTCTGAACAATGGAGAAAGAAGAGGGAGTTCCCCCCATACATATTGACTGAGGATAATTACTCAGCATGGCTATTCAGATTAAGGATGCAGCTAGCTTTTGAAGATTGTTTAGATGCTCTGGATTTACCTGAACCTAAAGCAGAGGATGGGGAGGAAGCCAAAAACCAATGGAAGAAAAAGGATAAGCAAGCTAAAACTCTTATTGCCGGATCCCTCTCAGATAACAGATTAGCAGAGATTAAAACTATTGCTAATGCTAAGAAAATGACTGAGAATTTATGCACCCTATACTCAGAAGCTGATTATAAGAAAGTGATCTCTTTGTTATGAGAACTGCATGCATGCAATTTGGAAGCCAATGGAAATGGAAATGACCACCTGATCAGGCTACAGGCACTCTTTGATCAGCTGAGCACATTCCAGAATCTCATGAACAAAAAACTTAAGATGTCTTTCATGCTGAGTACGTTACCAAACAGATTTTTCCCTTTTGTTGCTGGCTTGAATTTAGAAGAGAAAAATCTCTCAGGTTCTCAGAACAAGCAGATCAGAATGCTGAAGGCAAAAGAATTTGCAAAACAATGGAGAGCTTGGCAGTGTCATGTTCACTGTTTCAATGTACATTGTACATCATAACGTTTCACATAACATGGTGCTGACGCGCATTTCTGTTGGGAGGGAGCAGCTGTGAAACATTGTGCCAAGCTCTGTATCTATGTTCATTTCAATGGAATGTGTTTGGGTTATGTGCTCTGCTCAAGGACTTTTCCCGCAGACCATCAGAAGCCATTAGGAGCACCTGGGATTGTGAGCCTGGGAAGATTCTATGGGGGGAGGGATCACGTTTGTACCGAGGGTTTTTAGTTTGCATTTGGTGCACTTTTTCCATTCTCAGCTTTCTTTGTGAACCTGCATACTATTCTTTAATAAATCAGATATCTTTGCAATCCTGCTTATGAGTCTGATGGTGTTTAGAATAGGCAATCATTACATAAAGCTGAGAATCCCCAAAGTTGTATCATTAGCTTCTACCAAGATTAGTTTATTGTGAGGGAAAACAGTTAACAATGGCCGAATCCAAACTCATGACTGGGAGACTTGAGGAGCCAACTGGCTTGATGCCCGAGTCAATGGTCAAGAGCGGAGAACTGAGCCTCACCCCAGAACCTTCAGGTTTATGGCAGGATTCGAGTTCCAGCTCTGAGGGAGAGGAATCCGAAGATGGGAGAGCACCAGAGCAACCGGCACCCAGCGAATTGCCCGCAGAGTTGATCACCTGGGATGAAATGGGAGAACCCCAGCCAGGGACATCCCAGGCATCCTGGGAGTATCGGTTCCCACTGACCCCAGATGTAGAATCTGTTGGCAGAATGCTGGGAAAGCCTTTAGCCCAGGAGAGATCAGAAAAGTCACACACCAGGCATTTCTATAAAAATAATGTATTTACAAAAAGCAAAACAAAAGCAAAACATATTTAGAGGACTTAGCTCTCATTGAGAGCTAGCCTGGCTTGCTACATAACGGCACAGAGAAAAAAAGAGGAAGTAAGAAACAAGTCCGGGCAGGATCCTCCCCCCAGGCGATTTGCATCAAGCACGTGAAAGGAGTCAATCAAATACAACCTCTTCACCCAGCCAAAATGATTAGGTACAATAGCAGTCTTAATCGTTAGTAGGAAAACCTCAACACTCCCCTTTTTACACTATAGATTAAGATGCAAACCAATCTTCTCTGACAACTTTATATGTCTTTCCATTCACATTACTTTACCATTATCTCCTTTGGTTTAACAGAAAGCTACCATTCTTCTTCCTGTGTTTTTCCAAACTTAGGTTGTTATAATTCCAAGGCTTTTTAATGTGAAATGGCTTTTCATGCAGGCTTCAAAATCAAGCCTTTGTTTTTCTGTTGATGTGAACAGCAGCAAATCATCAACATAAATGCACAGATACATACAGCCTTGTTTGTCCTTATTCATATATACACAGGGATCTGCTTTTCCTTTTTCAAAACCAAAATTCGGCAGTTTTTCATCTACTTTTTGGTTTCAGGATCTAGCAGCTTGTTTTAACCCATAGATTGACTTCTGCAGTTCACAGACTAGATTCTCCCCTTTTTCATAGCCAGGGGGTTGCTGCATGTATAATCTGTGGTCTAATTCACCATAGAGAAATGCAGTCTGAATGTCATAGTGGTTAACTGACATTCCTTTTAGTGCAGCAACTTTTAACAGTAATCTAATTGATTCACCTTTAGTAACTGGTGCAAAAGTCTTGTCAAAGTCTAAATCTTTCCTTTGAGTGAACCCTTTTGCAACCAACCTTGCTTTATATTTTTGGATTTTGCCATCAGCATCCCTTTTCAGTTTGAAAACCCACCTACAACCCAGACAGCATTCATTGGGAGGTAGATTTACCAGTTTCCATGTTTTATTTTCTTTCAAGGATGCTAATTCCTGTTGCATGGCAGAATGCCAATTTTGTGCAATCTCAGGTGGTAAAGCATTCACTTGTTCTAAAGACTCAGGTTCTGTGAATATGTGAAAAGCCTTTACTGTTTCAGCCTGAAAACATGATGGAGGAACGTCTTTATTACTCCTCTGAGATCTGCGAGGTAATACAGGGCTTAAATTTTGACTCCTATCACTTTCCTGAGAAGCATCTGTCTCATCAGACAGATCTTCAGTTTGCTTTTCTGGCTTAATGTCCTCATCAGGCAAAAGATCACCATCAGCAAGTCCTTGCTGTTCTCTTGTGGTGGTCAGATCAACTGGAGAGCTAGAATTTAATCTCCCCCAGTTTTGTTCAGCAAAAGAAGCGCTTTTGCTAATTATTAATTTCTCTCCCATTATGAACCTGTAGCTCCTTTGGCTTTGTTCATAGCCAACAAAGATGGCTTTCTTTGTTGTGGGGCCTCCTTTCCTTCTCTGCTGTTTTGGAATGTGAACCCATGCAGTGCTACCAAACACCCTAAGATGGTTTATCTTTGGTTTCACACCATAAAACAAATGGAATGGAGTGTCCTGAATCACAGAGTTATACAATCTGTTTTGTACATAAGTGGCAGTAGATATGGCCTCTCCCCTGTACTTAAACGATAATTGTGAATCTTTAATCATGCATTCCATCGCATTTTGCAAGGTTCTGCCCTTTCTTTCAGCAACACCATTTTGCTGAGGGGTGTAAGGGTTAGAAAGAATTTGTTCTATCCCCTTTTCCACTAGGAACCTTCTGAATTTGTGAGAAAGGTATTCTCCTCCTCTATCACATTGGAGTGCAGATACAGGCCTAGGGAATTTTCCATTTGCCCATGTTACAAAACTTTTAAATTTCTCAAATGCCTCATCTTTATGTTTTAAGATGTAGATAAATGTGTATCTTGAGAAATCATCAATGATGGTCATTGCATACCTTGCTTGTCCAAGACTTGGAGCAAAAGGACCAATAATGTCAGAGTGTACAATTTCCAAAGGTCTAGTTGTAACTCTGTCACTGTGCTTACTCACAGGAGCTTTCAGTGTTTTGCATTCTTTGCAAACTACACAGTCTAAGTATTTATCACAGGGTTTTATCTTTAGGTCAGCACACAGCTGTGGCATTTGTGCTATATACTTGAAATTAGCATGACCAAATCTCCTGTGCATCAGGTGTACACATTGGTCATGATATGGTGTGTTGCCAACTGCAGCTTTGCAGCTTGGCTTCCTTGCATTTTGCACAATGTACAAGGAGTCTTTTAACATACCAGTAGCACACAATTTCCCATTTTTTCATATCTCACAACCATTTTTCTTAAATGTTATGACATACCCTGATGCAGCCAATTGTGCCACAGATAAAAGGTTTGATTGTAAATTTGGCACATACAACACACCTTTTACAGTTTCTCCTAAGCAGGATAAATACAAGTCACCTTGTCCCATAATTTTGGTCACAGACCCATCAGCCAAAGATACACTTTGTCTTTCAGTTTTAGACAGTGACACAAAAGAGCTTTTACAATTACATAAATGACAACTGGCCCCAGAATCTAACACCCATACATCAGAATTACCCTTCTCAGCAACCTGTGCAATTTGGGTTGTCTGAAGAGCCTTCTTCTGTGTTGCCCTTGTGTTCTTCTTCTCTGTCTTTCTACTCTTGGGTCTCAAGGCACAGTCTCTTTGCAAATGTCCAGCTGAACCACAAGTGAAGCATTGCTGGCTGGCTAGCGCTGTGGCCTCAGGTTCCTTTCCCTTCTTTTCCCTCATTTTCTGGTATTGCAGCTTTCCAGAAAAGATGGGGGGGGGGGAATCTTTCCTCTCTCTTCTCCCATTCAGCAAGTAAGCGCTGTGTAACATACGATGGGGTGAGGTCTGTTTCAGGCATAGCCTCCAGGGTACAAATCAGCATGTCCCATGTTGCATTTAGTGAGGACAGGAGGATATATGATTTTGTGAGAGGTGTAAATTCCATTCCTCTCTCCTGCAACTCAACAAACAGCTGCTGAATATAATGCAGGTGCTCAGGAAGGCTATCTCCTTCTGCAAGGTAGGCTTTGTACAGCTTTTTCATCAGGGTAACTTTACTCCCTGCTGTTGCCTTTACATATAAGTCTCTCAAAGCGTCCCAAAGTTGCTTTGCAGACTGCATGCCTCGCACGTGGACTAGCTGATTGTCCTCAACTCCCAGGATAATGGTGGCTCTAGCCCACTCATCCTGTCTCAGCCATTCAGCACTGGGATTTTGGGGGCTTTGCTCACCAATTGGCAGCCAAAGATTCTCTCTGCGAAGATACATCTCCATCTTCAGGGCTCAATTCAAATAGTTGGTCTCTGATAGGTGCTCCAGAGGCATCGCTGAGGGCTGGGAGGTAGCCATGGCTTCTTCCTTTTTTGCAAGTCACCACAGCTAGCTTCTTTGTCCTGTAGACCGGCAGTTGCTGGAAAATCTCCAGGCGGCTCCAAAGAAAATCTTCACAGGTCTTTGCTACCTGCCTTTAAATTGTGCATGAGGTGTGGAGCTGATCTCTCTTTTCTCTCTGGGTTTTACTGGGCTGCTCACTGGGCACATAACCTTTTGGCAGAATGCTGGGAAAGCCTTTAGCCCAGGAGAGATCAGAAAAGTCACACACCAGGCATTTCTATAAAAATAATGTATTTACAAAAAGCAAAACAAAAGCAAAACATATTTAGAGGACTTAGCTCTCATTGAGAGCTAGCCTGGCTTGCTACATATCGGCACAGAGAAAAAAAGAGGAAGTAAGAAACAAGTCCGGGCAAGATCCTCCCCCCAGGCGATTTGCATCAAGCACGTGAAAGGAGTCAATCAAATACAACCTCTTCACCCAGCCAGAATGATTAGGTACAATAGCAGTCTTAATCGTTAGTAGGAAAACCTCAACAGAATCTACCACGGTATCAATGGAGAGACAGCCTAACACGCGAGGGAGGGAGGAATCTCAAACCTCTGAAAGGCTAAGAGTGGTAGAGGCCAAATTAGAATCAATGGAGTACATGCTAAAAGCCCTGTCTCTGTCACCAGGGGGAGGGGGGCAGCCGAGGCACGAAGAAGATTCCAGCTCCACGCAATCATCCTCCATCCCCTCACCTGGACCGCCGGCGGAGCGGGGCTGGATACGGCGCCGGGATGAATCTCCATCCTGCAGAGTTCGTCCATCAGTGTCCCCACCCCGAGGAGGGAGAACTACTGTAACCTGGGGCCCAACCACTCAAGCAGCCGCTAATTCAGCTCCACCAGGAGTGGGGGTGAAAGACTTTTCTGTCAAGTTTGACAGTGATCCAACTAAGTTGTCTTTCTTTCTCACTAATGCTAAAAGTTATATGAAGCAGTTTGGACCATACTTCCCTTCCGAAGAGGCTAAAATAACTTCCATTGCCACCAAGCTGAAGGGACGAGCGGCTGACTGGTATGTTCAATTAAATGAGGCTGACTCCCCTGAACTTGAGTATTTCGATGATTTCATGTGGGCGTTAAAGCTGCATTTTGAAGATCCTCTGGCCAAGGCAAGGGCTAAAAAGGCACTGAAGGATCTTACCCAGGGCCAACTGTGTGTAGCTGATTATGCCCTGGAGTTTAAGGCTTTAGCTGGGAAAATCCCCGACTGGTCTCAGTCAACCTTAATAGAACGGTTTAAAGAGGGACTCAACAGGGACGTCCTGTGGTGGGCGTTGTGCAGAGACGACCCAGAGACATTGTATGAATGGATTTGTCTGGCTGGCAAAGCTGAGCACACCCAGCGTACCTACATGCAAATTGAACGACCTGAAAAACAACCAGCCACCATGAGGGGACCCCGAAGTCCTGCAACTGCTACCTGGCCAGGCTATAGAGCCTGGGAAGAGGAGAAGGATTGGGGGGTCAGTGTCTCTGATGCGGAAAGGAAGGGCATCGAGCAGTTGATTGCCCAAAAGCCAAGCCTGGAGAGTGAGCGGGAAAACCGCCGGCCAAATCGCCACCCCCATCGCGACGGATGACAGCAGCCCAGGGGGCGGCCAACGCTGAAGAAGTATGCTACTTCTCAGGAGAGGCTGAAGATGACTCTAAGGAGCTGGCGGGAAATGCCAGCCACCTGCCATGAAGAGCGCCTGTGGGCAGATGGAGGAGGATGGGCACGAGGATGCTATGGTGAGTGCTGACTGTCCCATTCTAGCAGTGAAAGTGAAATTCAGCTCCTGCACAAAGACTACAGAGGTCTGGGCTTTAGTTGACTCTGGGTGTTCCAGGTGTCTGATTCACCCTGATCTGGTTGCTGCTTTGGACCTGCCTAGCTTCCCCCTCCAGCAGCCTTTGATCTTCACACAGTTGGATGGTTCAACGGCAGGGCGGGGGGCAGCAACCCATTTCACTGGAACTTTCACAATGCAAATGGGCAGCCACCGTGAGACTTTAAAATTTATAGTAGCACCTGTTGGCATCCCCTTGGTAATTCATGGAATTCCGTGCTTGACCTATCAAAGCCCCCATATAAATTGGGAACACAGAACTCTGACTTTTAAGGATGGGTTTTACCAAGCCCCTACCGTGGAGAGGGCTTCAAGCGCATGGGTTGGAAGGGCTGCAATTGCCATGCCGTGCCCTAGTTTGGCACGTTTAGAAGGCTTGCCCGATCGATACCAAGATTTTGCAGACGTTTTTGGAGAAATGGAAGCAGATCAGTTACCCCCCCATTGGAAAACTGATTGTGCCATAGAGTTGGTTCCTAACGCTCAATTGCCCAAGCCAAAAATTTATCCAATGACTCAGAAAGAGCTTGGGGCATTACGGGACTTTATCGACAAAAATCTGTCAAGGGGGTTTATTGAACCTGCAAATTCCCCAGTTGGGGCCCCTGTGCTATTCCGGGAAAAGAAAGATGGCACACTTCGACTCTGTATGGACTATCAGGGGTTAAATTCCATCTCGATCTGCAACAAATACCCTCTTCCACTAATGAAAGACATGTTAGCCCATTTGTCAAAGGGCAAGATTTTCTCCAAGCTCGATCTTCGTGAAGCCTATTTTCGCATCCGCATACGGGTTGGAGACGAGTGGAAAACTGCTTTTAATTGTCCACTGGGTTCATTTCAGTACAAAGTCCTCCCTTTTGGGTTAGCAGGGGTGCCCAGAGTCTTCATGCAATTGATTAATGAAGTATTACATGATCATTTGTTTAAAGGGGTCCTGGTTTATTTGGACGATGTGCTCATTTACACTGAATCTGAGGAGGAAAATGAACGCCTTCTCAAACAAGTGTTAAGTAAGCTCAGAGGTGCCAAGCTTTATGCCAAGCTTTCCAAATGTGAATTTCACAAAACCCAACTTGACTATCTAGGCTATAGGGTATCTGACAAGGGCATTGAGATAGACCCTGAAAAAATTCAGGCGATTTTAAGTTGGGAACATCCCTGCACCCGGAGGCAATTACAATGTTTCCTAGGGTTCAGTAATTATTATTGGCAGTTTATCCAGGGGTTTGCTGAGATTGCTTTGCCCCTTACTGACTTGATATGTACCAAGGGTTTGGGAGAGATACACAAGGTAAAAAACCCTGGGGCAGTGCTGAATTGGATGCCTGAATGCCAGGCAGCATTTGAGAAGTTGAAAACCCTCTTCACTGCTGAGCCTATTTTACAGCACCCCGATCCTGAACGCCCCTTTGTGGTCCAAGTTGATGTGTCTGACTCTTCAACTGGGGCTATATTGTTACAGAGAGATTCTGAAAATCACTTGAAACCCTGCGCTTATTTGTCCAGAAAATTTTCTGAAACTGAGCGCCATTGGCATGTTTGGGAAAAAGAGGCTTTTGCTGTAAAAGCCACTTTGGAAGCCTGGCGTCACCTCCTGGAAGGCGCTAAATGCCCTTTCGAGGTTTGGACGGATCACAGGAATTTGGAAGCCCTCCGCACCCCCCAGTGTCTCAGTCCTAAACAAATTCGCTGGGCTCAATTTTTCAGTCGCTTTAACTTCCAGTTAAAATTTATTCCGGGAAAGAAAAACTTTCTGGCCGATGCTCAGTCACGTTTACCTCAGGACTCTGACCATGTTGCAGATATAGTTGGGACTGTTCTCATTGAACCACAACTGGGCTTGGTTGCCATCACCCAGAGCCAGACCCGTGCGTAGGCAACCCCGCCCCCAGCCCCGTCTGGGAAGCGGAAAATGCAAGTTCCTTGTCAGTTACAGAAGGACTTTCTCCAGGCACTGAAATCTGACACTTGGTTGCTAGCTAATAGAGAACGTTTCTTTGGAAAATCATCTGGCTTGGGTGGAACACCGCCTTTATGTGCCTGAAACTTTAAGGGCTGATGTTTTGCAGTGTTCCCATGATGACAAAGTTGCTGGACACTTTGGTTTTGTCAAAACCTTGCATTTGGTTCGCCGTCAATTTTGGTGGCCAACCTTAAGGCGTGATGTAAAAGACTATGTTGCTTTCTGTCCTGTTTGTCCCATGTCAAAACGTAAAGGGAATAAACCACAGGGGCTTCTGCAGCCAGTGGCCAGCCCATCCCATCCCTGGGATGAGATTTCTATGGATTTTATTGTGGACTTACCCCCCAGTCAGAAGAAAACTGTCATTTGGGTTGTAAAAGATTTTTTTTCCAAACAAGCCCATTTCATTCCATGTGCGTCCATCCCGTCAGCCCTGCAACTGGCCTGCCTATTTCTCATCCACATCTACCATCTCCACAGTCGCCTCTCCCCTTTGGTGACTGACTGCGGGACACAGTTCACTTCCCAGTTTTGGAAATCAGTTTTAAAATTGATTGGCACCAAACAGGCACTGTCCACATCATCGCATCCTGAGACTGACGGATCTACAGAGGTTTCAAACTCTGCCCTTGAGCAATTCCTTAGAGCATACATAAATTACATCAGGACAATTGGGTGGACTTGTTGTCCTTTGCTGAGGTGGCTTACAACAGTGCTGTCCATCAGAGCACCAGGCAAACCCCTTTTCATGTGGTTTCTGGTCACGACTTTGTTCCCATCCCTGAGCTGCCACAAACCCCTCCCCAGTCCTGTTCTGCCTCTGACTGGGCTGTTAAGCTGGCTGATTCCTGTCCGGTGATTCAGCAGGCTTTGGCTGATGCCCAGGCTGCTTACAAGTTTCAAGCCAATAAGCATCGTTCTTTGCAACACAATTTCAAGATTGGGGATCAAGTGTATCTATCTACCAAATTCATCAAGTCCCCACAACCCTCGAAAAAGCTTGCTCCCAAGTTCATTGGTCCATTCCCTATTGTTGGTCTTATCAATCCAGTTACTGTTAAGTTGGACCTGCCTCACAATTTGAAATGTTTGCACCCTGTTTTCCATTGCAGCCTGCTCAAGACTGTCCACCACTCTTCCTGCTGGCATCCCCAACCTCCTCCTCCTGCTCCGATCATGATTGATGGCCAACAGCACTTTGAAGTCAAGGAGGTCATTGATTCTCACAAGCTTTGGGGCACCCTCCAGTACCTGATCCACTGGAAACACTTTCCTCATCCTGAATGGGTGCCTGCTCGCCATGTTACTGCTCCTGATTTAGTTTGCCTTTTCCACTTGGCTTACCCTTTGAAGCCTGCTGCTTAGTGTTTTCTTTCTTTTGGGGGGGTGGTATGTCATGTTCACTGTTTCAATGTGCACTGTACATCATAACGTTTCACATGCCATGGCACTGATGCGCGTTTCTGTTGGGAGGGAGCTGCTGTGAAACCTTGTGCCACCTGTATCTATGTTCATTTCAATGGAATGTGTTTGGGTTATGTGCTCTGCTCAAGGACTTTTCCCACGGACCATCAGAAGCCGTTAGGAGCACCTGGGATTGTGAGCCTGGGAAGATTCTATGGGGGGAGGGATCACGTTTGTACCAAGGGTTTTGTAGTTTGCATTTGGCATGCTTTTTCCATTCTCAGCTTTCTTTGTGAACCTGCATACTATTCTTTAATAAATCAGATATCTTTGTGATCCTGCTTATGAGTCTGATGGTGTTTAGAATAGGCAATCATTACAGGCAGAGACATTGGTTACCTAGCAACGAAGGGTAAACATAATCCAGAGCAATCAGTGACACACCAGAAAAACACAGGGACAGAAAAAAGGGTCATTATCTATAATTCATGTAAAAACCCAGGACATATTGCAAGGTTCTGCAGAAATAAGGACAATAAAGATTTTTCCAAGGATAAATCCAAGGAAAAAAATTGTAAAGGTAAAAAGCTTTACACACTGTTTATAAAGCTGATACCAAGAAATGTCCTAGATGATGGGTAATTGATTCAGGGGCCAGCAGGCATCTATGTGGGCATAAAAATGACTTTTGTGAGCTAAATGAAACCTCAGAAGGAAGCATAACTTTAGCAGATGGCAATTCAATTTTTATTCAAGGAGAAGGAAGTGTGCCATTGCAATGCATCAATGGAACTGAACACAAAGATCTTATAGCAGAAGATATTTTCTATGTGCCAGACTTAGAAACCAATTTACTAAGTGTCTCAACTTTGAATAACAAAGGTTTTGATGGGATTTTTAATGCTAATGGAGAATGTAAAGTCACCAGTGGAGAAAAGATTTATGTTACAGGCTTTCAAAAGGATGGCACCTAGCAGGTACACTGTGAACAACCGCCACCACATGTCAGCCTCGCCTATCAGCAGCAAAAGGAGGACAACAGTGCCACCACCTGGCACAGATGTTTTGCACACTGTGATTTTAACACAATTTTAAGAATGAAAACTGGACACATGGTAAGAGATTTTGAAATAAGCAACCATGATAAATGCCAGTCAAAATGTGTGATATGCATCAAAGGAAAGGCAACAAGTACAGCCATACCCAAACAAAGGGAAAGGCGGGCAACCAAGCCACTCAAACTTATCCACACTGATTTGTGTGGACCTCTTCCAGCATCAGTGGGTGGCAATAAATTTGTTTTATGTTCTGTAGATGATTTTTCCAGATACTGTGTGACCTACTAATGAAGGAGAAATCCCAAACAGCAGACATGCTGAAAGCGGATGTAGCCACGGTGACCAACAAGTTCAACAAAACCCCTTAAGCCCTCCAAAGCAACCATGGAGGTGAGTTTATTTCACAAACCATGCAAACATACCTAACGCAACTAGGTATAAGAACACAGACTAACCACTCCATACACACCTGAACAAAATGGAGTTGCAGAAAGGAAAAGTTGCTCACTAATGGACATGGTAAGATGTATGCTTTTAGAAGCAGGTCTGCCTGACAAATACTGAGCAGATGCTGTTTTAACAGCTACATACTTACAGAATAGACTGCCAACCAAAGCCAACAAGGTAACACCTTTTGAGCTAGGGCATGAATGCAAACCAAGTGTAAAGCATCTGGAAGTATTTGGATCCAAGGCTTATGCACACATACCAAAGGAGAAGAGATGCAAACTAAACCCCAGAGCTGAAGAAGGCATCGTGATCGGGTATGCTCCAGGAAGCATGGGATACAGAATCCTGAACCCAAAGACAGGAAAAGTAAACACATGTGGAGTGGTGTACTTCAATGAATGAGAGAGAGGCTACCATAGTCATGCTGTGTCATGTTCGCTGTTCCAATGTTGCTGGTACATCGTAACATTTCGCATGTCATTTCACTGATACGTCTTTCATCTGGGAAGGGAGGAGGATTCCATCTCGTGGAGTTGTTATCTGTTGGGATCTATCTGGGTTGGAATGTGTTTGGGTTATCTCGTGTGTTCAAGGTTACTTTCCCAGGACATCAGTAGAAACGGTTACCAGCACCTGGGAGGGGGGGGGAGTTTGCAATGGCAGGGCGAGGGGAGGGATTACGTTTTGAGCTGAGGGTTTTTAGTTTGTATTTGGTGCACTTTTACTCATTCTCAGCTTTCTCTGTATTTGCATACTATTCTTCTAATAAATCAGATATCATTAAGTACCTGCTTGTGAGTCTGAGTCTATTGGGATAGGCAATCATTACATAAAGCTGAGAATCCAAAAAAATTTTTCCGTTAGCCCCTTTCCAGATTTATTTTGTGAGGGGAAGTGCTAGCAATGAGCAAACCAAATCCACAAACCATGGAAAGCGAAGAATCGAGCGAGGGGGAACCCAACTCTACAGTAATAAGAATGGAAAGAGTCCCTCCTCAAGAGACTTCAGAAGTTCGGGAGGGGTCGAGCTTCAGCCTAGGAGATGAGGAGCTTGGAGGTAAAAGAGCACCTGAACCGACCGGTGAGTCACCAGGCGAGTTGCTCGCCTGGGATGAGACACAGGGAACCCTACCAGGGATGTCAAGAATGTCTTGGAAGTAGCAGTACCCGTTGTCCCCAACCGTGGTGAGGCAGGAGGGAAAGGAGGATTCCCAAACCCCTGATCATATAAAACTGGTGGAGGCTAAATTGCAGTCCTTCGAATTTATGCTTCGGAAAATGTCCATGGACTGGGGTCCACGGGAGAGGAGGAGAGAGGAGTCCAGTCATAGGTATTTGACTCCTTCTTTGCCCCCACCTTCCCCAGAGGAAAGAAGTAGGACCCGGCACCGAGAGGAAGTAAGAGCACTGAGGGTGAGAATTTCAAGGTCCCCTCCTTGAGAGCGGAGATCCCTGGGGGCTAGGAGGAAGCCCAACCGTCCAGCTGTGGCAAAGGGACCACCCGGAGTGGGGGTAAAGGACTTTACTATTAAATTTGATGGAGATCCAACTAAGCTGTCATTTTTCCTTACCAATGCAAGGAGTTATATGGACGAATGGGAACAGTGTTTCTGCTCAGAAAGAGCCAAGATTAATGCCATTGCCACTAAGCTCAAGGGGCGGGCTGCCAATTGGTATGTGCAGTTATGTCAATCAGATGCCCCTGAGCTGGAGGAGTTCAAGGAATTCCTGTGGGCACTAAAATTACACTTTGAAGACCCATTAGCTAAGGAAAGAGCAAAACGGGCATTGAGGGAGCTGTGCCAGGGGCCACGATCGGTGGCAGACTACGCTCTAGAATTTAAGGCTTTGGCTGGGAAAGTGGAGGATTGGTCCCAATCCACTTTAATAGAACTTTTTAAAGATGGTCTGAATATGGAGGTCCTAAGGTGGTCGCTTGGCCGAGACGACCCAGATTCCCTATATGAGTGGATACAGCTGGCAGGGAAGGCTGAGCATGCCCATGAAACTTTTGCTCACTGGAAGGTGATGAGATATGCTAGGCTCAGCAAGGGTTCCCGCACTGCTGCACCCACTGGAAAGTCTGGCCAACGTGCTTGGGAAGAGGAGAGAGAGCGCCACTACGCGAGGGGACAATGCCTCCGATGTGGGAAGAAAGGTCACCGAGCAGCGGCGTGCCCGAAAGGAAAGACTGAGGAATGTCTGGGAAAGTCGTTGGGGAAATCTCCCTCTTTACCCAGGAAAATGAAGGCGGCTTTGGCTGAGACTGAAGTGGAGGAAATTCCTTACTTCGGGGACGAGGGGGAGCCCAATATACTCCAGCCGGCGGGAAACGCCAGCCACCTGCTTTAAAGGGCGCCTCTGGGCAGGTGGTAGAGGAAGGGTGCGACCATGTTTTGGTGAGTGGCAACTATCCCACACTGACAGTGAAAGTGAAGCTAGGCTCCCGCACAAGAACTGTTGAAGTGTGGGCTTTGATCGATTCAGGGTGTTCGCGTTGCTTGATGCACCCTGACGTGGTGGCTGCTTTGGAGTTACCCAGTTTTCCACTAAAACGTCCCATGATTTTTACTCAGCTGGATGGTTCTACGGCAGGGGGGAAGCCAGTGACCCATTCCACGGGCATGGTGGCCTTGCAAATGGGCAGCCACCGTGAGGGGCTGCCGTTTGTAGTGGCACCTGTGGGGGGTCCTTTAGTCATTCTGGGGATTCCTTGGTTGGTCCAGCAAAACCCATATATAAATTGGGTGCACAGGACTTTGACTTTTGGGGATGGTTTCTATCAAGCCCCTGAGGAGGACGATGTTCCACAGGCTGCAGTGGGGAGGGTGGCAGTAGCAACCTCGCATTTTGCTGCCACCCCACTGGAGGGCTTGCTGGAGCAATACCAAAGTTTTGCAGATGTGTTTTGTGAGAAGGAGGCGGACCAACTCCCACCTCATCGAAAAACTGACTGTGCAATAGAGTTGGTCCCAGATGCACAACTGCCCAAACCAAAAATCTATGCCATGACACAAAAGGAACTGGTGGCGTTGAGGGAGTTTGTGGACAAAAACTTGGCCAGGGGTTTTATTGAACCAGCAAATTCGCCAGTGGGCGCCCCCGTTTTGTTTCGAGCGAAGAAGGATAGGACATTGAGACTTTGTACAGATTACTGTGGATTAAATGCGGTTTCGATATTAAACAAATATCCTTTGCCAATAATAAAAGACATGTTAGCACATCTGGGCAAGGGAAAAATCTTCTCTAAGCTGGATTTGAGGGAAGCATATTTCCGTATCCGTATACGGGAGGGATATGAGTGGAAGACTGCTTTCAATTGTCCTCTGGGCTCTTTCCAGTACAAGGTTTTGCCGTTTGGTTTGGCGGGGGCACCCGGGGTGTTTATGCAATTGATCAATGAAGTGTTACATGAGCATTTGTTCAAAGGGGTACTGGTCTATTTGGATGATGTTTTGATTTATACTGAAATGGTGGAGGAACATGAGCACTTGGTGAAACAGGTGCTTAGCAACCTGAGAAAGGCTGAGCTTTATGCTAAACTTTCTAAGTGTGAATTTCATAAGACTCAGCTTGACTACTTGGGGTACAGAATTTCGGACAAGGGTATTGAAATGGACCCTGCGAAGATTCAAGCTATTTTGGAGTGGGAGCGTCCGCATACTAGCAGGCAGCTCCAGAGTTTTCTTGGCTTTTCCAACTATTATCGCCAGTTCATCCAGGGGTTCGCAGAAATTGCATTGCCTCTCACTGATTTATTATGTACAAAGGGGTTGGGGGACACACGGAAGGTGAAGAACCCGGGAGCATTGCTCAATTGGACACCTGAATGCCAGTTGGCTTTCGACAAACTCAAAAGCCTGTTCACTGCTGAACCTATTCTGCAACAACCTGATCCCACCAGACCCTTTGTGGTTCAAGTGGATGCTTCCGATTTCTCTATTGGAGTGCTCTTGTTGCAGGCGGATGCTGCGAGCTGCCTGAAGCCCTGTGCATATTTGTCCCACAAATTTTCTGAGACGGAAAGGCGATGGCATGTTTGGGAAAAAGGCTTTTGCAGTCAAGGCTGCTTTGGACGCATGGCACCACCTCTTAGAGGGGGCCAAATGTCCTTTTGAGGTTTGGACTGACCGTAAGAATTTGGAAGCGCTTAGTACACCCTGTAAGCTCAATCCTAAGCAAATCTGTTGGGCTCAATTTTTCAGTCGCTTTGATTTTAAATTGAAGTTCATTCCAGGCAAGAAAAACTTCCTGGCTGATGCGCTTCCCCGCCTGCCCCAGGATTCGGTCCAGGCACCTGACATTGTGGGCACATTGTGGACAGAACCTCAGTTGGGTATGCAGGCTGTCACTCGCAGCCAGACTCGTGCGCAGCTGCCCTCAGCTACAGTTTCACCAGCTGGGGGGAGGCTGTCAATTCCTTCCCAATTGCAACAACAGTTTCTCTCCGAACTGAAATCTGACACTTGGTTGCAAGCAAATAGAGACAATGTTACATTTGACTGAGGCTTTGCATGGAAGCAGAAGCACCTCTATGTCCCTGACAGTTTGCGAAGGGAGATTTTGAGTAGATCTCATGATGAGAGTGGCTGGTCATTTTGGCTTTGTGAAAACCTTACACCTGGTGCACCGGCAATTCTGGTGGCCTACATTGAGACGTGATGTCAAAGAATATGTTGCTTCTTGTCCTGTCTGTGCCATGTCAAAACGGAAGGTGGGCAAACCGCAAGGCTTGCTGCAGCCGGTGGCCAGTCCCTCCCATCCTTGGGAGGAGGTCTCCATGGATTTTATTGTTGATTTGCCTCCTAGTTAGAGAAAGACTGTGATTTGGGTGGTGAAGGACTACGTTTCCAAACAAGCCCATTTCATTCCCTGTGCCTCCATTCCGTCTGCTCAGCAATTAGCCCGGCTATTCCTAGTCCATATCTACAGGATTCACAGGAGCCCCTCCCGCTTGGTCACAGACCGCGGAACACAATTTACTTCTCAGTTTTGGAGGGCATTTTTAAAGCTGGTGGGCACTAAGCAAGCATTGTCCACTGCGTCGCATCCGGAGACTGACGGATCTACGGAGGCTCTTAATTTGACCCTGGAGCAATTTTTGAGGGCATTTGCCAACTATCAGCAGGACAATTGGGTTGATCTGCTACCTTTTGCTGAGGTGGCTTACAACAATGCCGTCCATCAGAGCACTGGGCACACCCCTTTCCATACTGTTTTTGGCCGGGACTTTGTTCCCATTCCTGAGTTGCCTCAACCCTCCACACAGCCCTGATCCACTTCTGATTGGGCTGCTCAACAGGCTGATTCGTGGCCAGTGATTCAACAGGCGTTGGCTGATGCCCAATCTGCCTATAAACTGCACGCCGATAAGCGACGGGCCCTTCAACCTGCTTTTAAAGTTGGTGATAAGGTCTACCTTTCCACTAAGTTCATTAAGTCCCCTCAGCCCTCGAAGAAGTTAGCTCCTAAGTTTGTTGGACCTTTTCCCATTGTGGGAGTTGTTAACCCTGTCATGTTTAGACTGGATTTGCCACAAACTCTGAAACGTTTACATCCTGTTTTTCATTGCAGCTTACTCAAGCCTGTCAACTACCCAGATCATTGGCATCCACAACCCCCACCTCCTGCTCCGATCATGATTGATGGACAACAACATTTTGAGGTGAAGGAGGTCCTTGATTCTTGCCGACTACATGGCACTCTACAGTACCTCATTCGCTGGAAGCATTTTCCCTACCCTGAGTGGGTGGCTGCCCGCGATGTTCAATCTCCTGTTTTAGTTCAACGTTTTCATCTGGCTTATCCTATGAAACCTGCTCCTTAGTATTTTTTGGGGGGGGGGGGTATGTCATGTTCGCCGTTCCAATGTTGCTGGTACATTGTAATGTTTTGCATGTCATTTCGCTGATGCGTGTTTCATCTGGGAAGGGAGGAGGATTCCATCTCGGGGTGTTGTTATCTGTTGGCTGCTGGGTTGGAACGTGTTTGGGTTATCTCATGTGTTCAAGGTTACTTTCCCAGGATGGCAGTTCAAACGGTTACCAGCACCTGGGGGGGGGGGAGTTTGCAATGGCAGGGCGAGGGGAGGGATTATGTTTTGAGCCGAGGGTTTTTAGTTTGTATTTGGTGCGCTTTTACTCATTCTCAGCTTTCTCTGTATTTGCATACTATTCTTCTAATAAATCAGATATCATTAAGTACCTGCTTGTGAGTCTGAGTCTATTGGGATAGGCAATCATTACATGCTGATGATGACTGTGCAGAAACCAACAGTGGCCGTTGCCAACTTGAGATGGTTAGCCCAACATTCAAAGACACAACCACCACACTGACTCAGAGGGAGATTGAAGCCCAGGCAGAAACTCCACCAGAGTCAGGTGACAAGGCCGAGGATTCAGAAGGGGTTGAACCAAGTGCCACTACTGAACCTGCTCCAAGATGCTCATCATGACCCAATGAAGGAGTTCCAGCCAAGAGACTCACCTACCTTGCAAGGTCATTGTTACCAAAAAAACCTGCATCATGGAACAAAGTCCAACAAATGCCACCAGATGAAGCAAGTGGAAGAGAGCAGCACAAGAAGAGCTAGAGGCTCCACACAAGAACAAAACATGGACTTTGACAAAACTACCAACAGGCAAGAGAGCCATAGGATGCAAATGGCTTTTCAAAGCCAAACTGTCATGTTCATCGTTCCAATGTTCTGAATACATCGTAACGTTTTGCATGTCACTTTCCTGTTCCGTGTTTGCTGAGTGGAGATTTCCAGCCATGCCAGGCTGTAATCTCCTTATTGTAACTGTGGAATGTATGTTTGGGTTATGGACTTGTTCAAGGTTACTTTCTCAGGCCGATGTGGGTGACGGTTGCTAACACCTGGGCGGGGGTGGTTGCTAAGCGGGAGCAAGGGCGGAACCGGGTTTGAAGTGAGGGTTTTTAGTTTGTATTTGGCGCGCTTTTGCTCATTCTCAGCTTTCTTTGTGTTTGCACTCTATTCTTTCAATAAACCAGTTTTCCTTAAGCACAAGCTTGTGAGACTGAGTCTGTTAGAATAGGCAACCCTTACACAAACAAGATGAAAAAGGGGAAGTACAAAGATATAAAGCTAGACTAGTCACAAAAGGCTACTCGCCAAAATATGGACTTGATTATGATGAATGTTTTGCTCCTGTTGTAAAACATACCACAATCAGAATGCTCCTGAGTCTAGCAGCTTCCAGGAACATGGGTGATGGACACCTAGATGTAAAGACTGCATTTCTACATGGAGAGATGGAGGAAGAACTGTACATGCTACAACCTCCAGGCTTCGCCAATCCCAAGACACAGCAACTCATTTCCAAACTTCAGAAGGGGATTTATGGCCTGAAGCAAGCAGCAAGAGCATGGAATAAGAAGTTGAACCAAGTACTTCTTAAGCAAGGTTTCATTCAAGGCAAAGCTGATCCCTGTCTCTACACAAGACACAGAAATGGCAGAGAGGTGTACATTCTTTGTTATGTGGATGATTTGATGATTTGCCACAATAGCAAAAGAGACTTTGATGAAATCGTGTCCAACCTGAACAAAGACGTAGAAGTGAAGCATCTGGGCAATGCCTTAGCTATAGCTATAGCTAAGATATATAAAATGTTATTACAGTTAAAATGGGAAAACAAACAAACTAAAGAATGTATGAATGAATGGGCAAACAATTTCGGGTATAACATTATGTATGACCAATGGGAAAGAATATGGACCAGAGGATTAAAATTTATATTGAATTATAATCTGAAGGAGAACTTTTACAAAATGATGTATAGATGGTATATAACTCCTGATAAAATATCAAGAATGTTTAAAAATGCATCAAACACTTGCTGGAAATGTAGAAGTGAAATAGGTACATTTTATCACATGTGGTGGTCTTGTAAAAAAGCAAAAAATAATTCTGGGCATCAATACACAATGTTATTCAAAAAATGTTGGCAATGGACATAATCCCAAAACTGGAATTATACTTACTGTGTCTAATGGAAGAAGAATTAGAAAAAAAATATGGAAAGTTCCTATTGTACTTGATTACTGCCACATGAATTATTTACACCTCAAAGTGGAAAGAAGAGTCTACCCCATTAATAGAAGAATGGATAATTAAGATAATGGACTTGGCCCAGAAGTCAAAACTAATGGACCTGTTAAATGATAAAAATATAGACAATTTTAAGAATGAATGGTGACCTTTTCTCGATTATATAAGGATAATGCAGAAAATAACAATATGTATATAGTATTTAGCAACTAAACACTTAATCAAATAGAAATAGGGGTGACATAGATTGAAAATAGAGAAGTTAAGAGAACACAACTATAGATCAAAAATCACAGTTTAGATAGAAACCACTTTTTAATCAGCTTTGTTGTTTTTTCTTTTTGTCCTTTTTCTTTTTTTTTTCTTCTTTTCTTTTTGTTCATTGTTATATGTACTTGTATGTATTATGTTGTTTATGTTATTTTGCTTTCTAATAAAGTATTTAAAAAATAAAAGCATCTGGGCAATGCCAGCTACTACTTGGGGATACAGATTGAAAAAGAAGAAGATGGAAGCTTTCTTCTGAGCCAGAAGCAAAAGATCCTAGAACTGTTGGAGAGCTTAGGACTGCAAAATGCCAATCCTATGCCAACACCAATGGAAACAGGTTTCCACAAGCAACAGGAAGCTAGTGAACTTTTACCCGAGAACAATGGCTATAAAAGTGCCATAGGTAAGCTACTGTATCTAGCCACTACCACTAGGCCAGACATAGCAGCTGCAGTAAACGTTCTATGCAGAAAAACTAGCACACCCACACAGAGAGACTGGACTGGTGTTAAGCAGGTGGGAAGGTACCTAAAGGACACCATACACCTAAAACTAAAGCTACCAGCCACTGGCAATCCTAGACTAGTGGGGTTTACAGATGCAGATTGGGCAGAAGACATTACTGACCGTAAATCCACTAGTGGGCATGTATTTTTCTATGGGGGTGGAGCAGTAAGCTGGGGAAGCTGTAAGCAGGCTACAGTTGCACATTCATCCACAGAGGCAGAGTATGTGTCAGTAACAGAAGCATGCAAAGAGGTTTCATGGCTAACAAGCTACTGCTTGAAGACATGGGAATAGAGGAATCTACCCCTATTCAGGTCTTTGAAGACAACCAAAGTTGCATTAGACTCTCACAGTCAGAAAAGATTAATGGGAGAACTAAACACATTGATGTTAAGTATCATGTGGTGAAGGACTTGCAAGAGCAAGGAATAGTCAGACTAGACTATTGTCCCACAAGGAACATGACTGCAGACATTCTCATGAAGCCATTGCCAAGAAGCAGTTATAAAGAACTGCGGAAGAAGTTAAACCTTGTGGACTCTGAGACATGCTAACTTGAGAAGGGGTGTTGGCATTATCAGGGATCAGCTCAGCACTGTCTCATAAGGGGGTCTCTCTAGCAAACATATCTCTATTGTGCTTGTGGGATGTCACCTGGGTCACCTCAATTCCTCTTCTTCCTTCTTCTTGGGCTTGGGGATTAACAGTCTCCATTACCCTTCTGGCACATATGCAAGAAGGAGGTGCTGCAGGAATGCAGCCCTCCTCCAACCATCCTCTGCTACAAGGAACCAGTGAGATAACCCAAATAGACATTCCAAAGTCTCTACATCAGTGCCTGGTACAAAGAACGAGAGCAGCGCCCTCCCAAACTGTAACACGTGTCAACACCAGCATGGCATGGGAACTGGTTACTATGTTCACAGGAACATTGGAACAGGAACCATGACAGTGTCACTGTTCCATACTGTTCTTAAGGGGACTGCTTAGATGCAAACAGGGTGTCTGTGGTCAGGGGGAGGGTTCAAAAAAGTCAAGATAGTGGTTGTGACCCCACAATCCAAGCCCTGCCCCTTTTTTACATACATTGGTCATGCAACACACTTAAAATGGGGGCAAGGCTTCAGTTGCATGACTGCAGCCACCATCTTGAATTTTTAGACCCCACCCACCACTGTGGTTGCCCCTGAATGCCCCTTTATACACACCTGCTTTCACCCCCCTTTAACTCCCCTCAAGCCCAATAAAATGGATCTCTCTCCCATTGGACAACCAGGACAGTCCAGCTGGAGCAGCAGTGATGGCCATCAGTTAATATTTTTGGTCCTTACCTTCTCCCCACATCACCACCATTATAGGTGCTGGGCTAAAAGGAGGAAAATGCCTTCTCCTTTTTGGTAATGAGAAACACCAGGGCCAGCCTAAGCCCAGTATCTGGTGGTCAGTCCAGAAAGGCCTACACCTTTGAGGCCTGATACCGATTACAGCCCCCTGTCATGCGCTGCCTACCTTTGAATAATGCTCAGACACTGGTTCGGTGGATCAGGCTCTGGTTTATTCTCAGCGCAGGTACAGCGTCGGGAAAAAAGCTGAGAGTGACAGGAGCGCGCCGGTGCGGGGTTTAAATACCCCACGCCGGTCAGCGCCCCCTCACTCGCGGTCACGTCACCCCCCTTTGTCCAATACGTTGCCCTGCCGGTGGGTGAGGGGTTGCGAGGCCCCGCTGGCGTTCCGGGATCGCCCATCGTCGGGTTTTCTATTCATCCGGTGACTGCTGTCAGCTGGGCGATCTCCGTTGTATTAGCGCTGATTGCTTGGGTGTGCTCCGTGATCCGTTTAGCTATTGTTTGTTGGCCGTTAGTCGTTGTGAGTTGATGGCTACTTATCTTGAGCCCCTTCTCCTGTTTCCTTGCTATTGTCATGTGTGCCATTGCGCTGATGACTTCAGCTCAACGGCACTCATGACATACTGCCCCCTGTCCGAATAGTGCTCCCCCCCGGTTTTCTGGTTTTTTCCTTTTTCTCGGTGGAGCTGTCAAACGGCACTTTTTTTTTTTTTTTGGAATTCCCGCTGGAGTAGTTGTCGCCCCTCCCTTTGCTCCTCCCTCTACCACGTGCCTTCCCAGGGTGTGTCCTTAGTGCGCATGCCCGGGTCACGCCCTGGCGTGCGCATGCTCCAGCCACACCCTGTTTGTTTGGCTCAGTTCGGCGAGGAGAGAGGCGTGGCTGGTCGGGTGCTTATCAGCTCCAGGTAGGGCCCTTCTTTTTTATTTAAAGTGCGTCGCCTTTGTTATTTGTGCTCCTGGGCGTTGCCCCCAGGTTGCCCTGTTGACTTGCTTGCCACTCCCCCGTGGCCGGGGGCGGGGGGAGGGTGCTGGCGAACGCTTGTCACTGCCTCGTGGGCCCGGGGCGGGGGGAGTGAGTCCCGGGGGGGGAGGTCCACCCAAGTCGCGGGCTTGGGGGGGCCCTTTCCCTTGAGGCACGGTAGGCGGGGGGGCCCGCGGGGGGGGGGTTTGCAGGGGCCGGCTTGCTAACCTTGGTTGTGGCTTGTCGGGGTATGCCCGGTGAAATGCCCAGGTCAGGTCCAGCACGTTAACGTTGTGCGCCGCCACCCATTCCGGGTGGGGGAAGTGTTTCCACCTGACCAAATAGTGTAGAGTTCCTCGTTCCTTGCGGGAGTCGAGTATGTCCCTTATCTCAAAGTGATGTTGCCCGTCGATCATCACCGGTGAGGGCTGTGGCGTGCTTGGGTGCCATCGAGAGGTGGTTGCTGGTTTCAGGAGGCTGGTGTGGAACACCGGGTGGAGTCTCCTTAGGTTGTGTGGCAGGTCCAAGCGTATTGCTACCGGGTTCACTATTTGCGTGACTCGGAACGGCCCGATGTACTTAGGCCCCAGTTTTTTCGAGGGTTGGGGTGACTTTAGGAATTTGGTGGATAGGTAGACCATATCCCCCGCTTGGAACGTCGGTTGTTGGCGCTGGTGCTTGTCGGCCTGCTCTTTGTAGGCTGCCTGTGCATCCTTCAGCGCCACCGTGATTATTGGCCATGATTCCGCGATCTTCCGTCCCCAGTCGCTAGCGTCCACCTGGGGTTCCGGGGGTTGAGGTAGCTCCGGTATGGGGACGAAGTCGCGCCCCGAGACTACCTCGAACAGAGTTTTCCCCGTGCTCGTGTAGACTGCGTTGTTGTATGCGACTTCGGCGAACGGGAGCAGTTCAGCCCAGTCGTCTTGGTGATAGTTAGTATATGAGCGTATGAATTGCTCTAAGGTGGCATTGAGGACCTCTGTGGCTCCGTCCGTCTGGGGGTGCCAGGAAGTGGATAGGGCCTGTTGGGTCCCCGTCAGCTTTAGGAAGGTCCGCCAGAATTTGGAGGTGAACTGTGTGCCCCTGTCGGTCACCACACGTGCGGGACATCCGTGTAGCCTGTACACGTGGATGAGGAAGAGTTTGGCTAGTTGTTGTGCAGATGGGACCGACGTGCAGGGGATGAAGTGGGCCTGCTTTGAGAAGTAATCCTTCACCACCCAAATGGCCGTTTTCTTCTGGCTGGGTGGGAGGTCCACTATAAAATCCATAGAGATTTCCTCCCATGGGCGGGAGGGTTCTGCCACCCGTTGTAATAGCCCCGCGGGTTTGCCTGGTGCCCGTTTGGCCCTAGCGCACGTTGGGCAGGACGCTACGTATGCTTTTACGTCTCGCCTGAGAGCAGGCCACCAGAATTGACGCCGTGTTAGGTGTAGGGTCTTGAGGAACCCAAAGTGTCCCGCTTGTTTGGCGTCGTGTGACCTATGCAAGATCGCTTGGCGTTGCGAGTCCGGGACATAGATTCTGCCTTCCCCCCATGCCAGGTCCTGTGCCATCGTTACCTTGTCGGGGTTTGCCAGGAACCAGGGGTCGGTTTTGAGGGCGGCGGCGAGGTCCGTGCGCATTCCCCCTGGTAGTTGCGGTTGGCTTCGTCTGGGCGCAGGTTGTCCCGCCGTCGGCTGCGCCGTAGAGTCGAGCTGCCTCCGAGCGCCGCTTCGGGTGGTCACGGCCATCCCCAGTTGCGAGGCGGATAGGACCGTCCCAATGGTGTCTGGGGCGGGCTCTTCGTCTTGGGGCAGTCGGGAGAGGGCGTCGGCCAGGAAGTTCTTTTTGCCCGGCATGAACTTCAGCTGGAAATTAAAGCGGCTGAAGAATTGGGCCCATCGGACCTGTTTTGGGCTAAGGCGTCTGGGCATTCGTAGGGCCTCGAGGTTCCGGTGGTCGGTCCAGACCTCGAATGGTTGGGTGGCTCCCTCGAGTAGGTGTCGCCATGTTTCTAGCGCCGATTTTACCGCGAAGGCTTCTTTCTCCCAGACGTGCCATCGCCTTTCTGTCTCGGAGAACTTCCTTGACAGGTAGGCGCATGGTTTCAGGAGTCCCGTGGGGTCCTTTTGGAGTAGGATGGCCCCCAGGGAGAAGTCTGAGGTGTCGGCTTGGACCACGAATGGCCGTTCTGGGTCCGGGTGCGCGAGGATTGGCTCCGTGGTGAACAGCGCTTTCAGTTTGTTGAATGCGGTCTGGCACGCGGGAGTCCAATTCAACACTGTGCCCGGGTTCTTGGCGCGTCGGGTGTCCCCCACCCATTTGGTTTTGAGGAGGTCCGTTAGGGGGAGGGCTATCTCTGCGAACCCCCGGGCGAATGACCTGTAAAAATTCGCGAAGCCGAGGAAGCTCTGGAGTTGGCGTCTGTTGCGGGGGCGCTCCCAGTTTAGCACCGCCTCGACTTTTGCGGGGTCCATTTCTATGCCGTCCCCGGAGATTCGGTACCCCAGGTAGTCTAGGCGCGCTTTGTGAAACTCGCACTTTGTAGGCTTGGCATAGAGCTGCGCCCTTCTGAGCTTGTCAAGGACTTGCCTGACTAGGTTCACATGTTCCTCGTGCGTTTTTGTGTAAATAAGGACGTCGTTGATGTAGACCAGGACCCCTTTGAACAGATGTTCATGCAGTACCTCATTGATGAGCTGCATGAACACCCCAGGGGCCCCCGCGAGTCCGAAGGGCAGCACTTTGTACTGGAAGGCGCCTAGGGGGCAGTTGAACGCAGTCTTCCATTCGTCCTCCTCCCTGATTCGGATGCGATAGTACGCCTCGCGAAGGTCCAATTTGGAAAAGACTTTGCCCGTGGACAGGTGGGCGAGCATGTCCTTCACCAGGGGTAAGGGGTATTTGTTGGACAGGGAAGCCGCGTTTAGGCCCCGGTAGTCGGTGCAGAGCCGTAGGGTGCCGTCTTTCTTCTCCCGGAATAAGACGGGGGCTCCGACCGGTGAGCATGCTGGCTCTATGAATCCCCTGTCTAGGTTTTTATCGATGAACTCCCGGAGGGTTGCCATCTCCTTCGGGGTCATCGAGTAGATCTTTGGTCTAGGTAAGGGGACGTCGGGCAGCAGGTCAATCCGGCAATCCGTCTTGCGGTGGGGGGGTAGTTGGTCAGCTTCTGCCTCTCCGAAGACCTCGGAGAAGTCGGCGTATTGTTCCGGTAGGTCTGCTATGGTAGCGGCGTTGTCCTGTGTAGTCGCCTCCGCTCGTCCTACAGTGGGGTTGGTTCTGCCCGCTGGAACTGGTGCCCGATACTCGCCGTTGCCGAATGTGAAGGTGCGGGTCTCCCAGTTGATGCGCGGGTTGTTTGTCGTGAGCCATGGCATCCCCAGGACTGCAATGGGCCGTCCGATGTGAGTGACGACGAACGATGTGCATTCGGTGTGAGTGCCCATTTGCAGGGTGACCGGCTCGGTGTGCAGCGTGGCTGGTTTCCCTCCCGCTGTAGAGCCGTCCAGCTGGTGGAATGCCAATGGCGTGGGGAGGGGGAAGCAGCGGAGGTCGAGTTTGGCGACTAGGTCGGGGTGGATGAGGTTTTTTGAGCACCCCGAGTCCACTAGTGCCGCGGCCGTGGTGGCTCCGTTGCCGGCAGAGAGTTTGATTGCCGCCATTATTACGGGGCTTTCGTCATTCCGTCGAGGTGGTCCGCGCTGTTGTCCCACCGCCTGCCTCGCAACGCATTTCAGGGCAGGCGGGGAGCTTTTCCCGCCGGCTGGTCGGGGTCTACGTTATCCTCTTCCCCCCAGTAGGCGTCCCAGCCTTCCTCTGGTGTCGCTGTGGCCACGGTCATTTGGCGGTGAGGGGGCGGCCCCAGATTGGGTGGTTTGGGGCTAATTTTCGGGGTGGGTTTAGGCGCACTGGTCGGCGGTCGGTTGGCGAAGCAATCCACTGTCTTGTGCCCTAGTTTGCCACACTTCCCGCAGGGCTCCCGATTGAATTTCTTTTTTGGGTATATGGGGCCGGCCATCCCCACGTGTGGTGCGGGTACCTTTTTGCAGGCATAGTTTGTGTCTTCCGTGGTTGTCATGAGGAAGGTGCGGTGCGCGTGTTCGGCTTTCCCCGCGAGGTGGATCCACCCATGTAGCGTTTCTGGGTCGTCGCGGTAGAGGACCTATTGGAGAACGTCGCGATTGAGCCCCCTTTTGAACATTTCCAGCAGGGTGGTCTCGGACCAGTCGCTGACCTTCCCCGCGAGGGCTTTGAACTCCAGGGCGTAGTCTGGGACAGTGCGTGTGCCCTGTTTAAGTCTTTGGAGTGCGCTTTTCGCCCTCACTTTGGCTAGGGGGTCTTCGAAGTAGTTTTTCATCTCATTGATGAAGGCAGGGAAGTTGGCGAGGGCGGGGGAGCTGGACTCATACAGTTGGACGTACCAGTCTGCCGCTCTGTCTTGTAGTTTGATCGCCACGGCGGCGATCTTGTCGGCTTCGGAGTCGTAGGAGTGTCCGTGCCTCCCCATGAACTCCCTGGCGTTCGTTATGAAGAACGACAGTTTCGTGGGGTTCCCATCGAAGAAGATGGGGAAGTCCTTTGGGGCCCGGGCGTTTTGCGCGGCCCTTCCTCTCGCTTCCCGGCCTGTGGTGTCATCCGCCTGGGCCGTCTGCTGACCTTCCGCTGGCCCGTGGGGGTTCGGTGCTTCGCTCGGGGTGTGGGCCTGTGCGGGGACGTCGTTGGGTGGCGCGGGGGGCATAAGCGACTGGAGCATGGTCCGGAGTTCCGTCAGTTGGGCCCGCATGGCCGCGAGTTCAGCTCGTGCCTCCTCGTCCACGGTCCGCGCCGCCGCTGGGGCCGGTTCCGTCGGTGTGTCGGCGGGGGTGGGTTGCCGGCGGGGTTCATCCTCCCTCTGCCGTTGGTCCGCTTGCTCCGCCGTCTGCTGGGTGTCTCCATCGTCCTCCTCCGCCATTGGGCTGTCGCTCCACGTCCGTTGCTGGGGTGCGATGTGGGGCGCGGGGTCCTCCGCTGGTTTCGGAAGGTATGTTGCTCCCTCCCGCAGTCGGGTCGCCTCCGTCGCCATCTCCCCTTGGGGTTGGAGCTGCGGCTCGGGTCGGGTGGGGTGGGTGTCCATGGCTCCGGGAGTCCGCGGTGCCTCTGGCCTCGGTCGGTCCTCCTCTGTTTCTTGCCGTGCGGCTCGCCCTCCTTGCCCGCGTCGCTCCAGCTTCATCTTGCTGGTCTTCTCGCCGTCTATTCCTCCCGCGGCTCGTTGTCGTCCGGTGGGGCTCGGCGAGGCTGAGTTTATAACTCTCAGCTTTATGTCATGCGCTGCCTACCTTTGAATAATGCTCAGACACTGGTTCGGTGGATCAGGCTCTGGTTTATTCTCAGCGCAGGTACAGCGTCGGGAAAAAAGCTGAGAGTGACAGGAGCGCGCCGGTGCGGGGTTTAAATACCCCACGCCGGTCAGCGCCCCCTCACTCGCGGTCACGTCACCCCCCTTTGTCCAATACGTTGCCCTGCCGGTGGGTGAGGGGTTGCGAGGCCCCGCTGGCGTTCCGGGATCGCCCATCGTCGGGTTTTCTATTCATCCGGTGACTGCTGTCAGCTGGGCGATCTCCGTTGTATTAGCGCTGATGGCTTGGGTGTGCTCCGTGATCCGTTTAGCTATTGTTTGTTGGCCGTTAGTCGTTGTGAGTTGATGGCTACTTATCTTGAGCCCCTTCTCCTGTTTCCTTGCTATTGTCATGTGTGCCATTGCGCTGATGACTTCAGCTCAACGGCACTCATGACACCCCCCAAGGCACAAATTGGCTCAACAATATATGTTTAAAATGATACGTAACATTTGTTAAGCACGGCAAAGGAAACAAGAGATAGATGTTTGGCTTAGCAAAAATTGTTAGGCTTCAAAAGAGGAAGTAAGTATCAAGAAACAATGAGTGATCCTGCAAAGTTGGTGATTAGCCCTTTTTTCAGGGGAAATACTAGTTTTGAAAGAAATCAAGCAAGGCTTGAGCACATACAAAATAAAATGCATCCTGGAAAAATTCACCCACAAGGTGAAACGCTGTTTGAACTTACAGAAATCTCCAGAACCATCACAATCCCCAAGAACCACTGCTTGAATTGAGTTGCAAAATGTCTACTTCATTATCATTGGCTCCCCTCCCCCACCAGCAAAACTGATGTTTGCAGTTGGTGCCTCAGCCTTGGTTCTATTGTTATTTTATTATTTTTATTATTCAAATTTTGTTACCACCCATCTCCCCCAAAAGAGGGACTCTAAGTGTAATTCACAAGCCACCAGATGAAGAACAGTGTTTCTGAGACTCACAACTATCCATGACAGCTTGCAAAAAACTGAGTTTCTCCTGGCAAGGAGCAATTGTGCTGTGTTGTGAAGATCTCTGTGGGCTGGGAAGAAACATTCTCTTGGTAGAGAATATATGCATTACATAACATGCAACAGTTCTATTGCCCAAGAATAGAGCTGATTTTTTTATTAATTATCTCCTAACAATCTGGTGTTTATCTAATATTTTTAAAGTGTTAGGAGGATTATCACAGGGAGGAAAATTTGCAAGAGATAATATTAATTTATGCAAAAGGCCAAATCCTAATTTCTTGACTTGTGAGAATCACCTAACTGGTGGTAGAAATTAATGTGTTTGCCAACATCACCACTGAATACTGGGACAGGGCAGCTGTGTTTAGACTCAAATAATTCTACTCCTAGCAGCAGAAGAAACATACACTCTCAGAGCCTGTACATAGCAAATGAAGAACAGCCACAGTGGATTTCCGTCTTCATCTCCAGACAGCCGTGTCCTGCTGTGACTGGCCTCCCCCAACCCCTGCCCCCATGAGCAACTTTCTAGGCAACGCAGGCCTTATTTCCTGTTTCTGTTTTTTCTCCATATTTTTCACCAGGCCTTACAATTAATAGGAACCCCCCCCCCCAAAAAAGGGTTTCTGGCTTAGAGAAGCATTGGTATGATAAGGCCTTATCAATAAACCCAAGGATACTGGACTGCTAGAAACACTCCCTCCTGCCCCTCTACACATGCCATTTCTTTTCTACTTCTTTTTTGACTCCCCCCCTCAAGTTTTCAAAACAAGTTTCCATCTGTTTTACAGAATGTGATTCCATTCAACCAAGCAGGTTAGAAGCAGATTTGTAGGATTAAGAAAGAATTTAGAAAATGTTGATCTTTATAAAGAAAGACACTTATAGCACATTCTTGATTCTATAGATGATTGTTCTGAAGGTTTCTGGTAGTTTCTGTTGGTAAAGGGGAAAAAATGATCTGACTGTACTGCTGTCCATGAAAACTCAGAAGGCTGGTCCAAGTCTGAAAGTTGGAGTGTTCTTCCCTTTTTCATGAAGGCCTCGTGGTAGAATGCTAGAGTCCCAAGGATACAAAAGCTTTCTATGCAGGAAGACCAACAGAAGCTGCTGCACCTACCTTCCCAAGTTGGTTCCAATGCTGGGCCTGGTTAAAAGCAGTTTGGAAGACAGACGGTCTCTCCTGGAGATTCTCTGCTCCCTGCCACAGGGGACAGTACCAGCCAAGATGAGCCAAGAACTAACATAGCATCAAGTGGCCAAGGAGGTGACCAAACTGCTTCCAGGCAAGGCTTTGAGGATTCTAATTCATGAATGTTGCAGGTGCTCTTGACTATCTCAACTTACAGGTGAAACCCTTTCATCTCTCCTTCTTCTTCCCTCAAAAATCTTTTATGGAGAAAAGGCAAAACAGGGTGCCATCATGACTGGTGGTCCTCAGGGCCATGCACCCTTCATTAACCTTGCACTGTACCCCACTGAGAACCTCTTTTGCATGACACTGTTGCTCTTCCATTTTGTTTTCTGCCCAGAAGGTTCTTCATGATGGGATTTCAAAATGTTCCCTTGCTAAATCTTCCTGTGATACTATAATAGCAGCAGTAATCTACATTTTGTCATAACTAAAGCTGTGATTTGCAACATTTTAAATACTGTAACAGGATTCCAATGTTCTGGTTGATGCTAAGCCCTCATGGGGTAGCACTGATGAGGCAGAGTAAGATGGGGCTAAGGCCAGGACAAGGAACAGGAGAAGAATCCAGACTCAGCCAAGACAAGAAGGGGTCAAGGGATCTGACAGAACATACCAGAGAGCCAGCCAAGGAGCATGAAGGTGAAGGACAAGGCAAGCGGTAATCAAGCAAGCATTCAAGGCTAAACTGTGGGCAGTTGAAAAACAGAGGCAGACCAATTTGTTTTAAGATGGCTCCAGGCACACTGTTACCTTGTGAGCTCAGCCAAAGTAGATGCAGGTGCCAGAAGCAAGAGTCAGGGACTGAGAAGGACCTGGCTGCTGGATGTGGTCTTTGGCTTCAGCCAAGGGGTAGCAGCTGTGTCTTTGGGCAAGGAGTCTAATGAGCGGACACTGGGCATTAGGAAGGGAGGCTAATCTGGGGGGTTGTGCCACTTCTCCTCTACCTGTACATTCTCGTGTTTCCCCAGGCATTTCTCAAGGGGATAAACACCCACAGGAAGAGTTCTGTCTCCCTGATGCAGCTTCAGCTTGCTTCTCCCCTGATCTGTCTTCTTTCTGGCTTGGGAAGGTACATCACTGGTGTCACCATGGCCACTCCTTGCTCTTTCTCAGGGAAAGAAGGACAGAGTAGGGACAAGTAACTAGGACCCTCCCTGTTCAGCCAGCTGAACAAGCCCTGTCTTCATCCTTGTACAGACCCTGTAAGGTAGGCTATGCTGGTATAGCCATTTGTCTGGGGCTGGCAGAAAGAAGGGAGTGATGTACGGCAGGTGAGTCAGAGTGAATTTGGTCTTCCCTGCCAGCCTGGCTACCCAGCGCCAGCTGCTGCTCTCAGGACACACTCCAAAGATGAGGAAGAAAGTGCCTCTGTGAAGCCTGCTTGGCTTGCTGCTCCTGCTGCCCCAGAAACCCTCCGGCTAGCTGGCTGCAGATGACCATGGCCCCTGCGCCTCTCCTCTGGTTCAGAAGATGGGACACTGAGGTGATTTGAGCTGTCAGAGGGAAGAGTTTTGCCCATGGCAAAAAGTTGTTTGGGGAAAGAGTCAAATATCTTGGGGCTGGACATTTTCCCAGGGGCCCAAAAGCCAGATCTTTATAATGATGTTATCAGCAGGCAGCCTGTCATGCTCCCTGATCAAATGTTCTCAGAACATCTTATTGGACTCACATCCATCTTGCAGCAACCCGTGTCAACTTGAGAGTCAACCGGCAGGGAGGGGGAGCATGGTTGGAGTGGGAATCATCTTGTTTGGGCTAGCTGCTCTTTGCACCAAGTGTCACGCTCCCCAATCAAACGTTCCCAGAATACCTTATTGGATTCACAACCATCTTCCAGCAACCAGTGTCAACCCACGAGTCACCAACAGAGAGGGGGAGCCGGGTTGGTGTGTGAATCATCTTGTCTGGGCAAGGTCATCGGGAGAGAAACTGTTCTAGCCATCTGCTGGCACGAGAAGGAGGGGCACATACCTCAGGGGGCAGTGGGGGGGAATTTGAACTCTCTGTGATTTTAAAATGTAGAAATGCACAGGAAATGCCATTCGCAACTTTTTCTCTGTACTGAATGCTTTGCTTCATTGAATAGATTTATAAGCAACCACTTATGAGTCATAATTGGGTGAAAGCTTGAGTGCTTCAGTCATTACATAAAGTTGCGAATCTTCAAACCTGTGACTCTATCTGGCTACTCTCACAGAGGAGAGTGAATATTCTATCAACTCTCCACTACAGTGCCTCCAGAAAATCAAAAACCTAAAAATAGAAGAAGATGAGATCATGGTGTCATTCGACATTACATCTCTCTTCACATCCATAGACTCAGCACTAGCAAAAGAATTCATGGCTGCAGCTCTGCGCAACACACCTGACCTAGCCAAATACACCAAAATAGAAATACCCAGGATAATGGACCTCATCAACCTCTGCCTTACAACCTACCTTCAGTCTGATGGAGAAATAGACCAACAGATCAAAGGAACACCCCTGGGATCACCGAGTTCAGAACTGAGAGCAGGGATTGTAATGCAGCGTCTGGAAAGGACAACACTCCCACACATACAACCCAAAGTATGGACCTGGTATGTAGATGACACTTTTGTCATAATACAAAAGAAACAACTGGAAGAAACTCATGAAACCATCAACAACATCTTTAATGGAATAAAATTCACAAGGGAGGAAGAAAACAACAACGCATTACCATTCCTGGACATCCTCATCAGTAGAGGAAATGATGGCAAGTTAGAAACACAAGTCTACAGGAAAGCTACCCAGACCAACCAAGTGCTCCATTGCCAAAGTAACAATCCAACCTCCCACAAGAGAAGCTGTGTGAGAACATTATTCAGACGAGCACTTACACACTGCAGCAACCCAGAACACCAGAAAAAGGAAACAGATCATCTGTACAGCATCGTCCAACAAAGTGGATACCTGCTCAACTTTATCAAAAAGTGCCTCACCACCCAACCCACTACAACCCAAACAACAGAAGCTATAAAAAGGATAACACTGCCATATATCAGAAACATCTCAGAAACCACCAACTGACTGTTACAACCTCATGGCATCACTGTAGCACATCAACCAACTAAAACTCTTCAAAACATATTAAGTAACCCAAGAGACCCAATAGCACAAGAAGAAAAAAACAGGAGTTATTTACAACATACAATGCAGCAAACAACAGGCCCATCAAGGAACTCCCAAGGAGAGAACAACAACCCCACCAACACAAGCAGGGCAAGTCATGGTACATAAACTGAGAGCAAGGCCCACTCCCTCTTTGCACTGAAGATGTTGCCTAGTCTGGCAATGAAACGTCTGCAAGAAAATAACAAGGCTCAGAGAGCACCAAGGACTCCACAATCCTTAAGCTCTTTGCATCACCCCCAAGCAGACGGCATGACTGAACAAGTTCAGTCTACTCTAATTCCTATGCTGTTATATTAACTTTCAACAAGACTTGAAAGTTGATTTGATTCCTTTCGCAGAAGTCACTTACAACAATTCAGTTCATCAAAGCACTGATTTAACCCCTTTCCAATTGTTTTGGGACAGGAGTTCATTCCCATTCCCAAACTCCCCCTCAAACCACCGGCCACTTTCTCAGCAGCAGACTGGTGCACTCAAGTGGCTGCTGCATGCCCATAATTAAACAGGCCCAACAGACTTATAAAAAATTTGCTGACTGCAAAAGGCAACCTCAATGGGACATGAAAGTGGGTGACAAAGTCTACCTTTCAACCAAGTTCCTTAAATCACAGCAGCCATCCAAAAAACTAGAACTCAAATTTATTGGTCCTTTCCCAATCATCAAAATTATAAACCTAGTGACTGTTCAACTTGACCTTCCGCAAAACTTAAAGAGAATTCACCCTGTTTTCCATTGCAGTTTGCTGAAACCTGCTCAAGAGTCTTCTAAGTGGCATCCTGCCTCTCCTTCACCTACTCTCATCATGATTGATGGTGAACAACACTTTGAGGTGAAAGAGATCCTGGACTCTCAAATACATCATGGTTCCTCGCAGTACTTAATTAAATGGAAACACTTTCCTGATCATGAATGGGTTTTTAGCTGCCATGTAAATGCTCCTGCTTTAACTAAAACATTTCATAACAAATATCCTGATAAACATGCACCTTAACTAATGTCCCCACCCACTTACTCTGTTTTAAATAATCTTTTGTATTAATCAATTTCCAGTCTATCATTTTTTCCAGGTGGGCAGTATGTCATGCTCCCTGATCAAATGTTCTCAGAACATCTAATCGGACTCACATCCATCTTGCAGCAAGCCATGTCAACCTGCAAGTCGACCAGCAGGGAGGGGGAGCATGGTTGGAGTGTGAATCATCTTGTTTGGGCTAGCTGCTCTTCGCACCAAGGTCATCTGTGAAGAACCATTACAGCCATCTGCTGGCACAAGAAGGAGGGGGCACATATGTAAGGGGGCAGTGGGGGGGAAATTGTAGAAACACCCGGGAAATTCCATTCGCAACTTTTTCTCTGTACTGATCCCTACGCTTCATTAAAATAGATTTATAAGCAGAAGCTTATGAGTGGTAATTGAATGAATGCATGAGTGTTCCTGTCATCACACAGCCTCTTATCCTGCTTTTAAAGTGAATGCCTGCTGAGCATCTGGGTGTTTTCCATCACAAAAGGAGGATCCTAGGAGGGGATTATATTTTAAGCAGAAAAGGAATTTTTTTAAAAAGTGGAATGCGAGTTCCAACAACTTCTTACAATGCAGAAAAATGGGGCAGGCAAATGAAGAGGCCCTTCACCTCAGTGGAATAACCTGCAAAGGCCATTCTGTCCATGGGGTCAAGAGCAGGTTCAGATTCCTGATACCTTTCTGGTTCAGCTCAACAACATCAGGGCTCCCTGGACAATTAGTCTTTCCAGGAAGAGCACAAGCTGACAGCAGGTTCTTCTCACCTCAATGGATGGCAAAGTAACCGGAGTGCAGGCAAGCAGCATCCACTCCAATAATGGGGCATTGAGATGTGGCCTGACCTGCCATGCTGGGTGGCCTGGGGGTCCAGCTGGGGTCTGGTGCAGGCCTGGCTGCCACCTGATCAAACCAGGCAGGCTCTGGGTCTCCACAGCCTTCCCCCACCCTTTTCTCTAGACAGCAGGCAGGAGGAGCACCCTGAGCCCACATGCAAGGTGTTGGCACAGGCAGCTGGGTAAGAGAACATCTTTGCCAGATCAGTACCATCTCATACAGGCTGTTGAAAGCCCAGACAGATCCCTGCCTGTCAGAACCCAAGAGAGATTTATCCAATAAAGATATTAATGTGCAGGAAGAAAGGGCAGTTTGTCAGTTGTTTGGCTTCCTGGATGTTGTAGGTGATTCTCCTTCTGGAGATGTACGGAGTGCTGGGAGTTGGGCGGGGGGGCTGTTGTCAGGATGCTTCCTGGGCTCTACTGTTAGCTAACACAGGTGAGGGGAGGGTGTGCTGTGAGCTCCCTTTGAGCTGAATTAACGTATCCAGGTTTCAGGAAAAGTGTGGCCGATCCCACTGAGTAGTTGAGTGCCATGCAGATGTTTCTGATATGAACAGGAATTGATGTGGTAAAACTCACATGCACAATAGAGCTCATGGTGGAGGTTGACGTGTTCTGTCCATGCATGTGAGTTTTCCTGAGTCTGATCTGAGCAAGGTCGTGTGAGACTAGGCTGAAGCTGCCATAACTAAAGATGAAGCAGGCAGTAAGCAGAGAGGGCAAAAAGCCAAGAGGATCTTGCCTAAAAGATCCCTTTGGGGAGGCAGATAAGGAAACAAAGGAAAAAACATCAACTGAACCAGACAAAGGAAGTTAGGCCTGAGCACATGGAAAAAACCCAATCCCAGCAAATCAACAAAGCAAGAACTTTTGGGGATTAAAAAGCGGTCCCCAAACTCGCCTACTCCTTGAGTCGTCTTTGGATCCAGACTCGGTGACTTCCATTCCTGTAGCTAGTGCCTGGCAGCCTAGTTGAGAAGGATGTGGGAAAGCGTGGATGAGCATGGATGTGCATGTGAGAAAGAGCAAATGTACCTTGCAACCAGTAAAGTTTTGCTGTTACTTTAAATCCACTGGTTCTTGTGTATTCCAAAAAACCTGTTGTGCCTCAGTGTTTGGCTGGAAGTTATTTGTGTGTGTCCCTAATGCTTTCTGAGCTGTTGACCAGGGCTGGGCATCTGTCTGCTCTAGCCACACCTATCTGGAAAATCCAGGGGGGTTACAAGATCCATGTGCCTCAACAGGCTGTGAGTGTGTGCGTGAGTGACCATAAGCCGAATCTGGGATCGAGTATAACAGTAGCAGCTTGAGAACTACAACAGGAAAGAGACACAGGATGGAGATAGGCAAAGCCTAGCATCTAGCTAGCTCCTCTGTGTGTGTGTGTGTGTGTGTGTGTGTGTGTGTGTGTGCGCGCACACAGAAGGAAGTGCCCTCAGATTAGCCATCTCACAGGCAAAGAGCAGGCAGAGGGACAGCCAAGGGGACAACTGGACTACTCCTTCACTCTCTGTCTACATCCCAGTGGCCCCTCTGCTCAGTAGGTCACAAGGTGTGGCAGAGTGAGTGCCACTGGATTTGGACCTCAAAGAGCTAATCTTGAAATACTGTGATGGGCAAGAGGACTTATCAGAGTGCAGCTCTTTTGATGTTTCTCCAGGTTTTGCTCAGAAAAAGTTTGTAGAGAACCAGGTAACAACACTGCCATACTGGCCCATCAGCAGTGCTTCCGGTCATCAAAAGCAGCTCTTTAAATAAGCACAGCCATGAATAAAGGGTGGATAAGGGTATGTCTGGGGCTGGCAACCCTGGTGGAAAAGGCGGTTGGTGATTTTCAACTTTCGCTGTCAGCCTTGCTATCATCTAAGCACTGCCCTGATCAATTCAGAGGCAGTTGTTTTAGACAGAGGGAATCTCAGTTCACCCAATATTGTCTGTCAGGTGGAAAGGCAGGACTGTTTTGTATCTTAGTCCTGATTTTTTTTTTAAAAAAGGGAGGTAGTGGTGTTTGCATGCACACAGGAGTTAGGCGCCTGACTGTTCCAACTATTTTGTTCTTACAACTATTACCACCTTGATTGCTACTGTTGGAAGGAAATCCTTCCAGGTCAGGTCCATTCCGAGCCAGGAGTGAAAGTACTCAGGTGGTTGCTTGGACAGAGGTGATCTTTATTTTTCCAAGAGCACGTACGGAGTCTGCTGGTTGGAGGTGGCTATGTTTGTATTCTCCCCACAAGCTCTTTATATAGGGGAGCTTGGCTCTTGTTATGCAAAGGTGTTCCTGCCCTCTAGGAACTCTTGAGGAGGCACACTTAGCTGGTTTCTTGGCGGGGGGGGGCGCACTCTCTAGGAATTCTAGGAAAGTACAGTTTACCGGGGTTCAGAGGGGAGGCACTCTGTGGCCAGGCCCCTGCGGTTTGTGTTTCCTGTTCTGATAGTCCTGGTTCCCTGCGGGGCTGTGGCTTTGTCTACTAGCCTGGAATGTTCACCTTGGAAGGAATCTTTTGTGATTGGATTATGGAGATCTGTTTGGCCGGGGAAGAACATTTACCTGGATGGGTTCTGCTAAAGTCTGTGAATGAGCAGCCCTTTGTGTTCCAAGGTTTCTGATTGAATCGGAAGGGAATCCTTTGTTTAAACAGTTGGGCTTCCTCTTACATTTTAATCTCTTGCATCCTGTTTGTATTGAACCCATTCTATCTTGCAACTTTGAACCTTTTACCTGGCCCGAGGGGGAGTGATATGGCAGGAAGACAGTGTAGCAGGGAGCAGGAGATCTTAATTTCTTCCCACTGCTGTTGTCCTTTCTTTTCAGCTTCCTTTTTTTCTGGTAGATATAAAAGGAGTGCATGTGATATTGATATTCATTCCCTCAGCATGAGGGTAAGAGTGAGTGGCATTTCGTCTCCCAAGCTCAAATCATCCTGGTACGCTGAAAAGTGAGATCCTCCAGCACTCACTTCTGCTGAAGGCGTAGCCTCTTGATGGCAGGAAAGGCTCGCTGCATCAGCATTCTCTGACCCAAGCCATTTGGGGGAAATTGGAACCATCCTGCTGCTGGTGCAAATGCCTGGTCCTGCTACGGGAGCTCTGGCAAACAGCCTCCTTGTGAATGGATATCTACTGCATATTTCTGCAGGCCAAGGAGGCGTCGGTAGAAGGTCTTTCCCCAAACTGCTGTGTACTAAAGTAGAGGGTGGCACTCCTCTTTCTACCTCACAGCATTTTACAATGTGCACTTTAGATTAAAAGAGTTTGCAGATCCTTACATTTCAAGGTTTGTTTTTTTCAGAATCTGCTGTTTCACCATGGTTGTCTCTGGGGAATAAATCTCCTGTAAAATGTACGTGGGATTGCAGAGCTAATCCTGTGCTTCCTCCTCTCCTCACAACAATTCAGCCATACACTGGGAGTGCAGCCAAGCCCGATTACCCGTGCAATAATTTCCTCAGCTCCAGTTCTTGTGCTCTTAGTTGCCTGTTCCTTTCCCTTTTTGATACTGGACTTCAGGAAACTGCCCCACAAAGCTCTGTGACTCTTAGAACTCCTTTGCAAGATAGAAGTCCGTCTTGTTTTCATGGCTTATCACAATCATAAAATCACATAATCAAAGGGTTGGAAGGACCTTGGAGGTATTTATGACAACTCCCTGCTCAGGGCTGGAATCATTCCAGACACATTTGTGTCCAACCTTTGCTTGGAAATCTCCAGTAATGGAGCCCCCAGGACTGCAGGAGGTGGACTGTTCTACTGCTTTATAGCCTTCAAGGTCAGGAAATTCCTCCTTATTTTGGACTTGGATCCCTCTCTGTTAAGCTTCCACACTTTGGCTCTTGTACCACCCTTGGGTGCTGTGGAGAACAAATTCATACCCTCTTCCCTGTGACAGCACTTCAGGCATTGGAGGACAGCAGTCACGGAGTTGGTTTCTTGATCTGGTCTACCTCACAGGGTGACATGGTTAATTTCTCACAAGAACTACTGCCAAGCCAGGCCTCACCTCTCTTGTACCTGTATGCCTGGTTTTTCCTGCTTAGGTGCAGAACTTTATAGTTCTCAGCACTGAATTGCACATTGTTGGATAGGGCCCAGTATTTAAGTCTTTTTGAACCCTGAGCCTTTCTTCTGAGGTGTTAGCCACCCCTCCCAAGTTTGTGTCATCTGCAAACATGATTTCTTCTATCTCTTTATCTACCTCAATAATGAACATGTTGAAGAGCACCAGACCAAGGCAAAGCCCTGGGGGTCCTTCAGCCCTTTGAAACTGACCAGATAAAAAAACTGACTCCAGGAGATGACTAGAACTATACTTCAGAGGCTGCTGTAACAGAATCCTGCAAGCCTGCCTGTGTTTTCCCTTCCCTCCCTCTTCTACCCCAGGAGTCAGGGCAGCGCCAGTCTGAATCTCATCCTAATGCCTACCTTGTTTCCTGGCTGAATGTAGGTTTTTGCATGTGTGGTTGTAACAGTCTCTGAATAGTTCCTCCAAGGTCATCAGCTCCTTCCTGCACATCTCCCTCCATGTGGGCATAAATCCATTAAGGGCCACATGTTTGGAATGGTTGTTCAACCAACTACAATTCCATCCATCCCACTTTTCTTCCATTTTACCAAGGACGTGGCTCTGGTCCACTTTATTAGATGCCTTCCTGAACACTAAATATACTACATCTACAGCATACCCTTGGTCTATCAGTCTACTCATTTTGTGAAAAACAAAAAGCAGTAAGATTTTTCTGGCACAATCCTTTTACTTAGTCTGCTGGAAAAACTAAAATATTTTGTTTTATTTATTTATTTTTCAAATTTCTGTCACTGCTCATCTCTCCCAAAAAGGGGACTCTGGGTGGTTTACAATAAAATCACAATTAAAACATATAAATTACAATATAAATAGATCTGTAAAAAATAAAATAGATATAAAAAAAATCCAAGCAAAATATCTAAAATATGTTTATGCTCTGGCACGTCAAAAATTCCTAGTTGCATAAAGTTTGATTTTAGTGACTTGGAGACCTTTCAGTGATTTTGCCCATTCCTGCTGCTGCTTGAGAGTATTAAGTTAGGATTTCCAGTTGCTCCTATCTGTTAAACTTGCTGCGTCTTCATTTTTAGACAAAACAATGCAACTGTGCCATGAGACTGGAGGCGATAGATAGGCAAGCTTAAAAAGAGTGAAATCTCAGGGATGATTAGCTATGCTAAAAGGATATTTAGCTGAAGGAAAACTACCCTATTTTTATCCCTCTTCACCATCCTTCCCCCTCCTTACAGCAGGTGATACATAATGGTTTTAAACGTATGCAAATTGCAACTGGGAAGCAGCTATATTTGTAATTTGTGGGCTTAGAAATTGTTATTTCTAAATTAGCATACACAACCCAGAAAAGGCCCAGGCAGTTTCTTTTACGACCAACCGCAGGGTTCACTGAGCTCCCATTAGAATCTGCAGGTGCCCCGTTGTGCCCCCAATGTCTCATTTCTCCGTGCTGAAGTCCAGCGGGCCAGAAGAGAGGCAGACACAGGCCCAGGCACAGGTTCACCTGGGGAGGGGCAGAGGGGTTGCCCTCGTCCTTGGCCCACCTGCGGGGCATGAGCTTTGCTACAGGGCTTCCCTTCTGCAGGGGATGGAGGAGCCAGAGAAGGAAAATGCCTCCCCCACTAGGCCCATTGAAAGGAGCCAGAGCAGTCGCGCCCAAGAACTGGCAATCCACCCTGGAAGCCTGAGCTCTCTGAGGCATGTTACCAGCCTACAACCCCCATGGCACAAACTGAGACCAAAAATGTCTCCTCAAAACAGTATTCAGTGTAACAAGATACACAACAGTGAAAAGAAACAGGGCTGGGTGTTGGGTTTAGAGGAAAAGGGCCAGGAGTCAGAGGGATAGTGGGTGGACTTGTGAGAAGGCCCAAAGTTTTGGGGATCAAATATGTGCTAATATTCAAAAGATCCTTAAAGTGGACTTACAGAAACAAACAGAACTGTTCCTCTTGGGTGTGATGGAGAAGCAGCTCGAGCAACAACATGGGACTTTGCTATATATATCTATATACGATTACAGCAGCAAGACTTCTATATGCACAGCGATGGAAAGATCCACAAATACCTTCAGCGGAGGACTGGATGGTTAAACTGGTGGAGCTGGCCCAAGTGGCCAAGTTAACAGCATTGATAAGGGAAAATATCATGTCTGGATTTGTTTCTACTTGGCAACCACTTTTAGACTTCTTGCTTGTGTCAGAAAAAAATGAAGCTTTGTTTTTGGGGTTTAATGATTGATTGGTTTGCTTTGATAGAAATAATGTTACTCAGGTTTAACAAATGGTAAGAGATTATACTGTAAATGTATTTGTAACTGTACTGGAGAAGCTCGGAAGTCACTTTCTGTTTCTGTTCTCTGTCTGTTTCGCACTTTTATGGGTTTTTTTCTTTTTTCTTTAGTCCTATACTCTATCTTTTCTATATTCTATATTTTGTATTTGAATTATATTCTGAAAATTAATAAGGCTCTTTAAAAAAAAGTCTTTACTGAGCACCAGTTAACAAACGCTTCTTTCCCGTGATGCCTTGTCTAAGTCCTTTTGGAACTGGTGCCCTGGACACCTGTCCCCGTGGCTTGAGTGGGGCTTCATGCCTTCCCACCAAAACTATCAATTCCTGGTATGTTTCTCTGGCAAGGGCTGGACTAGAAGGCTTCTACCGTTGGCCTCCCTCTTGCTCAGCCTCGTGTTCCTGGGAAGGGAATATCAGCTGTGGAAGGGCAGCCGCATCATGGTATAAACACTCAGGCTGAAAATGTATTTGGAAGAAGTGATTGAGATTTTGTGCAGCCTTTCTCACCTATTTATTCAGGTAGCCCCTCTTTCTTCAGACTTCTATGTAAGCCTGAAAAAATGCACCACTGCTTTAAAGAGCCAATTTGTTAAAACCCATACAGCTATTGACACAGCCCCATCCTTTTTCAGGTCATGCTGAAGTCTGAAAAAAGGGTGATTGCTTGTAATGTGCTTGTGCAAGCTCCAAAACATTTCTTTTGTTATACAATCTGAGGAAAAATCGATATAAAACATTCTACAGATGGCACATAACTCTGCCAACAATTGCCAAGATGGATAAATCATACAACAATAAATGTTGGAAGTGCCACAACAAAGAAGGAACTTTTTATCATATGTGGTAGTTGTGTAAAACAACCCCTCAAAAGTACTGGAAAGAAACATTTCAAAACATTCAGAATTCTGAAAATAAAATTCAAATTAAAACCACAAATATTCTATTAGGTATGATCCTGGAGAACATAAATGAAAGGTATAAAACTTTATTAAGATATATGCTGCCAAAAGCAACAATTAATCAGGCACTACATTGGAAAAGAGAAACCACTCCAGGACTGAAAGGCCAAAACTGAAGAATATTTGGCAGTGGAAAGACTGACGGGGCACATTCCCAGAAGTCTAACCAAATTCAAGCGGGGATGGTCCCCTTCTACTGTATATACAGTAACACACCACACAGCAAGGCAAGCTAAGACACTTAGAATATGATTTTGAAGAAAATTATTAAATCATTCTTCAGTTACTAATAATTACAATCATATTATTATTACAACTGGTTTTAATAACAACAATTAAAATGAACCCAAACAGAAATGAGTAATAATGTCCAAAGTAAGTATAAAAAAATATCCATGTAACAATTTGTGGCTGGGGAGATGGGTGGGAGGTGGGTGGAAAGAAAGAACAGGGGGGCTACCAGAACGCCCTTTTTATATATATTTCTTACCTTTTTTGTTTTGCTTTTTATTTTTTTCAAAATCCCTTAAGCGTGTATCTTTTTCTTTTTTCTTGTTTTGTAAGTTTTACTTAATAAAAAAAAAAGAGATGTTAAAAAATGCAGTAGATGATATTTTTTTCAACAAGAAATAATTTAGAAATGACCTTACTGCATTTAAGTGGTTGGAGATGCAGTGAAATTAATGCTTTAGTTAAAATTTTATTTATTTATTTATTTATCAAATTTATCACTGCTCATCTCCCCCCGACAAGGGACTCTGGGCAGTTTACAATAAAAACACAGTTAAAACAATGCAATATAAAGCTATACAATACATATAGTACATAATAAAATATAAATATGATGGAGACCAGATAGCTAAAAGTTCTCTATAAATCCGCAAGTAAAATAAGGCCATTCTAGGGAACTAGCCATCCCATTCCACAAACAATTAAAAACCAGGTCTTTAACTGTTTGCGGAAGTCCAGGAGAGAGGGGGCCTGTCTCACCTCTGGGGGGAGAATGTTCCAAAGGGCGGGAGCTACTGCAGAGAAGGCACGCTTCTGTGGCCCCGCCAGATGGAACTCTTTAACAGAAGGGGTCCGTAGCGTGACCTCTCTATATGCCCGGGTGAGACAGATTGATGTGATGGGGACGAGATGGTCCCTCAGGTAGCCTGGCCCCATGCCATGTAGGGCTTTAAAGGTGATAACCAACACCTTGAATTGGACCTGGAAGCAAACTGGCACCCAGTGCAGCTCGCGCAGTAAAGGTGTTGTGTGTGCCGCCCTTGGGGAACCAAAAATTACCCCCGCAGCTGTATTCTGGACCAGCTGTAGCTTCCTGATACTCTTCAAGGGTAGCCCCATGTAGAGTGCATTACAGTAGTCTATATGGGAGATAACCAGGGCATGAGTGATTGTTTGAAGGGCCTCTTGTTCCTGGTGCACAACTCCATGTTGTGCAAAGGCCCTTCTGGTCATGATTGCCACCTGCTCTTTCAGCAGGAGTCGTGAGTCTAATAGGCCCCCCAAGTTATGCACTGGGTCTGTCTGGGGCAGTGCAACCCCATCCAGAACAAAAGATGACAATTTCCCAGATACCAAGGAGCCCTTAATCCACAGCCACTCTCTCTTACCAAAGTTCAGCCACAGCCTGTTGTTCCCCATCCAGGCCCCCACAGCCCCCAGAGACTTGGTAAGTGTGGTCACAGCATCACTTACTTCACCTAGGATGGAGATGTATAATTGAGTATCATCAGCATATTGATGATATCTCACCCCATAGTGATGGATGATCTCACCCAGCAGTTTCATGTAGATGTTGAAAAGGAGCGGAGAGAGTACCAAACCCTGCGGCACCCCACAGAGTAGGGGCCATGGGCTGGATCTCTCACTCCCTATCAACACTGACTGGGACCAGCCCTGGAGGAAGGAGGTGAATCAGCACAGAACCACGCCGCCCACCCCCAACTCCCTAAGTCAGTCCAGAAGGATACCATGGTCAATGGTATCGAAAGCCACTGAGAGGTCAAGAAGAGCAAGGATGGATGCACTGCCTCCATCCCGCTCCTGCCAGAGATCATTCATAAGTGACCAATGCCATTTCTATCCCATAACCGGGCCTGAAACCTGACTGAAAGGGGTATAGGTAATCCGTTTCATGCAGAATACTCTGGAGCTGCAATGCCACCACTTTCTCAACCACCTTCCCCAAAAAGGGGAGGTGGGAGACTGGGCAAAAATTTTCCAGTATAGTAGGGTCTGGCCATGGTTTCTTGAGGAGGGGGTGCACCAGCGCTTCCTTAAAGGCTGCTGGGAACACCCCCTCTCTCAAGGATGTATTTACCATCACCTGGACCCAACCACATGTCACGTCCCGAGCTGCTTGCACCAGCCAGGAGGGACATGGATCTAATTGGCAAGTGGTGGCATTTGCAGTCCAGAGGATCCTGTCCACTACCTCAGGTTCAACAGGATTAAACTATTCCCAGATAACATGGTAGGTATGTCTGGGTATCTCCTCAGACTCTGTCTCTTGCTCCGGAGTTCAACTTGGATTGGATCTGAGCGATTTTATCCTGCAGATAAAAATATATTGTTCCATTTGGGTACGATGCCATTGCAAGCATTAGCTCTGAGAATTAATATTTTCAGATGTTAACATTCTTTTGAAGTCTATCTCTATCACATGGAGGTTGATTTCTGGGCAAGAAAATGGACTTATAGCCAAAAGACTTACTGTTCAGAATCAGAAATACCAACTTATGATTCCAGCTATTTACTGGTTTGCAGAATTGATGAATATAGATTAGCTGTGGATGTCTGTAATTAATCATGGCTGCAGTTTATTGATATATATGTCTCTAAATGTACTGTACATCCTGTATGTTTTTGTTTCTTTTGTGTGGGGTGGGGGGTTGGTTAAGCTTTTTTTCCTTCTTTTATAATTTATTGTATTTTTCCTTTCACTTTGTTTTTTGCATTTAGTTAATTAAAAAAACTCTCATTAAAAATATTTCTTCTGAATCATTTTCAAAGCATGCCCAGCTCTAACAGATGTGCATCTTTACCAAATACTATTTCTAGGCTGCCTGAAAAAAGCAAAGTGCCAGTCCAAAGCAGCTCCAGTTCTTCAGACCTGTGATCCTTTGATGTCAGGAGGGTTCAAGAGCTGAGCTGCTTTATGTCCAGATTGCTGTGGGTGTTGTTGTTTATTCGTTTAGTCGCTTCCGACTCTTCGTGACTTCATGGAACAGCCCACGCCAGAGCTTCCTGTCAGTCGTCAACACTCCCAGCTCCCCCAGGGATGAGTCCGTCACTTCTAGAATATCATCCATCCACCTTGCCCTTGGTTGGCCCCTCTTCCTTTTGCCTTCCAATCTCCCTAGCATCAGCATCTTCTCCAGGGTGTCCTCATTATGTGGCCAAAGTATTTCAGTTTTGCCTTTAATATCATTCCCTCCAGTGAGCAGTCTGGCTTTATTTCCTGGAGGATGGACTGGTTTGATCTTCTTGCAGTTCAAGGCACCCTCAGAATTTTCCTCCAACACCACAGTTCCAAAGCATCTATCTTCCTTCTCTCAGCCTTCCTTATGGTCCAGCTCTCGCAGCCATATGTTACTACGGGGAACACCATTGCTTTAACTATGCGGACCTTTGTTGTCAGTGTGATGTCTCTGCTCTTGACTATTTTATCGAGATTTGTCATTGCTCTTCTCCCAAGGATTAATGTCTTCTGATTTCCTGACTGCAGTCAGCATCTGCAGTAATCTTCGCACCTAGAAATACAAAGTCTTTCACTGCCTCTATGTTTTCTCCCTCTATTTGCCAGTTATCAATCAAGCTGGTTGCCATAATCTTGGTTTTTTTGAGGTTTAGCTGCAAGCCAGCTTTTGCACTTTCTTCTTTCACCTTCATCATAAGGCTCCTCAGTTCCTCTTCGCTTTCAGCCATCAAAGTGGTATCATCTGCATATCTGAGATTGTTAATGTTTCCTCCAGCGATTTTAACTCCAGCCTTGGATTCCTCAAGCCTAGCATGTTGCATGATGTGTTCTGCATACAAGTTGAATAGGTAGCCCTGCCGTACTCCTTTCCCAATCTTAAACCAGTCCGTTGTTCCGTGGTCTGTTCTTACTGTTGCTACGTGGTCATTATACAGATTCTTCAGGAGGCATACAAGATGACTTGGTATCCCCATACCACTAAGAACTTGCCACAATTTGTTATGGTCCACACAGTCAAAGGCTTTAGAATAGTCAATAAAACAGAAATAGATGTTTTTTTTCTGAAACTCCCTGGCTTTTTCCATTATCCAGCGGATATTGGCAATTTGGTCCCTAGTTCCTCTGCCTTTTCTAAACCCAGCTTGTACATCTGGCAATTCTCGCTCCATGAATCGCTGAAGTCTACCTTGCAGGATCTTGAGCATTACCTTACTGGCATGTGAAATGAGTGCCGCTGTTTGATAGTTTGAAAATTCTTTAGTGTTTCCCTTTTTTGGTATGGGGATATAAGTTGATTTTTTCCAGTCTGATGGCCATTCTTGTGTTTTCCAAATTTGCTGGCATATAGCATGCATTACCTTGACAGCATCATCTTGCAAGATTTTGAACAGTTCAGCATGCCATCATCTCCTGCTGCCTTGTTATTAGCAATGCTTCTTAAGGCCCATTCAACCTCACTCTTCAGGATGTCTGGCTCTAGCTCACTGACCACACCATCAAACCTATCCCCAATATTGTTATCCTTCCTATACAGGTCTTCTGTATATTCTTGCCACCTTTTCTTGATCTCTTCTTCTTCTGTTGGGTCCTTGCCATCTTTGTTTTTGATCATACCCATTTTTGCCTGGAATTTACCCCCGATGTTTCTAATTTTCTGGAAGAGGTCTCTTGTCCTTCCTATTCTATTGTCTTCTTCCACTTCCGTGCATTGCTTGTTTCAAAATAATTCCTTATCTCTTCTGGCTAACCTCTGGAATTTTGCATTTAATTGGGCATATCTCCCCCTATCACTGTTGCCTTTTTCTTTCCTTCTTTCTTGGGCTACTTCTAGTGTCTCAGCAGACAGCCATTTTGCCTTCTTGGTTTTCTCTTTCTTTGGGATGTATTTTGTTGATGCCTCCTGAACAATGTTGCGAACTTCTGTCCATAGTTCTTCCGGGACCCTATCTACTAAGTCCAGTCCCTTAAATCTATTCTTCACCTCCACTGCATATTCCTTAGGAATATTAGTGAGCTCATATCTAGCTGATCTGTGGGTCTTCCCTAATCTCTTTAGTCTGATCCTAAATTGTGCAAGAAGAAGTTCGTGATCTGAACTACAGTCAGCTCCAGGTCTTGTTTTTACCGACTGTATACATGTCCGCCACCTTTGGCTGCAGAGGATGTAGTCAATCTGAATTTGGTGTTGTCCATCTGGTGAAGTCCACGTATAAAGCCATCTCTTAGGTTGTTGGAAGAGAGTGTTTGTTATGCAGAGTGAGTTGTCTTGGCAAAATCCTATCAGCCTATGTCCTGCTTCGTTTTGTTCTCCCAGACCATGCTTACCTGTAATTCCAGGTGTCATTTGACTGCCCACCTTAGCATTCCAGTCTCCCGTGATGAAAATAACATCTCTTTTAGGCATGTAGGTGCTGCAGATCCTCATAGATGCTCTACTTCAGCTTCTTCAGCATCTGTGGTTGGGGCGTATATTTGGATCACTGTGATGTTAGATGGCTTGCCCTGAATTCGAATTGAGGTCATTCTATCATTTTTTGGATTGTAAAGCACTGCTTTAGCCACTTTACTATTAATTATGAAGGCTACTCCATTTCTTCTGTGGTCCTCTTGTCCACAGTAGTAGATCTGGTGGTCATGTGATCTGAAGTGGCCCATTCCAGTCCATTTCAGTTCACTGACGCCCAGAATGTCTATCTTTAATCTTGACATCTCACCAATAACCACATCCAATTTGCCCTGGCTCATAGATCTTACATTCCAGGTTCCAATGGTGTGTTGATCCTTAGAACATCAGATTTGCCGTTCACCACCAGCACCGCCTGCTGCTAGCCATCCTTTCGGCTTTGAGCTAGCTGCGTCATCACGTCTGGGGCTAGTTGAACTCATCCTCCATTCCTCCCCAGTAGCATTTTGACCATCTTCCAACCTGGGGGTCTCATCTTCCAATGGTATACCGACATATCTCTGGTTGTACTGATCAATTTAGTTTTCATGGCAAGAATACTGGGGTGGGTTGCCATTACCTTCCCCAGGGATCGCATTTAGTCTGACCTCTCTGTCATGACCTTCCCATCTTGGGTGGCCCTTCACGGTTTAGCTCATGGCATCATTGAGGTGCTCAAGCTCCAGCACCACGACAAGGTAACGATCCTTTGCTGTGGGTATTAAAACTGAAATCAAACACATATTTTGCTGAAACCCTGCTACCCTATGAGCCTTGTGAAGTGTCTGTTGTAGTTCACAGAATCATAGAATCATAGGGTTGGAAGGGACCTTGGAGGTCTTCCAGTCCAACCCCCTGCCATCTCAGACAAATGATTGTCCAATTTTTTCTTGAAAACCTCCAGCAATGGAGCACCCACCACTCCAGGAGGCCAGCTGTTCCACTGGTTGATAGTTCGCACTGTCAGGAAATTCCTCCTTGTTTCCAGGTTGGATCTCCCTCTGATGAGCCTCCACCCATGGCTTCTTGTCCTATCCTTAGGTGCCATGGAGAATAAATTGATGCCCTCTTCCCTGGGGCAGCCTTCAAGTATGGGAAGATGGCTATCATGTCTCCCCTCAATCTTCTCTTCGTTAAGCCAAACATAGCTAGTTCTTTCATTCATTCTTCATAGGATTTAGCCTCCAGACCCCGTATCATCTTTGTTGCTCTTCTCTGCACTCTTTCTAGTTAGCTCCTGCTTCACTCTTCCTTCAAGCTCCTGGACTAAATTTTTCAAGGGGAAAGATGACTTTAGGATTTTTCATCTCCCTCTTATAAGAATCATTCAGATGATGAAGTTGATGATTAGCAGATAACCAAACACATATAGACAGGATGAAACAAAGATGGGGCAATATTGCCATGCAAAAAAATTGTTTAATTTCTCTTTCACGTAGAGTAGAGATAAGAGAAATCCCATTTCTTCAGAGTTTGTAGAAGTCAAAGAAGGCAGCAATTCTTTGGTCTTTTTTCTCAGTGGTGCCAGATCAACTCAAAAGAAAATCATTGGTCCTCCAAAAACTGCTTTGGAGAGATTGGGAAGTGGAAACAGTGATGGAGTGGAGACGCTCCAAGAATATTTCACTTTCTGGTTGCTTTTCACAATGTTACAACATCCTCTGAACATTTCAGAAATGCTGCACGCACAGTAAACAAGAATTGGGGAAAGGCAGGCAAAACAATTCCATAGACTATTGGAAGTTTTGTCACTACAAGAGGAAGTAATTGTGTTGGAAGTGCATGATCATTTCATGCAGCTCTAATAATTACATTATCATAGTACCTTTGAAAAGCACAAGCCTCCATTGTTGTCTGTTCAGCAGGTGGCCGTGCTTTATTTATTTAATCAATGGGTTGCATGGTTAATGGATTGGAAAAGTTTGGCTCTAATCTTAAAGGCATTAATAACTCTTCCATCTGGATGAAGAAATTGATCAACAAGCCTAGCCTTTTTCTAAATTATTATTGTAAAAATGTGGGAAATAAAGTCAATGTTTAAAACCTGCCTGATCCCCTCCATGCAGACACACACACATCATTGACAGCAGACTGTAAAGCAGAAGATTGGCTGGAAAAGATAACAGATCATTCATAACTGCTGGTCAAAATTGCACTGTGGTTATTGAGCACTGAAAATGAACTGTAAGTCACGTTTGTTATTGATTCACTTTTTGTTAGAAACAGTAAGTCTGACACACAGAATGGACGAGAACATACTGCTATTGATCCTTTTGAGCAACTTCACTGCAAAATTTGAGGTCTGATTTTAATGCTGGATTGATGAAGGTTTTGTTTTCCCTTTTACAGTACACTTATTGGTAGTTACAATGCAACAACACTGAAATATCACATTCAGAAATATGGTATTTTCTTAAAAGTTTGCCAGAAACAAAAAGTGAGATCCAAACAAGTACTGAATGTATTCTTTGAAAATGCACTCATTGATACATTATGGGACAACAAAAATATATAACAATCTTCACCTACCTTTGAATACAATACAATTGCCATCATTGTAAACTTGTAAGTCCATATGGTTCAAAACTTGAAGTTCATTTTGGCTAGCTTTCATTATTCTTCCTATTAAGAGAACATGGGCTGGTTTAAGACATGTATTTCTGACCCTCTTGATGTGTGTCAATTCATTGGATAAGTCACAAGATAGGATGAAACATGAATAAGCTTTACAACTTCTGTGTTCCTAGGATAATTGAGTTGAAGGGTCTTAGTGGTCATCTAATCCAGCCCCTTGATCAGTGAAGAATCCACTAGAGAATCTCTGACAGATGACATCCACCTCTACTTGAAGACCCCTCATGAGGGAAGATGCAAGACTTCACCTGACACGGGCTGAATCAGGAAGTTCCTCCTGATGTTTAGCCTGAGCCTTCTTCCTTGTAGTTTTAACTGATTGGTTCTGGTCCTGCCTGCAGGGGCAACAGAGGATGTGTCCACTCTTTCTTCCATATGAAGAATCCTTCAGATACCTGAAGACTGCTGCATAATTCCTTGTGTTCGTAGGTCACCTTCATCCCATGCACACTTCTGGAGACTTCTCAAGTAACTAAAATGTAGGTATGTACTGTATGTATTTTTACAATACACAATATCTTGCCTTTTTGCCCATTTTCATTGCAGAATGTAGGAAACATGTCTGTCTGTAACAATAAATAACCCTGTACTGTTACAGAAAATTTGGACTAGAAAATATTAGGGAACATCATGATATCTTGTGCATACTCCTCTGGCAAAAATCACTGTTGAACACAATGAGATCTTTTAGGTCTTTATTTATGGATGTAAAATAAACTTAAATGCATAAGATTCAATGTTCTTTACAGAGTACAGCTGCGACACCTTCTTTGAATAAGCCGACAGAGTCCTGCTTTGCACTGATGTGGACTTCTGAGTGAAGTTATGTGTTACTTCCATTGGTTTGTGACACAATCAATTCCCTGCTCAACCCCCACCCATTGCAAAAAGGCCCCCAAACCAGAGGACAGCCATTCTAAAAGAACCATGCAGCAAATATAGGCTGGGGTGTAAAGTGCTAATAGAAGGAAGCATGGTATAATGCTTATTTCAGCCAGCACTGAACTTGGCATTCAGGGTGAACTACACGAATCTGCTTTTATTTGGTCTGCCAGTTTTTCCCTCTCTTCTCTTGACAGCATTGACTTTAAATACCATGTAGAATATGAAGTTTGTCTGGAAGCATGTGCTCTTCTGGGCAGATCCTGCTTTGCATGAGAGAAGTGCCACTGTGTTAATAGGGTGGCCCTGACTCCCCCTTCCTTTTGATTCATTCAGAGGCTCCCTTGGTGAACACACCTCCCTTCTGAGAATAACAACTAGGTATCACTTCACCCATGAAGGGGACCCCTGGCACATTTATGCTATCCCCTCCCACCTCCTGAAAGGCTCCAAAGACCAGCAGTATTTCAAGTCTTCCGCACATGCAAAAAAGAAAAGTAATCACCCTTCATGGGTGAAGCACTCAGTGGGGAGCCTTGTGTGATTCTAAATTAAAGCAATTCTTTTTCTATTCTTTAGTGCCTCCTGCTAAAAAAGGAGTGAGAAGGTGGAAGGAGACAAATGGTATAGCTATATATACCATATAGCCCAAGCCCACAGCAAATAGCTACTTGAAGCAGGTGGAGAACTAGTGGTCTGGGAGACCAACCAGCATCCATCTCCTGATTCACCAGCTGAAAGCAGGTCCTGTGTTTTTGCTAGGCAGATGGAGCAGTCCAGACTGGCTGCTCAGGGCATGGATATCCACCACCTCAGGAAGAAAGGAGAACTGTGGCCACCACACCCACTCCCCAATCTCTCCAAACAGTTTAAACCCCTCGAAGCAAGTATTTGTAGCTCAGGGTTGAACTGTGGAGTCCTTGGTGCTCTCTGAGCCTTGTTGTTTTCTTGTAGATGTTTCATTGCCAGACTAGGCAACATCTTCAGTGCAAAGAGGGAGTGGGCCTTGCTCTCAGTTTATATACCGTGGCTTGCCCTGCTTGTGTTGGTAGGGGGTGTTGTTCTCTCCTTGGGAGTTCTTTGATTGGGCTGTTGTTTGCTGCTTGGTTGATTGACTGAGTTAATAGTTCCTTGATTAGGGTGTATTGTGCTGTTTGATGGTTCATCTGGTGTTAATCCTAGTGTTGATTTTTGCATATCCGGGTGTTGATTGCTGGCAAGGGAGTGTCCTGGTCTTTTGGCTTTTCTATTGTCTCTTTTGAATGGTATGTAAATGTTGTTTACCTCTATGTGTCTGTTGATGGCTGCTTGGTCTAAGTGCCAGGCTTCCAGGATTTCTCTGGTGTTTTGGTGTTTGGAAGAAACCCACAAAAGCATCAATACATCTTTAATGGAATAAAATTCACAAGGGAGGAAGAAAACAACAACTCACTACCATTCCTGGACATGGATTAATTTTCCATAGCACCTAAGGGTAGTACCAGAACCAATGGGTGGAAGCTTTACAAAGAGAGAATGGAAGTTGAAATCAGGAGGAATTTCTTGACTATGAGAGCTATTAAGCAGTGGAACAGCCTCCCTCCTGAAGTCATGGGGACTCAACCACTGGACAGCTATTTGTCTGGGGTGGTATGAGGATTCCTGCCTTCAGCATGGGCATGGACTAGAAGACCTCCAAGGTCCCTTCCACTCTTAGAATTCTATAATTCACTCTCCCTCAGTGTTCAGGTGCCTCACAGCAGGATCTTATGAGCTTTGCACAGTGTTGCTTCATGCAAAAAAGCGGCTGAATGTGCTGTCCCTGCACATTCCAAAGGAGCAGCTGCTTCTCCCAGAGAACCCTGCCCAAAAACTAAGGTGCATTGGAGCAGAGATTGCCTTGACCTTGCACACTACCTATAGCGCTACTTCCCTCACTGGCTCTACCTTCCTCCTTTCAATACAACAACAGGAATTGTGTGCACAGTCTGTCACAGGTTCTGGATCCCCACAGTCATCCAGCAGTAGGACATCACGGCAATCTTATGGACAAGTCTGGGGGAAGGGCCCTGCCAGGGGCAATGGAAGGCCTCACTGAGGGCCATCTTTCATTCACAGGCCAGAAGACAAGAACAAGACACAGGAGGAGAGCTTCCCAAAGCCAGCCCACCCTTCTGGAACAGCCACCACAAATAATGTCTTGTGATAGCATTACATTGCCCAGCAATGTATATGTTAGTGCATGTCCTTCCATTCATGAGCAGCTTGGCTTCCCATGGTGTCAGATCCTGCCAATCAAAGGTTTCACAGAAACCTTATCGGAGCATCTCCCATCATTTCCTTCCCAAGGAATGGAATCCATGTTGCCAGATGGGAGGGGGTGTGAAGTTGGAGTATGAAGTGGTTTATTATGGCTATGGAGGACATCAAGGACACGGGGTTGAGATATGCCAGGAATACCATCTGGATGGGAGGGGGAGTGACATGGTTTCATGGGAAAGGGAACTAACTAAGTGAATGTAGTTTTAAGTTAGGTTTGAGAGGAAAAACTTTATTTGCAGCTTGCCTTCTGTACCGTTCATTAAGCTTCATTAAAACAGTGAAATGAATCCCAGCCTCCTGACTGTGATTGTGTGAATGTTTGAATGATCAGGTGCTGACATTAAGCTGTGAATCCACCTTTTCAAAAACTCTTCCTGAGCAAGTTATCAGCTGAGAGTTGACGAACCATGCCTAAACACGGAAAATCCTGGACTAAGCAGCCATTGCCTTTACTGTCATCAGAGAGGACAGTGCTGTGTGCCAAAATGGAAGAAAAAATTGAGATGGAGGAGAGCTCGGGGAGCACAGACAGTGAGTGCGAGATGGAACCCTGGCTCAACACTATGGAGTTGGAAAGTGCCCTCCACTCCCTCAATTTCATAAGAGAGCCTCAGATGCCAAATGTTATTATCGAAGAACCACAGATGGGTCCTTCCCAGATCGGTGCCAGAGAAGAAGAGGGAAGGGCCCCTCCAGCTGTGGAGGCACAAGTAAGGGTGCAGAGTCCGGGGTTGCATGGGACCATTCCTGACCCCAATGGAACTCCACAGGAAATGCGGAACTTGGAGGCAAGGATGTCTGCCATGGAAGTGGTATTGCAGCAGTATCAAGAACCTTGGAGACCATGGCATACCCCTTGGCAGAAATCTCAACTCAGCTATCCAGAGTGGCATCACCAGACTCATGAGGAAGATGGTGTACCCTAACTCCAACCTGGGATTTCAAATCCCCAGTGAGGCACTGGCAGAGTGGAGGCCACCCAGAGAGCCAAGGTGACTGGGGGAGAGCTCTGCCCAGCAGGGTGACACTAGTTGCGACCCTGAAGGACATACAAGTTAAGTTTGATGGAGACCCACGATAGTTGGCATTCTTCTTGACAAATGTGTCCATATACATGAAGGAATATGGATCTTGCTTTCCCACTGGGTACAAGAAGGTGAGCCAGGTAGGCGCCAGACTCCAGGGACCTGCGGCTGAGTGGTTTGTGCAATTGCACGATGCCATGGCCCCAGAGCTGAGAAGCCTGCGTGAATTCATGAGGGCACTAAGAGACCGGTTCAAGGACCCACTTGATAAGATGAGGGCAAAGATAGGTATCCAGCAACTTAGGCAAGGGGGAAGAACTGTGGCGGGGTATGCCATGGGGTTCAAAGCTCTTGCCGGAAAAGTTATGGACTGGTTGGAAACCACTAAGATTTATTACTTCAAAGGGGGCTTGCAGCCAGAAATCCTGAGATGGGCACTCTGCCACGGAGACCCCCCACTTTGAAGGACTGGATTTGCCTAGCAGGGGAGGTAGAGGATACCCAATACCAATTCCATTGGCAACTCTGAGCGCAAATGATGGGAAGAAATACCATAGCCCCAGGTCAATTTCCCTTCACCCAGCAAAAACTCTTCTGTGACAAGGATGATTGGAAAGACTGGCCAGGAAAGAGAGACAGCTGTTTTAAATGCAGGAAGGACACCCACAGAGCAGCAGAATGCCCAGATGCACCAAAAGGAGCAACAAAATTGACTAAAACCCCATCGACTAGATGCAAGGCAGAAGCTGCATTGGTGCTGGCCCCAAAGGATCCAGATGTGAAGTCTCTGACTCAGGCAAAGACTCCAAACAGGAGGAACTGGAGCTGGCAGGAAACAAATTTCACCTGTTCTAAATTGTGCCTGTGAGCAGGTGGAAACTCCAGGGCACAACGTGCCTACTTTGGAGATAGACGACAAAGAAGACCCTTTGGTGAGTGATGATTGCCCCACCTTGCTGGTGAAAGTAGAACTAAAAAACTTAAGAACCTGGCACAAAGCCAATTTGACAGCTATGTTAGACTCGGGGTGCACAAAATGCTTGATACACCCTGCCCTAATTGACACACTGAGCCTTAAAACCAAGAGACTAAAAAGTCCCATTATTTTCACTCAGATGGACGGTTCAGTTGCCCATGGGGGTCCTGTGGAATTCTGGACTGAGACTTTGGCCATGAGGTTGGGGGGGGGGCATAAAGAAACCTTGCAAGTTATTGTAGCCCCTATTGCCAACTATTCTATCATCCTGGGACTCCCATGGCTAAAGAGTAGAAAGCCACAAAATGATTGGGACTCAGGTGCTTTATTGTTTAAAAATGGGGCTAGCAACCTCTTTACTGTACCACAAACAGGGCGGAATGTATCCAGCACCCTCCTCAACCACACCCCTGCAGCAGAACCTCTGGCACAGCCCGACATTCCACCTGAATATACAGACTTTCTTGATGTCTTCAATGAGAAGGAGTGTGACCAGTTGCCTCCTCACAGAAAAACTGACTGTGCCATTGAAATTGACCCAAAGGCTAAACTACATAAGCCTAAAATGTATGCCATGTCAGAAACTGAGAAACAAGTTCTCAGGGAATTTATTGACAAAAACTTAGAGAGGGGGTTCATTGAGCCTGCCAATTCACCTTTGGCAGCCCCGGTGCTCTTCCGGGCAAAGAAAGATGGCTCTCTGAGACTCTGCATGGATTACTGTGGAATAAATGCCATCTCAATAACCAATCAGTACCCTCTCCCCTTAATGAAAGACATGCTATCACACCTATCAAAGGGAAAAGTATTTGCCAAACTTGACCTCAGAGGAGCCTACTTTAGAATTCGAATTCAGGAGGGGGATGAATGGAAAACTGCATTTAACTGCCCTCTAGGTTCCTATCAGTACAAAGTCCTCCCATTTGGGTTAGCGGGGGGCCCTGGAGTGTTTATGCAATATATCAATGAGGTCCTCCAAGAGCATTTGTACAAAGGGGTCCTGGTTTACTTAGATGAATTTTAATTTATTCTGACAACTTAAAAGACCACGTTCAGCTTGTCAAGAAAGTCTTGTGCAAACTGAGAGAGGCTAAGCTGTATGCCAAGCTCTCTAAATGTGAATTCCACAAGTCTCAGCTGGACTTTTTGGGCTATCATATTTCTTCCAAGGGGGTCGAAATGGATCCTGCCAAAGTACAAGACATCATGGGGTGGGAACCCCCTTGCACCAGGCATCAACTTCAAAGTTTTCTAGGCTTTGCAAATTATTATAGAAATTTTATTCCCCAATTTGCTCAAATTGCTTTGCCTCTAACTGACTTGTTGAAAACTAGAGGGAGGGGGGAAACTTGGAAAGTTACCTCCCCAGGTGCTAGACTTGCCTGAACTTCTGAATGTCAAGCAGCTTTTGACCATTTAAAGCTTCTTTTTACTAGAGAACCCATTCTAGCCCACCCAGATCCAACTTGCCCCTTTATTGTGCAAGCAGATGCTTCTGACTCAGCGATCGGGGCAGTTTTGGTTCAAAAAGATGAAACAGCTTTCCACCGCCCCTGCACATACCTCTCACACAAATTTTCTGACTCTGAGCACAACTGGCCCATTTGGGAAAAAGAAGCTTTTGCTGTAAAGACTGCTCTCACACATTGGAGGCATTTGCCAGAGGGTGCTCTTTACCCCTTTGAGGTTTGGACTGATCACAAAAACCTCCAAGCTTTACAACCCCCCAGGAAATCGAATGGCAAACAAATTCATTGGGCTCAATTTTTTAGCCATTTTAATTTTACCCTAAATTTCCTTCTGGGAAAGCGGAACTTTCTTGCTGTTGCACTCTCTCGCCTCCCGCAGTATCACACTGCCCTGACTTAAATTGTAGACCCAGCTTTCTCTCAGAAGCAGCTTGGGATGGCTTGCGTAACGTGCAAACAAGCAGTAGCCGGGAAAGTGAAGCGCAGTCTGACCTAGAGGAACTGCTTCAGGTGCTCCCTAACAATCCCTGGCTACAATGTAACAAAGCTGAATTAACTGAAATTGACAATGTCTGGTATTGTAACAGCAAAATCTACCTGCCTGAGTCTCTTCGCCAGACAACTTTGCACGGTTCCCATATTAAATCTGCAGGTCATTTTGCCTTCACAAAAACTCTCCACTTGGTGAGGCACCAATTTTGGTGGCCCTCCCTTTGTGCTGATGTACAGTCCTATGTCACATCATGACACGTCTGTGCCCAAGCGAAGAGAAAGGGGGGGAAACCACAAGGACTTTTACAACCCATAGCCTCCCCCAAGGCTCCATGGAAAGAAATCACCATGGATTTCATTGTGGATTTACCTGAGAGTAAAAACAAGACTGTTATTTGGACTCTCGTTGATTTGTTTTCCAAGCAGGCTCATTTTATACCTTGCGCTAAAATCCCAACTGCTCAGCAATTAGCCAAGCTATTTCTAATGCATATCTATAAAATTCACGGGTGTCCCACACATGTAATTTCTGACAAAGGCATCCAATTTACTTCCAAATTTTGTCACACATTTTTGAAATTAATTGGTGTCCAGCAATCCCTCAGCTCCTCGAGCCATCTGGAGACGGACGGAGTGACTGAACGAGCTCAGTCTACTCTAGAGCAATTCTTATGCTGCTATAATTGCTTCCAACAGGATGATTGGGTGGACCTCCTGCCTTTTGCTGAGGTTGCTTATAATAATGCAGTTCACCAAAGCACTGGGTTTTCCCCTTTTCATATTGTTTATGGCCAGGACTTCATTCCAATACCTGAACTTCAATTGCAATCCTTGCCTGACTCCTCAGTAACTGACTGGGCTGCACAGATTGCCACTAATTGGCTGGTCATCCGCCAGGCATTAGATCACACCCATGAAACTCAGAAAAAATTTGCTGACCATCACAGGTGCCCAGAGTGAAAATTTAAAGTGGGCAATCTTGTTTATCTCTCTACCAAATTTTTATGCTCTCAACAACCCTCAAAGAAACTTGCCCCCAAGTTTATCGGATTTTTTCTCATCACAAAAGTTATTAATCCTGTGACTGTTCAATTGCAATTATTCCCCACCCTAAAAAGGCTTCACCCTGTTTTTCATTGCAGCTTGCTTAAACCTGCACCGGACTGTTCTAAGTGGCACCAGCCTGCAGCAAGCCCTCCACCAATCATGGTCAATGGCCATCAGCATTTTGAAGTTAAAGACATTCTGGACTCGGGTTTTTTTGCAAATCTTTACAGTATTTGATTCAATGGAAGCATTTTCCAGATCCTGAGTGGGTTAATGCATGTCATGTTAATGCTCCTCTTTTAACCAAAAAGTTTCATGCAAAGTATCCTTCTAAGCCCTCTCCTTCCTAGCCTCATTGCTTCATTTATTTGATATCTGATTATTTTTTTAGTCTTTCTTGGGGGGGGGGGGTATGTCAGATCCCCCCGATCAAAGGTTTCACAGAAACCTTATCAGAGCATCTCCCATCATTTCCTTCTCCAAGGAATGGAATCCATGTTGCCAGATGGGAAGGGGTATGAAGTTGGAGTGTGAAGTGGTTTATTATGGCTATGGAGGACATCAAGGACACGGGGTTGAGATATGCCAGGAATACCATCTGGATGGGAGGGGGAGTGACATGGTTTCATGGGAAAGGGGACTAACTAAGTGAATGTAGTTTTAAGTTAGGTTTGAGAGGAAAATCTTTATTCACAGCTTGCCTTCTGTACTGTTCATTATGCTTCATTAAAACAGTTAAAGGAATCTCAGCCTCCTGACTGTGATTGTGTGAATGTTTGAATGATCAGGTGCTGACACATGGCATTTGCAAGTACTGAGCAACACTGTCCCAATCCACTTTTCTGCAAGGGGAACCCAGCTAGATGCCATAAAGCTCAACAGAGGACAGGATGGAGAAGGCCACCCAGGTCCTGGACAGCCTTTCATTCACATCACTGCACACAGCAAAATGGTGACCTGCTTTTCACCCAAGTCCCTGGCGGACAGCCTTACAGGAAGAGGCTGTGGGAGGAACCTGAGTCTACTCACAGTTCTGGTGAGTACACCTTAAAGGGCATGAAATCCAAGGCAGTGATGCCTTCCCACTGACCAGCATGTGGCAGGAAGGGACAGTTGTGCACTTAGTATTGGTGAGCCATGTGCAGCTCAAATAGAGCACCATGGTCTGTCTCTATTTGGTGCAAAACATAGAGCAGTGAGTGGCCAGTATGGTGCGCCAAAAGGGGCAAACAGAATCTGATGATGGAGGAGTGGTGGATAGAGCTGCAGTGCAGTAGAGATGGAAGTGGAAGAAATGCAAATATTGGTGACAGAAGGGACCAAGCAACAGCCTCAACAAGAACCTGAGGAAGAGGCTACCATGCTAGGTGCTGCAGGCAATGACTTTTCTAAATTTTTGGCCTAACTATGGAATTTAAAGCAGCACCATGGGAGACAGAAGAGGAATGCAAGTCAAAATAGGTAAGAAATTGGTAAGAGAAAACCTCACTGCTTTGAATGAGTTCAAATCTCCTGGACCAGACAGTTTACATCCCAGGGTACTGAAGAAGCTGGCAGATGTGATCTTGGAAACACTGAATGGAATATTTGAGAGCTACTGGAGCACAAAGGTGTTGGAATTATCAGGGATCAACTCAGCATTGTCTCATAAGCATAAGGGGGTTACTCTAGGAAATCGCTTCTCTATTGTGCTTGTGGGATGTCATGTGGGTCACCTGACTTCCTCTTCCTCCTTCTTGGGCTTGGGGATTAACAGTCTTCATTACCCTTCTGGCACACATGCAAGCAGGAGGTGCTGCAGGAATGCAGCCCTCCCCCAACCATCCTCTGCTACAAGGAACCAGTGATGATTAAGTGCTAACTATATCCAGATCTACTGAATAAAAGTAAGCTACCTCTATTTTTCTTCATCTAACTACAGTGTGAAGACTGAATTTATTTCTGAACATAATTGAGCTTAATGTGCAAGTTTGTACAAGTTTGATTGTAAACTGCCCAGAGTCCCCTTTTCGGGGGAGATGGGTGGTGAGGGAAATTCGAAATATAAAATAAATAAACAATGGCTATAAAAGTGCCATAGCTAAGCTACTGTATCTAGCCACTACAACTAAGCCAGACATAGCAGCTGCAGTAAATATTCTACACAGAAAAACTAGCACACCCACACAGAGAGACTGGACTGGTGTTAAGCGGGTGGGAAAGTACCTAAAGGGCACTATACACCTGAAACTAAAGCTACCAGTCACTGACAATCCTAGACTAGTGGGGAATGCAGATGCAGATTTCTAATACATTTATATGACTATCATTTTTTTTAATCTACTGTATTTTATATAAATCAGTCCTGTATCTCTTTATACTTGTCCATACAAAGCCTATGTCTATAGGCAATACGCTCATAAGTGGCAAGTGCAGTCGTGTCCAATCCATTGAATAAATGGGTTAAATAAATAAATATATTTTTATTTGTTTATTTATTTATTTATAAAATAAATAAACTTTTAATATCACCATCTTGGATTTTATATTTTATATTTATATTTGTATTTTAGAAGTATGGCTTTTTAGTGTATTTTAATTTGTATTTATTTTTAGCTTTATCATAAACCTGTTAAATAAAGTCCCTGTTCTTCAAGTTGGGTTCCTGAGAACAGTTGGGCGTATTGCTACTGTACCAGCCCCCCTGCTGCGTAGCAACCTCCCTGCCTGAGCTGCTGGAGGCTGTCTCAGGTTTGGCGGTGGAGTTCCCCAAACTTATGGTTCTGGGGGACTTCAATCTGCTTTCCCTGGGGCGTGCCTCGGAGGCAGCTCGGGAGTTCATGGCTACCATGGCAGCCATGGGCCTGTCCCAGATCATCTGGGACCTGACTCAAGACAGTGGTCTCACTCCAGACTTGGTCTTCTTGTTGGAGCAGTGGCAACGTAATATGAGGGGAGAGCCGCATCTATTCCCATTGTCATGGTCAGATCACGCTGTGATGGTTGCCTATTCTAAAACACTCTCAGACTCACAAGCAGGAGCTTAATAATATCTGGTTTATTTAAGAATAGTATGCAAGTACAAAGAAAGCTGAGAATGATGAAAGCGTGCCAAAATCAAACTAAAAAAACCCAGTACAAATGAAGTCCCACCCCCCGTACAATCGTCTCAAATTCACAATCACAGGTGCTCCTAACGAGTCCTGCTGATCAGCGGGAAGAGACCTTGAACAGAGAAGATAACCCAAACACATTCCATCTAAATGAACACAGATGGAGGGCTTGGTACAAGGTCCCACAGCAGCTCCCTCCCAACCAGAAACGCGCGTCAGCGCCTTGGCATGTGAAACGTTACGATGTACAATGCACATTTTCTCCCAAATTTTTATAAATCAAATATTTTTATCCTTCCTTCTTATATGTGTTTCTTGTAAACAAATTACATCCAGTTTCAGGTGTGTGTTTTTTTCCCAAATAATACAATATTTTCTTCCTTTTCTTGGGGGGCATTTGCCCCATTTATATTCCACGTAAGGCATTTAACCTCCATGTTTATTTTATAAATGTTGAAAAGTCTATAACTGTGGTGCCTAATGTAGCAATATCTTCCTCAGCTTCTCTTGATGTTGACTGCATCTCCTCCAGTTCCACCTTTTGTCTCTCCAAGAATTCTCGTGCCTTTTGAACTGAATTAAGGTGAAATCTCTGCTGCTTAAAAGTCAGAGTCACTCCTTCCAGTTTGTAAATGGTACCTTCTTCTGTTTTAATCTGTTGGCCAGGAAGGTGTATTCTTTTCTTTTACGCAGGATTCTGATGGGCATTTCTCTGAGCAGATTATATCTGAGTCGCCTATCCCCAACTCTGTATCTGTTGTGGACTCCGATCTCTTGATCTCTTCCTGACAAAGTGCTTTAATATATCTCTTGACACGTTTCTTAGTTTGGTGTATCTTCTGTTAATTCTATACACCTTGCCCAAGTCTGCTGCCATATCTTCTTCCCATTCCAAGAATTTTGCAAAAGCCTGAACTGTCCTATCTCGTACGTCCTCACCAGGGGCAAATATAACACTGATTCCCAAAGAAGGACAAGACTTGACTTTACCAAAAAAAAAAAAACCTATAGACCAATATCATTATTGAACAATGTCTATAAAACATTCACGATGATTTTAGTGGAAGGGCTGAAAAACTTTCTACAAGATTTTATCCATGAAGACCAATGTGGCTTTTTACCCAAGAGCCACTTAAGAGACAATATTAGAAATGTTCTTAATATATTAGAGTACTTGTAGCAACATAATGAAAAACAAGCTGCTTTAATATTCCTTGATGCAGAGAAAGCTTTTGACAATTTCAATTGGACTTTTCTGCCTAAATTTTGGAAGATATGAACTTTGGAGAGAACTTTGTTACATGGGTGAAATCAACATATACTTCACAAATGGCATAAATAATTGTGAATGGGGAACTGACTAAGCCCTGTGAAATACAGAAAGGAAAAAGACAGAGATGCTAACTTTCACTCCTGTTATTCATTGTGACTCTTGAGTTTTGAATAGAGACATACGACATGATGAGAGAATTGTTGGAGTGAAAGGGTTAAAAGGAAGTGTATAAACTAAGGGCATTCGCCAATGACTTGGTTTTAATTCTGGAGAACCCTCTAGAAGCAATAGATATATTAATGGAAAAACTAAGAATTTGGTGCATTGGCTGTATTTAAAATTAATAAGGAGAAAAAAAAGATGTTGACAAAGAATATGAAGATGGAAGACCAAAATGAATTGTCTGTAAAAACTGGGTTTCAAGTTGAGAAAAAAGTGAACTATTTGGGTATTTTTATAACTAACATGAAATGTATGTTATTAAAGTATGGAATGAAATTCAGAAGGACTTAGTAAGTTGGGAAAAGTTACATTTATTACTGTTGGGAAGAATTTCTGTAGTAAAAATAAATGTGTTACCTATATCATTGTTCTTATTTCAGACATTACCTGTTCTGAGAACTGATGCACTATTTAAACAGTGGCAAGAAAGACATATCCAGATTTATATGGCAGGGGAAGAAACCAAGGGTTAAATATAAGATTTTCTAAGATGCTAAAGAAAGGAGGATTGGGATTGCCTGATTTAAAATTGTATTTTAATGGCTGCTGTTTGGTTTGCATGAAGGAATGGCTTTTGTTAAGAAACAAGAGACTTTTAGAAGTAGAAGGACATGGTCTGAGGTTTGGGTGGCATGGCTATTCATGGTATGATGAAGTTAAAGTAAAATGTGGATTTTAAAAATCATTCTATCAGGAATGCCATATTATGAATATGGAATAGATATAAACCCAGGCTATGCCTGAAAATACTTTTGTTGGTATCAGTTCAAGAAGCATTTTACAGAAAAGAAACAGCAAAGAAAAACGGTTACCATATAAAGATTTGCTAGTACAGAAAAATTGAGAGCTTAAGATGAAATCAAGAGAACAATTGACCGCAGAGGGATTTAGTTTGCAATGATTTTCATATACACAATTAAGAGATTAAAAAAAAACTGCCACCAGGAAGATTGGAAGTTGCTTATTTAGATGTTTCTTTTTCTCTCTTTTATTATTTTTCACTTTTTCTTTTATTCTTTCACGTTTCTTTCTTTTTTACTACTTTTCCTTTTATGTTTCCATAGTTTCTTAATTTCATGATAAAATTTCTTTTAATAAAAATTAAAAAAAGGAAAAATCACTCTATATCACACATTAGGTTTTGCCATTTTAAACAGTCATAGTTGCAGTTTCAAAATGTGCTTTCATGTGCTAACACTTCAAGGCAAAAGCACAGCAAACTAGCGCTGATTCTAAATTGTCCCATCCAGCTCCATAATCGCCAAAGCACCATTGGCTGGGATGGGGGGAGCTGCCCAGGGGCCAGCTCTGCTGTGCTGGGATGTGGCCATCCCAACCTCGCTTCGAGAGAAGCCCTCCCAGCACAGCTGCCAGCTCTCTCTCTCCTTGGGCATCTTCTCTGTATATGGCACTGATGGCCCCCTCCCCTTTATCCCCTGAATGGGATCAGGGGCTGGCATGGCTTTAATGGGGCTCATTTCAGGGCAGTGCTGCACTAGCTGGGGTGGGGAATATGGGTGAGCCTAGCTCTGGGTAGAGTTCTCCCCTACCCTGGATGTGCCTAATTTCCTTTGAAGCTGCCTCCTCCATGCCTTGCAGGAGCCACTCCATAGAGCAGAGGCTGTGCATGGAACAGCTCCTTTCAGCTGCCCTGAAAATTTCAGCCTGAATATACAGTAGGTGATGGTCCACCATGTTTAAAATACAAACAGAAAAGATACATCCATTTTACGTGAAGGAGAAATAGTGATAGGAGGTTCCATTTGTTGGCATTTTTTAAAAACTCAATTAATTGCCTCGGTCCAAAGTTTTAAAATGGTGTGCATCTTTCCTCACCGCCACGGCCACACCTCATATAACAACAGTTGCATTAATTTCCCCCATGAATGGTTGTGTAACTCAGTCAATCTCATTGTGTACTGGCAAGCTTATCAAAGAACCTTCCTCATCAATTTCATAATCCTTCTTGTCAAATTCGCAATGCCAACAAAAAATCCCCAGCATGATTTTCTCTGCATAGCGAAGCTGAGTACCCCTTTCCGTGGCTCCCTCGTGGCATCGAGGGATCGTTTTTCAACTATGAAACTTTGACCTCAGCAGCACGAGGAAGCAGTGGCTGCCCACCTGAGCTGTCCTAAAAGCTGCCAAGGGGAAAGGAGGGTTTGGAGGAAGAACGGCATCTGGGAGGTCATGGCCTGCAGGCTGAGCGAGGCAGTCCCATGGAAATGCCCCCTGGACAAAGCTGCCTGTTTCAGTGGGGGAGGCACTCCTGTTGTCGAGCTCCCTCTCTCACCCAGAGCCAGAGCTGCCAGGCTGTTGCCAATCACCCTGCAGCCCACTTCAGGTGGAAGCACTGTGTGTTGAGACAGACAGAGGGCTTGGACCCCTCGAAAGGCTGCTTGATAGAAACCCATTGTTCTGGGCCGTCAGGTGCTCCCATTTGGAGCCCCTTTCAGCTGTGTGCAAGACAGTCTCTCCAGCAGCAAGCTGGGGTAATTACAGTGCTTTTCACCAGTGAAGTGCAGAAGCGACAAGAGAGGGAATTAAGCTGTCAATAGCACAGCAACAATCCACAGATACTGTCCGCATCTGACACAAAAACATCAGTCCTTCCTCTGGTGGGGCTCAACTGAATATAAGCGTGAGGAGGCAGTAGGAAGTGGGGAAGCAGGAGCGTTGCTGAGCAAAACAGGATCTATGATTCATTCCTGAGAAAAAGATGGAGATGAATATCTTTTCCACCTGGTTGCTTGAAGACTTGATCAGAGCTTACTTTTAACCCTTGCTCTTCTGGTTTCCTTGCAGCTCATGGCAGGCAGCAATATGGGATGGGCATAGCCCACTGCTGAGGAGCCAGCCACCAGCGTGTCTGCCTCTTTCCTTCTATGGACTGGCACTGAACATTTCCTGAGGAACCGGTGAAGGAGGGTGGGAATGGGAGCATGGGGATGAGGTGACAATTGAATGTGCACAGTCTGGGCTACCAGTTTGCGTTGTTCCAGAGCCAAACTGTCAGTCTGACACTTCCCTGCCTTCCTCAGTCCAACCTCTTTCTATCAGAACCTTTCACTTTGCCAACCGCATCTTCCATCTGGCATAGCCAGTCCACCACCAAGAAGGGATGGAATGCAGACCAGAAGTTCTTTAAATTATTATGGTGTTTGGCTGTATCTTAACTGGAAGAATAAAAAATAAAGAGGGAGAGATTTGCCAATTGAGACAGAAAGCTTTTCACTCTCCTTACTGCTTCCATTACACTGGCCACTGGCCACTTGTCTACCACAGAGTTCTAGCTTAAGAATGTTCTACATATTTTTACTGTGGATCAATTATTTCCCATTTGAGTTCTAGTCCTGGCATCACAAGCAGCAGAACTGATCTGGTCTAAAGTTGCATTAAGTCCATAAAGCTTATCTCAGTAACACCATTTCTTTCCAAGGTTCATACACGCATAAGCAGATTTCCCAGGCAAGGGACAAAAGAAAAAGTCAGATTTTCAGGAAAAGGGCTTAGCAGCAACCCAGAGGGCTTAATGAATCAGCATGTTCCAACACTTGTTGAGCTCAGGCTGCTCCCTAAGCACCAGAAGTTTGTGACCCCCCCACCCCCCCACACAGATGCGGTCTGGGTTCCTTCAGCAGATTTCCCCTGAGTAGCTCTGCCAATTCAGCTGTGTTTCTGCACAGCCAAGCACTCCTCTGTCTTCTGATGCCCTCTCCTCAGACACTGGCTTTCATGAAGTTGGATGGAAGAGGATCCTGATCTGGCTCTGGGTTTGCTGGACCCAGGGAAGAAATGGTGGGGATGGTTGCTGATTCATCATCCCCAGGATCGGCTTCTAAGATTGCCTCCTCCTCTTCCTCTTCCTCATCTGAGAAGGGCTTTTGAGGCCAGACCATGACATTCTAGCCTTTCCTCCCTTGCACCTGGTGGCATCCTTTTTCTGCCGTGTCCCATGATATCTTGTCCCCAGCCCATGAATGAGCTGTTTCATTCGTCCTTAGCTGGGATGGTGTTAAAACAGTGTTTTCCCCCGTAAGCCAAGAGCATCCAATGGCAGTGGAAAAATAGGTTGCACAGTCTATTACTTTGGAGGCAGCCATCTGAGCAGTATCAGCGAGATGCTTATTGGCTGTTTCAGGCAAATGCTAGTCTTCCCCCTCACTTCCAGTCCCTGTTCAGTCTGGTGTGCTGCCATTCCTCTAGTCTCCCCCAGGAGCTGAACACAGCATTGCTCTGCTGATGGTTTCTCAGAACAACGCAATCATGCTAGACTGCTTTGCCAGCAGTACTGTAGGTGTTTTAACTCTAAGATCCTTACCAGCTCAGTACAAAGTAGAAACAGCAAAATGGTGGAATGATGTTACAGTAAAATAGTGATAAATAACAGGATCTGTATCCCCATCCCCCATCCGCGCCACTGAACAGAATACAGTGGGATACGGCATTTGTCAGAAAGGGAGAATAATTGGAGGATGATGTAGACTTTCCTAATTAATTCGCATATTTTAAAAACAGGGTTTTTTTAGTGGATACCTTGTATAAAAACATGGATTGCCATCAGCAAACACTCTGAACAATACATCATTAAATTTGTTTTTGGATATATTAAGTTCCCAAGTAGCTAAAATAGAAGAATATAGAATATTCATCTATTGCCAAATGTTCAGTCCAGTAATAAATACTTCAGAAATAGGCAGTATCTAATGATGCAAAATAGCCATTGGATGACAAAAGTGTTATTCTTCATCTACTATCTTTGAGAGATTCCAGAGAACTGGTGAAGTGACAAATGTATCTTCAAGTTGGGGAAAAAAGAACATCCAGCAAACTACAGATCAGTCATTCTGATAGTAATACCTGGGAAGATTCTATAGCAGAGAAAAAAGAGATTGATTTTAAAATATCTTGAAAACAATGTGATAATTACTGGAAGTGAACATGAATGTGTAAAGAACAGATCTTTCCAGACTAACATCTCACTTTTTCACTGTGGGAATGCTGTACACGTAATATACTCCATGACATACTGAATAACAAGCTAATTAAGTGTAGACTACTTGGCATAATATTTAAATGGATATGAAGTTGGCTTGCAAATCAAACTGAAAGACAGGACATCAAGGGTTCCTTAAAAAGTGGGGAGAGAGAAGATTAAGTGAGTACACCAAAGATTAGACCTGAATTTTGTATTCTTCAATATTTTCATAAAATATTTGGATGAAGAGGGGAAATGATTGCTTACTGAATTTGCAGATGGTACAAAACTGAGCAGGTTAGCTAATTCTAGAGAAGATTGAAATAAAGTTCAAAACAATCTGGATAGATCAGAGAAATGGACTGAAAGAAAATGGACTGCAAACTACTTCACTTAGGAAACAAATATCAGATCCACTGGAAGAAGATGTGGGATACCTAGATTGTAAAAAAAAAAGATCCTGGAGTAGTAGCTGAAACGGAATGTTAACAACCAGCTTCAGGGAACATACTGCATAGCCAGTATCCTAGAAAGTAAGCTTCTTAGGCAAGAGACCAGGAAAAACAAAGCAGATGTTTGACAGAGGAGGAACTTTTGGGAAAATGGCGATGGAGGAAACTGCTCTTGTGATCTGTCAGGGATGTGCCATGTTTGTTTTCCTCCCTGAAGACACTGAGAACTGTGCTTGCTGTAAGTGCAAGCTGGCTGCCCTCCCAGATGAGAAGGTGAAAGGTGCTTGAGGCAAAACTGTCCATCTCCTCTGAAGCCCTTGTGGAGGGAGCACAGCACCAAGAAGCCTCCAAAAGACAAACACACACACACACACACACACACACACCAAGTGGAGAAGATTTAGAGGTGAAAGAATGTGGCACAAAGGCCCAAGCTTGCCATGAAGAGCCCTTCTATTCTGCAGCTTCAGAATAGATTCCAGGGCCCCATCATTTATGATGACCTTAACTCCTGGATGAACAGCAGCTGCTATAAGCCACTAGGACTGAGGAAGCGGAGTCTACAGGACCTTCAAAGATAGAGGCTCTCAGTATTCTTTAAATGCACCAAGAAATGTTCCTTCCAACTGATTGGCATGAGAACAAGTAACGCAGCCAGACCCAGCCTTGAACTCACTGCAAGCATTGGACAAGACAGTGAAGGAGCTGTGGGTACAGGTACTGTTTTCTTCATTTCTTCCTCTTGGAGGACTTGGCCCAAAAAGAGAGAGAAGAATGCTGGGAGGGAATAGCTTGATACAGATGGTGCTGACAGAAGCAAACTGGGTTATTTGATCAGCATTATTCAATATGGGAGGCCCCTGGCAAGGGATGGGTGGCGCTTCTCTGGAGAACTGTGAAGAATGTGTTTGGATGGCACCTTGTAAAAACTGATCTGAAAACAAGGGTCCAACAGCAAGCCCCTAGCCCATGAACATTTTCCATTCAAACCAGGATTCTGGCTCAGCTAAAGAGAAATTAGGCCCTGAGAGTTCTCAGGTCTACAAGCCTAGTAGATAAGGGAAAGAGTAGCCGTGAGGAAAGCAAGCCCAAGGCAGAGAGTAAGGAAAAGGACCGTGACAGAGACATGCAGGAGTCGTCACCTAGTCAAAAGGGGCAGAAGCGTTTTTTTTTAAGCCCAGAAGAATGAGGTAATATTCAGAAGTGGCCCAGGCAGATTCTGTTATTATAGCCCATCTCAATAAAAGTTGTTTTAGCCTTCTGGTGGAGTTGATTTCCCTGCCTGGTCTACCTAGCGGGTCTGTCATCAGTCTTGCAAGTTTCTTACTACCTTTCAAGAGAGGTTGGAGGTCTCGCCTTTGTTGGTAGAGATGGCCTCTGATCCTCAGGGCATGCCACTGTCAGCTGAGCACCTTGCATCAGCATTTTCGCAACACCAACAACAGGCGGATTTACAAATAAACAACTTGCAAAACACCATGATGCAACTAAAACAACAGTTGGGGCAGAATTTACCTCAGCCAGCAGCAGCACAGCAGCCTGTGGCACAGCTGGTGTTTCTGTGTTCACATAGGAGTTTGCCACAGAAGTTTGGAGGAGACCACGGCCAACTCCTGACCTTCACCACTTAATGTGAGCTGTTTATGGCAAGCTGACCAGCAGAGTTTCCCACAGATCACACCAAAGTGACTTTCATGCTGAATTTGCTGAAAGGGGGGGCAGCCAAATGGCCATACCTATCACTGACCCTATGCTGGACAATTATTAAAACTTCATGAGAAGATTTCTTTGATGATTTCACAAGGCACATAACCCCCAGAAGTGAAATTTGCTCAGGCAAGTTCAGATAGAATGTAAGCATACATATCAGATATTAAATTATTTGCCAGAGAAGCCAGATGGACTGATCTGGCTCTGATTGACCAATTTAAAGAAGGAGTTGCTGAAGAACTGAGAGAGCTGATAAGACAGGCATCCCAGAGAATTTAGAGAGCTGATCCAGCCTGGCATGGTAATAGATGGCCAGCTGGAAGGGTTGAGGAAGAAATGGCAAGGGGAAGAGGTTGAATGGCCTCTCTTCTCCCATAACCCCCTTCCTGATGGCCTCCTGGGAATCCAGTGCTGGAGAACCCATGCAGGTTGGAGCAGTCAAAAGATCTTGGTCACCGAGAGAGAAGCAGAGAAGGAAAGAATTAGGTTTATGCTTTTACTGTGGAGCTCTCAAGGAGACAGCCAGACCCTGCACAGCTAAATTCCATGCCTCTGACTCAGCTTGAAATGCCACACCTGTGGATCTGCAGGCCACATAGCAAGCAGGTACCCAGCTTGCTTGCAGGGAGCAGTGTTGAGTTTATTCACCCTTTCAAATCTCCAGCACCTGCACCTCTCTCTCTCTCTGCCTTTATTTATTTGTTTATTTATTTCTTTGCAGCCAAAAGACCCAAATAGGTGTTGGAGGTCCCAGCAAATCAGCATGCCTCATTAGCATGTGGATGAGTCTGCTCTAGGATGTAAATTCTCTATGTGCTTCTGGAAGAAGCTGTTTGTTGCCCCTCCCACATTCCTCCCTTTCTCTTTCTTCACCATCCTGGAAGGGAGCATGTGGCTGCAGCTCTTTCCATCTTGGGCCATGCAATGGGCCTAGAATTCAGGAGTTTCCCATTTCTCCATGCAGCCTTCAGCAGCAATGAGGGCTGAGGGTCTTAAGCTTAGGGAACAGAAAGAAGAACCAGAATAATCATATTTTCTTCTGAGGTGGATGTAATTGGACCAAATAAATAATTAAGACTTCCTTTTACTTACTTTTAAACCTACTTTGTCTAAGAGTGTAATCCTTTATGCTTGGATGGGCTAAGTGTGTAAGATCAATAACCTATATTTCTCTAATGTGCTCATTAATGCTATTTTAGATAATATTCTTTTTTTTTTGCACATCTTTTGCTATGTTAAGCTCTGTTCCATTCAGTGGTCCTAGCTGTCCACTAATGGCTTCAGTGTTGTTGTTTATTCATTCAGTTGCTTCCGACTCTTTGTGACTTCATGGATCAGCCCAGCTTCCCATTGGCTGTCACCACCCCCAGCTCTCCCAAGGTTGAATCCATCACCTCTAGAATATCATCCATCCATCTTGTCCTTGGTCAGCCCCTCTTCCTTTTGCCTTCAATATTGGATATTGAATAGGGAAGTTCAAATGTCCCACCTGCCTATGCTTGTGCTCTCTTCGTGCCTCTTCATCATCCGTCTGCTGCCCGTCCTCCTGCCAAGCTTCCACGACCCTTCCCAAGCCTGGCTGCAAATGCCCCACTCCAGCCGCCCATCTCAGCACCCCATTGTGCCCCTACTTGCTTCCCCACCTTCACATCTTCTACCAAGCCCTTTCCACAGTGCATGCTTCTTCTCTGGAAGCTCTGAATAAACTTCCAGATGCCCTACCTTGCTGACTATTTCCCCAGCCACCATTCTGCATCCAGACAATTTTATGTCTCCCCAGGGTTGGGGCCTCCAGAAACCCTGGAAGCCAGGAGGGGGCTGTTGATGCCTTAGAGCAGACTGAAGCCCAGCAGAAATCTGACCATTATGCCAGGGCATTGATAGATGACCTCCACGAGTTCCAGAAGATGATTTTTTGCCTTTCATGGTCCAGGAGGGGCAGCTGTTGCACAATGGGCGTTTATGCGTTCCTCTTCCTTTAAGGGAAGAGGCATTACAACTCTGTCATGACAGCAGGAGGACTGGACTTGGGGGAGTGTTTAAAACATTTTTTAATTTTTAACATTTTGAGTTTTTAGGGACTTCTGGTGGTCAAGAGTTAGGGCAGACGTTAGGGATTATGTTTCATCATGTCTTGTGTGCTGTTGGGCAAAATGTAAAGCCAGCTGTCTTGCGTCAACTTCTAAGCTCCCTGTGTCACCCTGGAGCTCAATGTCACTGGGTTTTATCGCTGATCTCCTCCCAGCACAGGGATCTAGCAGCATTTGAATATGGAGAATTAGCTGGTTTTAGAATAAATAATCAAAAAACGAAGATGATAAATTTAAATATGCCACAAAATAATCAGAATGTATTAGAAATTAAATCAGGATTTAATAGTGTTAAAAAAGTTAGATATTTAGGGATAGAGATCTCAGCCAATACTAGTGATTTATTTCAAAATAATTATGTTAAAATATGGAAGGAAATTAAACAAGATTTATTGAGGTGGGAAAAATTAAACTTATCACTTATGGGACGAATCTCTGCAATTAAGATGAATATTCTGCCGAAGATGCTATTTTTATTTCAAAGTATTCCAATATTTATAACTGATAAAATTTTTAAATTATGGCAAAAAGATCTTTTAAAATTATTTGGCAAGGGAAAGGACCAAGAATTAAATCTAAATTATTACAAGAGGATAAGGAAAGAGGACGCTTGGGTCTTCTCGATTTCAGGCTATATTATGAGGCATGTGGTCTATTATGGTTAAAAGAATGGATCACCCTACAAGATTATAAATTACTAAATTTAGAAGGACATGATTTAAAATTTGGATGGCACGGCTTCTTATGGTATAACAAATTGAAAGTAAATAAAACATTTAACAATCATTGTATTAGACGGTCTATTCTTAAAATTTGGAAAAAAATATAAATCTATTTTAACATCGACAATACCACTATGGATTTCCCCACAAGAAGCTTTTGTAAGGCGAGAAACAATAGGAAACCATAAGTGGCTAAAATATTCGGATTTAATAAAATTTGAAGGGACCAAATTTACAATGAAGACAAGAGAAGAACTGGAAAATGAAGGTATTCATGTCAATGGTTTACATATATTCAATTAAAAGAACAATTTAAAATAGATGCCAAAAGTTACAAATTTTCCAAAAAAACTTTCTTGGTGGGATGAACAAATCTATGCTAATAATGACCACATGATCTCTAAAACATATAAAATGTTATTACAAATGAGAATACTAAATGTACAAATTAAGCAATGTATGAACAAATGGGAGAAAAATTTTGGATACAATATTGAATATGATGTTTGGGAAAGAATGTGGACTAAGGGATTAAAATTTACATTAAATTATAATTTAAAGGAAAATTTTTATAAAATGATGTACATGTGGTATATTACTCTTGAAAAATTATCGAAAATGTTTTAAAATAGGTCAAATGTTCATTGGAAATGTAAAAAAGAAATTGGAACTTTATACCATATGTGGTGGACCTGTAAAAAAGCAAAAAAAAAATTGGTCATCTATACATAATATAATTTGTAAAATGTTGGCAGTTAACATTGATAAACTACCGGAACTCTACTTATTGGGCTTTATGAACAAAGATTTGGAAAAAAAACTATGGAAAACTTCTACTGTATTTGATTACTTCAGCCCGAATTATCTACACTGCAAAGTGGAAAGAACGATTAATCCCATCTGTGGACGAATGGATACTTAAATCCCTAAACTTGGCACAAATGGCAAAACTAACGGACCAACTAAACGATAAAAATATGGAAGACTTTCAAAAGGACTGGACACCCTTTTTTAAATATGTGGAATGGACTCAAAAAGTTAATATGAATATATAGTATGTAAATAGCAAATTATTTTAATTATTTAATCTCTTATTAGAATTAATGAAGGCAATTTAGAGAATTAAGGGGGAAAAAAATAACATGCTAGGATACTAAGCTGTACCATCTAGAAAGCTGAAAACCCAAATCTTTCTATTTATTTATTTATTTATTTATTTTTCATTTTATTCTTTTTTTTATTTCATTTTATTCTTTTATATATATATAATTTTTATTTTTTCTTTTCTCTCTTCTTCCCTCTTTTTTTCTTTTTCTTCTCTCTTCTTCTCTTTTTTGTATTGAAAGATATTGTTTGTATGTAATTTTATGTTTATTTAAATAAATTAATAAAGATTCATGGAAAAAAAAGAAATGGCTTTTTTTAGAAAACTTTTTTAGATACAAAACCCTAGTTGATTGTATGATCTTCAATTGTGGATCACAATTCACCTCCAAGTTTCTGAAGGTCCTCTTCCAGTTAGTGGACATTAAAATTCACCCATTGCCCTTGCGCTGTTTGGCATCAAAGGGAGAATCTGAGCACCGGAGCCCATTACCACAGCAATATCTGAGGGACCCAGGAGGCAAGATGGTGACCAAGTGGGAGGTGTGCTGAAGGGGATGATGTGGATGCCATTTCTTGTTTTGCCTTGTTCCTGCTGGGCCCTGGGACCAGGATGGTAGGGCAGGGAGCCCTCTGACCCTGGGGAGAGGGAGCTGGGGGCAGAACAGTACTTCCAGCCCACTGCTTTGCTGTGGAGCCCTGGGATGTCCTGGAGCCTCAGCCAGCCCAGAAGGAAGTGGAGGCTGTGCTGGTGTGAGGCCAGGGGCTGCAGAAGCAACAGGGTTGGCACAGCTCCTGAGCCCTGGGCAGTGGCAGTGCTGTGATTCGGAGGGCAGGGGTGGTGTGCTGGGGGCAGGTTGCGAGTGGTGAGGCTGGGGGGGTGTTGCTGGAGCAACCACTGGGCCCTGGAAGAACAGCAGTGAGGCCTCAGGGCCAGTGCAGGTTGAGACAAGGCTGCCGGGCTCAGCAGGATGATGGCAGTGGCTGAGAGGCCACCCTCCCACTGCAGCCAGCAGGGGTCTGGTGTGGCAGACTCTTGGATCTGGTGGCCTTTAGCTCCTGGCCACCCCTGCCCTGGACATTGGCCGAGGGGTCCTAGCCACCCGGGCCTTCTGGTTGCTGGAGGCTCTGGACATCGGAGTCCCTCTGGCCTCTTCCTCACTAGGGTTTTGCCCTGTTACTCAGGGTGTTGGAGTGGGTGGCTTTGACCCTCCCTGAGAGCAGCAGGTGCATGGCAGGTGTGGTTGGGGGCTTTTCCAGTGAGGTGGGGTGGCCCACTGGGGAGATTGAGTTGTTTTATGTTCAAGGGGGGCAGAGATTGGGGCAGCTGTGCCTGAGCCTGGGAGGAAATGGTAGGGGGTGGCTAAGGAGGCAGGTGTCATGGCCAGATTCAGATTCAGACACTGACTCTGAAGAAGCTGCTCCAGCCGAACCAATGGAATGTCAGCCTCAGGAGACCCCAAGCCAGGAGTCACCTGAGGCAAATCAGACACAGGCACCATCAGAACAGCTGAAGCAGTCAGATGATGCCCCTGGACTCAGTGAGTAGTGCAGAGAGCACAGCAAAGGTGCTCGATGAGGCTCCTTGCCAAGCAAGGAAAAACTGTCTTAATTAAATATAGCTGGCTGCAGCCTGATTTAAGAGGCAGCCCTGACCCTGTTTCTCTCTTGGAAACAACTGTCTGATTGCCTGCTCTGTCCTGTCATTCCTGTAAATCCTGCTTGTGAGACTCTGACCTTCGACTGGCTGACACATCTGACTTGGGTCTCTGAACTTTGGACTGGATTTTGACTCCTCTTCTGGGTGCTCCTGTTGAAAGCAAAACCACCCAGGCAAGCTGTCTTTCCAAGATACTTCCTTGATTTACATTCCTTCCCTTCGAAGCAAATATTTGTAGCTCAGGGTTGAACTGTGGAGTCCATGGTGCTCTCTGAGCCTTGTTTTATTGCCAGACTAGGCAATATCTTCAGTGCAAAGAGGGAGTGTGCCTTGCTCTCAGTTTATATACAACTGAGAGCAAGGCCCACTCCCTCTTTGCACTGAAGATGTTGCCTAGTCTGGCAATGAAACGTCTGCAAGTAAACAACAAGGCTCAGAGAGCACCAACGACTTCACATTCCTTCCCTTGTCTGCCATTTTCTGTTCAGCCTTGAGATACTTGCTATTCTCACCTAGCAACTGTGGCAGAGTGCTGGAAAGCGTTTGGCCTGAAAGATCAGAAAAAACACACAACAAGCATTTAAAAATAACTGCATTTACAGAAAGCACAAAAACATATTTTACAAGCTTGTGCATTCACACGCACTCACACGGGACTGGGAGGAAGGCTGTGTAGAAAGGAAACTGAAACTAACAAGCTCAGGCAAAATACCTCTCCAGGGCAATTAAAAGCTTTGCCTTATGTGGTCATGCCTTTTCACCCCCAAAACTAAGGATATTTAAGTTTGACCTTCTGACTCTGTGAGAGTGATTTGTTACCATAGTAACTTAATGGCTTGCTCCTTGAAAAAAACAAGGAAATGACAACACTCCCCTTTGTTTTGCTAAGGAGTAAGACACAAACCAATTTTCTTTGTCAACTCTGTATGTCTTGGTAGAGCAAGAGGTTTGGTTAAAATATCAGCAATCACGTCTTTTGATTCACAATATTTTAACATTATTTTCCCTTTGGCTATCATGTCTTTGATATAGTGATATCTAATATCTATATGTTTTGTCCTATTCTTGCAAGCTTCAGATTTTGCCATTGCAATGCAAGCTTGATTATCCTCATAAACAGTTATAGGTTGGTTCACTTCCGTGCCTATGTCTTTTAACAAATGTTTAAACCATATAACCTCATTACAGGTTTGTGTTAGAGAATAAAACACTGCTTCCACAGTTGAAAGAGCAACAAGTGTTTGCTTTCTAGAATGCCAGCCTAAGCTTGACCCAGCAAATTGAATTAAAATCCCAGAAGTGGATTTCCTGTCACTGACATCTGCTCCCCAGTCAGAATTGGCAAAAGCCTACAATTTCTCTGTTCCACAGGCATTTAGCTTCAGGCAATAATTCTTTGTTCCTTGCAAATACCTCATTAACCTCTTCAATGCTGCTTTTCCGGTAGATGTCGGCTTCTCTACCTGTCTATTTAAAATGGCCACAGAATTTGAGATATCTGGGTGAGAGCAATTTGCAATGTACAGTAAACGTCCAATTGCAGATCTATATTTCTCTGCCTCAGTTAATTGAGTTTCTCCTATTTCTTTCTGAAAATCTGGTATCATGGGAGTAGAAACTCATTTACAGTCTTGCATGTTAAAATCCTCTAGGAGCCTTTGAATTTTACCATGTTGGCTTAACAGAAAGCTACCATCCTTCTCCCTGTGTATTTTCAAGCCTAGGTAATTTGTTACTGTTCCAAGGCTTTTTAATGTGAAATGGCTTTTCATGCAGGCTTCAAAAGCAAGCCTTTGTTTTTCTGTTGATGTGAACAGCAGCAAATCATCATCATAAATGCACAGATATATACAGCCTTGTTTGTCGTTCTTCACATATAAACATGGATCTGCTTTTCCTTTTTCAAAACCAAAATTCGGCAGTTTTTCATCTATTTTTTTGGTTCCAGGATCTAGCAGCTTGTTTTAACCCATAGATTGATTTCCGCAGTTCACAGACCAGATTCTCCCTTTTTTCATAGCCAGGGGGTTGCTGCATGTATAATTTGTGGTCTAAATCACCATAGAGAAAAGCAGTTTGAATGTCATAGTGGTGAACTGACATTCCTTTGAGTGCAGCAATTTTTAACAGTAATCTAATTGATTCACCTTTAGTAACTGGTGCAAAAGTCTTGTCAAAGTCTAAATCTTTCCTTTGAGTGAACCCTTTTGCAATCAACCTTGCTTTATATTTTTGGATTTTGCCATCAGCATCCCTTTTCAGTTTGAAAACCAACCTACAACCTAGACAGCTTTCATTTGGAGGTAGATTTCCATGATTTATTTTCTTTCAAGGATGCTAATTCCTGTTGCATGGCAGAATGCCAATTTTGTGCAATCTCAGGTGGTAAAGCATTCACTTGTTCTAAGGACTCAGGTTCTGTGAATATGTGAAAAGCCTTTACTGTCTCAGCCTGAAAACGTGATGGAGGAACACCTTTAATAATCCTCGGAGACCTGCGAAGTAATACAGGGCTTAAATTTTGACTCCTATCACTTTCCTGAGAAGCATCTGTCTCATCAGATCTTCACTTTGCTTTTCTGCTTAATGTCCTCATCAGGCAAAAGATCACCATCAGCAAGTCCTTGCTATTCTCTTGTGGTTAAATCAACTGGAGAGCTAGAATTTAATCTCCCCCAGTTTTGCTCAGCAAAAGAAGCGCTTTTGCTAATTATCAATTTCTCTCCCACTATGAACCTGTAGCTCCTTTGGCTTTGTTCATAGCCAACGAAGATGTCTTTCTTTGTTGTGGGGCCTCCTTTCCTTCTCTGCTGTTTTGGAATGTGAACCCATGCAGTGCTACCAAACACTCTCAGATGGTTTACCTTTGGTTTCACACCATAAAACAAACGGAATGGAGTGTCCTGAATCAGAGTTATACAATCTGTTTTGTACATAATAGGCAGTAGATATTGCCTCTCCCCAATATTTAAACGATAAATTGGAATCTTTAAGCAAGCATTCCACTGCATTTTGCAAAGTTCTGCACTTTGTTTCAGCAACACCATTTTGCTGAGGGGTGTAAGGGTTAGAAAAAATTTGTTCTATCCCCTTTTCCGCTAGGAACCTTTTGAATTTATGAGAAAGGTACTCTCCTCCTCTATCACATTGGCGTGCAGATACAGGCCTTGGGAATTTTCCATTTGCCCATGTCACAAACCCTTTAAATTTCTCAAATGCCTCATCTTTGTGTTTTAGGATGTAGATAAATGTGTATCTTGAGAAATCATCAATGATGGTCATTGCATACCTTGCTTGTCCAAGACTTGGAGCAAAAGGACCAATACTGTCAGAGTGTACTTTTTCTAGAGGTCTAGTTGTAACTCTGTCACTGTGCTTACTCACAGGGAGCTTTTTGTGTTCTGCACTCTTTGCAAACTACACAGTCTAAATATTTATCACAAGGTTTTATCTTTAGGTCAGCACACAGCTGTGGCATTTGAAATTAGCATGACCAAATCTCCTATACATCAGGTGTACACATTGGTCATGATATGGAGTGTTGCCAACTGCAGCCTTGCAGCTTGGCTTCCTTGCATTTTGCACAATGTACAAGGAGTCTTTTAACATACCAGTAGCACATGATTTCTCATTTTTTCGTATCTCACAACCATTTTTCTTAAATGTTATGATATACCCTGTTGCAGCTAATTGTGCCACAGATAAAACTGACTGTTTTAAAATTGACTGTAAAGTTGGCACATAGAACACACCTTTTACAGTTTCTCCCAAGCAGGATAAATGCAAGTCACCTTGTCCCATAATTTTGGTCACAGACCCATCAGCCAAAGATACACTTTGTCTTTCAGTTTTAGACAGTGACACAAAAGAGCTTTTACAATTACATAAATGATATTTACCCCCAGAATCTAACACCCATACATCAGAATTACCCTTCTCAGCAACCTGTGCAATTTGGGTTGTCTGAAGAGCCTTCTTCTGTGTTGTCCTTGTGTTCTTCTTCTCTGTCTTTCTACTCTTGGGTCTCAAGGCACAGTCTTTCTGCAAATGTCCAGCTGAACCACAAGTGAAGCATCGCTGGCTGGCTAGTGCTGTGGCCTCAGCTTCCTTTCCCTTCTTTTCCCTTGTTTTCTGGTACTGCAGCTTTCCAGAAGAGATGGGGGGGGGGAATCTTCCCTCTCTCTTCTCCCATTCAGTGAGTAAGCGCTGTGTAACATACAATGGGGTGAGGTCTGCTTCAGGCATAGCCTCCAGGGTACAAATCAGAGTGTCCCACGTTTCATTCAATGAGGACAGCAGGATATAGGATTTTGTGAGAGGTGTAAATTCCATTCCTCTCTCCTGCAACTCAACAAACAGCTGCTGAATATAATGCAGGTGCTCAGGAAGGCTATCTCCTTCTGCAAGGTAGGCTTTGTACAGCTTTTTTGTCAGGGTAACTTTACTCCCTGCTGTTGCCTTTACATACAAGTCTCTCAAAGTGTCCCAAAGTTGCTTTGCAGACTGCATACCTCACATGTGCACTAGCTGATAGTCCTCAACTCCCAGGATAATGGTGGCTCTAGCCCACTCATCCTGTCTCAGCCATTCAGCACTGGGATTTTGGGGGGTTTCCTCACCAACTGGCATCCAAAGATTATCTCTGTGAAGATACATTTCCATCTTCAGGGCCCAATTCAAATAGTTGGTCTCTGATAGGCACTCAAGAGGCATCACTGAGGGCTGGCAGGCAGCCGTGGCTTCTTCCTTCTTTTGCAAGTGGCTGGAAAATCTCCAGGCGGCTCCAAAGAAATTTTCACAGGACTTTGCTACCTGCCTTTAAATTGTGCATGAGGTGTGGAGCTGATCTCTCTGCTCTCTCTGGGGGTTTACTGGGCTGCTTACTGGGCCCATAACCTGTGGCAGAGTGCTGGAAAGCATTTGGCCTGAGAGATCAGAAAAAACACACAACAGGCATTTCTATAAAAATAAATGTATTTACAGAAAGCACAAAAACATATTTTACAAGCTTGTGCATTTAATTAATTTATTTAATTTTTATCCTGCCTTTATTATTTTTATAACTAACTCAAGGTGGCATTCGCACATGCTCAGAGAGAACTGGGAGGAAGGCTGTGTAGAAAGGAAACCGAAACTAGCAAGCCCAGGCAAAATACCTCTCCAGGGCAATTAAAAGCTTTACCGTATATGGTCATGCCTTTTCACCCCCAAAACTAAGGATACTTAAGTTTGACCTTCTGACTCTGCCAGAGTGATTTGTTACCATAGTAACTTAATGGCTTGCTCCTTGCAAAAAACAAGGAAATGCCAATAGCAGCTCTTTGTGTGAGTGTGAGTTTGAAGCCTGCAACAGGACAGCAGGCAGGGCCATCCTGACAGTGATGGGCAGAGAGAGATAATAGTGTGAATCCAGGGGCAGGACACCCTTGGGGACACCAGCCCACTTCTTGAAAGTAGTCCCTCTGTCTGGTCCTCAGCTTCTACCCTTGTGCCTGGCTAGTAAGTCCTTGGTGGCCTTGGACTTTGGCTGCTGCTTTCCGTGTGTGACAAAGCTGCCCAAGACACTCAAATTGATGAAGGGGATTATGTGTGGCTTTCCACAAAATTGTATCTTCTGCTTGACCCTCTAAGAAGCTAGAATCAAAGGTTATTAGACCCTTCCTAGTGGTTTGGCTAATAAACCTCATGGACTTTAATTTGCAATTGTTTGCAATTGCCAGCATCAGTGAAGGTTCCACAGTGAGGAAAGTTTCAACAGAGCAGCAACTGCTCTGGAGGGCTCACCCTCCCCCCAGGAGCATGCACCTGCACAACCTTTGCAACAATCTTGGACTCAGAGGGCTATGTGAATTATGCCTCTGAAGAAGGCAAAGAGGAGCAACAGAGCCCAGCATGGGATCCCCAGGGAGAGCTTGGGGTTTCACTCAATGTTTCTACAGACACGGAGCCTGCTGCTCACCAGAACCCTTGGGCTGGGACTTCCTGCCAAGGGCCAGTGTTGTCCCCTATCTCTCCAAGATTCCTCAGCAAGCTGGCAGAGAGGGAATGGAGACCACCAGGTGACACCGGCCAATGAAGGTACAGATGGTCAGCAGGACTTGGGGAAGGCATGGAGCCAGCCATCAGTTGATGGGTAAACCTGTAGCTGAGAGGGTGAGGGGCCGATCGTGAGACAGGATGGATCAACTAGACCACGCTATTTCCACGCTGACAGAGAGTGACTGGCATGGAAGCAATGCTGCAGCAGGTGTCAAAATTGCTACAGCTACTTCTACTGCAGCCAACCCCAAAGCCAGCGCCCAGGCAACACTCCCCAGTGGGGAGATGTCTTACTATTGGCATATCTGAACCCATGTTCCTCACAGAAAGACGCACGTCTACCATGGCAACATTACCCACTGATCAGTTGATCAATGAGGAAAGTTCCAACCCTCTCCAGTGGTGAGGGGAGACCCAGATGAAGAGAGAGAACAGAGGCTGGGCTGTGAATGGCACTTGGTGTTGTGGGGGGATGCGCAAGCTGGGATTGGCAGTTTTGCCCCAAGAGGCTGGGAAATGGCCCCAAGCTGCCCAGAAGTGGGAGGTTCCTGAGACTTCCACATAAAATTTGATGAAGACCCCCAATGGTTGGCATTCTTCCTAACCAACGTTGAGGCATAAATGGAGGAGCATGAGAACACTTTTGCCACAGAACAGGCAAAAATCCGATTTGTAGGGCAACGGCTGAAAGGCACAGTAGCTGACTGGTACGTTCAACTTCACGATGCAGAAGCCCTGGAACTAGATGCCTTTGATGAATTCATGTTTGCACTGAGGTTCAAGGACCCCCTCACAAAACTCTGGGTGAAAGCTGACTTGCAGCACATCAAGCAGGGATCGAAGTCAGTATCGGAATACACCATGGAATTCAAAGTGCTAGCAGGGAAGCTATCAGACTGGCCCAAGTCGCTGAAAGTGGATTACTTCAAGGCAGGGCTACAGCCAGAGATTCTATGTTGGGCCTTGGGGCGCGGAGATCCAGAAACATTGAAAGCATGGATCTGCTTGGCCAGGGGCATAGAGGACACCCAGCACCAACTCAAGCACCAATCATGCACGCAGCCAGAAGGGAGGAAGCTGTCAGCCCCTGCAAGCTCTGACCATGCCGAGGAAGTCCAGCCAAGGCTGGGAAGCAGAAAAGGAGCAAAGAGCGAAGAGAGGACTATGTTTCAAGTGTGGGAAGGAGGGACATCGAATAGGAGAGTGCCCATGACTAACAGCCACACCCAAACCAAAAGCCAAGAGCAACCACCCGAAGCCACCAGCACGTAAGAGCTGAGGCACAGCTGTGTCCCTCATGGAGGCAACCTCCGAGAACCACTGCAGTGACTCTGAAAACTCGGGTGAGGAGAGTCATCCACCAGTGGGAAACAAAGGGAGCCTGTCCTAAGTTGCGCCCAAGGCCAGGCTTGGATCAATGGACTCAAAAACCCTTTGGTAAGTGGACACTGCTACCTCATTGCTGTAGAATTAAGAATTCAGTCTCTGACGTGGGGTGGGGCAGCAGATCTAGTAGGCATGGTGGACTGTGGATGCACCCGCTGCTTAATACACCCCACCCTGGTAACAGAGCTGGAGCTAAAGGTGGGGAACCTCAAGGAGCCCATAGTGTTCACCCATCTGGATGCCCACATGCAGGGGGGCCCTGTTAAGTTCTACACTGAATCATTGGAGATGGGAATAGGGACACACAAAGAGACTCTGTGATTCTTGGTAGTGCCCATAGAAAGCCAATCAATTGTACTAGGGCTAGTGTGGCTGTGGGATCGCAACCCCAAATTGGACTGGAAGTTGGGAGAAATGGTGTTTGCAGATGGGACTTACTCAGGGTTGAGACCAGTCAAACAGCCTGAGAAAAGGGAGTGAATGGGATGGCTAATAGAGACTGTGGGTGAGGTGACTGAAAAGGTGAAAGAGAGCATTCCACCACAATACAAAGACTTAAAAGCCATATTTATGAAACCAACTGTGATCAACTGCCCCCCACCCCCGAGGCTCTGATTGCACTATAGAACTAATACCGGGAACCAAATTACCAAAAACCAGACTATACCCCATGACCCAGGCAGAAACAGAGGACTTACAAGAGTTCGTAGATAAGAATTTGGCACGTGGTTTGATGTGACCCACGTCATCATCAATGGCAGCCCTGGTACTGTTTTGGAAGAAGAAAGATGGGCTGTTGAGATTGTGTACAGCAGAGGTCCCCAACCCCAGGGCTGGGGACCAGTACCAGTCCATGATCTGTTAGGAACTGGGCCACACAAGCAGGAGGTGAGTGGTGAGCAAGTGAGTGAATTTACAGCCTCAGTAATGCGAGCAGTAATGCGAGCAGCCATTCCCCATTGCTCGCATTACTGCCTGAGCTCCACCTCCTGTCAGAGAAAGCAAGCTGCTCATTGGCTGCTATCAATGAGCAAGCTGCTCATTGGCTGCTATCTCCAAACGGCATGAAGAAAAAAAAATAAAAGGTCAAGAAAAAGAGGAAGTGCTTGAATCATTCCAAAACCATCCCACCTCCACCCCAGTCCATGGAAAAATATAATTGTCTTCCACAAAACCGGTCCCTGGTGCCAAAAAGGTTGGGAACTGCTGGTGTACAGGTTATTGGGGTCTCAATGCAGTGTGTACTTCCAACAAATATCCTGTACCCCTGATGAAAGTTTTATTAGCTCACCTCTCGAAAGGGAAAATATTCACAAAATTGGGCTTAAGAGAAGCGTACTTTCATGTCAGAATTCATGAGGGGGATGAGTGGAAGACTGCTTTTAACCTTTTGATGCTGGTTGGCCTGCAGGGGGCACCAGGTATGTTTATGCAGTTAATAAATTAGGTGTTTCATGAATTTCTATACTGCAGAGTACTGGTGTATCTGGACGATATTCTAATCTACACTGCCACCATGGCAGAACATGTAACCCTAGTGAGAGAGGTTTTGAAGAGACTGTTGAATAACCAACTATATGTAAAGTTGTCTAAGTGTGAATTCCACAACGAAAAGTTGGACTATTTAGTCTACAGAATATCAAGTAAAGGAATAGAAATGGATCCTGCAAAAATCAAGGATGTGGTAGGGTGGGAAGCCTCTAAGACATGGAGGCAGCTACAAAGCTTCCTGGGTGTTAGAACCAAGCTTGTCTCTGACTCAGAATTAGTTTCACTTTCTGAGTCAGAGGAGGAATTGGAAACTTACCAGGCTGGAATCAGAGAAACAAAACTCCAGCATAACTCAGCAGAGTGGGAAGAACCTACAACACTGATTGGAGGAGATCTGGAGGAGGATTTGAACATGCCGATCAGCGCATGCCAGAGACGGGCTGAAAAGCATGCAAGGAGAAAGCAGTCTGATTGGCTGCAGGAGACTCTAAGCACGCCAAAGATCAGGATAAAAGGCAGCTGTGCCGGCAGTGAGCTGCCAGAAACAACTGATCCTTCAACCCTGCAGGTTCGGGAAGAGTCTTTACTGGTATCAGAGTCAGCATCTGTGGCTGAAGAGGAACCAGCACTTGAACTCCACTCCAAAAACAAATCAAATCCTGCATCTGCTGCCAGTGAGGAAACAGAGTCAGCCGTGCCCAGTAGCCTTTGCCTTGCTTCCAGCCGTGAATCTCTGCAATATCCTCAGCAGCGTGAGCGAGCCTTGACGTTCCAGTGCTGCTGCTTGTCCACAGTTCTATGCAACTGCACTTCACAGACTCCAGCGTGTTTCAAATTTCACACCTATCTTGTTCAGGAGCTGGGTTTGTGGCCCATGTGGTCCTTCCAGCTGAGTCCAGCCTAGTTTGTTTGTTTGTTTGTTTATTTATTTATTTATTAATCAAATTTATCACTGCCCATCTCCCAAAAGGGACTCTGGGTGGTTTACAATAAAACATAAATAAGAGAAATATAAAACTATAAAATGCTATAATATATAATAAAATATAATAAGAACCCAATTGTCATGAGTACTGATGGCGAGCAGGAGAAGGCCTCGATCCAGGGGGGAAAACGTATGCGTAGTACTGAGGAATTAAGCAGCCATTCAAAGAGACACAGATCAGACCCGCCTTAGCTTTTGGGGTTTATATGTGGCTAAAGTGTTTGTTTTATTTTATTTTATTTTATTATTTATTTATTTATATTTCAAATTTCCACCACTGCCCATCTCCCCTGAAAAGGGGACTCTGGGTGGTGTTATCTGCCAACGGGTAGTGAAGAATGTGGCTGAAGCCCATGTTGTAAAACCGAAGGCAGTGGTAAATACTGAATTTCAAACGAAGGCAGGGACTTGGGTCTGATAAAAGAAGAGGACAGGGGGAAATACAATTACTTGAGTCTTTAGATGCAGAGGGTGATGGCACTGTATCTTTCAATAAACGAAATACTTTACGGAGACCTAACTGGTTCCAGAGAGATTTCTTACTATTGGGATATCTGAACCCACATTCCTCACAGCTCCAGGCCTTGTTTTTACTGACTGTATAGGTGTCCGCCACCTTTGGCTGCAAAGGATGTAGTCAATCTGATTTCGGTGTTGTCCATCTGGGGAAGTCCATGTATAAAGCTGTCTCTTAGGTTGTTGGAAGAGAGTGTTATGCAGAGTGGTCTATAATAGATCATCCCAGTTGGAACCCTGCTTGCTCAGGGTCAATTATTCCCTCATCCCTCATCCCAGGTTTGGAGTTTGGTGTATAGCTACCTGGCATGTAATTTGCTAATAACGTTCAGTAAACTAATTGGCCTATAATTAGCTGGGTCATTTCTATCCCCCTTTTTATATATTGGAACAATTATGGCTTCTCCCTAGTCCTCTGGGATTTTAACTGTGTGGTTAATGTATTAAAAGAGCGAGGCCAATACAGGAGCCCACCAGTTTGAATTGGATTTAATTAGCTCAGGGGGGATATGATCACTCCCGGGGGCTTTACCACACTTAAGCTGGTTAATAAGATTTTTAACTTCCTCACGTGTGACTGGGGGCCACTACAGAAGTGAGGATAAGGATAAATCCATCACATAGGTATTAGCATGTGGATCACAGTAGAGGGTTTGGAAGTAATGTACCCAGGTGCACTTGTAAGGTATCATTATGGGAACAATTAGTTATAATATGCCAGAATAGGGAAGAATTTTTTGACTTTGTGGCTTCAATTAACTGTGACCATTTTCTCTTCTGGTGTTGGGTTTTTTTCTTTCTGAGCAGAGCCTTATATTGTCTTTTCTGCTCCTTTAAGATTTGGATGACCTGTAGTGAGGTGACATAGGATTTCAATAGTGCTTTAGCAGTGATGCAAGATTTGTCAAACCAGCTCTTAGAATGCCATCCCTTCCTAGTTAGGTTGGTATCCACCTTGGTTACAAGAGGTTGGAGCTTAGCTATGAGGTTGTGATATACATCAAGTGTGCTGCTATCTTGTGAGGTGGTTGGGTCTGAGTGTGCCCCAAAGTTGCAAAGGGATGAAAAGTATGCTCTTCCTTCCTCTAAGTGAAGCCATTGGGCTATCCTATCTTCAAGGGAGTTATTCCAGCTGACCCTATAAGAGCCACCTCCCTTCAGGCATTTTGAATCAGCCTTAATTTGGTTCCTAATTGGGCCTTTCCTAAATTTACAAGTAAAAGTAAGTGGAAGGTGGTCACTTTCAGACCTAAGAACTATGCCAAAGTGATTAAGGTGAGGGAACAGGGCTCTAGAGATTATTAAATAATCTATAGTGGATAACTTGTGGGCTGACCGAAATGTGTATTGCCCAGGGAAATCAGTTTGGACTGAATCTTTAATACTTGAAGGTTAAGCCTATTTACAAGATGCAGCAACCTAAAGCCAGCTGGGTTGTATTTTGTGTCTTTAAAGGATCTGGATAGAAATGGTGGTTCAATTACTTCTTCAAGGGGGCAGGCATTGAAACTTACACAGAGAGCTTCATCATTACAACCAACTCTTGCATTGAAATCCCCACCTATTAGAATGTATGCACCGGGAAACTTATTCAGGCAAAGTGTGAGGAAGGCATCAACCTGATTCCATGTTTGGGTGACCTGTGACTGAAGCTGCTGAGGAGGAAGATAAAAGTTAACACATAGTAAGGAAAATTGGTCAAAGACTAGGAAGACTGATACAGCAGTCTCAAATTGGGGTAGTTGCTTTACAGTTGGAACATGCAAGTTAGAGGCTACAAACAGACCAAGTCCCCCCTTGGGTCTGCCACCTCTGAGGCTAGGTTGTGCTGGAGCTAGTAGGGAAAGGTAGTTAGGAATTAAAAATTCCCTCAGCATCCATGTCTCCTGCAAAAAAATTATATCGAATTGGGACAAAAATCCAAGAAAATCAGGATCTGCTTGTTCTGAGGCCCATCCAGCTATATTCCAAGACAGGACGGAGAGATTGTTAGCTTCAACATCTAGCAGACAAATTTACTAACCACTGCAGTCTGGATCTATATGCAGCCTTTATCAGTTTCAAGGCAGCTTTTGATAATATCTCAAGGGTCAGACTTTGGGACATTCTGAGTAGATCCTCTATAGACAAAAGACTTTTGCTCCTAATTCATAAGCTATATGATAAAACTGGCCCTAGAGTAAGATGTAACCTGGGAGGAGATCTTTCTGATTTTATACAGACTGATAAGGGATGCATTTTAGCACCATTGCTGTTTAACATTTATATCAACTCTCTGATTAAAACTCTTCACAGAGTTGATATCCATGCGCCTAAATTGGCCGATAGAATCTCCCAATTCTCCTCTATGCTGATGATGCAGTTCTTCTCACCTTGTCCTCTAGGCATGAAGTGGGCACTAAGAACCCTGGCACCCTACTGTAGTGAGGAGCAAATAATAATTAATTATGACAAATCCAAAGTCCTAGTTTTCTCTAATACAAGTCAAAAGCAAACTGGACAATTGACTCCCATGAACTAGAACAAGTTAAATGTTTTAAATACCTGGGCATAATATTTTCAGGCCTCCAGGAAATTAACAGCCCAGGTAAACTATGCCACTTCCACTGCACAGAAGAGCTCACAAACAATAATAAAATTTTACAGGCAACAGGGGGCAAATTATATCCCAGCAGCAATTAAACAGTTTGAGGCCAAAACAGTTGCCCAACTTCTATATGGGATACAACCTGGGCCACACACAAACCTAAGGGCTTATGAATACATACAATCAAATTTCCTTAGGTCTTTATTTGGTACCCCAAAATGCACCCCCAATGCAGTTTTGAGGCTTGAAGCGAACATGCCAAGTATTAAGGCTCAGGCCTGGATTAGGATTTTAACTTCAGGACTCAAAATTATGTTTGACCCTACAGGCCTGATGCCTCTGCTGCTGTCAGACAGCTACCAATTCCATTGGCAACATACTTGAACAAAAGAACTTTGCAGACTTGGCCTCTCTCCTGAATATGTAGGCCAACTAACTCTGGAGAAGGCCAATTCAATACTAAAAAAAAGAATTAAGGACATTGTTCACCAAAATGTTATCACCAGTGCTCCCGAATTCTATTGCCAATTTCTAGATAGCCGTAAACCCTCTACTGCAGGGTATCTATCCAATCTCTCCTTAAGCAAATATAGATGGGCCTTTTCCAAAGCCCGTTTTGATGCCCTCCCTTCCGCTCTTCTGGCAGGAAGATTTCATGGGACTCCTTATTCACAGAGGGTTTGTCCTTGTGGATCCAGGGAGGTAGAGAATCTTGCCCATGTCCTCATACAGTGTCCTTTTTATAATGCCTCAAGATATGCTCTGATCTCCCCAATTATTTCTAAATTTGTGGGTCATACCAATAGATTTTATGTTTATTTCTTTTTAATGGATGCGGATTCTTCACTTGTGGACAAATATTTTTATCAAGCTATACAGTTACATAAAATTTTTAACTAGATATATTGTTTTACTATTTTATTGTTTTCTATTCTTCTGACAATGAAATGGTGAATTAAACCAATTTTCTTTTTCTTTTTATTGTAAAGGCTGGTCAAAGACCATAATAAAGTATTACATTACTTTATGCAGAGTGAGTTGTCTTGGCAAAATTCTATCAGCCTATGTCCTGCTTCATTTTGTTCTCCCAGGCCATGCTTACCTGTAATTCCAGGTGTCATTTGACTGCCCACCTTAGCATTCCAGTCTCCCGTGATGAAAATAACATCTCTTTTAGGCGTATTGTCCAGTAGGTGCTGCAGATCCTCACAGAACTGCTCTACTTCAGCTTCTTCAGCATCTGTGGTTGGGGCATATATTTGGATCACTGTGATGTTAGATGGCTTGCCCTGAATTCGAATTGAGATCATTCTATCGTTTTTTGGATTGTATTGAAGCACTGCTTTAGCCACTTGACTATTAATTATGAAGGCTACTCCATTTCTTCTGTGGTCCTCTTGTCCACAGTAGTAGATCTGGTGGTCATGTGATGTGAAGTGGCCCATTCCAGTCCATTTCAGTTCACTGACGCCCAATATGTCTATCTTGACATCTCACCAATAACCACATCCAATTTGCCCTGGCTCACAGATCTTACATTCCGGGTTCCAATGGTGTGTTGATCCTTAGAACATCGGATTCACTGTTCACCACCAGCACTGTCGGCTGCTAGCCCTCCTTTCAGCTTCGAGCTAGCCGTGTCATCACGTCTGGGGCTAGTTGAACTCATCCTCCGTTCCTCCCCAGTAGCATTTTGACCATCTTCCGACCTGGGGGTCTCATCTTCCGATGGTATACCGACATATCTCTGGTTGTACTGATCCATTTAGTTTTCACGGCAAAAATACTGGGGTGGGTTGACATTACCTTCCCCAGGGATTGCATTTAGTCTGACCTCTCTGTCATGACAAATATAGCAAAGGACAAATATAACCTTTGCTATATTTATTAGTTACTTGTAATTGTATTTTATATAGTGTATTTTTATATATTGTAATTATATTTCTATTGTTTTATTGATTATTTTGTTGTAAACCATCTGCCATCTGGATTTTATTATATTTGGTAGTTTTGTGAAATTGTTTTATGTGTATGTTATATTGGAATTTTATTATATATTTATTGTTTTATATTGTAAACTGCCCAGACTCCCTCCAGTCAAAGGAGATGGGCAGTGACAAATTTGTTAAACAAACAAACAAACCGCCCAGAGTTCCCCTGGTGGGAGGAGATGGGCGGTGACAAATCTGATAGATAGATGATATAGATAGATAGATAGATAGATAGATAGATAGATAGATAGATAGATAGATAGATAGATAGATAGATAAAAACTGCTCATTGTCCAGTTGTTTTACAGGACTTCTCTACTGATTCTGGGAAGTTGGCAAAAGAGGAGGAAAGCAGTGAATCTGCAGTTCATTCCCATGACCTTGACTCAGCATTGAGTGCACATGAGGGAGGACTGAGGCTAATGGGGGAGGTAGAATAGAGAGTAAGGAAGATGACCATGATGAAGATAACAGGATGAAGGAGCTGTTGCCTGGGCAAAGGGGGTTGAAGCATTTTGTAAGTCCAAAACAGCCAGGTAACATTTGGAATTGTCAGCCCTCCAAGGTAGACCAGACTAGTAAACCAAAGTCATGAAGGTTAATGCTACTTTTATTATAAGTTTATAGTAACAGAATCTTGCACGTCTGAATGCACTTCCGCCTTGTCTCCCTTTACCCCAGAGTCCCCTTTTCGGGAGAGATGGGCAGTGATAGAAATTTGAAAAATAAATAAAATAAATAAATAAATGAGAAGTAGGGAGGGTCTTGTCTGGGATGATTTAGACTCAGATTTCTTTTATCTGACTGTTGTCTTGGTAGTAGCTCTTCCTCAAAGTCATTCCTTCTACCCATTACAGGAACTGATTCAGACAGATGCTTCCCTGATTCACTGAACTATAAGAAGGAGGAGGAGTACAGCAAAGTCAGACTTGCAAGATGCTATTATCTCAATAAAAGGAGTTTTGGCTTTCTTGTGGAGTTGATTTCCTGGTCTGATCCATCTAGTGGGGCTGACAGTGCTATAAACCCTATTCCATTGTGTGTTCTATTTTTTAAACCTTGTGCTCTACCTCCTATCTTATATTAATTTATTTTATTTATTTTCTATCCCACCTTTATTATTTTTATAAATAACTCAAGGCAGCAAACAGACCTAATACTCCTTCCTCCTCCTCTTTTCCCCACAACAACAACCCTGTGAGGTGAGCTGGGCTGAGAGGGAGGGAAGGGCCCAAGGTCACCCAGCTGGCTTTCATGCCTCAGGCGGGACTCGAACTCTCAGTCTCCTGGTTTCTAGCCTGTTGCCTTAACCACTAGACCAAACTGGCTGTTTTACATGGTATTGTTTTCCTATATTCTACTTCCTAATGCTGGTAGTCTTCAAAGGAAATACGTGGTTGAGAGTATTAGGAGGTAAAGCAAACCACCTCCTCCATGAGATACACAAAGCCAGATGTTCCCTTGATGGAGCAAAATCTACTCCTCAGCAATAAATCACATTTCACCTGTTATAGTGGGATGCCCCACCAAGAATGATGATGGCACCATTTTAGCTTTTCCTGTTTCTTTTTTAAACTTCTATTCTATTAGTCTTATGTTCTGCATTATGTGCCTTAATTATATCTTGAACAATTAATAATAAAAAAAGAGGGGGAAAAAGAAAAGAATGATAATAGCTATAGACCAGATAGATGCCATGTGGCAGAACATCTTCCTTTACCTTTAAGAAATGAAAATAATTTGGGCCTGACACAGTAGTGCTGTTCCCCATTAGTGCTTCCACACCCTCCATAGCCGGAAGGGATACAAACCAGGACAAGGCTTTTTCCAACCCCAGCTCACCCAATGCCTGGAGCTGCTGGCGTATCGGTCATTGCTTCTTAGCCTCAGGCCAATATTTAATTCGGAAAAGCCGTGGCTAACTGCAGTGGTGCACGTCCTGGGGTGGGGAAGGAGGATGGGGGTTGGGAGCGGTCAGGACTGGGAAACAACTTTGCATGTGGGAGTCCTCTGCCTTTTGCAAGTGGTCTCATCTAGGTTGAAGGAAGTTGCACGTTAGCCTCCAGTGAATCGTGGTAATGGATGAGTTTGGGAGAAAATCGTGCAGGAAGGTTGTTCTGTTAGGATGAATTGAATGGATGGGTGAGAATGAGATGAGAGACTGGGCTATTTGGACACTGAAGAACGAACGAGTATGATGACTGGCACGTATCTGCTTAGAAAAGGATACGTTTCTTTCAAATACTTAGCTAAGCATAAGCCTCTTCATGTTTACATGTGGAAAAAGAAGGAATGCAAACCTGGGGTACGGATTTGATTGTTTAATGAAGAGCTGTAGCCTTACAGGAGGAAAGCTTGTTGCTCGATGGAGCAGGGGCGGAGGAGTCTGATCACACCTCTTTCAGCCAACACGTTCTACTGCTTCTGCACAGAATCTGTTCAGTTCATTGTTTGTAGAATCCAGAAGGGCATTGCTGGCAGACGGCATAGCTCACATTGGAGGAGGAACCTGTGAAGGCATCTCTAATCTTGTGCATGTGCTTTTTGCGGCCTGTGATGGCAGTGGGGTTGGTGTTGTAGATGTCATGGCAAAGTAGACATATGGGTGCACTGCAGGGTCTGGTTTCCATTTTGCATCAAGAGGTTTCAAATGGGGTGCTGTGGAAGGACAGACTGCCTGAGAGGGTTAGAAGTGCTTGGGGCCTTCTAGTCAGGACGACCCAGCCACCAGCCAGTGGCAGAAGGGAGGAGAAGATGGCCACTGGGGAACCCTGCAGCCAGCGGCCTCATGAAGAAGAGGCTGGATCCACAGAGCCAGAGTCCAGGAGTCCAAGGCAAGAGCAGCCTCAGGAAGGGGCAGCTTTGAGAGACCTCCACCCTGCTGGGGGAGAGGTGATGGGGAAAGCGGCTGCGAGAGAGAGGCAAGGCTTCCTGCTCCCTGGGAGCCGCTCCCCTCAGCTGGAGCCCAGGTCAGAAGAGCAGCAGGATCTGGAGGCCCTGCCAGGAAGAAACACGCAAGCAGGAAAGGTGAAGGGAAAGTCCAGACTTTGGCCGGACAGAAATAGGGAACCAAACGTAGAAAAACCTCAGAGACAGACCAAGCTCTGTAGAGAAAGAAGTACAGCTCTATGGAGAGTGACCATAGTGATACCCTGGGATTAGGGTCGCAGAAACAGACCTCAGCAATCAACAAATGTATTGTTTAGCACAGAACAGACAGAACAGAAAGATATTGGACTTCAAAGAACATAGTCTATATGAGACTGTAGAAAATAGATATACTATAACAGAATATAGTAGTTTCTGGAAGAGTTGAAGGCATTCATAATTTACAATTCCTTTTTTTAATAAGAATTTTATTAAGTTTCAGACAAAGATAAAAACCACAGAAAAACAAAAAACTATAAAGAAAAAGAAAAAGAAAAAAGAAAAAACTAAAAGTGTGGAAACAAGAGAAAATTTTAGAGTTACAGAAAGAGGTGACTTCCCACTTTTAACAGTAAGAATATACAACAATTTTCCATAATCAATTTCTTACTCTGTATTAACCCAAAATTGCATTATTTCTATAAATCATTCCATTGGTACATTATAAAAATAACTAAACACAGTCGCTCCATCCCCTTATATTAAAAGAAAAAAAACTATATATATATATATAATTTTTTAGCACAGAACAGATAGAACAGAAAGATATTGGACTTCAAAGAACATAGTCTAGATAAAGAGGCTATAGAAAATAGATATACTATAACAGAATATAGTACTTTCTGGAATAGATATATACACACACACACAGACTGTCATGCGCTGCCTACCTCCGAGTAATACACAGACGCTGATTCCGTGAAACAGGCTCTGGTTTATTCTCAGTGTAGATGCAGTATAGGAAAAAAGCTGAGAGTGACAGGAGCGCGCCGGTGCGGGGTTTAAATACCCCGCGCCGGTCAGCGCCCCCTCACTCGCGGTTACGTCACCCCCCTTTGTCCAACACGCTGTCCTGCCGGTAGGTGAGGGGTTGCGAGGCCCCGCTGGCGTTCCGGGATCGCCCATCATCGGTTTCCCTATTCCTCCGGTGATTGCTGTCAGCTGGGCGATCTCCGTTGCGTTAGCGCTAACAGCTTGGGTGTGCCTCGCGATCCGTTTAGCCATTGTCTCTTGTCCTTCAGTCTTTGTAAGTTGATGGCTACTTATCTTGAGCCCCTTCCCCTGTTTCCTTGTTATTGTCATGTGTGCCATTGCGCTGATGTCTTCAGCTCAACGGCACTCATGACACAGACACACATACAGACATACAGACATGCATATATACATACATACATACACACACACACACACACACACACACAGTGTGTGTGTGTGTGTGTATCCTAATCAACTACCCCCAAGGATAACATTTATTTGTTTCCTTCCTACTGCTATTCTACACATTCCTGTCTACTATGATAAAGACCAAACTAAAAAGCATATGAATTGTCTACCATTATACTTGATAATGCAACAGTTTTAATAATCTTAATCATATTAAACCCAAAACCAAATAATATTTTTAATACCTTAGTAATCTTAATCCAAATCATTAAAGATAAACGAAATCAGCCAAACCCAAAAAGCAATCCAAACAGATATTCTTAAACTTTATCCACTTCAAAATAAAGCAAAGCATTTATGTGTCCCCACAATGCTCACAGAGCTTTTGTCTTACAGAAGTCAAACAGCCCAACTGCACCCCTCAAAAACTCCAATTTCTCTTCAGGAAACCTCCCAGTTTTACAATTCCTTTCTTGACAGAGGGTGGGTAAGCATTGCTTCTGTCATAAAATAAAAGTTTCCCTCAGCCTTTGGAGGGAGATACAAATCACCAACCAACTGTCCAAGTTTCCAGTGTTTTTTGTCTGCATAAATCTGGGTCAGTCTGATTTTCTGTCATTCAAAAACAGAACTTGCAACAAGCACAGAGGATTTTTTTTTTTTAGCATCAAGAATGGATCTTGGGGAAATTGGACATGGAAATAAAGGAAAGAATGAAAAAAAATTGAAGGAAATGAGAGTGTGGTATAGCTCCTTTTATGAAATAGGATTAGAAAATTGATTACTCTCTCAATAAAGTGAATGGAGAGAAGAGGTAAGGAAAAAATATGTGGAAGTTGCTTGGAACAGAATGAAAAGAATTGCACAGAGTGCAACAAAAGTGTGTGAAATTACATTAATAATGGGAAGTATGAAAAAGGATGCTTTGTGCAATGACAAAGTGAAAGGAGATAGATAGATAGATAGATAGATAGATAGATAGATAGATAGATAGATAGATAGATAGATAATGATCGCTGCAAAAAATGAGGCTGAGTGAAAGATACGGTATAATGTGCATATAAAGGGAAAAAAAATATTCCAAAAAATCAAGGAAAACAAGGAAACATGAAGACTAAAAGAGGCAGGAAAAAAGCAGAATGGTTTTGGCGAAAATAATAATAAAAAATCTTTGGGAAGTGGGTGAACAGAACCAGACAAAAAGCACAGTGAAACAAATAAAAAAATAAAGGGGATTAAATGATTTGCAATGGAACCCAAGTGATGGATGGTGAAGGAATATGTTAGAGATCTGTATGGAAATTGCAGTACTGTATCAAAGAGTGAAAGTGGAACAAAGGCTGTGAATGTTAGTGTCCAAGAAAAAAAATATGAAAAGGACATCATAAATGCTATGAGAATATTGAAAAATGGTATGGCTGAAGGTGTAGAGGGCATGGTGCAGTTGCTGCGTGGTGTAGTCAATGTGTGCGAAGATTGTGATTGGCAGAGAACCACCTTTCTCATTCTACCAAAGAAGAGATGGGCAGGGGGATTAGCTTGCCAGCCTCAGAAGATGTTTGGTGGGATACTGATTCAACGGGTATAAGAGGAGCCCATGAGGACAATTTGGGAAGTGGAGTGTCTTTTGCCAGGCAGGCAATGTGCAGACCAGATGTTTGCTCTTGAGCACTTAATTGAGCAACGCATGTGTGAGAAAAACTGTTTTATGGTTTTTGAAAAAGTGTGTGGTAGAGCGAATAAGCTTGAATTATAGAATGTTTTGCCAAATTGTGGAGCAACTAAAGCTGAGGGTGGTACGTGATAAAATAAGACATATTTAAAAAGCTTTGGGATCAGGTCTTTGCTGTGACTCTGAGAACTGGCTCTCACAATCAACGTACAAGGAACATGTAGGGTGGGAGTAAAGCTGAGTTGCATGCAGATGATGCGATATTACCTGAGAACCAGAATGATGTGCAGCAAATGTCAGATTATACGATGCAGTGAGGGAGATGTATCGAAGACTAAGGCAGTTGTGTTTAGAAGGAAAATTGTCATGAGTAAGGATGGCGAGCAGGGGGCTCCCATCCAGACTGTCAAGCGCATGCGTAGCACTGATGAATTGTTCAGCCATTCAAAGAGACACAGATCGGGACCGCCTTAACCCTTGGGGGTTATATGTCTGGGTTTTTCCCATGCTTCTTCAGTTTGTTAGGATTCCTGTTAAGTATTAGAGACCAGTTCATTGTCTCAGTGTGTTTCCTGGTTGTTAGGACAAAAATGAAGTGAAAAGTTCACCTTATACACAAGTGGCAAAAGACTAGATGATTTTTTTTGTACCTTGGTTTGCTAAGAAGTGGAAATGCTGGTAGAAAGGTAGTGAGTAGTGTGTTGTTTTCTGTGGGGAACAAGTTTTCCCAAGAAATGAGAACCGCTGTGTATGAGTGTGCCTCTGCCTGCTTTGTTATATGGAAGCAAGAGCTGGGTACGTCAAGAGAAACAGAAAAGCAAATTGAATGAAGAGGGAAGTTATTTGAGAAGTGTGGGTAGCCACAGAAGAAAAAACAGGGTCAAGAATGAGGGGGATGAGTGTGAATTGAATAAAAAAGTGAGTGGTGACCACAGTGGTCATACCAAAGAATTACATTTGTGTGGCTTGGTCCTGTAGAGAGAATAAATGAGCATCAAACTGCAAAAGAAATATACAGAAGATCAAAAGGAAGAGGAAGACCAAGAAAGTAAGATGGAGTTAATGAGGTCCTCAAAAAGAAAGAACAAAAAACCATGTAAAAATAACTGTACAGACATAGTGGAAGCAGGGATCATTTGCAAGAAAGGGAGAGTAAACCGTGTTCATGTAAACTAAATTTAGCTGTAATTTCCTTTTCTGCTTCATATGTCATGCTTTTCTTTCCTTTGGTTTATCGTTTTTGCACCTGCTGTTTGCATACTGTGGCGTACTCTATTAAGAAATAGTATGGTTGTCATGTATGTCTGTACTCCTCCTCTGTCCTTATCGTTGCTTCTAGTTTTTGGAAATCTACTTTCCTAAAGTCCTAAGCATTTGACTAAGCTTTAATGTTCCTTAGACCATCGCATGGGCATTTCCCCCTAATATTCCAGTTCCTTGACTAAGTCTCTGTTATTACCAAGTCAAAGAGGGGCTTTCCTTGCCCTCTTTTCTGCCCTCTGAAGTGGAAAGTTAACACCAAGACAAATCAGTTATGGAAGGGCCAGGTGTAGCAGAACTTGCCTTCAGGCCTGCAACTAGGGTCTGTGTCACCCAGGGCAAACGTGGATTCCGTGCCCATTTTGGCGCCCTCCAGTGCTTATTTTGGCACACACACCCCCAGTGCAGCACCCGGGGCACATGCCCCGCTTGCCCCCACCCCCAGTTGCAGCCCTGCTTGCCTTCCCCAGATGTTGGGGTAAATGGGGCAATCCCTACGACTTCACAACTCTTTAAAATCTGCAGTTTGCTTTTGGAAGGCATCACTCACATCACTAGTTGTATGGGAGTTAATAGACAGAACTGTTTTTATCAATGCTTCCTGCATTCTCAGATGCTTCCTGCATTCTCCTCAGTTTCACTCTGTTGAATGTTTATACCTATTAAATGGTATTTTTCTTTGTGTAATAAGGGCTCAAGCACATCTTGTTTATTTCCCATAGTATGAACATTAGTTCAGACAACAAAGGCTATGACTTTTATCAGCCTTTTTTTTCCAGATTCTTCACTGTGGTTTAATGGGTCCCGTTACATCAAGAAGTCCCATATCCTTCTATGCTGTAGTGTGCAAGTCTTTATCTAAGGTACTTTCTTCAAAGTCTTCATCTCCAAACACAATGGGATTCAGTTTTAAGCTCTACTGATTAAGGTCACTATGTTTCATTCAAACATATCTCAACCAGTCCATGTGAGGGACAGCCCACTTCATGCCAGCAGTCTATCGTTTAGAGCAGGGCCTCCCAATATGTTTAGGCTATAGAATGTGTTAGTCAAAAATAAAATTTCCTGGGCTTCTGATCAAAAGACAGACCCTAGTGATATAACTTACCCCCACACTTAGAGTCTCACAGAACCCAAACAACTTATTGAAAAGATGTGAGTTTCTTGCAAACAAACCTACTTCAGACTTCATCAACTTCAATTTATAAAATATTTCTTCTCTTAGATACATCCCTCTAACATCCCCTGATTAAAAAAAATTATCTTCATTTAAAGAAAAGAAAAGCACTTAAAATATATACTGTATATATAATTTTATAAGAAAACAGGAAACATGATCCCAGGCTGTAGTTGAGGTACGCACACTTAACATTTCGTAAAAGAAAAAAGGAACTTCTTACCCAGACAAATTAGCACTTTGATCTGAAAATAAAGCCCTAGGAGGAAAGATTAAAGGAACTGGCTATGTTTAGCCTGCAGGCAAAATACCTGGGATGGGTTTTTAAGGGGTAGCTATTGCTGGAAGGAAAGACAGACAACACAGTTGGGTTTTTTTTTTTTTTTTTAAATTGGAATATTCATAATCTCTGCAGGATTTTGTTTCATTTTATTTTTGTTGTTCTCTCTCCACAACTGAGTGTGTGAATGAGTTCCCAAAAGGAACATGTATTTCTCAGAGTGTATTTAAAATCACAACTTTGCAAATCTGCCAACCAGCTATATTAATTGTTCCTTTAATTCCTCACCCTCCTTTACGTGAGATTTCTCCAAAAAAAAGAACCTTAATGTAATTCCCTTTTAACTGTACCCTACTTAATTTTTAATCAAAACTGACAGAAGCAATTTACATCAGTTGCCACCACCTTTAAGAAGCTTGACTACAGAATGAATGTTAAACCAATTGAGACAGTTTGCAACACTAATTCCATTTAAAGATGAACAAGTCACTGGGGGAGGCGCTGTTCAGTATTCATATTCATTCAAGGCAGGCAGGTGGGTGGGTGGGCTTTTTCCCTAGGAGAGGCTTCCCCCTGGTCTGGGAGTACTTGACACAAAGAGGCAGTGAGACCCTCCTGGCGAGGAACACCAAGGCACTCTAGATGCACAAATAGGTTGGAAACTGTAAGACAACTGAGCTTTACAAATGAGAAAGCAAAGAGCAGTTTTCAGGAGCATGGCAAGCACATCACTGGGACTGAAATTGTGGCAAGGGTTTGCTTCCCACCCCCTGCCATCTGAAAGGTCCCCTTTCAAAGCCTGCCAAATATCTGCCTGTTTTCTGTTCAGCATTTCCTACAGCTGATGGGTGCTCATAAATCACCCCTCCAGGGAGATAAAGAAAATGCTAACTAAATGGAGGGTGCATTGTTTGAAAAAACACCTAGAGATGAGAGCAGTCTAGCCTCTCTCTTTGGCTAAGGGGAAACCGTACAAATTAGAAAGAAGGCCTGTGCTGTCTCTCTTGTCCAATGAATCCACTTGGCAATAGTTTTAAGCTGATTTCCTTGCTTTGACTTCAAGGGTTGCAAGGAAAATCATAGGTATGGAAAGGGGTCATTTAGGTCATTGAGTCCGATCTCTTGTTCAGTGCAAGAATGCACATTAAGGCAATGGACTTCCTAGAAGAGGCTAGACTCCTTTAAGCTGTACTTGGATTGTCCAGTGAAGGGGAGCCCATCAGCTCTCTAGTTAATGGATGCCACTCTCAGACTGCCATTATTGCTAAGAAGGTTTCTATAATGTTGCTTCAGGTTCTGCCTTCCTGTAACTTGAATCTGTCCCTGCACTCTGGGGTGAAGGAAAACAAGCCTTGACTTGCTTCTGCAGGAGATGATCTGGGCTTTTCAAAGATAATATATAGATGGAGCCATTGCCTTTAGAGTTCCTTAATTCCCTGGGGTACAATTTATTTGGAGATTCAAAGTAAACAGGTGTTCACTGACCATGTTTCTGTCATCTCACGCTTATCCATACGTTCTCCTTAATTGTGCAAGTGAGATTATAGATAGATACAGGCATGGCTTTTATTAATTCCTCTGTCTCACGGTCACCTAACCCTGGTGACCATGAGATTCTCATATGCCACCCCCCTATTCGATCAGTCCACCCCGGTGACTGATGGACCCAATGCAGTTTCAGAGGGAGCTGGGGGTTATACCTGAGACCTGCTACACAGTCCAGTGGAAGCCCTGGCTGCCACCTGGAATAGGGAGGCAGCCAGGCCCCTGGATAGGATCGCACTTGTGCGGCCTCTCTTGCCTCATTCAACCTGACACTCCCCTTGGTTTTTGGAGGAGTTAAGGGTTTTGAAGAGGCTTAAGAGACATCTAGAGTGCCGCAATTAAGGAAGACAAAGACTGAACCCGACCGAACACAAGCTAGAGCCACAATTAAGGCCTACCTTGTGGTGGTAAGAGTGGCGAAACATCAGTATTTCTCCGCTCTTATTGCATCCACAGAATGCCGCCCAGCAGCCCTGTTTAAAATCACTCGATCCCTGTTAGGGAAAGCGGTCCTGGAAAATCATCTACAGGTCTGTGCTGAGGAGTTTTCAGAGCATCTGCAGGATAAAATCACTCGGATTCGCTCTCAGTTGGACTCCAAGCATGAAACAGGATCTGGGGAGATGCCTAGGGAATGTACTTACCCAGTTATCTGGGAACAGTTTGATCCTGTTGGACCTGAGGAAGTGGACAAGATCCTCTGGACTGTAAATGCCACCACCGGTCAATTACACACATGCCCCTCCTGGCTGGTGAAGACAGCTCAAGAGATGATGTGTGGTTGGGCCCAGTTGATGGTAAATACATCCTTGCGGGAAGGGGTGTTTCCAACAGACTTTAAGGAGGTGCTGGTGTGCCCCATCCTCAAGAAACCATCACTGGACCCTACCATGCTGGATAATTTTCATCCAGTCTCCCACATCCCTTTTATGGGGAAGGTGGTTGAGAAGGTGGTGGCACTGCAGCTGCAGAGGATCCTGGAGGAAGCAGATTATCTAGACCCCTTTCAGTCAGGTTTCAGGTCCGGATATGCGACAGAAACAGCATTGGTCACACTTATGGATGATCTCTGGCGGGAGCGGGATGGAGGGAGTGCATCCATCCTGGCTCTCCTTGATCTCTCAGCAGCTTTCAATACCATTGACCATGGTATCCTTTTGGGGCAGCTCAGGGAGCTGGGGGTGGGTGGTGTAGTGTTGTGCTGGTTCACCTCCTTCCTCCAGGGCCAGTCCCAATCAGTGTTAATAGGGGAGGAGAGATCGGGCCCACAGCCCCTCCTTTGTGGGGTGCTGCAGGGGTTGGTACTCTCTCCTCTCCTTTTTAACATCTACATGAAACCGCTGGGTAAGATCATCTGTCTCCATGGGATGAGGTATCATCAATATGCTGATAATGAACTATACATCTCCATCCCGGGGGAGGTAAGTGATGCTGTGACTGCCCTTTCCTGGGGGCAGTTGGAGTCTGGATGGGGAACAACAGGCTTCAGCTGAACCCTGGTAAGATGGAGTGGCTGTGGGTTAACAGCCCCTTGGCTCCTAGGAATTTGCCATCTTTGGTTCTGGATGGGGTTGCACTGCCCCAGACAGATCCGCTGCATAACTTGGGGGGTCCTCTTGGACTCCCGACTCCTGCTCGAAGAGCAGGTGGCAGTCGTGGCCAGAAGGGCCTTTGCGCAACTTTGTGTTGTGTGCCAGTTACACCCCTTCCTGGAGAGAGAGGCCCTTCAAATGGTCACTCACGCCCTGGTCATCTCTGTTGAGGTTTTCCTACTAACAGATTAAGACTGCAATATGTGCCTAATCATTTTGGCCGGGTTAAAAGGTTGTATTAGATTGTCTCCTCTCACGTGCTTCATGCAAAATAGCATGGGGGGAGGAAACCTGCCCGGACTTGTTCTCACTTCCTTTTTTCTCTCTGCCGGCAATGTAGGCAAGCAAGGCTTGCTCCAAAGGGAGCTAAGTCCTTTAAATGTTTTGCTTTTGTTTTTGCTTTCTGTAAATAAATTATTTTTATAGAAATGCTTGGTGTGTGACTTTTTTGACCTCTCCTGGGCTAAAGGCTTTCCAAGCATCTGCCAACAGGTTATGTGCCCGGTAAGCCCAGTAAAACCCAGAGAGAAAAGAGAGATCAGCTCCACACCTCATGCACAATTTAAAGGCAGGTGTCATGAGTACCGTTGAGCTGAAGGCATCAGCACAACGGCACACATGACAATACCTAGGAAGCAGAGGAAGGGATTTAAGATAAGCAAAGCACGCACAACAACAGACACAGACCCCGAGGAGAAGGGAATGACCCCGGCCGGATGACCAGCCATCAGGACACAAAAGAGGAAGAAGGAAAGACAAAGACAGGGCGGATCACGAGGCACACCTGAAGCTGTCAGCAAAGCGCAACGGAGATCACCCAGCTGACAGCAATCACCGGCCGGAGAAAGAAACCGATTATGGGCGAAGCCCGGGGCACCAGCAGGGGCCCTGCAACCCTTCACCTACCGGCACGGAAGCATGCAGGACAAAGGGGGGATGACGCAACCCAAAGTGGGGGGGGCGCTGACCGGCGCGGGCTATTTAAACCCCACACCGGCATGCTCCCTTCACTCTCAGCTTTTTTCTCGTCTAGCACTACGTTGAAATAAACCTGAACCTGCTCTTCCCTGAATCAGTGTCTGTGTTTCACTCAGTGGTAGGCAGTGCATGACATAAAGCTGAGAGTCATAAACTCAGCCTCGCCAAGCCCCACCAGACAACAATGAGCCACGGGAGGAACAGACGGCGAGAAGAACACGAGCGGAGGGCGATGGGGCCGACGCGTCGCGGCCAGGGCGGGCGAGCCGCACGGCGAGAAGCGGAGGAGGACCGACCGAGGCCAGAGGCAACGCGGACCCCAGGAGCCACGGACACCCTCCCGGCCCACCCCGAGCCTCAGCTCCAACCCCGGAGGGAGGCGGAGGCGGAGGCGTCCCGGCCACGGGAGGGAGCAACATACCTCCCGTGACCCGCGGAGATCTCCCCGCCCCACATCGCACCCCAGCCACAGGCGTGGAGCTTCAGCCCAACTACAGCAAGCACGGTGGAGGACGGAGAGGCAAACCAGCCGATTCACTTCCAAATCGAGGAAGCTGACCAGCGGAAAGGAACGCCTGAACCCCACCGGTGGCTCAACTGTACGGAAACGCCGACAGTTCCGACCACAGCTGCGGCGCGGATCTCGGACCGAGAAACGCAAGCCAGACTCGCGGCCATGGAGGCCCAACTAAGGAACCTCGGGACCAGGCTGCAGTCACTGATGTCCTCCATGCCTCACAACTACGTTCCCGTGCAGGTACACACCCCGATCCAAACCCCGAGTGGGCCTTGGCACCCCCATAGGCCAAATGCTACCCAGCAAGCGTCCCAGGTGGACGAAGCCATGGGTCGGGAAGCGAGAAGAGGGGACTCACCGAACACCCGGGCCCCAAAGGACTTCCCCATTTTCTTCAATGGGAACCCCGCGAAACTGTCGTTTTTCATCACAAACGCCAGGGTGTTCATGGGGCGGCACGGACACTCCTTTAACTCAGAAGCAGACAAGATCGCAGCTGTGGCGATCAAACTACAAGACAGGGCGGCGGACTGGTACGTCCAAATGTACGAGTCCAACTCCCCCGCCCTCTCTGACTTCCACGCCTTCATCACTGAGATGAAGCACTACTTTGAGGACCCGCTAGCCAAGGAGAGGGTTAAAAGCGCGCTCCAAGGCCTCAAACAGGGCGCACGAACTGTCCCGAACTACGCCCTCGAATTTAAAGCCCTCGCAGGGAAGATCAACAACTGGTCCGAGACCACCCTGCTAGAAATGTTCAAAAGGGGCCTCAACCACAAGGTACTCCAATGGGCACTCTACCGGGACGACCCAGAGACTCTGCAAGGCTGGATCCACCTCGCGGGGAGAGCGGAACACGCGCACCGCACTTTCCTAATGGCGACGACAGAGGACAAAACAAACACCAGCCCAAAGGTGCCCGCGCCACACTTGGGGCCGGCCGGTCCCACATATCAAAAGAAGTTTACTCGCGGGCCCTGCGGGAAGTGCGGAAAAATGGGGCACAAAACGGCAGATTGCTTCTCCAACCGAACACTAGCTAGCGCTCCCAAACCCGCACTGAAACCAATGCTCAAACCAACCAACCCACCACCGCCCCCCCACCGCCAGATGACCGGAGCCACAGTGACACCGGACGAAGGCTGAGACGCTTACTTGGGGGGGGAGGACACCGAAGGCCCAGACCAGCCGGCGGGAAATGCTCCCCGCCTGCCTTAAAACGCGCCGCGAGGCAGGTGGTGGGACAAGGGCACAAAACACATAGACAGAGCGACGAAAGCCCCATAATAATGGGGGCAATCAGGCTCTCCGTTGGCAACAGAGCCACCATGGCCGCGGCACTAGTGGACTCGGGGTGCTCCAAGAACCTGATTCACCCCGACATAGTCGCCAAGCTCGACCTACCTTGCCTCCCCCTCCCCACGCCGCTGGCATTCCACCAGCTGGACGGCTCAACAGCGGGAGGGAAACCAGCCACGATGCAGACCGAGCTGGTCACCCTCCAAATGGGCACCCACACCGAACGAACATCATTTGTGGTAACCCACATAGGGTGGCCCATCGTAGTCTTGGGAATACCATGGCTCACGACTAACAACCCCCGCATTAACTGGAAGACCCGCACCTTCCAATTCGACGACGGCGCGTACCGGGCGCTAGTTCCGGCGGGCAGGATCAACCCCACAGTGGGACGGGCAGAGGCGGCAGCCCAGGACAACATAGCTACCCCAGAAGACCTACCTGAGCAATATGCTGACTTCTCAGAGGTCTTCGGAGAAGCGGAGGCAGATCAACTATCCCCCCACCACAAGACGGACTGTAGGATTGACCTGCTTCCCGATGTCCCCTTACCCAGGCCGAAGATTTACTCGATGACCCCGAAGGAGATGACAACCCTCCGGGGGTTCATCAATAAAAACCTGGATAGGGGTTTCATAGAGCCAGCATGCTCACCGGTCGGAGCACCCGTCTTATTCCGGGAGAAAAAAGACGGCACCCTACGGCTCTGCACTGACTACCAGGGCTTCAACGCAGCATCCCTATCCAATAAATACCCCCTACCCCTCGTGAAAGACATGCTCGCCCACCTGTCCACGGGTCGAGTATTCTCCAAGCTGGACCTTCGTGAGGCGTACTACCGAATCCGAATCAGGGAGGGGGACGAATGGAAAACTGCATTCAACTGCCCCCTAGGTGCCTTTCAGTACAAAGTGCTGCCATTCGGACTAGCAGGGGCCCCGGGAGTGTTCATGCAGCTCATCAATGAGGTACTGCATGAACACCTGTTCAAAGGAGTCCTGGTCTACATAGATGACGTCCTCATCTACACCCAGATGCACGAGGAACACATAACCCTAGTCAGACAAGTCCTCGAGAAGCTAAAAAGGGCGAAACTCTATGCCAAACCCTCAAAGTGCGAATTCCATAAAGCACGCCTAGACTACCTGGGGTACCGAATCTCCGGGGAAGGCATAGAAATGGACCCCGCAAAAGTCGAGGCGGTGGTGAATTGGGAACGCCCACGTAACAGGCGCCAACTCCAAAGCTTCCTCGGCTTCGCGAATTTCTACAGGTCATTCACACGGGGGTTCGCGGAGATAGCCCTCCCCCTAACAGACCTCCTCAAAACTAAAGGAGTGGGGGCCACACGACGCGCCAAGAACCCAGGGACAGTACTAAATTGGACTCCCGCGTGCCAAACCGCATTCAACAGGCTGAAAGCGCTGTTCACCAAGGAGCCAATCCTCGCGCACCTGGACCCAGAACGGCAATTCGTGGTCCAAGCCGATGCCTCAGACTTCTCCCTGGGGGCCATACTACTCCAAAAGGACCCCACAGGAATCCTGAAGCCATGCGCCTACCTGTCGAGGAAATTCTCAGAGATGGAAAGGCGCTGGCACGTGTGGGAGAAGGAAGCATTTGCAGTAAAATCGGCGCTAGAAACATGGAGGCATCTACTGGAAGGAGCCACCCAACCATTCAAGGTCTGGACAGACCACCGGAACCTCGAGGCCCTCTGGACACCCAGACGCCTCAGCCCGAAACAGGTCAGATGGGCCCAATTCTTCAGCCACTTTAACTTTCAACTGAAGTTCATGCCGGGCAAAAAGAACTTCCTGGCTGACGCCCTCTCCCGACTGCCCCAAGATGAAGAGCCCGTCCCAGATATGATCGGGATGGTCCTATCCGCCTCCCAGCTGGGGATGGCTGTGATCACCCAGAGCGGCGCTCAGAAGCAGCCCAACCCCACGTCGCAACCGATAGCAGGGCAACCAGTGACCAGACGGCGCCACCCGCAACTGCCAGGAGGTATACGCACAGACCTCACCACCGCCCTCAAAACCGACCCCTGGCTACTAGCAAACCCCGACAAGGTGACGATGGCACAGGACCTAGCATGGGGGGAAGGCAGAATATATGTCCCGGACTCGCAACGCCAGGCGATCTTGCGCAGATCACACGACATCAAGCAAGCGGGACACTTCGGGTTCCTAAAGACCCTGCAGCTAACACGACGACAATTCTGGTGGCCCGCGCTGAGACGGGACGTGAAGGCCTATGAAGCGTCCTGCCCGACATGCGCCAGGGCCAAACGGGCACCAGGTAAGCCCCCGGGACTTCTACAAATGGTGGCGGAGCCCTCCCGACCATGGGAGGAAATCTCCATGGATTTTATAGTAGATCTCCCACCCAGCCAGAAGAAAACGACCATTTGGGTGGTGAAAGACTACTTTTCGAAACAGGCCCACTTCATCCCTTGCTCATCGGTCCCGTCCGCCCAGCAACTGGCCAAACTCTTCCTTATACACGTGTACAGGTTACACGGATGTCCCGCACGCGTGGTGACCGACAGGGGCACACAATTCACCTCGAAATTCTGGCGGGCCTTCCTAAAACTGACTGGGACCCAACAAGCCCTATCCACGGCCTGGCATCCCCAGATGGACGGAGCCACAGAGATCCTCAATGCCACCCTGGAACAATTCATATGCTCATACACCAACTACCACCAAGACAACTGGGTCGAACTGCTTCCGTTCGCAGAAGTCGCATACAATAACGCCGTCCACACGAGGACGGGGAAAACCCCGTTCGAAGTAGTCTCTGGGTGCGACTTCGTACCCATACCGGAGCTACCACAACCCCTGGGACCCCAAGTGGACGCTAGTGACTGGGGACGGAAGATAGCGGAATCGTGGCCAATAATCACGGCAGCGCTGAAGGAAGCACAGGCGGCCTACAAAGAGCAGGCCGACAAGCACCGGCGCCAGCAACCGACGTTCCAGGCAGGGGATATGGTCTACCTATCCACCAAATTCCTGAAGTCACCTCAACCCTCGAAAAAACTGGGGCCTAAGTATATCGGGCCACTTCGAGTAACACAGATAGTGAACCCGGTGGCAATACGCCTGGACCTGCTGCACAATCTACGGAGACTCCACCCGGTATTTCACACCAGCCTCCTGAAACCTGCAACCACCTCTCGATGGCACCCAAGCACGCCACTGCCCTCCCCAGTGATGATCGACGGCCAACAACATTTTGAAGTAAGAGACATACTCGACTCTTGCCGTCAACGGGGAACATTACACTACTTAGTAAGGTGGAAACACTTCCCCCACCCAGAATGGGTGGCGGCGCAACACGTCAAGGCGCCAGACCTGACCCAGGCATTCCACAGGACGTACCCCGACAAGCCAAAGGGGCGCCAAGCCAAACCGGCCCCTTGAACACCCTTCCTCCCTCGGGCCTCCCCCCCACCTGCCGTGCCCCCAGGGGAAAGGGCCCCCCAAGCCCGTGACTTGAGTAGACCTCCTCCCCCCCGGGACTCACCCTCCCCCCGCCCCGGGCCCACTAGGGAGAGACAATTGGTCACAAGTGCATCGCCAGGGGGCAAACGCCCAGGATGCACACATGACAAATACGAACTCACAATACAAAAAGATAAGGTTCCTACCTGGAGCTGAAAAGCACCCGACCAGCCACGCCTCTACCCACGATGAACTGAGCACGAACAAGCAGGGTGTGGTCGGGGCATGCTCACTCCCAGGGTGTGGTTGAGGCATGTGCACTCGGAACACACCCAAAAGATGGACACGAGGTAGAGGGCGGAACAGGGGGAGGGGCGAAAACACTCCGGCAGGAAATTCAAAAAAAAAAATTTTTGACAGCTCTCCCGGGGAAAACCGGAATGCCGGGGGGGGGGCACTAATCGAACGGGGGGCAGTATGTCATGAGTACCGTTGAGCTGAAGGCATCAGCACAACGGCACACATGACAATACCTAGGAAGCAGAGGAAGGGATTTAAGATAAGCAAAGCACGCACAACAACAGACACAGACCCCGAGGAGAAGGGAATGACCCCGGCCGGATGACCCAGCCATCAGGACACAAAAGAGGAAGAAGGAAAGACAAAGACAGGGCGGATCACGAGGCACACCTGAAGCTGTCAGCAAAGTGCAACGGAGATCGCCCAGCTGACAGCAATCACCAGCCGGAGAAAGAAACCGATTATGGGCGAAGCCCGGGGCACCAGCAGGGGCCCTGCAACCCTTCACCTACCGGCACGGAAGCATGCAGGACAAAGGGGGGATGACGCAACCCAAAGTGGGGGGGGCGCTGACCGGCGCGGGCTATTTAAACCCCGCACCGGCGCGCTCCCTTCACTCTCAGCTTTTTTCTCGTCTAGCACTACGCTGAAATAAACCTGAACCTGCTCTTCCCTGAATCAGTGTCTGTGTTTCACTCAGTGGTAGGCAGCGCATGACAGCAGGTAGCAAAGACCTGTGAAGATTTTCTTTGGAGCCACCTGGAGATTTTCCAGCAACTGCCGGTCTACAGGACTTAGAAGCCAGCTGAGGTGACTACCTCCCAGCCCTCAGCGATGCCTCTGGAGCCAGCTATCAGAGACCAACTATTTGAATTGGGCCCTGAAGATGGAGATGTATCTTCGCAGAGAGAATCTTTGGCTGCCAATTGGTGAGCAAAACCCCCAAAATCCCAGTGCTGAATGGCTGAGACAGGATGAGTGGGCTAGAGCCACCATTATCTTGGGAGTTGAGGACAATCAGCTAGTCCACGTGCGAGGCATGCAGTCTGCAACGCAACTTTGGGACCCTTTGAGAGACTTATATGTAAAGGCAACAGCAGGGAGTAAAGTTACTCTGACGAAAAAGCTGTACAGAGCCTACCTTGCAGAAGGAGATAGCCTTCCTGAGCACCTGCATTTTATTCAGCAGCTGTTTGTTGAGTTGCAGGAGAGAGGAATGGAATTTACACCTCTCAAAAAATCCTATATCCTGCTGTCCTCATTGAATGAAACGTGGGACACGCTGATTTGTACCCTGGAGGCTATGCCTGAAGCAGACCTCACCCCATCGTATGTTACACAGCGCTTACTCGCTGAATGGGAGAAGAGAGAGGAAAGATCCCCCCCCATCTCTTCTGGAAAGCTGCAAGACCAGAAAATGAGGGAAAAGAAGGGAAAGGAACCTGAGGCCACAGCGCTAGCAAGCCAGCGATGCTTCACTTGTGGTTCAGCTGGACATTTGCAAAGAGACTGTGCCATGAGACCCAAGAGTAGAAAGACAGAGCAGAAGAACACAAGGGCAACACAGAAGAAGGCTCTTCAGACAACCCAAATTGCACAGGTTGCTGAGAAGGGTAATTCTGATGTATGGGTGTTAGATTCTGGGGCCAGTTGTCATTTATGTAATTGTAAAAGCTCTTTTATGTCACTGTCTAAAACTGAAAGACAAAGTGTGTCTTTGGCTGATGGGTCTGTCACCAAAATTATGGGACAAGGTGACTTGTATTTATCCTGCTTAGGAGAAACTGTAAAAGGTGTGTTGTATGTGCCAAATTTACAATCAAACCTTTTATCTGTGGCACAATTGGCTGCAACAGGGTATATCAAAACATTTAAGAAAAATGGTTGTGAGATACGTAAAAATGGGAAATTGTGTGCTACTGGTATGTTAAAAGACTCCTTGTACATTGTGCAAAATGCAAGGAAGCCAAGCTGCAAGGCTGCAGTTGGCAACACTCCATATCATGACCAATGTGTACACCTGATGCACAGGAGATTTGGTCATGCTAATTTCAAATATATAGCACAAATGCCACAGCTGTGTGCTGACCTAAAGATAAAACCCTGTGATAAATACTTATACTGTGTAGTTTGCAAAGAATGCAAAACACTGAAAGCTCCTGTGAGTAAGCACAGTGACAGAGTTACAACTAGACCTTTGGAAATTGTACACTCTGACATTATTGGTCCTTTTGCTCCAAGTCTTGGACAAGCAAGGTATGCAATGACCATCACTGATGATTTCTCAAGATACACATTTATCTACATCTTAAAACATAAATATGAGGCATTTGAGAAATTTAAAAGTTTTGTGACATGGGCAAATGGAAAATTCCCTAGGCCTGTATCTGCACTCCAATGTGATAGAGGAGGAGAATACCTTTCTCACAAATTCAGAAGGTTCCTAGTGGAAGAAGGGATAGAACAAATTCTTTCTAACCCGTACACCCCTCAGCAAAATGGTGTTGCTGAAAGAAAGGGCAGAACCTTGCAAAATGCGATGGAATGCATGTTAAAAGATTCACGATTATGTTTTAAGTTCTGGGGAGAAGTTTTATCGACTGCTTTTTATGTACACAGGTTGTATAACTCTGTGATTCAGGACACTCCATTCCATTTGTTTTATGGTGTGAAACCAAAGATAAACCATCTTAGAGTGTTTGGTAGCACTGCATGGGTTCACATTCCAAAACAGCAGAGAAGGAAAGGAGGCCCCACAACAAAGAAAGCCATCTTTGTTGGCTATGAACAAAGCCAAAGGAGCTACAGGTTCATAATGGAAGAGAAATTAATAATTAGCAAAAGCGCTTCTTTTGCTGAACAAAACTGGGGGAGATTAAATTCTAGCTCTCCAGTTATTTGACCACCACAAGAGAACAGCAAGGACTTGCTGATGGTGATCTTTTGCCTGATGAGGACATTAAACCAGAAAAAGAAACTGAAGATCTGTCTGATGAGACAGATGCTTCTCAGGAAAGTGATAGGAGTCAAAATTTAAGCCCTGTATTACCTCGCAGATCTCAGAGAAGTAATAAAGCCGTTCCTCCATCACGTTTCCAGGCTGAAACAGTAAAGGCTTTTCACATATTCACAGAACCTGAGTCTTTAGAACAAGTGAATGCTTTACCACCTGAGATTGCACAAAATTGGCATTCTGCCATGCAACAGGAATTAGCATCCTTGAAAGAAAATAAAACATGGAAACTGGTAAATCTACCTCCCAATGAATGCTGTCTGGGTTGTAGGTGGGTTTTCAAACTGAAAAGGGATGCTGATGGCAAAATCCAAAAATATAAAGCAAGGTTGGTTGCAAAAGGGTTCACTCAAAGGAAAGATTTAGACTTTGACAAGACTTTTGCACCAGTTACTAAAGGTGAATCAATTAGATTACTGTTAAAAGTTGCTGCAACAGGGACGTGGTGGCGCTGCGGGTTAAACCGCTGAGCTGTCGATCGGAAGGTCGGCGGTTCGAAACCGCGCGGCGGGGTGAGCTCCCGTTGCTCGTCCCAGCTCCTGCACACCAAGCAGTTCGAAAACATGCAAATGTGAGTAGATTAATTGGTACCTCTTCGGTGGGAATGTAACGGCGTTCCATGAGTCATGCTGGCCACATGACCCGGATGTGTCCTATGGACAACGCCGGCTCCAAGGCTTTGAAACGGAGATGAGCACCGCCCCCTAGAGTCGGACACGACTGGACTTTACGTCAAGGGAAACCTTTACCTTTACCTAAAAGTTGCTGCACTCAAGGGAATGTCAGTTAACCACTATGACATTCAAACTTCATTTCTCTATGGTGTTTTAGACCACAGATTATACATGCAGCAACCCCCTGGTTATGAAAAAGGGGAGAATCTAGTCTGTGAACTGCAGAAGTCAATCTATGGGTTAAAACAAGCTGCTAGATCCTGGAACCAAAAAGTAGATGAAAAACTGCAGAATTTTTGGTTTTGAAAAAGGAAAAGCAGATCCCTGTGTATATATGAAGAAGGACAAACAAGGCTGTATGTATCTGTGCATTTATGTTGATGATTTGCTGCTGTTCACATCAACAGAAAAACAAAGGCTTGATTTTGAAGCCTGCATGAAAAGCCATTTCATATTAAAAAGCCTTGGAATTATAACAACCTAGGTTTGGAAAAACACAGGAAGAAGAATGGTAGCTTTCTGTTAAACCAAAGGAGATAATGGTAAAGTAATGTGAGTGGAAAGACATATAAAGTTGTCAGAGAAGATTGGTTTGCATCTTAATCTATAGTGTAAAAAGGGGAGTGTTGAGGTTTTCCTACTAACAGATTAAGACTGCAATATGTGCCTAATCATTTTGGCCGGGTTAAAAGGTTGTATTAGATTGTCTCCTCTCACGTGCTTCATGCAAAATAGCATGGGGGGAGGAAACCTGCCCGGACTTGTTCTCACTTCCTTTTTTCTCTCTGCCGGCAATGTAGGCAAGCAAGGCTTGCTCCAAAGGGAGTTAAGTCCTTTAAATGTTTTGCTTTTGTTTTTGCTTTCTATAAATAAATTATTTTTATAGAAATGCTTGGTGTGTGACTTTTTTGACCTCTCCTGGGCTAAAGGCTTTCCAAGCATCTGCCAACAATCTCCAATATAGACTACTGTAATGCACTCTACATGGGGCTACACTTGAAGAGTATCCGGAGCCTACAGCTGGTCCAAAATGCAGCCACGCGGGCAGTTTTTGGTGCCTCAAGAACAGCACATATTACTCCCTTGCTCCACAAGCTGCATTGGGTGCCATTTTGCTTCTGGGTCCAATTCAAGGTGTTGGTTATCACCTTTAAAGCCCTACATGGCATGGGGCCAGGTTACTTAAGGGACCGTCTCATCCCTGTTACATCAATCCATCCCACCCTGTCATGCAGAGAGGGCATGCTACAGACTCCATCTGCAAGAGAATTCCATCTTCTGGAGTCCAGGAGGCGGGCCTTCTCTGCAGCAGCTCCCACCCTTTGGAACATCCTTCCCCCGGAAGTGATGTTGGCCTCCTCTCTTCTGGACTTCAGGAAACAGCTGAAGACCTGGTTTTGTCACCATGCCTGGAGTGGGGAGAGGAAGAGCCACTCTTGGGATTGGTTGGTTCCCTGCTCCTGCCAGAACTGGTCCTGTCCCCTTTGGGTGGACTTAGTTCTGCCATCACTTGGATTTTATTGTATTTTATATGTATATTTATTGATATTATTTTGATTTTATTGAATTTTATACTCTTTTATTGTGAACTGCCCAGGGTCCCCCGAGAGGGGAAGATGGGCGGTAATAAAAATATGACAAACAAACAAACAAACAAATAATCCAGCTGTTCTCTACAGTGTTACTGCAGTTATCCAGCAAAATATCTTGCCAGGTACAGATGCCTTTAACACACTGTACAAGTCTTTTCTTTGGCTTCCATATGGTTTCGTTCAAAATTCAAGCCACCCAGACCAGGATGGGATGGGGACATGAGGGCAGGCAGGCAAAAGACTCCTGTTTTCCGGCTTGGTTGTTTGCTACATCATAGCTACCATAGCCGAGGTGTCAAGAACCAAATACTGCTACCGTCTTGTCATCGGGGACTTTGCGGCCGAGACATGTTCTTCCTCGGAAAGGCTGATGTTCAAAGCCCGTTGAAATGCCCAGTGCCTTTTCAGGAACCTCAGGTGGCAATGCACAATGGCTTTATTTTGACCCAAGTGCCACCACCAGCTGATTACTTTTTTAAAATATGTTTTATTAAATGTTTTACAAAGAACATAAAAACTAACACAAACTAATAGAGTAAAAAGAACAACAAAAGAAAGAAGCAAAACAAAAGTGCAGAAAGAGAGAATAAAAAGAAATAGAAGACGTTTCTGATTTCTTTGCAACAAATGCTGTATAAATACAATTGCAAAATTATCTCTTACTCTATTACAGAAAAAAAGCCCTCACTTTTTTCTATTAACCTTTTTTTTCCTAATCATCAAAACCACAAGTCATAAGTGCATTTTCTTCCGTTTCATGCAAAAAGTCTGTAAGGAGTTTCCAGTCTGCCATAAATGTAGATACGGTTTCTTCTCTGGTCAAAGCAGCCGGTTTAGCCCCCTCTGCAAGCACCATCGTCTTCGCCAGCCATTCCTCCATGGTGGGCAGTGCCAAACTGTTCCACTCTTGAGCATATAATAGTCTCGTGGCAGTTGCCATGTACAAAAAAAAGGTTCTGTGGCTCTTCTCTAGTTGCCTGTCCACTAGTCCCAGAAGGAAAGCCTTTGGGTTCAGTTGTATTTTAATCTTTAAAATCTTTTGAATGTATGTATTGTGCCTAAAATCTTTTGGCTTTTTTGCCTGTCCACCAAACATGATAAAATGTCCCTTCATGTTGTTCACATTTCCAGCAAAGATTCAAAGTACCTTTATACATCCGAGACAATTTCTCTGGTGACAAATACCATACAACATTTTATAAAAGCTCTCTTTAAGGTTAAAACATAATGCAAATGTCAATCCTTTCAACCATATATTTTCCCAATGTTCCATTTGTATATTATAACCAAAGTTTTTAGCCATTTTATCATACATTATTTTACTTGTTCTTCTTCTGTCTCATATTTCAACAAAAGTTTATACATTTTAGCAATAACATGTTCATCATTAGTACATAATTCTATTTCAAACTCAGTCTTACTTTATTCAGAACCATAAAATATTTTATCCACTTTAAATCTTTCTAACAATTGTACATAAGAAAACCACTGACAAGGATACCCTTCTATTGTTAAATCTTCTCTGGATTTTATTTTACAATCCCCTTGAGAGAATTCTAGTACATCACAGTAAGTTAACCATTAATGTGTACTTCTCATTTCTTGACTACAAAATGCTTTTTGTGCTAAACGCTACAAAGGTGTTTTTCGGCAGAACCTAAATTTATATTTAGTCCATACTCTAAGAATAGCCCACCATGATGTTTTTTTTAAAATCTACATTCACCTTAGTTTTGTCATACCATAGATATCCATGCCACCCAAATCTCAGATCATGACCTTCTAAATCCTCTAGCCTTCTAGGGTGGGGTGCGGGACCAGATGGTGTAGCTGCCATTACAGTACTTTTTTTCTTGTGGGAGGGGAGTGTTACTACAATCCTGCTGAATTAAAGGTCCATGAGGCAAAGGTGTTCCTTAAAGCTGCCTCATGGGTCCCATTATCCTCCAGTAGAGAGCACGGGCAATCAGAGGCAGTTTTTCAAACTCCTGTGCTGCAGTTTTTGTTCTCCTCTTCTTCCTCTCCCTCTTCCACTTCCCTGTCTTCCATGGCCCTGATGAAGAGAGCAGCATCCACGCTGCCTGCTTGATCAGTGGAAGAAGGGGAAAGAGAGCGAGAAGTGGGAGTGGCAACAAACAGCTTCCTCAGAGTTGCATTGTGGGACAACTCAATTTATATGCTAATTCACATGCAAATGAGACATGCTGGATTTGCCAGGACTTCTAACACCCTTTCTCAAATCCTGCATGAATCATGCCTACACAAGATTTAATTCACTTTGTAGGCCTTGATAGACACCCTTTGCAAGTGGCTTTGTCAGGATGTCAGTGATCATGTTCTCTGAGGGACAATACTCCAGATTTATTAGGCCTGTCTCCTGTGCCTCTGTAATCACGTGCTTGGTCCGCCCTCCCACCTTCTTTGATAGAGAGAGTCTTATACAACTTTGGTTGTCCTCAAAGACTCTTATCGGAGCAGGAACACTTACCACCAGATCCTCAAGTAAATACTTGAGCCATTGTACCTCTGCACATGTCTCAGCTGCTGAGACATACTCCGCTTCAGTAGTTGAGTGTGCCAACATAGTCTGTTTATGACTAGCCCAGCTCACAGTCCCTCCCCCAAACAAAAACACATTCCCACTAGTGGATTTTCGATCAGTTGCATCCTCTGTCCAATCTGCATCGGTGTACCCCACTAGTTCAGGAGAATCAGTTGCTGGCAGCTTAAGCTTCAGGTCTGCAGTCGCCTTCGGGTATCTTGCCACCCACTTAATGCCTGACCAGTCCCTTTGGGTGGGTGCGCTGGTCTTTCTGCAGAGGATCCCCACTGCAGTTGAAATATCTGGCTTTGTTGTGGTTGACAGATACAACAGCTTCCCAATGGCCTCTCTGTAGCCATTGCTCTGAGGCAACAGTTCACCAGTGTCCTTGACTTTGTGAAAGTCTCTTTCCATTGGAGTTGGTACTGTGTTTGCATCTTCCAGCCCCAGGCTCTCCAATAACTCTAGAATCTTTTGCCTCTGACTAAGGAGAAAACTTCCATGCTCTTCTCTGTCAATTTGTATCCCCAAGTAGTAGCTTGCCTTCCCAGGGCATTTCACCTCTACTTCTTTGTTCAAATTGGATACAATTTCATAAATGTCCCTTTGATCCTCATAACAGAGAATCAGATCATCTACGAATGTCAGAATGAACACATCTCTGCCATTCCTGTGTCATGTGTAAAGGCAGGGATCAGCCTTGCCCTGAGTGAAATCTTGCTTTATTAGCATCTGGTTTAATTTCACATTCCAGGCCCTGGCTGCTTGTTTCAACCCATAGATACCCTTCTGAAGCTTACACACTAAATGCCTTTTTTTTTGGATCAGGTTGTTGCATATACAACTCCTCCTAAATTTCCCCATGCAAGAATGCTGTTTTTATATCTATATGTTCCACTCGCATGTTTCTGTTTGCTGCTAGACTCAAAAGAAGTTGAATTGTTGTGTGGGTCACAACAGGCGCAAAAGTTTGGTCATAATCTTCTCCATACTTTTGTGAATAGCCCTTGGCTACCAGCCTAGCTTTGGACTTCTCCCATCTCATTCTGCTCGGCCTTAAAGACCCACTTGCAACCAATTGCCTTTTTGCCAGCAGGTAACTTTGTGAGTGTCCAAGTGTTGTTGTGTTGCAGAGCCTCAAACTCTTCTTGAGCTGCTTTCCTCCACTTACTTGCTTCAGCTGGCGGGAGCTGTTGCACTTCCTTCCATGATGCAGGCTCTTTCGGCAATGCCACCCCTGCGAGGTAGGACAGTCACTTGGCTGGAACTCCCTTGTTGGGTCATGATGAATGCCTCAGGTCTGGAACAGGACTCAGGTCTGGATGATACTGCATCTCTATCCCTTCTGTTCTTCCTGGTTCCTCATTATCTGACTTGGGCAGAGTCTCCGTCTCGATGTCCTCTCTCTGGGCTTGCCTGCTCGCTGCATCTAGAAACACTGGGTAAGGTACTTTGAACAAGTCATCATCACCTCCCCTTTCTGCAGTGCTATTGGTTAGAGGATTCTTATTTGGCAATGTTCCTTTTGTTGGTAATCTACTTTGTAGGTAAGTAACTGTCATTGCTACTTCCCCACATCTGTTACCCCCAACAGATGCCTGAATTTGCCTATGCAGCTTGGTGTGGATCTGCTCCAGGGGCTGCCTCGAGTGCCTGGTGCTTTGTTTTGAAATTGCAGGTCTTGTGGCCTTTCCCTGCATGCAGGCTTTGTGCCTTGCATCAGTCTTACCACAGTCCTTGCTTGCCAATCCATTTTTCTTCATCTGAAGAATTGCATTTGAATCTCTGTGTTCAAATTGTCTGTCCCAGAAAGTGGCGCTGTTGTTCTCCTTTCCTTGGTGACTAGCCAAATTTAAGATGCCATCCTTGAAACAGAGGGAGGTAAAAGTGCCTCTTTTGATTCTGGCTTTTGGTTCTAGGCTCTATTTAAATTGTTTTATTCTACATGCTTGTCTGTTCTTCGTAGATTCATATTTTGACTATACCTATAAAATGAATTAAAAGTATATTAATTATACAAGCATTGGTTCTTATGCATTCTAAAATTTCAAAAATCTTTACAACACCCAGCATTTTTTTGCCTTATAAGATTCCTCTCTCATACTCTATATCTATATCTATACTACTACTAAAACTCTCCTGTTTGCCTGTTTGTAACCTTCAATTGGCTGAAACGGTGCATCGTAGGGCAACAATTTTTGAAGCAAGGTACCTCAAATGGGCTAACTTAAAGAATGCATCCAAAATCCAGGACCCATGACTCCCATGGAATTGAAATTTCAAGGATCTTCACACCAATTGTATTTGCAAAGTTGTGGCTGCTGCAGCACAGCTGCAGTTAGCCACAGGCATGTGATTGTGATTTCAGACTACACTTACTAGAAACCCATAAGTTGCATGGCACAAGGGAAGATGGAAGAGGTGTATCCCCACCCTCTTTCCCTCTGGCCCCTGCACCCAATCGGTTGGTGGTAAGGCCTGATGGGCGAGCAGTGATTGGCTGCTTTGGAACCAAGGCCAAAAATTGAAATCTCTTAATAGCAGTGGGTCGTGAGGGAAGGACTAGGGAATGACTTGGATGCCTGCTGGTGAGGTAGGGCTGGCTAGGGAATGCTGCTGGTTGAAGTGTGAGCCCTGTTCCTCCCTGGACATGCCCTTGGAGACACACTGGGATGGGAAACAGGGGTGATGTTTTCCTTGTGGTCCATGGCTCCCTGTCAGGCTCCCTTCTCTTTGCTCACCTGCCATTAAGCATTACTACATGTGTTGGCCTGCTACAAGCAAACCCATGTTGCTTTGCAGACATTCCTTTGGCTGTTAGATAAGGACAGCCGCTGATGACACATGCAGGCTCTTAATTTTCTCAACAGACTAACGGGCTGGGAGGGGGGAAGTTCTCCTCCCCCAAGCAAAGTGGCAGAGAGTTCTGTGGGTCAGCTGAGGAGGAGGAGGAGGAGAAGGTGGCAGCTTCATTGGGGTTCTGCTGAGGGTCTTGAGGGGAGGGGAAATGACACCGGCCTCTATTATATGTGGAAAGAAGGATGACTCAATGGGTCATGGGTTGTCTGATATATTCTAAAGCCTCTGAGTTTTGTTTTTTGTTTTGTTTTGTTTTAAGTTTAGAGGCAGAAGTATATTGAGGCAAAGCTACCTGGGAAATCTGTGATTGGGCTGTGAATAGTTTACCCCAAAAAAAACTGGGCTGGAGAAGATTTTTCTTCATATCTCAGCATGCTGGCCTAGGCAAGGGTCCTCTTCTAGTTACTTTTTATTCTTTATGCCCAGGAAATCCAGGGGAATTGTGACTAGGAAAAAGGGAGTGAGAAGGAAAGTAACTGGCTTTTTAGGGTCATGAAAGATGTTTCTTGAGGGCCTCCAAGCCTGGACTCCTCTGCATTCAGCATTGCCTTGTGCTGTCCCCAAAAGTGCTTCTTATTAGGTGGTTATACTTCGTGGTAGGATTTGGAAGGAACGAGATGGACACAGCCAATTCACAGTCCCAGGTTGAGCTGCATAAATTCTTCTCTTGTTGCAATCTCTTTGATGAGCCAGGGTGGCATTAATAAGGAGTGCCACAAGCAATGAATATTATTGCAGCAATATTTATTACTGATGATATGTAGAAAGACAGGGGTTGACGCAGTCTATCCCACAAATTATGCTCCTTGCAAAGAGTCAATCTCACAATCTAACTGGAAACAAATTGGGCGCAAGCCCTTCTGAGGGGTTCAGCATTTGGGCTGGGATCAAATATTATTTGCTAAGGCAAGATTGAGCATGAAGGGAAGAAGAAGAAGCAAGATTCACAGATGGAAGGGGACAGTCACCAGGCTCTCCCAGACGTCACACAACTCACAACCTCTAAAAGGCGTATTTCAGCTGCAATAAAGGGGGGAGGGGGAGCTATAGATTTAAGCAATCAATACATCTTTCTGTTAAAGAAATGGACAAAATGAAGATAATTGCTATTTTGCAGTTGCTGTGGGAACCATCATTTTAAGATTCCAGACTTTTTATGAACTGACAATCTGCTGCTGAGAGCTACTTTGATGCACTGCTTTGCGGTTTTGTTAGCAGAAAGCATGTACTTAATAATAGCTGACTAGGAAATCTCAAATAAATAAATAAATAAATAAGTGTGCGTGTGTGTGTGTGTGTGTGTGTAGAAAGAGAGAGAGAGAGAGAGAGCACACTTTCACTCTTCCTACCTTCTCCCAAAGAGTAAAGTTTAGCAATTCCGCCTGTTCAGCACTCTTCTTTTTTTCTGGGAGTCCTTTGGTTGGAACCACTCTAATTATAACAGTGGGGGAATAAGTCTGGGTAGAATATCCACCAATTTCAGCTGTTGTCAAAATATGCTATGGGATACTTTTCACTTCAAAAGAAAAGCTAAAATGTTGCAAATATTTATCATGTGATGGACCAAACAAGATTAAACAAGGCTACGGCTGACATGATGGTGTCACCAGAACCCAGAAAAATTCAACCACGTGGGTTTAGAAAGCCAATCCGATAGGAAAAATGATGGCCTTAGCTTAACAGAGCTTCCTTCACAGGAGCAATTTAATGAAAGATGTTGAGAGCCTCCCTGAAAACAGCTTATGGTAATAAAGGACATAATTGCAACTTTTAATTAGAATTGAACATCCAACAAGCTGGAGAGCTTTTGAAAGTATAAGTAGGCAATCTGAGGTTCATGGACTGCATCAAGCTCTTGATCTCAAAGTAGTGGCCCCAAGTCCCTTTGGTCAACCAACTTCTGCTTTTTTTGCCCATGAAGAACAGAGCATTTGCTACTGACAGTTCATGGCAGTGGAAACAATGCTCAGAGCAAAGAAAAAGGATGGGGAGTAGATCCCACCCATCAGCCTGCTCAGGATCTTTAGGAAAGAGAGGAACTGGGCTTACTACCCCTTCAATCAACCTTACTTGAAATCAGTGTTGCCAAGGGGGAAGGAGGGAGTCTGTGTAAGAGTGAACATGGCCTGAAACTCTCACTCAACCACAGGTCTAACTTATCCCGGTGTTCAGTTGTTCTTAAAAACATGCAGGGCCAAGAAGTAAATGGAAGTTTATGTTGCAGAATGCTGGGAAAGCCTTTAGCCCAGGAGAGATCAGAAAAGTCACACACCAGGCATTTCTATAAAAATAATTTATTTACAAAAAGCAAAACAAAAGCAAAACATATTTAAAGGACTTAGCTCTCATTGAGAGCTACCTAGCTTGGCTACATATCGGCACAGAGAAAAAGAGGAAGTGAAAACAAGTCCGGGCAGGTTTCCTCCCCCCAGGCGATTTGCATCAAGCACGTGAAAGGAGACAATCAAATACAACCTCTTCACCCGGCCAAAATGATTAGGTACAATAGCAGTCTTAATCATTAGTAGGAAAACATCAACAGTTTATTCTCTGGATTAAAGGTAAAGGTAAAGGTTTCCCTTGACGTAAAGTCCAGTTGAATCCGACTCTAGGGGGCGGTGCTCATCTCCGTTTCTAAGCCTTGGAGCCGGCGTTGTCATAGACAGTTCCGGGTCATGTGGCCAGCATGACAACTCGGAACGCCGTTACCTTCCCGCCGAAGCGGTACCTATTGATCTACTCACATTTGCATGTTTTCGAACTGCTAGGTGAGCAGGAGCTGGGACGAGCAACGGGAGCTCACCCCGCCGCGCGGTTTCGAACCGCCGACCTTCCGATCAGCAGCTCAGCGGTTTAACCCGCAGCGCCACTGCGTCCCTCTTATTCTCTGGATTGGCTGGCTCAAAATGATTTTCCTCCCCATGCTCTCCTCAAGTACTTGCAAATCTTAAAAATTTCAGTTTAATAGTCAACCCTCTTGACAGCTTTTTAGTCTCCTCTTTTTTATAAGAATTTTATTAAGTTTCAAGCAAAGATAAAAGCTGCAGAAAAACAAAAAATGACAAAGAAGAAAAAAGAAAAACTAGAAAAGTGTAGAAACACAAGATAATTTTTTTTCAGAATTACGAAAAGAGGTGACTTCCAACTTTTAACAGCAAGGATATACAAAAATTTTCCATAATCAATCCCTTACTCTATATTAAACCAAAATCACATTATTTCTATAAATTTCTATACATCATTCCATTGGCACATTATAAAAATCACTAAATACAGTTGTTCCCTCCCCTTATATTAAAAGAAAAAATATATATTAACCTCCTAATCAACTTCCCCCAAAGATGACATTTAATTAATTATTTCCTTCCTACTACTATTCTGTACATTCCTGTCTACTATAATAAAGATCAAACTAAAAAACTTATAAATTGCCCGCCATTGTACTTGATAATATAACAATTTTAATAATTTTAATTATATTAAACCCCAAACCAGATATTTATTATTTTTTATTATACCTTAATAATCTTAATCCAAATTGTTAAAAGATAAATGAAATCAGCCAAACCCTAAAAGCAATCCAGATAAATATTCTTAAACCCTTATCCCACTTCAAAATAAACCAGAGGATTTAAATATCCCCACAATGTGCATCTTCAGCAAAGGATTGTAACCTTGTCATGGTGCTGGAGCTTGAGCACCTCAATGATGCCATGAGCTAAACTGTGAAGGGCCACCCAAGACAGGAAGGTCATGACAGAGAGGTCAGATGAAATGCGATCCCTGGGGAAGGTAATGGCAACCCACCCCAGTATTCTTGCCGTGAAAACTAAATGGATCAGTACAACCAGAGATATGTCGGTATACCATCGGAAGATGAGACCCCCAGGTCGGAAGATGGTCAAAATGCTACTGGGGAGGAACGGAGGATGAGTTCAACTAGCCCCAGACGTGATGACACGGCTAGCTCGAAGCTGAAAGGAGGGCTAGCAGCCGACAGTGCTGGTGGTGAACAGTGAATCCGATGTTCTAAGGATCAACACACCATTGGAACCCGGAATGTAAGATCTGTGAGCCAGGGCAAATTGGATGTGGTTATTGGTGAGATGTCAAGATAGACATATTGGGCGTCGGTGAACTGAAATGGACTGGAATGGGCCACTTCACATCGGATGACCACCAGATCTACTACTGTGGACAAGAGGACCACAGAAGAAATGGAGTAGCCTTCATAGTTAATAGTAAAGTGGCTAAAGCAGTGCTTGGATACAATCCAAAAAACGATAGAATGATCTCAATTCAAATTCAGGGCAAGCCATCTAACATCACAGTGATCCAAATATACACCCCAACCACAGTTGCTGAAGAAGCTGAAGTAGAGCATCTATGAGGATCTGCAGCACCTACATGCCTAAAAGAGATGTTATTTTCATCACGGGAGACTGGAATGCTAAGGTGGGTAGTCAAATGACACCTGGAATTACAGGTAAGCATGGCCTGGGAGAACAAAACGAAGCAGGACATAGGCTGATAGAATTTTGCCAAGACAACTCACTCTGCATAACTGTCATGATCGCCGTTGCGATGTTTGCGACATCGTAACGGCTCGCATGACAAAGCGCGGATGCGTGTCAATGGCTGGAGAGATGCGGGCAATAAACCGGACAAAGAAGGTAATGGGGTTGGGAGATCTACTGAACAAACAAGGTCCCATCACCCGGTAATCGGCCATTGACGCCCCTGATAAAGAAAGGATCAGGGCGAGGTTCGGAAAAGGCGCATCCGGGCTTTCGAGGAATATCGAGGTCTAATCACCTGGTAATGGACCATTACCTCACAGGAAGATAAACAGGGCGACGCCTGGGGTGAATGGGGCTGGACGACCTCTCACCTATCAAGTCTTGATGGCCTGTCACTCCGTGGAACTCATGGGGCACACCCAGGTAGTGTGGGGGTGGAGCGCTGTTTGGCACGAGACTATTTAATTCAACTTTTGGCGCGCTTCCCTCACTCTCAGCTTTTTACTGGTGTGCATTCTATTCTAAGTAAAAGCCAGAGCTTAAACTTGATTTAGAGTCTGAGTCTTTTATTTGGTCTTAGGCATTCCTTACATAAAGCTGAGAGTCTTTTAAGAATGAACCTCGCTAGCCTCTACCAGGAAAAAAATTTTTTTGCGAGAGAAGCGACTAGCGATGATTGAACCAGGGACGATCCTGGAGTCGGCGCTTCAGAGCGGAGACGCGAAGGACTCAACGCGAGTGGGGGAGGCGACCAGATAGCTTCTGGAATCGGCGCTCCCGAGATGGGACATGAGCCCCCTCCCTACCCACACCGCACCCCCGTTTGGAGCCTGGAGCCCCAGCCCGGAGTGGAGGGCCCCGATGGAAGCGGGAGTCGTGAGTCAACAACACTTCAGGTGGGACGGCGTAGCAGGCCCCTGGCTGGGGACATCCCACACCACTTGGAGACTCCAATACCCCCAGATGCCCGAGAGGGAATTCGCAGGACTGCCGATCGGGCAACAACTGGCAGCACCAAGGATGGACAATCCCATCGCACCGGACAGGATCAGGGCTCTGGAGTCCAAGGTGCAATCATTAGAACACATGCTGTGATCCATGTCAACTGTGGTGAGTGAGCTCACGAAGAGTGCTGCTGTGCAGGGCACAGGGAGGGGTCTCAGCATCCCACCCACCCTATCGCCGGCCCCGAGAGGAAGGGGCCAGGCGCAGGATTTTTTCCCAGGGCCCCGTGGTTTTATTCCGGTGGGGGTTACCCCTATTCACTCACAGGTTGGGGTCTCTCCAGTTGGTGGGATCGCTAAAGACTTTCCCGTAAAATTTGATGGCGACCCCATGAACCTGTCATTTTTTTTAACCAACACAACAAATTACGTACAGCAATATGGACATTGTTTTGCATCAGAAGTGGCTAAAATCTTGGCTATTGCCGCAAAACTTAAGGACAGAGCCACGGACTGGTATGTACAAATGTCAGAGTCCGGAGCCCCAGCCTTGGCTACCTTCCACACCTTCCTGGCCGCCTTGAAGCGGTACTTTGAAGACCCCCTGGCGAAGGAGAGGGCTAAAGGCGCTCTTAAAGAACTCAATCAGAGGCAGAAATCGGTCACAGATTACGCCCTAGAATTTACGGTCTTGGCAGGGAAGGTCTCTGAATGGTCGGAGGCCACCCTGATCAATATGTTTAAGGATGGCCTCAATTGAGAGGTGTTGCAATGGGCGCTGTACAGAGACGATCTGGACTCACTGCATGACTGGATCTGTCTTGCCAAGAAGGCTGAACACACCCAGCGCACCTTCATGCTGGTGACTAAGAGGGACAGGCATCCTCCCAGCAGGAAAGGGCCAGTGCCACAGTCGGGCCCGACATGGGACGCTGAAAGACAACGTCGCTTTGCCCGTGGGCAATGCATCAAGTGCAGTAAGGCAGGTCACCATGCGGTAGAATGCCACAAGGCTAGGACAGCGGATCGCCCACCTAGACTGACGCAGAAGGCTCCGCAGAAACCACCCAACCCTCCCCGATGGCTGACAGGGGCGCTAGCGACCCCGGACAAAGAAGAGAATGTCTACCTCGTGGGGGACGGGTTGGCCGCCCCAGAGCAGCCGGCGGAAAACGCCTTCCACCTATCCTAAACAGCGCCACTGGGCAGGTGGTGGAGAATGGGTGCGATACCACCAGGGTGAGTGCGGACTGTCCCATCCTGGCCATAAAAATTGAACTGAGCTACTGCTCCAAGACCATCGAAGTCGGGGCTTTGGTGGACTCCGGGTGTTCCTGTTGCCTGATCCACCCCAAACTAGTTGCTGCGCTAAATTTACCGTTTCCCTCTCCCGAAGCTGCTGATCTTCCAGCAACTCGATGGTTCCATGGTGGGCGGGGGGGTGGCCACCCAGGTACAGGGAATGTTACCCTACAAATAGGCACGCACAGGGAAACCATAGAATTCATGGTCACCCCCTGGCTGGGAATCCCCTGGCTAACTTGCCACAATCCCTACATTAACTGGAGGACCCGTACAAATAACGTTTGAGGATGGGTTCTACCAGGTGCCTGCTAAGGGGAAATCCTGTGGGGAGGGCTGAGATTGTTGACCCTCAAGTTCACGCTTCCCCCATGGAGGGGTTGCCAGAACAATATGCAGACTTCACTGACATCTTCGGGGAGGAGGAGGCGGACCAGTTACCCCATTGCAAGACAGACTGTGCCATTGAACTGCTCCCTCATGTCCCATTGCCTAAGCCAAAAATTTACCCAATGACACAAAAGGAATTGGCGGCATTGCGGGACTTCCTCAATAAAAACCTCGCTTGGGGCTTCATCGAACCGGCAAACTCGCCAGTTGGAGCGCCCGTTCTGTTCTGCGAGAAGAAGGACGGTACCCTAAGACTATCTACAGACTATCGTGGGTTAAATTCAGCCTCCTTGTCAAACAAGTACCCCCTCCCCCTTGTGAAAGATATGTTGGCACACTTGTCGACTGGAAAGGTTTTTTCCAAACTTGACCTCCATGAGGCGTATTACCGCATCCGCATCAGGGAGGGGGACGAATGGAAAACAGCTTTTAACTGTCCCTTGGGCTCCTTCCAGTATAAGGTACTGCCTTTTGGTCTTGCAGGGTCTCCGGGGGTTTTCATGCAACTAATTAATGAGGTTCTGCATGACCATTTGTTTAAAGGAGTACTGGTTTATCTAGACGATGTCCTGATATACTCCAAAACTGAGAGAGAACACGAAAGATTGGTAAGACAGGTTCTCACCAAGCTCCGGCACGCTAAACTTTATGCTAAGCTTTCCAAGTGCAAATTCCATAAGTTGCACCTGGATTACTTAGGTTACAGGATTTCAGATAAGGGCATCGAAATAGATCCTGCAAAGGTTCAGGCTGTTTTGAGCTGGGAGTGCCCACGCACCCGGCGCCAGCTCCAAAGTTTCCTGGGATTCGCAAATTTCTACAGATCCTTCGCAAAAGGGTTCGCAGAGATTGCCCTGCCCTTGACTGATTTGTTGCGGACCAAAGGCGTCGGGGAAACGCGCAAGGTAAAAAACCCAGGGGCCGTGCTCAATTGGACTCCTGCCTGTCAGGCTGCTTTCGACCGGTTGAAAGCTCTCTTTACAGCGGAGCCAATTTTATCCCATCCCGACCCCGAACAGCCTTTTGTCGTTCAGGCTGATGCCTCTGATTTTTCAATTGGGGCTATCCTATTACAAAAGGATTCTGCTGGACTCTTGAAGCCCTGTGCCTATCTCTCCTGGAAATTTTCCGAGACGGAAAGGCACTGGCATGTCTGGGAAAAAGAGGCATTTGCAGTAAAAGTGGCATTGGAGGCTTGGCGTCACCTTTTAGAAGGGGCAACTTGCCCTTCTGAGGTCTGGACAGACCACCGCAACCTTGAGGCGCTCTGCATGCCCAGGCGCCTCAGCCCTAAGCAGATTCGCTGGGCTCAATTTTTCAGCCGTTTTAACTTTCAGCTGAAGTTTATTCCGGGGAAGAATTTTTTGGCAGATGCACTTTCCCGACTGCCCCAGGACGTGGAGCCTGTCTCCGACGTCATGGGGACTGTGCTCTCTGAGTCTCAATTGGGTTTGGCCACTGTCACCCAGAGCCACACTTGGGAACAGCCTCCCCCCCCCCCCTGCGAACGACTCCGGCGCAGCCCGCTCCTGGCCACAGGCAACCACAGATGCCAGGTGGGTTGTGTGCAGATTTTGCCCTCGCATTAAAGTGTGATCCCTGGCTCCTTGCTAACCCTGACAAGGTTTCCATGGAACAAGACCTCACCTGGGTGGAGGGACGTTTATATGCAATGATCAACTATCCTCAGCTGGTCACATGACAGCAAACAGGCTGGTCATTTCAGGTTTCTCAAATCCCTCCACTTGACCCGACACCAATTTTGGTGGCTGTCGCTGAGGAAGGATGTCAAAATGTATGTGGCATCCTGCCCTGTTTGTGCAATGTCTAAGCAACTGTCCAGTAAACCCCAGGGGCTGCTGCAGCCTGTGGCTAACCCTTCACGCCCATGGGATGAAATCTCTATGGATTTCATCGTGGATTTACTGCCCAGTCAAAAGAAAACAGTCATTTGGGTAGTCAAAGACTATTTTTCCAAACAGGCTCATTTTGTTCCCTGTGCCTCTATCCCGTCGGCGCAACAGCTGGCGAAGCTCTTTTTGGTGCACATGTACCGCCTTCATGGCTGCCCCTCTCGCTTGGTGACCGATAGGGGCACACAATTTACCTCACGGTTTTGGCGGGCTTTTTGAAATTAATTGGCACCAAGCAAGCATTGTCAACCTCCTGGAATCCCCAGACTGACGGATCGACTGAGATCCTCAATGCCACCCTTGAACAATTCCTCCGCTCCTACATCAACTACCACCAGGACGACTGGGTGGATTTGCTTCCTTTCACGGAGGTTGCATACAATAACGCTGTGCATCAAAGCACGGGACAAACCCCCTTCAGGGTGATATCAGGTTGGGACTTCGTCCCCATTCCTGAGCTCCCACAGCCCCCATCTCCGGTAGTGGTGGACTGTGATTGGGGTTCTAAACTCGCAGACTCCTGGCTCATCATTAAGGACGTCCTCAATGAGGCACAGACCTCATACAAACTTCAGGCTGACAAGCACAGGCGCCAACAGCCACCTTTTCGAGTAGGGGACCTGGTTTATCTCTCCACTAAATTTATCAAGTCACCTCAGCGTTCCAAGAAACTGGCCCCCAAATTTATTGGCCCCTTTCAGGTTACACAAATTGTGAACCCGGTCACGGTGCATTTGGATCTACCTCATAATTTAAAGCGGCTGCACCCTGTGTTCCATTGCAGCTTACTCAAGCTGGCCAGTGACCCCTCCCGGTGGCATCCACGTACTCCCCCCCTCCACCCATCATGATCGATGGACAGCAGCATTTCGAAGTCAAGGAGGTTCTCGACTCCTGCAAGCTTTGTGGCTCTCTCCAATACTTAGTGCGCTGGAAACACTTTCCCCACCCCGAGTGGGTCGCTGCCTGTGACATTCAGGCCCCCAAGCTAGTCCGCAACTTCCATGTTGCATATCCCTCCAAGCCCTCAGCTTGATTTCCTTCAGGGGGGCCATATGTCATCATCACCGTTGCGATGTTTGCGACATCGTAACGGTTCACATGACAAAGCGCGGATGTGTGTCAATGGCTGGAGAGATCCGGGCGATAAACCAGACAAAGAAGGTAATGGGGTTGGGAGATCTACTGAACAAACAAGGTCCCATCGCCCGGTAATTGGCCATTGATGCCCCTGACAAAGGAAGGATCAGGGCGAGGTTCGGAAAAGGCACATCCAGGCTTTCAAGGAATATCGAGGTCTAATCGCCCAATAATGGACCATTACCTCGCAGGAAGATAAACAGGGCAACTCCCGGGGTGAATGGGGCTGGACGACCTCTCACCTCTCAAGTCTTGATGGCCTGTCACTCCGTGGAACTCATGGGGCACACCCAGGTAGTGTGGGGGTGGAGCGCTGTTTGGCACAAGACTATTTAATTCAACTTTTGGCACGCTTCCCTCACTCTCAGCTTTTTACTGGTGTGCATTCTATTCTAAGTAAAAGCCAGAGCTTAAACTTGATTTAGAGTCTGAGTCTTTTATTTGGTCTTAGGCATTCCTTACAATAACAAACACTCTCTTCCAACAATCTAAGAGATGGCTTTATACATGGACTTCACCAGATGGACAACACCAAAATCAGATTGACTACATCCTTTGCAGGCAAAGGTGGTGGACATCTATACAGTCGGTAAAAACAAGACCTGGAGCTGACTGTAGTTCCAATCACGAACTCCTTACTGCACAATTTAGGATGAGACTAAAGAGATTAGGGAAGACCCGCAGATCAGCTAGATATGAGCTCACTAATATTCCTAAGGAATATGCAGTGGAGGTGAAGAATAGATTTAAGGGACTGGGCTTGGTAGATAGGGTCCTGAAAGAACTATGGACAGAAGTTCGCAAAATTGTTCAGGAGGTGTCAACAAAATACATCCCAAAGAAAGAGAAAACCAAGAAGGCAAAATGGCTGTCTGCTGAGACACTAGAAGTAGCCCAAGAAAGAAGGAAAGCAAAAGGCAACAGCGATAGGGGGAGATATGCCCAATTAAATGCAAAGTTCCAGAGGTTAGCCAGAAGAGATGAATTATTTTTAAACAAGCAATGCGCGGAAGTGGAAGAAGACAATAGAATAGGAAGGACAAGAGACCTCTTCCAGAAAATTAGAAACATCGGAGGTAAATTCCAGGCCAAAATGGGTATGATCAAAAACAAAGATGGCAAGGACCTAACAGAAGAAGAAGAGATCAAGAAAAGGTGGCAAGAATAAACAGAAAACCTGTATAGGAAGGATAACAATATCAGGGATAGCTTTGATGGTGTGGTCAGTGAGCTAGAGCCAGACATCCTGAAGAGTGAGGTTGAATGGGCCTTAAGAAGCATTGCTAATAACAAGGCAGCAGGAGACGACGGCATTGCAGCTGAATTGTTCAAAATCTTGCAAGATGATGCTGTCAAGGTAATGCATGCTATATGCCAGCAAATTTGGAAAACACAAGAATGGCCATCAGACTGGAAAAAAATCAACTTACATCCCCATACCAAAAAAGGGAAATACTAAAGAATGTTCAAACTATCGAACAGTGGCACTCATTTCATGTGCCAGTAAGGTAATGCTCAAGATTCTGCAAGGTAGATTTCAGCAATTCATGGAGTGAGAATTGCCAGATGTACAAGCTGGGTTTAGAAAAGGGAGAGGAACGAGGGACCAAATTGCCAATATCCGCTGGATAATGGAAAAAGCCAGGGAGTTTCAGAAAAACATCTATTTCTGTTTTATTGACTATTCTAAAGCCTTTGACTGTGTGGACCATAACAAATTGTGGCAAGTTCTTAGTGGTATGGGGATATCAAGTCATCTTGTCTGCCTCCTGAAGAATCTGTATAATGACCAAGTGGCAACGGTAAGAACAGACCACAGAAGAACGGACTGCTTTAAGATTGGGAAAGGAGTATGGCAGGACTGTATCCTCTCACCCTACCTATTCAACTTGTATGCAGAACACATCATGCGACATGCTGGGCTTGAGGAATCCAAGGCTGGAGTTAAAATTGCTGGAAGAACCATTAACAATCTCAGATATGCAGATGATACCACTTTGATGGTTGAAAGTGAAGAGGAACTGAGGAGCCTTATGATGAAGGTGAAAGAAGAAAGTGCAAAAGCTGGCTTGCAGCTAAACCTCAAAAAACCAAGATTATGGCAACCAGCTTGATTGATAACTGGCAAATAGAGGGAGAAAACATAGAGGCAGTGAAAGACTTTGTATTTCTAGGTGCGAAGATTACTGCAGATGCTGACTGCAGTCAGGAAATCAGAAGACGCTTAATCCTTGGGAGAAGAGCAATGTCAAATCTCAATAAAATAGTTAAGAGCAGAGACATCACACTGACAACAAAGGTCCACATAGCTAAAGCAATGGTGTTCCCTGTAGTAACATATGGCTGCGAGAGCTGGACCATAAGGAAGGCTGAGAGAAGGAAGATCGATGCTTTTGAACTGTGGTGTTGGAGGAAAATTCTGAGAGTGCCTTGGACTGCCAGAAGATCAAACCAGTCCATCCTCCAGGAAATAAAGCCAGACTGCTCACTGGAGGGAATGATATTAAAGGCAAAACTGAAATACTTTGGCCACATAATGAGAAGACAGGACACCCTGGAGAAGATGCTGATGCTAGGGAGAGTGGAGGGCAAAAGGAAGAGGGGCCGACCAAGGGCAAGGTGGATGGATGGTATTCTAGAGATGATGGACTCGTCCCTGGGAGAGCTGGGGGTGTTGACGACTGACAGGAAGCTCTGGCGTGGGCTGGTCCATGAAGTCACGAAGAGTCGGAAGCGACTAAATGAATAAACAACACACTATGTGCACAGAACTTTTTTCTTTAAAAAATTGAACAGCCCAACTGCCTCCCTCAAAAACTCTGACTTCTCTTCAGGAGACCTCCCATACACAATAACCCCTTCTTTTCTATGGCGTTCCAACAGAAGATCAATTTCACTTATGGCTTGCAACTCGATCTCACCCTTTAATTTCTTCAACTTGACTATCCAATCTTCATCCAGCATTTCAACAAAAGTCCTGATCTCACTCTTAGAAGAGACATTTCTGTTGCTGTTAAATTCCTTAGTTTCATCCATGACATCCCCAACCAGATGACACATTTTAGACCTCATATTTTCCGCAATGTCCTGAATGGCTTGCATAAAAACTTGTTAGGAATCAGAAAGAATTTGTTTAAAATCTTGTTGAAAGACAGAGAAAGTCTGTTTAAGGTCCTCCATGTCTCAAGCAGTAGATTATGGCGCCCCCTAGGTGGTTAACCAGTGAAAGTCAAAGAAATGAATTCCAAAATGTGTTTTCATAAGCAAAAATGAGATATGCAGGCAGTTCCCCAGGGAAAGTAGAAGCAGAAAACTGAAAGTTCAAACAGCTGATTCAACATGTAGGAGAATGCTAATATCTTCAAATTTAGTACAAAAATAGTAACAGGGAGACAATTATTACTCTCAGTCCTCCTTAATATTTGGATGGAGAACAAAGTCCAAAACTTAAAAAGAATTAATTTTTAAAAATTGATCCCAAAAATAACAATAAGCACCAAGAGAGCCGCTTCTCCTTGCTGTGGAAAGCCTCTCTTGGGGTACACGTACTTAAAAGAAATAAAAATTGGGCGATTCAGAAATGGGGTGGCCGGTCTTAGTGTCCCTTTAAGGCTACAGCGTGGCTTGGAAATGGTGATGTCCCAGCCTCCCGGCGGCTCCTACCAGATGAGTGCGAATGCTGTTTTCGATCTTCTGGCTGCAAGCGGCCATCCGGAGGACAGAGGGGGTGATTCCAGGTGTTTTTCTTCTTCCAGAAAAACACTCCTGGGCTTCAGGAAAAGCCTGCCTGAGCTGAAAAAATTGCTGCGTTGTCAGTTCTGCCCGCTGAGCTCAGGCGCACAGCTGTTCAGCAGCCTGCCATGTCCCCACCAGAAGTCAGTCTCCTCTTTTTGAGGTCATCAGTACATCTCTTTACAGCAGTCTACGCCAGTAATGGAAATACACATTTTTCTCCATCTCATTAAATGTTCTTTATGAATGATTCCATGCAATCTTATGCATTTAGAATGCAATTGTCCTTAATAAATATAGTTTTGTGACCTTTATATATGCTTGCTGCTCTGAGCTGGACAAGTGTGTCTTAGAATCCAGGTCAAGAGGTCAGCCATGGAGGGAGAGAGCCATGTCTGGTGTTTGTCCCAACAGATTGTTACTGATGGCAGGGACTGTGTCGGGGCTGCCTCAGAGAGGACTGGCTGGAGTGTGTTTGCTGGCACTTTGCCATTTTTGGGGTGATAGTCAGCTGTCAGCCTGAAGGCCGTGGAGATGCAGCATTTGCAGAAGTGCTGAATGCCTTGGTGGTGGCAGAGGCATGTGGTCGTTTGGCACCATTCAGTGGCTTGGCAGTATTTTCCTGTTCAACAGCAGTGTTTGGCTGCCTGGCAGCACAGGAGGCATGATGCCTGATAGTGCTGCACTGAAGACTGGAGGTGGTACGGCACAGCACTTTGTGCCAGCTCAGAGGCAAGGGGTTTCCAGTCACTGGAGGACTGTCCTCATCCTCTTTTGGGGGTTCTTGAAGTGGGATCTACGTCATCAGTCTGCAGAGGGTTAGAGGCAGTAAAGGGGTTGTGCCATGAGACTGCTGTGGATCCCTCTGCAGGGCTGAGTAGTGATCTTGTCCTCCTCTCTGCATTACGCCAGAAAGGGAAAGAATGACAACCACTTTCTGGTTTGTTCTGATGCTGTCCCTATGGACTTCATCAACCAGGTTGCTTATGATTGTTATGAAAATGGTTGTGTATGTTTCCCTTAAAAGGGGCTGGCTGCCCTCTCTTTGGGTGAGAGCCTGTTGGGGAGGGAAATGGTAGGGTCACCTTTGATTTATGGGAGATGGGCATCTGACCAGCCTGGTGAGAGCAGCTTGGTGGGGGCACTGGGTGAATCAGCTGGACTGGAGTGGGAGATGGTTTTTCTGGGCCTCTCAAGGGGCTGCGAGCATGAGCTGAAGTGCCCAGGAACCCAGTTATCCTCCCCTAATGTGTTGGTTTTAGATGGATAGGTTGGGGATCCCCTGTCTTAGGAGCTGGTAGATATGGGATGGGGGGTACAAGGATCTCAGAGGGGCTTGGGGTGGGCCATAACATCTCAGTGGTGATAGGCATAGGGAGGTATGGTGGGAGACAGGGAGCAGGCTGCTCTCAGGGAACATGTCTTGCTCCAGTCCCACATTCCAGCCCCTGTCCTCAACTCCATTTCCTGATCAGCAGACCCTCAGTGGCCCTGACTCTCAGTTGCTGCTGCTAAATGCCAAATCAGCTTGTGATAAGGCTGCCCTCATCTGTGATCTGATGACAGCCTTTGTACAGCTGTGTGTGGTGAGCCAGTTGTACCCCTTCCTGGACAAGGAGGCTCTGCTTTCTGTCACTCATGCCCTGGTTACCTCCTGCATGGATAGTGTAACATGCTCTATATGGGGCTGCCCTTGGAAGCTGCAGTTGGTGCAAAATGCAATGGCATGGGCAGTTGCATGTGCTCCTTGAGCAGCACGCATTACACCTCTGCTCCATGAGCTGCATTGGCTACCAGTGTGCACCCTGGTACAATTCAAGGTGTTGCTAATAACCTATAAAGCCCTACATGGCATGGGACCAGGATATTTGAAGGACCACCTCTCCCTGGTTACATCTACCCATCCCACCAGATCCAGCAGAAGAGACATGTTATGGGTCCCATCTACTAAGGAATGTCATCTGATGGGACCCAGGCAGAGAGCCTTTGCTGCCACAGTACCAGCCATTTGGAACATCATTCCTCTGGAACTTAGATTGGCACCTACCCCCTGGCCTTTAGGAAGGGCCTGAAGACTTGGTTGTGCCATTGTGCCTGGGGTCCAGCAGTAAATCTTTGCAGTTTTGCCAATGCCCACAGATGCACAGTGGGATCAATATGTTATAGGGGACCCCCAGCCTTCTACATCCTATGTGGCCTGCAGACAGAAGATAAAATATGTACAGATAAAATATGTACTCCTTTACTTTTACTCTCCATAAAACTAGGGAGGGTCCCTTCTGAGAGGCTTCCCAGCCCGCTTTTCCTTCTGTGGTCTGAGATGCCATTTGCAGGACGGATGCCTGGGCTGCGGCTCTTCCTCCTCTCTCCCGAGGTCGTTCCCACAGACCGATACATGTCCTGAAAGCCAGGTCCTGACCTGCTCCTTGGATAGGTTTTTATCATGTTTTCTGCCCTCCTGAAATAGGGAGATCACACCTCCATAACTCCCTGCATGGCTCCCTGCACCATAAGTGTTCCTTAGAACCTTTTCATATTCCATTATACCAAAAGTCCTCTGACAAAATGATCACACATTGATTTTACCACATTGTTGTATTGATAACACAGAGTTCAGAGGGGCATTTCTACAACATTAGAAACAAGCTCATCATCGTCATCATCAACATCGCAACACATTATTTTACAGTAGGTGTCCCTTTCCGGCCTGCCTGTATCCGCTGAATCATACCCACAGACACAAGCAGGCCAGTCTTTGCTTGAATTACAGCCTTCTAAATCACAGTGCAAACAGTGCAGCCTCTGTGATAGAAGGGAATCACAGCCACATTCTAGATCAGGAAAATCTTCAGAAGATTTGTGACAGCCACCATTACCACAGGAATATAAATGTGGCCTTCTTCAAACCAGTCGCCACCGAGACAGCATTAATTCAGAGACTGCAAAATATAAATCAAATCCTTTTAGGGCAATGACTGGCCACTGGGCATCATAACCAGAAATAAACCAATTATTTAGGCCTGTTTGCAGAAGTCTAAAGAAAAACCATTCACCATTTCACAGTCTGTCTGTTAAATATTACAGGTTATTGCCTCCATTTTCCTCTGTTCCTCATCAACATCACTAAAGTTACAGCATTGCTTACAAAATCCAAGCCAGATCAGTCCAAACAAATAATTTTCATCAAAACTCTGACAACAGATTTTTTTTTTTTTTTGCATTCTGTCAGCAGTGGCCTTGAGTTGGACCATATGCTGGTGGGGGTCTCTAATGATGCAAAATCTTTAAACCCTCTTTGGAATCTGAGGTTATTTTTCAAAACCACAGTGGAGTTTAATCTGCTGAACTTAAACGCAGCTTCTCTGCAGACATGCCTGGACATACTGTTCCCACCACCCCTTTGCTATCTGACATGTGGCTGACTTCAGTGAATGCCCAGAATTACGACTCTGACATATCTAGACGTGTGGATAAGGAATATCATTGCTTGCTGCTGGCGTGGAGAGGGTGGGTGAGAGTATTTGTGTTACCAGTTAAATTTTACAAACGTGTGTGTGTGTGTGTACATGCGCATGCATGTTTTCTGGTTAATATTTGCCAAACTATTTATCTTTAACTTTAAGAAAAGGAGCAAAGCAGCTGTAGCTTTTAAAAGGGCTATTTTTTTTTCCTGCATTCAAGGTGTTGATTTTAAAAACTCCGTAAAAATTAAAACATCATTAGGTGCTTGTTTATTTCATAATGCACAAAACAGTTTGCTTCCAAAAAGCCCAGGGTTCTGTTAATGTTCACTTTAGTTAGTTCTGATTTGAATCCATATAGGATTAGGGCTACAGTTAGGGTTAAGTTAATCACTCTAGATCTGATTAAATAAACAGATAAGCCTTGATTAAAATTAGTATACACTATTACTACTAGCATTGCTCCCCAAATGCACATTTATCAATCATTAATACTACTGATACTGCTGTATGTTGCAGAATCTTAGACCTTCAAAATGATTTGAAAAAGCTTTAAAGTTTCCAAATATGCTGCCTACACCAAATATTAGGGATTTTAACTGATGACAAAATACAAAAACAAAACAATTCAGGAATGGTGCTCCACCCAACCTATAATAGCTGATTACATTCAGCAGCATCAAATATGGCAGTTTGGGTTCATCTACTCTATGGCCCAATGCCAACTTCTTATTGATTGCTCTGGAAATCATGCCCCATGGGTTGGAAAGAACAGTGATCAACTCCAAAGAAAATTTGGCTAAGAATGTGACAAAAAGTTAGAGAAACTTAAACTCAGTCCAATTAACCCATGTCCATAGTCCTTCTAGCCATAGACAGCTAATGCCGTGGATCATGCCAGGTGCAAGCTGAGGACTTGGGGTTCGGTGGGGAAATGGAGCCCCCACCCTTTCATTGTCGTATGCCACCGGGGGAAGGGGCGAACTGCAGCTTAGGACAGATGACAGGGAACTAGTGCCAAGAAGTCTGCTACCCTTTTCTCTTTCAATAAACTCTGATCATCTTGCTTTTAGGTTGTGAGCAGCTTCTAAGGGCTTGACCACAAGATTAGTTCTATCCACATGCCTTTTGACACTTGGTGTGGCAGGACATCCCCTTGCAGAGTTCACACTGGTTTTCTTTAGCAAAGCTTGTCCTTCTATATGAGCTTTTAAAAAATATTTATCTATCTATTTATTTATTTTTTAATCAAATTTATCACTGCCCATCTCCCAAATAGGACAAAAGTCCTATTTCAACAGTTTGCTCATAGTAAGTGTTAAGCTGACTAGCCTGGATCTCCCCAGAATGCTTTTTAAAAGATGGTGTTAGTTAGCTACTCTTGCCATATGGCACTGAGCCCAGTTTTTGCATATCTTTTTATTGGGATGGGATCCTTGCTGCCTTGGTTTAGCTTAAGTTGCTGTGCTGTCCTTTCTGCAGGTCTGCCCTCTATTTTAACAGAGGAACAGGTAATGGCAGGGGGTGGTCTGTGTCCACGTTGCTCTTAGAAGGAATTCTTACCAGGGTTCGTCCAGAGCCAGGAATGAAAAGACACAGGCAGTTGCTGGAACAGAGGTTGAAGGTTTATTTCCCAAGATCCACATACAGAGTACAGAGTATGCTGGTTGGAAGGTGGCCACACCCGTATTTCCCCCACAAGCCCTTTATATAGGAGAGCTTGCCTGTTACTATGCAAAGGTGTTCCCGCCCCCTAGGAACTTGAGAGAAGTGCAGTTTACCCAATTTCAGAGAGGGGGCGCTCTGTGGTTTGGCCCCCTGCTGTTGGTGTTTCCTGTCCTGGTCGTCTGGGTTCCCTGCGGGGCTGTGGCTTTGTCTACTAGCCTGGAATGTTCACCTTGGAAGGAATCTTTTGTGATTGGATTATGGAGATCTGTTTGGCCGGGGAAGAACATTTACCTGGATGGGTTCTGCTAAAGTCTGTGAATGAGCAGCCCTCTGTGTTCCAAGGTTTCTGATTGAATTGGAAGGGAATCCTTTGTTTAAACAGTTGGGCTTCCTCTTACATTTTAATCTCTGGCATCTCCTTTTTGTATTGAACCCATTCTATTTTGTAAGCTTTAACCTTTTACCTTGCTCAAGGAGAAGGCAATATTGCAGAGAGACAGTGTTCTGGGGGAAGACAACATGGAGGGCAGGGAGCGATCTTAATTCCTTCCAACATTGCAGTGAGACTTTTGAAACATTTGCCAGGCTGAAATTTGGCATAATGTTCTCTATCTATCTCGAGATTTTTCTTCTCTTCTGACAAAACAAAGCTTCAGGCATTTTTATGTTTCCCCAGTGTCTAGCCTATAGCTGACTTTTTTTCCAAACAGAATCTTGAATCGGCTTAAATCAAACCATTTGGATTTGAAATTGCAGTCTCAAATTAGATCATACCATCTTTAAATCCTGAATCTGCAATTTGAATGGAAACAAATTGTATTCACACAGGCATTTCTTATTTTTTTTTCATCTTATCTAACAAGGTAAAGCTTGAAATCTTAAGGAAGAACTCTTGTTCTTTTCTTAATCAGTAGAAACATTCTGAGAGCTGAAGATCCTTTATCTCCTCTAAGAAAGACCAACCCGCTATCCAGCTCTTCCCAAGTTCATATGGGCTCCTCTTTTGTCTCATACACTGTGACCTTTAAGGGCTACACACTTTTGTTGGAAGTTTTGGCAAATCCAGAATGCCTCATTAACATGTAAATTAAGTTGCCCAAAATTCAACTCTGTCGAAGCTGTTTGTTGCCACTCCCACTTCCCCTTGCTTTCTCTTTCCCCCTTCTCCACCCAGGGGGAGGCAGCATGGATGCTGCTCTCTTCATCAGGACCATGTGCTTGAGCCTTGATGAGGATTCTGCCCCTTTCTTCCACACACCTCTTGGCAGCTGTAGGGCTGAGAGTTTAGGGCAAACTATGTAATTAGTAAGAAAAGAAGAAGAAAGGAACTTCATCTTTTCCACCAAGATGGATGTAACAGAAGCAACAATAAAGTCAGTAAAACTCGTTTTACTTATCTTAACCTAATCTGTCTAAGCATGTGATTCTTTATGCTTGGGAGGGCTGAATGTGTAAGAGCCATAACCTGTGTTTCTCTGGCATGCTCACTAAAGCTATCTAAGATAATTTTCTTTTTCTGTGCCAGCTTCTAATCTGTTAAACTCTGCTCCATTTCAGTGGTTCTAGCAGGCCACTGAATTGGTTTCAATTTTATGGTCCATTATTTTATTAACCTAATGAAAGCCAAGATGGAGTGTCAGTGACCATTTAAAAAAAAAAGGTCGGGGAGGGGACAGCACCACTTAAGAGAAGCTCCTGTGGAGCGGCGATCCTGCCTAGCAGAGGCCAGGCTGGCTCGCAGACTTTCCCGAGGGATTGGGGTGAGGCGAGGGGGGGGGGGAAATGGAATGAGAAAGGCATGGCTGTTTCTTGTTTATCCATCCAGACATTTTCATTCAAGGAAGTGCTTTTTTTCAGTAGGAAAAACAATAAAATAGCAATTCAAGTATTCAAGCCATAGTAATTACTAACCTAGACTTGTCTTTTCATGTTTTATGCACCTAAATGAGAAAAATATTATTTTTTATATATGATAGGAACAAGAAAAATATTAACCTGAAGACAACCTACAGAAATTTCTATTTTTCCAGTGGCAGTTTTCCTTCTAAACCGGGCAGAGAACATGTATGGCCAATTTGAAAGATTGGGAATATTCATGTATATGTTTACAGAAAGAAGATACAGTTTTATTGTAAAATCATCTGCTTGAAAGAGGATTGTGGATGTAAAGTATGGAACCTACAAAAATCAGCTGCAGAAAAGCTTTGAGTCATGCAGCAGGCAATGGAAAAAGCTAAAGATCTTGTTCAGAGATCAGATCAGAATTGAGGAAAGTCAATGATCCACTAACTTCAAAGTTGTCACAAAAATAGAATTATGATGGAAATATAAATGGACAGGACACATTATACATTTACCTGATAATATGTGGACACAGAAGGTGACACAGTAGTGGTTCTAGAATTACATATGCCCACTTGGACAACCTTCTACCAGGTGGAGAGATGGACTATGAAAATATCTTGGTGCTAACTGGGACATCATAAGGAAATATACTGAAATGAAATATACCTATCTGTCACTTTGGATATCAACACTATCCAGATGAATACAGTAATAACCAAATTGAATCTTTATTAGGATGATAGACCAGCATAAGTTTGGGTACAGTCATTAAAAGAAAAGCATAAGGGATCTAAAGATTGAGAAAGAGTGAAAGTAACAATCTAAAAAGAATAATAAAAAGCTAGATAATATAAAAGATATATAAGTTAAAAACTAAAAGTATATGTAAAAAAGTGAGAATCTAAAAGAAGGGATAAGCGCATTAGATGGATGTAAGGTAAAGGTAAAGGTTTCCCTTGACGTAAAGTCCAGTCGTGTCCGACTCTAGGGGGCGGTGCTCATCTCCGTTTCAAAGCCTTGGAGCCGGCGTTGTCCATAGGACACTTCCGGGTCATGTGGCCAGTATGACTCACGGAACGCCGTTACCTTCCCGCCGAAGCGGTACCAATTAATCTACTCACATTTGCATGTTTTCGAACTGCTTGGTGTGCAGAAGCTGGGACGAGCAACGGGAGCTCACCCCGCCGCGCGGTTTCGAACCGCCGACCTTCCGATCGACAGCTCAGCGGTTTAACCCGCAGTGCCACCGCGTCCCAATAGATGGATGTAGAAGAGCATAAAAAGGTTAGTAGGTGGAAGACTATATCTATCAAGTTATGAGGCACCCTAATATGGCCAGCATGGTGCTCATTAGATCTGCTGTAGTTTACCAAGTTGAGCCCCAAGCACAGGCCATCATCCAACGCATTTTGAGCACTGCTGCACAGAACCTGGAAACATTATACGTTGCAGCAGGGTTGGTATCTGAAGGCAACAAGGTATGGTAATGTAATATTGTCCTGTGCTCCCTGGGTATGAGGAGGCTAGTGTGAATGTCTCCAGTCACAAGATGGCATTACAGACACAATTATGGACTTGAAGGGCTGCTCTTAAAAATTTGGATTGTACAAGCTCTAGTGCTGCAAAATTGGAGAAGGGGCCCAGCTGGGCATTCCAGAGAAGTTGTGTGAATGGCTTGGCTTCGAATACTTTGAGAGCTGCAAGTACATAGTAGCCACCTGTTGTTAAGACAGGTACTCAAGGATGGCAAACAGGGCCTTCTGGGCATTTTCAGCAACATAGTCCCAGTGGGCTTTCCTACTGCTGGCAGAGTGAAGAACTACCCCCAGGTATTTGAAACAGGAGATGTGCTCAATCTTGTGCCTATCTGTGCTCCAGGGGTGGCTCTTGGGCCTGTTGGCAAATGCCATGATTTAGGTTTCTGATAACTGAGTTCTAGCTGGTCTTCCTTGTATACTGTGTTAGTGCTCTCAGTGCTCTTTTAAGGTCAATAGGTGTTCTTGAAAGTATTGCTGCTTTGCCCACATAGAGCAGAACAGACATGCTCCAGCAAGTTTTGGGGAGTGAAAGTTTGTGTTGTAGGGATGGAGATGGAGTTGATAAAGAGACTGGTCTATCTGGAGTTGATAAGAGTGAGGTCAATATCCAGGCTTGCTTAACACCGTTCTCAATTTCAGAGGTACTAATGGGAAGGCCCTGGGAGTTACATCTTACTTTGAACAATGTGCTTTCATGTAGTATATGTATTAGCTAAAGTAGGCATCAGTCATCTGAGGACACCTCCAGCTTCTCTCACAGTTTAGCTCATGATATGGAATCAAATGCTGCTGTGAAATCTATGAAAGTGGCACCAGGAGAGGTTGTGTTGCAGGAGGAGTATTTTTCAATGAGATGCTGGAGTACAAGTGTCAGTCCTTCTTAGTAAATCAGACTAGGAAACCAAAGTTATGAGTACTAAATCTACTTCTATTATAAGGTTACAGTAAGAGAACCTTGCAACTCTGAATGGGCCTCCCCCCTCCCTGCCTTTATCCTAAAGAGAACTAGAGAGGGTCAAGTCTGAGACGTGTTCTCAAATGCCATTACTGCTTTGGACTCAGATACCTCTTACCTTACCATTGCCTTGGTTGTGGTTCTTCCTCCTGCTCCTCAAGGTTATTCTCACAGCGCATTACATCAAGGCCCTGATCAATGGTGCATTGGCCTTCCATAAAGCCAGCCTGCAAGTATGTTTTCTTGTTCCAGCCAGTCCTGGAATTCCCACTGTATGTGCCTTGCCCAGAGCTTGCTGGGAAGGATAATTGTCTATAATTAGTTTTCCCCTTTTTTATAGAGAGGGACAACGAGCGCAAGCCCCCAGTCCTCGGCATGTGGCTACAGGCATCAATGCAGGGAACCTGGGAGGCCAGAGTGGGGGCCCACAAGTCCAGGTCAGACTGAATGGTCTCGTGGGGGTGGGGGGTCAGGTCTTCCCTGGGGCTACAGGATATCATGCTTATTGCATGACCACTGACTTTCCTGTTTAAATGATAATAAAGCAGCACAAGCTCAGATATATAATGGCTCTGAAGAGATAACAATTCAATATACAGGGGCAGCAGCTTCCTGTTAGCTGCTTGCTGATGAGTAGGATGGTTGTAATGGTGACTCCCATTGTGGGGAGGAAGGTGGGGTAACTCCAAGTTCCTCCTGTCTCCTCTCTGCCATCAGCCATCAGACCTCTCTTCTCCTCATAAGGGGTTGGGGGGCTTGTAGTTCTGGCAAGGAGGCCAGAAGACTCAGTGCAGCATGGCAGCAAAATGGGGGTCACTGGCAAGTGGGGATCCTATCTCTGTTGCTGGGGGAACCACTGCAAAACTTCAGGGAGCCCCGGTGAAAGAAGATGGGAGGGGAGGGGCTGTGACTCTTGTGAGTCAGATTTCTTCAAGGCCAGGAGAGCCTCCTGAGTTGGGGGAGCAAATTGTTGGAATTATCAGGGGTCAACTCAGCATTGTCTCATAAGCATAAGGGGGTTGCTCTAGCAAACACATCTCTATTGTGCTTGTGGGATGTCACATGGGTCACCTGAATTCCTCTTCCTCCTTCTTCTTGGGCTTGGGGATTAACAATCTCCATTACCCTTCTGGCAGACATGCAAGCAGGAGGTGCTGCAGGAATGCAGCCGGCCCCCAACCATCCTCTGCTACCAAGAACCAGCGATGATTAAGTGCTTTCTACTATGAACCTAACTATATCCAGATCTACTGAATAAAAGTAAGCTACCTCTATTTTTCTTCATCTAACTACAGTGTGAAGACTGAATTTATTTCTGAATGTAATTAAGCTTAATGTGCAAGTTCCCTTTTGGTTCATGCTTCTACTCTGCAAGATTGCTGCTTGCTGCTTGGAGTTCTTTTATTAACCTTTAAAAATTCCATCACAAATGAGGATACACCTCCAAATGGGGTTGCTGTGAAGATAAAGCTTGTCAGGGATTTATTTTGCTTAGAAGGCAGTTTCTTTGAGGCATCAGCTACTTGGGCTGCCTGGACTCCTCAACGACTGCTGGTGTGGATCTCTCAGGTGAGTTGGTGCCAGCGTCACTTTCAGTTATTGGTGAAGAAGTCAGAGCAGTGTGCTGGCACGTTTCTGTGTGTCTGAGTCTAAGGAGAGGCCAGGGTGTGAGATGGTTTGGGAGGTGAGCCAACTCAGTGGGGCAGATGTATTAAGCAGGTGCCAGACTTCCATATCTCTGCCAGTCCTGGGAGATTCTGAATCTGACTGAGGGGTCAAAACTGTTGCTGTGATATCTGCTAGGTTTTTTTTTCAGTTTAGTGAGTTCTGGGTTTATAGATTTAACTTCCTCCCTCGTTGTGCGCTGAGGTTGTTGGTATGGCAGGTTTATTGCAGTTGGAACATGACCTTCTATGGCTCTTATCTGCAGTGTCATGACCATTTGCCACTCTCTCACAAACTAACGCATCCTTAAAGACTCTGATGATTTTGGTGTGCTGAGTCTGCCATAGGAATTGGCTCATTTGGGCAAGTCTGGCAGGGACAGCTCGCTGGCTGAAAGTTAGAAGTATGTCTTTAGCATTTCTTAGGCTGGGTAAGTAGTAAAAATCTTTCAAATCACTTGTTTTACTCCGACAGTTTAGGAGTTGCAATAGGGAAGCCACAATCATCTTGCAGCTGCTCCATCTATGGGCGTTCTGATGGATTTCTAGGAGGAGTTGCTTTATCCATCTTACTTGGTGGTAGTTGGCTATACCAACTGCTTCCAGGTGCCCTGTTGACATCATAGGAGAGGCTGCCAGAATGCCAACATAGCCAGCTTCTGCTGCAGTTTTAACCCTCTGATTGCCATGGAGGATTTGAACATCAAGGGCTTGTTGCGCTCTCCGCCTAGACTGCAATGTCATTCAATGGAGCTGTTGCAGGATGAACATCAGAGGTTCTGCTGGCAGCAGACACTGCAGGAGCCTCATTCCTGGCGGTTGTCTCTGCCACCTCCCTGTCTGGAGAGCGGCTTGTGCTGGCGCTTGGGTGGTCCGGGAGGAGGCCTGCCTGGTTACTGGCTTCTCTGTCATGATTCTCTTGGGGGTGACGGGGACCCTGAAGCCGTAAAGCCCTCACTCATGGCTCATGTCGTCCCTGCAGTGGGAAATGGGCATTTCATCTGTGCCTCTGCTTGGTGGGGATTTGGGGCCTGAGTGTCATTACTGAGACTGGCCTGGGTTCTTTTCTTGCCTCTGGATGGCACGTTTAGGTCGTGGGGGTGAGGCAGGTCTCAGTGGGCAGCTCATTTCAGGTCAGGAACTGCTAGTTTGTTGCCAACTTGGGTCCTCCCCCTGATGAAGTGATACAATGAAAATGAAGTGAAAGAGGGAAACTCTGAATGTTAAGCAATGTGATGGGCCTATAAGAAAAAAGGAAAAAAAGTCTGATAAAAGTTTATTGGCAAAATATTGTGAAAGGCCCTTCTAAAGATCGAGACAGCAATAATTTCCCAAATTGTACAAAGGGATCCTGGCCTTTGAAGGAAGTCCTGAGACCAGAGAGCATGGTGTTAATTACTTTGAAAGGAAAAGAAAGCAAAAGGATTGCTTGGTACCTGTCCCTGGCAATTCAGTCTGTTCTATGTTAAAGCATGTCATCCCCATCTGGGTATCCTGATGTAGCCACCTATATTTTGATTACAAAGGGAAAATATCTCACTTACTGGAATTCCTGAAACATTTCTAGTGTCATCTTAATAAAGCTTTCTGATATTATACTGATAATTTGCAGTATAAAAATAGAATCAATCCATCTCCAGCACATGTCTCATTATCAAAGAATCCAAATCATTCCTGTTGGCACCATCTGCATAGCCAGTTGCTCACTTCCACCATTCTTCTCTCTTCTTGGACCAGGCCCTACAAGAGGAAGGAGTAAAAATATCAGCTCCCCAAGCTTCTTCTTCCTCCTGCCTAGCACTTCATAGTCCCCTGCCCTAAGGTTATCTGGTAGTGGGATTAAAGAGCCTTGGAAGCCCTTCTGTCACATCCTAAATGTGTGTCCCCAAAGGCAGTGTGCTTCTCTCGTCAAGCTGTTCAGCCCATGGATTGATGTTTCAGTCCCTCTCAGTGAGGAATCTCCAGTCCTAAGCAGCAGTTGCTTTCCCTCTTCCCAGCCAAGGCAGGAGTCCTTCCCTTGCAGGTCCTCCAGGGTCTTCTCCCTCAGCCCCTGAGGCTTGGGGCAGAGGCTTTTCTTCCAGGGTCCTAGAAACAGTATCAATGGTGAGACCTTGGAATCTATCCTGAACCTTGAGTGAAGAAGAGCTATCCTTGGAAGGCCTGGGCCTTTGTGACACATTCCTCCATCTCTTCATCTTCTCTACTTGGCTTTCCTCTGCCTTCTGGGAGACATCTTGGTGCTCCTGTTGTCCTTCCATATGTGCTTTATGAGTTTAATCCAAGGAATTCCTATCCCCCCAATAATCTGGGAGATGGACAGTTTTGCCTCTAATCATTTGCCTTCTCTTCTAGGAGGGCAATTGCCCAGGATGGACATGCTTATGTTCAGTTTAAAAAATATTGTTATTGCTATTGTTATGCACACATGCACAAAGAAAGAGAGCAAGATCCCTCTTTCTGATGAGCAGAATCTCTGGACCGAAGATGATACCTGAAGGTTTTGCTTTTCCATCTGTAATCCAGAGAGCTCAAGCTTAACACATGTGAGATTAGAATAAGGTGGGAAGGAATGGCATGTGAAAGATGGCACCCAAGCATAGCCAGGATATGGTGTGTTTCAGAGTTAGTAGCTAGTTTTCCAGAGCAGAAATGCAGAGAATGTAAATTGACAACAGGCATTTAATGGACTTGACTATAAGACACTTAAAATGAAGTTTAGTGCTACTCCATGGAAAATGTGGGAAGATATGACACCCGATTTGAATCTAAGAGTATATAAAGTATTGGCTTTAATTGTCAAAGACTATCAATAGTTGGAAAAGTCTTTAGTTCTGATATTTACAATAAAGATTCAGAACCAGCTGTATTATGTTAAGTTTCTGGGAAGCTTCAGTCAAATTCTAGCCTCCAAAAAAAACCCCAGATGGCAAAACCCATCTTTTCTAAAGAGGTCCCCACATCACTTGATGTGCCTTCCTGTTGTTTCTGGAAAGTTGAGAGTGTGGGTTGCGGCCACTGATCTCATGAATTTGAAATTGTAATTGTAATGCCCCTCTCATCACATACCCTTGCTGTGATCATAGCTCGGAAAATATATTAAATATATGCGGGTCTAAGAAGTATTTTGTCTTTTTAATTTCTCAGAATGTTATGTGATTCAAAAGTTGTTACTGTCCAAAGGAAAGGCAATGGCTTGGTGTATTGGAGCAAAGATTCTGATATTTTCCAGGTAGTTTTGTTTATAGAGCCACAAATCTTTGAAAGGAAGAAGCTGTGAAGAGTAAACAGTGTTGTGGGTTGTATTTGAGGATGTATTTTCACTTTTCTCTTGTGTTTTAGAATATTAAGAGAAATATGTCACTCATACAAAATCGAATGTGTAGGGGGGAAATGAAATAAATGGAGCAGGGCAGTGGATTTTTCTAAAAATAAGTAAGAGGGAATCCTTACTTGGTTTTGCCTTTTCAGCCCTCTTCTCTAATTTATCAGGTTTGTTCTGAATGTGGTGTGGAGCAGGGTTTTCCAAAGTGGGTTCCAGGGACCTTGAATGGAGGAAGAGTGAGGAGCCCCTTGAAAGCCCTGGTCCCTGGTGACCCCTCAGCCGCTGCCAGCACCACCACCGCGTTCTTGGAGCTGCTCTTCCTGCTCCCCAGTTATGCTCTGTCAGCGGCTGCAAGCGGACCACTTAGGAGGCAGCTTGTCCTAACAGCCAGGAACCACGCTGAGACGAGGAATAGGTCTCTAGTGTTTATTACTGCTACATTAGACAGAAAATCCTAACAAACTGAAGAAGCGTGGGAAAAACCCAGCCAGATGAACCCCAAAAGTCAAGGTGGGTCTGATCTGTGTCTCTTTGAATGGCTGCTTAACTCCTCCCTACTACGCATGTGTTTTCCCCCCTGGACAGGGGCCCCCTCCTGCTCATCATCAGTACACATGACACAGCTGGCCACCTTTCCCTTGCCACCCCTCAAGTCTTTGTCTCCCTACTTGCCCACCCAAAAGGCTCAACTTCTACATGGGCAGCTTGCAATGATGGACTCCCATTCAGCTGGGTGGGAATCGGTCCGGAAACATGGGATTGCACTGCACATCCAGTCCGTTGGCAACCCAGGCTGCACGGCTGCGCTCACTCCTTTGGTCAATCCATCGCTCGCTTCTCTTCTTGACGCAGCAGGGAGACCCATGGGCTCTTATCTGAGGAAGGCCATTTGTTCTGCTGGTCTTTTGCATTTTGTCCCTGTTGGCAGGATTCTTTTGTTCTTATTCACTTGGTGACAGTCATAAATATGATAGGTGACAATTTTCAGTTGAGACAACTATATGACAGAAGAAAACAAATTGTTGATTCTGCCCATTTTCCATTAAAAATAGTTTCATGCCTTTTTTTCCTCCTTAATAGGTTCAGAACTTCCAAGTCTTTATCTGTACAGTACAGCACAGTATTTCTGCCTAAAATGTATTAATATAGTATAATTATAGAGATTTTGTATTTACTTGAGCAAATGGTTATTGTTAGACTTTATGGTACAGTGGGCTAAAAGTTATTCAGAAGTAACTTTCTTATACTTCTGCAGAATCTCCATTTATTTGTTAACAAAAATAATTATAAAGTATCTTTACTCTCCTCTTCAGCTGAAAACAGTTGCTTCCCAATCATTGCCAGCATTCCTACAATAAAAGACATGGCATAAAAGGAAATAGTGATGGGGAGGGAAGAAGAAAATAAACTCAGAAATCAATTCCTAATGTTAAAACACTCTTTAAAAAGATGGGCTGTTATGGATACAGTATAGGGAGAGGGGCAAACCAAAGGCAGCTGATGTTTAGGAGTGCTGATGAGATAATCCTGCTTTCCATTTCTCAGTCTGTTGCAGCCTTTACTACCTGCAGTAAGGTATTCATTCTTTGTAGTACCCAGAAGTCTGCACTCTTGGCACTAGAATTTTGGGCCTTCCAGATATTTTGGATTATAGCTCCCATATTCCACTGCTATTAATATGCTGTCTGGGGATGATGGAAGTCAAAGCCCCATTCATATAGAGGAGGGTTTTTCAAACTCTGCTGCGAGGGGTTTTTTGAGAGACTCAAGGAGAAAAAGACCAGCCAGTTCTCTATCACTGGAGGGAGCTTCGCCTCTTTGCTGAGCTTCCAGGATGGGCACAGCTACTGGCGGATTCCACTGCCTGAAGAAGTTTGGAAACCCCTTCCAGAGTATTAGCTGAATTTCCCCAGGGCCAAAGTGGCCACCTGAATTCCCCTGAAGGTGGCTGTTTTGCTTCGCTCTTTGGCTTTGTCCAAAACACAATCTCACCCTTATTTAATGGAGAGATGGAGAGTCAAAGAGCAGTTGACTTATTGGGTACAAATTTTTGCTTATTTTGTTGGACATAGGATGCCCTAAGTGTAAGGTGCTGAGAGGTCAATGGGGAAAAACCCTTCCATTTCAAGAAATAATCTGCTTGAAATGCTTAAGGTTTTTTTTAAGGACAAACAGATTGAAACAAATCTTCTTCAGCCTTCAAGTGAGTCTTAGCTAGCTTCAGGTAGTACACCCAAGCATGCCTCCCTTTTATTCAAACTGTCTTTCGCTGTTTAATGAAGTCAACACTGGCTAAGGCTGCTCTGGCTTGCAGAACACAGACAATGCAGATCCTTGAGACACCCGCAAGGAAAGGTTTGGTTAAAAGAAGAGACTGATGCTCAACAATGAGCAGGTTCTGTCCCACAGGTTACAGGGCAGCAAGCAAGCCTTTCTTTCCACTCAAGACCATCTTGGTAGGAATTTCATCTCAACGAGCTGGAGCGATATTAGAAGACTGGGGGGAGGGGGGCAGACACAAAGGGAAGAAATGGCTGGAAGTTTTGGGCTGTTGCAGAATTGCCTTGCAAGGATATTGTGGCCAGCAGTGAATTCGCAAGTATTCCTCTTTATTTATTTCATCTATTCCAATGTATATGGCTGCTGAAGAAACTCAAGAAACTCTGGGTGGCAAACGAAATAAAAACAGAGGATTTTGTTAAAACAAAAACCTGACTAAAGCTGCCTTCCTTGCATTCATCAAGGAGCACCTTCCTGAATTGATCAACATGTTGCGCAGGCGGGATTTCATTACCCCACAGGTCTCAAGAGTGGCAGGGAACAGGTAGAACATGTCAAGGGAAAAGTTGCTGGCCAGCCTCTTCTCAGCCATCCTACCCAGAGCAGAACTGTTCAGCATCCAGGAAGACAAGACCTCTTGAAAAGCTGCATTTCCCATTCCCTTCCCTTGGAAGGCCTGCCTAGCTGCTCCCTTTGGCTGCCAGGAAGCGTCTTTGCAGTTCAAATCCCATGGAAAGTCCATGAAGCCAGGCTTCCGGAAGGACTAAAGGTTACACAACAGTCCCCGAAGCAGTGCGCTTTTTTTGGGTATGTAAGGTAGAAAACCATGGCCCACACCTCCAAATCTGGGGCAGTATGTTTCACCCTTATTTATATATTTATTGGCTTTTTAAACTACTTTCCTTTTTTAAAAAAAAAAACCACCAACGGGCAATACACCCCAATTCTATATAGATTATTTCACTGCAATTGCTGTATAGAATTTCCTCTCAATTAGTCCCAATGAGGCAGAAATCCCAGATCGGAGCCTTGTGGGCTGAACTGGAAATTTTTGCTGCTAACCTTACACTGTTCAATTCAAATGCATTTGTAGTCCTGGGAGAGGACCTCAATGCTAGATTGGGCCTCAATGGCCACACCCTCTATGCACAGCACAAATGTCCCTCTCCCAACCCTGAAGCCAATGGATTCCTCCTCACCCACTGCTCAAGAGATCAGGAATCAAACTTTGCAGGCCTCAAACTATCGAACAGTGGCACTCATTTCACATGCCAGTAAGGTAATGCTCAAGATCCTGCAAGGTAGACTTCAGCAATTCATGGAGCGAGAATTGCCAGATGTACAAGCTGGGTTTAGAAAAGGCAGAGGAACGAAGGACCAAATTGCCAATATCCGCTGGATAATGGAAAAAGCCAGGGAGTTTCAGAAAAACATCTATTTCTGTTTTATTGACTATTCTAAAGCCTTTGACTGTGTGGACCATAACAAATTGTGGCAAGTTCTTAGCAGTATGGGGATATGAAGTCATCTTGTCTGCCTCCTGAGGAATCTGTATAATGACCAAGTAGCAACAGTAAGAACAGACCACGGAACAACGGACTGGTTTAAGATTGGGAAAGGAGTACAGCAGGGTTGTATACTCTCACCCTACCTATTCAACTTGTACGCAGAACACATCATGCGACATGCTGGGCTTGAGGAATCCAAGGCCGGAGTTAAAATTGCTGGAAGAAACATTAACAATCTCAGATATGCAGATGATACCACTTTGATGGCTGAAAGCGAAGAGGAACTGAGGAGCCTTATGATGAAGGTGAAAGAAGAAAGTGCAAAAGCTGGCTTGCAGCTAAACCTCAAAAAAACCAAGATTATGGCAACCAGCTTGATTGATAACTGGCAAATAGAGGGAGAAAACGTAGAGGCAGTGAAAGACTTCGTATTTCTAGGTGCGAAGATTACTGCAGATGCTGACTGCAGTCAGGAATTCAGAAGACGCTTAATCCTTGGGAGAAGAGCAATGACAAATCTCGATAAAATAGTTAAGAGCAGAGACATCACACTGACAACAAAGGCCCGCATAGTTAAAGCAATGGTGTTCCCCGTAGTAACATATGGCTGCGAGAGCTGGACCATAAGGAAGGCTGAGAGAAGGAAGATAGACGCTTTGGAACTGTGGTGTTGGAGGAAAATTCTGAGAGTGCCTTGGACTGCCAGAAGATCAAACCAGTCCATCCTCCAGGAAATAAAGCCAGACTGCTCACTTCAGGGAATGATATTAAAGGCAAAACCGAAATACTTTGGCCACATAATGAGAAGACAGGACACCCTGGAGAAGATGCTGATGCTAGGGAGAGTGGAGGGCAAAAGGAAGAGGGGCCGACCAAGGGCAAGGTGGATGGATGGTATTCTAGAGGTGATGGACTCGTCCCTGGGAGAGCTGGGGGTGTTGACGACTGACAGGAAGCTCTGGCGTGGGCTGTTCCATGAAGTCACGAAGAGTCGGAAGCGACTAAACGAATAAACAACAAGGCCTCTCCTAGGGTCAAACAGCCTTCAGGCTAAACCTTCATGTTTTAAACGGTGCCCTTGAAAGTGACCATCCAGCTGAATTCACCTACCTATCTGGCTCCATAATGAGTGCTATTGACTATATCATTGTCTCCAGGGCCTTTTTCCCTTATGCAAAGACCCTAGAGGTTATCCCTATGTTTAACAGCAATCACCTCCCAGTCCTGCTCCAGTTAAATATCTTCACTCAAGAAACACACACTGAGGATTGCTACTGATCCTTTCTAATGCCAGCCGGAAAAAAGCACTGCCAAGCCAAGTGGACTCCCCCCGCCCCCGCCATCTAGATCAAAGGGTAACTGAGCTACTGGCCTCAGATCACCTCCAGACCCTTCAGTCTGCCCTGACATCAGCTGAGTCCCCTGATGCACTCCTGGAAAACTGTAACACCCTCACCAAAGAGCTCCACCAGCACCTAACCCACAATAACAGTGCACCCTTGAGGCAACAACAGCACCATTCCAAGCCACGGTTTGACAAGGACTGTCTTAATGCCAGAGAACATCTTGCTGCCATTTACCAGGCTGATGTATCCAGTACTGCACCAGGAGCTGCACTGGACCTCTCCAGCAGAAGAGCTACTACAAACAACCACTGGCACTCCAGAAAAAGGAATCCACGAAAAGCAACTGGCACAACTCATTCAGGCAGTCAGATCCCAAGACTCAGCCTCCTTCTTTCAGAAACCCTACAGGGACATCTCTGTTGCAAATGGACTCTCTGGCCAAACTACAGAACTTCTGCCAATGTGGGCACCAGTGACAGTGGCAGAGATCAAGAACCTTGTTGCAGAGCTGAGACCAGGGAAGGCCCCAGCAGAAGACCTAAACCCTCCAGAGGCCATTAAAAACAACTTGGACTTCTGGGCCTCCACTCTGGCCTCACTTGTTGTCTGCATCGACATCTGTGGCCGAGTCCCCGAGGACTGGGGGCTTGCGATCATTGTCTCTATATATAAAAAAAGGAAAAAGAATAATCCTGCTAAGTACAGACCTCCTCAATACAATCAGAAAACTCTATGCAAGGCACCTACAGTGGAAATTCCAGGACTGGCTGGAACAGGAAAACATACTGCAGAGGAGCATGGTGTCTTTAGGGAAGGCCGATCCACCATTGATCAATGCCTAGTACTCCATCATCTTATCGAAAAATATTCCTCCTACAACTCAACCTCCCTTTATGCCACTTCAAAGCAGCATTTGATTCCATATCCTGAGCTGAATTGTGGGAAAAACTGGAGGCATCCTGGATTGACCAACATCTACTTCATTTAATACGTATGCTACATGAAGGTATCTCACTCAAAGTAAGATGTAACCCTAGGGCCATCTCACCAGTGCCACTGAAACTGAGAAAAGCGTTGAGCAAGGCTACATATTGGCCCCACTCTTACTCAATTTCTACATCAACTCCATGGTGGGCCATCTTCACAACACAAACTTTCACTCCCCAAAACTTGCTGGAAGACACATCTCTGTTCTACTCTATACAGATGATGCAACAATACTCTCAAGAACACCTATTGGCCTTAAAAAGCACTGAGCACACTAACACGGTACTGCAAGGAAGACCAGCTAGAACTCAGTTATCAGAAGTTAAAATCATGGCATTTGCCCAAAGGCCCAAGAATCACCCCTGGAGCATACATGGCCACAAGATTGAGCATGTCTCCTGTTTCCGATACCTGGGGGTAGTCCTTCATTCTGCTGATAGTAGGAAAGCCCACTGGGACTTTGTTGCTGAAAATGCACAGAGGAGCTCATCTACCACCCTTAAATTCCTTAAGACAAGAGGTGGCCACTTTGAGGTAGCACTCAAAGTATTTGAAGCCAAGCCAATACAACTGCTTTATGATGCCCAGCTGGGCCCCTTCTCCAATTCTGCACCATTAGAACTTGTACAATCCAAGTTTCTAAGATCATCCCTTCAAGTCCCAAAATGTGTCTCTAATGCCACCTTGAGACTAGAGACAGGTCATGAAAGTGGAGGCTAGGGTGTGGGTGACCATACTCAACTATTGGCTCAAACTATCCTTTTTTTCCTCTTGGCCTTGTCCCATTAACTATGAGTGATGATTATCAATCCACATGGAAACAGGCAGTGGCAACTAAAATCTCATCCTTGGGCTTCCCTCCAGATTTTCTACTCAGCATGGGATATGATCAGGCCAAGCACTCATTAAGCAGCATGTAGCAGACACAGAGCACCAACTGGACCTAGCCAGGACCCCAACCTTTACTGCTGGTGAAACCAACAAATATTCTGCTTCCCCTATGGCATACTTAACTAAACTCACAGTACCTAAACACTGGAGGGCCTTTACTCAGGCACGCTGTCATTCCCACTCCTCAGCTGTCCTGAAGGCCAATACAGGAAGATTCCTCATCAAGAGAGACAAGGCCCCTGTGACTCTGGTCACATAGAAACAATGGAGCATGTGCTTCTCCAGTGCCTTATCTTATATAGAGAGACATTTGTATTAGCCTTATCTCACCATTACTGCAGAAATACCCAGGGCACATAGGACAATTCTACACCTCCCTGCTGCTTTCAGGTACCAACCCTGCTACAACATACAGTGTTGCCAGGTTGTCTGCAGCAGCGCTTAAAATTTGTTGGATGATGACCTGTGCCATAAACTAGACTTAATGAGCGTCTAGTTCACCATACTAGAGTGTGCTGTAATTTGATAGATATAGTCTTCCCCATACTAATCTTTATGCTCCCCTATACTCATCTAATACTCCTACCCTCCCCTTTAGATCCCTTTTTTATATATACTTTCTGTTTTAAGACATACATTTTTATATCTTCTAGCTTTTCATGATTTTTTTTTAGATTTTGATCTATCTTCTATGCTTTTTAATTGACTGTACCCCACCCTCCTTATGCTGATCTATGACAGGTTTTAAGATTTGGTTTGATTTGATCTGATTGCTTTGTTATGGACAGACCTCTATTTTACAGGGTCTGGAGTCTTTTGAACAGACAAGATCTGTTCATAGTCCATGTTGGCTATTCTCAACAAGTCTTTGGCTCATCTGAAATTCTATAATGAGCAATGGTATGGGGAAATGGGCCAGGAGATCTCTTGAGAATCTTCTGTTATGTGCTGGAGACAATATTCACTGGCAAAGTAGCAATTTTGCCACTACATTTTGATTACATAATCTGGAATATTTTGGAAAAATGAGGGCCTGGGGACACACAGGTCACCCACCATGATAAACTGCTCTGAGTTGGAAACTATAAATTGTTATGACTCTGTGGGATGGAATGGCAAAGCGCCATTTGTTTGCTTTGATCTTAGCTAGAGGATACCCCGGTGTAGTGTCCAAATCTTTGGTCTCTGGTCAGCAGACACTAAGCAGTTTAATCTGCTATTGTAATGTCTGCCTGAAGCAGCTGAGAATAATTGTCTAGGAATTTGGCATGAGGTATCAGCCACCCATGGACTAATTCCTTTTTTAAAAAAATCCAGGACTGGTGGAGATCAGTAGTGAATTAATGTTAAATGCAGTGATGGACTGAAAATGAGGTCATGTGAGGTAGGCTGTACTGTCAGTAAAAAAACAGGATTAAGTATAAAGTTTGCCTTTTCTGGTAGGGAAATAGGACTTGAAACTGTTAAGTTTTTAGTCTGGAGGTTCTTCTGGCTTTGGCAGTGCTCCTGGGTCACTGGGTAGCGGCTATGGCTGCAGAGTGTCCAAGAGTGTCCCATCAGTGTCCACTCTGATTTGTCCCTCTTTCCACATGAAAAGAAACCACCCTATGATCATATTCAGGTTAAAATATGATTGGTTGTTAGGACTTCCTTTCATTTCCAATCAGTATACAGGTAGTCCTTGTTTAGTGACCACAACTGGGACTGGCAACTTGGTCTCTAAATGAAGCAGTCACTAACTGGAAAATTGCATGACCGCAACTGTGTTTACAATTTTACTTCAGCTTTCCTTTGCTTTACAGCGTCAGAAGGATACGACCCCGAACAGCTGGGTGAGCCAAAATGGTAGGGAAACTTGACTCAGAGCCTTGTTGTTTTCTTGCAGATGTTTCTTTGCCAGACTAGGCAACATCTTCAGTGCACTGAAGATGATGCCTAGTCTGGCAATGAAATGTCTGCAGTACAGCCTCCTTTTGCTCCATAACAAACTTCCCTGCTCAGACACATCCTGAACTAAGTCAGGAGTCAGAAGAGTGAAAAAGACTGCTGTCAGCTCAGCCTGAACCAGAGCAGTAGACCAGATCTGAAAGCAGATTGGGGTCTTTCTGCTGGCAATACAGATCAGCAAGTACACAGGATATATATTGTGAGGGCACTTTTGTTTCTTCTGAATTCAGTGAGTACCATTAGCCTTTCTGTAAATAGCTACGGAGTCCGTGGAACCCAGGAGAGGCATTCGGACTCCCTTCCTTCTTTCATACTTGTTGATCCAGTTGGTGGCCCACATGACCATAGACTCAGCAGGAGCCTAAAAAGGAAGGGGGCAGAGGGTGCTGGCTTTCCTTTCCTTCCAGTGACACCTCAGGCTACCAAGAAAAGTTATGCAGCAAAGATCTCCTTCAGAAATCCAGGCTTCATATAAAAACCACCCTTCCCTTTTCTCCCTCCGAGTTGAGCTTAAAGCTTCCTTTGTTTGCAAGACAGGCTTGACCTTTGGATGTTAAACAACACAACCCCCAGGTTCCATTTAAACTCTGGTTATTATCTTTACATTTGAATAAAACTAACTTAAAAGCTGAAGTGGCTTCGCTTTCTCTCCAGGCACTGAAGTGGGGTGACCAGAAGGTCAAACTAGGAATTAGCTCTCTTCCTCCCCTAAGACCCACTGCAGCCGCTTCTGCCTCCCTCCCCCCACCTTGATATATGTCCCTGGGGAACTGAGGGTGCTGAAAAGGCTGCAGAGGACTGCTGGGGACCCTTTGTGCCAAGATATCTGGGCAGTTTTCCCATCTGTTTCTAATCACTGAACAAATGTACATAATTGGAAAATTGTAATATAGGGCCAATAATATTCATGTTTGTCATTATTAAAGGTCACTGACAAACTTATTGCCCTTCTGAAGAGCATGGTGATTATAATCTCTCCTTAGAAATACTTGATGAACTCTTTTTGTGTAAAGATGTACTCAAGATTCTCAATTGGCAGCTTGTTCTTATTTCTAAAAATAGATGCCATACGTCTACTAAATCTGGACTGTATTCCATCAGCAGAGATAATCACTGCTGGAACTGTTTGTGCCACTGTGTATGAACCAACGTGGTCAGAAATTGTGATGCATTTCTCATTTGGGATCAGATTTCCTCTCTCAGGTGAGGATACAGGTAAAACTTCGAAGACCAGCACTTCTTGCTGATTAATATATACGGTAAGCAAGCTGGATGAGTCACATTTCTTCTACAATCACTAGGAGCATAATGTTGAGATTTTATGTCATCTGTTTTTTTGTGGTGAAGCAGGGTAACAAATTCAATGCTCCTGACTCTCTCTAATCAACTCCCTTGAGTCCACAATGCTCATTAGATGGAGTTGTCCCTCAGCTTCCTTAGAGTTTGTTTTGGGAGATAAAACAGAGGAGGATACAGTGGATGCTGCCCCAAGTATTAGGTCTGCGCAAAACACCGAAGGAGTGCTTCAAAGCTTTGATCAAATCCCTCCATCAAATGCAGCAAATCAAATCTCACTTTGCAGGCTTGGAAAGCACTTTGCAGATTTGATGGCTTTTCAGCTACCTCTAGTTTGGCACAAAGGTTGTAACTTCCATATATGGAGAATGATGGGTTTTCTAACAATGAATAGCTGGCCAATGAGATGTATCAACTTCTTAAATTCTGTACCTATCAGCACTCTTTTGGGGTACTCGACTAATATTGTTGTGGGCTTCATTCACCTTCCCAGATTGCCCGCCATCCCTTGCTATCTCTTCTCTCTCCCAAAGGCCTGTCCCCAGACCAGCATCCTGAGTTTTCAAACACCTGGAAGAATGCCACATAGAAGAAGGTTCTCCAACATTCTGGAATGTAGGATGTGGAGTAGTGGCATTAAGTACAGGAAGGCAAATCATGATTAAATGTGAAGACATTTCGTTTGACAATAGAACCAAGCCACCAATGATCCAGAGAGATATTGGGCTCCCATTCACTAGCTCTGTTCAAGCAGAGGCTTTAGCTTGAATTCCTGCAATGAGCAGGGGCTGGTTTCAGGAGCCTGACAGATTCTATGAGTCTAATTTGCCCAAGTATAAAATAAGTATGCAGGTTGTTCTGCTCTTTCAAGGTGGAGCAAAATTGCTGCTTTATCTCTATGTGCCAGGCTCTGCCTGCGATCCAGTAAAGACATAGACACTAGCGTAGGCTTAGGTTCTGGCTTTATTGAGGAACAGAGTGCATGCCTTTAGAAAGCCGAGAGTGAGGGGAGCGCGCCGGAACGGGATTTAAATAGCCCGCGCCGGTCAGCGCTCCACCCCACCTTATTCCAGGTGAGTCCCACGAGTCCCACCGGTTCCGTCCCTGTCAGGTGAGAGGTCGTTCAGCCCCCCTGCGCCCCGGGCGTCGCCTCGATCGCCTTCCTGAATGGTAACGATCCATTGCCGGGCGATCAGGCTCTTAATGCTTTGACGGCTCAGGCGCGCCTCTCTTGTTGTTAGTCAATTGCTTGTTGGCAACTTTGTATCGCTGTCTTCCACGCCGCCGGTCTCGGTTGTTACTAGTTTCCTGCACCTGTTGCTTTCCTTTGTGTTTCATAGTTGCCTTTGCCTTAATCTGCCAGGGACCCATTTCCCTGTATTGTCATGTGAGCCATTGCAATGTCACAAGCATCGCAACGGTGATCATGACATACTGCCCCCCTTTAGGAAATCGCCGAGGGTTTGGAGGGATAGGCAGTATGGAAGTTGCAGATCAGGTCGGGAGCCTGGATGTCGCGGGCAGCAACCCACTCAGGGTGTGGGAAGTGTTTCCATTTGACTAGGTACTGGAGGGAGCCCTGCAGCTTGCGGGAGTCTAGTACCTCCTTGACCTCGAAGTGTTGCTGTCCGTCTATCATCACTGGTGGGGGGGGCGTGCATGGGTGCCACTGGGAGGGTCACTTGCCGGCTTAAATAAGCTGCAGTGGAACACCGGGTGCAGCCACTTTAAATTATGGGGCAGGTCCAAGCGCACCGTGACTGGGTTCACGATTTGTGTCACTTGGAATGGCCCAATAAATTTGGGGGCCAGTTTCTTAGATGGTTGCGGTGATTTGATGAATCTGGTGGATAGGTAGACCAGGTCCCCTACCCGAAACATTGGTTGTTGGCGCTGGTGTTTGTCCACTTGCAGTTTGTATGTGGTTTGCACCTCTTTAAGCGTGTCCTTGATGACCGGCCAGGAATCTGCGAGTTTCGCACCCCAATCAAAAGCAGCCACTGCTGGGGATGGGGGCTGAGGTAGCTCAGGGATGGGGATGAACTCCCGACCCCACACCACCCCAAAGGGGGTTTGTCCCATGCTTTGATGTATTGCGTTGTTGTATGTGACCTCTGCAAATGGGAGTAGGTCCACCCAGTCATCCTGGTGGTAGTTTATATAGAAGCAGAGGAATTGCTCCAGTGTGGCATTAAGGATCTCTGTGGATCCATCTGTCTGGGGATGCCAGGAGGTTGACAGGGCTTGCTGGGTACCTATCAGTTTCAAAAAAGCCCGCCAAAACCTCGAGGTAAATTGTGTGCCCCTATCGGTCACCAAGCAGGAGGGGCAGCCATGGAGGTGGTACATGTGTACCAGGAAAAGTTTCGCCAGCTGTTGTGCTGACGGGATCGAGGTGCAGGGGATGAAATGGGCTTGTTTTGAGAAGTAGTCTTTGACTACCCAAATGACCGTTTTCTTTTGGCTAGGTGGTAAGTCCACAATGAAATCCATTGAGATCTCATCCCAAGGGTGGGAGGGTTCAGCCACGGGTTGCAGCAGCCCCTGGGGTTTGCCAGCTGGTCGCTTGGCCATTGCACACACCGGGCAGGACACCACATACATTTTGACGTCCTTCCTCATCGAGGGCCACCAAAACTATTGCCGAGTTAGGTGTAGGATTTTCAGGAACCCGAAGTGACCAGCCTGTTTGCTGTCATGTGATCTGCTAAGGATCATCGGTCTTTGTGAGTCAGGGACATATAATCTTCCCTCCGCCCATGTGAGGTCCTGTTCTATAGTTACTTTGTTAGGGTTGGTGAGGAGCCAGGTGTCAGATTTTATTGCTGTTATAAAATCTGCCTGTAGCCCACCTGGCATCTGTGGTTGGCTGCGCCTTGGGGCGGGTTGCGCCGGAGTTGCTTGCAAGGGGGGGGCAGGCTGTCCCCGAGCGCGTCCCCGGGTGACAGCTGCCAGACCCAGCTGGGAGTCAGAGAGCACAGTCCCGACGATGTCGGGGATAGGCTCCGCATCCTGGGGTAGTCGGGAGAGTGCATCTGCCAGGAAATTCTTTTTTCCTGGGATGAACTTCAGCTGGAATTTGAACTGGCTGAAGAACTGAGCCCAGCGTATCTGTTTGGGACTGAGGTGCCGGGGCGTACGGAGTGCCTCGAGATTGCGGTGGTTTGTCCAGACCTCAAATGGGCAAGTTGCCCCTTCCAAAAGGTGACGCCAAGCCTCCAGTGCTGCTTTAACTGCAAAGGCTTCCTTTTCCCACACATGCCAGCACCTCTCTGTCTCTGAAAATTTCCTAGAGAGATAGGCGCATGGCTTCAGGATTCCAGCGGAATCCTTTTGCAGTAGGATGGCCCCAATTGAGAAGTCAGAGGCATCTGCCTGCACCACAAAAGGCCGTTCAGGGTCCGGGTGGGACAGGATTGGCTCCACTGTGAACAGCGCTTTTAGCCTGTCAAAAGCAGTTTGACAGTTGGGAGTCCAATTAAGCACGGCTCCTGGGTTTTTGACCTTGCACGTCTCCCCGATGCCTTTGGTATTTAGTAAATCGGTTAAGGGCAGGGCAATTTCCACGAACCCCCTCGTGAAGGACCTATAGAAGTTCGTGAACCCAAGGAAGCTTTGAAGCTGGCGCCTGGTGCATGGGCATTCCCAGCTCAAAACTGCCTGAACCTTCGCAGGGTCCATCTCTATGCCCTTGTCAGTACCCTAAGTACTGTAATTCTGTACCCTAAGTAGTCCAATCGCGACTTGTGGAATTCGCACTTGGACAGCTTAGCGTAGAGTTTGGCTTTCTGGAGCTTAGTGAGAACTTGTCTCACTAATCTCTCGTGTTCCCTCTGAGTCCTTGTGTAGATTAGGACATCGTCTAGGTAAACTAGTACGCCCTTGAACAGATGTTCATGCAGCACCTCATTGATGAGTTGCATGAAGACCCCCGGGGCCCCCGCAAGACCGAAAGGCAGTACCTTGTACTGGAAGGAGCCCAAGGGACAGTTGAATGCCATTTTCCACTCGTCCCCCTCCCTGATGCGAATTCGGTAGTACGCTTTGCGGAGGTCAAGTTTGGAAAACACCCTTCCCTTTGACAAGTGTGCCAGCATGTCTTTTACGAGGGGAAGGGGGTATTTGTTGGATAAGGAGGCGGAATTTAATCCACGGTAATCTGTGCATAGTCTCAGGGTGCCATCCTTCTTTTCTCGGAATAGGACGGGTGCTCCAACCGGCGAGTTTGCCGGTTCGATGAAGCCCCTGGAGAGGTTTTTGTTGAAAAATTCTCACAGTGCTGCCAATTCCCTCTGGGTCATGGGGTAGATTTTGGGCTTGGGCAATGGGACGTCCGGGAGCAGTTCGATTGCACAGTCCGTCTTGCGATGGGGGGGTAATTGGTCCACCTCCTCTTCCCCGAATACTTCTGTGAAGTCCGAGTATTGCTCCGGCAGTCCTTCTGGGGGGGGGGGCATGGGTTTGGTCGACGATCTCTGCCCTCCCCACAGTCAGAGCGGAGGATTTCTCCTTTGTTGGTGCTTGGTAGACCCCATCCTTGAACGCTATAGAGCAGGTCCTCCAATTTATGCAAGAGTTGTGGTGTGCTAGCCAGGGGATCCCCAGCACCACTATGGGCTTCCCCACCAGGGTTACCACAAAGTCTATGGACTCCCTGTGGGTGCCCATTTTCAGGGTGACCTTTCTTGTACCCTGGGTGGCCAGTCCCCTCCCCCCTGCTGTAGAGCCATTGAGTTGTTGGAACACCAGCGGTTTAGGGAGGGGGGAGCAGGGCAGTTTTAGTGCGGTGACAATGTCTGGGTGGATTAGATTTCTGGAGCACCCAGAGTCCACCAGAGCTTCGACCATGATGGCTCTAGAGCCGTAAGTCAGTTTGATTTTCCCTGCCAGGATGGAGCAATCTTCACTCACCCTGGGGTTGTCACGCCCCTCTTTTACCACGTGCCTGGCAGCGCTGCTTAGGGCAGGTGGGAGGTGTTTCCCGCCGGCTGCTCCTGGGTGTCAACCACGTCCCCTGCAAGGTAGGTGTCCACTTCCTTGTCCGGGGTCACTAGCGCTCCTGTCAGCCATCTGGGAGTGTTGGGCGGCTTGTGCGGTGCCTTCTGTGTTGGTCTGGGTGGGCAATCTGTCATCCTGTCCTTGAAGCATTCAGTTGCCCAGTGGCCCGTCTTCCCACACCTGGCACATTGCCCACGGGCAAACCACCATTGTCACTCTGCATCCCAGGTCGGGCCCATCTGTGGGACTGGTCCTCTCCTGCTGGGAGGGGTTCTGTCGTTTGTGGTTGCTAGCATGAAGGTGCGCTGGGCGTGCTCAGCCTTTCCGGCCAGACAAACCCACCTGTATAGGGAGTCTGGGTCATCCCTATAGAGTGCCCATTGTAGCACCTCACGGTTGAGGCCATCCTTGAACATGTCGATCAAGGTGGCCTCAGACCATTCCGGGATTTTACCCGCTAGGACCTTGAACTCAAGAGCGTAGTCTGCCATCGCTTTTTTCCCTTGGCGAAGTCCTTTAAGGGTACTCTTGGCCCTTTCCTTTGCCAGGGGGTCTTCGAAGTATTGTTTGAGCGCGGCTAGGAAGTTGTGAAAAGTGGCCAGGGCTGGGGCTCCGGACTCTGACATCTGGACGTACCAGTCCGCAGCCCTGCCTTTGAGTTTTGTGGCCACTGCCGAGATTTTGGACGCTTCCGTCTCGAAGCAATGTCCATACTGGGCCATGTAGTTCCTGGCGTTTGTCAGGAAGAATGACAGGTTCATGGGGTCTCCATCAAATTTCACGGGGAAGTCCTTGGTGAATCCCCCAACTTGCGAGACCCCCACCTGTGGGTGGTTAGGGATGACCCCCACTGGGTTGGGACCATGAAGCCCTGCGAAAGAGTCCCGTTCTTGGCCCCTTCCTCTCGTGGTTGTCGATGGGGTGGGTAGGGTGCCCCGATCCCCTCTTGCCCCCTGTGCAGCAGCAGTCTTTGTGAGCTCGCTCACCACCGATGCCATGGACTGGAGCATGTGTTCCAGGGCTCGTACCTTGGCTTCCAGGGCTCTGACCCTGTCTGGTGTGACAGGGTCATCCGTCCTCGGTGCTGCCGGTTGCTGCCCGATCGGCAGTCCTGCGACTCCCCTCTTGGGCGTTTGGGGGTAGTGGAGTCTCCAGGTGGTGTAGGATGTCCCTGTCCAGGATCCTGCTCTGCCGTCCCACGTGAAGAGTTGTTGGCCCCTGACTTCGTCTTCCGTCGGGGCTCTCCAGTCCGGGCTGGAGCTCCATGTCTGGAACTGGGGTGCGGTGTGGGCAGGGAGGGAGCCCGTGTCCCATCTCGGGTGCGCCGACTAGCAGCTGTCGGGTCATCTTCCCCTCTTGCGTTGCATCCTTCGCACCTCCAGTGTGAAGCGCCGACTCCATGGCTGTCCCCGGTTCCGTCATCGCCGGGGTTTTCTCCCACAGAAAAAAAAAAAATTCCCGGTGGAGACTGGCGAGGTTTATTTTTGAGACTCTCAGCTTTATGTCAGGCTCTGCCTGCGATCCAGTAAAGACACAGATGCTAGCGTAGGCTTAGGTTCTGGCTTTATTGAGGAACAGAGTGCATGCCTTTAAAAAGCTGAGAGTGAGGGGAGCACGCCGGAATGGGATTTAAATAGCCCGCACCGGTCAGCGCTCCACCCCACCTTATTCCAGGTGAGTCCCACGAATCCCACCGGTTTCGTCCCTGTCAGGTGAGAGGTCGTTCAGCCCCCCTGCGCCCCGGGCATCGCCTTGATCGCCTTCCTGAACGGTAATGATTCATTGCCGGGCAATCAGGCTCTTAATACTTTGACAGCTCGGGCGCGCCTCTCTTGTTGTTTAGTCAATTGCTTGTTGGCAACTTTGTATCGCTGTCTTCCACGCCGCCGGTCTCAGTTGTTACTAGTTTCCTGCACCTGTTGTTTCCTTTGTGTTTCATAGTTGCCTTTGCCTTAATCTGCCAGGGACCCATTTCCCTGTATTGTCATGCAAGCTGTTGCGATGTCACAAGCATCGCAACGGTGATCATGACACTATGTCATTTGCTGGTGATGAAACTATGAGGAAAACACTCATCCCTCAAAGGTGAACACAACCCTCCTAGAGCAAACCTATGCTCAGTTTTGTCCCATGCTGTCTGGTCCAAGTTCTGACTGATTTTGTTGGCTCTCAGCCTCATCCTTGGAATGACAATCCAAGCACACATCTGACCTCTTGTCTTCGTTTTTCTTGAAGCACTGTGCAGTTTTTCTAACCCTAAACTGATATTTTAATGGAGTCTATAAATCATTCTAGCTCAGCAGCTTCCAGAACTCTGCCTGGACAGTCTTGGCATCCTAAACACTAATATAGAAATCACACTACTAAATCTTTAGTGAATCGCACAACTTCAGTTTTTCAGAGATTTGTCTCTTTGTATTGGATCCCAATAAACTTTCACATTACAATCTATGGTACAGTCAAAGCTACATGCCCAGTGAATTTTGCCCATTAAGTAGGTGCTACAGGAGTGGTACAGGCTTGCCTCTGGATAATTTGTTTTAATGAACAAAAGTGGAGTCTGAGATGTCCAAGCCTGACTTCCCTTCTACGCTATTCAGGACATATCAGCATGTTGCCATGGTGATCTTCTGCACATCAATATAACTCTCTGGTGACAGAGCTTCAGTATGAGCCACCTTTGTTAATACACCTTTAGTTTAAATATGGAGTAATAACAAACTTCCTCTTCCACCTGCTCCTCCTCCTTTAATGCCATCATTTTTCCAGTCACTCTAAAAACACTTTGTGCTTCATTTGGAACCTGCTTCTGAAGATACCCAGAGTGGACATGATGCCGGTCCACAGGGGATATCCTTGTGATGGACGGTGTTTGGATGGAGAAAGTTTCAAACTTTTCACATGTTGCACTGACTGTAATGAGGAAAAGTTGGACAGCATGAGGTCGAGGGGCAGCTCAGGTCATCATAGCAAATGACAATGTTTCCCTTGTCTGCCAACTGGAAATTTACTCAACTTGCATTTTGTGGACTGAGCATTATGAAGAATGTGCAGTCCATCAGACTTGGAATGCATCCTTCTGTATCACTTCATATTGCCACCCATAGTTTCTGGGATAGATGGGTAGCCATATAAATTGGATAAATAAATTAATTAATTATACAGGAATCCTCAGTTAACTAGTGAAAATGCACTCTCTGATAACTCCTGGTAGCATATACACATATGTATTGAATTGAAATCTTGTAATTTTTTGTTTAAACGTTTACAAAATCCGTGCTTTTGAGAAAAGTGTTAAGAACTGCTCTGTGTGCATCTGTTAGGGATGTGTGAAGATGTTGCCCTCTTTAGAAGGGCTTGGTGAGTCAGCATGCCCCCTGCTTCTAAATACTTCTAGGTTGCCTCACTTCACATTGCTTCGGGGTCCTCCTTTAGCATTTCCAGTTGCCAGCAGAAGGTGGTCTGTGCATGTTCAGTAGCTCATTGACAGCACTGGAAGAGGCCTCAGAAAGTATGGAAATTCCATGTTTTGTTTTGTTTTTAATAAAATGCTACCGTAAATAGAGATGCACATTATTATATTATTATCCCCTCAACATTAGAAGTATTACTGACTCTTAGAGAACATTTTCCATTCCTCATGCTTCCTTTCAGTAAATCTGACTGGCTCCTGTAGCAACCTTCAGCTTAAACTAACTTCCACTGGAAATACTTCATTTTCTGCTGCCTGAATTATTTTTTCTTCAATGTTAAGCCCAGATTTGCTTCATCAATTTGATCTTCCCATTTTTCTTCCTTTGTTCTCCAGTTATGTATCTTTGAGTCTCTTTATTTGAATACCACCCAACCACTTTATCCCCAGCTCATCCGTTATAGTTGTTTCGCTATTACACCTGATTCTTAGCTGCATCCTTCCAGCCATGCTTGGCTGCCTTCTATCCCTGACAGGGTATTCAGTGCCCTATTAGAGAAAGGAAAATGAATTCAGCACCAAGGATAGCTGCTGTGTGAAGAGTCTACTGGGAGTGTGCAGAAGGTGCAACACACTTTTGTTTCTCCTATTTTAATTTGCTCAAGCAAAAAAAAAAGATTGCTCAATTTGCTAAAGTGTTCTTAGGCAACTCACAATATAAAGCTTAATAATTAACCTGGATAATTGTCCCCATCTTCACGGATGCCCCGCTTTCATAAACAAAGGGCATATGGTTTGAGGGAATGGTCTTGTCCCAGCAGGACAACCCACTAACTGCTTCTCAATGGCAGGAATGCATAGCACCCTCAGCCTGCCCCACGCCCACGGCAAGCCTCTCTTTTCTTGCCATGAGTCAGAAGCGGTGTTTCTCAGGCATTCCCTCTCCTCTGCTTTACAGCTTGGTTGGCAAGGCCTCAGCTACAATTTAGTAGTCTGTGGTATGGTGGGGATGCCCCTCCCCACTAGTCACTGATTGCCCATCTCTGTGGTGATTTCATCCTGGGCTGCTGGGCTGCCTCCTTCAGAAGGGGCCTTCCCATGTGCCTTGTCCTGAAGTGCATCTCAGGCCTAATGTGGCTTCTTATGTACATGACAAGACCAGTACCATGGTTCCCTGCACATGTGGGGGAGTGGGGTTCCAGTGAAAAATTAAACAACAGCAGCTGGTGAGAGTTGGGTACACATGAAAGAGATCTATTAGGTTCACCAATGAAATTCTGGATTTATTATTATTATTATTATTATTATTATTATTATTAATGGACCAGGGAACCACTGAACCTCTTTCCCTCTTCTTTGTTTAAAGGGTCCACTCGGGTGCTGGTGAATTGCTGTGACAAAAGTGTTGCATAACAGGGAGAGTCGATAAGGGTAGCTCTGTAAAGGGAAGCCACTTGTCCACAGACAGCTTCCCATGGGAAGGAAAGCAACTGGCGCTTGCTGTTCTGGAAGAGGAAGGAGGGTGGAAGGAGCTGGGGAGGGGTTTGCTTGGAGGCTTCTGCAGTGAGTGTGTCTTATTCCTGAACTCCAGCATAAAGCACCATGAAGCACCATTGCTGCTCTCAGACCAGCACTCCAATGTAGACCACAAGGGAAAGGAAATCACAACCCTTCTTGCAAGGGAAGCAATGCCTTTCACGAGGGGGAGACACAGCCATAAAGAAGGCAAGCATCCCTACCCTGCAGTACATTGGATGAGGGGGAATAAGGCCAACCAAGAGGGAGACAGCAGGAGGCCCATCTCCGGCTCTCAGGATGTAAAGCAGAGCTGGCAGACCTCAGAAAACAAAGCAGCCAACCCTGCGCCTCTCCCTAGTCACCTCCTATTTTCATGGAATTATAGATTAGCCTGTAAAGGTTGGAAGGTACCTTTGAAATCACCGAATTCAACCCCTGCCCAGAACAGGAATCCACTACTGTAGCTTGTCCAATAGAGAAGAAGAAGAGTCCATGACCTCTGAGGCAGTTGGTTCCATTGCTGAATACCTCTCACTGGTAAGAAATTCTTCCTCATGTCCAACCAAAATCTACTTCTTTGTCATTTAAGCCCACTCTTTCTTCTCCAATCTTCTGGGACAGCTCTAAACAATTCTGCCCTACACAACCATCCTTCAGGTCCTTGAAGACAGGTCTCATGTGTCCCCACAGTGTTTTCTTCTCAGGCCAAACATTCTCAACACCTCCCACCATTCCTCACCGTTGGCTTCCTTCGTTACCTTCTTCAAGTGTGGTGTTCAGAGAGGGATGCAATATTCTAAGAGACCAGGGGATTTCTTGTTTGTGTTGTCCTAAGAGAATAGAGAGCAGAGAGTTGGTAATCAAGTGCTTTGCCTGTTTGGTCCTCATCAGGGGTGGCTGCAGGCATCACGGGAAGCACCTTCTCCAAGTAAGACTGGCAGCTGCTGGTGGGCTTTCCAGAGCACGATCTCAGGGCGCTTTTGTCTGTGGGTGCCGTAGCTGTATTTCTCTGGGAGTGCCATTGTTTGTTTGTTTATATTTCAAATTTTGTCACCGCCCATCTCCCCCAAAGGGAGATTATTATTTGTCTTTGGAGCTCATGGGGTGTGTGAGGGCCTTTCCTTTTGGCTTTCATTGCTGGTGATATTGTATACCACCTAGAGTTGCCTTGTTTGAGATGGGAGGCCATATAAATGTGAGCAATAAAAAAAATAAACAAAACAAAACAAAGGCTCCCTCAAGGCACTTGTCCCAGCAGTCTGGCAGGGGAAGGCAGCAAGGTCAGAGGCTGACAGGGCTCTACCGTTGCATTTCAAAGTGGCAAACAGAATAATTTCAGTTTCAGCTGTTCTTTCTTTTCACCTTTTTTTCTTGGAGGACTAAGAATACACATGCTTTGGGTTCCTGCAGCATGACATGCTGAATGGGGTTAGTGTAGCCCTCTATTTGACTGGGTGTAATGGTTGCCTATTCTAAAACATCATCAGACTCATAAGTAGGAATTCAAAGATATCTGATTTATTAAAGAACACCATGCAGGATCACAGAGAAAGCTGAGAATGATGAAAGTGCACCAAATTCAAACTAAAAATCCTCGGTGCAAATGAATCCCTCCCCCCATAGAATCTTCTCAAGTCCACAATCCCAGGTGCTCCTAACGGTTTCTGATGGTCTGCAGGAAAAATCCTTGAGCAGAGAAAATAACCCAAACACATTCCATTGTCCTGATTTCACATACAGAGCTTGGTACAAGGTCTCACAGCAGCTCCCTCCCAAACAGAAATGTGCGTCAGCGCCATGGCATGTGAAACGTTACGATGTATAAACTACCTTGAAACAGTGAACATGACACTGGGTTTGTTTGGGGACAGATTTAACCCTGTTCAATAATATCCCTCATTAATCCAAGTTAGAATGTTTTGGGAACTGGGCCATAGTACAAAGCCACCTCTGCCTGGGGAATTTTCTTTATGGGACTAGCACACACACCCCCCCCCAATAGTAGTACTGAAATATAAATAAATGAACAAATTCCTGCTGAAAGAGAGCTAGCTTCATTCAGTTCTAGTACACAAGAAATCATTTCAATTAATGTACAATAGATTTTTAATTTCAGTTTAAAAAAAGTAATGTCCATATTGCAAAGAGGATCAAAAGCAGTAAGACTTGCAGATTTAAGAAATGGCTGATGATGGAGATTAATCATAATCTTGATAAACTTGATTCTTTCCAGAACAGTTTTTTGACAGTCATCCAAGTGATGTACAATTAGCCAATAAAAAGCTTCACTAACAAATGCAGAATTCCCAAGGACCTGGATAGCAACTTGCAAGTAAAAAAGGCATTTCAAGCACTTAAAAGGGTCACTAAATCAGCACTTGCTACCTTCGTTTCATCTGCAAATAAAATATTGCTTGTTGCACCTGGGAAAACTCTGTACAAAAACATCCTCAACTATGAGGGAAATCTGTTCCATGCTGAAGAGATGAAGAGGCTGAAACCAGAGTGAATGTTCAATCTCCTGTGTCTTTCTATGAAGAAAGGTGTTGGCACCTCTTCCTCTGGCTAACTGCCTTTCCTCATCTCAGAGTTTACTTTATTGTTTTCACTATTTCGCTCTGCCACTCAAACTCACAAAAGTGTCTGCCACTTTTGATTATACAGACTTTTCGGGTGGGAACAATGAACAACATATATGCTCCTTCCTGCTTAATATGAAAAGTCTAGAGTGATCGTGACTACACAAAAGAATTCGGAAGCTGGAAAATAAAATATTCAACTGAACCTACTTGATTCCACTCACAAAACATTCACTAGATTTAAAAGAAAACTATATACAAATAAAAGCAGGTTAAATTTAATGATAACCTGTATAACAGCAACAACACAAAACCGTTATCGGCTAAACATCATGTACATGTACCATGTGATGCTGCAGAGTATTCTGGCCTCTTTCACTGCTGGGGAGGGGACTTAGGATCCGAGTCACCCCTCCCCCCAGCACATTTCAAATTTCACTGCTACTGGACCAGCCAACCATTAGATCTCTCCCGGCTTTGCTGCTGCTTTTGAACTTTATTCCTTGGCAGTCCCACCCGTCTAGCCTAGATGAGGCTGCAGGTGGAACGGCCACAAATGAGCACAAACTGCAAAATCGGTGGACTTCAACTTGAGGGAGAGCCTATTGTCACCGAGGAAGGAAGGAAGGAAGGAAGGAAGGAAGGAAGGAAGGAAGGAAGGAAGGAAGGAAGGAAGGAAGGAAGGAAGGAAGGAAGGAAGGAAGGAAGGAAGGAGGGGGCCATGTCAGTCAAACACTCTCATGATGTAAAGTTGCAGGTAGCCACAAACTACGGCTTGCTTCTGGCTCTTACCTTGTTCCATCAGCCCTGCTGAATCTGCCACCAATCCTGCCATATCGGCAGCAGTATATTATAAATAATAGCAGTGTGCAGATCTCCCCCATTCAACTTGAATGAATCAGTCTGATTATAACTTTGATTTAAATCAGTGATTTGATTTGTGGTAATTTGGAAAGATCATTGAATTAATTTGAGGTCGTCTAGTTTAATTCAACTTGGAAATCCAATCACATCAGTTTCAAATCAGATCTATGAATCGAAGCTTTAGCCAGCCCTAATAAACAGATCCCTTTCAGGTTGAGCCCTTACTTTGATGATGGTGTGTAAGGAACAAGGCTGCAGTTTCTGCCCTCATGCAAAAGGATTCCAGAGTGCCTGGTAGCTGCAACACGCAGTCACCACTGCAGGTTTACAACCTGAACATTCTCACCCAAAAAGGAAAGCCCCATTTCTTAATGTTACCCAACTGTTCTAATGACCAGTTGCACAGGGCTGGAGTGGATCCATCTCTCTCTCTATCTATCATCTATCCATCATCTATCTATATCTATCTATCTATCTATCTATCTATCTATCTATCTATCTATCTATCTATCTATCATCTATCATCTATCATCTATCATCTATCATCTATCATCTATCATCTATCATCTATCTCCATCCATCCATCCATCCATCCATCCTTCTGCTACTACCACCAAGTGTGTTATGTGCTGATTCGCTGGTTTCTTTATGCATTCACTGGCTTATATTTAGCACATCGAAAAGAAAAAAAGAGAACGTCAGCAAATGTTGATGAGGGAAACTGCATGAAGGGACTTGCTGATCAACAACCTTCATGGAAATAATCTGAGAAAAGCCTCTTGCTGCTCTCCCTGCTCCTCTCTCAACCATCTCAAGGGGCTCAGCAAGAGCCGCTTTGCCCTCGTGAAGCACAGCCAAGACTGGAGACCAGGCCTCGCCCTGCTTTCCCTCACTCTCTGCTTCACTGGCATGACGCAGACAGGATTCGGCCACGTCCACTGGCGATAGCACAGCTTCCCATACAAAAGAGGGGCAGGATAAGTAGCATGGGCTCTGCAGTACACTTGGGGCATGGGCCCCGAACCCCAGGCTGCATTGCCTCTGTCTCAGTGAACTCCACACTGGAACTTGTGGCAGCCAGCCCAATAGCCTGAGCCTTTCTCTGCTCAGGCCTCACGGCTTGGGCACCTGCGGGTGTCACCCTCTGCAGTTCCACAGGGGAGCCTGTGCAGTGGTGCCCCTGCTTCCCCAGCCACACGGGATGGTTGTTGCCAGTTGCAGTGGCAACACTAACAGCGCAGTCCCAGCTGCTGCACTTCAGAGCCAGCAACACTTCTGCTGTAGGAGGTCTTGTTCTTTTGCTGGCTGCTTGGTGCAGGTAAAGCTGCCTCCAATGTGAGGTGGACAAAGGAAACATGCACCCATTCCTCTGCTGTGCTCAAGCCAGATTTGAAGGCAAGACCATTCAGGTGAAGCAGGAAGGCTGACAACCTCATTCAGGTGACAGGTGCTCAGTGCTGGAAGTCCTGGCAAATCCAGCATGCCTCATTAGCATGTGAATTAGCATGTAAATTGAGTTGTCCCACAATGCAACTCAGAGGAAGCTGTTTGTTGCCACTCCCACTTCCTCTTTCTCTCTTCTTTCTTCTTCAGGGAGAAGCAAGCATGCTGCTCTGCTCTCCATTCATCAGGGCCATGTGCTCAGGCCTTGATGAAGGCTTCTGCCCCTTTCTTCCACCTTGGCAGCAAATAGGGCTGAGGGTTTAGGGCAAAACTAAGTATTTAGAAAGAAAAGAAGAACAAAGGAACTTCATCTTTTCCACCAAGATGGATGTAACAGAAGCAACAATAAAGTCAGTAAAACTCGTTTTACTTATCTTAACCTAATCTGTCTAAGCGTGTGATTCTTTATGCTTGGGAGGGCTGAGTGTGTAAGATCGATAACCTGTATTTCTCTGGCATGCTCATTAAAGCTATCTAAGATAATATTCTTTTTCTGTGGACAGCTTCGCAGCTGTGTTAAGCTCTGCTCCATTTCAGTGGTTCCAGCAGGCCACTAAATTGGCTTCACTCAGAACTCTCACCATTTCCAAAGCTGGTTCAAGAAAGCTTTCTCCTGGTGACAGCTGTTGATTTCTTTCTTAATCAGGGTTAGCCATTTTCACTCCTCCCAATCCCTACTTCTTACTGGCTCAAGTTGATGGGGTCAGGCATTTCGTCTCCACCAGTGCCTGGTTCTTCTCTCCACTTCTGGTTTAACTGAGCATAAGCAAGGCAGGAGGTCCAGCTTCCCAAGGACCTGGACAGACAGAGATTGCAGTCTCCGGCAAAGAACTGAGGATGTGCTTGGCCCTCTGGCTTAACTATAGATGACCCACAGCCCATGAAATGCTTTTCACATGGCTGTGCAGTTTGATGTGGTCTTGCAGCTGCAAGGAGAGAGTCAGTCAGGGTTACAGAAGGTCAGCCTTTTTATCACAAGTGATTCATCTCCCTCGAACTGAATCTTTAATGCCTGTTTCCTGCCATAACTGTATTTTTCAGGCAATGGGGAAATTGTATACTTCAGGCAATTACAGGAAATACACCACAGGGATCGGCAAGACTAGTGTCTAGCTTCCCACTTCCCATGAGAGGAAGGCCCAGCAGCAGGTGCTCTATCCTTGTGTGCCTGGGGGGAAGAAGCAGAATGGGGATCTCCAATTAGCCCTCTTTTAGACAAAAATTAGGCAGAAGGGTAGGGAAAGAGGGGACACCAAGTAAACCCTGAACGCTCTCTGCCCTTATTTCCCAGTCCCCTGGGCTGAAGGGGCTTCACACCCCTTTCCCAAATAGCCCACGGGTTATCTGGGCTCTGTGGGAGCTACGGGTGAACCGCTTCTACCTTGAGTGGCTGGAAAAGGAGTGCAATGATGCACCAATTGGTTTGATTTTTAAAAGCGGAGGGAAAGAGGGAAAGGTTTCAAAGCAGCATTCTTCTGTTTAAAGGTGAGCGTTCTAACCGTTGTGCTAGTACAGCATTCATAAGTCATAAATTCCTAGGTTCGTAGAACTGCAGTGGATGGGACCACAAGGATCAACTAGTCCAGCCTCTGCAGTGTGACATTGGAAAGCAAACGGGCAGCAGGAAGGGATTTTTTAAGCTGCTTGTTGTCCTGCATTTTGATGCTTTAACTGTACGAGCAAGTGCACACCCACACCCACCAAGATCTGTGCCCACAGGAAGGAAGGCAAGAAGCAACTGCTCTCTTGGAACAGGAAGATGGGTGTGCCCAGCAGCAGGTGGGAGGATATGGGCTGCAGTCCAGAGGGAATACCTGGCAGGCAACTACCCAAGCACCTCTGTCCCAGCAGGAGTTTCTGAAACTGCTTCAGAGTCCAGCCGGCTTGAGTTCAGGACAAGTGCAGCTTAAATGGTCCCTGCAGATGGACACCCCTAGTCAACAAGAGGGGTTTCATCTTGCAGCTAAGCTTTGTTTCAGCAACACAGTTTCCATGGACTCTAAGTTGTTAATGTACCCTTGGTAATTTTTTGGCACTGGCTGGCAGCTTGTTCAGTTCTGCCTCCTGCTTTGAACCTGATACTTGGCACCTGGTTCAGTGTGGATTGCAGCAGAGCCCTGAGAAAGAGATCCAGACACTTGGGCTTGATGGATCTAAGCATCCAGAAGAGAGGGGATTAGCTGGTGATTTATCAAGCCCATGCTGGGATAATTCATTCTTCCTGGAAATCTTTTGGAGGGTTCTTTCATCAGTCTTGCCTGTTGGCCTTTTGCAGTCCTGTCACTTTCATGAAGTATCTAAAGAATGTGGATTAAATTCATTTTTGTCATATTCCCCCAAAGGAATAGTTACATAAGCTTTAAATGTGCTGAGTTCTATTCCACATTTGAATTATAAGTTGCTAAACATCTATGGCTCAGTCCTGGGGAAGCCACCCCCCAACCCCAAGATTTCCATCGCCAGAGACAAAAGAACAGGCAAGGCCCTGAAGGAAGGTGAACATATTCTGCATTCCGAATCTATCCCTGTGGATTCCAAGGGTGTAGATTTCATCCTGGAAGGGGCTGACTTTCAGAATCAGTTTGTGGATCTAAAACAGTATTATAAGGATGGCTTCTTAAAGTGCCCCAGACCACTCACTCCTCTAGGTTTCATGAACACAACCAAATGAAGATTTGACTGATTGGTACCCAACATCACTGTCTGTTTCACTGGAATGTTGCTGATACCAGATTTCTGTCATGTGATCCCAGGCATCTGGAGTGGGACTCGGCTACACCCAAATAAATCCTGACCAGCAAATTTCACAACAGCCAGGCTCTAAATGCTTTGAATAGTTCCTCCCTTTCCATTTTTCATTGTCCCTTGCAGAATTTATAACAATCCCGTTCAGATCAAAGCTCCTTGGAATATGCTCTGACAACCTGAAGTTTTCTGCTACATAAAGTGCCATTCCCCTGGCTATGCAACCGAAGGAAGGGCTCTTGTTCAGAAGAATCCCCCATGGGAGCCGCAGGGACGTCTCCTCGCTGACTCCTGGGAGGGCAGAGTACAGATGACATCAGACAATGTTCCGGCAGCTCTGGCAGAAATCCATGGTAGATCTGCCGTCCTTTCCCACCCTTCTTCTAGCCATCCCTGAGGAAGAAACAGACAGAACGGCTGTAGGAGAAATTGTCTTTGTTAGGGTTAATATCAGAGCATCTCTGCAGCTGTGGCATTTCGTCTGTGCAAAATCATACCCACTGCAGATTTGAGATCTGTGAAAACATCACCTTTAGAGGGAGATGAGGAAAAACTCTAACCTTAATGAATCAGTGTCTGAACTAAGGAGTCATTTATATCTATTCTTTTCCTCACTTTGCCATGCAATTTTCCAGTTAAAAATGTGCATGAAAATTCCCATACGAGGTCAAGTGTGTACAAAAATAGGCATCTTCGTGAAAATAAGGTACAAAAAAGGATTATTATATTGCAGTTGAGTGGCTAATAAATTCAAACAAACAAACAAATAAATACATAAATGTTTTTAGAGATTATTGCTGTTAGGCAAAATTGGATTCAGGGCTCTTCCCCATGACTGACCTGAAGTGCTGTCTCCCATCCTGGAAGCGGTAAAAAAAATGCTGACAAAATTTGCTACCACCATTGGCAATCCCTATCCTGACATGGTTACAGGGTTGTCAAAAGTCAGGTGCTTTTCTGCGGGGGAGAGGCAAATTAAGGAAAGAGATGGTTGGGTTTCCCATTTTTGTTGTTCTCCCTTCCCACCAAGTGTCACCATCCACCAACCCTTCTCCTTAATGTGAGATGGTTGGCCGAATAAACATTACTTAATTGAGATGGAGACGCCCAGCAGGTGGGTTCCCCTTCCCTTCAGCCTTTGTGGAGGCTGCAGGTAGCTGATCTCCAGCTTGGGGGCGGGGAGCAGAAAAACAGCGATGCCCTCAAGGTCCCCAAGTCCCTGATCCCTTGGAAGAGGCCCGGCAGGAAACCAGTAAACTCCCCCCAACCTTTTCTAACTGTTACGACTATCAAGCATGGGAGGGGAGTCCTACCATACCATGAACCCCCACACACGTGTATCAGCTGGAAGTTAAGCTGGAAGTGCTCTTGTGAAAAGACACTAAACCTGTGTTTAAAAACAGTCCAACTAACAGCTCCAGGGGGTTGGGGGAGTACTCTATCTCCTATTCAGCCCAGAGTTCTCCCCTGAGGCATAAACGACCAGGATCCAATTATCCTACTTTGGACACATTTTGCAAAGACCCAGCTCTGTGGAGAAGGCTCTGATGCTGGAAAAGGTGAAAGGAAAGAGAAGAAGAGGACAACCAGCAGTGGGTGGATGGACTGTTACAGAGCAATGGGGGCACCATTGGAAGACCTGAAGGGGCAGAATGGGGACAGATCCTCCTGGAGGAAATCTATGTGGTCACCAAGAGTCGACAGTGACTCTTGGTGACTGTAATCAATCAATAAGTGCAAACACCCACCTCCCTTTGAGAGTCCATAATGCTGGGAAAGGTGGGTGGAAAGAGAAGACGAGGATAACCAGCCGCCAGAGGGATGGACTCAGTTACAGTGGCAATGAGTGCACCATTGGAAGAGCTGAAGGACCAGGTTAGGGACAGATGACCATGGAGAAAATCTATGTGGTCCCTAGGAGTCAATGCCAACTAGATGGCACATGTTCAACCTATCTCCTATCACACCCCGGACCCCACCCCCCACCTGTCAGTTATTAATTCAGGCTATTTTTAAGCACGGTTTTACAGGTCTTTTGGAGATTGCTAAACTTGTGCTTAGAAATCACCTAGGTAACCTCTAACAGGGTGATGGGCATATGTGCAGTTCTGTTGGTATCTTCTTCCACCACATTGTACTGGGGGAGCTGGGATGACCCCATCTTTGAGTGGGGGAGAGCCCAGTTTGATAGAACCAGACTCTCTGGTTGCCCAACTGGAATAGACTCAGCGACCAGCCCCAACCAAGGGAGAAAATGTGCCCTTACCAGCCAGCCAGACCACTGACCTAATGACTGGTGAAGCACATCAGTCAAAGTGATGCCACTGCTTATGGGGGGAAACACAAAGCAGCAAAGGATGACCAAGCTTCCTCACGTGGGACAGTGGCAACTTCATAAGCTGTGGCAAAAGAGGTTGTTAGGGAACATTTGTGCCACAGTTGGTTGCAAATGGGAAAGGCCCTAAAAATGTGAGTGGATTTTGTTATCACAATCACAAGCTTGTGTGGAAATGTGATTAAAAAAAAATTAGGCTGTAAAAAATAGAAATTGAGATAAATTTGAATTAACAAATTCATCTTTTTCCATATAAAGAAATACTGTCTTACTGACAATAAGATCTGTGCAACAATGAAACCGTCTTACTATGGAGGACTTCTGGGTGAGGAATGATGAGCTAGCATGTCTCCAAATGAGCAGAGACAATGTCTTGGCTACAACTGAAGGACCAGCAAGTAGACCAGTCCCAGGGAATCTTTCTGGATAAGAAGAGGATGAGAGATTGCTCACTTGTACTCTGGATGGCTGCTCCTCATGAGGAGACTGCAGGGTAGTGGTTTTCCATGGGTTTGAGCACCGGGAGATGAAGGGAAGCCATCATGCTCTCAACCATGGAGGAGCCATTTAAAGGACACTGGGTTCACTAACTCACTTTGTAATCACTTTTGGAAATTACCTATTTCAGTATCTTAAGGCTATTCAAAATCTTCAAAATGACAAGTTTGCAAAGCCACCTGTTGAGTTTACCTTCATTCCAGAATAAAAGAAAAATTAACTATAAGCTTAAGAATTTAAAGAATTTGAAACAAATGGCAAAAAGCTAAATAAGACTTTAATCCAAGAAAGTTATAAATGAATTAAGGGACTGGACGAATTTGGAATATTAGGACTTTTGCTGTATGATTTTGGAAATAATTATATAAATAAATAGCACCTTTGTGGGGATTAAATTGTTTCGTCTACCTTGAGTCATAACAGAAATTCAAGAGTTTATGATTTCAGAAATTGGACACTAGAGGGGATTAAAGATTCCAGGCATAAAAGGAAAAGAAAAAAGAAGACAGAGACAGGCTTGCCTTTTGTCTTTGGTCAGCACTGAGACAAAATGACAAAAAATGGTATGACACTTGAAACACTCCAGGAGATATTTGAAGAATGGGGACAGAAACTAGCAGCTACAATGTCAGCAATGATGTCTGCTTCTATGGATAGATTATATCCAAAAGATGTTAAGGAAGAAATGACTGATGTGAAAGAGAATACCTTGGAAGAGCTACAGGATAAAGAGCTGAAACAAACCTCATCTGATGCAGAAATATTAGAATATAAAGAAATTGTTGAAATACTGGAAAATAAAAAAAAATGTGGATTATAAGGCAGAGATGACAGTTAAAGTAGAAACACAAATGACAACCCAAGAGAATGGCCTGGATAAGGACTTTTTACTGGATTTACAAAAGAGGTTTGCTAAAGTCTTGAAGAAGCCTTTGAGATGGGAAAAATAAAAACTGAAGAGAAATTGAATCCTATGGCAACATCTGAATGAATTAAAGATCAAGATTGATAGAAGCAAAAGGAAGGTATACAATGTTGGTTCGTTTGACCAAAGTTAAATTAAGACATGTTTCTATAAAATTCTGGGACTTTCTGCTGGCCTCAGGACTGAAATGTTGAAGATTTATGAATAAGGGATAGGTCATGGGAAGAATAGATACTTGCTTGTAACCTTGCAGGGGGTGAAGAATTATTAAGTTTGTTTGTGCTTGTTACAATGAAGATTGGAAGTCACTTCTTTATATATTTCTTTTCCTCTCTCTTTTTTTTTCTCTTGCACTTCTATTCTTCCTTTACTTTCCTTTTCCTTTCTGAGTTTAGTTTGCATTGCCCTTAAAATGTCAATAAAAATATTTTAAAAGGAAAGAAGTCTCACTATGGAGATTGTGGTTCTCCACTCTGATGGTTCTGGAAAGGAGAAAGCCAGCCACCTCTTGACAATCATTTAATTGTTTTCCCACACGTGGTAAAGGGTTGGACTAGGTGATCCTTGAGGCTCCTTGCAGCTCCACAATTCTTGATTCTAGGATCTACTGCAGCTTTTCCATACCGCTTGGCTGGAACAGTATGCCTGAAATATTGCAGAAGAGAGCCTTTGCATTCCCATTGGTGTGGTCCCACTGTGGTTCCAAAGCCTGGGAATAGGTGGCCCAGTGCCCTCCCATCCTTTCGCCTACGGAACCCTTCTGGTGTGGGAATGCCATGGGGCATGCTGGGGCGTGAAAGGAGGGAGGGAGGGATGGAATTTATCAGAAGCAGGAGAGAAAATGTCACCTTCCTGAGTCTTGGTCACCTGCTGCTTGCACAGCAGATTTAATCTTTTAGAAGAAGGGTCGCCTCAAGTGGGTCTGTGACTGGCCCCTCACTGGACTTCTGACAGAGGTGGGAAGGCGGGAAGTGCTTCGTTTTAATAACAAACCCCGTCTGAGAGGTATCATATTTGTGGGAATTGTTTCAGCTTATCTTTATAGTGGGGGTGATCAGCTGGATTTTAATACCCAACTTTCATATATTAATGGTATTAGATAATGACATGAGTACTGGAAATATGTTTCAATTTCATGTATAAGAATGCACCTTTTCCCTACTACAGCTGGGGGTTTTGTTGGATTTTTTAAAATTTGTTTTCTTTATTTCCTTCTTCCCTTACAGAACAGGGGTACCATCCTTTCCACAGCTGGGGCTGCATTTTGATATGAGCTATTATTTTGTCTGCCCAGTGTGATAGTGCAATGACGGTCTCATAGGTGAGAGGTCATAGGAGTGGTGGTAATTTGGGAGCCTTTTTATTACTGAGTGGGTTTAAAGGTTGGGGAACTTAAACTGAAATAGGCATTAAATCTAACAGGAGCTTAAAACACCTACCCCTCCTCCTCCTGCTTATCTCCTTTTTCTTTCTTTTTCTTTCTTTCTTTTTCTTTATTTTTCCCATTATTGAAATGTTATAAACTTTGATACATTGTATTATTTCAATGCAGTTTTCAATGCAATAATATTTATGTAATATGATTATAAATTATTTACATTCTATTATTTAGAAAGCTTAAAGTATTGAAAATAAAAAAGTAAATATTTAATTAATTTAATTAATTTAATTAATTCAATTATAAATTAATTAAAATTCTATCAATAGTAATTGCATTTTAGCATTTCAATATTATAAGCATAAAATTATTTAACTTTTCATCCAAAATTGATTATATCATATCAAACTAGTAATTATGTGACAATAGTTTCAGTCTGAAACTAATTACTTAGTATTAAGATCTTCATTGTATTAGTGTATGTGTATGTGTATATATATAAATATTTATATATAGTCTTCAAGTAAGTCTTGACTCCTGGTGATTGCCTGGACAAGCTCCTGAAGTTTTCTTGGTAGCATTTTTTGAGGTGGTTGGCCATTGCTTGCTTCTTCCCAGGGCGAGAGAGAGGGACTGGTTCAAGATCCCCCAGCTGGCTTTATGCCTAAGGCGGGACTAGAACTCCCAGTCTCCCATTTCCAGCCTGGTGCCTTAACCATGACACCAGACTGGTTCCTATATATTAATATTAATATTATGTGTGTGTGTGTGTGTGTGTGTGTCAATAAGTAAATTTACTTTGTTTCTTTTGTTATTATTGTTGTTCCTTTAAGGAGAACATACTCTTTTTTTGTAAAATTTTATTAAATATTTTTTTAAAAGAAGATAAAAACTAATACAAACTAATACAAAGTGGGAAAAAAGAAAAGGAGGAGAAAGAAATCAAAGAGAAAGCTAAAAGTGCAAGAAAGAGAAAATAAAAGAAAAATAGTAAAGAAAGAAAAAAGATAAAAAGAAGTGGCTTCTGATCTTCTTCACAGCAGTTTTAAGTATAATCATAAAATTACCTCTAAGGTGTACCAAAGAAAACCTTGATAAACCTTGAACCATATTGAAACAAAGAACTTTGGACTGATGAAACAAAAATTGAACTGTTTGGCCACAAACTTAGAAGACCCATTTGGAGAAAATAAGGTGATACATTTGAAGAAAAGAGCACCTTGCCAAGTATTAAGTATGGGGATGGTTCTGTGATGTTTGGCACTGTGTCTCAGCCAGGAGCTCAGGAATTATGATGTGGGTTGGACTTCCAGTGGAGGCATAGTGAGCTAAACACATCTCGGTGGACAGCAGAGACAACAATTGCAACAAAGACCAAAGAACTGGTGAGTAGATCAGTTCTTCAGAACCTCTCCAGACAAGGAGAGGATGGCGGATCACCCACATATGCTCTGGATGGCTGCTTCTATTGAGGAGACTGCAAGACAGGGGTCTCCTGCAGGTCTGAGTGCTGGGAAATGAAGTGATTAATTATCAAGTTCACAACTGTGGCACATCCTTTTAAAGTTTGCTAACTTTGTTTCTAATCACTTTTGGAAATTACTTATCTAACCATCTTAAAGCTATTAGAGATCTTCAGAACAACAAGTTTGAAAAGCCACCTGGTGAGTCTATCTTCATTTCTGAACAAAAGAAAAATTAACTATAAGTTTAAGAACTTAAAAGAATTTGAAATAAACAACAGAAAACTGAAGAAGATTTTGGACAAGAAAGTTAAGGGTCCAGACAAATCTGGAATATTGAAACTTTTACTATAAGATTTTGGAACTAACTATATAAAATAAAATATAATTTAATATATACAATATATTTGAAGATTTTAATTACAGTAATAAAAAACTAATACAAACTAAACTCAGGGAGAGAAAGGAAAGTAAAAAGAGTAAAAAGTGCAAAGAAAGAAAAAGTAAAAAAGAAGAAAGGATAGAAAAAGGAAAGAGTGAAATAAAGAAAAAGAAAAGAAATATATAAAGAAGTGACTTCCAATCTTCATCACAACAAGTATAAACAAGTTCAGAAGCTCTTCACCCCCAATAAGGTTACAAACAGATATCTCTTCTTCCATAACCCATCCCTTATCCATAAACAAATTCATAAGACATCAACTTTTCAATCCTGGTGTCAGCAAAACATTTGTAAAGGGTTGCCAGAATTTCATAAAAACATGTGTTATTCTAACATTGATCAAATAAACCAACTTTTATCTTTACTTTTACCTCTGAAAATCTTAATCTTTAGTTCATTCAAATGCTGTTGTAGGATTTGATTTCTCTTCAATTCTTCTTTGCCCCATTGAAATTATTATGTGGGTGGAAGGAAGAATCAATTCAACTAAGTAGCAACATATCCTAGAAGTTAATGTTCACAGTCAGTGAAGAAATGAAAGCTCAAATGAAAAGATGCTGGATATGCAGCAAGACAACCATTCAAAATATCCTCCAAATCAACCATGAAGTACTTACAGGAAAGAAACATAAAGCTTTTGAAAAAGGCCTCCCAATCCTCAGACTGGAATCTCATTGAAAATCAGATGGAAGACCTGAAATAGGCAGTGACTAAGAATATTTTTGAACAAGCAGAGTTGGGGGAAATTCAAAAGTAAGAATAGTAAGACCCTTAGCTGCCTACAGAAAACTTCTGAAAGTCTTTATTTCTCCCAAATGAGATTTTACTAAGTACTGACCGAAAGGGTATCCAATCTGTCCCTGCCATATTTTCTGTTTTCTTTTGAATCAGTAAGCCACTGCATGTAAGTAGGTCACTATTTCTGCATTCTCTTGTCTCATTCGTCCCCTTCCATTCATGTCACCTAAGGGAATAACTGGACCTCATTCATTCACAACATTGCACAATTTTCCCACAACTCAGTTCTAGTTCTTCAATTAACACTGAGCATAACATTCACTGAAGCATATCACTGGATTCCTACTTTGATACACACCCACAACATCTAGTTGATACCAATTCTTATTTTCTGCCACTTTAGACTAAACATGCCCAGTTCCTTTAACCATTATTTATAGGACTGTTCTCATCATTTCTGTCACTCTCTTCTGCATCCTTTCCACATATTTAGCATTCTTCTTGTATTGTGGTGACAGAAACAAGCACAGTATTCCAGGGACAGCATAGAGCAGAATTATCACTTCCTGGGATCTCAACTCTGTTACTGCAGTCCAGATTGGTTCTTTTGGCACACTGCTGGCTCATCCTTAATTTATGGTCCATTGTATGGACCATGTTAGGTATGGATGTTCAGTCACCTGTGAATCCATCTAGTCTTGGGATCATCCATCCCAATCAAAAATTTACTATCACAATTCCTTGCCTCTGAGGGACAGGCTCTGCTCTGCATCAGAGCAGGCTGCAGCCTCACCCTGCTCCTGTGAACCCCCAACCACCTCCACAGAGGAACTCCTCAAGGCAGCCCCAGGGAGATGGAAGGGCAAGGACCAGACAGGGGGTGGGGGAGGAGGAAGGGGGAAGAACTCAGGATCCCATTGCTGTAGAAGGAGCAGCCAAGGAGCTGCATCCCATGGAGGTCCGGAATCTGGCTGGGCAGCACCCTGGTGTCATTAGCTTACTTTGCCACCATGCACCCATGAGTTTCTGAGGGATTCCATTTCATCTTGATCAGGAAAACAAGCCTAGATTGTCCTCCTTTGGTTTGAGATTGGTGAGTATTCCCTTTAACAGTTCCATGTTATTAGAAATGAGGCAACTTATTTCTCTGTCAAGCTCTGACACCCATAACCTTTCATTTTCAAAATGAACCATCTGCATCTGACAGATCTACAGCGACAGCTGGAGGCCAATTCATTTCACATGCACTTTCTTTTTTTCTTGCTCTCATTTTGTGCAAAGAGAGGTATAAAAATACATTGCCACGTCTCTCATTATCTACATCAGCCTCAAACTGTTGGCTAATTGCACTCCCCAAAATCTGCCTTGTCTCTTGACATTCTTTGACAAGAGACCAACTCTCTCCACACTCCAGTCAGGGTATATCAGAGTTGCAGAGCGTTTGCAAATAAGCTTCCTTAGTTAAGAATGTTTAGCACTTGGTGGACATATGGGCCAAACAGGGCAGGCAGGAGTGATGGGACTGACCACTGGCTCTGCCCCTGGGAAGGAGCCAGCAGTGAGCCTGGGACAGCCCCACTGGGAAGGAGAGAGGGAGGGAGGCCCAAGCAGAATCATTCCCCTCCAGAAGGAAGGTGGTAACATGACAGTCAATTTAAAATAATATTCTTTCTTCTAAAGAATATTCCTTCAACAATAACTATAAAATGGGGGAGCCAAAGAGAAATTTAGGCATTTTTTTCCTGTGGAACATGTGTGAGCATCAACAGAGGGGCTGATCAAATGTTCTGCTATGGATCGTTCTTTTGAGAATAGCAGAGATGAGAAACATTGGTTATTGTGAGTGAACCACATTTGGGTGGATGGGGAAATCTCAATTTCTTATTGAAGTTCACTGGCCCTTTGTTGTTTGAGCAGACTGTGCTTCAGTTCTAGTGCCAGAGGATTATTGTCCATTGCTTTGGTTTGAAAAAACTAGACTTGTGTTTTATATTAATTAATTGGTTTATTTTTACACCATTGCACTTAAACATAGAATAAAAAATTAGAATCATAGAATCATAGGATTGGAAGGCAACTTGGAGGGCTTCTAGTCTATCTCCTGCTCATGACAAGAATCTTCAGACTAATGGCTGTCCAACCTTTGTTTGGAAGGTTTGATGTGATGAAGCACCTATGATTCCATGAGGTAAGCTGTTCCACTGCTTAATAGCTCTCATTGTCAGTAAATTCCTCCTTATTTAGAATTTGATTCATCCTCTATAAAGTTTCCACCCACTGGTTCTTGTCCTACCTTCAGGAACTAGGGCACTCTAAATCCACACTCTTTTCCCCATGACAGCACCAAGTATTGGTCTGTCTCAGCCCTCTCTTCTTTAGGCTATACATACCCAATTCTTTTAACTGTTCCTCATAGGATTTAACCTCCAAGCTCCTCACCATCTTTGTCCCTTTTTTCTGCATCATTCCATATCCTCAGCAACCTTCTTGAATTGTGGCAACCAGATCTGGACACAGTATTCCAAATACAGTCTGATCAATCCAGTACAGAGCTGAAATGGTTGATTCATACAGTTGTTCAACAAATTGAGAATCCATCTGGTACTGGGATTATCCATCCCAATCATTCCATTTTATCAAGAATCTTCCTTCTTTGCTTCCACCTTATCAAATGTCCAATTGAAGTATATATGCATTACATCCACAGCATTCCATTGGTCCAGTAACCTAGTCATTTTGTTGAAAAAAGCAATAAGATGTATCTGGCATCACCCATTCTCAACAAACCCATGCTGGCTTTTACTAATAATTTTGATCCTTTCTAAATGCTTTCAAACCCACTTCTTGATTATTTTTTCTAGGATTTTCCCCAGGTATCCATGTCCTTCTGAGGTACAGTTGATCCCTCACCAGAAGTTCTTCCAATAGGTGGTATAGACCATGGTCCAGGAATCCAAAATTGTCTGAACAACCATCCCTTGAGCCAGCAGTTCACCTCCAGAATCCTCTGTTCCTTCCTTTGGCCATGGCCTTCAGTTGAAAGTATAGACAAAAATATCACTTGTGCTCCAAACTGTTTTGCCCACCTGCCTAGCCCCTTGTAGTCTTTTAATATTCTTTAAGACTCTTTCTGGCAGTGTCATTTGTTCCAGGAGAAGAAAGGGATAGTGGTCATACTACTCTCTGTCATTTCTCTGTCATCTCTGAGGTCTTTGAACCTGGAAGACAACATACTTCCTTTGAAATTATTTCTGGTCTGCAGATTGCTCACTCCATTCCACTCAATAGTGAGTCATCCATCACCACTATATGCTTTTCCTCTTTGGGACATCTTTCTGCCTGTCCAGAAAATCCTCTTCTTACTCAGTCTCAGTGTGGCCAGATGTACCTCCAGCCCCCCATTTTCACTTTTACCCTTGGTGCAGGAAATAGTTGGAATCATCCTCAGGCAGGAAGACAGTTATATCTTAAATTATACTAACATAATTACAGAATTCTGCTAACATAGTCTTTTCCCAACCATAAGATCTAACCCTAAACCTGAAGAGCTCCAATTTCACTATCTTCCTAAATATTGGTGGGAAGATGCTATACAGATGTCTGGGCAAAGGCTGTTCCAGAGAAGCAGGCACAACAGAGAAGCTTGGCCTTCTGGCTCCTTCCCCTTAATCTCTTGCAGGAGGGAAATCTGTTGATATTTCTTTGTTTTTGCCCGGACAAGCCATTAAGGTTACCATGGTAATTGAGTACTTCCTTAAGTTTCGGCAGGGTGAAGAGGTCAAATTTAATTGTCCTCAGTTTGGGTGTTAATAGCTGCATTGCCTGGGGGAGGGCAGCTTGCTTGTTACTTGTTCGGTTTCACTTTTGCAGCTGAGTAAGCAGCCCGGTGCTCTCTGAGCGTGTGTGAATGCACAAGTCTGTAAATATGTTTTTGAGCTTTTGGTAAATAAATTTATTTTTATAGAAATGCCTGGTGTGTGATTTTTCTGATCTCTCTGGGCCAAACGCTTTCTAGCACTCTGACAGGTTATGGGCCCATTAAGCAGCCCAGGAAAACCCCAGAGAGAAAAGAGAGATCAGCTCCACACCTCATGAACAATTTAAAGGCAGGTAGCAAAGACCTGTGAAGATTTCTTTGGAGCCACCTGGAGATTTTCCAGCCACTGCTGGTCTGCAGGACAAAGAAGCCAGCTGAGGTGACTTGCAAAAGAAGGAAGAAGCCATGGCTACCTTTCAGCCCTCAGTGATGCCTCTTGAGCACCTATCAGAGACCAACTATTTGAATTGGGTTCTGAAGATGGAAATGTATCTTTGCAGAGAGAATCTTTGGCTGCCAATTGGTGAGCAAACCCCCCAAAATCCCAGTGCTGAATGGCTTAGACAGGATGAGCAGGCTAGAGCCATCATTCTCCTGGGAGTTGAGGACAATCAGCTAGTGCATGTGCGAGGTATGCAGTCTGCAAAGCAACTTTGGGATGCTTGAGGGACTTGTTTGTAAAGGCAACAGCAGGGAGTAAAGTTCCACTGACAAAAAAGCTGTACAAAGCCTACCTTGCAGAAGGAGATAGCCTTCCTGAGCACCTGCATTATATTCAGCAGCTGTTTGTTGAGTTGCAGGAGAGAGGTATGGAATTTACACCTCTCACAAAATCCTATATCCTGCTGTCCTCATTGAATGAAATGTGGGACACAGTGATTTGTACCCTGGAGGCTATGCCTGAAGCAGACCTCACCCCATCATATGTTACACAGCGCTTACTCGCTGAATGGGAGAAGAGAGAGGAAAGATCCCCCCTTCATCTCTTCTGGGAAGCTACAATGGAAGAAAGCCAGTGAAAGGAAGGGGAACAAAGCTGAGGCAATAGCACTAGCAAGTCAGTGATGCTTCACTTGTGGTTCAGCTGGACATTTGCCAAAAGACTGTGCCTTGAGACCCAAGAGTAGAAAGACAGAGAAGAAGAACACAAGGGCAACACAGAAGAAGGCTCTTCAGACAACCCAAATTCCACAGGTTGCTGAGAAGGGTAATTCTGATGTATGGGTGTTAGATTCTGGGGCCAATTGTCATTTAAGTAATTGTAAAAGCTCTTTTGTGTCACTGTCTAAAACAGACAGACAAAGTGTGCCTTTGGCTGAGGGGTCTTGACCAAAATTATGGGACAAGGTGACTTGTATTAATCCTGCTTGGGAGAAACTGTGAAAGGTGTGTTTTATGTGCCAAATTTACAGTCAAACCTTTTATCTGTAGCACAATTAGCTGCAACAGGGTATATCAAAACATTTAAGAAAAATGGTTGTGAGATACATAAAAATGGAAAATTGTGTGCTACTGGTATATTAAAAGACTCCTTGTACGTTGTGCAAAATGCAAGGAAGCCAAGCTGCAAGGCTGCAGTTGGCAACACTCCATATCATGACCAATGTGTACACCTGATGCACAGGAGATGTTGGTCATGCTAATTTCAAGTATATAGCACAAATGCCACAGCTGTGTGCTGACCTAAAGATAAAACCCTGTGATAAATACTTAGACTGTGTAGTTTGCAAAGAATGCAAAACACTAAAAGCTCCTGTGAGTAAGCACAGTGACAGAGTTACAACTAGACCTTTGGAAATTGTACACTCTGACATTATTGGTCCTTTTGCTCCAAGTCTTGGACAAGCAAGGTATGCAATGACCATCATTGATGATTTCTCAAGATACACATTTATCTACATCTTAAAACACAAAGATGAGGCATTTGAGAAATTTAAAGGTTTTGTGACATGGGCAAATGGAAAATTCCCTAGGCCTGTATCTGCACTCCAATGTGATAGAGGAGGAGAATACCTTTCTCACAAATTCAGAAGGTTCCTAGTGGAAAAGGGGATAGAACAAATTATTTCTCACCCCTCAGCAAAATGGTGTTGCTGAAAGAAAGAGCAGAACTTTGCAAAATGGAATGTTATGCATGCTTAAAGATTCCAGGTTATCGTTTAAATATTGGGCAGAATCAATATCTACTGCCTGTTCTGTGCAAAACAGACTATATAACTCTGTGATTCAGGACACTCCATTCCAATTGTTTTATGGCATGAAACCAAAGGTAAACCATCTGAGAGTGTTTGGTAGCACTGCATGGGTTCATATACCAAAACAGCAGAGAAGGAAAGGAGGCCCCACAACAAAGAAAGCCATCTTTGTTGGCTATGAACAAAGCCAGAGGAGCTACAGGTTCATAGTAGGAGAGAAATTGATAATTAGCAAAAGTGCTTCTTTTGCTGAGTAAAACTGGGGGAGTTCAAATTCTAGCTCTCCAGTTGATCTAACAAGAGAACATCAAGGACTTGCTGATAGTGATCTTTTGCCTGATGAGGACATTAAACCAGAAAAGCAAACTGAAGATCTGTCTGATGAGACAGATGCGTCTCAGGAAAGTGATAGGAGTCAAAATTTAAGCCCTGTATTACTTCACAGGTCTCAGAGGAGTAATAAAGGTGTTCCTCCATCACGTTTTCAGGCTGAAACAGTAAAGGCTTTTCACATATTCACAGAACCTGAGTCCTTAGAACTAGTGAATGCTTTACCACCTGAGATTACACAAAATTGACATTCTGCCATGCAACAGGAATTAGCATCCTTGAAAGAAAATAAAACATGGAAACTGGTAAATCTACCTTCCAGTGAATGCTGTCTCGGTTGTAGGTGGGTTTTCAAACTGAAAAGGGATGCTGATGGCAAAATCCAAAAATATAAAGCAAGGTTGGTTGCAAAAGGGTTCACTCAAAGGAAAGATTTAGACTTTGATAAGACTTTTGCACCAGTTACTAAAGGTGAATCAATTAGATTACTGCTTAAAGTTGCTGCACTCAAAAGAAAGTCAGTTCATCACTATGACATTCAAACTGCATTTCTCTATGGTGATTTAGACCACAAATTATACATGCAGCAACCCCCTGGCTATAAAAAGGGGAGAATCTAGTCTGTGAACTGCAAAAGTCAATCTATGGATTAAAACAGGCTGCTAGATCCTGGAACCAAAAATTAGATGAAAAACTGCAGAATTTTGTTTTTGAAAAAGGAAAAGCAGATCCATGTGTATATGTGAAGAAAGACAAACAAGGCTGTATGTATCTGTGCATTTATGTTGATGATTTGCTGCTGTTCACATCAACAGAAAAACAAAGGCTTGCTTTTGAAGCCTGCATGGTTTTCACATTAAAAAGCCTTGGAACAGTAACAAATTACCTAGGCTTGGAAATACACAGGGAGAAGGATGGTAGCTTTCTGTTAAGCCAACATGGTAAAATTCAAAGGCTCCTAGAGGATTTTAACATGCAAGACTGTAAATGAGTTTCTACTCCCATGATACCAGATTTTCAGAAAGAAATAGGAGAAACTCAATTAACTGAGGCAGAGAAATATAGATCTGCAATTGGACGTTTACTGTACATTGAAAATCACTCTCACCCAGATATCTCAAATTCTGTGGCCATTTTAAGTAGACAGGTAGAGAAACCGACATCTACTGGAAAAGCAGCATTGAAGAGGTTAATGAGGTATTTGCAAGGAACAAAGAATTATTGCCTGAAGCTAAATGCCTCTGGAACCAAGAAATTGCAGGCTTTTGCCGATTCTGACTGGGGAGCTGATGTCAGTGATAGGAAATCCACTTCTGGGATTTTAATTCAATTTGCTGGGTGAAGTTTAGTCTGGCATTCTAGAAAGCAAACACCTGTTGCTCTTCCCACTGCAGAAGCAGAGCTTTATTCTCTAGCACAAACCTGTAACGAGGTTGTGTGGTTTAAACAGTTGTTAAAAGACATAGGCATGGAAGTGAACCAGCCTATAACTGTTTATGAGGATAATCAAGCTTGCATTGCAATGGCAAAATCTGAAGCCTGCAAGACTAGGACAAAACATATAGATATTAGATATCACTATATCAAAGACATGATAGCCAAAGGGGAAATAATGTTAAAATATTGTGAATTAAAAGACGTGATTGCTGATATTTTAACCAAACCTCTTGCTCTACCAAGACATACAGAGTTGACAAAGAAAATTGGTTTATATCTTGTTCCTTAGCAAAACAAAAGGGAGTGTTGGCATTTCTTTGTTTTTGCCCAGACAAGCCATTAAGGTTACCATGGTAATTGAGTACTCCCTTAAGTATCGGCAGGGTGAAGAGGTCAAATTTAATTGTCCTCAGTTTGGGTGTTAATAGCTGAATTGCCTGGGGTTCCAAGGCAGCTTGCTTTTTACTTGTTTAGTTTCGCTTTTGCAGCTGAGTAAGCAGCCCAGTGCTCTCTGAGCCCGTGTGAATGCAAAAGCCTGTAAGTATGTTGTTGAGCTTTTGGTAAATAAATTTATTTTTATAGAAATGTCTGGTGTGTGACTTTTCTGATCTCTCTGGGCCAAACGCTTTCTAGCACTCTGACAAAATCCTCAGCATCCCTGCTCCAGATGTGCAAGCCAAACCAGCAGGTTCTATCTGAAGCAGGATGTCGTGCAGGTCCTTGGCCATGCAAGGGTCTACAGGTCAAACAAGCAAATTTTCTAACTTGTTCCCCCAGCTCCACTTCACATAAAGGCACACATACTCCAGAGAGGGCTCCCCTTCAGCTTCAACCTGATCCTGATGATTGTCATTGCTCTCCTCTCCTGCCCTGTTGATATGACTGATGCAGGACCCAAAACCAGGAGACCAATTTTTAAGAGGGCAACATCACTGCAGTCTCCTGACCCAGTTCAGTAATGCACACAAGATTCACGTGCTCACCCATCACCAGATCATGGATGAACATGGTCTTACTATGAATGGACTTGGTATTTACCTACAAATGTTTGAGACTAAGTCCATTGGAATTCTGGTCACCCAAAACAGGATTGAGGCAGCTGGGCTGGAAGTAGTGACCAGCATCAGATTTCTCATCATTTTCCTTGAATAGCCCACTGGAGTGGCGCCTCCCATCACATCTTCCTCTGCCCACCAGCAGCATGAGACTCCTGGCATCCCCCTCCACTCCTCCAGATCCTTCTAAAGCCTCTCTTCATGTGAACAGACCTGCCTCTGAGCCTTGTCCCCTTAGTCCTGTCGCTTCCCTTCCACCATCCTCTGCTCTGCACACTGTCTAGGTGGGCTGGCAATCTGGTAGACCACCCAACCCACCCCACCCAGCCTACCCTCAATTGTTACAGGACATCCAGCTGATGATACACTGGCTAACCAGCAAAACTAACTGCTCGAGTCCCCCTCTTTGGGGGGAGATTGACATGAGTATGGATGGTGAGCAGGAGGGGGCCCCTATCCAGGGGGGAAAATGCATGCGTAGTTTAGAGACTTTGAGCTATTCAAAGAAACCTAAAACAGACCAGCCTTGAGTTTTGGGGTTTATCTGTCTGGGTTTTCCCACACTTCTTCAGTTTGGTAGGATTTTTTGTCTACAATAGCAGTAATAAAACACTAGAGACTTTCTCCTCGTCTCGGTGTGGTCTTTGCTTAGTCAGGACAGAGATGAGCAGTAATAGAAATTTGAATAAATAAAAGAAAGAAAGAAAGAAAGAAAGAAAGAAAGAAAGAAAGAAAGAAAGAAAGAATAAAATAACCCTGGTTCCCAGCCAGAATTCAGCCAGCGCACTTCTCTGAAATGCAGGAGGCCTCTCCAGCCTTCCTCTCACAAAGGTCCGCTGCCCTCTTTCTTCAGGGTGGAATCAGCCTTCCTCTCACACACAAAGAGGGAGTCTTCCTCCTAACTTTCCCCATTGTTTTCCTTTGTGGAAGATTTTCCTGGAGCGACCCAGGGGGCTGCCAGCAGGGATCCCACCTGCCAGGTTCTACAATCTCCCCCCCCCCACCCCAAATTTCTTCCAAGAGCTTTGATATTTAGCAGCTTCTGTGTAGCAAATTGCTAGCCGTGGTGCAGCAGGAGCTCCCAAACAGCCTCACTAATGAGTCTGGATTGCCTCTTTGTTGATGATGGCAGCAGCCTTCTTTCCTTCCCCTCTAATCCCCCCCCCCACTTTCACAGCCATGGCAGAGATGCAGGAGCTGCTGCTCCCCACAATTTCCTTACCCCACAATTTACATTCTCTGCTGCCTCCATCAAACTTCTCCAGATTCCTATCCAAAGGTCAGTTCTCATGGCTCTCCAGGCAGTCTGGGAAGGTAAAAGTTTGAGGGGGGGGGGAGAAAGAGAGAAAACAGGCATGGAGACAAGAAACAGGGTGATCCTGAAAGGGGTGGGGCGACTTCCAGCAAGGAGGGCTGTGCCTATGGCAGCAGCTGAGTCACCTCCACATGTCCCTGGCAATCATCCCGGAAGGCCCCCCGCACTGGGCAGCAGCCTTCCCACTTCATCCCATTCCACACAGGAAAGCCAAGTTTCCCACCTTCTCCTGAGACCATCCTCACTCTTGGCACCATGTGCTGTCCTTGTGCAATGGCTGAGCTCAGGGTCAGGGCTGGCTCAAGACATTCTGGCACCACCCATGGCTGAGCTTATCTTCCAATTTGTTAGGAATTTCAAAAAGCCATCCTCTTGTTTCTTTTCTCTTTGAGATTTTGAGCCTTACACTTACGATTTTCAGCCCCGGACATTTTTTTTTATTTTCTTGGACATTTTCACCTTATTTACACTGTGAAATTATATTTATCCCTCAAGCAGGTGTGCTGGCTCACAGAGTGCACCATTACTGCTTTTTGGTTTTTTATTGTGCTTTTTGGAAGCCTTTTCAATTTTGATTGATTATGTGCCATTAATTTGTTTTTGACTCTTAGCGACTACATAGATAGGTTTTCTCCAGGGTGATCTCTCTCTCTCCCCAGTCTGGTCCTTCAGGTCTTCCAAGGGTGCACCCACAGTTGCTGTAATGGAGCCCCTCCCACAGCTGCTGGCCATCCTCTTCCCCTCTTTCCTTCCCCCTTTCCCAGCATCAGAGCCTTTTCCAGAGAGCCGGATCTTTGCATAATGACACCCCCTAAAATTTGGTGACCCTAAGCTGGTGCCTGTTCAGCCTTATCCTGGAGCCAGTCCTGTTCAGGGCAGGATCTACCTAGCATCTCTGGGCTGCTTTGGGGTGAGGTGGGCACTCTCCCACTCTCCCCCCCCCACCCTCTGTGGCTTTCCCGCAGTGGGGAGCAGCTGACAGAAGGGGAGAGGAGATCCCTTTGAGGACAGGCTTCCTCACCCCCTGCTGGCACCAGCACAAGATCTCTCCCACAGAGGGATGTCATCTGTGGAGGCAGGTTGTGCATTTATTTATTTGATTTTATTTATTTGATTTTTATCCCGCCTTTATTATTTTTACAAATAACTCAAGGCAGCGAAGATACCTAATACTCCTTCCTTCTCCTATTTTCCTCACAACAGCAACACTGTGAGGTGAGTTGGACTGAGAGAGAGACTGGCCCAAGGTCACCCAGCCAGCTTTCATGTCTAAGGTGGGACTAGAACTCTCAGTCTCCTGGTCTCTAGCCCAGCACCTTAACCACTAGACCAAACTCGCTCTTGTTCACATGTTGTTGTGTATGTTGTTCACCCATGACTGCCAACATCCTTAATGCAGAGGGCAGTGCAGGCTGAAGGAAAGATACCCCTTCTTCAGCCAGTGCTGCCCACTCACACAACAGGTTGGCAGGTAGCACAGGGGATGGGGGAGGGGAGGGGAGGGGAGGAATGAAGTCGCGCTCTGCCTTTCAGTTATCCTGGGCAGCCGCCCATCAGGCGAGGCAGCAGGAGAGGTAAAGGAGCAGTAACTCCCTAAGATATCAGGAGCCAAGAGCCTGACCTCTGACCCCTGGAGCAGGGTGGTGGGGCTCCTGGTGAAGCAGGCCTGAAAATCTCCACCCCGGTTGGCTTCTGCAGAAGGCCAGACATGCCGCTCTGGCCGCCTCTCAAAAACCGCCTTCTCCCCTGGCCCAGCATCCCGCCACATGAGGGCAAATGACCAGAATCTGCTTTTCCTTCTGGTAGAGAAATCCATGGATTGCTGCACTTGAACTCACCTGCTGGCCAGCTGTTGGGGCTGCAGGAATCCTGGCCTGGAAGTCATGCCCAGCTCCAGACAGAGTGAGTCAATGCTGGCATTGTTGGTGCTGCCTCAGGACAGGAAGAGGGCACATTCGACAGAGTCTCTGCAAGAAGGGCAGGAAATGGGGTGACTGCTTTATTCATGCGCAAGTGGACCATGGGGCAGGGGTGAGATGGCAGTTGCTTCAGAAGGGGAACCAGCGAAGGGGCTGTGAAGAGAAGCGCTTCAGGGCAGGGGCACCGATTGCAGCACTCGTGCAGTGAAGGGTACTTGCCAAACACCAAGGGCACTTCAGGGCTCCTGAAGCAAATGATAATGGCTCAATGAGAAGAAATCACCAGAGGAAGGGAGGGAGGGAGGGATTTATTTTTAGCATAATTAAATATTATGAGTTTCCAATAAAAGAAGGAAAAATGCACATTAAAAGCCCACTATTGTTTGAGATTTAAAACTGCTGCAACAAAGACAACATCGCAAAATAAAGGATGAGATAATCAGAATGCACTTGGGACTGAATGGAGGAAGTTCTCTCCTTAATTCTTGTTTTATATTTAGTCCAGCACTTCTCTACAAATATGAAATCATTTTGGTTAAAATTAGTAGGGTTCCTAATTTCTCTATTACTCTACAGCATTTTTTTCTTTTTTGGGCTAAACTTCAAAGCCTTTCAGCACTGTAAGAACAGCTATGGCACCAATTAGCATTACAGCTTTCTTTGTCTTCTTTAATAAGCATTTGGTGGTAGTGAAACCAGGAGCAACCAAATGCATGTTTTCAACTGGCAAAAGGTAATTGCAGTGTTTAATTTTTCCAGCATAATTTTAAGAATTAATTATATGGAAGTGTCTTAACAATTGCACCTCTTCCTTTCTGCCATGTTGTTTACACATTGTTTTAAAATAGTTTCAGCATTTAGAGATCTCTTCACAAAAGAAAGGGGAGTACTTATCCAAGCTCAGATCTCTGTCACTTCCAAACTCTAATAATCAAAACACAACCAGAAGTAGCCAAGTTAATGGCATGTGGGAATGGCCTTGGGAGACAGAAGGAGCCGCAACCCAGACAACAGTCTGACAAATGAAACCTGAGTCCAGAGCAGGAATGGGGGGGGGGGGGAGAAAGCGTCTCAGAAGGGACCCTCCCTACTTTTCCGGAGAGTAAACTGAGGGACAGGAGGGGTGCTTCAGATCTGCAAAATGCTGTTAATGTAACCTTATAACAAAGATAGTTGGCATTCTGTGTCATGCTTCTAGTCTGGGCTATCGTGAAGGGCTAACATCACGGCACCGAGCTCCCAAATTGAGGAACTGCAGGTGCAAGTGCATTCCAGCTGCCCAGCCCTGGGACTGAGAGCAGAACCAGAAGGAGCTACTCAGGCCACCAAGTCCAGCCCCCTGCACCAGTCAGGAAATCAGACCAAAGCATCCACAACCAGTGGCCCCCTGGCCTGTATTTGTACATGTCCAGTGAAAGGAAGATCATCCCTCACCTCACAGGGGTGGGGAAAATTGTGAGGAGGAAGGAGCATTAGGTATGTTTACCACCTTGAGTTATTTGTAAAAATAATAAAGGCAGGGGAAAAATATAAATAAATAAAATTAAATAAAAATTCCCTCACCAGGTAATTGGTTGTACTGTCAGCCTGCCTTCCCTGTAGGAAGCTTCTCCATAGCATCCAACTTGGTGCCCTGAACTTTGGAATACAAAATAGTAAGACTTGATTCCTCCCTCCCCACCTTTCCCCCTAGGCTTAACCCCCTCCAGACTAAAGCCACCCTGCCCCCTCCATTTCTTTCATAATAATCTTCTCTGCCCTTTTCTTAGCATGTCTCACTTTCTCTGAGACTTTCTGGTACCAGAACTGGACCTGGTGCCCAAGCAGAACTGTTTAGTAAGCAAGCTAAAATTGCAGAGCCACCAAGACCTTTGTAGGGTCACCTGCTCCAGCCAGATTCAAGTGATCCAAGAAGGTCCTTCTGGGACACTCCAGTGGTAGACCTAGCATATCTGACACACAGAGTGGATCATTTTTAACACCCCTCTCCTTCATTGCTGAGACCCAGTTTGATGTAATGGTCAAGGCATCAAGGCACCACACTAGATACCTGGGGGCTGTGCCAGCTGGATGATCTGGGCCAGTCACTTCCCTCAGCCGTGGGAAGGAGGAACTGGCAAGCTACTTCTGAATGATGCTGCCAAGAAAATTGCAAACAGGAGCTGCCAGGAGTCCAAACTGACTTGAGGGAGCAAATCTCTCCTCTTGGCTGATTGGCAGGCAGGCAGAAGTGACCTGATTCCACACTTGCCACTAGTGTCCTCGTGGCTTCAGCAGCACCCCTCTTATTGCCCCTCCTCCTTTGGCCCACCACTGGGAGAATGCTGCTTCTGGGCTCAGTTTCATGAGTTGAGGTGGGCTGCAGCTAGAAAGTTCTGCTTCTCTGTCCTGGCACCAACTTTCCAGAACAGCCTGTCTCTTAAAAGTGAGGTTGGCCTCTGTAGTTACTAAACACCAAACTTTTCTGGAGGGCCTTTGCGGAATTACTGCTCACCAATGGCATTTGGATGTTTACTTATCTATTATTTACTTACAATAAATAAATAAAACAGACCTTTTCTGTTTTTGTTTATGAACCTGTATTGCACTATTTGCTGTTTACCTTGGATATTTAGTATGTTGTTGTAAGCTGTCATAAGCCTGCAAAGATTTGGCAACATAAACGAACAGTCTCAGCAGTCATCACTCTGTGGACTAACATTAAACTGAGGATCATCTGCATTCCAGTGGATACAGGGGATAACCTGAACACAGAACCGATAAGGACAACTAAGACTGGTGCCTTGGGGATGCGTTAGGGGTGAGATGAATGCAACATCTAGGGGATACAGAGGTCTCCAAGGAATGTTGGTGCTGCAGCTCCATGCAAGTGAAGAAAGGCTCAAGCTTCTGGGGTGTCTCTGGGTGGGAAAGACAGCCTTGCCTGTGCTGAACTTTATATTCATGGGTTGTTTCTCATACATGAATAGAGGCCTTTGCGTCGCAAGTGAGAATGGTTTCCATGCAGTTGTCCACTGCTCAGAAGGGTGACAGCAACTGATAATTGGGACAACAGAGCAGCTGCTCATTCCCTCAGAGCAACAGAGATCCAGCGGTTCAGAGGCAGAGGACCGTTCCCCAGGAGGGTCTAGCTCTGGAAGGAAGAATTAGCGGAAGGGAAACCGATCTGTCCCCAGGGCTTGGCATATGATCAAGGGATGCATCCAGGTCACCCAGAGGGCTATGACCAAAAAGGTTCTTGACACAAGGCATCCAACAGACCCATGGGATCATTCAGACCCAAGGCAGGCAGCGGCATGCTTTTCTCCAGGTGTAGAAACAGGTTTGAGCAAGCTGCTCTTGCCATGTTTGGGATCGTAGCCAGTTCAGGTGATCATGCTTTGGGACTTCACATGGCAAACCATGTTTCCACCAAAATAAACACATGTTCTGTACAGTATGTATTTCATTTATTTATATAGTCACCTATCTCTCAGTTTGCTCACTTGAGGGAATGATATTAAAGGCAAAACTGAAATACTTTGGCCACATAATGAGAAGACAGGACACCCTGGAGGAGATGCTGATGCTGGAGAGAGTGGAGGGCAAAAGGAAGAGGGGCCGACCAAGGGCAAGGTGGATGGATGATATTCTAGAGGTGACGGACTTGTCCCTGGGGGAGCTGGGGGTGTTGACGACCGACAGGAAGCTCTGGCGTGGGCTGGTCCATGAAGTCACAAAGACTCGGAAGCGACTGAACGAATAAACAACAACAAATCTCTCAGTTGCAACTCTGGGTGGCAACATAGGATTAAAGCCAACAATAACATGGAATGAATATGTTTAGTGATGGTTCAGACTTACAATGTTGCTGATAAAACCAACTTACGACCAGTCCTCACATTTACATTTGTTGTGGCATCCCTAATGTCATATGATCACAATTTGGGCACTTGGCAACTGATTTGCATTTACGACCGTCACAGCATCCCATCATCACACCATTTATTGTAAACTGCCCAGAGTCCCCTTTTTGGGAGAGATGGGCAGTGATAGAAATTTGATTGATAAATAAATAAATAAATAAAATTTCTACTTCCCCAGCCAGCTTCTGGCAAGCAAATCAATGCGGAACCACAAGATTCACTTAACAACCACATGGTTTGCTAAACAATTGTGGTGATTTGCTTAATGACTGCTGCAAAAAAAGGTCATAAAATCAGGTCAGATTTGTTTAATGACCACTTCACTTAGCAACCAAAATGCTGGTCCCAATTGTGGTCGTTAAGCGAGGATTTCCTGTTGTCATGCACTGCCTCCCGCAGAGTAAAACACTGACGCTGATTCATATGAGAGCAGGTTCAGGTTTATTTCTTACGTAGTAACAGTTGCGAAAAAAGCTGAGAGTGAGGAGAGCGCGCCGGTGCGGGGTTTAAATACCCCGCGCCGGTCAGCGCCCCCTCACCCTGGGTTACATCATCCCCCCTTTGTCCTGCATGCTGTCTTGCCGGTAGGTGAAGGGTTGCGAGGCCCCAGTGGGTGCCCCGGGATCGCCCATCATCGGTTTCCTCATTCAGCCGGTGATTGCTGTCAGCTGGGCGATCTCCGTTGCGCTTGTGCTAACAGCTTGGGTGTGCCTCGCGATCCTCCTATCCTTTGTCTTATCTTCTCTCTCTTTTGTGTTTTGATGGCTGCATGCTCCGGCTAGGGTCTGTGGTTTTTGTTGTGCGTGCTATGCTTATCTTGAGCCCCTTCCTCTGTTTCCTCATTATTGTCATGTGTGCTGTAGAGTCAAGATTCAGAAGGATCTTGAGAGACTTGACTATTGGGCCCTATCCAACAAGATGAAGTTCAGTGGTGAGAAATGTAAGGTCCTGCCCTTAGGCAGGAAAAACCAGATGCACAGGTACAAGATAGGCAGTACCTGGCTCAACAGTAGTGCCTATGAGAGGGATCTAGGTGGACCACCACTTAAGGATGAGCCAGCAGTGTGCTGCAGCTGCCAAAAAAGCCAACACAGTCCCAGGCTGCATCAACAGAGGGACAGTATCAAGATCACAGGAAGTGGTGGTACTGCTTTATACTGCACTGGTGAGGCCACAAGTGGAATACCGTGTCCAGTTCTGGTCGCCACAATGCAAAAAAGATGCTGAGGCCCTAGAACGAGTGCAGAGAAGAGCAACAAAGATGATACAGGGTCTGGAGGCTAAATCCTATGAAGAATGGCTGAAAGAACTAGGTATGTTTAGCTTAACGAAGAGAAGACGAGGTGGGGGGGACATCATGGCAGTCTTCCCATACTTGAAGGGCTGCCACAGGGAAGAGGGCATCAATTTATTCTCCATGGCACCTAAGGATAGGACAAGAAGCCATGGGTGGAGGCTCGTCAGAAGGAGATCCAACCTGGAAACAAGGAGGAATTTCCTGACAGTGCAAACTATCAAGCAGTGGAACAGCTGGCCTCCTGGAGTGGTGGGTGCTCCATTGCTGGAGGTTTTCAAGAAAAAATTGGACAATCATTTGTCTGAGATGGCAGGGGGTTGGACTGGAAGACCTCCAAGGTCCCTTCCAACCCTATGATTCTATGATTCTACAATTCTATGATTAAATTTCTAAATGAGGATCTCATGAGTTCTGAGACCAGGACCTTCCTCTGGGCTACTTCACTTGAATTGCTGGGGGTGGATAGAGAGGCTTTGCAGGTGTTCCAGACCTGCCTTGAAGGTAGAGGTGGGGGGGCAAGATCATGTATAATCCCTTGGGATTCACATGGTTTGAGTTTCTCCCTATAGTTTTAAACCACTACCGTATATGAATCAATTGGGAGAGATCTTAGCTGTTTTGATCTTCTTCTAAATCTCTCCTTTAAATTGGTGGTTGACTGACCATGGGTGAGCAATATGAAAGAATGGGCTGCTGTTCCCTAGGCCTTAGTTCTTCCTGGATCTGGAGTGCTGTGTAAACTGTGTGAAGGTGGCTGCTGCAAGCCAACTGGTAAAGCCCTGGACCATCTGGCCTCTTTATAATATCTGGGGCTCTGACAGACTGGTATGCTCTCCCAATGGCTTGGCACCACCGTGAGGACCTTCTTGCTCCCAGTGAAGCTGCTGTCTGACCTGTGGGATCATCCTGTGGGCCCCACTTGTGTGCACAGCTGCTGCCAGGGCAAGGGTCTCTCCTGGGACAGCCCCCTGGCTAGGAACCACTGAGCTCCATGCGTTTGGGCTTCAGTATTGCTATAATGTGTTCATTGAATGTATTCATTATTAGCTTTGCTTATATGACTGTATTTGTTATAGATTTGCTTCTGGCTCATTTAAAATGTGTTCATTGTTTTTCTCACCAAATAGATCACTGTTTCATTGCAGCCCCCTCGGAAACCCCCTTCGGAGCAGAGAGCAGAGGGCCCACTGCCCCTCAGCCACCCCTGCATAAAGCTCCAGAGGATTCATCCTCAAGGGCAGGAACCCCGTCCACTGGACTTCCAGAGGAAACCCATCTTCCCAGGGAAAGCAGAGAGACTGGTTCCATAGCGAGTGTATGGAGGAGATTGCCCCTCATCTGCTCCCCACACCCCAGTTGCTGTCAGTGCTGTTGCTTGAATGACACGTTGAAAGGGAATGAAAGCAATGGAGAAAGGGAGGAAATTACAGCCGAGAACACAAATGCAGTCTTGGGGCAGGGGATCTTTTTTTTTCTTTTTTGCGAACCAGAAACACCCATCGAAAGGAAGGCCCCAAATCAGAATGTTCTGTAAAAGGAAAACAGAAAGCAGGTCCAGAGCACTGGGGACTCAGGTTCGGAGCCTTTGTGGGTGGCCTGCCTCAGAACAGTTTGGCTGTCCTAGAGTCACATAATCACACCTTTTACTTAATTACCACTAATTACCACCCTGCATTAAAGTCCTGCTGCATGCTGGACTGTTTCTAACTCTCTGACTTCTATGGCTTCCTGTACAAAAGGAAGGAAATTGGATATTGAATGAATTGCAACTCTGTCCTTTAATAGAGAAATCCCTTTTTAGAATTTCATAATTCATCCCAGAACCTGTTTCCAGTGACAGGGCTCAGCACTGGGGTGAAAAATCAATGCACAGAGTGTTGTTCCTCGCCTAGGAGTAAGCCCAGAAACCCACCTCTTCTGAGCAGGGCAGAACCTCAATCATTCACTGCATAAAAGGCTGTAACTTTTCTATAACATCCTTGATTATACAACTCCTTCTCCAGATATTGCGATATTTAATGTATAGCTTGCTCAATCAATCCGTCAGTCAGTCAAATCTTTATTGCAGTCTTTGACCAACTTGAGAAGGTTTCAGCAGAAAAATAAGAAACAGTAATACTAAAACCCACATTCAGAACTATGAGATTAAAATTATGCATGAATGTTGGGACCATACATAGACCATATAGTATTAATCTATTCCTAAAGTATTTTTTTTAGTTTTACATAGTCTAATACATTGAAGAGAAAAATGATATTAAAGTGTAATATAGATGCATGGATACAGCCTTTATCTACTTAATAGAACACACCTTAAAGGGTAAGAGTGAGGAGAGATAAAAATGGTGGTATTGTGTTGTTTGTTTTTCCTTAACATCTGGAATTTAAGTAAAAGGGGCCTTGTTTTAAATGCCAGTAATACCAATTTAACAACTGTGTATATTATTTGGGGATCTTTATTGAATAGGAGATATCAAACATGGGGAACAGCTTAAGTAAGTACCAGTAAGGAGCTTCTAATTTCTCTATAGAAATTGTGTATAACTTGCTCAATTACAAAACCACAGAGATAAATAAAATGCATTGAATTAAAACCAATTTTTAATCCTTGTAAGCTGCCCAGAGTTGCTGACAAGTGGGTGGCCCTAGAAATTTAAATTATAAAATTTTAAAGTAAAAATATGTGCAATGAAAATAATATGCAAATCAAAATAATTTGTTGGAACAAATTTTGATGGATGCTTGGATCCAGTTATTCCTTATAAAGCCTCTTATTTCTGGGTTTTCTAATCTACCAAATTGAGAATATGATAAATAAGTAAATAATAGGTAAAACAAATTGCCTCTACTGCAGGGAATGTATGTTTACCTCTTCCCTCCACTCTACAATCATTTTAATGGAATTAATACAATGAATAACAGCCGGTTTGGTGTAGCGGTTAAGACATCAGACTAAAAACCGGGAGACTGGGAGTTCTAGTCCCACCTTGGGCACGAAGCCAGCTTGGTGACCTTGGGCCAGTCACTCTCTCTCAGCCGTAGGAAGAAGGCAATGACCAACCACTTCTGAAAAACCTTGCCAAGAAAACTTCAGGGGCTTGTCCAGGCAGCCTCTGAGAATTGGACACAACTGAACAGAGATAGAGATAGAGATAAAAATATCCTTCTGATTCTTATTCAGTTTAATGTATTGCATTATACATGTAATCCTCAAAGAGAGTCATGTGATACAGTGGTGAAGATGCTGGACTAGGAGTGGGGAGTCAAGTCCATCTTCAGCCACAAAGCTCTCTAGGGGAGTTTGGGCCAGACTCTCTCTCAGACCAGGTGAGTTGCTGTAGTATGAAAAATAGATCATGATCTGTCCTTAGATGTAAGCATATGCTAAAGAAATATACTAAATGTACCAAAACAATTCCCCTAAAGGAAGCATTGCATATGTATCTTCTTAGTATTATAACTTACAGAAAGTATTGTGGTTTTTCCATCTGCTGCTTTTCCCATGGCATTTGTCATAGTTCATCTGTTGGGTGGGTGCTTAATCCCCCCCCCCCAGTTCTCCTAACTAATATTAAATGTAATGCCTTTGTCTCTAAGATCAGAATGTTATTTATGATTTGATGAAGGCATCAATGGGCACATTGAAAACAGCTTGGATTCTGGTGGAAATCAAAGGCCAGAGAGGCCAAGAGGAGGCAGCCTGCTTTCAGGCATGAATGACTCTTTTTTAAAAAATCAGAAAAGTCACAAAACAAATGAGAGGTCATTAATCACAGAACTGATCCACTTGAAACACCTTAGTACCCAACACACAGCACAGCCTGGATATTGCATACTAGCCCTTCATTCCACTGATGCAGAGTGAAAGTAGCCAGCAAAGCCATCTGCCTCAGAAACCCAGCCAGTTGTGCCCTCAGCTGCCCTGGGAAGGTGTTGCACCTCTCTGTGAGGTCACTGGATCGAGCAGATGACAGATTAGACAGCTCCAAAAAATGCAGCATAAAAAAAGTCTCCCTACCTCTGCAAGAATTAGACCCAGCTGATTTGGGTTTACAGTGAAGCTCCCAGATTTCCAAAGGTTTAATCTAGCACCATGTTCCAGAATTATGTTAACTATGTTCCATAGCTGAAGTGGGGAGACTGAACCATGTGTTTAAATGCCTCTCTGAGAAAGAGGGATTTGCTGCTCTGCCCCCTCCTGGGGCAGAAAGAGAGGAAAGGGGGCATCACATGCTGGGTGGGTGCCTAGTTTTTGTCCCCTTTTCTGTCCCACCACTGCTCATTTGCAAGTGGATATCAAAGGGCCCATTGAAAAGAGCCTTGAATTCTGGTGGAAATGAAATGCCAGGCAGGACCCATCAAAAGCAAGAGTAGCTATTTGGGGGGCTTTCCCAACATTTGCTGGAAAAAAGGAAGAAACAAATACTAAGATTCTTTGGCTGATGAGAAACTGATGAAAGAATGGCGCGAGGGGCTGGGAACCATCACCCAGTAAATGGCAAATCATTGGGACCTACAATGCAAATCCCACCAGTTGTTGTCAATGGTGAATACAGGATGAGCCCTGCAGTTTCTTTGGCAACATTTTGGAAAGGGGCTTGCCCTCACTTTCTTCCTAGCACCCTGTTCTGCCAAGTGGCCAGGCAGTGATCAGGTGCCCAGACAAGTGGTTCTTTTAGATCCAGAGACAATAAGCACACCAGTGAATAAAGAGATTTTAAGCTTTATTATTAACTTAAGCAAACAGATTTAAACAGAAACACAGTTTAGGCAGATTAAACAGAAGCATAAAAAGCATAGCATAAAGAAAGAAAAATCACAACATTCCAAGCAAGATGATACCCAATCTTCCATAGGCTGTCAGGAGCCCCTTAATAAGGACAGTGGAGATGCCCCAGGATGGCTCCATTTTCACAGCACCCAGCGCTCAGATCTGTGCAGAAGCTCCCAAACTCACAAGACAATCCTAAGGTTTTTTATCCAAGTCTGGCCCTAAAACCTCGTGATCCTGTTTCCATGGTTGCAGGATCTGACCTTGACGGGATAGTTCCCAGGGTCTGGAGCACCTGTTTATGACGTCATCCAAGAGCCTGGGAAGCTGTACAGATAAGCTAGTGCTAACATAAACAGTCTTGGGGTTTTCTCTTCTCCCTACTTTTCAAGTAAGAGTGAAAAACAAGCAGGTTAAACATAGCCCAGAATGTACCCTAAACTTCTATAATTTTCTTAATATGAAGGAGAAATTTAAAAAGTCACTTAAACTCCTTGAAATACAATGATTTCTGCATTGCCACTACACATGCCGAGAGAAAGACTGGCCCAAAGACTAGAATTCACTTTCCTGGCTTTTAGTCAATAGATCAAACTGACTCTCATAGTAAATAAGAAGTTTGTAATCAAGCTGAAATCCCTCTAAAATGTTGTTCACAATGCAATGGGGTTGCTGCTACAAAGTCAGCCCACCAGTTCAACCCTCATTTTTCCTCTCAAGCCGCATACCTGCAAAGTGTAGTTGAAAGGGGAGCTGGTGGTGAGAGTAGAGATAGAAGACATTTATAAATCTCCAACTGGTTTAAATACTGATCCAGGGTGCTTTGCTACCCAAACAATTGGAATTTATCCTTTTCTATGTATCCCAAGTGCGGGAAGCATCCAGCTGATTCAAATATTATCCAAGACTGATTGATAGTTACTGCACTGCTCATATACTGTATATCAGAAGGAACAGCAAACAGTATCATGCAATACCAAGGAATATTAAGTATGTTAACTAAGCAGCGTTAATTGTGTTCACTGCCTTGAGTTGACCAAATATATATATTTTAAAAGATGGGATAAAATAATTATAATAACAGAATACTTATTAAAATATTCAGCAGAGTCACTATTCAAACTTGTATTGAAAGCTTTTGCAAGAGTTTGAGAAGATAAACTTGTTCTCTTTTTCCTTTGACCTTAGGATTTCTCTTTCCCAGAGGCCCTGGAGGAGGCAAGTTGCCCATCAACCTGTTCAGGAGTAGTTTTGATAGTTGAGTTTGCAGTGTCAATCATACAGATGGGATGTGAATGTCCCATGAACAAGAACCTGACATTTGCACCTCACACAGCAACATCCTTTTGCAGCTGATGCTTTGCCCTCTGCCTCCAAAGCTCTCCAGCTAATGCATTCTCTGGAGGCCCTCTTCTCTTGACTTCATACTGGTCAGATGTTCAGATAAAACATCCAGAAGCCATAACTGGATTGCAGAGGGCACAGAGATTTCCACAGATGCACTTTTCAAAGATATATTTTGCTTTGAAATGTTCCAAAAGCACCAGGGAGGAGAGGCAAGATGAAAACAGAACAGGTAATGATCTGAAATTACTTTCCCTCTCATCCGGCTGCCCTGCTCCAGCCACCCCAAAGCCTCCTGCCAGGTGGTGCTGCTGTTTCTGCACCCCTCCTAATATACCAGAGTCATTGTGTACAGGTTGGGCGGTCAAGAAGTTCAATAAATAAATAAATACTGACTCCAGAGAGCTGCTGAACCAAGTGGGGAAGATGTTATCTCACCCTCTTGACTTTGGGGAGTGAATTCGGGGTTCAGGGGGGTGAAGCACAGGGAGAGGCAAAGACATGTTCCTTGCCTGTCTTTGCAGACTGCTGAGTTTGAGGACCTCTAAGAAAATCAGACTCACTAGGAAGGATCCCTGGACCAAAGCAGGCCTGAGAAAGTTCTGTAGTGGAACAGCAAAATCACATGGTTGGTTGGTTGCTTGATTTATTTAATTATTTTCAAGATTTATAAGGCTGCCCAACTCCAGCAATGTGATTCTGGGCAGCGTGCATCATAAAAAACAAACAATGAGCCAACCTTCCCCTCCCCAAACCATATAACATTAAACACTGCAATGGGCTGTGAGAATGACCTTGGGAGACAGGGGAGGAGCTGCAGCCTAGAAACAGTTGGACAAGAGATATCACAGCCCACAGAGGGAAAAGGGGTGGAGAAAGCATCTAGAAGGGGTCCGCCCTAGTTCTCTGGAAGGTAAAGGCAAGGAAGGGAGAAGTACCTTTAGACTTGCAAGATTCTGTTACTATAACCTTACAATAAAGGTAGGGTTAGTTGCATGGTTTTGGTTTCTTGTCTGGACTACTGGGAAGGGCTGACAAACACTTACCATATATAAGTATAAAATAGCAGCCACGCAACATAAAAAGGGGACTCTCACTCAACTGGCTTCTAATGTGGGGGGAAGAACCAGGTCTGAACAGCTTTCCTATGAAGCCATTAGTGGACAGTTAGGACCACTGAATGGAGCAGAGCTTAACATAGCAAAAGATGCACACAGAAAAAGAGTATTATCTAAAATAGCATTAATGAGCATGTTAGAGAAATATAGGTTATTGATCTTACACACTTGTAATGATTGCCTACTCTAATAGACTCAGACTCACAAGCAGGAACTTAATGATATCTGATTTATTAAAGAATAGTATGCAAATACAGAGAAAGCTGAGAATGAGCAAAAGCGCACCAAATACAAACTAAAAACCCTCGGCTCAAACGTAATCCCTCCCCTCACCCTGCCGTTGCAAATTCCCCCCCCCCCCCAGGTGCCGGTAACCGTTTCTGCTGATGTCCTGGGAAAGGAACCTTGAACACACGAGATAACTCAAACACATTCCAATCCAGCTGCTAACATATAACAATCCCACGAGATGGAATCCTCCTCCCCTCCCAGATGAAACACGCATCAGCCAAATGACATGCGAAATGTTACGATGTACCGGCAACATTGGAACGGTGAACATGACACACTTAGCCAACCCAAGCATAAATTACATACTTAAATAAAGTAGGTTCAAAACTAAGTAAAAAGAGTCTTATTGATTTATTTGGTCCAGTTACATCCATCTCAGAAGAAAAGTTGATTATTCTGGTTTTTCTTTCTGTTCCCTAATTTACCCTCAGCCCTCATTGCTGCTGAAGGCTGCATGGAGAGAAGGGAAATTCTAGGCCCACCACATGGCCCAAGATGAAGAGAGAGGCAGCACGCCTGCTGCCTACCTTCTCTGATGGTGGAAGAAGGAGGAAGAGAGGCAAAGGAATGGTGGGGGGACAACAAACAGCTTCCTCGCACATAGAGAATTTGCATCCTAGAGCGAACTCATCCATATGCTGATGAGGCATGCTGATTTGCTGGGAACTCCAACAGCCCTTCTCAAATTAAAGTCACGCATCATGCCTACACAAGATTTAACTCACTTCATAGGCCTTGATAGACACCCTTTGTGAGTGGCTTTGTCAGGATGTCTGCAATCATGCCCTCTGAGGGACAATACTCCAAATGTATTAGTCCTGTCTCCTGTGCCTCTCTAATCACGTGGTAATGAACATCCATGTGCTTTGTCTGCCCTCCCACCTTCTTTGATAGAGAGAGTCTTATACAACTTTGGTTGTCCTCAAAGACTCTTATCGGAGCAGGAACCCTTACCACCAGATCCTCAAGTAAATACTTGAGCCATTGTACCTCTGCACATGTCTCCGCTGCTGAGACATAATCCGCTTCAGTAGTTGAGTGTGCCAACATAGTTGTTTATGACTAGCCCAGCTCACAGTCCCTCCCCCAAACAAAAACACATTCCCACTAGTGGATTTTTGATCAGTTGCATCCTCTGTCCAATCTGCATCGGTGTACCCCACTAGTTCAGGAGAATCAGTTGCTGGCAGCTTAAGCTTCAGGTCTGCAGTCGCCTTCGGGTATCTTGCCACCCACTTAATGCCTGACCAGTCCCTTTGGGTGGGTGCGCTGGTCTTTCTGCAGAGGATCCCCACTGCAGTTGAAATATCTGGCTTTGTTGTGGTTGACAGATACAACAGCTTCCCAATGGCCTCTCTGTAGCCATTGCTCTGAGGCAACAGTTCACCAGTGTCCTTTACTCTGTGAAAGTCTGTTTCCATTGGAGTTGGTACTGTGTTTGCATCTTCCAGCCCCAGGCTCTCCAATAACTCTAGAATCTTTTGCCTCTGACTAAGGAGAAAACTTCCATGCTCTTCTCTGTCAATTTGTATCCCCAAGTAGTAGCTTGCCTTCCCAAGACGTTTCACCTCTACCTCCGTGTTCAAATTGGATACAGTTTCACTACTGTCCCTTTGATCCTCATAACAGAGAATCAAATTGTCCACAAATATCAGAATGAACATTTCATGGTTCCTGTTCCAATGTACCTGAAACATCGAAACAACTCTCCATGCCACATTGGTGCTGGCACATGTTGCTGGACAGGAGGGAGCTGCTGCTGTTAGTTCATACCAGGCAGAGAGATGGATGATGCGAGTGCAAAGGAATTCACGTTTGGGCTATCTTGCCTGGCCAAGGTCATTCCCTGGAGATTGCCAGCAACCGTTTGAACACCTGCAGAGGAATGGAGTTGCACTGACAGTGGGGGGAGGGGTCTGGGATTGCTTGTGGTTTAATTGGGAGAAATCCCGCACTTTTGGTATTCTCAGCTTTGCCTGTGATTCTGCATACTATTCATCATTAAATTAGAATTCCATAGACCTCTATGTGAGTCTGGTTGTTGATTTGAATAGGCAGACATTACATAAAGCTGAGAATACCAAAAAAGTCTAACTCCTACCAGGAATCAATTCTTGAGAGGGATGGCTGATGTGGAACAAGGTACCAAAGTTTCTGGGGAAGCTACTGGCTCAGCTCCTGAACTGTCTGGTATCATGAAAACCCCTTGTGAGGCTACAGATGCAGAGTCTGACTCAGAGGAATCTGAGTCCAGCGAGGCATTGGGAGAGGGGACAGCTCCTGTAGAATTGACAGGTGAACTCATTGTCTTGGATGACATTGATGATTCACAACCGGGGCCATCATGGAAATATCAAGTGCCATTTACTCTGGAGGGAGAATCCACAAAGATGTCAAAAAGTGGACTGCGTGAGGAGCAGGTGAGAGATGACTCACCCACCCTGCAGAGACTGAGGGTAATAGAAGCTAAGATAGAATCCTTAGAATGTCTGATGAAGAATATATCCATGTACTTAGAGAGCTCGGGGAAGCGAGAGGGTAGATCTTATCAACAAACCTCTCCCCTTTCCCTGGAGAGGCAGTCAGAGGATCAGAGACAGAGACTTGCAAAGGATGGGTCCCCAACTTGCAGGAGTAGACCATCAGTAACTTGGGGGGACACCTCACAGGGCAACTCAGGATTCAGTATGCCGAGGGGAGGAATCTGAGAATTTTCAATAAAATTTAATGGGTGGGTGGTGATTTTTTCTAACCAATGTGAGAAGCTATATGAAGGAATTTGGGGCATATTTTCCCAATGATGAGTCCAGAATTAATGTGATAGCCACCAAGCTCAAAGATCAGGTGGCTGATTGGTATCATGGCTGCATGATGCTGATTCCACTGCCCTAGATACTTTTTGGGCTTTAAAAATGGATTTTGAAGACCCATTAGCCAAGGAACGGGCTAAAAAGGCTTTATGGGAGCTTTCCCAAGGACAAATGTCTGTTGCTGACTATGCTGTGGAATTTAAAGCTTTGGCTGGTAGAATCACTGACTGGTCAGAGTCTACTCTGATTATTTTAAAGAGGGTCTTCAAAGAGATATTTTAAGGTGGGCATTAGGCAGAGATGATCCTAGCACCCTATATGACTGGATCTGTTTAGCTGGGAAAGCTGAAAACACCAGATACACCTTCCAACAAACATGTAAGCCAGAGAAAAGTTCAATGGGTGCAAAAAGTACCAGAAGTGAGTCTTCAGCAGCCAGGCGATTGTCCAAACCATGGGATGAGGAAAGACAGTGCCACTATTCTAAAGGACTGTGTTTACGTTGCAGGAAAGAAGGACATAGAGCTTTTGAGTGCTCAAAACCCAAGTCCAACCCTAAGTATGGAAAGAAGTCTACTAAGTCACCACCTGTGATGTGTAAGGCCAGTGCAGCAAAAGGAGAAGTAGAGCCAGAGGATCTCTTACATTTTTCTGGAGAATCAGAGGGTGAATTGAAAGAGCCAGTGGGAAATGCCAGCCTCCTGCTGTGAACGGTGCCAGTGAGCATGCGGAGGACGATGGGCACAAAGACTCCATGGTAAGTGATGATTGCCCCATGCTAATGCTAAAAGTTAAACTTAGATCCCAAAGAAAAAATACCAAAGTTTGGGCCTTAGTTGATTCTGGTTGTTCATGATGTTTAATTCATCCTGATGTGGTCTCAGCTTTGGAGCTCAAGGTTTTCCCCTTGAAACATCCTCTAATTTTTACCCAACTAGACAGTTTTGAGTCTGGGGGTGGTCCTGCTATACACTTTACTGAGACTGTATCAATGTAAGTGGGCAGCCATAAAGAGACTTTAAAATTCATTGTGGCTCCAGCTGGAAGCCCCTTGGTGATACTGGGCATGCCGTGGCTTAAATATAGAAATCCTCACATAGATTGGGACTGTAGAACTGTGACTTTTAAGGATGGATTTTATGATGGACCTATGGAGATGGTTTCTATCATAACAAGAATTAGCAAGGTTAGTGTGTGTCAAATACTTCTGACACCAGGGGTGGTAGAGGGGTTGCCACCTCAGTATAAAGAATTTGCTAATGTCTTGGAGAAATGGAAGCAGGTCAATTGTCATGAGTACTGATGGCAAGCTGGAAGGGGCCTCTATCCAGGGGGGAAAGCGCATGCGTAGTACTGAGGAATTAAGCAGCCATTCAAAGAGACACAGATCAGGCCTGCCTTGACTTTTGGGGTATATCTGTCTGGGTTTTTCCCACGCTTCTTCAGTTTGTTAGGATTCTGTTTATGTAGCAGTAATAAACACTAGAGACCTACTCCTCATCTCAGCGTGATTTCTGACTGTTAGGACATCAAAAGTTAAGGCGAGCTTTTTAAAGAGGGACTCAACTGAGATGTCCTGCACTGGGCGATGTGTAGAGATGACCCCAAGTCATTGTACGACTGGATCTGTCTGGCAGGAAAGGCTGAGAATGCTCAGCAGACCTTCCTGCAAACCAGAAAATCTGAAAAACCACATGCCACCATGAGAGGACCCCGAAGTGCTGCGACTGCTGTCTGGCCAAGCCAGAGAGCCTGGGATGAGGAGAGAGATCAGGGCTAGGCAAGAGGTCAGTGCCTCCAATGAGGAAAGGAGGGCCATCAAGCAGCTGATTGCCTGAAAGCCAAGGCCGGAGATCGAGTGGGAAAGCCGCCAGCCAAATCGCCCCCTGCTTCACGGCAAATGACAGTGGCCAAAGGAATAGCCGACTCTGAAGAATTAATCTACTTTTCAGGAGAGGCTGAAGACAAATTTAAGGAGCTGGAGGGAAACGCCAGCCACTTGCCATGAAGGGTGCCAGCAGGCAGGTGGAAGAAGATGGGCATGAAGATGCTATGGTGAGTGCTGACTGTCCCACTTTAGCAGTAAAAGTGAAATTGGGTTCCCGCACAAGGTCTACCGAGGTGTGGCCTTTAGTTGACTGTGGGTGTTCCAGGTGTTTAATTCACCCTGATCTGGTTGCCACTTTGGAACTGCCAAGTTTATATAATAAAACTATTTTATAATAAAACTATTATACTTGACAAAATGGAGGGAAGTAGAAGGAGCAGATAATGATAAGGTGGATGGACAGGATCAACTAGACTACTGGAATGTCCTTGAAAGAAGTATAAGTTATGACTGAAGACTGGTCAAGATGATTAACATTTCCCCATATTGCCACCAGTAGTTGAAACAACTCAATGGCACATAACATAAATTCATCAATTATATTATTCTCTAATCAAGAAGAATAAACTTACAACAACTAGCTTGACCTTAGCAGAGGCTGATGTTATAGAGTCTAGTCCCCATAGGAGGTAGGATTTATATTTTATGTGCAGTCTCATGCCCAAATCATAAGATTTTAGTCAGATTAATCAAAACAAAATCTTCTGGACTAATTTCTTCTTTCCTTTCTGATTTCATTTTTTCTTTCCTTTGAGCTCTGCCCTATATTCCCATCTACAGGGGTTTTCTATTTTAATGGACATGTTTAAAAATAGAAATCAGCTGCCAGCTCAGATCCTTTAATGTCCTTCCTTCTTCTGTGATTACTTCTAACAGAAAGAGAACATTTTCCAAGCCAAGCCAAGTTCATTAGAACCATATGGAGATGCTGTTTTGCCCAGTATTTTGGATTCTCATTTGCCTAATTATTTTTTTTTCAGCAGATAATCAACTACAACAGCTGAACAAACTGTCAGATGGATTAATCAGGGTCTTTTTGGAATTCTAAAATAGAGAATGTATTTGGATTTCTTTTCCATTAGTAAAATAATGGTTGATAAATAGGCATGCATAATATAAATTAGCTGCTTAACTATATGAAAAAACAATGTGTCAATAAGAAAGACTAAAGTATTGATGAGATAATCATCAGGCTCTACCCTCTCAGTCATCCTGAAATCAGACCAGGCAGCTACTCTAAGGTCTGATGCAGGAGAAACGTAGGTCTAGAACTGGATCTCTGCAGAAGAATCGTGGAACTTTTTTTTTCTTCATATTTATAAAAGGGGTACATATTTTTTTCTTAGTGGTGGAGGAGGGAGCATAAGGCACATACCTCAGCACAGGAATCCTCAGACCATTCTAGACAAATGGCTGTCCAACATTTTCTTGGAAGTTTCCAGGGATAGAGCGTCCACACCTTCAGGAGGCAGGCTGTTCCATCCTTCACAGTTCTCACTGTCAGGACATCCCTTACTTCATGCGGATCTCACAGTAAAGCTGCCACCCTTTGGTCTTGCCTTCAGGTGCCCCCTCTCCCCTAGGGCATCCTGTCATGTATTGGAGGACTGCAGCTATCAAGTTTCCCCTCAGCCTTCTCTTCTTTAGACTAAACATCATTTTATTTATAATCAATTTATATAGCCACCCATCTTATATACATGACTAGGTGGCTTCCAATAAAATACAAAATATAAAAAATAAAACACATAGTCAGGCATCATCCAATCAATTATCCACTCAGCCACAAGACAGACCCTGTCACATGCCTAGGACTCCAGGCTCAGGCACAAATCCAGTTTTAGAGGCCAGCAGGGTCAGGGCCAGTCTGATCTCTGGATTTTCCAAAGGGTAGAATATTCTAGATATTCTCTGGATACTCTGGAAATTCCAAAGGGTGGGTGCCAAGGCAGAAAACGCTCTCCTTCTGGGCCTCACCAGCAGACACTCCTTACTGGGGGCACCCAGAGCATGCCCCTCCTGCCCATTCAGATAGTACAGGGACAAACAACCAGGGAGTGATGGTCCAGTTTACTTAGATGGTCCCATTTACTGGATTACTTCCCCGTCCCAAGCCATGAAGGGCTTCAAAGGTAATACCAGTGTCTTGAATTGTACCTGGAAGCACACTGGAAGCCAATGCAGCTCATGCAGCTCAGTAGTGGTGTCACATGCGCCAAATAACCAGCAACATTAACTGTCTGGGCTGCTGCATTCTGCACCAGCTTAAGCTTTCAAATACTCTTCAAGGGCAGCCCCATGTACAGCACCTTGCAACAGTTTAGTCTGGAGGTCACAAGGGCATGAGTGACTGTAAGTAGAGCTCCCTGGTCCAGGAACAGGCACAATTGACATACAACCAGATGTTGCGCAAAGGCCCTCTAGCCATGGCTGCCACCTGTTCCTCAAGGAGGAGCCATGAGTCCAGACCAGGTATGTCTCAGGCAGTGCCACCCCATCCAGCACCAAAGGTGGAAGGTCCCCAGAACCAGGAGGTCCAAAAACCCAGAGCCACTCAGTCTTGCTTGAATTGAGCTGAAACCTGTAGTGCCCCATCCAGGTCCCAACAGCCTCCAGGCACTGAGACAGAACCTCCACAGCATCACTCAGGTGGCCTGGGGTAGAGATATAAAGCTGGGTATCATCAGCATACTGATGACACCTCACCACAAACCATTGGATGACTCATCCAGCAATGCTTCCCTCCCCATCAACATCCACTGGAACTGGCCCCAGAGGAAGGACAACCAGCACAACACCATGCCACCCACCTCCAGCTCCTGGAGCCAGCCCAGAAGGATACCATGCTTAATGGTATTGAAAGCCACTGAGATGTCAAGAGCAAGGATGGATGCACCAACCCCATCCCACTCCCACCAGACATAATCCAAGAGTGAGATTAATGCCATCTCAGTCCCATACTGAGGTCTGAGCCCTGTCTAAAAAGGGTCCAGATAGTCTGCTTCTTCCAGAGTCCTCTGAAGCTGCAGAGCTACCACCTTCTGTACAACCTTCCCTAAAAAGGGAAGGTTGGAAACTGAACAAAAGTTGTCCAGAATGGTGGGGCCTAGTGATGGCCCCTTGGGGAGGGGGTGAACCTCTGCCTTCTTAAGAGATGGCAGAACCACCCTCTCCCTAAAAGAGGAATTAACCACCACCAGAACCTAACCACACATCCCTTCCCAGGAGGTCTTGCCCAGCCAGGAGGGACACAGTGTTTGATCAGGTTCATTTTTTGTCAATGTGATGGACTTCAGTAACACTGCTGGTTCTTAGGACGGAGGAAGCACATTCCAAGGAGGGGAGCAAGATAAGAAAAAACACAGTCCAGATATGGACTGTGGGAAGACTAAGAAGTTCAGAATAGCCCCGCCCTAGAGCCTTCCAGGTTATTTCCCCTTAGTTTAGGAAGAGTAGCTTTAGTGTGGCAAGATTCTGTCTATCATTCTTGACTGATTCTTTGTCGTTCTTGGGCTGGGCCTGACAGTCATCCTCCGGTAGTGCTCTAGGTTCTCTTCTCCCATTTCATCTCCCTATGCTCCTCTGTAAATCAGAGGGCATTCTGGGATTGCCAGGGGAGAGAGGCCACTTAGGCACAATCTGGTCCAAAGCCCCCCCCCCTCATTCCAGGTGGCCACTAGGCCCTCAGTCAGAACAACCCCAAGCTCCTTCTGGAACCCATTTGGGTCCATTAGTCACCTGGGGCAGACCAGTCCAATAGGTCCAGCCTCCCTGTGGTGGGGTGTAGCACCAGAGAACTGTAGGGTTACCAGAGAGTGATCTGCCCATGACAGGGGACAAACAGAAACCTACCCCAAAATCAGACCACCTTGCCACTGCTCTGACAGAAAAACCAGGCCAGGCATATGACCACTGTTATATGGTATTCTATATGGTATGTTAAACATACCAAGCTCCTTCAATCACTCTTTGTAAGATTTAGCCTCCGAGCCCCTCACCATCTTTGTTGTTTTCTGCACTCTTCCTAGTTCCTCAGCATCCTTTTGTATTGCGGCAACCAGGACTGGACACAGTATTTCAGATGTGGTCTGACCAGTGCAGCATAGTGTTAGAAGGAGTTCTTACCAGGGTTCGTCCCGAGCTGGGAATGAAAAGACACAGGCAGTTTTATTTTCCCAAAAGCATGTACAGAGTACAGAGTACAGAGTATGCTGGTTGGAAGGTGGCCACACCCGTATTTCCCCCACAAGCCCTTTATATAGGAGAGCTTGCCTGTTACTATGCAAAGGTGTTCCCGCCCCCTAGGAACTTGAGAGAAGTGCAGTTTACCCAATTTCAGAGAGGGGGCGCTCTGTGGTTTGGCCCCCTGCTGTTGGTGTTTCCTGTCCTGGTCGTCTGGGTTCCCTGCGGGGCTGTGGCTTTGTCTACTAGCCTGGAATGTTCACCTTGGAAGGAATCTTTTGTGATTGGATTATGGAGATCTGTTTGGCCGGGGAAGAACATTTACCTGGATGGGTTCTGCTAAAGTCTGTGAATGAGCAGCCCTCTGTGTTCCAAGGTTTCTGATTGAATTGGAAGGGAATCCTTTGTTTAAACAGTTGGGCTTCCTTTTACGTATTAATCTCTGGCATCTCCTTTTTGCATCAAACTCATTCTATTTTGTAAGCTTTAACCTTTTACCTTGCTCAAGGAGAAGGCAATATTGCAGAGAGACAGTGTTCTGGGGGAAGACAACATGGAGGGCAGGGAGCGATCTTAATTCCTTCCAACAATAGAGTGGTATTATCACTTCCTGTGATCTTGACACTATACACCTATTGATGCATTGGCTCTTTTGGCAGCTATAGCACACTATTTACTCATGCTTAATCTGTAGTCTACCAACACACTGAGATCCTTCTCACAAGTACTACTGCTAAACCAGGTACTGCATATCTTACACCTGTGCATCTGGTTTTTCCTACCTAAATGCAGAATTTACATTTCCCACCACTGAACAACACTTTGTTGGATAGGGCCTAATGTCTATCGAGATCCTTTTGAATCTTGAGCCTTTCTTCTGCAGTGTTAACAATTCCCCCCTCCCCAGCTTTGTGTCACCTGCAAATTTTATGAGCATCCCTTCAATTCCTTCATCTAAGTCATTTGCATACATGTTGAAGAGTACTGGGCCCAAGAACACCAAGGCACCCTACCGCATACCTCCCTCCATGTGAGCATAGACCCATTAAGGACCATGCATTGGTTACGGGTGTTCAGCCAACTGCAAATCCATCTAGTAGTGGGACCATCCATCCACATTATTCCAGTTCCTCCAGAAGGAGGCTGTGGTCTACTGGATCAAATGTAGGTAGTACACTTACAGACCAGTGTCCAAGCCAAGGATCCTTGAGTCTTAGACTGACCTTGGCTTGCTTTCATATCTTTTCTTTGCACATTTGGATTTAGCCTTAGGTTTGCCAACCAGTTCTGATCTGACTTGTATGTAGCGAACTTGCTCTTCATGACCCTGCCCCAGCAGTCCCATCCTCTCAAGGCAGTTACTGGTAACTCGCCCAGCCCTGAGTGTGACAGCAGCAGGGAGCAGTTCCCAGCTGAGGTCGACAGAGGTTTTGCTATTTGTCCATGGTCCTGGTTTCTCCTCAGTCACCCTCAGGCTCTCACAGGGCAGGCTCACATTTCTAGCATTTTGGTGCACATTCAAGATCTTTGAAAAAGCAACATTTACTCAGGAGCCATCCAGAATTTGGAATCCCATCATCATATTTTCTACCCCATCCTTGTAACAGGTTCTTCAGAGGTCACATTCTCCATCTTCACTTTCAGAAATTACATAATGAAGTGAAGATCCTATTGGTGGATCAAGTATATTTTTATTCCTCTAATAGAGAAAAGCCCTCATTTGTACCTCAGCTACAGGACTAGTAATATAATCCTGGTAACATGTAAGTGGTATTTGAATTAATGAAGTCCATAATCTGCTGTGGCTCTAACTACCACCATTCAACTGAGCATTAAAGTAGATAGATGGGGTAGTGTATACAATATGCTTAATTTGCAAAGGTTCAGCAAGCAAATGTAAAAGTTGCTGGAAATTATTTCCACCGTCCCTCCTGCAGTGAAGTTAACACTTCAGTGAACCCAAATACATCAATTCTACAAACTTCTGCAGCATTTTCATGTTGCAATTTAGTTATGTATTTCTAGATGACCAAACTTGCTCAAATTACCACTAACTACAATCCTATCACTTGGTTCAGCGGGCAAAAAGGCAATATATTACTATTTTAATGGAGGGAAGAATGGAAGGAACTGGGGAGAACATAAGTTTGGATGTGTTACTGAGACAGGAGATGTTCCTAGCTCAGTCTCCATGACCGCCATATTGCACACTTGCCATCTGCATGATGGCACAGAAAATGACCAGGGATGTATATTTTCAGTTGTTCTTCCAGCCTGGAGTAAGTGGAAGTCAACTTCTCAGGGTGTCAAATAGATGCTGTAGAACACAACAGATGAGCATCTAAACTGTGTAAGAAGCACCCATAGCGTTTTGGCAGGTTTTAAGGCACTCCTTGACACAACTGCTCTCTTTGCTCCTGTAATACCTTAGAAGTTTCCATTGTTTGATTTATTGGAATGACTCTTGGCCCCACAAAGGGCGGCAAGGGGAAGTTGATGAGGAAGGAAATCCTCAGCAACTGGGCCTCCTATTTGTCCTGTTTGCAGGTGTGCCCAAGAGGTAATGGAGATTATCAATCCCCAAACCCAAGGAGGAGGAGGAAGTGGAAATCAGGTGACCCATGTGACATCCCACAAGCACAATAGAGAGAGCCAGTTTGGTCTAGAGGTTAAGGTTCTGGGCTAGAAACCAGGAGTCTGTCAGTTCGAGTCCCACCTTAGGCATGAAAGCTGACTGGGTGACCTTGGGCCACTCACTCTCTGTCAGCCCAACTAGGTGCAATGTAGACTAGCCTCCTTGTGATGCACCCCGGGCAATGTGACTTGTCATGGCTAAATAGTCTACACATCTGGCTGCTGGACCTCAGAAGGATTTCCCAGCAAGAAAAAAGCAGCATGAACACCAAACTGCTATGCCATATGATTAAAAAAAAGCACAATAGAGATGTGTTTACTAGAAAGACACCTTATGCTTGTGAGACAATGAGTTGACCCCTGATAATTCCAACACCCCTTCTCAAGTTAGCATGTCTCAGAGTCCACAAGGTTCAACTTCTTTCGCAGTTCTTGCTAACTGCTCCTCAGCAACGGCTTTGTGAGGATGTCCGCAGTCATGTTCCTTGTGAGACAATAGTCTAGTCTGACTATTCCTTGCTCTTGCAAGTCTTCTATTACATGATGCTTAATATCAATGGTTTAGTTCTCCCATTAATCTTTTCTGACATTAGGGTCAGTAATGTCTTCTGCCCAATCTGCATCTGTATACCCCACTAGTCTAGGATTGTCAGTGACTGGTAGCTTTAGTTTCAGGTGTATAGTGCCCTTTAGGTACTTTCCCACCCGCTTAACACCAGTCCAGTCTCTCTGTGTGGGTGTGCTAGTTTTTCTGCATAGAACGTTTACTGCAGCTGCTATGTCTGGCCTAGTGGTAGTGGCTAGATACAATAGCCTACCTATGGCACTTTTATAGCCATTGTTCTCGGGTAAAAGTTCACTAGCTTCCTGTTGCTTGTGGAAACCTGTTTCCATTGGTGTCGGCATAGGATTGGCATTTTGCAGTCCTAAGCTCTCCAACAGTTCTAGGATCTTTTGCTTCTGGCTCAGAAGAAAGCTTCCATCTTCTTCTTTTTCAATCTGTATCCCCAAGTAGTAGCTGGCATTGCCCAGATGCTTCACTTCTTTGTTCAGGTTGGACATGATTTCATCAAAGTCTCTTTTGCTATTATGGCAAATCATCAAATCATCCACATAACAAAGAATGTACACCTCTCTGCCATTTCTGTGTCTTGTGTAGAGACAGGGATCAGCTTTGCCTTGAATGAAACCTTGCTTAAGAAGTACTTGGTTCAACTTCTTATTCCATGCTCTTGCTGCTTGCTTCAGGCCATAAATCCCCTTCTGGAGATTGCAAACAAGTTGCTGTGTCTTGGAATTGGCGAAGCCTGGAGGTTGTAGCATGTATAGTTCTTCCTCTATCTCTCCATGTAGAAATGCAGTCTTTACATCTAGGTGTCCATCACCCATGTTCCTGGAAGCTGCTAGACTCAGGAGCGTTCTCATTCTGGTATGTTTTACAACAGGAGCAAAACATTCATCATGATCAAGTTAGTATTTTTGTGAGTAGCCTTTTGCGACTAGTTTAGCTTTGTATCTTTGTCCTTCTCCATTTTCATCTTGTTTGGCTTTGAAAAGCCATTTGCATCCTATGGCTCTCTTGCCATTTGGTAGTTTTGTCAAGGTCCATGTTTTGTTCTTGTGTGGAGCCTCTAGCTCTTCTTGTGCTGCCTTCTTCCACTTGCTTGCTTCATCTGGTGGCATTTGTTGGACTTTGTTCCATGATGCAGGTTTTTTTGGTAATGACCTTGTGAGGTAGGTGAGTCTCTCAGCTAGAACTCCTTTTTTGGGTCATGATGAGCGTCTTGGAACAGGTTCAAGAATGGCACTTGGCCGTTCAACCCCTTCTGCATCCATGGCCTCATCATCTGACTCTGGTGGAGTTTCTGCCTGGGCTTCTATCTCCCTCTGGGTCAGTGTAGTGGTTGTGTCTTTGAATGTTGGGCTAACCATCTCAAGCTGGTAACTGCCACTGTTGGTTTCTGCACAGTCATCATCAGCATGACTATAGTACCCTCTCTCTCGTTCAGTGAAGTACACCACTCCACATGTATTTACTTTTCCTGTCTTTGGGTTCAGGATTCGGTATCCCTTGCTTCCTGGGGTATGCCCGATCACGATGCCTTCTTCAGCTCTGGGGTCTAGTTTGGATCTCTTCTCCTTTGGTATGTGTGCATAAGCCTTGGATCCAAATACTTCCAGATGCTTTACGCTTGGTTTGCATTCATGCCCTAGCTCAAAAGGTGTTACCTTGTTGGCTTTGATTGGCAGTCTCTTCTGTAAGTATGTAGCTGTTAAAACAGCATCTGCCCAGTATTTGTCAGGCAGATCTGCTTCTAAAAGCATACATCTTACCTTGTCCATTAGTGAGCAATTTCTCTTTTCTGCAACTCCATTTTGTTCAGGTCTGTATGGAGTGGTTAGTCTGTGTTCTATACCTAGTTGTGTTAGCTATGTTTCCATGGTTTGTGAAATAAACTCACCTCTGCAGTCGCTTTGGAGGGCTTGAGGGGCTCTGTTGAAATTGTTGGTCACCATGGCTACATATGCTCTCAGCATGTCCACTGTTTGGGATTTCTCCTTCATTAAGTAGGTCACACAGTATCTGGAAAAATTGTCTATAAAGCATAAAACATATTTATTTCTGCCCACTGATGCTTGAAGAGGTCCACACAAATCAATGTGGATAAATTTGAGTGGCTTGGTTGTCCACCTTTCCCTTTCTTTGGGTATGGCTGGTCTTGTTGCCTTTCCTTTGATGCGTATCACACATTTTGATTGGCATTTATCATCGTTGCTTATTTCAAAATCTCTTACCATGCCTTCAGTTTTCATTCTTAAAATTGCATTAAAATCACGGAGCGCAAAATGTCTGTGTCAGGTGGTGGTGCCGTTGTCCTCCTTTTGCTGCTGACAGGTGAGGCTGACATCTGGCAGTGGTTGTTTGCAGTGCACCTGGTAGACTCTATCCTTTTGAAAACTTCTAACATAAATCTTTTCTCCAGTGGTGAATTTACATTGTCCATTAGCATTAAAAATCACATCAAAACCATTGTTATTCAATGTTGAGACACTAAGTAAATTGACTTCTAAGCCTGGCACATAGAAAACATCTGCTGTAAGATTTAATTTGTGTTCACTTCCATTGTTGCATCGCAATGGCACACTTCCTTTTCCTTGAATCAAAATTGAATTGCCATCTGCTAATGTTATGCTTCCTTCTGTGGTTTCATTTAGCTCACAAAAGTCACTTTTATGCCCACACAGATGCCTGCTGGCCCCTGAATTGATTACCCATCATCTAGGACATTTCTTGGTATCAGCTTTATAAACAGTGTGTAAAGCCTTTTCACCTTTAAAAAAAATTTCCTTGGATTTATCCTTGGAAAAAACTTTCTTGTCCTTATTTCTGCAGAACCTTGCAATGTGTCCTGGCCTTTTACATGAATTACAGATAATGGCCCTTTTATCTGTCTCTTTGTTTTTCTGGTGTGTGACTGATTGCTCTGGCTCATGTTTACCCTTCGTTGCTAGGTAACCAATGTGTCTGCCAGGCTCTCCATTGTTCTGCAAATTCTTTTGCCTTTGACATTCTGATCTGATCACTCCTAGAAGCTGAGAAAGATTTTTCCCTTCTAAATTCAGACCAGCAACAAAGGGGGAAAATCTGTTTGGTAATGTACTCAGCACAAAAGACATCTTAAGTTTTTCATTCATGAGATTCTGGACTGTGCTCAGCTGTTCAAAGAATGCCTGTAGCCTGATCAGGTGGTCATTTACATTTCCATTGTCTTCCATGCATGCAGTTCTCATAACAAAGAGATCACTTTCTGATAATCAGCTTCTGAGTATAGGGTGCATAAATTCTCAGTCATTTCTTTAGCATTAAAAATATTTTTAATCTTTGTTAATCTGTTGTCTGGAAGGGGCCTAGCAATAAGAATTTTAGCTCTATTATCCTTTTTCTTCTGCTGTCTTTTGGCTTCCTCCCCATCCTCTGGTTTAGGTTCAGGTAAATCCATAACATCCAAACAATCTTCAAAATCTAGCTGCATCCTCAATCTGAATAGCCATGCTGAGTAATTACCCTCAGTCAATTTTCGTGTGGGGGAACTCCCTCCTCTTTCTCCATTGTTCAGACAGAAGAAAAAAAATTCTGAACTTTGGCCTTTAAATGTGCAAGTGGCTTCCTTATGGCTGTGAGGCCAAAAAAAGCCCTTTCAAAAATCAGTTCTTGGTCAGTATACTGAACTCTGCAGGGTTGCACTGGTTTTTTCCTGAGCCCATAACCCTTGATGGAGTTTATAAAGGTTAATAAAAGAACTTTTGTTGTTGTTTATTCATTTAGTCACTTCCAACTCTTTGTGACTTCATGGACCAGCTCACACCAGAGCTTCCTGTTGGTTGTCAACACCCCCAGCTCCCACAGGGATGAGTCTGTCACCTCTAGAATATCATCCATCCACCTTGCCCTTGGTCGGCCCCTCTTCCTTTTGCCCTCCACTCTCCCTAGCATCAGCATCTTCTCCAGGGTGTCCTGTCTTCTCATTATGTGGCTAAAGTATTTCAGTTTTGCCTTTAATATCATTCCCTCATTAACAATCTCAGATATGCAGATGATACCACTTTGATGGCTGAAAGCGAAGAGGAACTGAGGATCCTTATGATGAAAGTGAAAGAAGAAAGTGCAAAAGCTGGCTTGCAGCTAATCCTCAAAAAAACCACGGTTATGGCAACCAGCTTGATTGATAACTGGCAAATAGAGGGAGAAAATGTAGAAGCAGTGAAAGACTTTGTATTCCTAGGTGCAAAGATTACTGCAGATGCTGACTGCAGTCAGGAAATCAGAAGACATTAATCCTTGGGAGAAGAGCAATGACAAATCTCGATAAAATAGTCAAGAGCAGAGACATCACACTGACAACAAAGGTCCGCATAGTTAAAGCAATGGTGTTCCCCGTAGTAACATATGGCTGCGAGAGCTGGACCATAAGGAAGGCTGAGCGAAGGAAGATCGATGCTTTTGAACTGTGGTGTTGGAGGAAAATTCTGAGAGTGCCTTGGACTGCAAGAAGATCCAACCAGTCCATCCTCCAGGAAATAAAGCCAGACTGCTCACTTGAGGGAATGATATTAAAGGCAAAACTGAAATACTTTGGCCACATAATGAGAAGACAGGACACCCTGGAGAAGATGCTGATGCTGGGGAGAGTGGAAGGCAAAAGGAAGAGGGGCCGACCAAGGGCAAGATGGATGGATGATATTCTAGAGGTGACGGACTCGTCCCTGGGGGAGCTGGGGGTGTTGACAACCGACAGGAAGCTCTGGCGTGGGCTGGTCCATGAAGTCACGAAGAGTCGGAAGCGACTAAACGAATAAACAACAAAATTTATGTTACTGCCCATCTCATCCAATGGGGGACTCTGGGTGGTTTACAATAAAATAACACTAAAAACATAATCACCTAAAATTACCATTAAAATATACATAAAAACAAATGTAAAATCCAAGTGGAGATGGAACACAATCACTAAGAGGTGCTATGGCGCCAGCCACCCCCAGGTGGAGCTATCGCTCTCCCCCTCCCAAGCAAGGCGGCAGAACCAGGTCTTCAGTTTCTTCCGGAAGTCCAAGAGCAAGGAGACCCATCTCAACTCCGGGGGCAAGGTGTTCCAAAGGGTGGGTGCCACTGCAGAGAAGGTTCACCTCCTGCACCCCGCTAGATGAAATTCCTTTACTGATGGGGTCCGTAGCATGCCCTCCCTGCCTGACCGGGTGGGACAGGTCGATGTTATGGGGATGAGACGGTCCCTCAGGTACCCTGGCCCCATGCCATGTAGGACTTTAAAGGTGATAACCAACACCTTGAATTGGACCCGGAAGCAAACTGGGACCCAGTGCAGCTCATACAACAAAGGTGTTACGTGTGCAAATCTTGGAGCACCCAAGATTGTCCACACAGCCGCATTCTGGACCAGCTGTAGCTTCCTGATACTCTTCAAGGGTAGCCCCATGTAGAGTGCATTACAGTAGTCTATATGGGAGATAACCAGGGCATGAGTGATTGTTTGAAGGGCCTCTTGTTCCTGGTGCACAACTCCATGTTGTGCAAAGGCCCTCCTGGCCATGACTGCCACCTGCTCATCAAGCAGGAGTCATGAGTCCAAGAGGACCCCCAAGTTATGCACCAGATCTGTCTGGGGCAGTGTGACCCCATCCAGCACTAAAGATGACAAGTTCCTGGCACACGAGGTGCCATTAATCCACAGCCACTCCGTCTTTCTAGGGTTCAGTCAAAGCCTGTTGTTCCCCATCCAGGCCCCCATCAGCATACTGATGATACCTCATCCCATGGTGACAAATGATCTCACCCAGCAGTTTCATGTAGATGTTAAAAAGGAGAGGGGAGAGTACTGATCCCTGCAGCACCCCACAAAGAAGGGGCCATGGGGCCGATCTCTCCTCCCCTATCAACACCGACTGGGATTGGCCCTGGAGGAAGGAGGTGAACCAGTGCAGAACCAAGCCACCCACCCCCAACTCCCTGAGCTGCCCCAAAAGGATACCATGGTCGATGGTATTGAAAGCCACTGAGAGGTCAAGGAGAGCAAGGATGGATGCACTGCCTCCATCCCGCTCCCACCAGAGATCATCCATAAGTGCGATCAATGCCGTTTCTGTCCCATAACCGGGTCTGAAACCTGACTGAAAGGGGTCCAGATAATCCGTTTCATCCAGGATCCTCTGGAGTTGCAACACCACCACTTTCTCAATCACTTTCCCCAAAAAGGGGAGGTGGGAGACTGGGTGAAAATTATCCAGTATGCTGGGGTCCAGCGATGGTTTCTTGAGGAGGGGGCACACCTGCGCCTCCTTGAAGGGTGCCGGAAATACCCCCTCTCTCAAGGATGCATTTATCATCACCTGGACCCAACCACATGTCCCCTCCCGAGCTGCCTTCACCAGCCAGGAGGGGCATGTGTCAGGGTCAGCCTCGCTCCGAATAAGACACGGACTCACTTAATAGGGATTAAGGATTTCCGGTTTATTGAAACGGTTCTGACAGAAATAAAAACGGGAACGGGGGTGCGGTGGTGAGGTGCCCTGTATATACCCTCTTGCAGGGTCCCGTGCTCCTCCATCCTTCATTGTCCCCAATCCCCCTTGATGGGTTTCTTGATGGCTGTGTGGGCGTTCTCCCGGTGGCTTTCCTTGTCCTCTTGGTCCAGGTGTGTCCTCCAGGGCACCAGGTGCGGCTTATCGCTGTTTATCTGAAATCCTTCTTTTCAGCTGCATATGATTCCATGGGTGTGGGTGCTTTGGGTGCTTGGTTTAAGCGCTGATTTAATTATCTCCTTCCTCTCTCTCTTAATGATCATGATCCACGTTGTGAGGCTCTTTGTGCCTTGCAACAGGGTCATGACATGCTGCCCCCCCGAAGATGTCTTTAGGGTGCTGGTTTCTCTGGGTATGCCTTGTGGAAACGTCTAGTCAGTTGTTTTGCTAAGACGTGTTGTGCCTGGACCCACTCTGAGTGTGGGAAATGCTTCCATTTAACGAGGTATTGTAGAGTACCCCTTTGCCTTCTTGAGTCCAGTATCTCCTGCACCTCAAAATGCTGCTGTTGATCTATCATGATGGGTGGGGGGGGGGGGGTCTTCCATGTGCCATTTGGATGGGCTTGTTGGTTTCAGCAAGGCACAGTGGAATACCGGATGGATCCGTCGTAGATTGTGTGGCAGTTTCAGTTTGAATGTCACCGGATTGATAACTTCTGTTATCTTGAAGGGTCCAATGAATTTCGGTGCCAGTTTCTTCAAGGGTTGTGAGGTTTTTAAGAACTTAGTGGAGAGGTAGACCCTATCTCCCACTTTGTAGTTCAGTGCCTCCGCCCTGTGATTGTCCGCAAATTTCTTGTATGTGGTTTGTGCGTCTGCGAGGGCCATTTGGATGATTGGCTAGGTTGTCGCCAGTTGTGCCACCCAGTCGTCTGGTGAGCAGGGTGGGGCATCTGGTTGAGGTAGTTCTGGTATCAGTACAAGGTTCCTTCCGTAGACCCCCTTAAAAGGGGTGGGGCCAGTGCTCTGGTGCACTGCATTGTTGTAGGCTACCTCTGCAAACTTCAGCAAAGGATCGTTACCTTGTTGTGGTGCTGGAGCTTGAGCACCTCAATGATGCCATGAGCTAAACTGTGAAGGGCCACCCAAGACGGGAAGGTCATGACAGAGAGGTCAGACTAAATGCGATCCCTGGGGAAGGTAATGGCAACCTACCCCAGTATTCTTGCCATGAAAACTAAATGGATCAGTACAACCAGAGATATGTCGGCATACCATCGGAAGATGAGACCCCCAGGTCGGAAGATGGTCAAAATGCTACTGGGGAGGAGCAGAGGATGAGTTCAACTAGCCCCAGGCATGATGACGCAGCTAGCTCAAAGCCGAAAGGACGGCTAGCAGCCGACGGTGCTGGTGGTGAACGGCGAATCCGATGTTCTAAGGATCAACACACCATTGGAACCTGGAATGTAAGATCTATGAGCCAGGGCAAATGGGATGTGGTTATTGGTGAGATGTCAAGATTAAAGATAGACATTCTGTGTGTCAGTGAACTGAAATGGACTGGAATGGGCCACTTCACATCAAATGACCATCAGATCTACTACTGTGGACAAGAGGACCACAGAAGAAATGGAGTAGCCTTCATAATTAATAGTAAAGCGGCTAAAGCAGTGCTTGGATACAATCCAAAAAATGACAGAATGATCTCAATTCGAATTCAGGGCAAGCCATCTAACATCACAGTGATCCAAATATACGCCCCAACCACAGATGCTGAAGAAGCTGAAGTAGAGCAGTTCTATGAGGATCCGCAGCACCTACTGGACAACACACCTAAAAGAGATGTTATTTTCATCACAGGAGACTGGAATGCTAAGGTGGGCAGTCAAATGACACCTGAAATTGCAGGTAAGTATGGCCTGGGAGAACAAAATGAAGCAGGACATACGCTGATAGAATTTTGCCAAGACAATTCACTCTGCATAACAAACACTCTGTTCCAACAACCTAAGAGATGGCTTTATACATGGACTTCCCCAGATGGACAACACCGAAATAAAATTGACTACATCCTTTGCAGCCAAAGGTGGCGGACATCTGTACAGTCAGTAAAAACAAGACCTGGAGCTGACTGTAGTTCAGATCACGAACTTCTTGCACAATTTAGGATCAGACTAAAGAGATTAGGGAAGACCCACAGATCAGCTAGATATGAGCTCACTAATATTCCTAAGGAATATGCAGTGGAGGTGAAGAATAGATTTAAGGGACTGGACTTAGTAGATAGGGTCCCGGAAGAACTCTGGACAGAAGTTCGCAACATTGTTCAGGAGGCGGCAACAAAATACATCCCAAAGAAAGAGAAAACCAAGAAGGCAAAATGGCTGTCTGCTGAGACACTAGAAGTAGCCCAAGAAAGAAGGAAAGCAAAAGGCAACAGTGATAGTGGGAGATATACCCAATTAAACACAAAATTCCAGAGGTTAGCCAGAAGAGATAAGGAATTATTTTGAAACAAGCAATGCGCAGAAGTGGAAGAAGACAATAGAATAGGAAGGACAAGAGACCTCTTCCAGAAAATTAGAAACATTGGAGGTAAATTCCAGGCCAAAATGGGTATGATCAAAAACAAAGATGGCAAGGACCTAACAGAAGAAGAAGAGATCAAGAAAAGGTGGCAAGCATATACAGAAGACCTGTATAGGAAGGATAACAATATCGGGGATAGCTTTGACGGTGTGGTCAGTGAGCTAGAGCCAGACATCCTGAAGAGTGAGGTTGAGTGGGCCTTAAGAAGCATTGCTAATAAGAAGGCAGCAGGAGATGATGGCATCCCAGCTGAACTGTTCAAAATCATACAAGATGATGCTGTCAAGGTAATGCATGCTATATGCCAGCAAATTTGGAAAACACAAGAATGGCCATCAGATTGGAAAAAATCCACTTATATCCCCATACCAAAACAGGGAAACACTAAAGAATGTTCAAACTATCGAACAGTGGCACTCATTTCACATGCCAGTAAGGTAATGCCCAAGATCCTTCAAGGTAGACTTCAGCAGTTCATGGAGCGAGAATTGCCAGATGTACAAGCTGGCTTTAGAAAAGGCAGAGGAACTAGAGACCAAATTGCCAATATCCGCTGGATAATGGAAAAAGCCAGGGAGTTTCAGAAAAACATCTATTTCTGTTTTATTGACTATTCTAAAGCCTTTGACTGTGTGGACCATAACAAATTGTGGCAAGTTCTTAGTGGTATGGGGATACCAAGTCATCTTGTATGCCTCCTGAAGAATCTGTATAATGACCAAGTAGCAACAGTAAGAACAGACCATGGAACAACGGACTGGTTTAAGATTGGGAAAGGAGTACGGCAGGGCTGTATACTCTCACCCTACCTATTCAACTTGTATGCAGAACACATCATGCGACAAGCTGGCCTTGAGGAATCCAAGGCTGGAGTTAAAATCTCTGGAAGAAACATTAACAATCTCAGATATGCAGATGATACCACTTTGATGGCTGAAAGTGAAGAGGAACTGAGGAGCCTTATGATGAAGGTGAAAGAAGAAAGTGCAAAAGCTGGCTTGCAGCTAAACCTCAAAAAAACCAAGATTATGGCAACCAGCTTGTTTGATAACTGGCAAATAGAGGGAGAAAATGTAGAAGCAGTGAAAGACTTTGTATTCCTAGGTGCAAAGATTACTGCAGATGCTGACTGCAGTCAGGAAATCAGAAGACGCTTAATCCTTGGGAGAAGAGCAATGACGAATCTCGATAAAATAGTTAAGAGCAGAGACATCACACTGACAACAAAGGCCCGCATAGTTAAAGCAATGGTGTTCCCCGTAGTAACATATGGCTGCGACAGCTGCACTATAAGGAAGGCTGAGAGAAGGAAGATCGATGCTTTTGAACTGTGGTGTTGGAGGAAAATTCTGAGAGTGCCTTGGACTGCAAGGAGATCAAACCAGTCCATCCTCCAGGAAATAAAGCCAGACTGCTCACTTGAGGGAATGATATTAAAGGCAAAACTGAAATACTTTGGCCACATAATGAGAAGACAGGACACCCTGGAGAAGATGCTGATGCTAGGGAGAGTGGAAGGCAAAAGGAAGAGGGGCCGACCAAAGGCAAGATGGATGGATGATATTCTAGAGGTGACAGACTCGTCCCTGGGGGAGCTGGGGGTGTTGACGACCGACAGGAAGCCCTGGCGTGGGCTGGTCTATGAAGTCACGAAGAGTCGGAAGCGACTAAATGAATAAACAACAACCTCTGCAAAGGGTAGCAGGTCCACACAGTTGTCCTGTTGGTAATTTATAAATGTCCTCAGGAATTGTTCCAGGGTTGAGTTTAGGATCTCTGTAGATCCATCTGTGTGGGGATGCCACACAGTGGACAGTGCCTGTTTGGTGCCAATGAGTTTTAAAAATTCCCTCCAAAATTTTGACATGAACTGTGTGCCCCTATCGGTCACCAACCTATAGGGGGTGCTGTTGTTGTTGTTTATTCGTTTAGTCGCTTCCGACTCTTCGTGACTTCATGGACCAGCCCACGCCAGCGCTTCCTGTCGGTTTTCAACACCCCCAGCTCCCAAGTTTAAAACTTCCCCCCGCAATGACTCTGGTACGTACAAGACTTTCTCTTTCCAGGCTAGGCTGTGCTTGATAGATACAAGGTGTTGGTTGTTTTCTAACCATGTTTCTGTTTGTAGTGCTTGTGCGAGTCTTTGTTGCCAGTTGGGTGAAATTGAACGGCGACTCCGTTCGTTTTCTTGCGTTCGTGCTTGCGTGCGTTGATTCCTCATATGGCTGCATGTGACAGCTGGGCAGCCCAGTTGTTTGTTGGTCCATACCGTCCCCACGATGTCTGAGGCTTGCGTGTTGTCCTGTGGCCATCGGGAGAGAGCATCCACCAGGAAGTTCTTCCTGCCCGGTATAAATTTCAGCGTGAAATTGAACCGGCTGAAGAACTGTGCCCAGCGCACCTGCTTCGGGCTGAGGCGTTTAGGCGTGCTGAGAGCCTCCAGGTTCTTGTGGTCTGTCCAGACCTCGAAGGGGCAGGCTGCCCCTTCCAGCAGGTGCCTCCATGTTTCCAGCGCTGCTTTCACTGCGAACGCCTCCTTTTCCCATACGTGCCATCTCCGCTCCGTTTCGGAGAATTTGCGGGAAAGGTATGCGCAGGGTTTCAGCTGGTTGTCAGCATCCCTTTGTAGCAGGAGAGCTCCGATGGAGAAGTCAGAGGTGTCTACCTGCACCACGAAGGGCTTGGTGGGGACAGGATGTTGTAGTACTGGCTCAGCTGTAAACAGGTTTTTTAGTCTCTCGAATGCCGTTTGACAGTCAGCTGTCCAGTTTAGCAGCGCCCCCGGGTTTCTCGATTTGCGCGTGTCCCCCAAACCCTTGGTCTTTAGGAGGTTGGTCAGGGGTAGTACAATCTCTGCCAGCCCCAGGATGAACCCCCTGTAAAAATTCGTGAATCCGAGGAAACTTTGAAGTTGCCTCCTCGTGCGTGGGCGCTCCCACGCCAGTATTGCTTGGACCTTGCTCGGGTCCATTTCAATCCCTTTTTCCGAAATCCTGTACCCTAAATAGTCAATTTGTTGTTTGTGAAACTCGCACTTGGAGAGCTTGGCAAACAGCTCTGCCTTGCGAAGTTTCTTGAGCACTTCCCTTAACAGCTGTTCGTGCTCACGCTCTGTTTCGGTGTATATTAGCACATCATCGAGGTAAACCAGCACCCCCTTAAAAAGGTGGTCACGCAGGACCTCGTTGATTAATTGCATAAATACACCCGGTGCCCCTGCCAGTCCAAAAGGTAGCACCTTGTATTGAAACGACCCCAATGGGCAGTTGAAGGCCGTTTTCCACTCATCCCCCTCCCGTATCCTTATGCGGTAATAGGCTTCCCTTAGGTCTAGTTTAGAGAATACCTTGTCCTTTGCCAGGTGGGACAATATGTCCTTTATTAGGGGCAGTGGGCTTTTATTGGATACATATGCTGCGTTCAGGCCCCGGTAATCTGTGCAGAGTCGCAGTGACCTGTCCTTTTTTTCGCGAAAGAGGACTGGCGCTCCTACTGGGGAGTTTGCAGGCTCGATAAAACCCCTCACCAAGTTCTTATCTATAAAGTCCCTTAACGCTGCCAGCTCCCTCTGGGTCATGGCGTATATTTTGGGTTTGGGTAGAGGTACCCCCGGGGCTAGTTCGATGGAGCAGTCTGTTTTTCTGTGAGGGGGGAGTCTGTCCACTTCCTTCTCGCAGAAGACGTCTGCAAAGTCCACGTAGTTTGGTGGCAGGCTGTCCGGCAATGCCGTTGCTCTGTGCTCCGAGGTCGTCGTTGCCCTTCCCATTGCTGCCCAGGGGACCCTGTCCCCTGTGGGTGCTTGGTAGCACCCGTCAGCAAACTTGATCTCTCTGGTTTTCCAGTTGATGACTGGGTTTTGCTGCATGAGCCATGGGATTCCTAGTATCAATAGGGGTTGCCTCACCGGTGCCACGATGAAAGCCAATTTTTCCTCGTGGCTGCCAAGCCGTAGTGCGGTTTTGCCGGTGTATTGGGTAACCGGGCCCCCTCCCGCTGCTGTTCCATCAAGCTGAGTAAACACCAAATGGTGCTGAAGTGGATAGCAGCGGAGGTTAAGTGCGGCTACCAGGTCTGGGTGCATTAGGTTTTTTGAGCAGCCAGAGTCAATCAGTGCCCAGAACTTTTCAGTCTTTTCCCCATGGGTGAGGGTGACATGGACATAGAGGGTGGGGCACTCTTCACTCACCCCTCCGTCGGTGCGCCTGTTGCTCTTCTCCACCTGTCCTTTGGCGCCCCTTAGGCCAGGTGGCTGGCGTTTCCCATCGGCTCGTCGGGATTGCTTCCCTCCTCCTTTGAGCTGTAGGGGAAATGTCTGCCTCGATACTCCCCCCTCGCTGCTGGTCGCTTTCTTGGTGCTGGGGTTGGTGTGGCTGGTGCCCTCTGCATGCTCTCTCTGGGTGTCTGTTTGGGGCAGCTTGCCGCCTTATGATCGACCCTGCCGCACATGAAGCACTGCCCTTTTGTGAAGCGCCGGTCCCGTTCCTCCTTCCACGGTTGGGATCTCGCCTTCCCTGGCCTTGCAGCTGTCCATGGTGTTTTGCCGCCTCCACCTGCTGTGCTTCCCTCTGGGCTTGGCGGAACATGTCGTGGGCATCCTCTGCATCCCCTGCCAGCTGGATCCACTCGGTCAGGGAGTTGGGGTTGTTGCGACAGAGTGCCCACCGGAGCACGTTCAAGTTAAGTCCTTCTTTGAATTTCTCAATCAGGGTCGATTGAGACCCTACTTCCACTTTTCCGGCTAGGGCTTGGAATTCCATGGCATACTCTGCCATGGAGCGCTGTCCTTGCTGTAGCGTTTTCAGAGTCCTTTTTGCTCTTTCTTGCTCCAGGGGGTCCCTGAAGTGCAGTTCCAGTGCTCGAAGGAATTCTGTGCTGTCCTGCAGCGCCCGGGCACCTGATTGGCACAATTGGTCCTTTTAATTTTATGGTGAGGGCATTGACTTTGCCCCGTTCAGTCCTGAAACAGAGACCCCATTCTTCGAGGTAGTACCTCACATTTGTTAAGAAAAAGGAGAGTTTCGAGGGGTCCCTGTCAAACTTTATGCCAAAGTCCTTGGCTGCCATTCTGGCCTGGCTCCAGGTCACATCTGGGCCATGCAGTGTGCTGCGTGGGGGCTGGTGTGGGTCGAATCAGCTCTGGGCGTCTGGTGGTGTCGGTGTCATCTCTCTCTGGGTCTCCTCGCAAGTAGGTCTGCTCATCGACAGGGTGGAAGGGTGGGATGTTGTCCATCTGGTGGCCTCTTGGAACCGGGCTCCGCCGTAGCCGCCGCCATCCGCTGGGTCGCCTCTCCACCTCTCGTCCGGGTGCGCCTCCAGTCATCAGGTGGGCTCCTTGGACCGGGCCCCACCATAGCTGCTGCCGCCCGTGAGGTCGTCCCGCCGTCTCTCGTCCCGGTGCGCCTCCACAATGCTGCCACCGCGGGGTTCCTGCGCTGCCGTCAGCTGCTGGAACAGCAGCCGTATCGCTTGCACCCCCTCCTCCAGCACGTCCAGCCTCGCCGCCATCTGCAGACTCCTGCCAGTGCGCTCGGCTCTTTGCTTGCTCTCGCCTCCAGCAGTCGTGGATGACGGTCTGTCCTTCGGTCCCGTCGGGGTCTCGGGCGAACCTAGAGGGGATCCCCCCATCTCGCGCGCCATGGCCCGCTGGCCACAGGGCGCCTGGGTGTCCCCTCCCCCACTCCTCTTCCTCCGAGCTGGATCCCATACTTACCTGGGTGTTGCGCCGCCGGGACCTCAGGCACATCCCTCCCGAGGGGAGGGGAGCTTCTCCACTGGGTGCCGAGTGGTTGTGCTGCCGTGCTCCGTGGCTCTTCATACCTAGCTGGTTCCCTCACAAGCTAGTTGGATTGGTGCTAGGTAAAAAAAATTTTGTGGGTTCCCGTTTTTATGTCAGGGTCAGCCTCGCTCCGAATAAGACACGGACTCACTTAATAGGGATTAAGGATTTCCGGTTTATTGAAATGGTTCTGACAGAAAGAAAAATGGGAACGGGGGTGCGGTGGTGAGGCGCCCTGTTTATACCCTCTTGCGGGGTCCCATGCTCCTCCACCCTTCATTGTCCCCAATCCCCCTTGATGGGTTTCTTGATGGCTGTGTGGGCGTTCTCCCGGTGGCTTTCCTTGTCCTCTTGGTTCAGGTGTGTCCTCCAGGGCCCCAGGTGCAGCTTATCGCTGCTTATCTGAAGTCCTTCTATTCAGCTGCATATGATTCCATGGGTGTGGGTCCTTTGGGTGCTTGTTTAAGTGCTGATTTAATTATCTCCTTCCTCTCTCTCTTAATGATCATGATCCACGTTGTGAGGCTCTTTGTGCCTTGCAACGGGGTCATGACAGCACAGATCTAATTGGCAAGTGGTGGTGTTTACAGTCCGGAGGATCCTGTCCACTTCCTCAGGCCCAGCAGGATCAAACTGTTCCCAGATAACGAGGCAAGAACATTCCCTGAGTATCTCCCCAGATACTGCCTCATGCTCAGAGTCCAACTTAGAGCGGATCTGAGTGATTTTATCCTGCAGATGCCTGGAAAACTCCTCAGCTCGGCCCTGAAGATGGATCTCTAGGTCCCCTTTCCCCAGAAGGGATCAGGTAATCTTGAACAGGGCTGCTGGGTGGCGTTCTGCAGATGCAATAAGAGCGGAGAAATACTGGCGTTTCGCTGCTCTTACTGCCACAAGGTAGGCCTTAATAGCTTGTGTTTGGTCAGATTCGGTCATTGTCTTCCTCCAGCAGTGCTCTAGGTGTCTCTTAATCCTTTTAGGATTTGGTATGCTTCCATCCAGAGTTGGGCCACACCTGAAGATATTCTCCCAACTTATTCTTACTTGGAATAAGTCATATTCTTTCAGCCAAGCTATCTCACAGGACTATTGTGTCAGTGATAGGTTTTGAGGGAAGAGTGCTATATCCACTGCCTAGAACTCCTGGAAAACAAAATGTGGGGTGTAATGACTGCCACTCAATCTACCATTAAATTCAATTCATACATGTTAAGTAGTAATCTCTTCAATGATATTGAAATGTGCAACACAGAGGAAAAGTTGCAAATAGAAGTTCCTGCGCTTTCCCCAAGTTAAACAGCCCAGTGAATTCCACCCCCTCTCCCTTCTTTGCCCGCCCTTTGGGCCAGTCCTTTTTGGTGTGAAACAACACAGGGGCAGCCATGGGTGAATTGGCAGGCTCAATTGAACCCTCGGGCTAAGTTTTTGTCAATGAACTCCCTAAGGACCTCTTTTTCCTTCTCAGACATTGCATGCATTCTGGGTTTAGGGAGTTTGGCTTTCAGGTCAATTTCAATGGCACAGTCAGTCCTTTGATCAGATTCTCTTTCATTGAACACATCTGCAAACTCTTTGTATTGCCGCAGGAATCAGAGGGAGAAGTACCTCTCTCTTGTATCATTATGACCGCTGATTCAGGTTTAGTGGATTGAGTCCCTTGGGGTAATCCCAGGTAGAATACAGCTTGGAACTTTAAACTCCCCACTTCCCAATCCACTTGGGGTTTGCGACTCTGTAGCCACAGTAACCCTAAAATCATGGCAGAATAGGCCACAGGTGCCACAATGAATTGTAAAGCCTCTGTGTGGCTACCTATTTGCATGGCTACAGTCTCTGTATAATCTTCTACTGAACCCCCTTGGGCTTCCAACCCATCTAATTGTGTAAAGACTATGGGTCAGGTTAGCTTCCTCAGATTCAGCTCTAATCCTTTTACTACAGCAGGATGAGTTAAACATCAGGTGCACCCTGAGTCCAACAGGGCCATTAGTTCAACCGTGCAATTAGTTCCCAAATTCTTTAATTGGACTCCTATCATCAAGGTTGGGCAATCATCACTTGCCAGTGGATTCTTGTGCCCATCATCCACCACCTGCCTGTAGGCATGTTTCATAGCAGGCGTGCCCTGTTTCCCACCGGCTGGGGGGCTTTGTCTTCGGAGTCTTTCTCAGAATCCTCCAACACCACTGCCAATTCCTCTTTGTTTGTGGTAGCGGTCGCCACTGTGCTCTTGCACTTGACAGGTAGAGACTTTGCCAGTTTGGTTCCTGGCTTTGTGGTGGTGGCTGATCCCACCCTAGGACAATCCGAAGCTCGATGTCCATCCTTCCCACATTTAAAACAAAGCTCCTGTTTTGCTCACTTGTCTCTCTCTCCTCTTCCCATTGCCGGCTTGGCTTACGGGATCCTGCCAGCACATTGGTTGGGGCCCCAGTGTTCTTCCCCATCACTGAGCTCGAACTTTGCATCTAATTTGGAACTGAGTGTTCTCTACTTCTCCAGCCAGACTGATCCATTCTCTCCCCATGATGGGGTCCCCTCATCCCAGTGCCCAGTGCAGCAGCTCTGGTTGCAGTCCAACTTTGAAGTAGTCCATTTTGGTGGATTCTGACCAATCAGTCACTTTTCCTGCCAAGGCTTTAAACTCCATCGCGTACTCAGATACAGTTTTAGACCCCTGTCAAAGTTGCTGGAGAGCTGTTTTAGCCCGGATCTTCGAAGCATTCCCTTAGAGCTCTCATTAAGTCATCTAAAATGTGCAGTTCCAGGGCCGCTGCATCATGCAACTGCAGTAGCCAGTCAGCCGCTGGTCCCTTCAATCTGGACCCTACCAAATTCACCTTAGACCCTTCTGTGGGGAAAGTAGCCCCAAACTCTTCCATATAAGTTGCTAAATTAGTTATGAAAAAGGACAGTTGCTAAGGGTCCCCATTAAACTTCACCTGCAACTTGCGATGTCCACTTTTAGGAGGCAGCAGACTTATGTGTCCAGCTAGCAGCTTTCCCCAGGTCACCAAAGGTCACTGCTGCTTTTTCGGGTCTCTGACACTAGAGATGGTTGTCTGGACCCTAAAGTCAGTTCAGGTGTGGATCTCTTCAATGACAGGATGGATCCCGCCTCCGGTTGGTTCAACACCCGATCCAAGGACAACGAGATGCTTTGGAGCATGGTCTCCATGGAGGCCACCCTGGCCTCTAAATTCTGCATTCAGTCCAAGGTAACCTCTGATTTGAATTCAAAATCCTTGGAACTGGGTCCCCTGGTCTTTGGTCACACTTCTGTGGACTGGCAAGGAGTTGCCGTGACTTCTTCTCCCACCCCACCTTCCCAACTTTGGCCAATTCTTCACTGATCTCAGGGTGGTGTCCACTCCACTCCCTGGAGTTGTGGATGACTTGGTGGCTGGAGCCAGGATGCAGTCACCTTGGTGCCCCAAGTGACATCTAGGGTGATCAATTCAGTGTCCAGCTCCACCATGCAACTTTGCTGCGCCAAGGAGATTCCCATGGTGCCTTCCATTTCCAACTCTCCATTGGATCCAGCTAGCAATCCAGCCATGGCCTCTGGCTCAATTAGCTGCATCATGGTCTCTTCTTCCTCCACTGGAATAGTTATCACTCCTGGTGTTGAATTTGACAAATTTCTAAAATTCTGAACTCTCTTCTGGGAACATGAATCTTCAGGTAGAGTCAGGTTAACGATTCACAACTTTATGTAATGACTGCCACTCAATCTACCATTAAATTCGATTCATACATGTTAAGTAGTAATCTCTTCAATGATATTGAAATGTGCAGTACAGAGGAAAAGTTGCAAATAGAAGTTCCTGCACTTTCCCCAAGTTAAACAGCCCAGTGAATTCCACCCCTCCCCCTTCTTCGGTATGCAGCCTGTGTCGTGCACTGCCTACCGCTGAGTAAAACACAGACGCTGATTCAATGGAGAGCAGGTTCTGGTTTATTCATACGTAGTGTCAGTTTCGAAAAAAAGCTGAGAGTGAGGGGAGCGCACCGGTGCGGGGTTTAAATACCCCGCGCCGGTCAGCGCCCCCTTCCCCTGGGTTACGTCATCCCCCCTTTGTCCTGCATCCTGTCGTGCCGGTAGGTGAAGGGTTGCGAGGCCCCAGCTGGTGCTCCGGGATCGCCCATCATCGGTTTCCTCCTTCAGCCGGTGATTGCTGTCAGCTGGGCGATCTCCGTTGCGCTTTTGCTAACAGCTTGGGTGTGCCTCGTAATTCGCCTAGTCTTTGTCTTTCCTTCTTTCTCTTTTGTGTCCTGATGGCTGAATCATCCGGCCAGGGTCTGTGTCTGTTGTTGTGCGTGCTATGCTTATCTTGAGTCCCTTCCTCTGCTTCCTCGTTATTGTCATGTGTGCCGTTGAGCTGATGTCTTCAGCTCAACGGCACTCATGACAGCCTGCCTTTTCGTGCCAGTCCATTCAGTTCTGTGTAGATGTCTCTGCCAGTTAACCTTGGATGACAGAGATAGTCCAAACAAGATGTTTTCACACTCCTAACTTGTTCCGCCTCCCAGTTCTACTGACTCGCAAGTCTCAGCCTGGGTTGACTCATTCATGCATGTGAGTTGGATCACATGTTCTGTGAACATTTGATCTGGGAGTATGACATGGGGTATAAATGCAACACCAATTAAAACACAACAGATGTGGATCTAGAAAACTACAGTATTTTTTAAAAGACTCATGCATCTATAGCAGCCAGTCTAAAAAACATACTGCAGCGACCAGGAGATGCAAACCCTGATTCCATGGGATTAAATCCTATCCCTTTGTCCTAGAGTAGTATGCAGAACACCATGACCAGAAAGAGCAGAACTTGCTTCGGGAAATCATAATCAAGGTAGCCTGGTCAGCCACAATTCAGTATGGGTTGGACAAGAGTCCTTTGGGCAGAATACTAGCAGCAAACTTCCCTCAGTGGCTGTGGGGAAGATGTCAATGCAACCCTGCAGGATTCTGTTGGAGATGCTGGCAAATCCAGCATGCCTCATTAGCATATGGTGGTTGCTTTAGGATGCAAACTCTCAATGCTATTGAGGAAGCTGTTTGTTGCCACTCCCACTTCCTCTCTCTCTCTCCCTTCTCCTTCCACCAGGAGTGAAGCACACGGCTGTGTGATGCTCCATCTTTCTGGGTGCCATGCGGTGGGCCTGGAATTCCCATTTTCTTCCATGCAGCTCTTGGCAGCTATAGGGCTGAGAGTTTAGGGTGAATTAATTTAGAAAGAACAGAAGGTACAAGGAACATCCTTTTTCCACCAAAGATGGATGTAGCTGAACCAACAATAAAGTCAGTAAGAATCTTTTTACTTATCTTAAACCTACTTTGTCTAAGTGTGTGATTCTTTATGCTCGGGCGGGCTAAATGTGTAAGATCAATAACCTGTGTTTCTCTGACATGTTCATTAAAGCTATTTTAGGTAATATTCTTTTTCTGTGCACAGCTTCCTCCATTGTGTTAAATTCTGCTCCATTATGTGGCCTTAGCTGGCGGCTAAATGGCTTCAGGTTCATCATCCCAGGCTTTGAAATTAAATTAAAATTGAAAGAGGAAAAGGTAATATTATCATTGGGAGAATGCCACTCTAAAGAGTCTCAAAAGAGAAATGCAAGGAGACACACCCAGGGCAACGGACGGCCATTGCTGACATTGTTCTTCTCCATTGTAACCGGAGGAAGGGCCTTACACAAGAGCAGCCACTGGGGTTGTGTGGGGAGTCACTCTAGGAAAATGAGGGGGAGGAGAGAAAAGTCCTTGCTGACCGCCAAACTGATTCCCAGGCAGAAAGGATGGCCAGTAACTTCTGAAAAGCAGGTGCTAAAGGTGTTCCTTCTGGCCAGCTGCCTTGAAGATCCAGCATCTTCATAATTTTAAACTTCAACACACTCTGGAATTCAGAAGTTTCTGCAGCTCCAGCTCCAACTCTGATCCTTTGTCTCATTTACATGGGTTTATTGTGGTGTCATTCGTTCATTCGTTCATTCATTCATTCTGTTTTATTTTTTAAATTTATATCCTACCATAACCTCATGACTCTCAGTGGTTTACATGATATGCAAAGAAAAAAAATATTCACAGCATGATTAAAACAAAATAAACTAAGTAATAAAATTAACAGCTATGTGCCTTTCCCCACCTTGTGCATCCTTAGGGAATATTGGAAGCTACTGGTTGCCTTCCTTTTAATTATAGCCCTATAATTCCTGCCAAACTGACATCTCCATTTAATTTTGTTTGCAATATATCTGTGGCAGCAAATGATAAATGTAATAGCCCACTGATCATTCACAAGACAGTTGCTTACTCCAAATATTGCCCCTGCTTAAGCAACATGTTCAGCTTGATTGATTTATTGACTTACTAAACCAACCTTTGCTTGCATTTTACAGTAATTAAAACAATCTGCATAGAGCAGTCAGTAAATTATTATGTCAGCAGATCATTAAGGCAGGGCTGAGTAGCGAAGTACAGAATCAAGATACTTGAGGTAACCGTTGAGTAACATTTGTCTGCACCTGGGAAAGGAACGATTTACTTACGTGAGGCCTTCAGTGTCTAATTCACAACCAACAGGTGGGAAGCAAGGAACGCTCAGAACTGGATAGCCATTCTGCACACAGAGTTCAGCTACAGGAGTATCTCTACCTGCAGAGCACTTGGGTGTTTCCACTGGACCAACTGCTTTGCTCCGTGATGCAGATGGCTCAGCTGTGCTAAATTTACTTTCGGGCATCTCAGAGTGCTGCTTCTTCTATTTTGAATCCGAGAATAAGAGAGAGCACCAACTGGTGTAGGGGTTAAGGCATCAGGCTAGAAAGTAGGAGACCATGAGTTCTAGTCCCCCCTTAGGCACAAAAGCCAGCTGGGTGATGCTGGGCAAGTCCCTCTCTCTCAGCCCCAGGAAGGAGGCAATGGCAAACTACTTCTGAAAAACCTTGCCAAGAAAACTGCAGGGACTTGTCCAGGCAGTCTCCAAGAATCAGACACGATTGAACGTGTGTGTGTATATATAGATGATATAGATATAGATATAGACATATAGATATAGACATATAGATATAAATATAGACAGGTATTTTCCTTGCCTCGTCCATGTACGGTTTGTTCCAATAGCCCACTTACCATCAGACTGTCCTGGTTCCCCAACATCAGGTGCGGACCTTGGTAATCCAGGCAATGTCTAAGCTGGCATGACTCTCTTAGTTCATGTCACTCTCATATCCGAAGTAGGCAGGTGAAGTGTTAAGGGGTCTTTGCCCAAGAACCCCTACTGGTAAGGTAAGTACCATTCAGGATTTGAACCCATCTCCTGTGTCAAAGGGCAGCACTCTAACCACTATGCTATCCAGCCACTTCATAAAGTTCAAGAGTGGAACTACCATCAGCCACCTCCTCTACATGGATGACATCAAGCTGTATGCTAAGGGTGAACGAGACATCAACTCGCTGATCCACCTGACATGGATCTACAGTGAGGTCATTGAGATGTCATTCAGACTGGAGAGGTATGGCCAAATGGTAGTAAAGAGAGGGAAGGTAGTTAAGACTATTGGGGTGGAACTACCAGCAGGCCACATAGCAGATATACGCAGGGAGCCTTGGCGGAGTGACCTGGGGTGGTATCAGACTGTGGGCCTGGGGCTTTTTGGGAACATCTCTTGGCCCCTTTTTGGCCAGCGACGTGGACTCTAGTGACACAGGCCTCAGCAAGCCTCAGCGCGGTAGAGGGGTTTTGGGCCACAACAGAAGTTTGGCGGCTCAGCGAACTGGCAGCGTGGCAGATCAGCGCACTGGCCTGGGGGACCAGGATGTCAATACTACAGGCCTGGGGAGCAGAATTGGCCCCCAATAAAGTGGACTAGACTAGTAGTGTAGTGGGGCCTGGCACGACAAGACAGCCCTGGTGACACAGTGGCTCCTTATAGCGTGGAGGTTCCTGGTATTAGGGCCGGTGATGCAACGAGCGCAGTGTGACAGACTTGGGTGGGGAGAGGTGACAAGCCAGAGTGGCGTTGAGCCTCCCCTTCCAGTGTCAGATACTCTTGGATGAAGTGGTGGGGACGAGTAAGCCTGGCAGTGCCACAGACTGCAACAATACAAGGGTGCCAAGCAGTATAGTTGGCCTCAGTGTGGTAGACCTTGCTGGTGAGAAGTGGAGGGTTTGGGAGTAAGAACCTGTCTATCCCCTCCCAACAAGCCCTGAGATGGCAGGAAGCTGTTAGGGTCCCTCCAGGGTGAGTGAAGGACTCTTTCTCCAGGGTGAGAGATGAGCGGGGGAGTCCAGGAGTGTGTGATTGTATAAAAGAGCACTCACCTCCTGAGTGAGAGACAGATGGTGGGTGAGGAATGGATGAGTGGTCCCCCCCTGTTCACCAGTGAGAGAGACCAAGGGGGGAGGCATTGTAAACCACCCAGAGTCCCCCGATGGGAGGAGATAGGCAGGGACAAATAAAATAAAAAAAATAAAAAATAAAAAAAATAAAAAAAATACAGACCAGTTACAAGTGCCTGGGTATCCCACAGTCACATGAGAACCATGATAAGGAGGCAAGGAAGAAAGCAACATTCAAGTAACACCAAAGGATAAGACAGGTCCTGAAGAGCCAGCTCAGTGGGAAGAACAAGATCTGCACCATCAACAGGTATACCTGCCAGTCATCAGATACGCTGCTGGTATAGTGAGCTGGCCAAAGAGGACATGGAGGCTGCCAATGTGAAGACCCAGAAGCTCCTCACAATGTACGGAGGCTTCCACCCCAAGTCCAACACCCAGAGACTGTATGCCAGGCGGAAAGAGGGCAGGTGGGGTCTGGTGAGTGTCAAAGCCACTGTCCTGGATGAGACCCAGAGCATCCAGGAGTACATCAGTATGATGGCACCCAAAGATGAGCAGCTGAGAGAATGCCTGAGGCAGCAGCAGACATGGAAGGAAGATCAAGCAGAGGCAGCACCATGGTAAGGCAAGACCCTGCATGGGATGTACCACTGACAGAGAGCTGAGGTGGCTGACCTTGGGAAATCCTACCAATGGCTCAAAAAAGCTGAACTAAAAGACAGCACTGAGGCACTGATCAAAGCAGCACAAGAACAGGCACTAAGCACCAGATCCATAGAAGCAGGGGTCTACCACACTAGACAGGATTTGAGGTGCAGACTGTGCAGGGAGGCCTCAGAGACAGTCCAACACAGAGACAGGAACAGCCAAGTAGATGGCTTTGTGTACATGAATGTCTACACAGTGCATGGGCTAGACCCTCCCAAGTCCAGATGGGAGATTCCACAGAAGGTCGTGGAGAATGACAGGGCTAAGATCCTGTGGGACTTCCAGATCCAGACAGACAGGCAGGTACTGGCCAATCAACCAGACATCATGGTAGTAGACAAAGACCACAAGACAGCGGTGGTGATCGATGTAGCAGTGCCAAGTGACAACAACATCAGGAAAAAGGTGTATGAGAAACTGGAGAAGTACCAGGACCTGAAGGAGGAACTAGAGAGGATGTGGAAAGTGAAGGCCAAAGTGGTCCCAGTGGTGGTGGGAGCACTGAGGGCTGTGACCCCCAAGCTGGGAGAGTGCTCCAACAGCTCCCAGGAGCAGCATCAGAGCTCTCTGTCCAGAAGAGTGCAGTGCTAGGAACAGCTAAGATACTGTGCAGAACCCTCAAACTCCCAGGCCTCTGGTGGAGGACCCAAGGCTGAGGAAGATACATGCCACCCACAGGGGTGAGAAGGGAATTTTTATTATTATTATTTTATTATTATTACACACACAAACATAATTCTGCAATAACTACATGCCACTGTATCACATTTCTAAAATGCAGTATATCTCCTTCCAGAAAGGGTCTCAATCTTTCAAGACAGCTGAAAAAACAAATGACCCCTAGCAGTATGCTTCTGACATTTGTGGCACCACGTTTTGCCATAGGTTTTGAGAAAACTGAGTGGGTTCCAAGATATGCAGCAAGATCCTATGCCAAAACTGCTAATCATATATGTATAAGTAATACTATGATGTTCAGGACTTGTGGCACAAAACAACCAAATGCTAACACAATAGTTTCCGTAACTATTAAAAGGATTTGGGCGTTCATAATTTATAGTGCTAGAGCTAGCCACAGGTTCTGAAAGAGACAGTTGCTAATGATATAGTTGATCATTGGCACCTCATGACGCCTCCTAGATGATGCCAAATCCAGGGACTTGGTTGTAAATATCATTGCTCCTTTAAGGCTTTGTAGCTAGTGTGGTTTTCCCCTGTTGGTGCAACTGAGGCTGTCCAATTATGAGAGGAAAACCATAAAGACACTTACATTAATGTCTCTTTCAGTCTAGGAAATTCTGGCTATCAACATAGCAAATATTAATTATGTAATTATTCTGATACTTCTGAAATACCATTGGCTTAATGCAGTTTTGACATTAAATAAATTATTGGTTCCTGAGAGCTGGTCCAGCACCAAAGAAAAATGGCCACTGTCTCTGTGCATTGTTTTGCATGGATCAAGCTTTCTGTGCACATAGTCAGAACTTTTACCAGGTTAGCAGCAGCTGAAAATATACACTGCAATCTTTTTCTCTCTCTGATTTGCAGCTAAAAATCACTGCAAATCAATAAAAGAGAAAACCACTGCACTTATTCTACTTAACTAAGAAAAAGTTATTTTTTGAAAACCCGACAAATCCTTTCCCCAAGTTTGTCCTTATTGCATGTAGATTTGTAGAATCAATCACAGAATGCAATGGATGGAAGGCTCCTCTGACAGCACCTTGTCCATATACCACTAACCACACATTTAATACAGCAGCATCCTTAATAGATCATCTGTAATGACTGCCACTCAATTTACCATTAAATTCGATACATACATGTTAACTAGTAATCTCTTTAATGATATTGAAATGTGCAGTACAGAGAAAAAGTTGTGAATAGAAGTTCCCACACTTTCCCCAAATTAAACAGTCCAACGAATTCAACCCCCTCCCCCTTCTTCTGTATGCAGCCCCCCTTTTTGTGCCAGTCCATTCCGTTCTGTGCAGATGTCTGCAATGGCTCTGCCAATCGACCTTGGATGCCAGAGATCGTCCAAACAAGAGGCTTTCACACTCCTGGCTCGTCCCTCCTCCCACTTCTACTGACTCGCAAGTCTCAACCCGGGATGATTCCATTCATGCACGCGAGTCGGATCAGATGTTCTGGGAATGTTTGATCTGGGAGCAAGACATCATCCAACCTGTGTCTAAATACTTCAAGTGAGGAAGAGACCAGCTCCCAAGTCAGTATGTTCCAGTGTTAGATTTTACCATCAGGGAATTTTCTATTGTTTAACCAAAATCTGCTTCTTTAATTCATTGTTGAGAATAGAACAAGACCATCTCATCTCACCACTCCTTTTTACTTTTTTAACTTCTAGACCCATTATTGTCCTAGTTGCTCCTTTCTGTTTTCTTGTTCCAGCCAGTCCTGGAATTCCCACCGTAGATGCTTTGCCCAGAGCTTGCTGGGGAGGAAAATTGTCTATAATTAGCTTTTCCCTTTTTTTTATAGAGAGGGACAATGAGCGCAAGCCCCCAGTCCTCAGCATGCAGCCCCAGGCATCAATGCAGGGAACCCAGGAGGCCAGAGTGGGGGCCCACAAGTCCAGGTCAGACTGAATGGCCTCTGTGGGGGTCAGGTCTTCCCTGGGGCCTTCCCCAGTCTTAGGTCCTTGATCTCTGACACTGTAACTGGGGTCCACAGTGGCAGGTTTTCTATAGGGTAGGCTAGGGCATCCACTTTCAACAGGGGTATCCTTGCAGAGTTCTCCAAATATGTATCCCAGGTCCCTGGGGGGATGTGCCAGTCCACCATGCATGCAATGAACAATGTTTCTCTCAGTCCTCCCCGGGATCACCATTTTTATCTCAAGACTTGGGCATGCCCGTTTCTTCTGTCAAGAGAGCCGCTGCTGCGTTTACTGGTCCCTGGCATGGTGCACCTTCTCAGGCTCAGACAGCAGAAGGCAGTGAGTGGGTGTGCCAAGGCCCTTTTTGCAGCCCTCACCAACCATTAATGGGGGTCCCTACTTGGGAGGGCTTGGCAGCCCCCTCAGCTGTGTTTGATGGCACCAGGGGGGACTCCTGTTGTTGCAGCTGACAAGCAGAGTTTGACTTAAAGCTGGCCTGTTCCAGCTGCACCAACTGCCTCCTCTCCTCTCCTCACTAACATTCCCACCTGACTTGGGAGCCAGAATTTGCCAGCAAGACGGAGGCAACTGCTTGGCCTTAATTCAACAGTTTTTGCCTGAGTGGCGACTTAGGAGGTTTCTGGGGTAAGCCAAGTCACTCTGTTCCTGGAACCACTCTGGGGCAACCTGGTCTTCAGCTCCCTGGGAAGGGCTGGGAAACCAAGGCAAGGACAAACCACAGAGCTGTGATGACCCTGAGGCAGTTTCCAGGACTGAGGAAATTTTTTCTCCTTTTCGCCTGGAGACCTTTCTGAAGAATTATCCTTGCTGTTATGGAGTTCATGTTGGCTCTAAAATAAGTCTGTTTATAAAAAAAATGCCTTGCCCAGGGAGAGAAAGAGAGAGGAGAAATATATTCCAGAATGTCTAAGCATGACAATATGGCTGTGAAAACTTCCCTCCCATTTCAAATGTCATAAAGCCCTAACATACAAACAGCAGCTACAAAATACTTCTCAAAGGCTTCTCAAAGGCTTCCACAAGCCTCTGAAACATCTGGTGAGGAGAGAGAGAGAAAGTTGAAAACTGGGATGCAGAGAAATCCATCCCGCAGGTGAACCGGGTGCTTGGCTGAGCACTTGTCTCTCACCCCCAGAACCCCCCAGCTCTGCAGGGTGATTGCAGTGGCCTCCCAGGCAGGACTGTTTTAGGAGTGACTGAGAGAGGGAGCCCCTCCTACTTCAGGTGTGCAGCATTCACCTGGGAGTGGATAAATTGGTCTGTGGCCAGCAAAAATGTCATGACCCCATTGCAAGGCACAAAGAGCCTCACAACGTGGATCATGATCATTAAGGAAAAGAGGAAGGAGAGAATTAAATCAGCGCTTAAACCAAGCACCCAAAGCACCCACACCCATGGAATCATATACAGCTGAAAAGAAGGACTTCAGATAAGCAGTGATAAGCCGCACCTGGGGCCCTGGAGGACACACCTGAACCAAGAGGACAAGGAAAGCTACCGGGAAAAACGCCCACACAGCCATCAAGAAACCCATCAAGGGGGATTGGGGACAATGAAGGGTGGAGGAGCACGGGAACCCCGCAAGAGGGTATAAACAGGGTGCCTCACCACCGCACCCCCGTTCCTGTTTTTCTTTCTGTCAGAACCATTTCAATAAACCGGAAATCCTTAATCCCTATTAAGTGAGTCCGTGTCTTATTCGGAGCGAGGCTGACCCTGACATAAAAACGGAAACCTACAAAAAAATTTTTACCTAGCACCAATCCAACCAGCTTGTGAGGGACCCAGCTAGGTATGAAGAGCCACGGAGCATGGCAGCGCAACCACTTGGCACCTGGCGGAGAAGCTCCCCTCCCCTCGGGAGGGATGTGCCTGAGGTCCCGGCGGCGCAATGCCCAGATAAGTATGGGATCCAGCTCGGAGGAAGAGGAGTGGGGGGGGGACACCCAGGTGTCCCGTGGCCAGCGGGCCACGGCACACAAGATGGGGGAATCCCCCCTAGGTTCGCCCGAGACCCCGACAGGACCGAAGGACGGACCGTCATCCACGACGGCCAGAGGCGAGAGCGAGCGGAGAGGCGAGCGCACCGGCAGGAGTCTGCGGATGGCGGTGAGGCTGGACGCGCTGGAGGAGGGGGTGCAGGCGATACGGCTGATGCTCCAGCAGCTGACAGCAGCGCAGGAACCCCATGGCGGCAGCATCGTGGAGGCGCACCCGGACAAGAGACGGCGAGATGACCTCGCGGGCGGCGGCGGCTACGGCGGAGCCCAGCCCCAGGAGCCCACCCGACGACTGGAGGCGCACCCAGACGAGAGACGGAGCGGTGACCCAGTGGACAGTGGGGGCTACGGTGGAGCCCGGTTCCAAGAGGCCACCAGATGGACAACATCCCACCCTCCCACCCTGCCGATGAGACGACCTACTGGCGAGGAGACCCAGTGAGAGATGACTCCGACACCACCAGACGCCCAGAGCTGATCCGACCTGCACCAGCCCCCATGCAGCACGCTGCATGGCCCAGATGTGACCTGGAGCCAGGTCAGAATGGCAGCCAAGGACTTTGGCATAAAGTTTGATGGGGACCCCTCAAAATTCTCCTTTTTCTTAACAAATGCAAGGTACTACCTCGAAGAATGGGGTCTCTGTTTCAGGACTGAACAGGGCAAAGTCAATGCCCTCGCCATAAAATTAAAAGGACAGGCCACTGATTGGTACGTCCAATTGTGCCAATCAGGCACCCGGGCACTGCAGGACAGCACAGAATTCCTTCGAGCACTGGAACTGCACTTCAGGGACCCCCTGGAGCAAGAAATAGCAAAAAGGACTCTGAAAATGCTATGGCAAGGACAGCGCTCCATGGCAGAGTATGCCATGGAGTTCCAAGCCCTAGCCGGAAAGGTGGAAGCCTGGTCTCAATCAACCCTGATTGAGAAATTCAAAGAAGGACTTAACTTGAACATGCTCTGGTGGGCACTCTGTCGCAACAACCCCAACTCCCTGACCGAGTGGATCCGGCTGGCAGGGGAAGCAGAGGACGCCCACGACATGTTCCGCCAAGCCCAGAGGGAAGCACAGCAGGCGGAGACAGCGAGACCATCACGGACAGCTGCAAGGCTGGGGAAGGCGAGATCCCAACCGTGGAAGGAGGAATGGGACCAGCGCTTTGCTAAAGGGCAGTGCTTCACGTGTGGCAGGGATGATCATAAGGCGGCAGCTTGCCCCAAACAGACACCCAGAGAGAGCACACGGAGGGCACCAGCCGCACCAACCCCAGCGCCAAGAAAGCAACCAGCAGCGAGGGGGGAGTATCGAGCCAGACATTTCCCCTACAGCTCAGAGGAGGAGGGAAGCAATCCCGACGAGCTGACGGGAAACACCAGCCACCTGGCCTAATGGGCGCCAAAGGACAGGTGGAGAAGAGCAACAGGTGCAGCGACAGAGGGGTGAGTGAAGAATGCCCCACCCTCTATGTCCGTGTCACCCTCACCCATGGGGAAAAGACTGAAAAGTTCTGGGCACTGATTGACTCTGGCTGCTCAAAAAACATAATGCACCCGGACCTGGTAGCCGCGCTTAACCTCCGCTGCTATCCACTTCAGCACCATTTGGTGTTTACTCAGCTTGATGGAACAGCAGCGGGAGGGGGCCCGGTCACCCAATACACTGGCGAAACCGCGCTACGGCTCGGCAGCCACGAGGAAAAATTGGCTTTCATCGTGGCACCAGTGGGGTGACCCCTACTGATACTAGGGATCCCATGGCTCGTGCAGCAAAACCCAGTCATCAACTGGAAAACCAGAGAGATCAGGTTTGCTGACGGGCGCTACCAAGCACCCACAGGGGACAGGGTCCCCCGGGCAGCAATGGGAAGGGCAACGATGACCTCGGAGCACAGAGCGATGGCGTTGCTGGATGGCCTGCCACCAAACTACGTGGACTTTGCAGACGTCTTCTGTGAGAAGGAAGCAGACAGACTCCCCCCCCACAGAAAAACAGACTGCTCCATTGAACTGGTCCTGGGGGTACCTCTACCCAAACCCAAAATATACGCCATGACCCCGAGGGAGCTGGCAGCGTTCAGGGACTTCATAGATAAGAACTTGGCGAGGGGTTTTATCGAGCCTGCAAACTCCCCAGTAGGAGCGCCAGTCCTCTTTCGCGAAAAAAAGGACGGGTCACTGTGGCTCTGCACAGATTACCGGGGCCTGAACGCAGCATCTGTATCCAATAAAAGCCCCTAATAAAGGACATATTGTCCCACCTGGCAAAGGGCAAGGTATTCTCTAAACTAGACCTAAGGGAAGCCTATTACCGCATAAGGATACGGGAGGGGGATGAGTGGAAAACGGCCTTCAACTGCCCATTGGGGTCGTTTCAATACAAGGTGCTACCTTTTGGACTGGCAGGGGCACCGGGTGTATTTATGCAATTAATCAATGAGGTCCTGTCATGTTCGCCGTTTCAATGTCTTTGATGCATCGTAACGTTTCGCATGTCATTAATTGGATGCGTGTTTCATCTTTCTCGGGAGGATGGGAACGGTTATCTTTTGGCTTTGCTTTGGAATGTATTTGTATTATCTACTGCGCTCAAGGTTACTTTCCCAGGCTAGCAACTCTGACGATTGCTAGCACCTGTGCCGGGCGGGGCTGTTACGAGGGAGGCGGGATACGTTTGCACCAAGGGTTTAAGTTTGTATTTGGCGCGCTTTTGCTCATTCTCAGCTTTCTCTGTATTTGTCTTTAGTACTCTAAATAAATCAGATTTCATTTAGCAGCCTCTTGTGAGTCTGAGTATTTGGGGCTAGGGCAACCATTACAGGTCCTGCGTGACCACCTTTTTAAGGGGGTGCTGGTTTACCTCGATGATGTGCTAATATACACTGAAACAGAGCGTGAGCACGAACAGCTGTTAAGGGAAGTGCTCAAGAAACTTCGCAAGGCAGAGCTGTTTGCCAAGCTCTCCAAGTGCGAGTTTCACAAACAACAAATTGACTATTTAGGGTACAGGATTTCGGAAAAAGGGATTAAAATGGACCCGAGCAAGGTCCAAGCAATACTGGCGTGGGAGTGCCCACGCACGAGGAGGCAACTTCAAAGTTTCCTCGGATTCACGAATTTTTACAGGGGGTTCATCCTGGGGCTGGCAGAGATTGTACTACCCCTGACCAACCTCCTAAAGACCAAGGGTTTGGGGGACACGCGCAAATCGAGAAACCCAGGGGCGCTGCTAAACTGGACAGCTGACTGTCAAACGGCATTCGAGAGACTAAAAAACCTGTTTACAGCTGAGCCAGTACTACAACATCCTGTCCCCACCAAGCCCTTCGTGGTGCAGGTAGACACCTCTGACTTCTCCATCGGAGCTCTCCTGCTACAAAGGGATGCTGACAACCAGCTGAAACCCTGCGCATACCTTTCCCGCAAATTCTCCGAAACGGAGCGGAGATGGCACGTATGGGAAAAGGAGGCGTTCGCAGTGAAAGCAGCTCTGGAAACATGGAGGCACCTGCTGGAAGGGGCAGCCTGCCCCTTCAAGGTCTGGACAGACCACAAGAACCTGGAGGCTCTCAGCACGCCTAAACGCCTCAGCCCGAAGCAGGTGCGCTGGGCACAGTTCTTCAGCCAGTTCAATTTCACGCTGAAATTTATACTGGGCAGGAAGAACTTCCTGGTGGATGCCCTCTCCCGACGGCCACAGTATGACACGCAAGCCTCAGACATCGTGGGGACGGTATGGACCAACAAACAACTGGGCTGCCCAGCCATCATGCGCAGCCATACGAGGAATCAGTGCACGCCAGCACGAACGCAAGAAAACAAACGGAGTAGCCATTCAATTTCACCCAACTAGCAACAAAGACTCGCACAAGCACTACAAACAGATACATGGTTACAAAACAACCGACACCTTGTATCTATCAAGGACAGCCTAGCCTGGAAAGAGAAAGTCTTGTACGTACCAGAGTCATTGCGGGGGAAGTTTTAAACCGCTCACACAATGACAAGACTGCGGGGCATTTTGGGTTCATAAAAACCCTACATCTAACGAGACGGCAATTTTGGTGGCCAACCCTGAGAAAAGACATTAAAGACTACGTAGTCACCTGCCACACATGTGCCACCTCCAAACGGAAAGGGGGGAAACCTCAAGGGCTGCTGCAGCCAGTAGCCAGCCCCTCTTGCCCCTGGGAAGAAATCTCCATGGATTTTATTGTAGACCTCCCACCCAGCCAAAGGAAAACAGTCATCTGGGTGGTAAAAGACTACTTTTCAAAACAGGCACACTTTATTCCTTGTGCAACCATCCCCACCGTGCAACAGCTGGCACGCCTGTTCCTGACACACATATACAGGATCCATGGCGCCCCCTGTAGGTTGGTGACCGATAGGGGCACACAGTTCACGTCAAAATTTTGGAGGGAATTTTTAAAACTCATTGGCACCAAACAGGCACTGTCCACTGCGTGGCATCCACACACAGACAGATCTACAGAGATCCTAAACTCAACCCTTGAACAGTTCCTGAGGACATTCATAAATTACCAACAGGACAACTGGGTAGACTTGCTACCCTTTGCAGAAGTAGCCTACAACAATGCAGTGCACCAGAGCACTGGCCACACCCCATTTAAGGTGGCCTACGGGAGGGACTTTGGGCCAATACCAGAACTACCTCAACCTGATGCCCCACCCTGCTCACCAGACAACTGGGTGGCACAACTGGCGACAACCTGGCCAATCATCCAAACAGCCCTAGCAGACGCACAAACCACGTACAAGAAATATGCGGACAATCACAGGGCGGAGGCACCGAACTACAAAGTGGGAGATAGGGTCTACCTCTCCACTAAGTTCTTAAAAACCTCACAACCCTCGAAGAAACTGGCACAGAAATTCATTGGACCTTTCAAAATCACAGAAGTAATCAATCCGGTGACATTCAAACTGGAACTGCCACACAATCTATGACAGATCCATCTGGTATTCCACTGTGCCTTGCTGAAACCTACAAGCCCATCCAAATGGCACGCGGAAGACCCACCACCCCCACCCATCATGATAGATCAACAACAGCATTTTGAGGTACAGGAGATACTGGACTCAAGAAGGCAAAGGGGTACTCTACAATACCTCGTTAAATGGAAGCATTTCCCACACCCAGAGTGGGTCCAGGCACAACACGTCTTAGCAAAACAACTGACTAGATGCTTCCACGAGGCATACCCAGAGAAACCAGCACCCTAAAGACATCTTTGGGGGGCAGCATGTCATGACCCCGTTGCAAGGCACAGAGAGCCTCACAACGTGGATCATGATCATTAAGGAAAAGAGGAAGGAGATAATTAAATCAGCGCTTAAACCAAGCACCCAAAGCACCCACACCCATGGAATCATATACAGCTGAAAAGAAGGGCTTCAGATAAGCAGCGATAAGCCACACCTGGTGCCCTGGAGGACACACCTGGACCAAGAGGACAAGGAAAGCTACAGGGAAAAACGCCCACACAGCCATCAAGAAACCCATCAAGGGGGATTGGGGACAATGAAGGATGGAGGAGCACAGGACCCTGCAAGAGGGTATAAACAAGGCGCCTCACCACCGCACCCCCGTTCCCGTTTTTATTTCTGTCAGAACCGTTTCAATAAACCGGAAATCCTTAATCCCTATTAAGTGAGTCCGTGTCTTATTCGGAGTGAGGCTGACCCTGACAAAAAATGCCACTAATTCTTTAAACACTTGCTATTAGGCCCTTAAAAAATTCATCAGAGCAAGCTATGGATACACATTAATTCTTTGGCTTGTAACTTTACCCATCTCAGACCAGAAGGAAAAACAAGTGCAAATGTGTTCCTGTTCAACAAAGTGAGCCTCTCTTTCAGTTCTGCCTGCTGGCTCATGAAGCCCCCTGCACTATCCCTGCACAGTTCAATTTGGATAAGAAAGTACATAATTTTGTTCATGAAAAAACACAACTTGAAATGGAACTTTGTACAAACGATGAGCAGCTTATTAAGAAAATGAATAGAATGGTGTTGCAGTTGAACTTACAAGATGAATATGTTAAAGATTGTATGATTAAATGGGCTAAGAATTTTGGGTAAAATATTGTGATAGAACAATGGGGGAATATGTGGAACAAAGGTCTGAAATTTACTTTGAACTATAATTTGAAAGATAATTTTTATAAAATGATGTACCGTTGGTATTTAACTCCTGACAAGCTGGCTAAAATGTATAATGGGGTATCAGATGTCTGTTGGAAATGCTCACAGGGGGAAGGAACTTTCTATCATTTATGGTGGACTTGTGGAAAAGCTAGGAAATTCTGGAACCAAATATGTAGTACTATTCAAAAGATTCTTAAAGTGGACTTACAATTGAAATCCATAAATGATAGAAGGGGTTTGATCGACCAACAGCTTGAAAAGCGACATGGAACTCTGTTCTTATATATGATAATAGCAGCAAGACTCTTATATCCCCAAAGATGGAAGGATGCACAAATTCCCTCAATGGAGGACTGGATGATTAAGTTGATGGAACTGGCACAAATGGCTAAACTGACAGCATTGATAGGAGAAAACACTGTAACTTGATTTGTTTCCATCTGGAAGCCACTCTTGGACTATTTGCTTGTAACGCAGAAGAATGAAGTCTTGATTTTAGGTGTTGATGATTGAATGGTTTGATTTTAGAGATACGTTACTAAATATTTAATTATTAGTAAGAGATTAACTTTTATGTACTTTTATACCTGTGCTGGAAAAGGTCAGAAGCCACTGGTCTGATATGCTTTTTTGTTTATTCCTGCACCATTTTAGCCTTTCCTGTTTCTTTTTTAGACTTGTATTCTATTGGTCTTATATTCTGCATTATGTGTCTTAATTGTATCTTGAAAATTTAAGAATAAATTTTTAAAAAAGAAGATCTGGTGGATCTGAAAGATGTGATCCCGCTACTTCACAGTTTGTCACAGCCCGTTTGCTTGAGAATTAAGAAGGAAAGATCTAAACTGTAAATGAAGTACCCAAGCACATTTTGAAGAAGTTAATGCATCAACTCTAAATGAGCAAGAGTTTGCTGGAATAATAGAAAGCCCTCAGTCTCAGTCTGTATCCAGCACTTTCTGACTGATCACAGTGGTGGGTGTAGGGAATTCAGGACGGCTAAAAATAGAAGAGGAGAACAGGGAGGAGCTTCAAAACTTTTAACAATGCCCTTTTAATATCCCAGTGGTCTTCTGGAGACTCCATTTCAACCCAGATTTTGGTTTTCAGCTTTGCTAATAACTTTACAATATTTTATAAGTGGAAAGCCTCTTAATAAAAAGATGAATCTGGAATTCCAAACCCAGCCTGTTTTTAAATACAATACTTTTTTTTACAAAGCCTCAATCTTTTCCCAGCAAGTATAACGTTAACAAATAATTGTTGCCATCTGATTTGAAATAAAAATAATTTAGGTAGTAAAATCATCTTAGTAGCTGGGATTCTTCCAAGACATGATGTGGCCCTGATAAAAATTCCCACCATCCTGGTTTATCAGGAGATGGATAAAGTGGAGCTTTTCATGCCCTGCATATGTTCCAACTCAAAAAAGCCAAGTTTGGTCCACTTGGTGTTAGGCTGAAGCTTCTGCCTTCCTTACAGTCAGCATAGACATTCTCTCCATCTGCTCCAAAATCAAGAATTAAACAACTGCATTATTTATTTAAGCCACCCTGCATACCTACCCCCAGGATCATGCTCTGTGACATTCACAAATGACCCCCAGACACTTTCCCTCTGTAACAACCAGAGTGCTGCTGATTAGCTGTCAATCAATCTTAATGCATTAACATGTGACAGTGTGTAGCATGACAATTATCCACATCCAATTAAGCAAACCTTTCACACTCTCTAAGTGGGTGATGGAGGAACTTCAATCAGCATAATTAGTTCAATCAGAAAAGAACTTCATCAGAAGGAGAAGGGGAGGGGGAATAATATTCCACTTCAAGCGTTAGTATGAGGGTCGGCTGATGCCTTAGCCTTGCTCTCTTTCCCTAGAAACGTCTTCCTCTGGACAGTGCTGGGTCCACTGATCTAAGAGGCCAGGGGAATTGGTGCAGAATGGACAGTCCCTTCCTAACCCGTTCTGGTTTGCAGTTTAATGTGAAGCCAGTGGAAACCTGTGGACAGCTGCCCCTGCTCAATAGTGCATATGTACAGAGATGAAATATGGTAGATAAAAATAAAGGTTAAAAACAAACAAGCCCCAGAGTTGGCAGGGCCCAAGAATGGTGGTGGCCATTCTGCACATGAGCTGCTTAATCATTCCCAGAGTTTGCATTAAAAGGTGGAGCAATGTGCTTCAAAACACTGGGGAAAGACAAATAGGCAAGACAGACAGTGCCCAAAATGAGGGAGAAAGAAGGAGAACAATGTTTAGTAAGGAAAGACATTTGGCCTCCGCATGATACAATCATCTGCTGGCATGTTCTTCCTATTCATCCCTTTCCCTCAGTCTGATACTCAGATTGAAATCCATCTTTTCTGGTGATCTGGTTTTTTTCTCATTTATTTCAGGATTTATAAGGCTGCCCAACTCAGATTGTGTGACATTGGGCAGCAGACAACATAAACACACAATAAATCAAAAAGAAGAAAAGAATAAGGAAAACTATCTAACAACAGACAAAATATAAATACAAACTTCAAACTTTGAAATGTAAAATGGCAGCCAAGAAACACAAAAAGGGGACTCTCACTCAGCTGACCCCCAGTGCCTGGGGGAAGAGCCAGTCTTCACAGCTTTCCTAAGGCCGAGGAGGGTTGGGGGTCTGCCGTATGTTGTGGCAGGGAGAGATCATTCCAGAGAGCAGGGGCAACCACAGAAAAGGCACACTTCTCAGGTCTCATAAGGTGACAAGAGTTAAAAGAAGGACTCTGGAGATGCCCTCCCTGTGGGAGCATGTGGGGCAGGCAGTTCTTCTTGGGAGAAGGTGGTCCCCAAGTAACCCGGTCCTATGCCATGTAGGGCTTTAAAGGTGATGACCAGCAGCTTGAATCTCACCCAGAAGCCCACTGAAAGCTACTGCAACTCATGGAGTAGCAATGTTGTGTGGGCATTTTTTCTTGATATATTTAAGAAAAAAAGTGTTTGGCTTTGTCATTGTTTTCAGTGCCCTGATAACAATCTTTCATCTTTCATCCACTTCCCTAAATGGTTTCAATATATAATAACAGTGTTTGGGCAATAGTTCCCTCTTTTCTCTTCCTTTCTCCATGTAGCAAATGGAAATGAAGGCATGGTGAGAGATCCAGAATCAACTCTTAAACAGCAGCTAAGAATTACTTTCTAAAGCTCATTGTTCTGGCCATAGCAAGGAACAACAGAACGCAACTTAGATGGATCTAACCCCAGGGGGTCTCATTTGTCATTGCAACATCCAGAGTCCAAGCTGAAAGTGGAAGAAAGCCACAACCCACCATCCCCACTTCCATTCTCCTCAATTTCCAGATTAGATTTCAAGCAATTCAAAATGGGGGCTATTCTCATGATGGGAGCTTGGCTGTAGTCAACAACTCTATAGAAAAAGTAAAAATGCTACCCTTTCCTATCAGTGTTCAACAGAGAGGATTTGAAAGTGAAAAGCTTGCTTTGTAGAATCTAAGTGCAATGCCCAGTTCCTCATACCTGCAAAGCCAAATGGAGGGAAACATGAACTGCATTCTGCCGTTGATAAATCAGAATTCTTCAGAGGCTCAGTGAACCACTACTTGGTATGGGGAGCAGCTAAACCACCCTTGATAGCTTTCTCAATTTAGTTTCTCACTCCTCCTCCCCTTACAAGCTGGATCATCCTAAGCAGATATCCTTGGTAATGACTCTGGCTGGCTAGGAGAAGAAGGCCCAGTCCTCATGTAATATTAAATGCTAAACAAACTGTTGGGGTTCTGCAGGAAGAACCACGGGGGAGCAATCAAGCAACATTCATCAGCATGGCAGCTCGTTCCTCGGTTGTTGCTGTGTAGAGATGCAAGCACTGAATAATACTTTGATGATCTTTTTCACAGAAGGACAATGTTGAATGGAAATTCAGCTCTCACTTCACATGGTTATTTTATTTGTACACGCATGATTTTGTTGTTTCATTTTGAGAATAGCTTTAAAAGTACTGCTAATGACCATGATTGCCACATCCAGAAGATATTTTCCTGGGAATCAAATGAAGTCCTGCTCAAAAAAGGTAGAGTCATGGATTTCCTTTTGTCCATTAGTAAGTGTGGTTGTCTGAGCACAGCAGACCATGTTTAGATTTGAAACAATCCAGAATTTTAATGCCTATTTTTTAAAAGAAATGATGAGATACACATAGAGATTGAGAGATGAGAGATAGAGATGATAGACTGATACTGGCCTCCAAAAAATTGTATCTCTGCTACATTACAGCACAACAGTGCAAAACCAGAAAGGATCATTTAGTTGGGTCTGCTGTGATGTCAGCTCATACACACACACAGCACCCATTCTCCTCACTCGGCAGTATTAGGTGAAGCCTGTAATGCATAAGGATTCCCTCCTTCCCCCCTTCCATCTGTACATCGAAGACTGAGATTAGCTTTCAGTCCACTTCACTGGTGCATGAAGATAGCAGCAATAATAGAGATGAAGGAAAGAGTAGGCAGCGTCAAAGAAAACTAAATGGCACAAACAGTCAGGGAAAACTTACGTCTTCATAGTGGCTATTCAGAAAACAATATGACCAGTTCTTTATTGTTTTGGTGATTAAATATGTTGTATGATAAAACCATTACTCTTCGTTTCTATCTACCTTGAAAAAATATTTCCCATCACAGCTTGATTGTTTTCAAGTGTCCATCCAAAGACTCCATCGACTTTATACTTTATTAAATTCATTGGCTGGAGATCCAATGTAATAAATAAAACCTAAAACATTTTAAAACATTCCAGTCCTTAGTATTACTAGTTGCTTCAGGTACTAATTCTTCCCATGGTGTGTCCCTGTTTCTAAGCAGCAACATTTGCCACAGAATGAGTGAGTTTAGGATTTCTATCAGCTGTAAGGTAACTTATATACAATTCCACAGTGCAACCCAGGAAATCCTTTAATAACAGCCAAAGTAGCCATTGTCTCAAGTCATAATAAAAAAAGCTCTGTAGATTCACTTCACTTGATCCATCTGGAATTTTAGGTAATCTGCCCTCCAAGATACCTGAAGGGAGAGCATTAGAGTAAGTTCTGGGAAAGGCATGTCTGTAATTGGGATAAATCAGAAAATGCAGATTTGTTACAGCCAATTGAGAAAAATGTATGGCTCAGTCATATTGTAACTCTGTCTTCAATCCACTGTCCATACAATTCCTTGCCTTATCCAAACCCAGATTAGGAGAACTCAAGAGACAGATCTGTAAAGCACATTTAGTTGTCACACATGTCCACCAGCTAGAATTGTATTTAAGAAAATGAGCCCACTTGGGGCCAGGTTGATCTAAGCCATAGAATTGATTACAACTGGGAACAAACCTGGCATCATAGAACAAGGGACTCAGAAAGACCACATTTTTTTTGTAAGATACAAACTGGAATAGGATCCTAGGTGTTGTGTGGAACACTTGAAGAGCTACAGGGATACAGCATTCTCCCTGGCTCCAGTGGAATCTTAAAATGGCAGCATAATCTGCACAAATGTTGTTTCTAGAGCAGGGTTTCTCAACCAGGGTTCCATGGCACCCTAGGATTCCATGGGAGGTTACTAGGAGTTCCCTGGGAGATCATGATTTATTTAAAAATTATTTCAAATTTGGGCAACTTCACACTAAAGAGGTAAGTTTCATTCTTTATTTTTAGTTTAGAACTAAAAATAAAGAATTAATGCATATACACAGGCCTACGCATGGAACAAATACAATAATTTTGTAACTCCTGGCCTATATTTGAACCTGAATGTACAGGGGCTCCCCAAGGCCTGAAAAATATTTCAAGGTTCCTCCAGGGTCAGAAGGTTGAGAAAGGCTGTTCTAGAGGCTTGAATATTTAAAACATTTAACATGCTCAATTATATGATTATCTATGAGCCAAATTATGGGCTTTATTGCTATTTCAAAAAAGCATGACTTTTGCTTTCTGATAGCTTATGGTCAACTCCTCTTTATAATACTGATCCAAAGCCCTCAGTGCCCTTTCATGGCCCTCCTGCATCCATACCAAATGCTGCAACATCTGCATGAAGTAAAACTGAGGATTTTGTCTGGGCTTTGGAGGCAGGTAACCAAGGAATGTATGCAAATATTAAAGAAGAAAGAGGCCAGGATACACTGCCTCGCCTTACACTATTCTGTGTTTTGATCGAATCTACCATTATCAGCACAACTGCACCTGACTCTGGGGTTGCCATATCAATAGTAGAAGACATTTGTCATTGGTAGCATTTTTAAGCTTATCCCAGCTTAACTGTATTCTAGAGACAAGCTGAATAAATGCGGCTTGGAAATAAACAAAGGCTACCTGCAATTTTGAGTCAATGCCTTGTGAATATTTATCTGCTAGATGCTGGAAAACCAGTCATTAATCTATTGTAGACCTTCCATAAACCCAGCCTGCTCATCACCAAAGAGATGCTCCTGATCCAGCTGCACATTTAGTTTCCAACATAAATGCTTTGCATATAATTTGTGTAATATATTTAAGAGGCTTATGGATCTATTAGTTGGCCAGTGTTTTCTGAAATTCTTGTGTTGCCAGCTAATTTAGAATCTGCAGGATGGAAACCGAAAGAGGAAGACATTACAAGAGGCACCAGGACTGAAATAAAGGAGATCATATCTATTAAAACTATCCCCATTAATTACTTGCAGCCCCAGGGTCCTTCCCCAATCTGCCCCAGTGAGCCAAGCAGTGGGATGGTCCCTGGGATTCGCCCCGCCAAGGGTTGCTTTCCCCAGGCACATTTTATAGCCCTGTCACCTCCCTCTCCCCCCCCCCCCACACACACACACCCGGAGGCGCTCAGGTGAGGCTGGTGGGTATTGGGCTCCTGCTACAACAAAAGGGGAAATAATTATCTAATTGGGGTTAGAGCAGAAGGTTTGTTATCTGACAGCTTGGAAGAGTAAATAGGGAGAGCTCGCTTCTCTCAGCAGCCCCTCTGCCAGGTGCTGACTGAAAAATGTGGAGTCAATCATAGAATAGCCAGCATATTTCTGTCTCCTTTAAAAAAAAAAAAGAATGGAACAACTATTGCGACATTTCCATATTCTGGTATGTTGGAGATTATATACTGTATACGGTATGTATAGTATATGTAAATAGAAGTGGGGCCCAACAATCTACATTTATAAATTGTGCTAGTGTAAAGACACAACTGGGGGCTTTTTCCTCTACCAGCTGCTTTACTTCTGTGAGTTGTTCCTGGGGGCCAGCTTTCACATTGCTCCATGACACATTCAGGAATGGCTTTTGAGGATCAGATGAGACATATAAGGCTTTAAAATGTGATTCCCAGACATCCACACATATGCAGCAAGCTAACTGAGACGGATCTGTACATGGTTGGTCCTCCATGAGTTGACTGAGAAACCAAGGGATCTCTCCAGCTTTTGTACCAGTTGGTGCCATTCAGCTGCCATCCTTGCCCTCCTCTCCTCCCTCAATCTGTTGTGCCTCTTCTCAGTTCCTATTGAGATCCTGCCAGAACAACTGAAGGCTTTCTATGGTGGCAGATCAGTACATTCATCAGATTTTTTGCCCCCTTCCACGTGCCCCATCAAACCATCCCTTGTCAGAGAGCACACACACACTGAATCAATTTGGGGTTTTCTTTCCTTACATATGATTATCAATGTTGGATTGGTGTCAGTAGCAAAATATTGTCTTACCTCAGCTCATTCCCACATCCTTCCAGGACAGGGTTGGCACAGAGTATCATAATTACGCATCAGGAAATGGCAGTCCTACACAGTCCTTAAACTTGTTTGGAGTTCCATACCACAAATATGTTGTTTGAGGGCAGTTCCAGCATTGTCAATCACAATAAGCACAGATCTTAGGCTTGAGAGTGATTACTTGCCTTTAATCCTAAAATATAAGCTCCCAACTGGTGCTTTGGAGGGAAACCTGTGATCACAGCCAACCTGGGCCCTGGGAAGTTCGAGTGGAACAGGTGCTGTGTAGGAGACAGACCAATAGCCACTGAGTAATTATGGAAGCCAAAGCAGCCCTAGATAAAACTCATCTACTGGGCTCCTCTATGGAAAGTCTGTGCTTATTGTGATTGACAATGCTGGAACTGCCCTCAAACAACGTATTTGTGGTATGGAACTCCAAACAAGTTTAAGCAAGATGTCACACCCTGTTATGTATCAGGGTTATTGATTCTTCCAAAAGGGTTTGCCCTGGCCTCTCATTTATCACCCATTGGAATTCTGAAATTTCATAAGGCCTTCCCTTTAGCCAGGCTGGATGCACAGTCCCCTTTGGGCATTTTAAGGGCACTCCCGTATCTCTCCAGTTGCACCCCTGTGGGGATGGCTCAGCATACACTCTAAGCCACCTGCTGCTATGCCGCTCCCTCTGCAAGGACTCTAGACAGACCTTCCTTCATCTGATCTTGGACATTTCTGGGCAGGAAGTGAGGCTTCTACTTCCTGTTACTTCTTTTGGAAAAGGACAATATCCTCTCAAGTCACCCAGTTTTGTGCTACCATCTGTATAATACATCGCACCATTAACTACATTTGATACTTATTTATTGATCACTTTTTATAATACTATTTTCATTATATTATATTATATTATATTATATTATATTATATTAGTTCTTATTTATTTTTAGATTCTATTTTACTCATTGTTTTTCTATTATACATAGAGATGTATGTTAGAGTTCTACTATTAGAAATTTTATGGCTATAAGAAACTGATTTGAATTTGAATTTGAACTTGAATACGAATTTGAATTTGAAACCAAACCATAGGGGGCTATCAAACAGTCAAGGGTAGACAGATTCTGGCCCAACTAAAAGAAAATGTACCTGGTTGGCCACCCTGAAAAGAAGACTGAGGGGAGACATGATAGCAGTCTTCCCATACTTGAAAGGCTGCCACAGGGAAGAGGGCATTGATCAATTCTCTGTAGCACCTCAGGGTAGGACAAGAAGCAGTTGGTGGAAGCTCATCAGGGGGAGATCCAACCTGGAAATAAGGAGGAATTTCCTGACAGTGAGAGCTATCAAGCAGTGAAACAACTTGCCTCCCAGAGTTGTGGATGCTCCATCACTGGACGTTCTCAAGATAGGACAACCATTTGTCCAAGATGATATGAGGATTCCTGCCTTGGGCAGGGGGTTGGACTACAAGACCTCCAAGGTCCCTTCCAACCCTATGTGTGGTAATTCCCCTTTCCCAGCCTGCAGCAGCACTACTCCTATGGCCACATCAGAAGCATCAGCCTGAAGCACAAACTGCCGGGAGGGATTGGGGTGACGGAGGAGGGGCTGAGAGGCAAAGAGCTGTTTTAACTCTTGGAATGCTGACTGCTCATGTGATGTCCAAGCAAATCTCCTTCCCTTCCTTAAAAGTTGCGAAGGAGGTTTTTACCCTTCAGCAAAATTAGGTATGAACTTTCTGTAGGTAAAGGTAAAGGTTTCCCTTGACGTAAAGTCCAGTCATATCCGACTCTAGGGGGCGGTGCTCATCTCCGTTTCTAAGCCTTAGAGCTGGCGTTGTCCGTAGACACTTCCGGGTCATGTGGCCAGCATGACGACTCGGAACGCCGTTACCTTCCCACCGAAGCGGTACCTATTGATCTACTCACATTTGCATGTTTTCAAACTGCTAGGTGAGCAGGAGCTGGGACGAGCAACGGGAGCTCACCCCGCTGCACGGTTTTGAACCGCCGACCTTCCGATCGGCAGCTCAGCGGTTTAACCCACAGCGCCACCACCAACTTTCTGTAAAAGTTGGCAAATCCCAGGAAATGCTGTACACCTTTCACATTATGGGGAGGGTGCCATGACAACACTGCTTGCGCCTTAGCCGGGTCAGAGTCAGATGGAGTCAGTTCTTTTCCCGCTTTGATTTCTACATAACATATGTCCCTGGGTCCAAAAACCAACTACCAGATGCCCTGTCCTGTAAACTAGAGTACCTCTTGGAACAACAGCCAAACCCCCAAGTGGCAATATTGCAGCCTTACAACTTTAGGCAGCATTGCAAGGATGGCATGCCAGAGAGGTTAGGGCCCATATAGGAGGGCCCACAGCAATGACCTCCAAGGGACCCAACGAGGTACTGTTTCCCTGCTTTCATTGGAGGAGGGACAACTCTGGCATAATGGTCACCTGTATGTTCCACTTCCATTAAGGGAGGAGGTGCTGCAATTTTGCCATGATGATGAGACAGCTCAGCATGGGGGAGTTTTTAAAATGCTCCAAAGGGCCCTAAGGGACTACTGGTGGCCGAAAATGGCTGCGGACATAGGAGACTACGTTGCTTCATGCCATATCTGCTGACACGCTAAATCATTCAGGGAAAGCTGGCAGGATTGTTGCAGCTTTTGTGCATATCACCCCAGCCATGGGACACAGTCTCCATGGACTTCATAACCAATCTACCCCCAGTGCAAGGATATACATCAGTAATAGGAGTAGCAGATCTTTTCACCAAAATGCCTCATTTTATACCATGCAGAGGACTTCCAACAGCCCAAGCCACAGCACAGCTTTTTTTGGACCATGTTTTTAGACACAGAGGGATGGTTAATCACATAACAAGTGACAGAGGCAGTCAATTTACTTCCAGATTTTGGAAGGCACTTTTCCAGTTACTAAATGTACAGATTCACCTGCCCTCCGCCCACCACCCTTCCACAAATGGGGAGGCAGAAAAGACTAACCAGGTGTTGCAACTGTATATAAGATGCTACAGCACATACAGCCAGGATAACTGGCCAGCTCTACTCCCATTAGCAGAGTTTGCATGCAACAATTCTGTGCACTCATCAATTGGCATGTCACTGTTTCAAGCAATGTATGGAGTCCACCCACAAGTTTTATCTACAACCATACAACAAGAAGCAGTTCCTAGCACTGCAGACTTTCTCTGAGAACAGCAAGCAGCTCAGAGCTATTAAAGGAACAATTGCTAAGGGTGAAAGCATCATATAAAAGAGCTGCAGATGCTCACAGACAGTAGGGGCCAGCAATTTCAGAGGGGAACAAAGTATGGCTCTCTACTAAGTTGTTAACTTTGAATGGGCCACCAAAAATTTGGACTCTAAGTTTGTGGGCCCGTTCACCATTGTGAGAAGGTAAACTCAGTAGCTTATCATTTGCAACTGCCAGCTTCTATGAAAGTACACCCCATCTTTCATCACACCTCACCGGTTAACAAAGCACCTCCCAGTGCTCTATGATCCTACGATCCACCACCCCCACCAGGTATAGTGGATGGGGAAGAAGAATAAAAGGTAGAGACAATTTTGGACTTGGGAAACAGGAAGGGGGTTCAGTATTTGGAAACAGTACTCAGAGGCAGAGTGCTCATGGGAGAATGCAAAAGAGGTACACACTCCCAGGTTGGTGTACTAGTTTCATCAGCATTTCCCTGACAAGCCATGGCCTCACAAGATCCACAAAATTCCACAAACAGCCAAGCAAGCAGATACATTTGTGAGTATGCAGGAGATTTCCCCAGAAGGGGCCCAGGGGCAGGGAGTTGCAGAGGCTGAGGAAGCTCAGCTGTCGACTTCAGGCATCCAGCTCCCAAGGGGGAGGGGGTGAATGTTTCTAATCAGGTAGCTGTTTTGCAGGAAGAGCCACCTGGCATGGAGGAGTTACCAGAAATTAAGAGGAGCACTGCATCTTCGCTTTCATCTCTACCCCTGCTGCCCAGTTCCCCTGAGAACTTGGAGGGGAAGGCTGACTTTGAAGAGGGGGGTGATGTGGTGGATTTCAGCAGTGCTGCTGGTTCTCAGGAAGGAGGGAGCACATTCCAAGGAGGTGCGAGCGATAAGAGGAGGCACAGTCCAGGAAGCAATGGTGACAAAACAAAGAGGTTCAGAATAACCCCACCCTAGAGCTCTCCCAGGTTATTTCCCCTCAAGTTAGGTAGAGTAGCTTTAGCCTGGCAAGATTCTGTCTACACAGTGTGAGCAAATAAAGAACTGAAGTCTGAATGGACTGATTCTTTGTTGTTCTTGGGCTGGGCCTGACACTATGATTCTATGATTCTATGAATTCCTGTTTCAGATAGATAGAAAGATCCAATCTACATGCCATTGCATAGGGCATAAAGCCTGCTAGGTGACATGTAGCATCCAATCCCCATCCTTTGGGAGAAAAGGGGTACAGTTGCTGTTCTTAAAGGCCAGTGATGCAAATGCTTGAAAATGCCCACTAATGGGGCCCATCCTGGCCATTCAGTCACTACCAATAGTTATGTATGCTTGTTTATATCCATCCCTGCAGAGAATAAGATACTGTTCTAATTCCTCCCTAAAAGGGTCTGAATGTACAGATTCTTACAGGGAAAACATGATAACATGTAATGTCTAAATTCAAATACCACTGCAGGTACCCTTCTGTGTAGGGTTTGATGGGTCACTTTAACTGACACCTTTGTTTATATGAACAAAGCTAATCCTCCTTAACTAGGAGTAACTTTAGTTATTCACTCATAGACATTTTCAGTACAGAAATTTTTGAGCCTCCAAATCTCCTGTACAAATGGTAGAATTCCACAAAAGTGAGATCTAGACATTTTGTAGCCCAGCCAGTAATCATCATGATTGCACCCAGGTCATCTTGTATAGTTTGTCCCCAGTTATTCAACTGGGGCTGCCCAGGTCGTCTCCTGGTGGGGCCATATTGCCCCAAAGGCTCCAAACAATGTTTTTTGGATTTTTAACAAAGAACCAGCCAGGAATGGCGAGCGGTATTCCTTGCACTGTGAAGAGGTAACACATTCTGTCTCCCATACAAGAACATTGCCGAAGGTATGCCCCTAATTGGAGGGCTTGCCTCTGGGCCAGCAGCTGCCTTTGAGGAAGTCACCTTGGAAAGTGATCCATGTTTTTATTCGTGGGGAGCCACAGGGGCACAGGCTGGGTGCAGTATATCAAGTGGCCGCTATTCTTTGGAAATGCCCTAAGCAAAGCCACTGTCAGCAGCATCCCTGCAGTGCTCCATTAAAGGAGTTCTCTCTTTCTTTGCCCGTCTTCCTGCAGACGCCTCCTCCTTCAGGTGTTTGCAGTAACAAGCAGGAATGCATCCACTCTCCTGGGGAAGTCAAGAGCATCTGGGATATTTCTTTCTCACATACAGAGGCCCACCTCTACTTTTGCCTCTTTTAGATCTCTGGACCACTAGCTTTACAACTTCCCTGCAGCAAAATTTATAAATATATTACATAAAAAAGCTTGATTCTTTTGGAAGGTATCTGTATAATATGCAGACTATGTCTGAAAAGCACAGAGGACAATTTAAAATTCTGTTTCAACACAAACACACACACCACCCAGAGTCACACAGTGGTATAAATATTCTGAACAGGCAGCAGCATGAAAGACTCTGAGCAGCATTGCTTTGACTAATGTGACAGACGATTTAGGCAAGAGAATTACTACTCAGTATGACCATGAATTAGGAGTCTCAGACCCAGCTTTAAGTGTCAGCTCAGCTCAGCTCATCAGGAACAGATGGATCCCACAGAGCAGGAGTGCCCTGGTGCAGGCAGTCTACCTACGGAAGGCCCTCTTAATTAATCACTTTCCACATGAGGCCATTAAAATGCTGCTGGCTTTCTGACCTCACTAAAGGTCTAGAGGAGAGCTGCCATAGCAGCTCCCTACAGGAGGAGGCATAGAAGCTGGCAAGAAACACTGGGAGCATTTTAGTGGTGGCATCTTCTGGAATGGCGAATTGCTTTGGCACCTTCTGGAGGGGGATTTTTAGAACACTTTTTCTTCTCTGCTCAGATGTGCTTTGCCCAGAGGTGAAGAAAATTAAGAGGAGGAGGAGGGACGTGGGGCTGGGCTGGTGGTGACAATTCACAAAACACTTTCTGCCCCTCTCCCATCCATGTGCCCCTTCAAAAGGAGGGGTTGCAATACAACGGGAGTTCTTTGGCAGGGCTACTCTAGAAGGCATGTTGTTTTTTATTATCCTGAATAGGATTTTATTTTCAAGAACTTCTGGAGTGCTTCAGGGAAGCCTCTTTATTTCCAAGGCTTGGTCCAGAGCTGAGGTTCTGTTTTTAACTCCTAGAACTGAATCTTAATATTGAAAACTGCTTATGCTCTGTGCAATAACTCTGCTTATCAAGGGGAAAAACATTCTTAAGAATGACAATTCAAATTAGGGACTTCCTTATCAAAAATAATATTTTATTTTAATTTTTTTATTGTTCCGCTATGCTGAAATAGAAGCCTAAGCAAAAACATTATGAAATCACATTCAGTTTCTCATATTTTGCAGAACACAGGAGTTTTCAATATTCTGGGGGGAATCATAATGTAAAAGGGGCATAGAAGTGGCATAGGACACATAAGAAAAGTCAAAAGGATTTAAATACTCTTGATTGCTCTTGGTCCAATACTCAAAATCCAGTAAGACAGCAGGGAATTCCTCAAGGTTTTGTTTTGTTTTGTTTTACTGCACAATTAGTGGCCTTTGCCATGAATGACAGTAAACTACCGTATTTAGGCACAATGTTTCCAAAGAGTGAAAGGTATGCATAGACCCAGCAAGCACGGGGAGCCATAAGCACGTGAATGAAGCCATCAGTGGACAGCTAGGACCACTGAATGGAGCAGAGCTTAACAAGCAAAAGATGTATGCAGAAAAAGAATATTATCTAAAACAGCATTAATGAGCATGTTAGAGAAATATAGGTTATTGATCTTACACACTTAGCCCGCCCAAGCATAAAGGATTACACACTTAGACAAAGTAGGTTCAAAAGTAAGTAAAAAAGAAGTCTTCCTGATTTTTTGGTCCAGTTACATTCATCTCAGAAGAAAAGTTGATTATTCTGGTTCTTCTTTCTGTTCCCTAAGCTTAATTTACCCTCAGCCCTCATTGCTGCTGAAGGCTACATGGAGAAAGGGGGAACCTCCTGACTCTAGGCCCAAGCATGTGGCCCAGAGATGGAAAGAGCTGCAGCCTTATGCCCCTTCCAGGATGGTGAAGAAGGAGGAAGAGAGATAAGGAATGTGGGAGGGGCAACAAACAGCTTCCTCCAGAAGCACACAGAGAACTTGCATCCTAGAGCAAAGTCATCCACATGCTAATGAGGCATCCTGATTTGCTGAGATCTCCAACAGTGAATACATACCCGTTGGTCCCTGTGCCAGAAGTAGAGCATTGGTGCCATATAAAAGAAATTAGCACAGCACTAATCCATACATACTGGCAGCAGTATGGCCGTGAAAAGTTTAAAAGTGATTAGATCAAATCTACTGAAGTGAGTTTTTGCATCTTTTTGACAATTTGGATCACACCTTCTAACCCACTGGCTCTGAATTGATTTGAATTGGATCAAATTCAGTTTGGATGTCTGTTTCAAGTTGGACCCCCACATTCCTGAATGGCAGCTCTGTCAAGAAAGACAAATCTTCCCAATCCCCAACCTAGGAGTCCCTTTCTGGATATGCAGGTGTTGGCGGTATTGCCATGGTCATGATAATGCTACCAAATTCAGGATTCTGCTAAGAGGTTTGTGTGGCTTTTGTCTCAGATAACACTTCTGTAGTTATTGGCACAGTGGCGTTCTGAATCACTTACTGAAGAGTGAAGTGGATGGGTGTGTAAAGTGCCATTTATCAGTGAAATGTGGTGCAAAAACTCTTTTCTTAGACATATGTGACTTTCTATAGGACCACTATTGTCATTTTGAGAAAAGTGCCAAGAGAAAAATCTCAGACATTTCACTTTGTAGTGTGGTTAGAAAGATCCTCTTGCTTCATCCCAGGGCTTAAATATGTGTTATGCATTTGAAAAGATCCTAAATAATTGGAATCCCTTCAGTGCAGTTCAGTCCTTCTGACCACAGAACCTGTTCCACCAAAAGGCCACAAAACCCAAAAAACAGATTCATTACTGAGAAAGTAGACTGGCAAGCATATTAAAGATCTGGTTTCTAAGCTGCATCATATACTTCAAATGGTATTTTCATTTTTCCTTGATACAGGAACTTTAATAGGAAGTCTTTTGTCAAGAAAGGTCCAGCACTGAACTGACACAAAATATAAATTGCTGGTGAGGTATCATTCAGAATCTGAACAAGTTAAAGACTTATATAATTAAATGGATGCCAAATTTGCACAGTTACAGAGATTCAACAGTGAGGTTTTCAGTGGAAGAAAAACATTAAATATTAAATTTACTTCAAGCATCACACTCTACCATTGGTACATTACTATAGCTTTGAGGCTAAAATGACTAATTCCTTTTCCAAAAAAATGCTGGAAGTAACAAACAGATTGGATACATTTTTCATATGTGGTGGCAATGTTGCAAAGCCCAACAAGATTGATTGATAGTAGAATGGAACATATTTGGAAGGCTGTAATTCCAAACTGTATATTCCTTCAAAATACACTAACACTGTTTATGCTAATGAATGAATGGAATTTAAATGTTTTCTACTAGAAGTGATCTTTTATTCCTTCTTTGGAAGAATGGCTAATGTGTTGATGTCAAGGATAGCTTTCATATAAAAAGTAAATCTGATGCAGAATTCAATTCAACCATTATTGGATTATAATGTTTTATAAGGATTTTGCCACATTGTCATGTTCGCCGTTTCAATGTCTTTGATACATCGTAACGTTTCGCATGTCATTAGCTGGATGCGTGTTTCATCTTTCTCGGGAGGATGGGAGTAGTTATGTTTTGGCTTTGCTCTGGAATGTATTTGCATTATCTACTGTGTTCAAGGTTACTTTCCCAGGCTAGTGCTCTGACGATTGCTAGCACCTGTGACGGGCAGGGCTGTTACGAGGGAGGCGGGATACGTTTGCACCAAGGGTTTAAGTTTGTATTTGGCGCGCTTTTGCTCATTCTCAGCTTTCTCTGTATTTGCCTTTAGTTCCTTAATAAATCAGATTTCATATAGCAGCCTCTTGTGAGTCTGAGTATTTGGGCTGGGGCAATCATTACATAAAGCTGAGAATCTAAGATCCCAATTCCGCTGGCCCCTGTCCAGGAAAAGACAAGTTGTCTGACCCTGTGAGGGAGAGTGCCAGCGATGACCGAACCCGACATCGTGATGATGGAAGAAGGGGAACCGGACTCGACCGTGAGGCAACCCGACCGACCGTCCCAAGGGGGGGAGCTGTCAGCCATCCTAGAAGAGGCGAGCTCCGAGTCGGAGGGTGAAGCCGGGGGCATGAAAACTGCCCCGGAGACTACCGTAACTTCTCCGGGTGAGCTGGTCACCTGGGATGAGACCCAAGGGGATGCCACGGTGGCGGGGGGCCCATCCTGGAGGCAGAGATACCCACTATCCCCCACCGTGGTTCAGGTGCAGCCAACGGAGGGCTCCCCCACCCCGGATCGTATCCGAGTGCTGGAGTCAAAAATGGACTCATTAGAAACTATACTGAAGCAGCTGAGTCTAGATGTGACCTCGTTGAGAGAAACCCGGGAAGGATCAAGCCAACAGCATTCAACCCCTTCGTCCCATGGGCAGTCCCCGGAGCAGCGACGGCCGGCGCGGAGGCGCGAGGGGGACCAGACAGTCCAGATGGAAATAGCAGCATCGCCGGTGGGGCCGCCCCAGGGCCCCGTGCCGCCGCGAGCCCGGGAAGTACAAACCCCGGTAGCCCCGGTGGCAGGGCACAGCCCGGCGGGGGGCGGGATGAGAGACTTCCCTGTCAAGTTTGATGGGGACCCGACCAAACTCTCATTTTTCCTGATGAATGCTAAAGCCTACATGGAAGAATGGGGGTCGCTTTTTCAATCGGAAAAGGCAAAGATCATCACCATTGCCACCAAACTGAAAGGGAGGGCGGCAGACTGGTATGTCCAGATGTGCCAGTCGGAAGCGCCTGAACTGGAGAAATTCAACGAGTTTCTCTGGGCATTGAGACAACACTTTGAGGATCCCCTGGCGAAAGAGAGGGCAAAGCGAGCTCTGAAAGAACTTAAGCAGGGGTCAAGATCCGTGGCTGATTATGCGCTAGAGTTTAAAGCGCTGGCTGGGAAGGTGGATGACTGGTCCCAAGCCACCATCATCGAGTTATTCAAGGATGGCCTGAACACAGAGGTGCTGCGCTGGTCCTTGGGGAGGGACGACCCATATACGCTGTACGAATGGATCCAGCTGGCGGGGAGGGCTGAGCATGCCCATGAGATCTTCGCCCATCGAAAGACCGCCAAATCGGGGCGGGAGGTGAAGCCCAGCCGCCCACCAAGCACCGGGGGGCGACCAGGACAACGACCCTGGGATGAGGAGCGAGAGAAGCGGTATGCAAAAGGCCTGTGTCTGAGATGTGGTAAGGAGGGGCATCGAGTGGCGGCATGCCCGAAGGCAAAGGGAGAGGAACGGCTCGGCAAGCCGCCGACGAAGTCCCCTGCCCTGCCGAGGAAGCAGAAAGCCGCGGTGGCTGAAACCGAGGGAGACGATGTGATGTTCTACGAGGATGAGGGTGAGCCCGAACTACTGCAGCCGGCGGGAAACGCCAGCCACCTGCTTTAAAGGGCGCCACAGGGCAGGTGGTGGAAGAAGGGCGCGAGCCTTCATCGGTGAGTGGTAGTTACCGCATTCTCACGGTGAAGTTGAAGTTGGGCTCCCGATCCAAGACTGTAGAAGTATGGGCCATGATTGATTCGGGGTGTTCCCGGTGTCTAATGCACCCCGATGCGGTAGCGGCTCTGGAGCTACCTACTTTTCCTTTACAGCGACCCATCGCCTTTACACAGCTGGATGGGTCCATGGCAGGGGGCAAACTGGTCACCCATTTCACAGGGCGGGTAGCCTTGCAGCTGGGCAGCCATCGGGAAGGTTTGTCTTTTGTCGTGGCCCCAGTAGGGGGTCCCTTGGTGGTGTTGGGGGTGCCCTGGTTGGTTCAGCAAAATCCTCAAATAAACTGGGTTTACCGGACTATCACGTTTAGGGATGGGTTCTACCAAGCGACAGAGGGGAAGGATACCCCAGAGGAGATGGTGGGGGTTGCGGCAGCTGTGACTCCGCATCTCCCGGCCCTTCCTCTGGAAGGCTTGCCGCCGGAGTACCGGATGTTTGCTGATGTGTTTGGCAAAAAGGAAGCCGACCAACTGCCCCCTCATCGAAAAACGGACTGTGCCATTGAGCTGCTGCCCAACACCCAATTGCCCAAGCCAAAGATTTATTCCATGACACAAAAGGAACTGACTCTGTTGAGAGACTTTGTGGACAAAAATTTGGCGCGCGGATTCATTGAGCCAGCGAATTCACCGGTGGGGGCGCCGGTTCTCTTTCGCCCAAAAAAGGATGGGACATTGAGACTTTGTACCGATTTCCGCGGATTAAATGCCATCTCAATTTCCAATAAATATCCCCTGCCATTGATCAAGGACATGTTGTCACATCTGGCGAAGGGAAAGATCTTCTCTAAACTCGATTTAAGAGAAGCCTACTATCGTGTACGAATCAAGGAAGGCGATGAGTGGAAAACTGCCTTCAATTGCCCGTTGGGAGCATTCCAGTATAAGGTGTTACCTTTTGGTTTGGCCGGGGCCCCTGGGGTATTTATGCAATTGATCAATGAAGTACTGCATGAGCATCTGTTTAAGGGGGTATTGGTGTATTTGGATGATGTATTGATTTATACTGAAACCATGGAAGAGCATGTGTCTCTGGTAAAAAAGGTGCTGAGTAAACTCAGATCAGCAGAATTGTATGCCAAACTGTCTAAATGTGCATTTCACCAGACACAAATTGACTATTTGGGGTATAGAATTTCAGATAAAGGCATTGAAATGGACCCTGCCAAGGTGCAGGCTATCATGGACTGGGAAAGCCCCCGCACCCGCAGGCAACTTCAAAGTTTCCTGGGGTTCAGTAACTACTACAGATTATTCATAAGGGGATTCGCTGAAATTGCCTTGCCACTAACCGACTTGCTTCGAACCAAGGGTTTGGGAGATACTCGGAGAGTAAAGAATCCAGGGGCGTTGTTGCGCTGGACGCCTGCTTGTCAAACGGCGTTTGAGAGGCTTAAGGCAGCGTTTATCAAAGAGCCCATTTTGCAACATCCTGATCCCTCAAAACCTTTTGTGGTGCAGGCTGATGCCTCCGATTACTCTATTGGGGCATTGTTGATGCAACAAGACAGGACAGGATGCCTCAAGCCATGCGCCTACCTGTCCCGCAAGTTCTCCAAGACTGAGCGACGTTGGCATGTATGGGAGAAAGAGGCATTCGCAGTAAAAGCTGCGTTAGAAGCCTGGCGGCATCTATTAGAGGGGGCGAATCATCCCTTTGAGGTGTGGACCGACCATAAAAACTTGGAGGCTCTTAGCACCCCTCGAAAACTGAGCCCAAAACAAGTCCGTTGGGCTCAATTTTTTAATCGGTTCAATTTTCAATTGAAGTTTATTCCGGGGAAAAAGAATTTCCTGGCTGATGCGTTGTCCAGGCAGCCTCAGGACTCTGGGGCAGCGCCAGAAGTGGTTAGCACCCTGTGGACGGCACCCCAATTGGGTATGCAGGCTGTGACGCGTAGCCAAACGCGCGCGCAGCAGCCACCCACTGCAGACGCCGCCCAGCCGAGCGCTTTGTCAATTCCTTCCCAGTTGCAACAAAAGTTTCTAAAAGAGCTGAAAACTGACACTTGGTTGCTTGCAAATAAAGACAATGTTACATTTGACCAAGGCTTTGCTTGGAAATCTAACCGCCTTTACGTCCCTGAATGCCTAAGAAAAGAGGTGTTACTACATTCACACGATGACAAACTGGCGGGTCACTTCGGGTTTGTAAAAACCTTGCACCTTGTTAGGAGGCAGTTCTGGTGGCCCACATTACGCAAAGATGTCAAAGACTATATTGCCTCCTGCACTGTTTGTGCGATGTCTAAGCGCAAGGTGGGGAAGCCTCAGGGGCTGCTGCAGCCGGTGGCTGCCCCTTCTTGCCCCTGGGATGAAATTTCCATGGACTTTATTGTTGAATTACCACCCAGTCAACACAAAACTGTCATTTGGGTGGTCAAAGACTATTTCTCAAAACAAGCCCACTTCATCCCTTGCGTGTCCATTCTGTCGGCACGTCAATTGGCCCGCCTATTTCTAGTACACGTGTACAGGCTACACGGATGTCCCTCCCGCTTGATTTCGGACAGGGGCACACAATTTACCTCACAATTTTGGCGGGCGTTCCTCAAATTGTTAGGAACGAAGCAAGCCCTGTCCACGGCCTGGCATCCCCAGACGGACGGGGCCACAGAGGCTTTAAATTCTACTCTAGAGCAGTACCTTCGAGCTTTTGTGAACTACCAGCAGGACAACTGGGTAGACCTCCTCCCTTTTGCTGAAGTGGCTTACAACAATGCGGTTCATCAAAGCACCGGCCAAACCCCATTTCGTGTGGCCCAAGGCAAAGACTTTGTACCTATCCCGGATCTACCGCAACCTCCAGGCGGATCAGCCACTCCGGGTGATTGGGCAATGCAACTGGCAGACTCCTGGCCAATGATTCAAAACGCACTAGCTGATGCACAATTGGATTATAAACAGTATGCTGATCGGAAGCGTGCCCCACAGCCGGCATTTCAAGTAGGGGACTCGGTTTACCTTTCCACTAAGTTCATAAAGTCTTCACAACCTTCCAAGAAACTGGCGCCTAAATTTGTGGGTCCTTTCCCAATCACCGCTCAAATTAACCCTGTGACTTTTAAACTTGACTTGCCTCATAACCTCAAACGCTTACACCCTGTTTTTCATTGCAGTTTGCTCAAACCGACTATTTGTTCTGACCGCTGGCATCACCAACCTCCACCCCCAACCCCCATCATGATTGACAGTCAGCAACACTTTGAAGTTAAAGAAATTTTGGACTCTAGACGCCTTCGCAATACTCTGCAATACTTAGTTCGCTGGAAACATTTCCCTCATCCAGAGTGGGTCGCTGCACCAGATGTGGCTTCCCCTGTCCTCGTTGCCCGTTTCCACTCGGCTTATCCCACTAAACCGGGTCCCTAAGGGTATTTTTAGGGGGGCGGTATGTCATGTTCGCCGTTTCAATGTCTTTGATACATCGTAACGTTTCGCATGTCATTAGCTGGATGCGTGTTTCATCTTTCTCGGGAGGATGGGAGTAGTTATGTTTTGGCTTTGCTCTGGAATGTATTTGCATTATCTACTGTGTTCAAGGTTACTTTCCCAGGCTAGTGCTCTGACGATTGCTAGCACCTGTGACGGGCGGGGCTGTTATGAGGGAGGCGGGATACATTTGCACCAAGGGTTTAAGTTTGTATTTGGCGCGCTTTTGCTCATTCTCAGCTTTCTCTGTATTTGCCTTTAGTTCCTTAATAAATCAGATTTCATATAGCAGCCTCTTGTGAGTCTGAGTTTGGGTTTTCATCTATATAACTGTACCTTGATTTGATCTATAATTTTCAATATTGATCTAATGTATTGCCTAATATTTATTGTTTTCAATGATTTGTTACTTATGTGATTTGTTACTTCAGTGATTTGTTTACTTATTTGAATTTATAAGCCACTCAACTCCGACTATGTTAACCAGGTACATTTAATTTAAACAGGGATAAATAGGGATAATTATCTGTACTATATTTTCTTATATGTCAAATCTTTCTATCTTACACATTTTTCACTTATACTGTTGCAAAACATTAAATAAAACTTTTAAAGATGAGAAACAGGTGGGATTAATAGGAGGTAGGGAGGAGAACAGCCAGAGAAGCCCTGGTATTCTGATGGCTCATGCACTTGGCGGGGAAGAAATGAAAAAGGACAAAGTGAGTGCTAAAAAAGCAGGGTGTGTTCTGGAATATGGCAACCATGTGCCAGGAAGCAAACAAGGGGAGGAAACAAAACATTGCCTGTAGAGGCTGGAAGAGGAATTCAAGCCAGGGCTCCCATCATTTGCTCCATAGTGGAACTATTAACACATTTGATGGATTGAAGCAGTAGCTGGACTATACAGGATGCCTGAGCATGGATTCCCATTCAGCAAGGGGAGGGAGTGTAGTTAATGGTCTGGCTCTGGGATTCTGTGAAAATGTCCAAGTCAACATGTCATGTCCCCCGTTGCGATGTATACATACATCACAACGGGGAACATGCCTTTCCGGTGAAGGGGAAGGGGAAGGGGAAGGAAAGAATCAGTGCTAATCACTTAAGCACTGAAAGACAATACAAGGACAAAGGAGCCACTCCTTTGCCCTGACCTGAGAAACAATCATCCTATCTCCCTGACATCACTGCATTACCATGGGGGACACACCTGCTCCAGACACAGGAAGAGGACAGAGGTAATCAGCGCTAATCCCCCCTAATCGCCCATCGAGACTCTGGAATCACCCCTGATCGCCCATCGAGACTCCGGGATCACCAACAGGCAAGACTTTGGGACAATGGGGGTGGGGTAGGATCAGGTCCGCACCGCGGGTATTTATCAGCTACCTCGCACACCATGTGCTCATTCCCGTCTTTTTCCGTGTATGCATTCTATTCCTAATAAACCAGAAATCCTTAGCCCTGACTAGTGAGTCTGTGTTTCTTTCGGAATAAGGCAACCATCACATAAAGACAGGAAACCAGAAAAAAAAATTTCCGCTAGCACCATTCCAGATTTTGTCTGTGAGGGATCAAAGCTGGCGATGGAAAGACCCAACCCACGAAGAGGTGGCTACCAGAGGACCGGCGATGGGGCACCCAACTCCATGGCATGGGCGATCAGTGAGAACCCTATTCCCAGATGGTACAAAATCCAGGAGGGTTCGGGATCAAGCTCGGAGGAGGAGGAGGCTGGAAGAAGCAGGACACCTGAAGCCAGAGAGTTGCAGGGTGAGTGGATCACCCTGGACGAAACACCAGAATCCCTGCCAGGGATGCTCGGGGCATCTAGGAAGCTGCGGGACCTGCTGTCCTCAATGATCGCAGGAGCCGAGGGAAGGCGCCAGATCGGACGATCCGAGGAAGGCTCCCAGACAGCTGAGAGGCTGAGGATAATGGAGGCGAGGCTGGAGTCGATTGAACAGCTGTTCCTGAGATGGTCGGTGGCATGGGAATCCCGAGGAAGGGGTGAGGTGGAACCAGGTACCAGAAGTTCATCACCCCCCCCCCATCCCTGAGACGCGACAACCGGGGCGAGGAACGGAGATGGCATGTATGGGAGAAAGAGGCTTTTGCTGTTAAAGCTGCCTTAGAGGCATGGCGACACCTCCTGGAAGGGGCCACTTGCCCCTTTGAGGTCTGGACGGATCACAAAAACCTGGAAGCGCTCAGTACCCCAAAATGCCTCAGCCCCAAGCAGGTTTGCTGGGCTCAGTTTTTCAGCCGCTTTAATTTTAAGCTGAAGTTCATACCGGGAAGAAAGAACTTCTTAGCTGATGCTCTCTCTAGGCAGCCCCAGGATGCCAGTCAGGCATCTGACATTATAGGTACTGTGTGGACTGACACACAGCTGGGTTGCCAAGCTGTCACACGCAGCCAAACTGGAACGCAGCGCTCTCTGGCACAACCGCCCACAAGGGGAGGGAGACGCAGGTCAATTTCATCGCAATTGCAACAGCAGTTCGTACAAGCCTTAAAAATGGATACATGGTTGCAAACCAATAAAAACAATGTTTCTTTTGAAAATGATTTGGCCTGGAAACAAAATAGCCTGTATGTGCTGGAGCAATTGCGAGCAGAGGTTCTGAGACATTCTCACAATGACAAAACGGCAGGGCACTTTGGCTTCGTAAAAACGTTACATCTGGTAAGGTGACAATTCTGGTGGCCTACACTTAGGAGGGATGTAAAAGATTATGTCGCTGCTTGCCCTACATGTGCTATGGCCAAGCGAAAAGTGGGGAAGCCCCAGGGACTATTGCAGCCAGTGGCAAGCCCCTCCCGCCCTTGGGAGGAAATCTCAATGGATTTCATTGTAGACTTGCCACCCAGCCAGTAGAAAATGGTCATCTGGGTGGTTAAAGACTACTTTTCAAAAGAGGCACATTTTATCCCATGCGCCTCCATTCCCTCCACTCAACAGCTGGCACGCCTCTTTTTAAATCACATTTACAAATTACACGGTACCCCCTCCTGCTTGGTCACAGACAGGGGTACACAATTTACTTCACAATTCTGGAAAGCATTTTTGAAGTTGATTGGCACCAAGCAGGCATTGTCCACTGTTTGGCACCCCCACACAGATGGCTCTACGGAAATCCTTAACTCCACCCTGGAACAATTTTTGCGCTCCTTCATAAGCTACCAGCAAGATGATTGGGTAGACTTACTCCCCTTTGCTGAGGTGGCATATAACAATGCAGTGCACCAGAGCACAGGCTACACCCCCTTCCGGGTAGTCTATGGACGAGACTTCGTCCTGATCCCGGAGTTGCCACAGCCAGCTACCCCGCCTTGTTCCCCAGATGACTGGGTGGCTCAGCTAGCCAACGTTTGGCCAATCATTCAGCTGGCTCTCTCCAAAGCCCAAGCAACCTACAAGAGTTATGCGGACAACCACAGAGCTGCGCAGCCAGACTTCAAAGTGGGAGATAAGGTCTACCTCTCCACTAAGTTCATTAAGTCGCCACAGCCCTCAAAGAAGTTAGCCCCCAAATTCATTGGCCCTTTTCCAATAGTGGAAATAATCAACCCGGTAACTCTTAAGTTAGAATTGCCACACAACTTGAAACACATACACCTGGTGTTCCATTGTGCCTTACTGAAACCGGTCACCTCCTCAAAGTGGCATAACGAGACCCCCTTGCCTCCTCCCATCATGATCGATGGGCAGCAGCACTTTGAAATAAAGGAGGTCCTAGATTCCCAAATGCTATGGGGCACCCTTCAGTACCTGGTCTGCTGGAGACATTTCCCCCACCCTGAGTGGGTGCATGCTCAGGATGTCTCAGCACAACGGCTAGTCACACGCTTCCATGCAGTGTATCCTTCCAAACCGGCACCTTGAAGATTTTTTTGGGGAGGCAGTATGTCATATCCCCCGTTGCGATGTATACATACATCACAACGGGGAACATGCCTTTCCAGTGAAGGGGAAGGGGAAGGGGAAGGAAAGAATCAGTGCTAATCACTTAAGCACTGAAAGACAATACAAGGACAAAGGAGCCACTCCTTTGCCCTGACCCAAGAAACCATCAGGGTGATGGCTTTTCAGGTCAGGACAAAGGTATGGCTCCTTTGTCCTTTATCTGTATTTGTCTTTAAGTGTTTGTGAGATTATCACTGATTCCTTCCTCCTTCCTCTCCTTCCCTGGGAAGGCATGTTCCCCGTTGTGATGTATGTATACATCGCAACAGGGGACATGACATACTGCCTCCCCCAAAAAAACTTCAAGGTGCCGGTTTGGAAGGATACGCTGCATGGAAGCGTTTGACAAGCCGTTGCACTGAGACATCCTGGGCATGCACCCACTCAGGGTGGGGGAAATGTCTCCAGCAGACCAGGTACTGAAGGGTACCTTCAGGCATGCACCCACTCAGGGTGGGGGAAATGTCTCCAGCAGACCAGGTACTGAACCTCCTTTATTTCAAAGTGCTGTTGCCCATCGATCATGATGGGAGGAGGCGGGGGGATTTTGTTGTGCCACTTTGAGGAGGTGACCTGTTTCAGTAAGGCACAATGGAACACTGGGTGTATGCGTTTCAAATTGTGTGGCAATTCCAACTTAAGAGTTACCGGGTTAATTATTTCCACTATTGGAAAAGGGCCAATGAACTTGGGGGCTAACTTCTTTGAGGGCTGCGGCAATTTAATGAACTTAGTGGAGAGGTAGACCTTATCTCCCACTTTGAAGTCTGGTTTCCAGAATTGTGAAGTAAATTGTGTACCCCTATCTGTGACCAAGCGGGAGGGGGTACCGTGTAATTTGTAGATGTGATTTAAAAAGAGACATGCCAGCTGTTGAGTGGAGGGAATGGAGGCGCATGGGATAAAATGTGCCTGTTTTGAAAAGTAGTCTTTAACCACCCAGATGACCATTTTCTGCTGGCTGGGTGGCAAGTCTACAATGAAATCCATCGAGATTTCCTCCCAAGGATGGGAGGGACTTGCCACCGGCTGCAAGTGGAGTCCGGAGTCCCGTTGCCGGTCCTCTGGTAGTCACCTCTTCATGGGTTGAGTCTTTCCATCGCCAGCTTCGATCCCTCACAGACGAAACCTGGAATGGTGCTAGCGGAAGTAAATCTTTTTCGATTCCCATCTTTATGTGATGGTTGCCTTATTCCCAAAGAGACGCAGACTCACTTAGTCAGGGCTAAGGATTTCTGGTTTATTAGGAATAGAGTGCATACACGGAAAAAGACGGGAATGAGCACATGGCATGTGAGGTATCCGGGAAATACCCGCGGTGTGGACCTGATCCTTCCCCACCCCCTATTGTCCCAAAGTCCTGATCCAGAGTCTTGATGGGTGATCAGGGTGCGATTCCAGAGTCTCGATGGGCGATCAGTGTGCGATTCCGGAGTCTCGATGGGCAATCAGGGGATTGGAGCCGGCGTTGTCCATAGGACACTTCCGGGTCATGTGGCCAGCATTAATTTCACTAAAACTCCAAAAACATAAATTCAGTCAGGTCATTTCTAAAATATTATTTCTCATTGAAAAAGGCAATCTAAAAGTCTATTGAAATTCTGTGTTTTTTTAACATCTCCCCTTTTTTCTTGGTTAACTAAAACATGCAAGTAAAAAAAGAAAAAAGAGGAAAAAAGAAAAAAGATACATAAACGTATACATACTTAAGGGATTTTAGAAAAAAAATTAAAATGCAAAACAACTAAAAAAGATTTTTAAAACCATTATAAAAAGGGCATTCTGGTAGCCCCCCTCTCCCCCCCGCCAGCTACTACTTGCTACTTGATTATTTTTATACTTTACTTTGGATGTTATTAGTAATTTCTGTTTGGATTATTATTGCTGCTGTTTTTAAACATAATGTAATGGTTGCCCAGTCCAAATACTCAGACTCACAAGAGGTTGCTAAATGAAATCTGATTTATTAAGGAACTTATGACAAGTACAGAGAAAGCTGAGAATGACAGAAAGCGCGCCAAATACAAACTTAAAACCCTCGTTGCAAACGTAACCCCGCCTCCCTACCAGCAGAGCCGCCCGTCCCAGGTGCTGGCAACCGTCAGTTCTCCTAGCCTGGGAAAGCAACCTTGAACACAGGAGATAACCCAAATACATTCCGAGCTCACAGCCAAGAGATAAACTTACTCCCCACAGGAACTGTCCTCCCTGCAAAGATGAAACATGCATCCAGCTAATGACATGCGAAATGTTACGATGTATCAAACACATTGAAATGGCGAACATGACATACCGCCCCCCCCAAAAAAACTTAAGGACCCGGTTTAGACGGGTAGGCGGAATGAAACCGGGCAACAAGGGTAGGAGAAGCCACGTCATAGGCAGCGACCCATTCAGGATGAGGGAAATGCTTCCAGCGAACTAAATATTGTAGAGTATTGCGAAGGCGTCTAGAGTCTAAAATTTCTTTAACTTCAAAGTGTTGTTGACCGTCAATCATGATGGGGGTTGGAGGTGGAGGTTGATCATGCCATCGGTCAGAACGGGTAATGGGTTTGAGCAAACTGCAATGAAAAACAGGATGTAAGCATTTAAGGTTATGTGGCAAATCAAGTTTAAAAGTCACAGGGTTTATCTGAGCGGTAATGGGGAATGGACCCACAAATTTAGGTGCCAATTTCTTTGAGGGTTGAGAGGACTTGATAAACTTAGTAGACAAATAGACCATGTCCCCCACTTGAAAGGCAGGATGAGGTGCACGTTTCTGGTCAGCATAGTGTTTGTAATCCGATTGTGCTTCAGCTAATGCCTTCTGAATGACCGGCCAGGACTCCGCCAGTTGTGTCGACCAATCACCCAGCGAGGTTGGTCCAACAGAGGGTTGCGGCAGATCCGGGATGGGAACAAAGTCCCTGCCATGTGCAATACGAAAAGGGGTCTGGCCGGTGCTTTGATGAACAGCATTGTTGTAGGCAACCTCAGCAAAAGGGAGGAGGTCAACCCAGTTGTCTTGCTGGTAATTCACAAAAGCCCGTAGGTATTGTTCCAACGTGGAGTTTAGCGCCTCCGTGGCTCCGTCCGTCTGTGGATGCCACGCCGTGGACAGGGCTTGCTTAGTCCCTAAAAGTTTGAGGAACGCCCGCCAGAATTGCGAGGTGAACTGTGTGCCCCTGTCCGAAATCAAGCGAGAAGGACATCCGTGTAGCTGGTACACGTGTACCAGGAAAAGGCGGGCCAACTGGCGTGCGGAAGGAACTGACACGCATGGAATGAAATGGGCTTGTTTAGAAAAATTACAACAAAATTTTACAACCCAAATCACTGTTTTGCGCTGGCTGGGCGGTAACTCCACAATAAAGTCCATGGAAATCTCATCCCAAGGGCAAGCTGGGCTAGCCACAGGTTGCAAGAGTCCCTGAGGTTTACCTCCTTTACGCTTTGACATAGCGCACACAGGACAGGAGGTGACATACTCCTTTACATCTTTGCGCAAGGTGGGCCACCAGAACTGCCTCCGGACTAGGTGCAAAGTCTTTACAAAACCAAAGTGTCCAAAAAACCTTGTCATCATGTGAACGGAGCAACACGTCTTTTCGCAAATTCTCAGGGACATAGAGACGGTTAGATTTCCAAGCGAAACCCCGGTCAAATGTAACATTGTCTCTGTTGGCCAGCAACCAAGAATAAGTTTTTAGCTCTTTTAGAAACTTTTGTTGCAACTGGGAAGGAATTGACAAAGCACTCGGCGGTCCGGGATCCCCAACGGCTGGCTGCTGCGCCCGAGTTTGGCTGCGCGTCACAGCCTGCATTCCCAGTTGTGGCGTTGTCCACAGAGTGCTGACCACTTCGGGTGCTGCGCAGGAGTCCTGAGGTTGCCGTGACAACGCGTCTGCCAAGAAATTCTTTTTCCCCGGAATAAACTTCAATTGAAAATTAAATCGATTCAAGAACTGAGCCCAACGTACTTGTTTCGGGCTCAGTTTGCGGGGGGTGCTGAGGGCTTCTAGGTTCTTATGGTCTGTCCACACCTCGAAAGGGTGATTCGCCCCCTCTAATAAGTGTCGCCACGATTCTAAAGCAGCTTTCACTGCGAATGCCTCCTTCTCCCACACATGCCAACGCCTTTCAGTCTCAAGAATTTACGGGACAGGTAGGCACATGGTTTTAGGCACCCTGCCCCATCAGCCTGCATCGATAATGCACCAATGGAATAATCAGAGGTGTCAGCCTGAACCACAAAAGGTTTGGAGGGGTCAGGGTGTTGTAATATTGGCTCTTTGGTAAAAGACGCCTTTAGCTGATCGAACGCCGCCTGACAGGCCGGCGTCCACCGCAGCAGCGCACCTGGATTCTTTACTCTTCGAGTATCCCCCAGTCCCTTTGTGCGAAGTAATTCCGTTAGTGGCAAGGCAATTTCAGCGAACCCCCTGATGAACAATCTGTAGTAATTGCTGTACCCCAGGAAACTTTGAAGTTGCCTGCAGGTACGGGGTCTTTCCCAATCCACGATAGCCTGGACCTTGGCAGGATCCATTTCAATGCCCTTATCCGAAATTCTATACCCCAAATAATCAATTTGTGTTTGGTGGAAGGCACATTTAGACAGTTCGGCATACATTTCAGCTTTTCTGAGCTTGCGAAGTACCTGTTTAACCAAAGATACATGTTCCTCCATAGTTTCAGTATAAATCAATACATCATCCAAATACACTAATACCCCTTTAAACAGATGTTCATGGAGTACCTCATGGATCAATTGCATAAACACCCCAGGGGCCCCAGCCAGACCAAAAGGCAAAACCTTATACTGAAATGCACCCAATGGGCAATTGAAGGCTGTTTTCCACTCATCACCCTCCTTGATCCTTACACGGTAATAGGCTTCTCTCAAATCTAGTTTGGAGAAGATTTTCCCTTTGGCCAGATGAGACAACATGTCTTTGATCAAAGGCAAGGGATATTTATTGGATATTGAGACTGCATGTAGCCCCCGGAAATCGGTACATAGCCTTAATGTCCCATCCTTCTTTGGGCGGAAGAGGACCGGTGCCCCCACCGGAGAGTTGGCTGGCTCGATAAACCCACGAGCCAAGTTTTTGTCCACAAATTCCCGAAGTAAAGTTAATTCCTTTTGCGTCATGAGTAGATTTTCGGCTTAGGTAATTGGGTGTTAGGCACCAGTTCAATGGCACAGTCTGTTTTCTGATGAGGGGGCAGCTGATCCGCTTCTTTCTCTCCAAACACATCAGCAAACATCTGGTAGTCCACCGGCAGGCCCTCCAGAGGAGGGGCTGGGCAATGCAGAGTCGCAGCTGCCGCTACCCCCACCACCTCCTCTGGGGATTCCCTTCCCTCCGGTGCTTGATAAAATCCGTCCTTAAAGGTGACAGTTCGATAAACCCAGTTTATTTGGGGATTTTGCTGGACCAACCAGGGTACTCCCAAAACCACTAGGGGACCCCCCACCGGAGCCACCACAAACGACAACCCTTCCCGATGGCTACCCATTTGTAAAGCCACTAGCCCAGTGAAATGGGTGACCGGTTTGCCACCTGCCATGGACCCATCCAATTGCGTAAATGCAATGGGTCGTTGCAACAGGAATGTAGGTAGCTCCAGGGCTGCTACCACATCGGGGTGCATCAAACACCGGGAACACCCTGAGTCAATCATGGCCCACACTTCTATTGTCTTAGATTGGGAGCCCAACTTTAACTTCACCGTGAGAATGCGATAACTGCCACTCACCGATGTAGGCTCGCGCCCTTCTTCCACCACCTGCCCTGCGGCGCCCTTTAAAGCAGGTGGCTGCCGTTTCCCGCCGGCTGCAATAGTTCCAGTTCCCCCTCGTCTTCGTAGAACGGCACGCTGTCTCCCTCACTCTCGGCCACCGCTGCTTTCATTTTCCTCGGCAGGGAAGGGGACTTCGCCGTCGACTTCCCTGGTCATTCCTCACCCTTTGCCTTCGGGCACGCCGCCGCTCGATGTCCCTCTTTGCTGCATCGCAGACACTGCCCCTTCGCATATCGCCTCTCTTTCTCCTCTTCCCAGGATCTTTGCCCGGTTCGTCCCCCAGTGCCCAGCGGGTGACTAGGTTTCCCATCTCGCCCCGACTTCACTGTTCTCCTCTGGGCGAACACCTCGTGTGCGTGTTCAGCCCTCCCAGCGAGCTGGATCCACTCATACAAACTGTACAGGTCGTCCTGTCCTAAGGACCAGCGCAGCACTTCTGTATTCAGGCCATCCTTGAACAGCTCGATGATGGTTGCTTGAGACCAGTCATCTACCTTTCCTGCCAGCGTGTCATGTTTCCCCTTTCAATGTTCTGTTAACATTGTAACATTTCACATGTCAAGTCATTTTCCGTGTATACGGGCTTGGTTCGTTCGGGGTTTTTCCATTCCTGCGCTTTCCTTTGTTTTGGATCTTTGGAATGTATGTTTGGGTTTGCAATCCTCTTCAAGGTTACTTTCCCAGGTGCATCTAACGTTTCCTACCACCTGGGAGGGGGTGCGTGCTGACGAGTGCTTGGGGCGGGACTGGATTGAAGGCAAGGCTTTTAAGTTTGTATTTGGCGCGCTTTTGCTCATTCTCAGCTTTCTCTGTATTTGCATACTATTCCTTTAATAAATCAGTTATCTTTAAGCCCGAGCTTGTGAGACTGAGTATTTGGGATTAGGCAACCATTACATAAAGCTGAGAATCATTTAATTACTTTCCGCTAGCCCCATCCAAAGTTGGGTAGAGAGGAGCACTAGCGATGATCGAACCTCTGCTTCGTGAGAGTGAGGGGAGCGAAGAAGAGCCGGACTCAATGAAGACTCGGGTAGCTCCAACTTCGAGAGTGCAAAGAGCAGCACGTCAGGAGAGGCGAGATGCTCAACTGGATGAGCTATTGTTAGCAGTGCAGGGTGCCACAGGGGGTGTACTCCAACCCCAGCCCGAGGTGGGAGCAGCACAAGGGGGGGGATCTCCACAGCCATCCTGGGAACCCGAAATCCCCTTATCACCGAGGGTGGTGGTAACCAACAGACCCTTAGAAGAGCCGGTCACCCCTGCACGTATGAAAGCAATAGAGGACAAGATGGAAATGATAGTGACCCTCATCAAAGATGCCACCAAAAGCTCGGGGTCCGTACAGGAGGACTGGGAAGAGGAGCCCTCTCAGCTGTTTCCCCCCTGACGGAGTTCCCTGTCATTCAGGGGAAGAAGCAAGACTCGAGTTCCCCGGCCTGTGGGGGGAAGGGAGTCAAGGGCGTCCTGAGATCGGCCTCCACTGGCGGCTCGATGCACGTTGTTGTTTGCAGAGCCACCACAGCTGGTGGAGCCAGTAAGGACCTTCCCACCCTTTGGGGTGAAGTTTGATGGGGACCCTACCACGCTTTCCTTCTTCATTACCAATGCTAGACATTATATGGAAGATTGGGGTCAGAATTTCCGCTCTGAACAAGGCAAGATTAATTTCATTGCCAATAAGCTGAAGGGGAGGGCAGCTGACTGGTACGTAACATTGTGCCAAGCTGAGGCCATGGAGTTAGAGGACTTTGATGAGTTTCTGTGGGCGCTGAAACAGCACTTTGAAGACCCATTAGCCCAAGAGAGAGTGAAGAACGCCCTTAGAAAACTCTACCAGGGGACCCTCTCTGTCGCAGACTACGCTTTAGAATTTAAAGCCCTGGCGGGGAAGGTGGAAGACTGGTCCCAGTCGACTTTGGTGGAGATGTTCAAGCAAGGGCTGGAGACAGAAATCTTCCTTTGGGCTTTGGGCAGGGACGATCCCAAAATGTTATACGGCTGGATACAGTTGGCAGGCAGTGCGGAAAGCGCCCTACAAATGTATGCCCAAAGTAAGGAGCTGAGACAGACCCGAGCCGCGAAGGGGGCTCGGGCTGCTGGATTTTCCAGTCGCCCTAAACCAAAAACCTGGGAGGAAGAAAAGGAACGGTGATTGGCGAAAGGGCAGTGTTTAAGATGTGGGAAAGAGGGGCATCGTGCTACTTCGTGCCCGAGTGTCATGCACTGCCTACCGCCGAGTAACACACAGACACTGGTTCAGATGAAGCAGGCTCTGGTTTATTCATAGCGTAGTTACAGTTGTAGAAAAAAGCTGAGAGTGACAGGAGCGCGCCGGTGCAGGGTTTAAATACCCCGCGCCGGTCAGCGCCCCCTCACTCAAGGTTACGTCACCCCCCCTTTGTCCCACATGCTGTCTTGCCGGTAGGTGAGGGGTTGCGAGGCCCCGCTGGCGCTCCGGGATCGCCCATCATCAGTTTCCCTATTCATCCGGTGATTGCTGTCAGCTGGGCGATCTCCGTTGCGCTAGCGCTAACAGCTTGGGTGTGCCTCGCGATCCGCTTAGCCATTGTATCTTCTCCTTTCGTCTTTGTGAGTTGATGGCTGCTTATCTTGAGCCCCTTCCCCTGTTTCCTCGTTATTGTCATGTGTGCCATTGCGCTGATGTCTTCAGCTCAACAGCACTCATGACATACTGCCCCCTGTCCGAATAGTGCCCCCCCCCGGCTTTCCAGTTTTTTACCAGGAGAGCTGTCAAAATGGTTTTTTTTTTTTTTTGAATTTCCCGCCGGAGTGTTTTCGCCCCTCCCTTCATTCCGCTCTCTACCATGTGTCCATCTAGGGTGTGTTCCCAGTGCGCATGCCCCGGTCACACCCTGGGCGTGCGCATGCTCCGACCACACCCTGCTTGTTTGGCTCAGTTCGGCGAGGAGAGAGGCGTGGCTGATCGGGTGCTTATCAGCTCCAGGTAGGGCCCTTATTTTTATTCTAAGTGCGTCGCCTTTGTTATGTGTGCTCCTGGGCGTTGCCCCCAGGATGCACTGTTGACTTGATTGCCACTCCCCCGTGGGCCTGGGGCGGGGGGAGGGTGCTGGCGACCACTTGTCACTGCCTCGTGGGCCCGGGGCGGGGGGGGGAGGTCCACCCAAGTCGTGGGCTTGGGGGGGCCCTTTCCCTTGGGGCACGGTAGGCGGGGGGGGCCCACGGGGGAGGGGGTATGCAGGTGCCGGTTTGCTTGTCTTGCCTTAGGCTTGTCGGGGTACGCCCGGTGAAAAGCCCGGGTCAGGTCAGGCGCATTAACGTTGTGCGCCGCCACCCATTCTGGGTGGGGGAAGTGTTTCCACCTGACCAAATAGTGTAAAGTTCCCCGTTGCCTGCAGGAGTCGAGTATGTCCCTTACTTCAAAGTGATGTTGGCCGTCGATCATCACTGGTGAGGGCAGTGGCGTGCTTGGGTGCCATCGAGAGGTAGTTGCCGGTTTCAGGAGGCTGGTGTGGAATACCGGGTGGAGTCTCCATAGGTTGTGTGGCAGATCCAAGCGTATTGCCACCGGGTTCACTATCTGCGTGACTCGGAACGGCCCGATGTACTTAGGCCCCAGTTTTTTCGAGGGTTGGGGCGACTTTAGGAATTTGGTGGATAGGTAGACCATATCCCCAGCCTGGAACGTCGGTTGTTGGCGCCGGTGCTTGTTGGCCTGCTCTTTGTAGGCCGCCTGTGCTTCCTTCAGCGCTGCCGTGATTATTGGCCACGATTCCGCAATCTTCCGTCCCCAGTCACTAGCGTCCACCTGGGGTCCCGGGGGTTGTGGTAGCTCCGGTATGGGGACGAAGTCGCGCCCCGAGACTACCTCGAACGGAGTTTTCCCCGTGCTCGTGTGAACGGCGTTGTTGTATGCGACTTCAGCGAACAGGAGCAGTTCGGCCCAGTCGTCTTGATGGTAGTTGGTGTATGAGCGTATGAATTGTTCTAGGGTGGCATTGAGGACCTCTGTGGCTCCGTCCGTCTGGGGGTGCCAGGCAGTGGATAGGGCCTGTTGGGTCCCCGTCAGCTTTAGGAAGGCCCGCCAGAATTTAGAAGTGAATTGTGTGCCCCTGTTGGTCACCACACGTGCGGGACATCCGTGTAACCTGTACACGTGGATGAGGAAGAGTTTGGCTAGTTGTTGTGCGGACGGGACCGATGTGCAGGGGATGAAGTGGGCCTGTTTCGAAAAATAGTCTTTCACCACCCAAATGGCCCTTTTCTTCTGGCTGGGTGGGAGGTCCACTATAAAATCCATGGAGATTTCCTCCCATGGGCGGGAGGGTTCTGCCACCTGTTGTAAAAGTCCCGAGGGCTTGCCTGGTGCCCGTTTGGCTGGCGCACGTTGGGCAGGACGCTACGTAGGCTTTCACGTCCCGGCTTTCACGTCCCGTCACGGCCACCAGAATTGACGCCTTGTTAGGTGCAGGGTCTTAAGGAACCCAAAGTGTCCCGCTTGCTTGGTGTCGTGGGATCTATGCAAGATCGCTTGGCGTTGGGAGTCCGGGACATAGATTCTGCCTTCCCCCCATGCCAGGTCCTGTGCCATCGTTACCTTGTCGGGGTTTGCCAGGAACCAGGGGTCGGTTTTGAGGGCAGCGGTGAGGTCCGTGCGTATCCCCCCTGGTAGTTGCGGTTGGCGTCGTCTGGTCACTGGTTGTCCCGCCGTCGGTTACGCCGTAGAGTCGTGCTGCCTCCGAGCGCCGCTCCGGGTGGTCACAGCCATCCCCAGTTGGGAAGCGGATAGGACCGTCCCAATCGTGTCTGGGGTGGGCTCTTAGTCTTGGGTCAGTCGGGAAAGGGCGTCAGCCAGGAAGTTCTTTTTACCCGGCATGAACTTCAGCTGGAAGTTGAAGCGGCTGAAGAATTGGGCCCATTGGACCTGTTTTGGGCTGAGGCGTCTGGGCGTTCGGAGGGCCTCGAGGTTCCGGTGGTCGGTCCAGGCCTCGAATGGCTGGGCGGCTCCTTCGAGTAGGTGTCTCCATGTTTCCAGCACCGATTTTACCACGAAGGCTTCCTTCTCCCAGACGTGCCATCGCCTTTCTGTCTCGGAGAATTTCCTCGACAGGTAGGCGCATGGTTTCAGGAGTCCTGTGGGGTCCTTTTGAAGTAGGATGGCCCCCAGGGAGAAGTCTGAGGCGTCGGCTTGGACCACGAACGGCCGTTCTGGGTCCGGGTGCGCGAGGGTTGGCTCTGTGGTGAACAGTGCTTTCAACTTATTGAATGTGGTCTGGCACGCGGGAGTCCAATTCAATACTGTGCCCGGGTTCTTGGCGCGTCGGGTGTCCCCCACCCCTTTGGTTTTGAGGAGGTCCGTTAGGGGAAGGGCTATCTCCACGAACCCCCGGGCGAATGACCTGTAAAAATTCGCGAAGCCGAGGAAGCTCTGGAGGAAGTCTGTTGCGGGGGCATTCCCAGTTCACCACCACCTCGACTTTTGCGGGGTCCATTTCTATGCCGTCTCCGGATATTCGGTACCCCAGGTAGTCTAGGCACGCTTTATGGAATTTGCACTTTGCGGGTTTGGCATAGAGCTGCGCCCTTCTGAGTTTATCGAGGACTTGTCTGACTAGGGTCACATATTCCTCGTGCGTTTTGGTGTAGATAAGGACGTCATCTATGTAGACGAGGACCCCTTTGAACAGGTGTTCATGCAGGACCTCATTGATGAGCTGCATAAACACCCCCGGGGCCCCCGCGAGTCCGAACGGCAGCACTTTGTACTGGAAGGCGCCTAGGGGGCAGTTGAACGCAGTTTTCCATTCGTCCCCCTCCCTGATTCGGATGCGGTAGTACGCCTCGCGAAGGTCCAGCTTGGAGAAGACCTTGCCTGTGGACAGGTGGGCGAGCATATCTTTTACCAGGGGTAAGGGGTATTTGTTGGACAGGGAGGCCGCGTTTAGGCCCCGGTAGTCGGTGCAGAGCCGTAGGGTGCCGTCTTTCTTCTCCCGGAATAAGACGGGGGCTCCGACCGGTGAGCATGCTGGCTCTATGAATCCCCTCTCTAGGTTTTTATCGATGAACTCCCGGAGGGTTGCCATCTCCTTCGGGGTCATAGAGTAGATCTTCGGTCTGGGTAAGGGGACGTCGGGCAGCAGGTCAATCCGACAGTCCGTCTTGCGGTGGGGGGGTAGTTGATCAGCTTCTGCCTCTCCGAAGACCTCGGAGAAGTCAGCGTATTGTTCCGGTAGGTCTGCTGTGATAGCTGCATTGTCCTGTGTAGCCGCTTCTGCTCGTCCCACAGTGGGGTTGGTTCTGCCCGCCGGAACTGGCGCCCGGTACTCGCCGTCGCCGAATATGAAGGTGCGGGTCTCCCAGTCGATGCGCGGGTTGTTTGTCGCGAGCCATGGCATTCCCAAGACTGCAATGGGTCGTCCGATGTGGGTAATTACGAACGATGTGCGTTCGGTGTGAGTGCCCATTTGCAGGGTGATCGGCTCGGTCTGCATCGTGGCTGGTTTCCCTCCCGCTGTTGAGCCGTCCAGCTGGTGGAATGCCAGCGGCGTGGGGAGGGGGGAGCAGCGGAGGTCGAGTTTGGTGACTAAGTCGGGGTGGATGAGGTTTTTCGAGCACCCCGAGTCCACTAGTGCTGCGGCCGTGGTGACTCTGTTGCCGGCAGAGAGTTTGATTGCCGCCATTATAACGGAGCTTTCGCCGTTCTGTCGAGGTGGTCTGCGCTGCTGTCCCACCGCCTGCCTCGCAACGCGTTTCAGGGCAGGCGGGGAGCGTTTCCCGCCGGCTGGTCTGGGTCTACGGCGTCCTCTCCCCCCCAGTAGGCGTCCCAGCCTTCCTCTGGTGTCGCTGTGGCTCCGGTCATTCGGCGGTGAGGGGGCGGCGGTGGGTTAGGTGGTTTGAGGTTAGTTTTCGGGGCGGGTTTAGGCACACTAGCCGGCGGTCAGTTGGCGAAGCAATCTGCCGTCTTGTGCCCCAGTTTTCCACACCTCCCGCAGGGCCCGCGATTAAATTTCTTCCTTGGGTATGTGGGACCGGCCGTCCCCACATGTGGCGCGGGTACCTTTTGGCAGGTGTTGGCCGTGTCTTCCGTCGTTGCCATGAGGAAGGTGCGGTGCGCGTGTTCTGCTTTCCCCGCGAGGTGGATCCAACCATGTAGAGTCTCTGGGTCGTCGCGGTAGAGGGCCCATTGGAGTACGTCGCGGTTCAGCCCCCTTTTGAACATTTCCAGCAGGGTGGTCTCGGACCAGTCGTTGATCTTCCCTGCGAGGGCTTTGAACTCGAGGGCGTAGTCCGGGACAGTGCGTGCGCCCTGTTTGAGTCTTTGGAGTGCGCTTTTCGCCCTCACTTTGGCTAGTGGGTCCTCAAAGTAGCTCTTCATCTCGTTGATGAAGGCGTGGAAGTTGGCGAGGGCAGGGGAGCTGGACTCGTACAGTTGGACGTACCAGTCCGCCGCCTGGTCTTGTAGTTTGATTGCCACGGCTGCGATCTTGTCCGCTTCGGAGTCATAGGAGCGTCCGTGCCTCCCCATGAACTCCCTGGCGTTCGTAATGAAGAACGACAGTTTCGCAGGGTTCCCATCAAAGAAGATGGGGAAGTCCTTTGGGGCCCGGGCATTTTGTGAGCCCCCTCCTCTCACTTCCCGGCCTGTGGCGTCATCCACCTGGGCCGTTTGTTGACCATCATCTGGCCCGTGGGAGTTCGGCGCCTCGCTCGGGGTGTGGACCTGTGCGGGGACGTCATTGGGCAGCGCGGGGGACATCAACGATTGAAGCATGTCCGGAGTTCCTTCAGTTGGGTCTCCATGGCCGCGAGTCTAGCTTGTGCGTCCCCGTCCGCGATCCGCGCCGCCGCTGGGGCCGGTTCCATCGGTGTGTCGGTGGGGGTGGGTCGCCGGTGGGGTTCAGGCACTCCCGTCCATTGGCCCGCTTCCTCCGCCGTCGGCTGGGTTGCTTCTTCGTCCTCCCCCGTGCTTACCGCCGTTCAGCTGCCGCTCCACGCCCGTGGCTGGGGTGCGATGTGGGGCGCGGGGTTCTCCGCTGGTCTCGGGAGGTATGTTGCTCCCTCCCGTGGCCGGGTTGCCTCCGTCGCCATCTCCCCTTGGGGTTGGAGCTGAGGCTCGGGTTGGGCCGGGTGGGCGTCCATGGCTCCGGGAGTCCGCGGTGCCTCTGGCCTCGATCGGTCCTCCTCTGCTTCTTGCCGTGCGGCTCGCCCCCCTTGTCCGCGTCGCGCCGGCCTCATCGTTCCTGGTCTTCTCGCCGTCTACTCCTCCCGCGGCTCGTTGTCGTCCAGTGGGGCTCGGCGAGGCTGAGTTTGTGACTCTCAGCTTTATGTCATGCACTGCCTACCACCGAGTAACACACAGACACTGGTTCAGATGAAGCAGGCTCTGGTTTATTCATAGCGTAGTTACAGTTGTAGAAAAAAGCTGAGAGTGACAGGAGCGCGCCGGTGCAGGGTTTAAATACCCCGCGCCGGTCAGCGCCCCCTCACTCAAGGTTACGTCACCCCCCCTTTGTCCCACATGCTGTCTTGCCGGTAGGTGAGGGGTTGCGAGGCCCCGCTGGCGCTCCGGGATCGCCCATCATCAGTTTCCCTATTCATCCGGTGATTGCTGTCAGCTGGGCGATCTCCGTTGCGCTAGCGCTAACAGCTTGGGTGTGCCTCGCGATCCGCTTAGCCATTGTATCTTCTCCTTTCGTCTTTGTGAGTTGATGGCTGCTTATCTTGAGCCCCTTCCCCTGTTTCCTCGTTATTGTCATGTGTGCCATTGCGCTGATGTCTTCAGCTCAACGGCACTCATGACACCGAGGCGCCGGCCAGAAGAGCGACCCGGGAAAGCGCCGGGAAAATCGCCCTCCCTGCCGCACAAGATGAAGGCTGCCTGTGCTGAGTTCAACCCTCCAGACCTCCCTTTCGGGGATGAGGACGAGGAATTACAATTTGACCAACCGGTGGGAAACGCTTTTCACCTGTCCTGAAGGGCGCCCTTGGACAGGTGGAGGAAACCGGGCGCGACCACGATTCGGTGAGTGGGAACTTCCCTACAATGACTGTCAAAGTAAAATTGGGCTCTAGAACTAAGACTGTCGAAGTCTGGGCCATGCTGGACTCGGGTTGTTCTCATTCGCTGATGCATCCTGATGTCGTAGCTGCCCCAGAACTGCCCACGTTCCCTCTACCACGGCCCATGATCTTCACGCAATTGGATGGGACCATGGCGGGGGGGAAGGCAGTTACTCACTCTACTGGACTGGTGGCTTTGCAGATGGGCACTCATTGGGAGAAATTGCCTTTTGTCATAGCTCCGGTGGGGGGCCCTTTGGTGATTCTGGGAATGCCTTGGTTTGTGCAACAAAACCCTTTTATTAATTGGCTACATAGAACTGTAACGTTTGCTGATGGATTTTATAAAGTACCTGAAAAGGACTTGTTAGAGGACATGGAGGGAGGTCGGGTGGCTAACACTACAGTACAAACTCTTTCGCCACTAGAAGGGCTGCCCAGCCAATATCAAGATCTGGCTGATGTATTTGGGGAGAAGGAAGCAGATCGCTTGCCACCTCACCGAAAAACAGACTGTGCCATTGAGTTCCTACCTAATGTAAAGTTACCTCACCCAAAGATTTACCCCATGTCTCCCAAAGAGCTAACTACGCTGAGGGAGTTCATTGACAAAAACCTGGCTAGGGGTTTCATTGAGCCGGCGAACTCCCCAGTGGGGGTCCCTGTCCTCTTTAGATCAAAAAAGGATGGCTCACTGAGGCTATGTACCGATTTCCGCGGGCTCAATGCAGTCTCAATATTAAATAAATATCCTTTACCCCTTATCAAAGATATGTTATCACATCTGGCCAGAGGCAAAATCTTCTCTAAATTGGATCTGAGAGAAGCCTATTTTCGCATTCGCATAAGGGAAGGGGATGAGTGGAAAACAGCGTTTAACTGTCCACTTGGGGCTTTCCAATACAAAGTCTTACCCTTTGGTTTATCGGGTGCACCTGGAGTTTTTATGCAACTGATCAATGAGATCTTGCACGACCACCTGTTTAAGGGAGTACTGGTGTATTTGGATGATGTATTGATTTATACTGAAACCATGTCTGAACATATTCACTTGGTGTGTCAAGTGCTTGCTAAATTGAGAAAAGCTGAGTTATATGCTAAACTATCCAAGTGTGCCTTCCATCAATCACAAATCAATTATCTGGGATATAGGATTTCCGCTAAGGGCATTGAAATGGACCCTGCCAAAGTGGAAGCTATTGTAGCATGGGAGCCTCCACGTACCAGGAGACAATTACAAAGTTTCCTTGGATTCGCCAATTTCTATCGGGCATTTGCCCAAAATTTTGCTGAAATCACCCTCCCCCTTACTGAACTGTTAAAAACTAAAGTGCAGGGGGATACGCGGCGCTCAAAAAACCCAGGAGCGCTCCTTAAATGGACTCCAACCTGTCAACAGGCTTTCGAAGCGCTCAAACTAATCTTCACTACCGAACCCATCTTGCAGCATCCAGACCCCACCAAACCTTTCGTGGTACAGGTGGATGCATCCGATTTCTCAATCGGAGCACTACTACTCCAGTCAGACCAGTCTGGCACCTTAAAACCCTGTGCTTACCTCTCTCGCAAATTCACCGAAACAGAGAGATGGTGGCACGTTTGGGAAAAGGAGGCGTTTGCTGTAAAAACGGCTTTAGAGACTTGGCGCCACTTACTGGAAGGGGCTTCAAACCCTTTTGAAGTATGGACTGACCATAAGAACCTGGAAGCGTTAAGCACCAGTCGAAAACTCAGCCCCAAACAACTTCGCTGGGCTGAGTTTTTCAGCCGTTTTGACTTCACACTCAAATTCATACCCGGCAAGAAAAACTTTTTAGCTGATGCGCTCTCCCGCAGGGCCCAAGATTCTGGCCCAGGGCCAACAGTTCAAGGTACAGAAAACCGTCATTTTGGTAGTCAAAGATTTTTTTTCAAAACAAGCCCATTTCATCCCATGCACCTCTATCCCCACTGCGCAACAACTGGCACGCCTCTTCCTCGTTCACGTGTACTGCCTCCATGGTATCCCCACCCGTTTGGTGAGTGACAGAGGCACACAATTTACGTCACAATTTTGGCGGGCATTTTTAAAACTGCTGGGAACCAAGCAAGCCCTATCCACTGCTTGGCATCCAGAGACAGACGGTTCTACTGAGGCTGTTAATTCTACTCTTGAACAATATCTCCGAGCTTTTGTCAATTACCAACAGGACAATTGGGTCGACTTGCTCCCTTTTGCTGAGGTCACTTATAACAACGCCATGCACCAGAGCACTGGTCAAGTTCCCTTTAAGGCTGTCTTCGGGCGGGAGTTCGTTCCGATCCCTGAACTCCCGCACCTGCAGCCCCTACCAGCCTCTCTCACTGACTGGGCTGACACTCTCAAAGACTCATGGCAAAACATTCAGCAAGCTCTGCTCCATGCCCAAACCACTTACAAATGGCATGCCGATGCTAAACGCTCCCCTGAGCCTACTTTTGCTGTGGGAGATAAAGTCTACTTGTCCACCAAGTTCATTAAATCACCACAACCCTCAAAGAAACTTGGCCCTAAATTTGTGGGTCCTTTTCCTATTGTAGCACAAATTAACCCTGTTACCTTTAAACTCGATTTGCCCCATAATCTCAAACGTTTACATCCTGTTTTCCATTGCAGTTTGCTCAAGCCCTACCTACCGTCGGACCGCTGGCATTCCCAACCGGTTCCACCACCTCCTCTCATGATTGATAACCAGCAACACTTCGAGGTTTCGGAAATCCTTGACTCCCGCCGCCAGCGTTCCACTTTGCAGTATCTCCTTCGCTGGAAACATTTCCCTCATCTTGAATGGGTTGCTGCTTCCGATGTACACTCGCCCCGTCTGGTTGCTCGTTTTCACTCTGCCTACCCTGACAAGCCCGCTCCTTAGCATTGTTTTTTGGGGGGGCAATATGTCATGTTTCCCCTTTCAATGTTCTGTTAACATTGTAACATTTCACATGTCAAGTCATTTTCCGTGTATACGCGCTTGGTTCGTTCGGGGTTTTTCCATTCCTGTGCTCTCCTTTGTTTTGGATCTTTGGAATGTATGTTTGGGTTTGCAATCCTCTTCAAGGTTACTTTCCCAGGCGCGTCTAACATTTCCTACCACCTGGGAGGGGGTGTGTGCTGATGAGTGCTTGGGGCGGGACTGGATTGAAGGCAAGGCTTTTAAGTTTGTATTTGGCGCGCTTTTCCTCATTCTCAGCTTTCTCTGTATTTGCATACTATTCCTTTAATAAATCAGTTATCTTTAAGCCCGAGCTTGTGAGACTGAGTATTTGGGATTAGGCAACCATTACACAGCGCCTTAAACTCCAGCGCATAATCAGCCACTGATCTCGACCCTTGCTTGAGTTCTTTCAGGGCACGCTTCGCCCTCTCTTTCGCTAAGGGATCCTCGAAGTGCTGCCTTAGAGCCCAGAGGAACTCATTGAATTTTTCCAGTTCGGGCGCTTCCGACTGGCACATCTGTACATACCAGTCTGCCGCCCTCCCTTTAAGTTTGGTAGCAATGGTGATGATCTTTGCTTTTTCCGAGCGAAAAAGTGACCCCCACTCCTCCATGTATGCCTTGGCATTTGTTAGGAAGAATGAGAGTTTTGTCGGGTCCCCATTGAATTTGACGGGGAAGTCCCTCAACCCGCCTGCCGACGGGCTGCGCCCTCCCACTGAGGGTTCGGTGGGTCCGACTTCTCTTGCCGGCCGCCGCTCGGGAGCTGGCGGCGACCTTACGGGCGGCGATGCTAATTCCACTCGGACAGCCTGGTCCCCTTCTCTCGGACGTGCCGCCCTTCTCCGCTCCGGGGACTGCCCATGGGACGAAGGGGTCGAATGCCGTTGGCTTGACCCCTCCCGCGTTTCCTTCAACGAACTCAGGTCCAGACTCATCTGCTTCAGGATCGTTTCTAATGAGTCCATTTTTGACTCCAACACTCGAATACGGTCCGGAGTGGGAGAGTCCCCTTTTGGTGGCACCTGGATTACTGTAGGGGACAGCGGGTACCTCTGCCTCCAAGATGGGCTCCCCACCACCGAGACATCCCCCCGGGTTTCATCCCAGGTGACCAGTTTGCCTGGGGTGGTTACGGTGGTTTCCAGCGCGGTTTTCATGCCCGCTGCTTCGCCCTCCGACCCAGAACTCGCCTCTTCCCGAATTGCTGAGAGCTCACCCAGTTGGGGAGGTCTGTCGGGGTGCATCATGGTCGAGTCCGGCTCTCCTTCACTCGACTCCTCACTTTCCAGTAGCAGGATGTCAGGTTCGGTCATCGCTAGCACCGGCAGGGTCGGACAAACTTGTCTTCTCCTGGAAAGGGGCCAGCGGAATTTTGAGTTTTATGATTCTCAGCTTTATGTAATGGTTGCCCAGTCCAAATACTCAGACTCACAAGAGGTTGCTAAATGAAATCTGATTTATTAAGGAACTTATGACAAGTACAGAGAAAGCTGAGAATGACAGAAAGCGCGCCAAATACAAACTTAAAACCCTCGTTGCAAACATAACCCCGCCTCCCTACCAGCAGAGCCGCCCGTCCCAGGTGCTGGCAACCGTCAGATCTCCTAGCCTGGGAAAGTAACCTTGAACACAGGAGATAACCCAAATACATTCCGAGCTCACAGCCAAGAGATAAACCTACTCCCCACAGGAACCGTCCCCCCTGCAAAGATGAAACACGCATCCAGCTAATGACATGCGAAATGTTACGATGTATCAAACACATTGAAACGGCGAACATGACACATAATTTCTCAGGGTCCCTCCTTCTTTTTACTTTTCTCCCACTTTGTAAAGACATTAACTGTGGTAGACTTCACTACGCAACCCCCGTTGTTCCTGAGTCCAGATGTATCAAGTTGGCACATGTGAACGGATCTTTCTCACTGTAATTGTCTTTGAAATAGAAAGCATTTGACAGGGATGCTGGTGGTGAAATCATTGGACTTGTCTTTGCTTCCAAGGAATTTCATCAGGCCCATCTAAATATAAATACCCACACCCACACCCACACCCACACCCACACATACATACATATCTCCATCCATCCATCTCCAGCTACTTTTACCTACAACATGTAATGTCACCATTTTTTGAAACAAAAGACGATAGTTCCAAAGCCATGAGAGAAGATAAAGGATATTTGTTGATACATTTCATGAGAAATCTTGATCGATGAGTAAATTATTCCATTTATAACTGTAGCTGATGGATTTAGATACTACATTTTCATCCTTGTAATAAAAACCAGAGGGAATCAACTTGTTCAGCAAAACGTATACCAAAAATGTAACTGCATCCTGCAAGAAGAGGAAGAGAAGTTTTCTTATAGTTGTGACTCAGGTATGTATTAGGAATGTTCACCACCATGAGTTATTTATAAAAAATAATAAAGGTGGGATAGAAAATAAAATAATAATAATAATAATAATCCTCAGCAGAGACAGTCCAACACATAGCTGCATGGTGTAAGATGCAGGCAGGAACAGCATACACTGAACGGCACAACCATGTAGCTGGCATTGTGTACAGGAGCATCTGCACAGTGCATGGGCTAGACCCTTCCAAGTCCAGATGGGAGATTCCACAGAAAGTCATGGAGAATGACAGGGCTAAGCTCCTGTGGGACTTCCAGATCCAGATGGACAGGCAGGTACTGGCCACTCAACCAGACATCGTGGTAGTAGACAAAGACCAGAAGACAGCGGTGGTGATAGATGTAGTGGTGCCAAGTGACAGCAACATCAGGAAGGAGTATGAGAAGCTGGACAAACCAAGTACCAGGGCCTGAAGGAGGAACTAGAGAGGATGTGGAAAGTGAAGGCCAAAATGGTCCCAGTGGTGGTGGGAGCGCTTGGGGCTGTGACTCCTAAGCTGGGAGAGTGGCTCCAACAGATCCCAGGAGCAGCATCAGAGCTCTCTGTCCAGAACACAGAACCCTCAAACTCCCAGGCCTCTGGTGGAGGACCTGAGGCTGAGGAAGACACACACCACTCATAGGGGTGATAAGGGATTTTTTTTTAATGCAAAATTTGTCCGTACATCAGTGCCTGCCATCTTGACACCATCCCCCCAGATGGCCCTGAAAGAGGTCATTATTCAGTTCAGTGGCTGACCTATAGCACCCCTGCATGATAATATTTTTGTGAATTCCCCTTCCTTATATTCTTGCTCAAAAGCTTTTAACCCATGGTGAAATTGCTGGATCTTTATATATTTTATTGTAAACCACCCAGAGTCCCCCATGAGGGGGAGATGGGCAGTGAATACATTTATAAATAAATAAATAAATAAATAAATAAATAAATATGTTTACATAAGTGTACTTCATATATAATGTAAATATAAACATTTACAGTTTGGCTTCTAAGGGGGCCTAAATGTTTATAAACTCTGCAAATTAGTAGAATCACAACAAGGGGGAAGTTAGAAACCCATTTTTTTTCTCTCTTTCTCTTTACTTTTCCTTTTTTTTCTTTTAATTGTTGTTGCCTATTTTGCTTTGTCTATTTTCTCTTTTTCTGAATATGCACAGACAATAATAAGTAACAATACAGTGGAGACCTGAGTATTAACTATTCTATTTAAGACAGAAACCTCTATAGTACAATACATATTTGATGTAATTTGCAGTTTTTTTATTAATGCTATATAGTATTTAGCTTTGGATGTAAAATTTAAACAGTCTTATGCCTATTAACATTGATATTTCAAATCATAGTTAACACTGGTATAAACCTTTTATTTTTCTCTATCTTTAAGAGTCTAAGATATCTAAACATTAGAGTGTTAATAATCTCTAGTCAATTCTGTATAAATACCACTATATTGAAATAATATAATTTAGTACTTATGTATTATAACAATATGTAAAACATTAAAAAATTCTCTTTTTAGACTAAATAGATTTAAAAAGAACCTGGCATTATAATCAGTTACAAATGAGCTAAATATGGATCACCTTTCATTCTCTTAGAAGTAGAGTACAGTATGGTTGCACAATAATTCCTGTTGAATTAATTCTTAAAAACATGCAGTGCCCAGCATAAGTATGTATGATTGCATTGGAAAAGTGTCATTTCACAATGCACTACATTCTTTTCTGTGGTTCTGTGTCCCATAATAAACTGGGGATTGTCTTTGGGATAGTCTTTGGGACAGTGGATTGTCTTTGGGACAATCCACACCTCCATGGCACAATTAACAAGCCATTCAGGTGTAGGGATGATGCAGCCACCCTGGAAGACATATATGGGGTCCCCTCACCAACCTTTGCCCAGACTGAAGAAGCTGCTTGGACAAGCAGTGAAATGTTTCAACCAAAAAGGAAGAAATCCAGTTGCCATGACTCCACCTACAGACAATCAGCTCCAAAGAAAATTTGGCTGAAGAATGTGAACATTTAAGGAAACTTTGCCCACAATCAACCTGATTGTGGGCAAAACAATTGGCCCACAACAAATAAAATTGGAGGAATATCCTATAGGACAACAACAGTCCCATAGCACCTATAACCACATATTGATTATGCTGTGGATCATTACCAGATACAAGCCAAGGATTTCAAGTTCAAAGAATCTAAAGCTGTGTGTAGTCAAATACATACCTTAGACCTCAAAAAGGTGCATTTTACTAAATTAAGTGCAGTTCTGGGTACAGCTTCATGAGTTCTGGGCACATCTAATGGGAGAAGGAACCAAAGTGTGTGGTGGGGGGAGGGGGATAGATCTTAAAAACTGAGTTACTAAAATGACCATTAGAAACTATTCCAGTGACAGGGAAAATGGAGGACAGCAGAAGAAACAATGTGGCTAACATTTCTAATCTGAAAAAGGACTAGGTCACTATTAGAGAACATACAAGTAGTCCAAACTGTATACAGGATGTTGAGAAAGCTAAAATCTTTCTGTATGATCTCTGAGAAATTCTGAAATACAGATGAACTTGGAAAAAAGCAAATGTCCCTATCTTTAAAAGGGGGGAAATGAAAAATCCAGCAAATTACTGAGCAGTGTGACACTGACCCTTGGGAAGATTCTAGAGAAAATCATAAAGAGATGGATCTGTAAGTACCGTAAAAACCTTGCAATAAATAAATTGCAGACAACTTTGTTCTTTGGGTGAGACTCTGCAATCCTTTCACTGCTTGGTGCTTTTACAGCATTGATATGATCTCAGGAAAGACAAGGCATGATTCCTTTTTAATGTCAATAAGGAGCTTTGCTCACTCTTAGTTGCAACACTCATTTGGATTATATGTCAGTTGTCAAGGGAACATCTGTAAGGCTGTTTAATCTTCCTACAGCTTCAAGCTGAACCATCTAGCGAGGTTTCAGTCCTGGCCAAATAAAATGCCAGAAGAAGTGGGATCTATTAAAGTGATATCTAGCTGGCATGAAAGAAAAGTCTATCTAGCTGCACAACACATTGTCATCCCCTCAGCCGGGACAGTAACTATTGCACCTGGTGGCTTCTTTGCCCTGTCAAACCTCTAGGAAGAAGGAATTAAAGAGGAGGAGGAACCCCCTGAGTGGGAATCTTCTTACCAACCTTGAATTTGATCTTCAGGCCCTGCTTGTTGAAGAGCCAGCTGAACACATTGATGCCAGGGAAGAATCAGCGGCATCCCTGTTGCCGCTTGCCTGGTGGCCTTCGGGGACTGGAAGCAGAAGCCCCACTCTGTGTCCGGCCTCTCTCTTGCCCTTGTTGATCTGCATCCACATTCAGCTTCTTCTTTGGGGCAACCATTTGGGTTTACTTTTCTTCAATATGCCCTCATTCCACGATGGATACATTATTTTTATTTAAAAAAATAAAATTGGTACTTTTTCCCCCTTCAGCAGGTCCTGTTGTCAGAACACAACGAAGAGTACAAAACTAGTTGGCCACACCCATTAGCATTCAACCTTCCATTGCTGTGGCTTCTATTAATTTAACTTTACTTTGGGGTGGGTTTAGTTTATTTTTATTTTATTTTAGAAAGCTTCCCCTTACTGCCAGAGAAAATGAAATCAGCCTTATTGCTTCTACAATTCCTTCTATTTAGTTTCTGTTCAAATATACCATTTAGGAAGCTTTGACTTAATAATAATGTTGGGCAGGGAAGACCGAGAAAATTCTCAGCATAATTGCCAATGGAAAGGAAGGATGAAAAAGGAGAGCTAAGCATTTCATTAAAATGAGGTCATTCTTCTTCTTCTACTTCCTTGAAAGATGGGTGAATCAGGGCAGTTCCAGAGACTCCATCTGGCCTTGTCTCACTTGGGGGGCAGCCATGGGGGGAGAAGACCCAGAGAACAACTTATCTCTTCCTAGAAAGCAATTAGGAGGGTTGAGGAAGGCAGTCTGGGAGGGTTGTGGCAGGTGTTATGATGTTGCTAAATTACTGAACTGTTCCAGGATAAGAGAACAACTGGATCAGAAGCATTCTTTATTGCCATGGAAACAGGCAGATAACATGGGAGGGAAAGGTTCAGCCATTTCCATTCCTTGCAGAAGGAGAAAGATCCTTGTAATGTGTCATCATTGTTTGCTATAAAGCTCAGAAAGGTCAAGAGGTTTCAACAAAGCTGCCCCTGAAGCATACTTGTTTAAAGTTGACAACAGGAAGATAGGCTTTGTTGTTTCTTCACAGCACTTTCTGTTTTGAGGAAGCCATCAATACAAAAGTAAACTGGAAACAACAGCAACACCAGAGGACTCTAAAAGAAAGGGCTGTGACATTGCAGTACATTACAGTCCAGCCAAAGCTGGAATAAGGCTTGGGGACTTGCGAACAGAAGGTCTTCTGCTCAGAGGTCCCGGCATGCCCCAGTGATCCCTCTGAGGAAGTGGGGCATACAGGCCCCATTCTCTCAGGCCCTTTTTGCAGTTGTTTCTTAAACAGGCTTAGGCATTCCAGAAGGCCAAAAATCAAACCATAATTAACAACCAGTCAACATAATTTATAATATAATAGTTGACACAAATAAAGCAATCAGATATGAAGCAGTTAGTAATTGGTAAGAATTTAGCACATTATTCAGTTCAATGAGAAAGCAAGGACTTCAGAGAATATCACTCAGTTCCACAAGCAAAGAAGAGTTCAGAGACTGGCAGGAGAAACTGGGGAGATTTCAAGAAGTGATTCACACTACAGAGCGTTCAGCTAGGGAAGGCGAAGACACAAAGAGAAAAATAAGGATTTTTGCCACAACAAACAGCTAGAATTGTTGAGGCTTCATGCCTCATCAAAACAGAAGAGAATGTAATATTCATGTATACATACTTTGCACAGACACTGCTTTAGTTGGCAAAGGAGAATAAAAAGAATATTTCTAGACTGAAGAGGAGGAAGAATTGGCTTTTCTTTGTCAGGCTGGACCATGTTAGAGGCACTCTGGTCCTCAAAGTTTGGTGCAAGACGGATCCTCCAAGAGTCAGAGAGGAAGGAAAATGGGGGTCCCACCCATAGCCTCTTGCCAGTGCTTTTTTTTTTTTTTGCTGTGTCTATGTAATTGCTCCTTGGCTTCCTGGGGACTCAGAGCAATTCAAAGGGTATTAATTGTTGGTTGTGTAAGGAGCAATTCACAGAGATGCCAGGTAGCCTGGTTACCAAGGTAAATGAATACTTCCTTAAGTATCGGCAGGGTGAGAAGGCCAGATTTAGTTGTCTTCAGGTTGGGGTGTGAAAAGGATGACCAAATAAGGAAAAGCTGCTCTTTACCTGGAGGAACTTGCCTGGACTTGCTACCAGAAGATTCAGTTTCTGTTTCTATTTTGCAGCCTCTCTTCGAGCCCAGCTCAGCAGCCTTTCTTTCCTGCTCTGCACATGTGCATGAGCTTGTAAAAAATTATTATCTCTGTTTAAGGACTTGCCTATCCAGGGCTCTGGATAAGGAAACTGTTTGTGTTTTATGCTTTCTGTAAATACACTTATTTTTATAGAAATGCCTGGTGTGTGTTTTTTCTCATCTCTCAGGCCAAACGCTTTCCAGCACTCATCCACAGGTTATGGGCTCAGCACCAGAGAGAGCAGAGAGATTAGTTTGTCACCTCATTCGCATTTTAAAGGCAGGTAACAAAGACCTGTGAAGATTTTCCTTGGAGCTGCCTGGAGGCTTTCCAGCTGCTGCCAGTCTACAAGACAAAGAAGCCACATGAGGTGACTTGCAAAAGAAGGAAGAAGCCATGGCTGCCTACCAGCCCTCAGCAATTCTGCTCGAGCGTCTATCAGAGACCAATTATTTAAATTGGAGCCTCAAGATGGAAATGTTCCTATGCACTCAGGGACTATGGAGTCCAATCAGTGAGGAAACCCCCCAAAATCCCAGTGCTGAATGGCTTAGACAGGATGAGAGGGCTAGAGCCGCCATTATCCTGGGAGTTGAGGACAATCAGCTAGTCCACGTGCGAGGCATGCAGTCTGCAAAGCAACTTTGGGATGCTTTGTTTGGGATGCTTTGAGAGACTTATATGTAAAGGCAACAGCAGGGAGTAAAGTTACCCTGACAAAAAAGCTGTACAAAGCCTACAGAGGGAGATAGCCTTCCTGAGCACCTGCATCATATTCAGCAGCTGTTCATTGAGTTGTGGGAGAGAGGTATGGATTTTACACCTCTCACAAAATCCTACATCATTCTGTCCTCATTGAATGAAATGTGGGACATGCTAATTTGTACCATAGAGGCTATGCCTGAAGTGGACCTCACCCCATCATATGTAACTGGGTGTTTACTCGCTGAATGGGAGAAGAGAGAGGAAAGATTCCCCCCCACCATCTCTTCTGGGAAGCTACAATGCAAGAAAGCCAGTGAAAGGAAGGGGAACAAAGCTGAGGCAACAGCACTAGCCAGCCAGCGATGCTTCAATTGTGGTTCAGCTAGACATTTGCAAAAAGATTGTGCCTTGAGACCCAAAAACAGGAAGACAGGGAAGAAGAAAAAAGAGGCAACACAGAAGAAGGCTCTTCAGACAACCCAAATTGCACAGGTTGCTGAGAAGGGTAATTCTGATGTATGGGTGTTAGATTCTGGGGCCAATTGCCACTTATGTAATTGTAAAAGCTCTTTTGTCTCACTGTCTAAAACTGACCAACAAAGTGTATCTTTGGCTGATGGGTCTGTGACTCAAATTATGGGTCAAGGTGACATGTATTTATCCTGCTTGGGACAAACTGTGAAAGGTGTGCTGTATGTGCCAAATCTACAGTCAAATCTTTTATCTGTGGCACAATTGGCTGCAACTGGTTATGTCATAACATCTAAGAAAAATGTTTGTGAGATATGTAAACATGGAAAATTGTGTGCTACTGGTATATTAAAAGACTCCTTGTACATTGTGCAAAATGCAAGGAAGCCAAGCTGCAAGGCTGCAGTTGCCAACACTCCATATCATGACCAATGTGTACACCTGATGCACAGGAGATTTGGTCATGCTAATTTCAGGTATATAGTACAAATGCCACAGCTGTGTGCTGACCTAAAGATAAAACCCTGTGACAAATATTTAGACTGTGTAGTTTGCAAAGAGTGCAAAACACTAAAATCTCCTGTGAGTAAGCACAGTGACAGAGTTACAACTAGACCTTTGGAAATTGTACACTCTGACATTATTTTGCTCCAAGTCTTGGACAAGCAAGGTATGCAATGACCATCATTGATGATTTCTCAAGATACACATTTATCTACATCTTAAAACATAAAGATGAGGCATTTGAGAAATTTAAAGGTTTTGTGACATGAGCAAATGGAAAATTCCCTAGGCCTGTATCTGCACTCCAATGTGATAGAGGAGGAGAGTACCTTTCTCACAAATTCAAAAGGTTCCTAGTGGAAAAGGGGATAGAACAAATTCTTTCTCACCCCTCAGCAAAATGGTGTTGCTGAAAGAAAGGGCAGAACCTTGCAAAATGCAATGGAATGCATGCTTCAAGATTCCAGATTATCGTTTAAATATTGGGCAGAATCGATATCTACTGCCTGTTATGTGCAAAACAGACTGTATAACTCTGTGATTCAGGACACTCCATTCCACTTGTTTTATGGTGTGAAACCAAAGGTAAACCATCTGAGAGTGTTTGGTAGTACTGCGTGGGTTCGTATTCCAAAACAGAGAAGGAAAGGAGGCCCCACAGCAAAGAAAGCCATCTTTGTTGGCTATGAACAAAGCCAGAGGAGCTACAGGTTCATAGTGGGAGATAAATTAGTAATTAGCAAAAGCGCTTCTTTTGCTGAGCAAAACTGGGGGAGATTAAATTCTAGCTCTCCAGTTGATCAAACAATAGAACAGCAAGGACTTGCTGGCAGTGATTTTTTGCATAGTGAGGACATTAAGCCAGAAAAGCAAACTGAAGATCTGTCTGATGAGACAGATGCTTCTCAGGAAAGTGATAGGAGTCAAAACTTAAGCCTTGTATTACCTCACAGATCTCAGAGGAGTAATAAAGGTGTTCCTCCATCACTGTCATGGTTCCTGTTCCAATGTTCCTGTGAACATCGTAACTAGTTCCCATGCCATGCTGGTGCTGACACGTGTTACTGTTCGGGAGGGCGCTGCTCTCGTTCTTTGTACCAGGCTCTGATGTAGAGACTTTGGAATGTCTATTTGGGTTATCTCGCCTGTTCAAGGACACTTTCCTGAAGACCGGCAGGAACTGTTAAGAACACCTGCAGGCTGCAGGGAGTGGACTCTTTCTGACTCTGGGGGGAGGGATTGGAACTGTTTAAGCTTTAATTGTTTGAAAGACTCACATTTTGCCATTCTCAGCTTTGCTCTTGAACTTGCATATTATCCAGTAATCTGATATCCATAAGCTTCTTGTGTGAATCTGGTTGGAAACTTGGGTAGGCATTCATCACAATCACGTTTCCAGGTTGAAACAGTAAAGGCTTTTCACATATTCACAGAACCTGAGTCCTTAGAACAAGTGAATGCTTTGCCACCTGAGATTACACAAAATTGGCATTCTGCCATGCAACAGGAATTGGCATCCTTGAAAGAAAATAAAACATGGAAACTGGTAAAACTACCTCCCAATGAATGCTGTCTAGGTTGTAGGTGAGTTTTCAAACTGAAAAAGGATGCTGATGGAAAAATCCAAAAATATGTCATGAGTAAGGATGGCGAGCAGGGGGCTCCCATCCAGACTGTTAAGTGCATGCGTAGCACTGAGGAATTAGGTAGCCATTCAAAGAGACACAGATTGGGACTGCCTTAACCTTTGGGGTTTATATGTCTGGGTTTTCCCACGCTTCTTCAGTTTGTTAGGATTCCTGTTATGTACAAGCAATAAACCATTAGAGACCAGTTCCTTGTCTCAGCGTGTTTCCTGGCAGTTAGGACAAAATATAAAGCAAGGTTGGTTGCAAAAGGGTTTACTCAAAGGAAAAATTGAGACTTTGATAAGACTTTTGCATCAGTTACTAAAGGTGAATCAATTAGATTACTGTTAAAAATTGCTGCGCTCAAAAGAACATCAGTTCATCATGATGACATTCAAACTGCATTTCTCTACGGTGAGTTAGACCACAAATTATATATGCAGCAACCCCCTGGCTATAAAATGGGGAGAATCTAGTCTGTGGACTGCAAAAGTCAATCTATGGATTTGTCATGCACTGCCTACCACTGAGTAAAACACAGACACTGATTCAATGGAGAGCAGGTTCTGGTTTATTCATACGTAGTGTCAGTTTCGAAAAAAGCTGAGAGTGAGGGGAGCGCGCCGGTGCGGGGTTTAAATACCCCGCGCCGGTCAGCGCCCCCTTCCCCTGGCTTACGTCATCCCCCCTTTGTCCTGCATCCTGTCGTGCCAGTAGGTGAAGGGTTGCGAGGCCCCAGCTGGTGCTCCGGGATCGCCCATCATTGGTTTCCTCCTTCAGCCGGTGATTGCTGTCAGCTGGGCGATCTCCGTTGCGCTTCTGCTAACAGCTTGGGTGTGCCTCGTGATTCGCCTAGTCTTTGTCTTTCCTTCTTTCTCTTTTGTGTCTTGATGGCTGAATCATCCGGCCAGGGTCTGTGTCTGTTGTTGTGCATGCTATGCTTATCTTGTGTCCCTTCCTCTGCTTCCTCGTTATTGTCATGTGTGCCGTTGAGCTGATGTCTTCAGCTCAACGGCACTCATGACATACTGCCCCCTGTCTGAATAGTGCCCCCCCCCCCCGGCCTTCCGGTTTTTCACCAGGAGAGCTGTCAAAATGGTTTTTTGTTTTTTTTTAATTTCCCGCCGGAGTGTTTTCGCCCCTCCCTTTGTTCCGCCTTCTCCCTCGTGTCCATCTAGGGTGTGTTCCCAGTGCGCATGCCCCGACCACACCCTGGGCATGCGCATGCCCCGGCCACACCCTGCTTGTTTGGCTCAGTTCGTCGAGGAAAGAGGCGTGGCTGGTCGGGTGCTTTTCAGCTCCAGGTAGGACCCTTATCTTTTTTCCAAGTGCGTCGTCTTTGTTATGTGTGCATCCTGGGCGTTGCCCCCAGGCATGCACTGGTGACCAATTGTCACTCCCTCGTGGGCCCGGGGCGGGGGAGGGTGAGTCCCGGGGGGGGAGGTCTACCCAAGTCGCGGGCTTGAGGGGCCCTTTCCCCTGGGGGCGCGGCTGGTGGGGGGGGCCCACGGGAAAAAGGGTGTTCAGGGGCCGGTTCGGCTTGTCGCCCCTTTGGCTTGTCGGGGTACGTCCGGTGGAATGCCCGGGTCAGGTCTGGCGCCTTGACATGTTGCGCCGCCACCAATTCTGGGTGGGGGAAGTGTTTCCACCTTACTAAGTAGTGTAATGTTCCCCGTTGACGGCGAGAGTCGAGTATGTCTCTTACTTCAAAATGTTGTTGGCCGTCGATCATCACTGGGGAGGGCAGTGGCGTGCTCGGGTGCCATCGAGAGGTGGTTGCAGGTTTCAGGAGGCTGGTGTGAAATACCGGGTGGAGTCTCCGTAGATTGTGCGGCAGGTCCAGGCGTATTGCCACCGGGTTCACTATCTGTGTTACTCGAAGCGGCCCGATATACTTAGGCCCCAGTTTTTTCGAGGGTTGAGGTGACTTCAGGAATTTGGTGGATAGGTAGACCATATCCCCTGCCTGGAACATCGGCTGCTGGTGCCGGTGCTTGTCGGCCTGCTCTTTGTAGGCCGCCTGTGCTTCCTTCAGCGCTGCCGTGATTATTGGCCACGATTCCGCAATCTTCCGTCCCCAGTCACTAGCGTCCACTTGGGGTCCTGGGGGTTGTGGTAGCTCCGGTATGGGTACAAAGTCGCGCCCCGAGACTACTTCGAACGGGGTTTTCCCCTTGCTCGTGTGGACGGCGTTATTATATGCGACTTCTGCAAACGGGAGCAGTTCAACCCAGTCGTCTTGGTGGTAGTTGGTGTATGAGCGTATGAATTGTTCTAGGGTGGCATTGAGGACTTCTGTGGCTCCGTCCGTCTGGGGGTGCCAGGCCGTGGATAGGGCTTGTTGGGTCCCCGTCAGCTTTAGGAAGGCCCGCCAGAATTTCGAAGTGAATTGTGTGCCCCTGTCGGTCACCACGTGTGCGGGACATCCATGTAACCTGTACACGTGTATAAGGAAGAGTTTGGCTAGTTGTTGGGCGGACGGGACCGATGAGCAGGGGATGAAGTGGGCCTGTTTCGAAAAGTAGTCTTTCACCACCCAAATGGCCATTTTCTTCTGGCTGGGTGGGAGATCTACTATGAAATCCATGGAGATTTCCTCCCATGGGCGGGAGGGCTCCGCCACCTTTTGTAAGAGTCCCGGGGGCTTACCTGATGCCCGTTTGGCCCTGGCGCATGTCGGGCAGGACGCTATATAGGCTTTCACGTCCCGTCTCAGCGCGGGCCACCAGAATTGACGTCGTGTGAGGTGCAGGGTCTTGAGGAACCCGAAGTGTCCCGCTTGCTTGGTGTCATGGGATCTGTGCAAGATCGCCTGGCGTTGCGAGTCCGGGACATATATTCTGCCTTCCCCCCATGCCAGGTCCTGCGCCATCATCACCTTGTCGGGGTTTGCTAGGAGCCAAGGGTCGGTTTTGAGGGCGGCGGTGAGGTCTGCGCGTATCCCCCCTGGCAGTTGCGGTTGGCGTCGTCTGGTCACTGGTTGCCCCACCGTCGGTTGCGCCGTGGGGTTGGGCTGCCTCCGAGCGCCGCTCCGGGTGGTCACAGCTATCCCCAGCTGGGAAGCGGATAGGACCGTCCCGATTGTGTCTGGGGCGGGCTCCTCGTCTTGGGGCAGTCGGGAGAGGGCGTCGGCCAGGAAGTTCTTTTTGCCCGGCATGAACTTCAGCTGGAAGTTGAAGCGGCTGAAGAATTGGGCCCATCTGACCTGTTTTGGGCTGAGGCGTCTGGGCGTTCGGAGGGCCTCGAGGTTCCGGTGGTCTGTCCAGGCCTCGAATGGCTGAGTGGCTCCTTCCAGTAGGTGCCTCCATGTTTCCAACGCCGATTTCACCGCGAAGGCTTCCTTCTCCCAGACGTGCCAGCGCATTTCTGTCTCAGAGAATTTCCTCGACAGGTAGGCGCATGGTTTCAGGACTCCTGTGGGGTCCTTTTGGAGTAGGATGGCCCCCAGGGAGAAGTCTGAGGCGTCGGCTTGGACCACGAATGGCCGTTCTGGGTCCAGGTGAGCAAGGATTGGCTCCGTGGTGAACAGCGCTTTCAGCCTGTTGAATGCGGTTTGGCACGCGGGAGTCCAATTTAGCACTGTGCTTGGCGCGTCGTGTGTCCCCCACCCCTTTAGTCTTGAGGAGGTCTGTTAGGGGGAGGGCTATCTCCGCGAACCCCCGTGTGAATGACCTGTAAAAATTCGCGAAGCCGAGGAAGCTCTGGAGTTGGCGCCTGTTACGGGGGCGTTCCCAATTCACCACCGCCTCGACTTTTGCGGGGTCCATCTCTATGCCTTCCCCGGAGATTCGGTACCCCAGGTAGTCTAGGCGTGCTTTATGGAATTCGCACTTTGAGGGTTTGGCATAGAGTTTCGCCCTTTTCAGCTTGTCGAGGACTTGTCTGACTAGGGCCACGTGTTCCTCGTGCGTTTTGGAGTAGATAAGGACGTCGTCTATGTAGACCAGGACCCCTTTGAACAGGTGTTCATGCAGAACCTCATTGATGAGCTGCATGAACACCCCCGGGGCCCCTGCTAGTCCGAATGGCAGCACTTTGTACTGAAAGGCACCTAGGGGGCAGTTGAACGCAGTTTTCCATTCGTCCCCCTCCCTGATTCGGATTCGGTAGTACGCCTCGCGAAGGTCCAGCTTGGAGAATACTCTGCCCGTGGACAGGTGGGCGAGCATGTCTTTCATGAGGGGTAAGGGGTATTTATTGGACAGGGAAGCTGTGTTGAGGCCCCGGTAGTCGGTGCAGAGCCGCAGGGTGCCTTTTTTTTTCTCTCGGAATAAGACGGGCGCTCCGACCGGTGAGCATGCCGGCTCTATGAATCCCCGCTCTAGGTTTTTGTCGATGAACTCCCGGAGGGTTGCCATCTCCTTCGGGGTCATTGAGTAAATCTTCAGCCTAGGTAAGGGGACATCGGGCAGCAGGTCAATCCTGCAGTCCGTCTTGCGGTGGGGGGGGTAGTTGATCAGCTTCCGCCTCTCCGAAGACCTCTGAGAAGTCAGCGTACTGCTCCGGTAGGTCTTCTGGGGTAGCTGTGTTGTCCTGGGTTGCCACCTCTGCTCGTCCCACAGTGGTCCTGCCCGCCGGAACTGGCACCCGGTACTCGCCGTCGTCGAATCGGAAGGTGCGGGTCTTCCAGTCGATGCGTGGGTTGTTTGTTGCGAGCCAAGGTATTCCCAAGACTACGATGGGCCATCCTATGTGGGTTACCACGAACGATGTTCGTTCGGTGTGGGTACCCATTTGTAGGGTGACCGGCTCGGTCTGCATCGTGGCTGGTGTCCCTCCCGCTGTTGAGCCGTCCAGCTGGTGAAATGCCAGCAGCGTGGGGAGGGGGAGGCAGCGTAGGGCGAGTTTGGCGACTATGTCGGGGTGGCTCCGTTGCCCACAGAGAGCTTGATTGCCGCCATTATTACAGAGCTTTCGCCACTCTGTCAAAGTGATCCGCGCCCCTGTCCCATCACCTGCCTCGCGGCGCGTTTTAAGGCAGGCGGGGAGCGTTTCCCGCCGGCTGGTCTGGGTCTACGGCGTCCTCTCCCCCCCAGTAAGCATCCCAGCCTTCGTCCGGTGTCGCTGTGGCTCCGGTCATTCGGCGTTGGGGGGGCGGCGGCGGGTTAGTTGGTTTGAGTTTAGGTTTCAGTGCGGGTTTAGGAGCGCTAGCTGGGGTTCGGTTGGAGAAGCAATCTGCCGTTTTGTGCCCCATTTTTCCACACCTCCCGCAGGGCCCGCGAGTAAATTTCTTCCTTGGATATGTGGGACCGGCCGTCCCCACGTGTGGCGCGGGTACCTTTGGGTAGGTGTTGGTTTTGTCTTCCGTCGTTGCCATGAGGAAGGTGCGGTGCGCGTGTTCTGCTCTCCCCGCGAGGTGGATCCAGCCGTGCAGAGTCTCCGGATCGTCCCGGTAGAGAGCCCATTGAAGTACTTCGCGGTTGAGCCCCCTTTTGAACATTTCTAGCAGGGTGGTCTCAGTCCAGTCGTTGATCTTCCCTGCGAGGGCTTTAAATTCGAGGGCGTAGTCCGGGACAGTGCGTGCGCCCTGTTTGAGGCTTTGGAGTGCGCTTTTAGCCCTCTCTTTGGCTAGCGGGTCCTCAAAGTAGCGCTTCATCTCGGTGATGAAAGCATGGAAGTCAGAGAGGGCGGGGGAGTTGGACTCGTACAATTGGACATACCAGTCCGCCGCCCGGTCTTGTAGTTTGATCGCCACGGCTGCGATCTTGTCCGCTTTGGAGTTAAAGGAGTGTCCGTGCCGCCCCATGAATTCCCTGGCGTTCGTAATGAAGAACAACAGTTTTGCGGGGTTCCCGTCGAAGAAAATGGGGAAGTCCTTTGGGGCCCGGGCATTCTGTGAGTCCCCTCTTCTCGCTTCCCGACTCATGGCTTCGTCCGCCTGGGCCGCTTGTTGATTCGCATTTGGCCCATGGGGGTGCGATGACCCGCTCAGGGTGTGGACCTGCACGGGAATGTCGTTGGGTGGCGCAGGGGACATCAGCGATTGTAGCATGGTCCTGAGGTCCTTTAGCTGGGCCTCCATGGCCACGAGTCTGGCTTGTGTTTCCCCGTCCGAAATCCGTGCCGCAGCTGGGGTCGGGTCTATCGGTGTGTCGGCAGGGTTGAGCCGCCGGTGGGGTTCAGGCAGTCCCGTCCACTGGTCAGCTTCCTCCGTTTGGGAGTGCATCGGCTGGGTTGCCTCTCCGTCCTCCACCGTGCTTGCCGCAGTTGGGCTGACGCTCCACGCCCGTGGCTGGGGTGCGATGTGGGGCGGGGGGGTCTCTGCTGGTCTCGGGAGGTATGTTGCTCCCTCCCGTGGCCGGGTCGCCCCCGCCTCCGTCTCCCTCTGGGGTTGGAGCTGAGGCTCGGGGTGGGCCGGGAGGGTATCCGTGGCTCCTGGGGTCTGCGGTGCATCTGGCCTCGATCGGTCCTCCTCCGCTTCTTGCCGTGCGGTTCGCCCACCTTGGCCACGACGTGTTGGCCCCATCGCTCGTGGTCTTCTCGCCGTCTATTCCTCCCGCGGCTCGTTGTCCGGTGGGGCTCGGCGAGGCTGAGTTTGTGACTCTCAGCTTTATGTCATGCACTGCCTACCGCTGAGTAAAACACAGACGCTGATTCAATGGAGAGCAGGTTCTGGTTTATTCATATGTAGTGTCAGTTTCGAAAAAAGCTGAGAGTGAGGGGAGCGCGCCGGTGCGGGGTTTAAATACCCCGCGCCGGTCAGCACCCCCTTCCCCTGGCTTACGTCATCCCCCCTTTGTCCTGCATCCTGTCGTGCCGGTAGGTGAAGGGTTGCGAGGCCCCAGCTGGTGCTCCGGGATCGCCCATCATCGGTTTCCTCCTTCAGCCGGTGTTTGCTGTCAGCTGGGCGATCTCCGTTGCGCTTCTGCTAACAGCTTGGGTGTGCCTCGTGATTCACCTAGTCTTTGTCTTTCCTTCTTTCTCTTTTGTGTCTTGATGGCTGAATCATCCGGCCAGGGTCTGTGTCTGTTGTTGTGCGTGCTATGCTTATCTTGTGTCCCTTCCTCTGCTTCCTCGTTATTGTCATGTGTGCCGTTGAGCTGATGTCTTCAGCTCAACGGCACTCATGACAGGATTAAAACAGGCTGCTAGATCCTGGAACCAAAAATTAGATGAAAAACTGCAGAATTTTGTTTTTGAAAAAGGAAAAGCATATCCATGTGTATATGTGAAGAAAGACAAACAAGGCTGTTTGTATCTGTGCATTTATGTTGATGATTTGCTGCTGTTCACATCAACAGAAAAACAAAGGCTTGCTTTTGAAGCCTGCATGAAAAGCCATTTCACATTAAAAAGCCTTGGAACAGTAACAAATTACCTAGGCTTGGAAATACACAGGGAGAAGGATGGTAGCTTTCTGTTAAGCCAACGTAGTAAAATTCAAAAGCTCCTAGAGGAGTTTAACATGCAAGACTGTAAGCCAGTCTCCACCACATGATACCAGAATTTTAAAAAGAGAAGAAATTCATATAACTGAGGCAGAGAAATATAGATCTGCAATTGGAAGTTTACTGTATGTTGCAAATTGTTCTTGCCCAGATATCTCAAATTCTTTGTCCATTTTAAGTAGACAGGTAGAAAAGCCTACATCTACTAGAAAAGCAGCATTAAAAAGGTTAATGAGCTATTTGCAAGGAACAAAGAATTATTGCCTGAAGCTAAATGCCTGTGGAACAGAGAAATTGCAGGCTTTTGCCGATTCTGACTGGGGAGCAGGTGTCAGTGACAGGAAATCCACTTCTGGGATTTTAATTCAATTTGCTGGGTCAAGCTTAGGCTGGCACTCTAGAAAACAAACACTTCTTGCTCTTTCCACAGCAGAGGCAGAGTTTTATTCCCTAGCACAGACCTGTAAGGAGGTTGTATGTTTTAAACAGCTGTTAAAAGACATAGGCATGGAAGTGAACCAGCCTATAACTGTTTGTGAGGATAATCAAGCTTGCATTGCTATGGCAAAATCTGAAGCCTGCAAGAATAGAACAAAACATATAGATATCAGATATCAAATCTGATAATAAAGGAGGAAATCATGTTAAAATATTGTGAATCAAAAGACATGATTGCTGACATATTGACCAAGCATCTTGCTGTACCAAGACACAGAGAGTTGACAGAGAATATTGGTTTATGTTTTACTCCTTAGCATAACGAAGGGGAGTGTTGGTATTTTTTGTTGTGTAAGGAGCAATTCACAAAGACACTAGGTGGCCTGGTTACCATGGTAATTGAATACTTTTAAGTATTGGCAGGGTAAGAAGGTCAGATTTAATTGTCTTCTGGTTGGGGTGTGAAAAGTATGACCAAATAAGGAAAAGCTGCTGTTTGCCTGAGGAACTTGCCTGGACTTGCTACCAGAAGTTTCAGTTTCTGTTTTGCAGCCTCTCTTCGAGCCCAGCTCAGCAGTCTCTCTTTCCTGCTCTGCACATATGCATGTGCATGAGCTTGTAAAAAAATGATTCTCTGTATTTAAGGACTTGCCTATGCAGGGCTCTGGATAAGGAAACTGTTTATGTTTTATGCTTTGTTTAAATACACTTACTTTTGTAGAAATGCCTGGTGTGTTTTTTCTGATCTCTCAGGCCAAATGCTTTCCAGCACTCTGCAACATTAATATCCAGCTCCTCTGTCTCAGTCTGGATCCAGCTGATCTGATTGACCCAGGAGGAGTGCTTCTGTGACCGAGAAAGCTTCCAAAGCTTAAGAGGGCAAAATATTGGGGTGGTTTGTTTGGATCTATGACTTCAAGTCAGTGGAGAATCTATCTGGCTTTGCCTTCAGGACAGTCATATTGGCTAGGCTGAAGTGCAGTTGGGGGTGGGAGCAGTTTCAGGTGGCTCAGGGTAGTCCACCTGGGAGAAATGGGGGACAAAAGACCTAAAAAAGGTAGATGGAAAGAGACAAAAAAGGGGAGACATTGGGCCAGGTTATGGAGTTGGGTTGAAGACTTTCCACCTTGCCTGAATAGAAGAACTGCCAAAGGTTGTTGGCCCTGAAAAGATTTTCCAGACTCCTTTGGATTAACAAAAAAAGTTCAAGGAAGAGCCAAAGAATCATTGAAAAGCACATGCCTGTTGCTTTTGCTAATAAAGGAACAGCTTTTGCCAACATCACCTTACATCAGTATCCTCTGCTCCGTGTGCCAAAACCTGACAGTCAGCACTGCAGATGCAGAGAGATGAAGGGGCTGTTTGCCCAATCTTAGCAGGGAAAGGTCACTCTTGGGTCCTCCTAGTATCATTGGTGTGCTCCAATGCAGCTAGAATGGAGGTGAATGAACAAAATCTCTTATGGCCTTGGAGGGCTCTGAGATTTTGGTTTTAACCCTCTCCACTGATGACATAGGTGGACTGACAAAATTCAAATGACCCTGAGGTGGCCACATTATATTTTCAGTAAATAAAGAATCCTTTTAATTCTTGCCAAAATTGCTAGAGTTTTAAATAAAGCCCCCTCATATCCAAGTAAACTCAGTAAGCCTTTCAATGACCACACTTTAAATATTGGCAGATCCTCTGCATTAACTCACCCACCCACCCTTGCCAAGATCTCAAAGGTTATCTTGCATTATGACTATACTATGGATGTGTAGTGTGAACAAATGCATTTGCCCTGTGCATTTTTTTTTTCTTTTCCTTTTGTGGGCCACTTTTTGAAGTATGTACTTCTCTGCTTGTTCTGAACTCATACTATAATCTGAACAATTTTAATTTCTCTTCATTAAATTCCTTTATTAAAGGTTTCATTTTTATCTCCTCACATGGTTTTCTCTTGCCTCCATTTATTTTTTGCTTAATGGACTTTTTGATCATACTGAAATTCTGCTTTGAGTTCATTAACAATCTTTCTGTATTATTATCAAAGCCCTCAGCTTTGCAACACCAGCTTTCTCCTATCTCCCTCCTAACATAGAAATAATTCTTTAAACATAAAGACTCCCAAGGTGATGAATCAGAATAATCACTTTCCTGTATTGATTCCAGACTAATAGTTCTTGCTTCCAAAGGCGAGCGGACTGTTAATTTTCCTGTTTCCTGCTCCTTATGAAGGCAAATATCTGGGATATACTAGCAAACACTACTCCTATATCTTCACTAAGGAGACTCCCCATTGTTCCAAATCTTATATATTAGTCTTGCAGTTGTGCTGGTTCGTAATACCACTGAAGGTTTGGAAACATGCATTCTACTCTTTTAGGGTATGTATGGTTCTTTCCATAGTGAAAAAAACTTTGTCAAATACATACATTCTCTTTTCCTCTCCCCCTCAGTCACACTTCTATGTATTTACTCCACTGAAACAGACATATATACCCAAACACCAAGGTTTTAAACACAGTTCTGTTTGGAGTTAAAATAAGTCATTGCCACAGAGTATTTGAGGGGTGGCTTACAGAATCAGCCAGCCTTTGTAATTCTAGCATAGATCATCTGTCAAGAAATGCACTGCAGAATAATACTTGGTAGGGTAGCAATGAAGCCCTGGAAAAGATATTCAGATTCTGGAATGTCTATACATACAGAGCTCAGAATTGTGCAGGCAATTATTTTCACTGTGACACTCTATGGAAGCAAAAGTTGAAGAGCAGGATAGAAAGGGTATTAACACTTTTGAACTTTGGTGTTGGAAAAGATCCTGAAAATACCATGGATAGTCAAGAAAACAAACAATTGGTTCTTCAAACAAATCAACTTAAGAGTTCTTACTCATCATAAATGACCAGGCTCTATCATTCTTTGAACATATTACATGAAAACCCAGCTCCCTTGACAAGTCCATAATTCTGGGGAAAGTGGAAGGAAAGAGAACAAGACAACCAGCAACAAGGTGGATGGCCTTGATTACAGTGGTGATGGGTCCACTGTTGGAAGACCAGGTTGGGGACAGATCCTCTTGGAGAATCAATGTGGTCACTAACAGTTGACACTGATTTGATGGCACATAATCAATCAATCAATCAATCAATCAATCCAGGGATGCTAAAAACAGACCTCTGTCATCAAAGGCTCCTTTTAAGCCTTGTGAGGTTGGAGAAAAGCTGTTCAGGCAGCTATTGGAGTCCCTCCTCTGGGGGGAGATGGGCGGTGGCAAAATTTGATGAATAAATATTGATCACAGATCTGTCTCCTAGCAAGAGGCTGGTGCTTGGAAAGAAGCTTGTCTCCCAGATAGGGAACCATCCTTTATATTTGCCTTATGGACTAAATATCCCACCAACTGTTTCTCAAGGATGTGTTCTCATGACACAGCCCAAACTTGTTGAAAGCCCAGCATCAGGGCAGCCCAAGACATAAAAGCCATTTCTCCTCACTGTTCCAAACAAGGTATTCCATGTGGACCATCCAGAGCTCAGATCACCTTAGAGCATGGTGACAGAGGGTTCCAACTGGCCCAGCAGGCCTTTTGTGGGACCACTCCCTCCTGTCCCTCTGCACTTTCATGGACCATAGGCCTCTGGCTGCAGCAAACTTGCTTGCACACCTATTTCTTTTAGGCTTTTGTATTTGGAGGTATTTGGAGGTGGGAACGTCAAGCTCATGTAAGAGGCTGAGACTCTCATTGGGGAAAAATATATCATAGTTGGCTTCTGTGCTCAGCACCTGTTGGAATCCCATGGCATGGGTGGCATGGGGAGGAGAGAAAAGTGCTTCCTTTCACTGTGATCCTTCTCTTCTTCTAGGTCCTGCTGGGATGGGCTGGTGCGAGGACATCCACACATGGAGCGATCCAACTCACTGTCAGCTGGGAAGCCACTGTGACTGTCCTGAGGCAGCCCCATCTTTTTGTTGGAGGGCAGCAACACTGTGAATGCAGGCTGGCTTTTGTACCAAGCAGAAAGCTCCTGACTGTCTCCGCAGGGATGAGCCACAGGCCGATTGTGCTGATGGAGAAGCCCCCAAATTCCATCCAAAGCAGGGGAAATCTTGCGAGGGGTCCAAAAACCCAACCAGCATATTGTGAAATACAGTTTCCCTTCCTGCCCCAGTCAAGGCATTCGACAGAATGGCCAGGCAGCAACCTACCTTCTCATCAGAATCATAGAACAGTAGAAAAACTTCATGATGTTTTTAAAGCTACTTATATGTTAAGCTCTTCCTGCCTTTTTGGTATCTTCAGCTTCCCTGGGATCTTTTCTAATGAAGGGCCATGTATGTATGTATGTATGTATAATGTATGTAAACAGCTGATGTAATATATCTGATTGAACAGGAATTCTTTTTTTAAAAAATGGTTTATACTTTTAAATGCATATCTTTGCTGTCCAGGTTACATTTCTAATATCCTTTCTCTGTAGTTTGATGACTGACTGCAGGTATTTATTCACTATCTATAACATTCTTGCCTGCAAACCTTTATCAACTTAAATCAATACTGTTCCTATATTACCCACTGGGCAGCTTTGACCTCACCTCTGTTGCATGAAATCCCTTTGTAAGGGACTGTTTGCCTTTTGGCAACCAGGTAAAGAAGGGCAGAGATCCTGGGTTTGGTTTGGACCTTTCCAAACTGACCTGAGCTGCAATGTTCAAATCCTGAGGGACATCCAAGAGAAAGCAAAGGGGTGACATGATATCCAGGGTTGTCACAGGGAAGAGGGTGCACATTTGTTTTGTCCAAGTACAAGACAAAAACAATTGGTGGAAGTTTTACGAAAGGAGATCCAGACTCAAAAGAAGGAGGCATTTCCTAAATTTGAGGCTACAAGATCTGGTACCACGTGGCTGGTCAAGGCCTCCTGGGAGTTGACATGTGGTTGGGTCTGCAGACCAGAAGACCTCCAAGGTCCCTTCCAGCCTTATGATTCTATGACACTTTCATCCTGTGTATTCCTCAGGTCTCTCAAGACAAAAGGCCCATTCCTTACTGGGACATGCAGCTCTTGATGAGCCCTCCAACAGCAATACTCTCCAGGCTCCTGTGCATAAAAAGAACCAAGGGAGAAAGTGCTACTAATTTCTTCTTGTGTATCTACTTATTATATTTGTACTCTGCCCTAATCAAAACACAGACACCTGGCACTTACAGTATTGCTATAGGCCAGTTGTTCCACACACAGAACTTGGCAACACAGCTTTGTCTGTTTTTAGCAGAGCTCCATCTGCCTCTCTTGCTGAATTGCCAAAGAACCTGCAAGAGCTTCCATGGCTCTCATAAAGGGAAAGGTGCCATTTGGGAGTACTGCCCCAAGGTATATCCTCAAATGTCATCCTGGGAAAAGGCACAGGTCCCTTTCCTCCAAAGAAGGAGAAAGAATGTGCATGAAAAGCACCACAAAATGGCCTTAATGGATCTGCTTCTTTCTCCATTAAACACTGGCTTTGAAAGGTTCAGGAAATTCTCCAAGGGACATCAGCTGCATTCACACAACATATTTAGCCATGTCAGTCACAAGTCTAATGGTTATATTTGATTTTTAACCTATCTGTGTGGTTTACTATGATGTGTGACCTTTATCTAGGGACTGGAGTAATTCAATAACCAAGTTCAGTGTGAAAATCCAGCCAACTGGAAGAAGTGGCCGTTGGCAGGGACAAAATGCCCCCCCCCCGCCGCAATTCTTTTTCTACTCTGATCACATCCACAGAGAGTGGGCCAGCAGCCCTGGTCAAAGTGACCTGGTCCCCCTGAGTAGGGAAGGACCAGAGGAACATCTGTAGAACTGCTGTGAAAACTACTTAAGGCACGTGTCAGATAAAAGCACTTGGATCTGCTCTGAACTGGGCTCTGGCTATGAAGATGACTACGGCACTGTGTGGCATACTTATCTGGGAAGAGTTCAAGCTTGATTGTCCTGAGGAAGGTTCCTCAGAGCTGTGAATGCAGCCACCTGTGTATTAAATCCATGAACCTCCTGTTTGGTCAAGGCCTCCCAGGAGAGAATTTATGATTGCTGAATGCCTTCTTGAGAAAGGGGATGGTTCCACCAGCTCTTAAAGGTGAGGGTCCATCCCCTCCTCAAGAAACCATCCATAGACCCAAAAGTGTTGGACAATTTGCATCCTGTCTCCAAGCATCCCTTTTTAGGAAAGGTTGTTGAGAAGAGGGCCCTGAAGGAAATCATTTATCTGGACTCCCTTCAATCAGCTTTCAGATTAGGATATAGTACTGAGGCGGCATTTGTAGATGACCCCTGTCAGGACTGGGTGCATCTATTTTTGCTTTCCTAGATCTCTCAGTGGCTTTCAGTATCATCAATCATGGTATCCTTCTGGACTAGCTCTAGGGGTTAGGAATGGGGACAAAGTTTTGATATTTTTCTTCCTTCTTCAGGGCCATTTCCAGTCAGAGAGGAAGGACCTAGCACTAGACTTCTGCTCTGTGGCAACCCTCAGGGACCTACATTTTCTCCACTCCTTTTCAACATGAAGCTGCTGGGCCAGGTCAGGGCTAACCACCACCAGTAGGCTTGATGTAGGCAAGGTCAAGATACCAATACGGCAGGGATGCCAGGAATGCTCTTTATCATAGTATGGTAGAATAACAGAATCTTGAAAGCCTAAATTTCTCTCTATCCCATTTTATGCTAAACAAAAGCAAGGTAAGATTGTTTTGGATTTCTCTTATTCTCTTCCAGGACTGAGCAATCTCTTTAGAAGTCCTCCCTCAAAGGGTCACTCATTCCCCTATTCTCATGGATAGCTCCTTTATAAAATCTCCCCAGTCAGAATCAGTCCTCCCTCCTACCTGTGAAGGCCAAAGTCGACAGAATCACTCCCCCCTCACTCACTCACAGTTGGGCCCAGCAGCTTACCAAGATCAGCAGAGCAAGCCAGGCAGAAAAGAGCTAGCTGGAGCTGGAAAGTGCCCCATGTCCTCCTGTGGTGCAGTCTAATATGGCAGAAAGCAAAGATTCTCCTTTGTCCTGGGTTTATGGAACTATTAAACAAGATTTAGTAAGTGGGCATCTGTCACCCTCTCCCCCAACATCTCCAAGTCAGTGTAGCCTTTGTAATGAATAAGATATTCTAAGCATCTCCACCTGCATCTAGAATCCAGATGCATTTCATTTCATATTCCCTTCCACATCCACCAGGACCTGGAGGGGAGGGTGTGGAGGAACCAAAGCCAAATACAAGAGGCAGTGCAGCACCTCATGAACAAGGAGCAACTGGTGAAACACTGTATGAAACTTTATTGAGGTAGGTAACTGTAAATAGAAGGCCACTTGGATGGATGGATGGATGGATGGATGGATGGATGGATGGATGGATGGATGGAGATAGATGATAGTTTATGAGAGAATGTGTGTGTGTGTGTGTGTCAGCACTAGATCACTTGAGCATTCACACAATGACAGTCAGGAGCCTGGATTCCTTTAACTGTTTAATGAAGCAAAATGACTAGGACAGAGGTAAAGCTGCGAATGGAGAATTCCCACTAAAACATACATTTAAAACTACATTCCCTTGTCTGCCTCCCTTTCCCATGAAAATATGTCACTCCCCTTCCCATCCAGGTGGTGTTCCTGGTGTATCTCTAACCACTGGCCTTGATGTGAACCATCATAAATCTGTAGCCATAATAATGCAATTCACACTCCAACTTCACACCTGCTCCCATTCAGCGACAAAGAGTCTAGCCCCTTGATAAGGAAGTGATGGAAGATGCTCCGATAAGGGGTTCTGTGAACCCTTTGATCAGAGGAATCTGACAGAGAGAGAGAGAGAGAGAGATTCCCTTCTCACCCCTATGGGTGGTATGTGTCTTCCTCAATCTTGGGTCCTCCACCAGAGACCTGGAAGTTTGAGGGTTCTCTGCAGTATCTTAGCTGTTCCTAGCACTGCACTCTTCTGGACAGAGAGCTCTGATGTTGCTCCTGGGATCTATTGGAGCCACTCTCCCAGCTTTCGAGTCACAGCCCTGAGTGCTCCCACCACCACTGGCACCACTTTGGCCTTCACTTTCCACTTCCTAATTCCTCCTTCAGGCCCTGGTACTTCTCCAGCTTCTTCTTCCTGATGCTGTCACTTGGCACCACTACATCTATCATCTATCACCACTACTGGTCCTTGTCTACTACCACGATGCCTGGTTGATTGTCCAGTACCTGCCTATCCATCTGGGTCTGGACGTCCCACAGGATCTTAGTTCTGTCATTCTCCACAACCTTCTGTGGAATCTCCCATCTGGACTTGGAAGGGTCTAGCCCATACACTGTGCAGATGTTCCTATATACAATGCCAGCTACTTGGTTGTGCCTTTCAGTGTATGCTGTTCCTGCCTGCGTCTTACACCCTGCCACTATGTGTTGGACTGTCTCTGAGGCCTCTCTGCACAGTCTGCACCTCAGGTCCTGTCTAGTGTGGTAGACCCCTGCTTCTGTGGATCTGGTGCTTAGTGCCTGTTCTTGTGATCAGTGCCTCAGTGCTGTCTTGTAGTCCAGCCCTTTCCAGCCACTGGTAGGATTTCCCTCAGCTCAGCTCTCTGTCAGTGGTACATCCCATGCAGAGTCTTGCCTTACCATGGTGCTGCCTCTGCTTGATCTTCCTTCCATGTCTGCTGCTGCCTCAGGCATTCTCTCAGCTGCTCATCTTTGGGTGCCATCATACTGATGTACTCCTGGATGCTCTGGGTCTCATCCAGGACAGTGGCTTTGACACTCACCAGACCCCACCTGCCCTCTTTCCGCCTGGCATACAGTCTCTGGGTGTTGGACTTGGGGTGGAAGCCTCCGTACATTGTGAGAAGCTTCCGGGTCTTCACATCGGCAGCCTCCATGTCCTCCTTTGGCCAGCTCACTAAATTGGCAGGGTATCTGATGACTGGTAGGGCATACATGTTGATGGAGTGTGTGTGTGAGTGTGTGTGTGTGTATATATATATAGGCAAGAGGATGCCAATGTTGCTGTGGGAGATTTGGTGTGGCCTTCCCCTAAGTTTTTATTTATTTATACACAAACACACATAAATAAAAACTTAGGGGAAGGCCACACCAAATCTCCCACAGCAACATTGGCATTCTCTTGCCCATCTATGTCTGTGACCCACTTGTATGCAACTTTTGGCTAAATCTAGTTGATTTTTTAAAAGTTGCTGAGCAGACTGGGTCTCCTTCAGAAAACCCAATGGGCAAGGAAAGCAGATTCTGGAGGGCAGGTGGCAAGGATGGTAATCATAATTTGCCTGAAAGGGAGGCATGCCAATGGAGGCAAGTAGTGAGGTTGACAATTTCTGCAAGAGGTAACAGTTAAATGCCCATCTGATAAAAGATATAGCACCATACATATTGCTCAGGTAACATGTCCATCTTCTCTGATTGCCCATTTGATTCTGAATAACAGAATGACACATGAAAATGAAAGTACAGTAATTGGAAAAGGACCTTCCAAAATTTAGATGTAAACAGAGCCACAATCTGAGATCACATGATTGAACTGAACATTGTGATCTAGAAAATGCTGAGCAGTCTCTTGAACTGAAGTGCCTTGCAAGAGATAAATTGAGCCATTTTAGTAAAACAAGTCCACTCCCAAAATAGACTACAAAGCATCTGTTTATGTAACAAAAAGGAAGCTGGGATCTGGATGATGGAGTAAAGGAGTCTCAAATCCTGAAAAGCTGCTTGCTCTTGAGAGTAGACTGTTTGAATTTATGTCCTTTTCTTCAGAAGTTGAGAGAGTGATCTTGTGCATTCTGCAAAATTACAGATGAATTTTCTGTAGAAATTGGGATAACCAAGAAAACATTGGGCATTCTTCACATTTCTAGGAGTCTGCCATTTGAGAACAGATTATGCTTTGCTGGATCCATTTGTATTCCATCTGTAGAGATCTGATAACCCAGATCATCCAACTGGGGAAGACCAAATGTTCTTCCAACTTGGCAAAAAGCTTGTATTTGCAAAAATGGTCTAAGCCATTTCTAATGTGAGTCCCAAGCAAAAGATGGATCTTCTGAAAAAATCCAGATGTCATCCAAGTTTACTCTATATATTTGCCCAAAGAATCAGAAAATATTCGTTCATGGATCTGGAGAAAAAACCAATCCTCAGGGCATTACTGTGTGTTCAAATTTGCCTAACCCTGTTATCAAATGCTGTTAAATAATTATGGCCATTTTTCATTCTGATCAAGTTGTGAAGGCAGTGCAGCAGATCTGAAATGAGACAGTGGATAATGTTTACAGAATTATGAAGTCTATAATCATGCATGACTTTCAAGGAATTACCTTTCTTTGTTTTTATTATAAATTTTATTAAAAACTTTACAAAGAACATAAAAACTAACAAACTAATAAAGAGTAGAAAGAACAAAGAGAGAGAGAAAGAAAGAAAAAAGTGCAAAAAGGAACAAAAAAAATAGAAGCTTCCAATTTCTTCTGCATCAAATATAAGTATAATTACAAAATTAACTCTTACTCTATGACTACAAAAAAAGCTCACTTTTTTCCACTATCCAGGTTTTTTTTTCTAATCATCAAAACCACAAATCATAAATGCATTTTGTTCCATTTCATAGAAAAAGTCTATAAGGGTTTCCAGTCAACCATAAATGTAGATATTATTTTTTCTCTGATCAAAGAAATTAATTTGGCCATCTTCACAAGTTCCATCATCTTCACCAGCCATTCCTCCATTGTGGGTAGTGCCAAACCGTTCCACTTTTGAGCATATAATAGTCTTGCTGCAGTTGTCATCTACAGAAACAAGAACTACCTTTCTTTTGTATTAAAAAGCATAGGTGCAAATGCTGGACATGTAGAAGTTTGAATAACACCTTTCTTTCAACTGTCATGGACTGGATAACTCCAGAGTAGGCCTTGCATGTTTATTTATTTTATTTATTTATTACTCAAATTTAGCCACTGCCCATCTCCCCCAAAAGAGGGACTCTGGGCACTTTACAATAAAATCCAGCACAAAACAAACATTAAAATCACATAAAACAGTTATCATAAAATACAATAAATAAATAAAATCCAAGAAAGATGTAAAATCCAGGCTGGTTGGAGGGACTGTAGGGTGCAAGCCACCCCCAAGAATGGTGGTTCACTTTCCCACCCCAGGCGAGATGGCAGAACCAGGTCTTCAGGGCCTTCCGGAAGGTCAGGAGTGAAGGGGCCTGCCTCACCTCTGGGGGCAAGTTATTCCAAAGAGCGGCATCCACCACAGAGAAGGCCCGTTTCCTGGACCCCGCCAGATGAAATTCTCTTATGGACGGGGTCTGCAACATGCCCTCTCTGGATGATCGGGTGGGGCGGGCCGATGTAATGGGGATGAGACTGTCCCTCAGGTAACCTGGCCCCATGCCATGTAGGGCTTTAAAGGTCATAACCAACACCTTGAATTGGACCCGGAAGCAAACGAGCACCCAGTGCAGCTCACGCAGCAACAGTGTTATATGTGCCAACCTAGGGGCACCAAAAATAGCCCGCGTGGCTGCATTCTGGACCAGCTGAAGCTTCTGGATACTCTTCAAAGGTAGCCCCATTGCAGTAGTTTATATGGGAGATAACCAGGGTGAGAGACTGTTCGGAGGGCTTCACGATCCAGGAACGGGCGTAACTGGCACACAACCCAAAGTTGTGCAAAGGCCCTCCTGGCCACAACTGCCACGTGCTCTTTGATCAGGAGTCGTGAGTCCAGGAGAACCCCCAGATTATGCACTGTCTGTCTGGGACAGTGCCACCCCATCCAGAACTAAAGATGACAGTTTCCCGGAAGATGAAGCCCCATCAATCCACAGCCACTCTGTCTTACCAGGGTTCAGTTGAAGCCTGTTGTTCCCCATCCAGACCCCCACAGCCCCTAGGCACTGAGAAAGGGCAGTCACTGCATCACTTACCTAACCCGGGATAGAGATGTATTGTCATGTTCACTGTTTCAGGGTAGTTTATACATCGTAACGTTTCACATGCCATGGCACTGACGCGCGTTTCTGTTTGGGAGGGAGCTGCTGTGAGACCTTGTACCAAGCTCTGTATGTGAAATCAGGACAATGGAATGTGTTTGGGTTATTTTCTCTGTTCCAAGACTTTTCCCGCAGACCATCAGAAACCATTAGGAGCACCTGGAATTGTGGACTTGAGACGATTCTATGGGGGGAGGGATTTCGTTTGCACCGAGGGTTTTTAGTTTGAATTTGCCACGCTTTCATCATTCTCAGCTTTCTTTGCAATCCTGCATACTATTCTTCAATAAATCAGATATCTGTGAAACCCTGCTTATGAGTCTGATATCCATTAGAATAGGCAATCCTTACATAAAACTGAGAATCCCAAAATTATACAGTTAGCTCCTACCAAGATTAGTTTCTTGTGAGGGAAAATAGTTAATGATGGCTGAATCAAAATCCATGACTGGGGGACTCAAGGAAATGGCTAGCTTGATGCCTGAGTCGACGGTCAAAAGCGGAGAACTAACCATCACCACAGAACCTTCAGAATCCCGAGACCTGTCAAAGGATGAATCGAATTCCAATTCTGATTCGGAAGAATCCGAGAATGGGGAAGAGCCAAAGCAACCAGCACCAAGCAAATCGCTCACTGAGTTGATCATCTTGGATGAAGTGGGGGACCCCCAACCAGGGACATTGGGGATGTCCTGGAAGTATTGGTTCCCACTAACCCCAGACAAAGAATCTACTATGGTGTCAACTGAGAGGAAACCAGGCACTCGAAGGAGAAGGGACTCTCAAACCCCTGAGAGACTAAGAGTGGTGGAAGCCAAAATAGAATCAATAGAGTACATGTTAAAAAACTTGTCTCTGTCAATGGAGGGACAGGGGAGATGAGGAGGAGATCCCGGCCTTCTGCAACCATCCCCCATCCTCCCATCTAGACCACCGGCAGAACGGGGTCGGAGACGGTTCTGGGATGAATCTCCACCCCGAAGAGCCTGGGCATCAGTATCCCCACCCCGTAAAGGTAAAGCTACCATAACCTGGGGGCAAAACACTCAAGCGCCTACTGGGTCCACTCCAGCCAGAGGCAGAGTGAAAGACTTTTCTGTCAAATTTGATGGGGATCCAACAAAGTTATCTTTCTTTTTGACTAATGCTAAGAGTTATATGAGAGAGTTTGGGGCATGCTTCCCTTCCAAAGAGTCTAAAATAAATGCCATTGCCACCAAGTTGAAGGGTCGAGCAGCTGACTGGTATGTTCAATTAAGTGATGCTGACTCCCCTGCACTTGATTATTTCGATGATTTCATCTGGGCATTAAAACTGCATTTCGAAGATCCTCTGGCCAAGGCAAGAGCCAAGAAGGCGCTGAAGGATCTTACCCAGGGCCAAATGTCAGTAGCAGATTATGCTCTAGAGTTTAAAGCTCTGGCTGGTAAAATCACTGACTGGTCTGAGTCAACTCTAATAGAGCTTTTTAAAGAGGGACTCAACTGAGATGTCCTGCACTGGGCATTGTGTAGAGATGACCCCGAGTCATTGTACGACTGGATCTGTCTGGCAGGAAAGGCTGAGAATGCGGACCATACGTTCCTGCAAACCAGAAAATCCAAAAAACCACACGCCACCACAAGGGGACCCCGAAGTGCTGCGACTGCTGCCCGGCCAAGCCACAGAGCCTGGGATGAGGAGAGAGATTGGCGCTATGTGAGGGGTCAGTGTCTCCGATGAGGAAAGGAGGGCCATCGAGCACCTGATTGCCCGAAAGCCAAAGCCGGAGATCGAGCGGGGAAGCCGCCGGCCAAATAGCCCCCTACTTCACGGCGAATGACAGTGGCCAAAGGAACAGCCGACGCTGAAGAATTAATCTACTTTTTGGGAGAGGCTTAAGATGAAATTAAGGAGCTGGCGGGAAACGTCAGCCACCTGCCATGAAGGGGAGGTGGAAGAGGATGGGTGCGAAGATGCTATGCTTGCTTAAGCCTGTACACCACTCACCCCATTGGCACCCTCAACCTCCTGCTCCTGCTCCAATTATAATTGATGGCCAACAACACTTTGAAATCAAGGACATCGTTGATTCTCACAAGCTTCGGGGCACCCTGCAGTATCTGGTCCGATAGAAACACTTTCCTCATCCTGAATGGGTGTCTGCTCACCATGTCCACCTTGCTTATCCTTTGAAACCTTCTGCTTAATGTATTCTGCATATGGGGGGGGGGGGCAGTATGCCATGTTCACTGTTTCAAGGTAGTTTATACATCGTAACGTTTCACATGCCATGGCGCTGATGCGCATTTCTGTTTGGGAGGGAGCTGCTGTGAGACCTTGTACCAAGCTCTGTATGTGAAATCAGGACAATGGAATGTGTTTGGGTTATTTTCTCTGTTCAAGGACTTTTCCCGCAGACCATCAGAAACCATTAGGAGCACCTGGGAATGTGAACTTCAGAAGATTCTATGGGGGGAGGGATTCCATTTGCACCGAGGGTTTTTAGTTTGAATTTGCTGTGCTTTCATCATTCTCAGCTTTCTTTGAGATCCTGCATACTCTTCTTCAATAAATCAGATATCTTTGAAACCCTGCTTATGAGTCTGATATCCATTAGAATAGGCAATCCTTACATGTATAATTGGGTATCAGCATACTGATGATACCTCAACCCATGGTGATGGATGATCTTGCCCAGTGGTTTCATGTAGATGTTAAACAAGAAAGGAGAGAGAACCGAACCCTGAGGCACCCCACAATGGAGGGGTCAAGGGTCGGATCTCTCCTCTCCTATCACCACCGACTGGGACCGGCCCTGGAGGAAGGAGGTGAACCAGCACAGAACTACGCCGCCCACCCCCAACTCCCTGAGCTGTCCCAAAAGGATACCATGGTCAATGGTATCAAAAGCCGCTGAGAGGTCAAGGAGAGCAAGAATGGATGCACTGCCTCCATCCTGCTCCCACCAGAGATCATCCATAAGTGCAACCAATGCAGTTTCTGTCCCATATCCTGGCTTGAAACCTGACTGAAAGGGGTCCAGATAATCCGTTTCATCCAGGACCCTCTGGAGTTGCAACGCCACCACCTTCTCAACCACCTTCCCTAAAAATGGGAGGTGGGAGACTGGATGAAAATTGTCCAGCACAGTTGGGTCCAGTGATGGCTTCTTGAGGAGGGGGCGCACCAGTGCCTCCTTAAAGGTGAACGGGAACACCCCCTCACTCAAGGATGTATTCACCATTGCTTGGACCCAACCACACGTCACCTCCTGAGCTGCCTTCACCAGCCAGGAGGGGCATGGATCTAAATTACAGGTGGTGGCATTCACAATCCAGAGGATCCTGTCCACTTCCTCGGGTCCAACCGGATCAAACTGCTCCCAGATAACAAGGCTAAAAAGTTCCCTCGGCTTCTCCTCAGACCCTGCTTCACGCATGGAGTCCAACTTAGACTGGATCCGAGTGATTTTATCCTGCAGATGCTCAGAAAACTCTTCTGCATGGCCCTGTAGGTGGGTCATTGGGCCCACCTTCCCCAAAAGGGTATGTGTGATCTTAAACAGGGCTGTCAGATGGCAATCTGTGGATGCAATAAGAACGGAGAAATACTGCTGTTTCGCCACTCTTACCGCCACGAGGTAGGCCTTAATAGTGGCCCTAGCTTGTGTTTGGTCAGATTCGGTCTTTGTCTTCCTCCAGCGGCACTCTAGGCATCTCTTAAGCCTCTTCAAAACTCTCAGCTCCTCTGTGAACCACGGGGAGTGTCGGGTTGGATGAGGCAAGAGAGGCCGCACAGGCACGATCCTGTCCAAGGCCCCGGCCACTTCCCTATTCCAGGCAGCAGCCAGGGCCTCTGCTGGACCATGCATCAGATCCCTGGGCAACACCCCCTCTGAAACCTCACTGGGTCCATCAGTCACCAGACCAACCAAATGGGTCCTGCCTCCCTGTGGAGGGGAGCGGCATAGGAGAATCTCAGGGCCACCAGGGCATGATCTGACCATGACAATGGGGACAGATACAGTTCTCCCCTCAGGTTACGTTGCCACTGCTCTGACAAGAAGACCAAGTCCAGAGTGAGACCACTGTCTTGAGTCGGGTCCCAGATGATCTGGGACAGGCCCATGGCTGCCATGGTAGCCATGAACTCCCGAGCTGCCTCTGAGGCACGCCCCAGGGAAAGCAGATTGAAGTCCCCCAGAACCATAAGTTTGGGGAACTCCACCGCCAAACCCAAGATGGCCTCCAGCAGCTCAGGCAGGGAGGTTGCTACGCAGCAGGGAGGCTGGTACAGTAGCAGCACTCCCAACTGTTCTCGGGAACCCAATGTGAAAAACAGGGTCTCACACCTGGGCACTTGTGGAGCAGGGCCCCTGAAGGCCACAAGAGACTCTCGGATGACAACAGCCACCCCTCCTCCCCTACCCTGGTATCTCGGCTGGTGCCATACCTGAAACCCAGCTGGGCACATTTCCGAGAGGGCTACCCCCCCCTTCTGGCCCCAGCCAGGTTTCAGTGATACATGCCAGGTCTGCCCCCTCCTCTGCGATCAAATCGCATATGAGGGGGGCTTTGTTGTTAACTGACCTGGCGTTAAGCAGCAGCAGCTGGAGACCAGGGCCCTCAAGGATCTGTTGCCTTTTAGCTGGGATCTGGCCTGCAGGCTTCAAGCTGATAGTACAAGCACACATCCAGAGAGGAGGCAAGTTGGCTGCTTCCTCTTCCTACAAAACATCAGCAAAATCTGCATTTCTCTGGCAAGTAAGGACATTCAGGCAGCAGTGCAGGAGAAACAGGAGAAGTGGGAGATGACTGCCAATGGTTCTGTGGTCAATGGTTTTCTGAGATGGAAAAGTTCCCAGTGGATTATGAGTTTGCAGCTGTCACATTCACTGTTTCAACGTGCTCTGTACATCATAACGTTTCACATGCCATGGCGCTGACGCACGTTTCTGTTTGGGAGGGAGCTGCTGTGAAACCTTGTACCAAGCTCTGTATCTATGTTCATTTCAATGGAATGTGTTTGGGTTATGTGCTCTGTTCAAGGACTTTTCCCACAGACCATCAGAAGCCGTTAGGAGCACCTGGGATTGTGAGCTTGGGAAGATTCTATGGGGGGAGGGGTCTCATTTGTACTGAGGGTTTTTAGTTTGCATTTGGTGTGCTTTTTTCATTCTCAGCTTTCTTTGTGATCCTGCATACTATTCTTTAATAAATCAGATATCTTTGTGATCCTGCTCATGAGTCTGATGGTGTTCTAGAATAGGCAATCATGACATAAAGCTGAGAATCACCAAAGTTGTACCGTTAGCTCCTACCAAGATTAGTTTCTTGTGAGGGAAAAGAGTTAACAATGGCCGAGTCCAAGCTCATGACTGAGGGACTTGAGGAACAGACTGGCTTGATGCCTGAGTCAATGGTCAAGAGCGGAGAACTGAGCCTCACCCCAGAACCTTCAGGTTTCTGGCAGGATTCAAGTTCCAGCCCTGAGGTGGAGGAATCTGAGGATGGGAGAGAACCAGAGCAACCGGCACCCAGCGAATCGCCCACAGAGTTGATCACTTGGGATGAAATGGGAGAACCCCAGCCAGGGACGTCCCAGGCATCCTGGAAGTATCGGTTCCCGCTGACCCCAAACGTAGAATCTACCACGGTATCAACAAGGAGACAGCCTAACACGCGAGGGAGGGAGGAATCTCAAACCCCTGAAAGGCTAAGAGTTGTGGAGGCCAAAATAGAATCGATGGAGTTAAGTTATTAAGAAACTTGTCTCTATCATGGGGGGGCAGCCAAGGTGCAAAGGAGATTTCAGCTCCACACAATCATCCTCCATCCCCTCATCCGGACCACCGACAGAGTGGGGCTGGGGACAAAGCCGGGATGAATCTCCACCCCGCAGAGCCCATCCATCAATGTCCCCACCCCGAGACAGGAGAACTACTGTAACCTGGGGCCCAACCACTCAAGCAGCCGCTGATTCAGCTCCAACAGAAGTGGGGGTGAAAGACTTTTCTGTCAAGTTTGATGGGGATCCAACCAAGTTATCTTTCTTTCTCACTAATGCTAAAAGTTACGTGAGGCAGTTTGGAGCATACTTCCCTTCCGAAGAGGCTAAGATAACTGCCATTGCCACCAAGTTGAAGGGACGAGCGGCTGACTGGTATGTTCTATTAAGTGAGGCTGATTCCCCTAAGCTTGAGTATTTTGAGGACTTCATGTGGGTGTTAAAGCTGCATTTTGAGGATCCTCTAGCCAAGGCAAGAGCTAAAAAGGCACTGAAGAATCTTACCCAGGGCCAATTGTTGGTAGCTGATTATGCCCTGGAGTTTAAGGCTTTAGCTGGGAAAATCCCCGACTGGTCTCAGTCAACCTTAATAGAACGGTTTAAAGAGGGACTCAACCAGGATGTCCTGCGGTGGGCGTTGTGTAGAGACGACCCAGAGACATTGTATGAATGGATCTGTCTGGCCGGCAAGGCTGAGTATGCCCAGCATACCTTCATGCAAACCAAATGGCCTGAAAAACAACCAGCCACCATGAGGGGACTCCAGAGTGCTGCAACTGCTGCCCAGCCAGGCTATAGAGCCTGGGAAGAGAAGAGAGATCGGCACTATGCGAGGGGTCAGTCTCTCCGATGCGGAAAGGAAGGGCATTGAGGAGCTGATTGCCCAAAAGCCAAGGCTGGAGATTGAGTGGGCAAGCTGCCGGCCAAATCGCCCCCCCCCTTGTGGCAGATGACGGCAGCCAAGGGGGCAGCCGACGCTGAGTAAGTATTCTACTTCTCAGGAGAGACTGAAGATGACTCTAAGGAGCTGGTGGGAAATGCCAGCCACCTGCCCTGAAAAGCACCTGTGGGCAGGTGGAGGAGGATGGGCGCGAGGATGCTATGGTGAGTGCTGACTGTCCCAATTTGGCAGTAAAAGTGAAATTGGGCTCCCGCACAAAGACTACAGAGGTCTGGGCTTTAGTTGACTCTGGGTGTTCCAGGTGTCTGATTCACCCTGATCTGGTTGCTGCTTTGGACTTGCCTAGCTTCCACCTCCAGCAGCCTTTGATTTTCACACAGTTGGATGGTTCAATGGCAGGGGGGGTGGCGGCAACTCATTTCACTGGAACTGTCACAATGCAAATAGGCAGCCACCATGAGACTTTGAAATTTGTACTGGCACCTGTTGGCAACCCCTTGGTCATTCTGGGGATTCCCTGGTTGACCTATCGAAGCCCATGTATAAATTGTGAACACAGAATTCTGACTTTTAAGGATGGGTTTTACCAAGCCCCTACCGCGGAGAGAGCTTCAACTGCGGGGGTTGAACGGGCTGCAATTGCCATGCCGCGCCCTAGTTTGGCACGTTTAGAAGGCTTGCCCGATCGATACCAAGACTTTGCAGACGTCTTTGGGGAATGGAAGCAGATCAGCTACCCCCCCATCAGAAAACTGACTGTGCAATAGAGTTGGTTCCCAATGCTCAATTGCCCAAGCAGAAAATTTATCCAATGACTCAGAAGGAGCTTGAGGCATTACGGGACTTTATTGACAAAAATCTGTCAAGGGGGTTTATTGAACCTGCAAATTCCCCAGTTGGGCTCCCTGTGCTCTTCCTGGAAAAGAAAGATGGCATGCTTTGACTCTGTACAGACTATCGGGGGTTAAATTCCATCTCAATTTGCAACAAGCACCCTCTTCCACTCATGAAGGACATGTTAGCTCACTTGTCTAAGGGCAAGATTTTCTCCAAGCTTGATCTTCATGAAGCCTATTTCCGCATCCTCATACGAGCTGGACATGAGTGGAAAATTGCTTTTAATTGTCCACTGGGTTCATTTCAGTACAAAGTCCTCCCTTTTGGGTTAGCAGGGGCACCCGGAGTCTTCATGCAATTGATTAATGAAGTATTATATGATCATTTGTTTAAAGGGGTCCTGGTTTATTTAGACGATGTTCTCATTTACACTGAAACCGAGGAGAAACACGAACACCTCCTCAAACAGGTGTTAAGCAAGCTTAGAGATGCCAAACTCTATGCCAAGCTTTCCAAATGTGAGTTTCACAAGACCCAACTTGACTATCTGGGCTATAGGGTGTCTGACAAGGGCATTGAAATGGACCGTGCAAAAATTCAGGCAATTTTAAGGTGGGAACGTCCCCGCACCCGGAGGCAATTGTAAAGTTTCCTCAGGTTCAGTAATTACTATCGCCAATTTATCCAGGGGTTCGCTGAGATTGCTTTGCCCCTCACTGATTTACTCCATACCAAGGGCCTGGGGGAGACACGCAAAGTAAAAAAACCCTGGGGCAGTGCTGAATTGGACGCCTGAATGCCAGGCAGCATTTGAGAAGTTAAAAACCCTCTTCACTGCTGAGCCTTTTCTACAGCACCCCAATCCTGAATGCCCCTTTGTGGTCCAAGTTGATGCTTCTGACTCCTCAGTTGGGGCTATATTGTTACAGAGAGATTCTGAAAATCACTTAAAACCCTGTGCTTATTTGTCCAGAAAATTTTCTGAAACTGAACACCGGTGGCATGTTTGGGAAAAAGAGGCTTTTGCTGTAAAAGCCGCTTTGGAAGCCTGGCATCACCTCCTTTCGAGGTTTGGACTGATCACAGGAATTTGGAAGCCCTCCACACCCCCTCAGTCCTAAACAAATTCGCTGGGCTCAATTTTTCAGTCACTTTAACTTCCAGTTAAAATTCATTCCAGGAAAGAAAAACTTTCTGGCCGATGCTTTGTCACGTTTACCTCAGGACCTTGACCAGGTGGCTGATGTGGTTGGAACTGTTCTCACTGAACCACAACTGGGCTTGGCTGCTGTCACTCAGAGCCAAAGCCATGCGCAAGCACCCCCACCCCCAGCACAGTCTGGGAAGCGGAAAGTGCAAGTTCCTTGTCAGTTATAGAAGGACTTTCTCCAGGCACTGAAATCTGACACTTGGTTGCTAGCTAATAGAGACAATGTTTCTTTTGAAAACGGTCTGGCGTGGGTGGAACACCACCTTTATGTGCCTGAAACTTTACGACCTGACATTTTACAGCGTTCCAATGATGATAAACTTGCTGGACACTTTGGTTTTGTCAAAACCTTGCATCCTGCTCATGAGTCTGATGGTGTTCTAGAATAGGCAATCATTACAGCAGCCAATGTGTGTCCTATTCTGTGGGGACATGTAAGGGAGATGTGGCGTACAGAGGTAATAATTCTGTATGGTCCATTATGTTCAGTTGCACAGGAGTTGTAAGGTGCAAAACAGGACCAGCTTGAAGTGATTGTGCATCAGTCATTTCCACGCACAGGGTTCTCTGATAACTGTGGAGATAGATGATAGATAGATAGATAGATAGATAGATAGATAGATAGATAGATAGACAGACAGACAGACAGACAGACAGACAGACAGACAGACAGACGGCATTTTTTTTTGCAAGGAGCAAGCCATTAAGTTACTATGGTAACAAATCACTCTGGCAGGGTGAACAGGTCAAACTTAAGTATCCTCAGTGTTGGGTGTGAAAAGAATGACCATATAAGGAAATTGCCTGGAAGGAATTTGCCTGGGCTTGTTACTAGTTTCAGTTTCCTTTCTATCTGCCTCTCCTTCTAGTCCTCTCTGAATGTGTGTGAATGCCTAAGCTTGTAAATAGGTTTTTGTGCTTTCTGTAAATACATTTATTTTTATAGAAATGCCTGGTGTGTGTTTTTTCTGATCCCTTGGGCCAAATGCTTTCCAGCACACTCTGACATATATAGCGTATGATGAGTACATGACAAGAGGAAGGCAAATATATACACACAGTCCACACACAATTATATACAGAACTTCTGAAGGGATACAGTAATAGCCTCATAACTGGATGTCCAGTTCAGCTATCCAGGCAATCACTTCTGGTGTTGCTTCATGCAGATCTTCAAAGGAGCCAGGGAACACACATCGTGGGCAGTCTTGAGTAATGGTCCAAGTTGTCACATTGCAGCTTGGTCATTAGTGATCCCTCTTCCAAACCTCCTGGCTTTAACCTGCCTCGCCCTGTCTGGACAAAATTGAATAGAATCAGATGTGATACTGGAAGGAGTGCCTCTGCTCTGTATCAGTGGGGCTGGAAAGAGTCTCCTTGTTGTGACTGTGGTGCTGATATGCATACTATTAATAACTGGGTAATCCAGACTGATGCAGCATAGTTCACAATTGTGAAATTAGCTGTTGTGCCATAGTCTACAAGGAAGAAAGTAGTGTTTCCACACCTGAGGGGATGCAAGGAGTTACAGGGATAATAAAATGCACTTGCCTGCTATCAGTTTTTCTTAACTGTCTGGGAGCCATCCTGCCTAGCTCTTGGGAAGGGAGCCTGTGGAATTTTCCAAAGACAAGGCCCTGGACCATCTTGGCACTTACTCATGAAGTGGCCCACACTTCCACAGGCATTCCACTTTCTAGCCAGTTCAAAGGAATTCACTTTAGTGGCACAACCACAGCTTGGTGTCCTGGAGCTCCACCATAAAAAGATAAACGAATGTCTCTCCTCCTCTGTTCCTTTGTTGCAAATAAGGCTCTCTTCACTGCATCTATTTACATGGGCTCCACAGTGCTAGAGCCAAGGAAGTCACAGGGAGCAGGGTGGGGCAACAAAAGGCTATAAACCACTTCCCCCAACTGGTTCCGCTATGTCTCAACTCTTCCAGTCCCACATTGATTAACATGCAACACTGAAACAATTATACCAAATTCTCTGGTGGGTCTTGTCTTGCCTATTCATCCCTCAGGTCATCAGAAAGTCCTTCCAAAAATGGTTCAGTCCCAGCAAGATCATTGCAACTCTCATCTCTGGCATACAGCTAGAAATCAGCCATGTGCTCACATACTCAGCCATTTCCTTGCTTCAGCTTGCAACTCTGAACCTGAGGGACCATCTGATCCCCATCACATTGACCCATCCCACCCAGTCATGCAGAGAGGGAATGCTACAGACCCCATCTGTAAAAGAATTCCATCTGGCAGGGTCCAGGAAGTGGGCCTTCTCTGCAGTAGCTCCCGCCCTTTGGAACATTCTTCCCCCAGAGGTGAGACAGGCCCCCTTGCTCCTGGACTTGCATAAAAAACTAAAAACCTGGTTCTGTCACCATGCCTGGAGCAGGAAGGGGAACAGTCATTTGTGGGGATGGCTAGCACCCTAGAATGGCCCTTATACTCACAGACTGAGATAACAATCTTTAGCCATCAGGATTTTATCACATTTTATATTTTTTGTCTATTTATATTTATTGTATTTATGATGATATTGAATTTTAAACTTTGTTTTTGTTGTAAAATAAAAATAAAAAATAAAATGTGATAAACAAACAAACAAACTCTCCCCATTTACTGTTGCTCTACCAGCCAAATTGTCAAAAGGAGTTCTAAATGTTCACACGAAGTTCTGGTAATTATCCAGCAATGCATCAGTGAAGGGTGAGTCCATCTGGCTGCCCCTTCTTTCAGCAGCCTAGGAACAAAGGCAACTTTGGTCTGATCTGTAGGAAATTCTGTTGGCCAAGCCCCCATAAGCAACTCGCCCTGTAATGGGAAAGTCAGGAATTGCTCCTGAGCCCCACACCAAATTCCTCTGGCAGACTTCCAGGAGGATGGAGCAGTTACTGTTTGGACAGCAACTTGAGAGGCTGCTCCTGCCAGAGGGAAGCTTCGACCCAGTTGCTGGGCTAGCTGTATCATGGTGTAACGCAGGTCTGTTATTTGTGTGGCCACTGCTGTTGATGCTGCAGCAATGTCTCAGCAATGTGCAGCATGCAGGGGGTGCTCCCCGGCTCTACTGCCATGTTCAAGGTCAAAATGCAAGCCTTATGCCTCTCCAATGAGAGAGTGGTGAGGCTGTCAAGATTGATGTTAGCCTGAGGCAGGCCAGGTCAAGAAACAGGCACAGCGGGGATGCCAGCAATGCTCCATATTGTTGCAGAATCTTGAAAGCCTGCCCCAGTTTCTCTCTGCCCCAGTTACACTAAACCAAATTGGGGGGGGGGGGTGTCTTTTGAGTTTATTTCTCCTGCTCCCCTCTTTCTCAGGACTGGGTCACCTTTTCTTAAAGTTCAATTTCCAAGACTAAACTCAGGCTGGATGTGCCAAATGACTTTCGCTAAAACAGCCACACACAAGCGACTGCAGGTGTCTTTCAAGCCAGGCCAGTCCTAAGAGAGATGTTCGCTGGGATTAACCAGCTGCCCAGCATCCCAGAATTCCATGGGCTGAGTCCTCTCAAGCGTGTTTGGTTCCCCCTCTGCCCCTTCAAAGGGCTTGGCTTTCTTTGCCCCTGTAATACAGTCTGGCTGCCCCAGAGACATGACAGCGCAAGCTTGGTGAGCAGGCACCCTCCCTTTGGCTGGCTAGAAAAGGGTGCTCTGCGGAGTGTCAGGTTTGGGGACATCCACAACACCATGAAGGGGGAGCAGGCCGATGTGGCCCCTCCCTGGCTCCCACTGGCTTGTGCCACACCAGCAACCTGGCCTGCTTTTCTCATGGGAAGACAGCAGGGTGCCAAATGCACGCCTGGCAGGTGAAGATCACGGAGCACTTGGCTGCCTTTGAATCTAAGCACGGAGAGGTATATATAATCCACTGCTATTTAGGAAGAAGCAGATATTTAATGCAGCAGACCTCGCAGTTCAGCTCAAAGTGCTGGCTTTGGCCAATGTGGCCAGGCGCCTGGGGAACCTTGGAGCTCTCTTCTTCAAATGGACCCTATCCATCCAGAGTGGCAACCTGCCCAGGACTCCTAGAATGGACAGGTGGTCCTGGTACAATGCTGGCAATTTTTTTTTAGTTTTTTATCCCGCCTTTATTTTTATAAATAACTCAGGACAGGGAACATAGCTAGTACTCCTTCCTTCTCCTCTTTTCCTCACAACAACAACCCTGTGAGGTGAGCTTGGCTGAGAGGGATTGGCCCAAGGTCATTTAAGATGAGACACAGAGTGCTGACCTTCTCTGGGAAGAGCCTGGGGCAGAAGGGGAGCAACTGACGCAGGACCCACATTTCAGGCAGGTTACAAGCTTATGGCTTCAATGGCTAAAAGCAGAACTTTGAATTCATGAAGTATCTTACTATTCACCAGGAAGCATAGTTATACTCCAAATCAATGGGTCAAATATGGTAGGAATATTCTAGGAAGAAAATATTCTAGGAAGAAAAGCTGTTGGTATCATTCTGTCACTGCCAAGGTCAAGAGCATAAGCAATCACATGAATTAAACAGCATAAATAAATAAATTAGCAAACAAGCAGCAGTAATGGCATTTTGTTTGGATTGTCAGAAAACAGAGCATGCTTTGAAAAATGCTCTCTTACACTCAGCCTTTTTTCAAAGCAATAAAATATAGCACAATTAATGTATTTTCTTCCTGCACTGATCTCAGACCTCTTGCCCACACATCACCCCAGATGCTGTAAGGAATGCCTAAGACCAAATAAAAGACTCAGACTCTAAATCAAGTTTAAGCTCTGGCTTTTACTTAGAATAGAATGCACACCAGTAAAAAGCTGAGAGTGAGGGAAGCGCGCCAAAAGTTGAATTAAATAGTCTCACGCCAAACAGCGCTCCACCCCCACACTACCTGGGTGTGCCCCATGAGTTCCACGGAGTGACAGGCCATCAAGACTTGATAGGTGAGAGGTCGTCCAGCCCCATTCGCCCCGGGCATCGCCCTGTTTATCTTCCTGCGAGGTAATGGTCCATTACCGGGCGATTAGACCTCAATATTCCTCGAAAGCCCGGACGCGCCTTTCCGAACCTCGCCCTGATCCTTTCTTTATCAGGGGCGTCAATGGCCGATTACCGGGCGATGGGACCTTGTTTGTTCAGTAGATCTCCCAACCCCATTACCTTCTTTGTCCGGTTTATCACCCGCACCTCTCCAGCCATTGACACACATCCACGCTTTGTTATGCTAGCCGTTACGATGTCGCAAACATCGCAACGGCGATCATAACAGATGCTTCTGTTCATGAGAGGCTTCCTAAAAACTGTTCCTTGTTGGTAAAATAGCTGGAAACTCGTGATCATCATCTTTCATGTTTGCAGTGCCTAAGTATTTATTTTAGCACAGGCGTAAGCATCCTCAAAGAGGCAGACCCTCTTATATGGACATGGGGATGCAGGTGGTTGATGGGAAGCTGATAGACAAGCAAAGTCCTAGAAAATATCGGTTGCTACAGAATTTATGTATATTTATATATTACTGTCATGTTCACTGTTTCAATGTGCACTGTACATCGTAACGTTTCACATGCCATGGCACTGACGCACGTTTCTGTTTGGGAGGGAGCTGCTGTGAAACCTTGTACCAAGCTCTGTATCTATGTTCATTTCAATGGAGTGTGTTTGGGTTATGTGCTCTGTTCAAGGACTTTTCCCGCAGACCATCAGAAGCTGTTAGGAGCACCTGGGATTGTGAGCTTGGGAAGATTCTACGGGGGGAGGGATCTCATTTGTACCGAGGGTTTTTAGTTTGCATTTGGTGCACTTTTATCATTCTCAGCTTTCTTTGTGATCCTGCATACTATTCTTTAATAAATCAGATATCTTTGCATTCCTGCTCATGAGTCTGAGAGTGTTTTAGAATAGGCATTCATTACATAAAGCTGAGAATCACCAAAGTTGTACCGTTAGCTCCTACCAAGATCAGTTTCTTGTGAGGTAAAATAGTTAATGATGGCCGAGTCCAAGCTCATGACCGGGGGACTTGAGGAGCCGGCTAGCTTGATGCTTGAGTCGACAGTCAAGAGCGGAGAACTGAGCCTCACACCAGAACCTTCAGATTTCTGGCGGGATTTGAGTTCCAGCCCTGAGGTGGAGGAATCTAACGATGGGGGAGAACCAGAGCAACCGGCACCCAGCAAATCGCCCGCAGAGTTGATCACCTGGGATGCAATGGGAGAACCCCAGCCAGGGACATCCCAGGGGTCCTGGAAGCATCGGTTCCCGCTGACCCCAGACATAGAATCTACCACGGTATCAATGGAGAGACAGCCTAACACGTGAGGGAGGGAGGAATCTCAAACCCCTGAAAGGCTAAGAGTGGTGGAGGCCAAAATATAATTGATGGAGTACATGTTAAGAAACCTGTCTCTATCACTGGAGGGGCAGGGGAGGTACGACAGAGGTCCCAGTCATACGCAACCATCCCCCATCCTCCCACCTGGACCACTGGCAGAGCAGGGCCGGAGACGGCTCGGGGATGAATCTCCACCCCACAGAGCAACAACTACCATAACCTGGGGCCAAAACACTCAAGCAGCCACTGGTTCCGCTCCAACAGGAGTGGGGGTGAAAGACTTTTCTGTCAAGTTTGATGGGGATCCAACCAAGTTATCTTTCTTTCTAACCAATGCTAAAAGTTACATGAGGCAGTTTGGAGCATACTTCCCTTCCGAAGAGGCTAAGATAACTGCCATTGACACCAAGTTGAAGGGTCGGGAGGCTGACTGGTATGTTCAATTAAGTGAGGCTGACTCCCCTGAACTTGAGTATTTCAAGGACTTTATGGGGGCGTTAAAGCTGCATTTTGAGGATCCTCTGGCCAAGGCAAGAGCTAAGAAGGCGCTGAAGGATCTTACCGAGGGCCAGCTGTCTGTAGCTCATTATGCCCTGGAGTTTAAGGCTTTAGCTGGGAAAATCCCCGACTGGTCTCAGTCAACCTTAATAGAACGGTTTAAAGAGGGACTCAACCAGGATGTCCTATGGTGGGCATTGTGTAGAGATGACCCCGAGTCATTGTACGAATGGATCTGGCTGGCTGGCAAGGCTGAGCATGCCCAGCATACCTTCATGCAAACCAGACAACCTGAAAAACCACCAGCCACCATGAGGGGACTCCGAAGTGCCGCAACTGCTGCCCAGCCAGGCTATAGAGCCTGGGAAGAGGAGAGAGATCGGCGCTATGCGAGGGGTCAGTCTCTCCGATGCGGAAAGGAAGGGCATTGAGGAGCTGATTGCCCAAAAGCCAAGGCTGGAGATCGAGCGGGCAAGCTGCCAGCCAAATTGCCCCCCCCCTTGTGGCAGATGACGGCAGCCAAGGGGGCAGCCGACACTGAGTAAGTATTCTACTTCTCAGGAGAGGCTGAAGATGACTCTAAGGAGATAGCGGGAAACACCAGCCACCTGCCCTGAAAAGCACCTGCAGGCAGGTGGAGGAGGATGGGCGCGAGGATGCTATGGTGAGTGCTGACTGTCCCACTTTAGCAGTAAAAGTGAAATTGGGCTCCTGCACAAAGACTACAGAGGTCTGGGCTTTAGTTGACTCTGGGTGTTCCAGGTGTCTAATTCACCCTGATCTGGTTGCTGCTTTGGAACTGCCTAGCTTCCCACTCCAGCAGCCTTTGATCTTTACACAGTTGGATGGTTCAACAGCGGGGTGTATGTGTGTGTGGCAACCCATTTCACTGGAACTGTCGCAATACAAATGGGCAGCCAACCTGAGTCTTTAAAATTTGTAGTGGCACCTGTTGGCAATCCCTTGGTAATTCTGGGGATCCCCTGGTTGACCTATCGAAGCCCATATATAAACTGGGAACACAGAACTGTGACTTTTAAGGATGGGTTTTACCAATCTCCTACAGCGGAGAGAGCTTCAACTGCGGGGGTTGGAAGGGCTGCAATTGCCACGCCGTGCCCTAGTTTGGCACGTTTAGAAGGCTTGCCCGATTGATACCAAGACTTTGCAGACGTCTTTGGGGAAATGGAAGCAGATCAGCTACACCCCCATTGGAAAACCGACTGTGCAATAGAGTTGGTTCCCAACGCTCAATTGCCCAAGCAGAAAATTTATCCAATGACTCAGAAGGAGCTTGAGGCATTACGGGACTTTATTGACAAAAATCTGTCAAGGGGGTTTATTGAACCTGCAAATTCCCCAGTTGGGGCCCCTGTGCTATTCTGGGAAAAGAAAGATGGCATGCTTCGACTCTGTACAGACTATCGGGGGTTAAATTCCATCTCAATTTGCAACAAACACCCTCTTCCACTCATGAAGGACATGTTAGCTCACTTGTCTAAGGGCAAGATTTTCTCCAAGCTCGATCTTTGTGAAGCCTATTTCCGCATTCGCATAGAAGCTGGGGATGAGTGGAGAACTGCTTTTAATTGCCCACTAGGATCGTTTCAGTACAAAGTCCTCCCTTTTGGGTTGGCAGGGGCACCTGGAGTCTTCATGCAATTGATTAATGAAGTATTACATGATCATTTGTTTAAAGGGGTCCTGGTTTATTTAGATGATGTTCTCATTTATACTGAAACTGAGGAGAAACACGAACACCTCCTCAAACAGGTGTTAAGCAAGCTTAGAGATGCCAAACTTTATGCCAAGCTTTCCAAATGTGAGTTTCACAAGACCCAACTTGACTATCTGGGCTATAGGGTGTCTGACAAGGGCATTGAAATGGACTGTGCAAAAATTCAGGCGATTTTAAGTTGGGAACATCCCCGCACCCGGAGGCAATTGCAAAGTTTCCTCAGGTTCAGTAATTACTATCGCCAATTTATCCAGGGGTTTGCTGAGATTGCTTTGCCCCTCACTGATTTACTCCATACCAAGGGCCTGGGGGAGACACGCAAAGTAAAAAAACCCTGGGGCAGTGCTGAATTGGATGCCTGAATGCCAGGCAGCATTTGAGAAGTTAAAAACCCTCTTCACTGCTGAGCCTTTTCTACAGCACCCCAATCCTGAACGCCCCTTTGTGGTCCAAGTTGATGCTTCTGACTCCTCAGTTGGGGCTATATTGTTACAGAGAGATTCTGAAAATCACTTAAAACCCTGTGCTTATTTTTCCAGAAAATTTTCTGAAACTGAACGCTGGTGGCATGTTTGGGAAAAAGAGGCTTTTGCTGTAAAAGCTGCTTTGGAAGCCTGGGGTCTCCTCCTGGAGGGCGCTAAATGCCCTTTCAAGGTTTGGACTGATCACAGGAATTTGGAAGCCCTCTGCACCCCCCAGCATCTCAGTCCTAAACAAATTCGCTGGGCTCAATGTTTTAGTCACTTTAACTTCCAGTTAAAATTCATTCCAGGAAAGAAAAACTTTCTGGCCGATGCTTTGTCACGTTTACCTCAGGACCTTGACCACATAGCAGATGTGGTTGGGACTGTTCTCACTGAAACACAACTGGGCTTAGTTGCTGTCACCTGGAGCCAGACCCCTGTGCAGGCATCCCCGCCCCCAGCCCAGTCTGGGAAGCGGAAAGTGCAAGTTCCTTGTCAGTTACAGAAAGACTTTCTCCAGGTGCTGAAATCTGACACTTGGTTGCTAGCTAATAAAGACACTGTTTCTTTTGAAAACGGTCTGGCATGGGTGCAACACTGCCTTTATGTACCCGAAACTTTACGACCTGACATTTTACAGTGTTCCCATGATGATAAACTTGCTGGGCATTTTGGTTTTGTTAAAACATTGCATTTTGTTTGTCGTCAATTCTGGTGGCCCACATTGAGACGCGATGTAAAAGACTATGTGGCTTCCTGTCCTGTTTGTGCAATGTCAAAGCGAAAAGGGGGGAAACCGCAGGGGCTTCTGCAGCCTGTGGCCAGCCTGTCCCGTCCCTGGGACAAGATTTCTATGGATTTTATTGTGGATCTTCCTCCCAGTCAGAAGAAAACTGTCATTTGGGTTGTAAAAGATTTTTTTTCCAAACAAGCCCATTTCATTCGATGTGCGTCCATCCCGTTGGCCCCGCAATTGGCGCGCCTATTTCTCATTCACATCTACTGTCTCCACGGTAGCCCCTCCCATTTGGTCAGCGACCGCGGGACACAGTTTACTTCCCAGTTTTGGAAATCATTTTTAAAATTGTTTGGCACCAAACAGCCGCTGTCCACCTCATCCCATCCTGAGACTGACGGATCTACTGAGATTTTGAACTCCACCCTTGAACAATTTCTTAGAACATACATTAACTACCATCAGGACAATTGGGTGGAGTTGCTGCCTTTTGCTGAAGTGGCTTACAACAATGCTGTCCATCAGAGTACCGGGCAAACCCCTTTTTGTGTGGTTTCTGGTCACGACTTCGTTCCCATCCCTGAACTGCCACAACCCCCTCCCCAAACATGTTCTGCCTCTGACTGGACTGTTAAGCTTGCTGATTCCTGGCCGGTGATTCAACAGGCTTTGGCTGATGCCCAGGCTGCTTACAAGTTTCAAGCCGATAAGCATTGTTCTTTGCAACACAATTTCAAGTTTGGGGATCAAGTGTAACTATCTACCAAATTCATCAAGTCCCCACAACCCTCTAAAAAACTTGCTCCCAAGTTCATTGGTCCTTTCTCTATTGTTGCTCTTATCAATCCAGTTACTGTTAAGTTGGATCTGCCTCACAATTTGAAACACTTGCACCCTGTTTTCCATTGCAGCTTGCTCAAGCCTGTCCACCACTCTTCCTGCTGGCATCCCCAACCTCCTCCTCCTGCTCCGATCATGATTGATGGCCAACAGCACTCTGAGGTCAAGGAGGTCGTTGATTCTCACAAGCTTCATGGCACGGTCCAGTATCTGGTCCAATGGAAACACTTTCCTCATCCTGAATGGGTGTCTGCTTGCCACGTTAATGCTCCTGATTTAATTTGCCATTTCCACTTGGTGTACCCTTTAAAGCCTGCTGTTTAGTGTCATCAACACCCCCAGCTCCCCCAGGGACGAGTCTGTCACCTCTAGAATATCATCCATCCATCTTGCCCTTGGTCGGCCCCTCTTCCTTTTGCCTTCCACTCTCCCTAGCATCAGCATCTTCTCCAAGGTGTCCTGTCTTCTCATTATGTGGCCAAAGTATTTCAGTTTTGCCTTTAATATCATTCCTTCAAGTGAGCAGTCTAGCTTTATTTCCTGGAGGATGGACTGGTTTGATATTCTTGCAGTCCAAGGCACTCTCAGAATTTTCCTCCAACACCACAGTTCCAAAGCATTGATCTTCCTTCTCTCAGCCTTCCTTATGGTCCAGCTCTCGCAGCCATATGTTACTACGGGGAACACCATTGCTTTAACTATGCGGACCTTTGTTGTCAGGGTGATGTCTCTGCTCTTAACTATTTTATCAAGATTTGTCATTGCTCTTCTCCCAAGGATTAAACGTCTTCTGATTTCCTGACTGCAGTCAGCATCTGTAGTAATCTTTGCACCTAGAAATAGTCTTTCACTGCCTCTACGTTTTCTCCCTCTATTTGCCAGTTATCAATCAAGCTGGTTGCCATAATCTTGGCTTTTTTGAGGTTTAGCTGCAAGCCAGCTTTTGCACTTTCTTCTTTCACCTTCATCATAAGGCTCCTCAGTTCCTCTTCTCTTTCAGCCATCAAAGTGGTATCATCTGCATATCTGAGATTGTTAATAGTTCTTCCAGAGATTTTAACTCCAGCCTTGGATTCCTCAAGCCCAGCATGTCGCATGATGTGTTCTGCATACAAGTTGAATAGGTAGGGTGAGAGGATACAGCCCTGCCGTACTCCTTTCCCAATCTTAAACCAGTCTGTTGTTCCGTGGTCTGTTCTTACTGTTGCTACTTGGTCGTTATACAGATTCTTCAGGAGGCAGACAAGATGACTTGGTATCCCCATACTACTAAGAACTTGCCACAATGTGTTATGGTCCACACAGTCAAAGGCTTTAGAATAGTCAATAAAACAGAAATAGATGTTTTTCTGAAACTCCCTGGCTTTTTCCATTATCCAGCGGATATTGGCAATTTGGTCCCTCGTTCCTCTCCCTTTTCTAAACCCAGCTTGTACATCTGGCAATTCTCGCTCCATGAATTGCTGAAGTCTACCTTACAGGATCTTGAGCATTACCTTACTGGCATGTGAAATGAGTGCCACTGTTCGATAGTTTGAACATTCTTTAGTGTTTCCCTTTTTTGGTATGGGGATATAAGTGGATTTTTTCCAGTCTGATGGCCATTCTTGTGTTTTCCAAATTTGCTGGCATATAGCATGCATTACCTTGACAGAATCATCTTGCAAGATTTTGAGCAGTTCAGCTGGGATGCCATCATCTTCTGCTGCCTTGTTATTAGCAATGCTTCTTAAGGCCCATTCAACCTCACTCTTCAGGATGTCTGGCTCTAGCTCACAGACCACACCGTCAAAGCTATCCCCGATATTGTTACCCTTCCTATACAGGTCTTCTGTACATTCTTGCCACCTTTTCTTCATCTCTTCTTCTTCTGTTAGGTCCTTGCCATCTTTGTTTTTGATCATACCCATTTTTGCTTGGAATTTACCTCCGATGTTTCTAATTTTCTGGAAGAGGTCTCTTGTCCTTCCTATTCTATTGTCTTCTTCCACTTCCACACATTGCTTGTTTAAATATAATTCCTTATCTCTTCTGGCTAACCTCTGGAATTTTGCATTTAATTGGGCATATCTCCCCCTATCGCTGTTGCCTTTTGCTTTCCTTCTTTCTTGGGCTACTTCTAGTGTCTCAGCAGACAGCCGTTTTGCCTTCTTGGTTTTCTCTTTCTTTGGGATGTATTTTGTTGCCGCCTCCTGAACAATGTTGCGAACTTCTGTCCATAGTTCTTCCAGGACCCTATCTACTAAGTCCAGTCCCTTAAATCTATTCTTCACCTCCACTGCATATTCCTTAGGAGTATTAGTGAGCTTATATCTAGCTGATCTGTGGGTCTTCCCTAATCTCTTTAGTCTGATCCTAAATTGTGCAAGAAGAAGTTCGTGATCTGAAGTACAGTCAGCTCCAGGCCTTGTTTTTACCGACTGTACAGATGTCCGCCACCTTTGGCTGCAAAGGCATGTTGTTTATTTGTTTAGTCACTTCCGAAGGCATGTAGTCAATCTGATTTCGGTGTTGTCCATCTGGTGAAGTCCATGTATAAAGCCATCTCTTAGGTTGTTGGAAGATGGGTATAGAGGAGCATAAAAAGTTAGTATGTGGAAGACTACATCTATCAAGTTACGAGGCACCTTAATATGGCCAGCATCATGCTCATTAGATCTGCTGTAGTTTACAAAGTTGAGCCCCAAGCACAGGCCATCATCCAACGCATTTTGAGCACTGCTGCACAGAACCTGGAAACATTATACGTTGCAGCAGGGTTGGTATCTGAAGGCAACAGGGTAGTGTAAAATTGTCCTGTGTGCCCTGGACATTTCTGTAGCAATGGTAAGATGAGGCTAGTGCGAATGCCTCTGTAGTACAGGCACTGGAGAAACACATGCTCTGTAGTTCCTGTGAGTCCAGAATCCCAGGAACGTTGTCTCTCTGAGTAAGGAATCTTCTGTATCGGCCTTCAAGGACAGCTGAGGGGAGGGCATGACATTGTGCCAAGGGAAAGGCCCTTCTGTGTTTAGATACATCAAGTTTCATTAGGTATGCCACAGGAGGCAGAGTTCCTATTGGGTTCACTAGCAATAAAGTTTGGGGTCTGGGTTAGATCCAACTGGCGCTCTGTGTCTGCTGCATGCCGTTTTGTAAGTGCTTTGGCCTAACCATACCCCATGCTGAGTAGAAGACCTGGACAGAAGCCCAAGGATAAGATTTAGTTTCCACACAGATTGGAAGTCATCACTCATACTTAGCAGGCAAGACCAAGTGGAGAGAAAGACAGTCAATAGTTGAGGCCAATAGTTGAGTATGGCCACCCACACGCTAGCCTCCCCTTGCAGGAAGCCTGTCTCCAGTTGCAAGGTGGCATTACAGACACCATTAGGGACTTGAAGGGCTGCTCTTAAAAATGTGGATTGTACAAGCTCTAGTGGTGCATATGTAGTAGATGAAGTAGATGTCAGTCAATCAAGAAGTCCTCCAGCTTTCTCCCACAATTTAGCTCAGCATATGGAATCAAATGCTGTTTGATGTCTATGAAAGCGGCATAGAGGGAGGTTGTGTTGCGGGAGGAGTATTTTTCAATGAGATGCTGGAGTACAGGGCCCTGATCAATGGTGGATCAGCCTTCCCTAAAGCCAGCCTACTCCTCTGCTAGTACGTTTTCTTGTTCCAGGCAGTCCTGGAATTCCCACTGTAGGTGCCTTGCTCAGAGCTTGCTGGGGAGGCTAATTGTCTATAATTAGCTTTTCCCTTTTTTTTATAGAGAGGGACAATGAGCGCAAGCCCCCAGTCCTCAGCATGCAGCCCCAGGCATCAATGCAGGGAACCCAGGAGGCCAGAGTGGGGGCCCACAAGTCCAGGTCAGACTGAATGGCCTCTGTGGGGGTCAGGTCTTCCCTGGGGCCTTCCCCAGTCTTAGGTCCTTGATCTCTGTAACTGGGGTCCACAGTGGCAGGTTTTCTATAGGGTAGGCTAGGGCATCCACTTTCAACAGGGGTATCCTTGCAGAGTTCTCCAAATATGTATCCCAGGTCCCTGGGGGGAGGTGCCAGTCCACCATGCATGGATTATTGCTGAGGGAGCTCGATGTGACATGCCAGAAAGAGGCCAAGTCATTGGATCTGGATGAGTCACAAGCAGATGTTTTTCACGGCTTCCCTTTGTCTTGCATGCCACGAGTTGTTTATTGCATCTCTTCTGCTGGAGGAGGAGAGTATAGGTTGTATTGGTTCAGTACAGGATACATAAGCCTGGTAAGCAAGAGCATTTTTGGCATTTGCACATCCTTGTCAAACTGTGGCTTGGAGCAGTGCTGTTGTTGCCTCAAGTTGCACTATTATTATGGGTTAGATGCTGTTGGAGCTCTTGGGTATTATAGTTCTCCAAGAGTAAATCAGGTGATGTCAGCCCAAAATGTAGATCAGGCCAAGAAATCAACTCCACATTAAACATAAAACTACTTTTATTCAGATTGGCTATAATAACAGAATCTTGCAGGTCTGATTAGGCTTCACCTCCTCCCTTTCTTTTACTCATATGAATTAGTGAGGTGTCTGGCTGAAATGTTTACAAAAACCTTCATTGTTTGGGCTTAAGCCATGTTTCCCTCCTGATTCCTTTGGTAACAGATCTCCCCTCTCCATCAAGGCCATCCTCTTCACTCTCTGCAGGTGACTCAACTGCTGTCAGGGCAGACTGAAGTCACTGAAGGCCATCTGAAGCCAGTAGCTCAGGGTCAGGAAGAGGTGAGAGAGTGCAGGGGCAAAGTGGTGGGACACGTCTGATCACATCCCGGGACCCGATATTCCAGTAACAGTGGAAAGCGGCTGGCAGCTGACAGGAGTTCCAGGCCCCAGGGCAAAGGGAGCTGAGCCTTTGGTCTGCAAGTGGCTGGAAGGAATGCCGTGGAACAGTGTCTACAGCAGAGACCAGGCTTGCTGCCCGTGCTCTGTTCCAATCCTGTGACTGTAAGTAGAAGTTCACGGAGCTGATACCGAGGGAACCCAAGGAAAGCAAATGTTCCTCTGGTTCATCGGAAGAAAGGAAGCCCTACCAGCCCCCAAATCAGCCAGGCAGGAGAATGCTTTGGGAAGTCTTCATCTGAAGAATATCTAGGTATGGTTTGGTTATGTTTCCTATTTTATTTGGTGATTGTGAGCTGATTTATTTTCACTGGTAAGATATCCAGCTTGACAAAATATATCCCTTTTGAATGCCAAGAAGCTGCCTCTTTCCATCCCAGCCTGCCTGCTGTCCAAGGCCAGGTGGGGAAGCCCTCCTTCCTCCATGCCACGACGGGGACAAGGGAAGAGCCTCCTCGGTCCTGTTGTCCTCCAGCAACAGAGCAAGACCTTCTGTTTTAGGAGAACCTTTCTCCTCGGGGACTACGTTTGGCAGGTATTGTGCCCCGCCACTGTACAATTCCTGTTAAATGGACTTGTAACATGGTGTTTTCATTGTATCAACTCCTGCTTTTAAATTTGTTTTGTACCACTGTTGAATGGGCTACACATTTCACTGAAGAATCAGGGCAAGGAGACATCCATGACTCTTATACTGGATATCTTGAGAATCCTGTAGTGACAGAGAATTTTGGACCAATAAAAATGATGAAGTGGGATCATGCTCAAAGAAAGTAGAATGCAAAATCTGAGCTTCAAAGCAGTACATGTAATTTCCTAATCCAATTGTGCTTTATGTGCTTTAGTTTGAAAGAAACTTTATGTTGACTTTGTGATTCTTGTCCAATCTGCATAAATATTTTGTAAATCATCAAATTATACAGACCTAACAGAGAGGGGCTGCATGCCTCATACCTGCATGACTCCAGGTAAATACAAGGTCAAAATGTATTTGACTTGAATCGGCAATTCCCCGATATCATGAACTCAGTCATAACTCAGAAACCGAGAGAGCTGAGATGGAAGTAGTAATGGAGGCTGCATCAGTACTTGCATCCTGGCCTGTAACAACGTCCACTGTGACCTCAGAATCAGCAGGCAAGCGTTCTGGCAAGAGCAGGCGTAGACCCGCACAGTCTGGGGGATGGCAAGTTTCTCCAGCAGCAATAAAGGGCCTCCTCTCTACCTGCGGCAAGGATAGGGACACCTCTGCGGGGAGAACATCTCAGGGTGCTTCTGCTCCCCCCCGGGCTCCCCCCATTGGGTTGCGCAATGGCTGAGCAAGCGGGGGCTGTCCCAGTCTCATGTGCACATCCCCTTTGGTGGCAAAGGTGCTTGTTCCACAGACCCCTTTTCTTCCAGCTGCTCTGTGGCCCAGGCCTGAAGTGGGAGCAAGCACGGTTGAAGGCAGCTCCTCCCGTGCCAAGCCTCCAGGTGATTGCTGGCAAAAGGGCATGGTTCTTTCAGACACAGCTTGCTCCTTATTAAATAGGGGGCGGGGGCAGGCAGTATTGCCACCATGTAAGAAAAGGGAGGGCTTATGCCAGTCACCAGGAAGAATTGCAGTTCCCTCTGGCAGATGGCCCTTTCCCCCACACGCCCCCGTCCAGAGGAACCGATGGCTCGTCAGAAGCACTCCACTCGCTGTTGGGGTCCTTGCCATGATTGTGGCAACAGATGCCCTTCCGCCGCAGCAAGGCAGCTGGAGAACCTCCACGGCTCAGCTCTGAATGATGGGACCTGGCCGGAGGAGCCCTTGCCAGTGCAGAGTGCTACTTTAACGCCGGGTTTGCAGAGGCCCCTCCTTTCCTCCAGGGCACCTGCCCAAGATGCTGCCTGCATCTGTGCAGCAGCACCGCCACCTCGTGGCCTTTCGGGGCAGGGGCGTGTGCCGCACTCTCTCGGGCCTGATCCCAAACAGCCGAGGGCTTTCTGCAAAACATCAGAAACTTTGTTTCTTTTCTTTTCCATCATGTGTCCTTTCAGTCATGGCAAAGCCAAGGAACCTTTCTCGCTAAATAGTGCAAAAGATTCCCTTTTCCATTTCTCTAGCATCTGCTTCTTGTTGTGCTTCTCTGTTTTTCAGTCAGGAAATACCCACTTATTCCATCCAAAAAGCAAGCCTCCATTCAAGCTTGTTTGTTTGACTGATTCTGTAGCTGCCCCCCTCAAGCCCCCTCCCTGCCTGCTTCTGTTTGCCTTGCCTCAGAGGCCCCCAGCCCAGTTCCGGAGACGTTTACTGGGTCACTAAAGCAGCAAGGGCTGGGAGGGACTTCAAGGCTCCTCCCCCCAACCCTTGGAGCAGCACAGGGTCCCCTCTGCCTCACCCCCGGCCTCTGCTGAAGTCCCTCCAATGAAGGAGAGCCCTATTGTTGAGGAACCCAGATGGCCAGGCATCCTTTTCTGGGATCCAACTGGAAGCTGGTGTTTCTTGGCCTGTCTCCTGGAATAACAACCCTGCCCCAGCTTCTACATAACAACTGTTCAGATACTTGAAGGCCACAGTCTGCCTAAAGTTTTCTCCAGGTGAAACATGCCCAAGACCTCCAAATATCCTTCCTAACTTCCAGGCCCCCGATCATCTTGGTTGCTCTCCTCTGGACATGCTCCAGCTCATCCGCATCTCCTGCCTCAAATGTGGTGCCCAGTGGGTGCAATGTTCTAGGTGTGGTCTCAGCAATGCAGAACAGAGCAGAAAGTTGTTTCTGTTGATGTTGACACCATACTTCTGTTTTGATGCAGCCGAGGATTGCATCTGCTTTTGGGGGACGTGTCCAACTCCTTATCCACCAACACACCTACATCCTTTCTGCATGACTCCCCTCAACACCAATCCAGTGTTCATGCCTTTGATCTTTCCTAGCTCAATGTAGGACTTCGCATTAGTCCCAGCTGAATTTCATCTTGCTGGACTCTGCCCATGTTCCAGCTTGTCAAAATGTTTCTGAATCTATTCTCCCATCTTTGTGTCGCTTCCAAATGTGATCATCATATTTTCTAATCCTTTATACAAGCAGTGTGTAAATGCAAAAGAACTGGGCCTAGAAAGGAACTCTCAGACATGCCACTCAAAACTTTCACCCAGCTTGATGAGGAGCATTTCGTAGCAGGACTGGAGCAGGGCTCTGGCACTGCAACAGAATCAATAGAACCACTCTCAGCCCATTAACTGTATATCGAGGCAGTTAAAATTATCCAAGTAAGAATGCATGCCATGACATGAGGAGCTGAAAAATCTTGGGGGGATTCTAATTTTAATGTTTAAAAATTAATTTTAATTAATTTTAATTGAAACTTGCCTAACTCTCATTTTATAAAGCAAACTTGGGAGAATCGTCTTGTTTTAGTTTTTTGCCATTAACTTTTCCCCATTTACCCTGTCAAACACAACTACCTTGGCCAGTGATATTCATTTTCATTTCCTGTCTGCTCAATCTATCGAACGTTCACTGCTAATCATTAAGGTTCTCAGCCAACACAACATTGTATGCGTACAGAAGTGCACACGCATCTGTGCCCCCAACATACCTTTACTGTCTCTAAAAGCCTTCCTTATTCATTTATCCATAATTATATTGCACAACTAAAAGGACATTGCACATCTTTGTTTCACACCCTGTTGGTGTTAATCTATTCGGTATGTACTGAATTTATTCTCACACTCTTTCCTTTCATCATACATGCCAGTACCACATTCAACAACCAAGCCTCATATTCACACAGAAGGTACTACCATTCAAGCCTCTGCACTTCATTGACCGCTTTCTCTAAATCCACAAAGGAAGAACAAATGCTCTGTAGCAAGGGAAGGAGAAAGGGAAGTCTGTTCCCAGCACCCACCCCATTCCTCCAGTCCACCCCCCTCAGCATCTCCACTCTCACCGCCTGTTCAGGCCATGGAGTGGTGCCCCAGGTGGAAGAGTCCAGCCAGGGTGGTGAAAAAGCTGCCACCACTTGGGATGCCCCCCATTCTCCCTCTGGAATCAGGACGGGGCAGCCCTTCCCCAGCACTGGGGGTGTCCACAGGTTATGATCAAAAGATAGTGGCTGGGACGGGGTGAGTAAAGTTCCATCTGTTTGTGTGTGTGTGTTGCCCACAACTCAGGTTTTCAACAAATGGTTCCATTTTTTCCTTTTGAACCATCAGGAAGTGACTAATGCATGAGTGATAGCAAGCAGACCCTCCCAGTCCAGGAATGGATCCAAGAGGCACATGGTTTTGGAGGGCACAGGGGTACATTGCAAACTAATGGGACTGTGATCTATTCCAGATCTAGTACTCAGAATGTGTAATCTGTGGGAGGGATGGAGGGAGGGAGGGAGGGAGGTCCTTATTACATTCACTGACCATAATTAAACAAGCAACTTCATCAAAAGAACAAAGCACAGGAAGCCATGAGACAGGAGAGGAAGCATACTCATTATCTGGACAGGACAATAAAATGCCTTAAAGTCTAAACTATTTCTGAGATGTAAACAGTGCATATGACATTTACTGCAGCAGAGTAAGTGCAGATAGCAGGATATTAAAAGTAGAACCTAAAGACAAAATGACTAAATTGATTAATAAAAATTAAATATTAAGGGGTTACACTTGAAAGAGACAGGGGATTGGAGCAGAAATAAAATCCCCCAAACTCAAGTACGCAGGACCAAACATTTTAAAGCTCTATGCAATGAAATTAAATGTGCCAATTTAGCCTTACTGGATGCCATTCTCCTAGGCTGTCCTTAGTGTGGGCTTAATGCCTCAGATGTGTGATCCCTCCTCTCCCCAGTCCAAAGGAAATTCATAATTTCCCCTCTCCAAATCCCCTTCCTCTGATTTGGGCAGTGACTGTAATTAAATCCCCCAGCTAACTAGTAGGTCACTCAAAATTCAGATTCATCTTATGTTACTCTCTGATTTTATTTCTCAGTGACCTGAGAAAGGGTCTGCCCCGCCCACCTGCCCGCCCCCAGCATAAAGTTAAATTGCATGTCCCACATTTTGTCCCTTGTCATGTTTGTGTCATTTTAGTTAGGATTCTGCTCAACACCAGTGAGGCAGCTTCACCAGCAAATTCCCAGTAGCTGTGGTGCTCACTCTTGCCAACTTTCCCTTTGAATTCTGTCATTCTTCCAGCCACTCTTCCAATGGCACAGAGGCAGCCTTCATACACACAGACACAGGCAGGCACACACAGAACACCAGCTGCCCAGCCCCGCGCTCAGCAGAGCACATCACTATTTTAACACTTCTCCAGTTACACCATCCAGTTCTGCAGCCTTTCCATTTTTCAACCTTCTCGCAACATTTAGGTAAAGGTAAAGGTTTCCCTTGATGTAAAGTCCAGTCGAATCCAACTCTAGGGGGCGGTGCTCATCTCCGTTTCTAAGCCTTGGAGCCGGCGTTGTCATTCTCGCAACATTTAGTACCTCCTTTATTACTACCCAACCCTAACTCTTGTGAAACAATTTCTTATGTTCATTCTGTTGGCAAATCCAGCATGCCTCATTAGCATATGGATGGTTGCTCTAGGACGCAAACTCTCCATGCTATTGAGGAAGCTGTTTGTCGCCACTCCCGCTTCCTCTCTGTCTCTCTTCCTCCTTCTCCACTGGCAGCAAAGCACATGGCTGTGTGCTGCTCCATATCTCTGGGTGCCATGCGGTGAGCCTGGAATTCCCACTTTCTTCCATGCAGCTCTTGGCAGCAATTAGGGCTGAGAGTTTAGGGTGAATTAAGTTTAGAAAGAACAAATGAAGAAAGAAACTTAATCTTTCCACCGAAGATAGATGTAACTGAACCAAGAATAAAAAGTCAGTAAGATGCTTTTTACTTTGCTTTGAACCTACTCTGTCTAAGCGAGTAATTCTTTATGCTTGGGAGGGCTGAGTGTGTAAGATCAATAACCTGTGTTTGTCTGACATGCTCATTAAAGCTAAGATAATATTCTTTTTTCTGTATGCAGCTTCTTAGCTGTGTTAAGCTCTGCTCCATTAGGTGGTTCTAGCAGGCGACTAATGGCTTCACATTCAAACTGTCCATATCCAAACATATTTGTGCCACTCATAATGGGTCCTTCTACTCTACATTATTTCAAGCATATCCTTTCCTTTCATCCACTTTCCAGTCATTCTTTAATGGACATTTATCTGTCTTCTAATACTTCTTCATGCGGAACAGGTATATTTGTTTCCTGTACTTGTTTCTTTCCTTCCTTCCTCCATCTCCAGTTTCCCCAAGCGTTCTGTCCTGTGGTCCTCAATATTGTTATAGAGAGACATCAAAGAATCCAAAGATCTTTACTCCCTTTCTCCCCAACCCTACTAGTATCATGGCTACTCTGCAATGTCTCTCATTTCACATCTAACCCTTTAAAAAGCTGTACTTTTAAAGATATGCCCCAGTAGCATACAGTCTGTTTTTCTAAATGACCAGAGGGTTTTCCATTTTTAAACATGTTTTAATGTTAATTATCTTTATATGGTCACCCCTATATGGCTCTCCCAATTTGGGGAGGAGGCTGTTCCATAGGGACATCCATCATGACAGAGAAGGCACATCTCTTGAGTCCCACAGTGCCATGCAGGGCTTCAGAGGTGGTAGCCATCACCTTGAATTGCACCTAGAAGCACAGTGGGAGAACATGCAGCCCATGCAACACCAGGGTCACTCGGGTGAACCACAGTGAGCCCAGAACTGTACACACTGCTACGCTCTGGACCAGTTGAATCTCCCAGGCTTCTTTCAAGGGCAGCTTCATGTAGAGCATGTTTCAGTAATCCTGTTGGGAGGTGAATAAGGCATGAGTGATAGCAAGCAGAGCCTCCCAGTCCAGGAAGAGGAGCAATTGGCACACAAGATGGATTTGTGCAAAAGTCCCCCTAGCTACAGCTTGAGCAGGAGCTGTGAGTCCTGAAGGACCCCCTAGACTGTGCACCAAATTTGTCTTGGAAAGAACTACCTTCTGGCTATGGGGGGGGGCAAAAATGCTGTTAAATAGGAGTAGGAAGAGAGTCTAGCCCTGAGGCACGCCCCACAGGAAGGGTCTAGGGTGGGATTACTTCCCACCTTACCAACATTGCCTGGAATCACTCTTGGAAGAAGGAGAACAACCCAAAGCAGTGCCCCCACTGCCAGCTGCATAATCCAGTCCAGAAGAATGCCATGATCGATGGTGTCAAAAGCTGCTGAGAGATCCAGGAGGGCAAAGACAGACACGCTACCCTGAGTTGTCCATGAGCATGGCCAATGACATCTTGGTACTATGACCCAGCCTGGAACCTAGCTGGAAAGGGTCTAGGGCCCTTGAAGCTGCACTCCCTATTGTCCTCTCAACAAAATTGGAAACTGGGTGAAAATTATCCAGTACTGTTTGATCCAAGAATGGCTTCTTGAGGAGGACACAAGGTGCCTCCTCCTCTAAAGCAGATGGCACCATCCCCTCCCTCAAAGAAGTATTTACCACCACTTGGACCCAACAATGCCACCTCCTGGGACACTCTGACCCAAACTGCAGAACTCATAGCTCCGTGGTACCCGTCCACATCTTCAGGACCAGCTGATTGAGATTCTTCTCAGATAACCAAGAAAAACCATCTCAGTCACTTCCAAAGCACCTGCCCAGCTGGAGTCCAAGCAGTTCCCAGAAACTTTATCCAACAGATGCCTAGAACAGTCTTCACAGCAATCCAGTGAGGGCCAAGATGGGATCTGGTCATCCCAAACAGGGTTCTGTGTCATGAGTGCCGTTGAGCTGAAGACATCAGCACAACGGCACACATGACAATAACGAGGAAGCAGAGGAAGGGACTCAAGATAAGCATAGCATGCACAACAACAGACACAGACCCTGGCCGGATGATTCAGCCATCAGGACACAAAAGAGAAAGAAGGAAAGACAAAGACTAGGCGGATCACGAGGCACACCCAAGCTGTTAGCAAAAGCGCAACGGAGATCGCCCAGCTGACAGCAATCACCGGCTGAAGGAGGAAACCGATGATGGGCGATCCCGGGGCACCAGCTGGGGCCCCGCAACCCTTCACCTACTGGCACGACAGTATGCAGGACAAAGGGGGGATGACGTAACCCAGGGTGAGGGGGCGCTGACTGGCACGGGGTATTTAAACCCCGCACTGGCTCGCTCCCCTCACTCTCAGCTTTTTTCGCAACTGGCTCTACGATTGAATAAACCAGAACCTGCTCTCCTCTGAATCAGCGTCTGTGTTTTACTCAACGGTAGGCAGTGCATGACATTCTGGTTAGCTCTTTGTGGATGCAATGAGAGCAGGGAAGTAAGCCCACTTTGCTGCTTTTATCACCCCAAGGTAAGTCCTAATAAAAGTTCTTACCTGTACTCAGTCAGATTTGCTCTTTGTCTTCCTCCAGCTCTAAGCATCTCTTGTGTTATTTCATCCCCTGGATGAAAACCAAAGAGCTCTACAGGATCCCTGATCACACGGGATCACAGGCACAGTTCCAAGCTGCAACTAAGACTTTGGGTGGACTGTGCAACAGAGCTTCAGGAACAACTCCAAGTTCCTTCTGGAACCCCGCTGCACCCATCACTAACCTGGGACAAGCTGATCAAATAGGCCTTTCCTCCCTGCAGTGGGGGGCAGCTACAGAGAATTCCAGGAGAGATCTAGCTACAAAAAGGGACAGATTTCAACATCCCCCAACACCAGATCATGCCACCACTGCCCCAAGACAAAGATGAGATCCAAGGGGTGACTCCCCTGCTGTGAACTGGATCAAATTCACTACAGGTAGTTCTCAACTTACAACATCAATTGGGACCAGAATTTCTCTTGCTAAGTGATGCAGTCATAAAGCGCAACCACATTACTTAGTGACAGCAACCCCTGCAGTCCCGGTTCCTATCATTAACTGAATCCCACAGTTGTTAGGCAAGGCAACTTCCTGCTGGCTTCCCACAACTAAGTCAGTGGGGAAGCTGGCAGGAAATTGCAAGTTCCAGGCAGCTTAAAAGCAGGCCGGCAGGCAGGTAAGTGGCTGCTGATGGGTGGGGAGGGGGTGAGGGGGTGCCCAAGAGTGTGAGGGAGGTGCAGCAAGCCTTGGGGAGGGTGCACAAGTGGCTAGCATGGTGCAAGCACAGAGGGGCTGGGGGAGACTTACCCAGCAACTTGCAACCTTCTCTGCCAACTTCCTCATTGACTTGCAGGGTGCTGCAACCAGTCATAAGTGCAAACTGGTTGCCAAGCACCCCAATTGTGGTCACGTGACCACGAGGGTTCTGAGACAGTCGGAACTCCAAGAACTGGTTGTAACCACCATTCGTTCAGCACCATCATAACTTCAAACAGTTGCTGAACTAATGGCCATAAGTCAAGGACTACCTGTATTGCCAATGTGGTGATGACATCTCGAGCTGCCTCCTACTGCAGGCCCAGAAAAGTCACATTCTCAGAACCACAGGTCTACAGAACTCCCCTGCCAACATAGCCACAGAACTGAGGAGCTTGGAGAAGAAGCTCATGCCCATCACCACTCTGAAGTCCCCTCCTGCCCTCTCCCTCCTTGCACCAACCCAACCCAGCTATGGAAGAAATGCTAAGCAGAACCGTCCTTTCTGCCGAGCAGACATCTGTGCAGCCCAGGCTAGAAAGAAAGTTGGGGAAAGACCTTCCAGATGGTAGAAGCAATGGAGGCAAAGCATCCATTTCAAAGGAAGATAAATAACCTGATTAGTCAGCCAGGAGACAATTCCTTCCCATCAAACATGGTGATCACTCAGAAATGGTAAGAGCAAACTCCAGCCAGGTAAGTTCCCTCCAGCTCTTTTTTGTGAGAAGAAATGCTTCTTGAGTCCTTGCTGGAAAATGCCCCAGCCTGTAGCACAAAGAATTCAAACCAGCTGAAAACCAGGCACTGCCTCTTCTCTAACTGGCAGGCCGAGATTAAACCATTATGCCTCTTAATGCCTGTCCTTTTCAGACGGAATACGTGACACTCTTGATCTCAGCGATAGTTCGCTCTATGAAAGGTGCTGCAGCCTTTAGGATGAGTGAGTATATTTGTGGCACCCGTCTCAAGTCAATGAGGTTAAACAATAGAGTATAATTCTCTCTTTGATGAATGTGTGTTTGTCTTTAATCTATTACAAGGTGATGAGACTGACAGAAAATGTTCATCTCTCAGAAGAGTGCTCTCTTAAGACACTGCTAAATTTTTTGAATTCTTGTCCTACTTACAGAATAATTTTCTGGGGATTATTTGGCAGCATCTCTTAATATGCTCAGATCTTGCGAAGAGCTCCTTGTTTCCTGCAGGCGAGCCTTGTGAACCCTCCAAATCTCATGCCTTCCCTGTTCTAATTGTGGGGGGGGAGTAATTTATAGCACCCACCTTGTTCTGAGGAAAGAGGATCTTTTTCACTCAGCCACAGTGAGGGACCAGTTCCAAGGCTACCTCACCAATATCAAGACCACCCGTTTGTACCTGCTGACTCCATCTGAAAGGCTATGAGCAATAGAAGAAGTCTCTTTCGAATTCCCTTGCCTGCCTGTTAGGAATGACTGTCATATTCAGCGCTGTTCACCTGGAGTCTTTTCCCACCTTAGTATTCAAAGTCTACTGCCAAGATCTGCACCTGTGGCCAATCCAAATGGCTTCAAAACCCAGCAAGGAAGCCTTCTCCACATCATACATCATCCCAGGGAAGTTTTTACATGCTCTTTGGTGGATTCTGGCTCCACTAGGACCCACTGTCTGCCTCCTTTGTCAGCCAACACCTCTTTTGGAAACTTTTGATATGTAACAGCAACAAAGATTGAGAGCAGGTCTGGAAGACAGCACAACTGCCACTCACTGGGCAGGTTTATTTTCGCCCTACTGCCAGCCCCTCCGTGATGTACTGGCACATGTCCTGCCTTTGCCCTTTCAAAGAAGAGCTCAGAGTAGAAAGGCTGTGAGGGGGGCAGGGCACCTTTTGCATGGAAGGCAGTGGGCTGAATGGGATTTGGGGCCAGTTGGGCAGCAATGCCTGGGGCCAAGACTGATGGGGCCACGGGCACATACATCTTCCATGCTTGTCTTCACACACATTACTGATAATAGTTCTGGTGAGATGATGGTTATGTTGTTGCTCTCCCTTCCCCTGCCCCATCTTAAGAAGGGCCCTACCCAGGAGAACAGGGAACCTCTCCTTTTAAAAGGAATGCAGCTGCTTGAAAGGAGGGGTAGGGCTGCATTTCAAAGGATCAGAAAGGGAAAAGTTAGAGTTGAAGAGGAAGGAAGGAAGGAAGGAAGGAAGGAAGGAAGGAAGGAAGGAAGGAAGGAAGGAAGGAAGGAAGGAAGGAAGGAAGGAAGGAAGGAAGGAAGGAAGGAAGGAAGGAAGGAAGGAAGGAGCTGTAGGAGAGGAACCTGCAGCAGGTAGGGATGTCAATGCTTGGGCCTTGGCAGCCTGAGAGGAGGTTCTAGAAAGATTTGGTGGCAGCAGAAGCCAAGGTAGGTGGTATCAGGGAAGCACAATTGGGGTAAATTCCCTGGAGGCTGCAGGCCAGCAGAAAGCTCAGAAGCAATGGGCTGGATCCCTGAAGAAGGGACCAAGCCAGAAAGAGAATGAAGGCAGTGGAAAGTGGTTAGTCTTCCCCCAACACAGCCAAGAAGACATGGTGAGAGGACTTGTGAGGCCTGAAGAAGTTGGGTGGTAGCAGTGGAGGCTGCTTAAGGAAGCCAGGAGGTGTGGTCATAGCAGCAGCTGGTACTGTCTGCCACAGGGCCAACAGGGACCACAAAAGTTCAAGGTGGAACTGACTGGAAGCCACCAAGCCAGAGCAGGCAAAAGAATGGGTGTCACTAGACTGACCAAGAGAGGCAAAGCAAAAGAACCCAAGCCACGTGTAGCAAGAATCAGCACTAGACGATGAGGCCCTAAGGTCACGTCAAGGAACACCAGCAGAAGTCCCAGCACTGTGAGGGTCAAGTCCAGCTGACAGAGAGACTCCCCAGCTGCAGGCCAAGGGTAAGATTGTGGCCTGGTCTGGGACTGAGGCGAGTTGGGGCAGAGAGGAAGCTAGAATAGAATGTTCTGGAGCAGTTGCAGGTTAAGCATTGTAGACAGCTATAAACAGAACCTAAAGCATAGGACTTACGAGCTATAGGAAGAATGCTATTAGAACTTCGAAGATTGATGGCCTATAGAAATAGGAAACATGATAGAGAAATTGGCTGTAAATAAGGTAGTCTTTATTTTGTAATAAAACCACTTTCTGACTGGAACTGACCTGTGTCCATTCTGCCTGGAGCCTGCACCTGCCCTGATTCTGTGACAGTGATATGCAATTACAGGGTAAAAAATTATTCCCAGTTTCATTAGTAGCCCAGGAATTCATTGCTCACTCCTCTTCCCACTTTCTGGCTGGCCTCCGCTACATTGCTTAACCCTGGAACTCTTTGCTCACAATATTTCTGGGTCACTCAAGCCACAAACTTAGTTAAGATACCATAATCACTGTGTTCACACAAGTGCTATAAACTATCATAAAATTGTGGCTTAATTCATACAATTTGCTCAGAAAGAAAGGTGCCCCCGCATCCGCAGCCCTGGGACTACAGCCTGCTTCTCTCAGAGAATGCAAACACTTGCCCACAGTTTCTCCTAGAAGAAGAAGCCTGTTTAAATCATGGTTTGGGTTGGCTTTAAAGTACATGATTGTGACTAATGTTTTCTGTCTTTTCATTCATTCTGCTCTTCTCTCTTCTGTGTATGTGGAAGGCATAGAACAGACAGGGAGAAAAGTATTGGAGTGTGGGGGAAGTCCGTTTGGATTCATGGCAATTGGCTGCCAGTGGCTTCCCAGCTCCACTCAGATCAATCATACAAAAAGCTCTGCTCCCCTTTTCAGATTTCAGAGCCGCTAAATCAGGACAAAATGCAGCCAACTGTGCTTCACAGTTGAAGTTGGCAACAAGACACCTTCAGTAGATCACAAGCAGGTTAATTATTAAATGCAAGTGCTGGTACATGGAGATACTGCATGTCTTTGGAATTGGGAGATCTCAGCTAAAACAAATGGCTCTTAGCCTTTAAGAAAGGTGCTCCACCACTAGCCTGTTCTTCTTCAGAAGTTGATGTAATCTCCCATGGAAGCCATCTAGTTTCATAAATTAATTAGGCCTGGTGTAAGGAAGGTCTTTCTTCCTTCTTTGCTAAACCTCAGACTAATCAAATTTCATTGGATAATTTTGACTTTTAATGTCTACAGGAAGACGACCACTCAGCAACCCCAGAGGACCACTCCAACATGTACTTTTTTTCCCACTGCAGACTTCAGTTCAAAAATCTCCACTTTCTTGAATACTTGGGTTCAGTCTCCATGAGGATACCTTTCCTTTCAGTTGCTGGCCAGGATTGTGTACAATTGTGTTGTATAAACATCAAAATCTGGCCTGCAGTGTGGAAGGATAGTTTTTGTAAGAACTGACACTATCAGTTCCAATATTGACCCAACTCATGCACAATTGGAATAGGCAGAAATTAGGTTTATTGAAAACTAGTGTACAGGTCAGAAAAAAAGCTGTGATTAAAAGATTCCCGCCTAAACTCATTAAAACATTCCAGCACCCCACTCCCCCCTCCTGCTCCTTTCTCATCCAACCTCTAAAGGTCAGCCAAACCAGCCACAGATGTCTCTGGCAGTACAACCTTGACTCCCCCCTGGCAGCCCAAACAATGGTGATTCACACTCCTTGCAATTCCCCCCTCACATCTTCCTCCTTGACTCCTGCAGACGAACATGATCAGACGATTCAGAAATCATTTGATTGTGGAGTCTGACAAACTGCCCCTCCTGAAAAAAGAACTTAATACAAAAATTAGCAAACTTAAGCAAAGTCATGATTAATAGTTAGTGCAAGAAATTTTGAAGTCATTAGATAAAGAGCAAAATCAGTCCTTGGGCTTGTCAGAATACTTGGTATGGAATTTCTTTAACAATTCTAGAGCACGAACATGCTTGCTGGCCACCCATTCATGATCTGGGAAGTGCTTCCAGCATATTAAGTGCTGAAGCTCCCCCCTGTGTCTGCAAGCATCCAAAATTTCTTTAACTTCAAAATGTTGCTCTCCAATCATTGTGGGAGCAGGGGAAGGCTGCTCTGGATGCCAGTGAGACGATTCTCTCATCGGTTTTAACAGGCTGCATTGCAACACAGGGTGGATTCATCTCATGTTCTTTGGAAGCTTTAACTGCACTGTAACAGAGTTTATTATTTTTTCAATGACAAAAGCTCCCACAAACTTTGGCCCTAATTTCTTTGATGGCTGCAATGACTTAAGAAACTTTGAGGACAAGTACACTTTCTCCCCCACTTTAAATTGCCATTCAGGAATTCTTTTACGATCGGTGTACTTCTTGTAACTTTCTCTGGCTTCAGTTAAGGCTTTTTGAATTACAGGCCAATTAGAACTGATCTGATTAACCCATTCACTGAAGGAGCTGGATTCCAAAACCCCCTGGGGTAGTTCTGGGATTGGCGCAAACTCTTGTCCATTCACTATTTGAAAGGGGAAGAATCCTATGCTCTGATGAACAGAATTATTGCACTCTACTTCAGCAAAGGGCAAGAGGTCCACCCAGTCACCTTGTTGGTAATTAATGTAACATCTTAAAAACTGTTCTAGTGTGGCATTCAGTCATTCTGTCGCCCCATCCGTTTGGGGTGCCTTACTCGAACTCAGAGCCTGAGAGGTGCCGATTGATTTTAAAAATGATCTCCAGAATTTGGAAGTGAACTGGATGCTGCTGTCACTGATCACCCTATCAGGGATCTCATGTAATCAATAGATGTGTTGAATAAACAGCTTGGCTAGCTGGCTGGCATTGGGAATCATGGCACATGGCATAAAATGAGCTTGTTTAGAGAAGAAATCTATAACAACCCAAATCACAGTTTTCTTTTTACTCTCAGGCAACCCTACTATAAGGGTAAAGGTAAAGGTTTCCCTTGACATTAAGTCCAGTCGTGTCCGACTCTAGGGGGCAGTGCTCATCTCCGTTTCAAAGCCAAAGAGCTGGTATTTGTCCATAGACACTTCCGTGGTCATGTGGCCGGCATGACTAAATGGAACGCCAAAGCAGTACCTATTAATTTACTCACATTTGCATGTTTTCAAACTGCTAGGTTGGCAGGAGCTGGGACTAGCAACGGGAGCTCACCCTGTCACGTGGATTTGAACCGCTGATCTTCTGATCACCAAATTCAGCAGCTCAGTGGTTTAACCCACAGCTCCACCGCATCCCTCTTGCCCTGCTATAAAGTCCATAGCAATTTGCTTCCATGGTTGGGTGGGAGTAGCTACTGGTTGAAATAGCCCTTGGGCTTTTCCCTCTTTTTTCTTTGCTGTGGCACAAATGGGGCAACTGGCCACATAGTCCTTCACATCTTGCCTAAGGCTCGGCCACCAAAACTGTCTGCACAGTAAGTGCAAAGTCTTTATAAATCCAAAGTGGCCGGCCGATTTAGCATCATGGGTGTTCTAAAATTTCCTTGTGTAAAGTCTCTGGGAGAAGAGCAATGACAAATCTCGATAAAATAGTTAAGAGCAGAGACATAACACTGACAACAAAGGTCCACATAGTTAAAGTAATGGTATTCCCCGTAGTAACATATGGCTGCGAGAGCTGGACCATAAGGAAGGCTGAGAGAAGGAAGATAGATGCTTTGGAACTGTGGTGTTGGAGGAAAATTCTGAGAGTGACTGGACTGCAAGAAGATCAAACCAGTCCATCCTCCAGGAAATAAAGCCAGACTGCTCACTTGAGGGAATGATATTCAAGGCAAAACTGAAATACTTTGGCCACATAATGAGAAGACAGGTCACCCTGGAGAAGATGCTGATGCTAGGGAGAGTGGAAGGCAAAAGGAAGAGGGGCCGACCAAGGGCAAGGTGGATGGATGATATTCTAGAGGTGACGGACCCATCCCTGGGGGAGCTGGGGGTGTTGACGACCGACAGGAAGCTCTGGCATGGGCTGGTCCATGAAGTCACGAAGAGTCGGAAGCAACTGAATGAATAAACAACAAAGTCTCTGGAACATAAAACTTCCCTTCTGCCCACCAAAATCCATCACTCTCATTCAATGAGTTTTTATTGCTTTGCAACCAACTGTAGTTTGCAACTCCTGCCTCAGTGCATGCTTCAAATCATCTGAGGCTTCAGCTTTCCCCATGTTTTTCTGACAGTGTCACCACCACCAACCCTAATTGTTGTTTTGGAATTATGGTATCCACCACCTCTTCTTGCTAGCTATTGTGTTGTAAATGAGACAAAGCATTGGCTAGAATTTTTTTTCCCCCAGTCAGGTATCTTAAAGTGAAATTGAAACAGCTGAAGAATTGAGCCCAGCGAACCTGCTTTACATTCAATTTCCTCAGGGTTTTTAGAGCCTCCAAGTTTTTGTGATCAGTCCAAACCTCGAAAGGTATTTGGGCCCCTTCCAGCAAATGTCTCCATGTCAGCAAAGCCCACCTCACTGTAAATGCCTCCTTCTCCCATACATGCCATCTCCACTCAATCTCAGTAAACTTATGCGATAGATAGGCACATGGATGCAATTTGCCATTTTGACTTTTCTGTAACAATATGGCCCCAATTGCCACAACTGAGGCATCTGCTTGGATGATGAGGGGCTCCGTGAGGATGCTTTAAAATGGGCTCTGTCATGAAAAGCCACTTTAAATTATCAAAAGCCATCTGGCAATCAGCAGTCCAATTTAGTACTGCCCCAGGGCTCTTGGCTTTCTTCGATTCCCCCTTACCCTTCATTTTTAACAAGTCCGTTAGAGGGAGGGCTATTTGGGCAAAATTCAGGATGAACTGCCTATTGTTGTTTATTTGTTTAGTCGCTTCCAACTCTTTGTGACTTCATGGATCAACCCACACCAGAGCTTCCTATAGGCCGTCAATACCCCCAGCTCCCCCAGGGACGAGTCCGTCACCTCTAGAATATCATCCATCCACCTTGCCCTTGGTCAGCCCCTCTTCCTTTTGCCTTCCACTCTCCCTAGCATCAGCATCTTCTCCAAGGTGTCCTGTCTTCTCATTATGTGGCCAAAGTATTTCAGTTTTGCCTTTAATATCATTCCCTCAAGTGAGCAGTCTGGCTTTATTTCCTGGAGGATGGACTGGTTTGATATTCTTGCAGTCCAAGGCACTCTCAGAATTTTCCTCCAACACCACAGTTCAAAAGCATCTATCTTCCTTCTCTCAGCCTTCCTTATGGTCCAGCTCTCACAGCCATATGTTACTCCAGGGAACACCATTGCTTTAACTATGCGGACCTTTGTTGTCAGTGTGATGTCTCTGCTCTTAACTGTTTTGTCGAGATTTGTCATTGCTCTTCTCCCAAGGATTAAGCATCTTCTGATTTCCTGACTGCAGTCAGCATCTGCAGTAATCTTTGCACCTAGAAATACAAAGTCTGTCACTGCCTCTATGTTTTCTCCCTCTATTTGCCAGTTATCAATCAAGCTGGTTGCCATAATCTTGGTATTTTTCAGGTTTAGCTGCAAGCCAGCTTTTGCACTTTCTTCTTTCACCTTCATCATAAGGCTCCTCAGTTCCTCTTCGCTTTCAGCCATCAATCTGCATATCTGAGATTGTTAATGGTTCTTCCAGAGATTTTAACTCCAGCCTTGGATTCCTCAAGCCCAGCATGTCGCATGATGTGTTCTGTGTACAAGTTGAATAGGTAGGGTGAGAGGATACAGCCCTGCCGTACTCCTTTCCCAATCTTAAACCAGTCTGTTGTTCCGTGGTCTGTTCTTACTGTTGCGACTTGGTCGTTATACAGATTCTTCAGGAGGCAAACAAGATGACTTGGTATCCCCATACCACTAAGAACTTGCCACAATTTGTTATGGTCCACACAGTCAAAGGCTTTAGAATAGTCAATAAAACAGAAATAGATGTTTTTCTGAAACTCCCTGGCTTTTTCCATTATCCAGCGGATATTGGCAATTTGGTCCCTAGTTCCTCTGCCTTTTCTAAACCCAGCTTGTACATCTGGCAATTCTCGCTCCATGAATTGCTGAAGTCTACCTTGCAGGATCTTGAGCATTACCTTACTGGCATGTGAAATGAGTGCCACTGTTCGATAGTTTGAACATTCTTTAGTGTTTCCCTTTTTTGGTATGGGGATATAAGTGGATTTTTTCCAGTCTGATGGCCATTCTTGTGTTTTCCAAATTTGCTGGCATATAGCATGCATTACCTTGACAGCATCATCTTGCAAGATTTTGAACAGTTCAGCTGGGATGCTGTCGTCTCCTGCTGCCTTGTTATTAGCAATGCTTCTTAAAGCCCATTCAACCTCACTCTTCAGGATGTCTGGCTCTAGCTCACTGACCACACCATCAAAGCTATCCCCGATATTGCTATCCTTCCTATACAGGTCTTCCATATATTCTTGCCACCTTTCCTTGATCTCTTCTTCTTCTGTTAGAACTGATCTACTTCAGCTTCCTCAGCATCTGTGGTTGGGGCATATATTTGGATCACTGTGATGTTAGATGGCTTGCCGTGAATTCGAATTGCCATCATTCTATCATTTTTTGGATTCTATCCAAGCACTGTGTCATGAGCACCGTTGCGCTGATTGTGTCAGCACAACAGCACACACAACAATACAAGGAAATAGGGGCAAGGGATTAAAAAGATATGAAAGCAAAGACAAAGGCAAGCAACAGACACCGGCAACAAGGTAACGACTCCAGCCGGAAAAGCCATTCAAAAAGATACATTGTGACAAAGGGTGAAACTGACAATGCCTGAGCACGAGGCAGGCCTGGAGCTGTCAAAGAAGCATGGAAGATTATTGCCCGGCTCAAAGTCATCACCGGCCGGAGGAAGAAGATTAAACAGACACCCGGGGCAACAGCAGGGGCCCCGCAACCCCTCACCCACCGGCCACAGAACATTCGGGGCTTGGGGCTTACACAACCCAAAGAGGAGGGAGCACTGACCGGCACGGGCTATTTAAATCCCGTACCGGCGCGCTCCCTCCACTCTCAGCTTTTCACTAGGCATGCACTATACTTAAATAAAACCAGAACCTGATTTCTCCTAAATTAGCATCTGTATTTTATTGGGTAGCAGGCAGAGCCGGACAGAAAGCTGAGAGTCACAAAACCCAACCTCGCCAAGCCCCACCGGATGGAGACAAGCCGCGGGAGGAACCAGACGGCGAGAAGCAGAACCAGGAGCGATGATGGAGCCGGCAAACCGCACCCAAGACAGACGAGACGGTCAGCAAGTGGTGGAGGCGACCCAATGATGGCCGGGGGCGACATACCCCACCGGAGCCACGGACACCCTCCTCGCCCACCCCACTCTCCAGTCTCGGACCCAGCAAGAGGCAGCAGTGACCCCGCAACGGCTGGAGACGACGCACTCCACCAGAGCCACGGGCACCCTCCCGGCCCACACCACACCCCAGTTCCGGTCCTGGAGCTTCAGCCCAGCCGCAAGAAGCGCAGCAGAGGATGAAGTCGCAGACCAATCACTCCGTTACTGGGCCGATGGGGTAGAACACCGGATGGAGCCACCCTACCCAAATTTGGAGCTCACCTACCCCGAAACACCAACTGGACCATTCCCAACATCGTGGCCAGCTGACAGGGGCACGCAAGCCAGGCTCACAGCCATGGAAGCCCAACTACAGGACCTAGGAGCCCTGTTACAGTCCCTGATATCCAACGGACCCTACAAGACAATGCCAACGCAGGTACCCACCCCAAACCAGACCCCGAACGGGGGAGGGCACGCCCGCATGCAAGTCACAGCGGCGAGTGCATCCACGCCGGCAGAGCCCACGAGCCAAAGCACGTGGAGGGGCGACCCACAGCACACGAGGTTCCCAAGGGACTTTTCAGTTACCTTCGACAGGAACCCCACGAAGCTGTCCTTCTTTGTCACCAACGCCAGAGAATACATGGCCCGCCACAGACACTACTTTGATTCAGAAGCTGAAAAAATCTCGGCGGTAGCCATCAAACTGCAAGACAGGGTGGCGGACTGGTACGTCCAGCTATACGAGTCCAAGTCCCCAGCCCTATCAAACTTCCATACTTTCCTCGCCGATTTGAAACACTATTTCGAAGACCCAATGGTGAAGGAGAGGGCGAAGTGCGCACTGCAAGCACTGAGACAGGGCAAAAGAACTGTAGCCGATTACGCCCTGGAATTCAAAGCCCTCGCGGGCAAAATCATCGAGTGGTCAGAGGCCACCCTCACCGAAATGTTCAAAAGGGGACTCAACCAAGAAGTGCTTCAATGGGCACTTTACCAGGATGACCCAACCTCACTTCATGAATGGATTTGCCTCGCCGGCAAAGCGGAACACGCGCACCGCACATTCCTGCTGTCGACTGGAGACGACAAATCCCCGCCCTACCCAAGAGGACCCCCCATACACACGGGTCCAACCAGACACGCGGACCAACAGTGGAGGTTCACCCGCGGACCGTGAGCAAAGTGTGGGAAAATGGGGCACAAGGCGGCAGACTGCTTCGCAAACAGAGCACTGGACCGCACACCCTGACCCGCACCGAAAACACCACTCAAACCAGCAAACCCACCCACCCCCCGGCGACTGACAGGAGCTTTAGCAGCCCCAGAAGAGGACGTGGACACCTACCTCACTGGGGACGACAGCGACGCCCCGGCACAGCTGGTGGGAAACGCTCCCCGCCTGCTCCAAGTCACGCCGTGGAGCAGGTGGTGAAAAAGGGGCGCAACGCACACAGAGAGAACGATGACAGCTCGATCTTGACAGGAAAAATCAGACTCACCTACGGCCCCAGAACCACCGCAGCCGAAGCGTTAGTGGACTCTGGGTGCTCCAGAAACCTGATTCATCCTAACATCGTTGCAAAGCTCAAGCTGCCTTGCCTCCCCCTCCCCAAACCGCTGGCATTCCATCAACTGGATGGCTCAACAGTGGGGGGGAAACCAGCCACACAACAGACCAAGACTGTCACCCTAACAATGGGCACCCACAAACAACAAATATCCTTTGTGGTAACCCAAATCAGGAAACCCATCATAGTGCTGGGCATACCGTGGCTAGCCAGCAACAACCCACGCATCGACTGGAGGAAACGGACCATCCAATTCAGCGATGGCACATACCAAGCTCCAGCACCAGAGAAGATACCCACCCCGACAGTAGGGAGGGCTGAGGGAGTCGCCCAAGACAATAACCCAACCCCAGAATGACTACCAGACCAATATGCCGACTTCACAGACGTCTTCGGAGAGGAGGAGGTGGACCAACTACCCCCCCACCACCACAAGATGGACTGCAAAATTTAACTACTCCCGGACGTCCCCCTACCCAAACCAAAGATCTACTCCATGACCCAGAAGGAGCTGGCAACCCTCCGGGAGTTCATCGACAAAAACCTGGCCAGGGGTTTTATAGAGCCAGCGAATTCGCCCGTCAGAGCGCCCGTCCTTTTCCGAGAAAAAAAGGACGGCACCTTACCGCTCTGTACCGATTACCGGGGACTCAATGCCACATCCCTCTCCAATAAATACCCACTGCCCCTCATAAAGGACATGCTCGCCCACCTGTCAACGGGCCGCGTGTTCTCCAAACTCGACCTCCGTGAGGCATACTATAGGATCCGAATCAAGGCGGGGGACAAGTGGAAAACAGCCTTCAACTGTCCCCTCGGCGCCTTTCAATACAAGGTACTGCCATTCGGGTTAGCGGGGGCCCCGGGGGTGTTCATGCAACTCATCAACGAGGTGCTACATGAACACCTATTTAAAGGGGTACTAGTGTACATAGACGATGTCCTCATTTACACAAGGACACAGGAAGAACACGAACGGCTGGTCAGACAAGTACTGGACAAATTAAGGGGGGCTAAACTCTACGCCAAACTGTCCAAGTGTGAGTTCCACAAATCGCGCTTGGACTACCTAGGGTACCGAATCTCTGGCAAAGGCGTGGAAATGGACCCCGCGAAAGTCCAGGCAGTTTTGAATTGGGAACGCCCACGCAATAGGTGCCAACTTCAAAGCTTCCTGGGATTCGCAAATTTCTACAGGTCCTTTGCCAGGGGGTTCGCGGAGATAGCCCTCCCCCTAACAGATCTACTCAAATCCAAAGGAGTTGGGGAAACATGCAGAGTCAAGAACCCGGGGGCCGTGCTTAATTGGACTCCCGCATGTCAAGCAGCGTTTGACAAGCTGAAAGCGCTGTTCACAACGGAGCCAATCCTTGCACACCCGGACCCAGAACGGCCGTTCGTAGTTCAAGCTGACGCATTGGACTTCTCCCTGGGTGCCATATTGCTTCAAAAGGACCCCGCAGGAATCCTTAAGCCATGCGCCTACCTGTCAAAAAAATTCTCAGAGACGGAGAGGCGCTGGCACATATGGGAGAAGGAGGCGTTCACGGTAAAAACAGCACTGGAGATGTGGCGGCACCTGCTGGAAGGGACCACCCACCCGTTTGAGGTCTGGACAGACCACCACAACCTCAAGGCACTCCAGACGCCCAGACACCTCAGCCCGAAACAGGTCAGATGGGCTCAGTTCTTCAGCCGGTTTAACTTCCAGTTGAAGTTCATACCAGGCAAGAAGAACTTCCTGGCCGACGTGCTCTCCCGACTGCCCCAAGACGAAGAGCCCATCCCCGATATGGTAGGAACGGTACTATCCGCCTCCCAGCTGGGGATGGCAGCGACCACCCGGAGCAGCACACAAAGACAGCCCAACCCCGCAAGCCAACCCGGTCCTAGACGGCACCGACCGCAACTACCAGGGGGGATACGGGCAGACCTCATCGCCGCCCTGAAATCCGACCCCTGGCTCCTAGCCAACCCCGACAAAGGTACAATGGAGCAAGACCTAGCATGGGGAGAAGGCAGACTATATGTCCCCGAATCACAGCGATGGGCGATCCTCAGCAGATCGCACGACAGCAAGCAGGCTGGACACTTCGGATTTCTAAAAACCCTGCACCTAACTCGGAGGCAGTTCTGGTGGCCCTCTTTGAGAAAGGACATCAAGGAGTACGTAGCATCTTGCCCAGTGTGCGCGATGGCCAAACGGCCACTGGGAAAACCCCAGGGACTGCTGCAAGAGTGGTGGAGCCCTCCCGGCCATGGGAGGAAATCTCCATGGATTTTATAGTCGATCTACCACCCAGCCAAGCAAAAACAACCATTTGGGTGGTGAAAGACTACTTCTCCAAACAGGCACATTTCATCCCCTGTGCAGTGATCCCGTCCGCCCAACAGCTGGCAAAACTCTTCCTCGTACACGTGTACAGGTTACATGGATGTCCCGTACGCTTGGTGACCAACAGGGGCACACAATTCACCTCGAAGTTCTGGTGGGCTTTTTTAAAACTGATCGGGACCCAACAAGCGCTATCCACAGCCTGGCATCCCCAGACGGATGGAGCCACAGAGATCCTCAATGCCATGCTAGAACAATTCCTCCGCTCGTACATCAATTACCACCAGGATGACTGGGTCGATCTACTCCCGTTCGCGGAGGTTGCCTACAATAACGCCATTCACACGAGCATGGGGAAAACCCCATTCGAGGTGGTGTCAGGGCACGAATTCATCCCCATCCCAGAGCTACCACAACCCCCGGATCCCCCAATGAGCGCAAGTGACTGGGGACAGAAGATAGCAGACTCGTGGCCAGTAATCACAGAAGCGCTGAAAGAAGCGCAGACAGCCTACAAAGAACAGGCAGACAAGCACCAGCACCAGCAACCGACATTCCAGGTAGGAGATATGGTCTATCTCTCTACCAAATTCATAAAATCACCCCAACCCTCTAAGAAACTGGGCCCCAAGTACATTGGACCGTTCCGGGTAACACAAATAGTTAACCCAGTCACAGTATGCCTGGACCTGCCACACAATTTAAAGAGACTTCACCCGGTATTCCACTGTAGCCTGCTAAAGCCGGCAAGTCCCTCCCAGTGGCACCCTAGCACGCCCCCCCCCCCCGGTGATGATAGATGGCCAGCAACATTTCGAAGTGACAGAAGTACTTGACTCGCACAGGCAGCAGGGCACTCTACACTACCTGGTGAAGTGGAAACACTTCCCCCACCCAGAATGGGTTGCTGCCCGACACGTCAAGGCACCGGACCTAACACGCGCATTCCACACTGCTTACCCCGACAAACCCACGGGTTAACCATTCAGAAGGGGGGCAGTATGTCATGAGCACCGTTGCGCTGATTGTGTCAGCACAACAGCACACACAACAATACAAGGAAATAGGGGCAAGGGATTAAAAAGATATGAAAGCAAAGACAAAGGCAAGCAACAGACACTGGCAACAAGGTAACGACTCCAGCCGGAAAAGCCATTCAAAAAGATACATTGTGACAAAGGGTGAAACTGACAGCGCCTGAGCACGAGGCACGCCTGGAGCTGTCAAAGAAGCATGGAAGATTATCACCCGGCTCAAAGTCATCACCGGCCAGAGGAAGAAGATTAAACAGACACCCGGGGCAACAGCAGGGGCCCCGCAACCCCTCACCCACCGGCCACGGAACATTCAGGGCTTGGGGCTTACACAACCCAAAGAGGAGGGAGCACTGACCGGCGCGGGCTATTTAAATCCCGTACCGGCGCGCTCCCTCCACTCTCGGCTTTTCACTAGGCATGCACTATACTTAAATAAAACCAGAACCTGATTTCTCCTAAATTAGCATCTGTATTTTATTGGGTAGCAGGCAGAGCCGGACACACTGCTTTAGCCACTTTACTATTAATTATGAAGGCTACTCCATTTCTTCTGTGGTCCTCTTGTCCACAGTAGTAGATCTGGTGGTCATTTGATGTGAAGTGGCCCATTCCAGTCCATTTCAGTTCACTCTCGCCCAAAATGTCTATCTTTAATCTTGACATCTCGCCAATAACCACATCCAATTTGCCCTGGCTCATAGATCTTACATTCCAGGTTCCAATGGTGTGTTGATCCTTAGAACATTGGATTCGCCGTTCACCACCAGCACTGTCAGCCGCTAGCCGTCCTTTCGGCTTTGAGCTAGCTGCGTCATCATGTCTGGGGCTAGTTGAACTCATCCTCTGTTTCTCTCCAGTAGCATTTTGGCCATCTTCTGACCTGGGGGTCTCATCTTCCAATGGTATACTGACATATCTCTGGTTGTACTGATCCATTTAGTTTTCACGGCAAGAATACTGGGGTGGGTTGTCATTACCTTCCCTCAGGAATCGCATTTAGTCTGACCTCTGTCATGACCTTCCCATCTTGGGTGGCCCTTCACAGTTTAGCTCATGGCATCATTGAGGTGCTCAAGCTCCAGCACCACGACAAGGTAACAATCCTTTGCTGAAGGAACTGCCTATAGAAATTTGCAAACCCCAAGAAATTCTGTAACTGCCTCCTGGTCCTAGGAGGCTCCCACACCACATCTTGCACCTTCCCTGGATCCATTTCAATGCCACGGCTCGACACCTGGTAACCTAAGTAATCTAACTTTTCCTTGTGAAATTCACACTTAGACAATTTGGCATACAGTTTGGCAGCTCTGAGTTTGGTTAACACCTTGCAAACCAGCTGTACATGCTCTTTCATTTTCGGAGTAAATTAAGATATCATCGAGATAGACTAGCACTTGTCCTAACAGCCAGGAACCACGCTGAGACAAGGAATAAGTCTCTTGTGTTTTATTACTGCTACATAACAGAAAATCCTAACAAACTGAAGAAGCGTGGGAAAAACCCAGACATATAAACCCCAAAGGCTAAGGCGGGCCCGATCTGTGTCTCTTTGAATGGCTACCTAATTCCTCAGTACTACACATGCGCTTTACAGCCTGGATGGGAGCCCCCTGCTCACCATCCTTACTCATGACAGCACTCCTCGGTACAGATGTTCATGTAAAACTTCATTCATTACATAAACACTCCAGGTCCACCCTTCAATCCGAATGGTAAAACAAGGTATTCATAACATCCAAGAGGACAGTTAAAAGCACTTTTCCATTCATCCCCTCACGGATTCATACTCTGAAATAAGCTTCTCTCAAGTCCAACTTTGTGAAAAATTTTCCCTTCAAAAGGTGGTCTAACATGTCCTTCATTAATGGCAAGGGATACTGATTGGTAGTACAAATTGCATTCAAACCCCTATAGTCCACGCACAACCATAATGAACCATGCTTTTTGGTTCTAAACAGCACTGGGGCAGCCATTGGAGAACTGGCAGGTCGAATGAAGCTTCATGCCAAATTTTTGTCTATGAACTCTCTCAGCACTTCCTGCTCCTTCAATGACATGAATTACAACTTGGGCTTAGGAAGCTTCACCCCCGGTTCAATTTCAATAGTCTGTTTTATGGTGGGGCAGTAATTGATCACATTCAGCTTCCCCAAACACCTCCCTCAAGTCACAGTACAGGTCCAGGACCAATTCCTCCTCAGGGGCCTCAACCAGCCTATGTTCTACAGACAAAGCAGCTAAAAAGTCCCACTTCTGAGGTTCCTCCATGCCCCTCAGATCCCAAGTACAGTCCATCCTTAAACTGTATGCATCCCGTCAACCAGTCAATCTGAGGATTAGCTCAAAGCCAGGGCAATCCCAGAATCAAAGAATGATTAGCTATTGGGGCCACTATAAATTTCAGTATCTTGATGGGTGCCCACTTGCATTTTTACAGCCTCTGTGTAAAACACCGCAGGCCCACCCGGTTGCTTTCAACCCATCTAGTTGGGTGAAGGCAATCAGCTTATTTAGCCTTTTCACCCTCAAACCCAGTCCATTTGCTATAGCTGGGTGAATCAAGCACTTGGCACACCCAGAGTCCAGCAAATTGGCTAAATCCACCCTTTTCCCTTGACCCAAAGTCTGTAACTGCACCCCCACCATCATCATGGGGCCATCTCCACTCACTGTTGGCTCCTTGCACCCTTCCAGTTCACCCTGCCTTTTGGCGCCCTTCAAGGAAGGCTTGGCTCATTTCCAGCCAGCAATTGGGATTCATTGGAGGAGCCCTTCTGAGGTGGGTGTCTCCTCTTCCAGCTCTACTTTCTTGCTGGCCATGGCTGCTTAGCCCTTTGTGGATGATTTCTTGCCAGTTTTGGGTTTCAACTTGGGAGATGGAGCAGCTGCGCTGCACAGGCAATTGGTTGCCACACTTAAAGCACAATCCCTCTCTAATGCAACAATCCTTCTCCACTTCCAAAAGCTTCTGTGACATGGGTTTCACCCCAGTGCTTCCAGGTGGGGCAGGTTTCTTTACAATCAGCTGCAATTGATCCTGTTTTTCCAGGTGAATTTTTACATTCTCCACCATGCCTGCTAAGCAGATCCACTCCTTCAATGTTTCTGGGTCACCTCTCACCATGCACCTGTCTTAATATATCGGGGTGCAATCCCATCTGGAAGAATTCCACTTTGAGTGACTCTGGCCAATCAAACTTCCAGCGAGACTCTTAAATTCCGTAGCATACTCTAACACTGACCATGTCCCTTGCCAAAGGTATGGAAGACTGGTTTTGGCTTTTATCCTGGCCAATGGATCTTCGAACCTCTCCCTCAGTGCTGTCGTGAACTCATCAAAATCTCTGAGTTCCGGAGCTCCATACATTCCCACCATCCATTTCAAAGCCTCCCCTTCCAGGTGAGTTGACACATACCTGTCCTAACAGTAGGTCTCTAGTGTTTATTACCGCTACATTAAACAGAATCCTAACAAACTGAAGAAGCGTGGGAAAAACCCAGACAGATAAACCCCGAAAGTTAGGGCAGGTCTAATCTGTGAATGGCTGCTTAATTCCTCAGTACTACGCATGCATTTTCCCCCCTGGATAGGGGCCCCCTCCTGCTTCCCATCAGTACTCATGATATCACCCTCCCCTCCAGATTCACATTCCATTTCAGCCCCCTCCCTTCCAGAGGCTTGATAAGAGTCCATGTCTGCTTCTAAGCTCCCATGGGAACTGGGCAACGATGGAAAGTCTTCAAAGGAAAACTCCTCCAAGGACGAATCAGTGCTGCTCTCCAGGTCTGATAACTCTTCTGGCCCAGGTGGCTGCTGCTGGAAAATAGCTAGATAATTAGAAGAGTCGTCCCCCCTCCCCCCTGGGAAATGCAAGCCCGAGGTGGAAGGCTGTGGTTCCCCCCCCTCCTCTGTAACAGGTGTCAAGGCTTCAAGCGGGGGTGGAAAGTGCAAACTTATGAATTCCTCTGCTTGCTCAGCCAAGTGAGGAATCTCTGGTAGAGTGTGAGGCTTGGGTTTGTGAGGGAAAAGCTGATGGAATCAATGAACCAGCGTTGGTGCATGTACATCTCTGGCATTTTCCCACGTGCGCTCTTCCTCAGGGTACCCTTTCCAGTGTATTAAATATTGGATTCCCCTTCCCCTCCTCCTAGAGTCCAGAATTTCCTCGACTTCGTATTCCTCCTCCCCCTCCACAATTACTGGGGGTGGGGGGGCAGTTGCGATCATAAGGCACTTGGGGGAGGGTCCTTGGCTAGCAAGGCTCTGTGAAAGACTGAATGGATTTTCATGGATGCTGGCAGCTTTAAGCAATAAGCCACTGGATTTATCTGCTGTACCACAGTGAAAGGGCCCACAAACTTAGAGTCCAACTTCTTGGAGGGTCTGGTAGAGATCAAAAACTTGGTAGAGAGCCACACTTTGTCTCCTACTGCAATCACTGGCCCCTCTTGTCTGTGAGCATCTGCAGCTCTCTTGTAAGCACTCTTTGCCCTGTTCAGCTGCTCCTTTAACAACTCCTGTGCGGCTTGTTGCTCTTTAAGAAAATCAGCCACAGCTGGAACAGTTCCCTGCTGGGAGGAGGTGGGCAACACCCGAGGGTTAACCCCATAGAGTGCTTGGAAAGCAGACATCTTGGTAGAGGATTGCACAGAGTTGTTATAAGTAAATTCTGCCATGGGGAGCAGGGCTGGCCAATTGTCTTGCTGATAAGTGGTGTAATACCTGAGATACTGTTGTAACCATTGGTTAATTTTCTCAGTTTGCCTATTACTAGCTGGGTGATGCGATGATGATAGGTGGATCTGGACCCCTAATGACTGGAAAAGCACCCTCCAGAACCTGGAAGTGAACTGAGGGCCTCTGTCACTCACCAAGTGATTTATCTATACCTAAAAACATGGTCCATAAACAACTGCGCTGTGGCTTGCGCAGGTGGGAGGCCCTTGCAAGGAATAAAATGCGCCATTTTAGTGAAAAGGTCCACCACCACTAGTATGGAAGTCAGCCCCTGGACCGGGGGTAAATCAGTGATGAAATCCATGGAGATTGTATCCCAAGGCCTACTGGGGGTGGGTAGGGGTTGCAAGAGTCCTGTGGGCTTCCCTGGGAGAGGCTTGGCTCATCTACAGGTATGACAAGAAGCAATGTAACCCTTTATGTTTGCAGTCATCTTAGGCCACCAGTAGTCTCTCAGAGCTCTATGGAGAGTTTTGAAAACCCCTCCGTGGCCTGCCGTTTGATGGTCATGGCAAAGTCTCAGTACTTCTTCCCTCAATGAGGGGGGAATGTATAATCGCCCGCTATGCCAGAGGATTCCTGCCTCCACATTGAATGGAGAAGCAGTGTCTTGCGGGCCCCTCTGAAGGTCATCCATCCTGGCCCTGGCATATGGGTCCTGTTGCTGCTGAGCTCTGACTCTTGTAAATAGGTCCTCTGCTTGTCTGCCTGCTGCTAAAATCTCTGTCTGGTTCCCCCTCATAGACTGCTCAAAGTTGTGAGGTTGTAATATAGTAGCCTGTACCTCCTGGTGAGTGGCGGGGGTTGCCTGAATGGATTGAGACAGGGCATCCGCCAAACAGTTTTGCGCCTCAGGAACATAAGAAATGACAAAATTGAAACAGGAGAAAAATTGGCTCCATCTGATTTGGCGTGGGGTGAGGGATCTGGTGTTTTGTAGAAGCTGTAATTTCTTGTGATCGGTGCAAACTTTCACAGGAAAGGCTGCACCTTCTAGCCAGTGCCTCCACTCTTGGAATGCTGCTTTAATTGCTAGCAACTCCTTGTTAAAAACATCATAGTTTCTCTCTGCTGGTGAGAGCATGTGTGAAAAAAGGCACAAGGAAGCAATGTATTCTCGGTATTGTTTGTATATTGCAATAACACCGCCCCAATGGCAATATCGGAAGCATCTGAATACATTATGAATTGCTTTGTGGGATCAGGGTGTTTTAACAGCGGCTGGGATGCAAAGAGTTGCTTGAATTCTCAGAATGCTGCTTGCTCCCTCTCCCCCCAAATGAATTTTGATCCTTTCTTCAAAAGCTGTGTGAGGGGTCTAGCCCTGTCACTAAAGTTTTTTATGAACCGCCTGTAGAAATTGCAAAATCCTAGGAATCTTTGTACTTCTTTAACATTTCAGGGGGGTTGCCAAGAGAGAATTGCCTGGACCTTAGAAGGATCCATGAATATGCCTTCTGTTGATACCTTATAGCCCAGGAAATGTAATTCAGTTAAATCGAAGGCACACTTCTCTAGCTTGGCGAACAGCTTGTTCTCTCTCAGTCTTTGTAAGACATTACGTACATGGGTTACATGAGTTGTAGCATCCTCAGAGAAAATTAATATGTCATCTAGATAAATGACCAGATACTTATCTAGTAAATCAGAGAAAATTTGATTCATAAATCAGGAAAATATGGCTCCTGCATTAGACAAGCCAAAGGGCAAAACAAGGTACTCAAATTTACCAAACCTGGTGTCGAAAGCAGTCAGATATTCATGCCCCTCTTTAATCCAGGTCAGATTGTATGCATTCCTGAGGTCCAGCCTGGTAAAAATGCGTGCTTTCTGTAAGCGATCCAGCAGATAAGATATTAGCGGCAAGGGATAATTTTCTTTTATTGTGAGTTTATTTAAAAAACTGAAGTCATGGACCACTCTCATGGGTGCCTCCTGATTTGCCAGTGCCAACGTGTCAGGCTTCTTTGGTACGAAGAAGGTAGGAGCAGACGCTGGGGAAGTAGATGGTCGGATGAAACCCTTTTGGAGATTAGAATCCAAGTAATCCTTTAAGGTGGCTAGTTCTTTGGGAGACATGGGATATTGTTTCCTTGCTGGAATCCTGGCTCCTGGTATCAACTCAATGGTGCAATCACAGTCCCTATGGGGGGGTAGTGCTGTGGCCTCTTGTTCGCTGAAAACATCTGTGAAATCTGCATACTTGGCTGGCAACTGGACCCTCCCTGCTTCCGTGACTGCGTTGGTTGCTGGAGAGAGGAGAGTGGCTTGAATCTTGTGGTGCTGGCATTCCTTAGTTGGGAAGGAGATTGCTCCCGTAGTCCAGTTCAGCAATGGGTTGTGGATCTTCAGCCAAGGTGTGCCCATGACTATAGGCACAATAAGTGATGCCATAACATAAAGTTGGATCCACTCAGTGTGGTCTCCCGTTGTTAGTTGTACTGGTTCTGTGAACCTTCTAATCGGCCCTGCCTTGAGGGGCTGGCTGTCAATGGTCTCAGCTTCTATGGGACATGGCAATTCTATGGTTGGGATGTTGAAGTCTTGTACGGTCTGTAGATCAATAAAATTGGTTGAAGCTCTGGAATCCATGAGGGCCTCTAGCTTGACCTGGTGCTCTGGGTTTACGTTCATTATGACTGGTAAATAGTAAAAGGAGTGCCTGGAATCCTCGGAATGAGCCCTTCTTAATTGATTGATGGTCTCCCTGCTGAGTTCTGTGGAGGGAGACCGATGGAGTTTCCCTGGTTGGAAGTCGAGGTGGAGGTGGCTCTTGTTTCAGCTGCTTGCCCTGGGGCTCTTATGGAATTTGCTTGGCTTCTCGCTGGGCAAGCTCTCACCATGTGCCCCTGGACTCCGCAGTAGAAACAGAGGGCTCTCTCTCTCCTTCTCTGTCTCTCAGCCTTGGAAGTAAGCCTCTTGCTCGCCCCGATCTGCATCGGCTCCTCTGGTCTTGAGTAAGGAAGTGCTGTGGAGAGAGCTGGAATTCCTGGAAGCGTCCTGAGGCCCCTGCCTCTCCCCGGCTGCATCTGTCTGAGCTCTTCTAGCCTGGCATCTATGACCACAGACAAGTGATATAAGGCTTCTAGGGTAGCTGGTGTTCCCTGGCGCATTAATTCATTCTTAATTTCTTCATCCAGCCCCTGTTTGAATTGGTCCTTCAAGGCACTTTCATTCCAGTCCAGATCTCCTGCTAACAGCTTGAAATCAGCAATGTAGATTCCCACTCTCTTGTTGCCTTGCTTGAGCTTCCGAATTTCCCGGCTGGCAGTGACCTCTCTGATCGGGTCGTCAAAGTGTGCTCGGAACCCTGCCAGAAAATTCTGGTAGTCGTTGAGAATCGGGTCGTTGTTCTCCACCATGGGAATAGCCCATTTGGCTGCTGGTCCCTTTAGCAGACTTAGAATGAAGGTGACTCTGGTTCTGTCTGTGGGAAACTCTGCCGGTCTGCTGTCGAAAAACATTGTGCACTGTGTGAGGAAGGTTCTCAACTGTCCTGCTTCTCCTCCAAACTTCTCTGGTAGACTGCCCTGGGATCTCAAGACTACTGGCGGAGCTGCTGCTGCTGCTGCTGGCGCTGGTTGTGGGTTAATCAGAGCTGGTTGTTGTATCTGCTGTAGCATGGCAGCTTGTAATGTGTTGATCTGGAGATCTACTTGTTGTTGGTGTTGCTGCAGGGCTGCTGCCAATTGTTGGATGGCTTGCTGAATTTCCTGGTTTTCCGAAGACATTTTCCAAATGTCTCTCCTTTATTTTCTTGTTCCTCCCTCTTTCGATGGGAGTAGGAGTTTGTTAGGATTGATGTCCTAACAGTCAGAAATCACGCTGAGATGAGGAGTAGGTCTCTAGTGTTTATTACTGCTACATAAGACAGAAAATCCTAACAAACTGAAGAAGCGTGGGAAAAACCCAGACAGATAAACCCCAAAAGTTAAGGCGGGTCTGATCTGTGTCTCTTTGAATGGCTGCTTAATTCCTCAGTACTACGCATGCGTTTTCCCCCCTGGATAGGGGCCCCCTCCTGCTCACCATCAGTACTCATGACAATACCTCACCCTGGCTTCATCATTGAGGAAGGACTCCCCAAACTCTTCCATGAACCCGCTCACATGAGTTAGGAAGCATGCCAATTGGTTTGGGTCCCGCCCCCCCCCCAACTTCACTTACAGGTCACAGAAACCCATCAGACTTCTGCTGGCTCTAGCTCTCCGCGGGGCAGGTTGGATGTGCACCTGTCTCTCGCCTGTTTTGGCTCTGGCTGGTGCAACATCTTCATCCTCACTGGTTCTGGCCTGATCCGAAGCTCCCACTTCTTTTTCTGACACTGATTGAGCACTTTCAGGTGTGGCTACCTGCTCTTTTCAGACCAGGTGGCTGATCAGACCATCCATCACCTCCTTGAGACCAGACAACATCTCTGTCACGATCTGCATCTCCCATTCTACTCTAGTCAGGCACCTGTTGTTCATCAGCTCCTGGCTTCTAGCTTCCTGCTGCCAGGTGTGCCACTTCACTGGTGTTCTCTCTGTTACACCTCTAACACCAAAGGTCCAACCAGGCTTAGGTCGCCATATCAACTCTCTGTCTAGGACTTCATTGGGTTCCAGGGAAGGCAGTCAACTTACTTGCTGCTTTTTGGCTTTCACCTTTCCTCCTTTCTCCTTTGCCTTTCTCCCTTGGACCTTCACCTCTTTACCTCTCATAGCCACCACCGGTTCAGTGGAGGGACTGGGAACTTCTCCATCATCTTCTGCCACCTCTCGCTCGGGTTCAGTTGTGCCCACCATTCCGTCAGCAAACAACTTTGGAGAGCTTAAGAATAAACTTTCCTCAGAGGATGCAACTTCTCTTGGTAAAGTTAAAAGGTTCTTTTAATCACAGCTTTATGTAAGAACTGACACCATCAGTCTCAATATTGACCCAACTCATGCACAATTGGAATAGGCAGAAATTAGGTTTATTGAAAACTAGTGTACAGGTCCTTCAGCAAAGGATCGTTACCTTGTCGTGGTGCTGGAGCTTGAGCACCTCAATGATGCCATGAGCTAAACCGTGAAGGGCCACCCAAGACGGGAAGGTCATGACAGAGAGGTCAGACTAAATGCGATCCCTGGGGAAGGTAATGGCAACCCACCTCAGTATTCTTGCCGTGAAAACTAAATGGATCAGTACAACCAGAGATATGTCGGTATACCATCGGAAGATGAGACCCCCAGGTCGGAAGATGGTCAAAATGCTACTGGGGAGGAACAGAGGATGAGCTCAACTAGCCCCAGACGTGATGACGCAGCTAGCTCAAAGCCGAAAAGACGGCTAGCGGCCGACGGTGCTGGTAGTGAACGGCGAATCCGATGTTCTAAGGATCAACACACCATCGGAACCTGGAATGTAAGATCTATGAGCCAGGGCAAATTGGATGTGGTTATTGGTGAGATGTCAAGATTAAAGATAGACATTTTGGGCGTCAGTGAACTGAAATGGACTGGAATGGGCCACTTCACATCAAATGACCACCAGATCTACTACTGCGGACAAGAGGACCACAGAAGAAATGGAGTAGCCTTCATAATTAATAGTAAAGTGGCTAAAGCAGTGCTTGGATACAACCCAAAAAACGACAGAATGATCTCAATTCGAATTCAGGGCAAGCCATCTAACATCACAGTGATCCAAATATACGCCCCAACCACAAATGCTGAAGAAGCTGAAGTAGAGCAGTTCTATGAGGATCTGCAGCACCTACTGGACAACACGCCTAAAAGAGATGTTATTTTCATCACAGGAGACTGGAATGCTAAGGTGGGCAGTCAAATGACACCTCGAATTACAGGTAAGTATGGCCTGGGAGAACAAAACGAAGCAGGACACAGGCTGATAGAATTTTGCCAAGACAATTCACTCTGCATAACAAACACTCTCTTCCAACAACCTAAGAGACGGCTTTATACATGGACTTCACCAGATGGACAACACCGAAATCAGATTGATTACATCCTTTGCAGCCAAAGGTGGCGGACATCTGTACAGTCGGTAAAAACAAGGCCTGGAGCTGACTGTAGTTCAGATCACGAACTTCTTCTTGCACAATTTAGGATCAGACTAAAGAGATTAGGGAAGACCCACAGATCAGCTAGATATGAGCTCACTAATATTCCTAAGGAATATGCAGTGGAGGTGAAGAATAGATTTAAGGGACTGGACTTAGTAGATAGGGTCCCGGAGGAACTCTGGACAGAAGTTGGCAGCATTGTTCAGGAGGCGGCAACAAAATACATCCCAAAGAAAGAGAAAACCAAGAAGGCAAAATGGCTGTCTGCTGAGACACTAGAAGTAGCCCAAGAAAGAAGGAAAGCAAAAGGCAACAGTGATAGGGGGAGATATGCCCAATTAAATGCAAAATTCCAGAGGTTAGCCAGAAGAGATAAGGAATTATTTTGAAACAAGCAATGCGCAGAAGTGGAAGAAGACAATAGAATAGGAAGGACAAGAGACCTCTTCCAGAAAATTAGAAACATTGGAGGTAAATTCCAGGCAAAAATGGGTATAATCAAAAACAAAGATGGCAAGGACCTAACAGAAGAAGAAGAGATCAAGAAAAGGTGGCAAGAATATACAGAAAACCTGTATAGGAAGGATAACAATATCGGGGATAGCTTTGACGGTGTGGTCGGTGAGCTAGAGCCAGACATCCTGAAGAGTGAGGTTGAGTGGGCCTTAAGAAGCATTGCTAATAACAAGGCAACAGGAGATGACGGCATCCCAGCTGAACTGTTCAAAATCTTGCAAGATGATGCTGTCAAGGTAATGCATGCTATATGCCAGCAAATTTGGAAAACACAAGAATGGCCATCAGATTGGAAAAAATCAACTTATATCCCCATACCAAAAAAGGGAACACTAAAGAATGTTCAAACTATCGAACAGTGGCACTCATTTCACATGCCAGTAAGGTAATGCTCAAGATCCTGCAAGGTAGACTTCAGCAGTTCATGGAGCAAGAATTGCCAGATGTACAAGCTGGGTTTAGAAAAGGCAGAGGAACTAGAGACCAAATTGCCAATATCCGCTGGATAATGGAAAAAGCCAGGGAGTTTCAGAAAAACATCTATTTCTGTTTTATTGACTATTCTAAAGCCTTTGACTGTGTGGACCATAACAAATTGTGGCAAGTTCTTAGTGGTATGGGGATACCAAGTCATCTTGTATGCCTCCTGAAGAATCTGTATAACGACCAAGTAGCAACAGTAAGAACAGACCACGGAACAACAGACTGGTTTAAGATTGGGAAAGGAGTACGGCAGGGCTGTATACTCTCACCCTACCTATTCAACTTGTATGCAGAACACATCATGCGACAAGCTGGCCTTGAGGAATCCAAGGCTGGAGTTAAAATCTCTGGAAGAAACATTAACAATCTCAGATATGCAGATGATACCACTTTGATGGCTGAAAGTGAAGAGGAACTGAGGAGCCTTATGATGAAGGTGAAAGAAGAAAGTGCAAAAGCTGGTTTGCAGCTAAACCTCAAAAAAACTAAGATTATGGCAACCAGCTTGATTGATAACTGGCACATAGAGGGAGAAAATGTAAAAGCAGTGAAAGACTTTGTATTCCTAGGCGCAAAGATTACTGCAGATGCTGACTGCAGTCAGGAAATCAGAAGACGCTTAATCCTTGGAAGAAGAGCAATGACAAATCTCGATAAAATAGTTAAGAGCAGAGACATCACACTGACAACAAAGGCCCGCATAGTTAAAGCAATGGTGTTCCCTGTAGTAACATATGGCTGCGAGAGCTGGACCATAAGGAAGGCTGAGCGAAGGAAGTTCGATGCTTTTGAACTGTGGTGTTGGAGGAAAATTCTGAGAGTGCCTTGGACTGCAAGAAGATCCAACCAGTCCATCCTCCAGGAAATAAAGCCAGACTGCTCACTTGAGGGAATGATATTAAAGGCAAAACTGAAATACTTTGGCCACATAATGAGAAGACAGGACACCCTGGAGAAGATGCTGATGCTAGGGAGAGTGGAAGGCAAAAGGAAGAGGGGCTGACCAAGGGCAAGATGGATGGATGATATTCTAGAGGTGACGGACTCGTCCCTGGGGGAGCTGGGGGTGTTGATGACCGACAGGAAGCTCTGGCGTGGGCTGGTCCATGAAGTCACGAAGAGTCGGAAGCGACTAAACGAATAAACAACAAAGTGTACAGGTCAGGAAAAAAGCTGCAATTAAAAGATTCCCGCCTAAACTCACTCACTAAAACTTTCCAGCACCCACTCCCCCCTCCTGCTCCTTTCTCATCCAACCTTTAATGGTCAGCCAAACCAGCCACAGATGTCTCTGGCAGTACAACCTTGACTCCCCCCTGGCAGCCCAAACAACAGTGATTCACACTCCTTGCAACTCTCCCCTCTTATCTTCCTCCTTGACATGCGTTGACTCATCTCTGCAGATGAACACAATCAGATGATTCAGAAATCATTTGACTGTGGAGCCTGACAGTTTGACCCCAAACAGTTGGAACTTGAGATATAGAAAGCAAGCCTCTTCATAATAAAACTCACCACTAAAGCTTGGCACCACCAAACACACCTGCCAAACACTGGTTGGTTACAATATTCAGCAGCCATGCCACCATTACATTCCTAACATTGGGGATTTAATGAAGCTTAGTTGATCTCATGGAGCCTAGGTTCATGGCACATGAGGTGGGGATTCTAAATTCCCTAAACTGGTAGCCTTTGATTCAGTTAGTGGAACTGCCTGCTATAAGAACAGTTGCTGAGGAGTTACAAGTGAGTTAGTGGCTGACTCACCCAAGCCTGTACAAATGGGGTTGGTTTGTAACTGTAAGTAAATGTCCATAACATCCCCTTGCTCATCTCTTTCAGCTTTTGCATTGCTTCCCTTTCTTGTTTCTCTAGTGGAAGTTTTTGGATGGAAAGTCCCAAGTTTTGCTAATGAAAATCTGGAAATAAAAAACCCACTATTCATTGGCCTTGGAGGCTATGATAGACCTGCAGAAGGGAAGTGATGGGGAAGCACAACCCTATTGCTTTAAAACAATGGCAAATTGGTACATCCTTCCATCTGCCACTTTTTCCTTTAAAGTGTGCTTTTTCATCACAATTTGCCATTGTGATGAAAAAGCACACTTTAAAGGAAAAAGTGGCAGATGGAAGGATGTACTTTATTCCAGCAGGCAATTACTACTGCTATTTTTTTCAGGAGGAGAAATTCCATAAGGAGGAAAGCCAGTGACAGCTCAGAGGCTTTGCTCTGTAGCACCACCAGCCAACTGCCTTCATAAATAAGATACAAGGATGGAGAAAGGTGAAAGAAGAAACCCACCGAGAGCTCATTAGCAGGTAGATCTCACCAACAGAGGCCTTCCACTCTGTAACACGTACTCGCCCCTCTAAGAGATTTGGGGGGGGGGGTGGAGAGCAGAAACTTAATTTGTATACCAAGATGGCAAGCAGAGCAGCTGAATGGCCAGAGAAGCAACCAGGGAGGGAAGCCATTCCTTTGTTCTTCCTCCTTCCTAATTTGAGAGTCTGCTGATCATTTCCTGTCCAAAACAAATGAGCTCTAGGATCCTGGGCAGGCCCTGAAACCTTGTTCCATGAGTATGGAATCCTAGAGGTGAAATGGGTCACTAAGGCCATCAAGCCAGGCCCCTGCTCAGGGCAGAAATCCAGTTAAAGCATCCCCACCTGATGGCTTCCATCCTCTGAACATATCCGGCAAGGGGGAACCTGGCACCTCTTTGGGACATCATTCCATTCTCATACCGCTTGTTCTGTCAGGGAGGTTTTGCAGAATCCCCCTTTAACAAATCCACTATCCCATGTCCTGGAACCTTCCGAGAGAGGAAGACCAGGACTTGACCTTATTTTACCTGACTTCCTTTGAGACAAGAGGGCTAGTCACCTTGTCTCAAGGCTAAACCTACACACAAATCTCCTTCAGTTTCTTTTTGTAGAATTTACTTTCCTACCACAAATTATTCTCACTGCTCTTCATTGATCCCATCCCAATGTCTTAAATCTTGGTGCCTGGAACTGGACATTGTACTAGAGGGTGAATTTGATCAAAGCAGAATATGGTGGAACAGTTACTTCCTGCAATTTAAAAATTGTGCTTCTGTTGAGGCAGACAGAACTTGCATCTGCCTTTTTTAGAGACACATCATGCTGATGGCTCATTGCTAGTTTGCAATCAACTACTATTCCTTTTTTTTTCTTCACAATTATTGTTTCCAACCAGTTTATCTTCCATCCTACATCTGTGCATTTGTTTTTGTTTTGTAAGTGAAAAATTTGGCATTTTTCAATTTCATTATCTTATTTTCTCTGATCTTATTGTCAGTTTTATTTCTTTCTAGGGTATTTTAGGGCATCCACCTAATTTTGTGTCATCTGAAAATTGGATAACCATTCTTGACATCTCTTCATCCAAATCATTAATAACAATATAGAAGAACAGATTACCCAGGACAGATCTTTGTGACAGATCTTTCTCTGGGTTGGTGAGGAATACTTGATCAGCACTCTTTGCAGATGACTTTGAGCCAAGCCTGTATCCTATTAATTGTCATGCCTCCAGCTCCCACCTAACTAGCTCGCTGTGGGGTACCTTGTGAGACAGGGCAGCTAAAGTAAAAGCACCTGGGCTTCCCAGCACAAGGCATGCCTTCCTGCACTTAGACACACCCCAGGGCTTTGGGGAGAAACTTGAAGACCCAGCAGAAGGTCAGCATATGTATGTCTCCTTTTGCAGGTACCAGGAAGACAAAGCAACTGAAATCTCCAGAGGCTGAGCTTAAACATGGCATCTGAGAATTTATGGTGGTGAAGCATTGAGGCTGTCACTGTGTCAGAAAGAAGGAAGCCAGGGACCACAAAAACAGACCCTGAGGGAAGCCAACTGATGTGAATGACCACAGGGAGAGGCCAAGAAGAGGAGCCAAGGCAAGCAGGGAAGGGCACCTGCCAGCTGCTGGATCCTGATCCTTTCTGCAGGACCAGTCCAGCCATCAAAGTGGCCAGAGCCTCCAGCAGGAGGAAGGGGGGAGAGAGGAAGCTGCCACGCCTGTCCCTCTGGGGTCACCCTGCAACCGCTGTTTCCTGGCAGTTGCAGTATCCAGCCCAGGGGACAAGCCAGCCATTTTCACCTCCACAGAAAAGACGGGAAAGAAAAAAATCTGTGCAGTGAAAGGGAGGGAGAGAAGTGGTCTTTTCTCACATAGTATTCTGAGAAGCATCCAAAGCCCCTGTGGCTGGAGCACATGGCAGGTGCTAAGTTGGATGGATGCCCAGAAGCTAAAACTGAAAGCCAGAGATAGCTGGGAGGAAAGAGGAGTGAGAAAAGTAACCTTTTCCTATCACACTGGTAAAGCAATAAACAATCAATCCACCAGAGAAGGCTCTTGTGCAATCGTTCAGAATGAGCGTGAGAGAGAAGAACCTCCTGGCATTTTGTCAGATGGCTTACTGAAGTAAAGGTATATTATGTCTACAGCCTGTTAAGGAAGTTATCCAACCAGCATGTGAGATAAGGATAGTTTGGCAAGCTGTGTCAATTAATCCATGCTGACTTCTGGAAATACTGCTCCACTTTGTACAGGGGGTTATGACCTCCGGCCTCCTCTGGCAAGAGTTTCCCAGGGATCAGTCGGATATGCCAGTCTGTGGCTCTCCCTGTTCCCCCTCCTCCCCTGTTCAGAAGAGGCAATATTGCTCTCCTCCAATGGCCTGGTCTCCAGGATTTTCAGGGATGGCCCAGACCATCAGCTAGTGTTCCTGGCAGCAGCTTCAGGGGTGTGGTCAAAACAGTCAAGAAGGCATGGCGTGGCTGAAGCTTTGCCTGTTTTGATGCGCATCTCAAGTGTGACAGGCATAAAGAATGGCCAGAGCTTCAGTCACCCCTCCTGGCCTCCATCTTTTTGACCACTCCCTGCTGACACTCCAGTTTCATCAGTTTCCAGCTGTTGTCCTGCCTCCCTATTCTGCTCCTCTCAGTCTCCTGGGGGAAGACATGCTCTGGGGTGAGAAGAGAGAAAGCTCTGCCTTTTCTCTGTTATTGGAGCATTTTGCCATCTTCACGGAGCAGTTGGCTTATTGGTTCTCTTCCTTTTATCAAGAACATAGCTAAAGCAAGCCCAGGTCTTTCTCTGCACACGTGGCTACTCTCAGTCCATTCTGAGCTTTTGCCTTCAGAACACCCACGCCACAGTTCCAGACCTTTTTCGTACACTGTGACTCGATCATCTGGCACTCCATTTTTCAGCTGCCATAGTCCATCACACCAGGTCTCCTATTACATTTATTAAACAACTTACTAATTTAGGCCCATTAAATCATATTTGCCTTCCACACTAAGACCTCAAGCTCATGCTCTGAACAGACAGAAAAGACAATCAACTTTAGGAGCCAGAGGTCTTTCTGATTTCTCTGAAGCCCCCTTTCAGTCCCATTGCCACCTTCTGCGGTGCACCAGTCTCAGTCTGAAATTCTTACTTTTGTTTTCTGTTCTACTTCCTCACAAATTTAAAACACTGCTAGTCAAACTCCATGTTTTTTCATAAAACATTTTTACAGTTTTTGTGAGATGCCTCAAATCTTATGCCAGCAGTCTTATATCAGCTTTATAATTCAGACCATGGTCCAGAAAGCACATTTCTCCAACTGACTTTGAGCCCCCTGTTAATTCACGGAGTGACTCCCTTTGCTTCATAAAGCCTCAAGGGGGTCAGAGCACAACCCACACATGAACCACCCACCCACCCACCCGCCCACAGCAGCAGGACTTAGAAAGGGTTGCCAGTCAGCCACTCTGTGTCACGCCTGTCCCATTGCTCTCTGGGTGTCCTTGAAGGGCCCTTGAAGGAGAACTTATGGGGAAAAAAATGAGCCAAAAGACAACTGTCTGCCTGAACGGATGGGCTACCAGGCACAAGCGCCTACTCCCAACAACGCATGCATGGATACCCCACCCCTGCCAGTTGATCCCTCCAATGCAAGCCCTGCTGGGCGATGTGTAGAGAGCAAAACCAAAGGAGTCTTTAAAGGAAACTCACTCCAAACCAATTTCAGCAAAGCACGTTCCATGCACGTCTGTGAAAGACAGAAAGGAATCACTCCAGAGAGCGGGAGAGAGTTGTGTGCACCCGCTGTGGGAACTGCTGGTATCCCCTCGCCAGCTGTTCTCTCATTTACTTGATTCTGAGAAAGGGGGCTTTGCCTTCCACTGCTAATAAGCCCAATGGGTTTATTCTGACCCATATTGTTCTCCGTGTTCATCTGGGGAATCGGCAGATGCCTGAGCAATGGCTGCTCCTGCCTGCGCATTTGCAGCATGAAAAAATTACTTTCACCTGACAGCTTAGCAGCAGCAGCTCCCCACTGGCTCACCTGTTCATTTTCCGCTGCTCTTAGAGGGGCTGTATGTCCTTCCCTGTGTGTGTGTATCTTCCACTAGCAATAATGGTGTCCCCCAACAAGAGAGTAGGAGGAAAACCCCACCTGGTTAGAATAAGGGGAGGCTGTTCTCTTTTCTTCAGGTCTACAGAAATGGCTGGCTCACCAGGGCAGGGAGCGCTTGCCTCCCTAGCAATCTGCCCTGCAGTTGGCAGAAATGGGAGTATTTAGTTGTTTCAACTTGCTCCTTTATTTGCACACGTTTTCTTTTAAATGTACAGTACAGTCCCAGCCTTATGGTTCCTTTGGCCCTGAGATTCCATCCCTTATATTTCTCCTCCCCAGATGCAGAACTTCACATTTATGCCTGTTAAATTTCATCCCACTCATTTTAGCCCACTTCTCAGATCACCATCTTGATCTTTTGAGATCTTGTCTCTTGCATTAGGCATTTCTCCCAGTTCTGTGGCATCTGCAGACTTTCTCAGCTCCCCCACCCCCGTGGTTAATAAGTGTTGAACAGTGCAGGGCCCAACAAAGCACCACACTTCCCTTCACACTGGAGGGCAGCCATTTGCAAGCACCATTGTGTGCAGCCGTTCAGCCCTCCGCGATCCCATCTGACCGAAATGTTATCCAGCCTCTGCATGGAAGAGACCCTAGCAAGGCAGGCAAGAGAGGCCAGTCCCCCTCTGTCTAGGCATTCCCTGATCTACTAGGCCAGCAACTCAAGTGAAGACGGATGTGAGGTATGAGGAAGGGGAACCAAGGGGTTAAAGCTGCAAGGAAGATGCTTCAAGCCTGACATCAAGAGAAGCTCTTGACTATAGAAGCCATCAACAGTGGAACAGGCTACCAGAAGAAGCGGTGAGCTCTCCTTTCCTAGAGGTGTTCAACCAGAGGCTGGAGGGTCATCTGTCATCTGTCATCTGAGTGACTCTCATGGATCCTGGTGCTGGCAGTGGGCTGCACTAGATGACCTCTAAGATCCCTTCCAACCCTATAATACCATGATCCTAACCTTGGAAAACATTAGAGCAGGGTTTTGAACTCCAGTTTCCACCATACCCAGCAGGACAAATGGAAGGGGATTGTGAGAGCTGTGCTCAAGTCCTCTGAAGGAGGGAGGGCAGGCAAGAGTGGACGGACTCTGGTCTCCCGTTGTCACAGAAGGACTGGTTTTAAAAAGCTGCACTAGTGGTGTCCATGCTGTTGCTTGATAGCACAAGGGCGCTGCATAGAATGTGGGCCACCATGCTCTGGATGTGTGTCCATGCATGTACATCTTCTCATGAGATCACAAACCTCATCAATCTCAAAACAGTTGGGTGGGTATAATGAATTTGCCAATTTAGCAATATCTTTTCAGCCACTAAAAACATAACTTGCAATAGATGGAACAGTATTTTACCACACTAAAAGGTCCTCTTCTCAAAAGGAGGTAAGAGGGTGGGATTCAAGTTTAAAGAGCAAGGAGTTCCTTTTTCCCACCATCTGTGTTGGCTGTAGACCCTATGATCAATTCTTGTAGCCCCAAAAGTAAGCACCAATTGGCAGAACCTGACTTTGCCTGGGCTTAGAAGCCAGTCTGGTGTCATGGTGAAGAAACCAGGCTAGAAACTGGGAGACCATGAGTTCTAGTCTCACCTTGGGCATGAAGCCAGCTGGGTGACCTTGGGCCAGTTGCTCTCTCTCAGCCCTAGGAAGGAGGCAATGGCAAACCACTTCTGAAAAACCTTGCCAAGAAAACTGCAGGGACTAGTCCAGGCAGTCTCTGAGAATCGGACATGACTGAATGGATTGAAAAAAAAAAGAAGCTAAGCAGGGTTGGACCCAGTAAGTGCTAGATGAGAGACTACAAGTAAAACCCAGAGTTATAGATTAAACAAGGAAGTTGGGGAAAAATATCCTGGAAGATCACAATTGTAAACTACTTCATACTGTTGCCAAGAAAAGTAGGAATTGTCCTTGAAGTGAACAGGAATCCAGTTTGACTCCAAGAAAACTTTAAAAAGTTTTCCAAGGAACTTTTTAATTCATTTATCAAATGTATAAGGCCACCCAACTCCACAGTGACTCTAAGTAGCACATAACACTAAAAACTGTTCAAAACAATGTAATAAAGAAGAAAGGACAATGATAACCATAGAGAGCAATAAAACATAGACCTAACATGCATATTACCATAAGAGGCTTGTCACCCACTCTGGCTCAGGCCTGGGAAAAAGTCAAGTTTTTAAGGAGAACAAAGGGTAGGGCCATGCCAGTCTCTAGGACGAGGCTGTTCCAGAGAAGAACTCCTACCCACATCCCATCAGATGACACTGTTGAAATAACAACAACAACAAAAAATCACCATCTGTCAATTGCAAAAGGCAGCTTTACTTGGAACAGCTTACATCCTGCAATGATACCTTGTTTTTGTTTATTATTAAACAACATCTGCCAATCCCAGGTCCTTGGGGAGGACTCAATAGATGGACAAAAATGCCAAATCCAGTCCAAACATCTGGCTGACTGTGCAATCAACCATAATCATTTATTAAACTGGTATGCTGCCCAACTCCCAACAACTCTGGGCAGCTCACTACAATCAGAGAAATTATAATAGAATCAATAAAAGATAGATATGGCAAGGGTGAAGTGAGCGTCTCCCTCTCCCTCGCTGAAGGCCTGGGTGAAGAGCCAGGTCTTTGCAGCTCTTCTGAACAATAGCAGAGAGGGGGGCATCCAAAGCTCGGGGGGAACCTCATTCCAGAGGGACGGCGCTGCCAGAGACAAGGTGCACTTCTGGGTCCAGAGAAAAGACATTGTTTAATTGAAGAAATGTGGAGCGCACCAATTCTGCAAGATCAAATCAGCTGGGCAGATGTTATGGGAGACGTGTGGTCCCTCAAACAACCAGGTCCTGTGCCATGTAAGGAACAACCAGCCCTTTGAATCAATGGGACCCAGGCCATGCCAACTCTGACTGATCCTACCGCATGGGCAGAAACTAGTGGGGAAAGAAAGTCCCTCAGATAAATAGGACAGGTAAAGGTGTTCAGGAAGGACATCGGGTTATTACATGGGATGCCCCTAGATATAGTTCTGGGGGAAGGGAGGGCCATGGCCTTGAACGGGGAGAGTTCACAAGTGCTCAGGCTGGCTTGGTGCTCTGCATGTGACCGCTTCACTACTTCCACTTCGGTAACTGTTTTGCTCAGTTGCAGCAACACCCACAAAAGCTTCATTGCACTTCAATGATTTGGATTTCTTCTAGACAGAGGGCTCCTACAGCTACCAGTCAAAAGGCTATTCTAGCTTCCACTCCTTATTTGGCTTTTTAATTAATAAATGTATTTATTTTGTGGAAAGAATTTTATTTTTGAAGCATGGTTGCACAGAGAAAACATATACATATATATATATATACATATAAATATACATAAACCTTTATTGGCATTAAAAGAACAAGGAGTACAAAACACATTAACATATTGTGGGATTAACCAAAGGGAAGACCATACTCAGTGAGAGATTTGTTTACGTTTACTTTTAAGAACTTCATCCAAGAATTTAGCAACAATTCTGGTAGTTTCAGGTACAACATCTCTCAATAGATATTGGCAGGATAGTACAGTGTTTTCAGATCACAAATTAGCAAAGATTAAAAGCATTTCTACCGCTAAGGAAATTACTGAGAATTTATGCACCCTGTACTCAGAAGCTGATGACCAGAAAGTGATCTCTTTGTTACAAGAGCTGCATGCATGCAATTTGGAAGACAATGGAAATGTAAATGACCACCTGATCAGGCTACAGGCAATCTTTGATCAGCTGAGCAAAGTCCAGAATCTCATGAACGAAAAACTTAAGATGTCTTTCCTGCTAAGTACTTTACCAAATAATTTTTTTCCATTTGTTGCTGGTCTGAATATAGAAAGGAAAAAACTCTCTCAAATTTTTGGAATGATAACATCAGATTCTCGAAGACAAAATTTGCATAGCAATAGAGAGCCTGACAGAGACATTGGTTACCTGGCAATGAAGGGTAAATGTGAGCCAGAGCAATCAGTGACACATCAGAAAAACAAAAGGAAAGAAAAGGGAGTCATTATCTGTGATTCATGCAAGAAGCCAGGACATATTGCAAGGTTCTGCAGAAATAAGAACAAGAAGGATTTTTTCAAGGATAAATCCAAGGAAAAAATCTTTTAAAGGTGAAAAGTCTTTACACAGTTTATAAAGCTGATACCAATAAATGTCCTAGACGATAGGTAATCAATTTGGGGGCCAGCAGACATCTATGTGGGAATAAATGTGACTTTTGTGAGCTAAATCACAGAAGGAAGCATAACATTAGCAGATGGCAATTCAACTTCAATTCAAGGAAAAGGAAGTGTGCCATTGCAATGCATCAACGGAAGTGAATACAAAGATCTTGTAGCAGATATTTTCTATCTGCCAGACATAGAAGTTAATTTACTAGGTGTCTCAACATTGAATAACAATTGTTTTGAAGTGATTTTTAATGCGAGTGGATGATGTAAAGTCACCAGTGGACAAAAGATTTACTTCATGGTGCACTGCGAACAACCGCCACCAGATGTCAGCCTCACCTGTCAGCAGCAAAAGGAGGATAACCGCACCACCACCTGGCACAAATGTTTTGTGCACCATGATTTTAATGCAATTTTTAGAATGAAAACTGAAGGCATAGTAAGAGACTTCGAAATAAACAACCATGATAAATGCCAATCAAAATGTGTGATATGCATCAAAGGAAAGGCAACAAGACCAGGCATACCAAAACAAAGAGAAAGGCGGACAACCAAGTCACTCAAACTTATCCACATTGATTTGTGTGGACCCCTTCAAGCATCAGTGGGCAGAAATAAATATGTTTTATGCTTTATAGACAATTTTTCCAGATACTGTGTGACCTACTAATGAAGGAGAAATCCCAAACAGCAGACATGCTGAAAGCGTATGCAGCCATGGTGACCAACCAGTTCAACAGAACCCCTCAAGCCCTCCCAAGCGACCGCAGAGGTGAGTTTATTTCACAAACCATGCAAACATACCTAACACAACTAGGTATAGAACACAGACTAACCACTCCATACACACCTGAACAAAATGGAGTTGCAGAAAGGAGAATCACTCGCTGATGGACATGGTAAGATGTATGCTTTTAGAAGCAGGTCTGCCTGACAAATACTGGGCAGATGCTGTTTTAACAGCTACATACTTACAGAAGAGACTGCCAACCAAAGCCAACAAGGTAACACCTTTTGAGCTAGGGCATGAATGCAAACCAAGCGTAAAGCATCTGGAAGTATTTGGATCCAAGGCTTATGCACACATACCAAAGGAGAAGAGATCCAAACTAGTCCCCAGTGCTGAAGAAGGCATCATGATCAGGTATACCCCAGGAAGCAAGGGATACAGAATCCTGAACATGAAGACAGGAAAAGTAAACACATGTGGAGTGGTGTACTTCACTGAACGAGAGAGAGGGTACTATAGTCAAGCTGATGATGACTGTGCAGAAACCAACAGTGGCAGTTACCAGCTTGAGATGGTTAGCCCAACATTCAAAGACACAACCACTACACTGACCCAGAGGGAGATAGAAGCCCAGGCAGAAACTCCACCAGAGTCAGATGATGAGGCCATGGATGCAGAAGGGGTTGAACGGCCAAGTGCCATTCTTGAACCTGTTCCAAGACGCTCATCATGACCCAAAAAAGGAGTTCTAGCTGAGAGACTCACCTACCTCACAAGGTCATTACCAAAAAAACCTGCATCATGGAACAAAGTCCAGCAAATGCCACCAGATGAGGCAAGCAAGTGGAAGAAGGCAGCACAAGAAGAGCTAGAGGCTCCACACAAGAACAAAACATGGACTTTGACAAAACTATCTACAGGCAAGAAAGTCATAGGATGCAAATGGATTTTCAAAGCCAAACAAGATGAAAAAGGGGAAGTACAAAGATACAAAGCTAGACTAGACACAAAAGGCTACTCACAAAAATATGGACTTGATTATGATGAATGTTTTGCTCCTGTTGTAAAACATACCACAATCAGAATGCTCCTGAGTCTAGCAGCTTCCAGGAACATGGGTGATGGACACCTAGATGTAAAGACTGCATTTCTACATGGAGAGATAGAGGAAGAACTATACATGCTACAACCTCCAGGCTTCGCCAATCCCAAGACACAGCAACTTGTTTGCAATCTCCAGAAGGGGATTTTTGGCCTGAAGCAAGCAGCAAGAGCATGGAAAAAGAAGTTGAACCAAGTACTGTCATGAGTGCCGTTGAGCTGAAGTCATCAGCGCAATGGCACACATGACAATAGCAAGGAAACAGGGGAAGGGGCTCAAGATAAGTAGCCATCAACTCACAACGACTGAAGGTCAAGAAACAATAGCTAAACGGATCGCGGAGCACACCCAAGCCATTAGCGCTAATACAACGGAGATCGCCCAGCTGACAGCAATCACCGGAGGAATAGAGAAACCGATGATGGGCGATCCCGGAACGCCAGCGGGGCCTCGCAACCTCTCACCCACCGGCAAGTCAACGTATTGGACAAAGGGGGGTGACGTGACCGCGAGTGAGGGGGCGCTGACCGGCGCGGGGTATTTAAACCCCGCACCGGCGCGCTCCTGTCACTCTCAGCTTTTTTCCGATGCTGTACCTGCGCTGTGAATAAACCAGAGCCTGTTCCACCGAACCAGCGTCTGAGCATTATTCAGAGGTAGGCAGCGCATGACATAAAGCTGAGAGTCATAAACTCAGCCTCGCCGAGCCCCACCGGACGACAACGAGCCGCGGGAGGAATAGACGGCGAGAAGACCAGAAGAATGAAGCCGGAGCGATGCGGACAAGGAGGGCGAGCCGCACGGCGAGAAACAGAGGAGGACCGACCGAGGCCAGAGGCACCGCGGACTCCCGGAGCCATGGACGCCCACCCGACCCGACCCGAGCCTCAGCTCCAACCCCAAGGGGAGATGGCGACGGAGGCAACCCGACCGCGGGAGGGAGCAACATACCTTCCGAAACCAGCGGAGGACCCCGCGCCCCACATCGCACCCCAGCAACGGGCATGGAGCGACAGCCCAACGGCGGTCAGCACGGAGGAGGACGATGGAGACACCCAGCAGACGGCAGAGGAAGTGGACCAACGGCAGAGGGAGATTGAACCCCGCCGGCAACCCACCCCCGCCGACACACCGACGGAACCGGCCCCAGCGGAGGCGCGAACCGTGGACGAGGAAGCACGAGCTGAACTCGCGGCCATGCGGACCCAACTGGGGGAACTCCGGACCATGCTTCAGTCGCTCATGCCCCCCGCGCCGCCCAACGACGTCCCCGCACAGGCCCACACCCCGAGCGAAGCACCGAACCCCCACGGGCCAAATGAAGGTCAGCAGACGGCCCAGGCGGACAACACCACAGGCTGGGAAGCGAGAGGAAGGGCCGCGCAAAACGCCCGGGCCCCAAAGGACTTCCCCATCTTCTTTGATGGGAACCCCACGAAACTGTCGTTCTTTATAACGAACGCCAGGGAGTTCATGGGGAGGCACGGACACTCCTACGACTCCGAAGCGGACAAAATCGCCGCCGTGGCGATCAAATTACAAGACAGGGCAGCGGACTGGTACGTCCAACTGTACGAGTCCAGCTCCCCCGCCCTCGCCAACTTCCCCGCCTTCATCAATGAGATGAAAAACTACTTCGAAGACCCACTAGCCAAAGTGAGGGCGAAAAGCGCACTCCAAAGACTTAAACAGGGCACACGCACTGTCCCAGACTACGCCCTTGAGTTCAAAGCCCTCGCGGGGAAGGTCAGCGACTGGTCCGAGACCACCCTGCTGGAAATGTTCAAAAGGGGGCTCAACCGCAACGTACTCCAATGGGCCCTCTACCGCGACGACCCAGAAATGCTACACGAGTGGATCCACCTCATGAGGAAAGCCGAACACGCGCACCGCACCTTCCTCATGACAACCACAGAAGACATGAACTATACCTGCAAAAAGGTACCCGCACCACACGTGGGGACGGCCAGCCCCACATACCCAAAGAAGAAATTCAATCGGGAGCCCTGCGGGAGGTGTGGCAAACTAGGGCACAAGACGGCGGATTGCTTCGCCAACCGACTGCCGACCAGTGCGCCTAAACCCACCCCGAAAATTAGCCCCAAACCACCTAACCCGGTGCCGCCCCCTCACCGCCGAATGACCGTAGCCACAGCGACACCAGAGGAAGGCTGGGACGCCTACTGGGGGGAAGAGGACAACGTAGACCCAGACCAGCTGGCGGGAAAAGCTCCCCGCCTGCCCTGAAACGCATTGCGAGGCAGGCGGTGGGACAACAGCGCGGACCACCTCGACGGAACGGCGAAAGCTCCGTAATAATGGCGGCAATTATACTCTCTGCCGGCAATGGAGCCACCACAGCCGCGGCACTAGTGGACTCGGGGTGCTCAAAAAACCTCATCCACCCCGACTTAGTCGCCACACTCGACCTCCGCTGCTTCCCCCTCCCCACGCCGTTGGCATTCCACCAGCTGGACGGCTCTACAGCGGGAGGGAAACCAGCTACGATGCAAACCGAGCCAGTCACCCTGCAAATGGGCACTCACACCGAACGCACATCGTTCGTCGTCACTCACATCGGATGGCCCATTGCAGTCCTGGGAATGCCATGGCTCACGACAAACAACCCGCGCATCAACTGGGAGACCCGCACCTTCACATTTGGCGACGGCGAGTATCGGGCACCAGTTCCAGCGGGCAGAACCAACCCCACTGTGGGACGAGCGGAGGCGACTACACAAGACAACGCCGCTACCATAGCAGACCTACCAGAACAATACGCCGACTTCTCCGAGGTCTTCGGAGAGGCGGAAGCTGACCAACTACCCCCCCCACCGCAAGACGGATTGCCGGATCGACCTGCTGCCTGACGTCCCCTTACCTAGACCGAAAATCTACTCGATGACCCCGAAGGAGATGGCAACCCTCCGGGAGTTCATCGATAAAAACCTAGACAGGGGATTCATAGAGCCAGCATGCTCACCGGTCGGAGCCCCCGTCTTATTCCGGGAGAAGAAAGACGGCACCCTACGGCTCTGCACCGACTACCGGGGCCTAAATGCGGCTTCCCTGTCCAACAAATACCCCTTACCCCTGGTGAAGGACATGCTCGCCCACCTGTCCACGGGCAAAGTCTTTTCCAAATTGGACCTTCGCGAGGCGTACTATCGCATCCGAATCAGGGAGGGGGACGAATGGAAGACTGCATTCAACTGCCCCCTAGGCACCTTCCAGTACAAAGTGCTGCCGTTCGGACTCGCGGGGGCCCCTGGGGTGTTTATGCAGCTCATCAATGAGGTACTGCATGAACACCTGTTCAAAGGGGTCCTTGTCTACATAGACGACGTCCTTATCTACACTAAAACGCACGAGGAACATGTGACCCTAGTCAGGCAAGTCCTCGACAAGCTCAGAAGGGCGCAGCTCTATGCCAAACCTACAAAGTGCGAATTTCATAAAGCGCGCCTAGACTACCTGGGGTACCGAATCTCCGGGGATGGCATAGAAATGGACCCCGCAAAAGTCGAAGCGGTGCTAAACTGGGAGCGCCCCCGCAACAGACGCCAACTCCAGAGCTTCCTCGGCTTCGCGAATTTTTACAGATCATTCGCCCGGGGGTTCGCAGAGATAGCCCTCCCCCTAACGGACCTCCTCAAAACCAAAGGGGTGGGGGACACCCGACGCGCCAAGAACCCGGGCACAGTATTGAATTGGACTCCCGCGTGCCAGACCGCATTCAACAAGCTGAAAGCGCTGTTCACCACAGAGCCAATCCTCACGCACCCGGACCCAGAACGGCCGTTTGTGGTCCAAGCCGACGCCTCAGACTTCTCCCTGGGGGCCATCCTACTCCAAAAGGACCCCACGGGACTCCTGAAACCATGCGCCTACCTGTCGAGGAAGTTTTCCGAGACAGAAAGGTGATGGCACGTCTGGGAGAAAGAAGCCTTCGCGGTAAAATCGGCGCTAGAAACATGGCGACACCTACTCGAGGGAGCCACCCAACCATTCGAGGTCTGGACCAACCACCGGAACCTCGAGGCCCTCCGAACGCCCAGACGCCTCAGCCCAAAACAGGTCCGATGGGCCCAATTCTTCAGCCGCTTTAATTTCCAGCTGAAGTTCATGCCGGGCAAAAAGAACTTCCTGGCCGACGCCCTCTCCCGACTGCCCCAAGACGAAGAGCCCGCCCCAGACACCATTGGGACGGTCCTATCCGCCTCGCAACTGGGGATGGCCGTGACCACCCGAAGCGGCGCTCGGAGACAGCTCGACTCTGCGGCGCAACCGACAGCGGGACAACCGGCGACCAGACGAAGCCAACCGCAACTACCAGGGGGAATACGCACGGACATCGCCGCCGCCCTCAAAACCGACCCCTGGTTCCTGGCAAACCCCGACAAGGTAACGATGGCACAGGACCTGGCATGGGGGGAAGGCAGAATCTATGTCCCGGACTCGCAACGCCAAGCGATCTTGCATAGGTCACACGACGCCAAGCAAGCGGGACACTTTGGGTTCCTCAAGACCCTACACCTAACACGGCGTCAATTCTGGTGGCCCGCACTCAGGCGAGACGTGAAAGCATACGTACCGTCCTGCCCAACGTGCGCCAGGGCCAAACGGGCACCAGGCAAACCCGCGGGGCTATTACAATGGGTGGCAGAACCCTCCCGCCCATGGGAGGAAATCTCTATGGATTTTATAGTGGACCTCCCACCCAGCCAGAAGAAAACGGCCATCTGGGTGGTGAAGGATTACTTCTCAAAACAGGCCCACTTCATCCCCTGCACGTCGGTCCCGTCCGCACAACAACTAGCCAAACTCTTCCTCATCCACGTGTACAGGCTACATGGATGTCCCGCACGTGTGGTGACCAACAGGGGCACACAGTTCACCTCTAAATTCTGGCGGGCCTTCCTAAAGCTGACGGGGACCCAACAGGCCCTATCCACTGCCTGGCACCCCCAGATGGACGGAGCCACAGAGGTCCTCAATGCCACCCTAGAGCAATTCATACGCTCATATACCAACTATCACCAAGACGACTGGGCTGAACTGCTCCCGTTCGCCGAAGTCGCATACAACAACGCCGTCCACACGAGCACGGGGAAAACTCCGTTCAAGGTAGTCTCGGGGCGCGACTTCGTCCCCATACCGGAGCTACCTCAACCCCCGGAACCCCAGGTGGACGCTAGCGACTGGGGACGGAAGATCGCGGAATCATGGCCAATAATCACGGCGGCGCTGAAGGATGCACAGGCAGCCTACAAAGAGCAGGCCGACAAGCACCGGCGCCAACAACCGACGTTCCAGGCGGGGGATATGGTCTACCTATCCACCAAATTCCTAAAGTCACCCCAACCCTCGAAAAAACTGGGGCCTAAGTACATCGGGCCGTTCCGAGTCACGCAAATAGTGAACCCGGTGGCAATACGCTTGGACCTGCCACACAACCTACGGAGACTCCACCCGGTGTTTCACACCAGCCTCCTGAAACCGGCAACCACCTCTCGATGGCACCCAAGCACGCCACAGCCCTCACCGATGATGATCGACGGGCAACATCACTTTGACGTAAGGGACATACTCGACTCCCGCAAGCAACGAGGAACTCTACACTATTTGGTCAGGTGGAAACACTTCCCCCACCCGGAATGGGTGGCGGTGCACAACGTTAACGCGCCTGACCTGACCCGGGCATTTCACCGGGCATACCCCGACAAGCCAAAACCAAGGTTAGCAAGCCGTCCCCTACAAAACCCCTCCCCCGCGGGGCCCCCCCGCCTACCGTGCCCCAAGGGAAAGGGCCCCCCCAAGCCCGTGACTTGGGTGGACCTCCCCCCCCCGGGACTCACTCCCCCCGCCCCGGGCCCACGAGGCAGTAACAAGCGTTCGCCAGCACCCTCCCCCTGCCCCGGGCCCACGGGGGAGTGGCAAGCAAGTCAACAGGGCAACCTGGGGGCAACGCCCAGGAGCACAAATAACAAAGGCGACGCACTTTGAATAAAAAAGAAGGGCCCTACCTGGAGCTGATAAGCACCCGACCAGCCACGCCTCTCTCCTCGCCGAACTGAGCCAAACAAACAGGGTGTGGCCGGAGCATGCGCACGCCAGGGCGTGACCTGGGCATGCGTACTAAGGACACACCCTGGGAAGGCACGTGGTAGAGGGAGGAGCAAAGGGAGGGGCGATAACTACTCCGGCGGGAAATTTTTAAAAAAAGTTCCGGTTGACAGCTCCATGAGAAAAAAAAAAAAAAAAACCAGAAAACCGGGGGGGAGCACTATTCGGACAGGGGGCAGTATGTCATGAGTGCCGTTGAGCTGAAGTCATCAGCGCAATGGCACACATGACAATAGCAAGGAAACAGGGGAAGGGGCTCAAGATAAGTAGCCATCAACTCACAACGACTGAAGGTCAAGAAACAATAGCTAAACGGATCGCGGAGCACACCCAAGCCATTAGCGCTAATACAACGGAGATCGCCCAGCTGACAGCAATCACCGGAGGAATAGAGAAACCGATGATGGGCGATCCTGGAACGCCAGCGGGGCCTCGCAACCTCTCACCCACCGGCAAGTCAACGTATTGGACAAAGGGGGGTGACGTGACCGCGAGTGAGGGGGCGCTGACCGGCGCGGGGTATTTAAACCCCGCACCGGCGCGCTCCTGTCACTCTCAGCTTTTTTCCGATGCTGTACCTGCGCTGTGAATAAACCAGAGCCTGTTCCACCGAACCAGCGTCTGAGCATTATTCAGAGGTAGGCAGCGCATGACAAGTACTTCTTAAGCAAGGTTTCATTCAAGGCAAAGCTGATCCCTGTCTCTACACAAGACACAGAAATGGCAGAGAGGTGTACATTCTTTGTTATGTGGATGATTTGATGATTTGCCATAATAGCAAAAGAGACTTTGATGAAATCGTGTCCAACCTGAAAAAAGAAGTCAAGCATCTGGGCAATGCCAGCTACTACTTGGGGATACAGATTGAAAAAGAAGAAGATGGAAGCTTTCTTCTGAGCCAGAAGCAAAAGATCCTAGAACTGTTGGAGAGCTTAGGACTGCAAAATGCCAATCCTATGCCGACACCAATGGAAACAGGTTTCCACAAGCAACAGGAAGCTAGTGAACTTTTACCCAAGAACAATGGCTATAAAAGTGTCATAGGTAAGCTATTGTATCTAGCCACTACCACTAGGCCAGACATAGCAGCTGCAGTAAACGTTCTATGCAGAAAAACTAGCACACCCACACAGAGAGACTGGACTAGTGTTAAGCGGGTGGGAAGGTACCTAAAGGGCACCATAAACCTAAAACTAAAGCTACCAGCCACTGACAATCCTAAACTAGTGGGGTTTACAGATGCAGATTGGGCAGAAGACATTAGTAAATCCACTAGTGGGCATGTATTTTTCTATGGGGGTGGAGCAGTAAGCTGGGGAAGCCGTAAGCAGGCTACAGTTGCACATTCATTAGCAGAGGCAGAGTATGTGTCAGCAGCAGAAGCATGCAAAGAGGTTTCATGGCTCAAGCTACTGCTTGAAGACATGAGAATAGAGGAATCTACCCCTATTCAGGTCTATGAAGACAACCAAAGTTGAATTAGACTCTCACAGTCAGAAAAGATTAATGGGAAAACTAAACACATTGAAGTTAAGTATCATGGACTTGCAAGAGCAAGGAATAGTCAGACTAGACTATTGTCCCACAAGGAACATGACTGCAGACATTCTCAGGAAGCCGTTGCCGAGGAGCAGTTACCAAGAACTGCGGAAGAAGTTGAACCTTGTGGACTCTGAGACATGCTAACTTAAGAAGGGGTGTTGGAATTATCAGGGGTCAACTCAGCATTGTCTCATAAGCATAAGGGGGTCTCTCTAGCAAATGCATCCCCATTGTGCTTGTGGGATGTCACATGGGTCACCTGATTTCCACTTCCTCCTTCTTCTTGGGCTTGGGGATTAACAATCTCCATTACCCTTCTGGCAGACATGCAAGCAGGAGGTGCTGCAGGAATGCAGCCCCCCCCCAAACATCCTCTGCTACCAAGAACCAGTGATGATTAAATGCTTTCTACTATGAATCTACCTGTATCCAGATCTACTGACTAAAAGTAACCCATTTCTATTTTCTTCATCTAACTACATTGTGAAGACTGAATTTATTTGTGAATGTAATTAAGCTTAATGTGCAAGTTCTCTTTTGGTTCACGCTTCTACTTCTCAAGATTGTTGTTAGCTGCTTGGAGTTCTTTTATTAACCTTTAAAAATCCCATAATCACCCAGAATCCACCACACAGCAAGCCTGTAAAAGCTCAGTCTCTCTACTAAGGTACACAAGCAGCATCTCAGAGCCCTGTGGATCATCACTCTAGGAATTTCACCAGCCCAGAGTCCACCTCCTCAGCAGCATTTGAAGGCAGCAGTTGTGCTTTGACTACAGCCCACAGAGCCCTGTTTGTGGGCAAAACAGCTCAACGCCTTCCAGGTCCTGCATCCTGTGATTACTGCAATCAGTGCCCAGCTCTGAGCTGTTCCTAGCATATATGAATCTTTCATTCTGGCAGACCTGAGTCAAACCCTTCATCAGTGAGGATGATTATCATTGATTTCATCACTTAAGAGTAATTTGTGATAGTTCGGAGCAAACAGTGACATTAACCAGGCCATCTAATTACAGCTCTTCAGTTCCTCTCCGCTTACAGGCCTAAAGGATCAGTGTTTCCAAGGCGATGAGGATTTCATAGGTGAGTCTTGCTCACCTATCCTCTGGGTTTGAGAAGGGATTCTTGTGGATGTTCAGTTATTTCATAAATAAATCGATGTTCTTACATGCTATCCACAGCAGAAGGGAATATCGTATCTTTAAAAAATGCCAATGAACTGGATTCCTGAGTTGAGGCAAGTTCCAGTTTTGTACATTATTTAGGAATTTTCAGTCTGCTGCCCTGAGCCTCCTTCAGAAAACTCCCATTAAGTTTTGTTTATATGGGAAACACAGATCGATGAAGAGATTATCGATTGACCCAGGTCTTCTGCACTGGGCAGGAAGCCAGGAAAGCGATCTGCAAGCAGGTTCTTTCTGCTCAGAAGTCAAAGAAATGCCAGGCCACCAAACCGCCTGCATTGTTTGTTCTCCATATTCCAGGCAGGGAAACCTCAACCTGTTGTTGCATCCTTATTCTCTTAGCAATGCAGAGCTCCTTCTGGGAGATGGCAGCTGCATAAGGCTGTTTAACAAACCAGTAGCAAACAAAACCTCAGCCTGGGTCTGCCATCAGGAATCTGGCCTGTTATCCAATCTCAGTATTTGCACAACACTTTTCATCTGGTTACTGAATTAACCCATTGATATTTTCAAGTGCCCCATTTTCTCAATCTCCTTTTCTCTTTGAAAGGTTTTTTGCTTAATTCTGCCTAACGCTCTATGTCAACTGCCTGTTAATTGCTTTTCCCTTCAACTTTGTGTATGCTACTAAACCAAAAGACAGCATACAAACCATTTTAATATTAAAAGGAAATGTGCTTGTTTTATATTGGAGTTACCCAGCCTGGCTGCTCTGGCCCACAGAAGCATTTCAGACTGAGAATTTTTTTTAAAAAGGGGGGGGGAGGCTGTTCCCATTCCTTATAAAGGAGAGGAAAAAGCATTCTGGGCTGAAGAAGCGGGGGCATACCAAGAACCACCTAATTTTAGAAATCTGGGGGGGGGGGTTAGGTTAAGGAATAGTATTTTGTGAAGCAAATTGTGTGTGGGAGGGTAACTTTTCCTTACTAATGCTCCAAGGCATTCCCCAGGTTCCAACAGCCTATGTCATGCCCAGCCACCTGGGGTCCAAATGTGAGCTCGTTTGCTTTGCTTCCCTGTGGTCCAAGAAAGCTCCCGGCCTTGGAATCAAGAAGGGCACTGGGTCCCTCCAGGAGGCCACTTGGCTCAGCCCCCTTGAGGCAGTCTGTCTCTCCCTGGAAGGCCGAAGCAGCTCCTCCTTCGCAGGCTGGACAGATGAGCCCCCCCCCCCGCCCTGAGCCAAAGTGGCGCTGGTGTCAAGCCTCTCCCCTGCCCGCAGCTTGGCCAGGGGCCCCAGGCTGAATGCTGCTGGCCGCTCTTCCACCCAAGCTTCCTCACGTGCAATTCCCCGCCATTGTGTTTGGGGTGCTAGACAGTTGCTTTGCTCGGCAGCCTTTTCTCCCACTTGCTGCCTTTTCAAAATGTGATGCAATTATTATTATTATTATTATTATTGCTACTACTACTACTACAAAGGATTTCGAGAAAATTAGAATCGCCCTAAGCAAAGGTGGTGGTTCTCTCTCCTTTTTCCTGCAGTTATTCAGTGTTTCAGCACTTGGCGTCTTCCCACCCCACCCTCAGCATTCCCTCCAAAGGAGTCTCGCAGGGAAAGGCACCCGGGTGCGCATGCCCCGGTCTCAGGGGGACGGGGTTCCAGGCAGAGGCCACGCTGCAATGTGAGGGCCGCGGAGCAAAGCCCATACTTTGGGCCCTCCGGGCTCATTCTACTCGGTGTTGCCATGGGGGAAGCGGCCGGTGCAAGTGGAGGTTTGCTCTCTATGCTGACCCCACATAGCCTTTTTCTGGAGTGCATAGATCTGCTCGGGGGGGCATCCGGGGTCCAGTGAGGGCTGGAAAAGCCACACTTCCCTGAGGGTGCCCCACCGAGCTCCGACTGACCCCATGCAATGCCCAGCTGCCAGCCTGACTGAGCGGAAGAGGCAACAGCAGAGTCCCTTGGTGGGACCCCCCTCGGGGACGACCCAGCAGCCTTCCTGCTGGGTCCACTGCGTAAGCCGTGTCCAAGCCCCATGCTGAGACCCTTGCCTGCTCAGAAGAGGGTGAAGGGGAAGGTGGGCAGGTCCCCCTCACAACCCATTCCCATTGGAGGCCGGCATTGTGAGTGGGGCTCCCGCAGGTTGTGAGGGATGCACCTTGACAGGTGTGAGAGATCTGGAGCCACTATAAGTGCCATGAGGATGATGCCATTATCATTTCTGTGAACTGTTCATCCAAGCCCTTCTTTAGGGAAAATAATGGAAAATAATGAATTATTTTATTTATCATCCATTAGATTTATAGTCTTCATTTCCAGCGTCTGCAGAGCTCCCCCTTTCTTGTATCCCTAAACAAAAGACCAGAGAGGGACGACAATGGACCAGAGATACCCACCCCCTTCCCCACCCAGGTCAAGAAGGCTCCTCGAGGGCGGCCAAGCCAAGGGCTCCAACAGGAGCCATGCAGGCAGGGCTCCAACAGCACAGCCAGGCTAAGGATGGTGGTTGGGTGCAGCCTTGTATCCCCTTCCCCACTCAGCTTCTCGGCCCCTTTGGCCATGAGGACCCAACCAGGCTTTCCTCTTGGACTATTGGAAGGAAAATGCCTCTGAGCACCCACAGAATGAATTCTTTTACCAGCTGGCAGTGGCAGTCTGTCCTCACCATACATCCTTCCTACAGAAGCTCCATTCCTCACTTCTCCCCGACTCCTCACCTTTCCTCTCCACCAGAGCGTCTGTCTCCTCTGCCTCTCTAGTCAGGTCTCCACCCCAAACTGCAGCTGCTGTTTCCTTCTTGCTTTGTGGCCCCAGTCTCCTGAGTCTGGGCCTGGGGGCCCCTCAGCCACTGACTGCTCTCCTCAGGGCAGGGCAGCTCATAGGCTCAGCCTCTTGGCTCTGGTGGCTCCTGTGGGACCTTCCCCAGCCCCTTGGCACTCCGAGCATCCCTGGAGGGAGGGAGGAGGGTTCCACGGTCCAGCAGAGCTGCTCCGTGGTCAGATGTGTCACTGCAGTTTCCCTGAGATCCAAATTCTCCAGCCCCAGCATGACCCACAAGCCCATCGTTTCATGCTGTAACCAGGAGGGAATCATTCTACTGTGTTGTGCCTCATGACTGGTCTTCCCTCTCCCCAGATATTACACTTTTTCAGCCATGACACTCCCTATTCCATCATACTAATGTCAGGACATTTCCCTAACCCTGTTTGCTCTTTCAGCTTGGCTTTCTATGACATTTTTGAGGGCATCTTCTCACCACTCTGCCCCTCCAGGTTTCTTAGCAGGACCTAGAAAGATCACATCTACACTGGCAGCACTTAGGGTCATGGACGGCCAGGAATCGAAAGCCCATCTGCCTGAACATCTCCAGGGAAGGAAAATCCACCTTTCCTTGGGGCAATTGGCTCCATTCTCAAATGGCTCTTTATCTATCTATATCTATCTATCTATCTATCTATCTATCTATCTATCTATCTATCTGTAATGTCCCAGGGACATTCGCCTGGGAAAGTAACCTTGAACACAACAGATAACCCAAACACATTCCAAAAGCAGAGCCAAGAGATAAACCCTCCCATCCTCCCGTGAAAGATGAAACACGCATCCAACTAATGACATGCGAAACGTTACGATGTATCAAAGACATTGAAACGGCGAACATGACATACCGCCTCCCCAAAAACAAACTTAGGGACCTGGTTTAGCGGGGTAAGCAGAATGGAAACGGGCAACAAGGACAGGAGAAGCTACATCAGAGGCAGCGACCCATTCTGGATGAGGGAAATGCTTCCAACGAACTAAATACTGCAGAGTATTGCGAAGGCGTCTAGAATCTAAAATTTCTTTAACTTCAAAGTGTTGTTGACCGTCAATCATGATGGGGGTTGGAGGTGGAGGTTGATCATGCCAGCGGTCAGAACGAATAGTTGGTTTGAGCAAGCTGCAATGAAAAACAGGATGTAAGCGTTTAAAATTATGTGGCAAGTCAAGTTTAAAAGTTACAGGGTTAATTTGAGCGGTAATGGGGAAAGGACCCACAAACTTAGGTGCCAATTTCTTGGAAGGTTGTGATGACTTAATGAACCTAGTTGATAGGTAGACCAGGTCACCGACTTGGAAGGCAGGCTGAGGGGCACGTTTCTGATCAGCATAATGTTTGTAATCCAATTGGGCATCAGCCAATGCTTTTTGAATCACCGGCCAAGAGTCTGCAAGTTGCGTTGACCAATCCCCCAGCGAGGTTGACCCACCCGAAGGTTGTGGTAAATCCGGGATGGGTACAAAGTCTCTGCCCTGTGTGACACGAAATGGGGTTTGACCTGTACTTTGATGAACCGCATTGTTGTAAGCAACTTCCGCAAAAGGGAGGAGTTCCACCCAGTTGTCTTGCTGGTAATTCACAAAAGCCCGGAGGTATTGTTCTAGCATAGAATTTAAAGCCTCTGTGGCTCCGTCCGTCTGTGGATGCCACGCCGTGGACAGGGCTTGCTTCGTTCCTAGAAGTTTGAGGAACGCCCGCCAAAATTGCAAAGTGAATTGTGTGCCCCTGTCCGAAATCAAGCAAGAGGGGCATCCGTGTAGCCTGTACACGTGTACTAGAAACAGGCGGGCCAATTGACGTGCCGAAGGAATTGACACGCATGGGATGAAATGGGCTTGTTTCGAGAAATAGTCTTTGACCACCCAAATCACAGTTTTGTGCTGACTGGGTGGTAACTCAACAATAAAGTCCATGGAAATTTCATCCCAAGGGCAAGCTGGGGTAGCCACAGGCTGCAGCAGCCCCTGAGGTTTACCCGCCTTACGCTTTGACATAGCGCAGACAGAACAGGAGGCGACATACTCCTTGACATCTTTGCGTAAGGTGGGCCACCAGAACTGCCTCCGAACAAGGTGCAACGTTTTCACAAACCCAAAATGTCCCGCTACTTTGTCATCGTGTGCACGGAGCAACACATCTTTTCTTAAGTTCTCAGGGACGTAGAGACGGTTAGATTTCCAAGCAAAACCCCGGTCAAAAGTAACATTGTCTTTGTTTGCGAGCAACCAAGTATCAGTTTTCAACTCTTTTAGAAACTTTTGTTGCAACTGGGAAGGAATTGACAAAGCAGTCGGCTGTCCGGGGTCCACGGCGGTTGGCTGTTGCGCTCGCGTTTGGCTGCACGTCACAGCCTGCATACCCAATTGGGGCGCCGTCCACAGGGTGCTGACCACTTCTGGTGCTGCACCGGAGTCCTGGGGTTGTCGTGACAACGCGTCAGCCAGGAAATTCTTTTTCCCCGGAATAAACTTCAATTGAAAATTAAACCGATTGAAGAATTGAGCCCAACAGACTTGTTTTGGGCTCAATTTCCGAGGAGTACTGAGAGCTTCCAAGTTCTTATGGTCCGTCCACACCTCGAAAGGGTGATTGGCCCCCTCTAGCAAATGCCGCCAAGCTTCTAATGCTGCTTTCACTGCGAATGCCTCCTTCTCCCACACATGCCAACGCCTTTCAGTCTCAGAGAATTTGCGGGACAGGTAGGCACATGGCTTGAGGCATCCTGCCCCGTCAGCTTGCATTAATAATGCCCCAATGGAATAATCGGAGGCATCAGCCTGAACCACAAAAGGTTTAGAGGGGTCAGGGTGTTGTAAAATTGGCTCTTTGGTAAAAGCCGCTTTGAGCTGCTCGAACGCCGCTTGACAGGCAGGCGTCCAGCACAGCAGCGCGCCTGGATTCTTTACTCTTCGAGTATCCCCAAGTCCTTTGGTTCGAAGTAATTCTGTCAGTGGCAAGGCAATTTCAGCAAACCCCCTTATGAATAATCTGTAGTAATTACTGAACCCCAGGAAACTTTGAAGTTGCCTGCGGGTGCGGGGGCTTTCCCAGTCCATGATAGCTTGTACCTTAGCAGGGTCCATTTCAATACCCTTATCTGAAATTCTATATCCCAAATAGTCAATTTGCGTCTGGTGAAAGGCACATTTAGACAGTTTGGCATACAATTCTGCTTTCCTGAGCTTGCTAAGCACCCTTTTCACCAGAGAGACATGTTCCTCCATAGTTTCAGTATAAATCAATACATCATCCAAATACACCAATACCCCTTTAAACAGATGCTCATGGAGTACTTCATTGATCAATTGCATAAATACCCCAGGGGCCCCAGCCAGACCAAAAGGCAACACCTTATACTGGAATGCACCCAACGGGCAATTGAATGCCGTTTTCCACTCATCGCCCTCCTTGATTCGTACATGGTAATAGGCTTCTCTTAAATCAAGTTTAGAGAAGATTTTTCCTTTCGCCAGATGTGACATGTCTTTGATCAAAGGCAAAGGATATTTATTGGAAATTGAGACTGCATTTAACCCACGGAAATCGGTACAGAGTCTTAATGTTCCATCCTTCTTCGGGCGAAAGACGACCGGTGCCCCCACCGGTGAATTAGCTGGCTCAATAAACCCCCGAGCCAAGTTTTTGTCCACAAAGTCCCTAAGCAAAGTTAATTCCTTTTGCGTCATGGAATAGATTTTTGACTTAGGCAATTGGGTGTTGGGCACCAGCTCAATGGCACAATCCGTTTTCTGATGAGGGGGCAGTTGATCCGCTTCCTTTTCTCCAAACACATCAGCAAACATCTGGTAATCAACCAGCAGACCTTCCAGAGGAGAGGCCGGGCAATGCGGAGTCGCAGCTGCCGCTACCCCTACCACCTCCTCTGGGGTACCCCTCCCTTCTGGTGCTTGATAAAATCCATCCTTAAAAGTGATAGTCCGATAAACCCAGTTTATCTGAGGATTTTGCTGAACCAACCAGGGCACCCCTAAAACCACCAAGGGACCCCCCACCGGAGCCACCACAAAGGATAACCCTTCCCGATGGCTGCCCAGCTGCAAAGCCACTCGTCCCATGAAATGGGTGACCGGTTTGCCACCTGCCATGGACCCATCCAACTGTGTAAAGGCGATGGGTCGTTGCAAGGGGAATGTGGGTAGCTCCAGAGCCGCTACCACATCGGGGTGCATCAAACACCTGGAACACCCCAAATCAATCATAGCCCATACTTCTATGGTCTTGGATCGGGAGCCCAACTTTAACTTCACCGTGAGAATACGGTAACTGCCACTCACCGAGGTAGGCTCGCACCCTTCTTCCACCACCTGCCCTGCAGCGCCCTTTAAAGCAGGTGGCTGCCGTTTCCCGCCGGCTGTAGTAATTCTGGCTCCCCCTCGTCTTCGTAGAACGGCACACTGTCTCCCTCACTTTCGGTCACCGCGGCTTTCTGTTTCCTCGGCAGGGAAGGGGACTTCGCTGGCAGCTTCCCCGGTCGTTCTTCCCCCTTTGCCTTCGGGCACGCCGCCACTCGATGCCCCTCCTTACCACATCGCAGACACTGTCCCTTCGCATACCGCTTTTCTCGCTCCTCCTCCCAGGATCTTTGTCCGGGTCGTCCCCCGGTGCTCGGCGGGCGGCTGGGTTTCAGCTCTCGCCCCGATTTCGCGGTCCTCCGATGAGCGAACACCTCATGGGCATGTTCAGCCCTTCCTGCGAGCTGGATCCACTCGTACAAAGTATACGGGTCGTCTCGCCCCAAGGACCAGCGCAGCACCTCTGTATTCAGGCCATCCTTGAATAGCTCAATGATGGTGGCTTGGGACCAGTCATCCACCTTTCCGGACAGCGCCTTAAACTCCAGTGCGTAATCAGCCACGGATCTCGATCCCTGCTTGAGTTCCTTCAAGGCCCGCTTCGCCCTTTCTTTTGCCAGGGGATCCTCAAAGTGCTGCCTTAGAGCCCACAGGAACTCGTTGAATTTCTCCAGCTCAGGCGCTTCCGACTGGCACATCTGGACATACCAGTCTGCCGCCCTCCCTTTCAGTTTGGTGGCAATGGTGATGATCTTCGCTTTTTCCGATCGAAAAAGCGACCCCCATTCCTCCATGTATGCTTTAGCATTAGTCAGGAAAAATGAGAGTTTTGTCGGATCCCCATCAAACTTGACAGGGAAGTCTCTCATCCCGCCCGCCGACGGGCTGCGCCCCGCCACCAGGGGCTCAGTGGGTTGCACTTCCCTGGCCGGCCGCAGCTCAGGAGCTGGGGGCGACCGTACGGGCGGCGAAGCTAATTCCACTCGGACAGCCTGTTCCCCTTCCCGCGGATGTGCCGTCCATCTCCGCTCCGGGGACTGTCCATGGGACGAAGGGGTCGAATGCCGTTGGCTTGACCCTTCCCGTGTTTCTTTCAATGAACTCAGGTCCAGACTCATCTGTTTCAGGATCGTTTCTAACGAGTCCATTTTCGACTCCAACACCCGGATACGGTCCGGAGTGGGAGAGCCCTCCTTCGGCTGCACCTGGATCACTGTAGGGGACAGTGGGTACCTCTGCCTCCAGGATGGACCCCCCACGACCGAGACATCCCCTCGGGTTTCATCCCAGGTGACCAGCTCACCCGGGGTGGTTACGGTAGTTTCCGGCGCGGTTTTCATGCCTCCGGCTTCGCCCTCCGACCCAGAGCTCGCCTCTTCTAGGATAGCTGAGAGCTCCCCCAGTTGGGGAGGTCGGTCGGGGCGCATCACGGTCGAGTCCGGCTCCCCTTCACTCGACTCCCCACTTTCCATCAGTACGATATCGGGTTCGGTCATCGCTGGCGCTCTCCCTCACAGGGTTAGACAACTTGCCTTCTCCTGGAAAGGGGCCAGCGGAGTTTGGATCTTTAGATTCTCAGCTTTATGTAATGATTGCCCAACCCAAATACTCAGACTCACAAGAGGTTGCTAAATGAAATCTGATTTATTAGGGAACTTAGGACAAATACAGAGAAAGCTGAGAATGAGCAAAAGCGCGCCAAATACAAACTTAAAACCCTCGGTGCAAACGTACCCCGCCTCCCTACCAGCAGCCCCGCCCGTCCCAGGTGCTGGTAACCGTCAGAACTGCTAGCCTGGGAAAGTAACCTTGAACACAACAGATAACCCAAACACATTCCAAAAGCAGAGCCAAGAGATAAATCCTCCCATCCTCCCGTGAAAGATGAAACACGCATCCAACTAATGACATGCGAAACGTTACGATGTATCAAAGACATTGAAACGGCGAACATGACACTATCAAATTTAGCCACCGCCCATCTCGCCCAAAAGAGAGGAGATGTTAGGGTTCCTGTTAGGCTTCTCCCCTGCCTTCCTGTAACTACAGACCATGATTTGTGTCCTGCCCTCTGGAGTTCTAGAGGACAAGTGGTGCCTCTGCTTGAACACATCCAGGGAAGGGAAGCCCAGTGCTGCTGTCAAGCTGCGCTGTGAAATCTGCCTTCTTGTAACTTAACTCCACTCTTTTATGCCCTGCAGTCTGAAATGGGGAGAGCATGGCTCCTTCTCCCATGTCATATCTCTTCAAAGACTTGAAAAGTGCTGCCAGGTCAACTTAATCATCCAGTTCTCCATTGAGGGAATTAATTACAATGTTTCTTAATTATATCTTTAAAAATTAATAAAAAAGAAAAGTGCTGCCAGACCCCCCTTCTAGTTCCTTCAATCTCTCTTCAGAGGATTTCATTTCTAGTCCTCTGATCACCTTCAAGGCTCTTCTCTGAAGCAGTTAGTTTGGCTCTTTCTTTAAAAAATGGTACCCAGGACTGGACACAATATTCAAGTATATGTCTAGCCAATGCAAATGTAGAATTTATATTCCTGTTGATATGGCCTAATTTCGCATTGGCCTACTTGGCAGCCACATACATGGCTCATATTCAGCTTGTGATCAATTATAACTTTCCACACATGTGACCACAAGTAGATCAGGTATTCCAGAGTCACCTTTTCGGGGGAGATGGGCGGTGATGGAAATTTGAAATATAAATAAATGAATATCAGGTATTCCTCATTTTACATTTGATTCTTTTCCTGAGTGAAAGGCTATTAAATTCATTTGGTGATTTTCAACACACTTTTCTGCCTAAAGATCATTTTCAGTGTTGTGTATCAAATCCTTTTCTGAAATAAAAGATATTACTTCTACCACATCCCCACAATCTATCACGGAATTTACTTGATTAAAAATAAAATAAGGTTAATCTGGTAAGACTTATTCTTAACAAATCCATATCTGACCCGGCCACTGCCGCATTGCTGTTAGGATGTGGTGCATTTCGATCAATTTCATTGCACTTTGAAGCGATCACAGTCAGGCTGGCTGATGTCCAGGCCCCAGGCTCCCGGCATGCCCCCTGCTCACTCCCAGAGCAGAAAGCCTGGAAAGATTGGGGCTGAGGGTTATTTCTCTGTGGGCAAATTTCTTATCTATCCACTTTTTTGAAACGTCATAGCCTACCCCTTATGATGTCAACACAAGTGCTTTGAGGATGGGATTGGGTAACAGAAAGGGCAAACGGCTTCCTAGGTTTCACTCTGCTGCTTTTTTCTTTTATCTTTCTGGCTGTCAGGAGCTCCCAAAGAAGAGCCCCACTGGGTAAGGGCTGCAAATGGGTTCTCATTGTGTTGAACAGGTACCAGGTGGAGAAGAAGGAGGGAAGGAGAGGAGGGGGAGGGGAAAGGGAAGGGATGGGGAAGGAAAAGCAGTAGCAGCAGCAGCCACAGTGTCTGAACAGCACAATGGTGGACCAATTAAAGAAAATGGGGAAGTAGGTACTTCAGCTGAAAAAAAGTAATGATTAAACAATGTCTCGCTTCTGCCCAGTTTCCAACTGGCAGCCCTTCACCTGCAAGGCAGCTACTACCCTCCAGGGACACAGTGGGGAGACAGGCTACAGCAGAGATCAGGGGCCAAGCAAGGAAGATACAAGAAATGCGCTTTTACTGGGCCTCCACATGAGGGTGCTGTGATGCTTTAACTCTGCCAACAGCATTCAGTTTTTCAAAAGGTATCAATAAGTAATCACCAGAAGCCAAGGGCTATTTTGGCCTGTGCCATCCTCAGCATAAATAAGAGGCTGAATTCTCACCATACACATAACCAGATCAGTTAAAGATCAAGTGATCCATCCCCTTCAGGGAAGTAAAGGGTTCTACACATCAGAGCCCTAAACACTTGGAAGGTTCCATCTGAGCAAAGCCGTCCAGCAGAGGACCAGGAGAAAATGGCTATGGAGGGCAGCCACAGGACACCAGAGGGGAGGGGGTGTTCCTGCCACACAGCACACCGGCCGGCTGGAGCAGAGGCAACTGCCTACAACACAATACAGTGCAGAAGATAAACTCCTTGTCATCTCTTCTCTTGTCAGAATGGGGAAACCAATAGTTTTGCATTTGTTGGGGGGGGGGGGGGGCGTGGATGCATGAGGATCATGTGCTCCTGCCCTCCAGCAGTGGGGGGTGGCTTGTGCTCACACTGGGGAAAGCAGGAAGTGCACAGTTTGGTTTTTTGTTTAAGATAGCATCAAACAGTGAGCAGCTTCCCCGTTTGGAATTACAACCCTCTATGTTTTTTGCCTGCAGGTGTTTAATAGATAGAGGATGAAAAGTGAAATGTGAGCCAGTTTGGTCCAGTGGTTCAGGCAACAGGCTAGAAATCAGGAGTCTGTGAGTTCTAGTCCCGCCTTAGGCAGGAAAGCCGGCTGGGTGACTTTGGGCCAGTCCCTCTCTCTCAGCCCAGCTCACTTCACAGGGTTGTTGTTGTGGGGAAAACAGGAGGACGCAGGAGTATTAGGTATGTTCACCACCTTGAGTTATTTATAAAAAAATATTATAAAGGTGGGATATAAAACAAATGTATTTATTTTTTTTAAAAATCTAGCAGGAACAACCAGTGGGGTTGTGAGAATCTGGCTTAGACTGCAACTGGGCTGGGAATGTTGCTGAATGAATTGAGTTTGTGGTTGAATGAAGAGCTGCATTGGAGGTAGAAATGGATGGTGAAGAGAGCTTGACATGGAGAAATTACACGGAGGCCAGGTAAAGCCCCTTCTTAGTGGGTGCTTGGTTTGGGGAGTGGCTGTGCTGACAGTGACAGCTGAGAAAGGCAGCAGACTGATCATCAGCTGTATTGATGCAAAGGAGATGGCTATTGTGATTATTAACAAGTTCGCTGCTAGTAACATGGAAGAATGGGCTGCAGTAGAATAGATCCAGGAGATCTGAAAGACTGGTTAGGGTCTGGTACAGTGGATGAGAATATTCCCTGCTACAGTTGTCTCCCCTGAGAGACAAGCAGGGAGAAAGCCTCTGCTCCCAGGATGTCAGTGGGAAGGTGTCAATGGGGTGTTTTGGATCCTTTGTCAACCTCAATGTAACAACTGAAACACTCCAGCATTCATTCAATGACAGTCCATAAGCCTTTGCTTATTTGTTTGCTGGAGCTTGAGCACTTCAATGATGCCATGAGCTAAACTGTGAAGGGCCACCCTGTTGGCAGATTGCTAGGAAAGCCTTTAGCCCAGGAGAGATCAGAAAAGTCACACACCAGGCATTTCTATAAAAATAATTTTATTTACAGAAAGCAAAACATATTTAAAAGCTTCTGCATTCTGACAGGCTCTCAGTGAGAGCAGCTACATGCCTACACAGAAGGGAAACAGAAACTAAAACAATTCCAGGCAAGTTTTTCCCCCCCCAGGTGCAAAAATTAACATCCGAAAAGGAGACAATTTGTCCTAACAGCCAGGAACCACACTGAGACAAGAATAGGTCTCTAGTGTTTTATTACTGCTACATGACAGAAAATCCTAACAAACTGAAGAAGCGTGGGAAAAACCCAGACATATAAACCCCAAAGGCGAAGGCGGGCCCGATGTGTGTCTCTTTGAATGGCTACCTAATTGTCATGAGTAAGGATGGTGAGCAGGGGGCTCCCATCCAGACTGTTAAGCGCATGCGTAGCACTGAGGAATTGGTCAGCCATTCAAAGAGACACAGATCGGGACCGCCTTAACCTTTGGGGTTTATATGTCTGGGTTTTTCCCACGCTTCTTTAGTTTGTTAGGATTCCTGTTATGTACTAGCAATAAAATATTAGAGACCAGTTCCTTGTCTCAGCGTGTTTCCTGGCTGTTAGGACACTAATTCCTCAGTACTACGCATGCGCTTTACAGCCTGGATGGGAGCCCCCTGCTCGCCATCCTTACTCATGACACAATTAAATTCAACCTCTTCACCAGGCCAAAATGATTAGTTACCATAGTAACTTTAATCTGTAGTAGAAAACATTAACACACCCAAGACAGGAAGGTCATGACAGAGAGGTCAGACTAAATGCGATCCCTGGGGAAGGTAATGGCAACCCACCTCAGTATTCTTGCCGTGAAAACTAAATGGATCAGTACAACCAGAGATATGTCGGTATACCATCGGAAGATGAGACCCCCAGGTCGGAAGATGGTCAAAATGCTACTGGGGAGGAACAGAGGATGAGCTCAACTAGCCCCAGACGTGATGACGCAGCTAGCTCAAAGCCGAAAGGACGGCTAGCGGCCGACGGTGCTGGTGGTGAACGGCGAATCCGATGTTCTAAGGATCAACACACCATCGGAACCTGGAATGTAAGATCTATGAGCCAGGGCAAATTGGATGTGGTTATTGGTGAGATGTCAAGATTAAAGATAGACATTCTGGGCATCAGTGAACTGAAATGGACTGGAATGGGCCACTTCACATCAAATGACCACCAGATCTACTACTGCGGACAAGAGGACCACAGAAGAAATGGAGTAGCCTTCATAATTAATAGTAAAGTGGCTAAAGCAGTGCTTGGATACAACCCAAAAAACGACAGAATGATCTCAATTTGAATTCAGGGCAAGCCATCTAACATCACAGTGATCCAAATATACGCCCCAACCACAAATGCTGAAGAAGCTGAAGTAGAGCAGTTCTATGAGGATCTGCAGCACCTACTGGACAACACACCTAAAAGAGATGTTATTTTCATCACAGGAGACTGGAATGCTAAGGTGGGCAGTCAAATGACACCTCGAATTACAGGTAAGTATGGCCTGGGAGAACAAAACGAAGCAGGACACAGGCTGATAGAATTTTGCCAAGACAATTCACTCTGCATAACAAACACTCTCTTCCAACAACCTAAGAGACGGCTTTATACATGGACTTCACCAGATGGACAACACCGAAATCAGATTGATTACATCCTTTGCAGCCAAAGGTGGCGGACATCTGTACAGTCGGTAAAAACAAGGCCTGGAGCTGACTGTAGTTCAGATCACGAACTTCTTCTTGCACGATTTAGGATCAGACTAAAGAGATTAGGGAAGACCCACAGATCAGCTAGATATGAGCTCACTAATATTCCTAAGGAATATGCAGTGGAGGTGAAGAATAGATTTAAGGGACTGGACTTAGTAGATAGGGTCCCGGAAGAACTCTGGACAGAAGTTGGCAGCATTGTTCAGGAGGCGGCAACAAAATACATCCCAAAGAAAGAGAAAACCAAGAAGGCAAAATGGCTGTCTGCTGAGACACTAGAAGTAGCCCAAGAAAGAAGGAAAGCAAAAGGCAACAGTGATAGGGGGAGATATGCCCAATTAAATGCAAAATTCCAGAGGTTAGCCAGAAGAGATAAGGAATTATTTTGAAACAAGCAATGCGCAGAAGTGGAAGAAGACAATAGAATAGGAAGGACAAGAGACCTCTTCCAGAAAATTAGAAACATTGGAGGTAAATTCCAGGCAAAAATGGGTATGATCAAAAACAAAGATGGCAAGGACCTAACAGAAGAAGAAGAGATCAAGAAAAGGTGGCAAGAATATACAGAAAACCTGTATAGGAAGGATAACAATATCGGGGATAGCTTTGACGGTGTGGTCGGTGAGCTAGAGCCAGACATCCTGAAGAGTGAGGTTGAGTGGGCCTTAAGAAGCATTGCTAATAACAAGGCAACAGGAGACGACGGCATCCCAGCTGAACTGTTCAAAATCTTGCAAGATGATGCTGTCAAGGTAATGCATGCTATATGCCAGCAAATTTGGAAAACACAAGAATGGCCATCAGACTGGAAAAAATCCACTTATATCCCCATACCAAAAAAGGGAAACACTAAAGAATGTTCAAACTATCGAACAGTGGCACTCATTTCACATGCCAGTAAGGTAATGCTCAAGATCCTGCAAGGTAGACTTCAGCAGTTCATGGAGCGAGAATTGCCAGATGTACAAGCTGGGTTTAGAAAAGGCAGAGGAACTAGAGACCAAATTGCCAATATCCGCTGGATAATGGAAAAAGCCAGGGAGTTTCAGAAAAACATCTATTTCTGTTTTATTGACTATTCTAAAGCCTTTGACTGTATGGACCATAACAAATTGTGGCAAGTTCTTAGTGGTATGGGGATACCAAGTCATCTTGTATGCCTCCTGAAGAATCTGTATAACGACCAAGTAGCAACAGTAAGAACAGACCACGGAACAACAGACTGGTTTAAGATTGGGAAAGGAGTACGGCAGGGCTGTATCCTCTCACCCTACCTATTCAACTTGTACGCAGAACACATCATGCGACAAGCTGGCCTTGAGGAATCCAAGGCTGGAGTTAAAATCTCTGGAAGAAACATTAACAATCTCAGATATGCAGATGATACCACTTTGATGGCTGAAAGCGAAGAGGAACTGAGGAGCCTTATGATGAAGGTGAAAGAAGAAAGTGCAAAAGCTGGTTTGCAGCTAAACCTCAAAAAAACCAAGATTATGGCAACCAGCTTGATTGATAACTGGCAAATAGAGAGAGAAAATGTAGAAGCAGTGAAAGACTTTGTATTCCTAGGTGCGAAGATTACTGCAGATGCTGACTGCAGTCAGGAAATCAGAAGACGCTTAATCCTTGGAAGAAGAGCAATGACAAATCTCGATAAAATAGTTAAGAGCAGAGACATCACACTGACAACAAAGGCCCGCATAGTTAAAGCAATGGTGTTCCCTGTAGTAACATATGGCTGCGAGAGCTGGACCATAAGGAAGGCTGAGCGAAGGAAGATCGATGCTTTTGAACTGTGGTGTTGGAGGAAAATTCTGAGAGTGCCTTGGACTGCAAGAAGATCCAACCAGTCCATCCTCCAGGAAATAAAGCCAGACTGCTCACTTGAGGGAATGATATTAAAGGCAAAACTGAAATACTTTGGCCACATAATGAGAAGACAGGACACCCTGGAGAAGATGCTGATGCTAGGGAGAGTGGAAGGCAAAAGGAAGAGGGGCCGACCAAGGGCAAGATGGATGGATGATATTCTAGAGGTGACGGACTCGTCCCTGGGGGAGCTGGGGGTGTTGACGACCGACAGGAAGCTCTGGCGTGGGCTGGTCCATGAAGTCACGAAGAGTCGGAAGCGACTAAACGAATAAACAACAGGCAATTTATATGTTTTTACTATAGTAGACAGAAATATATAGAATAGTGTTAGGAACAAAATAATTGAATAAAGGTTGTGTTTAGGGGAGGGAAGCTGGTTTAGACATTTATACATTTTTTTCTCTAATTAAGGGAAAGGAGCAAGCACTTAGTGATTTTTATGTGTGCTGATGGATTGATTTATAGAAATAATGTGATCTTGGTTTGATATAGAGTAAGGGATTGATTATGGAAATTGCTATATATTCTTGTTGAAAGTCAGAAGCCACTTCTTATGTAATCATTAAACATTTTTTTCTTCTTACATTTCTCTTTTAGTTGTTGTTTTTTTTGTGGTTTTTTTCTTTTTTGTAGTTTTTATCTTTGCTTTAAACTTAATAAAATTCCTATTAAAAAAATGAGGCAGTGGTACACCCCTTGGAGTTTTTAAAGGTTAAAAAAAGAACTCTAAGCAGCAAACAGCAATCTTGCAGAGTAGTGTGTGAACCAAAAAAAGGAACTTGCACATTAAGCTTAATCACATTCAGAAATAAATTCAGTCTTCCCACTGTAGTTAGATGAAGAAAAATAGAGTTTACTTTTATTCAGTAGATCTGGATACAGGTAGGTTCATAGCAGAAAGCACTTAACCATCACTGGTTCTTTGTAGACACTTCCTATGTGGAATAGAGAGTCTGTGTGCAGGCGAGATGGTAGGGGGAGGGCTGCACTCCTGCAGCACCTCCTGCTTGCATGTCTGCCAGAAGGGTAAGGGAGATTGTTAATCCCCAAGCCCGAGGAGGAAGAGGAAGTGGAAATCATGTGACCAATGTGACATCCCACAAGCACAATAGAGATGTGTTTCCTAGAGAGACCCCCTTATGCTTATGAGACAGTGCTGAGTTGGCCCCTGATAATTCCAACAGACCCAACAGCCTTCAATAACTATTGACCAGTCTCCAACCTTCCCTTTCTGGGAAAAGTTGTTGAGAAGTAGTTGGCATGCAGCTGATGAAAACCCCTGCAGAGACAGTTGCAGAGTTCATCACTCAAGAAACAAAAATCAAATTGCAAGATACAGGATGGGGTATCTAGGTTGGTAATAGTAACTGTGAAATACATAAAGTATACTAGAAGTAAAAAAGAAAAAAACAGTAGCCAACTGCGAACTGAGCCAGCAGTGTAATAAGGCAAATTGAATTTTAGGAGCCATCAACAAAAGCATAATTTCCAAATCATAGTAATCATTCAGTTTTATTCTGCTTTGGTCAGATCCTACTTCATGGACTATGACTAGTTCTAGGCATCACATTTTTGGACTTCAGAGGAATTAGGTCCAAAGCATTGGAACAAAAATGATCAAAGGACTAGAAACTATACTCTGTGAAGAGAGTTTCAAAGAGCCCAAGAAAGGCAACTGATGATATGAAAGCCCCTTTCAAATTCTTAGAGGTACGTCACAGAGGCAGTAAAAATTTGCTCCATTCCAGAAGGCAGGATGTAGAATAATAGACTTAAGTTACAGGAAGGCAGATTCTGACTGAAAGGTGGGAAGGGTTTTTTTCCTGACATTAAGAGCAATTTGGCAGGGGAACCAACTGTTCCACAGGGAGAATTTATTCATTTTATTTAAAAGGTTTGCATGGCTGCCCATCTTAAAACACAGCTCTGGGCAGCTTACAACCAATAATGGATTCCCCTTGATTGGAGGTGGTCAGGCAAAGCAAAGCAAAGCCAAGCCCTCTGCAGGAGACACCTTAATAGGGCTTCCTGCAGCGAGCAGAGGGTTCGCGCTGGACTGGATCTTGCCCAGCCAGACGCAGACAGCAGGGATTGGAGGGCCCATTACAACAATGACACACAGAGTCACCTGCAGGATCCAGAGCTTTGGTGGAAATGACAAAAGAAGCCCCCACAATGCAATTGCATGGGAGGGGGCCCCCACCTCCCACTCCTGCTCTTTGCTGCTGGGTCTCCAAACACAACTTCTTTATTGCCCAGAGAAACCTAAGCAAGCACTTTGAGATTCCAACATACATCACTTTTTCCAGGAGGAAGCTGGAAAATCTCTGCTTGCTCCCCTTCCTGAACAAAAAAAAAGGGGTGAATGAAACGTAATTCTGAATGGAGCAAAAATAAAACATGATAGAAGCAAGGGGATTTCTGGAACACATTCTATGCTAGGACATGGCCCCAAAATGCATTAAATAAAAACTTAAAGCCATGTGAAGTTCAGGGCTTAGTTTCTAAAAGGAGTGGCCTGGAAGGAGGGTGTTTTATAATGCTCAACATGAGCCACGGCAGAGCCAAGACAGACCCAACCAGCCCAGGGCCTCATCCTCACCCTCTGCTCCAGTGTGGTCCTACCAACCACCTTGGGGTACATTCTTGGCATGCCACGCCAACCCCAGCCACAGAGGCTCCCTCTCCTTCCCTTTCTGCCTATGTCCCGCCCTGCAGCAGCACCTTCCTCGTCCATGCACTGGCAGCCCCCTCCCAGCCTGGAAGAATTGGCTGACCAGGCTAGGAGCGCCCAAGGGCCTGGCTAGCCAAGCTTCAGGACTCTCCTTCCAGCAAGCCCAGAAAGGGCAGCCAGGCGGGGCTGCAGCCCAGACTGCTCTCCTGGCTTCAGGGGAGCAGCAACAGCAGGGGAAGGAGGCCGCACCAAGCACGGGCTGGGCGTGGGGGTCAGCGGGGTATGAAAGACTGGAATCCCAACCAAAGCAACACAAGAAACGAGGCAAGGGAACGTCTGCCACTTGGGGGTCTGCCCCGGTCCAAGTGGCAGAGGCAACCGGAGGCTTTGTGGCTGCAGGAGCCCCAGGCCAGCAGTGGCCAGGGTGCCTTCAGCAGGCCTCCACCTCTGCTGCGTGGAGGAGGGTGGGCAGAGGCAGCAGAGGCTGGGGGCCCACCACGCAGCCCAAGAGGCCAGAGGGCGGCAGCGGTTCAGGGTTGCACTGCGGAGCCCTGCAGCTGGTGGAGCCAAGGTGCTGCTCCAGCCAGAGAGCGCAGCCAACCCGTGGGCACTGAGAGACCGAGCCACAGGGCTTCCGCGGCACCTTTCCCCACCAAGAAGGGGGCTCGGCCACCAGCAGCAGGCAGTAAGTTACTTATTGACTTCCGGACTCATTTCTTACGCCGCCCTGCTGCCAGCGACCTGGGAGGGGCAAAGTGAAAACGAAAAAGTAACAAGATAATGCAGCAAGGAAGAGAAAACAACCGAAGGTGGCAAAGCTGGGCAACCCGAGACAGACCCACATGTCTGCTTGCTTCCCGGGCAGGAGGGCAGGGAAAGGAGGGCGGATGAGCCCCTCCGGCGTGTTTTCCCCCGGCTTGCCACCGAAGCCACCCGGCAGAGCCCCGAGGGCAAAGGCTCCAGCGATACCGGAAAGCGGCGCTGCGCTGCCCGGCGTTCGCCGGGTAAGTCTTCCTCCTCCGCGGAAGCCTGATTTGCGTAGAGGCCGGGCGTTCCCGGGGAGCGCCCGCCCCGCCCGGCCTCGGGTTGTGGCGCAACCGCCGATGCCGGGGCGGCCGAGGGAGCGGCGAATCGCGGGGGCGGGGGGCTCCCCGCCCGGCGGGAGCGAGAAAGGGGCGTGGCCTCGTTATAGGACTGCCAGGCAAATGCGCGGCATCGCCCGCCTCCCGAGAGCTCCGTCCCCTGAGCGCGGACCGAGGCCCTTCCGGCCGCGGCTCGGGAAGCCGAGCTCCTTGAGGCGCCGCTCCGCAGCTCCCTTTCCCTGAGCCGGCCAGCCGGCCACGCTTGAGCCTGGCACGGGCCGGACACTCAGCGCAGGCGCTTTGCTGGCGCCAGCGTGCCGGGCCGATAAGAGTCTCGCGCAGAGGCCGCGGGATTTCTCCCGGAGAGCGGGCTTTCGCGTGCCAACGAGCAGCTGGCAGGGGCAAGCGCCGCCAATGGCAGCCCCCTCCCGCGTGGCTTTCGCCGGGTGCGGCCTCGGCCAGGCCAGGCCAGGCCGCAGGGACTCCAGGCCGCCTTCGGGTCGCTGCCTAGCCAGGCCGACGCAGCTCCTTCGGGGCCCCTCACGGCAGCTCCCCCGCGGACTGCAACGGCCCTCCTGAACGCGGGGCACGTGTTGAACGCCGCCCGCCCCGTCTCCGTTCGGAGGGCTGGTCTCGGCAAGCAACTCCCGCGCCGCGCTTCCCGGGCGCGCGCGGCTCAGGCCGATTCGGCCGCGGCTGCTCGTCCCGCTGCGCGAGGGAGGGCCGAAGACAGGGCCGGGGCCTTCCCGCGGCCGTCAGAGGGCGAGTCGAGATGGGAGGGGCCGCCACAGAGAGTCCCCTACCCGGCGTCCCCCCCGGGAGTGCGGGCCCGCCGCGTCGCCCGCCTGCGCTGCGCGGACCCCCCCCCCCGCCTCCCCTCCAGCCTCCCAACAGCCCTGCGGGGCAGGCCGGCCCAGCCCCAGAGCAATCCCCGGCTTGTGGGATACACAACGGTCCCACCCGCCGCGCCTCTTCCGCGAAGAGCGGAGGGCCGCGGCTGGCGTGGCTTCTCCCGGCAAGCCCCGCGGAGGCGGTGCAGGAGGCGGCGGAGACTCCGCCCGGCCGAGCCTCCAGCCTCTCGGCAGCCACTATAAAGAGGCGCCCGCGCGCGGACGGGGACGCTTCGGCCCCATGGAGGCGCCCGGTAGGCGGCGGCGGCTCGGGCGCAGCGAAGCGTCCCTCGGGCGGGCGCTTCCCGGACTGCACCGAGCGCTCCAAGGCCCCCTCCCCGCAGACTGCTCCCCGCAGGTGCCGCGGCGGGGCGGGCGCGACTTCCTGCCCCGTCGTCCGCCGCGCCTCGGGGGGCCGCGCCGGATGCGGCGTGTCGGGGCTCGCCCGCTCCGAGGTCGCTTGGCGCCTCCGCGCGGAGGGGGAAGCGCCTCGCCCGCGCTCTTCCCCGCTTCCTCCCGGGCCTGGGCCGGCGCGCCTGGCTGCCTGGCGGGCGGCCCTGCCGCGCGGCGCTCAGCCTTGGGCAGGCCGGCCCTGCTGGCGAGGCGCCCGGTCTGGGGGAGGGAAGGCGGCCGGTGCGACGCTTGGGCGGGCGGTGCGCGTCTCTGGCCGGCGGGAAGGAAGGGCCGCGCCGTGCCGCCCCGCTCTGCTCTGCTCCGCCGGGCCGGGCGGGGCTCAGGATGGCCGTGCCCGAGCCGCCCTCCTAGTTCCGCGCTTCTCTTGGCAGGTTGGGGGTGAGCAAGGAGCAGCGCCTGCGAAAAGTAGCCATGGATCTGGATCGGCTGCCTCCGAGCGCCCTGCGCTTCCCCGGCTGGAACGGGACCCCCCTGCCTTTCTCCCGGGGCGTCGGCGGGCCGGAAGAGTCGGACAGGAGCGCCTCTCTCGAAAGCGGCTACCTCAGCCTGCGGGGCTGCATCCCCGAGCGGAGCGGCGGACCCGGCGGGGCCGATCCCGACCCGTGGAGTGCCCTGGATCAGGGCCAGGCGGAGCAGCGGCGGAAAGTGGAGTTCTTCCGCAAGCTGGGCTACTCCGCGGAAGAGGTCTTGGGCGCCCTGCAGAAGCACGGCTTGGAGGCGGACACCAACACCGTCCTCGGGGAGCTGGTGAAGCACGGCGCGGCCCTGGCGGAGAGGGAGCCTTTCCGGCCGCTCGAGGAGGCTGCTGAGGCCCCGCCGGTTCCGAGGGCACCTCCCGTCCCCGGCAGCCCCCCAGCCCTGCCTGTGCCTTCGGAAGAGGAGGAGGGGGACCACTTGCGTCCAGTCGTGATTGATGGGAGCAACGTGGCCATGAGGTATGCCTGCTCTGTGCCTCCTCTTCCTGCGTTGGGGGCGGCAGTTGGCATCGGAAAAGTTTCTGTGGCCGTTCCCTGGCGATCCTGGGCTGTATGAACTTCCCGGCAGTGTTTTTGTGACTGGCTCCTTCCTCCAGCTAGCAAGCAGGCCTCCTGAAGGCAATTCCAGTTCTCCCTGTGTGGGTCTCTCTCCCCTGATAAGGAAACAGCTCTCTGCATTGCTGAGGAGTTTCGATCACTGTGGCTGGGGGGTGCAAAAGCGTGCCCTGCTTCTGAGCCCTGCTGCTTGCCAGGATTCACACCCGCTGGGATTCAAGCACAGCCCCCCCCCCATCCCAGCAGGAAGCAAGTGGACGGTAGGAGGAAGGGGCAGGCTGCTCTCTTGGCTGCCCCAGAGAGGGAACTGGGAAGTGACAAGCTGCAAGAAATAGGGTCCCTAATGTGAGCTGCTGCAGGTGCAGGCAGGAGTCCCCTCCGCCTCTTTCTTTGTGAGTTGCTGGATCTGTCCATCCCAGGTGGATTGTTCTGACCTTGCTCTGAAAAAAAGGTGTCCATGTTCTCCCTTGCTCAGTGAACCGAAGTCCCACGGGCTTGCCATTTCCACCTGATCTCCTGCCCCTGCTTTCAGAGCCAGACTGGCCCCTGGAAGATACAGATCAGAGGCCTCTGGTGACCATGTCCTGGCCTTGGGTCAGAAGCAGCAGGGGGTGCAGGTTGATACAGTCCTGGTGGAGGGTGAGGACTAAAACCCACATAGTGTCTCTGGCGCCTGGCTTTGGCCTCCTTCCTTGTTAAGCCTCCAGCTGGTGGCAGGTAATTTTACTGTAGGGCTAGAGAATGGAAGGGCAACATAGCCAAATCTTCTTGGGAATTTAATAATAGTTGATTGCTGGATTTTTTTAATACCGTAAAGCTATGTGATTAGAAGAGATTTGGACAGATGGGTTTCTGGCATGGCGCATCCTTGTCTTTGTTGTATGCGAAAGGTCCGCTTGGTACCCCTTGCAATTCCTTTAGTCTCTGAAGCAGGAAGGGTTTTGCCAGAGGGAGGGTGGGCAGGAGCAGGTTGGCACCCTGCTTGGCTTGCAACCAGACCTGTGGCTTAGGCAGATCTGATTTTCTGCTGCGCCATCTCTGATGGAGGCTTGTCTGTCTGGCAGAGATCTGGTTCTTCCTTTGATTCTTCCTTATCTAAACAGAAAGGAACTCAGTGCAGGTTAAAGGCACATGTGGCACATGAATGCCTGGAGGAGCATTTCTTTTCTTACAGAGGTGCCTCCCCCTCATCTGCTGGCCTCTCCATCGTCCCTTCCCTAGTTGTAGGAACTGAAAGGGCAGCTGGTTCTGGGCTGAGACCTCATCAGAGTCACCTTGGATGGGAGGAGGCAAGCTCTGGGCACAACCAGTTGTGGCCTTTATGGCGTACTTGAAGCTTGTTCCTTTCACAATTGGAAAGAAGTGCTAAGGGCCCAGACTGAAAACACTTCTGGACAGAATTAAGCTACGTGTGTCCTGTGCGAGAAGGGTCCTAGCCCATGGATGGAAGCCGCCAGTCATGTTTCTTCCCCGTCCATGGGGAAGCATTTTGGTTTTTAGGTGAAAGCTGTGCTTCCTAGAATGCCAGCATCTTCATATCCCAGGATTCTAAACATGTTGGAAATCCTGTGGTGTGGAGGAGAATGTTCAATACAGCAAGGATCCATGGGAATTTAGTCTAAGAGTAAGCTCAGTTAGTGGAGATGAGAGTGGATCTATCACTCACATGCAGAGACAATTTGTGCTTGAGGATGTTTGAAGATGTTCAGGAAGATATTATCCCCCCCCCCCCAATTTCCCTAGCAGCATGAGCTGGGTTAACCGCTGAGCCCTGGATATCTATCCTGGAACAGTGCTGTGGAATGAGGCCGGAACGCTCCCAGCAAGCGTCCTGCCATTGCTGACTGTGATACTAGTAGTGGTGGGGCTGCAAAAACCTGGACAACCGCCAGGTGGCAGGAAAAACAATAAAGAAAGCCCTAATTCTTGGTTTGGTAGCCCTCCATGGTAGGGGAGAGGTGAGCTACAGTTGCTGACTTCTGCCGTTTCCTTCTGCCTTTCGAGATAAACCAAATTGCGCTCCGGCTGTAAATGCAGGCCAGAGGGCACTTTCTGCTGAAAGGGAGGTGGGGCAAGCGGGGGCTCTGCAGAGCTGGCGTTTCTGAGCAATCCGGCTATTTTGTCTGGCAATCTCTTTTCAAGAAAAAAACGGAGGGGGATTTTTACAGACTGCTTCCTGCATGAGTGGAGTGACAAACTGTTCCTCGTTGATTCGTCCTTGCCTGGATAATACTCATGGCAAGTTTATGCAAATCTTGGAGGGGTGTGTGGAGTAGAATCGTCCCTGACTTCCTTCTAAGGGGATTTCTCACATCTGTTGCCACATCGGGTGAACTACTCGAGACCCATTTCTCTTCATCTGAGGATGGTAAAACATTGGGGGAGATCCATCTCCCCATTCCTGCTGGTGTCCAGGAGGGCTTGCTCACTCTGCGTTGTGCTTTAATGGCACGTCCCCCCTTTCAGAGTGTTGAGGGGCAGGCAGAAGGGCATGAATTGCCAGGGAGCTTTGGGGAGGGGGGCAAGTTTCAGAAAAGGAAATGATGGGATCTGTATTCTTCCATTCCTGACTTCGTTGCTGCTTGGATAGCGCTTTTCCTGGTGTTGGACCCACCCAGGAAGTGACAGAGGCAACCCCACCAGCAGCCCACCCGCTGAGAAGAGCAAGCCCCAGGGTGGGGGAGTGCCAGCCTTGGTCTGTGTGAACTCTGGAAATTAAGCTGCCTGTGCTGGGAGACAGAGAGCAGTTGGCATTAAACGTTCACCCAGTGGCGCGGGATGCAGGGTTGTATTGGCTGCCCCAAAATGGCTGTGCCCAGAGTTCAGCTCCCCTGCCCCATGTCCCTCTCCGCCTCTGAGGTGGAGCCCTGGTGGTGATGAGTGGGTGTTTCAAAGAAACCAGTCTCTTCCTCTGCAAGTTTTGCTTCCTAAAGCAAAAGCATTTCCTGATCTAGACCAAGGGAAGCTTCCTCGTCTCCCGCCCATCAGGCTACAGTGAGGTTCAGCTCCGTCCTGTCTTGGGGCTGAAGGATCAAGTCTGGAAGCCAGTGACTCAGGGCTGCAAAACTCCCCTTGCTTTGCCAAATCTAAGTTGCAATGCAGGAGGTGCCCTTCTAAGGCTCAGCAGCCCCCTCTCTCACGCCAAGGGCCCCTTTCGGGAGGTCCTGAATTGCATCCTTGGCAGCTGTAGTTGAAAAGTAGTTGCGCCCCCTTGAGGGTCAGCCCCGGGGCCCAGGGACTAACTGTGGGGAAGGCAACTCCCTGTCCTCTCGTTCCTGGATAGTCCCAGATTCACTAAGCTGCAGGGCGTGAGGAGCTTCAGCTGCTCAGTTAACAGCATTACCAGGCCCAGGAGGAAGGTCCTTGCGGGAGAGAACACTTCCTTCTCTGCTGAAAGCAACAACAGGAGAAAAGGGGAAGGTGGGGGGAGAGGCTGCCAGCCTGCTCTGCCCTCATCTCAGCTTACATTGTGGAGGGAGGGAGGGAGGGAGGGGTCTCTTGCATAGCCTGCTTGAATATTTTATTCAATGTATTTAATATGACTTGTAGTTATATTTAGTTAAAGAACGTACATGGCCACACAGTGATCCTAGGTGGCTCACCACAAGCAATAAAAACTGATATAAAAACAGGTCTTACCCTTCCCACCAGGCACCCTACTGACCCCCCAGACTCAACCCCATCCTAGCCCAATGTTTGGGGGAAAAGCTGGGTCTTTAAAGCCTTCCAGAAGACTAAAAGTTTACACCCTGCCCCAAATCTCAGGTGGGAGGCTATTCCAAAGGGCCAGGCAGCAATCTCAACAGATAACATTTGAGGAAGGGACCGGAAGCATGCCCAACCCATCGCTCTGGTGGGATGGCAGATACCCTCTGGGAGAGGCGATCCTACAAGTAACCTGGCCCTGTGCCGTGTAGGCTTTAAAGGTGATAACCAGCACCTTGAATCGCACCCAGAAAGCAACTGGGAGCCAGCGCAGCTCATGCAGCAGTGATGTAATGTGGGCAAACTGTGGAGTGCCCAGAACTGCACGTGCCGCTGCATCCTGGACCAGCTGCAGCTTCTAGGTGGTCTTCAAAGGCAGCCCCATGTAGAGCACATTGCAGCAGTCCAACTGCGAAGTGACTAAGGCAGGAGTGACTGCAAGCAAAGCCTCCCGATGTTGCCATAGGGGTTTTTGATAGGAATTGTGTGCTTTGTGTTGTGTGAAAAGGGTGCTTTTTTTGCTGCCAAGAGGGTGGCGGGGCATGTGATAATGGGGGGGGGGTGGAGGCTAGGCTAGGAAAGGGCCTCTTCCCTTTGATGAGGCTGCAAGAGGATTTGAACTGTGACCATGATGAGCCTTTGGCTGTGCCCCTGAGAGCGCCGTGGGTGCTGAGGATGCACAAAGTCTGTTCTCCCCACAGCAGCTTGCTTTAAAGAGGGGGGAGCTGTGCTTGGAGAAAGCCCTTCTGGCTCCTTGCTGTAAATGAACTTGTGAAACCTGGCTCTGTGTGAACCTGCACAGCCTGAGCATTTGGTTACAAAAACCAAGCTAAGAGTGGAGGTCCCTTCCTCGTGGCACAGGTCAGAGCCAGCGTTCCACCTTGAGAAGGGGGGGGAGGGAAAAGGTCCCCCATGCCAGGCCCAGTTCTTGAGCCAGCCCTTCCTTCTGCAGTCCACAGCTTTCCTTGCCCCACTGCTTTGGCCACCTTCTCAGCGTTGGCCATTTCCAGATAATGGACCTGAGCAGGAAGAGTGCGCAAGGGTTGGTCGGAAGAGCTGGGCCCTGGAGGGTGGCAGCTTTTGGAGGCAGTGCAGGGAAGACCCTGCTGTGGCTGGGCCCAGTCCTGTCACACTGTGTAACCAACAACTTGTTTTGTATCTTCAGGTGAACTCGCATTTCAGAGGAGCCGTTTATTTTTTAGATTGCAATGTCATTGTTTTCAGGCAGTTCTCCAGGAGACAGAAGACCAAGTTGTTGATTAGGAGGGCGGTTTAGCGTTTGACTTCTGAAACTAAAACTACACAATACCAAGGACTTGCACTGTCACGCTTAAGTGGGTGGAAACTATGGAATATGGTGGGGTTTTGGGGTTCCCTTGCCTTTGGCAGAGGTGGGCATGGCATCTCCCTTACAAAAGAGGGTCTTCGGGCAGCCGTGGAGAATTTGGAGGTGCCTGGCTGTGAGTCTTTCGTCCTTTTCCCAAGCATTTAGCAGAGGTGCTGAGGAAAGAAGTGTATTTGCTTGGAGGGAAGGTCAATTTCATGATAGATACATATGTAAATACCTAACACAATATTTCCTTTTGGAGTAAGTAACACGATGCAAAACATAAAAAGGAGTGAGAAAAAGGTGAGCAAGGGCAGTTAAAGGCAGGAGATAAAGAGGAAAAAGGGAGGAAATAAAACCGCTCTACATCAACGCCATCCCGTATACTGTTCCATTTCTCTGTGTCCTTGTCTCCCCGTGCCAGTGCACCGCTCGGCACCTTGCCTCTCGCTCCTTGGACTTCTCACCTTCGTGAGAATCTCACCAACTCTGTCCAGCCACTGCTTTCCCCTTTGTCTCCCAGGATGCTGGCTCTTCCTTCAAATATTTGAATCTTTATTCGAAGTTTGATCTTTGTTCCTTCGCTCTGTGTGATCAAACTGACTCAACACATTCCCTTCGTTCTGGTCACTCACTTCTGAAGTACCCCAACTGGTTCAACTTCTACTATTTCCCCTGACATACGCAGCTCTCATGTCTGTAACAAAATGGGCAGAGGCCCTCTTTCGTACATAATCATTGTTCGGTTTGAGAAACATTGCAATAAGACCACTAACTTTCTACTCACATTTGCACATCTTAAACTTCTCCATTTTCCCCTCCTAAGTAAACACTCTGCTGAGGTACACAAATTCATCTAATTTTTCACTATTTATGTATAGCCTGCAATTGTTAATTCCATTTTTCCTGTCAAACAAAAATTACCGTGGTCTTTCTCTGTGTTCGTTTTTGGATCCGTGTTCCTCATTGCATCATACAAACTCTCTAACATTTGCTGCAAATCATTCAGGCTCTCAGCTCAGAAAACCATTTTTCCAGCAAAGAAAAATATATCCCTGCCTAACACACCTCCAAAGTCACCACAAGCATGCCTTTCACGTTTTATCCATAAATACAGTAAACAGCCACAGAAAGTCCCACTTCCTTGTCTCACTCCCTGCCCAATGCTTGAGCACTTGCTGAATCTCAGGCATGCTTTGCTTCCATCATGTCCTGCTCTTGCTGCATTCCAAAAGCTTCACCACCGTATTCTCCTAAAACATCCCGTAATAAAAGCCTATTTGTTACGTTACGCCTGCTCTAACTCATAAATAATCAAAAGGACAACACGCTTGCTTTCTCTGACCTGCTAAAGGGCAAAAGGGCAGTCTGCATACCCCAGCCCTAGCAGAGACCTGTCGGCCTCCCCTGGGGCTTAGCGGGGACCCCATCTCCAAGGAGCGGGGGCCGATCCCTCCAGCACAAAGAGGTGGCCTTGGCAGGAGAGCCGCACTGTGTCTGAGGGGCAGCGGGGGGCACCGTGTGAACGGGGTCGGGCGTCCAAGAAGGAACTTGGGTCGTTGGCTAAGAAGAGAGGCGGGAAGCAGGAAGCCACAGGAGAAGGGCACCGGGGAAGGAGGCGGGTGCCCCCAGCACATCTGCAAGTCAGGCCATGGCGGAAAGGCCTGGGAGGAAGTGGGTCAGCAGCACACCCCAGCGGGAGGGGGGAGGGGGCATGGCAGGCGAGCAGGGACGCAGTGATTTTCCCTGCAGGTGTCTCATCCGTCTGAACCGATTAGAGGCAGTTTTCTGCATCATTGGATGAGTTTGGGTCCAGGATCCCTTTGCATCCCTGAGCCAACTTGGCTTGGTTCTGAATAGCAGAAGGGCAGCAAAGCAGCCAAGTGAGAGTTTTTGGAAGGGCTCCTCCTGCCTGCAGGCTGCACATGGTCTCTTCTGCGCCAGCACATGAGGCCAAGTGAGACGCGTGCTCTGAGCTTCTCCTCCTCCTCCGTTTGCAGTCACGGAGACAAAGACACCTTCTCCTGCCGAGGCATCCTGCTGGCTGTGAGCTGGTTTCTTGACCGAGGACACAAGGACGTCACGGTCTTTGTCCCGTCCTGGAGAAAAGAGCAGCCGCGGCCTGATGTTGCCATCGCAGGTAAAAGTGCTGACTTGGGGCAGATGTCAATTCTGCTTCGACTCGGGCTAGTGGTTGGGCCCATGTGCTCCTTCCTGGGGGTGAGTGGGGAAGCTCAGCTGAGCCTCCCCATCCCTCTGGTGGGTCTTCTGCTCCTCGGCTGCTCTGGTGGGTCACTTCCCTCATTTTGCTGCTGGCTGATGCACCAGGAAGAGGTCAGGTCAATTCAAGTAGACAACCCTCTTCCCAGAAATCTATCCAGAATCACCTGAATGTTTTACAGGTGTGCTGGGGGAGGGGGAGATGGGACATCTGCATGAACAAGAAAAGAAGTGATTTGGCAGACTGCTTACCTAGGTCAGCCAACGGCACGACTTCTTCACCTCTTGCTGCAGACCAGCACATCCTCCATGATCTTGAGAAGAAGAGCATCCTTGTCTTCACTCCTTCCCGGCGCGTGGGACGCAAGCGGGTGGTCTGCTACGACGACCGCTTCATTGTGAAGTTGGCCCATGAGTCGGATGGCATTGTGGTTTCAAATGATGTCTACAGGGATCTGCAAGCGGAACGGCCAGAGTGGAAGAAGTTCATTGAGGAACGCTTGCTTATGTATTCGTTTGTCAATGACAAGTAAGTCCTTCGGCACTGGGGAGGGCTGGACATTGAACATGAGGCTTCCTGGGATTCTGGGGGGCGAGCAGCCCCCAAGGTTACAGCTGAGGATTTTGGGACTTGAAGTTCCTGGTTGAGAAGCACTCTTCTAACACGCAGCCCACCTGTGTCTGTCTGAGCCAAGGGACGGGCACACTGCCCAGCAAAGTCTACTGAGCTGCCCAGCCCCATCAGCCTTTGCTACACCTCTAGCGAGCCTTTCAGGAGGGGCGTGGAGTTGCCAGGACTCTGGGCATTATGATGGCCCGCCTGTTGCCCTGGCAGATGGGGGCCGAGCTGGGCCTGGTCTTGTGCCCTGCAGCTCCTGATGGAGGTGGTATCCTTCCTCTCCAGGTTCATGCCCCCTGATGACCCCTTGGGGCGCCATGGACCCAGCCTGGATGATTTTCTGAGGAAGACGCCAGCAGCACCTGAGCAGAAACAGCAGCAGTGCCCTTATGGTAAGACCGGTGCCCCTGCTCAGGACGGAGCAGCACAAAGCGGCTGGGCTGTGGACGCCTGCCGCATGGTTTGCCCCTCTCTCCACAGGCAAGAAGTGCACGTACGGAATCAAGTGCAAGTTCTACCACCCTGGGCGGCTGCACCAGCTGCAGCGCTCAGTTGCCGATGAGCTCCGGGCCAACGCCAGGCTCTCCCCCCCCCGGGGCACGCCAGCCACTGAGGAGGAGAGGGGGTGTTGGAGATCCTCCCATGGGGATGTCTGGGGCTCTGCATCCACAGAGGGGGAGAACATCCCCTTGCCAAAAGCGTTGGCTGAGAAGACTAGCGCCACCCATAAAGCCAGGCATGGCGATGTGCCACCCCCCTTCCTCAGAGGGGATGCCTGCGGAGTCCCCACCCGGAAGAGTCACACCTACAGGAGCCCAGGTCAGTACCAGCTGCCTCCTGGGGACACCCTCACCCACATTTCTCAAGATCACCTTGACTCGGGCATTGGCTCCCTGGAAAGCCAGCTCTCTGAGATGTGGCCCAGCCCCGCAGGCAGCCACATCAAGGGGGCCCAGCAAGGGCTGCTGGGCGGGGGCAGCTGCAGGGGGCAGGGGCCTGCCTATCAGGTCCCTCCTGGCCCTGAACACAGGAGTTGTTACGGCCAGTACCTGCCGCAGAGCTTTCTGCCGTATGGTGCAGAAGCACCCCCTTCTGGCCAGGTTGCTCCTCATTCTTTCCCTGGGTACGGTGTGCCCGACTCCTCTCTGGGCCCTGGACGCAAGTACTGGTCTGAGCCATACCATCCAGGGCCTGTGGTGCGCCAAGACCTGCCAAGGGCTCGCTGCCTGGCCTACAAGGACCCCTCGTGCCATTGGGCCACCCCTGACGGTTTCGCAGAAGAACGCGCAAAGGTGCACATCAAGCTTTGTGGGATCTTCCACCCTCACCTGGTGGACGCTGTGATGAGCCGCTTCCCGCAGCTCTTGGATCCTCAGCAGCTGGCTGCCGAAATCCTCACATACAAGACCCAGCATCCCGGGGTGTGATGCCACCAGAGGAGGGAAGCCCAACTGTGGGGGGCAGGGGTGGAATATCCTTCTCTGCCCGCAGACCTTCACCATCCAGCCATCACTCACAGAGGGCAGGCACCAGGCTTGTTGGCAGCTCAGGTGGGATGAAAAGGTCTGCCTCAAGCAATCCAAGGAAGTGCCCCAGGAACCATAATGCTGTCTTTCTCATGCCACACAGAGGCTCTCCGGTGTTCTTTCTGGAGCCCCAGCTGCCCAGTCTGCTTGTTGGCACCAAGCTTCTCTGACCTGGGATGGTTTGTGCCAGGCAGAATGCAGGCAGCAACCCAGAAGGGGCACTCGGCCCTGCTGGCACTAAGGGCGTCTCTCTCTCCTGGTAGCGGCTGCTGGGAAGAGTCCCGCCTTGGGTCGATACGGGAAAGAACGACGGAGCAAGGTCCCAGGCGTGGCCAGTCACAAAACAAGTCAGAGGGAGGAAAGAGGTCCGGGGCACCCTGCAGACTCCACTGTGGAGGAGCAAACCGAGCCGGATTTGCAGTCCTGCCAGCGCTGCTTCTGGGTGGCCCGGAAACCCTTCCTTGCTTTAGCCAGTGGCAGGCACAGCCAGAGGGACATGGCAGCGGTCTCTCTTCATCACCTTGCATGGCCTGTGGTGGGGAAAATGCTTCTGCAGTCCGTCACTCAGGTTTGGGATACTGTTCTCTCCACCTCAAGAGCACAAGGACGACTGTCCAGAGGGGTGGAAACTGACAGCTGGGGAGGGGATTCTGGAGGGCTTCCAGCTCCTCTGTTGGTTTGGTTGTCCCAGTGGTCTCCTTTCCCTTGGAACATGCTATTCTGTGTTCTTGGATTGCGAAGCATAACATTTCATTTTGAGCCAGAATTCAGCTGTCATTTGACCTCCCCAAAGTTCCGTGTTACTATTCCAGAATAAGATTTGAAAATCTTATTCTGGAATAGTAATAGATTTGAAAATCTTATTCTGGAATAGGTATTCTGGAATGCCTAAGGCCTTCCAGTCATTTCGTCTCTCCTGGAACAAGCCATGAGGCTGCTCTGCACCCATCCTCACTCTTCCGGTGTTGACTTTGGCAAACAAGCAGGCAAGCTGAGGGATGGATTGGGCTGCCTTTGCCCCAGTAGGCTGGGTGCCCTGAGCTTTGGGCACTTCCCTCCTCTGCTCTCAGAGGGTGATGGCTTCTGCCCTGAGATGGAGCGGCAGCTCTGAAGATGCTCTGTGGGGCATCTTAGCAACATTAAGAGTTAGAAAAAGCAGTTTGTAACTTAAACACTGTCACAGATCCCAAGACTAACTGCATAGCTCTTTAATGTGAAACCAGGTGGCTTTCTAGAAAAGGCACTTGCTTGATCTGACTTGGGATTTTGGAGAATCTCTTTTTAGGGCGACGCGTGTTGGGCAACTTGCTTGCCTCTGACAGCTCAGAAGACACTCTTGACACTCCATTCCTTTCTCAGTGGCTGTAGAAAGGCCCACCTGAAACTTGGGGGGGAGACTATGTTTAGCTTATCCTTTTCTAATGGCTCAGTCTTGATGATTGGTAAGTCCAATATTAACCGTTACAGATACTTTTGGTAACGAATTTGCAACAATTGTTCTGGTCCCTGCCCTTTTCAGAATACATGCGATTCACTTGCAGGCCAGAGCAGTTGATCAGTTGATGCACGTTGCATCTTCCTCTTCAGTGGCTCTTTGAGTGGTTGATGCTGAAGTCATCCCGGGAGCAACAGGGCAGAAGCCCGTGTGGGGACCTGGCAGTCCCACCAGGCCCTGCTCCTCTCCTCCCAAGCGCCCTGGAGATCAGCCAGCCAGGCCAGCACCATGTGCTGCAGAGACCACGTGGCCAAAGAAAACCTGTGTACTTGGTTAATTACGACCCATCACAGAAATGTGGTATTTCATGTTAGTAAGCAAAATGCTTCTTAATAATCATTTATAATCGTATAACTTTGCACACTTGTAAATTACAAGAGATGTGGTTTTTAATGAACTGCTATTGTGAGGCTGCTTTGGTGATGGCTGGTCTTGCTTTATTCTGCCCTAGGCAGAGTTGCAGTCAAGTAAAAAAATAAACCAGCCTTGAACCTTGGAACCAGCTGCCTCTTTTCTTCCAACCTAAAAGTCATCTCTCTTTCTAAAGCAGCAATGACAGTTGTACAAATAAAAGCTCTGGATGCTAAACCTGATCTTGGCTGTTGTCCTTTCGTGCTGCTGCTACAAACAGGCTTGTCCTTCTCAAAGCAGAAGAGTTGGGGGGGCAGTGAGAAGTGTGCATCCTCTGTGGCAGAAACATGAGGGGGGCTCGCTCCCTGGGGGCCTCAGAAGAACAGCCACAGGATGCCAGCAAGGCAGGATGGCAAGAGGGAGGTTTCTCCCCTCCAGGCTGGCTGTGCTGGGGTCAAGCCCATCTCCAGATATACCTGAGTGGGTCTGTATCCTTCCCAGGGACAGGAGGAGGGAGACAGGAGGAGCAGCTATGTGACCTGAAGCTTTGAACGTTTTCTCTCCTGTGGCCACTCTTAATTTAGGAAGAGGCAACCCAGCTCCCTCTAGGTGATTTGCAAAGCAGCTCACGGTTCTTTTGCTGCTTGTGGAAGGGGGGAAAGATGACAAAGATGCTTAGGGTTAGCAGTGCACATAATGTACAGAAGTGGCAACCCAGTGGGGGCTCAAGGTTGCCAATATCCTGAGAGAAAAAGACACCTGAACTGAATGGTGCTGCCTGGAGCTTGGGGAAGGCGCCATGCGGTGCTTTGGGCACCAAAGACTTCAAAATGAACACCTGGGGGAGAGACGATTTCCCGGCAGCCTTTCCAAACTCGAGTGCAGCGGGCAGGGCCTGGACTCAGCCGCTGGAAAGGCCAAGACAATCACGAGCTTCGGAGCTCCTTCAGTTCTGAGCCACTGGGCAGCCTCGGGGATTTTCCCCCTCGTCGGCTGCGCTTTCGCCGACCCAGAAGGAGCCCGGCCGGGCACTCCCCAAGCGCTCCTTTGGCGACTGCCCGGCCGCCTCGCGCGAGATAAAGCCGGTTCAGGGTTGCGGTTGCTGTGAGATCCGGGGACTCCCGGCCCGCACCCCCGCCAGCCAAGGCCGGCCCGCGCCCGACACGAGGCCGGAGCCCGGGAGCCGCGTGCGCGGAAGCCCCAGCCTTCCCCAAAAGCGCGCCCGGCAGGCGCTCGGAGGGCCAAAGCCACCGGGCGTCCCGGTCCTCCCCCTCCAGGGGCGGGGGGCGCGGGCCCTTGTCCGCACCCCCCACCCCTCGAGCGCGGCGGCGGCGCCTGCCAGGGGCTTTCCCCGCAGCAGAAGCGCTTCCTGCGGGCGAGGCGCCTTCCGCGGCCGCCCGCGGGGATAAGGAGGCCTTTGTGGGAGAGGGGGCCTGACCGGCGGGCGTAGAACTGCGACCGGCCTGGCCCGACCCCGCCAGGAGGGCCGGTGGCGTGGCGGCCGCGCGTTCGGCGGCCCGGTTGCGGGAGGCCCGGGGCGACGCGGCCTGGGCGGTTCCAGCGGTGGGCAGGAGGCGGAGGAGGGGGCCCCCGCCCTGGACGCAGGGTGGAATATCCCCAGAAGCAGGTGGCCCCGAAACCCGCGCCTCGGCCCCGACCGGTCGGGTCTGAGACAGCCCCGCGCCGCCTCCGAGGGCTAGAGGCGGGTACCACCAGCTGCTGATGCCACCGAACCGGCGGGTGAGCGCACCCGGCGGTTTCACGTAGCCGTGGAAAAGGAGGGGGAAGAGGAGAACCCCGCGGCACCCCGGAGAGGAGGCGCCCGGGAGCGATCCGGCCCTCCAGCCAGCACTGGCGAACTGGCCCGCGAGAAAGGAAGAGACCCACCACGGAACGGCTCCCCCATCCCCAGCCCGTGGAGGGGCTCAGAGGGGTACCGCGGTTGATGGTATCAAAGGCCGCTGAGACGCCTCCGTCCTGGCTCTGCCCCGGTCATCGGCAAGCGCGACCAGGGCCGCCTCCGTCTGAACCTGAGCCTGCAACCTGACTGAGCCGCGTCTGGATAATCTGCTTCCTCCGCGGCTCTCTGCAGCTGCAGTCCTACCATTTTCCCAACAAAAAGGGAGGGTTGGAGACAGGGCGGTGGTTATCTAAACCTATGGGGCCCAAGCGTGGCCTTCTGAGGAGGGGTGCCCCACGGCCTCTCTTAAGGCTGGAGGGGCCACCCCCTCTGGGAAAGGAGCCAAGGGCGCCACAGTGTGGACCCAACTCCAGGTCAACTCCCTGGCTGCTTTCACGATCCGGAGGGACCCAGATCCAGCAAACAGTGGTCAGGCTAACCGCGCAGAGAGCCCTGTCCACTTCCTCTGGAGTCGCCAGTTCAAACTCACTCCAGATCCCAAGGCCATGCCCCAGGCACCTTGGGCAGACCTGCCAAGTCAGAATCCGTCGGAGCAAATCTAAGCAACTTTATCCACCAGGATATTCCTCATGGTACTCCTGCAAGTGCTCTTGCTGCACAGTCTGCCCAGGAGTCCTCGGGCCAGGTTTTTTGTTTGTCTGTTTGTTTGTAAAAAAGGGTCCTTCACCTAGGAAAGTTTGGAGGAGTTTTTCTTTTCCTGGTTCGTCTGTTGGCTATCCTGATAGGACATTCCAGACTTCAGGAATGATGGGGTGCCAGGAGGTGGAACCGATTTCTCAGCTGCTATTCCTGCTATAAAAAGTCATTTGAGCATTGGGTGCACTCTCTTGAAAGCGTGTAAGAGGTGCACACACAGATGACAGGAGGGATGATCAGACACCCCAAATCAGCATTTCTGAAAGATTTGACAAAACAAGATCAAACTATCATGCTAAAAGAACCAAAGTCAGTTCTTCAGATGCAGTGTTTCCCTATTGATCCCTCTTCCATGGAGCGGAAGGACAGGAAATACTCACCCAAGCCCCAACTTGTAGTATGTCTTCTTTTTATTTTAATAGAGGTTGGTCCTTACCCTTGAGTTGAAACATGCCTGCTTGCTGATTCAGACCACCTTTTTGTCCAAGTATTGCTTCAAGTTTACAGTGGTTGCAAATAAAGGCAGGAAGATACACAAGTGAAAAATGTTTCTGGTAAAGGGATTCTCTCCAGGAAAAAGGGGGATGTGGCCAGTTGGGCTTTTATCCTAGAAAAAAATCACATTACTGGCCTAGTTCACGTATCATGCTAAGCCATAAGGTGGTTTACTTAATTGGTGTACATGTGGTGTGAACAACTTGTGGTTTGTCATGCTTTACTGAATGTCAGCTCTACAAGTTGAGGCTCATTTAGAAGACCATGGTTAAAACAAACAGTGTTTGAACCCAGTCAGAAAGAACCAAGCCCACAGTGGGACTTCTGTCTCCTTTGTCCGTAAAAATTAATTGACCTGGTTCCCTCCTAGCCCCAGTACACCCAAAGCATCTGAAGGGCACAGGTTGCCCAGCCTCTTCATAGAGCTCGCCAGCCTCTGACTGCTGCTTGCTGTTGCCCTTGCAGCCATCCTAATCCTCACCTTCCGTGTATTTCAGCCTGTGTCCTGTTCTGCTGTGGGAGCACTGCCGCTCGCTTGTTGTGTCCTGAGGTGTCTCTTCCCTTCCTTCTGTCTGTCAAGCTCAGAACTTAGGGCCGGTGTGTGGCATGTGTGGCCTTGCATCCTTGCCAGAGATGCAACCTGTTTTCTACCCCCTCCCTCAATATGGGATTGGCCCTTGGACATCATCAGTGGTGGACTCAGCTGCAGAGTAGTGGTGTGATTGGGGATTTTAAAGACTTTACCATGGTGTATTCAAGTGCTATGACCATTTTTCCCACCACCTGGGAGGAGCACTGGAACATCTGGAAGTGGTGTTCCGACATATCAAGGAGCCTGATGATGGATCATGTGCCAACCTGCTCCTTCAGGCCTTCCAACGGTGCCCCCATCACTACTGTAACTGAGTCCCTCCCCTGGCTGCTGGTTGTCCTCTTCTTCTCTTTCCTCCCACTTTTCCCAGCATCAGAGTTTTTTTCAGAGAGCTCAGACTTTGCATAGTGTGTCCAAAGTAGGATACTCGGAGCCTGGTCATTTGTGCCTTGACTGAGAGCTCTGGGTTGATTTGTTCAATGATCCGTTGGTGTGTTTTCTTGACTGTCTACGGTATTGTCAGGAGATGTCTCCAATGCACAGATTCAAAGGCGTCAATACTCCTCCGCTCTCGCCTCCAACTCTGAATTATGCACCTCCAGACTTCCACAGCCACTGCACCCAGGCCTCACCTTATTGTTTCATATATCATTTTGCATCTGGGGGCTCTTTGTATCTGGGTCCTGGCTGCAGAGTGTCGATGCCACCTGGTCATTGTTGCACAGACCAATGGGATTCCCCCTTCTGAAGAGCCCTATCAGGTGAGCTTGGGCTGTACCATTTGCATTAGCACCCCCACCTCTCACTGATCAATGTGGAACCATTTCTCAGGGTCCGGCACTCGTAACACAGGACAAATGCTGAGGGTGCTTTTGGCTGCCTAAACACTAGCTTCCTCGGAGCACACATCAAGTTGTGTTAGATCCAATAGGGATGTTGCATTTCGGCTGTCCATGGCTATAACCTTCTGGTAACAGATGGCTAACCCAGGAATGACTGCACCTGTTTTTCCTTTGTGGGAATGGGCGTTTCCTAGATAGCCTGCACCTTGGCTTCTAGAGGTTATTTAGTTCTATGACCCACTCAGTGTCCCAAATAAATTACATAATTCAGGCCAATTTGGCATTTCTTGGCCTAGACAGTGAGTTCAGGCTCCTTGATATGTCGGAACACCACTTCTAGATATTCCAGTGCTCCTCCCAGGTGGTGGGAAAAATGGTCATAGCACTTGAATACATCATGGTAAAGTCTTTAAAATCCCCAAGCAGCTCATTGGTCAGCCTTTGGGAGGTTGCAGAAGCATTCCGAAGACCCACTGGGAAGGCATTAAATTCAAATCACCCATGCTGGTGGGAGATACAGACCTTTCCCCCTCTCTCGCTGCCTGTGGCACCTGCCAGTATTCTTTGGTCAGGCCCAGGGTAGAAATGCATTTGGCTCCTTGCAACGACTCCAGGAAGATGTGCGTTTCTGGTTTCAATTTTGTTCCCTTCATTTCCTCTGTGGTTCACAGAGAAATCGACTTCTCCTCCAGGCTTGAAGAACAGGATAACTAGAGACACTCGGCTTGCCCCCATTGCCTGCCTTTCTTGAGCAACTTGAGCTCCTTTTCAATGGCTTGGCTTTGCCATGGGGCTGCAAAGTAATTTCGCTGATGTGTCAGCTTACTCTCCCTGTGGCTGTGGTGTGAGTGGCCAGATTAGTAAATCCTGACACGTGGTTAACAGTTCAGAATTTTCCGACACAACTGCCCTTCTCTCTTGGGTCAGAGTCTACCCTGCTGGACTCCACCCCGGGCTAAACTCCCAAACAACTTTAATCAGGAACTCCCATGCAGGTGTCCACGTGGTATAATCTAGATTTGAGCCTTGTTCTTGGAAATTCTGCAACATAGCTCACCCATCCCTTCTCTTTAATGTGGTGACCCTCCCAGGCTACCTTGTTGGCACATACCAGTCGAACCACCAATACATGATCTCCTGGCTTCAAGGTGTGTTCCCTGGCATGGAGATTATACCAGGTCTCTCAGATTTTTTTTAAGCAAAGGACTCACTTTAAGGTGTCGGCAGCTTCTCTACAAAGTCCAAGATATCTGGATACCTGACAGGGTGCTTGTCTGCAAGTGTTTCTGCCCGCCCGGTACGTTCCAGTGGAGTGGGTGCTCCCCAGGTCCCCTCCATTAAACTCGGCCAACTTACGGACCGAGGAAGCGGGCCTTCTATGTCGTGGCCCCACCCCCTGGACCAGCATCCCCTGGAAATAAAGATGGCGCCCTCTCACCTGGAGTTCTGGAAAGCTCTGAAAACCTGGTGCTGGTCCCAGGCCTGGGGTTATGATTTGAATGACCCATTTTGTTTTGTTGATTTTGCTGTCTGTTAGATTATTTTATTCTGAGCTGTCTGTTTGATTTAATGTTCTTAGCTGCTTTTCTCTTTTCTCTAGGTTTGTATGCTGCCCAGAGTCCTTCGGAGTTGGGCAGCCAATAAATTTAAAGAAATAAGTAACAACAATGATGTTTTCCCCAGAGGACTTTCCTCTCCTACTGATAATGTATCAACAATCACAAATTGGAGTGGGGCACAGCCCAATAAGCAGTAAGAGCTGTGGCAACATCAAATCCCAGTAGTTCCACTGAACTCTTCCACTATGCCAGTTGCTCATTGATGGTAGGGAGCAGATATGAAATATTCCGTCCATCATCCTTGACAAGAAAGCACTTGCAGCATCTGTCAGGATCTCCAATGGAGTGGCCACCATAACTTGGCAAAAATATCCAACTTGGCTGTCAGCATTGATCCAGCTTGGATGGACTTTCTGTGACAGGTGAGCTGTGAAGGTGCCTTTGCCTTGTCCTTGCTGTTCTCCACCCATTGGCAAACATCACGAGATTTGACCACATTCTGGAAATTTGTATCTCCAGAGGAGCTGCTGGGAGTTTTGGACTGATTGTAGTAGAAGCCACTTTAACCTCTACATTTCTGACCAATGAACCTGTTCTTCTGTCTCCAGCTCCTATCTTTCTGCTGGCCCCAATTCTCTTCTTTGTAATTCTATGTGAGCTCGGACATCCAATTTCTTTGTCTCAAAGGGCCCCTTCAGGGTGGCTGCAGCAGCTGCAGAGAACCCTCTGGCACAACCTTCTTGAGGTCTGACACGTTTGAGATGTTATCTACCGGTTGGGAAGGCAAAGTTGCCTTCCGCTCAACAGCATGCACATTAACCCAGGGCCGCAACTAGGGTCTGTGTCACCCGGGGCAAACATGGATTCCGTGCCCATTTTGGTGCCCTCCCAGCACTCATTCTGGTGCCCCCCCAGTGCTCATTTTGGCGCCCCCCCAGTGCAGCGCCCGGGGCACATGTCGCAGTTGCCCCTCCCCAGTTGCAGCCCTGCATTAACCTAATATCCTGTTGAGTGTCCAAGTTAGAAAATCATTTAGGAAAAAGAAGAAGGAACAATATTGCCCATCTACCTGTCCCAGGTCAGGCACCTGCGTGCATGCCAGGCATAAAACAACAGCAACTTTAAAAAAAAAGCCTGGAAAGAAGAAAAATAATGTTTTACTCTGGGCTGCCCCCTGGTGACCATTTATTCCCCCCATCACCACCACCCAGCAGGCAACGGAGCCCATAAAGTGGACAGAGGGCTGGAGGGAGCTCTCCCACCTGCCTTCCTAGGAGCCCGCCAGGTCCATGAGAGCAGCCCCCTGCCCCGAGGGAGCAGCTGGAGGCCCTGCTGCCCCCGTGTTCGGAGGGCGCCTGACCTGCCACCCCCCCTGCCTGCCCTGCTGTGTGAGAAAGAAGGATCTCAGGAGGAAGGCAGGTCAGCAGGGCACCCTCCTGGCTTTCTAGCTTAGAGGCATGGGAACTGGAGGATTCACCCCTATCCTCCCTCTTGGGAGGCAGCCCTGTCTCACTGTTTATGTTTTTCTTCTTTAAAAAAATAATTTCTGATTTTGTATTTTAAAAAAGAAAAAATATTTTTAACTTTAAATATTAAAATGCCTACATTCAATGTTGAACAACATAAATTGCACAGCTGCCCAGATTCCAGTCAGCCACTTACAAATGAGTTAAAGATTCAAAAAGAACATGCAAGTGTTCTAGGCAAGGTGGCCCTCACCTGCCACAAATAAAGAGCTCTCAAAATTGCCAGAAAGTCCCAAAGGTTGTTAGAAATCCCAAGGAGATTCTAAAGAAACATTATTACATTTGAAACCATCTCAAAGAAAGAGTAAAGGCTGAACTCCCAACTTCCTAAGTTGTCCAAAGAATTAGAAAAACTTAGAATAACCCAGAAAACAGAAATCTGAACCGCCACAATTTCCCAGCTGAGCATTCCATCTATTTCTGCATAAAGAATATCCTGAAGCCAAACGATCCTTCCACTTCCTGGAGATTCTAAAGGTCAGTCAAAGGCTGCAGAAAAGAATGGCAGCCCTTTGCCTCGATACACAGATTTCAGGTCCACAAAAACTAAGCCAAACTGATAACTAAGCAATGAGTCATAGGCATTTAACTCACCTGCTTCTATCAAGAAGCCAGATTTTTAAGAAGAACCAGGTTGTACCATTTGTTTCGGCAGGACAGAACTCACACTCTCCGCACACCCCAAATCAAAGCAGCTAAAATGTCAGACACACAGAAGGGCCGCTGGTTCAGGCAGAGCCTGAGCAGGGAAGACTTCTACTATTCCAAGGAACATCTGTCCTAACAGTCAGGAACCACGCTGAGACAAAGAATAGGTCTCTAGCGTTTTATTACTGCTACATTAGACAGAAAATCCTAACAAACTGAAGAAGCGTGGGAAAAACCCAAACAGATAAACCCCAAAAGTTAAGGCGGGTCTGATCTGTGTCTCTTTGAATGGCTGCTTAACTCCTCAGTACTACGCGTTTTCCCCCCTGGATAGAGGCCCCCTCCTGCTCACCATCAGTACTCATGACATCATCTTTCCAAAAGTAGAAACTAACAGTGACCAAGATCCCACACCGACTTCTCTTGAAATATGTAGCAAACAGAAAGGTCGTCACCCTTAAGGGAAGCTCAAGAATAAGAAACCCACCTGAGGCAGCCATCTCTGCCCCCTGCTGCAGAAGCCCCTTCTCCCCCCGTTTGGTGGCTCAGAAGACAAACAGGGCAGAGGCAGGCTCTGGGATCTGACTCCTTGGCCTGGCTTTCTCTGGGAGGCTGAATTCACACAACACCCGAGGCCAAGGGAGGTTCGTTTATCTGCAACCTTGCGTATTGGGTGAACTCCAGCCACCATGGTTCATAAATCAGGCTTTATGCATTAGCACGTTTTAAGGTACCACCTTTGCTCAACCAACTGTGGTTGAGCAATCTTTAGCTCTCAGTGTTGTACAAGTGCAGCCAGACAGCAGGCTAAAGTTGGTGGAGGAGATGTTTTATTTACAATAAGTAGACATAAATATTAAAAAAGAGGCTGCTTCCCCCAAACACCCATTTCCCTCAAGGTGTTAGTAGAAGTTTCAGAGTACAATGAAATCACCCTTCCCAGTTTGAAGGGTCTACTGGAGGGTCTTTGGGTTCCGAAGAAGAAAAAAGATCTAGGAGATAATTTGTCTTAACCTTTTAACAAATGGAAAATTAAATAACGTTTATTTTTTTAAAAAGAGCCAAATACGTAAGACAAAAGGAATCCACCAGAAGACGGCAGCAAGTAGAGAGGGCTTCTCTTTGCGGGTTTTATGCATGACGAACTGGCAACAGCAGGAAGGTCTGGTTCGGCCAGTGGCGCCGCCAGGAAAGAGCTGGCCTTGTGCTTATTCAGTCTCAGGGAGGGAAGGAGGAAAGTTCCTAGAAGATTCAGCCTGGAGGAGCACTAGTAGTCCTGGAGAGCAAGGGCAGATTGAGCATCACCCGGGAGCTGGCACAAGCAGGAGAGGCTCACCCAAAGGAGCAGCGCGGGAGTAGCTCCGCAGGGTCTTGAGGAGTAGAACCGGCTTGCTCTGGAAAACCCTGCTCCAAACTCAGGCAAGCACCGCCCCCACCGACAACCCCATCCTTGGGTGGACAACTCCACCCAAACAAGAGGCTGCAGGAATGACCTCTTCCCTTTCAGGCAAGCTGAAGGGCCCCCACAAAGGCAGGCATCTTCACCTCAACCCCACCCAGAATTGTGCAATAATGGAAAGACCAGGCAGGACATTGGGAGGAAGGAGGATACTTACAGCTCGCGGTTTTTTGTTCAACTTGAGATCAATCCTGCAATGGAAGGAAGGAGCGAGCATCAGCCTATGGGCAGCTAGAAAGGCGATCCCCTTTCTGGGCCAGAGCAGCAAAGGGAACATGCCTGCCATTAACAGGCCAATGGAGCATTCCCACCCACACCCCATGGCACCCAAATGCAGATTCCACCCACACAATCTGGAGAAACACATTAGAGAGTTAGGCAGCATCCAAAGACCATGGGGACACATCATCTGCTGGGTTAGTGTGTTAAAGATATGAGGAGGAGGAGGAGGAGGAGGAGGAGGAGGAGGAGGAGGAGGAGGAGGAGGAGGAGGAGGAGGAGGCGGCCACCGCTGAAGGATTTAGTGGAACCAGTAAGAATCAAATTGTATTTTCTGCATTTGAGAAACTGCCTTATCTGCAGGCCTTAGAAAGCAAAGCAACAAAAATCAGTTTTCAGAATTCAGTAGAAGTTTATCTGCTTTTCAGTATGACATAAAGAAGCAAAGATGGCAGCCGAATGGTTTTTTTTTTGCCAAGGTGATTAAATAAAAAGTTACCTCCATTGTGCTTTTGTCTGTATTTTTAAAAACTTGCCAGCCTAACCTAATATACATACCTACAATTAAACAGATAAACTATAGATTAGAATAGTTTTGAAAATGCACATGGGGAAGTTGAAGGAGGGCGGTGAAGGGGAGAAGAAAGGCTACACAATGACATCACAGCACAAAAACCAAGTCAAATCAAGTCAAACTTACTCAAAGTCATAATCAAACATGCCAGACGGGCTGAGGGGCAGCATTCGAAAAGAAGAAAGCAATAGAAATTAATACACTAAGGAATTAAATCAATTAGTTGATTAGCCACCCTAGCGAAATTCAAAAATAAAAAAGAACAGGTGACACATAATTATAACCTTGAAATATAAAATCCTCCCAAAACCCTGATCCCCCAGAAGTCCCCTACCCCCAAATAATCCTACGATGCTCCAAGGGCAAATACCAACATCCTTGGAAAGGAAAGCAAGGCGGGAACCTCCCACCATGCCTGAAAGGATGAGCAAAGAGCCCAGTCAGTGGAGAATTGGCACAACATGCATGCCAGCCCCCCGGCAGGATTCTGGCCGGACCACCTCCGCAGCCTGGCAAGGAAACAGAAATGGAAAGCTGACCCTTCCCCTCCTGCCGATGTGGTCTCTGGCTAGCTCAGTCCCGGCCTTGATTTGGGAAAATGTTGGACCAGGGCAACAGCGAAGAGAGGGCCCGCTTCCACTTCCTGAGCTTACGCTATAGCTCCGGGTGCCTACAAGACTCCAATCCACAAGTACAGCCTAACCCACGTTTCTGCAGCTTCCTCCTGGCCTCCTGCCACTGTGAATGTGAAGATCTGGTATCTTTCAGAACAGAATCTCTGAGCTTGGACTTTAGGTCTATTGATACCTCCTGCCTTGATGAAGGCCAGTAGCCAGTTATTTCTCAATAGGGAAAGACTCGCTACACAGAAAGAGTCATCAACAGACGCTTTCAACTTGAACAAAATACATAAAACTACAACAATCCCATTTCTCCCCATTGTATGTTCCATTTCATTCCCTTCTACTGTCATTTTCAAGACTAAGTGACTGCTGGGGCAGAGCCACCCACCTGCATTACTCGTGGAAAGGACCGTGTAGAGATAGCACTCAATTCTAGCAATAAAGTGTTATTTCTGGATTATGTTTAACCTGCCAAGTTAATTGGCTGTGTCTTTAAAAGGAAAGAGGATGTTTCATTTGGGACAGAGCCCTGGAAGGCTGCTATTGCTACTGCTTTACGGACTACTCTCAAGGCAGACCATGACTGCCCTCTGATGCTTTCCCACCTGGATCCCAAGAGAGTTCCTCAGCTGGGGACAAGGTGCCAGATCCAAATCCCCGCTTGGCCATTAAGCATGTGGGGTGAACTCTGACCCTAATCTATCTTGTCTGTAGAGCGACATAGACATGAATACTGAACTAAAAACATTCAAGAGGAGAACGTGAGGAAGATGCTTCCTTTCACACAGTTCTCCACAAAACAAAGCTCCGGTGGGCCCAGTTGAAGGTCTGGGTGTAGTCCTAGGGAAAGCCTGCCCAGCTTACCTGTGCCTGTTTTTGTTCTTCCGTTTCTTGTGACTACTGTGGTGGCTTCCAGAGGCAGAAGAGGCTGCTTTTTGAGGTTTCACCCCTTGAACAGAGCCATCCAGCTCTTCCACCTCCTCCTGGCTTGGCTCATTTTCTTGGTTGTGAAAATCCGGGGAAGTATCACTCTCGGTGCCACTGCCGGGCTCACCTGGGCGGAGAAAGGCAAGGCCTCCATGCTCAGCCCTCCAGAGCTGCTCCGTGGCTCGTCTGCGTGGGCAGTCCCAGCACCGAGAGCAGGGAGAGGCTTTTGCGCCCCGCCACAGCCAGCGATCAATCGATCGCCAGTAGATTACAGGCCCTCTCCGTGTGGAAAGTGCCGTCGGAAGGGCAGAGCGAGGGCCACCGGGCGCAGGGAGGGGAGAGGCCAGGGTGGCTGCGGAGGCATCTGCAGAACTGCGAAAGGCTGGCGGGAGCAGCGGGTGCCACTTACGCTTTTCGATGAGCTGGTCCTGGACTCCGGCCAACGCGCTGACCGCCTGGGAGAGCAGGAGAGCGCGGTCAGGTCCGCGAGAGCGGCGCCCCCCCCGCGCCCCCCCCAGCCCAACTTACGGCCGCCGAGGTGACTGAGGACTTGCTGAAGAGCCTCTCCGCCTCCTTAAACTTCCGGTTCCGACGGTCGTTCTTGCTGTTGGAGTTTCTGGGGGAAGAAAGCGACGGGCAGCGGGGGGGGGGGGGGCGGGGCCGCCGCGAGGCCCCCTCCCTCCCTCCCTCCCTCCCTCCCTCCCGCGGGGGCCGCTCACTCACTTCTGGTTGGTCAGGTAGCGGTCCCAGCCGCGGATGATGTTCCCGTACATCTGCGTGTCCTCCAGGTAGCTGCCCTCGAAGGCGTAGATCTGCCGCTCCAGGTTGGCCAGCGTCTCCTGCGCGGGAGAGGCACGGCGGGCTGGCGGGGGAGGGAGGCGGAGGCAGGCGGGGGTCTCGCCGCCCGCCCCCCCCGGCCCCGCTCCCGTCCCTCCCCCCGCGCCCCCCCGCGGACTCACCGCCAGCTCCTGCTTGCGCTTGACCAGCTCGGCCAGCTCGCGGCGGGTGTCGGGGATTTGCGGCGGGGCGCCGGCCTTGGCGCCCGCCCCGTGCAACGCCGCCATGGCCCGCCCGCCCGCTCGCTCGGCCGCCCGCCCGCTCGTAGGCCGAGGCCGAGGCCGAGGCGGAGGAGGCGAGCAGGCACGCAGGGAGGCCGGGGAGCCAAGGGAAGGGGCGGGGCGCGGCGGAGAGGAGAGGAGAGGAGAGGAGGAGCCGCAGCCTAGAGCGCCCTCGGCCGGCGGCCCGGTCCTCACACCGCCGCGGCTCCCCCGCCGGGGAGGAGGGGGCGGGCGGATCCCGGAACCGGTAACGGGCGCTTTGGGGAGAGGACGGGAACGGGCGGCCAGGGGGCTCCGTCAAGCGGACCCCTGCCCGATCCAGAAGCCGCTGCCGGGACCGCTCCCGACTGACGGGACGGCCTCGGCCGCGCCTCCCTCGCGCCACTGACCAAGCGGGGGACTTCGTGGTCTGAAGCGGAAAGGCGCCCAGGACGATGCTGCGCCCCGGCCCAGGGTGGGGCGGCAGGGAAGGGTCCAGCTCCTCCTACTTGCCTCCCCCCCCGGCCGGAGGGCCAGAGAGAAGCGTCCCCGCCGCCCCAGCAGACGGCCCGGGGATAGGGGCGCGCTGCCCCCAAAGCCGTTTGGATGCAAAACGGCCTCCACGAATGGGTGTGTGTGTGTGTGTGTGTCACACTTTGTAAAAACGGTAAACGCAAAAGAAAACAATGAGATACATTAAAGACGCACAGGTGGTTTTGTATTCTCTTAACTTAAAAAAAAGCATCTATTTTTAAACAAATTGCAAGAGGGAATAAAAAAGGAAAAAGCATAAAAGGGTTTGTAAATGGCCTTGCTTGTTCAGAATGGTTTACTACTTCAGGTTTTATTTTGCCATGAAACATGCACTGGAAAAAACTGTTGTGCCACTGAGGCATCAAACAGGCTTGACTTTAAAAAAATCACCCCAAAAGCAAAAATTGGGTTTACCAGCTGATTACCACAACCATCAATGTCCATCTGAGGAGTGTCCAGCCAAAGACAGCAGATGTTGAGGCAGCGGGAGGCACTCAGAGCAAGCCTCCAATGGCCATGGGAAGCATCTGAGTCTGCTCCCGTTGTCAGGCGGATTCCTCCTCCTCCTCCTCCTCCTCCGTCTTCTGCTCCTCCTCTGTGGCATCCGAGGACTCATGGAGGAGGACGTATTCCCTGCTGCTGAACCCAAATTTCAGCACATCCTTCTCTTTTAGTTCATAATAGCGCTGAGGTTCGATGCGCTGGTTATTCAGAAAAGTGCCATTGCCTGAGCCAAGGTCAATGATGTATGGTTTTACTTTCCGACCCGCTGTGCCATCAGGACGGGTGTACTCCACGAGCCTTGCAAAAAAGAAACCCATGTTAGTTAGTGCCCAAAGATCAGGGAACACCAGTTTGCTTCATATCTTTGAACGTTGGATTCCTTTCTGCCTCACAGCAACTCTACAGAGACATCAAGAATACGGGATTCCTTTTCATTCCACTGCTGGAGGCCCACATGCCCAGGTGGGAAAGGGCGGCTTACGTTATGGGATTTAGAGGCTGCCTGACTCCCAGTGACTCTGGGCAGCTTACAGTAAAGAGGGGGAAAAGGCACATGCACCCAGAGCAAACTACACAATACATCACAGGCAAGCAAGGGAGGCTTGACAGCTCCCTTAAGGCCAGGCCAGGGACCAGAGCCAGGCTTTCAGAGACTTGTGGGACAGCTAAAGGGTGGGGTGGGACCAAACTCAGGTCTGTAGTTGAGGTTCCCCAGATGGCAGCTCCTGGCCTCCTGGCCTGGAGACACGTCCACTACCTGGTGGAGAAATACCATTTGAACTGACATGAGTCCTATGTCTTCCCTGCCTTCCTCTCTTCTTCCTTTTAAAACCACAATTTCTCCATCTCATCATGATTTTTTCCTTCCCTGGACACCCCCTATCTCAAGGAAGGGGTGACCTGTGTTCCACCCAATGCTCTGGTCAGCATGGCTGAAGGGAGAGGTGGCACGAGGTGAGACGGCCAGCGTCTGATCACGCTTTTCTGCTTGGTTTTTTCATTCCTCGGGTCGTTTTTTTCCTACCCACCCGGTAGCTCATTTCCTCTCTCTATTGTGCCCCCCCGCCCCCAAATCTTGCACTCTTTTCTTTCTGCAGAGAGTCCCCTAATTCATCCCTAGCAGCCCTGTCACTACATGGGGACAGCAAAAAAAGCTGTGGTTACACAGAAAGCTTAGTGAAGATCTGGAAGCAAAAAAGTACACATGGGATTGAGAGGGCCAAGGAAGAGAACAAGCAGGTAGACAGAATTACAGAGGATGTGTCAGGGAAGAATTGGTTTGGACAAGGAATCCTAACAGCTTCTCTGGAAGGATGCACAATGAAGCCAGCAAAATGGCAGCAGGCAAAGCTTTTGGGGATCAGTCTTCTCCAGCAGGAAAACAGGAAGCAGGGTGAAGGGCCAGGCGTGCAGACGGAGATTGAAAGAAATATAATCCAGGTGGTTACTTAACACAGAGCTGTAAGTACCTTGAAAACAATGCCATAGTTATCAGAAGTCAACACGTATTTGTCAAGAGCAAGTTTGCCAGGCTAACTTTATCTCACATTTTGATCAGGTAACCAATACTTGATTGGGAGGCCCTGTGGACAAAAGGCATCAGCAAAATGTTTGATAAAGTGCCCCATGCCAGGCTGTTTTGCAAGTCAGCTAAGTGGATACCACAGCTGGTCTGAAAATCATATTCAGAGTGTTCATCAATTGTTCTTTGTCACATATGTGTGAGTGAGAGAGATTGAAGTGACTGGCAACAAAGATAATGGGGGGGGGGGAAATAACTTCTGTGGAAGGAGGCTGCTTAGACTTCAGAAGGAGATAAAACAGCACCAATACCAGAAATGATGTCCATAGAAGGTGGTCTGTTGTCTATCATTCCAATGCACAACATGCAAAATAATGGAATCAAGGTAAAAAGCATCCTGACAGTAATAGCAGTTCAATAATAGAAACCAGAGCAAAGGAGATGCTGGGTTTCCTTTTGCTGGACTTGCTCAAGCACAGGCTTGACAGCCATGTGCTGGAGATGCTTTGGCTGGAATTCCTGCACTGAACCCAACATGACATAACATGTGAACATTCCCAGTATCTTCCTGTTGTTTCTATTCCAGCAATTATCTTGCCCCTGGAGGTGAGGCAGGCCCCTTCACCCCTGACCTTCCCGAAGGCCCTGAAGACCTGGTTCTGCCGTCTCGCCTGGGGCGGGAAAGTGAATAACCATTCTTGGTGGTGGCTCGCACCCTAGAGTCCCTCCCACCAGCCTGGATTTTATCTCTTTCTTGGATTTTATTTATTTATTGTATTTTATAACTGTTTTATGTGATTTTAATGTTTATGTTTTGTGCTGGATTTTATTGTAAACTGCCCAAAGTCCCTCTTTTGAGGGAGATGGGCGGTGGCTAAATTTGAGAAATAAATAAATAAATAAATAAATTACAAGGGTTCTTTGGCAGAAAAGATGACTGAGGAGGGAACACGATTGTGCTCTTCAAGCACCTGAAACGTTACGTAGGAGGAGCTCCAGACCGGTTCCTCTCATTCCAGAGTACATGATGCTGACTAAGGCATTTAAGAAAAGGGAGGTATATTTCATTTAAATTTGGGAAAGCTCTTTTCTACCAGTAGGAGCAATCTGAGAGTGGAATCAGTGACCTATAGAGGAGGGGGAATTCCTCTCACTGGATGTGTTCAAGCAGAGGCTTGATAGCTATCTCTCTAGGACAGAGAGTCAAAACAAAACAAGCCATACAGTTGGACCCAAAGTTTAGGTGGTGCTGATCCAACTTTTTTGTTTCAGAGAATTCCTTAGTGAGCAGAAACTGATTCCGCCTGGTACAAAGTTAAACATAATGTCCTTCCACAAACAAAATACATACTATCTACGTACAGTTGTTTACAGATTTAAAATAAGAAAATAGTGAATATGGCAGGTTCCAGATGATTTGGCACTATGTCTTCTGTATTTTAAACTTGGTAATAAGGTCCCAATGGCTATTGACTCATTAGGCTTACAATTAGCCAGATAAAGACAATTCCACAGGTGAATACATACTCTGACATTTCTAACTTGTCAGGTTGTTACCTAACAACCATGGGCACTTGAAAAGAAAGACAATTTGCTCTAACAAAATAAGAGAACATTATTCTATGAAAAAAATAAATTCTTCTAGTTAGCAGTTTCAACTGAGAGAAACACTGTTAGGAAACAGAAGACAACAGTTAAAGGCTGTTGATCCAGAACACAAGAAAAATCTGTGCTGGAACTGCCCGAAAACCAGTCTGATTTGCAAAACAGACCCTACAGATCACCATAAACAACATGCTGAAGAGTTGAGCTGGCACTGGAGTAGATATCCACAGATCCCTTAGACATTTAACAGCCTTCGGAAGTTGTTATTTCTGCCAAAGGAAGTATGAAACGTGCTGACTTGCGGGTGAAAAGGAATATCTTCTGCACGTTCACTATTTTCTTACTTTGAATCTGTAAACAACTGCATTGATTCATGTTTGCTTAAAGAGGTGTTTTACTTTGTAACACATAGAGTTTGTCAGCTTCTGTTTACAAAAACTGAAACTAAGAATTTGGCCAAGGGTGCCTGCATTATGTGTTCAGTACATTCAAGCCTGACCTTCTTAAATTCTCCTCCTCCCTGTTGACAAAAATCCCATCCCATTTCCTGATCCTCATGAAGCCTTAGCATTACTGTTATGTTTATTCCTTTTTCCTTTGCTCTTTACATTCATTCTGTTACATTATATCATGTCTGCTTTACAGCAGCGTAAAGGGACAGCCTTTTTCATTCCCCAGTTTAAAACATCTGGTCTGATTCTCCACCCTCCCAGCTTCATTATTTATATATATTCTGCTCAATTTTCTTTTCCCTGTATTTCTGAGGATGTTACACATCTTTGTAAAGACTCTATACTAACTTCCTCCTGAACTTTGCACAAGCTTCCTCTCACCTCAGAGCCTTGCTTCTCTAGGGAACTCAACCCAAATGCTATTTTTGCATTTTATTTAAAGTTGAAGCACCCATGCAGTATTTGGAAGTAAATCTTGAAATGAGCAGTCCCAAATCACTGTGGATATTTTATACCAAATAAACTATGGGAGATAATAATACCAACACTTGATCAAGATGATACTACATGTCTTCTTTCCTCCATAACTATCTAAAGATTTCCTGTTCACTCAAATGAACCTCCATTTTTCCTCTTGTTGTCTGTACCTCTTCCTCAAGATTAATTTTCCTAGGTGGCCTGGAATCCCTTCTTGTCCAAATATCCCAGATTGACTTTCCATAATTTAGTGTCATCCCCTCCCATCAAACCTAGGATCTGCACTCCTCAAAACAGCTGAAAGACACCAAACTGATTTAGGCTGTAAATAAACCAACAGACTTGTAACTGGGGAAAAAAAAGCATTTTCTTCACTTGCTTACTCCTCTGCCACCCTTCCCCTTCTTTTGCACTGACCTGAATTATAAAGCCAGAATTTGTCAGACCTGTTTTTGGTAAAGAACTATGTACATAAGCAATGCCAATCCCTATCCCATGTATTTAGATAAATTAATAAGGTTCATGCTGACTTTTCTCATCTTTATCCTTGCCTTGTACTGTTCACTTCCAGCCCTTTGCCTATTCATGAAACAATTAGACACGTCTGTACCTGAGAAAGATGACATGGCAGAGGCAGAAATTGCAGGGAGATAATACAAATTCCCATCAACAAAATAATCAGCACAAAAGAGATTTGAGGCGGCTGACAGTTAACACAAAATGCTTTTCCAGAAATTCTTCAATGGGGGTACTTGCAAGACCTTGCTGCTTTTGTCAGAATGACGTTATGAGCTCTGCACCTTTCGTATATGTGAGCAGCACCATTATGCACTTATAGAAGTAGTAGATCTCATGCCACCACTGCCCACCCCCTCTTGTCAGAAGCCACTGGTTTTAAGCCAGGAGTTCTCATGCTTTGTGCTGTGACACCCTCCCCCCACAAATAATAAATGAAACTGTGTGACGTCCTTAGTAACAACAGCATGGATATAGCTGTTGATGTAACTGGAAGAATTAAACTTTCTCCAGATGTTGCTATCAGAACTTGCCTGTCTGCTCTGTTTTCTGGCTGATTATTCTGGTTATCATGGCAGCCACCGCTGCCTTGGTCCAGGGGCTTGAGCCCACTGCTGCCCATTATGCCTGCCAGACCAGCTTCTGTTCTCCCCACACCTGCCTTCTGTTTCTCTCCCACTGACTTAGCAGCAACCAAGGGGCTTGGACTACTAGTGATCTGCACAGCTGTGGTCTTGTAGGCACTGAGGCTGTAGAATAAAATATGAAAAACTTGCTTAGTTTCCATTCATCTCTGTTGGAAAGGTGGTGGCGGCTGACTGTTGCTGCCAGAACACAGGCCCTTAGCTCCTGCTTCATCAGAGAAAGGGGACAAGAAAAGAAAATGGTGATAGCAGGCTGGGCAGGAGAGCACAAGGGGGCAGCAAGCAGCAGACTCCGGAGGTCAGGGTCTGCCTGGGACAGAAGCTGCTGCTGCTGCTGCCGTTACCACCACAACCCAAACAGGGAGAGTAGAATGGGCAGCCAGCTTGTCCATAGAAATCAGGAAAACCTGCAGGGCTTTGGCTTTGCCTGTGCAACCACCAGCATTTTTGTAGCTCTCCACAAATTCACTCACAACCTCCCAAGAAGTTGTGATCCAAGCCTAGGAAATCTTGCCGTAAGCAGTTAATCCCACTCCCCGTCGCGCCCTGCTGGATTCAGAACTTACCGATATTGAAAGACAGCATGTTGTTTAGAGCACGAGGGATGGTCAATAGGGATATCAGCAATGCGTCGGTGCCTCCCCAGCAGATAAGCACTCTGCCGGTGAATGTACATAACGGGAAGAACTTCATCATTCTTGAAAGGATATAGACGCCATCGCTTTTTGGGAATGCGTGCTTCTGGGGGTTCGGTGTACTTGATCACGACACCACGAAAAGTATTGGAATCCTCCAAAAGAGCACCAGAGAGTTCAAAGCTTGGTTTTTCCTTACTACTTGACTCCTTGTCCGTGTTCTTGTTGCTGGGCCCTCTTGCCTCACTATTTTCGTCTCCACTTGCTTCCATTTGCTGCCGACGATACTGCCGACGCTCGTTATAGAATTCCCTTTCTGCCTGCTGATCCAGGAGACGATGGGTGTCCTGTTCCCTAACACGGCTCTCAGTCAGATCCTTACTGAGCTTCCTTCGACTTGAATGATCCCGGTGTCTCTCTCTGTTGCTGCTTTTTCTCTGCCTCTGTTCAAGCTCTGATCGGTCTTGATTCTGCCGCTCTTCACGCCCCCTCCGGGAGTGATCCTCTCGCTCCTGTAACAGTGGAGGAACAAATAGATAGCTAAAACTGGAAAGAAAAGCAAAGAAAATACTTGGGATTCCCAACTATATTTTGTAAGACTATACTATTATTGAAATTAGAACACGCCGGGCAAAAAGCAGGACTACAAAGCATTGCTAATATTTAAACTGCTGAATGACCAAGTGTAACTTACCTTCAAGACACGGAAAGCGTCAGCACGCGCAGCTCAGCACCGAACCAACCTCCGACTTAGGCGTGCCGCGGCCACCTCCCTCCCGGGCAGCCCAAACCTTCCACTCCCCCCCCGCCAGCGCCCCGCCAGCCGCCTACCTGCTTTATCCTGGTGCCCGCGCGGCGGGGACTCCGGCTCCGCCTTTCCCGGGGCGGCGGCGACCTGCTCCTTTTGCCCGAGGACCGGCGCCTCCTCCTGGACTGCGACCTTCCAACGACACAAACCCACGTCAGGCACCTGTGCCCACCACGGCCTCCCTTCCGCCCGGGTCGCCCCCGCGCCTGGCGCTCACCTGTCGGCCTCCGGGGGGCTTCCCCGTGGGCTGCGCTTCCGGTGCCTCCGCCGTCGCTCGGATTCCTCCATGGCACCTCGCCGGCCTCCCGCCTCCTGGCTTCCGCCTCGAGGCCACGGCCGCCTTCCGCGCGACCCGGAAGCGCTCGGCCAAGCGCTTCCGCCCTCAGTGTCGCGGACTTGGGTCTCGTAAACGCGACGCGGCCCGTGATTGGCTGAGGGCGGCGGGCGGGTTTCCGGCGGCAAGGCGCGCTGGTGGGCCTTGGTGCGCCTGCGCGCCGTCCCGCCCAGCGGCGTCCCCGTGGCCGTGGCAACCGCGGCGCAACCGGCTCGGGCGCCCGTCGGGCCTTGTGGAGCCGCCATGATCCCCCCCGCGGACTCCCTTCTGCGCTACGAGACGCCGGTGCTGGTCAGCCGCAACACCGAGAAGCGCTCGCCCAAGGTAGGCGAGGGACGGAGGGGAGGGACGGGGGCGGGCGAGCGAGCGAGCGGGCGGACGAGCCGCCTCCGGTGATCCCTCCGCCGCTCCGCAGGCCCGGCCGCTGAAGGGGAGCCCGCAGCTGACGACACCCCCGGGGCCCGTCTCGCCGCCCAAGGGCAAGGCGCCGTCGCCCTCGGTGGACCCCAGCAAGCAGGCCGAGGAGATCCTCAACGCCATCCTGCCGCCGCGGTGAGCCACGCGGGGGGCGGGGGCGGGGGGCGGGGGCGGGGGCGGGGCGGCCGGGCTGACCTGCGCTTGCCTCGTGCAGAGAATGGACGGAGGAGAACCAGCTATGGGTGCAGCAGGTCTCCAGCACGCCCAGCACGCGCATGGACGTGGTGCACCTGCAGGAGCAGCTGGACCTCAAGCTGCAGCAGCGCCAGGCACGCGAGACCGGCATCTGCCCGGTGCGGCGCGAGCTCTACTCCCAGTGCTTCGGTGAGGAGCGGCGGCGGCCGGGGGCGGGGTGCAGGAGGCTGCCGGCGCCGCTGACTTGTGCCCCCGCCCGCAGACGAACTCATCCGGCAGGTGACCATCAACTGCGCGGAGCGCGGGCTACTGCTGCTGCGCGTGCGGGACGAGATCCGGATGACCATCGCGGCCTACCAGACGTTGTACGAGAGCAGCGTGGCCTTCGGCATGAGGAAAGCCTTGCAGGCCGAGCAGGGGAAATCAGACATGGAAAGAAAGGTAAAGGGCAGCCTGGATCTCCATCGCCATCAAAGTTGGCACCCTTCCGGCCCAAGGAGTACAGATGGAGGACTCTCTTTCTGGTACTGTAGCATGGGATTAGAGAAAAAGCCACCATCCTTAGACTAGATTGCCCTGTATGAGCAAGTAAGAGCAAAAAGCAGCTTAATAGGTGGCAGGCAAGGCACTTCTAAAAGACCCCCAGCTGGGTGTGTTCTCTGTCTCAAGATTGCAGACTTAGAGGACGAGAAACGGGACTTGGAGAGGCAAGTGAATGAGCAGAAGGCCAAGTGTGAAGCCATTGAAAAGCGGGAACTGGAAAGGCGACAAGTTGAAGAGAAGAAGCACACTGAGGAAGTCCAGTTCCTGAAACGGACCAACCAGCAGCTCAAGGTCAGAGCAGACACGAACTGAATGTTCTAGTTGTCACCAGCTGCCCTGCTTAGTGGGAGGAAAGTATCCCACTACCAAGCATAGGCATGTTATGCCATCTTCCCTGCACAACGCGTGTTTCACCTCCTGGGATTAGCTGGGCCTTGTCAGTTTACACTGATGGTGGTGTTGAGTCCTGTGAAAAAAGCCTACCCCAGAATCCTGTTTTTTAAACTTCTTGGTCATACTCTAATTTCTAAGCCAACCAAATGCTACTGCAGGATGGTTCATGGCTAAAAGGTTAGATGCAGCATCTCTCCTTCATGCCACAGCAGTGCCGCAGTCTCCCAGGGAGCAGTTTTACATCTTTTGGCGCAGTGCAGGAGTCCTCACTGATTAACTGCTTTGTCTGCATTTTAGGCACAGCTCGAAGGCATCATTGCACCAAAGAAATAAGCCTTCTGTCAGCCCAGTGCAAAAAGTGCCTTGAGGGGGAAAACTAGAACACAGCTGCAGAGTATTCTTCCAGAAAGCTTCCAGAATCTACCAGTACCTCATCTGAATCAACATAGATTCAAATACTGTTCAAATGCCTCCTCCATATTTAAAAAGAATCTCAACTGGCTTGGGATTTGTCTTTTCAATTAATATTTACTGGAGGTAAATAACATAGGTGTTCGGGGGTTTTTAAAGCCAGTAATACTTTAGTTCTGGGCAGGTGTCAGCCCGACAGCAAAACAAAAGGCTGTACAAAATTGCATTAAAATAAATCCTGACTCCTGTAACTTGATGTAGTTGTTTAACTGGTGATCACACATCCTGAACCAACCTTCCCCTTACCAGCCATATATGCTAAAACTAGTAAGAAGTCTTGGCCTTTAGCAAGTTTGCCCTTTCTGCTACCTTGATTTTAATTCTTGTTTTCACATTGATGGGCAAAGCCTTCTGTAGGGATCCAAAGTGGTACCCAACAGTTTTCATACTTACGGTAAATTATCTACCAGATTTCAACATTTATCTTTATTTATCTTAAGTTGTCAGTCTCTGGGCTCCAGCGTCCAATTTCCTCTTGTTCCTGTTTCTATTTTTGACATTATGAGTATCGTAATACCGAACACCAACTTTCTTTGAGTGCTGCTGCCGCTCTGCTCTTCTCTTCTGCAAAGGCAAAACAATGATTTTAGGACAATCCAAAACAAATGGGTGGTGCTAATGGCTGTAACTTACTATCCCAAAAGGAAAAAAAATTCTCCCATACACTACCAATATACGTAAGCGCTACTACAATTCTGTTTTTAAAATCCACAACACAAGACAACTGGGCCACATGGAATGAACAGCAGCAGTTTCCCTTGTGCTGCACCTTATGAAAGCTATGGAGGACAACTGCCTTCATCCTGCCTTCATTTTGTGGTCAAGCATTATGCATAATGCTCCCGCCTCTTGTTTTCTCCCCAACAACCCTGTGAGCTGAGGGAAAGTGGCTGTCCCAAAGCCACTCACCGCTGACACCTACCTCCTTTGAATTCTGTTTCTTGCAGGGGTTCTTAAGCTGGCAGACACTGGAGCTCTGCTGCTCCTCTCCCTCTGGTACCTTCCTTTTCTTTCTTTCCCTCAGTTTTCCTAAAACCAGCATGTCAAGAATGATAAGAGACAAAGCTCTTCCTGAAGAGCCAAATGCTGTGAGTAATGAAAGGCTATGCAGTGAGGGACAAACTTTCCAAATGGGAATGCTGTGCTCCCTCCCCTTCCACAATCAATGAGATTTCTTGCCCCCATTTTCTCTGATGCGTGATCTTAAATGTGTTCACTGAGCACAAGAGGCAAAGTAGGTCACTCAAGGCTGCATGAGGGAAAGTGTTCTCCAGACCAGGTGTGGGTTCATCTACTGCAGCTTTCTGGGCTATACAGATGCATTTGGGAAGCTCTCCAAAGTGAACAAGAGGGCAATTGCACTTTTTCATAGCCATTCCTTAACAACTTGTACTCAGTGCATACTGTCAGTGATTCAGAAGTTAGTCAAAAGCCATTCAGATTAGTAACAGTTGATAAGTTTTGAAAAGAACATTCATGGAGGACTGGACTATCTACATTGGTAAGCAACCCAGGAATTTCGTGGCTTAAGTGTGTCGTGCAGAGATCAAGTCAAACCCAGCCCTTTATACGAATAAACCTATAAAATGTGCATAGGATGCAGATATCACTGCTAAAGCAGCCACCATACCTCCAGTCTTCTCAGTTTCAAGAGCTGCTGAATCCAACTGTGATTTTGCAAATATTTTTTCACTCAGCCCCTTAGGGATTCTACAAGGTAGGAGAGCAAACAGTTAGATTCTTCCTAAATTGAATTCCCCCGTTCCTCTAGCAGTTGTACAGCCTCAAGTTTCAAAGGACAGCCTTCTCTAGCATTACTGTAAGTTGAAAAAAGAAATACAGCATAGGATATATGCTTTACAAATAAGTGTGGACACAACCAAGAAAACAAATGGATCACTGAAGAAATCAACCCAGAGTTCTCACTCGAGGCACAAATGACCAGCCTCAAATTATCCCACCTTGGATGCATTATGCAAAGACCTAACTCTATGGAGAAGGCTGCACAGGCAGTCCCCGCTTAATGACTGCTCTGTTTAGCGATCATTCAAAGTTACAGTGGCGCTGAAAAAGTAACTTTACAATCAGTCACTGTACTTATGACCGTCACAACATCCCCGTGGTTACGTGACTGCAATTCAGGTGCTTCACAACTGGTGGGTGTTTGCAACTGTCGCAGCGTCCTGTGGTCACATGATGCTTCACAGCCAGCTTCTGACCAAATCATTGGAGAAACTGGCAGTAAAATCACAAGTTGCAGTCACATGATGTCTTGCTTAATGACTGCAGCAGGAGTGACATAAGTCCAGTGTGGTCACATGTTTTGCTTAAAGGCCACATTGCTTAGTGATGGAGTTGCCAGTCCCAATTGTGGTCATTAAGCGAGGAGTACCTGTAACGCTGGGAAAGGTGGAAGGAAAGAGAGGAAGAGGATAACTAGCAGCCAGGTGAATGGATTCAGTAACAGTAGTGATGAGTGCACAGTTGGAAGATCTGAAACTCCAGGTTAGGGACAGATCATGGAGAAATATCTATCTATGTGGCTGTTCAGAGTCGACACTGACTTGATGGCATGTAGTCAAGTGGGGGAGAGCTGCTTTGAGCCTAGAAGAAGCCCCTTCCTGGAATTTCTGCTGAATCATTTTGGGTCAAGCCATGGTTTAACAGAAAAAATAGTACTTTACCTGTTCTGGATTTGGGAAGAAACAGAATTTGTACAGGGCAAAGATGGCCATGTCACCTCTTCTCCTACCCCCCCACTTCCCAGCATGCAGTTTCCCACCAACCCAATCACCTCTATGTTTTCCAGTGCCTCCCCTTTCCTCCCTTCTGCAGAGGGGCAGAACAGTGCTGGATGTGTTCCAGAACACATGGCTTTTATTCAAACCTTAACCTACAGATGAATAACACAGCTATCAGTAGTTGGATGAGTTCTTTATTCCAATCATGCATCCTTAGATGTTGGAGAGCTCCTTGGCATTGGGAGGGGGTGGGGTGGGACCTTCACTGGAAGAAAATAAAGCAAAGAAGCATTTTCTCCCCAGTGAGCTTTGTGCATTCAGTCCCAATCGTGGGGGTTGCTTATTCTCTTTGTGAGGTGACAATAGAATAATTGTACCGACTGCTATAACTTTCAGCAGGTCCTGCTGTTATTGCTGGGACTGACTGGGAATTCCTGCACATGGCAGAAGATGCTGAGGAACTTATCTTATGGCATATTCTCACTGTTGGAGCCCATTTATAAGTATAAATCCCAAAGTATGGCCCACACATCTAGGAAATTCCTGGTAGTAGATATCTGCTCTAGAGTAAGCTCACAGTTTGAATGGGCAAGCCTGTTTTTTGAAGAGGGGTGGATAGGGAAGATATGGCGCATGCAAACTGATTGGATGTGCCGGAACAACTTGGGAGGGCTGGAGAGATATAGCAATGCACCAGATTATTCTCTTTCCCTCCATAGTCCCCACCTGTTTTTGCACCCTGTTCTTCCACCTGTCCCAAACCATTTCAGTCCCTGCACAGACCAAAAGAGCCCTTTTTGTTTCATGCATGGGGCCAGAGTATCCCAAATGTTCATGTTTCAAACCACCTGAAGACCACTGTTCCATGCAAAGAACAGATCATGCCTGGAGTTTTTTGCTTAACTATGATCTGGGTGCTGCAACTGATGCTGGAAGGAAAGGTGGTTGAGGATTGGCCAATCTTGAGTTACAGCAGTAAGTTGGCCTCAGCGTTTTAGGCCCTTCTATCTGCTGAACCAGGTGAACGAAGGAAGGTCAGATGCACTCATTACCTTACTGCTGAGAACCTCCTGGCCTTTGCCTTATCCAAGAATCTCCTGTACTTGGCAATCTTCTCGTCCAGTGACTTCAGTACTACCTTTGAATCTTCTCTGGTGTTAGCCTCACAAGTTGGCCTCCCACGTGGTGAGTTCTGCTCTTCCTCCTCGTCTTCCTCTGTATCATTGTCTGTTTCACTGATATCCAGTACATTCACAGGAACCAGATCCTCTTCCAAGAACTGAGGGGTCACAGTTATCTTCTTATAGTTTTGCTGCACGTGGGGCAAGGGCCATTTTGGTGCCACGTTGGTGCATTCATCATTCCCAGTCTGTTCTTCACATTTTTCCATCATCCCTGCGTTCTCACTGTGACTCAGGTCTGTGGGCACATCTGAAGCAGCTGCTGTAGGCTGAGAAATTAAAGAATGGAAGTTTCTCTGCAAGTCAGAGTTACTAGTCCATCCCAACCCTTCATTTTGCCACTGGATTGTTCAACTCCAAACAATCTCGGCATACTTTTCCACTCATGAAGGGCCTTCAGTCAAGCTCACCAGGATCCTGATCTGACCAGTGCCAGTTGGAACCCAGACTGAAAGGATAATCAAGAACACCTCTCACTTTGTACGTATTCACCACCACTATTGAGTAACCATCATATCCTCCCATCTCCCTGAAAACGAAGGCAGAAATTCCAGACAGAAGCTACGGCTCAGTTTTCCTCTTTCTCTGACGTTAAGGAGAAGGATGACAATTACACTGAAATTGGCTATTTGAACTACTCCCATGACCAGTTTACACCCATGGAAATGGTGCAAAAACATTTAAGCGTGCATGATTTTTATTCAAGCAAGGTGGGCCCCCATCACCTTGTGTGGGGTACTGTTGCAAGGGGAGGAGTATTTCTATTACTTCAAGTGCTTGCCTTGAAAGCCAGCCTGTAACCAGTCCTGCTTCATTACTAACTACCACTCCTTTATTTATATGTTTGCTTGCTTTCAGGAGGAGCAATACCTCTTTTTCCTTTTCCAGAAGAAACACTCAAGCTATTCTTGCAGACCTCACCTGGGAGTCCTGTTCCACATTTGGAGGCTTCACAAAGAACGGGATGCGGCCCCGCTGCCAGTCGTTCAGCACCATCCTGCTGACTGTGTGCAGATCAGGCTCTCCCCCCTGAAATGGTAATAAGGCAGCCAGTCACAGCAGCTGAAGGGAGCAGAGGAGATCAGAGAGAGGCCTGCTCCTAAAGGGGCCTGGCGCTAGGACTTCAGGCAGGATGCAAGCCCCATGGGGAAGGAAGGCACTTGTGGGCTGGACTCACACAACATGCTACGCCTAAAAGTTAGTTCACAAGCCACAGTTGACTGTCTTTGTATCACATACTGCACCTCCTCAAAATGGTTGATGGTGTGCCCTGATGGCCTGATTCACCTAATATGCAAAGACCAAGGCAAGTTCCCCAAATCTCCCTGAACCACACTTCTATTCTAGTTATCAGCCCACTTCAGCCTACTTGAGCAAGCTGTGAGCACCCAGCTAACCCATCGTCTCCTCTTTCCTCTCTTATCACCATTGGCTGCTCCCAGGCTTGGTTTCTCAGGAGCAGACTCCCCTTCAGAAAATGTCTCCCATGCTGACCAAATGTCCACACTAAGGGATCCAACTTCCTTTCTCTTGAATCAAACAGCTCTTCAGCACCTGGAAGACCAGATTCACCTTCAGTAACTTTCCCGTCTGGAATGCTAGCTTCTTCAGAAAATCCTCTGCATTTTCCCAGAAGTCTATTTTATATGTTTTCCTGATGTATTCTGGCTTGGCTCTGTCCAGCACTGTAGCAATGTGGTCTTCTGGACTCTTGATTTTTTCTACCTGAACCTGGAAATCACCAGAACAGTCAGACTCCTGGCTTTTACCAAAGATACAGATTTCCACACATACATCTCCAATGACTGCCAAGGAAATCTGTCATGATTATTCAAGCACCTGGATCTTGGCAACATTTCAATAATTTGTAAGGCTGGTAAGTCAGACTGGGGCAGAAAAAGCTTCCCTTGATACTCACCACTCCTTTCAGTACAATATCTGTTTCTGAGTCTCCTGAGGGGTGCACCACGCCTGGGCAGTCAATAAGGAAAATACGGCGCATTAAAGTGATGTACTGCCATACCTGCAGAGGAAGAAGTAGGGCCAAGCCTTTCTTTTTAATTCAGTAGGAACAAAACGCATGGCAGCAGCTCTTTAAACTGATATTGTTCAAGGATCTATAAACGAGGTGGGGAGGTGAACAGAGCAAGAGGAACCAGTTAAATGCCAACCTGTAAACATCAAGAACATCGTGGCCAGGAAACACCTGGATGGTCCTTTGATGTCATCGCCATGCCTGCTATTTCTTTCTAAAGGCTATTTAGCAAACACAAAAGTGCTACCTGCTGGAATGCAGGGCAAACAATAAATCCAGGCCTGTCTGTTTTTCTTGTCCCTAAAGACAGCTTTTTTAGTGTTATCACGTGTTGACAGAGCTCAAGACCGCATTTAAATGGCAAGGAGTTTTTTTCAGTGATGACATTTAAGTGAAATTCTGTCACTGTCTAATCAGCTGAGCATACTTTCTGCTTTTAGAGAAAAACACTTTAATGACACAAAGATATTCACTTTACACGTTTGTTCCAACATGTTCATTTTGGGATCTTCTGGCCACCTGATGTTTTGCTCAGCATCCCTCCTCCAAGGGATGCTGACAAGTTATCATGTGCTTATCGTATCTGCAGAAATAAAGACCTTAAGTACAGAGAATGCTCAAGACCCTGGACTACACATCAGGCACTTTCACTCTAGCACTGCAATCCTAGAAATGAGAACATGCTTAGGATTGGTGCAGAAGTCCATAACTTCAGGCGCAAGAAACCCTCCTACCCACTATAGCTACATTTTAAGCCTAAATTTGTGCAGAAGCTTGCCTTGGTTTCACCAGCAATGGGAGCCACGCTGCAGACCTTCTTGGAGCGGAGTGTGTTGATCACAGAGCTCTTTCCCACATTAGGGTATCCAATGAAGCCCACGCTGATCTGCTTCTTGTCTACGTGCAGCTGTTGGGGACAACATATCCAGAATAAGGCAGGTTGAATATGGACATCCTAAGAATTAGAGAGAGCAGTTTTGGACAAGCAGCTGGCCTTTGGGAGAGCCAAGTGCAGGATAGTTGATAGACCTAAACAAGTCACCAAAACTGACCAGTTCTTTTCCATCCACTGCTAGTTGGTTTAAGGTTTTAAACATAGCTCATAAAATGGACATCATCTGCTGGACACTTTAAGCAACCAAGTTCTGTGAAGGTCTGGCAAACTCTTCAGCTGATGGGGGAAGCAAGTCAGCCAGGAAACTTACTTCTTTTTTGTTTGGTAAGTGAAGGGTACACTTTCTGCCTTTCCCTGAAAAGCACCTGAGATTGCAGCAGGGTCTTCAAAATATGTATAGATATGTATCTGCAATCCCCCAGTCATTCAGGTGCTCTCCTCCACAATCCCATGCCAATGCCAGTCCCAGGAAGGATGTGCAAAGCCCATTAGGACGCAAACATTCTGGAGCTCTGCTCTTTCTTTCCCCCCTCTGGGCCATGCTGACCCTCCTCCAGACTGTGCCACTTCAGGGCAAGTCAGCAGTTTTGAGAGACAAATCCTCTGAAGCGGAAGCAATTCAAGGTGACCTGATAACATCCATCAGGACATTTTGAATCCTCCTTCAAGTAACCATTAAACTCTCCCCAGAATAGCATGATCCACAGGGGGAACGGATTTTCCAGAATTTTGTGCATTCCTAACGTTCAGCAGCTGAGTCAGTCTCAGGAATCAATCTTGCTAAATATGACAAATCACTGCTCCTCTTTGTGATGCCCGCAACCAGCATGAAACCAAGCAGCAGAATCTATGAGAATCCCTGCTTCCTCTTTGTGTAAGATTCAAGGCACCTCTGGACTAATTAGTTATCTGGGAACTTTCTAATTCACCCCACCCCCAGACTTTCCAAACTACTCACTGCACCTCAGGGACCCACAAAATGCAAGATTCCTCAGCAACACTCAAGGCAACCACGAAGATTTACTGTACCTTTCCAAACTGCCTCAAGAGCTGAATGAAGGCCCCTTTTCCAAAAGGGTTTGTGAGGCTGGCATGAAAAGCCAAGGTCGGATAATCCTGAGACAGAAGTGCAACCCAGTGCCTCTAGAAGAAACAAACGAAGTGTCCACGCTCAGTAACCGTTCCATCCCATCAAGCCCAGCAGCTCAAGGATGAAGCTCTCCAGCCCAACAGGTGATGCTTGGTCCAGTGTTTTGGACCTCCCCCTACCCCCAATACTATTTCAAGGTGTGGCAGATCAAAGCAGACATTCAAGCAGTTGCAAAAAACAATTTCTGACTTCAACCTCTCCAAGCTCCAGAGACCCATTTCAAAGACACTGATAGGTCCCTGACAGTTCCCAAGCTCACATGCAAAATAGTTTCTCTGCATTGGAGATAAGCCCCAAACAAGCAGCTTTTTCTTGTAGCCCACATCATCTTCCAAGTGACCTACCGTGACCCATGTGGGCACAAGATCACATTTGTTCAAGACGAAAATGAGATGCTTCCAGGGCTTTTCCTTCTTTAGGTAGGCCTCCACGTGAGGGGAACGGGTCCCCATGGGATTTCTAGCATCCAATACTTGCACAATGACATCTGACGAATCAATCACCTGGAAGTTCAGAGAGAAGGTGAGAGACTTATTGGACTGGGGAAGCATCCTGAAGGATTTCCATGTCTTAACTCTTCATAACAATAAAGTTCAAGCATTTCAAACTACACGGATAAGCAGTCCTGTCCAGACTGAGGTGAGAAATCCAGAACTGAATAGAAGATCAAACTCCAGGCCTGCTTTCACTTTAACTTGGAAGAAACTCAATACTGCTACAAAACCAAGTTCAGAATTCAAAGGCAAGCAAGCTAGCTCAGGACACCATGGCAGGAACAACTTTCCCATGCCTTATCCAGAAACATTTGTGAGAACACAATTACACAGCCATATTGACCACTCTTTCACATACCTTGTAAAGTTCTCCCCAGATCCGCTTAGACTGTCCTTTTTTGTAGATTTCCTCTTGCACCTCCACCCTGAAAAAGGGGACCACAAGAGTCAGCAGCACAAAAGCACAACCATACTATATACTGGCAGACAGACTTGGATGGTAGATCCCTTTTCCTGCGGGAGACCTTCTTGCCTCTCCTTACAAGAGATCTGTCCACCCAACATATCGATTATCTCCTCCTCCTCCTCCTCTCACAAAGCTAATGCAGAATACTCCTCCATCAGCTGCACCCATCCATGCAGGTGCCACTGTGGCGCCTCTCTCTCGGTGCCCTATAACTATATTGTTATTATTTTCATAAAGAGCTGTGCATTCATTCATTTGAAAGTTTTATTAATGTTAAATGCCAAGTCTCGGAGAGGAGACATGCCGGAGGTGTACCTTGTGTCAATCCTATCTTAAAACCATTTGGTTGCAATAAAGTAAAGCAAGCATTTGCAGGCTATAGCAATGATCTCTGGCACATGAAACACCACTTCACCTGGAAGGGCAGAGAATATGGCAAGTCCCATGGCCAGAATAGGGTGAACAGTTGAGCGGAAGCAGAATTAGTATCCACCCAGAACAGAAAAGTCAGAAACTCCAACCAGGTAAGAAGCTGCAGTTGCAAATGCTATACACTTAACACAAGGCACAAGAAACCATTCAGGTGCTGCTCCCAATAACTAAATGTAGCTGTGGCAGTTTTTGATTAGTGGTACAGGTGGAAGCTGCTGGGAAAGACTGAGCCAACCAACACCCCCCCCCCCGAGAGTGCCACACTCCAACTTCAGGACAAAAAGTATCACCCTCCATGCCAAGCCATGTTTCTAGGTGCCAGCTCCAAGGGTATACCTTACTCCGTTATCCTCTGTCACCAGATCCCGATCTTTATCTTGGCTATAGCTGCTGGCCTCAGCTATGGCACTTGCCACCAGAGACTGCACATCCCTTGCTAGGAGATTTGGCCGTTTCCGCTGTGATTTTGGACCAAAAGTTGTTTCAAAGGTTTCTGTATCAAGAATATGGACTCTGGAATTCTAAAAGAAGAAAAAGGCCATGACGACTTCACCCTGGTTCAAAACAAGATGTTCATGCTCAGCTGGGCCCCGCAAAGGACTGCCCCATCTGAGCTTTCCACAGGGAAGAGCTACAGGGCTGCAGTGACACAACTCCTGACCCAAAGCAGGCTATGCTGGCCAGAGTGTCAAGCTATTCTTCTTGGCTTGGTATCCATCCTTTCCACTGCTACTGAAGTTAAGAGGTAAAGGTTTCCCTTGACGTAAAGTCCAGTCGTGTCCGACTCTAGGGGGCGGTGCTCATCTCCGTTTCTAAGCCTTGGAGCCGGCGTTGTCATAGACACTTCCGGGTCATGTGGCCAGCATGACAACTCGGAACGCTGTTACCTTCCCGCCGAAGCGGTACCTATTGATCTACTCACATTTGCATGTTTTCGAACTGCTAGGTGAGCAGGAGCTGGGACGAGCAACGGGAGCTCACCCCGCCGCGTGGTTTCGAACCGCCGACCTTCCGATCAGCAGCTCAGTGGTTTAACCCGCAGCGCCACCACGTCCCACATACTGAAGTTACAAGGATGAAAATACAACTATTTTTTGCTGACTGCTTTGTTTCAACCACAGAGCTTTTGTTCTGCCAAAATTCAGATTTGTCAGGGATAATCTGCCCCACAGCTTAATTTCTGCTTTTGGAAGGCCAGCTCCTTCTTTGGAACTAAGTCTTCTCTAGCTAGCAAGAATTGTAATTGAGTGATGTGTGCTTGAACTGTAGAGGACCCTTGTCTTAATTTAAAATGTTTTCATTTTATTAAAGACATATGGGAGCTCCTGAAAAAACAAAGTTGTTCAGAGAGAGCTCAAGATACACAGGAAGGCAGGCAGGCAGGCAGGCAGGCTGGCTTTCAAGCCAGAACAAAAAACATTTTTGACTTGAGATGAAAGCCCAGCTTCATTTGGATCTGGCAAACTGACAAGTAGACCTCAAAAGTAGCTTGAGGGCTGCTGGCACCACCATCCCACTGGGGACTCTCTGCCACTGGAACAACACCGTTTTGTACAAGCAAGTCTTTTCCCAACACAGGCAACTTGGGACCAAATTTTGCTGGGCGCCTTCTGGCAAAGAAAAAGAAGTAGAACAGTCATGCCACACTGTATACATTTTAAGAGCATATCCCATTTCACTCTTCCTGTAAATGTAAATGATACACCTCTAGTAGGCTTTTCTACCGCACTCTTACATTTTGTAACTAGAGGATGGTTTCTCACCCTGTGAGATACATGCAACATGCGGGAGAGGGGGGAGGGGGGAGGGGGGGGGAGAGAGAGAGAATGCTGTTCCAGAGCCTTCCCCAGAGTCCAACACCCAACCACACAGAGAGATAACACTTGGGCCAACAGGACAAGCAAACCACTCACGTGAGGTTTAATTCGGTCGTGAAGGAGAGAGAGAGGCAATTTGCTTTGTTTCATGACCACTCGATAAGGATCCTTCATCACGGTCTTCATCTCCTCTTGGAATCTCTGGAGAGAGGACTGTTTGATCACACGTGTGTTTCCTACATAAAGAGGATGTTCCAATTGTCTGTACCTGGGTGCCTGACGTAGCTTGGATTGACAAGACGTAGGAAGCCACCAAGGATGCCACTTTATATCAGCAGCCATCTCACTGTCTCCAGTTCAGCTTTTGGGTTAATTAAGCTCAGGTGCAGAACCCCTCAGACTGCTCCCACACTCTCACAGCAAGCTTACCAAACCATTTAATGTTGGGCTCCACTCGTGCTATGGTGCCTGGTGCCACAGTGGACTGGAACTCAAGTGGTCGGACCAGTTTCCCACAATTGTTCCTGTATAAAAAAGAGTAATATGGGAGCCTTTACAGTAACTGGCTTACTTACAATCTACAGCTTAAAGCTGTAGCTCTGTAAGAGAACCTTTCTTCACATGCAAAAGGTCCCTGCCCTCTCTGGGTAGAGCTGCTAAAAACTCAATGGCAAATCTGCAAAGACATTACTGAGCCAGATGGCCCTGCCCGCTAACTTGGTATTCACCATGTGCTGAGAAGGGGAATGCCATTAAAAATGTAAGTCTTTGCAGAATGGGTGGATTACAAAAAGTATGATTAACTGAAGTAGAACTCTACCCCTTGAAAAGACAAGCTGGAACATCTCCCACCACTCTTCTCATTTACAAGAATGGGCAAATGCTCAAACAAAATGCAATAGCCAGGCATAACAGAGTACACTGCCAGGTGAACAACTGGAAATAATAAGGGCTCCTTGGCCAGCAGCCAGGCAGAAGGGCAACCGGGTTGTAGAGGTAGAGGCCCTCTTAGGCAAGGCTGACATTTTTCCACAGGCTGTGCCAAACTATGGAGCACAGCCCCTGAAAAACACATTGCTAAAAGATTCCACATTTACAGTTGGCCCCCTTCCGCAGGTAGAGATGCTTGGGAAAACATGCAAGGATTCTTCCATTTAGCACCTGCTTATGGATACTGAGCCCATGCTGGTGCACAACTGAGCATGAAATTGATCGGTCTGCATATGGAGAAAAGCAGCTCCAATATTGGGAAACAAAACTACTACTTTATTCACACATCTGAGGAAAACCAGAGCCTAGCTCTACCTCAAACTCTCATACCTTCCTGGAAAATGACCACTCTACCACATGATAACATCAATTTAAAAATTTGCTAACTAACCCCATGTCTAGGCAGCTAAGGAAGTGGAGCTTATTAGATACCAAATTAATGGGACGGCGACTGCAGAATCTTTTTTTCCCCCCCACTTAAAGACTTTTGATCAGAAGCTTCAAAAATAAGCACTCTTGATGTGACTCAGGATCCTGAGAAATGAAGTCTTAAAGAACAACTGTCACTCCATGAAGAAAAAAGGCTGCATGGAATCTGGCCTCTGAAACGGCCTTTCAAGTTTTCAGGTACGGACTGAGAATAGATGGGAGGCTTGTTCCTCTCAAGATCATTTCAGAAACTGACATGACCATGTCCAGAGCCAGTTCCTGAATATAGTACAAGCAATCTGGTTAGTGAACTCGATAAAGCTGCAGGAGAATATTTCTCAGTAGACAAAGAGAAAAAAAATGATGGAGAAAAGTTTGCTTGGTCAGTCTGGATGAAATGTTGAAGCTACATACGTATTCATCATATTACCCTCTTTTGGGGCAAGTAACATTGGGCAGAATGCAAGTAAGATATAGTAAGCTAAGGAAATTCAAGTCACAAGATTAAAAAAAAAAGCAAGCATAGCTAAATCTAGTTTATTATACCAACCCCATTCCATATACCTCTTGATACCTTTCCATCTTTGCAAACCATTCTTGCTTCCACCACATCCACAAACTGATTCATATATTGCCTTTTTGTTCTTTTTGCAAACGTTCAAAGCTTTTTCTTTAAAAAAGTAGTTGAAACTTACCATTTTTGAAAATAGATAAATTGTGGCCTAAAATAGTTTGAAGAAAACTTTAAAGCCTTTTATTGTATCATTTATATTGGCTGCTTTTCCCTAAAATATACTGTTGCTGAGATTCAGCACGCCCTATGAAACCTTAGCAGAAATTTTAATGCTGCACTGTTTATTCAGTGACAGCTAACAGCGATGAGCGGTTCCTGACAAAAGACGTCACTGTAGATATGCTTCTCATCAATTTCCATCTGGTTTTTTTTTTCCACCAGAATCTATTGGAATAAATTATTTTGCAATTTTGTGAAATGTATCCCTACTACTAAGTACATGTATGTAAGGACTGATACTTCTGTAGGAAAGCACTAGTAGTAAAAAATTTATCCTCCCAAGGCTGAAGAGGAAAGCTCCATGGCAAAGAGCCCAAGATTTTCACAACTTCTCCCCATGGCAAAAACAAGTGCCCAACTACTAGATATGTACCTCTTTAGACAGCTTCCTGTAACTGCCTGAAGCCTTTGGGCCACCCTCAATCAGCCATGTTTTACATGCATCATTCTGTATGTGCTGGATTATGCACAAATGTTAATTAATGAAACAGTAACCCTAAGAATATTCAGAAAAAGGATCGTTACCTTGTCGTGGTGCTGGAGCTTGAGCACCTCAATGATGCCATGAGCTAAACCGTGAAGGGCCACCCAAGACGGGAAGGTCATGACAGAGAGGTCAGACTAAATGCGATCCCTGGGGAAGGTAATGGCAACCCACCCCAGTATTCTTGCCGTGAAAACTAAACGGATCAGTACAACCAGAGATATGTCGGTATACCATCGGAAGATGAGACCCCCAGGTCGGAAGATGGTCAAAATGCTACTGGGGAGGAACGGAGGATGAGTTCAACTAGCCCCAGATGTGATGACGCAGCTAGCTCAAAGCCGAAAGGACGGCTAGCGGCCGACGGTGCTGGTGGTGAACGGCGAATCCAATGTTCTAAGGATCAACACACCATTGGAAACTGGAATGTAAGATCTATGAGCCAGGGCAAATTGGATGTGGTTATTGGTGAGAGGTCAAGATTAAAGAGAGACATTCTGGGTGTCAGTGAACTGAAATGGACTGGAATGGGCCACTTCACATCAAATGACCACCAGATCTACTACTGTGGACAAGAGGACCACAGAAGAAATGGAGTAGCCTTCATAATTAATAGTAAAGTGGCTAAAGCAGTGCTTGGATACAATCCAAAAAACGACAGAATGATCTCAATTCGAATTCAGGGCAAGCCATCTAACATCACAGTGATCCAAATATACGCCCCAACCACAGATGCTGAAGAAGCTGAAGTAGAGCAGTTCTATGAGGATCTGCAGCACCTACTGGACAACACGCCTAAAAGAGATGTTATTTTCATCACGGGAGACTGGAATGCTAAGGTGGGCAGTCAAATGACACCTGGAATTACAGGTAAGCATGGCCTGGGAGAACAAAACGAAGCAGGACATAGGCTGATAGAATTTTGCATAGACAACTCACTCTGCATAACAAACACTCTCTTCCAACAACCTAAGAGGTGGCTTTATACATGGACTTCCCCAGATGGACAACACCGAAACCAGATTGACTACATCCTTTGCAGCCAAAGGTGGCAGACATCTATACAGTCGGTAAAAACAAGACCTGGAGCTGACTGTAGTTCAGATCACGAACTTCTTCTTGCACAATTTAGGATCAGACTAAAGAGATTAGGGAAGACCCACAGATCAGCTAGATATGAGCTCACTAATATTCCTAAGGAATATGCAGTGGAGGTGAAGAACAGATTTAAGGGACTGGACTTAGTAGATAGGGTCCCAGAAGAACTATGGACAAAAGTCCGCAACATTGTCCAAGAGGTGGCAACAAAATACATCCCAAAGAAAGAGAAAACCAAGAAGGCAAAATGGCTGTCTGCTGAGACACTAGAAGTAGCCCAAGAAAGAAGGAAAGCAAAAGGCAACAGTGATAGGGGGAGATATGCCCAATTAAATGCAAAATTCCAGAGGTTAGCCAGAAGAGATAAGGAATTATTTTTAAACAAGCAATGCATGGAAGTGGAAGAAGACAATAGAATAGGAAGGACAAGAGACCTCTTCCAGAAAATTAGAAACATCGGAGGTAAATTCCAGGCCAAAATGGGTATGATCAAAAACAAAGATGGCAAGGACCTAACAGAAGAAGAAGAGATCAAGAAAAGATGGCAAGAATATACAGAAGACCTGTATAGGAAGGATAACAATATCGGGGACAGCTTTGATGGTGTGGTCAGTGAGCTAGAGCCAGACATCCTGAAGAGTGAGGTTGAATGGGCCTTAAGAAGCATTGCTAATAACAAGGCAGCAGGAGACAACGGCATCCCAGCTGAACTGTTCAAAATCTTGCAAGATGATGCTGTCAAGGTAATGCATGCTATATGCCAGCAAATTTGGAAAACACAAGAATGGCCATCAGACTGGAAAAAATCCACTTATATCCCCATACCAAAAAAGGGAAACACTAAAGAATGTTCAAACTATCAAACAGTGGCACTCATTTCACATGCCAGCAAGGTAATGCTCAAGATCCTGCAAGGTAGACTTCAGCAATTCATGGAGCGAGAATTGCCAGATGTACAAGCTGGGTTTAGAAAAGGCAGAGGAACTAGGGACCAAATTGCCAATATCCGCTGGATAATGGAAAAAGCCAGGGAGTTTCAGAAAAACATCTATTTCTGTTTTATTGACTATTCTAAAGCCTTTGACTGTGTGGACCATAACACATTGTGGCAAGTTCTTAGTGGTATGGGGATACCAAGTCATCTTGTATGCCTCCTGAAGAATCTGTATAACGACCAAGTAGCAACAGTAAGAACAGACCACGGAACAACGGACTGGTTTAAGATTGGGAAAGGAATACGGCAGGGCTGTATACTCTCACCCTACCTATTCAACTTGTACGCAGAACACATCATGCGACATGCTGGGCTTGAGGAATCCAAGGCTGGAGTTAAAATCTCTGGAAGAAACATTAACAATCTCAGATATGCAGATGATACCACTTTGATGGCTGAAAGCGAAGAGGAACTGAGGAGCCTTATGATGAAGGTGAAAGAAGAAAGTGCAAAAGCTGGCTTGCAGCTAAACCTGAAAAAAGCCAAGATTATGGCAACCAGCTTGATTGATAACTGGCAAATAGAGGGAGAAAATGTAGAAGCAGTGAAAGACTTTGTATTCCTAGGTGCGAAGATTACTGCAGATGCTGACTGCAGTCAGGAAATCAGAAGACGCTTAATCCTTGGGAGAAGAGCAATGACAAATCTCGATAAAATAGTTAAGAGCAGAGACATCACACTGACAACAAAGGCCCGCATAGTTAAAGCAATGGTGTTCCCCGTAGTAACATATGGCTGCGAGAGCTGGACCATAAGGAAGGCTGAGCGAAGGAAGATCGATGCTTTTGAACTGTGGTGTTGGAGGAAAATTCTGAGAGTGCCTTGGACTGCAAGAAGATCCAACCAGTCCATCCTCCAGGAAATAAAGCCAGACTGCTCACTTGAGGAAATGGTATTAAAGGCAAAACTGAAACACTTTGGCCACATAATGAGAAGACAGGACACCCTGGAGAAGATGCTGATGCTAGGGAGAGTGGAAGGCAAAAGGAAGAGGGGCCGACCAAGGGCAAGGTGGATGGATGATATTCTAGAGGTGATGGACTCGTCCCTGGGGGAGCTGGAGGTGTTGACGACCGACAGGAAGCTCTGGCGTGGGCTGGTCCATGAAGTCACAAAGAGTCGGAAGCGACTGAACGAATAAACAGCAACAACCCTAAGGATAGGCCAGTCCTTGGGCCACCGGTGTTTATTTATTTTTCAAATTTTATCACCGCCCATCTCCTCCGAAAAGAAATCTAATTGATGAGCACGGGGACTAAGGATGACTGCGACCGTCTGGCTTCTCTGGTGAATCGGCGGAAGGGTCACCACGCGAGTCCTCGGCCCAGAGAGGCAGACGGAGGGCGTCCGAACGCTCGCGGTTCGCAGCAGCAGCGACGAGGTGAGGTGGCTCGGCCTTTCCAGAAGCGCTCGAGCTCCCGCTCCCCGCGGACCCGGCCCTCCTCGCCGCCACTCACCGGCGCTCCCGCTGGCGGTACATGTTGAGGCGCCGGATGGTGGCGCGGTCCCGCATGTTGTGGCCTCCGGCGCCGACCGGCCGATCTGCGGGGACAAAGCAGAGGTTGAGCGCCCGCCACGCAGAAGACCCTGCTCCGCCCGCCCGCCGCGGCGCCGCTTACCGGGGTTGGTGCTGGCGCGCGACGGGTTCAGGCTGGCGCGGCGGCCCTTGAAGCGCGGTTTCCCCATGGCGGCGGCGGCGGCGGCAGCAGCTCCCGAGAGAGAGAGAGAGGGAAAGAGAGAGAGCGGCCAGCAAGGACTTCCGGGAGGGCCCAGACGCACTTCCGGTTGCCGCGCGCGACACCTCGCCCGGCGGCCTGACGTCACGCCGCGCCGCGAAAGAGCTGGAGGCGCCCTGTTGCCGAAGCCCGGGCGGCGGGCGGGGGCGAGAACGGCCGACCCTCTCGGGAGCTGCAGGGACAACCCTCGTCCACCTGCACGCCCGACCTCCCGGCGGCCGACCCCGCGGCAGTCCCGCGGCCGGAGTCTGACCGAAGACTGCGAAGCGGGGGGTGGGGGCGGCGCAGTCCCGGAGGAAGGGCGGCCCTGCTCGGTCCCGGCGGCGCTTCGCCGAGTTACGGATTGCAGAAGTTTGGAAACGGGGGGAAAACAAAACCCAGAAGCAAAGAGCATCGAAATCTGCAGCCCGCAGCAACCCGGGACGCCCGAAATGCTGAGCCGGGCGGAGACCCGATCGCGGAAGGGGCCTGGCGGGGGCGCAGGGGGGGCTGCCGCGGCTGCCGCTGCCCCGCGGTCGTCCCCAGTGCGGCTGGGCTGGTCGGCCGGGATGCAGACGCCACCCGGCCCGAGGGGTCCGTGCGCCCCCCACCCCACCCCCGCGAATACTGTAGCTTGGCGGCAGCTGGACCGGCCTTGGAAAGGCGGTGAACGCTGAAAGCAACCCATTTCTCATGATCAGCCAGGCCCCCGTGGGCATTGGCAGGGCAGCGTTTCCGGCGAGAGTAAGATTGCTCAATGGGTCAGCTCGATTTGTCCATGGCTGGCATTCTGAGAGAAGCAGGTAGCCCTGGTTCTTCCTGTCCCAGGCCTGGCAGGGTGCGGATTAGGCGAGCACGTCTTCTAAGGGGCACTGGATGAGCTGGTCTCTCGCCTTCTAAATCTCCTGCATGAAATGGGAACAGGAACCAATTGAGGAAGAGTACCACTCCTGAACTAGACCCCTTTAAATTAAACTGGGGAATCAGCAGCCGTTTTAGTAAGCAGAATGAATAGAAATATGCAGTGGAATTGGTGCAGGGTACCAATCCTCAGGAGACAGCTTGAACCTTTGCAATAAATATTAGGTGCAGAAAAAGAGTTGAAAATTGACCCCTGTCCCCCCAAAAGCTGTTACCTAGATGTGTAATCCTAAGCCTTTCCAGCAGAGTTGTCAAGAACAAATTTTATTTCATTTTTGGGATTGGGTAACTTCCTTGTGGAAATGCAGTAGATTACTATATTTGATAGAATAGTCCTTACCAATCGAAGCGAATATTTGTAGCTCAGGGTTGAACTGTGGAGTCCTTGGTGCTCTCTGAGCCTGGTTGTTTTCTTGCAGACGTTTCATTGCCAGACTAGGCAACATCTTCAGTGCGAAGAGGGAGTGGGCCTTGCTCTCAGTTTATATACCGTGGCTTGCCCTGCTTGTGTTGGTAGGGGGCGTTCTCTCCTTGGGAGTTCTTTGATTGGGCTGTTGTTTGCTGCTTGGTTGATGGCATGAGTTAATAGTTCCTTGATTAGGGTCTATTGTGCTGTTTGATGGTTCATCTGGTGTTAATCCTAGTGTTGATTTTTGCATGTGTGGGTGTTGATTGCTGGCAAGGGAGTGTACTGGTCTTTTGGCTTTTCTATTGTCTCTTTTGAATGGTATGTAGATGTTGTTTACTTCTATGTGTCTGTTGATGGCTGCTTGGTCTGAGTGCCAGGCTTCCAGGAATTCTCTGGGGGGGCGGGAGCTTGAGTGCTTTTGGAAAGGCCAAGCCGCCTCACCTCACCGCCACTGCGAACCAGGAGCGTTTGGACACCCTCTGTCTGCCTCTCTGGCCGAGGACTTGCATGGCGGCCCTTCTGCTGATTCACCAGAGAAGCCAGCCTAAAGCTGCCGGAAGAGCAGCCCTCCCAGGTGCCGAGCAGCCGGATTATGGGCTTAGGGTTTCCCCTTTCAAGTGAAATGCCATCTTATTTTGCCCAAAGACGATCGTAGTTATCCTTAGTCCCTGTGCTCATCAATTAGATTTCTTTTCGGAAGAGATGGGTGGTGATAAAATTCGAAAAATAAATAAATAAGCACCGGTGGCCCAAGGACTGGCCTATCCTTAGGGTTACTGTTTCATTAATTAACATAATCTAGCACGTATAGAACAATGCATGTAAAACATGGCTGATTGAGGGTGGCCCAAAGGCTTCAGGCAGTTACAGGAAGCTGTCTAAAGACAGGGCAAGCCACAGTATATAAACGGAGAGCAGGGCCCACTGCCTCTTTGCACTGAAGATGTTGCTTAGTCTGGCAATGAAAGATCTGCAAGAAAACAACAAGGCTCAGAGAGCACCAAGGACTCCAAAGTTGAAGAAGCCTGTCAGCTTCATTCAACTCGATGGAAGAGAAATGAAAGGGGGCCTGGTGGAGTATTGCACCGAAGCAGACTGGGTGCGGTTAGGGAACCACGGAGAAACTTTGAAGTTTATAGTAGCCCCTACCGCTGACCAGCCTGTGGTGCTGGGGCTAGCCTGGTTAGGAGCTCGGAACCCCCAGGTAGTTTGGGTGACAGGGAGCTTAACTTTTGAGGATGGACCGTATGAAGGATTCACCCTGGAAGAGGGGAAGGTGGAACCTGGGTTAATAGGCGCAGCAGCTGAGGTGGGGGGAAGTGACGGGGAGAGGACGATCTCATCCCTGCGCAGCATAGGGATCTGAAGGAGGTGTTCGGAGAAGTGGAATCCAACCAACTACCCCCTCATAGAAAGATGGACTGCGCGATAGAACTGCAGCCAGGGGCTGTGTGTCATGTTCGCCGTTTCAATGTCTTTGATACATCGTAACGTTTCGCATGTCATTAGCTGGATGCGTGTTTCATCTTTCACGGGAGGATGGGAGGATTTATCTCTTGGCTCTGATTTTGGAAGCGCGCTTTTGCTCATTCTCAGCTTTCTCTGTATTTGTCCTAAGTTCCCTAATAAATCAGATTTCATTTAGCAACCTCTTGTGAGTCTTGAGTATTTGGGTTGGGCAATCATTACATAAAGCTGAGAATCTAAAGATCCAAACTCCGCTGGCCCCTTTCCAAGAGAAGGCAAGTTGTCTAACCCTGTGAGGGAGAGCGCCAGCGATGACCAAACCCGATATCGTACTGATGGAAAGTGGGGAGTCGAGTGAAGGGGAGCCGGACTCGACCGTGATGCGCCCCGACCGACCTCCCCAACTGGGGGAGCTCTCAGCTATCCTAGAAGAGGCGAGCTCTGGGTCGGAGGGCGAAGCCGGAGGCATGAAAACCGCGCCGGAAACTACCGTAACCACCCCGGGTGAGCTGGTCACCTGGGATGAAACCCGAGGGGATGTCTCGGTCGTGGGGGGTCCATCCTGGAGGCAGAGGTACCCACTGTCCCCTACAGTGATCCAGGTGCAGCCGAAGGAGGGCTCTCCCACTCCGGACCGTATCCGGGTGTTGGAGTCGAAAATGGACTCGTTAGAAACGATCCTGAAACAGATGAGTCTGGACCTGAGTTCATTGAAAGAAACACGGGAAGGGTCAAGCCAACGGCATTCGACCCCTTCGTCCCATGGACAGTCCCCGGAGCGGAGATGGACGGCACATCCGCGGGAAGGGGAACAGGCTGTCCGAGTGGAATTAGCTTCGCCGCCCATACGGTCGCCCCCAGCTCCTGAGCCGCGGCCGGCCAGGGAAGTGCAACCCACCGAGCCCCCGGTGGCGGGGCGCAGCCCGTCGGCGGGCGGGATGAGAGACTTCCCTGTCAAGTTTGATGGGGATCCGACAAAACTCTCATTTTTCCTGACTAATGCTAAAGCATACATGGAGGAATGGGGGTCGCTTTTTCGATCGGAAAAAGCGAAGATCATCACCATTGCCACCAAACTGAAAGGGAGGGCGGCAGACTGGTATGTCCAGATGTGCCAGTCGGAAGCGCCTGAGCTGGAGAAATTCAACGAGTTCCTGTGGGCTCTAAGGCAGCACTTTGAGGATCCCCTGGCAAAAGAAAGGGCGAAGCGGGCCTTGAAGGAACTCAAGCAGGGATCGAGATCCGTGGCTGATTACGCACTGGAGTTTAAGGCGCTGTCCGGAAAGGTGGATGACTGGTCCCAAGCCACCATCATCGAGCTATTCAAGGATGGCCTGAATACAGAGGTGCTGCGCTGGTCCTTGGGGCGAGACGACCCGTATACTTTGTATGAGTGGATCCAGCTCGCGGGAAGGGCTGAACATGCCCATGAGGTGTTCGCCCATCGGAGGACCGCGAAATCGGGGCGAGAGCTGAAACCCAGCCGCCCGCCGAGCACCGGGGGACGACCCAGACAAAGATCATGGGAAGAGGAGCGAGAAAAGCGGTATGCGAAGGGACAGTGTCTGCGATGTGGTAAGGAGGGGCATCGAGTGGCGGCGTGCCCGAAGGCAAAGGGGGAAGAACGACCGGGGAAGCCGCCAGCGAAGTCCCCTTCCCTGCCGAGGAAACAGAAAGCCGCGGTGGCCAAAAGTGAGGGAGACAGTGTGCCGTTCTACGAAGACGAGGGGGAGCCAGAATTACTGCAGCTGGTGGGAAACGGCAGCCACCTGCTTTAAAGGGCGCTGCAGGGCAGGTGGTGGAAGAAGGGCGCGAGCCTACCTCGGTGAGTGGCAGTTACCGTATTCTCACGGTGAAGTTAAAGTTGGGCTCCCGATCCAAGACCATAGAAGTATGGGCTATGATTGATTCGGGGTGTTCCAGGTGTTTGATGCACCCCGATGTGGTAGCGGCCCTGGAGCTACCCACATTCCCCTTGCAATGACCCATCGCCTTTACACAGTTGGATGGGTCCATGGCAGGTGGCTTTGCAGCTGGGCAGCCATCGGGAAGGGTTATCCTTTGTGGTGGCTCCGGTGGGGGGTCCCTTGGTGGTTTTAGGGGTGCCCTGGTTGGTTCAGCAAAATCCTCAGATAAACTGGGTTTATCGGACTATCACTTTTAAGGATGGATTTTATCAAGCACCAGAAGGGAGGGGTACCCCAGAGGAGGTGGTAGGGGTAGCGGCAGCTGCGACTCCGCATTGCCCGGCCTCTCCTCTGGAAGGTCTGCCAGTTGATTACCAGATGTTTGCTGATGTGTTTGGAGAAAAGGAAGCAGATCAACTGCCCCCTCATCAGAAAACGGATTGTGCCATTGAGCTGGTGCCCAACACCCAATTGCCTAAGTCAAAAATCTATTCCATGACGCAAAAGGAATTAACTTTGCTTAGGGACTTTGTGGACAAAAACTTGGCTCGGGGGTTTATTGAGCCAGCTAATTCACCGGTGGGGGCACCGGTCCTCTTCCGCCCGAAGAAGGATGGAACATTAAGACTCTGTACCGATTTCCGTGGGTTAAATGCAGTCTCAATTTCCAATAAATATCCTTTGCCTTTGATCAAAGACATGTTGTCACATCTGGCGAAAGGAAAAATCTTCTCTAAACTTGATTTAAGAGAAGCCTATTACCATGTACGAATCAAGGAGGGCGATGAGTGGAAAACGGCATTCAATTGCCCGTTGGGTGCATTCCAGTATAAGGTGTTGCCTTTTGGTCTGGCTGGGGCCCCTGGGGTATTTATGCAATTGATCAATGAAGTACTCCATGAGCATCTGTTTAAAGGGGTATTGGTGTATTTGGATGATGTATTGATTTATACTGAAACTATGGAGGAACATGTCTCTCTGGTGAAAAGGGTGCTTAGCAAGCTCAGGAAAGCAGAATTGTATGCCAAACTGTCTAAATGTGCCTTTCACCAGACGCAAATTGACTATTTGGGATATAGAATTTCAGATAAGGGTATTGAAATGGACCTTGCTAAGGTACAAGCTATCATGGACTGGGAAAGACCCCGCACCCGCAGGCAACTTCAAAGTTTCCTGGGGTTCAGTAATTACTACAGATTATTCATAAGGGGGTTCGCTGAAATTGCCTTGCCACTGACAGAATTACTTCGAACCAAAGGACTTGGGGATACTTGAAGAGTAAAGAATCCAGGCGCGCTGCTGTGCTGGACGCCTGCCTGTCAAGCGGCGTTCGAGCAGCTCAAAGCGGCTTTTACCAAAGAGCCAATTTTACAACACCCTGACCCCTCTAAACCTTTTGTGGTTCAGGCTGATGCCTCCGATTATTCCATTGGGGCATTATTAATGCAAGCCGATGGGGCAGGATGCCTCAAGCCATGTGCCTACCTGTCCCGCAAATTCTCTGAGACTGAAAGGCGTTGGCATGTGTGGGAGAAGGAGGCATTCGCAGTGAAAGCAGCATTAGAAGCTTGGCGGCATTTGCTAGAGGGGGCCAACCACCCTTTCGAGGTGTGGACGGACCATAAGAACTTGGAAGCTCTCAGTACTCCTCGGAAATTGAGCCCAAAACAAGTCCGTTGGGCTCAATTCTTCAATCGGTTTAATTTTCAATTGAAGTTTATTCCGGGGAAAAAGAATTTCCTGGCTGACGCGTTGTCACGACAACCCCAGGACTCCGGTGCAGCACCAGAAGTGGTCAGCACCCTGTGGACGGCGCCCCAATTGGGTATGCAGGCTGTGACGCGCAGCCAAATGCGAGCGCAACAGCCAACCGCCGTGGACCCCGGACAGCCGACTGCTTTGTCAATTCCTTCCCAGTTGCAACAAAAGTTTCTAAAAGAGTTGAAAACTGATACTTGGTTGCTCGCAAACAAAGACAATGTTACTTTTGACCGGGGTTTTGCTTGGAAATCTAACCGTCTCTACGTCCCTGAGAACTTAAGAAAAGATGTGTTGCTCCGTGCACACGATGACAAAGTAGCGGGACATTTTGGGTTTGTGAAAACCTTGCACCTTGTTCGGAGGCAGTTCTGGTGGCCCACCTTACGCAAAGACGTCAAGGAGTATGTCGCCTCCTGTTCTGTCTGCGCTATGTCAAAGCGTAAGGCGGGTAAACCTCAGGGGCTGCTGCAGCCTGTGGCTACCCCAGCTTGCCCTTGGGATGAAATTTCCATGGACTTTATTGTTGAGTTACCACCCAGTCAGCACAAAACTGTGATTTGGGTGGTCAAAGACTATTTCTCAAAACAAGCCCATTTCATCCCATGCGTGTCAATTCCTTCAGCACGTCAATTGGCCCGCCTGTTTCTAGTACACGTGTACAGGCTACACGGATGTCCCTCTCGCTTGATTTCGGACAGGGGCACACAATTCACTTCGCAATTTTGGCGGGCGTTCCTCAAACTTCTAGGAACGAAGCAAGCCCTGTCCACGGCGTGGCATCCACAGACGGACGGAGCCACAGAGGCTTTAAATTCTACGCTAGAACAATACCTCCGGGCTTTTGTGAATTACCAGCAAGACAACTGGGTGGAACTCCTCCCTTTTGCGGAAGTTGCTTACAACAATGCGGTTCATCAAAGTACAGGTCAAACCCCATTTCGTGTCGCACAGGGCAGAGACTTTGTACCCATCCCGGATTTACCACAACCTTCGGGTGGGTCAACCTCGCTGGGGGATTGGTCAACGCAACTTGCAGACTCTTGGCCAGTGATTCAAAAAGCATTGGCTGATGCCCAATTGGATTACAAACATTATGCTGATCAGAAACGTGCCCCTCAGCCTGCCTTCCAAGTCGGTGACCTGGTCTACCTATCAACTAGGTTCATTAAGTCATCACAACCTTCCAAGAAATTGGCACCTACGTTTGTGGGTCCTTTCCCCATTACCGCTCAAATTAACCCTGTAACTTTTAAACTTGACTTGCCACATAATCTTAAATGCTTACATCCTGTTTTTCATTGCAGCTTGCTCAAACCAACTATTCGTTCTGACCGCTGGCATGATCAACCTCCACCTCCAACCCCCATCATGATTGACGGTCAACAACACTTTGAAGTTAAAGAAATTTTAGATTCTAGACGCCTTCGCAATACACTGCAGTATTTAGTTCGTTGGAAGCATTTCCCTCATCCAGAATGGGTCGCTGCCTCTGATGTAGCCTCTCCTGTCCTTGTTGCCCGTTTCCATTCTGCTTACCCCGCTAAACCAGGTCCCTAAGTTTGTTTTTGGGGAGGCGGTATGTCATGTTCGCCGTTTCAATGTCTTTGATACATTGTAATGTTTCGCATGTCATTAGCTGGATGCGTGTTTCATCTTTCACGGGAGGATGGGAGGATTTATCTCTTGGCTCTGATTTTGGAAGCGCGCTTTTGCTCATTCTCAGCTTTCTCTGTATTTGTCCTAAGTTCCCTAATAAATCAGATTTCATTTAGCAACCTCTTGTGAGTCTGAGTATTTGGGTTGGGCAATCATTACACTGTGTTACCCAAGGCAAAACTGTATTCCATGACTCTCAAGGAACTAGAGGTGTTACAGCAGTTCATTGACAAAAACCTAAAGTGAGGGTTCATTCACCCAGCAAGTTCGCCTTTGGCTGCACCTGTCCTGTTCAGAACCAAGAAGACTATGTACTGATTATCGGGGTTGAACAGTATCTGCACATCCAATAAATATGCTGCTGATGAAGGTCATCTTAGCACACTTATCAAAAGGGAAATTTTTTTACCAAACTGGATTTAAGGGAGGCATATTTCCAAGTATGAATATGGGAGGGAGATGAGTGGAAGATAGCATTTAATTGCTAGCTAGGCTCCTTTGAATACTTGATGCTACCCTTTGGCTTGAAAGGAGGGCCTAGGGCCTTCATGCAATTGATAAATGAAGTGCTACATGATTTCTTGTACTGGGAGGTGTTAGTTTATCTAGATGACATCCTGATTTATACTGAAACAATGGAAGAGCATGTGTCTTTGGTGAGAGAAGTGCCAAAACGATTGCTACAAAATCAATTGTATGCCAAGCTGTCAAAATGGGAATTTCACAGGGAGCAGCTAGATTACCTGGGGTATCGAGTGTCAACCAAGGGGATTGAGGAAGGTACAAGATGTGATGGCTTGGGACCCCAAACAAGGCAGTTACAAAGTTTCCCGGGGTTTGCCAACTTCTATTGGCAGTTTATTCCCAATATTTTGTACGAATAACTCTGCCCCTCACTGATTTGCTGAAAACAAAGAGAAAGTGAAAGTGGTGAAGAGACCTGGGGCAGCCATATAGTAGACAGGGGAATGCCAGGTGGCTTTCAAATGATTAAAACCACTGTTCACCTCAGAGCCGGTATTAACACATCCCAACCCCATGAAGCCCCTGGTCGTGCAGGTCGATGCATCAGATGTGGCTATAGAGAAAATACTCTTACAGAAGGACAAGGAAGGGAGTTTAAGACCATGTGCGTACCTCTCCCATAAATTCACTGACACGGAATGCTGCTGGCATGTGTGGGAGAAGGAATTTGTGGTATGCTGGGTCTTGATGACTTGGAGGCATTTACTGGAGGGGGCAGCTCATCCTTTTGAGGTATGGATGGATCATAATTTAGAAGTGCTGCACACCCCAAGAAAGCTAAACCCCAAGCAGATTTGGTGGGTGCAGTTCTTTAGCAGGTTCACTCCAGGATGACAAGAGATTGTTCTATGGTTCAAGTTACTGCAACTTCCTATATTTGATGTTTGTTCATTTGTTTATTTAATAAATGTATGTAGCCACCCATCTCACATACATGACTCTGAGAAGTGTACGAAGTTAAGAAACACAAAAAACAATACAAAATAACAAAAAATAAAAACAATAAAAAACAATAAAAACCATTTAAAAAAGCATCTGTGGGAGAGCACACTCAATTTCCCTAGCAATACAGCCACTTTGCAGACTCCACACCCACATTCCCAGATCCCCAAGCCAGATGGCAAAACCACGTTTTCTCACATTGCAACTTTGGGCTGCATACACAGTCAAAAAAACCCCTCAAATATTCAAAATAATTTAAAAAACAAGACCATTAAAATACAATTAAAACTGTTACTGTCTAACAAAAACATGGGAGAGTGCTTCCTAAACTTAAACAAATGGAACCATTTAACGGGCTCCACACTTCCATGGGATCCCCAGGCCCAATGATAAAACCAAGTTTTAAGGGCCTTCCAGAGGGCAACAGGGTCGGGGCCAGTCTCACCTCTGGGGGAATGATGTTCCAAAGGAGAGCAGAAAAGACTCTCCTCCTAGGTGCCATCAGCTGGCATTCCTTCAGGGATATCAGGACCTGCAACATGCTCTTCCTGAACACAAGGCAACAGCTGGCTCGGGGTGCAAATACAAACCCAGTCCTTGGGACTTCCTGTGGGGGCTGTTTTGCTTAGAATTTCTCCCTGCCTCTCCCTGTGTGTATCTGCCTGTCCCACTAGGTCCTCCCCTTCAGTGTTGCCACTTAGTGGGGCCTAGGCACCATGCCTTTACGGTAGCTGTCCCTGCCCCTTGAAACGCCTCTCCCCATCCCCGAGATCCGGCAGGCAGGCCTCCATCCTCCTAGCCTTCCAAAAAGCCATGAAGACTTGGCCTTTCCCACAAGCATGGGGGCAGTGTGAGGCTGGAGCCCAGAAAGGGTTTTGGGGGGTGTGGCTGTTGGGGGCACCAGGAGTTTTTTGTGCTGGTTTTTATGGTTTTCATTGTAATACTTCTATCGTTATTCTTGAGCCACCCAGAGTTATGTTCCATAAGATGGACAGTTACATAAATCGAATGCCTAAATAGAATCCTCAGCTCAGGGCTCTTTCTTCTCCCGTTCCTGAAGATAGTCAGCACTCAGCATTGTTTCTGGAAGTTCCTGCAAGTGTGGTCTTCTCCTAATTGTACCAGTGCCAGTCCTGAAAACATAGGACGATGGTGACTGTCGCTGTCCCTGCACAGTTGCTTTTTCGGACCCTCCTTTCTCATTGAATTTTAGAACTTCAGCTTGGGATCCCAAGTCAGTTCCAACAAACAGGGAACTTTATCTTGGTTAACAACATGGCATTTGTGGCCTGTCCTGCATCTGTTGCACCCTCGAAACAGTGAGAGTACAAATAGATGTCCAGGTTGTTTCAGTGGTTTCTTCCACACACAGAGTTTATTCTTTGATGGTTGACTTGCAGGATTCATTTCCTTTCTGATCCTTTTCCATGGACTGGAGGGGTATGTTAGAATATCACCAGATTCCCCAAACTTTTGAGCTTCCTTCCAAGCTCTTCCACGTTCATGGTGATACCGCTGGCGGCTATTCTTTGCAGTTATATTTGTCTCCACATACATCAGCAGGGGGGGATTATTGTCAGTGGACTGGAGAAGTCTTGGAGGTGGCTCGCCGCACCCTGGAGCATTACAGCCTTCCTCTGCATGCTCTGTTGGAAACCAAAGACTGACTGAAATTATTTGCATGTGGGAAGTGAACATTTTTGAGTCAAAAGAAATCTGAAATAAGTTTCAGTTAGGATAAATTTGCAGCTTCATTTTGACAAAATCAAAACTGAGGCAAATTAGAAACGGTTGAAATAGAATTAATAGCTTGTAATGCATTTCCAAGGCCCAAATGTCTCTTCCTCACTACTCACTTTGAACTGTACTGTTTTAAATCATTTAAGTTTTCTGTGCACCAGTGACACCTGGCAGGGGCTGCTATAATAGCGTTTGGATGGTACTGCCTTTGGAAGACTGCCCAAATATTTCAGTAAGTGCACAACAAACAACCACAACAACAGTATAGCCACTCAGGCATTGGTGACAATAAGGCAGACAGCACGTGTGCCACCAATTTTGTAAGAGTTGCAATGACTCTTGCAACAGACTCAATTTTGAAAGCTGGTATTCTCTAAAGTCCAAAAAGATTTGGAGTTGGGCTGTTCGGTGACTGTCTTTCCTGAGCAGTTTCGGACTCCCTTCTCACAGGAATCCTGTGTGTGTGTGTGTGTGTGTGTGTGTGTGTGTGTGTGTGTGTGTTGGTGGTGGTGGTGGTGGTGGTGGGTGCATGCACACAAACACCTTCAGGTCAGTTTTGAGTCCTGGCAACTACCTGGATTGTGTAATGGTTGCCTATCCTAAAACACTATCAGACTCATGTGCCATCATGTCGTGTTCAACTCCTAGCGACCACATAGATTTTTTTCAGGATAATCAATCCCTAACCTGTTCTTTCAGGTGTCCCAATGGCACACCTATCACCACTGTAATTCAGAGCCCTATTTGGTTATTATCTTAATTCGAATCATTTCAATCATATCTTGAGTGCTGCAGATTCCTTTCAAAAAGTAACACTAATTAATATTTCCAACCAATGATGGAGAGAGAGAATTGTTCTGCATATTTTGGAATATGCAAAGTGGCTATATCCACAGAGAAAGCCAGGAAACATTAGAAAAGAAGTTTGGGGGGGGTTATGGGGCAGATGCAGGACTCCATGTTTCTCCTCCACCCCAAATAGCCTTAGTTTGAGCATTGCTAGGCAGGCCCATTCTGACTGAATTCTCTCCACTCCAGCTGAGCTGCAGAGCCTGGAACCCTGTGCCAAGTCCAACTCTTCGGGGTGATTCATGTGATTGAGCGTTGCCTTCCCTTTAAGATATGGGATGAGCAGATCCCACTCTCCCCTCACTGCTGATCTATATTTTAAGCTAGGCTCTTCTCTTCTCTCTTCCCTTCCCTTCCCTTCCCTTCCCTTCCCTGCCTTTGAGTCAGCTTTGACTCCTGGCAACTGCCTGGACTAGTCCCTGCAGTATTCTTGGCAAGATTTCAGAAGTGGTTTCCATTGCCTTCTTTCTGGGGCTGAGAGAAAGTGGCTGGCCCAAGGTCACCCAGCTGGCTTTGTGCCTAAGGTGGGACTAGAACTCCTGGTCTCCCAGTTTCTAGCCTGGTGCCTTCACCACTGCACCAAACTGGCTCTCAAGTTATGGTCTTACCAACACCGCCCCCACTGCCAAATCAACAGAAATCACAATTTGCTCTTGCACTGGACTGAATATTCTCTCCACCCACCCACACTCACATCCACCTTTTTTTTTCTGCCTCAAGGATGTTTTGCGCACAAAACAAATTCAAACCTTGGAAAGTTTTAAACAAAATTCTCTTTTAACCAAACCCAGCATTTGTAACTGGGCACATAAAACCCTTTCAATGTCAGTTTTCTGAGAAGCAATTTTAATTGCCTTGCCTGGGAAGTTTGACTTGTGAAATGTGGCAAGACCAGGCAGAGAGGGGGTGCTGTTTTTCTGTTTTGTTTCTTCTGCTTCAGTTTCAACAAACAAACTTCGTGTGGAGTAAACTGCTTCCAATTTTTGTTCCTGATGAGCACACGTCAGATATTTTACTCCTCTGGGCCAGCGGGTGTTTCTGAAGGGGCGGCTTGGCTGGCCTTCCAGAGGTGGTAATCTCAGCTCAGCTAACAGCCAGCACTGGCAGGACAGCCGTTCCAGGGTCTCAGCTGCCAGGCTGAACTCCTTTCCAGTTGCTTTCCTCTGTTGTGGCACTTCACATTGCAGCTGGAATCACAGCTGTTGTCACTGAATAGAGTGCACACTTCAAGGAACAGCTTCTTTAGCTGGTAGGACATGCCATAACATGCGACTTTAACTGGAGTCCTCAGAGGTTCATGCAGCATGTTCTTAGTTCAGCTTCCAGCATCTTTGGATAACACCTCCTCCTTGCTCTCTACCGGTGCCCAAAGGTGGACAAGTGGTGCATCCTGTGAGCCCAAGGGGAATCTCAAAACGCTGCCTTGGCTTTGCTCTCATCCGAAAGTCGGCCCTGCAGATCTTTCCCCTTCATCTGACCACTGAGTTCAGATGCCAAGCATTCTGCAAATGCTGAGCCAGATGGCTCCTCCCAGTGATAACTGGCTTATGTGCCATAACTGACTCATGAATGTGGCTCCAGCATCCATAATACACTCACACCCCAATTGCAAATAAAGCAGTACTAAGAGGGAAATGCTCTTGCATAGAAACCACTGGTGAAGTGTGTTTTTGTTTGTTTGTTTTCTATCCCACCTTTATTATTTTTTTATAAATAACTCAAGGAGACGAACATACCTAATACTCCTTCTTCCTCCTATTTTCCCCACAACAACAACCCTGTGAGTTGGGTTGGGCTGAGAGAGAGTGACTGGCCCAAGGTCACCCAGCCGGCTTTCATGCCTGAGGCAGGACTAGAACTCTCAGTCTCCTGGTTTCTAGCCCAGCACCTTCACCACTAGACCCAACTGGCTCTCTAATGTCAGCCATCCCACATTATCCCTCACAATTGTCTCTCACTGGCCTACCCTTGCAATGTTATGGATTGCCCCACATTAAGCAGACTGAGAGAGAGCAGGGCCATTCCTTGGAAAGCAAAGGGATTGGGCCTGTGCTTAGCAAACAGCCCGGCCTGCTTTTTCTTGGATCTCTCCGCCACGCTTTGCCTGATCTTGCTCCAGATTTTACAGGTGGCACCTTTGCCAAAGCAAAAACCATTCTCTCCGCATTCTCTTCCCCTGGTCCTGTGGATCAACAGGCGACCCCACGAAGGTCAGAGATGGCTGATCTGCCCAGCTGCCGCCCAATCCCTTGTCCAGGTGGCAAGCTATTCTATTTATTTATTTATTATTCACATTTCTATTACCGCCCATCTCCCCCCGAAAGGGGGACTCTGGGAGGTTTACAATAAAATTCTCCTTAAAACCTCAACATCATAAAATCACCGAATCAACACCTACAATACTGAAATAATAAATATAAATATGGAATCCAAGTGGGAAATTTCCATTCGGTAGGGAGAACTCTACATCACCAGCCACCCCCAGGAAGAGCTGTTGCCTTTCCCATCCCAGGCGAGGTGGCAGAACCAGGTCTTCAAACCCTTCCGGAAGTGAAGGGGCCTGCCTCACCTCGCGGGGTAGAATGTTTCACAGGGCGGGCACCACTGCAGAGAAGGCCCGCCTCCTGGACCCCGCCAGGTGGAATTCTCGTGCAGACGGGGTCCGTAACGTCCTCTCTGCATGATCGGGTGGGGCGGGCTGATGTTATGCAGATGAGGCGGCCCCTCAGGTAGCCTGGCCCCATGCCATGTAGGGCTTTAAAGGTGATAACCAACACCTTGAATTGGACCTGGAAGCAAACTGGCACCCAATGCAGCTTGCAAAGTAAAGGTGTTATGTGTGCTGATCTTGGAGCACTCATCACTATTGCTTCGTAGCTCTCATGAGCTAGAAATTCCTCGTTTCAAATTTGACTCTCTCTCTCTCTCTCTCTCTCTCTGAAAAGCTTCCACTCACTGGTTCTTATCTTGCTCTTGGGGACTATGGAGAAGGAATCCACCCCTTCCCTCTGACTTCAAGTATTACATGACTGCTATTGGGTCTTCCCTTAGCCTGCTCTTCATTAAGCTAAACATACCAGTTCTTTTAACAAGCCCCTCACCATCCTTGTTGCTTTTCTTTGCACTCAGTTCCTCAGTGGGGTCTGACCAGTGCAACATAGAGTGATACTATCACTTCCTGTGACCTTGACATAGTATCACGGTTGATTCAGTCCAAGATTGCACTGGCTCTTTTGGCAGCTGTGGCATGTTGCTGGCTCATGTTTAATCTGTGGGCTACTAGAACACCCAGATCCTTCTCACTCATGCTACTGCTAAGCTATGTACTGTCTATCTCATAGCGGTGCACCTGTTTTTCCCTACCTAAGTGCAGAACTTTATTCTTGCTGTTGAAGTGCATATTGTTGAATAGGGCCCAATATTCCAGTCTATCAAGAACCTTTTGAACCTTGAGCTGGTCTTTTGAAGTGCAAGCTGTCCCCCTACCCCTCCCAGCTTTGTGCCATCTGCAAATTTGATAAGCAGTCCTCCAACTCTCTTCTCTAAGTCATTTATGAAAATGGTGGTGGCACTGGGCTCAGGACAGAACCTTAGGTATTCTACTAGATATCTCCCTCCACATAAATATAAATCTATTAAGGACTATGGGTTGGGTACAATGGTTCAACCAACCACAAATCTATTTGGTGGGAGGACCATCCATCTCAATGTTCCATTTGATCAAGAAGGGTAAGGTAACTTATCAAATGCCTTGTTGAAGTCTAGTTATACTACATCCATAGCATTCTGTGGTCTACTGGTCTAGCCACTTTATCAAAAAAGACATTAATCTGGATTCCATGACCTCTTTTTTAACAAACCTATCCTTGCTTGAAGTAATTAGCTTTTTCCTTTCTAATACTTGCAAACCCATTGCTTGATGGTATTTTCTAGGATTTTCCCAGGCACTGATATCAAGTGATTGGTCTGTAGTTTCTTGGGTCCACTTTTTTTCTTGACTTTCCTCTTATTCTACACATACCCCAATAATGCTTTTTTGTTATTTTTTGCATTCATGCCATGTTGCATTTGACAGTGGGAGCCAAGTCGCCTTCCCAGAGAAGATGTGTTCATGGACCTCCATCGCTCCGTTTTTCCTTGAATGCCAAGTGGGGAAGTCGTGGTCACTCAGATGTTGCTGAACCCAACTCCAAGCTGTCCCAGTTAGCAACATCAGGAAGTTGTTCTTCTCTCCTGCTTTAGCAATAAAAGGGTCTCTCCCTATTTGCACTAGCCACAGTCCAAGCATGCCCTGGCAGTATCTTTTTACTGCTGGGTCCTGTGGCATTGCACTTATTTCACCCACAGCTCGTAAGGGAGACTGTGATCAGCTGTCCTTCAGGGTGCCAGTGTTAAAGATGTGTTCTCCTCCTAATTCCTACACAGTCCAAGAGGTTAAAAAAAAAAAGCTAGCCGTTGTCACCCATTATAGCCTTGGAGAAAAACTGGCTGACTTGGAATAAAGCTGGGATAGAGGTCAGCAACGGGAACCCACCATTTTCATGACAAGATAGTTTTCTAATACCAACTCAAGGATAATTGGATGGCAGTGGAGAGGTCCTTCATCAAGGCAAGAAAAGATAAGAATACTTCCACAATAACACAGTTCACAGAACAATATTAATTCTAGTGGCTATGTGGGGCAGCTGTGGAAGTGTATTGAACTCCCTGATGATATATGGCTAACTGAAGTGAGTGTCTTCCAGAAGCGCGATCTCCCTCTGGAAGGGAGGATAGAGTCCTCCCATAGCTTAACCTGTCCTGCTCCTTACTGATGGTCCTACCAATATTATGCTGTATTCCTCCTCCTCAACAGCCCATTGGCCTCCTGAACTCAGATCTGTAACATAGACTCACATGGCCAGGAGGGTCAGTGGAGCCAGGACCTGCAGCACGGCATTCCTGGCAGGATACCGTCCCGCCCCTGCTTGAAGGCCTCCAAGAATGGGAGCATACCAATGCTGGGGTCCCTGGCTCCACTGTTCAGCCAGGCTTAGGAAGTTTTTCTGACATTAATTCTGAATCTGTCTTCCTTTGCATATGCTCAGGTACCCAGGCAAGTGATGTACCGCCCCCTTTCAGGGGAGGGCAGGCACATCTGGAGGCTCCTCTGGCGGTCGGTAGTAGACCGAGGCCTCAGGCGGGGCTCGGGGGAGGGAAAGAGCCGTGTCCAGCTCTGCAGGCCAGACTGGGTCGGAGGCAGGACTAAGGAACTTCCCAGCCTCGTTCTGCGCCTTGACACAAGAATTAAACTAGGAACTGGGCAGGCACAGATGATGTTCACAGACCATCACCAGCTCAGTTAAAAAGAGAAGCAAAGAAATGATCTGTGCGTTTTTGAAACCAGCAAACCGGTCCAAGGACTTCATCCTCCGTTTCTTCAGCCTAAGATCAGAATGTGGGGAAGGATATCTGAATGAGAATAGCTGTTTTAGCCAAGCCCCCTCCCCCATTTTATGGTACCAGCAAATAAAGGAAAGAGTGAGAAACAGCGACTGAGGGCATGACCAGACCAACATTTAACACATTGCCCTCCAGCCTGTGAGGCGGCACAAAGGACGTAGCCAAACACTCGCTCTGCTCCTGTGCCCACCCTGTGCAGCAGTGCCTGGCCCTCCTGGCTGGGGAGTGGGGCTTCCTAGGGGCTCACCGCCAGGTCAGGCTGAACAACAACAGGACAAGCACCCCCTGCTCCACAGGGCAAAGAAGTTCTGTCTTGCTTTACTGGGAGCCTCCCACCTACCCCTGGATCAGGCACCTGGAGAAGAGGGGTTCCCAAAAAACAGAGAAGGCTGTCCCTCCCTGCCTTGCTGGAAAGTTACTATGTGCCCCCCACCCCCTAATCTATTTCAGTCACAGACCCTCCTCCCAGATCCCCATAAGACACCATGGGAGGATCTTCTGCCTTCCATGGTCTTCTCTACAAACCTGGCAAGTTTTGGGGGCACGATGGCTGACGCGGGAGAACCCCGCCCTACCCAGTGGCACCCCTCCATGGGGCCAATTCATTCAGTTGGGGGAAAAGGGCTGGTTAAAGAGTTCTCTCTTTTTTTAATAATAATAATTTTATTAATGTTTACAGATAAAAGGATAAAAAACTAATACAAATTAAGGAAAATAAAAAATAAAAAGTGCAGAGAAAGGGAAAGGGAAAGGGAAAAAATGAAAAAGAAAAGAAATGAAAAAATAGTAAATACTAAAAACGGAAAAAAAGAAAAGAGATTTATAAAGAAATAACGTCCCTAATCAAGACAAGTATAAACAATTTCAAAACTTATCACTTCCTCTGAAAATACAACAAAAAAACTCTTCTTCCCATATCTTATCTCTTATCTATAAACAAATCTTTAAAGCCTCGTCATTCAGTCCTGGTCAAGAAAAACCCATTAAGAGTTAGGAAGAATATAATATGTATTTTAACCTTGATCAAGTAAGTCGACTTCATATTCCTTCCTTTTGCTTTTAAAAATCTTGAAGTTTATTCCCTTTAAATAGTGTCCCAAAAGCTGATTTATTTTCGTTTTCTGTCTTTTCCCAGGAACTCCTTCATAAGTTTAATATATCTCTTTTTTAAGTCCAACATAAGCAAGTTGTCCAAGTCACTCTTCTGATTTATTATTTATGTGTCCCTTTTAATTATTAAAACATCAGCTAGTTTCATTTGTAAATCCAGTGTAGCATCTTTTTCCATAACATTCTTGTAACTTGTCATTTTTAAATCCACATCCAAAACAGCCTGATTCTCATCTGTATCCTCTTCTATCTCCTCTTTTAAACCAACTTTTATGGTAGCAGACAATGTTAAGAGAAATTTCTGAGTGCATTGTTCCCAAATATCCTTGAATTCTTCCAAAGTTAAAATACTTTTCTCCATTCTGCATTAGTGGGTCTCTTCTCCTTTAATTATAATCTTTAGTTCTTTCTGGTTGCCTCTAGCATCCAGCCTCCACAGTCTCATCATGTTTTTCTCTAATCTACATTTTCCCACAGGAAGATTTCTTACACTTATATTAAAAATATTCATATATTTTTAATAGGATTTTAAACAACCCACAGGAAAAAGATTCTTATTTCAAAATCTTATTTCCAATCCATCTGGCCCCTTAACCCATTCATAACTTTCCAAAATCAGCCTACTAATCACCTTTTTGCTGTTTATTAAAAAAAAAAAAGTCCTTAAACTTGCATGAAACGTCTTTCACTGAGAATTGAAGGAGAATCACCCAGAGTGAAGAAACGTGTCATTCTGAAGGTTCTTAAGATCCAAAAAGCAGTTAACAAGCCATATCCAGAAGTGACTAAGAAAGGGAGTGGGCCAAACCAGTGTCCACTTGAAGGCTCCAAACCGCAGCTTGGGAAAAGCTGACTTTCCCTTGGCTCCAGGAGCTCCAAAACCTGCTGGAGACCACTGTTTTATGGTCTCCTCATTGGGAGCTTCTGCATGGAGCATTTGTGGGTGATCCAAGTCCTCTCGCGGTGGAATGAGGAGCTGGCAAATGGATCAGTGCCCCAAAATTCCTCTCTTTATCTGGAGAGGAATTTTGGGGCACCGATCCATTTGCCAGCTTCTCATTCCACTGCGGTCATTGGCTCTGCTGAAAGCAGAGCCTTCTTCATTCTACCTTTGCTTCCCTAGAAGTCCAGGACTGGCTAAAGAGTTCTGTCCAGCAATACTGCCACTGGACCTCCCAACAAGCCAGATGGGAAGGCTTTAAAAAGCCCTCCTGTCCCTTTCCATGTGAACGAACTGCCTCAATACACAACAGGTGACCCAGGAGGGAAGGGCGTATCCACACCAGCCAAAACATGCCAACGGAAACTGGGCAGTTCCCAGTCCTGCCTTGTCATCTGCTTGGTCAGTACCAAAGTGCCACAAACTGTGCCAATAGCAAGGCTTTTGTGGAGAGAAGCTTCCACATCAGATCAGATCAATCCAAAGTGAGCTGGTCTTGGCTGTGGGTGGGAGCTGAGGAGGAGAAAGGCTGTGTCATGTAAAAGTTGCGGAAGGCAGCAGGAGGAGGAGGATTTTTAAAATTGTCAAGGGAGCCCACTCCAATAGACACTTGGCAGCTTACAAAAACTAAATAATCAGTTTAAAAACATAAAACAAAACAGCCTGGACTAAAAACAGCCATAACAATAAACACGCAAGGGGGCACCACAAACACACTAACCTCCAGCCTGGGAACAGAGGCAGGTTTTAAGAGCTTTCCAGAACCCCAGTAGAGCAACCACCATCCATATCTCTGGGGGCAATGCTGTTCCAGAAGGCAGGGGCAGCAATGGAGAAGGCACACTTCTTCAATCCCACAAGATGACAACATTTAATTGAGGTCACCTAGGACGCAACCACTCTGTCCAAGCGTACTGGCCAGGCAGAAACAATTGGAGATGGATGGTTGTCCACAGATAATCAAGCCCTATGCCATACAGCAGCACTTCATAGGTAACAACCAGCACCTTGAATTGCACCCAGAAGCCTGCTGGCAACCAATGCAGCTTGCGTAGCAGCGATGACACATGGCCATAATGAAAAATGCCCATTACTGCTCACACCATTGCATTTTGAACCAGCTGTAGCTTCTTGGTGGTCTTCAGGGGCAGCCCCCTGGAGAGTGCATTGCAGTAGTCCAGTCATGAGGTGACCAGGGCATGAGTGCCCATCTGCAGGGCCTCTGACAAACAAGATGAACCTGTTTAAAGGCCCTCCTGGCCACAGCTGCCACCTGATCTTTCAGCAGTAGCTATGAGTCCAGAGGACTCCCAAGTTGTACAATGGGGAAGTGCAGCCCATTCCAAGATCAACAATGAAAATGTCCCCAAACCCAGGGAGCTGAACAGTCACAGCCACTCAGTCCTCTCAGGATTCCGCCCCATCCAAACCTTAACCACTACACTAAACTGGCTCTTTATCATTTGTATAGCTGTATATTAAATGTAAGAGAGCTAGTTTGGTCTAATGGTTAAGGCAATGGGCCAGAAACCAGGAAACTGAGAGCCCTAATCCCACTTTAGGCATGAAAGCAGGCCGGATGGCTTTGGGGAAGTCTCTCTCTCTCAGCCCTGGGAAGAATGCAAGTGCAATCTTGCCAAATAATCTTGGCAAGAAAACTGCAGGGACTAGTCCAGGCAGTCATGGAGGATTGGACACAATAATATATCCGCAGAATATGCCAGTTGATCCATATATTGGAATGCCTTTGCAAAAGCTTTTCACCTTTTCTTTCTTGCAATGATTCACCTAATTTCAGATGTAACACTTGATTCATTCTTGTTGTTGTTGTTTATTCGTTTAGTCGCTTCCGACTCTTCGTGACTTCATGGACCAGCCCACGCCAGAGCTTCCTGTCGGTCGTCAACACCCCCAGCTCCCCCAGGGACGAGTCCGTCACCTCTAGAATATCATCCATCCATCTTGCCCTTGGTCGGCCCCTCTTCCTTTTGCCTTCCACTCTCCCTAGCATCAGCATCTTCTCCAGGGTGTCCTGTCTTCTCATGATGTGGCCAAAGTATTTCAGTTTTGCCTTTAATATCATTCCCTCAAGTGAGCAGTCTGGCTTGATTTCCTGGAGGATGGACTGGTTGGATCTTCTTGCAGTCCAAGGCACTCTCAGAATTTTCCTCCAACACCACAGTTCAAAAGCATCGATCTTCCTTCGCTCAGCCTTCCTTATGGTCCAGCTCTCGCAGCCATATGTTACTACAGGGAACACCATTGCTTTAACTATGCGGGCCTTTGTTGTCAGTGTGATGTCTCTGCTCTTAACTATTTTATCGAGATTTGTCATTGCTCTTCTTCCAAGGATTAAGCGTCTTCTGATTTCCTGACTGCAGTCAGCATCTGCAGTAATCTTTGCGCCTAGGAATACAAAGTCTTTCACTGCTTCTACATTTTCTCCCTCTATTTGCCAGTTATCAATCAAGCTGGTTGCCATAATCTTGGTTTTTTTGAGGTTTAGCTGCAAACCAGCTTTTGCACTTTCTTCTTTCACCTTCATCATAAGGCTCCTCAGTTCCTCTTCACCTTCAGCCATCAAAGTGGTATCATCTGCATATCTGAGATTGTTAATGTTTCTTCCAGAGATTTTAACTCCAGCCTTGGATTCCTCAAGGCCAGCTTGTCGCATGATGTGTTCTGCATACAAGTTGAATAGGTAGGGTGAGAGTATACAGCCCTGCCGTACTCCTTTCCCAATCTTAAACCAGTCTGTTGTTCCGTGGTCTGTTCTTACTGTTGCTACTTGGTCGTTATACAGATTCTTCAGGAGGCATACAAGATGACTTGGTATCCCCATACCACTAAGGACTTGCCACAATTTGTTATGGTCCACACAGTCAAAGGCTTTAGAATAGTCAATAAAACAGAAATAGATGTTTTTCTGAAACTCCCTGGCTTTTTCCATTATCCAGCGGATATTGGCAATTTGGTCCCTAGTTCCTCTGCCTTTTCTAAACCCAGCTTGTACATCTGGCAATTCTCGCTCCATGAACTGCTGAAGTCTACCTTGCAGGATCTTGAGCATTACCTTACTGGCATGTGAAATGAGTGCCACTGTTCGATAGTTTGAACATTCTTTAGTGTTTCCCTTTTTTGGTATGGGGATATAAGTTGATTTTTTCCAGTCTGATGGCCATTCTTGTGTTTTCCAAATTTGCTGGCATATAGCATGCATTACCTTGACAGCATCATCTTGCAAGATTTTGAACAGTTCAGCTGGGATGCCGTCGTCTCCTGTTGCCTTGTTATTAGCAATGCTTCTTAAGGCCCACTCAACCTCACTCTTCAGGATGTCTGGCTCTAGCTCACCGACCACACTGTCAAAGCTATCCCCGATATTGTTATCCTTCCTATACAGGTCTTCCGTATATTCTTGCCACCTTTTCTTGATCTCTTCTTCTTCTGTTAGGTCCTTGCCATCTTTGTTTTTGATCATACCCATTTTTGCCTGGAATTTACCTCCAATGTTTCTAATTTTCTGGAAGAGGTCTCTTGTCCTTCCTATTCTATTGTCTTCTTCCACTTCTGCGCATTGCTTGTTTAAAAATAATTCCTTATCTCTTCTGGCTAACCTCTGGAATTTTGCATTTAATTGGGCATATCTCCCCCTATCACTGTTGCCTTTTGCTTTCCTTCTTTCTTGGGCTACTTCTAGTGTCTCAGCAGACAGCCATTTTGCCTTCTTGGTTTTCTCTTTCTTTGGGATGTATTTTGTTGCCGCCTCCTGAACAATGCTGCCAACTTCTGTCCAGAGTTCTTCCGGGACCCTATCTACTAAGTCCAGTCCCTTAAATCTATTCTTCACCTCCACTGCATATTCCTTAGGAATATTAGTGAGCTCATATCTAGCTGATCTGTGGGTCTTCCCTAATCTCTTTAGTCTGATCCTAAATTGTGCAAGAAGAAGTTCGTGATCTGAACTACAGTCAGCTCCAGGCCTTGTTTTTACCGACTGTACAGATGTCCGCCACCTTTGGCTGCAAAGGATGTAATCAATCTGATTTCGGTGTTGTCCATCTGGTGAAGTCCATGTATAAAGCCGTCTCTTAGGTTGTTGGAAGAGAGTGTTTGTTATGCAGAGTGAATTGTCTTGGCAAAATTCTATCAGCCTGCGTCCTGCTTCGTTTTGTTCTCCCAGGCCATACTTACCTGTAATTCGAGGTGTCATTTGACTGCCCACCTTAGCATTCCAGTCTCCTGTGATGAAAATAACATCTCTTTTAGGCGTGTTGTCCAGTAGGTGCTGCAGATCCTCATAGAACTGCTCTACTTCAGCTTCTTCAGCATTTGTGGTTGGGGCGTATATTTGGATCACTGTGATGTTAGATGGCTTGCCCTGAATTCGAATTGAGATCATTCTGTCGTTTTTTGGGTTGTATCCGAGCACTGCTTTAGCCACTTTACTATTAATTATGAAGGCTACTCCATTTCTTCTGTGGTCCTCTTGTCCGCAGTAGTAGATCTGGTGGTCATTTGATGTGAAGTGGCCCATTCCAGTCCATTTCAGTTCACTGACGCCCAAAATGTCTATCTTTAATCTTGACATCTCACCAATAACCACATCCAATTTGCCCTGGCTCATAGATCTTACATTCCAGGTTCCGATGGTGTGTTGATCCTTAGAACATCGGATTCGCCGTTCACCACCAGCACCGTCGGCCGCTAGCCGTCCTTTCGGCTTTGAGCTAGCTGCGTCATCACGTCTGGGGCTAGTTGAGCTCATCCTCTGTTCCTCCCCAGTAGCATTTTGACCATCTTCCGACCTGGGGGTCTCATCTTCCGATGGTATACCGACATATCTCTGGTTGTACTGATCCATTTAGTTTTCACGGCAAGAATACTGAGGTGGGTTGCCATTACCTTCCCCAGGGATCGCATTTAGTCTGACCTCTCTGTCATGACCTTCCCGTCTTGGGTGGCCCTTCACGGTTTAGCTCATGGCATCATTGAGGTGCTCAAGCTCCAGCACCACGACAAGGTAACGATCCTTTGCTGAAGTGATTCATTCTACCTTCTTCCAATTCTATTAACTTGAAAATAATCTTTTGTGAAATCGTTTTTGTTTGAGCATAGAGAGAGGCACAGATTATTTTGACAATCCATAATTTCAAAATTAAGATCCTTCCCACTTTATCTTTAAATTGATCCAATACTTCCCAGGCTGGCGACTTAACGTAGATTACTATTTTTTTTTCTGGTGGTTGTATAGTCTGTCCCAATTCCTCTGCTTTAACTGATGAACATAATTCTGTTTTTATGTTTTTGTAAGCAGGCAATATCAGCCTTTTGTTTCTTCCATTTGTGGAAAAATTTGTGGCGTTTTTGTGGTAAATTTAATTCACAGACCTTCAGCGAAATCAATGTCTCTGTTTTGAAATCAGGCCACTGCTGCTGCTCTATCCAATTTTCCTCTCTTTGTCAGCAATATCCAGTTCTATGGTAAGGCAATCCTGGTCTGAGCTGTTAGTCCTTTATCCAGTAAAAAGGCTTCTGAAAACATTACTACCATCTTTGTGCCCAGAAATACATCCAGCACAAATAGGATCTTCTATCTATATTTAAACTGTTTAGTTCTCAAAATAGCTATCAGCAATGCAAATTGTTTAACATTCGTGGAGACACACCTTTAAATATTTGGGTTTGCTTTCTTTCTATAGTCAGTGGAGTCTCTATTTGCTGTTTCATCTTTTTTTGGTGTGAAAATCTTACAAATGTCTCAAGGTGTTTTCTTTGTGCATATTTTGAATTTACCCCACAGGTATATTCGATTTTGGGAAGCTCACCTTGAATTTTTAAGAACTGCTGCATAATTCTCTTGATTTGTGCTTCTAAATCTTCTTTTCCAGAAGTCTGGGACTGTGTCACCTGGGGCAAAGTTTGGGATGCCTCTGAATCTTAGATTGAGTTGTCTTTGCTGGGACTGTAATACCTCCAAAGTCTGTTCTACTTCCTGTTTTTTAAATTCTTAAATTTAAAAATTTAAATTGTTTCAAGCTATCGTGTCCTTCTTTCAGCTTTGATATTTCCTGTTTGTTGACTTGTACATTCTTTATAAGTTTATTCCAATTTTAACTCTATAGTTGTTTAGAGCCCTAAAGCCCAGGCCTTTGGCAAGGATGGCTGATGCCCCTTTCTTCCTTTTTGTTCCCCTCCCAGTTTTTCTTTTCCATCATTTTTCTGTCTTGTTTTTGTTGTGTGTTTATGTGTGTTTTGTATTGTTTTTGTTCTTAAATGTTTAAGAATTGTAAAGAACCCAGAGTCACTAAGAATCAGGCAGCAAATAAATAAATAATTATTAATAATTATTGTCTAGTTTGTGAAATATGTTGTAAATGCTGGAACTGATCATTCGTTAATTTTTCAAACATGTAAGTAATTTTATCAGATTCCGATTCTCTGGAATCTACATCCTGGAATCTTGGGACATCCTATGATGCTTAAAGAATGAAAATATGCTTTCCATAAAATGAGACACACCTATAATTGACGGAAATGTCACTGGAATTTCCCCCAATGTTAAAATCAGTATAACAAATACACATGAGGTACAATGCCAGAAACATTGTTCTTGGTGCCACTTTGTGGATTCTGGAATTTTCCAAGTCAGAGGTAAGATGATCAACCAGTTTGTTCTGAGAAATTATGAATGTTCGAGGTCAAATTCCTTGTGTTTCGCCCAAAGCAGCTTTCAAGATGCCCACAATTTGTGAAGCTGTTGCTCGAGAGACCTTGCAACCAGACTGCTCACCAGGCTCTCGCCTCCCTCGAAGGCTGAAGTTTGCTCTAACAGAGACTGCGCAGCGATCCACACTTAGTCTCTTTAAGTCTTTTAACCGGAAAATTTATACTTACAGTTGGTTCCACTTGAGAGCCCCAAGAAACAAAGAGTTACACGCACCGCAGTTCCCGCCGAAGCGTTTAAAATTTCCCAACCTTCTTCGCCGCTTCTCCTGGAGGACCGAAGTCCCAACGTCGGAGGCCGTTCGCAAATCCGAAAAAAGGGGCGGGGCGCGGCCCGTCGATCCCGCGGAGTCTCGGGGAAGACGCGGCCGGGCGGTGCGACCTGCGACCTTCCGGGTCCCTCGGCTTAGCGGGCCGCCCGGCCTTCCCGGGCAGCGCCTCCCGCTCCCAGGCAGGCCGGCAGCTAGGGTCTGGGTCACCCGGGGCAGACAGGGATCCCGCGCCCACCTCGGCGCCCCGCCAGCGCGGCGCCCGGGGCACATGCCCCGCTTGCCCCCCGCAAGTTGCGGCCCTGCTCCCAGGCCCGGGCTTAGCGCCCCTCGGCGCCCGCCGCCCTCGCCCTTCCTGCCGGGCTGCGCCTTTTGCAAGGAGCGGGCGGCTGCCCGCGGGGCGTCGACCTCGCCTTCGCGGTTGCCGGACGGCACGCGGTCCGCCCTGCTCCGAGGCCGGAGGCGAGCGCGGACCTCCCGCGGCCGGAGCGCCTCCCGGCTGCCCGGGCCGAGGGCGAAGGCCGAGGCCGGCGGGGGAGGCCGGGGGCGCCGCCGCGGAGCCGGAAGGGAGTCGGCCTCGGTCGAAGGAGGGCGCGTCTCCGTTCCGGGTGGGGCTCCGGGCCCGCCTCCGCCGCCATCGAGACGGGCGGGGCCACCCGGGTCGGAGATGGCGGCGGAGCCGGCGGCGCGGCTGCGGGAGGGCCTCCGGGCGGGCCTGCGCGGCCTGCGCGAGCAACACCGTGCCTGGCGGGGCGCGCTGGCCGCCTGCTCGCCGCTGCTGCGCGCCCTGGGCAACCTGGCCCGGCAGGCGGAGGCGGCGCGGAGGGTGGCCTTCGGGGAGACGCCGCTGCGGGCCTTCGCGCGCCTGCCGGAGCGGCTGCGGCTGAAGCAGCGGGCGGCCATGGAGGCGCTGCTGGCGGAGCTGCGCCGGGAGAAGCTGTAAGGCCCGCCGCGGGAACCCCTCGCCCGCTTCCCCAGGGCTGCGGCTGGGCCGCCCCGCCGCCTGCCCTGTCCGCTCCGCTTCCTCTCGCTCTCGTTCTCGCAGGCCGGCGCTGCGGGAGGCGCGGGACGCCGTGGGCGCGCGCGTGGCCGCGCTGCTGCTGCTGCTCGGGGGGCCCGGCCCGGCCCTCGCCCCGCGGCCCCCCGCGCCATGCCCGCGTTGGGCCGACCTGCTGGCCGCGCTGCTGGACGCCGAGGCGCTCTACCACGCCGTGTATCCTTCGGGCGCGCGGGGCGGGGGGCGGGTGGGGCGCGGGCGGCGAGCCCTCCTTAACTCAGCCCGCGAAGCTATCTGGAAGCTCAGCTGCTGCTGCTCTCGCTCCGGTACCAGGACCTGCCCGGGGTACAAGCGGCCCCCCAGGTCTGGGCGCGGATAACGCAGCACGGCCGGCGAGGCCGCCTGGAAGGTAAGAGCCGTCGGCAGACGCGCGGGCGGCGGGGGACCGCCCGCGTCCGGGAACGCGTCACTTCTGCGCCCCTCCCCGTCGGGGCCCTCCTTGCTGGGAGGCTGGTTGGGCAAGCTTGGCCCGCGGCTCGGTTGACCGCTCCCGATGCTCCTCCCTCCGCCGTGGGCACAGCCCCCTCCCGCTTTGCGGGGGGAGCCTCTGTCTCCTGTCGGCGGGGGTGCGGGTGCGGCAGGAGCTAGGGCGAGGGCGACCCATGGAAGCCCCGGGTCCCTTCCCAACCTACCCGGCGGTGTTGTTTGTGGTGCGGAGGAACAGGAGGAAGGGATCTGCTGCCTGGAGGCCCTGGCGGAAAATCAAGGTGCGAAACGAAGGACTTGGGCAGATTCTTCCCAGAAACCGTTTTCTCCTCTTTCCCAGACACCTTGCTGAAAGTCGTCTTCTTCCTGGAGGACACGTGGTGAGAGCACGCAGCTGCTCATCTTGTGGAGAGAGAACAGGCGGCCCAGCCCAGCCGAGGATCCTTCAGAAAGAGCTCGGCCAGCCCCCCAGGACAGGCAGGAGGCCTCTGTTCCAGGTCTGCCCCAGGAGAGCAGTGGGGAGCCCCACTTGGAAGGTTGGTTGACTGCTGCAGCCCAGGCTAATTTCCAACCTGGAGACTTTTTTCCAACCTGGAGCACAGTTCTTAATGGCATCTGAACGTAAATAAAATTGATTTTCTACCCTTAAGGTGCCCCTATTCTCTTTTTAGAGCAGCGGGCAGGCCGGGGCCTGTTTATATGGCCTGTTTTTGCCAGAAGGAGTAGCTCAGAACTAGAGATGGGTGCCCACAGATGGGTTGGGATCTCTCCCAGGAATCTTCTGACGAGGAGTCAGTTGTTGGCAGCACATTTCTCCCACAGGGCTCACTGCTGCTGCTGAAAGTGCCCTTCCTTTGAAAGGCAAGCTTAACAAATACATTTACTGTTCAGGGCAGAGAAGTCCCTTTGTAGATGAGCAAAGATAGTCACCTTTCCTATGCCTTGACTTGCCGAGATGCAGCTGCACTCATGGGCTTAGCACAATTGTCAGTCTACAGGGAGGCCCCAAGCTGAATCTCTTCCATTCTTATTTGTATAGCATTTTAATGCTAAACTTAAAAGAATAGAATTGAATTTTCTCTCTGCTGGGCTTGGGCCCTTTCTACAAATTCCTTCTCCAGCCTTGCTGTGTAGACAACACGGTGTAGGGCATTCCAGTTTTCTTGTTACTATTGAAGTTGGATATGTGCTGTTTCTGTGTCTGAAGCAGTGTCTCCGTTTGAGGGTGCTCACAGACCTTCTTGTGAAGAAGAGGAGCAAACATGGGAAACTCCCTGTTTAGCTGCACAAAAAACTTGCCGTAAGCTTCGTTATAGAAGAAGATTCGACATCTGGGCAACATCAGCCAAGGAACTGGCTTTCTTCTAATATAATTGGATTGTTTTATGACCTATAGTTATAGGTAATAAGAAAAAGACTTAATTTTGGACACCTAGCTCCTGGGGCTTGAGATCTGCCTCATTTCTCCATTGGTGGTTCTTAAACATACCTTGAGAACAGCTCAAGTACTTTTAGCTCCGGTTCCTCTTTGTGGTACTTCCTTTTTATGAAAGTGGTTTAAGTAACTGCCTAAACATTTCTGTTGAAAGTGGCATTGGCTTGAGGCAGCATAGGCTGCTGCTTGACACCATAAAGGAGTTCAGTATGCTTGATGCAGGGTTCCGTGGCACCCTCGGGTTCCATGAGAGGTCACTAGGGGTTCCCTGGGAGATCATGATTTATTTAAAAAATTACTTCAAATTTGGGCAACTTTGCATTAAAGAGGTACGTTTCTTTATTGGCTTTTAGTTAAAGAACACTGCTAATGCATATATACAGGCCTACCCCTGAAATGAATACATTGATTTTGTAACTACAGTATATTTGGGTAGAGTAGAAGGTTCCAGAGGAGACTCAGGGCAGGGCTTGCATCTCGGGATGAATATTCTTTCAAATGTAGCTGTAGGAATATTAACCTCTGAAGGGGCTGATGTTCCCATGGCTACAACTTTTGTGAAGTGCCTTATTTTTAGCTCCTATGAGAAGAGAAGTGTGGGCAGCTGGGGGGGCAGCCTTTTCACCTTGATGGGTAGCAGTGGATGGACAAGGCAGAACAGCCAAAGTGACAGCATGGATATCAACCTGGCCTGGCCACACCGGCAGTGAGCTATGAAAAGAGCTCAGTGTGCAGTCAGCAGGGTCTTCCGTAGAAGGACTCGGTGAGCAGAGAAGCTGGCAGAGGCAACGTTTGGAGCTATCGTAGTCCCCAAGGGAGGGAAGGTGGTCCTCCAGAGTGTGGAAGAGCAGTTACAGCTGCTCCACTGAGAACTTCCCGTGAGAGAGGCTCCACTTGCAGAAAATTAGAACAGAAGTCCCACCCCCCCAAGAAAGAAAGGCACAAGCAACCCTGACCTGCCATTGCATGAGCACTCTTGTGGGGACAGAGGGAACAGGGTTAGGAGGGGCCATCATGCTATGTCAGAGATCATCCATAAGCGCGACCAATGCAGTCTCTGTCCCGAATCCTGGCCTGAAACCTGACTGGAAGGGGTCCAGATAATCCATTTAATCCAGAATCCTCTGGAGTTACAATGCCACCACTTTCTCAACCACCTTTCCCAGAAAGGGAAGGTGGGAGACAGGATGGAAGTTGTCCAACACAGTAGGGTCCAATGATGGTTTCTTGAGGAGGGAGTGTATGCCAGCACCTCCTTGAAGGCAGCCAGAAACACTCCCTCTCTCAAGGATGTATTAACCATCACCTGGACCCAACCACATGTCACCTCTCAGGCTGGTAAAAGGGCATGGGTATGGATCTAGATGACATGTGGCATTCACAGTCCAGAGGATCCTGTCCACTTCCTCGGGCCCAACAGGTTCAAACCAATCCCAGATAACATGGTAAGTACGCTCCCTCGGCCTCTTCTCAGACTGCACCTCATGCTTAGAGTCCAACTTGGAATGGATCTGAGTGATTTTATCCTGCAGATGCCCAGAAAACTCTGTGCGGCCCTGTAGGTGGGTAACTGAATCCACCTTACCCAAAAGGGAACGAGTGATCTTAAACAGGGCGGTTGGGGGGCATTCTGTGGATGCAATAAGAGCAGAGAAATATTGACATTTCACCAGTCTTATCTCCACAAGGTAGGCCTTAATAGTGGCTCTAGCTTGTGTTCAATCAGATTCGGTCTTCATCTTCCTCCAGTGGAAGGAATTGTTTCCAGTTCTTTGCTAGTTCATGCATCTGTTCCTGCTTGGATCAAAAAAGACTTAACATGCAGGAAAAAGTGTTTATTTTGGAATTTATGACAATCTCTCTAATCCCAGTAGCTCATCCATTATTGCAAATGGACAGGTGGGTCACTGTAAGGGTCAGATGTGTTATGAGAAGGGTCAGTTGACATCAGCCATGGAGAGACCAAGGAGGACAGCAGAGCTGCTGGAAAAATCCACCATCCTCTCCCCGTCTTTGCCTTCTCTGCTTCCTCCAGCAGCATCGCGGATGCCAGTGGGACTTTTTCCAGTCCTCCCACGCCCAAGAGACATGCAGAGACATGCCATCGCACCAAACAGGGACACTTTGGATTAATTAGGGAGATAGGCCTTAAGTGGTTATCCCCATGAAAGGCTTCTGCTTTGGAACCAGCAGTGCGGCATTTGTCCCGAGTATGTAGACAGTGTTGGCAGAGTGCTAGAAAGCATTTGGCCCAGGAGAGATCAGAAAAGACACACCAGGCATTTCTATAAAAATAAATTTATTTACAGAAAGCACAAAAATATATCTACAGGTTTTGTGCTAAGGGGAGAGATCTCTCAGCTGCATACTCTCTGCAAGCCTAAAGAGAAGGAACTAAGTAACAAGCAAACTGCCCTCGCTTCAGGCTATGCAACTATTAACACCTAAAAAGAGGACAATTAAATTCAACCTCTTCACCCGGCCAAAATGATTAGTTACCATAGTAACCTTAATCTGTAGCAGAAAACAATATACCAATAGACAGGAAACCCAGAAGGTCAGCTAGAGGAATGGGTCCCATCACTTCCAAGAATCTCCAGCATTTTACATGACGTCAGTCCAAGTGAGGATGGTGGTGGGGAAGTGATACACATACGTGCTGGGGCTTACCACACTAGCCGGACCTGGAAGAAGCAGCATCTCCAGCCAGAAGCCTCGTCAGCCAAGCTGGGGTGGGAAGCCATTTGACCCCTGTCCCCGCAGACAGGCAGAAGACACAGCTCAGGCATCACAGAGCCTTGGTGTCTGCAACCAGCCCTTCTTGCAGCTGCTGCTTTGCTTCCAATTAGCTGACATCTGCTACAGCTTTGCTGCCCCCCCCCCGCACCCCCAGCAGAGATCTGCACTGTCACCTGCAAGTGATTTCATGTGGCAATAACTTGAATCACAAAACCTGGAAAGAATCTAAACAAAAGAAGCCACTCCAACTAATCTTAACAAGGGTTAAGGTTAATTGGAGTGGCTTCTTTTGTTTAGATTCTTTCCAGGTTTTGTGAAAATCTGGGCCTCACCCATCACACCAGAGCTTCCAGGGTGTCCTCCGTGGACCTGCTGCAATATAGTCTGACTTGGGGGACTGAAGAAGCGCCTGTGTCCTGGGGACCTGAAAGAGTTTGATGTCTAACCTAAAGGGATTGCCCAGAACGGCTCCAGAGTCGGGGAACCGACCGTGTTAGAGCCCAGTGCCCCAGTGCCCCAACAACTGCCTCCCAGGCCACGTGCCTCTGGGCGATACAACCAAATGTGCTGCAGACCTATAAGGATGGGCCGCCTGATACTCTGCTTTGCATTATGTGGCCTTTTAAAGTTCCCAAGATTCTTAGTTTTGATTTGTATTTTATGAACAGTTCATTTTATTTCTCAAGAAAATAGTGCCAAGACCACAAACTTTTTTTTCATCTAGTGGGAAATTTTAAACTCATTAAAAACATTAATGAATTAAACAGAACCAGAAACATGTCTTTAGTGCTTTGGATCTAGGAAGTGCTGACTGGAAAACAGTACACCTAACTTTTGCTCTGCCTAAGTTCAGCCAGATGTCAGTAAGCTGAGGCTGCCCATCTCCTGTCAGTGCCAAGGCTCCTGAGCACTTCTGCACATGCCAAGGGACAAAGCTCAGAGTGTCCACCCCTTTCTGAGAACCTTTGTAATGGAATGTGCATGTACCTTCGCTTGTATATTTGTACTTTGGCACACAGTTGGGGCAGAACTTTGTCTCATTTAGATTCACAACTGATGCCTTTGCAAGCAATGCACGTGCCAGCCCCACTAGGCAGACCAGACCAGGAAATCAACTTCACGGGGAGGCTAGACCTACCTTTATTGAAATTGGCTATAAAAACAGAACTATGCCAGTCTGACTGTGCTGTACCTCTTCCTTCTTCTCCCAGTTCAGTGAATTGGGAGGTGTCTGTCTGAGCCCCTTCCGAATGTTATCTGGACATTCTGAACTTAAGTGTTTTAGCCGCTTTTGCCTAGGTAACAGTTCCTGTGTACCTCCATCGAGGTAAACTTCCTTACTCTCTAAATCTACACCACATACCAATATCCTGTGTTCCTCCAACATTAGCACTTTTCAGAATGTCATACTGCAGTTGTCCAAGTGAAACATACATATGAAATGGGTACAGTCAAGAAAGGTGTGCACAAAAATGCATAAATTAATGAAAACTGCTTGCAAAATGTGTAAATTAAGCAAAACTGCACAGATAAATTAGAAAAAAAATACATACATATATATATATATACAGAAATTGGCTTTTTTAAATCTGAAAACAACCAGGATGCCAAGGCAGGAGAAGCTAATGGGACAGGGAGATGCTAAAAATAGAACGCAACCAGTGCAAATGAGGGAGAAAAATGGAAGTAAGCAAAAGACAAATGTGGCTGCACAAAAACAAAAAATGAAAACAAGAAAGCCTGACACTGGTGTCTGGAAAGATCTAGAACAGATTATAAAGTAATTTATCTGTAAGCAGTTTAAATACCTACATATTTATTTATTTATTTATTAAATTTTGCCACCGCCCATCTCCACCCAAACGGGGAACTCTGGGCAGTTTACAATAAGAATAAAAGCCTTAAAATACCATAAACATAAATAGATATCGGATACAAATATAATGTAAACCATAAATATAATATAAAATCCAGATGATGATAGTTGTGGTACCACTCATGTATATCTAAAGGGCCATTTTAGGGCACCAGCCATCTCCAAGAGTGATTACTTCCCTTCCCTACCCAAGTGAGGTAGCAAAACCAGGTCTTCAGTTGTTTCCGGAAGGCCACAAGAGATGGAATCTGTCTTATCTCTGGGGGAAGGATGTTCCAGAGGGCGGGAACCACTGCAGAGAAGGCCCGCTTCCTGGACCCCACCAGATGGAATTCTCTTACAGACGGGGTCTGTAACATGCCCTCTCTGCATGATCAGGTTGGACGAGTTGATGCAATGGGGAAGAGGCAGTCCCTCAGGTAACCTGGCCCCATGCCATGTAGGGCTTTAAAGGTGATAACCAACACCTTGAATTGCACCCAGAAGCAGACTGGGACCCAGTGTAGCTCGTGAAGCAACGGTGTAATGCGTGCTGATCTAGGGGCACCAAGAATTGCTCATGCGGCCGCATTTTGGACCAGTTGTAGCTTCCGGATATTCTTCAAGGGTAGCCTGTAGAGTGTGTTGCAGTAGTCTATATAGGATCACAGAATCATAGAAAGCTGTAGACTTCCTTCTGTATTTAGGAAGGCTAGGCATGTATCCCTGCTGGCCTCTTCAGATTCCTCCTAGCTTTCCTTTTGCGGGGATTGGTTGCAACTGTGCCTTTGGTATCCCCTTTTGTAGACTTCACCCTCTCTCCAGGACACATTTCTCCTTAAGGATTTCAAGCCATTGGATCTGACTTACCTTCCCTCAGGGTTCATCAAAATCCACTCTTCTGAAGTCCAGTATGCAGGCTTGACTCTTCTCAGTTCCTCTTCCCCTGGATATCACAAATTACAGAATGAACAAATTACTTTCCCTGAAGGTATTGGTCACCCTCATCTTCCCTTCCCTTCCCTTCCCTTCCCTTCCTTTCCTTTTACCTTCAAGTCAGTGTTGTCAGCCTTGCAGGGTAAACCAGATAGGAATCACAACCAGATGAGCTAATTCTACTTTATTATAAAGCTACATTGACAGAATCTTGCAAGTCTGAAAGTACATTCTCCCCCTCCTCCATCTCCTTTACAGCCCAAGAAATTAGGGACAGTCTCTTCTGAGCCTCTTGCCCCACTCACTATTCAGCTGTGGGCTATGCCCTCCTTATCTGAACATTCCCTTGGCAGCATCTCCTTGCCCAATCTCCCAAGGTCATTCCCACATACCATTACAGTGTTGACTCCTAGCAACTGCCTGGACAAGTCTGGACAAGGCACTGGACAAGTCTGGACAAGGCACTGGACAAGTCTGGACAAAGCACTGAAACTTGAATAAGTTATTTTTATAGCCTCTTTATCCTTTTAAGATTCTGTGGTTAAGAGACAACCTGAAAGTATCTGGTCTACAGTCCCTCAGCTGCCTCTAGCTAGCAGAATTCCTTCTGCCCATTATAATACCTCCCTTCCACCCAGCCTCCTACCTTCATCAGCTTTTGTGTGTGTGTGTGCCTTTGAGTCATTCTTGACTCCTGGTGACTGCCTGGACTAGTCCCCACAGTTTTCTTGGCAAGATTTCGGAAGTGGTTTGCCATTGCCTCCTTCCCAGGGCTAGGAGAGAGGGATTGGCCCAAGGTCACTCAACTGGCCTCATGCCTAAGGTGGGACTAGAACTCATGGTCACCTGGTTTCTAGCCCAGTGCCTTAACCATGACACCAAACTGGGTCTCTGTCACCCTCATTAGATCCAGGACAATAGACCACCTGGTTCTTTCTTCTACTTTTTGAAAAATGAAGTTGTCAGGAAGGAAGGAAGGACAAACATTTATTGGACCTCTGACTTTTGGCAGATTTAGATTCCCAGCAGATGTCAAGATAATTGAAATCTCCCATTACCACTACTGCAAGTATGTTTGAAAGTCTGGTCATCTGACACAGAAAAGCCTCATCTGTGTCTTCTACAGTACTTAGCCAAAGAGTCTATCGAAAACTCTCATGACAGAGTCACTTTTGTTTCTCTTTTTACTTTTACCTAAATTCCTCCAACAGGATTTCCATGCTTTCATTCCTGAATTTCTGTGCAGGTTTACTTTTTTCTTTGCATAAAAAACAGCATCCCCATTGTTTTTGCTCCTTTGGAATTAGCTGTAGCCTTCCTATGCTGCGCAACAATTAGGAGTGTCCTCCTGCCACGCTTTTGTGGTGCCCCCGTGTCATCTTTGTGTCTTGAACTCCCAACCCCACTTCCTCAGCTGGCACCATTTTATGTCCCTGCGTTCATGTCTTTCTGGGCAGGAAGAAGTTCTTGCAGACCAGACTTGAATTAAGTCACTATGTTGGTAACTTGTATCAGTTGCCAATTCATAGTATAAAGGAAAAAAGATTAAAACAAAGGAATGAATGCATTTAAATATTATTCTTGTTATAGCCTATTCTCACCCTGTCAGATGCACACACCTCAGTCTAGAGTATGGGAGGCAAACCCCATTCAGGGGGTGCTTAGGTGAAAGCTGGGCTGGAGAAGGATGATCGCTGCAAGAGGGTCCTTCTTTCTGTTCCTCCATCGGACGCTGGCCCCTGGCTGACTTCCTAAAGGGCTTCTCCCTTCTAGGCAGGCGGTGCTCGCACAGCCTCCCTTGCTCCTCTTGAGACCAGTCTCCAGGACATGTCCACCAATCTTATCTTCTCCCTGAGGTCTGGCGCTACCTAAACCACACTAAGAGGAAGTGGGCATTTCTTAGTTTCTGCTGGACTTCTTTCAATCTATACAGCCAGCTTCAAGGTTCCAAACAAGTTTTCAAAACACATACAACGCACAATGCCCGGGAGCAAGAGAAGAAAACTCCCAGCATCACACGCATGCAGAATATGCAGGCCTTTATGAGACATACTGATCCTCAGTGCCACCCCATAATACATCAACTGTGGAGCAATGTACAAGCCTCCTCCAAGGAAACATGAGGACGAAAATGTAAAACCCTCCAAAACTCGCTGCCAAGGTCTAACAGCCATCAAGCACACTGCCCAGATGCCAGTGAACTGAGACGTGGATGAGGAGTTGTCCACCAACTTATCTGGAGGGCAGCGGGTTCTATTTGTATTGCCTTTAGGACAGGATGTTTTGGCTAATGGCTCCACAAAACTGAAGAGGTTGACCCTCATTTTTGAAACTCTCTTGTTCACTTCCCAAAACTGAGATAAGGTCAAGAATCCCTCAGGTTGAGCTCAACTCCTGTTGACCTCATGGACACATCCATGTAGTTTTCTTGGCAACAACCCAGATGTGGTTTGACATTGTCTTATGGATGTTGTTGTTGTTGTTTTAACTTCCCAGTTTAGGAATCCGGTCAGACTCTGTTTAGCTTCCTTCAAGATGAGCAAAAATGTGTTTGTTTGTTTGTTTGTTTTAGCCCCACAGTTGACATGCAACTCAGGGCAGCATACTTCAGACCCTGAGACAGAACATCAACAGTACGTTGATAACACCATACCCTAAGCTGGCAGATGACCTCACCCAGCAGCTTCAAGTAAATGTTAAACAAGAGCAGGGAGAGAATCAGGGCCTGAAATACTCATGTAGCAGTGGCCAAGGCCAATGACTGCACCTCTCTTCTCCATAGCCAGGTGCGCCACCTGCTATAACCAAAGTTGAGAATATGTGGCCAAATCTGAATAAAAGAATCACAATTTCAGTAATGCTGGAAGAGAAGGGAAAACATGTAGTGAAACCTATAAGATATAAGATACCATCTAAGAACTATGTAGGTTCTCGTATTTGTGGAGATGTAATTTTGATTTAATTCGCTGGCAACCCCTTCCCATTCACAATTATTATACCTGAGTTTTTGTTATAAATAAGCTATGATTCCACAACATGGAGTAGCAGGCTCTTAGCAGGCTCCAATCAGTGCCTGAAGGTATTTTCCCTACGGGCTTGTGGGGAGCTCATGCTTTTAGGAAAGAGATCTCACAGATAATTCCCCCCCCCCCCACCTGAAGTCCGCCAAGAAACTAGATGGAGGAGCTGCTGCTCTGTACAGAATTTACATGAGGCCCGATGGGAGCGGGAAGCCTGCAGGGGCTTGATCCCAAGTGGGCAGGGGGAGTATCCACAGGAGGCGCCATTGCATGTGTTCTCCTCCATGGTCCTTTTTACTCAGACTGGCACCACACTTCCACTGTGCTGCTCCCAACTTCTGAGTATTGAAAAATTGGGCTGATTTTATTTTCTCCTTTCTGAGCAGATACCTCAGAAATGATCTTCAGGAAAGCAGCTAAATTATGTTCAATCCCCCATGCTCTTTGATGTGAGTTAGCATATTCTCTGTTGTCCAGAATTTATGGACATCATAGGATTAATTTCTCACTTGATTATCAAAATCTAAGCATGAGTCAGTAAAGCAAACGAATTATACCATACCACCTTGTTCTCAGGGTGATATTTTTAATACTAAAATTACAGATATGTGCTCCTGAGGTTATCTTTTAAGCAGTTTAAAATTTTACAGAACCAGGATTCAAACCTATCAGCACCTATTGTAGTTGTTTTAGTAATTCCACAATAATTGCTTAATAGTCTTGGTGGCATAGTAAATTATTCTATAATTTTCAGAATTTTTCTAAAATATTATTCTCATTTTTATATATGATATTTTACATAGTTTATTTGTTTTGATTGTTATTTGGAATTGTGCACAATTCTGGTCACTGACCAAAATAAAGATTTGATTCTGGTCTGTCACTGTCATCTCCATGAGCCAATCACATACATATTTAACATTCACACTATCTGTACCTGTAGCCTGACCATATTTCAACATTCTCATAGCATTTATGATTTTCTTTTCATCCATTTCTTTTTGGACATGAATATTCACTTAAGTTCTAGTCTTTGACACATCACTATCATTCTCTTATCAATCTCTCATTTCATTTTCATCCTAAATCATTAAATTTTTATTTAATTCCATTCATGCTGTTGGAGCCCTATTGGATTGTTTTTACTAATTTTTACTAACTTCCCCAAACAATTTTTACTTCCATCAAAATCACTCTGTTATTTCTTTTAACCCTGCTCTCTCTGATTAGTCTTTACAATAATCTTGTTCTCTATATACACATTATACATCTTTATCCATCCTCTTCCATGATCTTATATGTGTTGGAGGTCCTGGCAAATCTGGCATGCCTCATTAGCATGTAAATGAGTTGATCCCAAGATGCAATTCACTATGCTTCTCGAGGAAGCTGTTTTGTTGCCACTCCTACTTCCTCTCTCTCTGGAGTCCTTGGTGCTCTCTGGGCCTTGTTGTTTCCTTGCAGACGTTTCATTGCCAGACTAGGCAACATCTTCAGCGCAAAGCGGGAGTGGGCCTTGCTCTCAATTTATATGCAGTGGCTTGCCCTGCATGTGTTGGTGGGGGTGTTGTTCTCTCCTTGGGAGTTCCTTGATGGGCCTGTTGTTTGCTGCTTGGTTGATTGCCTGAGTTAATAGTTCCTTGATTAGGGTGTATTGTGCTGTTTGATGGTTCATCTGGTGTTAATCCTAGTGTTGATTTTTGCATATCTGGGTGTTGATTGCTGGCAAGGGAGTGTACTGGTCTTTTGGCTTTTCTATTGTCTCTTTTGAATGGTATGTAAATGTTGTTTACCTCTATGTGTCTGTTGATGGCTGCTTTGTCTGAGTGCCAGGCTTCCAGGAATTCTCTGGCGTTTTTGGATTTGGCTTGGTTTAGGATGCTTACAGTTTCCCAGTTGAAACTATGGTTGAGTCTGTCCATGTGTTGTGAGATTAAGGAGTTCTCATTGTGTCTTCTGACTGCTAGTTGGTGTTCGTGGATGCGCTCTGCTAGTCTTCTGCCTGTTTGTCCCACATAGTGGCTGTTACAGTCTTTGCACTGTATGTTGTAAATAACTCCTGTTTTTTCTTCTTGGGCTATTGGGTCTTTTGGCTTGCTTAATATGTTGAAGAGTTTTAGTTGGTTTATGTGCTACAGTGATGCCATGCGGTTGTAACAGTCTGTTGGTGGTTTCTGAGATGTTTCTGATGTATGACAGTGTTTTCCTTTTCATAGTTTCCATTGGTTGGGTTGTAGTGGGTTGGGTGGTGAGGCACTTTTTGATAAAGTTGAGCGGGTATCCATTTTGTTGGAAGATGCTGTGCAGATGTTCTTTTTCTTTTTTCTGGTGGTCTCGGTTGCTGTAGTGTGTAAGTGCTCGTCTGAATAATGTTCTTACACAGCTTCTCTTGTGGGAGGTTGGATTGTTACTTTGGTAGTGGAGCACTTGGTTGGTGTGGGTAGCTTTCCTGTAGACTTGTGTTTCTAACTTACCATCATTTCCTGTACTGATGAGGATGTCCAGGAATGGTAGCGATATAAGGAATGCGGGAACTGCAAGCTTATTCTTCCTCCACTAGAAATCATTGGTCAATTCTTGGGCCCAATCAAAGTCTGCAGCCAACAGTGTCCTGTTCTGATGCTGGTTAACCTGCCCTCTTCTTGTTAGGATTGTTGCTGATGATGAGTGAAGGCCCAGGGTTCTTCCTTGGTTTGTACTGCAGCCCAGGGTATTCCCTACTTTTGCTCCCTGATCAATTACATTTTTAATGTCATAATAAAACCAAATGCTATTCTAATTAATAGCAGAAAAAAAGAAGCTCTGTACTACAAAATACCAATTACTATTTTCTGAATAATTTCCAGTCAGACTTCATGGGAAAAACAATATTTTTATGTCCAAACTGAGGCTTGGATTTGGGGCCAAAGTCTGAATTAGTCAAAGTCAAAAGTCTACAACCTGTGCCCAGCCCTTGGAATCTGCCTCTGTGGCCCCTGGCAATCCATCAAACCTTCCCCAACCCCCCGGCCTTGATCTCTGGGTCTTGAGCCCAGCAACTGGGAGGAAGGGGAAGAATGGCAGCTCTCCCCCTTGGTCCCAGTTCCTTTGCTTCCAGTGGTTGGTGTGGCCATGGCTCCCCAGGTCCATGTCAGGGGCATAGGCGAAGGAACAACTCTGAGTCGAAGTTGCAACTCTAGATTCTTTATTGTTTATACCATACACAGAATCTTGCCAGACTACAGGTTTCTTAACTGAGCTAAAGGGAAAAATACCCTTGGGAATCTAGGGTGGTGCCAGTCTAACCATCTTTCTTGGTCCCCACCCCCACCCCCACACTCTCCAAGCTGTGACAACACTTATTTGCCTGGAATGCACTCTCTATTCCCTCAGCTCTGAGCTCCATCACAGTCTACCACAGAACCTCTGGGTGAGGGAAAAAATGCAGGAAGAACCCCTGGGATAAAGCAGAAGGGAAGTGCTCCAATGGCTTGGAAACGTGGCCCTCTGAGCAGGCTCCAAGGGCAGGGGGGCAGGCCTGGGAGACCACCACCACCACTGGCAGCAGCAGGAAAGGTCTTCCTGAGGGCCTTCAGGGCAGCATGAGGCCTTGGCCCTTCCCATCCCACCCACCACCCCACAGCTTCTCCCGTGGCTGATGGCCAGCTTGGTCAGCAGATGCTGGGAAATGTGGTAGCCACATGTTGGCAGAGACCAATTCCTGGGCACATTTTTTTCTCTGCACAGCCTTCAAGCTGTGGGAAGCATTTCAAAGTAAGCCTTTTTTCCCCCGAATACAGTTGAATGGGACTTTAGAAGTCAATTAGTCCAGTCCTACTCAGCACAGGATCCACTACAGCATCTCTGACAGATGACCATCTTGCCTCTGTTACAAGGCATCTGCGAAGGAGAACTCAACACTTCATATGGCTCTTATTGCATCTGCGAAATGCTGCCTGATGGCCCTGTTTAAGATCACTCAGTCCCTTCTGGGGAAGGTGGGCTCAGTGACCCACCTACAGGGCCGTGCAGAGGAAATTGCTGAGCATCTGCAGGACAAAATCACTTGGATCCGCTCTAAGTTAGACTCCAGGTGTGAGGAATGGTCTGGAGAGATACCAGGGGAATGTGCTTACCCAGTTATCTGGGAACAGTTTGATCCTGTTGGACCTGAGGAAGTGGACAGGATCCTACAGACAGTAAATACATGTCATGTAGACCCATGCCCCTCCTAGCTGGTAAAAGCAGCCCAGGAGGTGACAGGTTGTTGGGTCCAGGCAATGGTTCATACATCTTTGGGAGAGGGAGTGTTTCCCGGCTGCCTTTAAAGAGGCACTGGTGCACCCCCTCCTCAAGAAGCCATCGCTGGACCCTACTGTTCTGGACAATCTTCATCCAGTCTCCCACCTCCCCTTTTTGGGGAAAGTGGTTGAGAAAGTGGTGGCTTTGCAGCTCCAGAGGCTTCTGGAGGAAATGGATTACCTAGACCCCTATCAGTCAGGTTTCAGGCCTGGATATGGGACAGAAACGGCATTGGTCACACTTATGGATGATCTCTGGTGGGACCGGGATGGAGGCAGTGCATCCATCCTTGCTCTTCTTGATCTCCCAGTGGCTTTCGATACCATCGACCGTGGTGTCCTTTTGGGACGCTCAGGGAGTTGTGGGTGGGCGGCATGGTTTTATGCTGGTTTGCCTTCCTCCAGGGCCAGTCCCAATTGGTGATTGGGAGTGAGCGAGCCGACCCTCAGCCCCTTCTTTGTGCGGTGCCACAGGGTTTGGTACTCTCTCCGCTCCTTTTTAACATCTACATGAAACCGCTGGGTGAGATCATCCGTCACCACGGGATGAGGTATCATCAATACGCTGATGATACTCAATTGTATATCTCTGTCCCGGGTGAGGTAAGTGATGCAGTGACTGCCCTTTCTCAGTGCCTGGGGGTTGTGGGGATCTGGATGGGGAACAACAGGCTTCAGCTGAACCCTGGTAAGATGGGAGTGGCTGTGGGTTGGGGGTTCATCTGCATCTGGGGACTTACCATCTTTAGATCTCACATTATCTGGGGGCTGTAGGGGTCTGGATGGGAAACAACAGGCTTCAACTGAACCCTGGTAAGACAGAGTGGCTGTGGGTTAATGGCTCTTCCGTATCTGGGACATTGTCATCTTTGGTTCTGGATGGGGTTGCACTGCCCCAGACACACCTGGTGCGTAATCTGGGGGTCCTCCTGGACTCACTGCTCCTGCTCAAAGAGCAGGTGGCAGCCGTGGCCAGGAGGGCCTTTGTGCAGCTATGTGCTGTGCACCAGTTACACCCCTTCCTGGATCGGGAGGCCCTTTGAACAGTCACTCATGCCCTTGTTATAGACTATTGCAATGCGCTCCATATGGGGCTACCCATGAAAAGTATCTGGAAGCTTTAGCTGGTCCAGAATGCAACCGCGGGGGCTGTTTTTGGTGCCCCTAGAAGGGCACATGTAACACCGCTGCTGCGTGAGCTGCATTGGGTACCAGTTTGCTTCCAGGTCCAATTCAAGGTGTTGGTTATCACCTTTAAAGCCCTACATGGCATGGGGCCCGGTTACCTGAGGGACCGCCTCTTCCCCATAACATCAGCCCGTCCCACCCAATCGTGCAGAGAGGGCATGCTGCAGACCCCGTCTGTAAGAGAACTCCATTTGGCGGGGTCCAGGAGGTGGGCCTTCTCTGCAGTAGCTCCTGCCCTGTGGAACATGCTGCCCCCAGAGATGAGATTGGCCCCATTGCTCCTGGCCTTTTGGAGGAGTCTGAAGACCTGGTTCTGCCGCCTCGCTTGGGGTGGAGAGGGGAATAGATCTACATGGGGATGGCTGCTATAGACCACTCCTCCCACACATGGACCGTTTTAAAGTCTCCTGCCACTTGGAGTTTTTTACTTTTTACTCCTATTTATGTTTATTCATTAGAATAATTTTATATTTGTATAGTTTATTTTATTGTATAGCTGTTGTTTTAATTGATTATTGTAAACTGCCCAATTCCCCCGATGGGAGGAGATGGGCGGGGACAAATTGAATAAATAGATAAAATAAATAAATAAGCTGGCCTCACCCACTTTGGGAAATAGCACCAACTTTCTGAGAGCTAGAAAGTTACAGGTGTGTTTCCTAGCCTTATTCTGGCTGAGGTTAACATGACAGCAGAATCCAGGCCACTAGAGTGCTGAACTCTAGCAGTGTTGGAGATTCTACTGGCAGTGTCCTGTTCAGACTATGAGGTGGCCAGTCAGCCATATTATCAAACTCTTTTATTAAAAACAACAGTTTACAACAATAAAGTCTATGAGTGATAAGCAAGCAATTTCGGTCAAGACCACACAGGCAATGGTGGATAAACAGGCAAGGCTGTGGTGTCAGTCAGAGGCAGGACCCCAAGGCAGAATTCAGCTAACTCTCTGATTGAAGCTGTCACAGTTGGTGATGCTAGAGTGCGAGGCAAGGAGGAAATGGAGGGCAAGGTTCTGTGGACTGGCACACAGGAAAGATCAGACTGGAGTGTGGAGGCTAGGCAAGGCTTAGCTGGAACCTATAGACAAGGCTTGGCTCTGGAGGCTAGGCTGGACTGGAGAGTCGAGGCAATGCTAATCTTTGGAAACCAGGCTGGACTGGACTGGAGATCCTGGGCAAGGCTGAGAGCTAAAGGCAAGGCTGGATGCACACCTGGATTGCTTTGAGACACAGCGATGAGGTCCGGAGCTAGACCACGAGGCTGTGCTAAGCAGGAACGGCCAGGAGAGGTTCGGCTGGAGCAGCCTATGCAGAAGGCAATTCTGCAGAGGTAGAAGACGCTGGTGCTGGTTCCGCTCTGGCTACAGGCAAGGCTTCTGATGCAGGTAAGGACCCTTCCGCAATGGCTGTGAGCTTGAAGGATCAGTTGTCTCCGGCAGCTTGCTCTTCGCGCGTCTGCCTTTTAAGCCGATCCTTCCCGCACCTTTTCTCTCCAGCAGCCACTCGAGCTGCTTTCTGATTCGCATGCTTCTCAGCTCTCCTGTCTCACATGCTGATTGGAGAGTTCAAATCCCCCACCGGAATTTATCCAATCCGTGTTTGCAAATTCTCCCGCTCTGCTCAGCCACTCCCTGGTTCAGCTTCTTCAACTTTCTCCTGATGAGTTTCGTTTTCTCCTTCTGACTCTGGGTAAGTTTCGTTTTTGGAGTCAGAAGTGGGCTGAAACCTCACAGGCAGATGGAAATCAGGTAGCAATAGGGGAAGCAAACTTTCTGATTTGGGGTAAGTCCTACATAGCCCATAAGGCCAAGCTGCTCTAAGCAGGGCCAATGCTGCCATGAGTGATGGACTGTTTTGAGGAACAGCATCTTCAAAGGTTTTTACTGGTACAAGATAGGCACAGGCCACAAAGCCCCTTTTTCTATGTTTCTGACTTATACCTGGTGGTTTCTAAAGCCTGAAGTCACCCACTGGCACCATCTAGTGCCCTCTTGCTGTTTTCATTGCTCTCTAGATGGAGGAAAGGCTCAAGATATTCCCTCTGAAAGCTGTGCTGAACCTCTACCAGCTTCACCTCTTGTGGTGAAGGAAGGAGTAAGATCATCCGGCGATTGACAAACTATGCATGGGGAACCCAGCCAGCTATGCTATGAGTATCAGCTCTGGCCTTGAGTGTCTCTACTGCCGAATATGCAGCACCAGTATGGAACACATCGGCACATGCGAAGCAAGTAGATATTGCTGTGAATGAGGCAACGCACATAGTGACAGGATGTCTCAAACCTACACCCGTTAATAAATTATATCCCCTCGTAGGCATTGCTCCACCTAAGATTAGAAGGGAAGTAGAAGCAGATGCCGAAAGAACCAAACGAGAGACTGACTCTCGTCACCCTTTAAATGGATATGCTTCTCCAATTCGTCAATTTAAATCTAGAAATAGCTTTATGGGAAGAACTAAAACCCTAGAGGGGCTGAAAGAACAGAATCAAATCAGTAAATGGAAGAATGAGTTCACCGATTTAAGAATTCTACTGAAGGAAGAAATGGCCGCAGGAAGCACTCTCCCATATACAGTTTGGAGGAAAACGAATAGGATGAGGGTGGTGGTACCAAAGTGTAAGACGAATCTATTTAAGTGGGGGTTGCTGGCTGACGGCAATATATTATGTGAATGTGGAGAAATCCAAGATCCAGCGCATCTGATGGTGTGCCGATTATTGCAGGAGCATTGTATTGTCAATGACCTACAGCAAGCTAATGACTGTCAGGGCCAGCCTCTCTTCGCAATAAGACACAGACTCACTTAATGGGTATTAAGGATTTCTGGTTTATTGGAATGATAGCTGACAGATCGAAAAACGGGAACGGGGTAGGTAGTGTGGGGGTGCCCCTTTTATACCCTCCTGTATTGCCCCGGGCTTTCCCACCCCTCAATGCCCCGATCCCTCTTGATGGGATCCTTGATGGCTGCGTGGGCGTTTTCCCCGGTGTCCTCTTTGTCTTCCTGCAACGGTTGAGTTCTCCGGGGCACCATGTGCTCCTTATCTTCACTCCTCTGACGTCTCACTTTTCAGGTGTTGATGGGATCATGGGTGTGGGTGTCTTTGGGTGCTTGTTTTAATCCCTGATTGGATTATCTTCTTCCCCCTTTTCCTTAATGATCATGATCCACGTTGTGAGGCTCTTTGTGCCTTGCAACGAGGTCATGACATGCTGCCCCCCCAAAGATGTTCTATGGTGCTGGTTTCTCTGGGTATGCCTCATGGAACTGTCTTGTTAGTTGTCTAGCCATGACGTGTCGTGCCTGGACCCATTCTGGGTGTGAGAAATGTTTCCATCTCACGAGGTATTGGAGTGTTCCTCTTTGCTTTCTTGAGTCCAGTATTTCTTTTACTTCAAAATGTTGTTGGTTGTCTATCATTATGGGTGGGGGTGGAGGTTCTTCCGTATGCCATTTGGATGTGCTCGTTGGTTTCAGTAGTGCACAGTGAAACACTGGGTGGACCCGTCTCAAATTGTAAGGCAGTTCCAATTTGAACGTAACTGGGTTGATTACCTGTATGATTTTAAAAGGTCCGATGAATTTCGGTGCCAATTTCTTCGAGGGTTGCGAGGTCTTTATGAACTTAGTGGAGAGGTAGACCCTATCTCCCACTTTGTAGTTCGGTGCCTCCGCCCTGTGGTTGTCCGCATATTTTTTGTACGTTGTTTGTGCGTCTGCTAGGGCCGTTTGGATGATAGGCCAGGTTGTTGCCAGCTGTGCCGACCAATCGTCTGGTGAGCAGGGCAGGGTTTCAGGTTGCGGCAATTCTGGTATCGGTACAAAGTCCCTTCCATAGACCACCTTAAAAGGGGTGTGGCCAGTGCTCTGGTGTACCGCGTTATTATAGGCCACCTCTGCAAAAGGTAGTAGGTCTACCCAGTTGTCCTGTTGATAATTTATGAATGCCCTCAGAAACTGTTCAAGTGTTGAGTTTAGGATCTCTGTTGATCCGTCCGTGTTTGGATGCCACGCAGTGGACAGTGCTTGCTTGGTTCCGATTAGTTTTAAAAATTCCCGCCAAAACTTTGACGTGAATTGTGTGCCTCTGTCGGTCACCAACCTGTAGGGGGCGCCGTGGATCCTGTATATGTGTGTTAGGAATAAACGTGCCAGCTGTTGTGCGGAGGGGATAGTTGCGCACGGGATGAAGTGTGCTTGTTTCGAGAAATAGTCTTTTACCACCCATATCACAGTTTTTCTTTGGCTGGGTGGGAGGTCCACAATGAAATCCATGGAAATTTCTTCCCATGGCCGGGAGGGGCTGGCTACCGCCTGTAGCAGCCCGTGGGGTTTCCCTCCTTTCCGTTTGGTGGTGGCACATATGGGGCAGTTGCCTACGTAGTCTTTTACGTCCTTTCTGAGGTTTGGCCACCAAAATTGCCTCCTCGTTAGGTGGAGGGTTTTTACAAACCCAAAATGCCCTGCAGATTTGTCATCGTGTGCTCTGTGTAAGATTTCCCCCCGCAGTGATTCGGGCACGTACAAGGCTTTCTCTTTCCAGGCGATGTTGTCTTTGAAAGATACATGTTGTTGGTTATTCTGCAACCATGTATCTTGCTGTAGTGCTTGTGTGAGTCTTTGTTGCCAGTTCGGTGAAATTGAGCGTCGGCTCCGATCGCTCCCCGCCGTTCGTACTGGCGTGCGCTGATTCCTTGTCTGGCTCCGCGTGACAGCTGGGCAGCCAAGCTGTTTCTCGGTCCATACTGTTCCTACGATGTCGGAGGCTTGCGTGTCGTCCTGTGGCCGTCGGGAAAGGGCGTCTGCCAAGAAGTTTTTCTTGCCCGGTATGAATTTCAGCGTGAAATTGAACCGGCTGAAAAACTGAGCCCATCGCACCTGCTTCGGGCTGAGTCGTTTTGGTGTGCTGAGTGCCTCCAGGTTCTTGTGGTCCGTCCAGACCTCGAAGGGGCAGGGGGCCCCCTCCAGCAGGTGTCGCCACGTTTCCAAGGCTGTCTTCACTGCAAACGCCTCCTTTTCCCATACGTGCCATCTCCGCTCCGTTTCGGAGAATTTGCGGGAAAGGTAGGCGCAGGGCTTTAGGTGGTTGTCGGAGTCCTTTTGGAGCAGGATGGCTCCGATGGAAAAGTCGGAGGCATCTGCCTGCACCACAAAAGGCTTGGTGGGGTCGGGGTGTTGTAACACTGGCTCAGCTGTGAAGAGGGTTTTCAGTCTCTCGAAAGCCGTTTGACAGTCAGCTGTCCAATTCAGTAGCGCCCCCGGGTTCCTCGATTTGCGCGTGTCCCCCAAGCCCTTAGTCTTTAGCAGGTTAGTTAGGGGCAATATAGTCTCTGCCAGCCTGGGCGTGAACCCCCTGTAGAAATTAGTGAATCCCAGGAGGCTTTGCAGCTGTCTCCTCGTGCGTGGGCGTTCCCACGCCAGGATGGCTTGGACCTTGCTGGGGTCCATTTCTATCCCTTTAGCAGAAATCCTATACCCTAGGTAGTCAATTTGTTTTTTGTGAAACTCGCACTTGGAGAGCTTTACAAACAGCTCTGCCTTGCGAAGTTTCTTGAGCACGTCTTTTACCAAGCGTTCGTGCTCACGTTCTGTTTCTGTGTAGATCAATACATCATCCAGGTAAACCAAAACCCCCTTAAAAAGGTGGTCACGCAGGACCTCATTAATTAACTGCATGAATACCCCCGGTGCTCCTGCCAATCCGAATGGGAGTACTTTATATTGAAACGCCCCCAATGGGCAATTAAAAGCAGTCTTCCACTCATCCCCCTCCCGTATCCGTATGCGGTAGTAGGCTTCCCTTATGTCCAGTTTGGAGAATACCTTACCCTTTACCAAGTGGGACAAAATGTCCTTTATTAAGGGTAAGGGGTATTTATTTGAAATGCTTGCTGCGTTTAATCCGCGGTAGTCTGTACAGAGCCGCAATGACCCGTCCTTTTTCTCGCGAAAGAGGACTGGCGCTCCCACTGGAGAGTTTGCTGGCTCGATAAAACCTCTCGCCAGGTTTTTGTCTATGAAGTCCCTTAATGCAGCTAGCTCTCGCTGGGTCATAGCATATATTTTTGGTTTGGGTAGGGGTACCCCCGGGACCAGTTCAATGGTGCAGTCCGTCTTTCTGTGGGGGGGGAGTTTGTCCGCCTCTTTCTCACCGAAAACGTCGGCGAAATCCCCGTATTTGGTCGGCAGTCCCTCTGGCAGTGCTGTCTCTCTGTGTTCCACAGTCATCGTCGCCCCCCCCATGGCTGCTCGGGGAACCCTGTTCCCTGAAGGTGCTTGGTAACGCCCGTCAGCAAACTTAATCTCTCTGGTTCTCCAGTTGATGACTGGGTTTTGCTGCACGAGCCATGGGATCCCCAGTATGAGTCGGGGTTGCCCCACCGGTGCCACGATGAAAGCCAATTTTTCCTCGTGGCTGCCGAGCCGTAGCGCGGTTTCTCCGGTGTATTGGGTGACCGGGCCCCCTCCCGCTGCAGATCCATCGAGCTGCGAGAACACCAGGTGGTGCTGAAGTGGATAGCAGCGGAGGTCGAGTGCGGCTGCCAGGTCAGGGTGCATGAGGCTTTTGGAGCAACCCGAATCAATGAGTGCCCAGACCTTTTCGGTTTTATTTCTATGGGTGAGGGTGACACGGACGTAGAGGGTGGGGCATTCCTCACTCACCCCTTTGTCGAAGCGCCTGTCAGTGTCCTCCACCTGTCCTTCGGCGCCCCTTAGGCCAGGTGGTTGTCGTTTCCCGCCGCCTCATCGGGGTTGCTTTCCTCCTCCTCTGAACTGTAGGGGCCGTGTCTGCGTCGGTACTCCCCCTTTGCTGCTGGTCGCTTTCTTGGCGCTGGGGTTGGTGCTGTTTGTGCCCTCCTTGGGCTCTCTCTGGGCGTCGTTTTGGGGCATGCGGCTGCTTTGTGATCTTCCCTGCCGCACGTGAAGCATTGCCCTTTAGCGAAGCGTCTGTCCCGTTCCTCCTTCCAAGGTTGGGGTCTCGCCCTCACCTGCCTTGCGTTGGTGCGTGGGGGTCTCACTGTCTCCATCTGTTGCGTTTCCCTCCTTGCGTGGAGGAACGTGTCGTGGGCGTTCTCCGCTTCCGCTGCCAGCTGGATCCACCCCGTGAGGGAGCTGGGGTTGTCGCGGCCAAGTGCCCACCGGAGGACATTTAAGTTGAGTCCATGTTTGAACTTCTCAATCAGTGTCGATTGAGACCAAGTGTCCACTTTTCCGGCTAGGGCTTGGAACTCCATGGCATACTCAGCCACGGAGCGCGGGCTTTGTTTAAGTGTCTCTAGCGCCCTTTTTGCCTTTTCTTGCTCCAGGGGGTCCCTGAAGTGCCTTTCTAGTGCCTGCAGGAATTCAGTGCTGTCCTGCAGCGCCCGGGCGCCTGATTGGCACAATTGGACGTACCAATCGGCGGCCCGTCCTTTTAATTTTATGGCCAGGGCATTGATTTTGCCCCGCTCAGTTCTGAAGCAGGGACCCCATTCTTCGAGGTAGTACCTCGCGTTAGTCAAAAAGAAGGAGAGTTTCGAGGGGTCCCCATCGAACTTTATGCCAAAGTCTTTGGCGGGTGTCCTGGTCTGGCTCCTGGCCCCCTCTGCGTCGTGCCTCGGGCTCTGCAGGAGCTGCTGCGGGTCGGGGTGTCTCCGGTTCTCTTGCGGCATTGGTGCCTCTCTCTGGGGCTCCTCGCAAGGTCGTCGTCCCGTCGCTCGGGGGGGAGGGCGGGGTGTTCTCCCTCGGTCGGGCTCCTGGATCCAGGCTCCGCCGTCGCCGTCGCCGCCCGCCGGGTCGTCCCTCCGCCTCTCAGCCTGGCGCATCTCCCGTCGTGGGGTGGGCTCCTGGGGCCGGACGCCGCCGCCGCCGAGGTTGTCCCGCCGTCTCACGTCCGGGCGCGCCTCCGCTCGTTGGGTGGCCTCCTGGGGTCGGGTCCCGCCGTGGTCGCCGCCGTCCGCTGGGTCTCCACCCCGTCTCGCCTCCCGGTGCGCCTCAGGTCGTCGGTTGGGCTCCTTGGGTCGGGTTCCGCCGTCACCGCCGCCCCGCTCGCCCTGCCTCCTTTCGACCGGGGGTGCCTCTGCGCCGCCTCCGTCGCGGAGTCCCTGTGCCGCCGTCAGCTGTTGGAGCATCTGCCGCACCGCCTGCATCCCTTCCTCCAACGCGTCGAGCCTCTCCGCCATCCCCGGCTTCCCGCCGAGGTTTTCGCCGCTCCGCTCGCCCTCGCCGTTGGCCGTGGTAGAGGACGGATCGTCCCTCGATCCCGCCGCGGTGCCAGGCGCGCCCTCGCCTTCGAGCGCCCAGGGTGGCGGTTCGTCTCGCGCTTCCTCCGGGGTTGCCTGTAGGCTTGGAGAGGGCCCCCTTGTCTCGCCCCCGGTGCCTCGCGGGCTCCGGGGCGCCGGGGTGGGTCCCTCCCCCGCTGCTTCCCCCCAGCTGGGTCCCATACTTACCGGGGCGTTGCATCGCCCGGACCTCAGCTGCATCCCGCCCTGCGAGAGCGGGGCTTCGTCGCCGGGCGCCGAAGGGTTGCGCCTCCTCGGTTCCTGGGTCTCCATGCCTGGCTGGGTCCCTCACAAACGTGTTGGATAGGTACCAGGTGGAAAAAAATTTTTTTGCGGTTCCCGTTTTTATGTCAGGGCCAGCCTCTCTTCGCAATAAGACACAGACTCACTTAATGGGTATTAAGGATTTCTGGTTTATTGGAATGATAGCTGACAGATCGAAAAACGGGAACGGGGTAGGTAGTGTGGGGGTGCCCCTTTTATACCCTCCTGTATTGCCCCGGGCTTTCCCACCCCTCAATGCCCCGATCCCTCTTGATGGGATCCTTGATGGCTGCGTGGGCGTTTTCCCCGGTGTCCTCTTTGTCTTCCTGCAACGGTTGAGTTCTCCGGGGCACCATGTGCTCCTTATCTTCACTCCTCTGACGTCTCACTTTTCAGGTGTTGATGGGATCATGGGTGTGGGTGTCTTTGGGTGCTTGTTTTAATCCCTGATTGGATTATCTTCTTCCCCCTTTTCCTTAATGATCATGATCCACGTTGTGAGGCTCTTTGTGCCTTGCAACGAGGTCATGACAATGACAAAGCTGTGGCAGTGGCTACATTTTGGCAGAGCAAAGTTTGATCTGGACACAAAATAAATACCTCTCGTGGTTTCTCGTATGGTTCCTCCAATCAGAACTAGAAAGCCACCAAACCTTTCCCCTTTATCCCAAGTGTCCAGACTAGCCCAACATTTGCCCCATGGAAAGACCACAACACTTGCAACAGGGTGAGTGACAAGTGCCATTGCAGGCAGCTCTCCTGAGCCCCCATCATCTCCTTCAGGGGGTGCCTAAATCAAGAAAGCTCTGCACAAGAAGACCTCAAGGTGGCTACACCTCCTTAGGCAGACATGTCCCTTGAACTGGCTGAACCTTAGAGTAAGGAGCACTTGACTCCGGTAAACCTCATCAAAGGGAAAAACTGGGAGCATCAAGAGGCTAGTAATGATGTTGGTGGAGAAACACACAGTTGTGAATGGCAAAACTCTGTCTTGGCCTGAGCCCCTTCCTTATCCCTGCACTCAAATATGCCCTCAAAGCTCAGTTTTAGAAACAATACAGGTATTACACAAGAGAGAGCCAGTTGGTGGTGTTGTTAAGGCACCAGGCTGGAAACGGGAGACCAGGAGTTCTAGTCCCGCCTTAGGCACAAAGCCAGCTGGGGGACCTTGAGCCAGTCCCTCCCTCTTGGCCTGGGAAGAAGCAAGCAATGGCCAACCACCTCAAAAAATGCTACCAAGAAAACTGCAAGGGCTTGCCCAGAAAGTTTCCAGGAGTCAAGACTGACTCGAAGGCACAATGTATGATAGAAGGCATGGCTCTGCATTTTTGCTTTTTCTGGAAGATGCATTCCATATCTTCCTCTGCACCCCAAAAGACAGCTTGTACGCTGCAGGAAATGCTAAGCTAGAGAGTTTCCCCACCCTCCCACCTTCGTTAGCCAGATGTAATTTACACTGAGATTTTTCTATTAATGTGCCACTGCTAGTTAGAGTCCCAAAACTACAAGCATATACTTAGCCTGGCTTCTTCCTTTCCAAGAGAAAAGTGTCTGTCCAGACAGGCCTGAAAATATTTGCTATATTCTGTATTTTGAATGCCATGGTCACCTGTGCCTATTATTTCAATAAAATGAAATAAAATCAGCACGTTCCTTCCATTTCAGGCAGTAGCTCAGCAGAAAAAAGACCGGAACAGGGATGAATGAGGGCTGTTAATGCAAACCATACTTTAGGCCTGGGGAGACACTGACCTTTGCTGAAAAAAACCGACCTTACAGTCAAGATGAATTCATTCTCTCAGAAAACTGTATTCTCATTCTGCCACTTATACCTTTGTTACCATTAAACTGCGTAACACAACCCAACATTTAGGGCAGATTAAATTTTTCAGTAACAAGGCACTCAAGATTCAGAGTCAATTCCAACCCTAAGAGTCTTCTGAATTGTCCACATAGCTATCTCGGCAGAAAATCTGCCAGTACCGTCTTCCCAAGAGATTTTCTGATTTTCTATTCTACTTTACTGCCCTGGAATTTTCTGGTGGTCTCCCATCCAAGTACTAATTGGGTTCAGTCCTACCTAGATCCCCTTTTTATCTCACATCTATTTTATAGAAAAAAATTGCCAGCAGAAACACATTGCATAACAGTTTTCATTTAATGATATTGGTTCAATTATTAGGCTATGAAAAGGGTCAGTAGAAACAGCCCCACCCATTTGTTTACACCTTTATTCAATGCTCTGCATTCAACACCTTGACATTACTCAATGTTCTCAATTCAATGTTCTCAATAATTCAATGTTCTCAATTGAATTATTCATCTTATCTAGATGTTCAAATGATCCCTTGCAGGATCTGTCTTCAGCTCACATAAGCCAGCTTCTTTAGACAGAGTGGGAGAACTGACTTAGTCTGTGGGAGAAACCAGATGGCAGGAATGCTTCAGGCAATCAATTTTGGACCTTAAAGGAAACTCACCCATGTGGCCACAGTCCTCAAAATCACAAATTGGACTATTTCTCAAGTTGTAAGGGAGTCAAGGATGTCACTTGAGGGAGAGTCCCTTTGCACCCATAACAGTCAGACATAAACCCTTTGCCTTCTTGGCTGGGAAAAGCTTGACAACACTTAGGTGTCCCCAGATTCCTATATTTCAGTTCCCAGACACCTCAGCTGCCAACCCATACTTGGATACCAGGACTTCAATGGTTTGAGTAAGTGCACTGGAAAAAGACAGAAGAAAAAATAATTAAGTAATAGGGTTGGGGGGAAAATTCTCACTGTAATATTCTGGAATGTAATAACAATTACAGTCAGTACAATAAGTTGGGTTTTTCCAATCCATATGGCACCTACAGAAAGGAGAAGCCTGTTTATGGCAATCACGTGCATAAGTGCATCTCTTCTGAATCCAACTCTTTTGGACCACGAAAGTGCTCCTGCTTCATAGGAAGCAAGCAGTGTAACTTACACAAGCTACTTAGTGGGTGGCTTACCAGCCTGGTCGAATAACCCTGAATTTTCCAGGGATGGAGAGGTCAACCACAGTCGAGCCTAAACGACACTCAGGACTAAGGGCATCCCCAGTTGGACCCCCATCAATGATCAGTGAAAGATGAGGCCAAAGCTCTTGGAATTCCTAAGGAAAAGGTACATAAGATATTAGCTCCTAGAACCTGCTTAGTACGCTTCACAGGGAATGTTGTGGAGAAAGTGGGTGGGCAACAGCTACAGAAAGGCCTAGAAGAGGGCAGGCAGGATCCAGGCCTGGGGAAAAGACTGAAACCGTATCAGGTGCTCTCTTGGTTGACCACCTATCCCAAATAGATTGTGCCCACCCAATCCCAAAACACAGAGAATGTCTGTTGAATGTTCCCGTTTATTGAGAGATGCAATGGGTGGGCTCCTCTCCTTCAGAATAGCTTGCCTCCTGGCCCCAAGCAAGGGTAGGTCCCAGTGTCCTGGTCTTCCAGAAGCTTGTAAAAATTCGGCTGTTTTGGAAGTCCTTTGGGATCCAAGTGTTGTAGAGCTCTCAGTGCCAAGAATATTGTATTAATTATTGCTGTATACTATATCTCTCTGTTCCCACACATGATAGTTGTTACTGCATAGGCAGAGGCTCTTGTTTTCATAGTCCACTTTGAACAGCCTTGACTGAAGCTTGCATGAACATGTGCAAGAAATCAATCAATCAATGAGCACGGAGGCACAGAGCAATGTTAGGTGCAGACCAGAAACACAAGATACAAGGCTTGCCTGTTCCCAACCTTGGATGAATTTCTCACAAGGAAGCACTCATTGCCCTCTCCCACTAGAGGGGTACACCTTGAGGCACGACATCCCACTGGTCCTGCCTTCCTGAAGCAGGCTCTGACGCCCGGGGCCCGAAAGCAGTTCTTACCGTCACGGTGAGGCTGCTCGCCCTGTCGCTGACGTTGGCGCTGGTTAAAGCCAGAGGAGCGCCACATGCCCTGGCCAGATCCCTGACGAACCGGTGGTTGGGGACACGGACGCCCACCAGCTGCAGGGGGGAGAGAGGCGCCGTTGCTGACAGGACGCTGCGCTTTGGGAGGCGCCCGGCCGGCCCAGCAGGGAGGGAACAGGCGAACCGGGCAGCGCCGCCCGCCCGCCGCTCACCGGCGTGAAGGGGTTCAGATCGGCGTTGAGGGCGTCCGAGCGCGGCAGGACCAGCGTCACGGGACCGGGCAGGAGATCCCACAGCAGCCCCTCGGGCACGGGGGCCCGGCAGTACCTGCGGGGCACAGCGGGTTCAGCGGCGGCGGCGCCCTCCCCCATCCCCGCCCCGCCCCGCCCCGCCCGGCCCGCGCACCTGTGCACCTGCTCGACGTCGGCCAGGCAGACGGCCAGCGGCTTGCCGGCGGGGCGCCCCTTCAGCCGGTACAGGGCTTCGACGGCCACAGAGCTCTGCGCCAGGCAGGCCACGCCGTAGACCGTGTCAGTGGGCACCGCCACCAGCCCGCCCTCGCGCAGCGCCGCCGCCGCCGCCGCCCTCGCCCGTGCCTCCTGCCCCGCACCGCCGGCCAGGCAGACGCGCCGCTCGGCGTCCGCGCAGGCAGGAAGCGGCCGCCGCCGCGCGCCCGGGACCGCCAGCATGGCTCGCAGCGCCCGCCGTCCCGCGCCGCCCGGCATCCGGAGCCCCTTCCGGCGCGCCGCCCCACCACCGAGAGGCGCGGCTGGAACGGCTCCTCTGTCTCCCTGCTTTGTGTCGGGCGGGCTGACCGAGACTCGGCGCAGAGCGGCTCTGCCCGGCCCTAGAAGGGCGCCGTCCGTCGTCGCAGGCCCGACTTCGGCTCTTCCGGCCTCCTCCTGACTGATTTCCGATTTTGAACTAGGGGGAAGAGCCCAGTAGCTTAACCGCCCTTCCTGTCTTACAGTACTTGCAGCCTTTGGTGACTGCCTGCAGAAAGTTATCTCGGTTTCTACCCTCCCATCATTTGCAGCATGCTAAGCGGGGTAACAACAACACTGCATAATTGAGGCGGCCAAAGAATACCAAAAAGAAGTATGTGTTTCATGGATTATAGAAAGGCCTTCGACTGTGTTGATCATGTCCAGCTGTGGAAAGTGCTCAGAAAAATGGGAATCCCAGAACATCTCATTGTCCTCATGAGAACTTTATAGACAGGCCAGGAAGCCACAGCATGGACAGAACATGGCAAAACAGACTGGCTCCAGGTTGGCAAAGGAGTGAGACAAGCCTATATATTCTCCCCTTATTTATTCAGCCTGTATGCTGAATATATATTAAGGGAAGCTGGATTGGAAGATGAGCTTGGTTTCAAAATTGGAGGAAGAAACATCAATAACTTGCACTATGCTGATGACACTACCCTGACAGCTGAAAATGTAAAGGATCCGCAAGCCCTAGTAATAAAAGTCAAGGAGCACAATGAAAAAATGGGACTAAAATTAAATATAAAGACCACCAAACTAATAACAGATAGAACAACCAGCCTTGGAATTGACAATGGAGAAGTAGTGGAGAGCTGCTGCCTTTTAGGATCAACCATCAACAGTAAAGGAACCAGCAGTCAAGAAATATGCCAAAGACTAGCATTAGGTAGAGCAGCCATGAAGGCCTTGGAAAAGATATTCAGATGCTGTGATGTATCTATACCTACAAAATCAGAATCATGCAAGCCATGGTATTCCCTGTGATAGTCTGTGGAAGCAAAAGTTGAACTTTGAAGAAGCAGGATAGGAAGTGTGTTGAAGCCTTTGAACTTTGGTGTTGGAGAACATTCCTGAGAATACCATGGACAGCCAAGAAAACAAACTGAAGGATCATTGAACAAATCCACCCAGAGTTCTTGCTCAAGGCACAAACGACCAGGTTCAAATTATCCTACTTCGGACACATTATGCGGAGACCCAGCTCTCTAGAAAAGGCTCTAATGCTGGGAAAGTTGGAAGGAAAGAGAAGAGGATGACCAGCAGCAAGGGGGATGGACTCAGTTACAGTAGTGATGGATGCACTGTTGGGAGACTTGAAAGAACAGGTTAGGGAGAGATCATCATGGAGAAAATCTGTCTATGTGGTTGCTAGGAGTTGAAAATGATTTAATGGCACATAATCAATAATCAGTTGTTTATCTCCTATAGTTTCTCCTTTTTAATGATTTGAATTCCATTAACCAAGTACATTTAAAGTTTAACAGAGACAGGTTTTGATCAGAAAATATATATGAAATGTTTTATAGTATTATAAGCTTTTAATTATGTATTGGAATACAGAATAAAGGGGGGGGGAATTACCAGTTCCATTTCATGAAAACTGAAATGCAGAGTTTTCTCCCCTCCAGTTTTATATTCATATTTTCATTGCAACATGCCAGTAGGATGTTAACATTAAAGATGTACTCACACAATTGGTACCTGTAAATCTAATAGCACTGATGCACTGTATTCAGTTCCCAACTTTTAGTGTGTTTCATCTTGCGCAACAAATAAACGTAATTTTTTTTTTTAAAACTGGGCATGAAAATAATGCTGCATGCTGGAGGGGGCACATGGGAAAGAATCAGGAAGATTCCCTGTGGCTTACCTCTGTCCAAGTAGAGACAGAGGTGTTCCAGCTTTAGCTGTTTCTCAGGCCAACTCCCTTCCTCATTTCCAGCGTCAACCTTTCCCCCTTTCATGACTGGAGGCCCTCAGAATGGCTCAGCATTCTCTCTGCCACCTAAGCAAATGGCATGGGGACCCAGCCACAGCTGCTCCTGTCTGCACTGACTGTGGAGATACAGGCCTCTCTGGCATGTATCTTCTCCCCAGTAACTCATTTATTTGAGAAAGAAGTCTTCCATAGGCACCACATTTAAATAAGCATTTAATTGTATTTCATTGGTACTAATATTGCCTTCAATTAAAAAATTATTTTCCAATTCCTTGCAGATATTTCAAAGTACAATATTAATTTTATACAAAATGGAGCAGGTAAGCAAACCCTATTTCACATTTTACATTCTTCAAAAATACAACTTCGTTTATTCTTCTGGTGTTTTGGAGAGCTCTTCCTTTGGAAGTACTGTACCTGTAGTGAGCATCTTCACATCACTCAATGCACAGACATTTGATCCCAGGTTTCAAAGTTAAACTAAATGTGCTTAAACACAACATAGGTACTCCTGAGAGAAACTGGTAACTTTAAATCAACCCCACCAAGTCCTGTGAGGCTGTGGAGTTTAGCCAGAGAAACACCATGGCAGGGTCCCCACAACACGCCCACCCTAATCTCTGAATTCACCCAATATTCTGAGTTTGCAGACCACCTCAAATCATAAACTAACACAATGGGCTGGTCAACTTCCAACCATGACTGACCAGCCAATGTTTAGCAGTTGTGCAATGCAGTGGTTAGGTCTTTAATAACCTGGCTAAGCCTGCCATGCAAACCTGGCCAGAGTGTGATCATGAAGGAAGCCAGAGGTTCAGATCACAGTCCACACTGTGAAGGGGACCCAGGAAGGCACTTTCAAAAATTATCTGAGAACCTTTGGGGTCTCCACCTTCCCTGCTCTGTGGAGCAATCAAGCAATCATCCTTCGTGGGAAAAGCAGGAAACCAACTCTCCCCAACTGAAGGGTTTTCTCTCCATCTTGCACTTGCTGACATTTTTCTGCCCAACAGGAAAAGGTGCACCTGAAGCTTTCATGGCCAGAGCAATGGAAAATACCTGTTTCCTTAGACTAGTCCAAAGTTGGAAGAGAGGCTTAGACTGTTCTCTGATTATTGGATAGGGTCCCACATCTAGCTCCACTCCCAAATCCTGACTGTGGCTAGATAGAATGGTAGCTTGTTGTTTCCCCATATAATCTAAGCTAGTATCTTAGTATTCGGAAAGAAATAACACTGCAGAACAACAAAAAAAAAAAATTCAATTAACAGATTGCAAAATAAGAACAGCAACAACAATTCCTCTTCCCTGGGCTTTACTGATGAAGACTGTATATGGGAAGAAAAGCTAAAACACCCAAGTGATTAGAAAAATATAAACTGCATTTACTTGAAAGTGTCCACTGCATAGAAACTGGGTTTGGCCAGCGTGCACACTATTAAAAACACAGTGTAGATAACATACCATTTCCACCCACTTTCACACATACACACACACACACACACACACACCTTACATAAATATATCCAGTTTCCTTGGCATTTTTCAGTGCAGAACAGACTCCAAAGCTTAGAAACAATAAACAGTGCAGAAGTTGAAAAACCAGCCCTCAGCAACAGGAAACATTGATTAAAAAAAGGAGATGCTACTTCTAGACGGTTAAAGCAAATGCAAAGTGTACGACATCAGAGCGGCATTTACTTCCCAGGCCAGCAGGTGCTCCAAAGAGGATCTCCTGTGCTTCAATAGAGGAGAGCTGAGCTAGCCAATAGTGTTCCTGCTGCCTCTTCTGTGACCCAGTTTCTTAAGGACAGCTCGTCTCTTGTTGGTACCTTGAAATTTTGGAACCGGTGGTGTCTATGAAGTTAACCGCTCCCAGAGAAGGTGCCGGAGGCAATGGGCAGTCCTTTTTCACTGCTGCCATCTGTCTGGTTCTGCTGCTTCTGGGAGATAATTGCTTGCTGGGAAGTAAGGCAGGCAGCAGTGGGGCACATGAAGAACAGGGGCCCCGGTCTCCGGAACCGCTTCAGGGCCGGGGAGAGCAGCCTGTTTCTTCCCTCCCTCGCAAGGAACAGGGCAGAGCTGGGATGGTATCCAAGCAGTGACCAAAACTACTGTGGGAAGGTGCTGATCTGACTCAAGTCCATTCAGCTCAGGCTACTGATGGAGGTTTTGCATAGACTGGACATTTGCTCAAGGAGGCATAAGTCAGAAAAGGGCAGCGTGATGGCTTTCCACCCGTTCCATCAATCCCACATAAACACACTTGTGCACATGCATGCGCATGTACACACATAACCACACTCACAGAGTGCTTGTGGACACTTCTAGCTACATGTATTGCACTGAAGTTAAGTGCTTTCTTGCACACCACATACTTTTTCACTCAGAGCAAAAAGGATGAAAATACCCAAGGACTGTGAACAGTTATTTACAAATGACATCGTAGCCATCAGCTGAAAGAGAACTAAAGTGCATTTTAGAGGCCAGCAAGTAAGTGTAACTGGATCAGTCCCAGTGAACTATATTCCTTCCCTAAATTTGAATAGCAGGAGCAACTGCCAGCAAACATTGTAGACACCGTAGAGCAAGTTTTCCTAAACTTAGTCATTTCCAGGTGCGTGAACTTCAATTTTCAGAATTCCCCAGCCAGCAAAATCATTGCTGAGAATTCTGGGAGATGAAGTCCACACCCCAGAAATTGTCCACTTCCCCTGCTCTAGTTACTCTCTCATATCCTCAATACATAGCTGAGATGAGGTCCGCAGGCACTCTCCATGCCCTGGAGTCTTGGCACAATTAAGTCGTTCAATCCTAGGCCCATCCACAAAGCAGGCTGGGCAAGCAAGACCAGCTGGCTCCCAAAGTCCCAGGGGGCACCATTCCAGAAGGCAGAATCAAGCAAAGGGGATGTTCTTACAACACGGGTTATCAAAATCCATTGCAGAGGCATGCTAGTTTAAAACTCCACCCCAACTGCCCAGTATAGGAGCTCTCCATACTCAACCAGAAACACCTTAGCTACACAAGCCTCACAGGCACGTGGGGAGATTGAAGAGATTCTGGTCTACGTTTAACTGAAGAGGAAGAGGAGGATGAGAAAAGCCCGTGGACTGCAGATACTCCCAGAGGGAGTTCAGTGGAACAGCAACCAGCCAGCCTGTCCCCCTACAGCAGTAGCACAGCAGGTGCAAACCGAGAACAGTTGAGGTGGCCTTGCAAGGCCCCTGCAGCTGTCTCCACTCCATAGGGTGGGTGGACAGCCAGCCAAGGTCACAGCCACAATAACCCTGTTTCCTCCATTTCTGCCTTTTGGCCACCCCGCCTGCCTCTCAGCTTGGGAAAAGCTTTAGACAGGCATACTGTGCTATGAGAGTTCGTCCTGGAAACAAAAGAGGATTGGCTAGAAAATCCAAACACAGTGGATGTGACAAAATAAGGACATGTACAAAACTTTAGAAAAGAAACTTCCCCAAACCTTCCAGGCATTCTACGCTAGAATTTTACCCTGAGTAAGTTGAGAGAGGAAAGGCACCCTTCCCCCTGTGGGGCCTGTGGCTCCCAAGAAGCCTTTGAAGGGTGGGTGGGCTGTCTGGCTGCACCCTGGCTGTCTGCGGGGGTAAGGGCCTGACTTGGAAGCTCCGCAGACCCTGGAGGAGTCTGCTTTGCCAGAACAAGCTGGACTGCTCCCAAGTCTCCACTGGACCAACACTGAGACCCCCGAGCACCTCTCTGGACCCGCCAAAGCCAGCCAATCTAAAGGGGAACCTTTTCTAGGCAAAAGCTGCTGTGCTGAGATAGTCATTCTGATAAAGCTGAACAGTGCAAATCCTTTTAGCCCCTGAATTCATGTAAACACCCCGGCAGTGCACTCGGTTACCAAGAAGGGCAAGCACATAAGATGAAAGAGCCAGCAGCCCATGTACTCATGTGCAAAGTCTGATCATGATGTGCACAAACTTGTTTTTGCAGCTAGCCAAAAGACAAGGCCTTGGGAGGGCATCTCCATTCTTCTGTGCCACTGCTGCTAGGAGAGCCCACCGTGCTGCCTCCGTTTTCCCACAAGCGTCGACTTCCTTCCTGCATGGCTTACAGGGCACACTCACCCTGAACCACCCCAGGCCAGGACTCCACTCCACTCCACGCCCCCCGAAAGCAAGGAGCTGCCTGCCTGCCCGCCATCCTTTCAAAGTGACCAATTCCCACGCTCACGTTGCTGTGAGCCAAAGTGACAAGTGAGAGCAGAGCTGGGGCGGCTGTTCCTCCTCTTGGGAGAAGGGAACCCACGACGCTCCTCTCCCCTGGTAGCCGGCTTGTCTCTGCTGCTTTCCGGGGCTTCACTTGGGGAAGCTGCCACCCAAGGCAAGCCCCTCCTCCCCCCCCTGCAGGAGAGGCTCCAAGGGAATAAGAGGGGAGGCCATCTCAGGGCTCTGGAGGGAAAGAAAACGAGACGCCTCCATGGCACTTAGGGACGGGTTCTGGGAGCTGGACGGGCGTCCTGCCAGGGTGCTCTGCTGGCCAGCGGGAGGCAGCACAGAGGAACAGCTAGCAGCAGTGGTGGTGGTGGACGCACCGGCCACCGTGCTGGGGAAGTCCCGTGGCCCTGGTGCTGGAGGCTCCCCCAAGGTCTTCGGGAGAAGGGAGGGGCAGTCTCTGCCGCCCGCTTTGTCCCTGCTCGTGCCTCGGCAGGCGCACTGGCACTGGCACACCTCTTCCTGCTTGATGATGATCACGGGCACGCTCAGGCCAATCTGCTGCATGGGACTCCCTGGGGAGGAAGCAAGCCGTCACTCCACGGAGGGGCCCTGGCCGCTTTCCAGCCCTCTGAGAATGGCCCGTCCTCAACAGACAGAGGAGACAATGCTCAGAGAAAAGCCTCTTGCAGCAGGCCCGTTTCCATGCCCTCAAGTGCTGCTAGCCAGCAGCATTGCTTCCCCTCTAGGTAGCCTTGCAAGCTGGGGACCGCGGCTGAAGTCAGAAACATCCCAGGCTGCAGCCTGAGCTCTGCAGGCCTTCCTGGGGCAGAGACTGACCTCAAGCGGGGTTTGAGGGGGGAGAAGCATCATCCAGCATCCATTTCCTGCTCAGGGAAATAAAAATCCTCTCTAGCCCCCCTTCCGTTTTGCTGCCCTCCTTAGTGAAGACCCACAGGTCCCCACCCCCTCCCTCTTTCATAGTATACTGCTGCCCCCCCCCCTGCATTAGTAAGAAGGACACCCATCTACCAAATACAAAAGGGAAATGGGCTTCCCTCAGAAAGGAGACATAGGGAGTTCTAAAACGCATGGCCAAAGCACGCTGGGCAGATTCCCACCCTCAGCCTCCCTGCCGCTCTCAGCAGCAAGCCCTTCTGGGGGTCAGTGGCCCATGAGGCATGTGGATGTGGGGAGTTCAGGAGATGTGGCTTACCTGCACTACCAGACACAGGGAGAGCAGTTGTGAAGAAGACCTTCTCTAAGACAGGAGCCTGTGGCTTGGGAAGAAAGGGGGGTCAAGCCTGTAAGGAGGGAGGCTGCAGCTCCCCACAGTATTACAAAGACTGCTGCAGGAGACGTTATCCTGCACAAAACTGACCAGACAGCCCCCCCCCCTCCACGTCCTGCGAGGCTCTGGGACTCACCATTTGCTCTTGGTTCTGCGGTGTCCTGGTGGCACCATTTAAAATCCACTGGAGGTTTTGTTCCTCCATGATGATGCTGGACTGAAGAATGGCTGTGTTTTGCGAGGGGGCAATGGTGACACTGGGGCTGCTAGGCAGCGCAGGGCCCCCTCCCACAGGCACAGTCTGAACTCTGCTGGGCAGGACCTCACTGGCACCTGCAGCTGCTGGTCCAGAGGCGGCCTCTGAGACCCCAGAAAGCCCAGTCCCCATGGGCTGCGCAGGTGTCTGAAAGTGGCGCAGGAAGCCCTGGGGACTGGCTGCCAAAAGGGTGCTGTTAGGAGGAGGCACTTCTGGAGGCTGCAGGAGACAGGCAGGGGTTCCATAAGCTGCTTGCTGAGCACCAGTGGAGACGGGAGGCAGTGCTGGCAGGGAAGGCTCAGAGATGCCAAGCTGAAGAACAAGCGGCAGGGATACGGGCGCAGCCTCTCCTGGAGGTGGCTGGGCTGCTGGGGCTGGCTCTGTATCACCACCAAAGTCTCCAATCAAGGCATCTGCCAGACAAGGAGCACAGTGAGAAAATTCTGGAAGACCACAAAGGACTGCCCATCAAATCCCGCTATAGCCTGGGGCCTGCCCTAGGGGGTTCCTCCTGATGGAACCAGGGGCACCTGCAGCCGGAAAGCTGCTGACCCGGCTGCATGGAGAGGGTGCCCCTCTCTTAAACTTTGGCCTGCTTCCTCCTGGCCTCAAGAGGACATGCCACATACACTGCTCTGGTAAGGCAGGCCATGGACACATCCCCCACGAGTCGGCCTGTGGCAACATTTTCCTTCAAGACAGCCCAGCCCAAAGATTCCTCAATGCTCCCAGAGAACATCTTTCTTCATCAGAGCATTGTGATGTACAGAACAGAAGACCCAGCACGTGGAATCTCTCCTTCTGTTCTTAGATACAGTTTATTCTAACCACGCCCGGCCCCAGGGGGCTGTCAAAATCACCAGTTCCTGAGCCTTGGGGCAGTTTGCCCAGATCTGGTAAGAAGAGATGTTGCCAAGTGAACCTGTACCTGTGTGCTGAGAATCTTCCTGATTTGATGGAGGCTCCAGGCTCTGGAACATGGACTCGAAGATGCTTGCTGGTGAGATTGTACTCAGGTCTTGCCCATGTGCCTACAGAAAGGAGGGAGTAGTAAGGCACCCCAAATCAGCGACTGGTGCCTGAGCTTGGTACCAGTGCTGGCTCTAGGCCCAGACAGGACCACTACAGAGCAGGCTATTCAGGTACTTTGTTGGAGAAACCAAATAAGCCGGCTTGCTTTCTGCAGCATGATAAACACGTATCATTGACTGAGAACACAGGTCCTCCTTCAAAGAAGTGGCAAGAGGCTATTTATACACCTGACACCCTCCGCAGTGCTATCGTAACCAAAGGCAAGAGATGCTTACTGGGTCTGAATTATCCCGCAGTTCTGAATCTGTGGACATAAGGCTCAAGTCACTCAGGCAGAGTGAGTGGTTTGTATCCTGCAGAGGAGGAGAGGAGCCCAAATTAAGCAACGGAGCATCTGGAACAGAGCAGGGGAGCTGGTGCCCCCGCCCCATTCTCGTCAATCACATCCAACACAGCCAGTGGTCTAGAAGGCCAAATCTCCCTAAACCCAGGTTTACAGCCACAAGTGTGGCTCCACCTAGGATGCTACCCTTTCCAATAGCATCAGACCTCGACTTCAGAATAGGCAGTAATCAGCAGTGAGCAAAGATTTTTCTGGCTTTAGCAAAGCACAAGGGATTATGAGAAAGAGTCTGCAGCAGGAGAGAGCTACAGAAAATTGCATGAGTGATGAACTCGCCATTGGTGCTGCTGTGAATCGCCCAACTCCAAGGAAAGAGCCAGCGGCTTTAGAGAGGACAAAGCAAAATAAAAAGCCAGGGAAAGAGAGAAGACCAGCAAGTCAAAGTAGGAGGGCTTTGATTTCCTTGTCTTTTGCCAGCATGAATTCCAGACTATAAATAAATAAAATTATTATTTATTAAACTTGTAAGCCGCCCAATTCCAAACGACTCTGGACAGCTCACAACAATCAAAGAAATTAAAATATTTATTTGAATTTGTATGCTACCCAGGTCCAATGAAATTACAATAAAACTTAAAAACGAAAGATAAAAGATGGCAAATGCAATGAAGTGAGCAGTCTCCCTCACCGAAGGTCTGGGTAACCCTAATCCTAACCTACATCCCAAGGAGACATGGGAAGGGTGTCCCACCACTTCCTTCTATCCCTCCTTGAAAATTTAGGTTTACACTCTCTTTGAAATATTAATAAACTTGATTATGTCACTTGTCATTCTAATATTTTCAGAAGAGAAGTCTGGTCCATTTGCTTCAACAAAAACACTTATTGTTGCAGATTAAGGGCTAAAATCAGACTACATTTGTTTAAGTTGCCATTGGATTCTTGGAAGATTTTCTATTTTATTATCATAAAGCAAATTGTTAGCCTGAATATATCTTCCCAAAATGAGGAATAAATGACCACAATATTGATACCCTTGAACTCCTTTAGTTCTAAATAAGCCCTACAAAGCAAGTTGCTTCCAAAGTACCTATTTTCTGCATTAAAAACAATTGAAAAGTTAAAACAAGGGTTGGTAGAAAATAGAAAAATTAAACTCCTTTCCCATATTACAGTCACATATAGTTGCTTTTTTGAAAGCATATTTTGTTTTGTTCTGCCTAAAAGTCACATGACTGGCCCAAAGTCACCCAGTTGGCTTCCAGGCCCAAGGCAGGACTAGAAGTCCAGTTTCCCTGCTCCTGGACCACTGCCTTTGATCACTACCCCACACGGGCTGCCACTGAGTCTTTACTTCTACCATTTTATTCTTACTTATTTATCGAATTTATATAGCTGCCCATCTCACCAGTGAGACTCTGGGTGGCATACATTAAATCATCTCTTATCTACCCCAAGCCCTCATTCTAGCTTTAGTTGCACACATTTTACTTCAGTTCTGCAGTATTTTTAGGAGCATGCTTATGGAACTGGAGCTTCATTACAGATAATCTAGTATCTAACGCTGCCTGATGCAATTCTGGGATCTTATACGTGAAAAGTCACAGATGTAAGGAAAAGATGCTGAAACTGCTTGGAACAGAATTGAAAAGAATTATATTCAGGAGGGCCACCAAAGGGTGTGAATTCACACAAACAGGAAGTACAGATAAGGATGTTCAGTGGAATGATGATGAGAAAGTGGCTGTCGATGAAGGGAAAAGCAGCATCTAAGAGAATTACAAAAACCGAGGATGAGAAAAAGATACTGTATAATGACTCGAGAGAAAGAGTTACAAAGAATGTAGTCAAAAAGACCAAGTAATGGTTAAAATTAAACAAGCAGAAAAATGCAGAATGATTTTGATGTAAATAAAAAACGTATTTTGAAAATGGGTGAAAAAGGATAAACAAGGAGCAGAGTGAATGAAATTAAAAATAAAAGTGATGAAATTATTTGGGATGAAACAGGGTATGCTGGAAGTCCTATTTTGGAGTTTTCTATGGAAATTATAGTGATATATATAAAAAAATGGAATTAAAATAAATGCTAAATGTTAATGTCCAAGAAAAAAATGGATGAAAAGGAAAAATTAAACACTGAGCATTCTGAGAAATTGTACATGACAGATGTTGTTAGTATATACCTGAAGAAATGTTAAAATATGGCTGCAGTTTGTTTATGAAATAGTTATGCAATTTTCTAATGTGTGTGTGAAGGTTATACCTGTGCCTGATGATTGGAAGGACACCATTATTATTCACATACACAAAGAGAAAAGTAGCAAGAGTGAATGGAGAAACCACAGGGGGATTAGTTTGTTAGGTATGCCTAGGAACAGGTCAGCAGATTTCTCATGGAAAGAGTGTGAAAGGTGACAATGTGCAACATTTGGGAAGTGCAGCTTTATGCTAGGTCTGATGTACAGACCAGATTTTTGGTCTTCAGCAGGTCACTGGAAGTGTATGATTTGCTACTGTATATGGTTAAGTGAATAATCTTGAATAATGGAACATTCTGCACAAATATGGAGTTGAAGGCTGGTTGCAGACTATGGGCAACATGGACAGTATATGGTGGAAGTGAATGCACATGAGAAATGGAACGCTCAGCAAATGGTTCAGCACTGAAGAGGGAGTAGCGTTTGGGATGTCCCCTTGGTTGTTTAATGAATTTATGGTTAAAAGAAATGATGCTTTCAATGACATTAAAGATATGTTGCTTGGGGAAGTGAATATTTATTTGTTTGTTTGTTTATCAACTTTTGCCACCGCCCATCTCCCCCCAAAGGGTTTACAACCTGGGCGGTTTACAACCAGGATAAAACATTAAAATACCATAAAAATATAAATACAAATATAATATACAAATAAATACAATATGATATCCAGATGAGAAGGCTAGTTGGAAAATCACTCACATATATCTAAGAAGCCATTTAGGGCGCTAACTATCTCCAGGAGTGATTACTCCCACTCCTGCCCCAAGCGAGGTGGCAAAACCAGGTCTTCAGTTGTTTTCAGAAGGCCACAAGAGATGGAATCTTCCTTATCCCTGGGGGAAGGATGTTCCAGAGGGCAGGAGCCACTGCAGAGAAGGCCCACTTCCTGGACCCCGCCAGATGGAACTCTCTTACAGATGGGGTCCATAACATGCCCTCTCTGCATGATTGGATGGGACGGGTAGATGTAATGGGGATGAGGCGGTCCCTCAGGTACCCTGTTCCCATGTCATGTAGGGCTTTAAAGGTAATAACTAACACCTTGAATTGGACCCAGAAGCAAACCGGCACCCAATGCAGCTTGCGAAGCAGTGGTGTAATATGTGCCGATCTAGTGGCTTCAAGAACTGCTCATGCGGCCGCATTTTGGACCAGCTGTAGCTTCCGGATACTCTTCAAGGGTAGCCCCATGTAGAGCGCATTACAGTAGTCTATATGGGAGATGACCGGGGCGTGAGTGACTGTGAAGGGCCGCCCAGTTCAGGAAAGGGCGTAAGTAGCGCACAACATGAAGTTCTGCAAAGGCCCTCCTGGCCACGACTGCCACCTGCTCTTCGAGCAGGAGTCATGAGTCCAGTAGGACCCCCAAGTTCCACACCCAGTCCATCCGGGGAAGTGCAACCCCATCCAGAACCAAAGATGTTAAATTCCCAGATACCAAGGAGCCCTCCACCCACAGCAACTCCGTCTTACCAGGGTTCAGCTGAAGCCTGTTGTTCCCCGTCCAGACCCCCACAGCCTCCAGGCACCTGGAAGGGACGGTCACAGCATCACTTATTTCACCCAGGACGGAGATGTATAATTGAATATCATCAGTGTACTGATGATACCTCATCCCATGGTGACGGATGATCTCGTCCAGAGGTTTCATGTAGATGTTAAAAAGGAGCGGAGAGAGTACCGAACCCTGCAGCACCCCACAAAGGAGGGGCTGAGGGTTGGACCTCTCACTCCCTATCACCGATTGGGACCGGCCCTGGAGGAAGAAGGTGATCCAGCGCAAGACTACGCTGCCCACCCACAACTCCCTGAGCCGCCCCAAAAGGATACCATGGTTGATGGTATTGAAAGCCGCTAAGAGGTCAAGAAGAGCCAGGATGGATGGACTGCCTCCATCCCGCTCCTGCCAGAGGTCATCCATAAGTGCGACAAATGCAGTTTCCGTCCCATATCCGGGCCTGAATCCTGACTGAAAGGGGTCTAGATAATCCGCTTCCTCCAGGATCCTCTGGAGCTGCAGCGCCACCACTTTGTCAACCCCCTTCCCCAGAAAGATGAGGTGGGAGACTGGACGAAAATTGTCCGAAACAGTAGGGCCCAGCAATGGCTTTTTGAGGAGGGGGTGCACCAGCGCCTCCTTAAAGGCTGCTGGAAACACTCCCTCTCTTAAGAATGCATTAACCATTGCCTGGACCCAACCACATGTCACCTCACGGGCTGCTTTCACTAGCCAGGAGGGACATGGATCTAGTTGACAGGTAGTGGCATTTACAGTCCAGAGGATCCTGTCCACTTCCTCGGGCCCAACAGGATCAAACTGCTCCCAGATAACAGGGTAAGCCCAGACTCTCCCCAGACTCTGCCTCACGCTTAGAGTCCAATTTAGAACAGATCTGAGTGATTTTATCCTGAAGATGCTCAAAAACTCAGCACGGCCCTGTAGATGGAGTTCTGACCCCCTTTCCCCAAACGGGATTGGGTGATCTTAAACAGGGCAGCCGGGCGACATTCTGAGGATGCAGTAAGAGCGGAGAAATACTGACGTTTTGCTGCTCTTACGGCCACAAGGTAGGCCTTAATTGCAGCTCTAGCTTGTGTTCAGTCAGATTCGGTCTTTGTCTTCCTCCACCAGCGCTCTAGGCATCTCTTAACCCTCTTCAGGCCCCTCGGCCCCTCTGTAAACCACAGGGAGTGTCGGGTTCGAATGGACAAGAGAGGCCGCCAAGGCGCGGCCGCTTCTCTATTCCAGGCAGCTGCTGGGCCTCCACTGGACTGTGCAGCAGATCCTCGGGTATAACACCCAGTTCCCTCTGAAATCCTACCAGGTCCATCAGTTGCCAGGGGCAGACCAAACAAATGGGTCCTGCCTCCCTGCGGAGGGGGGCAGCATAGGAGAGTCTCAGGGCCACCAGGACGTGATCTGACCATGACAATGGGGACAGCTGTAACTCTGCCCTCAGATCACATTGCCACTGCTCTGACAAGAAAATCAAGTCCAGAGTGAGGCCACTGACTCGAGTCGGGTCCCAAATAATCTGAGACAGGCCCATGGCTGCCATGGTAGCCATGAACTCCTGAGCGAGGCACACCCCAGGTATGGCAGGTTGAAGTCCCGCAGAACCATACGCCTGGGGAACTCCACCGCCAACCCTGAGACGGCCTCCAGCAGCTCAGGCAAGGAGGTTGCCACGTAGTAGGGAGGATGGTACAGGAGCAACACTCCCAACTATTCTCAGGAACCCAACTTGAAGAACAGGGCCTCACAGCCAGCCACTTGTGGAGCAGGGCTCCTGAAGATGAGAGACTCATGGATGACAACAGCCACCCCTCCTTCCCTGCCCTGGGGTCTTGGCTGGTGCTACACCCGAAACCTGGCTGGGCACATCTTCGACAAAGCCACTCCTCCTTCCGGGTCCAGCCAGGTCTCAGTAATATATGCCAGGTCTGCCCCCTCTTCAGTGATCAGATCATATATATGGGGAGCTTTGTTGTTAACTGACATGGCATTAAGAAGAACAGCCAGAGCCCAGGGCCCCCACGAGTCTGCTGCCCAGGGCCTGGATTTGAGCACAGGGGGCCAGAACACGCCACCGGTTAACAGACACTGGGGGCGTCTTCCCCAAAGATGGCCCGCCCTCTGGCTCCCGCCATAACGTCCCTGGCCCGTCACCACCTCAAACACATGGCCCGCCCACTACCCCCAGAACTGACAGATCCAATTCCCACCCCTGGAGCCTTAAATTCGCTTACGGGCCCCCCATTCATTCATTCAATCAGTCAAAATGTGGTTTTGTATGCAGATTATACCATAAAGTTAGTAGAGAATCCAAATTACTTGCAACAGACGTTAGATCTGATGCAAAGAGGTATATGATCTGGAAACTGATAAAAATCAAGTAGTTGTACTTGACAGGAAAAAGGAAATAATTGCAAGTTACACATGAATGGAAAAAATCTAGAACAAGTAAATGTATTTGTGTACCTTGATAGAATGTCTAATAAAGATGGAGAAAGAAACAGAAAAACTTTAAGATCCACAAATGCTAGTAAAACAATAGTTGACAGTCTGTGGTCTGCTGTGAAGAATGGATGCTTGTTGAAAGAAGTGGAAATGTCTCCGTAGAATCGTGTGCTGCCTTCTGCTTTTTATGTAAGTCAAATGCGTTATTTAAGAAGGGTATGATAAAATGAGAGAGGGGGTCAAGGACACACAGAAGGGGATGGCTGAGAAAGTCACGGTGGGATGGAGCAGATGAATTCCCCAGAGGCAGGGAGAGAGAGAATGAGAGAGAGAGAGAGGTGAAATGTTTAAAGAACAGAAGCCACAGGAAGGAGCAGCGCCTGGGTGTGGGGAAAGCAAGCATAACTTCCCAGGGCAGAAAGGCATGGAGAACGCTGTTGATGTGAATGATTTAAAGGTCGAGATTGTGAAGAGCAAAAAGAAGGAATATAAAGTCAGACTATTTGTTTGATATTTCTGGTAATTCCTTGTGGACTTTTTGCTGAACCAGATTTGAAAAGATGATTTTTGGATTGCGTATAGGTAAAAGTTAGGCTATGGGGAGAAGAGTTTTTTTATTTGTAACTTTAAAAGAGGGTGAAAAGTTACTGTATTAGCTTATGTTCAGTGTGATGAAGTTGAAAGCCATTTCTTTGTTGCCTTTTCCTTTTTCCTTTCTCTTTTTTTTTCTGCACCTTCTGAACTTTTCTTTTTCCTTTTTTTCTTCTAGTTTAGTTGTATTAGTTTTTACTATGTTTATTAAAAACTTAAATAAAATTATTTTTTTTAAAAAATGCTGTTGATATAAACTAGTTTGGATGTGTTTCCCTTTCTTTTTCTTATCTTCCACTGTACCATTAATTTCTCGGGCTTCCTATTTCCCACTGGTTTACCTATAGATATGTATTGGCAGCCCGTTTCTGTCCAATTCAAAGTGCTGGCCTGTAAAGCCACCTGTGCCTCAGCTCAGCTCCCAGGCCCTTTAGGGATGCTCTCCCAAGGCGGCCCAGCCCACCCCATGCGCTCAGAGAGGAATGGCAGAGGGCTTGCCCTTGCTTCAGGAAAGGGCCAGGGATGCCCCTTCCCTTCGAGGCCCTCAGGCACTGCCGCACCTTGACTCCTGAGGCTCAGGATGGTCCTGATCTCCTGGACTTTAGGAAGACCCTCAGAGTGTTTGGGGTGAGGGCTGCCATAAGTAATAAACTGCTTAGTGGAATATGGTCTCTTTTCTGTTTTTCTTAGGCTTTTTTATGTCTGTGTTAGCTGTCTTGAGTTTATGGAAATGGGCTGTATATTAAATGTTGTATAAATCAATGTTTTAAAAAAAACAAACCACAACCTTCAAGCGTTCCTCTTAAGTGTTTCCTTTCAGGCCCTTATCATCTTGGTTGTTTTCCTCTTGACATGCTTCAGTTGGTCAATGTCCTTCTGAAAATGCAATGCTGAAAACTGGAAGGTATACTCCACCCGTGGTCTGACTCTTTCCTCTCCACAATGGACTCCCCTGCCAATACTCCTGTTCGTTCGCCTTGTTCGCTTGCTCAGTTCTAGCTAGATTTTCTGTGAATCTTGCTGGAATTCAAGGTATAAACTTGACTATACAATAAAACTTTAAATTTACAGACTTCAGGTGACTTCAGATGCAATGGGCAAAATCTGAAGTTGGATTTTGCTCCCTGACATCAGGCAATCTGTTTGGTAAAGCAGACTGGAGAACCATTCTTCTGTGTATCTGCAAGTGTGGTATCTCCGGCCCATGTGCTGGTAGAAATCTAAGTGTCTTCCATGACTGGCATTTGCAATTGGCATTATTTACAAATATTTTATAAGTACTGTATTTAATCTTCAATGGCTTCAGAGGCAGTCTAAAAAAGAAAAGTAAATTTGAGCATCACACATTCCAGCCAAAAGCTAGTATTGGCTGAAAGATCAGAATCAGGGGTGAGCACTGCAGAATGGTATAAAGAAACAAACGGTGTTTGACATTTGTAAAGCAAAAGGAAGGCTAAAGAAATACTGTATGTACAATATAAATCTATCTATAACACTGCTGAAATTGGGGCAAGAAAACATGAGAATGGTGCAGGAAACAGCACTCAGCGAAGCGGTGATGAAATTATGTATTCAGCAATGTTCATGTAGCATCAGGGTTCATGGAGAATAGCATCTAATACAACAGCAAATTGCATGCATTTAAAAGCCAGAGATGAGTGGCTGTGGTGATTTTATAAATGCCATGAATTGTTAGTAAAGAAACCTCCAGTGACGTTCTGACCAAGGAGGCAGAATAATTCAGGAAAATTCTGAATTAACAAATGAAGGCCTCATACTGACACAAACATGCCGATGAGATTATTTTGTTCTGACACACAGTTTCTGAGAACGCTGAAGCATTTAAGCATGAAAAATCAATAGCAGGCCAAAGGATCAGCAAGGAAAGGGCTTGGGTATTTGTGCTGATGGATCACACAGAGTAACACAAGCCATATGCAGCAAGTGGTGTCATCAAAGAGCCCTGAAAGACGTAATTCATCCTTTGCCACCTAGATACCGTAACTCAGGGGAAGCATGGTTTATATAGTTGTCCTTCAGGACTGAATCTTCAATACCTTGTGCCAGAAGTCAGAAAGTGGTATCAAAAGAGGTGTTGAAGAAGTCACCAGGAAACATGAAGGCTGTTGACAATGCTCTCACTCATTCATTGGGGAAAATGTGCACAAAAGATCTAAAATTTAAGTGCATAGTTTTGCCAAAAAAAAAAAAAAAAATCAATCATCCATCCTGTGAACCAGAGGATCATTCTGTCAAATAAAACATTTTACAGAAGGATATTTTTAGATGAAGTAATGGTTGGGTTGGTGGACAAATCTGATCAAGAAAGAGACACAAGAGGGCAACGTATCTTACAAAATCTCAGATGCTACCACTCAGTCAGAAATCTTCAACTTTGCTACAGTTGGAAAGCAGTCAAAATTCCAGTGTTGGCAAATGGCTGGGAAAAAACTGCTTTATGATGTGAGGCAGAATTGCAGTTTGAAGGAAATGGTCTGCAACTCTTACAGAAAACTGGCAAAGAGCAAGCAATTGAGGATGATGTCTTCCAGTGGTTAGGATATAAAGGGAGTGCAGGATGGATACCAAGTTACAATCACATACCTGTAGATGCTATGCCAGTGAGAAAGAAGAGGACAAGAGTAACAAGGATGAGGAAGAAGAACTGCCAACACCCAAAACAAAGTTGTCAGTGTGGAGATCCTACTGAGTGACAGAATAGCTTTTACTGACTCCTCCTCTGATTGCAAACTCCAGCCTTTATGTGCCCCTCAGGAGATAACCTGAAGTACCAGGCTCCCAAGACATCGGCAAATTTGGATACTTTCTTGAAACTGATCACTAACATTGGCTTTTTCATGGACAAAAAATAAAGTTAAGTTGGTTTTCTCAGATTAAAGTGTGTTTGTTGTAGTAAAAATTCGCATTCACCATTTAATGAATATTTGGCTTTATGGAAATCCCATCCTCCTCAACTGGTCCATTCAATCAAAGATTTACTGTATTGATCTTTAACTTTTTATACAGTCCAGAATTCTAGCATCACAATTAAATGTTATTGTCCTACAGTGCTGCTCAGATCCAATCATCAACCTGTTTTGGAGGCAGACATACACAGTTCCTTGTGAAATGTCAGCTGCAAAGGTTGGAGGAGCTGGACTTCTAGAACAGGGTATTGCTGATGCTGTTACACATGGAGCACAGCAACCTGTGGGATAGATGCAGCCATATTTCTTTTAACTAAAGAGCTAAACACCCACCTCAGAGAGGTTGCTGTTGGAGAATAAAGTGTAGGGGGGCCCTTTGTCATGTCCTTTCATGTGACTCTTGAGGCTATACTGCGTGCTAAAGGCCTTTTCACACCCACTGCTGGGACAGAAGAAAGGTCTCTCACCTATAATGGAAGAAATCAACAGAGGTATCAAGGAAACCATAGGTACAAGTCTAGCAGTCTCTGGATTCCAGCGGATCCATGATTTTGAATTCCTGTAACAGACCACTCCTAAATTCACTGCAGAGGATAAGTACCAGGCTCTTAGTAAGCAGAATCTTAATGTAGCAAATTACAACACCCTTATCAAAACTTATCATGGGCACCTTTTTACTAATATATAACTTACTATAAAGTTATATTTCTCCCCAATTTTGAAGGCACCACCTAATTTTTCACACAGCTCGAGTAGGGCTCCATTGGTGTTAATACAAAAACGTCTGCTTTCTTAAATTAAAGTTAAAAGGGGTCATATGTGCCCCAGGTCTTACCAGTATGTGTCCTGACGTGCGTCTTCAGATGATGACTGGCAGCAAAGGCTTTCCCACAGCCATCATGGTCACACCTATGGGAGAAAGCAAGGAGACTTACAGCATCACCTTTACAACTTGAAAGCACCTTTACAAACTTGGACTCTTCCAGCCTCACCCCCTTTCAGGGCAATCCTCAGCATGGAAAAAAAGGGAGGTAGCCTTGAGCCTTGGAAACATTGACTTGAACTGTAGTTGGAAAGTATCTATTTACTCTAATGAATTTAAGTTGCTATGGCCAGATGAACCACATCCTCAGATACTGAAGGATCTTGCCAACAGCCTCAGCAAACTCTTATACATTATTTTTGAAAAATTCTGGCAAACTGATGAAAGAACGGCAAATGCTGTCACTATGTTCAAAAGAAGGAAAAATGGGATCTTGGGAATGACACACTAGTCACCCTGACATCAATACATGGAAAGAATTCAGAGGCAGTCACAGTGATTGACAGGTAAATGCTTTCAAAGCAGTGCAATTATTAGCATAGGTCTGTATGAATTTTGCAAGGATAAATATTGTCAGATTAACTTTATCCATTTTTTGATTGGGCAACTTGTTTAACAGATTGTGAAAATATTATAGATAAAGGAAATGGGCTGAAAACAAGCAAAGAAAACTGATCATGAGACAACTGCAAAGTTCTTCACTTACGAAACAGAAATCAAACGCACAAATAGGATTGAGATAGCTGGCTTTGTAAGAGTGCTTGTGAAAAAAGGCTTGCAATGATTGTTGATTGCAAGTTGAGTAAGAGTAAGATGTATGATGTGGCTGCAAAAAGGGCAAATCAGTTTTAGACTGCATCAACAGAAATACTGTTTCAAAATTATGGAAGATCCACTTTGCTTTGCTCAGATCCCATAAGAATATTGGAAGGTTTAGAAAAGGGTAATGAGGAGACATCAAAGGACCTTTAGCTTTGAAAAGAGAAGACTGAGGGATGTAATAGAATTCAAATACTTAAATCCTCTATTGTTTCAGAGAATGGGACATGGAATAACAAATTTAAGCTCCAGGAAGACAGGTTCCAGTTGAATATTTAAAAAGCTGTAAGAGGTTTGGCCCCAGAAGTCATAAAACCCCTTTCTAGGCCTTTTCCTCTGTAATGGGTTGTAAAGGAGGGAGGGGGGTGACTTGATTTATGTGAGTGAGAGCTGGAAACATCACAGAGCCAGCAAGAATAAGAAACTTCACAGACTCAGCCAGTTGACACCAGAATGCTGTGGCTAAAGTGTTATCTGCCAATGGGCAGTGAAGAATGTGGCTGAAGCCCATGTTGTAAAACCGAAGGCAGTGCTAAATACTGAATTTCAAACGAAGGCAGGGACTTGGGTCTGATAAAAGAAGAGGACAAGGGGAAATACAATTACTTGAGTCTTTAGATGCAGAGGGTGATGGCACTGCATCTTTCAATAAACGAAATACTTTACGGAGACCTAACTGGTTCCAGAGAGATTTCTTACTATTGGGATATCTGAACCCACGTTCCTCACAAAAGCTTTGCAACCATAAGAGCAGTTTGACAATGGAATCAATTACTCAGAGAGAGGTGGGGTTGGATTTATATTCCACCTTTCCTTCAAGAACTTCAGTGGCTCAGATGGCAATCTTCCTTGATTGTAGGTATAATAACAGCACCCTGTGAGGTAGGCTGGGCTGAGAGAGCACGTGTGGCCCAGATTGTCCACTAACTTTCCATAATAAGGGGGACTTGAGGTTGGGTCTCCCTGGTCTTAACATTTTACCAGCTACACCACTGGATGCAAGGAGTAGATGCTAGACGTGAGACATTTTAACCCAGATTTCTTCACTAACCAAGGGATTGGATTCAATGGCCTAAATGGCCACTAACTCTGGAATTCTCATGAAGATGCTGAACAGAAATACTTAATAAATATCTTGCATCTGCTCTGAACGCACTGAATTGGCTCCAGACTTGCCATGAGTGAATGCCAAGGCCTACATAGTGGAGAAACTGGATTATCTGAGTGCCTTCTCCCACATGTATCAGCACCTCAGTTAAGATCACATGATGATATCCCCTTGATGGTATTGCACCTATTGTGGATTCTTTAGAGGGCAACCTGAGAGAGGGCATCTGGGTGCACTGCTCCAGCTATGGAAATTTCCCCACATTCTGTTATTGGTGACATAAAGTTCATGAAGCTTTCAGTATCTGCTTAAGGCATATGCCTTGCATGAATTTGGTCACCCCAGTACCACTATGTCTTTCCAGTCTGGCCTGGTTCTCCCACGATTTAGCATTTAAGTTAGTGAAGATGTTTAACTTTGTTTAACTGAAGTTTTCTTGAATTGTTTTTTTTGTAAATTGTTGGCCTTAAACTGTACATTTATAAATAAGCAACACATAATTAGCATATTATAAAAATAACACAATTAGGTGGTATCATAATGCCTTTAATAGCATCAGTGAGTAATGTAAACAGGGAAGTCTCAGTAACTGCCTGAACACCAATCAAGCAGGGCCACCACGACCCTTCATGCCCACCAAACTAGTGGTTGAGACAGGAGGATAACAAGCAGGCCTCCAATGTTAATCTCAGAATGGGAGGGGGAGGGGTGGGGGCCAGTGAGAGTGAGCCCGTCAGGTCAGCTGAAGCCAAAAGCCTACAAGCAGCTGTGGTGCCTGAGGTTCTGCAAAAAGGAGCATCTCTATACCAGGCTGGTCTCCACCTGAACAACCAAGAGGGTTGCAACCACTTAAACTAGTATAATTTATTTATTTATATTTCAAATTTCATCACTGCTTATCTTGCACAAAGCGACTTTATAATATTGAATGACAGTGAACATATGGAGCTATGCCCTCTCTGCCAGATAACTGAACATTTGCTAGAGATGGACACACTGGAAATCACATTGGGAATTTATACATTATAGGCCTCAGTGAATTTTAAGTGCGGCTTATGGTAAATCAAGCCAGGGCCTTGGAATTAAAACAGAAACAAAAACAAAAAAAAACAGTGATTCAAGCTCTAAGAACTGCTTCCGAGAGGTCCCAGGAGTTATTACAGTACATGGCCTCTTCAAAAGCCTTGCAAACAGCCCAGGAACACAGTATTTACCTGGTTATCTGGGAACAGTTCGATTCTTTTGGACCCAAGGAAGTGGACAGGGTCCTCCGGACTGTAAATGCCACCACTTGTCAATTAGATCCATGTCCCTCCTGGCTGTTGGAAGCAGCTTGGGAGGTGACATGTGGCTGGGCCCAGGCGATGGTAAATACACCCTTGAGAGAGGGGGTGCTCCCAGCAGACTTTAAGGAGGCACTGGTGCACCCCCTCAAGAAATCGTTGCTGGACTGTATCATTCTGGACAATTTTTGCCCAGTCTCCCACCTCCCCTTCTTAGGGAAGGTGGCTGAGAAAGTGGTGGCGCTGCAACTCCAGAGGATTCTGGATGAAACGGATTATCTGGACCCCTTTCAGTCGGGTTTCAGGCCCGGATATGGGACGGAAACGGCATTGGTCGCACTTATGGATGATCTCTGGCGGGAGCGGGATGGAGGCAGTGCAGCCATCCTGGCTCTTCTTGACCTCTCAGTGGCTTTCGATACCATCGACCATGGTATCCTTTTGGGGCGGCTCAGGGAGTTGGGGGTGGGCAGCGTGGTTCTACGCTGGTCACCTCTTTCCTCCAGGGCCGATCCCAATTGGTGGTGATAGGCAGCAAGAGATCCAAATCTCAACCCCTCCTTTGTGGTGTGCTGCAGGATTCAGTACTCTCCCCACTCCTCTTTAACATCTACATGAAACCTCTGGGCGAGATCATCCGTCACCACGGGGTGAGGTATCATCAATACGCTGACGATACTCAATTATGTATCTCCGTCCTGGGTGAGGTAAGTGATGCAGTGACTGCCCTTTCTCAGTGCCTGGGGGCTGTTGGGGTCTGGATGGGGAACAACAGGCTTCAGCTGAACCCTGGTAAGATGGAATGGCTGTGGGTTGGGGGTTCCTCTGCATCCGGGAACTTACCATCTTTAGAACTGAATGGGGTTGCACTGTCCCAGACAGACACAGTGCGGAATCTAGGGGCCCTCCTGGACTCACGACTCCTGCTCAAAGAGCAGGTGGCAGTTGTGACCAGGAGGGCCTTTGCTCAACTTCATGTTGTGTGTCAGTTAGGCCCTTCCTGGATCGAGAAGCCCTCTGATCAGTCATGCCCTAGTCATCTCCTATATAGACTACTGCAATGTGCTCTACATGGGGCTACCCTTGAAGAGTATCCAGAAGCTACAGCTGGTCCAGAATGTGGCCGCGTGGGCAATCTTACGTGCCCCAAGGTCGGCACATTTGCTGCGGGAGCTGCATTGGGTGCCAGTTTGCTTTCAGGTCCAATTCAAGGTGTTGGTTATCACCTTTAAAGTCCTACATGACATGGGTCCAGGTTACCTGAGAGACCATCTCAACCCCATTACATTGACCCGTCCCACCTGGTCATGCAGAGAGGGCATGTTACGGATGCCGTCCATGAGAGAATGTCGATTGGCGGGGTCCAGGAAGTGGGCCTTCTCTGCCATGGCCCCCGCCCTTTGGAACACTTTTCCCACAGAGGTGAGGCAAGCCCCCTCTCTCCTGACCTTCCAGAAAAAGTTAAAGACCTGGCTCTGCCATCTTGCTTGGGGTGGGAAGGGGGATAGTCAATCTTGGGGGGTGGCTAGCACCTTAAAGTGGTCCTCATATATTTATGAGTCGAATTAGAATTTTTAACTGCCATCTTGATGCCATTTTATATTTTATATACCATATTTTGTTTTTATTGTATTTTAATCTTTTTAGCTTTATTGTAAATTGCCCAAAGTCCCTCTTTTGGGGGAGATGGGCAGTGATGGAATTTGATAGATAGATAGATAGATAGATAGATAGATAGATAGATAGATAGATAGATAGAATGCATGCTGCAACCAGATGACTCACCTGAACGGCTTCTCTCCAGTGTGAGTCCGAATGTGTTTCCGCAGATCACTGAGGGTTGTAAAGTACTTGCTGCAACCTTCTGATTCACAGTTAAATGTTTTCCCTGTGTGAAGCCTCTGATGGGCTTTTAACCTAAAGAAGGAAAGAAGAGGGTTACAGAATGTCTCTTCTGGTCCAAGATGCACCTTGCAGTGAAAGAGTAAGGCAGACTCAGGCCAAGGCTCTGCTAACTGAAAACACCTATCAGAGCCAACATTTTAGTGGAAGAAGTTGTGTGGGTGATGTACTTCAGGCAATAAATTCTGGAAGAGCTACAAGCACTGATGTGAGAGATTTGGGGAGTGGGGATAGGGCAGATATTTCACCAGGGACATTATCCAATTCAACCAGGAGTATCATCTCTCTCTCTCTCTCCATGTCCATGTCCATGTCCAAGCAGTAATTTCTCATGCTGAATGAGAGAATTCCTGAATTCCTCTTCTTACCTGTACAGTGTATTGAAGGCTTTTTCACAACCCTGAACATCACACTCAAAGGGCTTCTCCTTGGTGTGCACTCGAACATGGATTTTGAGGCTGTAGGATGTCAGAAAGGCCTTCCCACACCCCTCCTGATTGCACACAAAGGTGTACTCCCCCCGGTGGGTCTTCTGGTGGGTGCGCAGGTTGCCTGCAGTGCTGTAGGTACGGGGGCAGCCCTGAAACGTGCACTGGTAGCGCTTCACCTGTCAGACAAACAAATACCATGCAAATCAATATCCATAATAGGCCAACTAGGATTGGCCCAATTCATTTCACAGAGCTACTGGAAGAGAAAATACATGTTTGAGTTCAGGAGGCAGTGAAAGCAGCAGGGAGAATGGTTGTGGTCTCTATGATGTCTCCTGAACTCAAAGACACATTTTTTGAGTCTCTGCAGCTACTATGCAAACCCAGGAAAAAGTACCATTGAAAAAGCCCACACTGGATTTAAACACTGGGCTGACTCACACAACATGGTAAGCCATAAAAAATTCTAACTAAGGTTTGCGTGTTATGCAGATATAGCCACTGGCTTTGTAACCTGAACCACAGAAGGTCCTCCTTCATACATGTCCATTTGCACACACATGCTAAGTCCCCATATGGAGTCCCATGACTCTAACTCTTCATTTTTTAAAATCCATTCAGTCATGTCCAATTCTCGGAGATTGCCTGGAAAAGTACCTGCAGTTTTCCTGGCAAGGTTTTTCAGAAGTGGTTTGCCATTGCCTCCTTTCTGGGGCTGGGAGAGAGTGACTGGCCCAAGGTCACCCAGCTGGTTTCATGCATAAGGTGGGACTAGAGCTCTCAGTCTCCGGTTTCTAGCCTGAAGCCTTCACCACTAGACCAAACTGGCTCTATTCTTTGTTTAGGGGGCCAGAATAAGGAATTGTGGGTTCAGCAGAGCAGGCAAGAAAAATATAGTTAAATGTGAGCTCTGTGCTAAAGTAGGCTTCCCCAGCTTTCTACATCAATATTTTCCTTGTAAATTATTTTATGCAACTTTAAGAGATGTATAGGGGAAGAACACCCCATTTGAGAGCCAGATCTCATGTGTCCCAAACTCTCTGGTGAATGCAACTGACATTTTTAGCAGCTTGTCTATCACAAGCTATGATATCAAAATGATGCATGTCATGACACCATCATCAAGTCAGTTACAATGTCTGATTGAAGTACATGTTGCATCATGATACTGTATAGGAATCATCATTTGCCCCTCACAAAGATGTCTTGGCCAGTTGCGTAGTAAAAAGGAGATCTATCTATCTAATTTGTCCCCGCCCCTCCTCCCGTTGGGGGATTCTGGGCGGTTTACAACGATCGATTAAAAACAATAACCATAAAATACACAGAATAAAATACAATAAATAATATAAATAAAGGTAAAAATAAAGAATCCAGGTGGTAAAGAATCTAAAACAGAATTACTCCAGACTTCTTAGAATATATATTTTTTAAAAGTCTGTTCATGGAGAGGAATCAAGGATGCATGAACCTGACCACCATCGTGATAATGAGGAAGGTCTACAGCAGGCATGTCCAACCCACGGCCCACACGCGGCCCTGAACAGCTAGTAATGTGGCCCCCCCAAATCATAAACTTTTAACATTACTTTGTGATTTTTTTTGTGACTCAAGCGTGGACTGCATAGGTAGAAACAATGGAACGCTGTGTAGGGGAGGGGGCAGTGCAGTGCTAACGCCGCCACTGCCCACTACACACATCAGTTTTTGGCAACTTGGCGTTATATATTTCAACCTACCTACACATGTTCTGTGACAACAGGCATTTATTATTATTAAGTAGACATGCAACTTTTCTTATTTGATTATTAAACTTTGCTTTATTTGCCTACCTAACAATTTACGATGGGCTTGTTGTGTTATTTCTTTAAAAATATATATTTATTCCTAAATAAATTTATTCTAGCATGGCTTCAATGTCATTTCAACAGAAAACAGAACCCAAAAAAGAAAAGAAAAAAGAAAAATCACAGATGAAGGAAGAGTATTCAACGAAAAATGGACAGATGAGTACTTTTTTGTCGAGACAAATACTAAGGCACTATGCTTAATTTGTAGGGAAAATGTGTCAGTTTTCAAAGACTACCATTTGAAAAGGCATTATATGGAAAAACATGCTGCCAAATTTGAAGCATATCAAGGAATTTGTCATAAAGACAAATGAGCAGAACTGGGAAAAAAGTCTGTCAACCATTTTTTAAAAAAAAAGTTGCAACTCAAAAGGACTCTATTATGAAAGCTAGTTATTTGGTAGCAAATCTGACTGCAAAAAAATTAAAACCATTTACCGATGGTGAGTTTATTAAGCAATGTATGGAAAGCATGGCAGATACAATTTGTCCTGATAGAAAAAGTGGTTTTTCTAAAATCAGTTTGTCTCACCAGACTATGGCCAGGTGAACTGAAGAAATAGGAAAATCTATTGAAAGAGATTTGAAGAGTAAAGCTGCTAATTTCAAATTTTACGCTTTGGCAATGGATGAAAATACTGATGCTACAGATACGGTTCAACTTGCCATTTTTATTAGAGGTATTGATAATGAATATGTCACTGAAGAAATGGCTTCTTTGGTGCCATTAAAAGACACAACTAAATCTCTTGATTTGTACGAAGCAGTAAAAATGACATTAAAGCGATTTTCTTTAACCATTGTCAACATATCTGGTGTATCTACTGATGGCGCCCCGGTGATGGTTGGTAAAAGCGAGGGACTTAGGGTGTTGATAGAAGACAATGCAAGTGCTGCCAGCAACTCACATTTGATGAAGTATCACTGCATTCTACATCAAGAAAATTTATCTGTGAAAGCTTTGAAAATGGATGTCATGCAAATTGTCATCAAAGCAGTGAATTTCATAAGGGCCAAGGGACTGAATCATTGCCACTTCCAGGAGTTCCTCAAAAGTATGGATGCTGATTATGGGGACATCATTTCCTTTTCCGAAGTACGGTGGCTAAGTTGGGGTAAAATGCTGAAAAGATTTATGATTTGTGAAATGAAATCAAGTCATTTTTGGAATCAAAAAGAAAATTTGTGCCAGAACTTGAAGATGAAAAATGGCTCACAGATTTAGCATTTTTGGTGGATTTGACTATTCATTTAAATGAGTTAAACATACATCTTCAAGGTGAAAACAACTTATCACTGCAATGTTTCAGATCATAACAGCATTTGAAATGAAACTTAAAGTATGGCAAGCTCAAGTTATGGAAAATAATTTTATACATTTTAATACATTGGCTAAAACACAGTTCTGTGAACAGCAAGAAATATGCAGCCTTGCTTTTCAGTTTGATACAAGAATTTGAGAAAAGGTTTCAAGATTTCTAGAAAAATCAATATTTTGGTATATTTTTGACTCCATTTTCAGCCGACATAACTACGTTACATCTGAATTTTGTAGAGCTGCAATCAGACATTCAACTCAAAGAAAAAATTGATCATGTCTCTCTACTGGACTTTTGTAAGACCTATCTTCCCAGAGAAAAATATACCTTGATTCACAATCACACCTTATTCATGACATCGTTTTTTGGCAGCATGTACATTTGTGAGCAACTATTTTCAAGGATGAAGCACATGAAGAGTAAAATTAGAATTAAAATTTCTGACGAGCACCTTGAGAACTCACTGAGAATTGCAACCACTTTCATTGAACCAGACATCGATGCATTAGTTTCACAAAACCAAGGTCAAATATCCCACTAGTTTTATGCTGCCCTTTTTAAAAATTTTATAATAAAAATATTTTTAAAAAATGAAGTTTTATTACTTATATACATTAACTATATTATATATTTTATGTGTGGCCCAAGACAATTTCTCTTTACTCATTGTAGCCCAGGGAAGCCAAAAGGTTAGACACCCATGGTCTACAGGAAATTGTAACTAGGCTTCACTGTACTCAGTAACAGTAATTTGTATTGTTTGAAGCCTAGTTTGAAGGAATATATACTACAAATACATTCAGCTAAAGACAGTTAAGGTTTCCCTGGGGAAAATCTCTGTAAAGAATGGACCAGGCCCATGTTCTCCACACACAGGGTTCTCTAACATCTGAAGAAGCTTCTCTTGAGTGAGCAATCTACTACAGTACAAAGGTGGAGAATCACAGAGCTTTGCTGGAGAGATATAAAGGGCAGGAGTAGCTCAGATATTTAGAGAGAGCATTTCAAGAAAGGTGCAAAGACATAATGAAAATTAGCCTTGGTTTTTTCTATCCCCACATAACACATTTCTAAAATGGGAGACCTAGTTGGATTAGAACCACCAGAGTATTGGCCCCACCCCGTCAAACCTCACAGGCCCTACCTCCCAGTTCAAATAATAGTAGGACAAGCTCTTACTACAAATTCCAGTTACTCTGCTTCCCTTGGCTAAATCAAAGGAAAATCTTCTTTACCAGGACTTGCAGTGAGCTATTTACTTTGAAGGATCTGAAGAAAGTGTAGTAGGTGTACTCTGAGAATGAAGAAGCAAAACGTGCATAAAGTAGTATTTCCTTTACTTCCTTTTCTAGAGAATATGGAATTTTTCTGACTGACTGCATTTATTTATAAGATTTATAAAGTGACTCGCTCCAGAGGCTCAATGTGTATAAAATCCCAATGCAGAGGATATCCCCCCGGCCCTAAACAGTAACAAACAAGAATGGCACAGCTCCTCCTCTAGATGCTTATCATCAAAGCCTTCCAGAAAAGCCAAGTCTTATGTATTTTCTGGAAGGTCATAAGAGCGGCAGCAAGTTGTTCCAAAACAAGGGAGCAGCCAGCAAGAATGCTGGCTTCCGTGCCCTTCCTAATAGGAGGGGACCTTTAGCAGGCACTTTCTACTCACTTGGGCTGGGCAGGCAGAATTTTCTCTAAGAAAGGCATTTATAAGCAATAACTAGCACCCCAAATTTCTCTTGGAAAACAAAATGGCAACCAGCCCCTGTAACCATGGTATTGCATGCGAGAAGAGTGATTATTGCTGCACTGGATGAAAAGGTACAGGACTAGCAACTGTATTGAGTTGCATGTGATCCAAAAGTACCAAGAACAGTGGACTAACTATCTATGTGGCCCACACAAGAGCTGTTCATCATCAAAAGATATACAAAGGCATCTAGCACAAGATACAAATGGGTAATCTAGTTAATAGCAGCAGCAGAAATAATAGAAATAACAACAACGCAATCAAGGGAGACTGCAATGGTAAACATTATTCTGTAGGTAAAAGGCAACAAAACACTTCCTTCTGAGAGTTAGATCCAAGTTATTAAGTAATCACATAGCTAATGAAAGGGCAACAATATTTTTACTTCCAAAGTGTTTGATACTGCCACATATTTCTGTATGATTTGCACAACAAGGAAATAAATATTTTACTTCTTTTTCTAAAAACTTGAAAGGTATTATCATTTTTATCTTAGAAATCACATGAAGTTAAGGAGATTTTACTTAAAACTTCAGGTGAATTTGAATGGGTTGACAATTAGTTTGTTTTAAAACTGCAGAAGGAATGAGTTTATTTTAAACTAGTCACTGAAGCAAAAACTATGAAGTAACAATGACCCCAACAGAACTGCTCTCTAAATTTGCAATTTTAAAACAACACCTGAAAATTCTAAGAGTCAGGTCAAAACTTGTTAAACGTAATTCCTTATCTCAATCACTAGATGCTTTCTCTTAATTCCTCTATTATTTTAGTAGTGAAAATTCTCAAGGTAAATAACCCATAACCATGAACAGCTTAAGTTAGAGACAGTAACCAAAGTTATCTGACTTATTAGGGAAACATTAACTCCTATCACTGCAAAAGTACACTATTTTTAAGCCTCCTTTCTTACTTTTTTATGAAATGCAATTGAGCATTTTGGAAGCAATTTATTTAAAGATGTACAAAAATGTGATGTTGGACTTCTCCTATATAAAACATTATCCAAGAGCAACATATGAAAACAAAATTGGCTCAGAAACATAGACACCTTATCTGATGTAGATGCAAGTGTGGGAAGTTGTTAGCCTCAAAAATAAATGCAAATGAAAATAACTTTCTCAGGCAGACAAGAATTAAAACCAGAAGCAACCCAATGGCTTTTTAAAATAACCCAAAATGCTTTGCAATGCAGCACTTATGCAAGAGGCCTCCAGGTTCCATTTAAGTTGGCGACTTACTTCTTTAAGCTTGGTTTCAGGGCACTCTGACTGTAACGTGAGGGTGGCCCCCTCAATGTTCCGCGGCATGGGAGTGGAGCCAGGATTGATGGTCAAATGGATCTGATCCGGTGAAATAATGTGCTGCACATAGCCCTGGGAGATCCCTTCATGGTCGGCCATCAAGTGAAATCTATCCTCGTGTAGGAAAGGCAGGGGATCCCCACCCTGCCCCTCCTCCTCCTCCTCGTCCTCCTCCTCCTCCTCCAACAGCTCTTGGTCTTGCTCAATGAGAACGGTCGTCCTGTCATAGACTGTCCCGGAGGAAGGTGAGGCGTGGCCATTCTGGCCCACAAATCTCATCAGTTTATCGTCTGGAGCCAAGTCATCTTCCTCCACCTCGTAGTAGATGACATGCTCGGGACTACTTTCCCCCATGGTTTAGTGGAGTTCGGAGGCGGCCACAGGAGGAAGACGGTGCAGATCGTCTGCAACGGAAAGCGGAGACGCGTGAACGAGCCTGGCCGCGGTCACCCAGCGGCCCACGCTCCGGCCGCGGTGCAATCCCGGGGCCCCGAGGGACCGTCCCGGGCTGCCCGCCGACCGGCCCTCCGCCCCCCGGCCGAGCCAGGACCCGGGGCTTCGGGGGCCCCGGCTCGGCGCCCGCCCCCGCCCGGCGACGGGGGAGGTCCAGTAGCAGCGCGGAGCCGGCCGGCCCCGCAGGCAAGGAGGAGGCGCCGCCCGCAGAGGTCCTCGCCTCACCGGGTGCCCCCAGCGCCGGGTCAGGCCCGCGCGGGGCCGCCGCCATGGCGCCGGGCCGTCAGTCTCCGCTCGCTCGGCAATACGGCCTCCGCCGCCACCAGGGGTTCCGCAGACCTCCGCGGTTCCGCTTCCGGACGCCGCACAGCCGGTCGGGACGCCGCGCTTCCGGCCCGGGCCCCGCCCCCGCCCCCGCCCCCGCCCCCGCCGGGCGAACCGATGGCCCCTTCTTCGCGCGTCCGGACGCCAGGCGGCGCTGCTTTCGCGGCGGGGTTCTCCCCTCCGCCCGCCCCCGCCCCGCCCCGCCCCGCCCCGCCTGGAGGATCCCCCCCCCCGCTGCGCGCAGACCCACTGGAGCGGAGCCGGAGGCTGGAGGGAGGGCTCGGGCCAGGCTCGAAGGTTTGAACGGCGGCCGGCGACCCCTTCGCCTTTCCGCGCGGCTGCGTTTCTTCCACGTCTTAGTGTAGCTTCTCTTGCTTTTTTCTACTTTGTTTCAATTTTTTCATAATAAAACATATGGATGATAAAAACTCCACAATGAAAAATGCCCAGGATAATGTGAAATAGACAAACTTTGTACATCTCAGAAAAGCTTGAAACTTATTTATTCACCTTTTTGTCTTCCTAGGCTGTACGGTATTTGCAAAACATGAGTGAAAAACTAGCCACCGTGTTTTAGCCCAGAATATGTGGGCTTGGTTTGACCCTAGTTTAAAGGTAAAGGTAAAGGTTTCCCTTGACGTAAAGTCCAGTCGTGTCCGACTCTAGGGGGCGGTGCTCATCTCCGTTTCTAAGCCTTAGAGCCAGCGTTGTCCTAGACACTTCCGGGTCATGTGGCCAGCATGACGACTCGGAACGCCGTTACCTTCCCGCCGAAGCGGTACCTATTGATCTACTCACATTTGCATGTTTTCGAACTGCTAGGTGAGCAGGAGCTGGGACGAGCAACGGGAGCTCACCCCGCTACGCGGTTTCGAACCGCCGACCTTCCGATATTGTGCTAATCAAAAATACAGTATTACCTATAGGCATACCCTTATGTACAGGCAGCATTAGCAAGAATTCACAAAGGGAGGAAGGAGCATATGCAAAGAAATTAAAAGACAAGATAAAGGGAAGTGCAACTAAATTTACTTTACGCCAACACCATTCATATACTTTTATTTATTACATTTTCAGACTGCCGCACCTAGCAATTCTAGGTGGTTGTACTGGGGGTGACTGGCACATAACAATAACCCCAAAGCCTTCTTCAACCCAGAGTTCTCCCTTGAGGCACAAATGAGCAACCTCAATTATCCTACTTTGGACACATAATGTGAAGACCTAACTTTCGGGAGAAGGCTCTAATGCTGGGAAACGTGGTGTCATGGTTCCTGTTCCAATGTTCCTGTGAACATCGTAACCAGTTCCCATGCCATGCTGGTGCTGACACGTGTTACTGTTTGGGAGGGGGCTGCTCTCGTTCTTTGTACCAGGCACTGATGTAGAGACTTTGGAATGTCTATTTGGGTTATCTCACCTGTTCAAGGACACTTTCCTGAAGACCTGCAGGAACTGTTAGGAACACCTGCAGGCTGCAGGGAGTGGACTCTTTCTGACTCTGGGGGGAGGGATTGGAACTGTTTAAGCTTTAATTGTTTGAAAGACTCACATTTTGCCATTCTCAGCTTTGCTCTTGAACTTGCATATTATCCAGTAATCTGATATCCATAAGCTTCTGTGTGAGTCTGGTTGGGAACTTGGGTAGGCATTCATCACATAAAGCTGAGAATCTCTAATTTCATTAACTCCTATCAAGAGAATATTCTTGTGAGGAATTTTAGTTGATGGCTACGGCAACCCGAACCACGGAAGTGCCAGAGGAGCCCTCCAGCTCTGCCCCTGAAATGGTGAGGCGAAGGGCGAGATGTCCCGGTCGAACCATCCCAGGCACCAGCTGCTCAGTGCACCTCCCCAGATGAAGGAATGGAATCGACTGGGGGAGGCGGAGACCAGTGGGGTGCTAGCGGGAAGACCGGGCCCGTTGGAGTCCCTCAGCGAGTTGATTGTCCTAGACAACATTGACGAGGCACAGCCAGGAAGATCTTGGAAATATCAGGTGCCACTGATGCCAGAGGGGGAATCCACCAAACTGGCCGGACCCCTGGGACTTCGGGTGAGAGGGGAGTTGCCAACTCCCCAGAGACTATGGGTGTTAGAAGCAAAAATGGAACCTGTCGAGAACTTGTTAAAAAACATCTCCGTGAAGGGGACAACCAGGAGCCAGGTGGATGGATTCAGTTACACTGGCGGTGGATGCGCTGTTGGAAGACCTGAGGGACCAGGTTGGGGACAGATCCTCCTGGAGAAAATCTTACCCGTGTGGTTGTTAAGAGTCAACACCAACTGGATGGCACATAACCAATTGGTCAATCAATCAAAGCCCTCTGGATAGGTTGACCATATTTCCTTGAGACAAAAACGGGACATTGGGATGAAAAACAGGACGGGGTTAAACTTACATAATATTCCGTATCAGTCCCTGGGGCATTGTTTCCCAGTGCGAGGGGCAGTCAGGCATGGAAGGCAGGCACGCAATTGCAAGACAGGGTGAGGCGAGTCCATGGGTGCGACAGCCAGATAAGGCTCAGACTCAGAGTCTCACATGGCAGCAAGGCCGGGAGGCGAGATTGGTCACGGTGGCGAGACAAGGCTCAGTGGCGAGTTCGGGCACGGCAGTGTCCTGGCCAACTGGACTGGACACAGTAAAGGTACAAACCAATTCTGTTTCTTGCAGTTGCAAAACACAATAACTGCAATGGCTAACTAGAAATAAGCAGTTCTTTTAAAAGTCAGGCTACTCTAAGATCTACAGTCAAGATCTGAGGTGCAGTGGCAGCAAGACAAGGCAAGGTAGGGCTGATCTGGAAGGCTGGGATCTCACAGCAGCAAGGCAAGGTCTAGGAGCAGATTTTCCCTGGCATGGCAGGGCAAGAGGCAGGCACTAGGACTGGCACGGAATTACAGCCAGGCTCCGAAGTGGAACTCCACACGGCGGCAGTCTCAGGATGCAAGCCAGCAGCAGACTCAGAGATGGCGGTGACAGTGAGGAAAGCACCAGCAACAAGCTGGGGGGCAGCAACAGCAAGACTAGACCCAGTGACAGGCTTGGTGGCAGCAGCTGTGAGGCGCAGGTCAGCAGCAGCTTCTGGCGTGATGATGAGGCAGGGCGAAGGGCCGGGGTCCGCCATGTTGGCAGGGCAGGACTTCTGAGGCGATTCCGGAGCAGAGGCTTGAGGCGGTTCTGGAAGTTCGATAGAACAGTTGTCTGACAACCAGCTCTTCTCCTGAGCGCCTTTTATTGCCTCGAATCTCCCACCACTTGTGGGTGGGAGCCAATGGCCTCTCACGCTCCTGGGCTCTTTTTTCTGCCCTCCTTGCTCACGCGCCGATAGGCGGTTTTTAAAAAAACGGGACAAAATGGACATTTACATTAAAATGACAGGACGGTCGGGAAATGTTAAAAAAACAGGACTGTCCCGTTCAAAATGGTATGTATGGTCAGCCTACCTCTGGAAGGCCTTGGTTTCAATCAGCACTTTGAATTGCACTCTGTCAGGATGCCATCCTGCCATGCTGTATTAGGTAGATGGGATCTGTAGTAATTAGTCAGCATGAGGGTGTAGTATTAGCTAGAGTGCTTGCCAGGCAGTAGTGGAGCTGTTAGAGATAAGAATGGCATGCAGGCATTAGAATGGGGGGAGAGAGGAACCAGGCTCCAAGGCCATCCATCTGGGAACATCAAAGGCTGACAGTGTAAAGGCTGAGAAGCCAGCCGGTAGGGGAGGGGTGGATGAGGTCTGCTTGGGAATCTGGCATGTTTTAAAATGTATTTGTGCAGAAATTGCTTAGTCTGTTCTTTGAATGGGTTCTGACTGCTTGTATTGAATAAAGAACTTTTCCATATCCTAATATGTTTTTTTTTTATTATTTTTCAAGTTTTTATCACTGCTCATCTCCCCCAAAAGGGGGACTCTGGGCAGTTTACAATAAAATTAACAATTAAAACTATAAAACATGTAAAATACAGTACAAACAGCCAAATATAAATAGGAATAAAATAAATATAAAATCCAAATAGCAATGAGATCTAATTCAATGGGGAGTTGTCATGAGTACTGATGGTGAGCAGGAGGGGGGCCCCTATCCAGGGGGGAAAACGCATGCGTAGTACTGAGGAATTAAACAGCCATTCAAAGAGACACAGATCAGACCCGCCTTAACTTTCAGGGTTTATCTGTCTGGGTTTTTCCCATGCTTCTTCAGTTTGTTAGGATTCTGTTTTATGTAGCGGTAATAAACACTAGAGACCTACTCCTCATCTCAGCGTGATTTCTGACTGTTAGGACATCAATCCTAACAAACTCACGCTCCCATCGAAAGAGGGAGGAACAAAGAAAAATAAAGGAGAGACATTTGGAAAATGTCTTCGGAAAACCAGGAAATTCAGCAAGCCATCCAACAATTGGCAGCAGCCCTGCAGCAACACCAACAAGTAGATCTCCAGATCAACACATTACAAGCTGCCATGCTACAGCAGTTACAACAACTAGCTCTTTGTTAAGATTAACCCACAACCGGTGCCAGCAGCAGCAGCAGCAGCTCCGCCAGTAGTCTTGAGATCCCAGGGCAGTCTACCAGAGAAGTTTGGAGGAGAAGCAGGACAATTGAGAACCTTTCTCACACAGTGTACAATGTTTTTCGACAGCAGACCAGCAGAGTTTCTCACAGACAGAACCAGAGTCACCTTCATCCTAAGTCTGCTAAAGGGCCCAGCAGCCAAATGGGCTATTCCCATGGTGGAGAACAACAACCCAATTCTCAACGACTACCAGAATTTTCTGGCAGGGTTCCGAGCACACTTTGACGACCCGATCAGAGAGGTCACTGCCAGCCGGGAAATTCGGAAGCTCAAGCAAGGCAACAAGAGAGTGGGAATCTACATTGTTGATTTCAAGCTGTTAGCAGGAGATCTGGACTGGAATGAGAGTGCCTTGAAGGACCAATTCAAACAGGGGCTGGATGAAGAAATTAAGAATGAATTAGTGTGCCGGGGAACACCAGCTACCCTAGAAGCCTTATATCACTTGTCTGTGGTCATAGACGCCAGGCTAGAAGAGCTCAGACAGATGCAGCCGGGGAGAGGCAGGGGCCTCAGGACGCTTCCAGGAATTCCAGCTCTCTCCACAGCACTTCCTTACTCAAGACCAGAGGAGCCGATGCAGATTGGGGCGAGCAGGAGGCTTACTTCCAAGGCTGAGAGACAGAGAAGGAGAGAGAGAGCCCTCTGTTTCTACTGCGGAGTCCAGGGGCACATGGTGAGAGCTTGCCCAGCGAGAAGCCAAGCAAATTCTGTAAGAGCCCCAGGGCAAGCAGCAGAACCAAGAGCCACCTCCACCTCTACTTCCAACCAGGGAAACTCCGTCAGTCTCCCTCCACAGAGCTCAGCAGGGAGACCATCAATCAATTAAGAAGGGCTCATTCCGAGGATTCCAGGCAATCCTTTTACTACTTACCAGTCATAATGCACATAAACCCAGAGCACCAGGTCAAGCTAGAGGCCGTGGTTTCCAGAGCTTCCACCAATTTTATTGATGTACAGACTGTACAAGACTTCAACATCCTGACCATAGAATTGCCACGTCCCATAGAAGTGGAGACCATTGACGGCCAGCCCCTCAAGGCAGGGCCGATTAGAAGGTTCACAGAACCTTTGCAACTAACAACGGGAGACTACACTGAGTGGATCCAACTTTATGTTATGGCATCACTTATTGTGCCTATAGTCATGGGCACACCTTGGCTGAAGATCCACAACTCATTGTTGAACTGGACTACGGGAGCAATCTCCTTCCCAGCTAAGGAATGCCAGCACCACAAGATTCAAGGATTACTTGGATTCTAATCTCCAAAAGGGTTTCATACGACCATCTACTTCCCCAGCGTCTGCTCCTACCTTCTTCGTACCAAAGAAGCCTGACCCGTTGGCACCGGCAAACCAGGAGGCACCCATGAGAGTGGTCCACGACTTCAGTTTTTGAAATAAACTCACAATAAAAGAAAATTATCCCTTGCCGCTAATATCTGATCTGCTGGATCGCTTACAGAAAGCACGCATTTTTACTAGGTTGGACCTCAGGAATGTGTACAATCTGATCTGGATGAAAGAGGGGCATGAATATCTGACTGCCTTTGACACCAGGTTTGGTAAATTTGAGTACCTTGTTTTGCCCTTTGGCTTGTCTAATGCAGGAGCCATATTTTCCTGATTTATGAATCAAATTTTCTCTGATTTACTAGATAAGTATCTGGTCTTTTATCTAGATGACATATTAATTTTCTCTGAGGATGCTACAACTCATGTAACCCATGTACGTAATGTCTTACAAAGACTGAGAGAGAACAAGCTGTTCGCCAAGCTAGAGAAGTGTGCCTTCGATTTAACTAAATTACATTTCCTGGGCTATAAGGTATCAACAGAAGGCATATCCATGGATCCTTCTAAGGTCCAGGCAATTCTCTCTTGGCCACCTCCCCGAAATGTGAAAGATGTACAAAGATTTCTAGGGTTTTGCAATTTTTACAGGCGGTTCATAAAAAACTTTAGTGACAGGGCTAGACCCCTCACACAGCTTTTGAAGAAAGGATCAAAATTCATTTGGGGGGAGAGGGAGCAAGCAGCATTCTGAGAATTCAAGCAACTCTTTGCATCCCAGCTGCTGTTAAAACACCCTGATCCCACAAAGCAATTCATAATGTATTCAGATGCTTCCGATATTGCCATTGGGGCGGTGTTATTGCAATATACAAACAATACCGAGAATGCATTACTTCCTTGTGCCTTTTTTCACACATGCTCTCACCAGCAGAGAGAAACTATGATGTTTTTAACAAGGAGTTGCTAGCAATTAAAGCAGCATTCCAAGAGTAGAGGCACTGGCTAGAAGGTGCAGCCTTTCCTGTGAAAGTTTGCACCGATCACAAGAAATTACAGCTTCTACAAAACACCAGATCCCTCACCCCACGCCAAATCAGATGGAGCCAGTTTTTCTCCTGTTTCAATTTTGTCATTTCTTATGTTCCTGAGGCGCAAAACTGTTTGGCGGATGCCCTGTCTCGATCCATTCAGGCAACCCCCGCCACTCACCAGGAGGTCCAGGCTACTATATTACAACCTCACAACTTTGATCAGTCTATGAGGGGGAACCAGACAGAGATTTTAGCAGCAGGCAGACAAGCAGAGGACCTATTTACAAGAGTCAGAGCTCAGCAGCAACAAGACCCATATGCCAGGGCCAGGATGGATGACCTCCAGAGGGGCCTGCAAGACACTGCCTCGCAATTCAATGTGGAGGCAGGAATCCTCTGGCATAGCGTGCAATTATACATTCCCCCCTCATTGAGGGAAGAAGTACTGAGACTTTGCCATGACCATCAAACGGCAGGCCACGGAGGGGTTTTCAAAACTCTCCATAGAGCTCTGAGAGACTACTGGTGGCCTAAGATGACTGCAAACATAAAGGGTTACATTGCTTCTTGTCATACCTGTAGATGAGCCAAGCCTCTCCCAGGGAAGCCCACAGGACTCTTGCAACCCCTACCCACCCCCAGTAGGCCTTGGGATACAATCTCCATGGATTTCATCACTGATTTACCCCCGGTCCAGGGGCTGACTTCCATACTAGTGGTGGTGGACCTTTTCACTAAAATGGCGCATTTTATTCCTTGCAAGGGCCTCCCACCTGCGCAAGCCACAGCGCAGTTGTTTATGGACCATGTTTTTAGGTATAGATAAATCACTTGGTGAGTGACAGAGGCCCTCAGTTCACTTCCAGGTTCTGGAGGGTGCTTTTCCAGTCATTAGGGGTCCAGATCCACCTATCATCATCGCATCATCCAGCTAGTAACGGGCAAGCTGAGAAAATAAACCAATGGTTACAACAGTATCTCAGGTGTTACACCACTTATCAGCAAGACAATTGGCCAGCCCTGCTCCCCATGGCAGAATTTACTTATAACAACTCTGTGCAATCCTCTACCAAGATGTCTCCTTTCCAAGCACTCTACGGGGTTAACCCTCGGGTGTTGCCCACCTCCTCCCAGCAGGGAACTGTTCCAGCTGTGGCTGATTTTCTTAAAGAGCAACAAGCCACACAGGAGTTGTTAAAGGAGCAGCTGAACAGGGCAAAGAGTGCTTACAAGAGAGCTGCAGATGCTCACAGACAAGAGGGGCCAGCGATTGCAGTAGGAGACAAAGTGTGGCTCTCTACCAAGTTTTTGACCTCTACCAGGCCCTCCAAGAAGTTTGTGGGCCCTTTCACTGTGGTACAGCAGATAAATCCAGTGGCTTATCACTTAAAGCTGCCAGCATCCATGAAAATCCATCCAGTCTTTCAAAGAGCCTTGCTAGCCAAAACCCTCCCCCAAGTGCCTTATGATCGCAACTGCCCCCCCACCCCCAGTAATTGTGGAGGGGGAGGAGGAATACGAAGTCGAGGAAATTCTGGACTCTAGGAGGAGGGGAAGGGGCATCCAATATTTAATACACTGGAAAGGGTACCCTGATGAAGAGCGCACGTGGGAGAATGCCAGAGATGTACATGCACCAGCACTGGTTCAACGATTCCATCAGCTTTTCCCTCACAAACCCAAGCCTCGCACTCTACCAGATATTCCTCACTTGGCTGAGCAAGCAGAGGAATCCCAAGCGGAGGAGTTCATAAGTTGGCAACCTCCACCCCCGCCAGAGGCTCTGAGGCCAGAGAGAGAGGAGGAGGGGGAGCCGCAGCCCTCCACCTCCGGCTTGCATTTCCCAAGGGGGAGGGGGGAAGAATCTTCTAATTATCTAGCTATTTTCCAGCAGCAGCCACCTGGGCCAGAAGCGTTATCAGACCTGGAGAGCAGCATGGATTTGTCCTTGGAGGAGTTTTCCTTTGAAGAATTGCCATCATTGCCCAGTTCCCATGGGAGTTTGGTGGGGGAGATGGACTCTCATGAGACCCTGGAGGGAGGAAGGAACTCTGGAAGGGAGGGGGCTGAAATGGAATGTGAATCTGGAGGGGAGGGTGATGTCATGAGTACTGATGGCGAGCAGGAGGGGGCCCCTATCCAGGGGGGAAAATGCATGCGTAGTACTGAGGAATTAAACAGCCATTCAAAGAGACACAGATCAGACCCGCCTTAACTTTCAGGGTTTATCTGTCTGGGTTTTTCCCACGCTTCTTCAGTTTGTTAGGATTCTGTTTTATGTAGCAGTAATAAACACTAGAGGGGACGCGGTGGCACTGCGGGTTAAACCGCTGAGCTGTCGATCGGAAGGTCGGCGGTTCGAAACCGCGCGGCGGGGTGAGCTCCCGTTGTTAATCCCAGCTCCTGCTCACCTAGCAGTTCGAAAACATGCAAATGTGAGTAGATCAATAGGTACCGCTTTGGCGGGAAGGTAACGGCGTTCCGAGTCGTTATTCTGGCCACATGACCCGGAAGTGTCTATGACAACGCCGGCTCCAAGGCTTAGAAACGGAGATGAGCACCGCCCCCTGGAGTTGGATTCGACTGGACTTTACGTCAAGGGAAACCTTTACCTTTACGTCAAGGGAAACCTAAACACTAGAGACCTACTCCTCATCTCAGCATGATTTCTGACTGTTAGGACAGGAGTGCTCTACGGTGCCAGCCACCCCCAAGAAGAACTATTGCCCTTCCCATTCCAGTCTTGCAACTATTGCCCTTCTCATCTCAGTCTTACAACTTAGGAGGAATCAGGGAATTTCCTGGATTGACTTGACTGGATGCTAAAGTAGTGACAAAATGAGATGAACATTGCTGACTTGGAAAGGTTGCTGCGGTCTTGACCCATTCAATGTGGGGTTCATGATTCTTCAACCACTCCATACCCAGTACGATGGGGAATTGGGAAGTAACTGCCAAAAGAAACTCAATCTCCTCCGAATGCTCCCTGATTTTCATGGTCAGGCTATTAGTTGTACTGGAGACTGGACCAGAACTTAGCAGATGACCATCTGTGGTTTCCACCAGCAATGGAGGGTGGATGGACTTCTGAGGAATTTCCCACTATATAGCGAATTCAAGGGCCATGAAATTCATGGTAGCTCCCAAATCAGTCATGGCTTGAGCTGGAACGACTGGATGCTGAGGTAGATGCAAAGTAAATTTCACAACTAGATGCCTGGACAGAGAAGGGCGGGACAGTTGAATTTTTCCTGTGACCGACTTAACCCAACTTAACTGTTCCTCTATGTTGGATGGGACCCATTTCTCAACTGTGACTGTGGTTTTTGCTTGACTGAACAGTTCATGGCTAGATGCCCAGGACTATCACAATATAAACACAATCCTTCCCACCTACGCCGGTCCTTTTCATTGACTGTGAGTCTTGGTCTTGCTCCTCCTAATTGCATAGGTTGCTCTAGCGTAACTGAACACCCTTGACAAGGTATTGGAGCTGGCCCAGCTCTGGCATGTTGGAAGGCTCTACGTTGCTGCAAACACCCGTCGATTTTCAGACATGTGCATTAAGGCCTGTAAAGTAGACGGACAGTTTGTATGGGTGGGTTCATCTAGGATCTCTGCTGCCAGGCCTTGTTTGAACTGGTCCAATAGCACATCTTCATTCCAAGTAAGGTCTTGAGCAATTATATGGAAATCACTGATATATTCCGCCATGGTTCTTTTTCCTTGCCTTAGTTCACACAACTGCCTCCTGGCAGTTTGTATTTTCACAGGATCATCAAACATCATTCTCAACTGTTGACAGAAACCATCAAAATTGTCCAATAAGGGCCTTTGTTGTGTGATGAGTGGTGAAGCCCATCCTGCTGCTCATCCTGATAGGAGACTGATGATGAACCCGACTTTGTGATTATCAGATGGGAAGTCCTCAGAGTGAAGATGCATATATAGTTGGCACTGTGTGAGGAAAGTTGGGAAGTTTTTCAAGGTCCCATCAAATTTTTCTGGGGTTGCTAGTGGACACTTGTGGCGAGGTGTGATGGCTGCAGCAGCGGCAGTTTGCTGATTCTGGAGTTGGTTTAGTTGGGCAGTTAGCAGGGCAACTTGCTGCACCAATTGGGTGTTGGAGTTTGTGCAGAGTGCTGGAAAGCGTTTGGCCCGAGATCAGAAAGAAGACACCCGGCATTTCAACAAAAATAATTGTATTTAAATGAAGCATAGAACACAAACAGTTTCCTCATCCAGAGCCTGGATGGACAAAGTCCTTAAATACAAAAAACCATATTTACAAATACATGCACACATCCAAGGATGCTGAGCTGAAAGAGAGGCTGCTGAGCTGGACTGAACAGAAAACAGAAATTGAAACTTCTGGTGGCAAGTCCAGGCAAGTTCCCCCAAGCATGCAGCAGCTTTTCTTATTTGGTCATCCTTTTCCACACCCCAACCTGGGAACAGTTAAGGCTGACCTGTTCACCCTGCTGACACTTAAGAAATGATTTGTTACCATGGATACATGGCTCCTGTGTGACTTGCTCCTTGTACAACAACCTGAAATACCAACAAATACCAACATTGACTATCTAGGCTATAGGGTATCTGACAAGGGCATTGAGATGGACCCTGAAAAAATTCAGGCGATTTTAAGTTGGGAACGCCCTCACACCCGGCGGCAACTACAAAGTTTTCTGGGGTTCAGTAACTATTATCGCCACTTTATCCAGGGGTTTGCTGAGATTGCTCTGCCACTTACTGATTTGCTACACACCAAGGGTTTGGGAGAGACACGCAAGGTGAAAAATCCCAGGGCACTGCTGAATTGGACACTGGAATGCCAGACAGCATTTGAGAGGTTTAAAAACCCTCTTTACTGCTGAGCCTATTTTGCAGCACCCTGATCCTGAACGCCCCTTTGTAGTCCAAGTTGATGCTTCTGACTTCTCAATTGGGGCTATATTATTACAAAGAGATTCTGACAATCACCTAAAACCTGCGCGTATCTGTCCAGAAAATTTTCTGGAACTGAACGCCGGTGGCATGTTTGGGAGAAGGAGGCTTTTGCTGTAAAAGCTGCTTTGGAAGCCTGGCATCACCTCCTAGAAGGCGCTAAATGCCCTTTTGAAGTTTGGACAGATCACAGGAATCTGGAGGCCCTCCGCACCCCCTGGCATCTCAGTCCTAAACAAATTTGCTGGGCTCAATTTTTCAGTCGCTTTAACTTCCAATTAAAGTTTATTCCGGGAAAGAAAAACTTCCTGGCTGATGCTTTGTCATGTCTGCCTCAGGACTCTGAACACATGTCAGACATAGTGGGGACTGTTCTCACTGAACCACAACTAGACTTGGTTGCTGTCACCCGGAGCCAGACCTGTGCGCAGGCAACCCTGCCCCCAGCCCTGTCTGGGAAGCGGAAAATGCAACTTCCTTGTCAGTTGCAGAAGGACTTTCTCCAGGCACTGAAATCTGACACTTGATTACTAGCTAATAGAGACAATGTTTCTTTTGAAAATGGTCTGGCGTGGGTGGAACACTGCCTTTATGTGCCTGAAGCTGTGAGGGCTGATGTTTTGCAGTGTTCCCATGATGACAAACTTGCTGGACACTTTGGTTTTGTCAAGACCTTGCATTTGGTTAGGTGTCAATTTTGGTGGCCAACCTTAAGGTGGAATGTCAAAGACTATGTTGCCTCCTGTCCCATTTGTGCCATCTCAAAGCGAAAAGGGGGTAAACCACAGGAGCTTCTGCAGCCTGTAGCCAGCCCATCCCGCCCCTGGGAGGAAATTTCTATGGATTTTATCATGGACCTACCACCCAGTCAGAAAAAAACTGTCATCTGGGTTGTAAAAGATTTTTTCTCCAAACAAGCCCATTTCATTCCGTGTGCTTCCATCCTGTCAGCCCCACAATTGGCCTGCCTGTTTCTCGTCCATATCTACCATCTCCACAGTTGCGCCTCCTGTTTGGTGACCGACCACGGGACACAGTTCACTTCCCAGTTCTGGAAGTCATTTTTAAAATTGATTGGCACCAAACAGGCGTTGTCCACATCGTTGCATCCCCAGACTGATAGATCTACAGAGGTTTTGAACTCTACACTTGAACAATTCCTTAGAGCATACATAAATTACCATCAGGACAATTGGGTTGATTTGTTGCCCTTTGCTGAGGTGGCTTATAATAATGCTGTCCATCAGAGCAGTGGACAGACCCCTTTTCATGTAGTTTCTGGGCACGACTTTGTTCCCATCCCTGAGCTACCACAAGCCCCTACCCAGTCTTGTTCTGCCTCTGACTGGGCTGTTCAGCTGGCTGATTCCTGGCTGGTGATTAAGCAAGCTTTGGCTGATGCCCAGGCTGCTTACAAGTTCCAAGCCGATAAACACCAGTCTGTGCAGCATGATTTCAAGATTGGGGATTAGGTTTACCTTTCTACCAAATTCATTGGTCCTTTCCCCATTGTTGGTCTTGTTAACCCAGTTACTGTTAAGTTGGATCTGCCTCACAATTTGAAATGCTTGCACCCTGTTTTTCATTGCAGCTTGCTCAAGCCTGTCCAGCAGTCTTCACACTGGCATCCCCAATCTCCTCCTCCTGTTCCTATCATGATTGACAGGCAACAACACTTTGAAGTCAAGGAGGTTGTTGATTCTTGCAAGCTTCGAGGCACTCTCCACTATCTTATCCGCTGGAAACACTTTCCTCACCCTGAGTGGGTGCCTGCTCACCACGTTAAGGTCTTGAGAGAGTTCATAGATAAAAACTTGGCTAGGGGATTCATCGAGCCCACAAACTTGCCAATGGCTGCCCCTGTATTATTCAGGGCCAAGAAAGATGGCACTCTGAGGCTCTGCACCAATTACAGGGGCCTCAATGCCATTTCTGTAACTATTCAGTACCCTTTCTCCCTGATGAAAGACATGCTATCACATCTGGTGAAAGGAAAGATTTTCACTAAATTGGACCTGTGGGAGGCTTATTTTAGAATCTGGATCAGAGAGACAGATGAAGGGAAAACTGCGTTCAACTGTCCTTTGGGTTCTTACTAGTACAAAGTTCTCCCATTTAGATTGGCTGGGGCTCCAGGCATGTTTATGCAGTACATCAATGAAGTTTTACATGACCACCTACACAAGGGGTCTTGGTCTATTTAGATGACATCCTAATCCACACAAAAACAGAGGAGGAGCATGTCTACCTTGTCAGACAGGTGTTGCAGAAGCTGAGAGATGCCCAGCTATATGCTAAGCTGTCAAAATGTGAATTCCACAAGACTCAGTTAGACTATTTGGGCTACCGTATTTCTACCAAGGGAGTTGAAGTGGATCCCTCCAAAATTCAAGATATCTTAGAGTGGGAACCCTTTGACAGCTCCAAAGCTTCCTAGGGTTCACCAATTTCTACTGCCAATTTATCCCCCAATTTGCGCAGATTGCCTTGCCACTGACCAATTTGTTAAAGACAAGGGGGAAGGGAGAAACATGCAAGGTAATCACCCTGGGCATGCACTTAAATTGGACCTCTGAATGCCAAACTGCTTTTGAAAACCTGAAAGCTCTTTTTATAGCTGAACCCATTTTAAGACATCCCAATCCAGAACTCCCCTTTATCATACAAGCAGATGCATCTGACCAAGCCATTGGAGCTGTGTTAATCCAAAAAGATTCAAACCAGGTTCCTCACCCCTGTGCCTATTTGTCCTGTAAATTTACTGATGCAGAAAGGCGATGGCACATATGGGAGAAAGAAGCCATTGCTGTAAAAACAGCACTGATGGTTTGTCGACACCTGCTGGAAGGCACCAAATATCCCTTTGAAGTCTGGACTGATCACAAGAACCTACAAGCACTGCGCATGCCCAGAAAACTGAATGGAAAACAATTGCGCTGGGCTCAATTTTTCAGTCGCTTTAATTTTACCTTAAATTTCTTTCTGGGGAAATGAAATTTCTTGGCAGATGCCCTTTCACGCCTTCCCCAACATAATAGTAAATGAACTGAAGTAGTAGACACTGTTTTTTTCTGAGAAGCAATTGGGACTGACTTGCGTAATGCGCAGACAAACGGCAGCCCCAAAAGTGAAAGTGCAGTCAGACTTGAAAGAGGAACTGCTCCAGGCACTCATTAACCATCCCTGGCTACAATGCAGCAAAGCCTAACAGAATACAACGGCTTGTGGTATTGCAATGAAAGACTGTACGTTCCAAAAAGCCTACGCCAAAAAATATTGCAACGATCCCATGATAGCAAAACTGTTGGACATTTTGCTTTCACCAAAACCCTGCATTTAGTGAGACACCAGTTTTGGTGGCCCACTCTGAGGGCTGATATAAAAAAATATGTCACCACTTGTCCTGTTTGTGCACAAGCTAAATGCAAAGGTGGCAAGCCACAAGGGCTGCTCCAGCCAGTGGCTTCTCCTTCTTCCCCATGGAAAGATATTGCAATGGACTTTATTGTAGACTTACCTGAAAGTGAGAATAAGACTGTAATTTGGACTGTAATTGACTTGTTTTCAAAGCAGGCTCACTTTATTCCCACTTTATGCACAAAAATCCCAACCGCTCAGCAGCTAGCAAAACTCTTTGTGCAACATGTCTGCCAGTTGCACGGATTTCCAACCACAGAGTACAATTTACTTTGAAGTTCTGGAGATCCTTTTTAAAATTGATTGGAGTCCAACAATCATTAAGCTCTGCAAGCCATCCTGAGACAGATGGATGTTCTGAACATGTTCAGGCTACTCTAGAGCAATTTTTATGCTGCTATATAAACTTCCAGCAGGATGACTGGGTCAATCTGCTTCCCTTTGCTGAAGTAGCTTACAACAATTCCATCCACCAGAGTACTGGGTTTACCCCATTTCAAATTGTTGCCGGCCAGGACTTTGTGCCAATCCCAGAACTTCCCCTAAAACTGCCCGATTGCTCAGTGGGCAACTGGTATGCAAAAATCACTTCTAACTGGCCCACGATCAAACAAGCGTTAAGTGAGGCACAACAAACTTACAAAAAATTTGCAGACCGCCACAGACCTCAATGGGACATGAAAGTAGGTGACAACGTCTACCTCTCCACCAAATTTCTCAAGTCACACCAACCATCAAAGAAATTGGGACCCAAATTCATTGGTCCTTTCCCAATAGTCAAAATAATAAACCCAATAACTGTGCAACTCCAACTTCCTCATAATTTAGAGGCTTCACCCTGTTTTTCATTGCAGCTTACGGAAACCTGCCCAGGACTCACCCAAATGGCATCCTACTACCCCTCCACCCATTCCCATCATGACTGATGGATAACAACACTTTGAAGTGAAGGAGATCCTGGACTCTCACATTCACTGTGGTTCTTTACAATACCTAATTAAGTGGAAACACTTCTCTGACCATGAATGGGTCTTAAGCCATTATGTAAATGATCCTGCACTAATTTGCAAGTTTCATAATAGATACCCTGATAAGCCTTCCCCGTAACTAACTCTACTTCCCTCCCCCCTACCCTTTCCCCTGACATTCCTTGTTAAATTCTTTTTTTTTTTCAGGAGGGTGGTTTATCAGACTTCCCGATCAAATGTTCCCAGAACATCTTTATCGGATTTTCATCCATCCTCAAGTAACCTGTGTCAGCAGACTGTGAGTCACCAGCAGGGAGGGGGAGTTGGACTGGACTGTGAATCATTTTGTTTGGGCTAGATGCTCTTTGCCCAAGGTCAGTGGGCCAAATACCGTTCAGGCCATCTGCTGGCATGGAAAGGGGGGTGCACACGTCTGTGGGTAGTGGGGGGAAATTAGAGGCTTTGTGATTTTAAACTGTAGAACACACGGGAAATGCCATTCACAACTATTACCTTGTATCGAACGCTACACTTCATTAAACAGTTAAATAAGCAAAGGCTTATGGACTGTCATTGAGTGAATGCTTAAGTGTTCTGGTCATTATACTCTCTTCCTGCTAGGAGGAAAACAAGGCTCTGTGCATAGAAACGGCCGCCCAGATTAGGGGTCCTGCCCCCCACACCCACCCACCACAGCAGGGCAGCAAGACTTGTGAGGGGAAAGCCGAAAAGGCTGCTGGGGCTTTGGGGAGGGAGAGGATGGGGCAGCAATGCTCTCAGGCAGATCCCCTTCCTGAAACTCCTGGATCCTGGCCATGCCCTGCCCTCTGGTGCTTGGGTTTGGCTGATTCTTTCTGGCAAACTTCCGTTTGCCAATTCTTTCCTTCCCATGGACATCGAAGGCTCTACACCCTGCCCAAGGGCCCCACAAGCGCAGCCAGGTTATTTAGATACTGCATTAAGCTGGAAGTCTTATGACTGTTTGTATTCAGGAACTTGATCTCTTATTCCTACTTCTCTGCATGATTAGGACGTTCTGTGTAATTTCAGATGATATTCAAGATTTACATTTTTCTTTGATCTCTTGGGATCTAATATATAAAACACAATCCATCTCTCTCTCCTGAGATCTCTAATTATAGTGAACCAATACCATCTTGTGGTCTGCCCAGAGCACTTCATATATTTTTATAAACTGGGTTTCATGTATCTTATTTTCAAAGCAACTGGGTTTTTTTATCTCTTGCAAAATTAGGGAGGAAGGATTGAAACCACTGGTCACACGTGGCAAGGCCAGGAGACAGCATTATAGAAATTATTTCATTTTCTCTATTTTTACCTTTTATTCTCCAGAAGAGCAGGGCAGGATGTGGAAGCCCCTCTTTTTTGCTGACAGGGGTTAGGCGAGGTGGCTGGTGAGCTGCCCCCCAGAGGAGGGGGTGGCAGCAGTAACTGCCAGGCAGCTACTCCAGGGCCTGAGGTAAGCTGGGGAGTGAGAACCCAGCGGGCTCCTGGCAGAGGTGGTGTGCAACCTCCAGCGCTTCAGCCTGTGGGCCCAGGCCTGCCTCTATTGCCTGTCCCTTGGAATATGTTGTCTTCTTAGATTTCCAGACTAGGAGCCTGAGAAGAGGACCAGCCTCTCTTTTTAAATTGGTGGGACCCTGCCTGGGAGACGGGATTACTCAAGATCAAAGGACTGCTCTGATTTTATTTAGAGAAGTGGTAGGAAGGTGTGGAGAACAGTGGTGAGCTTGTACCCTGAGCTCCCTCTCCTTGTTCATGCCATGCAAACACCCCCAGGCAAGAATGCTGCAATGTGCACCAGCAACCACCAAGTGCAGGGCGGAATGAGGAACCACCCACTGCACCCACCTCACCACCTCGGCCCAGTTGGCCCCCCTCATGCGTTAGGACCCTGGGGGAACCAAGCTAGGGCAAGCCTCCATTGCAGCAGCCTCCTAGCTGCACCACAGTGCTTCCAGACCTCCCTCAAGAACATTTGCATCCTGGAGCCAAACAGCAGCCGCACCAGCAAGCTGGCACCAGGTAAGATGAGACAGATGGTTACATCTGATCCTGTATGTGAACAAGGTGAGAGAAAGTGGCCTTTCTCATGCCAAGCGAGGTGGCTCTCCTGCGGACATGCCCTCAACCCCAGCCATGGCAGTGTTCAGCAGAGCTCTGCCTCAGGGCCCCACATCATCCCAGGCCAGCCCGATCCAGCTGGCCCCTTCGCTGCACCAGGGACGAGCAGGAGGCCCATTGGCTCTGATCCAGTGCCTGGTAGCCGAGTGCTGCTTTGGGACTTGGCTGGAGCTTCTCTGAGCAAGCAGGGGGGAGAACAGGTGGGGTGGTCACCTGGAAGAAGGGGGAACACGTGTCTAGAAGGGGGGTCCCCAGAACAACTCTTGCCCAGGGCGAGTGACTGAGCAGCCAATCCTACTGAGAAGCTGCAGGAGGGAGAGGCATGGACCATCTGCAGGAGGACAGAATGAGAAGGAAGGGAAGTTGGGCAGCAAAGGCCAAGGGCACTTCTAGGGGAGATATCTAGTAAATTTTCCCCCTCAACTGACTGGGGTCACAAGAAGGGGCAGGAAAGAAAAGCCTTCCACTGATGCTGCCCTGAGAAAGTGAAACCATGGTCTGAACAGATGAGACAAGGCACCAGGACCACCTGTCAGAGGATCATCCCAGAAGCAATAGTTAATAGCTTCTGGAACATCTCCACTGCCATGGGTTGTATATGTGGGAGGGGGGAGGAATGATTTGCCACCTAGCAACAGAGAGAGCATAAGCAGACACAAAGGAACTTTTTGTGATGACTCCCTTATCTAAAGTAAAACTGCCCAGAGTCCCCTTTTCAGGAGAAATGGGTGGTGATAGAAATTTGAAATATAAATAAATAAATAAATAAAAACCATTCGAAGAGCAGACCCTGGGAACAGAGCTGTAAAACTGAAAGACATTGTAAGCATTCAATTTCAAAAGGGAGGCGGGAAAACCCAACGGACTTAATGTGGGGGGTGAGGGAATCTCATTCATACTTTGCAGGACAATGGACTGTATCTCAATAAAATAACTTTCCTATATCCCAAGAGGCTTGGGGTGAAGCTTATTAATATTGAGGTATCTGAACCTACAATCCTCACACCACCGTTGCTCGTGACATGCTTGAGCTCCTGCTGAGAATACTCTGGTGCGTATTTCTGCAATTACAATCTCTGAATTCAAAGCTGGCCTTGAGGCCATCACAGAAGAAATGGATGCAGAGCCTTCAGGGGAGAAAGAGAGACCCTGCACCAGGTCCCTGCCAGAAGACCAAGCGGAGAGTTTGGACCTTGCCAATGCACCACAAGAAGCAGAAACAAGCATGTTTTGCCCAGCCCTGTTGCCTCCCCAAATGGCTTGTCCCTGCAGTTAGCCCCCCCACCCCCGACACCGCATCTTGGCAGAAACCTGCCCCAGCTCCATTCGTGAGAGAACTTTTCCAACCCAACTGCCAGGAAATACCAAGGCAGGAGAGCAGGACTGTATCAAATGCAGTCTCCCATGGGGGAGAGATAGGCAGTGAATAAATTTATAAAATAAAATAAATAAATAAAATGTGCCACCCCTGTCCATGGGCAGGAGGGGAGCATAGGCAGAGAAAGGCAAAGGCCTCCATTTGTGGGGGTGGCACCTGGCAAACATGCACAGCCTTTAAAGTGTGCCTAGATGTGCATTTAATACTCTCTCTCCTATCCAGGGTCTGTTACAGCTAACATTTCAGGGTGACAATAGCTAGTTTGTTCATTTGTTTTATTCAATTTGTATAGCCACCCTTCTCAAACCAGTGACTAAGTGGTGAACAATCATAAAATCATAAAAGTAAACACAGTACAAAAATACAGATAGCAGCCAAGAAATATTATAATCCATTGGTGTCAGCACAAACAGGAAACAGGGCCCTTCACACACTTGGGACCCCAGGCCCAGGAACATAACCAGGTCTTCAAGGCCTTATAAAAGGCCAATAGGGTCAGGGCCATCCTGATTTCTGGAGGGAGAATGTTCCAGACAGCAGACACTACAGCAGAAAAGTCATGCCTCCAAGTCCCCACCAGCCAACATTCCTTGGCTGACAGGACTTGGAGCATGCCCATCCTGCCTGACCAGGTTGGACAGGTAGAAACAACTGGGAGAAGACAGTCCCTCAGGTAACCAGGCCCCAAGCCATGAAGGGCTTTAAAGTTGACAAACAGCACCTTGAATTGCACCTGGAAGCACACTGGCAACCAATGCAGCTTGTGAAGCAGTAGTGCTACCGAATGCTCTTCAAGGGCAGCCCCATGTAGAGTGCGTTGCAGTAATCCAAACAGAAAGTCACGTTTCTATCCAAGTTCATGGAAGTCTCTGGAGAACTACCTAGTAATGGGTACCCTATTTTACGAATGACCCTGATCAAGCAGAGTATGTCCAAACCAAACAAGATAAAGGGACCGAAAGAAAAAGTTAAGAGGAACACTTGGAGGTGCTGGGTATGTTTGACCTGGGGAAGAGAAGAGAAAACTACTGGGAGATGTGATAGTTGTCTTCACACACCTGAAGGGCTGAAAGGATGCAACAGAACTGTTTAGAGTTACTCCAGAAGTTAGGACAAGGAACAGAGATTTTAACTACAATAAGGAGACTTTGGTTGGACATCATGAACAATTTTCTAATGGTAGGGGCTGTTCAACATTGGAACAGATTGCCCAAGGAGGCAATGGACTTTCCTTTGCTGGAGATGTTACAGCAGAAGCTAGATGGCCATCTGTCAGGGATGCTGCAGTGGCATGTTCCTGCCCTGGCATGAGGTTGACCTAGATGACCTAATCATTGGATGAAACGGTTTCATTTTATTCTACTTTGTTTAGACCCCAACCTTGAGAACTGTGTCCAGGTCTGAGCACCACACTTTAGAAGAGAAACTGGCACTGGTTCACAGAAGAACTTAAAGATGATCAGAAAAATAGAAATTAGGTTCTATGAAGAAATATTGAAGAAACTGGAAATGCTTTGCCTTCAGAAGAGAAGCCTCAGGAGCGAAATTACAACCATTCTTCAATTATCTGAATGGAAATGACACAGAAGGTAAAGATTTATTCTCTCTCATTCCACATTAGAACAGGATATGCATAAGTTTAAGTTGCAGGAAGGCAGTTTTTCAATGGAAAACTAGAAAATAATGCAACAATAGAAGGAAAAAAATGGCAGGGAACCAACTACCCAAAGAGATGGTGGTTCCTTATGTTGGTATATTGTTTTTCTGCTACAGAGATTAAGGTTACTGTGGTAACAAATGATTTTGACTGGGTGAAGAGGTTGAATTTAATTGTCCTCTTTTTAGGTGATAATAGTTACATTGCCTGAGGCGAGGGCAGCTTGCTTGTTACTTAGTTCCTTCATTTTAGGCTTGCAGAGAGTATGCAGCTGAGAGAGATCTCTCCTCTCAGCACAAAGGCTGTAAATATGTTTTTGTGCTTTCTGTAACTAAATTTATTTTTATAGAAATGCCTGGTGTGTGACTTTTCTGATCTCTCCTGGGCAAAATGCTTGCCAGCACTCTGCCAACAGGTTATGGGCCCAGTAAGCAGCCCAGTAAACCCAGTAAGCCCAGTAAAACCCCAGAGAGAATAGAGAGGTCAGCTCCACACCTCATGCACAATTTAAAGGCAGATAGCAAAGACCTGTGCAGATTTTCTTTGGAGCCGCCTGGAGATTCTCCAGCAACTGCTGGTCTACAGGACAAAGAAGCCAGCTGAGGTGAATTGCAAAAGAAAGAAGAAGCCATGGCTACCTCCCAGCCCTCAGCGATGCCTCTGGAGTGCCTATCAAAGACCAACTATTTGAATTGGGCCCTGAAGATGGAGATGTATCTTCACAGAGAGAATCTTTGGCTGCCAATTGGTGAGCAACCCCCCCCCCAAATCCCAGTGCTGAATGGCTTAGGATGAGCAGGCTAGAGCCATCATTATCCTGGGAGTTGAGGACAATCAGCTAGTGCATGTGAGAGGCATGCAGTCTGCAAAACAACTGTGGGATGCTTTGAGAGACTTGTATGTAAAGGCAACAGCAGGGAGTAAAGTTACCCTGACAAAAAAGCTGTACAAAGCCTACCTTGCAGAAGGAGATAGCCTTCCTGAGCACCTGCATTATATTCAGCAGCTGTTTGTTGAGTTGCAGGAGAGAGGAATGGAATTTACACCTCTCACAAAATCCTATATCCTCCTGTCCTCACTGAATGAAATGTGGGACACACTGATTTGTACCCTGGAGGCTATCCCTGAAGCAGACCTCACCCCATTGTATGTTACACAGCGCTTACTCGCTGAATGGGAGAAGAGAGAGGAAAGATCCCCCCCCATCTCTTCTGGAAAGCTGCAGTACCAGAAAACAAGGGAAAAGAAGGGAAAAGAAGCTGAGGCCACAGCACTAGCCAGCCAGCGATGCTTCACTTGTGGTTCAGCTGGACATTTGCAGAAAGACTGTGCCTTGAGACCCAAGAGTTGAAAGACAGAGAAGAAGAACACAAGGGCAACACAGAAGAAGGCTCTTCAGACAACCCAAATTCCACAGGTTGCTGAGAAGGGTAATTCTGATGTATGGGTGTTAGATTCTGGGGCCAGTTGTCATTTATGTAATTGTAAAAGCTCTTTTGTGTCACTGTCTAAAACTGAAAGACAAAGTGTATCTGTGGCTGATGGGTCTGTGACCAAAATTATGGGACAAGGTGACTTGTATTTACCCTGCTTGGGAGAAACTGTGAAAGGTGTGCTGTATGTGCCAACTTTACAGTCAAACTTTTTATCTGTGGCACAATTGGCTGCAACAGGGTATGTCATAACATTTAAGAAAAATGGTTGTGAGATACGAAAAAATGGGAAATTGTGTGCTACTGGTATGTTAAAAGACTCCTTGTACATTGTGCAAAATGCAAGGAAGCCAAGCTGCAAGGCTGCAGTTGTCAACACTCCATATCATGACCAATGTGTACACCTGATGCACAGGAGATTTGGTCATGCTAATTTCAAGTATATAGCACAAATGCCACAGCTGTGTGCTGACCTAAAGATAAAACCCTGTGATAAATACTTAGACTGTGTAGTTTGCAAAGAGTGCAAAACACTAAAAGCTCCTGTGAGTAAGCACAGTGACAGAGTTACAACTAGACCTTTGGAAATTGTACACTCTGACATTATTGGTCCTTTTGCTCCAGGTCTTGGACAAGCAAGGTATGCAATGACCATCACTGATGATTTCTCAAGATACACATTTATCTACATCTTAAAACATAAATATGAGGCATTTGAGAAATTTAAAGGTTTTGTGACATGGGCAAATGGAAAATTCCCTAGGCCTGTATCTGCACTCCAATGTGATAGAGGAGAGTACCTTTCTCACAAATTCAAAAGGTTCCTAGCGGAAAAGGGGATAGAACAAATTATTTCAAACCCTTACACCCCTCAGCAAAATGGTGTTGCTGAAAGAAAGGGCAGAACCTTGCAAAATGCAATGGAATGCATGCTTAAAGATTCACATTAATCTTTTAAGTATTGGGGAGAGGCAATATCTACTGCCTGTTATGTACAAAACAGATTGTATAACTCTGTGATTCAGGACACTCCATTCCATTTGTTTTATGGTGTGAGACCAAAGGTAAACCATCTTAGAGTGTTTGGTAGCACTGCATGGGTTCACATTCCAAAACAACAGAGAAGGAAAGGAGGCCCCACAACAAAGAAAGCCATCTTTGTTGGCTATGAACAAAGCCAAAGGAGCTACAGGTTCATAGTGGGACAGAAATTGATAATTAGCAAAAGCGCTTCTTTTGCTGAACAAAACTGGGGGAGATTAAATTCTAGCTCTCCAGTTGATCTGACCACAAGAGAACAGCAAGGACTTGCTGATGGTGATCTTTTGCCTGATGAGGACATTAAACCAGAAAAGCAAACTGAAGATCTGTCTGATGAGACAGATGCTTCTCAGGAAAGTGATAGGAGTCAAAATTTAAGCCCTGTATTACCTCGCAGATCTCAGAGGAGTAATAAAGGCATTCCTCCATCACGTTTTCAGGCTGAGACAGTAAAGGCTTTTCACATATTCACAGAACCTGAGTCTTTAGAACAAGTGAATGCTTTACCACCTGAGATTGCACAAAATTGGCATTCTGCCATGCAACAGGAATTAGCATCCTTGAAAGAAAATAAAACATGGAAACTGGTAAATCTACCTCCCAATGAATGCTGTCTGGGTTGTAGGTGGGTTTTCAAACTGAAAAGGGATGCTGATGGCAAAATCCAAAAATATAAAGCAAGGTTGGTTGCAAAAGGGTTCACTCAAAGGAAAGATTTAGACTTTGACAAGACTTTTGCACCAGTTACTAAAGGTGAATCAATTAGATTACTGTTAAAAGTTGCTGCACTCAAGGGAATGTCAGTTAACCACTATGACATTCAAACTGCATTTATCTATGTTGATTTAGACCACAAATTATACATGCAGCAACCCCCTGGCTATAAAAAGGGGAGAATCTAGTCTGTGAACTGCAAAAGTCAATCTATGGGTTGAAACAAGCAGCTAAATCCTGGAACCAAAAATTAGATGAAAAACTGCAGAATTTTGGTTTTGAAAAAGGAAAAGCAGATCCATGTGTATATATGAAGAAAGACAAACAAGGCTGTATGTATCTATGCATTTATGTGGATGATTTGCTGCTGTTCACATCAACAGAAAAACAAAGGCTTGATTTTGAAGCCTGTATGAAAAGCCATTTCACATTAAAAAGCCTTGGAACAGTAACAAATTACCTAAGCTTGGAAATACACAGGGAGAAGGATGGTAGCTTTCTGTTAAGCCAATGTAGTAAAATTCAAAAGCTCCTTGAGGATTTTAATATGCAAGACTGTAAACCTGTCTCTACTCCGATGATAACAGATTTTCAGAAAGGAATACGAGAAACTCAATTAACTGAGGCAGAGAAATATAGATCTGCAATTGGAAGTTTACTGTACATTGAAAATCACTCTCGCCCAGATATCTCAAATTCTGTGGCCATTTTAAGTAGACAGGTAGAGAAGCCCACATCTACTGGAAAAGCAGCATTGAAGAGGTTAATGAGGTATTTGCAAGGAACAAAGAATTATTGCCTGAAGCTAAATGCCTGTGGAACAGAGAAATTGCAGGCTTTTGCCGATTCTGACTGGGGAGCAGGTGTCAGTGACAGGAAATCCACTTCTGGGATTTTAATTCAATTTGCTGGGTCAAGCTTAGGCTGGCATTCTAGAAGCAAACACTTGATGCTCTTTCCACTGCAGAAGCAGAGTTTTATTCTCTAACACAAACCTGTAATGAGGTTATATGGTTTAAACATTTGTTAAAAGACATAGGCATGGAAGTGAACCAGCCTATAACTGTTTATGAGGATAATCAAGTTTGCATTGCTATGGCAAAATCTGAAGCCTGCAAGAATAGGACAAAACATATCGATATTAGATATCAATATATCAAAGATATGATAGCCAAAGGAGAAATGATGTTGAAATATTGTGAATCAAAAGACATGATTGCTGATATTTTAACCAAACCTCTTGCTGTACCAAGACACAAAGAGTTAACAAAGCAAATTGGTCTGCATCTCATTCTGTAGCATAAAAAGGGGAATGTTGGTATATTGTTTTTCTGCTACAGAGATTAAGGTTACTGTGGTAACAAATGATTTTGGCCAGGTGAAGAGGTTGAATTCAATTGTCCTCTTTTTAGGTGATAATAGTTACATTGCCTGAGGCGAGGGCAGCTTGCTTGTTACTTAGTTCCTTCTTTTTAGGCTTGCAGAGAGTATGCAGCTGAGAGAGATCTCTCCTCTCGGCACAAAGGCTGTAAATATGTTTTTGTGCTTTCTGTAACTAAATTTATTTTTATAGAAATGCCTGGTGTGTGACTTTTCTGATCTCTCCTGGGCCAAATGCTTTCCAGCACTCTGCCAACACCTTATTCATCCAAATGTTCATGTACGGGCTGGACAACCATTAGTTGTGGAGCAAAGGGTAGGGCTTGGTGACTTAAATTATGCTTCCAAATCCTAGGATTTTACAATCTGCAGAGCTAAAGCTGGAAACAGAAACCATCATCAGCCTCTGAGCATCCTGTCACATTGGCACTGAGTACCAATGTGACCCAGTAATAATTTATTGTATTCTTTGTCTTGGTATACTTTAAGCTTTCCATGAAATATTGAAAAGTGGTACTGTATGTGTCCATATATATTATCAAGATAAGAAGGGCCCTCTGAATGGCTAAATATAAACTGATTCTAGCCCTCATGGGTACAGTGATGAGGTAAGAAAAAGGGGCTGGTGAAGTTCAGAGTGGTCTCTCCCCTCTAGGAGGGGGTTCCCCTCTGCTGCTTTGGAGTCTCTTGCCTCTTTTCTCCTGATCCTTCTGCACATTGGTTGCGTGACTCAGGCCATACAGGTTGGTCGTCTTGTAGAAATTAAGTTCTATGAAGAAATATTGAAGAAACTGGAAATGCTTTGCCTTCAGAAGAGAAGCCTCAGGAGTGAAATTACAACCACTCTTCAATTATCTGAATGAAAATGACACAGAAGGTCAAGATGTATTCTCTCTCAGAAGATTTATTCTCTGTAGAATTTGGGGTGGGGGTGATTTTTATTCTGGCGCACAACTGAGACTCAGAGTCCTGCCCTTCTTGCAAGAGAGGGAGGTGGAAAGGGATCTGCAGAAAGGGGTAAAACAGTTTCATTTGCAAAAGCTACAGTGGGAGGCAGTATGCTTACCTAGGGTGGCAGCCCCATCTCCGGACCCACTGGAGAGGGAGAGGGAGAGGGAGAGAACTGTTAGCCTGGGCTGGCTGCTCTTAGTGGAAGTGTCCCCTTTGCCCCCCTCCCGCCTATCACTGGCAAGTAAGAGGCCAGTGGCCAGCAGTGGCTCCCTGCGCAGCTGGCTGTCTGGATTTCTGCAAGAATTTGCATGATCTGCCAGACTTGGCCCGTTTGGCCCTTGGGCCGGTTTTGGCGGACTTGGCAGGTTGCTCTTTAGTTAGTTTATGGTTCAATGTATTCTGCAAACCCAGAACCGGGATTACTTTGGTAACCAGCTGAGGGCATTATGTGAATTTAGCTGCTGGATGGGGATCAGTTCAGGCCTGCCTCCCGGTGGTTCCAGGGCCGGGACCCAAATGGACCAGAACCAAAGAGAGAAAGAAGCAGGAGAACTTGAAGCCCTCCTCAGCAGTGATTGCCATGCGTCGGTGTGCATAGAGGCAGACCCTGCAGCCACAGGGCAAGGGAACCGCCTCTGTCATCCCTGCCCACGCCCGCCGGGCCCCTCCACCCCTCACCTCGGGGCCCCTCCCGGGCTCCTAGGCTGGGCCACCGCCCTCCTGGCAGGGACCAAGGGGCAGCAGAGGCCTCCCTTCAAGAAGAGGCTCAAACCGGTCGGCGCCCCCCCCCCCCCCCGCCACATCAGCTGCCGCGCTGGCTCCGCCCGCAGCCGGGGCGCCCCCGCTTTCCCCCGGGCGTCCCGGCCAAGGATACAGCAAGGCACCTCTCCTCGGCGGCGAGCGCCTCCTGGATGGCCCCCGACTTGTCCATGCGGGCTCGCGGCGCGCGAACACCCTCGACGGCCTCTGGCCAACCTGTGGGCGGGCGCCTCCAGACGGCCGGGACGGACTCGGAGGGAGGCGCCCGGGGGCGCTGGCGGGAGGGCGTGCTAATGACAGCAGCGGGAGCGGGCGGGGCTTGCCGAGTCAGACGCCGGCGGCGGCCGCGAGGGCTGCAAGGCCGGTACCCAGCAGGAACGGGCAGCGAGGGCGCCGGACGGAGGATGCCTCCCTGGCGCCAGCTGGCCGTCCGTTGCTCCCCGCTCAAGGAGAGAGCTCCCGTCCGGCCCCTGTTGGCGGGGTAGCCCCGAGCAAGATCAGCCTGCCCTCGGGGCCCCTCGACATGTCTGCCCAGGGAGTGGCCCCGACCCCGGCGCTCCGCTCCGGCCGGAGCTGCTCGAAGGCGTCGGGAAGGGGCGGCTCCCTTTCTCGCTCCGGTTGGGATGTCCTGTACCTGCTGCGGAAGAGGCGAGCGGCGCTCCGACGGCTGACCGCGCGGCCCTCCCCCGTCCCCTCCCCTCCCCTCCGCTCCGCTCCGCCCGTTGCCAGGCGAATCAGACTCCCGAATCGCTGCAGGGTGGCTGATGCTTTATTTGCACACGTGAATGGAGGGCAGCGCACGTTGAACAGCGAGCAACCGGAAAGAGCCCCTTCAGGGAGGAGGGGGCCAACAGCTCCTGGCCTCCGCCCCCCCGCCCCTCTTTTGTTCCCCCAGCCTTGGCGGAGCGGCCGCGGAGCGGCCGCGGAGCGACCTGACTATAGTACTGCGAAGTGGCGGGAGGGAGGGCGTTGCGGGGAACGCTTCTGCCTGGAAAGCCCCGCTTCCTTTGTGGGAGCAGGAGGCCGGGAGTGCGTGCGAAAGCGCTGCGAGACGGGTTGATCCAGTGGAAAGCGGAGCTCAGAAAGGGGAGGTGGCGCTGCTGGGGACGGTGCGGAGAATCACCTTGCAGAAAGTCTCCGCGGCTCCTGGAAAGTGAAAAAAGGACGCCTGGTGGAATGTCAGAATGATATCGGCTACCGAGGAGGGAAAATGCAGATAAGAGAATTAGCTGTGGCGACAAATAATTGGGAGAGAAGGCTATAGAATGCGCAAGGGATCGTTAAGATTAAAAGGGGCAAAGAAAATGCAGTGCGATCTTTGTGGAAGTAAAACGTTGTTTGGGACGTGGGCGAAGAGAGCGAAAGGAGCCTCCCTCCAGAGGAGTGAATGGAATTGAGGATAGAGGGATGAAATTATTCGGGATGGAAGTGAAGTGAGGGAGTTGCTGCTGGGAGTAGTAGCAGTAATACGTCACAGGATGGGATTGAGACAAGTGCTACTGTTAGTGGCCCAAAAAGAATACGAAGAGCAAGCTATTCATACTGTGAGAAGGTTGAAAAATGGTACAGCTACAGGGGTATTTGGTATAACGGGTGGATTTTATTCCTAGTAAAGTGGCTGTGTGAACCGCGTAAGGTGTATGAAGACGGCCTCTCTGACTGACAGTTGAAGCAGGCACTCTTGTTCCCACACACCAGAGAAGCATAACCAGAAGGAGTGCAAAACCTATAGGGGGATTAGCTTGCTAAGCATGCCAGGGAAAGCATTTGGCATGATTCTGATTGTAAGTGTACCAGAAGCAACAGTGAGCAAATCTGACGTGCAGGATGGCTTTAGCCAGCTGGGGGTGTACAGACCACATTTTTGTTGTTTCAGCATTGAAAAATGTATGACTGTGAGAAAGCAAGTTATCTGTATGTTTCTTTATTTAGAGAAAGCACATGATAAAGCAGGGAGGCTGAATTATGGATGGTTTTGTGAGAATATGGCATTGATGCAGTAAGAGTGGACATGTGTGCAACGTGTAGGGACTAATAGCTGAATTGGGAAATGATGGAAGGATGAATGGTTGAGAGGAAGGGAAGACTGAGGAAGTTGGGCTTGGATGGAGTTGATGCTGTCCTGCAAAAGAACAAGGAAATAAGTGTAAAGAATAAATGGCAATAAAGGAAGCAGCCAGAAGCAAAGTAGGTATGCACAGATAGAAAGGTTTGAAGAAAGAGGGCTGTACGCTAGAGTCAGCCCGATTTCCTTTTCTTTTCAGAGACATTGTTTCCATGGCATTTGGTCCGACTCCAGGAGTTATCAGTGAGGGAGCAGTGGTTAGTCAGAAGGAAGACGGGGGGGGGGGGGGGGGGGGCTCAGCACAGTTATCCCAAGGAAGGCCCCCCAGTGGACAGCTTGTCCTGGAACAGGATTTCCCTGGGACCCAAGAGGGATCCAGCTCACAGGACTGTGGGCCATTCGGATCAATCCCTGCCAGAGTGCCTGAGGCCCTGCTGAAGAACATCAGATGCCTCTGCGGAGCCCTTGAGCTCCATTGCTCACGCACCACCGATGTTTTGGGTGAAAGCAGAGTAATCTGTATAGAGTATAGAGCAGAGAGAAGTGTGTTCCTGGATGCCTTTTGTTTTCCTGGGAAAAGGGAGACCAGGAGGAAAGAAGCGAAGCAGCCTGGGGGAGGGTGGGGAGTGGTCCCCTCCTACCTAGCAGATCTGGGGACGGAAGACGCCAAGCAGCCAGGTCAGTGGGGCCCAGCTGAGAAGGAGACAGTGCAGCCAAGGCCGAGCAGGGCCACCCAGGCCAGCAGCTGGAGCAGAGACGCCGAAGCTGGGCCCCTCGCCCTGTTGAAGTGCACTTTGCCATCCAGCTTCAGGCAGCTGGTTTTGGGTGTGGCCTGGCAGCACTCTTGATAGCACGGAGCGGCAGATCTGGTGGTGCAGGCAGGGCCGGCAGTTTTGCAGACTTTGCTACAGCCTGCCACAAAGTGGGGGCCTGTTTTCTTCATCTGGAAGGAGAGAAAGAAATCATAGTTGGTGAGCAAGGCAGGAGCAGGCACCATGGGCATTGCTGTCTGCCTAGGAGGCAGGGCAGTGGGTGGAAAGAGCTGCCCACTTGACAGACTGCTGGGAGAAGAGCTGCAGTGCTGTGGAGGAAGGAGGGCTGAACCCTCTTTCAGGAAAGGCCCTCAGATTGGAGGTTCTGGCTTTGTGGATCTGGCTGCATGTTTCCAGAAGTTAATGGGAGATGCAGGGATCTGAAGCCATACCCTCCATCGGCCTCTGGATAAGAAGTCAGCTAATTTAACAATTAAATTGTAAATGCCAAGAGTCTGCAGTTGGTAGAAATCTAATTTACCAAGAAATTCCAAGGCAACCGAACACAGTACTTTTTATAGCCAACAGAGCCAACTGACTAGCGTATCTAAGAAGCAACAGCTGAACAGATCAGGGGAGTATCAACTGGAGAAGCTCTTCTGCCCTCCACCTTGGGGAGTGGGGCTTCCAAGAGAAGGTAGCAGCATTGGCTTTCAGCGGTCCTACCAGGCATCATACCTCACAGAAGTTGTAGCCCATGATGCAGCTGGTTGAGGACTTCTGACCTTTGAAGCAGCCTTCTCCGTGGCAGGTGAAGCTTGAACAAACCTTCCCCTAGAAAGGAAGGGAGGAAAAGCTCAGGCCATGCATGCAACAGAGAGTTCTTCATCTAGAGTGGCAAACATCTAAGAGCATAGAAGAGATTCCCAGGGTGGCAGCTGATCCCACCATGACAAGTTTGTCCCATTAGAGAAGAGATCATCCCACCAGAACATGATGCAGCACCTACATTGCGAGGTGGCGCGGTGGTGGTAGTCGTGGTGGTGGGGACTGGGGTGGTGGTGGGTGCCCTGTCACCTGGAAGACAAGACAAAAGGTTAGCTGAGGCCTCCTTGCCCCCATACCAGGTTGGCGCACAATATGAGCACCAAAACTACTCGTCAGGCAGCTCCTGTTCCAGGAAGCAGGTCATAGAGAGAGCCAGGAAGACCACACCAAGAAGGCAACTTTGCCAGCGCCCCATTGGCCAGGATGCCCTCAGCAACAGTGGCAGAAAGCTTACGATTGGCTGCACCGCTGCCAAGCAAAGCCCCCCGACGATCTTACCGTAGGCAGTGGCATTAAGCCGCAGGCAGTTTGGTGAGCTGCAGCATTCTACAATGCACAGTTCCAGGCCCAGGCCAGCCTGGTTGCTGCACATCTCCGTGACGTTGGCACTTCCACAGTCGCTGCTACACCGGGCTGTGTAGCTCGTGCTGTTGAGACGATAAAGCTGCAGGAGCCACAGGAGAGAGAGTAGGAGCGACGGGCAACTTTCAGGAGTCTGTGCTGGGGCTCGAGGAGGACCACCCCTTGTCATCCCCTCTACTGAAACATTCCAGGAGATCTCACCTCACAGCGCGAAGCGTTGTAGCAGGGCTGTGTATTGTTTCCGTGGGCTTCGTCCTGATAGCATCTCTCTCCGGAACACTGGAAACTCTGGCAAGTGAGCTGCCACAAGAGAGGGAGCTGGAGGTGTGTAGCAAAGCCAGCCAATGCCCACTCTTGCCCCAGCGCTCTAGCGGCAGCCACACCCCCAGTAGCACCCCACAAGCCTTCCTGGGGGCTATCCTGCCGCCTCCTCCCACCTGGCCTCGCTCTTGCTCACAGGGCTTGAACCACTCCTTCCCAAGGAGAAACGGCTCCGCCCTTCTGGCACTCCATGGGAGTTCTGAGCCCAGTGTCCTTACAGGTATCATGTCTGTTCTGTTCATGGAATTGTTGGAGGAAATGGGTGCTCCAGGGACAGAATCCGGCTCTGGAAGAAACGAGAGCAGAGAGAGAGAGATGAGCAGATGCTGCAGTTGCTGCAGTTGCTGCCTGCGCAAAGGCTGGTCTTGCGGGGCTGAATAGGGGCAAGGCTGGATATTTCAGAGAGGCATGGGAGAAAGCCTACGGGTCCCTCTCCCAGCTGCCCCACTGAGGTATGCCTGGCCCTTTGCTTCTGTTTCCACAGCCAGCCATCTCACCTGCTACTGCCCAAGGATCCCAGTTGCCAAAGTACAGAACAGTGCAGAGGAGAAGGAACCCTGCAGAGATACAGACAAGGTGGGCTTTCAATGGGGGTAGGAGGTTGGGAGAACCAGAGGTAACATTTCCAGCCATTTTGGGAATAATCTAAAGGGCCCCAGTTCAAGGACCCTCTCTTTCAAAGTCCAGGCATCTCTTTCTGGATCCCCTGGGGCAAGACTTTAGGGTTTGGCAAGCAGAAATTCAACAAAGGAAGCATTTCCCCTTGTTACCCAGGTGGAAGTCATAGTACATTTTATGCTTCACCTTTGGTTGGTGCCAGGCTCACTGTTCATCCAGCAACCTTCCCCAAAGCACCGAGGGCATAGGGAAGATGCCTCTTACCTTGGGCTGAAAGGATCCGGAAATTGGGGCCTATCATCCTGGACCACAGGACTTGCTTCTCTACGCAGAGGGGAGGAAGATGCCTGTATTCACTGCAGGGTCTTGGGTTTCTTTTGCAGCAGAAAAGCAGACAACATCCACACACCTGCAAGGCAGTGGGAAGGTTCCAGCAGACCTGGGAAGAACCTAGCCAGGCTGCTGAATGCCCAGAGCAAGGGGAACTGACTTGCTGCTAAATCCTGCCCCCCTGTGGCGTGGCCACAGCCATGAGGCTGGGCGCTCAGGAGCTGTGTGTCTCACCATGGTGGAAGACCAGATGCTGGTGCTGTTTGCCAAAGGCAGCCGCCCGCACACGGGATGAGGAGCCCCGATGCGGTTGGGCCGCGGCTGTATTTCCCGAGCTCAGCTGGGGACTGTCTCGAGCAAGTAGCTGAGCTGCCTGGCTCGTCTGACCCTGTCCGTGCCTGGATGGCCAGCCTCTGACCAAGTGCTCCTCTCCATTCCTGACCCAGCAGAGAGCAAGGGGGGCTGGACTGAGGAGGGAGGGGCCGCTCTGGGGAATGAGTCGGTGTTTCCAGAGTCTTAAGGCAGGATCGCACTCCCTGGTCTAGAGAACTGGATCGTTGGGGCCTCTGCTTGCTGCTGCACCTAAACCTATTGCAGAAACAGTGCCCCTCCTTTTCTTAGGCAGTTCTCAGAAGGGCTTCCTTTCTTCCCTATTTCCCTGCTTTATAATCTCCTTTTACTAACATTAATATCCATTCTTTGGAGGGAATTACTTGTATCTGCATTTGCTAATGATTTGATTTTAAGGCTGCAGCAACCCCCATGTCCCCTGCATGGCTAAGAAACAGGGAAAGTCCTGGTCAAACAAGGTGGTCTTTCTTTGGCTGGGGCCAAGTGGGCCCTGCAAGGATCTTTCTATGCTGGGGTGTCCCCAGTGTTGCCCAAGAAAGCTTTCTAGGGGCACAATATCTGGTGTGAGATCCAAAGAGAGGCTTTCTCTTTACCTAGGAAAAGGGGCTTCCACCACTGACACACGTTAACTGGGCAGCTGCCAGCCAAGCCATTCTTAAGGCAGAGCCACAGTGATGGACTGGATAGTTGAGGGTCCACCCCTCCCTTGCTCAGTGCACGAACCCAACTCAAAGCCTCCTCAACTGATGGCTGTCCAGCTGCTGCCTGAACACATAAAAGGGGGATCAGCTCACACCCCCTACCCCACCCCATCCAGTTCTTACTCTCACAAAGCTTTTTTCTGACAAAGTCAAAATCTGCCTTCTGTTAGTTAACTCCAATATTCCCATTTCCTGCACTCTGGAATGATAGAAAGCTGATCTGGACCTTCTGCTTGACATCCTTTCAGATACTTAGAGTGGTATCACATTCCCCCTCAACCTTAAGGCTAACCATGCCTGGCTCCTTCCAATTCTCTTCATAAGTGGTCATACCAAGTCTTCCTCATGGTCCTTCTCCAAACCTGTTCTGGTGTCTCTGAATGCTTCTTAAAATGTGGCACCCAGAACTGAACATAATACTTGGGATAAGATTTGGCCAAAGCACAATAAACTGGAACCATCACTTGATCTGGAAACAACACTTCTGTTAATGTGGCTTAGAGTCGCACTTGCCTTTTTTGCAGTCCTATGACGCTGCTGATTCAGTTTGCAATCAACCCCAGTTCTAAGATCTTTTTCTACTACTGAGGCTGGCACTGCCCCCCTCTCCAGATTTTTGCTTCCACCATTCTGGCCTCTTTGCATATCATTTGTATCAGCCTGCAACCCCTCAAGAAAATGGTTCTTCCAGAAGGTGGGACTGGAGGGGAAAGATCGCCTTCAGAAGATCGCCTACGTGAGATCAGTTCAGAGACAGGCAAGGCCTATGATGACATTGCGCTCAATTCCAGGTGCCCTGCAGGCTCCAAAGTGACTCGTGGCTGCCAGGGAGACTGGAAAATGACAAGCCCGAAGGCCCAAGGCTGCTGGTTAATGACATGCAGCGTTGGCCCAGCAACGTGTGTTTGGTTCAACCCCGAGGGAAGCCCAGACAGACATCAAAAAGAGAAAGCTGCCTCTTGTCTCCTCATGTCAGCCAACGCCCAGCTGGGCTGATTGACTGAGCAGGTCCTTCTTCAGTTCAGAATTCATCCCCACCCCTTTGGGTGCTTCAGGAACTGGACCAAGAGCTGCCCAGGAATCTGGTTCTTCCAGACCCTTCCTAATGGTGCTGCTCAGACCACTTTGTCAAAACTTTGGCCTGAGTTAGTTCCTTCTGGAACTGGAGACCTGTATGGGAGTAAACGGGCCATAGCTGAAGGCACAGCAGCTTATTCTTTCACCTGCCTCTGTCCCCTTAAAGCCTGGCAAATGACCTAGTAGGAGTGCTCAGAAGCCACATGTAAGCTATCTTTGGCTCATCTGCAAACATGCACAGTCCAAGCATCACCTCGAGCATAAGAATGGGAATCAGTCTCTTGGCTAACTCATTCTTTCCCTGGCTGTCACCTGTGGTTCCTTGGGAATTCCTTCCTGCATCAAGGATGCGGGTTCTGGACATTCAGCAAAACCACCTGTTGGTAACTGGCAGGCACCGCATCCACCCCTCCTCTGGTTTTCTGCCATCCACTCCCCACAGGAACCCGTGCCTGCTCTGCTCACTTACCTTGCTTGCTTGCTTGTAGGGAGCCCTGGTGTCTGTCTGAACGCTCTTTGCCTGCAGCGCTGGCAGAAGAGATGCCCCTTGAGAGCCCTCATCTCCACCCAGGTAGAGATGGAGCCAACCAACCGAGAGTGCTTCAAGGTGGGGGTGAGGAGGCACCTGGCTGCCTAGCGCTCTGGGCAATATGTTCCCTACCTGTAGATCAGCTGTGGCTCATTGAAAATGAGCAGGTAAGCCTGGCTGGCAAGGGCATTTCATGGAAAAAGGAAGAAAAAAACCTCTCCCTGTGATCTTTCTACAGCGGTCCTCCCAGTTTGGGGCCTAATATAAGGCAATTAGATAGAAACCCAAAGAGAGGCATCTTTCTTGCATTGCTACTTCTCCACAGAAGTCTGATAACTACACTTGCTACTGGGAGTTCTGCCAAATGAGAAGTTCCCTCCTTAGGGAAGCACCTTTCAGTTCCAAGGGTGAAACCATCCTCTTGCTGAAAGCCAGAAGATGCCATGGAACATCCCGGTTTGTCCTATAGCTTGATTTGCTCTTTGGGCTGGGAACAGCCTGCTTCTTGGCAATCTCCCAGAACACGTAACCCAATAAAGACAATTTTTACGGATATCAGCCCAGTAAGATCACATGCATGGATGAACTGTCATTAGACTTAGGGGCAGAAAGCAGTCTCTCTCTCTCTCTCTCTCTCTCTGTGGGATCAACTGTTCTGTTCCAGATCAGACTCAAAATCCTGAGGGATTCTTTCCACATACAATGGAACCAATTCTTGGCTTACTGCTGCTGCTCCCTGCCTCCACCTGGGGGGCGGGGTCCAGATATTGCTCTGCTAGCATGCCCAAACTTAGCCCAATGCTTCTGGGAAAGCAGTAAGAGTTTGCCCCCATTTCCCAGAAAAGTGTCCCACCTGCATGCCTGCTTTTGGTTAGTTACTGATAGGGCTCGGCTTCCTGGGACAATTACAGCAACAAGCCCGCCCCAATTAGATTAATTATCCACTCTTTCTATTCCCAGGGGGCCTTTGGAAGCTCAGAGTAGCAGTTCAGAAGTCAACAAAGAGAAAAACACAGCTCAGTGGCAGTTTGGAACAGGCTTAACAGATGGTAGCAGGTAATGTGTAGCCTCCCCAAATTATATGCTGGAGCAGCAGCCTCTTTTTATCATTTCATCCCTCTTTGTAAGTGGACTGAAACCCCACCTGTTAATTTATATGGCATCTGTAAGAGAAACCTGCCTTTCCACCAACCAGAATTTGGGAAAGGATCTACACAGCAGCCATTCATCAAAACTTCACTGGCTCTTCTCAAATAAGGTTGTTCCATAAGCCAATGCTTGCCTGTCCAAGTCCCTGCTCTCTTCTGCAAATGGGAACCCTGAAACAAGCCATCCAATATTCAGAGGTAACAGCTGCAAAAGATTAGGGAAACAGAATGGCCACAGGGAGGCAGCCCAGCTGTGAATGCAAGTGTGGAACTTCCTACAGAACTGGAACGTTCTTAGCCAGAGGAGGAACTTTCCTTGCAGATTTCTTGCAGAGAGAATCTAACGGGTTTGAACTATGCATGCCTTCAGATCCTGAGGATCAAGGATGGATTATTTAATGGCAGATGTTGGGAGAAAGTCTCCATCAAACAAGGCTATACCACACCAGATGCTCATTCCTTCTGCCTTTAAAAGTAGTTTATTTCTATGTATCAGTTCCATACAAAGCACATGTTGCACAGAATCCATTCTGCTGACTAGGAGCATCTCTGGAGTGCCTGCCCACAAGGCCTCTAGTCACCAAAAGAGGGACATGAGGAAAGACTGGGGGGGGGGGGGGGAGGTGTCTCTGTTCACAGCAGGCCTTGGCGTTTCAGGTCTTCGTAGGTCTTCTTGTTGACCACATTCCCACTGGAGTCTTCATATTCCTCCTGGAATGATAAAGGAAGCTGCTGCTGAGTGCCAGATGCCAACACAACAGCAAAGCACTGAGCTCTCTCTGCGAGAGAACTATAGAACACCCAGAACACGAGAAGTATTTTTCACCCATCCAACTTCTGATGTTTCCATTTCTGCACCAGGAGCCCCTTCTATTTTCTCTGGGCTGCACATATAGCCTTGGAATACTCACAGGTTATGCCCCTGGGCCCATCAATCTGCAAAGAACCCTGTTTCATTTTTTCACTTTGGTTCAGGGCTTGCTTTGGGGTCTTTGTCTCAGCTGCGGTCAGCTATTTTCCTGTTGTGTTTCATATATACCTACTTTTGACCCATATTTTATCTGCCTGCACTATTTTCTACTTCTCCTTTGTTGCACTTGGCTGGTCCATCACTCCCACTGATATCTGCTTTTCTCAGTCCGCCTCTGAGTACTTTGGGGACAGTTACTTTGCCATTCCATGAGGGTATTTCTCATTTTGCTATCCCTACTAAATCTTGAAAGCCCCATGTGGCGCAGAGTGGTAGGCGGGCAGTATTGCAACCAAAACTCTCCCCATGACCCGAGTTCGATCCCAGCGGAAGCTGGGTTCTCTCTCGGGTAGCCGGCTCAGGTCGACTCAGCCTTCCATCCTTCCGAGGTCGGCAAAATGGAGTGCCCAGCTTGCTGGGGAAGGTGACTGAGGAAGGCAATGGCAAACCACCCCACTAGAGTCTGCCAAGAAAACGTCACAAAAGCGGTGTTCCCCCAAAGGGTCAGGCATGACTTGGTGCTTGCACAGGGGACCTTTCACCAAATCTTAAAGGTAAAGGTTTCCCTTGACGTAAAGTCCAGTCGTGTCCGACTCTAGGGGGCGGTGCTCATCTCCGTTTCAAAGCCTTGGAGCCGGCGTTGTCCATAGGACACTTCCGGGTTATGTGGCCAGCATGACTCATGGAACGCCGTTACCTTCCCGCCGAAGCGGTACCAATTAATCTCACCAAATCTTACAGAGTTTGAAAAGGAAGTTAAGGTACCATTTAGGTATATCATGGGTGGACATAAGTCTCCTTTGTCAGAATGCAGGTTGTCTTCCATACCTTTTATTACCCTACACGGAGTGTAAGGTAAAGGTAAAGGTTTCCCTTGACGTAAAGTCCAGTCATGTCCGACTCTAGGGGGCGGTGCTCATCTCCGTTTCTAAGCCTTGGAGCCGGCGTTGTCCGTAGACGTTTTCCGGGTCATGTGGCCAGCATGACGACACGGAACGCCGTTACCTTCCCGCCGAAGCGGTACCTATTGATCTACTCACATTTGCATGTTTTCGAACTGCTAGGTGAGCAGGAGCTGGGACTAGCAACGGGAGCTCACCCCGCTGCGCGGTTTCGAACCGCCGACCTTCCGATCGACAGTTCAGCGGTTTAACCCGCAGCGCCACCGCGTCCCCCTACACGGAGTGTAAAGGTTAGCTTAAGTTGTATTGTTGAACAGGATAGCCTTAACAAAAGTCTGTCGATTGACTGTTTATCTGCACCAATAAGCAGCAAACACAGAGATGTTTGTGTCTACCTCTGAAAGCTGGGGGTCTTGCTAAAGACCACAGCTGTGAGGCAGCAGGAAAAAAAAGCTGACGTTATTTCCTACACGTTAATGACCCTCCACAGGATAAACTGTCTGTGCACTTTTTGCTGGTCTACTGGAGTCTCTTCTATGATTTGTGAACGGGAAAAGTAAATGTACATATAGATGCAAGGGAATATCTAAAACAAAACGAAAAAGGAAGCACTGAGATGCAGCATAGAATGACATAAAAGCACTGGCTACTTTAAGCTGCCAGCAGTGAGGAAGCCTGTCTCAGGTTCAACCCAAGAGCCTTGCACCTTGACAGCGACCCAGCAGGGCCACGCTTGGTGGTGGTCATGGGATGATCAAAGACGTCACCATACTGGACAGGAGACCCCTGTGTGGTTAAACACAAGCATGGAGAAGTGCCACTCCCAGCCCCCAGGGTCCTGGTAGCAACTGTTGAGGATGATTGTATGGTGTGTAAATGGGCAGCTCTGCTACTAAACAGAGTTGCTTCCTTTTTGTCCTTTTGGCCACTGTAACAAAAAATAATGACAGACCCTTTTGGAGGAAATGTAGAAACCACAGACAATCCTTATCAATGTATTTAAAGAAGGAAAAGGGCAGAATCTGTAGGAGAAACAGCCTTTCAACCACAGGGAAAAAGTGAACTGATGTAGTAGAGCTTTGAAAAAACACGCACGACCGTGGAGGTAACTGGACGCTCAGCTGTTTTGCCTGTCCCGTCTTAGTGGATGAACCGTCCCAAGGTTTGGAGTCGCAGCTGGCATGCGTTGGGTATGAGCACTGACAAGACTAGAAGTCATTATACGAAGTAAAGAGGAGTACCTGCCTTCCGCTTTTTAAAAATACTATTCGCATTAGCCAGGAAGGGGGACAGTGGTGAGTGAAAGGAAAGAAGAGCAAGGGTTTTAACCCAGAGCCTCTGACCGGAGGAGAGTAAACTACTTTTTTTAAAACATCCTTTGAAAATATGTAGTGCACGTGTAACACAACGTTAACAAGTAAAGGGGATTTAAAATGAAATTAGAGGAGTTACATAAAGTAATATTTTACTGCAGCTCAACAGTCACCCATCTCAGTGGCCAAGTCATTACAAATGGCTTCCTTTCTTCCACAATCCCTTAAATTATAACGGATCTCCAGTCTGGCCAAGGGGCCGGGCGCTGCAGAATTAACGCCTGCAGCCTCTGAACAAGAGCTAAGAAGACCCAACTTACTTCTGTGTCTGGCTGCCACCTCTCCGAAGCCTTCTGCTGCTTCAGCTTTGCCCACACTGAAAGACAGACAGTTCTATTCCAGAGGAAAGCAAAGCCCTGCTTTGGTAGTGATGGGAGGAACAATCACTGCACCGACTGGGGAACATTTAGAAGCTCCTAGGAGATGACAATGGGCCATCCCCACCCCCAGGCTTTTCCCTGATGCAAGCCCAGCCATCTCGACTCTCCCTGCCACGCTGCCTTACGCAAGGCAAAAATCCCCATCACTCAACGCACTCTGCCAGCCACGGCCACCCCCATCCGGGCAGGATCAGGGCAGGATGGACAAGGGCCTCACACCACTTACATGACACGGCATCTTCAATTTGTGTAACGTTGGCAAAGTGAGCTGTGTTGGGGATGCCCAAGCATCGCATCCCATGAGCGTGGCGCCATTCCTACAGATCACAAGGGATCATCAAAATGAGGACCATGCCCCCAAAACAAGGACTGCTCTTAGGGAGACATCAGGAATCTCAGCACTCTCCCACAGGAAAGCACGCCACAGCGCTTCCTACCGCAAAGTGTCGTTGGAAAGCTTTGGGCCCACGGTATGTATAGTTCCCACAGATCTCACAGTTGTAGTTGATGTTCAATCCGTGGAGCTTGTACAACCAGTAGGGAATTGGCTGGAAGGCAAGAAGGCACCTGAGCTCGCAAGGTGGCCTGTGTAAGGCAGGGCCCAGATGTCCCATCTGTCCCTGCCAGAGGCCTTACCTTGCCATCCCAGCCCAGAGGCAGGTTCTTGGGGTTGTAGATGATCTCGTTCTCTTCATCCTCACTTTCGCTCTCACTGATCTGTTCCTCCTCCTCCTCCTCCCGCTCCTCCCCGGTCCGTGCCTGCTTGCGCTGCACATTTTCATGTGTCAGCTGCCGCTGTTCCTGAGGAACAGAGAGATCTGTGAAGCGCCAGCCCCTGCCTGGGCCCTCGTGCTCGGGGGTGGGGTGTGGGCCCTTACCCCAAGGATCTCCACATACTCGTAGATCTGAGCCTCCAGAAAGGCCACGTCCTTATTCCGTTCTGTGTCCCTGTCAAGACAATCATTGCACCAATAGGTGAGCACTGTCACTCCCATTAAGGCCAGGCAACCCCAGGCCCTTGGGAGACAACCCCCTAACACCAAAGGCGGCACTTGTTCCTCACCCCAGGCGTTCTAAGGCGCCTAAAGGAGGGACCTCAGAGGAGTCAAGAAGTGCCTGAGCAGGCAGTGCTGAACTCCCTCACCTCCGAAACAGAGCAGACTCACCGCTTGCTCCCTTTCGTCTTTGGGTTTTTGGCAAAAAGAGAGGGGTCTAGGGCTTCCAGGGATTTGCCCTTGGTGCTGAAAAGCCTCTGAGCACGTTCCTCTAGTGTCCTGAGCAGGAAGGAGAGCAGAAACCCCTTAACGTTTGGGCCCACAGTAAATTTTTGCGTTGCAAAAAGACCCAGGAATGTAACTATGAAATGGCAAGCAGAAAAATGCTGGAAGCTCCCTGCCAACCCAGGTATATACAGAATGTATATTTTGGGGTAGGAAACAGAGAAAACAGTTCAATTATCTTGGACAGGAGCTATTTCTGCTTTTAAAACTGCTGAGATGCCTATTCTTTGCAGGGGATCAAATGCCCCTCTCCAGTCGGCTCTTCTCTCAAGAGGGTCCTTTCCCCACCAAGACAAGGGTTCATTCATTCACACAGGAAAGTAAGGGCAGGGCAGATATGTCTGTGCAGCTCCCCTGCAGGCCCACCCAGAAGGCCAGGCCACCGCTAATTCTAAAGTAGTCTCCCCTGGCAAACACACTTACCCTCCACATTTCAGACCTAAGGCCAGCAGGGCAGATTTCAGCCGATCTAAACCAAGGGAGGCCAACTCCTGTGGGGGCAGTATCAAAAGGTGTAGTTGGAAGCAGCTGTCTCCTCCTTGCAGGACCATGGAGAAACCTGGCTCCATGGATTCCCAGAGAGAGCCACGGGGAATCCAGCTGTCTCTTGCCCCCCACCCCGGGAAGAGATTCAGAAAGGCTACCAACCTCCCAGGAAGAGAAGGCAGAGAGGTCCAGGTGGGCCCCAGCATGGGTGAGGGCACTGCTAGTCTCTTTCTGCCAAAGGACAACAGGAGGATGAGTGGACAAAGGATTCTCCAGACCAGTGGCTTCCAGATGTATTGGATACCAACTCACCCAGCCATTCAGGCTGACTGGGGATGCAGGAACACAGGCTGGGGAAGGCCTCTCTCCCAGAAACATAAACAACTACCATGGTTTACAAATAGCTGTGCTTCACATAACCCTCCCCCACCTCCTTACATTTCCACCCACAGAATGGCACTCACCGGCCAACCAGGGAAAGTGCCAATCTCCCACTTTTTCTCAAAATCTCCCTGGATTTTGCCAAACAGCTCATTCTGGTCAAGCAGAGGCTTTACTCGGTCTGTATAATCTTGCAGATATTCCAACAGCATCTCCAAGTACCTGTAAAAATCATACTGACTATGGTAGGAGGGCCTGGCATCTGCCCACTCAATGGGCCTCTTTCTCACTGTCAACCGGCAGCAACTGAGAACTACCATCCCTTAGAATGAATAAGCACTAAGTCAAACAACATTTAAACCTTCCTGTGCCTGCTGCTGTAACCCAAGTGGGGAAAGGAGAAATTTCAGCATAAATCTCCTTTCGTTAACACAAAACTTGTTAATTTGACCAGCTTTAATAGCCCAGAGAACAACACATTCTCTCCTTCATAGGAAAGGTTGTAAATTCTCACCTCCTGTACTCCGCATTTTTTCTCTCCTTTGGAATGTCAAACAGCTGGTCAAAAGTGGATAGGTAAGTGATGTAGTCCAGTTTCTGCAAGAGCAGGAAGAGAGAAGGGAGTTTGTCACAGTTCTCTGAGGTCCTATGCCAAAGTAACTACACCCCAGAGGGGTAGCTGCACTTGATGTAAGGCTGGGGCAGAGAAGAAGTGACCCCCCCCCACACTCCCTTCTTTCAGCCCAGCAAGAGACAACTTCCATTTTACCCTTCCTCCCCCACAGCTGCCATCTTCAGTCATTAAAGGTTTTGTGCCACCTCTGTGGGATGTCCCTTTTGTCCAATTTCTATTAAACACAAATCTGAGGACACAGTCTGCAAGGATGAGAGCAAAGGAACGGAGCACCAGCCATACCCCCAAAGTCCAGGAAATATCAGGGAAGCCTTACCTCAGAGGACTTGAGATTGATGTATTTAAGATAACAGTCGTGCAGGTCCAGATAGCGGCCATATCCTTCTTCATCGGTGAACTCCACAAGGTCTGCAAGAAGCCAAGAATGAAAGATGGCCCAGAACCATCCCACATCTGGAACAGGAGGCTGTTCCCAGATGGAAGCCAAGGCCCTGTCCCTGAAACAGCCCGCTCAGTGTCCAATTTATCCATTTTGAAAGGAGTAGGAAGAAAGCCCCGTCACAAAGGACTCACTCTGGGCCTCTTCACTCGGGTTCTCCCGGGCCTTCAAGAGCTCCTCAAATTCCACTGACATCGGCACACAGATCTGCGGAGGTAACATCCAGGTTTGGGTTTTACTTTATGGTCCCCCTCCCCCGAGAACCAAAAGGAAAAGGAAGAAAATACGCTGCATACGAGGAATCAGTCACCCGTGATTTAAAGCAATTAAACCCTCCTTATTCTCCCACATGGGCACAAGTAACACTGGGAGGCAAGACCCTCGGCATGTCAAGAGGGTCTCCTCAGCTTTGGGAAAGGAGCCTCGGGGCACTGGTGGGGCTCTCGCAAATGCTTCCTGCTGAAGGCAAAGTCCCACAAATGAAAGGCAGTTCTTCAGCGCAAGCAGCAGAGGTTTGGGTTTTTACAACAGTGGTACAAACTTCAGAAATGAAGCGCTTCATCTCGATTCATCTCCTTAAGGAGAGAAAGTACAGATTTGGACGATGGCTGGCTAGCCTGGTCAGGAGGGCTTTGTATCAGAGGAGAAGAGGCAGAGAACACGAGATCTGGCAAGGGGAAAGTTCAACACAACCAAGCAAGGTGGTTTGAAGCAGTGGACACCCAGGCCTTAAGGAAAAGGCAGACCAAATGCAAGGGCTCTGACCCATTACCTTAAAGATCTCTAGGCCAATGCACAAAGCATGGCTAACAAGCCAAGCAAGTGGCTATCATGAGGCACAAAAGCAAGTGTAAAATAACTGGGATTACAGAAACAGGGCGGGATAATCCCACCAGGGGAATATCAGGCTTGATGGATGTAACTTGCTGCAAAGGAACAAGAAATGCAAGAGAGGCTGTGCAGCACCGCATATCCAGAACGTCTTTACCCAGTATAGAAATCCACAGTGTTCAAAGCATCTGGGGTGAAGGCAAGTCAACAGATGGATTGGTCTGCTGCAGTTAGGAGAGGGAGCTGAAGATTTATTAAAGCGAATAACTGAACTTAGCAAACCACAAACTGGTTGTGATGGAGGGTTTCAATTGCCCAGACATTTGTTGGAAAACTAATTCTGCCAAACACGAGATGTTGGATAAATTATTGATTTGTGTTGTCAATTATATTAACTTCAAGAGGTTAAGGTGGGCAATAGGAGAGCTGCTTCCCTGGTATTTGTCCTTACTAGCAGGGAGGAGGCTGAAGACATTAAACTGGTGGCTACTTTGGATGCAAGTGACTACACTAACAAAAACCTTGGTTGAAGAAGCAGTCAAACACAAACCACGGATCATAGGAAGCCCAATTTTAATAAACTAAGAGAAATAGCAAGAAAGATGTTTTGGGAAGAAGGCCTTTAAAGGCAAAGGTTTTGTAGCTGGCTGGGACTTCTTAGAGAGGAAATTAAGGACAGCGCTTTTTCAAATAATACCAACAAAGAAAAAAACTAGAAGGCATGTAAAGAAGCCAGTGTGGCTGAAGAGGCAGCTCACAAAGAAGGAAACGTATTGGAAATGGTAGAAAGGGCTAATGACCAAGGAATAAGGTCAGGAAGGCAAAGGCCAAAATGAGCTAAAGCTAGTTAGAAAGGCAAAATCCAGCAAGAAGGTGTGTGTGTGGGGGGGGTGCCTTTCAGTCAGTCTTGATTCCTGGAGACTGCCTGGACAAGTCCCTGAAGTTTTCTTGGCAAGATTTTGGAAGTGGTTTGCCACTGCCTGCATCCCAGGGCAGAGAGAGAGTGACTGGCCCAGGGTCACCCAGCTGTGCAGAAGGTGGGACTGGAACTTGCGGTTTCCTGGTTTCTAGCCCCGTGCCTTAACCTGGACGCCACACTGGCTCTCCCAGCAAGAAGGGTTCTTTCAAAAAACGCCAACAGCAAGAGGAAGACAAATGAGCTGGTGACCCTAACCCTTAACAGGTGACCACCACAAAGCAGAGGAACCCCCCTTCTGTCTGCATATCAAAGGAAAGGGTGATTTGAGCCGCCTCACCTCGTTCGGGTGCTTCCGATGGAACTCCTTGATCTGCTTCAGCCGGTTGTAGAACTCGGCGAATTCGTTGGGCCCCGAAATGGCGCTAAGCTCCTCCTTCCGCAACCTGGAGGACAGCGAAGCGGGAGTCAGGCGGGTCCCGACGCTGGCGCCCCCCCCCCCGCCCCCCCCGCCCCTTACCCATCCTTGTCGTCGTAGAGGTCCCTCAGGTTACCGCTGACCTCCATGTAGCGCTGAAAAAGACGACCCGGAGCGTCAGTCGCCCGCCGCCTCCGCGGCCAGGCGCCCCCCCGCCCCCGCCGCCACTCACGTCCTGCATGGCCCGCGTGCGGTGGTCCGAGTTGATCTGGTCCCGCAGCTGCTCGGGAGAGAGAAGCGTTAGGCCCGCCGCCCCGGCCCCGGCCCCGCCCCGCGCCCCGCGCCCCGCGCCCCGCGCCCCACCGTGGACTTGCGCGTCAGCATCTCTTTGACCATCACGTCCATCAGCCGCTCGCGCTCCTCGTGGTAGCGGCGCTGCTGCTCCAGGATGGTCTCCATGGCGGCGGCGGCGGCGGCGGCGGCGGCGGAAGTGGGACCCCGGAAGCCGGCTTCCAACGCCCCCGCCGCCCCTCGCCCGCGCAGGAAGGTTCCGCCGGGCGGCGTGGGCCTAGCGGAAGTCGGCCCGCCGAGCTCTAGCCTCCGCCCCCGCAGCAGGAGAAGTCCTCCCCCGCCCACCGGCCCGCGGCCTCCCGAGGCTGCGCTGCAGGGCTATGGCGAGCCCCGGCGCGTCCGAGGAGGCCCGGCCGGGCTCCGGCTCTCCGCGCCTGCCGCGGGGCTGTCGGGCCGAAGAGGATTCGGAGAGGGGAGCGCTGTGATCGCGACGCGGGATGGAGGCTGCCCCCGCCTGCGAAATTCAGAAGAAGAACGGAGCACCCGGAAGAGGAAGAACCAGCCGCTCGTTCCAGAAGGAGGAATCCGACCAATGGAGAGGAAAGGCTGATTTGCCGGCCACCTTAGGGGAGCTGGGCAGGTGTGCACGGGGGGATCTCGTGGGGCGAAACTGCCTTTTCGGCGCTGGGGAAGGCCCTGGACGGTCCCCGATGCAGGAGAGAACGTTGCGGCTCCGCCTGCTGCTCCGTCGCCGTTCCCGTGTTCGGGCTGCCTCGAGCTTGCGAGCGAGGCCTCTACCCTTTGGTTCATATGGGATGGAGGAGGCTGGGGGTTCGGTTTGCGTCGGATAGGATTCGGCAAGGAGAGGAGCCGGGCTTGACCTGGTCACCCCCAAAGGACAGGGAGGAAGGGGTACAGCCTCCATTTTGCCACAGGGCCTGGGTACCCGAGGGACTGCCTGCCTCCAATCGTTCCTGCCCGCCTGGTACGTTCCGGCGGAGTGGGTGCGTCCCGGGCCCCTCCATTGAACGCGGCCATCTTACGGACCGAGGAAGCGGGCCTTCTCTGTCGCGGCCCCATCCCCTGCACCAGCATCCCCTGGAGATAAAGATGGCACCCTCTTGCCTGGGGTTCCGGAAAGCTCTGAAAACCTGGCGCTGGTCCCAGGCCTCCCCAGAGTCCACTGCAGTTGGGCGCCCAATAAATTTAACTAAATAATAATAATTTTGTTTGTTACATTTTCTCCCCTTTTTCTGCCTTTTAGACTTCTCTTCAGGAACTTCTAAGACACTTGGATTCCAACAACCCAGGAAAAGTTAGTACAGATAATATTCCCCACATTTCGAGGCAGTGCACATTACTCCTGATGGCAGCTGCAAAGAAGGGACGGGTCTGGCCCTCCACCCAGTCTCCTCTGGGCCAAATCATTTCCATCTCTCAGCCATGGGCCTTTGCGTGATAGTTGTGAAGTTTGTCCTCATATTTTGAGTGCAGGGTGTGATCAAGCAGAACACCTGCTAGTCAGTCAGGGATAAGGAACGTTCCAAATAACATTGACCTACCCAAGACACTGACCCACTCCTTCAAGAGAATATTCTCTGTACTTGGGATGAGGACCTGAGGGCCTTTGGCCAAACCCCACATCGGTGTGGCCGAAAGTGAAGGATGCTATGAGTTGTTCTTCAGCAACGGTTGGAGGGCTGTAGATTTTCCAGTCCTTCTGTGCAAGGTCCTGAGACTGAGTTCAGATTATACATGTGCATGCATGTGGGTGCAGTGTGCTGTGAACTGCATTAATGTCCCCATGACGGTAACCAATAAAACTAAAAAATAATAAAGGCGTGCTCCCAAATAAGCTTTTTACAAATTCTACATCTGTGTAAGCAATGTTTCCTCTAGGCAGTGACATTGAAGCATGTCTGGCCCAACGCTTTCTAAAATACACAGATAAAAGAGCGTGCAGATACCAAATTGAGCTCCTGGAGGAAAGGCGTGTTTAAGGTGGGGTTACAGTACAGAATAAAGTAGAATTATTGCCACCTCTGATTTGGAAAACATTATTTGGCTAATGCAGCCTAACATTTTGGCCTTTTCATGACTAAGCCAGGTAACCCATTTGAGTTAACTGACATTTCTGTCTAGTAAATACCAACTTTATTTAAAGCCCATTTCCCTGATCTGTCAAGATCATTTGGAATCTTGTTTCTGCCTTCGGCAGTAACTGTCACTCATTCTTCTAACTTATCTGCAAATTTGATAAGCGTTCCCTCTACCTCAACTTCCAAATCATTCAAAACAATGTCCTTGTAAGAGAGAACATAGTGCCACATTTCAAAATTTTGTGGGGTTCACAGTATTTGTAGACCACACAAATACTGCTTGCTCATAACCTGACAAAATAGCTATGTCCCTATTTTTATACCTAATAGAAAATGGGTTTAATAATATCATAGGGTGGCCTACAGCAAGGCATTAAACAAGGTGCTTATGAAAGCAGACTGAGTTATGAGTTACAGGCTGCTGGGTGAGAGACCCTGTTAAGTTGAACTCGAGTTCAGTTGGGACTGTTGCTGCGGTACCAGCCTCCCTGCTGCGTAGCAACCTCCCTACCTGAGCTCCTTGATTCCATGGCTGGGTTGTCAGTGGAGTTCCCCAGACTTAAGGTCCTGGGGGACTTCAACCTGCCTTCTCTGGGGTTGGGGTTAGAGGTAGCCATGGGCCTATCCCAGGACATCTAGGGCCCAGCATGTAACAGTTAATACATCCTTGAGGGAGGGGTTGTTTCCATCTGTCTTGAAGGAGGCGTTGGTACAGCCTCTCCTCAAGAAACCATCGCTGGACCCTACTATATTGGACAATTTTCGTCCAGTCTCCCACCTCCCCTTCTTGGGGAAAGTGGTTGAGAAAGTGGTGGCGTTACAGTTCCAGAGGGTTCTGGTTGAAATGGATTATCTAGACCCCTTTCAGTCAGGATTCAGGCTTGGATGTGGGACGGAAACAGCATTGGTTGCACTTATGGATGATCTCTGGCGGGAGCGGGATGGTGGCAGTGCATCCATTCTTGTCGTCTTGATCTCTCAGCGGCTTTCAATACCATCAGCCATGGTATCCTTTTGGGGCGCCTCAGGGAGTTGGAGGTGGGCAGCGTGGTTTTGTGCTGGTTCACCTCCTTCCTCCAGGGCCGGTCCCAGTCGGTGGTGATGGGGGGGAGAGATCCAGCCCTTGACCCCTCCATTGTGGGGTGCTGCAGGGATCAGTACTCTCCCCTCTCCTTTTTAACATCTACATGAAACTGCTGGGTGAGATCATCCGTCACCATGGGATGAGGTATCATCAGTATGCTGGTGATACTCAATTGTATATCTCCATCCCAGGTGAAGTAAGTGATGCTGTGACTGCCCTCTCCAGGTGCCTGGAAGCTGTGGGGGCCTGGATGGGGAACAACAGGCTTCAGCTGAACCCTGGTAAGATGGAGTGGCTGTGGGTTAAGGGCTCTTCCGTATCCACGACTTTGTCATCTTTGGTTCTGGATGGGGTTGCACTGCCCCAGACAGACCCGATGCATAACTTGGGGGTCCTCTTGGACTCATGGCTCCTGCTTGAAGAGCAGGTGGCAGCCGTGGCCAGGAGGGCCTTTGCGCAGCTTTGTGTTGTGCGCCAGTTACACCCCTTCCTGGACTGGGAGGCCCTTCGAATGGTCACTCATGCCCTTGTTACCTCCCATACTGACTACTGCAATGCGCTCTACATGGGGCTACCTTTGAAGAGTATCCGGAAGCTTCAGCTGGTCCAAAATGCAGCCGCACGGGCTCTTTGTGGCACCCCTAGTAGGGCGCATATAACAGCTTTGCTATGCGAGCTGCACTGGGTACCAGTTTGCTTCCAGGTCCAATTCAAGGTGTTGGTTATCACCTTTAAAGCCCTACATGGCATGGATCGTCTCTTCCCCGTTACATCTACCCACCCCACCCGATCTGGCAGAGAGGGCATGCTGAGGACCCCGTGGGTAAGAGAATTCCATCTGGCGGGGTCCAGGAGGCGGGCCTTCTCTGCAGTAGCGCCCACCCTTTGGAACATCTTGCCCCCAGCGGTGAGGCTAGCCCCATCGCTCCTGGCCTTTTGGAGAAACTTGAAGACATGGCTCTGCCAGCTGGCCTGGGGCGGGGAGGAGTCATGCCTGGGGTTTGCTAGTGCCTTGAAGCACCCCTTCCACGTGAAGACTGAATGAGATATAGCCATCTGGACTTTATTTTTATTTATATTATTAACAATATGTAATTTTATAATGTATTTTATATATTTCTTGTTTTATTGAGATTTTGTTGCAAACTGCCCAGAGTCCCTCCAGTGGGAAGAGATGGGCGGTGACAAATTTGATAAATAAATAAATAAATAAACAGTGGCCACATGCCTGCCCTGGTTTTTCTGTTGGAGCAGTGGCAAGGTGGTTTTTCTCTTGTCATGGTCAGACCACTCCCTGATAACCCTGCAGATCTCTTGTGCCACCTCCCACCACAGGGAGGCTGGACCTATGAGATCGGTCTGCCCCAGGCAACAATGGACCCAGTTCATTAGTTGCCACACGGTCCTACCAAAGCCCTGGTAGCCGCTGAAATGAGAGGGTGGCTTGGGCTCTGGGTCAGATTGTGCCTGAGTGGCCTCTCTTTCACCGGGGATCCCAGAGCTCCCCCTGCTTCATGGAGGAGCTAAGGGAGATGACTTGGAAGAAGAGACGCCTCGAGTGCTACTGGAGTATGAGGAGGAGCGAACTCAGTCAAACATCAGCTACAGCTGCTATTGGAGCCTACCTCATGGCCAAACACGTACAAAACGCCAGTATTTCCCCATCCTTACTGCATTCAGGGATAGCCATTTAACAGACTTGTTTTATGTAACCTGAGCCCTTCCGGAAGGGAGTGATTCGAGGATCCATTTGTAGGGTTGTGAGGAATATGCCAGCCCTTTGTAGGGTAAAGTTGATCAGATCTGCTCTAAGTTAGGCTTTGGCCTTGGGCAGGACCTGTGGGAGCTGGGCTGGCTCAGTTATCGGGGCGGGGGGGGAGTTTGATCCTGTGGAGTCCTTGGTGCTCTCTGAGCTTGGTTGTTTGCTTGCAGACCTTTCATTACTGCACAGTTCAACCCTGAGCTACATATATTCTCTTCCATTGGAAGTTTGATTCGGTTGGGCCTGAGGAAGTAGACAGGATTCTCGTGGTTGTTAGTTCAGCCACCTCTACGTCACTCATGGTTGGTTAAGGCTGTCTGGGAGGGGATGTGTGGCTGGGTCTGGGCGGTGGTTAATTCCTCTTTTGGGGGGGGTGTCACCCTGTCTCTTAAGGAGGCAGTGGTGCATCCCCACCTCAAGAGGCCATTGCTGGATCCTACCATTCTGGAAGGTTGTAGAGAAGGTGGCTGCACTGCAACTTCAGGGCTCTGGAAGAAGTGGATTATCTGGACCTCTTTCAGTCAGGATTCAGGCCTGGGTATGGGACTGAGATGGCATTGATCACACTCTTGGATGACCACTGGTAGGAGCGGGATGAGGGTAGTGCATCCACCCTTGCTTTTCTTGACCTCTTAGAAGTCATGGTATTCTTCTGGGTAGGCTATGGAAGTGGGCAGCACTGTGTATGCTGGTTCTCCTCCTTCCTCTGGGATTGGTTCCAGTTGGTGTTGATTGAGGGCGGGGGGAGAGGTCCAGCCTGTGATCCCTCCTTTGTGGGATACTACAGGGCTTGATACTTTCTCCTATCCTGTTTAAGATCCACATGAAACTGGTGGGTGAGGTCATCCAATGGTTTGGGGTGATGATACTGGGATATGCTGATGATACTCAGCTTTATATCTCTATCCCAGGTTGTCTGAATGATGCAGTGGAAGTTCTGTTTCAGTGCCTGGAGGCTGCGGGGGCCTGGATGGGGCACAACAGGCTTCGGCTCAATGCAAACAAATGGAATGGGTCTGGGTTTTTGAACCCACTGATTCCAGGGACCTTCTATATTTGGTCCCAGGTGGGGTTGCACTGCCTCAAACTCTCAGCCATCTGAGCTGACCTTACAAGGAAACCAAGATTATGAATGCCAATGCTAACACTTTTATTATAAGGTTACAGTAACAGAATCTTCCAAGTCTGAATGGGCCTCCCCCACTCCATCCCTTTATCTTCAAGAGAACTAGGAAGGGTCAAGTCTGAGATGCTTTCTCAAATTACATTTAAGAAATGTAATTTGGACTCAGATTTTGTCTTGGTTGTGGCTCTTCCTCCTCTTCCTCAAGGTTATTCTTACTGCCTATTACACAAACAGAGCCAGTGTGCAATCTGGGTCTTCCTGGCGTCATGGCTCCTGCTCAAGAAGATGGCAGCTATGGCTAGGGCTTTGTTTCAGATTGTGCATCAGTTGCACCCATTCCTGGACTGGGGGTTCCTGCTCATGGTCACTTATGCCTTTGTGACCTCCAGACTGGACTACTGCAACATACTTTACATGGGGCTTCCCTTGAAGAGTATTTGGAAGCTTCATCTGGTACAGAATGCAGCGATGTGGGCGGCCTCAGTTATTCACTGCATGTGACACCACTGCCTCATGAGCTACATTGGCTTTCAGTGTGCTTCCAGGTACAATTCAAGGTTCTGGTGGTCACCTTTAAAGCCCTTCATGGCTTGGGACTGGGTTACCTATGGAACTCCCCCAGGTGGTCCTGCCTATCTGATCCAGCAGCAGGAGCACCACCCTCCAGGTACGGTCACTCAGAATGGTTGTGTGGCAGGGCCCAGAAGGAACACCTTTTCTGCTGTGGCACCTGCCCTTTGAATTATCATCCCTCCAGAGATCAGACTGGCCCTGACCCTGTTGGCCTTGAAAACTTGATTTTGTGCCCAAGCCCTGGGCGTGGGATAGAGCCAATCTCCTGGCTGTGTGGATAATTGATTGGATGACGCCCAGCTGGTACGTGCTTTGTCTATTTTTATTGTAGAGTCATTTAGGTGAGATGGGAGGCTATATAAATTGATTAAATAAATGTTTTGGGGATGGTGGAAGCAGCTCTACCCAGAAAGGGTAGACAGCCTCAGCAAGCAATCCATTAGTGTCGTTAGTACTAAACTGCTTTTAAAGCTGTTTTGGGATGCAAAATGTGGCTGCCCTCCTGCTCACTACTGCATCAGCAGCTACTACAATGTTTCTAAGGTCAGTTTAAACCACTGGACTTTTAACCTTGAAAGCCTCTTAAAAGTGCCTTCTCTCACAGCCCCACTTTGAAGATCTTAGCTGAAGCCCTTATTGGCCTACCTTTGGATCCTTTATACTGATGGGCACCAACAGTTCAGCTTGTTCCTACAGCCATCATGCTTAAGGAACTTGTTACCAGTTGAAGAGTCTGAAAGATACACTGTGTGCACAATTATTAGGCAAGTGAGTATTTTGACCATATCATCATTTTTATGCATATTTTCCACCTCCAAGCTGTATAAACCTGAATGCTTATTGGATATAAGCATATCAGGTGATGTGTATTTGTGCAATGAGGGAGGGTGTGGCCTAAGGAGATCAGCACCCTATATCAAGATGTGCATAATTATTAGGCAGCTTCTTTTCCTCAGGCAAAATGGGTCAAAAAAGAGATTTGACTGACTCTGAAAAGTCAAAATTGTAAAAAGTCTTTCAGAGGGATGTAGCACTCTTGAAATTGCTAAGATATTGAGGCGTGACCACAGAACCATCAAACGTTTTCTTGCAAATAGTCAACAGGGTCGCAAGAAACGTGTTGAGAAAAAAAGATACAAATTAACTGCCAAAGATTTGAGAAGAATCGAACGTGAAGCTACCAGGAACCCATTATCCTCCAGTGCTGTGATATTCCAGAACTGCAACCTACCTGGAGTGCCCAGAAGTACGAGGTGTTCAGTGCTCAGAGACATGGCCAAGGTAAGGGATGCTGAAACTCGACCACCACTGAACAAGACACGTAAGTTGAAACGGCAAGACTGGGCCAAGAAATATCTGAAGACAGATTTTTCACAGGTTTTACTGACTGAAGAGAGTGACTCTTGACAGACCAGATGGATGGGCCCGTGGCTGGATCAGTGACGGGCACAGAGCTCCACTTCGACTCAGATGCAAGCAAGATGGAGGTGGGGTACTGGTTTGGGGTGGTATTATTAAAGATGAGCTTGTTGGACCTTTTCGGGTTGAAGATGGACTCAAAATCAACTCCCAAACCTACTGCCAGTTTTTAGAAGACACTTTCTTCAAGCAGCGGTACAGGAAAAAGTCTGCATCTTTCAAGAAGACCATGATGTTTATGCAGGACAATGCTCCATCGCATGCATCGAAGTACTCCACTGCGTGGCTAGCCAGTAAAGGCCTCAAAGATGAAAGCAGAATGACATGGCCCCCTTCCTCACCTGACCTAAACCCTATTGAGAACTTGTGGGCCCTTCTCAAATGGGAGATGTACGGTGAAGGAAAACAGGACACCTCTCTGAACAGTGTCTGGGAGGCTGTGGTTGCTGCTGCACAAAAAATTGATCGTCAACAGATCAAGTAACTGGCAGACTCCGTGAATGGAAGGCTTATGACTGTTATTGCAAAGAAGGGTGGCTATATTGGTCACTGATTTTTTGTTTGAAATGTCAGAAATGTTTATTTGTAAATTTTGAGTTATTATTCTCACTTTAACAGATGAAAATAAACAAGTGAGATGGGGGAATTTTCGTTTTTCATTTAGTTGCATAACTGCCCACTAATAGTTGCCCAGTAATTGTGCACACATAGATATGCTCCTAAGAAAGCCAAAATCTCACTTTTACTTTTTTAAATATTCAAGTTTGAGGTTTAACAACATTTTGGATTGACTGAGAGCACTGTAGTTGTTCAATAATGAAATTTGTCCTCAAAAATACAACTTGCCTAATAATTGTGCACGTAGTGTATAAAGCATCCTGGGAGATGGTGAAGCTCGAACTGAAGTTAGACCACTCTGGTTCCTGAGTAAGTATCAGTGTGTAGGACAGCTGGGATGGACTAACTGGAAAGCCAATCTGCCTTCCCTGGGAGAGTGACTGACTCTAGACTGCTGTGGTTTGCCAGGGTGGGTGTGCAGGATGATCTTCCTGGAAGATTCGTGAGGCTGGAGGGAGGAGAGGCTGCAATGCAGTTCCGACAGCACTGGGCTGGCTTGCCCATGTTGAACTGGGGGAGCTTGGCTAAGCCAATTGCCATAGAAGGGACGGGGCAGCCTGATAACCTCGGAAGAGCCCCCCTGCCTGAAATCCTGTGGGGCGTCTATCCGCCTGGCTTCCTTCCCCCTCATTGCCCAGAGCATCTGGTTTCTCAACCAGCATGACTCTGCTCATCCAGCTCGGAGCCGTTTCCACCCGTGCTCCACCAGGCCTTGCCACATGATCTCATCTCATCCCACAAATAAATCAGGCAGGCAGAGCGGGTCACGACCCATCCCTGTTGGGATAGAATCCAGATGTTGCTGGCCAAACAAAACTGATCCGCTTCCTTTTTTGGGAAAATATACCCCACCACTAATAGATCCCAGCAGTGGAGAGGTACTAAGCACTCAGTTGCTAATCTCTGGAGAGGCAGGGCAGAGCCCCACCCGGCCGTGCAAGTCATCCTCTTCAGTAGCTACACCACAAATGTTGCCCAGAGAGTCCTTGGTAAGGAGGAAAAGGTCTGTCCCCAAACCCCCAGACCCCCCCTCCCAATCTGCTACAGCAGATACAATGAATTACCTAAGCAGGAAAGAAACGGCCTGGTGAGGTGTCTTTAATTCACTGCAGCTACTTTGGCTCACATCCCATTGTCGCAGGCAACGCTTGCCAGAGAATCTTGACTTCTGTTATGGGAGCCTCCAGAGTCCCGCCTGTCCCACTTTGGGTGTCAGCAGGCTGCAGGGGGACTACAGCACCAGGCTGGCATAGGCGCGGAGCAGCACTGCCCTTTGTGGGAGCAGCCCCTCGATTTTATCACGGGGCGCTTGGCTCTTCTTCCACATGCCAAATCCTGGGCGGAGCAAAGTTCCAAGTGCACCCGACAGGCTGTGAAGGGGGGGCTGGAGGAGGGAGTACTGAACCCTTTGGGATTTGGGATGTGTCTCAGTGAGAAGACAGAATGCAAAATCCAGGCATGGCAAACCCATCTCACCCCCACCCCTTCTCAAAGTGAATTATCCTCAGTAAGCCATTAACACAATTTATTAGAGAAAGTCAGAAAAGGGGGGGGAGAGATCCATGGACCAGATGTGAGCCTCCACACCACCAGGCAGGCACCCAGCGTGGTCTCTGGCTCCCCGACAGCAAAGCATCTGAGGAAAGGCTACATGGCTCATTTAAAGGAACATGCATAGCGTTTTGCCAGAGAGAGGCAGGAGGGAAATTCAGGCCATAGAGAATGTCTGCAGAAAGCAACAGAGCCCCTTCCTTCCTGGTGGGGATGGTCCAAGGGCAGAAAGCTGCAGGTGCAGAGCTCAGGCCTCAGGTTCCTCAGCCCAGGGGCAGGGGGAGAGGGCATCAGGGGATTCACAATTGAAGCCCGGGGGCGTGAGAGAGAAAGCTGGAGCTTCCTCTGGCAGCCTGTGCCGAGCCACTCAGGGACTCCTGGGGACCGAAGCAAGGGAAGGATGCCCTCCAAAGGGCTTGCTGCCATTCCAGGACTTGGTGGGGACAGAAAGAGATGGTGCTCCAGGCCTTGTGGGGAGGTTAGGCTTCTGTGGCTTGTCCCTCCCCTCCCCCCCCAGTGCAAAAATGGGAAGGGGGATGGCCAGAAAGAAACATGGCAGTGGGCTTGCTACTGCTGGCATTCAGACAACCAGGGTAGATCAGTGGGAAGAGCAAATGCACTTTGGTGGGGAGCGGAGGGCTTCGGCCACGTCTGGGAGACAGTCACCTGCTGTCTTCCGGGCCCTGAAGATGGCGGCCCTTGAGGCAGATCATGGTTGGTGGAGGTGGGCTTCTCCGCCATACTGCCAGTGAAAAAGGGAAACGGCCTGAGCTCACCAATTGGAAAGGGGCCGGGCGAGAAAGCCAAGAACACATGCCCAGCCAAGACTTTTGACTGGCAGGAAAGAGGAGGCTGGCGTCAGTCAGCAGTGCCGGGGAGGGGAGAACCATCCCTGCCCTGCGGCTGCTCCAGGAGAGAGCTTTGGCACACACACAATCTGGAGGACAACCACAGGGGGCGTCCTTTCAGAGGCTGCCGGCACATTCACGGCACAGGATCTCATCGTTGTCAGGGATGAAGCCCTTCCCCACAAGGGAGGTAGTGCAGCGGGAGCAGCTGAAGCAGTTGTGGTGCCAGTGGCGATCCTCAAAGGAGACGTACTTGCCTCCCCCAAAACCTGGGAAGAAAGAGGGAGGGATGGGATGGAGAGCAGCAGCCCCTCCCTACCCAATCCTGCAGGTGAGCCAGGCGGGTCCCACCCCCGCCCCACAGAGTCCTTGGAGGCTCAGCTGCCCGCTACCCCTGCTCACCCGTGATGGGCTTTGCGCAGGCGCTGCACTTTTTGGCGTAAAGGCTGCCAAAGCACTTGACGCAGTACGGCTGATCTTCTTGAGATGTGAACTGCTGCCCGGCCAGGGGAGCCTCGCAGCCCGTGCAAACGAAGCACTCCTTGTGCCACGGCTCATCCCGGTAAGTCACTCCTCCCTTGGTCAGCGACTGTGAGCAGACACAGGAGTAGAAGTTCATCCCGGGGCCCCAGGGGAGTTCCTACCAGCTGCTTCCCCTCCCCCAGTGGCCAAGATCCAACCTTCTTGCAGCGGGTGCAGCGGGGGGCAAATTTGCTCTCGTAGCAGGGGACGCAGTAATACTCGTTCTGCTCTGGGATGAAGGAGCGCGCTCCGATGGGCTGCTGGCAGCTGCCACAGATGAAACAGTGCTCGTGCCAGGTCTGCCCGTTGTACTCCAGCTTCCGAGAGCCTGTGGGGGAGGGCGGTAAGCAACTGACTGAAAGCTCTGCCCTCCCGCCCTCCCTCCCTCACTGGGCAGCTGGGTCTGGGTGGGGAGGAGGATGGGGCTGGGCATCGCACCTGGCATGACCACCTGCTGGCAGGCCACACACTGGGAGGAGAACTCCCGGCAGTAGCAGCCATTGCAGAGCAGCTCCTGCCCCTGGCAGGTGAAGGGCTCGTCTGCCAGGGAGCGGTCGCAGCGGAAGCAGCGGAAGCAGCCCTCATGGTAGTGCCGGTCCTCGTAGTAGAGCTCCTGGGGGTGAGAAGAGGGTCAGAGGTGGCCGCTTACCGATTCGGGCCCCTGGGGATTGACATCTCCCTCCGTATGTTGTAAGAGAGCCGTCTTAGTCTGCAGCAGCCCCGGGAACTGAACCACCAAGCCCGTCGGCTGTCTCCTGCAGTCACTGCAAGGTGCGTTCACACGCATTATTAATATGCCCCGGCCCAAACTGGACAAGGATGCTGCGCTTTCTCTGGGACTGGGTGGCAGATCCAAGCTTGCACACAGACTCTGCCCCACCTGAAGCAGATTCTCACGAGCAGCAAAGGACAATGGGACAATGGTGCTGACACGAAACACCCTGCCACAAACCCCACGTTTACTTTGCCCCCACATCTACACCAACAGCACCGTCACAGGCCCCAACAAACAGACGCGCAAGATGAGAGGCACCTGATCTTTGCCATCACCTGCCCGCAGTGCCCCTTTGGATTCTACACAGGGCATGCAGGACAAACCTTGTGCAAAAGAGTTAATGAACACGAGTTTGACATCAGGGTTCAAAACAGCAATGAAGTAATATCAGAGCATTTTAACCTCCCAGGACACTCTGTTGCAGATCTCAAAGTAGCTGTTTTGGAACAAAGACATTTTCGCAGCACAACTGAGCAAGAGATTGCTGACTTGCTGAATTTATATACACCAAAAGGTTTCAGGCTGCCTCAATAAACACAATAGCTTTTTTTTAAAAACACACACACAACAACTGATACAGTTCTTGAACTCTATTTTACATTTAATCTGCATCACTGTCCTGCTCCACCTCCCCCAGTGTCAATCCTACATCAGTCCAGCCACTCCATGCACCTGGCAAACCGAGGTGCAGCTCCTGAAAGCTGATGCTGTTTCATAACACACGCTAGTTGGAAAAGGGGCCACTAGGCCCCTTCCACAAATTCTCAGGTTGGGAACCGGGGAAGGATTTCCCAAGAAATTGACCCTGGGTGGCCCAGTGGAAAAAGTCAGTGAAAGGGCTTGAGCAGGAGGAGGCTGGGAGGAAGGAGTAAATAAAAGGGGCCGCAGGTGAGAGGGCAGCCAGACCACTAGCAGAAGGGCATGTCCTGAGCCTGAATCAGGCTAAGGGGGCCCTGAGCTCGTGCCCGCCCGTTTCCAGCCAGGGAAGCCCAGAAGGCTAGAAGGGAGGGGTCCACTCCTCTCCCTGTGGAAGAGGCGGGGCTCCCTGCCCCGGACACTGGCCTCAGCTATTAAAGCAATGACCTGCCCCGGAGCTAATGTTGTCGACCTAATTGTAATCGGTTTTTGGTATTGTTTTGATCATTTGATTGTATTTTATATGTTCTCATGTGCTGCCCTGTGAGGGCTTTCCTTATAGATTTCCAATATAAATATTGGGAGGAAGAGGGACAGCCAGGGTGGGGCCGAGGCAGCCCATGCAGTTTCCCCCCTCACCCGGCAGTCATGTCCAATGAGCTCCTTGCACTCAGCACAGGTATTGGCGAAGTGGGACTCATAGCAGGGGATGCAGAAAGGACCTCCATCACCCTGGATGTACTTGCGCCCGTAAAGAGACTCCTTGCAGCTGGCACAGTCAAAGCCGTCTGTCATGTTGCTCCCTGGAAGTCTGTGTGCCTCCTAGGAAACAAGGAAAACAAACCTCGATTGACTTTCTTAGCCAGGATTTTGGGGGAAGATCTGTCCATTTGGGGAGAGGTGGTTCTCTTTCTTCCTCTGTCTTTCTGTCATATACATTCCCACCCAAGCCGGGAAGGAAGGGCACCACTCACTGTGATTTCTACAAGCCACATGTTGCACTGGTGTTGAATGGCGAGGGAGCTGCAACATAGCGAAATGGCTTTCTGAAGCTTTCAGAATCCAACATTCCAACTCTTGATGCAATTTTCTCTTCTAAATTTCCGGATCTCTATGCTCAGCGGCTCTTGGCCTCCACTGGCTATGCCAGAAGCCCATTTTCCAAACTCTGGGTATTTGGGGACAGGAGGACTCCCTTGGCTAGGTAGCCCTCTGGCTCCTTTGGTTCTCAGCCAAGCACCCATCACCTCTCAGGGAGTTGTGGCAAGTCCACCATTCCTCACCTGCAAGTGCATTTCTTGCCAGCAGAGACCCAATTCTCCCCGTCTCTCAGCAGCTCTGGCTAGATGCTGCCCTCCCACACAACCAAGGTAGTAGGGAGGTGAGCAACTCATTCTGCCCAGGGCCTCCCTCTAATGGGGTCTTTGGGTGGAGCAAAAGCAGAGGAATTCCTCCAGACCTCTCATCTCCCGCCACTGACCTCCAGCACCCTCACAGTGTGAGCAAGGAGCTGAGGTCCTCTCACAGGAGGGCTGATGGGCTGGTTTTCCAGCCAGAAGCTCCTGTTAGCAGGCCTGGACTAGCTGTCCGGGAACTGTGGGAGGGTGAGCCATCACTACAGCCTCTGGGAAATTCCAGCATTTCAATTCTTTTTGAAATAAACCAGAGAAGGGAGGAGGAGGGGATACAAAGATGGATGAGGAAGAGGGAAACCTGCAAAAGCAGCACGCCATGTTATGCCGCAACAGAAGCCAAACTCCCAGCTGGTCCTTGCCAAGCCAAGGGGCCCATCTCCTGTGACAAGTGCCATCTTGAGTGCAACAGAAGAACCATGTCCAAATTCCTGGATCCCCAACTAGCAAGCTTCCCACCCAGTGGCTGGTTTCACACTCTACCCAATAGTATCCATTTAGCTGCCATACACAAGATCGATATCACTTGATCTAACAACTCCAGTGCACTTGACCCCCCAGCTCTGTTGCAATATTCCAAGTGGGTAGAAAGCTTGCAAGCTTATTCTGCAAGCACCATCTTTTCTCCCTTCTCCAAGCACTAATTTAGTGAGTATTTCCTTACATCTGAAACTGGAACTCCAACAGTCTCCAGAGACAACGGCTCTCGTCATACGACTCATGAGCTCAGAAACAGAGGCTATACTGTCTCGTCTGCGCATCTGATTGTCCTCCCCGTGATTCAATATCTCACCTCCAGAAGCACTGAGAATGAAGGTCTTACAGCAGAGGAAAAAGAAGGGAGCCGACAGGTGTTCGACTCCCCAGCAAGTTCTCTCTCTAAAGCAAGAGTTTGCACTTGGGCAATAGGAGAGCCTGAAGAGAACAGGAGAGGAAACGAAAGGCTTCTGGTGGTGCTCAGTGAAGTGAATATGAACAAGACGGGTCTGCAGTTGGGACCTGCAATGCTGCTGCTCCTGCCTGAGAACAACTTGATATGCATTTGTTGCAATGGCAAGCTTGTGACAGCCCTTGAAGACCTGGAGCAGCAAGTGGCCACTCTTCAATTGGTGAGAAAGGATGTATCAGTCCAAAGACACGGGGCCCTACAGCAAGAACTTCCTCCACAAAGTCAAGATGAATCAGGAGCAAGCCCAGTGGATGAGGGCAACCACCTGAGGAAGCCATGCTGCACTGCTGAAACTTAGGAACCATTTCCAGGCTCTCATAATGAAACCAGCAACAGAGAGAGAATGGATCCCCAGAGGGTGCAAAGGCTGTGGCTGTGCCCTGTCAGAAGGCAAAGAAGAGTCATGGTGGTTGGTGATTCACTAGCACAAAAGGAACTGAAACAAAGGTATGTTGACTGGGCCCATTAGGTCAGGAAGTACACTGTCTGCCTGGAGTAAGGATCAGGGACATGACAGAACAACTTCGAAGATCTTTCAAGTCCACTGACAAGGCAATTATCCCTTCCTGCTTAGACATGTGGAAGGAATGATACCAAGATACAGCTACAACCCTGTCACCATAGACATGCAGACCTTGGAAGGAAGCTCAAGATTTTGGGGGCTCAGGGCATGCTCTCATCCACTCTTCCAGTCCATAGAAGAGGACTGGAAAGGCCAATAAGATTCCTGCAAGTCATTAAGTGGCTACACAACTGGTGTTTGTGGGAGTGGTTTGGTTTCTGGGGCCAGGGCCTGAAATATGTGTATGAAGGATCGCTGGCCCAAGATAGACCACAAGGATTGATAAAGAAGTGTTTGGTTAACGTGGTAAAATTGGTTCGGGAGACTTTAAGTAGCGACTGGAGATGAAAATTCTGAAATAAGGATGTCACATAAAGATGTATGCATCGGAGAAAGTGAGGGTGTTGCTGAAATGGAGCCTCTTAACCCACTCAAAGAAAAACATTGGCTGATGGTTCATGGCTTCACTGCTTCTACATTAACATTCAGTGTGAAAAATAATAAGCTTGTGCTTTAATAAAGGATAACAAACTATAGTTACAATAGAGACTAGGTAGATTCACTGCAATATAACAGTTGTTCAAAAGGAACAGAAGCAATGGAGGAGGAGGAGGATTTAAGCTTGATAGAAATATTGTCTGGGATACCTCTTTATTGTGAATGAGTTTAAATTAAATCTCCAGGACCAGCTAAATGCATCCCAGGGGACCAAAGGAACATGGGTCTGGTCTACACAAACCTTGATGCATTACCTTTGAGAAATCCAGAACAGTGAAGTGCTGGATGACTGGGAAAGGGCAGGTGTTGTACCTATCTTGAAGAAAAAGGGCAAAAAAGGAAGTTCTGATAAATTATAGACCAGTCAGTCTAACATCAATACCTCAGAAGAGCACTTTGCAAATGAAGTGGGCAATTACCAAATACCAGCATGGGCTTCTTGCCAGATTAATCTTATCTCATTTTTTGATTGGGTCATTTCCTTAATACGTTGCAGAATGCTATAAATATATAACATCTTGTTTTCAGCAAAGTATTGGATTAAGTCTTTTGTGGCATGCTGATTAGGATTCTAATCAGCGTGAGCTGGATAGTATGACAATGAACCAGCTCAAAAGCCATCCTTAAAGAGTGGTAATCAATTATTTCCCCTCAAACAGGAGATCGGCAATAGGTGGGATGCCCCAAAATCAGTTCTGGGCCCTCTATTTTTCAGTATTTTTATGGGATGAATAAAAGATTGGATTAACAGATGAAGAGAATGCTTAACGAATTTGCCAAGGACACAAACTTGGATAGAATAGCTAATATTCTAAAAGACAGAAATATACTGTTATAAGATTCAAAATGATCATGATAGTTGGGAAAAAGGGCTGAGAGTAACAAAATTAAATTTAACAGAGAGAAGGAATCAAAAATCATGCTCAGATACAGGATGGCTGATGCCTATTTGGAAAAAGTCTTGGAATAGTTGTAGTATGCAAACTGAATAGGAGCCACAAGTGTTCCATGTTGGCAAAGAGGACAAATGCAATTTTAGGCTGTTAGCAAAAGGATAATTTTCAATTCGTAGGATGTAATCATTCCACTCTTTTTCACTTTAGTCAGACCCCTTCTCAAGGACTGTGTCCAGTCCTGGGTGCCTCGCTTTAAGAAGGTTTCAAAGAAACTAGAACAGGTTCAGAGAAGGTCAGTGTAGATGCTCAATTTCAGGTCTAGGTCCTATGAAGGAGCTGGGTCTATTTAGCTCTGAGAAAAGACAAGAGGGGGGATTGGACAGCATTTTTCAAATATCAGAGTGTTCTCTATCAGTCCAGAGGGCAAGGTACGGAGCAAGGGAATTTGTTTCAGAAAGGCATACAGTAACATGTTCCAATAAGCACTTGGACAGTGGAACCCCTTACCCTTGACTGGACGTCTTCCATCTGTCCAGGATAGTTGAATTCCTGCACTGACCTGTGAGGGTCTCTTTGGGGTCTAGGATACTGGTGGCAGCCCCATGATTTACATACTGCGCTTACTGGCCCACCATGCAAGGATGCTGGGAAACAGATGCTTCCCACATGACCTGGCCTAGAACCCACCTTCCACTGCACGTCTGGCTTCCCCTTCCCCACCCAGGGGCCATATGCAACTTTAAAGGCTTTTGTTCACAACACACACAATATTTTAAGGTTTCTGGAGAGAGTGGAGTAAAATTATTAACGTCCACTGCAAGCAAGTCTTGAAATTGTGGCCAGCTGCCCACATGTGGCCTCCCAAATAATTGTTCAGGGCCAGCCACAAGACTTAGGGATGACTCTTATTTCAGTGAGGGGAAAGCCAAGTAGGGGAGATGGGGAGATGAAGCACACCAGCTCCCTGGCAGCCCAGAACAAGAGAAAGCACCTCCTTCACACACAGGAAAGCAACCGGGCACCACCCTGCCAATCTCGCTAGGTCCTCCCTTGGGCTAGGGAGTTCTGGCCCCCAGGCTCATGAGGAGTTTGAATTGACAAGGAGATGGGACATGCAGTGACACGTTCATATGGGAGGCACCTTCCCCACTTGAAAGCTTTATCAGCAAGAAACAGCACCTTTGACTACTCAGTTGAAAAGCACTCTGTAGTTGCAATGGTAAGTAGGAATGACCTTGAGAAACAGGAGGAAGAGCCGCAACCAAGACAATGGTCAGACAAAAGAAATCTGAGTCTGAGGCAGAAATGTAATTTGAGTAAGCATCTCAGAAAAGACCCTTCCTAGTTCTCTTGAAGATAAAGGGATGGCGGGGGTGAGGCGTATTCAGACTTGCAAGATTCTGTTATTGTAAACTTATAATATATGTTGTCCTTGGTTAACAACCACTCATTCAGAAACTGTTCAAAGTTACTACGGCACTGAATGGGTGGTGGTTACGACTGGTCCTTGAAGTTCTGGCTGTCCCAGCATCCCACAAACACGTGACTGCAGTCTGGGTGCTTGACACCTGGCTTGTACTTATGGTGGTTGCAGCATCCCGCGGTCACATGATCACCATTGTGACCTTCCCTGTCGGCTTCCCACAAGCAAAGTCATTGGGGAAGCCGGCAGAGAAGGTTGCAAGTTGCTCTGGTAAGTCTCCCCCACACGTGTACCCACCCTTACCCCCTCTACACTTGCGCCATGCCTCACCAGCCACCCACACACCCTCTTCCACCTGGCAGCAGCCACTCCAAGCCCCACAGTGCTCGCTGCACCTCTGTCAGCCCTCCCAGGTAAACCAGACAGGAAACACAACCAGATGAGCTAATTCTACTTTATTGTAAGGCTCCATTAACATAATCTTGCAAGTCTGAAAGTACCAATCTCCCGCCCTCCCTATTTACCTCCTGAGTAATTACGGCAGGGCCTCCCTAAATTTCTTTCTCTGTCCGTTACTCTGTTGTGGGCTCCTTTCTGATTGTTCCCTAGGTAGCATCTCTCCACCCCACCATCTTCCAAGGCCGCCCACATCACAGCCTCATCACAGCCTCCCCTGCCACTCGTCCCCCCTCCCCCACCCAGCAGCAGCCCCATACCTGCCTGCCAGTCTGCTTGTGAGCTGCCTGGGATTTGCAATTTCCTGCCAGCTTCCCCACTGACTTTGGTTGTTGGAAGCTGGCAGGAAGTTGTGAGGAGGTGCTCGCTTAGTGACCCAAATCAAATCAAATCTTTATTATGGTCATAGATCAGCATAACTTAGCAACCCATGATCCTTGCTTAATGAAAGCAATGGGGGCTGCAGGGATTGCCATCGCTAAGTGATGTGGCCACACATTGCACTTTACGACCATACTGCTTACTGACAGAAATTCTGGTCCCAACGGCCATCATAACTCAAGGACTATCTGTACTGTGTTAGCCTGCATGACTTTGGGTTCCTAGTCTGGTCTGCCTTGGAGGGCTGACACTCTTCAAGGTGGCCCCCCAGAGAAAATATTGCCGTCACCTGGGTCCCAAGCACCTCCCGGCAACCAGGTCTGGCTTCTGCAGGAAGGGCGTCCCAGGCTGTTGCAGCCACCTGTCCTTCCACGGACAACCTGGACCTCCCGGCAAACCTGCTTCTTCGGCAGGAGCACGTTCCCTCTTTTGGGCCAGAGAGGGGACCCCGTCACCAGAGTCTCTTGTCTGATCACCCAGCCTGATGCTCACGAACACCTGCTCGTGTCCCCACTGCCATCGCCTTTTCTCCTTCGACGTTTAACGCGGGTAGCGGTCAGGCTTTCAGAACTCCCAGCATGTCCCCCCCCCCCGACAAGCGGGGCTGGAGGGGGGGCGCTGCTCTTTTGCACCCAGGCAGAACAAGGCAGGAAGTGGAAGGCCAAGGTGCTCCTCAGAACTGACTGCACGGTCAACCAGGAGATGGCAGTTCTCCATCCTCCCCATACTAATATTGCTCAATGGCTCAAGGGAACTTTTTCCCCAAATTTGGTCAGAACAGGCTCGCTCGCTCAGGGTGGTGACTCTTTGCTTGGAGAGCTGCCACTCAGGAAGGGTGGGGGGGAGGCCATAAATCAGGCGTTTAAGGGTGTGAAGGCTTTGCAACCCTGATGAGAAATCAAGTCAAGCTGCCTCTGGGTTACTGGCAGTAAAAAGAACGACCAACTTTGATCTCTTTTCCAGCAAGGAGACGCCCCCTCCCCGATTCCAGCCAGAAGAGACTCTGGAGCTGGCAGGCTCAGGCTGTTCTTGCTGGGCCATCTGCTCCCGTGTGTCTGCAGGAAAGAGTAGGTGGGAGCATTCTGCCCCCCAGGGAAGGACGGCTGGAGTGATGTCCCTTACCTGGGAGACTGGGCCAGGTCATCTGATAGCGATGACAGCCCCAGCATCAACCAACAACAGATCTGCCTCTGTCACTGAAGCATCCGTCTGCAAGGTCAGAAATCCTTGCTTGTTTTCAAACCCTCTGCAGGAGAGTAGCAGCTCAGTGTTCTGGCCCTGGTCAAGCCCACTTGGCGCACAAGCGGGGGGGGGGAGGGGAGTTTGCGCAGGCCGCTCCCAGGAAGAGGCCCTTAACCTTTCAAGGCAGCAGTCATTTTCTCTTGGTCCAGCCGCCCAGAAGCAAGCATCCCACCCCATGGGGAGATGCGGGGGTGGGGGGTGCTCATCATTGGGTCCAGCCAGCCAGGCTAAGGGGAGTAAAGGGAGTGCTAACTGAGACCTCCCGTGTAGTTCCACCTACGATGAAAGGGTCAGCAAGCTGGGGAGGAGAAAAAAAGGATACCCCCCCCCCCATACATAAAGTTCAGGAAGCTGCGAAAATAGCTGGGCAGCAGTTTTCCTGGCTCCTGGGGAGACCCCTGGTACAGCTGCTAGCCATGGGGTCCAAGGAGTAGCCTGAGTGTTCCTCCTCCTGAAAGCAAGAGGAGACCAGCCCCATTTACATCCAGAACCCCCAAGGGCCATGCTGTAATTAATTGGACAGCAAAGGTGGAAGTTTGCATCTGGATGGGTGAGAACAAATTCCGATTAAATCCTACTCAGGCAGAGCTGCTGTTGGTCAGTAACACTCTGGAATGGAACATGCTCCCTCCGAAAGAGCCCTCCTGACCTTGTGGTCCCTGCTTGAACAGCAGGTGAAAACCATGCTCAGGGAGGGCCTGACCCAGCTTCAGCTGGTGCATCACTTGCAAAGCTGCTGCAGGAGGCTTCTGGCCCAGGGCGAAGGGCTGCGTCTGATTCTCTTAAAGCCCCACATGTGACAGCACCGGATGCATCAGGCAACACCTTGCCAGAATCTGCCCACCTGGCCCAGACTTCTAGAAGAGGCTCGCTGAGGACCCCACAAAGCCCAAGGGATGTGGGTGAGGCAGGAGCCCTTTCCTGTGGCAGCCCCACTCTTTGGAACCGACGGACATGTGGCTTCCGCCCTGCTTACATTTCTCAAGCAGATAAAAACTGTCCTATTCCCCTGAGACTTTAGCCCAAGCTGATCATATGGGTCTATGGTTATGTGACAGATTGTTTTATTACATTACTGTATTATTCTATCTCTATTGATGGTTCTTATAACCATGTGCTGCCCAGAGTCCACCAGGATATAGGTGCTGTTCAATAAATCAATGCATCCATCAATATCTACACTGGGATTTTCACAGGGCTTCTCCAAAGTGCCCTGGGGGCCTTGGGCGCCACCTTCTTGCATATGTCCTCCAGTCAGGGGTTCAAGTATAAAGGAAGGTAGCAGTGCTGCTGAAGAGCCCCAACCCAGCGCCTTGCCAGGGACCTGGGCTTCTCAGCACCTCCCCCGCGACTGCTGAGCACCTAAAAGGAACAGGTGCTTTCACGAAAGAGCCACCGAGTCCAGGCTGAATGTGGTCTAGGAGCCCCAGCATCTGCCCTCATAACCAGGTGGGCCAGATATGCTGGAGGGGACGGCAATTTTGAAATCTACAAGGAAGCTTCATTGCTGAGCTTCCTCACTCCACTGAAAGCTTCACCTTCAGGCAGAAAAGCAGTTGCAAAACACAAACCTCCAGGCTCCATGTCTCACTCCCTGAGGAGACCAACTGACACATCCGAGGGAGCGAGTCTGTTTTTCTGCATTCTAAGCTGGGGACAGCCTCAATGACAGCAGTAACAGGGCACCGCTGGAAGACCTGAAGTCACCACCTCCTGGATCCCCTATTCTATGTACTTATGTGGTCACTAAGAATTGGGACTTCCAGGGAAGAAAGGGACTCCTGGGGAGGAAATGGCAAACTGAAGTTGGGGGAGCCAATGACCACAGCAGACTGAAGAGCAAAAAGTGGAGTGGCTCTTCGGAACTCCTCTCTGGACAAGGAGGACTTGGGACCACTTACAAGTGCTCCAGATAGTTGCTCCTTGCGAGGAGACTGTAAGACAGCGGTCTCCGGCAGGTTGAGAGTCTGGGAGATGAGGGATGGTGATTTTTGTCCAAATTGCAGTTGGCACCTTTTCAAAGGCCACTGGGTTTGCATACTGTACTTCCTCTCTTAATTACTTTTGGAAATAGCTTGTTAACTGCTTTTCAGATGTTAGGAACCCTCATCACAGCAAGGTTTACTACACCGGGTGAGTTTCCTTCAATCCTTAGCAAAAGAAGTTTGGAATAAGGCTACCTCCATCACAAAAGACGAAAGCTAAATTAATTGTTACATTTTTATTGCCAGGGATAGGAAGAGGCGCAAGTGGGATTTTCCATCTTGTACTACCCAGCCAGCAAACTGGCTCCGGACCTCCTCCCTCCAGGCTGGACATGCAGGTGACAGCCTTTCCCACAGGGCAAGAGAGAAGAGAGGGGCTATTCGAAACCAGAGGACCCCATCCAGGGGCAGGAAGCTTCCCAGTGACAACCTACTCCAATGTTGCTCAAACTTTGTGCACTCACGAACCACTAAACAAATGTTTGGTCACCCAATTAAGCAGACTCCCCGTCCATCCGCTTCCACCTGGCGAGCTTTCGGAGAAGGTAATGACCAGAGTTGCATTTGTGTATGCCTGCATATTGCCTCCATTTTTAAAGGCCTTTGCAAACCAAATGTCAGCATTTATTTACCCTTGTTGTAAAACATCAACCATGCTTAGCACAAACCTGCTGCTGAGAAAAGACTCCATGTTCTAGCTACTGGCAGCGTCTGAATGGGAGAGAAGCTCCTGAGACTCCCTACTGACCTTCACCTCCTCTCCTCTGCCAGCTCTCAGAAAAGGCAGTTCTCCAGCTGGAAAGCACGGCCATGCTTGGGATTCAACTGGAGTCATATCCAAATTAGTCCTGACTTTTGACTGCTGGCAAGTCAGCTTCAGACTTTCAAAACAAGAGGCTGAAAGATCAGTGGCAATTTGAGCCCCAGAACCATTGGTAGCTTTTAGATTCTCAAAGGTCCTTGGACTAAAATCTAAAGTCCATAGTGATGCAGTTACCTGTTTCAGAGGAAAGGATCTGTGGTCGCTGCAATGCTGCAGTTCAAAAAGAACTCAGAAATGGGGGCAATTTTCATTATCTTAGTGGTGAAGCCTTTTCGTAAGGTTAGGTCAAGTGCCAAGGTGTTCAAGCAAATGTTGCAATGTGCAAGAAGAATGCACTGTCAAAGCAGAAGTGCAAACCTGCTCCTTTGTTAGGACCAGGGGGCAGGAAAATTGGTTGGTGGCTGGCATGTAAAGTGAGGTCAATTGTAACACTCAAACTACTGAACATTAAGTGCCTACCATTTTACACAGGGGGTGTGCATATTGGTATCTGATGTCAATACTTGAAGTCTTTCATCTGCGAGCCCTCTAAGATACATACAGGTGCAACAAGATAATTCTAAATATTAGATCTGTCTAAAAGTGAAGAAAAAGAGGCATATTGGCAGCTCACAACTGATGCACAGAGCATACATTTCCCACCCAAACTCCAGCACGCAATAGCCCAGAGAAGAGATGAAATGCAGGCATCAAGGCAAGAGCAGGAGCTTTAAGAAAGAGCCCCATTTGGGGTGTCCCATGGCAGGGCTGTGCCTTCTCTAGAAGGGGGCTGCAGATGCAGGATGAAGCTTAGCTCTGCATGGAGAGGGAATGGCCGGTCCTCCTCAGTCCCAGACGAGTCCTCCCAATCATTTCTTTACGCAGGGCAATGGTCCTCCCCCCCAATTTGTTACTCCCCACTTCTGACACCACCAGGGGATCACCCACATACCTTTCCAAGTGCAGCATAAAGGGGCAGAATCAATACATGCCTGGCCCATGAAGGCAGAAGAGCCACAGAGCTGTGACAATCCCTGAGTCTATTTTGGATCACTGCACACCCCAGGAAAGAACAGGGAGGCATCTCCTGATGACAGAGGAAGCAGGTGGGAAAGGGCAGCCTCCAACATGGAAGGGAGGGACACCAGGGTCTCAGCCAGCTGCTCTGGACCTTCAAGGCACCCAGATGACGGCCACTACCCTTCCAATCTGGAACCTGTATTTTTAGGCTGGGAGATGCCAGGCATTCAGGGAAAGCGGGAGAGAGAGCCAGGAGCTCAAGCCAGCAGCTGCTCCTGGCAGAAGACAGCAGACTGTCTTCTCTCAAGACAAGGCAAAGGAGAGGGAGTGTCCAGGCATTTGCATCACTCACCCCCCCCACACAGAGAAATGGGATGTCTTGAGGAGCGCCCTGCTGCAGCTGGAGGGCTGCTTCCTAGGAACTGATGCTCTGTCAGTTTAACCGTGAACTCTTTGAAGCCAAAGAGATCCCTGCGCAGAGAGTCCCCTCGCCGCTCACACACATCCTGCCGAATCCCCAGCAGTGACCCTGCTGAAGAGGGGCTGCTGTGTATCCTGGACCCTTTTGGGCTGCCCAGAAGAAAGTGTGGCAGCCACGCAGCGCAAAGCCACACTTTCCTCCTACTTAGCAATGCACAGGAGGTTGTTCAGCATTGGAAGCTTGAGGCATCTTTCCTGGCATACAAATGCAACATGACTTAAATCGGTTTGGCTTTTGTCTTTTTACGCGGCCCAGTCAAGGACCCCTGGGAATTCCAGTACTGCAAATGGAAAAGGAGAAACAGCACATTCCCAGCACTCCCATGGGACAGTTGCTGGGGATCTTTGGCACAGCCATGACCACCAAAATGATCTCCATTTGCCTTAACTATTCACGTCCCCCCCATCAGGATCAGGATCAGGACCAGGCCATGAGGCTGTCTCAAGCTCAGCTGAGCCTGGGCGCCTAGGAGGGCTGCAGATGCCAGAACGCAGACCCAGCCAGCGCAGGGCCCTGCCCCCCCACCCCCAGAGCCAGCCCATAGCCTGGCGGAGGGCTGCCGGGAGCTCCCTTAGGAGACCTTCCCGTGGCTTTGCGAAACAGAACAGCAGCTGGGAGGGAGGGAAAAGGGAACCATGTTGCGAAAGCAAAGCCGTGCAGCCTTGAGCCAAGCCTCTACGAGGAAAAGCTCCTGGCTTCTGCACGGGAATTGCTCCAGACTGCCGAGGGAACGTCTTTATCTGACAGCAGGAGAGGTGGTTTCTCGGGGAAGGCAGGCTGGTGGCGGGGGGGAGGGGTGGAAAGATCTGGAAAGAGAACATTCCAGACCGTTGAGTCAACCTGCCCAGGCTAGGGGTGAACTGGTGGATACGGTGGCTTCTTCACCAGCCTCAGAAGAGATCCCAACCCCAGAAGGCACAAAGAAAGGGTTCCAGAGAGGCTGCCAGTCTCTCCCGCCCCATGTTACAGCCTCAGGGACTTGGTCTGGGTGGAAAAGGCTCCAAGCTTCTCTCTGGACTTCTCTGTGCCCCAGCCAAACCTGTCTTTTCGGCTACTGTTTATCTGATATAAGTGGTTGCTTCTTTGGGGGAAACATGGAAGATATGATGGATCTTGAACCCATACCTGGTTGCCAACATGTGCAGGATGAATGCAAGAGATATACTTAAGCAAGAAGTCAGTGGTTCCTGCTTATACAAATGCAGGTTTTGAGGGACCCGGGCATCCCAGGAGTGAGCTGGGTATCTAGAGGAAAGATAGATGAGTCGCCCCAAATATCCTTTTCCCATCTGCCCCCATCTCCTGGAATCACACCATAATTTCCCACTGATTTACGGTGGGAACTCAAGATACGTCAGCGTTCAGATGGCCTTTGCACACACCGAGATAGACACAGAGGGAAACAGGCTGCCCACCTACCCACATGACATTGCAGTCCAACCTTGGCAGCCAAGAGCCTTTTTCGGGTGCCTGTGTTGAAGCAGACCTTGACTCACACTTCCAGAGCCTATCTGACCCACAGGCCATGTGGGGGGAGGCTCCTGCTGGGGCAGCCCCCTCTGCTACTGCACTCTCCCGCCCTTTCCTCCAAGGAAGGCGACTCTGATTTGCAGCCCCAACCCCCACCCCAGCCAGTGCTACGGAAAGCAGAAGCCTGGCCTGGAGGAACCTGGGCAGGTGCTTGTCCCCACTCCTTCCGTCTGTCCAGTCCCCTACTGGGAGGACTTGGCACTTGGGGGGAAGGGATGCCACGAACACGGGCAAGGACTCCTCCCTGGAGCCAGCTCCCAGCAAGGAAAGTCCTTTCCACAGCAGCAGCAAAAAGGGAGACCAGCCTCCACCCTACGTACTGACCCAGGCCTGGGAGTACCACAAAGAAATACTTGCCCCCCCCCACCCGCATAACAGGTTTGGAAAGGCTGGGTCAAGCTGGGCCCCCTTTGCTTGGAGTTGCCACAACCAAGCATCCAGAAAGCCTTCAGCATCTTGGCCAGAGGGAAGGGGGGAGGGGAACTCAAGGTCCACAGAGGCCATGAGGAGGCTTTGGGCTCGAGGAGGCCATGGGCTCGAGCTGGCTCACTCTGCACTGCTGGCTTGATCTGTTCTGAAAGCCAGCAACACAAGGCCATTGGCCTTAGCAGGGACTTGCAGCCAAGTCCCTCTCCTGGCTGGCTGCCCCTTGGCACCATTCCTGGGGCTGAATCCCCTCTGGAATGTAGTCTGGCCCCACGGAAAGAGACTGCTGCTCCAGGAATAGCAAAGGGTGGGCTCAGCAGCTGCTGCACCCCGGTTCCCAGCCAGCCTTAATTAGTTGCTGTTTTCTTTGGCCAGAGAGTTCAGCAGCCCTGGCAGTGGAGCCAAAGGCAGCCTCTACCTGGCAGCAACAGAAGCACAATGCGACGGACCACCAGAGGTACACACACACACACACACACACACCGATACAATTGGCTTCCACCCTGGCTGCACTGGAAAGAGCTCTGAAAATCTGGTCCTTTCCCCAGGCTCTGGGTTGCAATTTTTTTTAGTGTACACTGCCCAGAGTCATCGCAGACTTGGGCAACCTTATAAATAAGTAAGCAAGCACATAAATAAAGGGGCTGTTCTGTGTGCTCGCGGTCAACTGAGCAAGCAGCTTCTGAATGGGAAGTGCAGCAAGTCTTGTTTTAGCCCAATACCCCGAGAACAAGCAGGCAGGGGTTAAATTACTCACTTCGCCAATGTGCACATGGGAAGACCAAAAGGTTTTCCAATAGGCAATTGCTCCTACCGTTGCTGGTCCTGGCCTGTGGGGTGACCCAAGCCTTCCTTAGGAAGGCCGGTTAGGCTGCAAGGAATGTGGTGCATGTATCTGAGAAAGCCAGGGATCTGCCGGCAGCCGACCTGTGCCTCGCAAATGCCCCCACCGCACATGGAGTCTTTTCCAGGCACCGCCAGCCGCCAGAGAGGCCGGACTCCAGCGCACCGGGAGGACGTAGCCCTACTCAGTATTAGTGAAGTATAAAATATACAGATAATATGTATCTTGTGTTGGGGTAGCCAGAACTGCACACACTATTCCAGGTGTGGTCTGACCAGTACCGCCTAGAGCAGAACTGTCACCTCCTGTGACCTCAGCCTTTATACCTCTGTGGATACAGCCCAAGTTCACACTGGCCGCATTGCTGGCTCACGTTTAATCTGTGTTTTCCCAGGACATCCAGGTCCTTCTCACACATGCTACTGCTGAGCCAAGTATCACTTACTGTGCATCTTGTTTTTCCTACCTATGTGTAGAACGCTACATTTCTCACCACTGAACTGCACATTGTTGGAGAGGGCCTAGTGTCAAGTCTACTTAGACCCCTTTGAACACCGATTCTGTTGACCAAATCATAACCTGTGCCAAGCTGTTGTCGCTGTTTATTCGTTCAGTCGCTTCCGACTCTTCGTGACTTCATGGACCAGCCCACGCCAGAGCTCCCTGCCGGTCCTGCCAACCTGCAAATACCACCATGTCTACAGAGCACTTGGTGGGAGGAAGTCGCAGGACCAAATGGTGCTCCATCATTGCTGGTTGATGCTATTGGCACTGAGGTTATGCTGGCCCAACCAGCCAACAGCACAGGACCCCACCAAGAAAAGCTCTGCTTGGTTACTGGGACTGAAGGGCTGGCTGGGGAATTCTGGGAGTTAAGTTCACACAGCTGAAAGTGGCTGAAGTTGAGAAACACTTCTCCAGGGCTTGTGCTAAAATCTTCCTGACGCTGGAGGCCTCCCTGTTTCCCAATGGAAAGTCACTGCCAAAACCACATCCTGGGGAGGGACTGGGCGAGGATCTTAACAAACCCACACATAATAACAAGAAAACACTGTGCAAGTGCTCTGGAGTCCAGTATTATAATTCCAACTTCCTTCCCCCCCCGGCCTGAAAATGCCCAAATACTTGAGAAAAAGTGTTTCATGTTGAGAAATGAAAATGCCCCCTTCCCCAGCTATATCTCTTCGCAAAACCTGTTGCTTTTGGAGCTGCAATAGCAGGCAACAAGCACAAGTCACACCTCCCAGATGAAGTCCCCACAGCTGGGGCCCCAGGAGCCACTCTAGGAAGGAGCAGCACAATGAGTCACCTGGCCAGACGCCAAGTGGGCATCTCCAGCACAAGACGGGCACCACTCCAGGAGGTTCAATCTCTTACAGTCCCAATTTCTCTTTGGCAAGGAATTCTCCCTCTCTGCACGATCAAGTGTGCTGCGGCCGTGATAGCAGCCAGCTTCCTGTGCAGCAGAAGCCCTTTCACAGAGAGGACAGGGTGACTGGGTGTGAGGTATTTGCTAAGGTTAGCTTCGGCTGCAGCTTTAGAACTGAACGAAGCAGAAAGAATCCAAATGGGGGTCGGGGGGTGGGGGTGGGGGAGTCCAGGAGCTATGATGACAAGATTGCTAGTAGTCGGCGGAACAAGAAGCAGGTTGCCCAGCACAGAGCAAAGGGACTGTCACCACCCTGTGCCACCTGTTATTGACAGGTAGCTAAACCCTTCTTTCATCCACAGCTCCAGAGTGCAGCAAGGGAGGCTGCACTGAAGCCCATTCCACCAACTGAACCCTCGCAGGAACGGTGGGCCAAGATCCCCTTCTGAGGATGTTTGCTCCCAGGCAGGTGGTCCTGAATCCAGAGGGTGATCCCTGCCCTCGGGGGCTGCTCAGCAGCCTGCAGGAAGACCAAGAACTGCCCAAGCGCAATCTGCTTTGCCATCCTAGAGACCCGGGCGGGGATTTTCTTGGAACACAAGAGATGCTCCTGGAGCGGCTCCCCTGATGGCAGCAGGACCCTGACGGCCGCCCCCTGCGCTCAGAGCCCGAACCAGCCGCGCCCCTCCCGGAGTCCTCGCCCGGGTTAGCGACCGCCGCTCCGCCGCGGGCCATTCATTCTGGAAGGCGGGCAGGGCTGCTTTGCCCCGCACCGGGGGAGGGGGGGGGCGGGTCGGGCCGCTGAGAGCCGCACCGTCGAATCTAGGGCAAGTCGAGAAAGCTCCGCTCTCCTCTCTCTTCGCCGCACTTTTGGGAGCCCTTTTCCCTTTCTTTAAAACAGCCCGGAAAGCGGGGGGCCGGCGCACCGCGCGGGGCGCCTCCGGCTCAGCCTTTCCCCGCCCTGCCCCCTCTCCACTACAAGTCCGACACGCGTTGTCCGTCCCGACCGGCGCGCTCGGCGGTTTCCGCGCCGTGGGAGCGGGGAGCCGTATGCTCGGGAGCGGACCCCGCCGGAGATTCGCTGTCGGCCCCGGGCGAGGCAAGGAGCGACGGATCCGGCGGGCGGATGGCCTCGGGAAGCCCGCACAAAGGGACGGAGAGGCGGCCTTTCCCCGCGACGACCCCACCCGCCCGCCCCCCGCGGCCGCGAGAGAGACCCCGCCGAACCCCCTCCCGCTCTTACCGGCGGCGGTCCGGCGCGCGACGGGGCCGGTCGGAGGCAGCGCGCCGAGTCCGAGCGGCCACGCGAGCCGCCCGCCTTGCCCCCGAGGGCGGGGCCGCTGCCGTGAGGCGGGGCCGGCAGCGCGCGGAGGCGGGGTCCGGGCCGGAGACATGCCCCGCGGGGGGACTAGGGACGGGGCGGAGGGCTCCTCCCACGTCGCGCCTACTGGCGGAGCCGGCCGCCTGTCTTTGGCGGGCCCGCCTCTTCCGCGGAATGTGCCCCGCGCGGATGGGGCGGGCCCTTCGCCGGAAGCGGGGCGGGCCCTTCGCCGGAAGCGGGGCATGGCGGCGTTCGCGAAGGCGGCCAAGTCGCGGCAGCGGCAGCACCGCGAGCGGGGCCAGGTAGGCGGCGGGGCCGGGGCCGGGGCCGGGGGGCGGCGGGGCCGGGGCACTGACGGGCCCCTCCATCTCCGTCTGCCTGTCTGTCTGTCTGTCTCTCTTCCCGCAGCTCGCCTCGCGAAGGGCTCTCGGGCTGCTCGAGAAGAAGCGGGACTACCTGCTCCGCGCCGAGTGAGTGAAGTCCTGGGCGGGCGGGCGGGCGGGCGGGCAGCGGGGCGCCGCGGCCTCCGTCGGCCGGGGCGGCGGGTCTCCCCCGACGCCTGACCCCGCGCTTGCCTCGCAGCGACTTCCACCAGAAGCGGGATGCGCTGCGGGCGCTGCGCCGGCGGGCGCAGGAGAGGAACCCCGACGAGTTCTACTTCCGGATGGCCCGTGCGCGGCTGCAGGTGGGACCCGCGTGGGGGCCCCGAGGCCGCCCCGTCGTCTCTGTGCCGGTCGCGGCCGCCGCCCCCCTTCCAGCCGGGCGGGCCTTTCCGGCGAGGTCAGGAATTAAGCGCCGCGGGGCAGAAGGAGCGCTGCGCGCGGCCCGCCGCCTTCCCCTGCCTCGCGGGTCGCGACCTGCCCGAAGCAGGGCACGGGGCTGGAAGGGACCGACCTGGCACGGTTGTGCAGCAGCTTCCTCGCGGCCCGGCTGGCCACAGGGGTGACCAGTTCCCTCCTTTGATGGGCGGCGGCATTCCCGGCGCTCCTGGGGTCTTTCTGCCCGGGCAGAGGAGGGCCCTGCCCCCGCTCCTCTCCGAGCCTGATGCCCCGTGTACCTCGCTGGCAGGACGGGGTGCACGTGATTAGCCAGCAGGAAGAAGAATCCACGCCGGAGCAGCAGAAGCTGTTGAAGACCCAGGACCTGAAGTACGTGGAGATGAAGCGAGTAGCAGAAGTCAAGGTCAGAGGATTCCCTTCCTGATCCTGACCCTTGGGATGGGGATGGGAATGGGGTGAGGCTGAGCTCTCCACCCTCTCTGATCCAGGTGTGGACCTAAATATTTGTTGGTGCCTCTTTTGTCGGAGGAGAGCTGAAACCCTTGACTCCTTGCTGCAGTCCTGATGGCCCCCTACAGGTTCACAAGCTGGGCACGGTGCTGCTCAGGAGACAATGGTTTCTCCTGGTGGCTCCCCTCTTTGCTTGTTAGAGGTAACCCCCAGGGAGCCTGTGGAACCCTGGTCCTCTGCAGGGGTTGGGCTTGGCTGGTGGCCCAGTGGCTCTAGCAGGCGTCTGAACCTGGGCTTTGCCCTGCATCTTAGGAATGTGAGCAATGGAGGTTGGGGAGGCAGGTTCAGCAGTTGACAAAGTCTTGAAGTTCTTGATGTTCTTTTGCCACAGAAAATTGAGCAGCTGAAGTCCGAGCTCCATCTGCTGGAAGCAGAGGGGAAACAGCTGAATAAGCACACATTCTTTTTTGACTCCAAGAAGGAAGGTAAGGGTGTTGAGACTGCCGCTGACTGGATATGGACAATCAAGGTGGCTGAGAAGCCAACCTAGCTAGACTCTGCCTTCCTGGCAGGATGCTGGAAAAAGGGAGCAGTCTGCTTTGTTGGCACTGCTGAAAAACCAGCTCTGGAATGTTTCTAGCCTAGCTGATATGAAACTGCCAACGACAGGCCACTGAATTGCAACAAATCTTTATTTATGTTAACATTTTTACTTCAATCTCTAGCTCACGCAGAGTGACTTACAAACATCATCAATATGATGGTCCCTGTTCTTGAGCTTGCAATCTAAAAAAGGTATAAGAAAGGAAAATGGAAAGGAGAGGAAAAAAAATATTCAACTCCAAATCCTGTACTAATGCTTTTTAAAAAGGCTAGCTGGGTTGGAAACTAGGGTGCACACAAAACAGCAAATGTGTGTTGTTTCGTGATGAAACAAATCTGGAACGTTTTGCTGGTTCTGAGTTTTGGCTGAGGCAAAAGGGCAAATAGGTTCTCTTCTCCTTGTGTGGCCTGTGCACCAGCCCACTAAGGATCTTGCCCTGGCCTGCCTTCAACCGGCTCTGCCCCTGAATCAAGCATGCCCAACCAGCCCACCGGTCCCAGGGCCTTGCCTCTTAGGTACCAAGCGCCACCACTGCCAGCGGCCTTGCTTGGAGGTTGGTTGGTCCCAGAATGTCTGTGCCTCAGGTGAATGTTTGGGTCCATGCCCAGATAAATGCAGGTTTTGGTACGGACCACTTGAAACTGGCCATTTTTGCACAGACTGTTTTTCTTATCAAGATGATTCAAGGAGGCTGATAAAATGGCTGCTGCTCGGTAACAGCAGTTAACCTTGTCTTCCCGTGGTCTCTTCTCACACGCGGTAGAGTAGCTCTGCTTCTTTTTCTTAAAGAAGTTCCAATTTATATAGCCACCCATCTCATATAGATACAACTCTGAGTGGCTTACGAACAGTTAAAGCAATATAAAACAACTACAATAATTTAAATCAATGTATAAAACAAAAAACCTTCATAAAATACATAAAATTCACAGCCGAGTTAATCGTATCCACCGAAACACTCAGAACAGCCTCTGCGTCAGCTCTGTCTGGCCCTGGGCCCCCTCACCCATTGGGAAAACAATGTTTGAAAGACCAGAATGGCCGAGGCCAGTCAGGCTTGTTGTGAGGAGATGATGATCCACAGGGCAGGTGGCGTGGCAGGAAAGGCACTCTGGCCAATGAAACCTGGAGCGTGCCCTTCCTGCCAGACCTGAGAGGACAGGTACGTAACCATTGGAGAGAGGTAACCACGTCCCATGCCGTGACAGGTTTTGGGGCTTCTTGGATTGAACCTGGAAGCAAGCTGGCAATCCATGCAGCTGGTGGAGCAGAAGCGCAGTGTGTGTTAATCGCAAAGTGCACATAACTGCCCACACTGCCAATATTGTACCAGTCAAAGCTTCTGAATGCCCATGTAGAGGGTGTGGTAATCCATATGGAAGGTGACTGAGATGTGAGTGGCCATGAACAGGGCCTCCCAGACCAGGAACAGGCACAACTGGTGCAAAACATACAGTGTTCAAAGACCCTCCTGGCCATGCCTGCACCTGTTCCTCGAATAGGAGCCATGAGTCCAGAAGGACCCCCAATTGGGCACAGATTCTGTTGGGAGTAGTGCCACCCCATCCAGGACAAGAGGTGGAAACTCCCCAGAACTAGGGGCCCCAAGGCCCAAAGCCACTCAGTCTTGCTTGCGTTGAGCTGAAGCCTGTCATGCCCCATCCAAATCCCTGCAGCCTCCGGGCACCGAGACAGTGTCACTGAGTTGGCCCATGGTGGAGACACAAAGTTGGGCATCAGCACACCTCACTCTGTGCTATTGGATAACCTCACCCAATGGCTTCATGTATATGTTAATCGAGTGCAGAAAGTGCCAAACTCTGTGGCACCCCACAGAGCAGGGGCTAAGGGTGGGACCTCTCCCCCCAATCAACATGGACTGGGACCAGCTCTCAGAAAGGAAAAGAACCAGCACAGTATGGTGCCGCCCACTCCCAACCCCCGAAGGTGGTTCGGAAGAATGCCATGGTCAATGGTATTGAAAGCCAGCAAGAGGTCAAGAAGGGCAAGGATGGACACATTACCCCCATCCCACCCCCACCAGAGGCCATCCAAGAGTGCGATCGATGCTGTTTTGGTCCCATGCCCAGGTCTGAACCCCATCTGAAAGGGGCCCAGATCATCAGCTTCTTCCAGGATTCTCAGAAGCTCTGCATGACCATGTTCTCAACAGCCTTCCCTAAAAAGGGAAGGTTGGAAACTGGACAAAACTTGTCCAGAACAGTGGGGGTCTAGCAATGGCTTCTTGAGGGGATAAACCACTGCCTCTTTGAGAGGAAGAGGGACACCCCCAAGGGAGAATTTGCCGCTGCCGGCACCCAGCTCCTGCTCTTTCCCTCTGTGGCAGCTCTTCTAGGTGAAGCAGCATGCCTGGGCCATTTGGCCTTTTTCTGATCCTGCAGCACATTTTCTTTGTAAGTCTGAGGCTGGCTTTATATGATTTATAAGCTGTGAGTTGGTGAGAGAGGATGCCAGTGGTTTAGAGAAAGTAGCCTCTCCTTTTCTCAGTGCAAGGGTTTGACGTTGCCCTCCACCTGAACACTGCTCCTGAGCTGGTGGGCAGAGTATACAACAGGCCATCCCTTGAAGCCCTGAAGAAAAAAGCTGTTTCGGGGATCACCACTGATGGCCAGTTACAGGTCTGTACTGCTGGGGCATGTCAGCTTCCTGGAGTTTTCTCTCTGGCTCAGTTTGCACTCCGGGGGGTGGGGAGGAGCGGTCCCTTATGCAGATACCCTGCAGTCAGTCACTTTAGGGGGTGGAGCCAAGGTGCGTCTTGTGAGCCAAGGTGAGAAAGCCGAGCGGGGATTTGCTGCCTTCTGCTGGAACGGAGGAAAAGGTTTATGCTCTGTCTGGGGCGCTTTCAGCCCCATCCTCCTCTCCTCGGTAGCCACATTGGGAGGGGGGATGGGCAGGAAGAGGTCAGGATGGACACAGGGCCCCCTGGCTGTCCGCGATGCTGGAAGCCCCGATTGGGCTCAGTTTTTTTTCTTGCTCATGAAACATGCTTCAAAAGGAAGTGACTGACTCCCAGCTTTTTTGGCGGCAGCTGGGAGGCAATGGAAAGTGGCCATTCACCCTTTCCAAGGGACTTCAGTGAGCCTGTAGTGGGTGAAGGGGGCTGTCAGGCAGATTTAACTCTGGAAAGACGGGACAGTGGCCTCTTGCGCCACTGGGACAACAGCAATTGGCGTGGTGGCTGGAGTGACGAGCTGCAGAGGAGAGTGAAAATGTTCTCCCTGCTGCTGTGGATTTCGGGCTGATCAGCTGGGGAGCCTCTCACAGGGCCACGTCTGGCTGCTTCCTCCGCACATGGGACTGTTCTCAGCTTGGCTTGGCCTCCTGCAGAGCTGGAGGGGGGCAGCTGGACTCCAGCAGTTTCACTAGGCTGCCTTTGGGTTGGGCGGGACTTGAGGGGTGCGGGGGGACATGCGGAGGTTGCCCAGAACCACTGGGGGGGAGGCGGCTGGAGGAGATAGTAAGCTCTCCCCCGCCTCGCTGGCTGATTGCCGGTGGATTTTCTCCTCTCCCAGAAGACTTGAGTTGTCATCTTCTGCAAGTGGGACAAGTTTGGATCTGTCCTATGTGATGGTGCTAATTAGCTCACACCTGCCACAATGGGGCTGTGCTTGGGAATGCTGGGGCTCGGGGGGGGGGTGCTGGCAGCCTGGGTCAGGGGTGCAGCAGGATTGGGTAGCCTGTTTGCTGGAGTCGGCCAGCCCTCTCCCCCCCCCCCGGTTCCCCTTCCGCAAGCAGGAGCAGCAGCCCTTGCTGGCAGTCTCTGGGCGCTTCCATTGGGCCAGGCGGGGGCAGCCCCGCCTGAGCCGCCTTTTTTAGCAGACTTGCTGGATTTGGGTGGCTTCCCTCGACAGGCTGGCTGTAGAGGAGCTTGGATGTAAGGAGAGCTTCCTGCCCAGCCCTGGCAGGAAGGCAGGGGCAGCTCTGAGCACTTCGCCCACCTCAGGACAACCATGGTGAAAAATGGCGTGTTTCTTCTCTGCTCTAGAGATTAGCCCAGCAGAGGAAAGGCCAGTACAGCCTGCTGAGGCAGCGCATAGAGCGTGAGCGGAAGATGTTTGTCATTGCGCAGAAGCTCCAGACCCGGAAGGACCTCTTGGTGAGGAGACCCCTTTGCCGCAGCTGCAGCACGTGGCCTCTGGTTCCTGCTGCCCCAGAGCAGCCCTCTGCTCTCTCGGGAGGCGCCGAGAACAGGAATCCGCCTTCCTTTCGGGGAGTTTTGTTCTTCGGGGATGGATGTGCATGGCCCCCAGCTCGGAGCGACCTGTGGGTTTTTCTGGTGGGGAAGCAACTGGCTGTTGGGGCCGAGGGGCTGGGCTTGGAAGGGTGTGTTGCCTGAGGAAAGTTTTTCCCCTTGATTTCAGGACAAAACTCAGAGAGTGAAGCTGAAGAAGGAGACTGTAAATCAGCCGGCAATCTACAGGTTCCAGTTTAGACGGAAGCGCTGACCTTTCTGTTCTGTGAAGAAGGGTCTCCTCCAGTTGATGGCGTTGGGAACCTCTGCCTGCAGATGTTCCTTTTCTCTGCCTTGGCTTTATCCTAGGGTACTTTTTCAATAAATCCAGCAAGAGTTGTTGTGATTGCATTGCCACCCTTTCCACACTGCCCTGTCCGGGAGTTGTCTTTGGAGTATGGTTGACCACAGAGCCTGGCTGCCTGGTCCTCGGCCAGGTGGGGTGGAAGGGGCACGTGAGGACCTGGGGCAAACTGCCTCTTGTGTTCCGGAATGGTTCTGAAGGTTGGGAGCAGCTGGGCTGAGCCGGGCTTTGGCCTGGTGGAGGAAGCCTCCTTCCTGGCTTAGGTTTAGCATATCTCCTGGGGAGAAGGGACATGCAGAAGTGGGGCAATAAAATGTGCATTCCAGGGTTGTGATGCAAGTATAAAAGGTGGAGCTTGCACTGCACTTTTGTATGACATATCATTTGGTATCATGCCTGTGCTTACATTCCCTGGAGGCTTCAGCGCAAGGGAGGGGAGTTGCTAGGCACAGAACACACCTGCTTAGAATTAAATAGGTGTGCCCTTCAGTGGCAAGGTGAGCGTTCCAGAAAACTGGGCAAAATTTGTGAATGGGTGCCCAGCAGGGGGCAGTGCTGTTCCATAGAAGGCTGGGCTGGGCTTCCTGGGAAAATGGCCTTGACTGCTGGCTGTTGCAGGACTTCAGCCCCTAATCAGGACTGTTGGGCCAGATGGGCTTGCTTGGGCTCCCCCAGCAGATTCACTGAGGCTAATCTGGTGGGCTGGACCTACTACCTTTCCTTCTGACTGTCTGAAGTCTTTTTCCATAAAAGGTAAGGCCATGCTAATGGGAGACATTGAACAATGCTCCGCTTGGTTTGTTGCAATGTGCCCAGGGGCGGCAAATCTGTGGTTCATGGTATCATGTCAGCCCTTCCAGGTTAGGTGAGCAACCAAGAGAAGGTTTTATGTGAATGAAGAGGCAGAATTTTGGCTGGCTTGTAGTTTCTCCATATTTCTATTTTCAGTTTCTATATTTCTATTTTCCTGTGGCTTCCTCCTCCTCCAGTCCCACACAGGACCAGAAATACTGGAACAAGGATAACTGTTTTGGCATTTGGCCTCTGTACACCACCACACGGAAATTGAAAGGAAACACACCCAGATGGGAGTGAAGTCAGGACTTTCAGCTGTCATTCAAGGGGGTTGACAAAAGTGGGGCACTAACCATTCAGGAAGTACAGTCAGAGGCATACACGCACCCCCATCGTTGGTGGCTCATAAGTAATGGAACGAATGGCTGACAAGCAGCTGCATTGCCAGGTGCGGCCTGTTTCCTGGGTACCCCATGACCAATCAAGCATATAAAAGGCCTGGAGGTGGTTCTGAGTGTTACATTTGCATTTGGTAGCTATTCACTAGAACCCTCAACATGAGGTCCAAAGAGGTGTCCTTGCGAGTGAAGGAGGCCATCATTAGGCTGAGAAAACAAACCCATAAGAGCAAAAACATTGAGAGTGGACAATACAACAGTTTGGAACATCCTGAAAAAGAAGGAATTAACTGGCAAGGTCAGCAACAGCAAAAGGCCTGGAAGACCACAGAAGGTCCATTACTGTAAAGTGGATGACCGCAGAATTCTGCTCATGGTGAAGAGGAACCCTTTCATGACATCTAGCCAGGTCAAGAACACTCCTGAGGAGGTAGGCATGTCATTGTCAACATCTACAGTCAAGAGACAGCTTTATGAATGTAAACAGAGGCTTCACAACAAGGTGCAAACCACTGGTAATGCTCAAGAACAGAAAGGCCAGATGAGACTTTGCCAGCAAACACCTAAAAAAGCCTGCCCAGTTGTGGAATAAGATTCTTTGAACTGATGACACCAGGATTAACTTGCACCAGAATGATGGGAAGAGAAAAGTATGGCGAAGGAAAGGAACAGCTCATGATCCAAAGCATACCACATCATCTGTCAAACATGGTGGAGGCAGTGTTATGGCATGGGCATGTATGGTTGCCAATGGAACTGGGTCACTGGTGTTCCTTGATGACCTGACTGCTGATAAAAGCAGCAGGATGAATTCTGAAGTGTCTGTAGGGCCATACTTTCTGCTCAGATTCAGCCAAATGCTGCCAAACTAGGACACCGCTTCATATTGCAGATGGATAATGACCCAAAACACAGCAGAAGCTACCCAAGAGTTTCTCAAGGCAAAGAAGGGGGATGTTCTTCAATGGCCAAGTCAGTCACCTGATCTCAACCCAATAGAGCATGCTTTTCACTTACTGAAGACAAGACTGAAGGCAGAAAGATCCACAAATGAGCAGCAGCTGAAGGCAGCTGCAGTAAAGGCCTGGCAAAGCATCTCAAGGGAGGAAACTCAGCATTTGGTCATGTCCATGGGTTCCAGACTTCAGGCAGTCATTGACTGCAAAGGATTTTCATCCAGATATTAAAGGCCATCCTTATGTTTGTACTGATGTTGGTTTGTTCCATTACTTATGAGCCACCAACGATGGGTGTGTATGCCACTGGCTGTACTTCTGAATGGTTAGTGCCTCATTTTTGTCAAACCCCTTGAATTACAGCTGAAAGTCCTGACTTTGCTCCCATCTGGGTGTGTTTCCTTTCAACTTCAATGTGGTGGTGTACGGAGGCCAAATGCCAAAACAGTTATCTTTGTTCCAATATTTCTGGTCCTGACTCTATGTGTGTCTCTTGCTGGGGGAGGAGAAGGAATTCTCTGCATGGCCCTTTTCCTTTCTGCCCAGCTGGGAACCTTTCAGTGCTGGGCGGGGGGGGGGGGGGTTAAAGGGTTGTCATGTGAATCCATAACAAGCTGATGAAAGTTGTGGACGATACTGAAGATTCAGGTAGTGAACTGAAAAGCAATTGCAAAGAGCTGTAGTAAAATCTCTTCCAGTTGGGTGGCTGGCATACTCCTTAACAGCCAGTTGGCAGCGGTGGAGGTGCTGCCTAAAAACCGGGAGGAGGTGAGTTCAGGCCTCCCTTAGGGATGAAAACTGGCTGGTGACTTTGGGCAGGTGACTCTCAGCCCAACCCACCTCGTAGGGTTATTGTGAAGGAAATAGGAATATTAGGTATGTTCGCTGCCTTGAATCGACCCCCCCAAAGGTGGGATAAAAATCTAATAATTATAAAATAATGCACAAGAAGGATCAAGTAGAATGCTCAGGGAGTTTTGCTGGGCAGCAGCTGTGAAAAAGCAAATTCTGGGGGATAATTAGGAAAAAGGCTGAAAATAAAACTGCCAACACTTGGAATGCCTTTACACTACAGCTGAGACTGAGTAAGGCAGACAGTCTGGTCACAGTTCACATTGGATATGATAGAGCTGAGAAAACCGCAGAAGGCCGAACGGTGAGGGGCTAACGAAATAAAAAGGTGGTGGGAAATACGATCTGGGCAGCAGGTGGCAGAAATCCTTTTCCCTCTCTCCGAGCCCCAGAACCGTCGCTCAGCGCGAAACGGGAAAAGCCGAAGGGGCGGCCGGGCGAGCAAGCGAAAGCGCCGCCGGCGCGGGGAGAGTCCTGCTTTGCCGGGGCTGCTGCTCTGAACAGGTTCCGATCCCGAGCGGCCGGAGCCGGCGCGGACTCCCGCCCTGGGCTTGGGACGAGGCGGGGAGGGGGAGAGAGCCGCGGGGGCTGCGAGGCTCCCTCGGCCGTCCTGCGGAGCGGCCCCGCACGGGCGCAGCTGCTCTCGCGGCTGCCAAAGGGCCAAACTGCCTGCTTCGCCTCTCCCAAGCACGAGCGCGGGCGGCGTGCTGCCCATTCGCCTGGGCATCCCCGGGCTGGTTACCCGGGAGAAACGGAGCGACGCCGCCCCGAGGGTGGGTCGGAGCCCCTGGAACGGCAGGTGGAGCCTTCCCAGGGGAGGAGCTGCGGCCCCGGCAGAGAGGAGGCCGGGGTGGTGGGCAGTGGGAGGCTGGCCAGGGGCTTGCCGCTCCCGCTCCGCCAGGGAGGAGGCGGAACCGTCCCGGACAGCCTCCGCGCCGCGAGCGCCTGGGCAGCGCTGGGCGAGCCGCTCTTGCGCCGGGGCCGCCGCCGCCGCAAAGCAGGGCTGAGCGTGGGAGGTTCCTGACCAGGGGCTGCGGCCTCTGCAAAGCTATGGCCAGCAGCTGGCTTAAACAGGGGCCCTCTTTCGGAAAGCTGGGGGAACCCCAAGAGAAAAGACAGCCCCACCGCGCCCCCTCCCGCCCGCCCGCCCGCCCGCCCGCCTTGGGCTTCTCCGGGGGCTGGGAGGAGCCCGTGGGCCCTTGGCTGCTCCGGGCTCAGCCGGCGGGCAGAGGAAAAGGCAGCGGGGCAGGACGGTGCGCAGCGGCAGCGGCTTTCTTCGCTGCAGCTGGAGCAGGGGCTGTTTGGCTGCTTGTCAGCATCTGGGAACTGTGTCCCTGCGCGGTTTGATACAATTTAATTAACCTAATTAAAAGCTCTGATTGCAGAGATGATTGGGGTACAGCCAGCAGCAATGGCATCTTTCTAATGAGCTGGAAGGTGTGGGGCCTCAGCCAAATGATATACATCTCTAATGAGCTGGTGCCCCCAGAGTGTTCCTTTGGAGCGCCAGCGTTTATTTTTGGCAACAACTCGCGTTTCTCTCCCAGACAAAGGTGTGGGAGCCGTCCTCTTCCTTCCCTCTCCCACCCTGCCCCCTTGCTGCAGACAGGCACAGACACAGAAGCCCGCGGGCCTTTTCCCAAGAGGCCCACTATCTTTTCTTAGGTGTGTTGCTCTGGACCCTAAAGCATCCTTCCTTCCTTGGTCTTCCCACCTCCTCCTCCTCAGTCAGACTGTTGCTCCCCATTAGACCAGGATCATGTCCTCCGTCTGCCAGCAACACTCCAAAGGGTCATAATCTGAGTTTTCCCAACTATTTTGTCTGTGGAGAGATGAGAAGAACTTTTCCTGTAGCCTTCTGTGTCATCAGTTCCAGGCTGACCATGGAAGGCGGCAGGTGACTAAATGGAGTTAAAAAACAAACAGAAAGTGGGACTCAGAAAGTTCAGAAATACAAAGGAAGGTTTCCTCCTCCCCTTCAGCTGCCACTGTTTTTTACACATTGGCCAGTTCGAGGGATGGCTGGTCAGCTCAACGGCAGCCACAAGGACTATGTGGCAGAGGATAAGAGGGAACTGGCCAGCACCTGAAGTGTCAGTGGGCTCTCAAGTGACAGCTGACAGGCCAGGGGGTTAGGGGAAGCCCAAGGTGTTTCATCTTGCTGGAATCTGGGGCACCAGAGAAATGCCTCCTTCCCCCTTTCCTGGCCCCACGCTGGTCAGAGGAGCAGATGAGGCATAGAATCACTGAGGTAGGCTCCCTGCATTGTGTAGAAATCCACACTGGAGCATGCTTTTTCCAAATGGCCCTCTAGCTTCCCCTTGAACCCAACTAGCACAGGGAAACCCACCCCCTCTTGAGTCATTGGTCCCAGTCCCAAGGTCTGTGGTGCATCTAGGCATGCCTCCCATGACTTCCCCTCCTTTAAAATGGTCCTGTTGCCACAACAAATGCAGCTTTTCCAGGAGGTCTCCTCACTTACCCCAGTGAATAAATATCCAGAAGACAGACAATAATGTTTTTATGAGGGGCTCTGCTGGAAGATGAAGGGCTCTTTGTTGAGACTTGTGGGCAGCATCTGCCTTTGCTCCTTCAAGGGTGCAGGAAAGAGCAAACTGAATGAGGGCTCACACTGGGTGCTTTGTTCCTGGTGGCTTCTGGTGTTGTGGAGTTTTGCAGCTGAAGCCAGTTAGGTCCAACCTGCTGGATAATGCACCTCCCCTTCTGACTGGCCGCCATCCACCTACAGGCTTGGTCCTGGAGGCTGACCTTCGAAAACAAGCCGTGATTCTTCAGTGGAGAACTGGCATCCTCCCAGGTCATCTTGCCCACAGGGTGGCTGTTGTGTTCCCTGGAAAAAGGGTCCCTAATCCATGCCCACGCGTGGCTGCTGCACAAAGAGGTCTAGGGATGTCTGGCCCTGTGCTGGTGGAGCATTGGGGCGAGAATGTCTCTCTGCATTCTGTGTAGTAACAGAAGGACTTTCAAACTGAGACAGTTCTTTCAAGGCAGCAGGGAACAGCAACCAAAGGGGAGACATCCCATAGACATGGCGGTGCTGGGTCTTTTGCATACTGCTCCAATGGAAGCTCATGGATTTGAGGTCCAGACTCGCTTGCTTGAAATGAGAATCAAGTGTGGCGAGCAGCACAGCTATCAGAAGAAGGCTTCGTCACATTCAGTGGAACTATAGCCAATCCATAAGAATAAAACAATATAAGATCGTTGCGGGATCCAGTCAAGGTCCATCTTAGTCCAGTCTTGTGTTTCTTGCCATGGTCACCCAAACACAAGAGGTGGAGACATATCACCCTCCCCCTGAGGACATCCCATTTGCTGTCCCCTCCTTCCCTCTTGCATCACTTCTGCTTCCCATCAAAGGAGCAGTGTTGCTGCAGCTGGTGAAGATCCAGGCAAGGTTTCCTTCTCTGACTTTGCTGCCAAAAGCTCTCAGCAACTCACATCTGCAGCAAGAATGGGAAGTGTCTGACTTCGGGCAAAGGTAAAGATCCTGACTGGTACCATTTCAGCCTCTGGTTAAGATATGTTAGCATCACACATGCAAAAGTGGCAAGAATCATATGGGTTTGGGCTGCTTCTGGCAGAAAACCTCCATGGCAGGGATCCTTCCAGGTGCTCAAGGAAGAACGCTACTCCCTGCTGTTTCCTGGGAAACTCAAAATTTTATTGCTCCCCTTCCATATTGCAGAGCTTCAGGAAGAGGTTGGAAGAAAGAAATGGCCTGGCCCCTTTTTTCTCCAGTTTCCCTCTTCCCAGCTTCCCACTGAGGGTTCCTCAGCCCTACTCTGGTTTTACTCTGTTCATGTGCTTGCTGGAGGGCTTGGCAGTCTTGCTAAATATCTCTCCACCTCCAGCCTTGTAACAGAGGAAGTGGTAATAAAGAGTACTTGGGAGCACATGTAGCCTGCCCTGTTAGTGTTTAAGTCAAGGATGTCAAGATCCAAGCTAGTGCCAGAGATTGTGGCCACTTAAATCCATGTGAGAAATAGGGAGCTCCTTCCAAGAGTACGCAGAGTAAAAAAGCAAAGCAGCTGTTGCATTGTGCTGTTGCTGTGAACATGCTGAGTGAAACTCTGGGTGGGTTCTCAGGTGAAAAGCAGCCTGGATCTCATTCATTCCCCCTCTCCCAGCTTTGCCACAGGCATTCCCTGATTCTGCAAACACCCTATTTCGTGAAGAAATCTGAGACAAGCTAAGTCATAATGTTCTCTGGGACAGTTCCTGTCCAGCAGATGCGTGGCAGGTAGACCGGCCATCTGAAGGAGTGTCCCTATGAGTGCCAGGAGGGGCAGGGAAGAGACACTGAGGAGAGCTTGCTTCAGTCCAGTCATGCCAAGGCTGAGGCTGGTCGCTGAGGAATTCTCTGGCCCGAGAAACACAGCTGGCCTGAGCCCAGCAACGTGGCAGAGGGCCGCTTTTGTTTCCGAGGCTGTCAGCCAAAGCCTGTCCTCCTGGGAGCTCCACGCGTGGGGCGGAGATGGGAGGTGCCTCTTTCCTTGTGACAGTAATGGAACTGCAGGGCCCCTGGAGGACTCCTTCGGTCTGCCCTCCGTGTTGCAGCTGCATTCCAGGACCAGGAGCTGAGCTCTGGAATGCAAGAGTGAGAGCAGCAAGACACCCACTTCCATCAGCAGAGCTATGCCCCACGCCAGTGAGGCTGAAAGCTGGGCAAAGGCGAGTGATGGTGTTGCGAAGGGGGGTGGGCCTAGCCCACTGCCCGTGCTCTTGCTCTGGCTCCCTGCTCAGAACCTGCCAACAAGCGCTAAGGCTCAGTTTGACTGTTGCCCTGAGGTCTCAGCTTGTTTTGCCTGGCTCAGAGCTCCCACATCATGGAAACTGAACCGCAGTCAGGTTTGCACATCAGCTTTGGAAATCTTTAGCATTTCTATCTGTCAGATATCCTGGGCTGTCATTAATGCAATGGGTCCATCTTGCACTGATGTTTGGCTGCAGCGTAAGGGTTCTCCCAAAACTTCCTGAGAAAACAAGCGTGCAAGTGAACAGAAACGGATCCGCCCTGGACCCCCCTCTCAGCTCAGCGAAGTCCAGAGTCCGTTTCCCAATGTGGGCGAAGAGAAGGAGAGTTGGTGGCCCTGCCGCTGCTGAGGACCAGGAGCACTGCCTGCCTTTGCTCCTGGCCTTGGGGCACCCCTTGCTGAGAGCCTTGGGCCGCAGCAGACTAGCCTGGCCTCACACCTGGTGGGACACCTTGCTTCCCCTCTTCTCCAGGGGACGTGGGCAGAAGTCATTCACAGCCCCTTCTGCCATGCTTTTCTTAGGGCTAAGTCAAGCTAACTGTGGGAGAGATGAGTGCAACCCTTCCTCCTGTTCCTTTTTATCGACTGCTTCCTGGCAGTTCTTCCTGGCTTCTGTTCCATCCAGGTCCATTTGCAGAAGCTACGGCCCCACTTCTTTTCCTGGGCATCTCTCGCCCATCTCCCTACGGTTCCAGGCAGTCTCGCACACTTTTCCTTGGTGATCTGTCTTTGTTCCCCACCTTGTGGATGCACTCTTGTTGTTGTTGTTTACCAAACATCATTAAGGCTTTTTGTACACTATTTTAACTCATTCTGTCACCTTCTATTGTTTTCAGGCTGGAATTCCTTGACGGTTAGTATCTCATTTGTTTAGGAACTTCATCATCTTGAGGCACCTTTTCTCACTGTTGCAGTTTCCTATTTACCACTGATTTATGCTTATTAAAATCTGGCCTTTTGAAACCCAAGGTTTGACAGAGTGTGGCTTTACTTTCTCTAGCGTAGTGCTGCTGCTTCACCCAATTTTCTTCCTTCTTCCACCTCCTCGGCAAAGCCGTCCCTACTGATCAGTATCAAGTCAAGGATGGGTAATCCACCTGAGCCTTCTTCCGAAGAAGAAAGGTGTCAGCCAGATGAGGTGGAAACCTCCTGGAGGGACCATGCAGGCGGACAGACTTAGTCTCCCCACAGATGTGTTTATACGGGGCTGCTCCCTCCTGAAGCTGAATTCACTGAAGAGAATTTTGAGAGGGTCAGACTGGTGTCAGAGGTAATGATCTCCTGGCTTTCCTCCAGAGGCAGCAGAGCAACTTTATGGGGTACAATAGATTTGGATCCAAATAATTATCCAAAATCCAGAAAAGGGTGGCAGGGTAGGGTGCAGATACCAGCCATGTCCATTGAGCATCATCTAAGAAAAAGTACTTCTGTCACCTTGGAACAGTCACCAGATTAGTTACCAGTGGTAGTATCTGCTCCTACAGCTAGAATTTGTCTGTCCCTTTTGAAGGGGATGGAGTCAGTGGCTGTCATTAATTTCACAATAGCACACCCTGCTGTCTTTCTAGGCTGTGTGAAAACCTTCCTTTGCTCTGCCCTGGTTCTCCAAACATAAAGGTTTGGAGAATGGCTTCTCTGTACTGGATAATAGATCATAAAGAGATCATAACTGGATCTCTTTCTGTCATATCCCCTCTTTGACCTGCCTTTCCCCCCAATTTTGAACCACAAGGCTTATCCTTTGTACACCCCTGCTCTCAGATGGATGATTGCAATGCTCTCTGCTTGGGGCTGCCCTTCAAAAGGATTCAGAAGCTGCAGTTAATGCAGAATTCAATGGCTCAGGTAGATGTGGGTACTAGTTGGCTTACTTATGTAACACCACTACTCTGAGAGCATCACTAGATGCCAGTTGGCTTCTAGGTGCAATTCAAGTGGGTACTTGTTATCTTTGAAGCCCTTCATGGCTGTGGACCTGGGTATCTTCAGGACCACCTTCTCCTGGTGGCCCAAAAACATCTAAGAGGATGGGCTCCCTGCAGGTACCCAGAGGGCCTCGAGAGTGGGTCTTCTCTCTAGCTCTCCCCTTCTCTGGAAAAGCACCTCTCCCCGAGATCAGATTGTCCTTACGGTTCTGGGGTTGTTTTAGCCTTTGGGGCCTGAAGGATGGGAAGGTTCCTTCATGTCGGGAGATGTTTTTTGGTTATGTGATCTTTCCCTAACCCTTTTCTCTTTTGTTAGCGTGGTTGTTTTATTGTTGCTGTTGCTGTTATTATTATTATCTTTTAAATTTTTAAAATCAATTACTGCACAAGGTTTGGGAAACACCGAGTCACCTCTTTATTGGAGTGGCATATAAACCTAGCAAATAATAAATAAATGAATGAATAACTTGTAGGATGAGCCATTCTGGCAGTTGCTCCTGGAACTGGCATGGCCAATCCCAGGAGGCTTGCGCAGATCCCTCCCTCCTTCAGGGTAGAAGAGGAAAACATGGATTATTTTCCCGCTTTGATGTGGCTTTGATTAGTTTGCTGCTGGCAAGAAGCTAGCTATTCCTGGGCTTGGACGTTGGTTGTAGGCCATGTGTTGTATTTTCACTGTCATTTTATATTAATTTTGATGTTTGATTAATCACTGCTTTTAGTATTGTTGGACATCATAGGAATATTTTTAATCAGTAACATTTAAATACGTATAAACAGAACATATTTACTAACAAACACCATGTCCCATAGTCTAGAATCTACATGTATTGACTTCCACCACCTTAAAATATTTGGTCTGTTGTGATCCTGCTCACACTCTGGTAAATATGACAACTAAGCAGAAGACTGTCTCCTTCCCCATTCCCCTTTTGCTGCAAAACAGACAGAGGGCATCTGTAGACAAGGTTAAAACAAAAACAAGATGCATTTTAATAATGGCAGTGTTTGCTTTTCCTTCAGATTTTTTCAGTGGAATTGTATGTATTTCTACTCAGAAATAAGCCCACTGACTTCAGGGGGAGTTTCTCATACCTAAGCATGTTCAGGATTGCAATCCAAGAATTTTTCGTTCTCTGCATGTCACAAAAAAAGCCCACTAGAAATGTGTCACTGCAGAAAAGACGGTGATCTTCTTTTTTGCAAATATATAGTCCTTAATTAATACCACTGATTCAAGAGATGGTCAAAAATGACTGCAAAGTTGTCCATTTTTGTTCAACGTAAGGGAGACATTATCTCATATGGTTTGGGGAGGCACAGATATTAGAAAATCCTTATATATGATATTGTGACCTTTAAAATGAGCCGATTTTTGAAATAAAAACCTAACCCTGAAATGAAATAATCGTTTTTCACAGCCTCTGGAATAGTAAAATCTTAAGTGGTTTTATAGTTTATCCATAAGAAGTCTTCTAATTTTATATTTCATGATAATAGATTTTTTTTAAAGCATAACAGTTATAAACTTCATAGGTTTTGTTAAGTGCACTGAAAAAAATTACTTGTGCTCATGTTTCTAACAAAGCAATCCATTCAGTGTCAAGCTTCAGGTATTATTTCAAGTGAAGATTTCAGGAAATAAGAATTACTTTTCTCCTCAATTGGAGACCCTCTAAGCCATTATTGAAAAGAAGACATATTGCCTTTAACTGCTCCCAGTGTGGGTATTGCAAAGGAACTTTTTAATTTTAATTTTAGGCATCCAATTCACATTCTAGTTCAGTTAAACTATTTTATATGTGTGGTCTTTAATTGAATCCTCATTTCAATCTACTATATTCTTATGAATAAATTAGCCCACATTTTCTAGCACATTTCATGAAAATATTGAAAATAAAACTTCAGTGATAGTTATGTTTACAGTCTTGCTTTAAAATAAATTGTATTGTTTTAAACATGACCATTAGTGAATTTTTTATTTTTTTCAAAGTTAGATATCTAACCATTTTGTAAAAGCTAGATACTGTTAGGAGGCAGAAAAATGTCTTTAATAATGGTGATAATACTAAATCGACTTTCTTTAGCCAAAGCAGTTTGAGAATTAAAAAGGAGGCCTCATGTAAACGGTATAAACTGGGACTGGGCAGGGGGACAAGACGGGGCTTCGCAAAGGACCTCGGTTTCCGGCAGAAGCACAGCCTGGCGGCCCCAGACCTGCCTGCCGAGAGCAGCCCTACCCGCCCCAGGATCAGCCGCAAGGCTGAGGCGCTGGGCCTGGGCCAGAGAACCTGACTCCACTAGAGCAGGCTTGTTCCGCCTCCTCCTCCTCCTTTCCAAGCCAGACGGGGTGGCACACTCGGATGCTGCCTTTGCGATCTCCCGGTTCCCTGGCCCTCCCCGGGATGACTCACAGCCTCAAACCTTGTACTTCGCAGACCTAACTGAAACCAAAGGGGACTTTTGCAGATAGAGCTCAGGTGAGTCACCAAAGAAACCACCTGGATAGGAGAGGGGGTGCTTCTCTTTCTATCTGCGTGCTTGCGGCAGGAGCCAGCGGCGCAGCTCAGTCTGACGGATGGCTGCCAGCGCCGAGGAGGCTCGGCGGCTTAGCCCGATGCGCCACCGGGTCCACCACACCTGGGGGGCTTCCTGCGTCTCACCCATCAGAGTGAGTCTCCTTTTCCTGACCCCCAGGAGGAGCCTTGGAGAGGCTTGCCATGGCCTCGACGGTTTCCTGCTCAGTTGGCCTCCCTGGACCTCGTAGGATCTCCACGGGTCCCTGTTCGGTCACTTTTCAAAAAGGCTCCTTCACAACGGTAGGGACACTTACGCGTCTCAGAACTCAGAGCTGTTTAGATGACATAGAAGCATCAGAACAGCTTCTAAAGCCTCCTGAGGTGCAGATTTTACAAGGAAGGGCGCTCCCAATAAGGGACAGACTGCTTGCCTGTTCAGACCAAGGGTAAGTAGAATTTTCCCTTAAAGAAAAGTGCCCTGAAATCACCTATATAATAGCAAAATTCTGCACCCAAGCCATAAGGCTTCACTAAGCCTTTACTTAATTAATTAGATTGTATTGTATTTTTAAATTGTATTTGGTTGTTTTAAATTTTATGATCTAGTCTTGAACTGTAATAATAAACATTCATTTATTCGAACAGCATCAAAGTACCAAATACTAGTAATCAATCTTCTGCATAAGTCAGAAACTTGAACTCTCATCTATCAATGAACTGATGAACCAAGTCAACCAATTTATAGTCCTTCTCCAAAAGAGACAACCCCCTTCCCTGCCCCCTGCCTATGGATGACCAGACCGGTGTACACATGGCATTGGCACAGTGGGTATGCCTTGCCTTTTTCCTTGTTGGAAGGCCCTGGGCATCCCCTCGAGGTGCCTAGCAGAGTCACCTGGGACACAATTGGTCACCAGTGGGAAAAAGGGCATTCTCAAGGGCTGAGTCGTATCCTGTTGTGTATCAGTAATCCAGGTTTGTGTGTGTGTGTGTGTGTATGAGAGAGAGAGAGAGAGAGAGAGAGAGAGGTGATGCATTTCTCAGGGATAATTTTTATTCCACAGGAGATGATGAAAAAACAAGGCAGCCAGCCCCTGTGAGGGCAGTGTGGCTGTTTCTCTGAACTTGGTAACTTGGTCTAAGAGCTGGTAGAGTCTTTATGTATCACACCAGAAAGCAGAAATAGCTGGTTTTTTTTTTGTGAGAAATATATTGCCTCTTTTCCCCAATAGTAGGTTCAAAAGAGGCAGTTTCCTCTGGTGGCTGACTTTGCTAATAAGAGCTGGTACCCACCCCCATGAAAGGCAATGAAAGAAAGTGAACATCTTTAGCTTATCACAGAAAACAACAATCAAACAAAGAGCATCCATCCCTTTGGCACCCTGAGGTGAAGGACAGGCTCTGCTCCTCTCCATTTTGTGTACAAAACCCAACGACTAAAGTCTGGATTCTGATTTCCACCCTGGCGAGGTGCTGGAATGACCCACTGCCTTCCAGGGCAGCAGGATAGTGGAGACAAAGAGGGCCAGGCAAAGAGGGCTGAATGGCCAAGGCTGCTGCTAAGTCCTCCTAGAAAAACAAGCCCCTCTCCACGGAGAGAGCAGAGCACACCTGCAGGATTTCTAGAAGGGATCTTTCTACAGGGTCTCTCAGCATCAGACCAGGGACTGGTTCCATCCTACTTACTGCTCCAGCCTTCAACATGCAGGAAGAAGCACAGCGGATGAAGCTATTTCTAACCAAATGCATTTATGAAAATGCAGTTGAAAACCTCCATATCCTTGTTGTTACCCTCTTCTGCTTTTCTTGCTCTGCTGGAAAAAAAATGTGTCCTCGGATGAGAATATTCCTCCCCCCCGCCCCCCCCACTTCCAAACTCACAGTCTCATTAACGTGCTGGCAGAGAAGAGCTGACCTGAGCTGAGCGAAGCCCCCTTTCTTAGGCTGGTGTTTAATCTCTGGCACCTCCAATTTAACCAGCTGGCTTTCATGAACCTCCTTCTTTTGGCGCCAGAAGGATAGGACGCCTCCCAAGAACCTCCTTCTGTGTTGGCAGAGCAAAAGCCTCCCCAGCTTGCCTATTGGCAGCTAATGGCCCGACAGAACCCCTGGAGGCTCCGGCCGGGGGATCCCCAAGGACAAGAAGGGGAAGGGAAGCAGCAGCCGGACGTTCTCCGTGAAATTGTGCCAGTTTGCCCGAAACACGTATGTGATCTCAACGGTAATAAAACTGCTCTAAAAGTGGAAGTTTGCCAGGCGGGAGGGAGTGGTAGTAAACGGTCTACTCCAGCACTCTGCACCACAACCACAATAATGATGGGAGGTGGTGAAGTTCATAACTCAACTCATCCCAAGACACTCACCACATTTCCAAAGGAGGCCCCTTCATCTCCAGCGCGCTTCCGAGAAACTCTCCGGAGCGCTGTTTGCCTGCTTCAGCGAGAACGCGGAGCGTGGCCACGGCCTGGCCGGACTTCCCTTCCCGCATTTTGCTCTTCTCCTTTTAGCCCAACTGCGAGGTGCGGGTTTCAGCCTGAGCTGCAGCGTGATTCAAATGCCAAAGAAACAAGTGAGAAAGCATCCCAGGCTCCCAGCAGCGTTTAAACTGATAAAGGCATGGAAGCACTTTTGGTCTTCCTCTGGTCAGAAAAGTTGATTTCAAGCACCAGGCAGGTTAAATAAAAAGAATAAAAGCATGGTGTAAAATTGAGGTGGCCACAGTTCGAAAATTCACTACTTAGATATTATCTTTTGAAACTGAAAAAAGAAAAGAAAAGAAAAGAAAAGGTATTTTGGCACCTTAAAGCCTAGCACATTTATCATTGCCTAACCTGTCAGGGCTCTCCTTGCAAGCGGGCCGAGTAGAAAGGCGCGCGGCTCCGCTTTCAGGACACGGTCCACGCGCTGTCGCTATTATTTTCAGGTTTGAGGCTGCTCTTTGGAGGGTTCCAACCTAAAACCGCCTCCTCCGCTAAAGACGGCCAGCGAAGGCCGATCTCGGAAGCAGAGCCCTTGGCTGTGAAGGAACGGATGGCGGCGGAGGCGGAACGCGCTCCAGCAAGGCGGCCCCAGGCAGAACATCGCAGGGCCAACCGGGCTTTCCCGGACCTTCCTTCCCGGCCAGCTCCGGGCCCGCTTGAACTGCAGGGGAAAGCACGAGCGAGCCCGTCCCGAGTCGAGCAGGCCTCCTCCCGGCAGCCGGCAGCCGGCAGCCGGGCCCAGCCCAGGCCACTGCTCTTCTCCGCATTCCCCGGGGCGGGAGCTTCGAGCGCCAAACCGGAGAAAGGTGAATTTCCTGCCAGGGGCTCCGGGGAGCTCGGGACCGAGTGGAGAGTGCGCCCGCCGGCCAGAGCGCGGCCCTAAAGGTTCGCTTTATGCGGCCGTCCGGGGGCAGCGGAACTCATAAGGGCCGGGGGAGCCGGAGCGGCGGGAAGGAAGGGAAGCCGGGCGGGCGAAGGGAGGGCAGCGCCGGCGCCCCTCCCCGGCACCCCAGCTTGAACCTGCCCTGCGCCCCTCCGACCTTTCTCGCCCCGGTGTTCAAAAACAAAGACACAAGGCGGTTCCTGGATAAATGTTTTATGCGAGTAATAAAATAATTGATTGTAACATAAATAAGGGAGAAAACGACGGCCTCAGCCGTTTGCTGGGCGTGGAGCCCCGCCGAGGCCCCCGGGCAGGAGCCGACCTTTCGGGAAAAGTAGCTGGTGGGCCACGCGCAACTTCCAGGCTATCCGCGGCTGGCCCGCTCGGAGCCGTCGGGGCCTAGGAGTCTCCTGGGGCGGGTTGTTTCCTTCGGGGAAGGGAGGCAGGCTCAGCCCGGCCGCGTCTTCCACAAGGAAGCGGACAACGGGGAGCCCCTTCGCGCTCGCCTCGCCCGTTGCTTTCTCTAGGGATCAATAAATACCGAGTTTATATTAGAGTCGAGTCTCGGTCGGCGGCGGCGGAGGGAAGCCCAAGCGCACTTCCCCGGCCGGGTGGGGCGGGGGTGGGGCGGCTGAAGGTAGCCCGGCCCCTCTTCTAGCTTCCAGGCTTCCCGCCGTCCCCGGTGCCCAAGTCCTGTAGCCAGTCCCAGCCAGACCAGCCGGCTGCCCAGCCGGCTGCCCAGCCGCCGGCGCCGTGGCTCAGTCATTGCACCGGGCTCCGGAGCGTGTGGTGCAGCGGCGGGGAGGCCTCGCCCTGCGAGTAAGCGTCCTCCATGGCGGGCGGGTGCGGGCCCCCGGCCGGTGTCATGCGCTTCTCCTTCTGCCGCCGGTTACAGAACCAAACGCGCACCACCTCCTTCTCCAGCTGCAGCGAGTCCGCCAGCGAAGCGATTTCGTGGGCCGCCGGCTTGGGGCACTTGAGGAAGTGGCTCTCCAGCGCGCCCTTCACTCCCACCTCGATGGAGGTGCGTTTCTTGCGCTTGCGGCCCTGCGCCGCGATCTTGTCCAGGCTGGCGGGGCTGCCGCTGCCGGCGTCGGTTTCCTCCAGCCACTTGTTGAGCAGCGGCTTCAGCTTGCACATGTTCTTGAAGCTCAGCTGCAGCGCCTCGAAGCGGCAGATGGTGGTCTGAGAGAAGACGTTGCCGTACAGGGTGCCCAGCGCCAGCCCCACGTCTGCCTGCGTGAAGCCCAGCTTGATCCGGCGCTGCTTGAACTGCTTGGCGAACTGCTCCAGGTCGTCAGAGCTGGGCGCGTCCTCGTCAGAGGGTGGTTCGGGCCCCGCGTGGCCCAGGGGCGTCGGGGAGCCCTCCAGGTGGGCCTCGGCCACCTCGTCGTGGCCGTGCGGCAGGTGGAGGGAGGGTGCCTGCGGGCCCAGCATCCCGTTGAGACCCGGGTACGCCGCCTGCGAGTAGAGCAGCGGCTGCGGGCCGCCGGCTGTCGGGGACATGGCGGCGGGACAGCCGCCCAGATGATGCGTCGGGCCGGCCTGGCCCCAGTGGCCCCCGCCGCCTCCCGTCGGCTGCTGGTGCACCAGGTGAGAGCGGGAGTGGAAGCCGCCGCTGTCGAGGTCTCCCCGCGGCCCGCTGCCGGCTTTGGCGTGCTCCAGGTGGGTGCCACCGCCTCCCCAGTCCCCCGTGGCGCCCGGCAGCCACTGGTGGTGCGGGAGCGTCCCCATGGGGTGGCCCGGGGTGGCCGCCAGCCCCTGAAGGTACTCGTGGTGCATCATCTTCTGGACCTCGCGATAGGTCGGCCCCTGGTGGAGCCGCTCTGCCTCCGGCGCGGGCATCGGCAGTAGCGATGCGCCGCGCGGTAAGTACTGCGCCGTGGTAGCCATCGCCGCTCGGGTCGAGCAGGGGAGGTGGCTGGGCCGCGCTCCGCTCTGCGGCTCTCACTGGGATACCCTCGGCGGCGGGGCGCGCTTTAGAGCCCCTGTTCGGCCCAGCGCACAGCCACTCCCCTCCGCGCGCCCCATTGGCTCTGCCGCCCGCGAGTGGCAGGCAGCACCGCACCTCCATAGGGCGCCCCAGCGTGGGACCCGCCCCCGCCCAGTCTAGAGGCGCCGGCCCGGGATTTGCTCAGGGAGGGCGATCGTGATTGGAGCGGGAGGCGCGTCTTCCACGCGGCTCCAGCGTTCGGCGCGGGCTGGGGGGGAAGAAGCGCGCCCGCACCTGCTGGAGGAGACGGGACGGATCGAGCGGAGGCCTGCCGCGCCGGCCCCCGCGTTCCCCCTTCCTCCTGCCCGCCGCCGCGCCTCGACTACTTCGACCAGGGAACCTGGAGCGTCGCTCCTCCCTGCCCGCCGCTGCCCAGGTGAGTCCGCCGGCGGGTGGCAAGCAGAACTCTCCTCGGGCGACGCTGGCTCGTTTCTCCCGCCCTCGCCCGGCTGCTGGCAAGCCGGTGCTTTGGCGGCCTCCTGAGGAAGGAGCTGCGCCCCAAGTTGCTGGCGCGGGCGCCCGCCGAGGTCCTCTCCTCTTCTTCTTCCGAGGGGGGCGTTTTCTCTGACGCGCGCGCTTGGCCCACTCGGAAGCCAAATCGCGGGAGCCGAAAGCCGCTTTGGTTGCCTCTTTCCGGCAGGCTCGTTCGTGCTCTGGAAGTCTCGCAGCGCTGAGCTCCCACCGCGTGGTCCCTCCGCCGACCCCTCGGATTTCCGGGACACGCATTTCCAGGCTTGCCTTTGGGCACCTTCTCGGCCGCCCCGAGCATTGCGGGGCGCTGGGCTTTTCCTTCCGGCCCACTAGCCTTCGCCCCTGGCCCGGACACCTGTTCTGCTTCTGGTCGGCGGTCAGCGTCTGCCTCCATCGAGAGGGCCGCGCTCCCCACTCGGCTTTTTTTAGTCCGCCTGTTTGGCGGGCGGGGGACGTCCGGGCAGGTTCCCGAGGCTGCTCTGTTTCTCCCCCTGGAAGCCCCTCCCGCGGGCGTTGAGAGACGGGAGGTCCAGACGCCCTCGCCCCTTCCTCCCCCCACCGGCCTCTCAAGGATTCAAGGCGGCGCACAGACCCTCCCCTTATTATAGGTTTCATGACCCCGAGATTTGGCCCCAAGGCGCCGAGGCGAGGGCTTCAGCGCTTTGAGGGGCGGGAGGGGGTCACCGGCGGGAAGCTTTTGGGACGACCCTCCACGCCGGTCGAGACCGTCCTGCCGGACTCGGAGTGACTCTTAGCGCAGCTGGTGTTGCTCGACGTCGCCACCGCTGCAGCCGTTGTTGACCCGTCCAAGGGGCTCCCGGGGCAAAGAGAAGAGTCATTCCCCGCCTTTTGGCGGTTCCCAAGTTAAGGGCAGGTTTGGGGCCGAAGCCCCTCCTTTTCTGGGCTCCGCCGGCCTCCCCCCGCGCTGGATGACCCCCCCCCCCGCCGAGAGTGGCACGTATGCGAAGGGACGGCGGTCCTCTGCCGGGTCTCCGGTCGGTTCCGGCGCCCAGCAGGCAGTTCCCCCGTTCCTGCCCGCTCTTCCCGCTCCTCTAACGGCTCAGACGGCATCACGCTGCCCTCGACCGGCGGTCCCGGACCGCTGGCGAGCTCGGCCGCCCTCTCGCCGCTACAAGGCCGGGCCAACGCGTGAAGCCTTCCGCGCCCGACGAGCAACGGGCTGCTTCATCACAGGCCTCGGAAGGAGCGCGGCGGCGGTCGCTGGTCGTTCCGTGGCCCGGGAAAAGCCTCGCCTCGCCTCGCCTCGCCTAGTCCGAGGGTGCGGGACGGCGGGCGGCTTTTGCCGAGAGAGCTGGTGCACCGCTGTGCCCGCCCGCCCGCCCGCCGGGAGCGAGCTCCGCGCAGAGGCTTCCCGCCGCGACTGCCGTCTCCCCCGGAACGGCCTGGCCGGCTGGCCCGGACACACCTGAACACCTCCTGGCGGGGCGCGCGGTCCGGAGCCGCTGCCCTCCCCGCAGCCGAAGCCGGGCGACCCCGAGGCGGCCGAACGGCAGGAGCCTTTGCTCTTGCTGCAGAAACGAACTGCCGGGGTGGTCCCTCCCCGCTGCCAGGATTCGCAGTTGTTAAGTGCTATCAGTTCTCCGGGGAAGCTGTTCGAAGTACCAGTTTTGGGCTTCAGGATGCGGGTTTCGGATTAAAGGGAGGGAGTTTTCGGCCCCCTCCTGCTTGTTCCTGAGAGCATAATGCCCAGCGTGCTCCTTGATCACAAGAGCTGGCCTTACCTGGGCCTCAAACCTAAGATTAAAAGTTTATATTTTACCTGTTTATTTGTTACAATTATTTATAATACTTTTTACAGCCATTGGTACACAAAAAGCAAGTTCTTCCTGCCGAATTGAAAGCTATGGTATGTACACTTTATGATGTTGGTAGAGGCAGCTGGGCGCTTGGCAGGGAGGCCAACCTTAGATATCAAGGGCCACAGGACAGCAAGGACACGGGCTGGCTGCACTGCCTTCGCCTGCCGTCCCCTGCAGCGCCCCCAGGCTCTGGCTCGGTCCTCCTGTGCCAGGTTATCTCCAGTGCATGAATGCAATTTTGTCGCTTCTGGGACAGGAATAAAAACTGCTTTTTTCTTTCCCTTAAGCTAACCTTGTGCCACTGCAGCTTCGGAGTGTGACAGATAAATAAAAGGGCAGATCTATTATCTGCTGAAACCAAGAGTGAGTAAGTAAAGAGCGATGGACTGAAATTAAAAGAAAAGGGATCCAGACTATATAGAGGAGAATTTCCTGGAGGTAAGGATTGCAAAGCAGCAGAACAACCTCCCTTGAACCAGGACGGACTCCCTGGTGGAGGTTTTCCAACAGGGTTGGGATGGTGTTGTGGATCTGCTTCTAAGTCAAATACTCCGCAAGTCCATGAAACTTTCCCCGTTTGTGCTGTGGTGCCCCGCTGGTGGATGCACTCCCTGCTGGACAGTGATGGGTGGAAGGCAGAGGCAGCCAGACTGGAATGGAACCTTCCCCCCACTTGCCCTGTCTGGCAGACGTACCATCCAGCCCCCCCCGCCAGCCCCCCCCCCAGCCCCCCAGCAGTGCCTTGGAATGGGTGCAACACCACTGGCAACAGGGCCTGGCCACAGGGCAGCCCATGTCCTGCCCATTGTTTTGTGCTGGCTCAAGGGGAACGCCCCGCCCCTGGGGAATATCCCAGCAAGTCCTTATTGGGATGTGGCAACACCTGAGTCCCCAGTAAATTGTGACTGTCAGTGAGTTTTGATAAGGATAAGAACAAATCCCTTCACTTGGGTGGGAGGAACCAAAGGCAGGTGCACAGGAAGGGTTTGTATCCGGAGAGGGGAGCACCCTACCAGGCAGCACTGAGTGGTTGTGGATGGGATTGCATCCTCCCCCTCCGCAACTTGGGGGCCCTCCTGGACCGGCAGCTACTGCCGGATGGACACGGGCGGCTGTTGCGGGAGGGCCTTCGTACAGGCTCATCGTGTGCGCCATTTGCACCTGTTCCTCAGCCAAGAGACCCTTGAGATGGTCTCTCCCATCCCAGTCGCCTTGCAACTGGATACTGCCGTACGCTGTACATGGGGCTGCCCTCGAAGCCCAGCCTGAAACTGCAGCTGGCCCAAAAGGCAGCGGCAAAAGCAGGAAGGGTCCTGCTCCCAGTGCCCTGCGTCACCCCTGCTACACAGACTGCCTCGGCTGCTGGCTGGCTTCCGGGCACAGTTCAGAGTGCTGCCTGCCACTACGAAGTCCTTGATGGCAGAGGGCCTGGCTGCCTCTGGGCCATCTGTTATTTTGGGCCACCTGGCTCTCTCAGGCAGAACAGGTGTACCCTCAATTGAACCTCCTCATCTTGTGCCATCTCTGGTGCAGCCCCTCTGGAGCAGCACCCCCCACCCCCAGACATGGACAGTGGACAGCGCCCACCCCCTTGGGGTCCTGGAAGGCTCCGTTGCTGGCTTGGAACAGGTTGGGGGGCCCTGCCCATTGTGGCCATTTCCTTGTCTGGGCTCTTAGGTATTTTTGTTATTTTTTAAAGGTTTTAATTCTATATTTGATATGTTGTAAGCCACCCAGAGCCCTTGGGAGTGGGCAGCTGTAATAAAACTAAATGATGATGATGATGACGACGACGATGGTAATAAGAATGGTTGTCCCTGTGTCCTTTTTTGCTTTTGACCACGCTAAGTCTGCTCATAGAGCCGGAGGGAAAAGAGCCGCCAGCTTGCTGATTCTGCCTCGTCCTGATGACGTTTTGCCCCCGCCCCCCTTCACCAGCTCTCACGGCTGGTCTGTGTATTGAGGTCTGCTGAGGAGAGGAGACACGGCCAACATCACGTAGGCGGGGCTAAGACCGGGGGGTGGGGCACCCTGTTCCGGTGATGCTGTAAGGAGCTGGTGAGATCCATAGGCAGGAGGGAGGACCCCATGAAAGGCTTCCGCGTTAGGAAGCAGGGCAGGCTTTATTCCAGGACTGTCCTAAACTCTCTCCCCACTGCTGACATTGTGGGGACCATCCAGCCGGTGTTGTGGCTGGCCCACAAAAACACTCTCACTGAAGGAAAGAAGTCTGCACAACGTGGGATATTGCAAAGTGGCACAGTATAAATGTATATGCCACCCGTTCCAATAGCTCTGGGGCTTACCAAACTACATACATAACAGATAAAAGTCTAAAGACCTTTAGAATTCTAAAACAAAACTAATTTTAAGACCTTTCAAACATTAAAAGTCTAAAACATCCAGGGCAAAGAAGCAAGTTTTAAGCCCTCTCCTAAACTTCAACTCCAGCAGCAAGTTATTCTCCTGTCTGGGCACAGGAAAAGCAGAATTTTCTGTTGATGTTGAAAAGTGTTCATGGCAGGACCTGCAAAAGATGCCCCATTGATGGCCTAAGGGAAAAGAGTGGATCATCTGGGAGCTCAGCTGTCTTTCTTGCTGTTTCTCAAACATTTTTTATTTCATGGTCTTTTAACTTGGAAGATGCCCAAATGGGGTGGGAAAGGTGGGCAGAAACAGCAGCCCAGAGAAACCCCAGCAGGGTCCTGAAGTGAGACCCTCCCCTTCCTGCTATGGTGCGGGGTGTTCCCCCCTCCCTGAGCTGATGGTGTGCTGAAAGCCAGTAGAGGAAGCTTAACCCATGCTTATGAGGGGCGCACTGGCCGACCAGGACAAGTCTCTTCTGCAGTAACTCAAGACTGATTCAGCAAGGCAGGAGGAAGACTGGCCCCAGGACGCCAATCTCATGCCACCTCTGTCTGGGGCTGAGCTGCCTGGGTGGAGGATGCCTTTGCTCCGTCCTGAAAAGATGGTGTTAGCCTTGGCTGCTGCTGCCATGGCAAAGGCTTCCTCAGGCCTCTTTGTGGCAGGAGCATCAACAAGGGATCCCTGGCAGGTCTTCGCTCTGTTTTCTTCTCCCTGAGAGGTCTAAGGGCAGCAGCTCCAGACTCAGCAAGATGTATATGTTCACATGTGGGATTCCCAAACATGCCACGTGGTTGGTTAATATGATGGCCTGGTTCACAGAATATGCTATGACAGCTGCTGAGTTCCCATAAGATGCTGAACCAGAAAGTAGCCACCCCATTTTAGCTTAGACTAATGTGCTGTGCGAACCTGGCCTGCAGTTTGGGGATGGAAGGGAGATTGGACTGTTTTCTGAAGGCAGGATGTGCCTTTCTGCACCCATTCCTTACTCTGTGTTGTGCGCCAGGGCAGAAGAGGGCTTGCTGCTCTTGCCCTGTGACACCCTACCAGGGACCTGAAGTCATCGTGATGGCCCCTTCTTTTGCCTCTTAAGGCTGAACAAACTTTTTCCCATCCATCCCTCCTTGTAAGACAGTTTCCACTTGCCTGATCCTTTTTGCTGCCCTTCTCTGAAGTCACCCCATGTTGTTTGAAATCTTAAAACGTGATCAGAACTGTGCAAATCATTCAAGGTGGGGTCTGAGCCCAGAAAAGTGTCACTTTCTGGTAGTTCTGTGGATTGAATCTAAAATTACACACATGCATGTGCATACACACCCACACATACAGCTACATCGCACTACTGGATTGGCAATCAAATACTAAGATCTTTTTTCCACAAGCTTGTACATTTGATTTCTGTTTCTTAATTAAAGAACTTTGCATTTATCTCTCTTAAATTTTATTCTGTTGCTCTCTGCTAAGTTTTCTAATCAATTAGAATCATTCTGATTTTTATTTCTGTTTTCTAAGGTGTTCGCTACCTTAATTTATAGGATAATTTAGTGGAAGGCCGATTCCAATTGGAGGTTTGAAAAATCTTCCTAACCGTAAGAGCAGTTTGAGAAGGGGACAACTGGAGGTGCTCCAGAAAAGGCTGGATGCCAGCCTTTCACTTGGGTTCCTCCACTGAACAGAGGGCTGGCCTTAGGGGTCCTTTCACCCGTGGGATTCCTTGAGGACTGATAGCACAGTCCTAGCCTGGATCATGCCTTTTAGTGGAAGAAACCTCTGTTTATGTCCCAATTTCAGTGGCAGAGGCCAGTGTTGAGCCTGCATCTCACTTCAGAGTAACGATACAGCATAACTAAATGACCAAAGGTTGGTTGGTTGGTTTTACAGTCCAGAGTTATTGTTTCATAAATTAATGTTCATCTATATTCTATTCCGATTCTGAAATGAAGCAGAGTTTGGCCTGGCCACTAATTGTTCTCCAGAGAGTCCCAGGGTTGTAGATTGGCCTGGAAATCTGAAAAAAGGTATCCTAGAAGTAGTAAACTCTTTGTAACCTGGAATGTGTCAATGAAGCCACCAGTGCTTGAGCTCAACTTGAAGAAAACCACTCTACCTTCTGCAGGTGAGGCAGCCATCACTGTTCGGTTACATTATTTATCCCCATCACTGGCACATCATTATTGTGCTTTGGGCATTGCGTGGGATCCAAACTAGCATGGCCTGTTCTTTTATCTTGGTTCTGTTTTAAAATATTAATGGAGCACTTAGGGAAGCAGAAGATAAGAACAGGTTTGCAGGTAGTAGGAGTTCCATTGGCCCCACTTGTGCTCTGCTGGTACATGTTTAATTGAATGGTAAAAGACACTTTTCAGTTCTCAGCCTTTAGTCATCCAAAGAATAGTGAGCTTGACTATGGTGCTTCTGGATGTCTCACTGTTGGGCATGTTACTCTACTACTGACGGACTGATCATCAGCTGCAGAAATACATTTAAAGAGATATCAACTATTGTGTGTTTTGCAATCTGTGATGGCCAACAGAGGACACTGTCCACCACAGGCCTGGGATCCCCTCTTTCAGGATATAGATGGAGAAGCAGCACCGGCTGCCTCTGCCAGTGGCCAAGTCATTATCCAGGCAAGTTCACTTCTGCTTTGTCTCTGAGAGTTGCGTGTTGCAAGGACTGCCTTGGCTAAGGCCGAGCACTCCCTGAACCCGTCTTGCTGGAGCCACCATCTACTCTGCAACTTGTTTTTCTCAGGTTGCATTTCACCAACTCCCACTGTTGTCAGTGAGGCCCCAAGGACAATTTCTTCTAGCCTGAACTTGCCCACAGTGAGTTGCTTGACTGCTCTTGCTGCGATTCGGGAGAAGCACCTTTTCCTTGGTGGTGGCAGTGGCTGGCAGACAGCCATTTCCAATCCAGCGGGCAGAGAATGAGGTTTGCATCACAGTTGTCTGGGAAAGCGAGAGGCCTGCAACCATGTGCCAAGCATCGCGTTGCCTCTGGGTATCAAGAAGAAGCAATGTCTCTGGATGATGTCAGCACGGACGACTGCCATCACCCCTGCCTCCAGTGGAGGGTTTCTTCTAACTCTGAAGGGAGAGCATTGGGGTGTGTGTGTGTGTGCGTGTGTGCAAGGGAGCAACACACTTCTAATGAAAATAACATGAAATAAATAAAAAAAGCAAATGCCACATAGTTCAAGACTTAACGTAGGAAAAGTGGAGTAACTTTTGTCCCATAGAAATGGAGGCTTTGTTTCCCTGATGTGTGTATGGGCTGTCTCTGAGGTCCTCACAAGAGAGCACATTGGACTCTGAGAAATCACGTTAGCATCATGAATCTAAGCAAACTCATAAAGCAGCAACTTTGGGGGGCTGAACTCTATGTTTGGCTGTTGAGCAGTGACAGGCCACATGCCAGAAAATGGTATTGTCATGTTCACTGTTCCAATGTGCACTGTACATCATAACGTTTCACATGCCATGGCGCTGAGGCGCGTTTCTGTTTGGGAGGGAGCTGCTGTGAAACATTGTGCCAAGCTCTGTATCTGTGTTCATGTTAATGGAAGGTATTTGGGTTATGTGCTCGGCTCAAGGACTTTTCCACCACAACGTCAAGAGCCATTAGGAGCACCTGGGATTGTGAGCCTGGGAAGAGTCTACGGGGGGAGGGATCTCGGTTGTACCAAGGGGTTTTTTAGTTTGCATTTGGCGCGCTTTTCTCATTCTCAGCTTTCTTTGTACTTGCATACTATTCTTAAATAAACCAGATTTTATTCAGCTCTTGCTTGTGAGTCTGAGAGTATTTTAGGATAGGCAAACATTACATAAAGCTGAGAATCTTCCAAAGTACACCACTAGCTCCTACCGAGATCAATTCTTGTGAGGGAAATAGCGATGGCCGAGTCGAGAATAGAGTCCGGGGAGCCAGAGGAGTTAGCTAACCCATTGCCAGAGTCGACAATTCGGAGTGGAGAGCAGAGCCGCCCCCCCCCCCTGAACTTTCATATTACCAGAAGGAGTCGAGTTCCAGCCCGGAGCTGGGGGGATCTAGCGATGGGGGAGAGCTGGAGCAACTGGCACCGAGTGGATCACTCACGGAGCTGATCAGCTGGGAGACGATGGGAGAGCCCCAGCCAGGGACGTCCCAGGCATCATGGAAGCACCGTTTCCCGCTGACTCCAGACATGGAATCTACCATGGTAGCAACGGGGAGGCAGCCTGGTGTGCGACAGAGGGAGGAATCTCAAACCCCTGAGAGGCTGAGAGTACTGGAGGCGAAAATGGAATTGGTGGAGTATCTGCTAAAAAACCTGTCCTTGGTGATGGGCGGCCAGGTGAGAGACGATGGAAGTCCTAGCTTCACGCGTCCATCACCCATCCTCCCTCCCGAACCGCTGGCGGAGCAGGGCCACAGATGACTCTGGGATAGATCTCCGCCCTGAAGAGGAACCACTACTGTGTCCTGGGGTCCCACCACTCGACCTGCTGCCGGTTCTGCTCCAGCCGTAGGGGTGGTGAAGGACTTTTCCATCAAATTTGATGGGGATCCTAACAAGTTATGCTTGTTCCGAACTAATGCGAAGAGCTACATGGAGCAATTTGGGCCATGCTTCCCTTCAGAGAAGACTAAGATAATGGCAGTGGCCACTAAGCTAAAAGGCAGAGCGGCAGACTGGTATGTCCAACTAATGGAGGTGGACGCCCCTGAGCTAGACTCTTTTGAAGACTTCTTGTGGGCACTAAAACTGCATTTTGAGGATCCTCTGGCCAAGACAAGAGCCAAGGAGGGGCTAAAGGGTCTCATCCAGGGCTCCAAGTTGGTGGCCGACTATGCCCTGGAATTTAAAGCCTTGGCAGGCAAGGTCCCCAATTGGTCTCAGTCAACCTTAGTAGAAAGGTTCAAAGACAGACTCAGCAGTGAGGTCCTAAAATGGGCACTATGCAGAGATGACCCAGAGTCATTGCATGAATGGATCTGTCTGGCTGGGAAGGCAGAGCATGCCCAACGCACCTACCTGCAGGCCAGAAGGCATGAGAAGCCGCCAGCCGCGATGCGGGGGCCCCAAACTGGGGCAGCGGCTACCCCATCTAGCCACCGAATGTGGGATGAGGAGTGACGCTATGCGCGAGGCCAGTGTATCCAATGTGGAAAGGTTGGACATCGAGCTGCAGACTGCCCAAAGCCCAAGGTTGGAGATCGAGCGACTAAAGCACCAACCAACCCCCCCCCCCACGACAGATGTCAGCAGCCAAGGGGGCTATGGACATTGAAGAAGAGATTTACTTCTCAGAAGAGGCTGAGGTTGCCTCTCCAGAGCTGGCAGGAAACGCCAGCCACCTGCCCTGAAAAGCGCCTGCAGGCAGGTGGAGGAGGATGGGTGCAAAGACGCTATGGTGAGTGCTGACTGCCCCACTCTAGCAGTGAAAGTGAAGTTGGGCTCCCACACTAGGACTACGGAAGTCTGGGCTCTTGTTGACTCTGGGTGTTCAAGGTGTCTCCTCCACCCTGATCTGGTTGCTGCATTGGACTTACCTAGCTTTCCTCTAAAGCAGCCTTTGATCTTCACCCAGCTAGATGGGTCAACGGCAGGTGGGGGTCTGGCAACTCATTTTACTCGAAATGTAGCAATGCAAATGGGCAGCCACAAGGAGGCTTTAAAATTTATTGTGGCACTAGTTGGCAATCCCATGGTAATTCTGGGAATTCCCTGGTTGACTTGGCGCAGCCCATATATAAATTGGGAGCACCGGACTGTCACTTTTAATGATGGGTTTTACCAAGCTCCTACAGAAGAGAGACCCTTACGTGTGGGGGTGGTGAGAGCGGCGATCGCCATGCTGCACCCCAGCTTGCCACACTTAGAAGGCTTGCCCGACCTATACCAAGACTTTGCAGATGTCTTTGGGGAAGTGGAAGCAGACCAGCTGCCCCCCCCTCCCATCGAAAGACTGTGCAATAGAGCTGGTCCCCAATGCCCAATTGCCCAAACCAAAAATCTATCCAATGACCCAGAAGGAACTAGCGGCATTGCGAGACTTCATTGACAAAAATCTGTCAAGGGGATTTATTGAACCTGCAAATTCCCCGGTTGGGGCCCCTGTCCTTTTTCGGGAAAAGAAGGATGGCATGCTTAGACTTTGTACAGACTATCTGTCATGAGTAAGGATGGCGAGCAGGGGGCTCCCATCCAGACTGTCAAGCGCATGTGTAGCACTGAGGAATTGGTCAGCCATTCAAAGAGACACAGATCGGGACTGCCTTAACCCTTGGGGGTTATATGTCTGGGTTTTCCCATGCTTCTTCAGTTTGTTAGGATTCCTGTTAAGTACTAGCAATAAATATTAGAGACCAGTTCCTTGTCTCAGTGTGTTTCCTGGCTGTTAGGACACTATCAGGGGTTAAATTCCATCTCAGTCTGCAACAAATATCCCATACCTCTCATGAAAGACATGTTAGCCCATCTATCAACGGGGAAAATGTTCTCCAAGCTCGACCTTCACGAAGCTTATTTTCGCATCTGCATACGAGCTGGGGACGAGTGGAAAACTGCTTTTAATTGCCCATTAGGGTCATTTCAGTACAAAGCCCTCCCTTTTGGGTTAGCTGGGGTGCCAGGAGTCTTCATGCAATTGATTAATGAAGTGTTACATGATCATTTGTTTAAAGGGGTCCTGGTTTACTTAGACGATGTTCTGATTTACACTGAAACTGAAGAGGAGCACGAACGCCTCCTCAAACAGGTGTTAAGCAAGCTTAGAAATGCAAAGCTCTATGCAAAGCTTTCTAAATGTGAATTTCACAAAGCACGTCTTGACTACCTAGGCTATAGAGTCTCTGACAAGGGCATTGAGATGGACCCTGAAAAAATTCAGGCGATTTTAAATTGGGAACGCCCCCGCACCCGATGGCAACTACAAAGCTTTTTGGGGTTCAGTATTATCACCAATTTATCCAGGGGTTCACTGAGATTGCTCTGCCCATCACTGATCTACTCCGTACCAAGGGCTTGGGGGAGACATGCAAAGTAAAAAACCCTGGGGCAGCGCTGAATTGGACACCGGAATGCCAAACAGCATTTGAGAGGTTAAAAACCCTCTTCACTGCTGAGCCTATTTTACAACGCCTGGATCCTGAACGCCCCTTTGTAGTCCTAGTTGATGCTTCTGACTTTTCAGTTGGGGCTATATTGTTGCAAAGAGATTCCGAAAATCACCTAAAACCCTGCGTGTATCTGTCCAGAAAATTTTCTGAAACTGAGTGCCGGTGGCATGTTTGGGAGAAGGAGGCTTTTGCTGTAAAAGCTGCTTTGGAAGCCTGGTGGCACCTCCTGGAAGGCACTAAATGCCCTTTCAAGGTTTGGACTGATCACAGGAATTTGGAAGCCCTCTGCACCCCCCAGCATCTCAGTCCTAAACAAATTCGCTGGGCTCGATTTTTCGGTCGCTTTGACTTCCAATTGAAATTTATCCCAGGGAAGAAAAACTTTCTGGCAGATGCTTTGTCACGTTTACCTCAGGACTCTGAACCCGTGTCAGATATAGTGGGAACTGTTCTCACAGAACCACAACTAGGCTTGGTTGCCATCACCCGGAGCAAAACCTGTGCGCAGGCAACCCCGCCCCCAGCACAGTCTGGGAAGCGGAAAGTGCAAGTTCCTTGTCAGTTACAGAAGGACTTTCTCCAGGTGCTGAAATCTGACACTTGGTTGCTAGCTAATAGAGACAATGTTTCTTTTGAAAACGGTCTGGCGTGGGTGGAACACCGCCTTTATGTGCCTGAAACTTTGAGGGCGGATGTCTTGCAGCGTTCCCATGATGACAAACTGGCTGGACACTTTGGTTTTGTCAAAACCTTGCATTTGGTTCGCCGTCAACTTTGGTGGCCGACCTTAAGGCATGACGTGAAAGACTATGTTGCTTCTTGTCCTGTTTGTGCCATGTCAAAACGGAAAGTTGGTAAACCACAGGGACTTCTGCAGCCAGTCGCCATCCCATCCCATCCCTGGGATGAGGTTTCTATGGATTTTATCATGGATTTGCCACCCAGTCAGAAAAAAACTGTCATCTGGGTTGTAAAAGATTTTTTCTCCAAGCAAGCCCATTTCATTCCATGTGCTTCCATCCCGTCAGCCCCTCAATTGGCCTGCCTGTTTCTCATCCACATTTACCATCTCCACAGTTGCCCCACCTGTTTGGTGACTGACCACGGGACACAGTTCACTTCCCAGTTCTGGAAGTCATTTTTAAAATTGATTGGCACCAAACAGGTGTTGTCCACCTTGTCGCATCCCCAGACGGACGGATCTACTGAGGTTTTGAACTCTGCACTTGAACAATTCCTTAAAGCATACATAAATTACCATCAGGACAATTGGGTTGATTTATTGCCCTTTGCTGAGGTGGCTTACAACAATGCTGTCCATCAGAGCCCTTTCCATATAGTTTCTGGGCATGACTTTGTTCCCATTCCTGAGCTACCACAAGCCCCTCCCCAGTCTTGTTCTGCCTCTGACTGGGCTGTTCGGCTTGCTGATTCCTGGCCGGTCATTAAACAGGCTTTGGCTGATGCCCAGGCTGCTTACAAGTTCCAAGCCGATAAACACCGGTCTGTGCAACACGATTTCAAAATTGGCGATCAGGTTTACCTTTCCACGAAGTTCATAAAGTCCCCACAACCCTCTAAAAAACTGGCTCCCAAATTCATTGGTCCTTTTCCCATTGTCGGTCTTGTTAACCCAGTTACTTTTAAGTTGGATTTGCCTCACAATTTGAAATGCTTGCACCCTGTTTTTCATTGCAGCTTACTCAAGCCTGTCCATCAATCTTCCTGTTGGCATCCCCAACCTCCTCCTCCCGCTCCTATCATGATTGACGGGCAGCAACACTTTGAAGTCAAGGAGGTTGTTGATTCCCGCAAGCTGCGAGGCACTCTACACTATCTCATACGCTGGAAACACTTTCCCCACCCTGAGTGGGTGCCTGCTTGCCACGTTCATGCTCCTGATTTAGTAAACCGTTTCCACTTAGCTTACCTTCTCAAGCCTTCTGCTTAGTTTTGGGGGGGGCAGTATGTCATGTTCACTGTTCCAATGTGCACTGTACATCGTAACATTTCACATGCCATGTTGCTGACCTTGTGCCAAGCTCTGTATCTATGTTCATGTTAATGGAATGTGTTTGGGTTATGTGCTCGGCTCAAGGACTTTTCCACCACAACGTCAAGAGCCATTAGGAGCACCTGGGATTGTGAGCCTGGGAAGAGTCTACGGGGGGAGGGATCTCGGTTGTACCGAGGGGTTTTTCAGTTTGCATTTGGTGCGCTTTTCTCATTCTCAGCTTTCTTTGTACTTGCATACTATTCTTAAATAAACCAGATTTTATTCAGCTCTTGCTTGTGGGTCTGAGAGTATTTTAGGATAGGCAAACATTACAGGTACCAGGCCAGGAGAAAGAGGTAGGTGGGACAAGCAGAAACATTAACAACTGGATCCAGCAAATCTATTGATCAGACATGGGTTGTGGCCTCTTTTGGAGGACTCGAGGGTTATGTCTATGATTTCCAGGAATGTTGGCAGACGGTACAACTCATTATAGTAAATTTTATTAAGTTTTAAAGAATAAAAACTACAATAAAAACAAAAAACTACAAAAACAAACCTTAAAAAGTGCAGAAACACAAGAGAAGATTTTAAAAAAAAATTTACAGAAAGAAGTGGCTTCCGACTTTTAACAGCAAGGATATACAAAATTTCCGTAATCTCTTACTCTATATTAATCCAAAACACCACGTTATTTCTATAAATCATTCCCCTTTAACACAAAAATCACTAAATACTCCTCCCTCTTATATTAAAATGAAGGAAAAAAGTTCATATAAACCTTCTAAACATCTTTCTCCCCTCCAAAAGATAAAACATATTTCATTATTCCCTTCTTACCACTATTCTATACATTTCTGTCTACTGTAATAAAAATCAAATTGAAAGGCACATAAGTTTTCAGCTATTATACTTAATAGTATGACAATTTTAATAATCCCGATCTTAATAACCCCAAAATCTTAATAGACTCAAAAAACAAAGCCAATTCAAAACAGTAAATCCAAATCTTTAAAGGCAAATAACATCAGTCAAATCCTTAAGGCAAACCAAATAAACATTCTTCAACCCTTATCCCACTTCAAAATAAATCAGAGCAGTTACATATTCCCAAGATATGCACAGAGCTTTCTTAAGAAAATCAAACAGCCCAGCTGCCCCCCTCAAAAATTCCAGGTTCTTTCCATGGCATTCCACCAGGAGATCAACCCTACTTATGGCTTGCAGATCACTCTCTCCCCTAGATTTCTCCAACTCCATTATCCAAACTTTGTCCAGCATCTTGACAAAAATCCCAGTCTCAGTCTTAAAAGAAACCTTTCTATCACTCTTAGATTCCTCAGTTTCATCCACCACATCTCCAACCTGATGGCACATTTTAGATCTCATATTTTCCACAGTGTCCTGGATATCTTGCATAAAGGTTTGATAAAAGTCAGATGGTATTTGTTTGAAGTCCTGGTGAAGGTTGGAAAGGATCTGTTTGAAATCCTCCATGTCTCACAGAGTAGATTATGGCGCCCCCTAGGAACTTAATCAGCGAAAGTTGAAGTTATGAGAGAGTTTGAAAGTTGTTTACATAAAGTGAGAGTGAATAGCAGACTGTTCTCAAAGGAAAGTGAAGACAGAAAGCTGAAGGTTCAGATCAGCCAATTCAACACGTAGGAGAATGCTAATATCTTCAAATTTAATACAAAAATCATAACAGGAAGACAATTGTTTACTCTCAATCTTTGGAATTTCCTTTGGAAGGAAAACGAAATCCAAAACTTAAAAAAAAGTTTAAAAAGTAATCCCAAAAATAACATTAAGCACCAAGAGGATCAGCTTCTCCTCACCGTAGAAAGCCTCTCTTGGGATACGTATACTTAAAAAAAAAAAATCGATGATTCAGAAATGGGGTGGCTGGTCTTAGCGTCACTTTAAGGCTACAGTGCAGCTTGGAAATGGTGACATCCCTGCCTCCTGGGTGCTCTTACTGATCAAGCACAAAACACAGTTTGCGATCTTCTGGCTGCAAGCCTCCATTCCAGAGGACAGATGGGATGATTCCAAGTCTTCTCTTTAATCTGGAGAATGTTGCTGGGCTTCAGGAAAGCCTGCCTGAGCCCCCTCAAAAAAAGCCACTGCGCTGTCCACTCTGCCCACTGAAACAGCAGGCACAGCCACTCAGGCCGCCATTCCCACCAGAAGCCCATCAGACAGTACAACTCAAAAGTCATCTACAACCAGCAACATAAACTGTGGCCTGGCAAAGACAGCTTAGAAGCCCTTTTGAAAGTCTGTACTCCTTGCAGTTCATCTGGCAAGTCTTGGCAAGTCCCCCTCAACTTCTTGTCTTAGGTGGGCCAGGAACACCCATTTTCTTTTCTTCCTTCTCTGAATGGCAGGCCACAATATTTCATATTTCCTGGCAACCTACTTTTAAGACAGAGCATAAAAGGTGCTGGCAGCTTCTAGCTGGTGTCTTCTGGGACCAGAACCTGAGTGGGATCAGACCTGGCTTGTACTCGGATTGGAGGTCACTGAGGAGTCCCAGGATTGTAGCCAGGGTGGGAAATGGAAAAATCTTCCAAAGAAGGCAATGGCCAACCACACCCAGCCTGCTGCCGAAAGAAAGCTCGGTCTGTGGCTTGTTTCCCAGCCATGAAATCCTTCCAGTAGCAAAGCAGGGAATTTCTAATTCCCTGGATTATGAAATGGAGGTAGAGGGCATGGAGGATTTCAGTAATGTTTCAGGACTGGGAACATCCCTACCTTTATTTATTTAGGGCAGTTCTTTGCTTCTCATAAGAAAAAAAAAACCTTAAATCATAAACTTTATACACATCCTAAACAGGGAAGCACAAATGTATGTATCAATAAGGGAGTCAAAGAAAAGAAATATCACATTTTATATTAGTAAGTTATGTAAACATATATTTTATAAGCATATTTTATAAATCACAGTAACAAACAGCTATCAAAATTCAAGCCTGTTTCATTCCTTTCCCTTCCTACTATCTGCTTAAGGCTATGAAAAACAGCGCTGTGTATATGAATGCATCAAATGCACTCCACAAAAATCAAGAGACCAAATCTTTTTCTATGATTTAGTTTCATTTTGTCTTTTTTATTTCTGTCTAACTTAACATAATGCAATCATTGTAGTCAAACCGGCTACATCTTATTATTTTTGTCCGTAATCTCTATTTTTTTTTGTTTTCTAGCTGCAGTTATCATATAAAAACCCTAACTCCTCCTGTTGCTTCAGCTATGTAATTAAGAATGAAAACCAGAAGGTCATGTGAAATTTCATAACCCACTTTTTTCCTTTGTCTTGCTCATTAATTTCCAGGATTTTTTTTTCATCAAAGGTAATTCCCACAAAATTGTTTTTGACATTTCCAACAGTCACTGGAATAATTTTTATTCATTTTATTTATCCTAACTTCATTTATATAGCACTTAGTCACAGTTTCAAAAAAGTCTCTCTAATTGATGCCTTTCAAGAAGATTAATGTCCCAGCGTGACCACCAGCAGTGGCCCTTGGTCGGCTGATATTAGCACAGGTGGGTTAGCCTGGCAGGCGGGCCCTGCACCAGGGGTGAGAGGGGTACCGGCAGCTCTGCCAACATGCTGCATGGCTGCTAGCTTTCCCCCACCTCACCAAGGGAAGGGCCCCCTGCAGGGACGGTTGCTCATTGTGAGACCGGCTGGTGAGGCTCGACTCTTGGGGCTGCTGTGCGAGACCTCCCCGCAGGTCTGGGACTAGGGCAGGCAGGGGAGGGCTGTCAATGGCCAGCTCTGGAGTTGACTCCCTGCATTCTGATTCCTGGGAACTGAATGGGGGCAACAGCAAAGAGCCCCTTGTCCCTCCCCAACCAGGCTGCTGGGGCTGAGATGGCTGGGCCTGCACATGTGGCAGCAGCTGGAAGAGCAGGTTACTTTGGACAGGAAGGCTGGCAGGCAGCATCTGCTCCTAGTGCCAGATGCCTCCTCAGCTCCGTGCCCAGCCATCCCGAGCTGTGCTTTGGAGCTGGGCACCATAAACTTCACCCAACCCCATCATGTTGTTGTTCATAAAACTGTAGAACAATAGATGGAAAGGGATCCCAGAGAATGCCTAGTCCAACCCCCTTCTTGGTTCAACATCTGCTAAAGCATTTTGAATAGGTGGTGATCCATCCTCCAGTATGAGGCAGCCTATTCTGCCACCACTGGCAGCTGTTACCATCAGGAAATTCCTCTTGATGTCTAGCCTGAAGCTCCTTCTTTATAATTCTAACCTGTTCCTTTTCTGTCCTCCAAGGCAACAGAGAACAAGTTCACTCCCTGCTGTATTTGGTAACTCTTTGGATATCTGAAGTCTGCCATCCTATCTCCCCTGAGCCCTCTCTTCTGCAGGCTGAACATGCCCAGTCCCCTTAACTGTTCCTCCCAGGACTTGGTTTCCAGTCCCTTCCTCATCTTGCTGGCTATCCTCTGAACTGGCTCCATTTGGTCTATGTCCTTTTTAGGCTGCAGTGCCCAGAACTGGCCACATGATTCCAGGGGAGGGGGAATCTAACCAAGATAGAGGAGGGAAATGCCGTCCCATGATCTGAACTTTATGCATCAATTAATGTACCACAAGAGAGCATTTGTTTTTTCAGCAGCTGCATCACACTGTTGAATCATGTTCAGCTTCAACATCCAGATACTTTTTGCATGTTCTACTGCCAAGCCAGTATAATTTGTCTCCCCTTTCTTCTCCCCATATGCAGGAGTTTGTATTTCTCCCTATGAACATCAGATCTTTTAAAATTATTTTATTTCTCTTTTAAATTGTTAGCCACTCCTCCCAGTTCATCTGCAAAACTGATAATCATCCCCTCAAACACTTCATTCAGGTCACTTCACTCAGTATTACTTACCAAGGTGATGGGGAGCTACTGACAGCTGCTCTCTGGGTGTGCTCATTCCACCAGATGCATAGCCATCTAATGGTTGCATCATCTGTTTGGCCACTCAATGCCATGCAAGCCCTTTTGAAGGTGCACCATATCCACAGCACTCCTGTAAGCCAGGAACTCTGTCTCAAAAGGAGATCAGGCTATAGTTGAACAGGCCTTGCTTGTGAAAAACCTTTTCCATCCTTATTAATGGGTGTGTTCATATCCGAATGCCCACAGATGCATTGCTTGACAATCTGGTTAGGACTTTATCTAGTGCAAATGGCAAGCTGAGAGGTCTCTAACTTCCCAAGCCCTCCCCCTTCCCTTCCTGAAGGGGGGACAAGAGGTCTTCTCCAGGAGCTCTCCAAGATGGCAGTTTGCAGTTCTGTAATCAATTCCGTGAGTCCCTTCCATCATCCCTCTGGCTCTGGAGGCTCGAATTTGCCTGGAGGAGCTCAGCATTCTTGGCCCCCACTTTCTCTGTCTGAGCTGCAGCTTCTTCCTTCCACTAGTCAGGCTTCCTTTCCCTTCTAAGAGAAGAGAGATGTAAAATAGGAATTAAGATGTGTCTCTCCTTCCAGTATTGATCCACCTCTTTCCCCTTGCAGCAGACCCACAGTCCCTTGTCTTTCCCTCAAGATGATCCAGAGGCATGAGAAAGCTAAGAGGGCTCAGGTGTGGCCCATGGACTTCCAGAAGGCAGATTTGAACAACCCGGAGGAAAGGTGGGTAAGAGGACTAAGCTCAAGGGGAATGGGAGATGGCAAATAAAGGCGCAAACTCTCTCCAAAAGGAGGAAAAGCTGGAAGAAACCTGGGTGGAGAAAGAGCTCCCTGAGATGTCAGGAAACAAGCAGGAGACTGAAAAGAAAGCCAGGCTAGTAATGGAGGAGGAGGGCCAGGTGGCAGCTCAGCTTGCCGAAGGGAGTCAGGAAGGTTAAAGTGCCGAGTGAGATGAGGCTGGTAGGAAGGCAAAGATATAATTAAGAAGGGTTGGGAGTATGTCTGAAATTGAAGAGTCAAGGCTGTGGGTCTGCTGTGTGAGGAAGGGGCTGAAGGAATAAAGGGAAACGGGGGGGGGGAGGGGATGCGGTGTGACACCTTTTCTGTGTCTGTCTTCTTCCACAGGAGAAACGAGCCTTTCCTCACTGAGGAAGCGGGGTCGGAGGGACACAGCCCAGGGCCGATAAAGTCACAGTGCCCCGCTACCTTCAGGGGATTCAAGCCCAGGCAAATTAGGTCCCAGGCGCTGAAGAGGCTGGCAGTGGTGGCCTGAGAAGTGCAGGCCCTCACATTCCCAGGGATGGGTGAGGGGCCTGAAGAGCAAAGTGCCCACCTGCAAAAAGAGGAGGAGGAGGCAGGCCCAGGAAATCAGGTACTAGTAAGATTAATGTCTATTGCTGGCAAGGTACTGGAAGAGGTTTAGTTATTTATATAGCCACCCATCTACAAAAGGGAACTCTGGGCTGCAAATAAAATAAAACACAATACAATAAAACAACCATTTAAAACAATCAATTCTGCTGAGGCCCTGAAAAAAGCCCACATCCATCCACCAGCCACCCTGTGCCAGCCCTATGAACATCCTGGCCCCAGTGCCTGGGGGAAAGCCAGGTCTTAACCACTTTCCTGAAGGCCAGAAGGGTCAAGGCCACTCATATCTCTGGAGGGAGGAGGCTGTTCCATAAGGCAGGCACCGTGCCAAGGCCCCATCAGGTGACATCGCTTCACTGAGGGGACCTGGAGCTTGTGCCCCCTGCCAGATCTAGCAGGACAGGCAGAAGTCATTGGGTATAGTTTGTCCCACAAGTAACCTGGCCCATGACATGTAGAGCTTTAAAGGTGACAACCAGCACCTTGAATTGTACCTGGAAGCCCACTGGGAGCCAGCACAGCTCACACAGAGCTGGTGCTACATAGGTGTACGAAGGTGCCCTACCAAGATGACGAGGAATCTGGAAACTAGACTTCTTCAACCAGGAGCTGGGCTTATTTAGCTTGTAAAAGAGAAGCTTGAGGAAAAATATGATAAAGACTTTCTATCACATATGAATTTCTATCACGTACAAATCTAGGCAGGCCTGTTTGCTGTGGGGACGGAGGACAAGACAAGAACCAAAGGATTGAAATTAAAAGGGAGGAGAATCAGGGTGACTGTTACAAAGACTTTTCTGATGATAGTAAATATTAAGCAGTGGAACAATCTCTTTAGGAGAGTGGTGAACTCCCCAGGCTGGAAATATTCCAAGCAGGGCATTAAGCAGGAGTGGACTAGGTGAGCTATGAGCTCCTGTCCAGCCCCAGTCATGTGAGGTTTCTCTTGCATGCAGCGGAAGTCTTTGGTTGACTGCTCTTTCTGAAAGGAGTCAGTTTAATGGGTCAGAAAGAGCGATGGGCTTTGAGTCAGTGCTATGGGGAGATTTGGAACAAGCTCCATGTTTTTGTGTGCTTCCTTGAAATTCAGCAATACCTGAATGTCAGAGGCCTGAAAACAAGGGTCACCATTGTTCATGACAAATGTACATCTCTTCAAAAGCCAAGTAAGCTGTCATGAAACATCTCTAGACCTTCTAAACTGTTCTCTGGACACCCAACAGCATACTCTCTGGTTTTATAACAACCACAGTATGAACAGTTATGAATTGTTCCAGGTTTTAGAAGCTATTCTCACACCTCCTAACATGTATGAAAAGGGATCTTATAGTATTGGTAGTCTCATTCAATTTCATTTTTTTCATGCCAAAGAACTTGCACTATTTTATTATTTCTACCCCTTGAACCAGATCATGTGCAACTTCATTATTAATCTTTTCTTAAACAGAAAACATCTTTCCTCACAGTGAAAAGATAAAGCACAAGAATCATATTGCCTCCAATTGTTCCTCCTACATTTTTCTTTCTGGGCCACTTGACATCTTGGAGACACTCTGGTTTTCTATTCCAGAAATAAGGGTGGTCTAACCAATACAGAACAGAAAGGAGCCAAGGTTTCTGTTGATCTTGACACTGTACTTTGGTTGAAGGTGCCTAAGATTGCATCTGTATTTATTTATTTAAATTTATATGGTAGTGCAGTAGTGACTCTAGGGAGCCAACATTTTTCTGCTGCTGCCTCATACCGTTGGCTCATGTTCAGCTTGTGATTCACCAAGACCCTCAGATTCTCTTCAAATGTACTGCTGCCCAACATGGTTCTCCCCTTCCTATGTTCATGCCTTTGATCTCTTCTATCCAAATGGCTTTGCCCTTGTTGAAATTCAGTTTCCCCATTCTAGCTTGTCAACAGATTCCTGAACCTTGATACTGCCTTCTAAGATGTTTACTATCCTGTCGATCTTTGAGTAATATGCAAATTTGATAATCCTACCTTCTAATAATTTATAAATATGTTGAACAGCTCAGGACCTAGAATAGGGCCCTGCAGGACCTCTCAACACTTCCTTCCAGCTTGTTGAAAAGCTGTTTGGTATGATAGTTCAACCAACTTTGTATTCATCTAACGGCAGCACAGTTTAGCCTGCATATGGCCACCTTCTTTACAGCAAACTCATGGAAGACTTTATCAAGTACACTGACAAGGCACACTGAAGTCAGCGTACATGATGTATACTGCATTCCTGTGGTTGGCCCCTCTTTCAAGAGAGGAGATCAGGCTGGTTTGTGTGGAGGAGTACAAAGATAGCCTTGAAGAAGATATGAGACAGCCACTAAGGAAAACATGAACTTAGCCCAGAAAGACAGGAAGGAATGAGGAAAAAACTCAAGACTGCCCTGCCTTGACTCTCTTCAGTATGGTGGGGGGCAAGGGAAGAGAATCAGGCTTTCAAGATTCTGTTTTTAGAGCCTGTATCAATAAAATAGAATTCCAGTGTTTCTTGTGGCATCTGTTTCCTGACTTGGACTACCTTGAAGAGCTGATGGCTTGGCATGACTTGTTCCAGATAAACATTTTTACCAGGGACATTTTCTAAATGCTCACAAACTGCTTAACGATCTATTTCAGAGCTTTCCATAGAATCATTGTCAAGGAGAGAAGTTTGTGATTCCCTGGTTATCTTGTTTTACTTTTTCAAAAGATAGGAGTAACATTGCTCTTTTCCAGTCTTCTGGCTCATCCTCCATGGTTTGCCAAAGATCACAGAAAGGGACTCCAAAATGATACCCAGAAGCTCCTTCCTACCTTCAGAAGTAACTGAAATGGTTCTGCTCACTTAAACTTAGTTATGGCAGCCAGGTGCTCCCTACTCATCTCTTTATTTATTGTGGGTTGCCACTGTTCCCTTTTATCAACTGTTCTGCTCAGTTCTATTTGAACACAGTTCCCCTTTAGGGAAAAGACCAAAGTGAAGTAGGTATTTAGGAACTCTGCTCAGTTTCCATAAGAGTCACCACCCTAACATCTTCTAAGCAGTGGGAGCTTCCTTTTTCTTCCTTATAGTTTTGTTTGAGCACAATGGCCAGGCCTAGTTTATTCTTCACCTTAAAAGCAAAGCAAAGCAAAGCAAAGCAAAGCAAAGCAAAGCAAAGCAAAGCAAAGCAAAGCAAAGCAAAGCAAAGCAAAGCAAAGCAAAGCAAAGCAAAGCAAAGCAAAGCAAAAACAAAAACAAAATAAAGGCAAATACGCCACCCTCTCCTCTCAAGCTCTGATAACTTAAAAGTGCTCCAAAAGGGAAAAGATAGTTGAAATATATTTTATGAAGGCATTCCTGACAAATTGTCCTCCCCACCCTCCTGCCAGTCTGCCATGAAAGTTTTATTGCAAGGAAATCTGGAATGAAGGGTTTCTTAGAAAGAGTGAGATGAAGCTCTCTGTTGAGGATAACAAACTCTAAATGTTCGTTCAAATAACTACCTGGAAGTTACTGTGATTCTGTACCTGCCACATAGAGGGATGTTTGCAGGAGTTGGAACAGGAGGCCCCTGCCAGGCAGGGAACCATGGAGTCTTTTGCCTCTGCCTGCCTCCGTGGGATCTGGCCATGGTTCTGAAACAAGCACTCATTTAACTTGCAATTGCTGCTGAGGGCACCTTCAGCTCAGGGTCTCTGATTGGCTAGGGGAGGACAGTAGACATGTCTGGGTGGCTTTTTACAGAGAAGAGGAATCCACCGTGAAGCAAGCTCTACCTCATTTTGGATTGAACATCATTCTTGCCCCAGGAAAATTTTCTGAGGGTGGATGGATGAGGGAGAGAAGAATGTCAAGAAATCAGTTAGATGACAAAATTGCAATGGAACATCTGTCGACACTGATTCCAAGCCTGTGGCTAGAGATGAGTGAATGACTGAACACCAAGCTTGTTAAAGCTAACATGTTTTTAATTTCTCCTCTCCATACCAAATAAGATTTAGCTTGAGGGAAGTTTGCAATCAGTTAATTGACATTGAATTAACCATGAAATGTAGTATAACTACTTTTCTTCTGCAGTAGAACCCAACAGTACTTTAACAAGACTTTTAATTATTAATGATTACTTACATAGGAGAGCACCCTTATTTTTCAAGTTCCATATCCCTCAAAAACACTCATGTCCTTCACCTTGAATTTTCTCAGAAAAACAGTCCTCACAGGTATTATTCTTTATGTATAATATTAGGAAACAAGCAAACAATCAGTGGCTGAATGAATCACATGATGCTTTGTCACAGTTACAGTATTTGCAGAAAAGATTGGGACTTTCCTTCATGTATAGTAACTGGAAGGGCTGGGATTGTAAAATTGAGATGGTACCTCATAGAAAATGGGTTATAGACAGCAATACATGTAGAAGATATTGATTATCAGTATCCTCTATATCAAATTTAAATTACGCTTTCAGCTGAGATCTCAGGCTGTTTAGTGATAACCTGATCAGGAGCTGGATTGGGAAAATGTGTCATCACTCATCAATCAGTACTGGACTTCTTCACAAGATTATGCCATGGAGTAAGGTTATGCCTTGGGAACACATATTGTTTTTGTCTTCTCTGTTGGACTGGTGTTGCAAGACTGTGATTTATCGCTGGCTCAGGATGGCCCACATAGTTTGCTCCTTGTGTGATGTGGAATCTCTACAACACCACTAGAAAGCTCATTTGGGGTTTTATGGGACGGCAGTGCCACCAATAAGCTGACATTATTCAGCTCTCACTGCTTTAGGATCCAGCAATAAGCAAGCAGCAAATACCTGTGGCTGTTCTGAACTGAGTAATAGGTGAGGCTGAAGAGTTTGAGAAGCAAATAAGCTTAAAATACAAAAGTACTGTTTGTCTCTAAAAGCCAAGCTTGTGAACTGGAATTCATCCTGTCTCTGAAAAAAAAAAATCCTTCTGAGACATCAGCATTGTAGTTAGGGGGTGCCTTTAACCTTATGTTGTCCTTGGATTTTGAGGTGACCATGATGGAAAGGAATGTATTGAAAATTATTTTTGTTCCTCTTCTGTAATATCTTTTGAGTCAGTGAGGTGCAGCTCACAAAAAGATGCAGCTTCTTTCAGGAGTTATTTATCCATTATCTAAATTTGTACCCCACATATTCACACAGACTCCAGTTGTTTACAAGAGTGTTGCCAACAGGTTCCGTGTGTATGCCCATGGGCACTAGAATCCCCTTTCCCCCTTCAGTTTTGGATGGGTGTACAGGCCTAATTGTCACATCCCTTTTTGATCATTAAGTCTGCAGGAGAAGCTCTTTCAATAGGAACGTCAAAGAATTCTGCTTCAGAGTCTTCTGGCAGTGAATCTGGGGGTTTTACGACAAGACGGAGCCATCATGGGAGAAGTTTATGCTTCCATGGTTTTCTATGGTTTATTATTTGATGTTGTATGCTGTTGGCAGCTTTCTAGTAAAAACTACCACCACCACCACCAAGTGATATATAACGTTGACAGTAAAACAAACAATGTATTTAAGAAGGACACCACTTTCCACATGGCAGGAAAGTCGCAACGGCTGTGCAAAGAGTGAAAAGGGGGAGGAGGAGAAGCCATGGGAAACCATGGGAGATGGGTGGAAAGGGGGAAGGGAAAGGTCAGTCCTGACTTCAGTATCCTAATGCATCAAACAAAAATAACTCTAGATAAACAGATGCCTACAAGAAGTCACAAAAGCCCGGGTACTTCACCGAGTATTCTAGGAAAAAAGATGAGAATCCCTTAAACCTTCAGTGGCTCCTAGGCCACCCAGCTGCAAACAGACGATGCTGTGGGACAGCTAGGCAGTTTCCATGCCAGCAATGAGTGTGGCATGAACACTCAGGAAAAAAAGTTCACAGGCACTGCAACTGGGTTCAGACAATATGGTGACCTTGGTTGACTAAATCAACTCAGTTTCTGCTTTGTAGAATATACTGAATCCTAAACTAACCAAATGGGATGGGTTTCCACAACACACTAAGCTAATCCACAAAAAGCTTACATGTTGGGTAAGTGCCACTTTAACTGGTTAAGTGTGATGTGTGAACTCTGAAACTGTGGTGATCTCTGGTGCACCCAGACGCTGTGGGGAAATGGCCAGAGAGATCCAGGATCATGCTGGTATTTTCCTCCTTTTCTCTTTTTTTCTGAAAAATAACAGCTCCCCAGGGCCAAACAAAGCAAAATCTCTGTGGCTTCTTTCACTCAGCTTCTCTTCTGATCAACGCAGCCACTCTTCCCTGACACAGGGCATTTTATGTGTCACTTTAAGGTAAATATGGGCAAAATATGGGGCACAAAAACATAGCAAGTCTTGCCAGAGAAAGTGCTTTTTCCAAGGGACCTGAATTCATGACCTGGACTGAGCTGGAATCCCGAGTTCCCAAGACACGTTTTTCACCCCACGCAAGTACGCAGGCAGCCTCTGGTTGGGCCTCCATGTCCTGTCCATGGGAACCTCTCCCGTCCCTGGGCAGCCCTTTGTGGGCCTTCCTTGGCAGCTGAGTTCAGAACACACACAGGCAATGGGCTGGGCCCTCCCAGGGCAGCGAGCGGTGTCTTTGAGGGAGCAGCACACCAGGGAAGGGAGGGTCAGGACACACACACAGCTCAGCTGCTGCTGCTGCTGGCAGAGGCAGAGCCTCACCCAGCTACCCTCCAGGAAGGTCCCAGGTGCCTTCCATCTGCTGCTCTTTCAGTACCTCCTGGGTTTGCCAGCATCACAGTTCCCTGCTGGAGTGGAGACCTGGTGCCAGGTACCCCATTCACATGTGAACAAAATATTGGTGCCAGTGAGAGGAGCCAAATAGTATGAAGCATAGAGAACGTATTTGCTGCACTTTCCAGACACTGGTGCTGGGGGGTCTTGAGGAGGCAATACTGTAATGGTTTATTCCCCTACTTTCAGCTTTTTGGTTAAGGTGACTGCATGTCCAAAACCACTGAGTCTCTTCCCTGGAGGTGGAGAAGCAGAGGAAGGTGCTGGGAAGAAATCTGGTTCCGTGCTGTTGCTTCCTGGGGGAAGCAGCGATGGAGCCAGGCTTCCTAGCTGCAGCCTCGGAGATCTTGCGACCAGCCAAAGAAATGGCTCTGAAACTGCAGGAGTGAACTGAACTGCTCTGCTCCCACGCTGCCTGCTGTTCTCAGGGGGTGGCAGCCCCTAGAACTGCTTGAGTAGGAGGAGAGGGAATTCTTCCAGCCTTATCTTCCTTCCATCATCTGAAAACTGTAATTCTCAAGGCCAAAACTGTAACGAAGACTTACAGTTGGTCTTTGGAACCACCAGGTCTTCAGACTGGCCCTGAAATTATGCTCACAGGCCTAAGCAAATCCTCCATCCTGGGCAGGCCTCTTTATGTTAGGCCCATAACTTTGAAGTGGTAGAGTCAGAGAATGCAAGAGTTGGAAATCACTGTAGAGATCACCTGGTCCAGCCCCTGCACACTAGAGGAATCCACTACCACAGCATTTCCAACAGTTGACCATCTAGCCTTCATTTAAACATCTCCAGTGGAGAGGTCTGTCCCACTGTTGTACAAATTTTGTCTCTTGTCCTGTCTTCTGGGCAAACTTTGAACAATTCTTCCGCATCTTCTATACAACAGTCCTTCATGCCTTGGATAGCTTTCATGTCTCTTTGCAGGCTTTGCTTTTCCCTACCCAAAGGTAGAACTTTGCATTTGTCTTTGCTGAATTTCATCTTGCTGTTTTTTGCCTGTTGTTTCAGCTTGTCAAGATCCTCCTTAATTTTGTCATCTAAGGGGTTGCTATCTCAGCTATTTTTGTGCCATCTGCAAATTTGATAGCCATGTTTTCTAACCTCTCGCCCATGAATGTGTTCTCCCTGGGACCAGTGCATGACCCCATCTTTGTCAGCTCTAGCTGGACTTTGAAACAATTGTGTTTTTAATCTATGTTATGTTGAAGCTAGTACATTTCAAGCTGTGAGCCACCCAGAGTCATTAGGAGTTGGGTGGCATTCCCATTTGACAAACAATCTTTTAATCTTTTGTAACAGAGTTTGTGGTACCTTACACAGCTGCCTGATGTGTTGCTGCCTTCCTCTGTGAGCTGCCTGTAAGTGGCGACAGCTAATCTGAGGGGTCCTCACTTGCGGGCTCCTCCACCTTCGCTCCTTGCTCCTCAGGGTGGGCCTTTCCCAGGGGGTGCACTGTCCATGGCAGGCTCGCCACTGAGTTCCACAGAGGTGGCCCAGATGGAGGGGAAGGTGCCTCGAGAAATGTGGCGGCACAGGTCCAGCTCCTTGCCTGAGGTCACACACAGCTCCCACGCAGCTCCCCCACTGGCAGGGGGTGTGCCCTTCCCTGCTGAATACCGCCTTCCCTTCCCTTCTCCCCCATGCCCCTTCCCAGCTGCGGCCGAAACAGAGATGCCACAAAGTTCCCCAAGGAGACTCCTCCTCCCAGCAATGACTTAGCTGTGGGTCATGGAGCTGAAAAAGAAAGCAAAGAATGCTTAGCAGGCCATGCTCTGGCCTGACCTGCCACCAGAAAGTTAGTGGCTGCATGACAGGCTGAGTTTGGTTAGTTGTGACCCGGGCGAGGGTAGTGTGGGTGTGGAAGGCAGCTACCATCTCAAAGAAAGAAGGGTTGGAAGGGGCTGGGAGATCACTTTGCCATTGCCTGCTCAGGGCCAGAACCCACCTCTGCAGCATCCCTGGCAGACAGTCATCCAACCTCTGTTTTACAACTTCCAGCAAAGGAGATTCTAACTACTCCTGAGAGGCGAACACATTGCTGAACACTTCTTACTGTTAAGAATTTTTTCTGATTCCAATTGAAATCCCCTGCCTTGTCATTTCAATCCATTGTTTCTTGTTTTCTAGGTCATCTCTGAACAATTTTGCCCATCTTCTACACGACAGCCCTCCAGATGCCTGAAGACAGCTATCATCCTTTCCTGCAGTCCCCTCCTCTCCAGATTAAGCACACCTAATGCCTCCAATTGTTCCTTCTAAGTTCTCCTTCCACAACCCTTAGCATCTTGGTTGCTCCCCTGTAGTCCTCTTCAGTTTGCCAATGACCTTCATAAAATGTGCCAAAACTGGATGCTGTATTCTAGAGAGGAACAATGATTTCCATTGAAGTAGCCTAGAATTGCATTTCCTTTTTTTTTTGCTAATGTGTCATAAATTGGCTCTATCTGCTCTGAGCCATCTAATTCAAGAGCCAAACCTGGAGCTTGAGACTGACCTAATCTTCTCCAGATCACTCTGGAGAACAATTTAAATAATTTATCAGGTCACTGACCTAAATAAATATCCCCCCCCTCACTTTTTATATAATAGATTCCAAAGTCAGAAGTATAAATCAGAATTCAGTCTTTTTCCCTGGAGCGTTAGGCTTTGGAAGGCACACCAGTGGACCATATTTCAAAATACAGTTGGTAGATTCAAGAAAAAGGCTACATTTTTATAATTGCATTTCCAATTGCATTTAATTAATATTAAATATGCAATTATTCTCCAACTGTGCATTTAACCAATTTTGCTAATTATCTTAAACTTTTCAGTTAGGCAATTACATTTGGTAATGACTCTTTGGGAGGCTGAACCCAAGGCTCAGGGTTTTATGGGACGGCAGTGCCACCAATAAGCTGACGTTATTCAACTCTCACTGCTTTAGGATCCAGCAATAAGCAAGCAGCAAATACCTGTGCCTATTCTGAACTGAGTAATAGGTGAGGCTGAAGAGTTTGAGATGCAAATAAGCTTAAAATACTGTACTCCCCCATCCTCCACATGAGTTATCTTGCTTTCAATAAATGCCAAAGCTTCCCCTCCTCCTTTTAAATAGACGTTGGGAATTGTCATTTATATCACACACACCAGGAATTAGAGCTTCCTCGGTGCCCAGATTTGAGACAGAATGAGCTCAGGTCCATCTGACCCATCCATCTTAAATAAATGTCTATTCTGAGCGACTATGCTGGTCTTGGAACTGGCTTTAGCCAAATTTGAAGCACACTCCTAAGATTTTTATAGGCAAATCTACATATCTGTACAGAAGAGGTACAATGAACGAAAATTGAAAAGATCATTCATTTAATTGCTACCTGGTTCATCTCTGGCAATAAAGCCTGATGGGAAACAGGAGGCTTTCTTCTACAGCTGATGTTTGGGAGCATCAGCAGTAAATATGGAAAGAGGAGAACCCCTCAGGATAGGTGGCAGAAGTAAGATGGTGCCCATGTCTACCTGAGGCCACCTGGAGAAGGTCTAGGGGTTCTGCCTGGAAAGGTCAGGTCTCCTTCCTGCCCCTTTTGCCCTCTACTGTGTCTGTCAGAGAATGAAAGTCTAGAGCATCATCACCCCCTCCAGGGTGCATCTCTTTCCTTTCCAGAATCACAGGAGACCTCCCCCACAACCTCCACTGCCCTTCTGTCTCTAGACGCATTGCAAGATGAATGTCACAATTCCCTCTCTGCAGCAAAATAATGCAAATGATAAATTATGTAAATCACAAGTGCATCTTTACGTTGAAAAATGATTCTCTGGCTGCTTCCTTTCCACTCCTCTTCCCAGCGTTCTTTTTTTCTTATGCCTTTGTTCTGTATGGCAAGCTTCTCGCCCCCCAAGAAGGATACCCCCTCCTTGTCCTCCCCTCCTCTTATAGTATCTAAACTACATTGTGGCAAAACATGGATTTGTTTTAGTTTATTAAGAAAGAACTGTATTTATCTCTTAAATCAGATACGACTACTGCACAATAAAAACAGTAATTAAGTGAAGCATCAGTGGGTGATGGTTAGATGCCAGGACTACCTAGGTAACAGGCGTTTGCCCCTTGTAATTAAGCATCTTCCTAAAATGGCCCCACTGGGGCAGCGTGTTAAACTTCCAGCTGGGAGGCTAATGCACAGAGAAGCAACCTTTAGCAGGCTACCAGTGAAGGAGAAGCAGGGCTGGGAAGAGAGGGAGTGTGCCTCCTGCTTGGAACAGCAAAATGGGGGGGGGGGAGCAGGCCTCTGAAGCCCTCATCGGGCTCAGGAGGCCTCTCACTGCCTGAGCACAGGAGTGAGGGTGAGGCCCTGACCCACCATTTAGCCCCTCTCCAGTTCCTCTGTATGTACGGCTGTGCCCTTAAATGTCCTCTAGAGAAACAAATGCCACACTAAGTGGGAAGGGATTTGCATTTTTGCAGGTGTAAGGATCCTCTTTAACTGCACCACCACAAAATCTGGTGGCAAAATGCTGAGAACTGGTGACACTGTTTAAAAACTTAGGATAGGCTTACAAAACTATAACACAGACAAAAAGCTAGAAAAAGTCTAGAGAAAAACTCGGAAAAATAAAGAGACTGTGGTCCCAGCACTTTCTGTGATATATGCCCACTCACAGTAGGCAGGCAAAAAGGGACTTCCACATCATGTGAAAGCTGCTCAGACTAGTAAGCAGTCCATCCTCTGTGCCTCCCATGCCCAGCTGGGGGAATCTGGCCAGTGCATCTGCAGGGGGCCCTGGTCACTGCTGGCAACTGGGGTGACCTGGGCCCTGGCAAATCACCTCTGTCTGAGGGCCAGTCCCCAGTGGCTCCCTGGTGTACTGAGAGCCTTTAGTGGCAGAAGTGATGCCAGAAGAGAAAGCGCCAGAAGGAACTTTGACTGAGGACATGTTCATGCCCATCTTTGGGCCTATCCTGGGGCCCAAGAGAGGCAAACTCCACTCCTTCTCCTCTGATGCTGCATCAGTGGGTCATCATCCAGAGACCATTTCAGGTGGCCAAATCTCAGCTAGGGAAGATACAGCCTAAGAGCTCCTGCCTGGCCACTGTGATCCACGGGGGAGTTTTTTTGACAAAGACAAATGGCAATGCCTCATTGTAGGATTCAGGGCTGCTGGGTCCTTGGTGGAGGCTCATGTTGTGCTGCCTCCCTAAGAAGCTCTTTCTGATCCAGAGTCTTGGGCGACAATTGCCTGGTTGTTCTGGGGGCAGGTTTGTGAGACAGTGGTGGGGAGTCAACTATGGAGCACACTAGAGGAAGCAGATTATCTGGGCCCTCTTGAGTCAGGGTTCATATGGGAGGGAAACAGACTTGGTTACACTCATGGATGACTTTTGTGGGACCTCAGTGTGGGTAGTGCACCTACCCTGCCCCTTTTGTACCTCTTGTCATGTTCACTGTTTCAATGTGCACTGTACATCGCAACGTTTCACATGCCATGGTGCTGACGCACGTTTATGGTGGGAGGGAACTGCTGTGAAACATTGTGCCAAGCTCTGTATCTGTGGAATGTGTTTGGGTTATGTGGTCTATTCAAGGACTTTTCCCACGGACCATCAGAAGCCATTAGGAGCACCTGGGATTGTGAGCCTGGGAAGATTCTACGGGGGGAGGGATCTCGTTTGTACTGAGGGGTTTTTAGCTTGCATTTGGCACGCTTTTCCCATTCTCAGCTTTCTTTGTGATCCTGCATACCATTCTTTAATAAATCAGATATCTTTATGAACCTGTTCATGAGTCTGATGGTGTTTTAGGATAGGCAATCATTACATAAAGCTGAGAATAACCAAAATTGTACTGTTAGCTCCGGCCAAGATTAGTTTCTTGTGAGGGAAAACAGTTAACGATGGCCAAAGCCAAACCCATGACTGGGAGACTCAAGGAGCCGACTAGCTCGATGCCCGAGTCAACTGTCAGGAGTGAAGAATGGAGCCTCACCCCAGAACCTTCAGCTTCATGGCAGCACTCGAGTTCCAGCCCGGAGGGAGAGGGTTCCGAGGAGGGGAGAGCACCAAAGCAACCTGCACCCAGCGAATCGCCCGCAGAGTTGATCACCTGGGATGAAATGGGAGAACCCCAGCCAGGGACGTCCCAGGTGTCCTGGAAGTATTGGTTTCTGCTGACCCCAAATGTAGAATCTACCACGGTATCAGAAAGGAGTCAGCCTAACGCGCGAGGGAGGGAGGAATCTCAAACCCCTCAAAGGCTAAGAGTGGTAGTGGCCAAATTAGAATCGATGGAGTACATGCTAAAAGCCCTGTCTCTGTCACCAGGGGGAGGGGGGCAGCCAAGGCACGAAGGAGATTCCAGCTCCATGCAATCATCCTCCATCCCCTCACCTGGACCGCCGGCGGAGCGGGGCTGGAGACGGCGCCGGGATGAATCTCCATCCCGCAGAGCCCATCCATCAATGTCCCCACCCCGAGACAGGAGAACTACTGTAACCTGGGGCCCAACCACTCAAGCAGCCACTAATTCAGCTCCAACTGGAGCGGGGGTGAAATACTTTTCTGTCAAGTTTGATGGAGATCCAACTAAGTTGTCTTTTTTCTTCACTAATGCAAAGAATTATATGAAACAGTTTGGACCCTGCTTCCCTTCCAAAGAGGTTAAAATAACTGCCATTGCCACCAAGCTGAAGGGATGAGCGGCTGATTGGTATGTTCAATTAAGCGAGGCTAGCTCCCCTGAGCTTGAGGATTTCGAGGAATTTATGTGGGCGTTAAAGCTGCATTTTGAAGATCTGCTAGCCAAAGCAAGGGCTAAAAGGGCACTGAAGGATCTTAGCCAGGGCCAGCTGTCTGTAGCTGATTATGTCCTGGAGTTTAAGGCTTTAGCTGGGAAAATTACCGACTGGTCCCAGTCTACCTTAATAGAATGATTTAAAGAGGGACTCAATAGGGACATCCTGTGGTGGGCGTTGTGCAGAGACGACCCAGAGACATTGTATGAATGGATCTGTCTGGCCGGCAAGGCTGAGCATGCCCAGCATAACTACATGCAAACCAAACGACCTGAAAAGCCACCAGCCACCATGAGGGGACCCCGAAGTGCCTCAACTGCTGCCCGGCCAGGTTATAGAGCCTGGGAAGAGGAGAGAGATCAGCGCTATGTGAAGGGTCAGTGTCTCCGATGCGGAAAGGAAGGACACCAAGCAGCTGATTGCCCAAAAGCCAAGGCTGGAGACCGAGCAGGCAAACTGCTGGCCAAACCGCCACCTTCATCGCGGAGGATGACGGCAGCCAAGGGGGTGGCCAATGCTGAAGAAGTATCCTACTTCTCGGGAGAGGTTGAAGATGACCCCAAGGAACCGGCGGGAAACGCCAGCCACCTGCCTTGAAAAGCGCCTGCGGGCAGATGGAGGAGGATGAGCGTGAAGATGCTATGGTGAGTGCTGACTGTCCAACTCTAGCAGTAAAAGTGAAATTGGGCTCCCGCACTAAGACTATGGAAGTCTGGGCTTTAGTGGACTCTTGGTGTTCCAGGTGTATGATTCACCCTGATCGGGTTGCTGCTTTGTACCTGCCTAGCTTTCCCCTCCAGCAGCCTTTGATCTTCACACAATTGGATGGTTCAACAGTGGGGGGGGGGCGGTGGCAACCCATTTCACTGGAACTGTCACGATGCAAATGGGCAGCCACCGTGAGTCTTTAAAATTTGTAGTGGCACCTGTTGGCAATCCCTTAGTAATTCTGGGGATTCCCTGGTTGACCTATCGAAACCCATATATAAACTGGGAACACAGAACTCTGACTTTTAAGGATGGGTTTTACCAAGCCCCTATAGTGGATAGAGCTTCACGGGTGGGGGTTAGAAGGGCTGCAATTGCCACACCGCGCCTTAGCTTGGCACATGTAGAAGGCTTGCCAGATCGATAACAAGACTTTGCAGACGCTTTTGGGGAAATGGAAGCAGATCAGCTACCCCCCCATCGAAAAACTGACTGTGCAATAGAGTTGGTTCCCAATGCTCAATTGCCCAAGCCGAAAATTTATCCAATGACTCAGAAAGAGCTTGAGGCATTGTGGGACTTCATTGACAAAAATCTGTCAAGGGGGTTTATTGAACCTGCAAATTCCCCAGTTGGGGCACCTGTGCTTTTCCAGGAAAAGAAGGATGGCATGCTTAGACTTTGTATGGACTATCAGGGGTTAAACTCTGTCTTGGTCTGCAACAAATATCCTCTGCCTCTAATGAAAGACATGTTAGCCCATTTTCTCCAAGCTCGACCTTCGGGAAGCCTATTTTCGCATCCGCATACGAGTTGGAGATGAATGGAAAACTGCTTTTAATTGCCCATTGGGTTCATTTCAGTACAAAGTCCTCCCTTTTGGGTTGGCAGGGGCACCCGGGGTCTTCATGCAATTGATTAATGAAGTGTTACATGATCATTTGTTTAAAGGGGTCCTGGTTTATTTAGACAATGTTCTCATTTACACTGAAACCGAGGAGGAACACGAATGCCTCCTCAAACAGGTATTAAACAAGCTTAGAGATGCCAAACTCTATGCCAAGCTTTCCAAATGTGAGTTTCACAAGACCCAACTTGACTATCTGGGCTATAGGGTATCTGACAAAGGCATTGAGATGGACCCTGAAAAAATTCAGGCGATTTTAAGTTGGGAACACCCCCGCACCCGGAGGCAATTACAAAGTTTCTTAGGGTTCAGTAATTACTATCCGCAGTTTATCCAGAGATTTGCTGAGATTGCTTTGCCCCTTACTGACTTACTATGTACTAAGGGTCTGGGAGAGACACACAAGGTGAAAAATCCTGGGGCAGTGCTGAATTGGACACCTGAATGCCAGGCAGCATTCGAAAAGTTAAAAACCCTTTTCACTGCTGAGCCCATTTTACAGCACCCCGATCCTGATCAACCAAATTGATTGGCACTAAACAGGCACTGTCCACCTCACTGTTGCATCCTGAGACTGACGGATCTATGGAGGTTTTGAGCTCTACCCTTGAACAATTCCTAAGGGCGTACATAAATTACCATCAGGACAACTGGGCTGACTTGTTGCCCTTTGCTGAGGTAGCTTACAACAATGCTGTCCATCAGAGCACTGGGCATACCCTTTTTCGGGTGGTTTCTGGTCATGACTTTGTTCCCATCCCTGAGCTACCACAAACCCCTCCCCAGTCCTGTTCTGCCTCTGACTGGGCTGTTCAGCTGGCTGATTCCTGGCCGGTGATTCAGCAGGCTTTGGCTGATGCCCAGTCTGCTTACAAATTCCAAGCCGATAAACGCCGTTCTGTGCAACACGATTTCAAAATTGGGGATCAGGGTTATCTTTCTACCAAATTCATAAAGTCCCCACAGCCCTCGAAAAAGCTTGCTCCCAAGTTCATTGGTCCTTTCCCTGTTGTTGGTATTGTCAATCCAGTAACTATTAAGTTGGACTTGCCTCAAAATTTGAAATGTTTGCACCCTGTTTTCCATTGCTGCCTTCTCAAGCCTGTCCACCACTCTTCCCACTGGCATCCACAACCTCCTCCTCCTGTTCCAATCATGATTGATGGGCAGCAACACTTTGAAGTCAAGGAGGTTGTTGATTCTCGCAAGCTTCGAGGCATCCTCCAGTACCTGATCCATTGGGAACATTGTGCCAAGCTCTGTATCTGTGGAATGTGTTTGGGTTATGTGGTCTACTCAAGGACTTTTCCCACGGACCATCAGGAGCCGTTAGGAGCACCTGGGATGTGAGCCTGGGAAGATTCTATGGGGGGAGGGATCTCGTTTGTACCGAGAGTTTTTTAGTTTGCATTTGGCGTGCTTTTCCCATTCTCAGCTTTCTTTGTGATCCTGCATACTATTTTTTAATAAATCAGATATCTTTATGAACCTGTTCATGAGTCTGATGGTGTTTTAGGATAGGCAATCATTACACCTCTCAGCAGCCTTTGATACCATCAACCGTGGTATTTTTCTGGACCATCTGCAGGGTTGTAGATTGGAGGGACTGCCTCGCTCCTTGTTCTGCTCCCTCCCAAGCAAGCGGCCATTGATCAGTCCTGCATGTCGGCTTGGAGGAGTTTTAGCCCATTCCTCCTTACAGAAATATTCAACTCAGGCATGTTGGTGGGCTTCCTCACGCGAACTGCCTGCTTCAGGTCCTTAGACAACATTTCTATAGGATTAAGGTCAGGACTTTGACTTGATTATTCCAAAACATTAATTTTCTTCTGCTTTAACTATTCTTTGGTCATACAACTTGTGTGTTTTGGGTTGTTGTCTTGCTACATGACCCACTTTCTCTTGAGCTTCAGTTCCTCCTCAGAAATCTCTTTTGTTTGAGCCATGACACGCTTCTACAATCTTGGTTGTGAAGATCAGACTTTGATAGTGAAGACCCAGAATGCTGTTCCTTAAAGAAGGCAGGGCCTCCCACACTCACCCCGATTACCGATTGACTGAAGCTCCTGGCTCTGATTTCCCCTTCAAATGTCTTCTGGTAAGATGGTGGAGAGAGTGGGAGCCTCAGGTGGCTTGTCCCCTCAGCTAGACAACTGAATCACTATGCTTTCGATGGCACCAATCTGGACTGATGCCAGACTTGGACCTTACCGGTTATTCTCCCTTTTCCAGAGGAGTGGCTGCTGTTGGCTGCACTGGTTGCATTTGGCCATGGTTGTGGCATTCATCATGCCCACAGACCTGGCCCTGGCTGTGCTTGGGGCCTGGATGCCAGAGCAGCGGCCGGAGGATGAGTCCTGCCCTCTCTTTGTCTCAGAGGCCAGAGAGGTTGGAAGAGCCAGAGGGCTTGGAGGACAGGCTGCATTTGCTGCCAGCAGTGTTGGTCATGCTCAGCTGTGGTTGGGGCATTGACTGCACCCGCAGACCTGGTGCGAGCCACGCTTGGGGCTTGGGAGCTGAAGGGGCAGCTGGAGGATGAGCCAGATGAGCAGAGGGGAGGACAGGCCGCATTCACAGCTCTGATGCCACAGAGTCCCTCTTGCTGTCTGCAACCCTTTTTGCTGCTGGCGTCTCCCCCACCTTTGGACTGTGTGAACTTGTTGGCTGCTGCCAGGAGCTGTTGATAGCGATGTTCTGGCAGCCTTTTCTCTGAGATGCCTGCTGGGACTCTCGCACTTTGGAGGTGTTGGTGGTGGTTGGGCAGGGGGATAGCAGTGGAGCGGCAGATGATGGTGGCCCCTCCTTCCTACAGAACCCATTTGCCTTTCTCTCTGCTAGTTCCAGAGAGGGAGAAGATGACTTTGGCTTAATTCCATCTGCTGGTTAGGTGCTTGATTGTGGACTGTGGGTCTTCTCTCGGTGAGAGCCAGAGGGGGGGATCAGTTAGGTTGGGTGCATGGAAGGGAACCCCTAACAGCAGGTGACAGGGAGGGTTCCTGTAAGTGTGAGTCTGCGTGTGTCTGTGTGTTTGTGAGTGGACTGGGGGAGGTGGGCACTGAGAGCCAATGAAGTTGAAGTGCCTTGGGGTGCCTGGCTCCCCCTCCCTGGGATGGATGAGATTGTGTGCTATGGGAGGTCCCTGGCCTTGGGAATTGTGGGGCCTGGATTGGGTGGTGGTGTGGCCTTTGTGGGGACATGGGTAGGCCAAAATAATATGGTGGAGATGTGCATGAGGAGATATGGCAGGAGATGAGGAGTGGACCATTTTCAGGGAATGTGGGGCCAATGTCATATACCAGTCTCTCGTTCCAACTCCTTGGTCTTAGCCCCTGTACCCAGCAGATCTTCAGAGGCCCTGGCTTTTGGCTGAGGTTTCTAAATTCCAGGTCAGTCTGGAGTAAGGTCTCCCTCATCTGCAATTTAATTGATGATGATAGGGTTGACTTGGCATGTATTACCAAGACCTGGCAAGGCCCAGAGGGGGGATGGCCCTTTCTAAGATATGCCCAGATAGGTTTTGGGTGTGGCATCAGCCAAGACCCTGGGGCAGGGGTGGAGCTATGGAGATTGTCATCCAGGAATCTCTTATGGCCTTCAGGGGCACTGCACCACAGGTTACCAGATGTAAGACCCAGTTCATTAAGTTGGGCTATAGAGTTCAGTTGGGACTATCGCTGTTGTACCAGCCCCCCTGCTGCATAGCAACTTCCCTGCCTGAGTTTCTTGATTTCATCTCTAGGTTGGCAGTGGAGTTCTTCACACTTACGGTCTTGGGGGACTTCAATCTACCTTCTCTGGGAGTGGGGACTGAGGCGCTTCAGGAGTTCATGGCCACCATGATGGCCACGGGCCTATCCCAGATCGTCCAGAGCCCGACACAGGACAATGGTCACACAATGGATCTGGTGTTCATGTCAGAGCAGTAGTTATGTGATCTGAAATTTGGGGGAGCTTTTAGTGTCCCCCCTGTCATGGTCAGACCATGCCCTGATTACCATGGGATTCTCCAGTGCTACCATCTACTGCAGGGAGGCCAGACCCATCAGATTGGTCCACCCCGGTGACTGATGGACCCTGATGGGTTTCAGAGGGATCTGGGGGTTGTTTCTGCTGGTCTGCTGCATGGTCAATATGAAGCCTGGGTCGCTGCTTGGAATAAACAGGTGGCTGAGGCTTTGCCTCAGATTGTACCTATGCGATCTCTCCCTTCTTGTGGATCCTGGCACTCCCTGTGGTTCACAGAGGAGTTAAAGGGCTTGAAATGAGAGAAGAGACATCTAGAGCTTTAATGGTGCTCAACCAAGGATGAACTCAATTGAACACAGGTTACAGCCACTATTAAGGCCTACCTTGTGGCAGTAAAGGCAGCAAAGTGTCAATACTTCTCTGCCCTTACTGCATCTGCAGATAGCCATCCTGTGGCCCTGTTTTGGGTGACACATGCCCTCTTGGGTAGAAGTGGCTTGGAGAACCCCTTGCAGGGACATGCAGAAAAAATTGTTCAACATCTATCAGACAAAGTTACTCAAATTTGCTCACAGTTGGGCGCTGGCCTTGTTTGTTTGTTTATTTATTTATTAATCAAATTTATATAGCCACCCATCTCACTGAAAGTGACTCTGGGCAGCATACAACAATATAGAAACAATCATATAAAACATTCATTATAAAAAAATATAAACCATCATTCTTAAAAATTAAAACATCATTAAAAAGTTAAAGTATACAAACCACAAAACAGAGAGAGATATAACAACCACATATCAGGTTGTGTTTGTTGCAGGTCCAGAGGAGATCCCTGGGGAGGAGTCTTGGCTTGTTATCTTGGAATGGTTTGAACCTGTTGGGCCTGAGGAAGTGGACAGGGCCCTTCAGGCTTGAGCTCAGCCAACTGCTCTTTAGAACCATGCCCCCCCTGGCTGTGAAAGCAGCCCAGGGGGTGTCATGTGAGTGGGTTCTAGTGGTGTGAACTCTTCCTTGAGTAAGAGGGTTGTTCCTTCACCTCTTAAGTGTTAGAGATCCCAGCAAATCATCATGCCTCATTAGCATGTGGATGAGTTCACTCTAGGATGAAAATTCTCTATGTGCTTCTGGAGGAAGCTGTTTGTTGCCCCTCCATTTCTCACTTTCTCCCTCACTTCCTCCTTCTTCACCATCTTCACCATCTGGGAAGGGAGCATGTGGCTGCAGCTCCTTCCATTTCTCTGGCCATGCGGTGGGTCTAGAATTCAGGAGGTTCCCCCTTTCTCCATGCAGCCTTCAGCAGCAATGAGAGCTGAGGGTCAATTCAGTTTAGAGAAAGAAAGAATCATCATTTTTTCCTCAGTGGATGTAACTGGACCAAATAAATAAGACTTCTTTTTACTTACTTTTGAAACCACTTTGTCTCAGTGCATAATTCTTTATGCTTGGGTGGGGTAAGTATGTAAGATCAGTAACCTACATTTCTCTAACGTGCTCATTAAAGCTATTTTAGATAATATTCTTTTTCTGTGTGCATCTTTTGCTGTATTAAGCTCTGCTCCTTTCAGTGGTCCTAGTTGTCCACTAATGGCTTCATAGGGTTATGGGCCCAGGCTTTTACAGAAAGAGAAATTTTCTTTTTTGGCTTGTTTTGTTTTTGCATGAACATTGTTGTTTTTGAGAGAATACTCATTGTAAATACTGAGGGGGTTATCTTACATGAGGAAATAGCCAGAAAGCATAAAGGGAAGATTTTTTTTTTCTTTTTGAAGTGATTTTTAAACCTTTTGTTTAGACAAAATGGCCAGTGTACTCCTGCCTCACAATCTGGTGATTTTTAAACTAAATCCCAGAGAGTTTTATCCCTGGAAAATTTGGGTGGAGAGGCAGGCAAAGATTCTGAATCTGCATAATATTTTGAAGGAAGATCCTCCTAGTTTAGATTCAGAAGGCTATGCAAACTAGGTAGCCAATGACCTTAAACTCCAAGGACTAATAATCAATTCCTTAAATGGATCAATGTTGATACAGATCCAGCACAGAGAAACTGCAAAAGGAATGATGGAGGAATTGTTTAAACTCTCTGGAGAAGGAGAATATTCCCAAGTTGTTAATTTGGTGAGAGAGTTATCCAATGTAAAACTGCAACCAGATGCAGACATTGATGAACATATTTCCAAAGTTCAGTCGTTATTACACAAACTTGCTTGTAATGATGTGACTCTGGATAATAGAATTCAAGTTGGATTTCTATTAGGACCTTTACCTGAGAGTTTTTCAAGTTTTGCTGCAAGTGATAGGGGATCAAAGCAACCCCTATCAGACTTGATTCAAGTATTAAAGTCTGAGCATAGCAGGCAGGACTCCTATAGAAATTCCAAGCAGACCCATCATGAGGCAGGCTATTTTACAAAGCCTCAGGGAAAAGATGGTGGTCAGAAGCAGAGGAGTGATTCAAAAACAAAGAAACCCATCAAGTGCCATTTTTGTGGCAAGCCTGGCCACTTAAAGAAAAATTGTTGGGCCAGGAAGGCAGATCAGAAAAACAAAGAGAAAGCTCCAGAAGTGACTCTTCTTGCATTTTCAGCCATTAATAAAAGTTGTTCTTCTTTCATAATAGACAACAGTTGCAGCATGTATATGATTAATGATCCTGATCTCTTTATTGAATTGAATCCAAGTTCAAAGGAAGGGATTGGCTTGGCTGATGGAAGAACAATCCCAGTGGAAGGGGAGGGCCGTGCTCTCCTAAGGTGCGGAAATAGCGCCACCCAGAGGAACATGATTGCAACTAATGTTTTATATGTTCCAGTTTTAAGCATGAATCTAATTAGTGCATCTGCATTAATGAAGACAGCCTATACTCTTTGATTTAAATGTGAAATAATGGATCAAAAAGGTGTTTTTTTTAACAGGATTTGTAGATCAAGGTTTGATTTTTCTCAATTGTGAGAGGCCAGCCATGGCATGCGTGGCCAGTCACTGAGGAAAGGAGGATGGCGGCGCCACTTTCTGGCACAGATGATTTGGTCACAGAGATTCAAATGCAGTTCTTCAAATGAAGAAAAATGGATTGGCAAGCAAGGACTGTGGTAAGACTGATGCAAGGCACAAAGCAGGGAAAGGCCACTAGGCTTGCAATTCCAAAACAAAGCACCAGGTGCTCCAAACAGCCCCTGGAGCAGATTCACACTGAGCTGTGTGGGCCAATTCAGGCATCTGTTGGGGGTAACAGAGTTAGGGTTAGGAGTAGCAATGACAGTTACTTACCTACAAAATAGATTACCAATAAAAGCAACAGATGAAACAGCCAAATAAGAACCCTGTAACCAATAGCACTGCAGAAGGGGGAGGTGATGATGACTTGTTCAAAGTACCTTACCCAGTGTTTCTAGATGCAGTGAGCAGGCAAGCCCAGAGAGAGGACATTGAGACAGAGACTCTGTCCAAGTCAGATGATGAGGAACCAGGAGGAACGGAAGGGACAGAGATGCAGTATCATCCAGACCTGAGTCCTGTTCCAGACCTGAGGCACTCATCACGACCCAACAAGGGAGTTCCAGCCAAGTGACTGTCCTACCTCGCAGGGGTGGCATTGCCGAAAGAGCCTGCATCATGAAAGAAAGCGCAACAGCTCCCGCCAGCTGAAGCAAGTAAGTGGAGGAAAGCAGCTAAAGAAGAGTTTGAGGCTCTGCAACACAACAACACTTGGGCACTCACAAAGTTACCTGTTGGCAAAAAGGCAATTGGTTGCAAATGGGTCTTTAAGGCCAAACAGAATGAGAAGGGAGAAGTCCAAAGATATAAAGCTAGACTGGTAGCCAAGGGCTATTCACAAAAGTATGGGGAAGATTATGACCAAACTTTTGCACCTGTTGTGACCCACACAACAATTTGAGTTCTTTTAAGTCTAGCTGCAGGTAGAGACATGCAAGTGGGACATATAGATATAAAAACAACATTCTTGCATGTGGAAATTCAGGAGTAGTTGTATAAGCAGCAACCTGAAGGGTTCACTGATCCAAAGAACTGGCATTTAGTGTGTAGGCTTCAGAGGGGGATCTATGGGCTGAAACAAGCAGCCAGGGCTGTGATGAACCCAGTTCTGTATCCCCCTGAACCCAACCTAACCACAAGTCATCAGAATATGAATATGGTTTAAGTTTATTCAAAGGTAATCAGCTTCTAGTTCAGAGACAAAGTCACGATTGGCTTTTTGCGTGCAATACAACAGTTTAAACCAATCCCACCTCCATAGCACTCAAACAGCAAAGTCTGTAAAATTCCACTGGGCCTCCTCCATCTTCCCCCCTTCATCCTTACTTTTCTCCTTCTCCAGATGGCACAAACTTTCTGTCCTTGAGCAGTCCATCTTCTCTTATCACACAACGGCTAGCTGAGGAATGACTGCCATTTTGCACAAGTGTGCTTTCCTTCAGCACCTTCCCCCCCCCCCCCCATCGCTGCACTGCAGACTGGAAGCTTGCAGGGAGGAAGCTTCAAATTTGAACGTGGTGCAGGGCTTCTGACCTGGCATCAGCCTGGAATGTGAAATTAAACCAGATGCTAATTAAGCAAGGTTTCACTCAAGTCAAAGCTGATCCCTGCCTTTACACATGACACAAGAATGGCAGAGACATGTTCATTCTGACATTTCTGGACTATTTGATTCTCTGTTATGAGGATCAAAGGGACATTGATGAAAATGTATCCAATTTGAACACAGAGGTAGAGGTGAAACATCTTGGGAAGGCAAGCTACTACTTGGGGATACAAATTGACAGAGAAGGAGATGGAAGTTTTCTCCTTAGTCAGAGGCAAAAGATTCTAGAGTTATTGGAGAGCCTGGGGCTGGAAGGTGCAACCACAGTACCAAGTCCAATGGAAACAGACTTTCACAAAGTCAAGGACACTGGTGAACTGTTGCCTCAGAGCAATGGCTACAGAGAGGCCATTGGGAAGCTGTTGTATCTGTCAACCACAACAAGGCCAGATATTTCAACTGCAGTGGGGATCCTCTGCAGAAAGACCAGCGCACCCACCCAAAGGGACTGGTCAGGCATTAAGTGGGTGGCAAGATACCCGAAGGCGACTGCAGACCTGAAGCTTAAGCTGCCAGCAACTGATTCTCCTGAACTAGTGGGGTACACCGATGCAGATTGGGCAGAGGATGCAACTGATCGAAAATCCACTAGTGGGAATGTGTTTTTGTTTGGGGGAGGGACTGTGAGCTGGGCTAGTCATAAACAGACTATATTGGCACACTCAACTACTGAAGCGGAGTATGTCTCAGCAGCTGAGACATGTGCAGAGGTACAATGGCTCAAGTATTTACTTGAGGATCTGGTGGTAAGGGTTCCTGCTCCGATAAGAGTCTTTGAGGACAACCAAAGTTGTATAAGACTCTCTCTATCAAAGAAGGTGGGAGGGCAGACAAAGCACATGGATGTTCATTACCATGTGATTAGAGAGGCACAGGAGACAGGACTAATACATTTGGAGTATTGTCCCTTAGAGGGCATGATTGCAGACGTCCTGACAAAGCAAAGCAAACTTGCAGAGGGTGTCTATCAAGGCCTACAAAGTAAGTTAAATCTTGTGTAGGCATGATGCATGACTTTGATTTGAGAAGGGGTGTTGGAGGTCCCAGCAAATCAGCATGCCTCATTAGCATGTGGATGAGTTCACTCTAGGATGAAAATTCTCTATGTGTTTCTGGAGGAAGCTGTTTGTTGCCCCTTCCACATTCCTCACTTTCTCCCTCACTTTCTCCTTCTTCATCATCTGGGAAGGCAGCATGTGGCTGCAGCTCCTTCCATCTCTCTTGGGCCATGTGGTGGGCCTTGAATTCAGGAGGTTCCCCCTTTCTCCATGCAGCCTTCAGCAGCAATGAGGGCTGAGGGTCACTTCAGTTTAGGGAAAGAAAGAATCATCATTTTTTTCCTCAGTGGATGCAACTGGACCAAATAAATGAGTAAGACTTCTTTTTACTTATTTTTGAAACTACTTTGTCTAAGTGTGTAATTCTTTATGCTTGGGTGGGCTGAGTGTGTAAGATCAATAACCTATATTTCTCTAACGTGCTCATTAATGCTATTTAAGATAATATTCCTTTTTCTGTGCATGTGCATCTTTGCTGTATTAAGCTCTGCTCCATTCAGCGGTCCTAGCTGTCCACTAATGGCTTCATTAAGGAGGCCTTGGTTCACCCCCTCCTCAAAAAGTCATTGCTGGACCCCACCATACTGGACAATTTTCATCCAGTATCTAATCTCCCCTTTCTGGGGAAGTTGGTTGAGAAGGTGGTTGTGCAACAGTTTCAGAGGGCCTTGGATGAAGTGGATTACCTGGATCCTTTTCAGTCAGGATTCAGACCTGGGAATGGGATGGAAAACAGCATTGGCAGTGCTTTGGATGATCTCTGGAGCGGGCAGGCTGGGGGTTATGATCCATCCATGCCCTACTCAACCTCTCAGTGGCTTTCGATACTGTTGGCCATGGTGTCATTCTGGGTTGGCTCAGAGGATGGGGGTGGGCGGCACAGTGTTGTGCTGGTTTGCCTCCTTTCTCCAGGGCCAATTCCAGTCAGTGGTGACTGGGGGGGGAGAGATCCCACCCTCAGCCCCTACTTCAGTGTCAGTGCTATTCCTTTTGAACAGCCTCCCAGTGGACATCCAATTGGCTCCCATTCTGACTACCTTCTGAAAGCTGCTCAAAGCTGTCCTCTTCCCAAAGGCATTTGGGCCAGGATTCCATCTGGTTTGGTTATAGTTTGGCTTTGCTTTTTAATTTTATACTATGTTTGTAGATCTTTTATTTGGGGGATGGTTGTATATTGTTTGTTGTGCATTTTGTCTTGTAAACCACCAGGAATCCTTCAGGATTGTGGTGATCTATAAGTGTGTTTAATGTTTTTATTAAATATAATAGATACAGAGGTAGAGACATTATGATGCTTGCATTCTTTTGAGGGTCATTTCTTAATGACATGGAAGAACAACTTCTATTTTACTTCCAAATTATGAAATACACTTTCTCAAAAGTTGTATTCAATTTCTATTATTTCTGCTTCATAACCTTTCTGTTGCACAGAATCACAAAATCCAGGATTTGAGAGCATCTACTAGGTCCTTAAATCCAACCCTGTGCTCCATGTAGGAATTCAGATTAAAATATCACTGAGAAATGGGGGCCAGCTTGTGCTGAAATACAACCAACAAAGTTTCACTCATCACCTCCCTTGATAAATGACCACTCTATTGAATTGTTCTTACTGCTTAGAAGTTTCTTTCCCTGAGTTTGATTTGCAATTTGCCTCCCTGTAGTTTAAATTCATTGTTCGATATCTGGAACAAGAGAAATTTCTGCGTGATTTCCTTTCATATTTCTCAGGAACGCTATCATCTAATGCCCAGGTCTTCTCTTCTGAAGCCTAAGCATTTCTAGTTTCTTCAATATCTCTTCCTATAATTTAATTCTTACTTTCCTGGTCACCTCATTGCCTTCTCTGAACCTGTTCAGATTTATCTGAATCTTTTTTAAAGTGTAGTGCCCAAAACTGGACACAAGGTGAGGCCTGACTAGTGCAGAATAATTGGAACTGTTCCCTTCTAAGAACTGAAAGCCATGCATCTCCTGGTGCGATCCAAAACAAAATTTTGTAAAATTGCTTTTCTTTAAAGACTCTCTACTTCCGGGGCATACAACTTCAGTGCTCAGCAGAACTTTCTAAAAGTCAGAACTTCTGGAGAGAGAAACCAGATTGCTCCTTGCCCCTTCCACTTCCTCCTCCGAGATGGTGCATCTATATCATATCTGAAAGGAGACCAGGACACCTAGTAGCAGTATTCTCAACCCCCTCTTGGCAGATTGTTGTGCTTTTGTTGTGAGAAAGCTCATAGGGACATTCTGGTCACCATGTGGAAAGTCTTCTGCACTTCTGGAAACTCTCTCCAGTCAGTTCTTCTGCTTTAATTTTAATCAAGGCCTATAGGGATAACTGAGCAAGGATACTAAAGATCAGTAGTTTTTGGCTCAATACAATTTCCAAGCAAGTAAGTGGTTTTGGCATCTGCTGTCCTGTTCAGTCTTTTGTAATTCTGCTTAAAAGGCACAGATACTTTTCATTGCAATATGTGTCAACCCATGAACTTTTTGCCCATGACCAGGCCCACCAACAGACCATTCTGTATGTCTGGCTGCTCTAAGTTCCTCTTTTTTTTTTGGACAGATGCTCAGCTCCACAGTCAGGTCTCCAGGCATCAGTCCTCAGGGCACACAAGGCCTCCTGAAGTCTTGAAATAAAATATGCAGGCACGTTGGTTGCTTTGATTGTCTACTCAGGAAAGAAGGAGAAGAGCAGTACAGAAGGACACCAGTTGAGAGATAGAGGCTTAGCAAGAAGCCATGTGAGGATTTACTGGAAGGTATGGGTGGGGATATGATGCCCTGGACTTAAAAGAGCAACTGGCAAGAAACAGTCTAGCAACCAAAGTGATAGGTAGTCCCGAGGAGCCCAAAGCAGTTTCCTACAGGAAGTAGGATCATGGGAACGCAAATGGGGCAAGTTGAAAGTATGTGCAGGCCTTTTTTTTTTTTCCAGGCAATTGCTGGGACTCAATGTCCCAGGACACAGTAATGACCACTGATTTGTGTAACTAAGATATAAGATAAATTTGGACAAGGTCAGTATATTCACCCAACTAGCTAGCCATGATAATCCATTCATGCTCTGAACCTGGTTGGGCCAAACAGGAGAAAACTGTGAGTGTCGTGAATGGGGGCAGGGTAACAATAAGTTAACTAGACCCTCCATCTTAAAATAGCAAAGGAAATGGGAAGGAGCTTCTCCTAAAGAGATTTGCGAGAAGGAAAAAACCCAGGGCCAAGAATGATACAACCCCTTGCCCAGCATCCTGGTCTACCCCAAGGCAGGCACCTGGCAGAGAAACATGAGAGCAGCAGCTGCACTTGAAGCCAAAGGCCCCTCTCTGCAGATGATGGTGGCTGGCTGCAACAGAGGACAGATGAAGATTCACAGTGGCTTCAGAAGACCTCTCACTCAGTGCATTTTACATATGCATGTATACAAAATAAACAAGATAGAAAGCAAGAAAGAAAAAAAAAGGAAGGGAAAGGAATGAAAAGAGAAGAAAACATATAGTTATGCCTTCTGCCCTTCTTTCTATTGAGTAATTACCGTCTTACTCTTTTCCCCATCCTCTTCGGCCTGTTGAAGACTGGCTACCAAGTTTGGAGGCAGGGAGTTGAGTTTTCTCTCTCTTGCTCTCATCTCATATCAGATTCTGATTTCCTCAGGCTTTGCCTTTGTCCTCCAGCTATCAGCTGCACTCAGAACTGACAATTGGGACATCTTGATCAAAACTTTCCCCAAATCAGCTCCACTTTCCCTGATTACCAAAAGAATTGGTTCTGCTAGGAAATGTATCTGTTAAAAACTAGGTATAAATTATATTAATACTATGTATGCTAAATATTCTGTGTGTAAAAAATGAGTAAATAAACCAAAGCAAAAAAAAAAAAGGTGGAAGGGGCAAACATCGCCTATGAAATGTTGAAACCCTGGGGCTGGCGCCCAACTTCAGGCACAGCCCTTTAAGTGCATGTCAGCTGCTTTTTTTCTTCTTTAAATGAATTTTGGATCAGCCAATGACTAAACAGTTGGGAGAGGAAATATATCTCTTTTTACTTCTAGATAATTGTCCCTAGAAAAGAAAACAACAAACCTTTAATTACAACTTGCATGAAGAAAACTTGATTTGTGCTCTCTGCTGAAATGCTGAGGAGTTGAATGTAAAATATTTGTAATATTTAGGGAACCCAGAGTTTTACATAAAAGTAAACAGCATTGCCTGAAGGCACAATTTCCAGCAACACAATAAAATGTGCAGTGAATTTATGGTGGCCATCCATTAGCTCTTACCAAGGCAACGCTCCCTATATTTGTCGTCCATCATTATAATAGAGGGTTAATGCACTGAATTTACATAAAAAAGTCATATTGTCGGCATGAATTATTTACACTCTCAGCTGTTTTTACAGCTTGGTTTCAAGCTGGATTCTGGGAGAGATTTTGCTAGTAAATTACTCTGTGCAGACATGGCAAAATCACAGCAAAGAGGGCTGGGGAGGCAGAGAAAAAGAAAGGAAGGAAGGAAGGAAGGAAGGAAGGAAGGAAGGAAGGAAGGAAGGAAGGAAGGAAGGAAGGAAAGGTGGGAAGGCCCAACCAAGCCAGCCAGGCCAGTCTGCCGAGAGGAGGGGCCTCTTCTCAGGACAGGAATGCCCAGGATGGAAACTTGCCAGTAAAAGGGAAGGAGGAAAAAGGCGGGAATTTGGACGGCCTCCTCCTCCTTTTTGAAATTCTGTTGGGCCATCATAGAAGCATAGGCAGTGCCCCCCCCCCCCAACTGGAATTGCCTTCCTATAGCTTAGATCCATTGCTCTGTGTTTTGCACTGTGGAATGAAGCAGAACAACACTGGCCTTCTTCTCTGAGATTCTCTCTCAGGTCCTGGCAGACAGCAATCCTATCCCCTCAGTTATGTCTTCTCAGGAATAAGCATGACTAATCCACCTCTTTCCCCTTTTCGGAATCTGCTCTGATTTCTCTCCATTTTCCTTTAATGGTGGTACCCAGAACTGGGCACTTAGTACTCAAAATGGGACCTGACCAAGTGGAACTGCAATCTCTTGGATATCTTTGATACAACCTAAAATTTCAGCTGTCCTGTTTGCAGCCACCTCACACTGCTGACTCATTTTTCTGTTTAATAGGTGAGAACATTGCACCTGCCTTGCTAAATTTTGTTCTATTATTTGCATTTCTCTCTCCTATTAAGATAGTTTTGAAAGTTATTCCTGTCTTCTAGGGATTAAACCTTCCCCTCCCAATTTATCTACATATTCGATAAGCATTACTTCCCTCTGTTCTTCATCATTATTAAAAAATATTGAAGTATACAGTAGTCAGAATTGAACCATATGACATCCTATTCAATATCTCAATCAAGCCTGATGAGGAATCACTGAAGAGTGTTCTTTGAGAAAGGTTTCAAGCCAGCCATGTATCCATGTAACAGTTACACCATCCAGTCCATAGTTAACTTCCTTCTTAATTAGAATATCACAGGGTGTTTTGTCAAATGCTTTGCTGAAATTAGGATGCATTATTTTTCCTCTATTCCCACAACCTATTACAGGAATGAATGGATGGATGGATGGATGGATGGATGGATGGATGGATGGATGAATGAATGAATAAATAAATAAATAAATAAATAAATAAATTTAGTATGGCAAGACTTATTGATAAATCCATGTTGACCTATGATAACTACCACAACAGATAAGCTATATGGCAGCTGATCTGTTATCTGACCCAGATAATCACCACATTATTTTCTAGGTAGTAATAATCTGTTCTAGAAACTTCCCAGGTATTGATGTGGACTGTACAATTTGTAAATCATTGAAAGCTCCTATTCCCATTTGGAAGATATGGACCACATATGTGCTCCAGTCATCTTGCACTTGCCTCATTCTTGCAGATGACCTCTGACAGGGTTGGAATGGGTGTAATGTATCTGTTGTGAGAATCTGACACCTCTGTTCCCAATAATAGTCTGACTCATGCACAATTGAATTATGCAGATTTCAGATTTATTGAGAATGTGTACAGATCAAGAGAAAAAGCTGCGATTGAAAATTCCCACCTACCTAATTCCTACCTAATTAAAAGCAAGCAGTCACCCCGCTCCCTCCTCTATCTATTCTTCCCACCATTTCCAACAGCCATGCATGCCAAGCCCAGATGCTTTCGGTAGGTATGACCTTGACCTAGACCAATTAGTCCAAACAACAGGCTTTCATACTCCTTGATGCTTCCCCTCCCCACTGGTTCTTGACATGCATTAACTCATCATGGCAGATGAACACAGTCAAACGATTCATCAATCCTTTGATTGTGGATTCTGATATCTGTCCTGGCCTCCTTGGTCTGTCAGCATCTTTCAGTACCATAGATCATGGTATTCTTCTGGGTCAGCTGAGGAGTTGGGGGCATGAGGTGGTTCTCTTTCTTCCTCCAAGTCCACTTCTGGTCAGTGCTGGTAGAGGGAAACGTCTCATCCTAGGCCTCTGCTGCATGGTGCTGCATGGCTCATCTCTCTCCCTTCTCCTATTAAATATCTACATGAAACCACTGGCGAGGTCATCAATGGATGAGGTTATGGCACAGGGTCAGCTCTCAGTATGCTTACCATACTCAGTTATGCAGTACATCATTGCTCTGGGGTCAGCCCTTCAAAACAGGCCACGCAATGTGCAGTCTGCCAAGCAGCCTTGTGTGGCCTGCCAATGTTTTTTAAAAAGTAGTAAATTCACAGCTGCCACCCCCCTCGAAAGACCCACTGCCAAGCACCTCCAAGCCTTGCTGCTGCCATCAGCTCCAACAATCCCACTGTTCCACCAGTCACAGAACAGCTGATTGGCACTCCAGGTATTTCTTTGTGGTCCATGAGGATTTTTAATTTATCCACATGGCCCTTTTCCTTTGGTGAGTTGTGCAGGCCTGCTATAGATGATAGTAACAGAATCTTGAAAGCCTGACAGTGTTTTCCCTCCCTTCTTCCTTCTTACACCAAAGAACGTTAAGGCAGTTTAAGGTTTAAGGTTTTTTCTCATGTCCCTTATTTTTCTGGACTTAAATCATGGTTTGCTAATCATTTCATTCCTTCTCCAAGGTCATTTCTGGGGTTGGTTCTTTATACCTGGGCCATCCAAGCAATGCCATTGAAGTGCTTTCCCAGTGTGGGCCTCAATGGGGAAGAACAGCCTTTGACTCAACCCAACAACACTGAGTGGCTGTAGATTTTAGGGTCCCCCGAGCTAGTTATTTTCCATTATTTTATTCACTCTGGATTGGGTTCATACTCCCTCAGGCAGAGGACATGTGAATCTAGGATCTTCCTGGACTTGTGGCTCTTGCTTGAGGAATAGATGGCAGATGTGGCCATGACAGCCTTTGTGGATCAGTTTTGCCCATTTCTAGATTGGGAGGCACTGCTCAAGGTCATCTGTGCCTTAGTCACTTCCCAATTGAATTATTGCAACATGTTATACAAGGGGCTGCCCTTGAAGAGCATTCAGAAGCTTTAGCTGGTCCAGAATGCAGTAGCACGTGCAGCATTGGGTACACCATGGGTGTCCTAACAGTCAGGAACCATGCTGAGACAAGGAATAGGTCTCTTGTGTTTTATTACTGCTACATTAGACAGAAAATCCTAACAAACTGAAGAAGCGTGGGAAAAACCCAGACAGATAAACCCCAAAAGTCAAGGCGGGTCTGATCTGTGTCTCTTTGAATGGCTGCTTAACTCCTCAGTACTACGCATGCATTTTCCCCCCTGGATAGGGGCCCCCTGCTGCTCACCATCAGTACTCATGACAATGGGATGCTTATGTAGCACTCTGCTACATGAGCTGTACTGGGTCCCAGTAGGTTTCTGGGGGCAATTCAAGGTATTAGTTGTCACCTCAAAGGCCTAGATGGCACGGGACCAGGTTTTTGTGGATCCCTAGAGATGTTTGCCTTTCTTACTAGATCCGGATTTCCAGGTGAAACAGTGTCACCTGGTCACCTGATAGGTCCAAGGAAGTGTGTCTTTTCTGTCATAGCACATGCCTTATAGAATAGCCTCCCCCAAGAGATTCAGATGGCTGTGAACTGATGAACATCCAGAAGGCCACGAAGACCTAGCTTGTCTTCAAGGCATAGGGGCCAGGATATTAATGGAGCCTGGTTTGTAAGCATTTCTTATCTTGGCAAGGAGATTTGACTTGGTTTTTTTTAACTGATTTTGATTTTGTATTGTTTTTTATTTTCTGTTTACCATTGAGAGTTCCATTGGCTAGCTGGGCAGCCATATAAATTTGTTTAATACAAACATTCAAACATACATACATTCTCCAGGATTTCTGCCTGATGGTGATGGTCAGCAGAGTGCTTTTTATTTATTTATTTTAATAAAGAATTTTATTGAGCTTAAAGCAAAGATAATTGCTTATACTAAGAAAATATATACATCTCTAAATCAACTTTCCTCCCCCCAAAAACAACCTTTATTTAACAATTCCCTTCCTAACACTGCTTAATATGTATCTGTCCATTGTAATAAAAATCAAATATAAAATCATATAAATTGTCTACTTTTATAACTAATAATACTACAACAATCTCAACCTTATTAAACTTAAAACCAAACAATGATTATTATACCTTATAACTATGTTATCAATCTTAAAAATTAAAAAAACCTAAAAAAGACCAATAAGTCTTAATCCAAGTCATTAAAAAGAACTTAATTCATAAAAACCTCATTATCAATCCAATTAAACATTCTTACATTTTTTTTACCCCACTTCAAAATAAACCAAAACATTTACATAACTCCATTTTACACATAAGGCATTTTTCATAGAGAAATCAAGCAGCCCAACTACCCCCATTAAAAACTCAAATTTCTCAACATAAAACCTCCCACAGAACAAGACCTGTACCTTCCCATAACAATCCCACAGCAAAACAACTCTGTTAGCAATTTGCTGTCCCTTTAACCCCTTCACCACCAGGTAATCTTCAGTAGAAACATTCTTTTCTCTGGTAAAATCTTCATCTTCTTCTAAAACGTCCTCAGCCAGATGACACATTTTAAAGTAGATGTTTTCCATAATATCCCAAACATCTTGCAAAATAGCTTCCCAGGAATCTGACAAGATCTGTTTGACGGTCTGTTTGCAGGTCTGCAGAAGTTCACAACAGAACCCTGAAAGAATCTCCTTGCAATCCTTCATTTTACAGGCAGTAGATTATGGCACCCCCTAGATACTTGACTGGCACTGATAGGGGTTAATAAGGAGTTAATAGAAAAGATCCAAGTGAAATTGGCAGGAGAATGTGCATTAACAAGTGAGTGCCAGGGAAATTGAACAGAAAACTAGAGAGTCTAAACTGCAGATTCAATGTGTAGGAGAATATTAAATCCTTCAAATTCAGTACAGAGAAAAAAAAATAGCAGGAAGGCAAACATTTATTCTCAGTCCTCCTTAATCTCTCAATAGGAAGACAAGCCAAAATGTAAAAAAAAAAAAAAAAACTAAGAGTTTAATCCAGAAATAATGATAAGCATCAAGAGATTCCTCTTCTTTTTGCTTTAGAAAGCCTCTCTTAAGGTACATAAACTTAAAAAAGAATATAAACTGGGTGATTTAGAAATGGGATAGCTTACCTACTGTCCCTTTAAGGCTACAGATGAAGCTTGGAAATGATGGCACCCCCACCTCCCATCATCTCTTACTGGATTGTCATGAACACTGTGATTCTATGGCTTCAAGACAGCATTTAGGAGAGCAGATGGGGTGATTCTGAGCTTTTTCTTCATATGAAAAAGCTCTGGGCTCCAGAAAAAAGCCTGTCAAGCCCCCCCCAAAAGCATGCGTTGCCAGCTCTGCCTGCAGAGCCTGTAGACACAGCTGCTCAGTCAGCCATGTTCCCACCAGAAGCCAGCAGAGTGCTTTTTAGAGATCTTGGCATGATATCTCTTGAGGAATTGCTGTGTGAGTTGCAGTTCTTGGGGAAAATGGAAGTCCTCAGTAATGGAGGATAGTCAGGAGGCTTTCAGCAACAGGTCTGGATGGTAGCCATAAATCACCTGGATGACAGAGAATGAACCCATTCTTTCTAGGCAGGCTAAGCCACAGGGCTTTGGCCAGTCATCTTGTGGCTAGTTGCAAGAGAAATAGGGTTTTAAGGCAGAGCTTGTTGTCAGAGTGCTAGAAAGTGTTTGGCCTGAGAGATCAGAAAAATCACACACCAGGCATTTCTATAAAAATAAATTTATTTACAGAAAGCACAAAAACATATTTAAGTTGTGCATTCACACGCGCTCAGAGAGGACTGAGAAGAGATGCTGCGAAAGCGAAACTAAAACAAGTCCAGGCAAGTTCCTCCCCCAGGCAATGCAGCTATCAACACCCAAACTGAGGAGAAGTTCGACCTTTTCATCTTGCTGATACTTAAGAAAGTACTCAATTACCATGGTAACCTAGTGGCTTGGTCTGTGCAAAAACAAAGATATGCCAACACTCCCCTTTGTTTTGCTAAGGAGTAAGACACAAACCAATTTTCTTTGTCAACTCTGTATGTCTTGGTAGAGCAAGAGGTTTGGTTAAAATATCAGCAATCATGTCTTTTGATTCACAATATTTTAATATTATTTCCCCTTTGGCTTAACAGAAAACTACCATCCTTCTCCCTGTGTATTTCCAAGCCTAGGTAATTTGTTACTGTTCCAAGGCTTTTTAATGTGAAATGGCTTTTCATGCAGGCTTCAAAAGCAAGCCTTTGTTTTTCTGTTGATGTGAACAGCAGTAAATCATCAATATAAATGTACAGATACATACAGCCGTTTGTCTTTCTTCACATATACACATGGATCTGCTTTTCCTTTTTCAAATACAAAATTCTGCAGTTTTTCATCTAATTTTTGGTTCCAGGATCTAGCAGCCTGTTTTAACCCATAGATTGATTTCTGCAGTTCACAGACCAGATTCTCCCCTTTTTCATAGCCAGGGGGTTGCTGCATGTATAATTTGTGGTCTAAATCACCATAGAGAAATGCAGTTTGAATGTGATAGTGATGAACTGACATTCCTTTGAGTGCAGCAATTTTTAACAGTAATCTAATAGATTCACCTTTAGTAACTGTTGCAAAAGTCTTGTCAAAGTCTAAATCTTTCCTTTGAGTGAACCCTTTTGCAACTTGTTGTTTATTCGTTTAGTCGCTTCCGACTCTTCGTGACTTCATGGACCAGCCCACGCCAGAGCTTCCTGTCGGTCGTCAACACCCCCAGCTCCCCCAGGGACGAGTCCGTCACCTCTAGAATATCATCCATCCATCTTGCCCTTGGTCGGCCCCTCTTCCTTTTGCCTTCCACTCTCCCTAGCATCAGCATCTTCTCCAGGGTGTCCTGTCTTCTCATGATGTGGCCAAAGTATTTCAGTTTTGCCTTTAATATCATTCCCTCAAGTGAGCAGTCTGGCTTTATCTTTTGCAACTAACCTTGCTTTATATTTTTGTTTTTTGCCATCAGCATCCCTTTTTCACTTTGAAAAACCACCTACATCCTAGACAGCATTCATTGGGAGGTAGATTTACCAGTTTCCATGTTTTATTTTCTTTCAAGGATGCTAACTCCTGTTGCATGGCAGAATGTGAATTTTGTGCAATCTCAGGTGGTAAAGCATTCACTTGTTCTAAGGACTCAGGTTCTGTGAATATGTGAAAAGCTTTTACTGTTTCAGCCTGAAAAACATGATGGAGGAACGTCTTTATTACTCCTCTGAGATCTGCAAGGTAATACAGGGCTTAAATTTTGACTCCTATCACTTTCCTGAGAAGCATCTGTCTCATCAGACAGATCTTCAGTTTGCTTTTCTGGTTTAATGTCCTCATCAGGCAAAAGATCACTATCAGCAAGTCCTTGCTGTTCTCTTGTGGTCAGATCAACCGGAGAGCTAGAATTTAATCTCCCCCAGTTTTGATCAGCAAAAGAAGCGCTTTTGCTAATTATTAATTTCTCTCCCACTATGAACCTGTAGCTCCTCTGGCTTTGTTCATATCCAACAAAGATGGCTTTCTTTGTTGTGGGGCCTCCTTTCCTTCTCTGCTGTTTTGGAATATGAACCCACGCAGTACTACCAAACACTCTAAGATGGTTTACCTTTGGTTTCACACCATAAAACAAGTGGAATGGAGTGTCCTGAATCACAGAGTTATACAGTCTGTTTTGCACATAACAGGCAGTGGACATTGCCTCTGCCCAAAATCTGAACAATAAATTTGAATCTTTAAGCATGCATTCCATCGCATTTTGCAAGGTTCTGCCCTTTCTTTCAGCAACACCATTTTGCTGAGGGGTATAAGGGTTAGAACTGACAACAAAGGTCTGCATAGTTAAAGCAATGGTGTTCCCCATAGTAACATATGGCTGCGAGAGCTGGACCATATGGAAGGCTGAGCGAAGGAAGATCAATGCTTTTGAACTGTGGTGTTGGAGGAAAATTCTGAGAGTGCCTTGGACTGCAAGAAGATCCAACCAGTCCATCCTCCAGGAAATAAAGCCAGACTGCTCACTTGAGGGAATGATATTAAAGGCAAAACTGAAATACTTTGGCCACATAATGAGAAGACAGGACACCCTGGAGAAGATGCCGATGCTAGGGAGAGTGGAGGGCAAAAGGAAGAGGGGCTGACCAAGGGCAAGGTGGATGGATGATATTCTAGAGGTGACGGACTCATCCCTGGGGGATCTGGGGGTGTTGACGACCGACAGGAAGCTCTGGCATGGGCTGGTCCATGAAGTCATGAAGAGTCAGAAGTGACTAAACGAATAAACAACATAAGGGTTAGAAAGGATTTGTTCTATCCCCTTTTCCACTACGAACCTTTTAAATTTGTGAGAAAGGTACTCTCCTCCTCTGTCACATTGGAGTGCAGATACAGGCCTAGGGAATTTTCCATTTGCCCATGTCACAAAACCTTTAAATTTCTCCAATGAGTCATCTTTATGTTTTAAGATGTAGATAAATGTGTATCTTGAGAAATCATCAATGATGGTCATTGCATACCTTGCTTGTCCAAGACCTGGAGCAAAAGGACCAATAATGTCAGAGTGTACAATTTCCAAAGGTCTAGTTGTAACTCTGTCACTGTGCTTACTCACAGGAGCTTTTAGTGTTTTGCATTCTTTGCAAACTACACAGTCTAAGTATTTATCACAGGGTTTTATCTTTAGGTCAGCACACAGCTGTGGCATTTGTGCTATATACTTGAAATTAGCATGACCAAATCTCCTGTGCATCAGGTGTACACATTGGTCATGATATGGCGTGTTGCCAACTGCAGCCTTGCAGCTTGGCTTCCTTGCATTTTGCACAATGTACAAGGAGTCTTTTAATATACCAGTAGCACACAATTTTCCATTTTTACGTATCTCACAACCATTTTTCTTAAATGTTATGATATACCCTGTTGCAGCCAATTGTGCCACAGATAAAAGGTTTGATTGTAAATTTGGCACATACAACACACCTTTTACAGTTTCTCCCAAGCAGGATAAATACAAGTCACCTTGTCCTATAATTTTGGTCACAGACCCATCAGCCAAAAATACACTTTGTCTGTTTGCTTTAGACAGTGACACAAAAGAGCTTTTACAATTATATAAATGACAATTGGCCCCAGAATCTAACACCCATACATCAGAATTACCCTTCTCAGCAACCTGTGGAATTTGGGTTGTCTGAAGAGCCTTCTTCTGTGTTGCCCTTGTGTTCTTCTTCTCTGTCTTTCTACTCTTGGGTCTCAAGGCACAGTCTTTCTGCAAATGTCCAGCTGAACCACAAGTGAAGCATTGCTGGCTGGCTAGTGCTGTGGCCTCAGCTTCATTTCCCTTCTTTTCCCTTGCTTTCTGGTGCTGCAGCTTTCCAGAAGATATGGAAGGGGGGGGGATCTTTCCTCTCTCTTCTCCCATTCAGTGAGTAAGCACTGTGTAACATACAATGGGGTGAGGTCTGCTTCAGGCATAGCCTCTAGGGTACAAATCAGCATGTCCCACATTTCATTCAGTGAGGACAGGAGGATATAGGATTTTGTGAGAGGTGTAAATTCCATACCTGTCTCCTGAAACTCAACAAACAGCTGCTGAATATAATGCAGGTGCTCAGGAAGGCTATCTCCTTCTGCAAGGTAGGCTTTGTACAGTTTTTTTGTCAGGGTAACTTTACTCCCTGCTGTTGCCTTTACATACAAGTCTCTCAAAGCATCCCACAGTTGTTTTGCAGACTGCATGCCTCTCACATGCACTAGCTGATTGTCCTCAACTCCCAGGATAATGGTGGCTCTAGCCCACTCATCCTGTCTAAGCCATTCAGTACTGGGATTTTGAGGGGTTTGCTCACCAATTGGCAGCCAAAGATTCTCTCTGTGAAGACACATTTCTATCTTCAGGGCCCAATTCAAGTCGTTGGTCTCTGATAGGCACTCAAGAGGCATCACTGAGGGCTGGGAGGTAGCCATGGCTTCTTCCTTCTTTTGCAAGTCACCTCAGCTGGCTTCTTTGTCCTGTAGACTGGCAGCAGCTGGAAAATCTCCAGGCGGCTCCAAAGAAAATCTTCACAGGTCTTTGCTACCTGCCTTTAAATGTGCACGAGGTGCCAAACTGAGGACAATTAAGTTTGACCTTTTCACCCTGCTGATACTTAAGAAAGTACTCAATTACCATGGTAACCTAGTGACTTGGTCCATGCAGAAACAAAGAAATGGCAACACTTGTCCCCTTGTTTCGCCACAGGATTGCAATGGTCCCAAAATGGTCAATTTCACCAGGAGTCAAGGAAAAGGGAGCTCATTTGAGCAAGATGGCCTTCCAAAAAATAAGCTGTGCACTATAAGCCTCTATTCAAGATGGGGTAACTGGGCAGGCTTCAATGCCAGAAGAAGGCAGTGAATAAGCAGCGTCTGTCTCAGAGATGGAGGAAAGGCCTTGGCAGGGGATAAAATAAGTGGTTTTAGAAAGAAGGGCAACAGCTACTTTCAAATCATATCCAGAACTTTGATATGTGATAAATGAGTAATAAAACCCAAGAAAATGTGTCCCACAGCACCTGCAGGGAGGATGGGGGTACAACAGTTTGGTGGATTTGGGGATTAATAGACGTGCCCCAACAGTGTCTGGTTCCCAGCAAATATGAAGGTTTTGTCCTCCAGATGCCCTGGCAGAACTGCCCACTCAAGCCTCAGGAAGGGGCTTCATGCTGAGTCTCTTGGTGCCCATGACCCCACACATCCTCCTGCAAATGGTGCTTCCAAACCATGAATCCCCCAACTTGCATATGAGCCCTGTGTACTTTATATTTCTCTGTACTGAAGAACATCTTTTCTCTCATCTCAGTCTCCCAAGATGCCAAAGGAAACTTCTGTGCCTCTTCAGTGGGAGTCCCCTACATTGACAACCTTCCTTTTCTTCTTCTTGGTGACTGATGGATCTTGCATCAGCCTTATGAGGCAGACCAGACCAGGAAATAGATTCCATGGAAGCCTAAAAATTACTTTTATTTAGATTGGCTATAGTAACATGAAAGCCAGTGTGGCGTAGTGTTAAGGCACCAGGCTAGAAGCCAGGAGATGGTAAGTTCTAGTCCCATCTTAGGCAGAAAGCCAGCAGGGGGACCATGGGCCAGTCACTCTCTCTCAGCCCTAGGAAGGAAGCAATGGCAAACCACTTCTGAAAAACCTTGCCAAGAAAACTGCAGGGACTTGTCCAGGCAGCCGCTGAGAATTGGTCATGATTGAATGGATTAAAAAAAAGAGTAACATAATTGTGCAAGTCTGACTGCACTTCCCCTTCTCCCTCTTTTATATCCATGTGAGTTAGGGGAGTGTTTGTCTGAGACATTTTCATAATCCACCCCCATCATCTGGACTCAAACAGTGTTTTCCTTTTTGTTGCTCTGAAAATGGATCTTCAACGTCTTAGCCAAGGTCATCCTCTTTACTCTCTACATCTTCCCTCTTGGATCAGATGACAGAGCTTCAGCTACAGGGGTATTTTGTGTCATTCATGTTTGTAGAAGGGTGAAATTAGCTGATAAAGTTTAGGGAGTTGTCTGCTTTGATGATTGTTGTCAGCTGCCTTCATTCTCATCCTTTGCAGAAATTCTAAGCTTCACATTGCTCTCCTGCTTGTGATGAGTAATGGAATCCACATTACTATTCAAGAAATCTTCAGCTTGATAAATTAGGTGTGGGCATGATACTCTGGTCTCCAGGTCACCAATCTTTCACCAACTGACACTTGTCAGGCCTTCAGGGTAGACCAGACAAGGAAACCAAAGTCATGCAAGCCAATATTACTTTTATTTTATAGATGTGAGGATCATGGCCCTTGTACCCTTATTAGCAGAAATCCACAGTACAAGCCATTAGAATATATGAAAATTCTTTAATAAGGAGAATTGACCAGTGCTCTGTTTAAGTCATGAATAAGGCTTTGCGCCCAAAGCATTTGAATTAAAACTTTTCCTTTCCCTGTCCTTCCTCACTGCCATGGCTACCAGTCTCTCATGTGCCCTTTCTGTCCTTTGATCTTCCCAGATGGTGCCAGGTGGTGATAAAATTTTCCCCAAACAAGCTTTTACAATCTGCAGGAATGTGAGCCTGCCTGCTGTCCCAAACAACCTTTTACAATTTGCAGGAATGCGAGCCTGCCTGCTTTCACTCTGTTCCAAACTGCAGTATCTCTAATGCTGTGCTCTAATGTTCTACTTGACTAACTACAAAACCCATGTCAGGAGGATGAATCCAGATGCCATCAGCTACTGCTTCTGGATTGCTCTGGTTCTGACATACTAACCCCCTCAATGAAAATCTCCCCCCAGATAAAGAATACATGTACCTCCCTCCCAAAAACAAACATAACAACAAAACAAAAGAAATCAACAAGTTCTGTTCATCTGGGTTTCTCTGGATATTTCTTGTGGAACTGCTTCACAAGCTGTGAAGTGTGCACATCTTTGCTGCCCACCCACTCAGTTTGTGTAGGAGGGAAATGCTTCCATTTCATTTGGTACTGCAATGCCCCACAGTGTCACCGAGCATCTAGGATGGCTTGAACTTCAAATTCCTCTTCCCCCTTGACCATTGTAGGCATGGGTGCAGGCAGTTCTGGATGCCAGCATGATGAATTTCGAACCAGCTTTAGAAGGCTGCAATGGAAAACAGGGTGAACTTTTCTTAAGTTCTTTGGTAACTGCAATAGTATGGTCACCTCACTGATAACCGTGGAAATTGGGAATGGACCAATATATTTAGGTCCGAACTTCTTTGTTGGCTGGGTAGATTTTAGGTACTTAGTGGATAAATAAATTTCTCCCCTACTTTCATTGGCTCTTCTGGCACTCATTTGCAATCTGCATATTTTTAATAATCCACCTTTGCTTCCTCCAATGTCTTCTCAATTACTGGCCAGTTGTCTGTGATTTGCTTTATCCACTCATCCAGAGCCAGGATTTTTGTTTGTTCCCTTGGCAATTTGAGGATGGTCACAAAATCCTGCCCTTTGGCCACCTGGAATGGGGTGAAACCTATGCTCTGGTGGACCGCGTTGTTGTACACCACTTCTGCGAATGGGAGCAGATCCACCCAGTCATCTTGTTGGTAACTTACATAACATCCCAGGTATTGTTCCAATATCTCATTCTGTCATTCAGATGATCCATCTGTCTGTGGACAGTGGGAGGAGCTTAAGCCTTGCTCCACCCCTATGAGCTTAAGCAACTGCTTCCAGAACTTTGATGTGAACTGCACACCCTAATCACTGAAGACCCTTTCAGGGGCTCCGTGCAAATGATAAATATGGTGGATAAAGATCTTGGCTAGTTGCCCAGCTGTGGGCATCCCTACACAAGGGATGAAATGAGTTTGTTTGGAGAACAAGTCTGTTTCTACCCAAATAACTTTTTTCTTTTTGCTTTCGGGTAGCTTAACTATGAAATCCATGGCAATCTGCTTCCATGGTCTTGTAGGGCTTGCCGTGTTTTGCAACAGTCCCTTAGGCTTGCCCCCAGCTCTTTTTGCCACTGCACACATGGGACAACTGGCTACATAATCCTCAACATCTTTGCATAGAGTTGGCCACAAAACTGTCACATTACCAAATGCAAAGTCTTTATGAACCCAAAATGGCCAGCTGACTTAGCATCATGACACTGCTCAAGGATTTTCTTTTGTAATTCCTCAGGAATATAAAGGTTTTCACCTTTCCACCACAGTCCTTGCTTCTCTATCAAGGTTTTATTTTCCTGCAACCATTCATCTTGCTGCATGGCATGTTGCAATTTGCTTTGCACTTTGGGGATCACATTAGCTTTTTGACTTCTGGTGGCTACTGCCATGCTGAACTGGGAAGGGGAAATGACTGAGTCCAACAACTCCTCCCTTTGGCTGTTGTGTTTAGGCAATCTAGACAACATATCAGCCAGTAAGTTCTTCACCCTGGCAGATACTTTAGCATGAAGTTGAATCTACTGAACAACTGTGCCCACCTGATTTGCTTGGGATTTAATTTCCGCAGGGTTTTCAGGGCTTCTAAATGTTTATGATCAGTCCACACCTCAAATGGGTGAGGAGCCCCTTCTAATAAGTGTCTCCATGCTGCTAGGGCCCATTTTATAGCAAAAGCCTCCTTTCCCCAAACATGACATCACCTTTCTGCTTCTGTGAATTTCTGGGAAAGGTAAGCGCATGGACATAATTTCTCTTCCTCATCCCTTTGCAACAGAATGGTACCTATGGCCACATCAGATGCGTCTGCTTGGACAATCATGGGCTGTGCTGGGTCAGGGTGTTTTAAGGCTGATTTAGATGTGAATAGTGCTTTCAGATGGCGAAGGCATCCTGGAACTCTGTTGTCCATTTCAGCACCATTCCCAGTCTTTTCACCACCTTTGGGTCTCCCTTTTCCTTTGTCTTCAGCAGGTCAGTTAGAGGCAAAGCAATTTGTGCAAAGTTCAGGATAAACTGCTGGTAGAAATTAGCAAACCCTAAGGAGCTCTGGAGTTGCCTCCTGGTTCTAGGGGGCTCCCAAGCTACCACGTCCCAAACCTTCTCTGGGTCCATTTACTAGATACCTGGTAACCCAAGTAATCAAGTCACTCTTTATGAAATTCACACTTGGACAGTTTAGCATATAGTTGGTTCTTTAACAGCCTTTTCAGCACCTCCCTCACCAACTTCATGTGCTCCTCCATTGTCTCTGTGTAAATTAAGATATCATCTAAATAGACTAACACTCCTTGATACAGGAAATCATGGAGAACTTCATTTATCAGATGCATGAAGACCCCCGGGGCCCCCTGAAGCCTGAAAGGCATCATGAGGTATTCAAATGAGCCTAGCTGACAGTTAAATGCCGTCTTCCATTCATCCCCCTCCTGGATGTGTACGTGGAAGTATGCCTCTGTTAAGTCCAGTTTCATAAAAATCTTCCCCTTTGAAAGGTGGGCCAGCATGTCCTTCACTAAGGGGAGAGGATATCTATTGGAAGTACAGACAGTATTCAGCCTCGGTAGTCAGTACAGTCTTAGTGACCCATCTTGGTCTGGAACAGGATGGGGGCAGCCATGGATGATGACATGGGCCAAATAAATCCCTGTGCTAGGTTTTTGTCAATGAACTCACACAGCACCTTGAGCTATTTGGGGATCATAGAGTATAGCTTAGTCTTTGGTAGCTAAGCTCTGCCCCCAGGATCAGCTCTATGGCACAGTCTGATTTTCTATGAGGAGGCAGCTGGTCTGACTCATCTTCCCTGAACACCTCACTCAAATCACAATACTGCAGTGGGATGCTGCCACCCTCTTTCATTGCTGCTTGGCCCTCTGCTTCATTTTGTGCTCCTGCCATCTCTATCTTGGGGCCAGAATTAATCAGGATCATGCCTGGATAAATCCCATTGCAAAACACCATCTGGTCCGACCTCCAATCCACCTTTGGGTTTCTGTCTCTCAGCCATGCCAGGCCCAGGATTATGGATTGGATGGCAATCAGGGTTACAATAAATCTCAGGACCTCTTCGTGGGTCCCCACTTGCATCCTCACTGGTTTGGTATAATATTCCACTGGACCCCCCTTCATGTCTGACCTGTCTAACTGGGTGAAAATGATGGGGTCCTTTAGCCTCCCCACTTTGAGTCTCAGTCCAGTCACTATTGCAGGGTGCATTTGGCTTTGGGTGCAGCCAGAATCCAGTAACCCCATTAGGTCTGCCCCCTTGCCACTGTTTAATGTCTCTAAGTGCACTCTCACTAACATTGCAGGGCAGTCCCCACTCACCATTGGATCCTTGCACCCATGGCTCCATGCCTGCCCTTTGGCACCACTCAGGACAGGCTTCCTCCATTTCCCACCAGCTGGTACTCATCATCTGTGGAGCCCTCAGGATTGGAGTAGGGCTCACCATTTCTCCTCTCTGTTATGGCAGCCACTGTCCCCTTCACTTTACAACCTGGCATCTTCGCGCTGCAACCTTCTGGCTTAGCCTTTGCTGGGGCTGTGGTCTGGGGACAGTTGGTGGCTCAGTGCCCCTCCTTTCTGAACTTGAAGCACAAACCTTTCTTTCTCGGATGCTCCCTCTCCTCTTCCCAGAACCTGATAGCACCCCTCCTATTAGCTGGGGTGCTGGCAGGGGCAGGGCATTTTTTTTTTTTACCCATACAAGCAATGTTGCCACTTGATCTTGAGGCATATGTCCTCTGCTTTTCTGGCTAGGCAGATCCAGTCTCACAGTGTCTGTGGACTTCCCCCAGCTAGAGACTATTCCAGGATCTCAGGCTTCAGCCCTGCTTTGAAGTATTCTATCTTCAGGGACTCTGGCCAGTTGCTCAGCTTACTAGCAAGCCTCTGAAATTCCAGGGTATACTCTGACACCAACCTATTCCCTTGCTTGTTATGGTAGAGGCCCGACTTGGCTCTTATTTTCAGTAACAAGTCTTTGAACCTCTCTCTCAATGCATACATAAACTCCTGAAAACATTCCAGCTCTGGGGCCTCTGCACCATCCATTTCCACCACCCACTCTGCTGCCTCACCTTCCAGGCATTCGTACACATAGTTCACCTTGGCCTCTTCTGAGGGAAATGAGTCCTTGAACTCCTTCATGAAACCCCTCATGCGGTTCAGGAAGTGGGCCAGGTAGTTGGGGTCACCATCAAATTTCACACTCAACTCTCAGCCTCCAAACATCTCATCCCTCCTCCACCCTAGGCTCATCCTTGTCAGGCTAGCTGCTCGGGAGGTTGGTGCAGTGGTTGACCAACCCATGGACCTCCTGGTTTCTGCTTGCTCATCAGCTCTCCCCTTCCTTGGGGACCTCCACTGCCTTGCTGCTGCTGACCTGCTCACTCCCCCATCACTAGCTGAGCCCTGTTCAAGTTTCACTAGCAAGCAGTCTGTCAACCCCTGCAGCTGGGCCAGTCATGCATCTATGGAGCCCACCTCTTGGCCCAACTTCTCCTCCCATTCTCCCACTCCTTTGCCTTGGTAACGGCCTCTCCTCTTCTGTACTTTCATGTAATGTGGGGATCCAACTCACCAGGTTCCATGGACCAAGAAGGTTTTGCCTTCTCTGCAGCCAAAAACTCATACATTGATCGCAGCATGGTTAGAAGCTCTCATGCTTCTGGGCTCTTGTGCTCTTGTGGTTCATGGGATGGGGGCTCCTGTAGAGTGCCGAAGCTCTTGGGTATGGCCCCTAATCATTCTTCACCACTCTCCACCTCTCTCTGTGAGCAAGCATTTGCCTCCAATAGTTTGGTGATGAGACCTTCCTGAAGACTTGGGCAAGTCTCTGATAAAGCCTCTATGAGGTGACCCTCCTGAGGAGAAAAATCTTCTGGAGGGGTAGCCATCTGGGATAGAATTGTTGTTTCGTGACTTGAGAGTCTGAATGGGCTTTCCCTCTCTCCCTTTATCTTCATGAGAAATAGGAAGGGCCTTGTCTGAGATGTTTTTCAGGTTACAGTTCTGCCTCAGACTCAGGTTTCATTTATCTGACCATTGTTTTCATAGTGGCTCCTCCTCCTGTCCTGAAAGGCCACTCCTCTGTCCACTACATGCTTTACCCAGACGAAGCCCACTTTGTCTTCTGGGAGGAGGGTAAACATGGCACATATGTTGCAAATAACCCCACTCTGCCCATGTGTCTCCTATGCTGTAGGACAGGGTCCTCCTGGACTCTCATCTCCTGTTTAAAGAACAGCAGGAAACCAAATTCACGGGGACTCCAGCTGGCACACTAATTGCAACCCTACCTGGATCAGGATGCCCTAGAGATGGCAATTCATGCCCTAATCACTACCTTGTTTGACTATTTTAATGTGCTCTAGGTGGGGCTGCCTTTGGAAATGATCCAACAGCTACAACTGGTATAAAATGCAGTGGCCAAACTATTGGTGAAGAACCCTGCCAATGGAGAATTGCACCTACATTGTAGTCACTGTTTAGTTACCAGTCAGCTTCCAGGCTCAATTCAAAGTACTGGATGTTACCTTTAAAGGCCTTCAAGGCATAGCCCTAAAATACATCAGGCAACGCCTTGCCAGATTTCAATCTGCCCACCTGGTTTGCTCATGTAGGGGGGTCTGTTAAGAGTGCCTCCTCCTTGTGAGGTAAACAGGGCATGGAGAAGACATAGGCCTCTGTGGAGGCTCTCACTTTATGGAATTCACTCACCCCAAAGGCATGTATAGGTCTTTTCATAAGCAAGTGAGAACAACCTTATTTCATCATGCCTTTGGCCTTTGCTGATGGTGGGGTATTATAACAAAGGTTTATTCTTAGATGAATGTTTGAAGTATGTTATATGTTGTTTGTTGCCAATAGGAGACAGACAGAGGAAATAAGTAACAGCAACGCCAAATGGCCAAAGTGAAATAGCAGAGAAGTATCTCTGTTTCACAGTAAAGTTCTTTTGTTTAAGACATTTATATGCGTTGCCAGCACAGCATCCTTCACCAAATGCAGCCCATATTTTCATTATGAATTATTCACCTGTATTACTGTCCCTTCCTTTTTCGGCCCTCTTCCCTGGAAGGAAAGGACGGGTGAGAACATCACCCGAGTCTTCAGGTTCTTGGCTTTCCTTCCTAGATCTTCAAAGCACATTGATACGATTGTAGCTGCTCTTGGCAGCATGATTTTCTATGCATTGATTAGACAAAAGGGACAAATAGGGATGGACTTTCTTAATTTTTGCAGCTACTCTATCACTTCCCTTTTCCTGACACACTTTAGGATATACAGTTCATTTCTGTGTATCATAAGAGTGAGTCACCCATTGAGTATACCCACTGAGTATCACTGAGAGTGATAACATTTATCTGAGGAATAGATAGGCTCCCCTTTAATGAAGATTTGAAGCAGAGTCTGGATAGGTATTAAAGTGTCTCCTGACATTTTAATTTGGATTTCCACACTGAGCAGAGGATTGGACTTCCTGAGTGAAAAGGGACTTCTTCCAGTTCTGCAATTCCAACTCCTGCCATTGTGCTCTTGCAAGTAGCAGTCGCATCCACTCTGCTCTTCAGGATTCTAATCTCCTGTTGCCCATTCAGCATTATTTCTTGTTCTTCCACTAAAGCAGAGGCTCCCAAACGTTCCCAGTTCCTGAACTGTACACTGTAGGGCACTGGGGCACCACAGCAAACCTTACTAAGTAGCAAAATTATTCATGGCCCACCTGTGAGTTTGTGAACTGTGGCCCTAAAAAGCTTAAAGCTTATTTATTTGGTGAGGGCCCAAAAGCTCAAAGTCAGTGTTGGAGTACACCATGGAGTTCAAAGTGCTAGCTGGGAAGCTATTGGACTGGCCCGAATCACTACAAGTGGACTACTTCAAGGTAGGGCTGCAACCAGAGATCCTACGTTGGGCCTTGGGGCATGGAGATCTAGGAACAAGCATGGATCTGTCTGGCTGGGGACATAGAGGACACCCAACATCAACTCAAGTGCCACTTGTGCATGCATCCAGAAGGGAGGAAGCCAGTGGCCCCTACGAGCTCTCTGGCCATGCCAAAGAAGTCCAGCCAAGTCTGGGAAGCAGAAAAGGAGTGAAGAGCAAAGAAAGGACTCTGTTTCAAGTGTGGGAAGGAGGGACATCGAATAGGAGAGTGCCCATGACTGACAGCAATGCCCAAACCGAAAACCAAGGACAACCACCCGAAGCCACCAGCACTCAAGAGCCAAGGCACAATGGCATCCCTCATGGAGGCCAACTTTGAGAACCACCTCACTGACTCCAAGAATTCAGGTGAGGAGAATCAGCCAATGGTGGGAAATGAAGGTAGCCTGTCCTAAGTTGTGCCCAAGACCAGGTTTGGATCAATGGGCGCAAAGACCCATTGGTAAGTGGATACTGCCCCCTCATTGCTGTAGAGTTGAGAATTAAGTCTCTAACAGGGGAGGGGCAGCAGATTTAGTAGGCATGGTGGATTGTGGATGCACCTGCTGCTTAATGTACCCTGCCCTTGTAACGGGGCTGAGGCTAAAGGTGGGGAAACTCGAGGACCCCATAGTCCCACCTGGATGGATCTCACATGCAGGGGGCCCCTGTTAAGTTTTATATGGAACTGGTGGAGATGCAGATAGGGACACACAAAGAGACTTTGTGATTTTTGGTAGCGCCCATAGAGAGCCAATCAGTTGTCCTAAGGTTAGCGTGGCTGTGGGATCACAACACCAAGTTGGACTGGAAGTTGCGAGAATTGATGTTTGTGGATGGGATCTACACAATTGAACAATCTGAAAGGAGGGAGTGAATGGGATAGTTAATGGAGACTTTGGGTGGGGCAACCAATGAGGCACAAGTCAGCATTCCACCACAATACAAAGGCTTGAAAGCAGTATTTAGCGAGACAGAATGTGATCAACTGCCCCCCACCCCATAAAAGCTCCAATTGTGCCATAGAGCTGGTGCTGGGAGCCAAATTACCAAAAACCAGATTATACCCCATGACCCAGACTGAAACAGAGGCATTGTGAGAGTTCATAGATAAGAATTTGGCACATGGCTTCATTCAACCCGTATCATCATCAATGGCAGCCCCAGTACTATTTTGGAAGAAGGATGGGTCGTTGAGATTGTGTACAGATTATCAGGGTCTCAATGCCATGTGTACTTCCAACAAATACCCTGTACCCCTGATGTAGGACGTACTGGCTCATCTCTTGAAAGGGAAGATATTCACACAACTAGACTTAAGAGAAGCTTACTTTCGGGTCAGAATCCATGAGGGGGATGAGTGGAAGACTGCTTTTAACTGCCAGTTGGGGTCCTTTGAGTACCTCATGATGCCATTCAGCCTGCAGGGGGTGCCAAGTGTGTTTATGCAGTTAATAAATGAGGTGCTCCATGAATTTCTACACTATGGAGTATTAGTGAATCTCGATGATATCCTAATCTACACTGCCACCATGGCAGAGCATGTAGCCTTAGTGAGAGAGGTTCAGAAGAGATTGTTGAATAACCAATTGTATGTAAAACTGTCTAAATTTGAATTCCACAAAGAGAAGTTGTATTATTTAGGCTACAGAGTATCAAGCAAAGGAATAGAAATGGACCCTGGGAAAATCAAGAATGTGGTGGGGTGGGAAGCCCCTAAAACACAGAGACAGCTATAAAGCTTCTTGGGGTTCACACATTTTTACCACCAGTTCATTTTTGAATTTTGTACAAGTGGCACTACCCCTGACTGATCTGCTAAAAACTAAAGGCAAGGCTGACCAGAAAGCAGTGAAGCGCCAGAAGCAGGGCTGAATTGGAACGCTGTATGCCAAGAGGTGCTTGAGCACCTAAAAGAACTATTTACTTCTGAACCAGTACTAAAACACCCCGATCCTTAAAAAACATTCGTAGTCCAAGCTGGTGCTTCACACTTAGCGATCTGCACCATTTTGCTACAGAAGGATGACAAAGGCATGTTACGACCCTGTGCCTATCTTTCATGAAAATTTTCAGAGACTGAGAGGCAATGGCATGTGTGGGAAAAGGAAGCATTTGCAGTAAAATAGGTGTTAACCACATGGCGCAACCTATTAGAGGGAGCACCCCACCCATTTGAGGTCTGGACCAACCATAAAAATCTAGTGGCATTAAACACTCCAAGGAAGTTGAACCCAAAACAAATTAGATGGGCTCTTTTCTTTCGGAGATTCAATTTCACATTAAAGTACCTTCCAGGAGGGAGGAACTTTCTGGCAGATGCTTTGTCCTGCCTACCACAACACAATAGCCAATGGGAGGGTTATTGACATGATCATCCCCTCTAAGCAAACCTGCATGGGCTTGATGACACGTAGCCAAACAAGATGTCTCAGTAACCCTTTAGAGAGTGAAGGGGGGTTCCTAACACAGATGCTCAAGGGTCTAAAAACAGATAAATGGCTGACCGAGAACAAAACTCTTTTAAAAGAGCAACAAAGCTTATGGTGGAAGAAAGAGAGACTTTATGTGCCCAAAACCCTTAGACAATACTTGAACATTGCCACAATGCAAAAGCTGCTGGGCACTTTGGCTTCGTAAAAATGCTGCCCTTATTGCATAGGCAATTTTGGTGGCCCGCAGTGGAAAAAGATGTTGAGGTGCACGTTGCTAGCTGCCCCGTGTGCTACAGTGAAACACATGGGGGGAAAGCTGAAAGGACTGCTCCAAGGGGTGGCAATGCCTAGTCACCTGTGGAAGCAGATAGCAATGGACTTTATCACAGAACTCCCTGAGAGCAAAAAGAAAACAGTTATTTGGGTAGTGCCTGATTTTTTTTCAAAGCAGACCCATTTCATAGCTTGCTGCACACTACCCTCAGCCCCCCAGCTAGCCAGACTCTTTGTCCAACATGTGTATCATCTACACAGATGTCCTGAACATGTGATCTCCGACCACAGAACACAATTCACCTCCAAATTTTGGTGCTCCCTTTCAAAGCTGATTGGGGTGGAGCAACCATTAAGTTCCTCCCACCATCCTCAGACAGATGGAGCGACGGAACGATGGAACCAAATACTGGAACAATATCTAAGATGTTATGTAAATTACCAACAAGATAATTGGGTCAAATTATTACCATTTGCAGAAATAGTGTACAACAACGCAGTGAGTCAGAGCATGTGATTTACCCTCTTTCAAGTTGCTACAGGCCAAGAGTTTGTAGCCATACCAGAACTTCCATCTGAACCACCCACAGAACTGTCCATGGAGGGCTGGATCAAGCAACTATCTGATAGCTGGAGCACCATTCAGAAAGTGCTATAGGAAGCTAGGGAAGATTACAAAAAGTATGCTGATTGTAAACGAGACTCATAATGGAAGGTGAATGTGGGGGACAAAGTTTATGTGTCCACAAAATATCTGAAGTCAACCCAACCATCCAAGAAACTGGGGCCTAAATATATTGGACCTTTTCCAATTGTAAAAATCATTAATTCTATAATGGTATGACTGGATCTACCAAAGAACTTAAAACCAATCCACCCAGCATTTCACTGCAGCCTCCTGAAACCTTTCAAAGAGTCCAACCAATGACATCCTGAACCAACCCCCCCCCCCAATTATGATAGAAGGAGAGCAGCACTTTGAAGTACATTCCATACTTGATTCCAGAATTCACAGAGGTCAGCTACAATACCTAATTAGATGGAAGCATTTCCCTCCTGTTCAGTCAGAATGGGTCAATAGTAAGGATGTAAGAGCTAAAAAACTCACAAGAGACTTTCATAACATGTATGTCCTAACAGTCAGGAACCATGCTGAGATGAGGAATAGGTCTCTAGTGTTTATTACTGCTACATTAGACAGAAAATCCTAACAAACTGAAGAAGCATGGGAAAACCCAGACAGATAAACCCCAAAAGTCAAGGCAGGTCTGTTCTGTGTCTCTTTGAATGGCTGCTCAACTCCTCAGTACTACGAATGCATTTCCCCCCCTGGATAGGGGCCCCCTCCTGATCACCATCAGTGCTCATGACATTGTATCCTGATAAACCAAAGTGATAAAGTAGGAGTAGAATTATTTTATATGCATCTGTTTACATCATATAACCTTTCTTTTCTCTTTTAGAAGTGTTGTCAAGAGGAGAGAAATTTGTTTTGGTGGGGGCATGTCAGAGGTTTGGCCTCAGAAGCCATAAAACCCCCTTCTGATCCCTCTCCTCTGTCATGGATTGTAAAGAAGAGAGGGGGGAAACTTGATTACTGTGAGTGAGAACCAGAGACAGCAGAGACATCACAGAGCCAGCAAATTGATGCCAGAATGTTGTGGCTACAGTGTTATCTGCAAACAGACAGCAAAGAATGTTGCTGGGAATCATGTTGTAAAACTAACAGCAGTTGTAAATATTCAATTTCAAAAGAAGGCGGGTACTTGGGGCTGGTAAAAGAAGGGAACTGGGGGGATTTCAGTTACTTGAGTCTTTAGATGTAGATGGCTATGTTACTGTATTTTTCAATAAATGAAATACTTTACTGAGACCTCACTGGTTTCAGAGAGATTTCTTACTATTGGGATATCTGAACCTACGATCCTCACAGCAGACTTCTCTGCTACAGAGTAAACATTATCAGTGCCTCCAACTGTTCCTCATAAATTCTTCCTCCCAGGCCTCTTATTTCCTGGTCGCTCTCCTCCAGACATGATTCAGTCTGTCAATTCTCTAACTAAGGCATTGAGCCCAGAACTGGATATGGTATTCTAGGCAGAGACTGACCAACGCAGAACCAGCAGGAGCAATGGCTTCTTGTGGTCCTGACACGATGCTTCTATGGATACAGGCCAGAAGTGTATTTCCTTCTTTTGTAGTTGCATACCCTTTTGGCTCATGTTTGTGTGTGAGCCACTAAGATGAACATCTTTCTCATCCATCAGCAACATTCATACTTTCTCTTGCTGAGTATGCTTCTGTCTGTTAGAGTGGAGCATTCAGACACAATAGTAAATGGTGTCTGAATGCAATACTCTGCCACAGGGTAATTGGGTTTAGTAGTTGGAAATAGATACATGTAGTTTAGAGCCTGTTACACAGTGGCACAGTAGCACAGGGGGAGAATTGCCAGCATTCCAGAAGAGTCATTAAGAATTGTCTAGGTGAAGTTTCATATCAAGGTCAGGCAGTTGGCACCATCTGGGAACTGCTGTAAGCTTAAAGCAGAGGGAGTGGGGGTGTAGTAAAAAAAGGAAAATACTGAGCTGTTTATTTTAGCAGAAGTGGGGCTGGCAGAAAAGGGGGAATGAAATGTCTTAATTGAACTTTTTGTGCGGAAGGCTTTGACCTGGTACTAGTCACTTATTCTAAATAAAGAACTTCTTACATATCCTAAATGGGTTGTGGCAAGAGTTACCGATTTTATGATTAAAGTGCTACGAACCTCACACTCTCACTCCTGTACTGCCTTTTATTTCTCCCATACAAATACGGGACTTAGCATTAGTCCTTGCTGAAATTTATTTTGCTGCTTTCTGCCTAAAGTCTGCTGAACCTTGACACTCTCCTCTAAGGTATTTGCTATCCCTCCAAGTTTATGTCATCTGCAAATTGGATAATCCTATTTTCTAAGAACACCTCCAAGTTATTTATTAATAGGTTGAACAGCACAGGGCCTGAAACAAAGTTTTCCTTCCAGTTCAACACAGGGCCACAGATATAAACTCATTGGGCATGATTGTTCAACCAGCTCTGCATCCATCTAACAGTCACATGGTTTAGTCAACATTTTGCCATCTTCTCCACTAGAATCTCATGGGAACAATGCTTTGCTCAAGTCAAATGTCCACTACATTCCCATGATCAGTAAGCTTTCTTTTTTTCAAAAATGGAGATGAGGTTGGTTTGGTACCATGGTTTCTTGATAACCCCTGCTGGCTCCCACCAAGTGTTGGAGAAATGCCCTGAGGATCCCCCCCGCCCCAGCACTCTTCTCTCTTCTCTGCCACCTAGGTGGTGAGGTTCAGATCTGTTTCTCTACTCAGTCAGGACATGGGTTAAAAGTCTCCAAAAACCTAAGTCTTTGTAGGGGGCACAGGGAATGAAGGGAGAAAGAGCTGCTACCAAGGCAACAGTCAGATAAGAGGGGCTTCAGCCCATGTCAGGAAAGTAAGTTGAGAAAATCTCTCAGACACGCCTCTCCTTAGCTCACACAAAAATGAAAAGGTGGGTGGGGGGAGGGCATTCAGACTTGCAAGATTCTGTTGTTATAGCTTTTACAATAAAGGTACTCCTTACCTATATGGCATTGAGTTCTTAGTCTGGCCTACCCTGTAGGGCTGACAGTCTGCAGTGCTTTGGTCAGGTATGCATGGACACATTAAGTAATTTGCCAGGTGAAAGACCCCAAATACAAGTACAAGAAACTAATATAGTCAATTTCACACAAATAATTTCAGGTGCAATTGCATTGACTAATCTATATTTGGCCATTTACACATTTCTAAGCAAGTAGAAAATCCCCCAAAAGTTTACCTTTGCAGGTACGTATCGTAATAGTAGCATTTCCATAGCAACCTACTATAAGGATTGTCTCGTTATATCTAGCAGCTGTTTTGCCGTGCAGTGTGCAGTTCCACTGCACTTGAACTGCACCTTTGCACCCATGTAAGCATGGCGACCATTTGATTGTCTATTCTGTGCTGTTTCAGCTAATAATGAAGCCTGTTTGGCTAGGGCTAAACCTCTTGATTAGGACTAAATTCCTCATGAATCCCCCTGACCCAATTCCTCTGGTTTCACCCATTTCCTACACAAGCAATGCATTCTCTATAAAGTCTCACTGCTGGATCATCCATACCCCTGAGTTTTGTAGGGTTAGTGTCAAGCTGATGGGCTGTAGTTATCTAGGGCCTCTGCTTTCCCCTTTCTGAGGACAGGAACATCATTTGCTCTTCCCTGGTCCACTGGCATGACTTCTATCTCCAAAATTTCTCAAAGTTCATAGAAAAGGATGATTCCATTGGAAATTAGTGGGATACCACATATGTGCAGGAGACTGTTTATTATCTGCTGAAGGAACTGAATAACCAGGATTTCTCCCATTAGTTTAGAAAAAGATCGCTTGGTCTGTACATACTGAATTAAGGGAATCTTTCCAAAGTTCATCACTGAAACCTAAAATAGAAACTTTCTGGCCCTTTCCAAAGCTGATTCTCCCACGTCCAGCAAAATGCATTATGGGCCAGGACTAGCCCAGGCAGGATCAAGCTCTTCCTTTGCCTTAAGGACGTGAGAAATGGTGGGTGATGGGAGGTGAGCAAGTTCGCTCTGTGAGGCCCAATTTACCCATCATGGCAGCCTGATGTTCTTTGGCAGATGGTGCTTTTCCAGGAGATGAAATCAAACATTCGGCAGATTCTCTCCAGGCCAGGGTGTTTTCTTCACACAGAAGAATGTGTGCTGCCACAACAAGACCAGGTAGCATGTTAGCTTCTAGCTATTTGCCAAGATCAGTGGCCCCAAAGCCCAGGAAGTGAAGCCCTCTGGCCCAAGGGAATTGTGATCTCAGGACCCAACTGCAGAAGCCTTGTCTTCCTGAGCCAGGCCTGTGTGCCCCATGGTGGGCCCCAATTATGCCTTGAAAAGAGATGGTCTTGCATTTCAAAGAGCCTCTCTTACTGCAGCTTGTTCTAGTTGCAAATACTAAAGCTGGTTATGCTAGAGGGCAGCAGTCTGGAAAGGCCCCTATTAGGAAGATCCCTTTCTGTTCCTTTGAACCTACATTTGGTATTCATGCTGTTCCTAGACAAGGAATATCTGTGCTCCTCTGTGCTGCTGCTGAAGACTAGGAAGAGAAAATCTATAGCTAACACAGGAGCATATTTTCAAGCAGAAGTTTACACATCCCATTTCTGTTTCAGTTTGCAATTTTTAAAGACCTGCATGAAAATTTATATTCCTGCATGTATCATTTTTAACACACTTCCCTTTCATCCAAGGTGCAGCCTCCAAAGCTCCCAAGACCACATCAACAAAATTCAGCAGCTAGGTATGTTTTGAGTGAATATCAAGCAAAGGAGGTGGTGCTGAGCCTTTGCCAAGCTTAATATGCCTGTTTTGCTTAATCCCCCACCCTGCCCCACCCTTAGGCAAGAGCACATCCTGCAACCCTCCTGCTGCAAAGTGAGCCCAGGCCCTGCATGGGAAAAGCAGGCCTGCTCCTGGCCTGCCCTCATCAGTGGCTGTGTGTTTTCCAGAATGCAGCATTGCTGTGTGCATTTTCCCTTCCAATGGGCCACTTTATATGTATACACTTTATCTGGGGACAAGTAAGGGCACAACTTGGGAAATTACAAGTAACATAAAGATGAATGCATACTGGTTTGTGTCTTGGTTTGGTCAGCACAGTGTATGCTGGTTCCTATTAAAATGTGAAATCAAAAGGTGTTTCTCACAAGCCTCTGTGACTGTAGCAGTGGAGGGGGCTCCTGAGAAGCAGACCCACAGCTTTGGCCAATGAACTTGCCAACTGCAGGGTTGTCTGCAGAGTGGCAAGTGTTCTCCTCCCCTCTCCCCTCCAACAGGCAGTGTGGGGCTACCAGGTGCGTCCTACGAGTGCAGCAACACATATTATATCTATTTGCTTATTTATTTATTAAATTTATATTGACACCCATTTTACATTGTGACTCTGGGTGGCATACACAGTCAAAAACCAAAAAACCCCTCAAATATTCAAAATAATTTAAAAAATAAGACCATTAAAATTGTCATGAGTAATGATGGTGAGCAGGAGGGGCCCTCTATCCAGGGTGGAAAACACATGCGTAGTACTGAGGAATTAAGCAGCCATTCAAAGAGACACAGATCAGACCCGCCTTAGCTTTTGGGGTTTATATGTCTGGGTTTTTCCCACGCTTATTCAGTTTGTTAGGATTCTGTTATGTAGCAGTAATAAACACTAGAGAACTACTCCTCGTCTCAGTGTGTGTCTCTCTGTTAGGACAAAAATACAATTACAACCGTTAAAAACTAACAAAAACATGGGAGAGTACACACTAAACTTAAACAAATAGAACCATTTAATGGGCTCCACACTTCCATGGGATCCCCAGGACCCATGACAAAACCAAGTTTTAAGGGCCTTCCAGAGGGCCAACAGGGTTGGGGCCAGTCTCACCTTTGGGGGAATGATGTTCAAAAGGAGAGCAGAAAAGAGGAGTCCTGGGTGCTATCAGATGACATTCCTTCAGGGATATCAGGACCCGCGACATGTCCCTCCTGCCGGACCTGATGGGATGGGTAGATGTGATTGGGGAGAGGCGGTCCCTCAAATAACCTGGCCCCATGCCAGGTGGGGCTTTAAAGATTATTACCAGCACCTTGCATTGATCCTGCAAGTGAACTGGCAACCAATGCAGCCAGCTGGTTCTTCTGGGCTTTCTTACTATAAGTTATAGGTCATTTGTTTGTACATTCTGATCCAGCAGTGACCTCTGGAAGGTTTTCTTGCTCAAGACGCCTGTTACAAAGATCAAAAAGAAATCTCAACAAGGAAAAAGCTCATGATTCCTGCAGTAAGCAAGGAGTTGGATCAGATGGCTGTGATGTCCCCTTTCAGCTCTGGGAGTCTGTGATTCCCAGAGAGAACATGCTTCTTCCCCTTGGGTCTCTTTTTTGTGACTAGAAGCTAAAAATGAAAAGTGTTTCATTTTTTTGGTTTGCTCTATTCCAATTTTACTATCTTTATTTTCTCCATTTTGCAATGAAGATCACAACCAGTGGAGCCTTACAGGGATGTGCCGCTCTGAGTCTTTCCCAATGTTTGCAAGAGTAGTCCAGAATTCCATTTTGGCTTGTATTGTGGGGGGGGGGGGAGGAGTGGGATTATACTGGTAATATCCCAATGAATGGATCTTCCTTACGGCGTCATCGGCTCCCCCATCTCCAGCTGATGGCACCAGTCTTTTCTTGTGGCTCCATGCAGGCAAAGAGGCAGGTTGGTTCTGGGGTGGGGGAGAGAGGACATGTGGATTCCAGCTTTCCTGCCTTGCAAAATGAATATTCATGATTGAAGCAATCTGTACTAGCCAGACTCTCTTGTCACCTTCCCTCTCACCCACTCCTCCCAACATGATACATTAGTTCTGTTTGATTCTATATTTAATATGGAACTATTTTAACAATTTTAGTTAAAATGTGTACTAGAGAAAAGAGAGAGGCAGAAGGCTGTGTCAGGTAGTGCATACAAAGCCATGTGGGTTGGGGGCAGAGAAAACAACACCCCTCCCCCTTTCCTCTCTCCTGATGATGTCCCCACAGTAACTTGCGGGGGACTGGGAGGGAGTTGAGGGTGTGGATGAAAAGAGGATGCAAAATATGAGCATATTGCTTAAGTCCCCCTTGAAAGTGAGACAAGATCAACTCCGACAAAGACTCTGAGCTTTTTCATAAGAATAATCTTATGAAATAACAGAATCATAAAGAAGATGCTTAGTGAGTCCAACCCTCTGCTCAGTGTAGGAATCCTATCAAAGCACTCTTGACAGATGCAGCCCAGCCTCTGCTACACATCAAGGAAAGGGGAGACTCCCAGCTGTCTGTGTGGTTGATTCTACTGTCCAATGGCTCTTCTTGTGGTTATGCTCCATTGAGTTGTAGCCATAATGACTTTAGAGGTACGTCTCACCACTGCATTGCACAATTCTTGCAGGTGCATTTCAGTGGCTCACAACACTCCATCTACCCACTTCGTATACTATTGGCCTCTTCTCCTTCTGTGCATGTTGCCCAGCATAGATGCATCAGCCTCATCATGTGCCCAAAGTATCAAAGTTTGGTTTCCTGGTCCTTGCTTCCAATGGGCATTTGCTTCAATTTCCTCTAGTATTAAACAGGTGGTTCTCTTGGCTGTTCAAGGGATGTGAAGTGGCTTCTCCAGCTCCACGGCTCAGAGAAGTTAATCTTTTTCCTCTTGCTTTTGTGCAGAGTCCAACCCGCACAGTGATATGTCGCAACAGGGAATACCATTGAGTTGACTGTTGTAACGTAAGTTTTGTCTGAAATGTCTTGGACTTCCATGAGTTTGTCTAGATCCCCCAATGCCCTTTTGCCCACTATTTTTCTCTGAATCTCTTTTGCAAACCCACAATTTTTATTACTTCTGGAGCATAGAAAATTGTAACTGTCAACTACTTCTATAATTTCATTGTTAATTTTAAATCCTTCTAGTTTTCCAGTTGACAAAATCTCATGTTCTTGAAGTTCAAGGAAAGCCCTGCATTCCACTCTCCTGTTTTACTTTTAGAATGTTCTTTCTCAGCCAAGATAGTGTCATCTCAGGTTGATATCTCAGGTTATCAACTTTCCTTCCACCAATTTTGACTCTAGCCTTTAGTTCTTCCAGACCTGTGGCACACGTGATGTATTCAGTTTATAGACTGAACAGGTCTGACAGAAATAGCCCTATCTGACTCCTTTTCCAATGGTAAGCCATTCAGTGTAACCAAATTCTATTCTCACTGTAGTTGCTGGGTATTTAAATATTTGTTTTATTAGAAAGATCAGATGCTACGGTATACCTATTACTTTGAGAGACTTCCAAAGCCTTGAATGAATAACACTATCAAAAATTTTGGAATTGTCTGCAACTGTTCATTCATCAGGCTATATCCTGCTTATACAGCAGATAACCTGGCTGTCTTACTATCCACCACATGTGGACGCACCATGGTTCCTTGAGCTAAGACATGGGGGTTGTTACTGTAAGGGAGCTTTTTTTTTTCTAACATTCAACTGGAATCCATTATTCTGTGTCCTGCAGTCTGGAACAAGAGAGAATAGGTTTTGACCTTTCTCTGTGTACCTTTCAGGTATTTAAAGAGTATTTTTGCCTTCTCAAAGCTAAACGTTTTCAGCTACATCAACCTGTCTTTGTAGGAGTCTCTGGTCCCTGTACATCCTCACTGTCCTTCCTGGACCTGTTTCAGTTTATCTTAAAGTTGGGGCCCAGTACACAGCATGCAAAGTAAGATCTGACCAGTGCAGAATAATTTGAATTCCTATTTCCTGTGATTTGAAAGCATGTATTGCAATCTAAAATTGCACTTGCCTTTTTGTAAGTGCTCCCTATTGGTTTGGATCCAGTCAAGGATAACTAGTCTTCCTGTGCTTTTTGCCATATTCTGGTGGAGAAAGTTCTCAGCAAGACAACTCAAGAATCTCCTGGAGGGACTGGATTTGGTAGGTTCTGTCTTTCAAGAGATATCAGGAAAATTAAAATCCCCACAAAATGCTTATTTCCTGGCACTTTGAAAGATTTTGTAGAGAGTAAGGCAGATGATCTAGATGGAGATATGCAGACTCCATTGCCAAGGCAACAAGAACTAAAACATTCCATAAGTCCAGAACATCCAGATAATGTTCTGAAGTGGCTTAGACAGAAACTTCTCTAATTCACTAAACTATAAGGAGGAGGAGCAGGTACTTTCTGTTGGAATTATCAGGGGTCAACTCAGCATTGTTTCATAAGCATAGTAAGAGGGCTTATCTGGTAGGCGTGTCTCTATTGTGCTTGTGGGAAGTCACATGGGTCACCTGATTTCCTCTTCCTCCTCCTCCTTGAGTCTGGGAGATTCACAGTCTCCATCTTTCCCTCATGGGCAGACATGCAGGCAGGAGGGCTGAATAATGCAGGCCTCGTCCTCTAACATCTTGCTTGCACACAGACTTTCTATTCCACATAGAAAGTGTCTACAAAGAATCAGTGATGTGGTGCCTTTCTACTATGAACCTACCTGTATCCAGATCTGCTGAATAAAGTAAGCTATCTCTATTTTTCATCTAACTGCTGTGTGAAGACTGAATTTATTTCTGAACATAATTAAGCTTGATGTGCAAGTTCTCATTTTGGTCCATGCTTCTACTCTGCAAGATTGCTGTTAGCTGCTTGGAGTTCTTTTATTAACATTTAAAAACTCCATCACTTTCAAGATTCTCTTATTATTGGCAATCTCAATAAAAGTCGTTGTAGACATCCTGTGGAGTTGATTTCATGGTCTGGACTACCTAGTGGGGCTGACAGATCTGGTGTTTGGTTTAGAGAACATCTCTATTTTCGCATTTATTGTGTGGTTAGTGCCTTCTAAAACTGTACTGCATTTCTACTTCTTCTACTTATTTTAAACAGATTCTCACTGCAGTGCCACAAAGTCGTTCTCTTGCATTTTTATAAAACTGGCTATTTTTAACATGAATTCCAACTCCTCCACCCTTTCTATTGCTTCTGTTGCTCTGGAATAAATTGTTTTATTCAGATATTATATTCCAATCATGGCAGGAGTTCTCCATTTTATGTCTTAAATTGTATTGTCTTCCTGCTGTAAGGGTTCACACTTACCTTGCTTATTTTCCATGCTCTGAACCTAAATATATATACAGTGAAAACCTATGAGTCAATTTCTTGATTTTTTCATGTTTTTAATAGGCCCACAAATTTAGTTTCTCTCTGTTGAACTGCACAGTTCTTATCTGAATTTATTACTTCACAGCCTCTTTCTTCAACCCACTACAGTCCTCTCTGATCAAGTTCAACATGCTTCAGACAACATGTTTTACCTCTTCTTGTTTTTTTGAGGTGCAACCCTTCTCATAACTCTGTTTTACTTTATTTCTCAGGTTATTTGCAGGACCACATTTCTCTGCTTGCTGCTACCTGTCCAACAAAAAGGGCATGCTCTGGGTCCCATCTATTAGGAAATGTCATTTAATGGGATCTAGGAAGTGGGCCTTTTCTACTGCAGTGCCTAACACCCCTCCCCCCCACAAGATCCAGCTGGTCCTGGCTTTGCAGACATTCCAGAAAGCCTTAAAACATGTCTGTTTAGCTGGTCAAGGGAGCTGGAAGGTTAATGGGGCCCATGAGATGGGGGTGGGTGGGTTGAGTTGATGGAATCCAGCTTCTTCACTTTTCAGAAACACCAGGACACAAAGAGCTATACTTCTCCAGAATCTCCTCCAGATTGATCTTGATGTGGGAAAATGTCTCTGTAGCAAAGTCCAGTTAGGAAATTCACACTTCCAAGTCACTCTATACTGGCAGCTTCCAATCCCAACCTCAAATAGCCAGCACAATCTTTCTTTCAGCGGTCCCATCTTCTTCTGTTGCCAGTGGGATCAGGCATGAGGAGAAATGGTGTTTTATGTTGACACCATATATCTCTGGATGGGCAAGCACTACCTATGAAGGAGTGGATTTACAGTTTGGTGGCCCTTCTCAACTCATGGCTTCTGCTTGATCGGCAGCTAGAAGATGGAGCCAAAGGGGCCTATGCCAATCTTCAGCTGATGCACCAAATACAGCCATATTTGGGGCAGGAAGACTTGGCTACAATAATGCATGTTCTCATTACTACTTGGCTTGACTTCTGCCATATGATTTACATGGATCTGCCCTTAAAGACTGCTCAGAAACTGCAACTGGCCAGAACTTGGCAATCTGTGTCCTTACTGGCTTTCATCATTGGGAGCACAGAACATGGATTCTGTAGGCCCTACACTGGTTACTTATTTAAGGTGACTATAAAGCCCTTTATGGCTTGCCACCCAATACCTACACCCAGACCCTCTCCTCTAATCAGTATCAGCCCAACCTGTTAGAACAGCTAAAGGGAAACTACTTATAATCCTATAGTTTTGAGAGGTTCAGGAGGCTGAAACTAGACAGTGTTGCTTTTCTGTGGAAATGCCAGTACTTTGGAACAGCCTCCCAACAAGGATCAGATTGGTGCCTTCCTTGCTGGTTTTTTTGGAAAATGTTAAAAACTGAGTTGTTTTGGAGGACCTTTAAGTTTATACTGGATGCTACATTGTTTTCTTGTTGATGTTTGTGTTTTTATGTTTTTATGTGGGGTTGATGTGATGGTGATGATGATGATGATTTGGATTGGTTTTAATCTAACCATGAATTTTTAATCTTTGCTTTATATAACTAAAGATTTGTGTATCTATATATTTAATTTGATGTAGCGTCACAGCTCATGATTCTTGGCAGTTTATAATGCTAATAAGTACAGCAATTAAAATGTCCATAGTAAGGTTAAATGTACAAAATCACACAATTACCACCAAAGGCCCTCTGGAACAACTTTGTTTCAGTAGCTTCTGAAAGACTATAATTGATGAAGTCAATTTGGTCTCCAAATGCAGGCCATTCCAAAAGGTCAGAGCCATCATGTACCTCCCCTGGGTCATGCCCCCCCGGAACTTCCTATAAATGAGGAACCACCACCGGCTTCTCCTGGGACAGAGGCCTCAGACAGATCAAATCCAGTTGGAGAAGATAGTCATAAAGGGCTTTATAGGTTAAAACTGGCACTTTGAATCTCACCTAGAAAGCTATTGGCAGCCATAGCTGGGTAAAGGCCACCACTTTCACCAACCAAAAATCCAGGAGGAACCCCAAGTTGCAGAACCACTCCCTCAGAGACACTGTTACTCTCTAGACAACCATGATGAGGAAACTACAATTTTGTCTTGCTTGTGTTCAACTTTAGCCTGTTTTCTTCCATCCAGGCCTTAACAGCATCCCAACATGCCTTACACTGTCTGAATCTTCTGAGTGAGAGGCTGGAGGCAGACCATCCTCTGCCAACCTCTCCAGAGAGAATTCATAATAATCTCTAGGAGTGCTATATTCAAAACACCAAGAGAGGTTCTTCAATAAGATGGCATTGAGTCATATTCAGAGCAACACTATTATGGTGACTCAAGGCATTGTTAAGCATTATCAACTCATGTGGCATATGTAGAATATAGAACTGGTGTGTGTCTACCTCATACATCAGGTTTGTGATATCCCACAAAATCCATGATAGTCTTTTCCATAAATCTTCATTGAATCACATTTAGTGCAGTGCTTCATTTGGTCTGAAGACATTGTTAAGCCAGTTTCTCTCTATAAGAGGAAAAAAAAATAGGGCCATTACACTATAACAAACTTTATACCACCCCAGATGAAATTCTTGGTCTCTAAAATGTATCCTACATGACATTAAATCCCATATGGGCCAATGTTTTCTTTGAGTGCAAATCGTCCTCAGCTTATGTGGTCATGGAAATAATAGGGCCAAACATATCGGACTATCCAAGCCTTTAAAAGGGGCGCTTCAATTTGGTAAAGCTCTAATTAAAACACTCCACTGGAACAGATTTGTAAATTGAAGGAGGGACCAATTTTGATGTAGCAAATCAAATCAATTGTCTCTAAAGTGCTCTGTAGCCTTTTAGAAGCCTTGCAGATTCAGTGGGTTTTCTTGTGTTTTGGCAATGGTTACAGAAATGCATACATTCCCATCATGCACTTTCCTTTTGGAATAACAACATATGCGCAGAGCAGAAAAGGGAAAAAAGTAGGAAGCCAAAGAAAGGAAGAAAGGCATGCAATTAGAAAAAAGGGAAATATAGCTACATATGGTTTACACTAACAGCATTCACTGTTTCTCTTTATACTTTTCTATCCTTTAAAGCATTGTTGGTTTCCATTGCATTCATACACTGTCTTTTATACATGGTATAAGACATACTGCAGTGGTCCAAAACTCCCAAAAGAAGAAATAAACTCCCTTTCCTGCAGCTTTCAATATGATGGTTACCCAACTTCATAAAAAAGTATCTTTCCACGAAGCCAGATAGAACCCAACCACCATGAACCATGAAAAAATAATTCCCCCATATGCCAAAAATCTTTCAGAAACACCTGCAGATTACTTTAATTGCTAGGTATCATACCAGCTGAAAAAGCAATGAAGTCCCACCAATGTGTCTTAGGCAAATGCAAAGATCCAACACCTGAAGAAGACAGAATGGGTATTATCCACAACATGAAAAGTAACAACTGTGAAAGCCACTTTGCAGGAGAAACAGGCAGAAGACTTAATGTTCCAGTAAATTTATTGGAGTCCTGCTCAAATGTGGCTGTAGCCCTTCTGCTCAGATTTAAGTCCTACTCTGTCTTACTTGTTAATCTATATTATCCTCCACAGGGGGAATGGGGAAATAAATAATTTGTGGGATCAATTTGATGCTTACATAAATGTGTCCTTAATCATTAGAAGTAGCCCACTGTGCTATTGACATTACAACAAAGGGGTGAGTACAGAGCAAAGGGTCTCAAGGTCTGGCTGCAATTTTGTCTGGGCTCTTGACCTCAGAGCTCCTGCTTCAAATGCATGCCCAAATCTGCTCAGCTAATTCATATGAACAAGCAGAGTCACTGTATCAGTCAATTATTGGTGATCTCCAAGTCCCCCTGACAAGATTTTCAACAGACAGTGCTGTTTATGCACTTAAAGGTCCAAACCTTGGTATGATAATGATTGCATCAAGGAAAATTCCTTGAGTGCTTCTAAATTCCTTGAGGTTCAAAAAAAATTTATAAAGACACTTTGAAGATAAAGAAAAGGCAGGCTATAAGATAAAATTGGAAGAATTTAATTTCAGCAGCAAAACTTAAGAACTTTGCTTGGTTCTGGTGCTTAATCAATCGGTCCTTTTGGCCCTATCATGCAAATATCTGCAGATAAATGGAGGATCATGTATGTAACATTTTAAAAAGGGAATCTGCTATAATCTCAGATGTAAGACTCTTGTAATGACTTCCTGGATTGGCCACCTGCATCTACAGCTGAGGTTAAAGATCTTATTGCCCTTTTAAAACCAGGTAAAGCATCTGCAGGTGATTTCATTCCCCCAGAAATAATAAAGGAAAACAAAGATAGGTGGGCTCCAGTTCTGGCCACTACAGTATATTCACACATATTAACAACACAGGCCAATTTCCATCTGATTGGAATCAGGCTATTGTCATATTGTTATACAAAAATAAAGGACTTGATCTTAGAAGTTATAGGCCATTACCATCAGTTTATTAAACACAATAAGTAAACTCTATGCCAGATTTTTATATCTATAATTAGTGGGTTGGGTCCAAAATGATACCTAATCTCAGACTATGGATGAGATTTTCCAGTGGTTTCATGTAGGCAGTAAACAAAGCAGGAGAGGGGCACCCACACTAATGTGTCTAAGAGCTCAAACTCTCCTGATCCAGTGAGGAACTGTCCACTCAAGAAGCACTGGAATTGTTGCAAAATCATGCTTCTACTCCCTAGCCCTTGCAGACAGCCCCAAAGGATACCATGATCTATGGTGCTGAAGGTCCACATGTGATCTCTCAGCTGCAAAGACTTTAGATATAGTTTAGACAACTTTGTGGTAGAGAAGACTAACCATGGCTACTTCTGGCAGCAGGTCTCAGGGAATAGTAAGAGGGAGAGAGTGTTTTGTGTGCTTGTCTTCTGCTGCTATGAGAACAGAATCCTGGACTAAACCAAAATATCTTCTCATCCCTAGGAAGTAAATGTGGTAAATGTGTTTTGCTGTTGAGTGCTTCTAAATTACACCCAGAAGACAAAATGAAGGCAGGCATGGATGCCATTGCTGCTGTCTGGTAAATGGCTGGCCTGGAAATCCTTGTGGTAGCCCGGTTCCAGGGAGAGGTCAACCCTTCAGGTAGCCTTTTCCAACTCAGGCATGGTAGCTTTTCAGGAAACTGAGGGAGTGGCAAGGGAAGAGGGAGAGGCAACTTGCCACATTTGGACTGCTGGCCAAAATGTGCCACTGGTCCTGGCCAATCCCTGGGGAGGTAGGGGCAGTTTGTGGCCCTCCCCACTGGGATGTTGCCTAGCAACTCCTGTCATCTATTCCTTTCCCTCCCCCCTCCAGCTGTAAGCCGCACAATGATAAAAACATCCTCATTCACAAGTATTGCAAATCCAAATTTTTCCTAATATAGAAATACAAGAAATTATGAGGAGCCAGAGGGGTGGGTGGGATAAAGGGTATATCTTAGAAGAAGATATGGTTGCTATCCTGGACAGGACCACTCTTTCCGCAATATTTCCTTACAAGTACAGCATGTCATAATGACCATTTTTCATCTTACTAGATAGCACTATAAAATCTGGTAAAAAGCTCTTTTGCTGATAAGCAATTGTTCTTCCTATTTTAAAAAATCCAGATGCAGCTTCAAATTCCTTCAGGAAGCAAATCCAAGCAGGAAGAAACTGGGGATGATTTGGAGGAGACTCTCCGTGGTCCTGAGCTAATGTGAAGCCATGTCTGGCCACGACCCAAAGGTCAACCCTTGCAGATGCTGCCATACTTATGTCCAGCTGCAGGAATCTCACCACAAGCACAGTGTGAAATGTCTGACACAAATGCAGCTGAAACCTTTGAAGTACCATTCCATGATGGGCATCTGTTGTGAGAGACAGACACAGGCTTCAGTTTAAAGGAATTTATGGCAACTTTGACATCCTGAAGAGTGAGGTTGAGTGGGCCTTAAGAAGCATTGCTAATAACAAGGCAGCAGGAGACGACGGCATCCCAGCTGAACTGTTCAAAATCTTGCAAGATGATGCTGTCAAAGTAATGCATGCTATATGCCAGCAAATTTGGAAAACACAAGAATGGCCATCAGACTGGAAAAAATCAACTTATATCCCCATACCAAAAAAGGGAAACACTAAAGAATGTTCAAACTATCGAACAGTGGCACTCATTTCACATGCCAGTAAGGTAATGCTCAAGATCCTGCAAGGTAGACTTCAGCAGTTCATGGAGCGAGAATTGCCAGATGTACAAGCTGGCTTTAGAAAAGGCAGAGGAACTAGGGACCAAATTGCCAATATCCGCTGGATAATGGAAAAAGCCAGGGAGTTTCAGAAAAACATCTATTTCTGTTTTATTGACTATTCTAAAGCCTTTGACTGTGTGGACCATAACAAATTGTGGCAAGTTCTTAGTGGTATGGGGATACCAAGTCATCTTGTATGCCTCCTGAAGAATCTGTATAATGACCAAGTAGCAACAGTAAGAACAGACCACGGAACAACAGACTGGTTTAAGATTGGGAAAGGAGTACGGCAGGGCTGTATACTCTCACCCTACCTATTCAACTTGTATGCAGAACACATCATGCGACAAGCTGGCCTTGAGGAATCCAAGGCTGGAGTTAAAATCTCTGGAAGAAACATTAACAATCTCAGATATGCAGATGATACCACTTTGATGGCTGAAAGCGAAGAGGAACTGAGGAGCCTTATGATGAAGGTGAAAGAAGAAAGTGCAAAAGCTGGTTTGCAGCTAAACCTCAAAAAAACCAAGATTATGGCAACCCGCTTGATTGATAACTGGCAAATAGAGGGAGAAAATGTAGAAGCAGTCAAAGACTTTGTATTCCTAGGTGCAAAGATTACTGCAGATGCTGACTGCAGTCAGGAAATCAGAAGACCCTTAATCCTTGGGAGAAGAGCAATGACAAATCTCGATAAAATCGTTAAGAGCAGAGACATCACACTGACAACAAAGGCCCGCATAGTTAAAGCAATGGTGTTCCCTGTAGTAACATATGGCTGTGAGAGCTGGACCATAAGGAAGGCTGAGAGAAGGAAGATCGATGCTTTTGAACTGTGGTGTTGGAGGAAAATTCTGAGAGTGCCTTGGACTGCAAGAAGATCCAACCAGTCCATCCTCCAGGAAATAAAGCCAGACTGCTCACTTGAGGGAATGATATTAAAGGCAAAACTGAAATACTTTGGCCACATAATGAGAAGACAGGACACCCTGGAGAAGATGCTGATGCTAGGGAGAGTGGAAGGCAAAAGGAAGAGGGGTCGACCAAGGGCAAGGTGGATGGATGATATTCTAGAGGTGACGGACTCGTCCCTGGGGGAGCTGGGGGTGTTGACGACCGACAGGAAGCTCTGGCGTGGGCTGGTCCATGAAGTCACGAAGAGTCGGAAGCGACTAAACGAATAAACAACAAAAACATGGCAACTTTAACTTATGTTGCTATCCTGATGTAGAAGGGACAATAGCAAGACTTGTGGAAAAGCAACCTCCATTTTATCATGCAAGATTATGTTAATGTAGCCTTACAATAAAATAGCTCATCTAGTTGTGTTATCTGTCTGGTTTATCTTGGAGGACTTACATCAGTCTTGCAAGTCTGAAAGTACAGACCTCCCACCCTCCCTGTCTACTGTCTGAATGGTCATTGAAGGCCCTCACTAAGTTTCTTTCTCTGGCTGTTCCTTTGTTGCAGGCTCCTCTCTCTTTTATCAGATCATCCCCCAGGTGGCATCTCTTCCCCCCATCTTCCAAGGTCACCCTCACATTCCATCACAAGTTATCTTGTTGGTTATACTCTCTCCAGTCCATCCCTAATGTTCCTGCTCATCTCTGTTTCTACAGCCAACCTTCTCCCATGCTCTGCAGGTCGCCCAGATGATGATATTGATCTCTGGTCTTTGCTTTCAATGCAAAACTGTTTTAGTGCAATTCTGCGCTGCAGCCCAAGTGGCTTGAGTCCTGTGCTGCTCTTAGCTGCATCTTAAGTCCCCTTCAAAAGTCACAGTTGTTGGAATTATCAGGGGTCAACTCAGCATTGTCTCATAAGCATAGTAGGAGGGCTTATCTGGTAGGTGTGTCTCTATTGTGCTTGTGGGAAGTCACATGGGTCACCTGATTTCCTCTTCCTCCTCCTCCTTGGTTGGGAGATTCACAGTCTCCATCTTTACCTCATGGCCAGACATGCAAGCACAACTCCCAACCATCCTTTGCTACCTGTATCCTGTTCTGCTGAATAAAATTAAGCTACCTATACTTTTCTTCATCTAACTGCTGTGTGAAGACTGAATTTATTTCTGAACATAATTAAGCTTGATGTGTAAGTTCTCTTTTTCGGTGCATGCTTCTACTCTGCAAGATTGCTGTTAGCTGCTTGGAGTTCTTTTATTAACATTTAAAAACTCCATCACCAGTAGGAATTGCAGTGGGTTGGCAAGGGGCTGGACTGGCACTTGTGGCTACCACAAGATCTGATGAGTTGTTCCCCTCCTTCTTGCCCTTCCCATCCATGCAGGAGAGGCAAATCTCACTGGTTGACTCCTGGGTAGACCAGTCTACCAGGGCTTGCCTTTTCCTTTTAGGGATGTTCCCATTCACTAGTCCCAGTGCCTTTCCATTACTTTCCCAGATGTTTGCACATATGGATGTCTTCAACCCCTCCTTCCCACATTATCTCTTTGACATTAGGGTAGGCGCTTTCTATATTTTCTTTTTCCTTTTTCCTTATGATGCCATCATTGCTCTGATGCTACAATAATCAAAGCAAAAGGGAACAGGTTGTTATTTTATCTGTGGGTTCCTCTGTAGGTTCATGAAAACTTTGTAGCAGATGTTTAAAATTTTGAAGTATGTGGGTAAGGGGTGGAAAAGCAAGGGGAGCAGGCAAAAACCACAGGGATGTGAGATGGAGCATGAGCTTCTAGGTTGAGGATGGTTTGTTGACTTAATGTCCATTGGTGGATCAACCACAAGTTTATAAAATCTAACCAGGATGAAATGGCTGCCCAGGGCAGTGACCAGCTGTTGGAGAGAAGGGTAGCTGCCAGCCATTGCAGCCAATGAGAACTGAAACTGCTGCTAGAATGAATGAAGCACTGAGACCATCTCCTCTGAAGGACTTAATATGGCTGGGGCCAAGCAGAAGGTGTGGATCTGTCCTTAGTAATGAATCATTTTCAAAGTGACTGTCAGCAAAGTCAGTTTTTTTGAAAGAGAAAGTCATCCCATTCTCTTTCACAGGAGCAGAAAATCTTGGCTCTTCAAAACAGGACTGCTTCACCCCAGAAAGAATAAGGGAGTTCTGCTTCGGGGACAAAAATCACCTTCCAGAGATCCTGGGAATCCTCTCCCACTAAGGATTTAATTAGTTTGTCTGTGAAAAGGAAAAGGCAAGATCTCTGATGTTTAGCCAAAGCTAAGAGGGCAGCCTGTGGAGCATAGAAGCTGCTTGCTCCTTAGGAAGTTGAAAGCCACCTGGAAGCCTTTCTTGACTTCTATGGTTGCCATTCAAAGAAGTCTCTGTTTGTAGAGACATGCTGTGGTGTTTGTGCTGTTGTCCTCCTCGGGGCAAGAACCATCTGGGTTAGAGCTAGTGCAGGGCCTCAGGTGGCCAAACAGGCTGGCGTTTCCCCTGGCCATGAGCGGGCTTTTCCCTGCTGTGCAGCAGCTGCTGCACTTCACCACCAGCACAACATGATGGTGTGACAGACAGGAAGGGAGTGGTCTTGCTCCCGAGACTGCACCGCTCTTGCTCCCACCCTCCCCTTTAATGACATTGGGATTCTTGGCACATTCTCCAGGCAAAAGGGAGGGGGGAGGGTCCTGTGTATGTGTTTCCAAATGAGAAAGAAACAACAGACTTGAAGCAGAGGTTTTTCTAAAACATTTCCATTTAGAATTAACAGACCAGATTCATGTTACTCCCAAGATTGTGATTCCTCCCCACCCCAGGCTCTTTCTGCATGCTGAGGAGCTCACAGACCTTGTGGCAGTGGGTGGGGTGGGGGTCCTAAGCTGTAAGAGCCACTTCTGAACAGTTCCCCCATTTAATTTCCTCACTGCTGCCACAATAAGCATTGTTTCTTCAGGCTACTGGCTGCCACATCTTCTCTCCCTTCTATTCACCTGCTCCTCTTTCTCCCTTCTCATCTCTTGTCATCACCATAGTAGCTAATAGGCTTACCTTGTCACTCCAGCTGCACCCCAGCTCTCCCCCCAGCTCTCTCCTTCTGGACCTTTCCATCCAGCTGCCCTTGACTCCTGCCTTGTTCTCACCTTTCCCACTTCCTCCCTCTCTGCCTCTCTTCAAGCCTTCCCAGTCCATCTCTACCTACCTTCATCTGGTCTTCCCCCCTCTTGTTTCCCACTCAGCAGCATGAGTCAACAAAGTGATGTGCATGTAGCATTTCTGGTCTCCTGTGTTATGACTTTATGACTTCCACTGTAAGGTGCCTTGTGAAGAAGGATGTAACCTGGTGGCTGAATGGGGCAAATAGAGGGGGTCTGGCACCCATCTGGGATCAGGGTAAACCTTATTTCAGAAACGGCCTTATTTATTCTTTCAAGATTTCCTTTAAATAGGTTGTATTGCTCTTTATTGTGCTTTAATTATGACTGCATTCTATTTTAGTGATGTGGCAGCGTGTTTTAACTGCTGATTTTTGATAGTTTTATTTCTGTTTTATTGCCATGCTTTCCTTATACTGATTCTATTCTTGGAAGCTGCTCTGGGAAGGTTTCAGCTCTGAAAGATAGCCTAGAAAAAACATTATCATCATCATCGGCATCATCACCCAACCTCTTTGGCTTTTTTTGTTGAATTTCCCCTTATTTGAGAATGGGTACTGAGGATATTTGGCCTATGCAATTTTATTATATGCAATTTATTTATTTATTTTCTTTTCATCCCATCAGTCTTCTGAAGTGCTTCAGGCTGTAAGGGATTGAAGGATGCGAACCCAGGACTCCCCACACTCCCTTACCATCTCAGTCTATGCCTCCAGCAATTCACTTTTTGTGGCTACAGCCAACCCTTCATGGTGACAACAGTGAAAAAAGAGACCCAGTGAAACAAGGACCAGGGACTGGAAGGAGGCTTCTCACATTTGCAATGGCACTGCTGTAAGAACTGCAGTAGTCAATTTCCAATACTAGTAACTTTCAGGCAATCCAGCATAGATGCGGAAAAGAATTTATTGGAAAGACGTATACAGGTCTGATGCAAAGCTGCAAATGCCAATTTGCACTTTTCCCCTAATTAAAATATTCCACTGCCCAAGCAATATTTGTCCCCCTCCCTGCCATTTGATTTTTGCCTGCTCCAGATGTCTCCAAACAGTTTGATGTTGGCTTCTTGCTTTACCCAACCAACTCTAACTGTCTCTCTGGAATCCTCCCCCTCCCATGCAGTTCACAGCCAAGCTTGATATGCAGGTCTTGACATGCAGGTCTTGACACACATTGACATTTAAGGCAGGAGAACACAATCAGATGCAGTGTGTTCATCTGATTGTGGATCCTGACAACCACACTCAGAAATGCACCCAAATGGATGGAATAAGGGAGCAAAAGAGGATTTGCATAATTACCAGTTGGTTAGCTTGATGTCAACGCCAGGCAAACTCTTGAACAGATTATTAAATTTGTGAGCAGCTAGGACAGAATGCATTGCTCAGCATGTGCCAGCAGGGGATGATCAAGAAAAAAATCACACTAGACCAACCTGATCTCTTTTGTAGATTAATTAGTTGACCAGCATGAGTGGATAGCATGGACACAGTGTACATAAAGAACTTGACAAAGGTCCCATAAGATTTCCATGAGAGATGACCAAAAGCCAGCTAGACAACCCTATCATGAGATGGCTACAGAACTGGTTGAGTGCTCATACCCACCAATGGCTCCATGTTAGACAGGAAGGAGTGTTGAATGAGGGAAGGTCAGTTGGTAGCTCAGGGGCAGGGAGAGCAGAGGAGGGGCAACTCCAGAGCAGTAGTGCTGGTTTGAGCATTTATGGGCAGTTGGCAGGAATCACAGGCAGGCAGGATGCTGAGATCAAGGTTGTGGTCTGCTGGATGGGAAAAAAACACCCGCAGGAGCCAGGAGGGGAACAGACAAAACCAGCTGGCATGTTCCTTCCCATCCTGGCCTTAGGTCAGCCCAGTGTTTTTAGCCTCAGGCTGAAAAGGGTTGTATGGTCGCTTTCTGTGCCAGCATATATCCAATAAATAAACTATATACCCAATAAATAGTCCTTAGCTGGTTCATTCACTTGGCCTGTCACTTGTGTTTCCACTTCAAATATCTTCCCTGCCAAGCTTCTGGTGATGATCATGGTGAACTAGATGTCCCTGAAGGAGTGGGGATGGTGTCCCAGCAGAGATTGGCAGCCAGATTGGCAGAGATTGGCCAGTGCAAGTCTTTCTGGATAAAGGAGAAATCCTGAGTGAGATTGCCCACTTGCACTCTGGATAGCCACTCCTCATGAGTAGACTGCAGGAACTGAGGTTTTCATGGTTGGCTCATGAGTTGAGTGGCTGGGAATCAAGGGATTTCAATCAAGCTCATGGCTGTAATTGCAGCCTATTAAATAGATGCAAAGTTCATACAAACCTAATTTCTTAACCACATTCAGATGTAATTAATTTACCACTAAAGAGAGATTTTCTAAGCAGCAAGATAAGATTCCACTTGGTGAGTTATAATTCTTTTTTGATTACAAAGGAATAAAGAAAGAAAAGGGTTTTGAGGACTCAAAAATTTCTGGCAAAAAGCTTAACAAGAAGCTAATGTAAGAAAATTTAAAATTGCTAAAGGGGACAGTTATTTTGAAAGATTATTTTTTGGTGAAAGTGCTTTTGAATAAATTGGAATTAAATTAGAGAAAAGAACAGACCTTTGTGGGAATGTTTTTTGTTTATTATTAAAGAGGGCAGACAGTTGGCAGATTTTACAGAACAAAAGATAAAGGTAATATTAGCCAGACTGTGATGCTGACTGTAACTATGGGGATATGGATTGTGATGCTGATTGAAACTACCAAGTCCCATTAGAGACGAAAATATTAAAGGCATAGGAAGATGAGAGAGATAGAGAGATAGAGAGAGAGAGAGAGAGACAGACAGACAGACGGAGAGAAGGAGGGAGCTTGCCTTTTCTTTTTCCCTTGAGACACTTTCCTTTTCAGATTACAATATTATAATGACAACCAGAAATGCAGTGAGAATGGAGGGGAGGAGAGGATCACTAGAACAGCCTGCAGAGAAAGGAATTACACTGGATTTGCTTCAGAAAATGTTTGAGGAACTGGGCAATAAATTAGCCAAATCACTTGATAGTAAATTGACAGGTTTTAAAAAAAATGGATGAAAGACTTGTAAAGATGAAAGAGGAGATGAAAGACGAAGTTAATAAGATGGAAGGCTCTTTCAAACAAGTGTCTGGAGAGGTAAAACAAGTTAGTGACGAAGTGGGAATTTGAGAGAGTAAGACAGAGAGGTGAGAGGAGAGAGTAAGATAAGGCAGTAAGACAGAGAGTTGGAAAGAGAACTGGGCAATCTGGCTCTCTTGGAGTTGACAGAGGAGGAATTTTGTTTGAGGCTCAGAGCAATTCCAGAGGATTTTGGTGAAGATATTAGAGAAAAGATTATGAAAGCCCTGGCAATTTTTTTGGATTGGGAAGAGGAGGACACTGAGGCAGAAATTTATAAAGAATATGGAATAAATTCCAGCTTTGCAAGAACAAGAAATGTTCCAAGGGATCTTTTGGTACACTTTGCCAGGAAGAAGATCAAGTTTTGCAGCAGTGTTTTAATGCAAGATTGAAGATTGATAATACAGGCAAAATTGTCCTTAAAGAAATTCCTATTAGAATTTTGCACAAGAGAAAAGAGTATTTTTTTTTGACTGAGAGATTAAAACGGAAAAGAATCCCATCCTGATGGGACAAATTGGAAGTTGGGATTTTTACTTTTAAAGAGCAGAGGTTTCGACTGAATTCTGTCCAGGAGGCGAGGGAATTTCTAGAAAAATTCAAAGAGGAATTGGAGGAGATCCAAATGGAGGCGTCAAGGGAGATTACCCCAAAACTCCAACAGGCGCGACAGCAAACTGGAAGGAATGGTATGGAACTAGGTCCCACCGGTATCGATTTTTCTAAGCTTTTGGCTTGACGATGGATTACAAATGCTTAACATGGAATATTTCCTCCTCACTTTCCAGACGTTCCTCAAGACCTGGCCTGGGGGTCTCATGGGACCACTGAGATCTTGAGGTGGCTCCGCTGCTGATGGAATCGCTTGTGTGTGTGTGTGGCTTTTTTAAAAAAACTTTTTTTTATATAATTGTGTTTGACATTTTAATTGTTGTATACCTTTTTTGCTGTACACTGCCCAGAGTCACTTCTTGTGGGATGGGTGGCCATATAAATTTGATAAATAAAGAAATAAATATAAATGGAGCAAATGCTCCTTAAAAGAGAAAAAAAAATTATTGTTTTAATTTTTTTGTATATAATTTGCCTACAAGAGACACATATCAGAAAAAAGGACATAAAATATTTGATCCATAAAAATGTGTGTGAAGAATTTATTTCAGCAGGAACAAAGGGAAAAGAAAAAAAAGAAATGGAGTTATTTTGTACATAAATCCCCAACTAAAACCAGAACTTGTATTGACTGATGACCATGGCAGATTTGTTGGGGTGTGTCATGAGTGCCGTTGAGCTGAAGTCATCAGCGCAATGGCACACATGACAATAGCAAGGAAATAGGAGAAGGGGCTCAAGATAAGTAGCCATCAACTCACGACTAACGGCCAACAAACAATAACTAAACGGAGCACGGAGCACACCCAAGCCATCAGCGCCAATACAACGGAGATCGCCCAGCTGACAGCAATCACCGGATGAATAGAAAACCCGATGATGGGCGATCCCGGAACGCCAGCGGGGCCTCACAACCCCTCACCCACCGGCAGGGCAACGTATTGGACAAAAGGGGGTGACGTGACCGCGAGTGAGGGGGCGCTGACCGGCGCGGGGTATTTAAACCCCGCACCGGCGCGCTCCTGTCACTCTCAGCTTTTTTCTTCCGACGCTGTAACTGCGCTGTGAATAAACCAGAGCCTGATCCATCGAACCAGTGTCTGTGCATTATTCAGAGGCAGGCAGCGCATGACATAAAGCTGAGAGTCATAAACTCAGCCTCGCCGAGCCCCACCGGACGACGACGAGCCGCGGGAGGAATAGACGGCGAGAAGACCAGCAAGATGAAGCCGGAGCGATGCGGGCAAGGAGGGCGAGCCGCACGGCAAGAGACAGAGGAGGACCGACCAAGGCCAGAGGCACCGCGGACTCCCAGAGCCATGGACGCCCACCCCACCCGACCCGAGCCTCAGCTCCAACCCCAAGGGGAGATGGCGACGGAGGCAACCCGACCACGGGAGGGAGCAACATGCCTTCCAAAACCAGCGGAGGACCCCGCGCCCCACATCGCATCCCAGCAACGGGCGTGGAGCGACAGCCCAACGGCGGTCAACACGGAGGAGGACGATGGAGACACCCAGCAGACGGCGGAGGAAGCGGACCAGCGGCAGAGGGAGGATGAACCCCGCCGGCAACCCACCCCCACCGACGCACCGATGGAACCGGCCCCAGCGGCGGCGCGGGCCGTGGACGAGGAGGCACGAGCTGAACTCGCGGCCATGCGGGCCCAACTGACGGAACTCCGGACCATGCTCCAGTCGCTTATGCCCCCCGTGCCACCCAACGACGTCCCCGCACAGGCCCACACCCCGAGCGAAGCACCGAACCCCCACGGGCCAGCGGAGGGTCAGCAGACGGCCCAGGCGGACGACACCACAGGCCGGGAAGCGAGAGGCAGGGCTGCGCAAAACGCCTGGGCCCCAAAGGACTTCCCCATCTTCTTCGATGGGAACCCCACGAAACTCTCGTTCTTCGTAACGAACACCAGGGAGTTCATGGGGAGGCACGGACACTCCTACGACTCCGAAGCCGACAAGATCGCCGCCGTGGCGATCAAACTACAAGACAGGGCGGCGGACTGGTACGTCCAACTGTACGAGTCCAGCTCCCCCGCCCTCGCCACCTTCCCTGCCTTCATCAATGAGATGAAAAACTACTTCGAAGACCCCCTAGCCAAGGTAAGGGCGAAAAGCGCACTCCAAAGACTTAAACAGGGCACACGCACGGTCCCAGACTACGCCCTGGAGTTCAAAGCCCTCGCGGGGAAGGTCAGCGACTGGTCCGAAACCACTCTGCTGGAAATGTTCAAAAGGGGGCTCAATCGCGACGTTCTCCAATGGGCCCTCTACCGCGACGACCCAGAAACGCTACACGGGTGGATCCACCTCGCGGGGAAAGCCGAACACACGCACCGCACCTTCCTCATGACAACCACGGAAGACACAAACTATGCCGGAAAAAAGGTACCCGCACCACACGTGGGGATGGCCGGCCCCATATACCCAAAAAAGAAATTCAATCGGAAGCCCTGCGGGAAGTGTGGCAAACTAGGGCACAAGACGGTGGATTGCTTCGCCAACCGACCGCCGACCAGTGCGCCTAAACCCACCCCGAAAATTAGCCCCAAACCACCCAACCTGGGGCCGCCCCCTCACCGCCGAATGACCATGGCCACAGCGACACCAGAGGAAGGCTGGGACGCCTACTGGGGGGAAGAGGATAACGTAGACCCCGACCAGCCGGCGGGAAAAGCTCCCCGCCTGCCCTGAAACGCGTTGCGAGGCAGGCGGTGGGACAGCAGCACGGACCACCTCGACGGAACGACGAAAGCCCCGTAATAATGGCGGCAATCAAACTCTCTGCCGGCAACGGAGCCACCACGGCCGTGGCACTAGTGGACTCGGGGTGCTCAAAAAACCTCATCCACCCCGACCTAGTCGCCAAACTCGACCTCCACTGCTTCCCCCTCCCCACGCCATTGGCATTCCACCAGCTGGACAGCTCTACAGCGGGAGGGAAACCAGCCACGCTGCAAACCGAGACGGTCACCCTGCAAATGGGCACTCACACCGAACGCACATCGTTCGTCGTCACTCACATCGGACGGCCCATTGCAGTCCTGGGGATGCCATGGCTCACGACAAACAACCCGCGCATCAACTGGGAGACCCGCACCTTCACATTCGGCGACGGCGAGTATCGGGCACCAGTTCCAGCGGGCAGAACCAACCCCACTGTAGGACGAGCGGAGGCGACTACACAGGACAACGCCGCTACCACAGCAGACCTACCGGAACAATACGCCGACTTCTCCGAGGTCTTCGGAGAGGCGGAAGCTGACCAACTACCCCCCCACCGCAAGACGGATTGCCGGATCGACCTACTGCCCGACGTCCCCTTACCTAGACCAAAGATCTACTCGATGACCCCGAAGGAGATGGCAACCCTCCGGGAGTTCATCGATAAAAACCTAGACAGGGGATTCATAGAGCCAGCATGCTCACCGGTCGGAGCCCCCGTCTTATTCCGGGAGAAGAAAGACGGCACCCTACGGCTCTGCACCGACTACCGGGGCCTAAACGCGGCTTCCCTGTCCAACAAATACCCCTTACCCCTGGTGAAGGACATGCTCGCCCACCTGTCCACGGGCAAAGTCTTTTCCAAATTGGACCTTCGCAAGGCGTACTATCGCATCCGAATCAGGGAGGGGGACGAATGGAAGACTGCGTTCAACTGCCCCCTAGGCGCCTTCCAGTACAAAGTGCTGCCCTTCGGACCCGCGGGGGCCCCTGGGGTGTTCATGCAGCTCATCAATGAGGTACTGCATGAACATCTGTTCAAAGGGGTCCTGGTCTACATCGACGACGTCCTTATTTACACAAAAACGCACGAGGAACATGTGACCCTAGTCAGGCAAGTCCTCGACAAGCTCAGAGGGGCGCAGCTCTATGCCAAGCCTACAAAGTGCGAGTTTCACAAAGCGCGCCTAGACTACCTGGGGTACCGAATCTCCGGGGACGGCATAGAAATGGACCCCGCAAAAGTCGAGGCGGTGCTAAACTGGGAGCGCCCCCGCAACAGACGCCAACTCCAGAGCTTCCTCGGCTTCGCGAATTTTTACAGGTCATTCGCCCGGGGGTTCGCAGAGATAGCCCTCCCCCTAACGGACCTCCTCAAAACCAAAGGGGTGGGGGACACCCGATGCACCAAGAACCCGGGCACAGTGTTGAATTGGACTCCCGCGTGCCAGACCGCATTCAACAAGCTGAAAGCGCTGTTCACCACGGAGCCAATCCTCGCGCACCCGGACCCAGAACGGCCGTTCGTGGTCCAAGCCGATGCCTCAGACTTCTCCCTGGGGGCCATCCTGCTCCAAAAGGACCCCACGGGACTCCTGAAACCATGCGCCTACCTGTCAAGGAAGTTCTCCGAGACAGAAAGGCGATGGCACGTCTGGGAGAAAGAAGCCTTCGCGGTAAAATCGGCGCTAGAGACATGGCGACACCTACTCGAGGGAGCCACCCAACCATTCGAGGTCTGGACCGACCACCGGAACCTCGAGGCCCTACGAACGCCCAGACGCCTTAGCCCAAAACAGGTCCGATGGGCCCAATTCTTCAGCCGCTTTAATTTCCAGCTGAAGTTCATGCCGGGCAAAAAGAACTTCCTGGCCGACGCCCTCTCCCGACTGCCCCAAGACGAAGAGCCCGCCCCAGACACCATTGGGACGGTCCTATCCGCCTCACAACTGGGGATGGCCGTGACCACCCGAAGCGGTGCTCGGAGGCAGCTCGACTCTACGGCGCAGCCGACGGCGGGACAACCTGCGACCAGAAGAAGCCAACCGCAACTACCAGGGGGAATGCGCACGGACCTCGCCGCCGCCCTCAAAACCGACCCCTGGTTCCTGGCAAACCCCGACAAGGTAACGATGGCACAGGACCTGGCATGGGGGGAAGGCAGAATCTATGTCCCGGACTCGCAACGCCAGGCGATCTTGCATAGGTCACACGACGCCAAACAAGCGGGACACTTTGGGTTCCTCAAGACCCTACACCTAACACGGCGTCAATTCTGGTGGCCCGCGCTCAGGCGAGACGTAAAAGCATACGTAGCGTCCTGCCCAACGTGCGCTAGGGCCAAACGGGCACCAGGCAAACCCGCGGGGCTATTACAACGGGTGGCAGAACCCTCCCGCCCATGGGAGGAAATCTCTATGGATTTTATAGTGGACCTCCCACCCAGCCAGAAGAAAACGGCCATTTGGGTGGTGAAGGACTACTTCTCAAAACAGGCCCACTTCATCCCCTGCACGTCGGTCCCATCCGCACAACAGCTAGCCAAACTCTTCCTCATCCACGTGTACAGGCTACACGGATGTCCCGCACGTGTGGTGACCGACAGGGGCACACAGTTCACCTCCAAATTCTGGCGGGCCTTCCTAAAGCTGACGGGGACCCAACAGGCCCTATCTATGGCCTGGCACCCCCAGACGGACGGAGCCACAGAGGTTCTTAATGCCACCTTAGAGCAATTCATACGCTCATATACTAACTATCACCAAGACGACTGGGCTGAACTGCTCCCGTTCGCTGAAGTCGCATACAACAACGCCGTCCACACGAGCACGGGGAAAACTCCGTTCGAAGTAGTCTCGGGGCGCGACTTCGTCCCCATACCGGAGCTACCTCAACCCCCGGAACCCCAGGTGGACGCTAGCGACTGGGGATGGAAGATCGCGGAATCATGGCCAATAATCACGGCGGCGCTGAAGGATGCACAGGCAGCCTACAAAGAGCAGGCCGACAAGCACCGGTGCCAACAACCGACGTTCCAAGTGGGGGATATGGCCTACCTATCCACCAAGTTCCTAAAGTCACCCCAACCCTCGAAAAAACTGGGGCCTAAATACATCGGGCCGTTCCGAGTCACCCAAATAGTGAACCCGGTAGCAATACGCTTGGACCTGCCACACAACCTACGGAGACTCCACCCGGTGTTCCACACCAGCCTCCTGAAACCGGCAACCACCTCTCGATGGCACCCAAGCACGCCACAGCCCTCACCGGTGATGATCGACGGGCAACACCACTTCGAGATAAGGGACATACTCGACTCCCGCAAGCAACGAGGAACTCTACACTATCTGGTCAGGTGGAAACACTTCCCCCACCCGGAATGGGTGGCGGCGCACAACGTTAACGCGCCTGACCTGACCAGAGCATTTCACCGGGCATACCCCGACAAGCCACAACCAAGGTCAGCAAGCCGTCCCCTGCAACCCCCCCCTCAGGCCCCCCCGCCTCCCGTGCCCCAAGGGAAAGGGCCCCCCCAAGCCCGCGACTTGGGTGGACCTCCCCCCCGGGACTCACTCCCCCCGCCCCGGGCCCACGAGGCGGTGACAAGCGTTCGCCAGCACCCTCCCCCCACCCCCCGGCCGCGGGGGAGTGGCAAGCAAGTCAACAGGGCAACCTGGGGGCAACGCCCAGGAGCTATAACAAAGGCGACGCACTTTAAATAAAGAAAAGAAGGGTCCTACCTGGAGCTGATAAGCACCCGACCAGCCACGCCTCTCTCCTCGCCGAACTGAGCCAAACAAACAGGGTGTGGCTGGAGCATGTGCACGCCAGGACGTGACCCGGGCATGCGCACTATGGACACACCCTGGGAAGGCACGTGGTAGAGGGAGGAGCAAAGGGAGGGGCGAGAACTACTCCGGCGGGAATTTCGAAAAAAAAAAAAAAAAAGTGCCGTTTGACAGCTCCACCGGAAAAAAAAACAAAAAACCAGAAAACCGGGGGGGAGCACTATTCGGACAGGGGGCAGTATGTCATGAGTGCCGTTGAGCTGAAGTCATCAGCGCAATGGCACACATGACAATAGCAAGGAAATAGGAGAAGGGGCTCAAGATAAGTAGCCATCAACTCACAACGACTAACGGCCAACAAACAATAACTAAACAGATCACGGAGCACACCCAAGCCATCAGCGCCAATACAACGGAGATCGCCCAGCTGACAGCAATCACCGGATGAATAGAAAACCCGATGATGGGCGATCCTGGAACGCCAGCGGGGCCTCACAACCCCTCACCCACCGGCAGGGCAACGTATTGGACAAAAGGGGGTGACGTGACCGCGAGTGAGGGGGCGCTGACCGGCGCGGGGTATTTAAACCCCGCACCGGCGCGCTCCTGTCACTCTCAGCTTTTTTCTTCCGACGCTGTAACTGCGCTGTGAATAAACCAGAGCCTGATCCATCGAACCAGTGTCTGTGCATTATTCAGAGGCAGGCAGCGCATGACAGGGTGGAAGTTAATTGGCATGGGACTAAGACTTTGATACTGGGAATTTATGCCCCAAATGAGGACAAAGTATTATTTTATAAATGATTTATGGACAGATTACTAGGTTTTTCCTATGAAAATTGGTGGTTGATGGGGGATTGTGATCTCCCCGCAACTGGACAGAACTGAAAAAAACATATTAAAATCACTCAAGGCAAATTACCAGAAGTTTTCTTTGATCTGATGGACAATTTAGGGCTGGTTGATATATGGACACAGAAAAATGGTAATTCAAGAGAATATACCTACTTTTCTGAAAGACATTGTCATGTTCACTGTTGCAATGTTTGATTTACATCATAACGTCTTGTGTACCATGGTGCCGACATGCGTTCCAGTTGGGAGGGAGCTGCTGGGAGACCTTGTACCAGGCTGTATGTCTGTTTTCTTGCTGATGGAATGTGTTTGGGTTATCGTTGGTATCCAAGGTCTTTTTACCCGTTGATTAGCTGAACTCGTTAGGGGCACCTGGGATGGGGAGCTTGAAACGGTTGTACGGGGGGAGGGCTTACTTTCGCACCGAGGGTTTTTACTTTGTATTTGGTGCACTTCTGCTCATTCTCAGCTTTCTTTGTACTTGCACACTATTCCTAAATAAACCAGATTTGTTTCAAGCCATTGCTTGTGAGCCTGAGTGTATTTAGGATAGGCAAACATTGCATAAAGCTGAGAATCTTTGTAATTCCTGTTAACTCCTTCCAAGGTTATTCCTTGTGAGGAAATTAGTTAGCAATGACTGAATCAAGACCAACATCTGAGGGGCTGGAACCGCAAGCTGGTCCAGCACCGAAGAGCCCCATTCCCACTCCCCCCAACTTTTTGTTCTACCAGAGGGGCTCCAGCTCAAGCCCTGAGCTGGGGGGATCCAGTGATGAGGGAGAACCCAAGGAGAAGGCGGCTGGGACTTCCTGGAAGTATAGCTTCCCTTTGACTCCCAAGGGAGAGTCAACCAAAGTGGCCCCAGAGCAGTGACCGGACACCCAACGAGGGGAAGAATCCCTGACTCCTGAGAGGGTGAGAAGGTTGGAGGCGAAGATGGAGTCAGTGGAAGATCTACTGAAGACCCTATCAATGGCGTTAGTTGATCAGGGAAGCTGCGACGGGAGCCGTCACTCTCCACAGCCCTCCTCCCCTCCTCCTTGTGGATCGCAGCTGGTGCAGGGTCGGAGAAGACATCACGATGGGGCCTCACCACGGAGAGGGTCCGTTGGGGTGTCCTGGGCCCCTACAGCTCAACCCGCAACTGGGTCCCCTCCAACCAGGAAGGTGGCAAAGGACTTTGCAGTCAAATTTGATGGGGACCCCACCAAACTTTCCTTTTTCCTGACCAATGCGAAAAACTACATGAAGCAATATGGGTCGTGCTTCACCTCGGAAGAGGCTAAGATATCAGCCATCACCCCTAAGCTGAAGGGTAGAGCAGCGGACTGGTATGTCCAACTGACTGAAGCGGACGCTCTGGAGCTCGGCTCATTCGACGACTTCATGTTTGCCTTGAAGTTTTTTTTTGAAGATCCCCTAGCCAAAGCCAGAGCTAAGGAGGCACTCAAGGACCTCACCCAAGGACCAAGGTTGGTAGCTGATTATGCCCTTGAATTCAAAGCTTTAGCAGGCAAGGTTCCCGACTGGTCACAATCAACCCTCATCAAGAGATTCAAAGAAGGACTCAACCAAGACATCCTCAGATGGGTGCTGGGCAGAGATGATCTGGAGTCCCTGTACGAGTGGATCTGTCTGGCCGGAAAAGCTGAGCATGCTCAGTGCACCTACATGCAGACCTGTCGAACCGAGAAGGTGACAGCCTGGTCACGGGGACCCCGGAGCGGAGCAACAGCTGCACCACCGAGCCACCGAGCTGGAGACGAGGAGAAGGAGCATCGCTATGCACGAGGGCAGTGCCTCCGTTGTGGGAAGGGAGGACATCAAGCCGCTGAATGCCCGAAGCTCAAGGCTGGAGAGTGGACAACGAGAGCCCCGGCTAAATCACCCCAGCCGTCACGCCAGACGACCACAGCCAAAGGAGCCACGGATCTGGAGGAAGCCCTGTATCTTTACACAGAGGTTGAGGAAGAGGCAAAAGAGCCGGCAGGAAATGCCAGCCACCTGCCCTGAATGGCACCCTGGGGCAGGTGGAGGAAGATGGGTATGAGGATGAGATGGTGAGTGCTGATTGCCCCACCCTGGCAGTGAAAGTGAAGCTTGGTTCCCACACCTGAACCACAGAAGTTTGGGCTCTAGTTGACTCTGGGTGTTCGAGATGCCTCATTCACCCGGATCTAGTGACTGCCCTAGACCTGCCCAGTTTCCCTCTACAGCAGTCTCTACTCTTTACCCAGTTAGACAGCTCAACAGCAGGGGGGGTGGGTCCAGCAACTCACTTTACTGGGACTGTAGCAATGCAAATGGGGAGCCACAAAGAGACTTTAAAATTCATCATTGCCCCGGTGGGCGATCCCATGGTAATCCTAGGGATCCCTTGGCTAACTTGGCGAAACCCCTATATGAACTGGCAACACCGAACCCTTACCTTTAGCAATGGGTTTTTATCAAGCCCCTCTGGTGGGGAGACCCTTATGTGGGGGGGGGGGAACCAGGGCTGCAATTGCAGTGCCGCGCCCCATTGTAGTGCAGCTCAAACAGCTGCCAAACCGCTACCAAGACTTTGCAGATGTTTTTGGGGAAATGGAGGCAGACCAGTTACCACCCCATTGTAAAACTGACTGTGCAATTGAGATTCTCCCCAACACGCAGCTGCCTAAACTGAAAATCTACCCAATGACCAAAAAGGAACTAGAGGCATTGCATGAGTTCATTGACAAAAACCTGGCATGAGGATTCATTGAGACTGCCAATTCCCCAGTGGGCGCACCGGTCCTCTTTCGAGAGAAGAAAGATGGCACCCTCAGACTCTGTACAGACTATCGGGGGTTAAATTCAGTCTCCCTGTGTAATAAATATCCTTTGCCCTTAATGAAAGATATGTTAGCCCATCTGTCAAAAGGGAAAATTTTCTCTAAGCTCGATCTCCGGGAAGCCTACTTTCACATACGCATACGGGCTGGAGACGAGTGGAAAACCGCCTTCAATTGCCCATTGAGCTCCTTCCAGTACAAAGTCCTCCCGTTTGGCTTAGCTGGCGCACCTGGAGCTTTCATGCAACTCATTAATGAAGTGTAACATGATCACTTGTTCAAGGGTCTTAGTCTATTTAGACGATGTACTGATCTACACTGAAACCGAGGAGGAGCATGAACGCCTTCTTAGGCAAGTGTTAGAAAAACTGAGGGCAGCCAAGCTGTATGCCAAACTGTCCAAATGTGAATTTCACAAAACCCAACTGGACTATTTGGGCTATCAGGTCTCTGACAAGGGGATTGAAATGGACCCTGAAAAAATTAAGGCCATCTTAAATTGGGAACGCCCTTGCACCTGATGCCAACTGCAAAGTTTTCTGGGGTTCAGCAACTATTACCGCCAGTTCATCCAGGGGTTCGCCGAAATTGCCCTGCCCCTTACCGACCTACTTCGCACGAAAGGGTTGGGGGAAACATGTAAGGTGAAACACCCTGGGGCAGTGTTAAATTGGACTCCAGAATGCCAGGCTGCATTTGAGAAACTAAAGACTTTCTTTACTGCGGAACCAATTCTGTGGCACCCTGATCCTGAACGCCCCTTTGTTGTCCAAGTAGATGCCTCTGACTTTTCTATTGGGGCTATATTGCTGCAAAAAGACTCTGATGACATCCTGAAACCCTGCACTTATCTGTCCAGGAAGTTTTCTGAGACTGAGCGCCGGTGGCATGTTTGGGAAAAGGAGGCTTTTGCTGTTAAAGCTGCTTTAGAAACTTGGCGCCCCCTCCTTGAGGGGGCTGCCTACCCGTTCGAGGTTTGGATGGACCACAGAAATTTGGAGGCTCTCTGCACCCCTCGCTGCCTGAGCCCCAAACAAATTCGCTGGGCTCAATTTTTCAGTTGGTTTAACTTCCAACTGAAGTTCATACCTGGTAAGAAAAACTTTCTCACAGACGCTTTGTCCCGCTTGCCGCAAGATTTTGACCACACCCCTCAAGTAGTTGGTACTGTCCTCTCTTCACCACAATTGGGACTGGCTGCTGTCACCCAAAGCCAAACCCGTGCCCCGCCTGCAGAGAGCACCACCCCAACACTGCCCCACAAGCAGCCGCTCGCTTGTCAATTGCAATCAGACTTTCTGCAGGCAGTGAAATCTGACACTTGGTTGCTAGCTAATCAAGACAAAGTATCCTTTAAGGATGATCTTGCATGGGTCGGCCACTGCCTTTATGAACCTGAAACTTTACGGACTTCTGTGTTACAATGCTCCCATGACGATAAAGTAGCGGGCCATTTCGGGTTTGTCAAAACCCTGCATTTGGTACGCTGCCAATTTTGGTGGCCCTTGCTATGGTGGGATGTCAAAGACTATGTTGCCTCTTGCCCTGTCTGTGCCATGTCCAAACGAAAAGTGGGAAAGCCACAAGGTCTCCTCCAACCTGTTGCTAACCCATCTCGTCCCTGGGCTGAGGTCTCTATGGACTTTATCATTGACCTCCCACCCAGTCAAAAGAAAACTGTCATTTGGGTGGTCAAAGACTTTTTCTCCAAACAAGCCCATTTTATTCCATGCGCTTCCTTGCCGTCGGCTCAGCAGCTGGCTCGCCTCTTTCTATGCCACATCTACCATCTCCACGGCTGCCCCTCCCATTTGGTGACCGACCGCGGGACACAATTTACCTCCCAATTTTGGTGGGCTTTTTTGAAACTCATTGGCACCGAACAGGCATTGTCAGCAGCGTCGCATCTGGAGATGGATGGATCTACTGAGATTCTTAACTCCACCCTGGAGCAGTTTCTTCGCTCCTACACCAACTACCATCAGGACAATTGGGTCGAACTCCTGCCCTTTGCAGAAGTTGCTTACAACAGCGCTGTCCACCAGAGCACTGGGCAGACCCCCTTTTGGGTTGTTTTCGGCCAGGATTTTGTTCCCATTCCTTAGTTACCTCAACCCCCCCCCCCCAACCCTTGCTCAGCTTATGATTGGGCTGCACAGCTGGCTGACTCCTGGTTGATCATTCGGCAAGCTCTGGACAATGCCCAAGCCTCCTACAAATGTCACGCTGATAAACGCCGTTCTCCACAACACACTTTTAAGGTTGGGGATTTGGTTAACCTCTCCACTAAGTTCATCAAATCCCCCCAGCCTTCCAGGAAGCTTGCCCCAAAATTCATCGGGCCGTTTCCCATTGTGGCTCTTATCTATCCTGTTACTGTCAAACTTGATTTGCCTCACAATTTAAGACATTTGCACCCTGTTTTCCATTGCAGCTTGCTCAAGCCAGCTCGCTCCTCCACTCGCTGGCATCCCCAACCTCCTACACCTCCACCAATCATGATTGATGGCCAGCAGCATTTTGAAGTCAAGGAGGTCCTCGACTCCCGCAGGCTTTGCAACTCCCTGCAGTACCTAGTTCACTGGAAGCACTTCCCCCACCCAGAGTGGGTGCCTGCTTGACACGTCCATGCTCCTGCTTTAGTTCGCCGCTTTCACCTAGCTTACCCTTTCAAGCCTGCGGCTTGACCCTGTCTTTCACTGTTGTTAATTTTCTTTTGCTTTGCTTTCTTTTGGGGGGCTGGTATGTCATGTTCACCATTGCAATGTTTGATTTACATCGTAACATCTTGCATGCCATGGTGCCGACGCGCGTTCCAGTTGGGAGGGAGCTGCTGGGAGACCTTGTACCAGGCTGTATGTCTGTTTTCTTGCTGATGGAATGTGTTTGGGTTATCGTTGGTGTCCAAGGTCTTTTTACCCGTTGATTAGCTGAACTCGTTAGGGGCACCTGGGATAGGGAGCTTGAAGCGGTTGAACGGGGGGAGGGCTTACTGTTGCACCGAGGGTTTTTACTTTGTATTTGGTGCACTTCTGCTCATTCTCAGCTTTCTTTGTACTTGCACACTATTCTTAAATAAACCAGATTTGTTTCAAGCCATTGCTTGTGAGCCTGAGTGTATTTAGGATAGGCAAACATTACAGACATACATCTTTTTAAAGAATAGACGTGATCTGGATTTCAAAGAACTTGGCTACTAAGGTTTCTAAAGTAGAGATATTAACAAAAAGTTTTTCAGGTCATAATCCTGTGAGTTTGGTTTATAAAAGAAAATTCTTTTAGATGGAGACTGAATGAAATGTTGCTACAGAAAGAAGCAATAGTGGAGGATTGTAAAAAGAAATTAAAATAATTTTTTGAAAATAATGTGGGTAAAGGCACTGATTAAAGAATGGTTTGGGATGCAGGTAAATTTTATTAGAGGTCATTTTATACAACATAATAGTGAACTTAAAAAGAAGAGTCAAGAGAAAATACAAGCTATTTTGGATGAAATAAAGAGAAAAGAAGAACTAAAGAAATCTCTAGAGAAGATAAGTATTTCTCAACAAATTAAGCTACTACAATGGCAATTATTTATGTTAATAGTAAGAGAAATGGAAATAAAAATAAATTATGGAAAGCAAAAAAAATTGAGTTTGCAACTAAACCAGGGAAGTGGCTAGCATATATAAAAAAGAAAATGGTATTAAATTACAAGAGGGAGATACTGTATTAATGAACAATATGGCCATGCAAAAAGCATTCCATCAATATTTTTCCAATTTATATAAAGGAAGTGATATCTCACTAGAGAAAATAGATGAATACTGAAAGAAACAAAATGAACCAAGGATTACAGAGGAATAGAGACAGATTATGACAATAACAGAAGTTTCTGAAGCTATAAAAAAAGGTTAAACTAGGAAAGGTGCCTGGACCAGATGGATTTGAAACTGCATTTTGCAGCTTGCTGTTTGATTTGGATGAAAGAGTGGATGTTGCTGAGAAATAGAAGGCTTTTGGAGTTAGAAGAACATGACCTGAGATTTGGGTGGCATGGATATTTGTGATATTTCAATGTGGATTTTAAAAATCATGTTTGTTTGTTGTTTGTTGTTTATTTGTTCAGTTGCTTCCGACTCTTTGTGACTTCATGGACCAGCCCACGCCAGAGCTTCCTGTCGGTCGTCAACACCCCCAGCTCCCCCAGGGACAAGTCTGTCACCTCTAGAATATCATCCATCCATCTTGCCCTTGGTCGGCCCCTCTTCCTTTTGCCCTCCACTTTCCCTAGCATCAGCATCTTCTCCAGGGTGTCCTGTCTTTTCATTATGTGGCCAAAGTATTTCAGTTTTGCCTTTAATACCATTTCCTCAAGTGAGCAATCTGTCTTTATTTCCTGGAGTATGGACTGGTTTGATCTTCTTGCAGTCCAAGGCACTCAGAATTTTCCTCCAACACCACAGTTCAAAAGCATCGATCTTCCTTCTCTCAGCCTTCCTTATGGCCCAGCTCTCACAGCCATACGTTACTACTGGGAACACCATTGCTTTAACTATGTGGACCTTTGTTGTCAGTGTGATGTCTCTGCTCTTAACTATTTTATCAAGATTTGTCATTGCTCTTCTCCCAAGGATTAAACATCTTCTGATTTCCTGACTGCAGTCAGCATCTGCAGTAATCTTTGCACCTAGAAATACAAAGTCTTTGACTGCTTCTACATTTTCTCCCTCTATTTGCCAGTTATCAATCAAACTGGTTGCCATAATCTTGGTTTTTTTGAGGTTTAGCTGCAAACCAGCTTTTGCACTTTCTTCTTTCACTTTCATCATAAGGCTCCTCAGTTCCTCTTCGCTTTCAGCCATCAAAGTGGTATCATCTGCATATCTGAGATTGTTAATGTTTATTCCAGCAATTTTAACTCCAGCCTTGGATTCCTCAAGCCCAGCATGTCACATGATGTGTTCTGCATACAAGTTGAATAGGTAGGGTGAGAGTATACAGCCCTGCCATACTCCTTTCCCAATCTTAAACCAGTCGGTTGTTCCGTGGTCTGTTCTTACTGTTGCTACTTGGTCGTTATACAGATTCTTCAGGAGGCATACAAGATGACTTGGTATCCCCATACCACTAAGAACTTGCCACAATTTGTTATGGTCCACACAGTCAAAGGCTTTAGAATAGTCAATAAAACAGAAATAGAAGTTTTTCTGAAACTCCCTGGCTTTTTCCATTATCCAGCAGATATTGGCAATTTGGTCCCTAGTTCCTCTGCCTTTTCTAAACCCAGCTTGTACATCTGGCAATTCTTGCTCCATGAATTGCTGAAGTCTACCTTGCAGGATCTTGAGCATTACCTTACTGGCATGTGAAATGAGTGCCACTGTTCGATAGTTTTAACATTCTTTAGTGTTTCCCTTTTTTGGTATGGGGATATAAGTTGATTTTTTCCAATCTGATGGCCATTCTTGTGTTTTCCAAATTTGCTGGCATATAGCATGCATTACTTTGACAGCATCATCTTGCAAGATTTTGAACAGTTCAGCATGCCATCGTCTCCTGCTGCCTTGTTATTAGCAATGCTTCTTAAGGCCCATCCAACCTCACTCTTCAGGATGTCTGGCTCTAGCTCACTGACCACACCATCAAAGCTATCCCTGATATTGTTATCCTTCCTATACAAGTCTTCTGTATATTCTTGCCACTGTCATGTTCACTGTTTCAATGTGCACTATACATCATAACATTTCACATGCCATGGCGCTGAGGTGCATTTCTGTTTGGGAGGGAACTTTACGACCTGACATTTTACAGCGTTCCCATGATGATAAACCTGCTGGGCATTTTGGTTTTGTTAAAACATTGCATTTGGTTCATTGTCAATTCTGGTGGCCCACCTAGAGACGCGATGTAAAAGACTATGTGGCTTCCTGTCCTGTTTGTGCAATGTCAAAGCGAAAAGGGGGAAACTGCAGGGGCTTCTGCAGCCTGTGGCCAGCCCGTCCCATCCCTGGGATGAGATTTCTATGGATTTTATTGTGGATCTTCCTCCCAGTCAGAAGAAAACTGTCATTTGGGTTGTAAAAGATTTTTTTTCCAAACAAACCCATTTCATTCCATGTGCATCCATCCCGTTGGCCCCACAATTGGCGTGCCTATTTCTCATCCACATCTACGGTCTCCATGGTAGCCCCTCCCATTTGGTCAGCGACCGCGGGACACAGTCTACGTCCCAGTTTTGGAAATCATTTTAAAAATTGATTGGCACCAAACAGGCGCTGTCCACCTCGTCCCATCCCGAGACTGATGGATCTACTGAGATTTTGAACTCCACCCTTGAACAATTTCTTAGAGCATACATTAACTACCATCAGGACAATTGGGTGGAGTTGCTGCCTTTTGCTGAAGTGGCTTACAACAATGCTGTCCATCAGAGTATCGGGCAAACCCCTTTTCATGTGGTTTCTGGTCACGACTTTGTTCCCATCCCTGAACTGCCACAACCCCCTCCCCAAACATGTTCTGCCTCTGACTGGGCTGCTAAGCTTGCTGATTCCTGGCTGGTGATTCAACAGGCTTTGGCTGATCCCCAGGCTGCTTACAAGTTTCAAGCTGATAAGCATCATTCCTTGCAACATGACTTCAAGATTGGGGATCAAGTGTAACTATCTACCAAATTCATCAAGTCCCCACAACCCTCTAAAAAACTTGCTCCCAAGTTCAATGGCCCTTTCCCTATTGTTGATCTTATCAATCCAGTTACTGTTAAGTTGGATCTGCCTCACAATTTGAAATTCTTGCACCCTGTTTTCCATTGCAGCTTGCTCAAGTCTGTCCACCACTCTTCCTGCTGGCATCCCCAACCTCCTCCTCCCGCTCTGATCATGATTGATGGCCAACAGCACTTTGAGGTCAAGGAGGTCGTCGATTCTTGCAAGCTTCACGGCACCCTCCAGTATCTGATCTGATGGAAACACTTTCCTCATCCTGAATGGGTGTCTGCTCACCACGTCAATGCTCCTGATTTAATTTGCCATTTTCACTTGGCATACCCTTTAAAGTCTGCTGCTTAGTGTTTTCTTTCTTTTGGGAGGGCAGTATGTCATGTTCACTGTTTCAATGTGCACTGTACATCGTAACGTTTCACATGCCATGGCGCTGATGCGCGTTTCTGTTCAGGAGGGAGATGCTGTGAAACCTTGTGCCAAGCTCTGTATCTGTGTTCATTTCAATGGAATGTGTTTGGGTTCTGTGCTCTGCTCAAGGACTTTTCCTGCGGACCATCAGAAGCCATTAGGAGCACCTGGGATTGTGAGCTTGGGAAGATTCTATGGGGGGAGGGATCTCATTTGTACCGAGGGTTTTTAGTTTGCATTTGGCACGCTTTTATCATTCTCAGCTTTCTTTGTGAACCTGCATACTATTCTTTAATAAATCAGATATCTTTGTATTCCTGCTCATGACTCTGAGAGTGTTTTAGAATAGGCATTCATTACAGCCAACTTTTCTTGATTTCTTCTTCTTCTGTTAGGTCCTTGCCATCATTGTTTTTGATATACCCATTTTTGCCTGGAATTTACCTCCAATGTTTCTAATTTTCTGGAACAGGTCTCTTGTCCTTCCTATTCTATTGTCTTCTTCCACTTCCACACATTGCTTGTTTAAAAATAATTCCTTATCTCTTCTGGCTAAGCTCTGGAATCTTGCATTTAATTGGGCATATCTCCGCCTATCACTGTTGCCTTTTGCTTTCCTTCTTTCTTGGGCTACTTCTAGTGTCTCAGCAGACAGCCATTTTACCCTCTTTCTTTGGGATGTATTTTGTTGCCGCCTCCTGAACAATGTTGTGAACTTCTGTCCATAGTTCTTCTGGGACCCTATCTACCAAGCCCAGTCCCTTAAATCTATTCTTCACCTCCACTGCATATTCCTTAGGAATATTAGTGAGCTCATATCTACCTGATCTGTGGGTCTTCCCTAATCTCTTTAGTCTGATCCTAAATTGTGCAAGAAGAAGTTCATGATCTGAACTACAGTCAGCTCCAGGTCTTGTTTTTACTGACTGTATAGATGTCTGCCACCTTTGGCTGCAAAGGATGTAGTCAATCTGATTTTGGTGTTGTCCATCTGGGGAAGTCCATGTATAAAGCCATCTCTTAGGTTGTTGGAACAGAGTGTTTGTTATGCAGAGTGAATTGTCTTGGCAAAATTCTATCAGCCTATGTCCTGCTTCATTTTGTTCTCCCAGGCCATGCTTACCTGTAATTCCAGGTGTCATTTGACTGCCCACCTTAGCATTCCAGTCTCCTGTGATGAAAATAACATCTCTTTTAGGCGTGTTGTCCAGTAGGTGCTGCAGATCCTCATAGAACTGCTCTACTTCAGCTTCTTCAGCATCTGTGGTTGGGGCATATATTTGGATCACTGTGATGTTAGATGGCTTGCCCTGAATTTGAATTGAGATCATTCTATCATTTTTTGGATTTTATTGAAGCACTGCTTTAGCCACTTTACTATTAATTATGAAGGCTACTCCATTTCTTCTGTGGTCCTCTTGTCCACAGTAGTAGATCTGGTGGTCATTTGATGTGAAGTGGCCCATTCCAGTCCATTTCAGTTCACTGATGCCCAAAATGTCTATCTTTAATCTTGACATCTCACCAATAACCACATCATGTTAGACATGCCATATTAAGAATATGGAATAGATACAAACCTGGGTTGTGCCCAAAAACACCTCTGTGGCTCTCACAAGCAGCATTTTACAGATGAGAAATAATAAGCAAACACAAATGGCTAACTTATCATGAGATAGTAGAATTTTGTCAAGGGGAATGTAAAATAAAATCAAGAGACGAACTGGTGGCAGAGGGATATAGTTGTCAATGGTTCTCTTATTTACAATTATTAGAAAGATTTAAAGAAGACCAAATTAATGTATGGTTTCAAACATTGTAAGACTGACTTTGAAATAGAATTGTGTACAAATGATGAACATGTAATTGCTAAAATGTATAAACTTTTATTGAAATTTGAAACAGAAGAAGAACTAGTGAAAGAGTGTATGATAAAGTGGGCCAAATGTTTTGGTTATGATACACAGATGGAACACTGGGGAAATGTGGCTGAAAGGATTGAAATTTACATTTTGTTATAAACTTAAAGAGAATTTTTATTAAATGATGTACCATTGGTATACGTCACCAGAGAAATTTTCTAGAATGTATATAAAGGCACTTCAAATTTATTTTTTCTTCTTTTTTTAAAAAGAATTTTATTAAGTTTCAAGACAAGGATAAAAGCTACAAAAAAGAAATAAAGAAATAAAAATGTGTGAAAAAACATGAGTTTTTTTTTTCAAAGTTACATAAAGATGTGACTTCTGACTTTTAACAGCAAGGTTATACAAAAATTTCCATAATCAATCTCTTACTCTATATTAAACCAAAACCACATTATTTCTATAAATCATTCCACTTTAGTGCATTATAAAAATCACTAACACTTATTTAATTATTCCCTTCCTACTACTATTCTATACATTTCTGTTTACTATAATAAGAATCAAACTAAAAAGCACATAAATTATCAGCCATTATACTTAATAGTACAACAGTTTTACTAATCTTAATCATAATAAATCCAAAAAACAAAAACAATTCAAAACAGTAGCCTTAAATCAAATCCTTTAAACCACCCAAATAAACATTTTTATATCCTAATAATCTTAATCCAAATCCTTAAAAGCAAATAACATCAATCAAACCCTTAAAGCAATCCAGATAAACATTCTTTAACCCTTATCCCACTTCAAAATAAACCAGAGCATTTACATATCCCCACAATGTGCACAGAGCTCTTCTCTTGAAAAAAATCAAACAGCCCAACTGCCCCCCTCAAAAATTCCAGCTTCTCTTCAATAAACCTCCCATACATAACCCTAACCCATAATGACCCCTTCTTTTTCATGGCATTCCACCAGAAAGTCAATTTCACTTATTGCTTGCAGATCTCTCTCTCCCTTGAATTTCTCCAACTCCACTATCTGATCTTCATTCAGCATCTCAATAGAAATCCCAATCTTACTCTTAGAAGAAACATTTCTATCACTGTTGAATTCCACAATTTCATCCACCACATCCCCAACCTGATGGCACATTTTAGACTTCATATTTTCCATGATGTCCTGAATATCTTGCATAAAAGCTTGGTAGAAATCAGAAGAAATCTCTTGATCTTCCATGTCTCATGCAGTAGATTGTAACACTCCCTAGGAGCTTACCCAGCAAAAGTCAAAGATATGGAAAAGTTCTAGAGTGTATTTACACAAGCAAGAGTGAGATAGGCAGACAGTTCTCATGGGAAAATAGAAACAGCTGAAGGTTCAAACCAGCCGATTCAACGTGTAGGAAAATGCAAATATCTTCAAATTTAATACAAAAATAATAACAGGAAGACAATTGTTTACTCTCAATCCTCCTCTATATTTGGAAGGAAAATGAAGTCCAAAACTTAAAAAGAATTTTTTAAAAAAGTAATCCCAAAAATAATGATAAGCACCAAGACAGCCAGCTTCTCCTTGCTGTAGAAAGCCTCTCTTAGGTTATGTGTACTTAACCCACCCCCCGCCCCATAAATTTAGTGATTTAGAAATAGGGTGGCCAGTGTTAGTGTCCCCTTAAGGTTACAGCACAGCTTGGAAAAGAATGATAGCCCCGTCTCCCAGCTAGCTCTTACTAATTGAACACGAAACACTGTTTGCGATCTTCTGGCTGCAAACAGCCATCCAGAGGACAGATGGGATGATTCCAGGTGTTTTCCTTTATTCGGAGAATGTCTCTGGGCTTCAGGAAAACCTGCCTGAGCCCCCCATAAATTGCCATGTTGTCAGCTCCACCCACTAAGCCTGCAGGCACAGCTGCTCAGTCCACCATTTCCCCACTGGAAGTCCAAGGCACTTCAAATTTATGTTGGAAATGTGAACAAGAAGGGACATTTTATCATGTTTGGTGGATATGTAAAAAAGCTAGAAAATTCTGGATTCATATATATAAACTGATTCAGAAGATTTTAAAGATTAATATAAAATTGAAACCAGAGGTTTTTCTTTTGGGATTAATGGATAAACAGTTCAAAAAAGGACATGGAACTTTGTTTTTATACATGATAACTGCAGCAAGATTATTATACGCCCAAAGATGGAAAGTTTTGGCACTACCCACAATGGAGGAATGGCTGGTGAAGATGATGGAACTTGCTGAGATGGCTAAATTGACTTCTTTGATCAGAGAAAAGACAATATCTAGGTTTATTGTTGACTGGAAATCCCTTATAGACTTTTTGTGTGAAACAGAAAAAAATGAACTCATGATTTATGGTTTTGATGATTAGACAGGACAGATTAAAGAAAGAAGAGAGTTATGTTGTAACTGTAGAGTAAGAAGTAAATTTATGATTGTACTTATAACTGCTTTGAAGAAGATCAGAGGCTACTTCTTTGTATCTTTTTTCTTTTCTATTTTTCTTTTACCTTTTTTCCCTTTCTTGCATTTTTAGTTTTCTCTGATTTCTTTTTCTTTCTTTTCTCTTTCTTACTTTATATTAGTTTGTATTAGTTTGTATTTTCTTTTTAAACATCATACACACACACACACACACACACATAAAATACCTTCTCTGCCTTGTAATCCACATTTTGTTAGCTGGTATTTCTGATTCCACTATTTCTGCACCAAGCAAGATTTGTTTCACATCTATCATTCCTTCAGTAACATCCTTTAAACATAGTCTATACATAGAAGCTGTAATGCTCTGTGGGAGTGACCTTGGGAGACAGGGCAAAGAGATGCAGTCAAGGGATCTGTCAGGTAAAAGGCAGCTTAGCCTGCAGTAGGAATTTAGGAAGGGAGAGAGGTCAGAAGAGACCCTTCCTAGTTTCTTGGGCTGTAAAGGGACCAGGGGATGGGGAGATAAATTTTCAGACTTGCAAGATTGGTGTCAGCTTTGTGAGGTAGACCAGACAGGAAACATAACCAGATGAGCTAATTCTGCTTAACAGAATCTTGCAAGTCCAAAAGTATATCTCTCCCCACCCCATCAGTAGACAAATTAATTCTGATTCCCATGAAAAGCTGTTTATTTTATATAGTTAGTTCCAAAATCTTATAGTAAAAGTTTCAATATTCCAAATTTGTCTGGACCCTTAATTCATTTATAATTTTCTTAGTTCAAAATCTTATTTAGCTTTTTGCCATTTATTTCAAATTCTTTAAGTTCTTAAATGTATAGTTAATAATTACTCTTTGTTCAGAGATAAAGAAAATTTCAAACTTGTTGTTCCAAAGATCTCTAATAGCTTTAAGATGGTTAGATAAGCAATTTCTGAAAGTGATTAGAAGTGAGGTTAGTGAACTTAGCATCCTTTAAAAGGCTCTGCCATGTTTGTGAGCTTGATAATTTTCTCCTGGCACTCAAACCCATGAGAGACTGCTGTCCTGTGGTCTCTTCATGAGGAGCAGCCATCCAGAGCACAGGTGAGTGATCTCCCATCCTCTCCTTGTCCGGAGAGGTTCCAAAGAACTGGTCTACTCACTGGTTCTTCAATCTTTACCACAGTTGTCTCTGCTCTCTGCAGAGACATGTTCAGCTCACCATGTTTTCACTGGAAGTCCCCCTTCTTGTGAGGTTATTGAAATAAGCTCCCAGGCATACCTATTAAAAAGCAGATCAGGAAAAGAAGACCTGGTCCTCATTTGTGCACTACCTTCTTCCAGTTTCGTTTGGCAGGAACTGGCTCCCTCAGGCCAGGAGAAACCCTTCACCCCCCTTTAAGAGGCCTCTGGAAGAAGGTGATAGGGGAGTGGACTTGTGGGGGCTCCTCTTCCTCCAGAAGAGAAGGTGTGTGCCAGGCCCTCTGCTTGCTTTCCTCCACTGCACCAGGGCAATGCTGATAGACAAGCCTCCCTTTGCTGTCTTGCTCACTTGGCTGTGCTCAGTTTGGTTTGCTAGTTTATTAAAAAAAAAATCTTACTATGGTGTTTCACCTTTTTCAGAGATATCTTAAGTGCCAGTTGAACTCCCAGAACTTCCTCTTTGTTGGGAGCCAGCCAGGTAAATGTCAAAGAAGTGGCATTATGTGATTGTAGTGGAAAATTCAGTATAATGCTGATTGCATGAAAATTACACTGTGTCAAAGTTGCCTTTGATTTATTATGGGAAAAAAGGGAAGAGAATAGCAATTCTCTTAATTAAAACTTTGTCTGTAGGGCTGGATCTTCCTATTTGCTTGCTGGGCATGAAAAGAACACACATTGGTTGGTATCTTTGTTGAAGCATCACACACCACCACACTGTTTCCTGCCAATTCCAGTCTATTTGGGAACACCAATTATTCTGCAGTGCCCAAGGGCATCTGAACTGCACTGAGAAAAACTGCCAACTGATATGAGGGGGGCCCTGCTGAAAGGACTGCTTACTCATCCATGGAAAGGAGCAAGCAGAAGGCAGGCAGCAAGTCACGATGTAATAATGTGGGTGCTTTGTTTTGCTTTAAATTTTAAGCCACGTTATGCTATGCAACATGGATGCTTTTTTCATCATGGGAATCTCATTTATGCCATTTGAAGATGTGCTGCCAAATTTGGCTGGCTCAATCGTGGGTTCTGGGAACTGCAAACGATTCAAGAGAGGAGGACACATGTGACACAGGGATTTCCTGTCCCTGCTGTAGAGGATCCAGGGTGGAGAACTGCCACTTTAAGGAATGTCTGTGTGCTCCACAAGTACATGGACCCTGAGAAGGAAAAGCAAAAGGATTGGAATTATTCCCATGGATGATTCGCCAGGTATAACAGAGCAGTTGCCACTGGCTTCTGTGACAGGGACGGTATAAAAGGGGCCCAGAAAGGTGAAAAGTGACCGGGCAGAGGGGGACCGGCTGCTATTGTGGTTGGATGGCAGCAACGTGTTCGTTGCTGTCAGACTCAATTCTAGTCCCCAAAGCCTGAGTGGGCCTCTGAAGCCATGGCTGCAAATCAGGACCTAGGACAGCAACAGTCATCCAGCATTCATCTGCAGTGAAAGTCTAGCTTGTGTCACAGGTTGGACCAGTTGGTTGAGGCAGGGAGAATAAACTAATTCTTGCCAGGTTTCTCTACCAGCAGCAGGCATGACCTATTTATTTATTTATTTGTCATATTTATATGACCATCCATCTCACAAACAAGTGACTCTGAGCAGAGTACAACAAAGCTAAAAACAATGAATACAAACAAGTATTAATATTATTATTATTTAAAACTTAAAAATTATAAAAGGCTAAAAAATAAAAAAAATAGACAAAGAGCAGGTGTTAATTACGCTGGAGCCATCTCAATATTTCACCAGTTCCCCGGGGTCCCTAGGCCTGATGACACAACCCAGTCTTGAGGGACTTCCGGAAAGTTAAAAGGGATGAGGCAGCCTCACTTTTTGGGGAAGGATGTTCCATAAAGTGGGGGCCACAGCAGAAAAGGCCCATTGCCTTGGACCCAGCAAATGAAGCCCCCTAGCTGACGGGACCAGCAGCATGCCCTCTCTGCTGGATCTGGTGGGACGGGAAGATGTAACTGGGGAGAGGTGGTCCCTCAAATAACTCAGGCATGTGCCACGCAGAACTTTAAAGGTCAAAACCAGCATCTTGAATTGGAACTGGAAAGAGACTGGGAACCAATGCAGCTCATGTAGCAGTGGTGTTAAGTGTGTTTTTCTAGAAACACACATAACTTCACCACTGCATTCTGTACCAGCTGAAGCTTCATGTAGAGCGCATTACAGTAATCCAACTGGGAGGTGAGCAGGGCATGAGTGGCCATGGGCAGAGTCCCTCGATCTAGGAATGGGAGCAACTGGGGCACAATATGAAGTTGAGCAAAGGCCCTTCTGGCCACAACTGCCACCTGCTCCTTCAACAGGAGTCATGAGTCTAGGAGAAACCCCAGATTGTGCAGCAGGTCTGTTTGGGGCAGTGCAACCCCGTCCAGCATAAAAGATGGTGTTGTCCTAGAACTGGTGGGCCCCAAAACCCACAGCCACTCAGTCTTGCCAGGGTTCAGTTGAAGCCTGTTGTTCCCCATCCAGATCCCTGCAGCCTCCAGGCACTGGGATAACATGTCCACAGCATTGCTTAATTTGCCAGGGACAGAGATGTATAATTGGGGATAGATGAGCAAACCCAGCAGCCTCGTGTAGATGTTGAATAGGAGCAGAGAGAGCACTGACCAACCTCTGTGGCACCCCACACAGTAGGGGCTGAGGACAGGATCTCTCCCCCACCCTTGCAATCACCACCAACTGAATCAACCCCAGAGAAAGGAGGCAAACCAGCACAACACTGTGCCACCCACCCCCAATCCTCTCAGTCAATCCAGAAGGATACCATGGCCAATGGTATCAAAAGCTGCTGAGAGGTCAAGTAGGGCAAGGATGGAAATCTTATGAAAGATTTTCTCTCCTTTTTAGATGCTCCCTATGTAGTAGTATGTGGGAGTGTCCTTGGGAGACAGGAGGAATAGCCACATCCTAGACAACCATCCTAAAAATGGTACCTCAGCCCACAGAAGGAAAAGGAGCCTGGGAGGCATCTCAGAAGGGATCCTCCCTAGTTTTCTGGAAAGTAAAAGTAAAGGAGGGGAGAAGTGCTTTCATCCTTGTAAAATTTTGTCATTGTAATCTCACAATAAAGGTGTCAGACTCCACAATCAAATGATTGCTGAATTGTCTGATCATGTTCACCTGCCATGATGAGTCAAACGTGTCAAGAACAAGATGGGAGGGGGGATTTCAAAAAGTGTGAATTTCTGTTGTTTGGGCTGGTAGGGAGGGAGTCAAGGCTGCCCTGCCAGAGACATCTGTGCCTGGTATGGCTGACCTTTAGAAGTTAGTGGGGAAATAGATAGGAGGGGGGAAATGGGTTGCTGGAAAGTTTTAATGAGCTAGTTTAGGTGGGAATCTTTCAATCGAAGCTTTTCTTTCATTCTGTACACTGGGTCTCAATAAATCTGAATTCTGCATATTCTGACTATGCATGAGTCAGGTCATTATTGGGACTAATTGTGTCCTAACTTAGAACGAAGAACCATACTGAGATAGTATCTTAGTCTCTAGTGTTTATTGTCCTACTCTAGTAGACAGAAAATCCTGCCAAACTGAAAGAGCATGGGAAACCCACACAGATAAACCCAAAACTCAAGGTGGGTCTGCTCTGAGTTTCTTGAAGGAAAGTTCAAAGCCTCTAAACTACACATGCACTTTCCCCCCTGGATAGGGCCCCCCTCCTGCTCACCATCAGTACTCATAACAAATTGTGTCAGTTCTTACAAAAGGTAGTGTTAGTTTGCATAGTTTGCGCTTCTTGTCTGGACTACCTTGAAAGTCTGACATCTTCCCAGAATCTTCCAGTTTTGAATGTGTATATTTGAATCACTCCAAAGTCCTGTTCATTTAGCAGAAGAAGTATTAGCTTTTGGTATGGTTGGAGCTGTTGGCAGTCTAGGATTAGAGATCCTAACTTGCATGGGGATAGCTTAAGTATGCTTGGGCTTTGGTTGTGCTTGTTACATACTGGTCAACATGCACTCAGACTGACTAGTATTGTCTTAACATTTGCTTAGAATACTGATGACTAAGGCTAATAACTAGTCTCTACTTCCTCATTAAAAAGCATTATGTGAAAGCCATGATGGACAGCAGACCTCAACATCTATGGACCCATCTGGTGACAAACCATGGCATACAGAAGATTGTGACTTGGAGTGTAAGAGAAGTAAAGAGTAAAGAGCATAAATTAACACATGCAATAAAAGAGACAAAATGGAAAGTTGGGCATGAACACATATGGGAACAAAGATGTAGGTTTAATTACAACTGCAAGAGTAAAATGCATGTCAGAAAATATGAATTGATGTTAAGTGGGATGAAGGTTGATATGGGTATATATGAAAGTAGGAAATAGGAATCTATAGCTGATGATTGGTTGGATATAATACCCAAGTGAATGGTGATAATAGAAGAATAGACATGAGGCTTGGGGGAAGTGTGCCATGTTTGGTATGCATACATTATTGGAAGAAAAATATTCTGCTACCCATGTACATGGGTAGGGATATGATGACACTACAGAAAAAGTGATTGAGCCACTTGGAGATCTAAGAACAAACACAAACAGTAGTTGTCTGCTGAGTACCTGCTTGGAAACAGTTTGCTTGTTCCAGATATATGACTTAAGAATAAATGCATTAATGTATACATAAAACTAAAGAAAGAATGTAAACCTCAAAATGTGATTAATTTGATTAGTTATGATGAAACACACTGAGAAATTTAATGAAGGAGACAAGGGTGATGAGAGGTTCTGAATGTAGGACAGACCATTTTTTTTCATAGCATTAAGAGGAAACAGGAAAAATGTGCATGGAAGAAAAAAAGTAAAAGAAATTAGAGTGGAAGTAGAATTACTGCAGCAGGAGAAAGTATGAGTACACTATGAAAAAGAAGGTAGATTAACTTCCCAAAAGAAAGAATTTAAAAAGCCGAAGTGTATGAGAAATATACTGTGTGAAAGGATGCTTGGTGGTGATGATGTGAAAGACATTGCAGGAAGTCAGACCACATCTGGAACAGTGTCTCTGGTTTTGGTGGCCACAATACCGGAAGAATGCTGAGGAATTGGAAAGAGAGCAGTGAAGAGTAGCACAGAGGGCAAGTGGCTTGGAGGCTAAATCCTATGAAGAAGAGTTCAAAGAACTGGGCGTATTTAACCCCCAGAAGAGAAGGCTAAGGGAAGACATGACAGGGGTCTCCCAACACTGGAAGGGCTGTCACAGGGAAGAATGTGTGGCCTTATTCTCCACAGTGGGCAAGGCGCTGAGAAGAGCTTTCCGGAGAGAGATTCAAATTTGAACTAAGGAATAATTTCCTGATTGTGAGAGCTACAAAGTGGTGAAACAGTCTCCTCCTATAATTGGAGGTTTTCAAAGGCTGGATAGCCATTTGCGTGGGATGGTGGGAGAATTTCTCCCCTGGGCAGGGAGTTGGACTGGAAGATCTCAAACCCCACAATTCTGTGATTCTTTGAGGCTGTGGATGACAAAAAGATGCATATAAAAATGTTGGAAAAAAGTGAGGATGAAATATATACTGTATAATGTGTATAAAGAGAGAGAAAAAAGTAAGAATGTAGTTGAACAGCAAGAAATGGGTAAGATTAACAGATGGAGAGAAACTGTAATTTTGTTGGAAATAAAGTAGTTTGGAAGTGGGAGAAAAGTGTCAAACAATGAAACTCCAACAAAATGAATGAATGAATGAATGAATGAATGAATGAATGAATGAATGAATGAATGAAGTTAGTGATAAAAGGATGAAATGTTTTGGGGTGAAATTGAAGTGAGGGAATGTTGGAATTAGCATTTTAGAGATCTGGAATTGTGAGCCCTACAAGGTAGGCCAGACTAAGAACCAATGCCATATTCATTAGGACTACTTTGATTGTGCCAACTACAGTAACACAATCCTGCAAGTCTGAAAGTCTTTCCCCCATCCCTCCCTTTATCTTCAGATCTGAACTCCAGAGTGTTAATAATATTCTCCATTTTCCCCAATAGCTGTTATACAGTTTGTAGTATGAAATAGATGTAATCTATATACTACTAAAACTCTCATGTCTGTTTGTCTGTTTGTAACCTTCAATTGGGTGAAATGGTGCATCATAGGGCAACAGTTTTTTAATCACCGTACCTCAAATGGGCTAATTTAAAGAATGCATCCAAAATCTGGGAGCCATTACTCCCATGGGATTAAAATTTGGCAGAATTGTGGCCATTTTAGTACCACTACGCCTTCTGACTACACTTCCCAGAAACCTGTAGGTTGCATGGCACAAGGGAAGATAGGAGGGGAATATCTCTCCCCTCTTTTCTGCCTCTATCAGGCCCCTGTGCCCAATTGGCTGGCGGAAAGGCCTGACAGGCAAGCAGCGATTGGGTGCTTTGGAACCGAGGCTGAAATGTGAAATCTCTTAACAGTGGTAGGTCGCAAGGGAAGGACAAGGGAGTAACTCAGTTGCTTGCTGGCAAGGTAGGGCTGGCTAGGGGGTGCTGGTGGTTGACAGGTGAGCCCTCCAGGATGGGAGGCTGGGGTGCAGTTTTCCTCATGGCCTGTGGCTCCCTTTATTCCCCCTTCCCCCAGAAAAGTGGCAGGCAGTTCTGTGGGTCAGCTGAGGAGGAGGAGGAGTGATTTCCATGCTCCCTGCCAGCTTCCAACAAGCAAAGTCAGTGGGGAAGCTGGCAGGAAGTTGTAAGTCATTCCCACTCCCACTGATTTTTTGCCCTCCCATGGTCTTTCTATTTCTCTGTTTAGGTGAGGAAATATCTCTGAAAGGATGGCCCAGCAGGTCACGGGTTGCTAGTAGTATCTAAAGATGGTTCCTTTCCACAGTCTATGGTGCAACCTGGGGTCTAAATTTGGGCAATGCAGCCTAGATTCTATGCTGACTTCCTTTGTTGTATAGGTAAGCTGGTCAGTTCCACAGATAAGCTGATTTGCGGAACTTTCTGTGATTCTTTCAGGCCATTTATTTATTTATCAAATTTATATGGCCACCCCTCTCACAGAAGGTGACTCTGGGTGGTATACAATAAAACCAACAATTAAAACAGAATATAAAAAACAGTTAAAACAATGAAATAATTAACATGAGTAAAAACAAGATTGTGAGAGGGTTAAATTAAGATGTTATATATGGTGCAACCAACGTGTGCGTCCTGCAAGATGGAAGTCCCATGGAGACGGGACCCACAACATGCTAGGAGAGCCTGCTGGAGCTGGTGGGATGGGTAGAAGTAATTGTGGAGAGGCGGTCCCTCCAATAACCTGGCCCCATGCCAGGTAGGGCTTTAAAAGTCAAAACCAGCAGCTTGTATTGGGCCTGGAAGCAGACTGGCAACCAATGCGGCTCATGGAGCAGAGGTGTAACATGTGTCCTTCTAGGAGCACACAGAACTGCCCGTGCCACTGCATTTTAGCACCAGCTAAAGCTTCCGGATAGTCTTTAAGTGCAGCCCCATGTAAAGCATGTTACAGTAGTCCATTTGGGAGACAGCCAAGGTGTGAGCAGAGCCACATGATCCAGGAGCAGGCACAACTGGTGCACAACATGAAGTTGCGCAAAGGCCCTCCTGGCCACAACTGCCACCTGCTTCTCTAGCAACTCTTGATAATTGGGTCTTCTCGGGTAAGGCAATAAACAGTGGCACAAGAATGAGGATGAGTTTGGAAGATGTTCTAAGTCACAGGTGGAGAAGTGGCCTTTGTCTCAATTGCTCTAGCTCTCTGCCTGTATTTCCCATGGCTCTTCACTTTAAACATGCACAGTTATAAGCTCTGTTTTACCTTCAACACTGCTATCTCCAGTTTTAAATCTTCTTCAGGATTCTTCCTCAGTTTTCTGTATTGCATTGTATTGTACTTGTTGGATTCAGCCACTGTTTATAGCACAATATCTCTGGGTCCATGTTCAGCAGAATCTCTGAGTGAGTTCCAATGAATTAAGAATGTGGCAAATTTGGTTCAGAAATAAAATAGGCTCAATAAATTAAAGTCAAATAAAACAATTATAAGCAAAGTCCTCTTGTAAAATAGAGGAAGTCCTATCAGCACTGGCTTGGGGACAGTACAGAATTAAATACATGACATGCAGCAGAAGCTCAGTTAGAAACTTTGCTTTTGACTGTAGCCTTAAGCTGCTTATATCCTGTGCAGAAATTGGCTGGAAAAGATGCTAGTTTAAGAAATCTCTTTCAGATTTAAATCCTTCCTCTGCTTTGATGAGGGTGATGACCTGAGTTCTGTCTGGTCCACACTTATACAAAACCCTGCTTCTTTGCTCCCCACCCACACCCCACCTGCCCACCAGCCCCAGGAAAGCAAATCCCAGCTGTTGCTTTCTGTGGGCAGTTCTTTGAGCAGATCAGGTTCCACTGATAGACCTTTTCTGTTGAAACCCCCTCAGACTTTTTGTCTCCCAATGGCCTGGAGGGGGGAAACCTCTTGGAAGGGGAAAGTGGTAGAACCTGTCAGTGTCACTTGGTCCTTAAAGGACAGGTCCAGTGCTTGCACTGTGGGGGCAGAAGGGGGAGGCAGCCCAGCAGGCCAGAGAGTCATGGCTATGGAAGGCAGTGCCTGGTGGCTGGAGGAGTGCTCCACCACAGTGCACTCAAGCCAGGTGCCTACAGCAAAACAAAACCCAGCAGGCAGCCCACCCAGCACCACTTATGCTGGAAGAAATCAGGAAACTCAGCTGGATGGGGCCAGAAGAGGTGGCCTTCACAGTGGGCTGGGTTGGGTTGAGGGTCCCATGCATCGCTGGCCTCAGGAAAGGATTAGTGAGATGTCCTTGATCCAGAACAAATGGGACATTGGAGGAGCCCTTAGCTCCCCTCAGTTGCCTGGCAACAAGCATGCAGAGCAGCTAATTAGGTTTGCCTCCCAGGAGGCAGTATGGCAGTACATGTTAAGGGATGTGCTGGAAGAAATAAGGAGAGAATAATTTTATCTGGATCTTTGGCTGTCTCTATTCCAGTATCTCCCATCTAATGCATGCAGATATAAGGAAGGGAAAAGATCTTCCTTAGGGTTCTTTTCAGTGACTGCTGAGTGAGATAGACAGGTTGTAGTGGGAAAGAAGGAGACGGCAGTCTGCAGGATCATAGTATGTGTTTCACACATTTCTTGAGATGCTTATTTGTTTGTTACTTGGTCTTTATAGGACAGGGTGCCCATTCAGCAGCCAGGCAGAGAATGGCCAGCTCAGGCAATCATGCAAAACCAAGTCCTCATAGCTGGCTTGCTTTACTTGAAGCAGGAGCAAGTTTCCATCACATCAAAGACCCTTTTGGTGGTGGTGGTGGTGGTGGTGGTGAGACATAGCAGAAGTGGTGGAACATATTTTTAATAATTTGTGCAACTCATTTTTCTTTCCTGTCTATTATAGTTCAGTGTGTGTGTACGGGGAAAGGAAGAAAAATTAAAACATCTTGAAAATACGGCAAGTGGAGTATGTTCAAAATTAATGGATGTTCAAAATTACATTGATCTTCTAGACCTGTTAATGAAGCATTGGTGAAACTTTGCTTGTTTTTCTTTTAAGAAAGCATCTTCTCTCCCTTCCTTCAATTGGTTGGCATACCTGAAACCTTCAGAGGGGCTCCAGCTAAGCCCCCTTGGCTGTGCTTCCTTTCTACAAAGCTCCTGTGAGAAGGTTGAAAGTACAAATGTTCACACTATGTAACCCAGCTCTCTTTTTAGAGCGAACTAAAATACACACACCAGACACTTCCTTTCAAGTGTGACTGCATGTTCTTATCACATTGCTTAACAGGGAATCACTTGCAAGAGGAGCGTGAAGAACAGCTGAGGAGGCAGCAGGGCCCTTCATAGCCCATGTCGGGGGGTGGGGAGAGCAGAGAGCCTGCTGGGGCTTCCCTGTGGTGGGACCACATGCAGAAATGGCGTGGGGTGTTTGTGTGTATCTATAGAGGGAGTGGGTGACACTGCAGCAGTCCCAGCAGCCCCCAGAACAGCCCAGAGAGTCCCCTCCCCAATTTCCAGAGGCTTCAACCAACCCAGAACAAGTGCCAGGAGCGGAAAGCCAGCCAGCTGTTGACAGGCACGTGGTCCTGCTTTCTTACCCCCATCTTCTTCCTGACAGCTCTTTGGATTTCTGAACCCAAAGGTCAATGGTCCCCCCCCCCCGACTTTTTATTTTTATGGATGTCATCATTTTTTTTCCTGAAAATATTAACACTTCAGAAACATTTTATGTGTCAACGATTTAAAACGTTAAACATTATCCTAAAATGATTTCCTATTTTGTTGCATACTTGTATCTCTGTGGAAGGGTTTGTGAAGGGCAAAGAAGGCCCCCTTGTTTCTGTGGCCAACTGAAGCACTGGCAGCAGTGCCCTCTCTGCTCTGGGTTGCCAGTGTTCCTGGCAGAGGAAACACCAGTGTGGCTGAGGAATGGCACGGGGCAGGGGGCATGTGGGATGATGCTCCAGCTCCTCCATTTGTCGTGGCTTCTTCATGGGCTGCCACCCCAATTTCACTGACCTGCAGAGCGGAAGGGATCTTCTGAGGCCACCAGGGCCAACATTCTTCCTTGTGCCCTCTCCCTCTGGGGAGGACATTTAGTGTCCCTGGCAGATCTGCCATCCAAGGAAAGAGAAGGTCAAGGGGAATCCAGCAGGCCAATAGGGCGAAGTTTTGCTTCAAACAATTCACTTAAAGCAAGGGCCTTCCATTATTTACTATCATTGACACTACAGTAATACTACCTCAAGGTAAGCCTGCAGTGAAAATCTTTCATTTCTCCCTACTTCTAGAGCTACTGTTACCTTCTGCCTCTTTTTCCTGGCAAGCGACTTGAGTGGGATGGCAAAGTTGCCTCCAGAGAGTGTCCTGTCTGGGTATGGAGGAAACACCAAACTGTAGTGTGAACCAGAAAGAATCTGTAAGCTGACAACAAAGTAGAATTTGTCAACTGACAATTTTCTAAATTGGGATTTGTTGCTTAAAAATTGAACAGTAGCTTGTTTCATGGAATACATTCAGTTGTAGAATAAGGCACAATTAGACTGACCACAGCATGGCTTTTATGTGGGCCCAGGACCTTCTGGGAGGGAAACTGTGCAAGACCAGTGGAATAAAAGGAGCCACATTAAAAGGTGCAGGGCTTCAAGGTGCCCCTCTGGGGCAGAATTCTTTATCCCTGACCAGGAAAAAGTGCTTCTAATTCAAAAGCATTGGAGAGAATCTCAAAAAGAAAAAGCCTAATGCCATTCCCCTCCGCCCCCAGCAGTCCTTCTCTCTGCTATGATTGCAGAGCAGGTTGCTGAATATTTTTCTCTCATCACCAAGAAAGGTTCCCTGCTGAGTGCAGTTTTAAGACCTTCAGTTCACAGCATCAGCCTAGGAAGGTTCTAGGAAGGTCCAGGAGCTACTTAGTTCAGATCCAAGCTTCTTTGGCACAGGCGTCCATTTTCAGGCCCCTTTCCTAACCACCTGTAAAGTTCAGTCACACTCTCATCCTGACAACATGGCTGGATCTTTGCAAAACCATGGTGGAGATATTCAAGGCTAGGACAGAGGAGCAGATGGCAAACTTCCCTCTCCTCTGTAAACATGTAGGCTGTGTGGCAACAGAGCAGCAGCTCCTTCTACACACAGGTGTGGTTTTCAGCCAGCAACATTATGATGCTCAGAAAAGCACACTGAAAGCACACCCAGCTGCTAAAAGGAAGTGCACTGAGCCTGGTTCCAGTGGTGTTGAATACCAGTGGCAGAAAAGCAACAAGGGGAGGAAAGCCATTTACTCCTGCAGCCTAAACAGTGTATCCCCTTGCTCTGGGCTCCACAGGAGCAAGAAGCTTTGAGGCCCCATTCCTTGGGGAGAAAGCCCAACAGTGGGCAGCAGCACATGTGGGGGCTATCTCTGAGTAAAGGTGCAGAGGTCCATGCTGAAAGTAGGATATAACCCTAACCCTAACCCTAACACTAACACTAACACTAACCCTAACCTCTGACTGTTTTCACATTTAGGGAAGATTCCATGTTTATGTTTCCTCTGGCAAAGTAGGCATGCAGATGAGCCCCTCTACTCCAACTAATTAAGACCCTCCTACATTAAACAGCAAACCCTGAACAGTTGGTTAGTTGGATATGTAAAGATATTTTAAATCATGATATTCTATTTTGGGAGAAATGAGGACCATTGCATTCCACTCCTCTGTGTAAACCAGTAGCAAATGAAGCCAAATATTACAGCCATTCCTAAGTACATTATTTCAGATAGCCATGTTATTTATTAAAGTTTATGTTATGTTGGACCACATAGAGAAAGAAAAAAGAAAAGGAAAAAGCAAAGCAAAGCAAGATGCAAATGATCCAAGAGAAAGAGGAGGGTGAAGGATCTCATGATGGTAATGTTCTCACCAACATGTCCTGTCAAAGGCAAGAGCCCAACAAGGGAAAATAATATTTTTAAAGTGAACTTTTTGTTGCAACATTGGCACAAACAACAGAGGTTTCAATTTTTCAGAGAGGAGAGCCTGCTGCACAGAGGTGGAATTCATCTCACAAAGGGGAAAAAGTACATATTTGGAAGGTGGCTGGCCCACCTGGTCAGGAGGGCTTTAAACCAAAGCGCTGGGCATTGGTGTGACCACTCCTGGAGTCCTGTGTGGCCTGGCACCATGTTTCTGGCTGGATATGGACAAGTTAGAATGGGTTCAGAGGAAGGCAACAAAGATGATAGAGTGATTTCAGGATATGCCTTATGAGGATAAGCTGAATGAGCATGGGGTGTTCAGTCAGGAGAAAAAAAGACCTGGGGGGAAAACATGATATTAGTGTGCAAGAACATACAAGAGTGCTATAGGGAAGATGATCAGGAACTATTTTCCATTGCTACAAAACTAGAATCCAAAATAATGGATCGAAATTGCAATTTTATTTAAATATAAGGAAAAACTTCCTGACATTCAGATCTGTACAACAGTAGACCTGTGGTGGGTTCTCCATCCCTAGAGGTTCTTAAGATGAGGCTGGTCACCCAGCATTCAAGAATGTTTTAACTGTTTTTCCTGCACGTTGCACAGGGTTGTACTAGATGATCATTGTGATCCCTTCCAATTGCACAGTTGTATGATTTTATGGTCTAATGCATCAAGGGGGCTTAGCTGTAGCTCCCTATTCTACCTATACCCTATAATTCTTATGCTGGTGAAGCCCTTGGCTTGAAACCATAAAAACTGCATTTCTATAAGGTCTTTATTGTTTTTCAGATAGTCGATAATGTTATTTCTGTTCCACTCATTCTTCAGGGAAGTTGGAGGGTATGAGCCAGGCTTGGGAGAGCTTTAATGAAGCTTTCCTTGTATGACTGCTTTACAGAGCCTTCTTGGAGAGCTGCTGGCATCCCTCTTGGCATCACACAGAAATCTTCTCATCTGTCCAGAGGAGCATTGATGACCTTAATTTAACACATCATTGACATTCTCCAGACATGGGGTCAAGGGATACCTCTCCCACACTGATGCTTCAGTTGGAGAGGAGAAAATTGCACACATTCTGCTTTTAAAAGTTGTTCTTTTATAGTTTCTAATGTTTTTAAATAGTTATTCTATAATGGATTTAGGTAATGATTGTTTATATAGTTATTGTTTTATTGGATTGTTGTATGCCACCCAGAGTCACTTTTTGTGAGATGGGCAGCCATATAAAATTGATTAACAAACAAACAAACATGCACCCCGTGTATCCACAATAACAAGATAAATCTCCTCCTGTCTGGAAGACAGAAACATCCCTCGTTTGGTTCATTTTTACTTTGGTGTCTGAGAAAAGGGTGTTCTTCTTACTCTGTAGGAGCAGAAAGCTCTGAGCCCCCACTGGGCCTGAGGGTGCAGCAGGAGGGCCCCTTTCCAGGTTAGCATCTGGCCACCTCGGCAGCTTCATTGTGGCCTCATCGCTCACCTTGTGCTGGACACCTGGATTTTGCTGCCTATCTCTGAGTGAAAGAGATGCAGCTTTGCTCAAAAATCCTGGTTTTTGCCAACAAACACTGAATGTGTTTCCATCCAGAATAGCATCTGTATTGGTCTTTAACCTTGCTTTTTAATTTTTTTTCAAAGTAGTCTTATGGTCCACATGGTGGCAGAAAAAGGACAGAAAATGTTCAAGTTGCCATTTACTTTATAAAAAAGAATGGTTTCCTTACACACTGTACTAGCATGTTAAATGTAGAGGGAAAATCACAGAATTGGAAGAGGCCATTTAGAATGTTTGGTGTCAGTGAGAACCCAAATTGAAGCACCCTAAGAAATCAGGACATTTTGTTTTATGGGAATTGGCTGAGGCAGGAACAGCCAAATGATGAGTCACTTCTGTCCCACAAATCTTAATCAGAGAGCTACCAGACCATAGCTTAGGAGCCTTTTCTAAATTGGGGGTGCAGCTCTGGCAGACATTTATTTAGTTGTTAGATTTATACCATCCTTACCTGCAGAAGCTTAAGGCAGCAGACATAGCATTCCATCCTCCAATCCTCTCTTTGAGGTAGGCTAGGCAAAGAGAGAGCCACTGGCTCCCAGAAGCCCCCAGAAGCCTCTATGGTTGTGGCAGACCTGACCCCGCATCTCCCCAGACCCAGTCCAACCCTGTAACCAGTAGACCACAATGGTTCTGCAAATACACGAACCCTTGATCACTTAACCTGGTTCTTCAATTAACCCATCTTCTGCATTTGCAACCAAGCCATAAATCAAACCAGTAAGCTGGATGTACACAACACATCAAGCCACAATAGAACTAACCAAGATTCAGAGTACCAAGAGTAAAATTCTGTGGAAATAGAGTTGCTAACAAACTCCTTATGTGAGTTGTGGGAGGGCAGCCACAAATGCCATCCTGTAGCTGGGGCAGGACAGGAAGCCATCTGTCAGGCTCTGCCTGCTACCCAGTAAGAACGCAGATGCTAGCGTAGGCTTAGGTTCTGGTTTTATTTGAGTAGCAGTATGCGTGCCCTTTAAGAAAGCTGAGAGGAGTGGAGCGCGCCGGAACGGGATTTAAATAGCCCGCGCCGGTCAGCGCTCCACCCCTTCTTACTCTGGGTGTGCCCCCGAGCCCCGTCAGTTCCGTTGCTGGTAGGTGAGGGGTTGTGGAGCCCCTCCTGTGCTCCGGGTGTTTCCTTGATTGCTTCCCTGGCCGGTGATGGTTCATTGCCGGGCGATCAGGTTCGTAATCTCTTTGACAGCTCGGGCGCGCCTCATGGTCTGGTCTTGTCAATTGCTTTCTTTGCAACATTGTATCTCTCTCTTCCGCGCCTCCGGCTAGAGTTGATACTTTGTTGCCAGCACCTGTTGCTCTCTTTTGTTAGCTAGTTGCCTTTTCCCTTAATCCGCCCGGGACCCAGTTCCCTGCATTGTCATGCGAGCCGTTGCGATGTCACAAGCATCGCAATGGTGATCATGACACCATCCAGCTTTGGAATTGTAGCCAGGACACTGCCGCCATGGGGCACCGCTCCACACCTTTTGGCAGCCAGCCCTTACTTGGGCCACTGGCATAGCCTTTAGAGCCCTCCTCCAAGGACAGCCCACTCCTCCCTTCCATTTCCCTGTCCAGCCACTTCTTACTTCCTACTTGAGCTGCGAACGTTGATATAGGGAAGTTCTACTGAGAAGATCACATTCTCTGTTCTAGGAATGAAGGACCCACTCAGGAGGGTCATGAAAAGTAATCCCTGTTGCCACTTATCTAGGGCTTATAACCACAATTAAATAAACCACAATGGTGAAATTAATTTAAAATTAGATTAAAATATTAACATAAATTGACCTGAAGTGCTATCATACTTCTACCTGTTGTGTAGAAATACAAAAGACAGCAATATCCTTACCCCAATCCAAAATTCAGATGGCTTTTGACTTTTTCATTTCTATTTGCTTTTAAAATTTCCATGTTGTCTTTTGTCTTTTAATTATTTAATAGTGTAATAAGGTGGGGGTATCAATCAATCATTCAAACAAATTGTCTTTCTCACAGTCATTAAACACACTGACACCTCCTTCCCCTGGTTGGATTGCCTTACACTTCCTAGGCTGTCCTAGGTATAAACAAGATGTATCATGGGCTCAAGCTGAGTTATCTGGAGGAGTTGTGTGGTCCATGTGGGAGGGAAGTATCATGACCCCTTACTCAGGATCATACTTGTTATTCATTGATTCAAACTTCAATTTCCAAACTACCTTGAACAACTAGTTGGCTGCTGTGCCTATTAATCACTCTTGGGCAGAGGCCTTCATAGAGCATTGAAGACCTCTAGATATGACCTCAACCATTACTTTGGGGAAAGAGGTTTGGAGCCTCCAGATAACCCTAACTCCCCCTGCCCCCAGTAATCTGACCGAGCATGGAAATATGCCAACCTTCAAGTTTACACTATGGTGAGGAGGCAAAGTACCATTACTTACCTTCCCTTATTGCTGTCATTGAACAGCCTTGTTTAGAGTGGCTAAACCCTTTTAGGGAGGAGTCACCATCAAGATCTCTTCCTGGCTGCTCTGAGTTCCTCAGGGGCAGATTCTTTTCATCTGGCCAGATTATTTGGGACTCCTTTTGGCCAGTGAACTATGAGGAAATGGACTTTCTCCTACCACCACCAGGCTTGATCCTTGCCCTTCCTGGCTCCTGCAATCTAGGAGATTGTCAATGATTCCTTCTCGGATGGGGAACTGTTGGCAGTCTTGGAAGAGGCTGTAGTGTAGTGTGCCCCCTGTTTGTTGTTGTTTATTCGTTTAGTCGCTTCTGACTCTTCGTGACTTCATGGACCAGCCCACGCCAGAGCTTCCTGTCGGTCGTCAACACCCCAGCTCCCCCAGGGATGAGTCTGTCACCTCTAGAATATCATCCATCCACCTTGCCCTTGGTCGGCCCCTCTTCCTTTTGCCCTCCACTTTCCCTAGCATCAGCATCTTCTCCAGGGTGTCCTGTCTTATGTGGCCAAAGTATTTCATTTTTGCCTTTAATATCATTCCTTCAAGTGAGCAGTCTGGCTTTATTTCCTGGAGGATGGACTGGTTGGATCTTCTTGCAGTCCAAGGCACTCTCAGAATTTTCCTCCAACACCACAGTTGAAAAGCATCGATCTTCCTTCTCTCAGCCTTCCTTATGGTCCAGCTCTCGCAGCCATATGTTACTATGGGAAACACCATTGCTTTAACTAGGCGGACCTTTGTTGTCAGTGTGATGTCTCTGCTCTTAACTATTTTATCGAGATTTGTCATTGCTCTTCTCCCAAGGATTAAGCGTCTTCTGATTTCCTGACTGCAGTTAGCATCTGCAGTAATCTTCGCACCCAGAAATACAAAGTCTTTCACTGCCTCTACATTTTCTCCCTCTATTTGCCAGTTATCAATCAAGCTGGTTGCCATAATCTTGGTTTTTTTGAGGTTTAGCTGCAAGCCAGCTTTTGCACTTTCTTCTTTCACCTTCATCATAAGGCTCCTCAGTTCCTCTTCACTTTCAGCCATCAAAGTGGTGTCATCTGCATATCTGAGATTGTTAATGGTTCTTCCAGAGATTTTAACTCCAGCCTTGGATTCCTCAAGCCCAGCATGTCACATGATGTGTTCTGCGTACAAGTTGAATAGGTAGGGTGAGAGTATACAGCCCTGCCATACTCCTTTCCCAATCTTAAACCAGTCCGTTGTTCCGTGGTCTGTTCTTACTGTTGCTACTTGGTCGTTATACAGATTCTTCAGGAGGCATACAAGATGACTTGGTATCCCCATACCTGTCATGAGTGGGGATGGCGAGCAGGGGGCTCCCATCCAGGCTGTAAAGTGCATGCGTAGTACTGAGGAATTAGGTGGCCATTCAAAGAGACACAGATCGGGCCTGCCTTAGTCTTTGGGGTTCATATGTCTGGGTTTTCCCACGCTTCTTCAGTTTGTTAGGATTCTCTGTTATGTAGCAGTAATAAAACACTAGAGACCTACTCCTTGTCTCAGCGTGGTTCCTGGCTGTTAGGACAATACCACTCAGAACTTGCCACAATTTGTTATGGTCCACACAGTCAAAGGCTTTAGAATAGTCAATAAAGCAGAAATAGATGTTTTTCTGAAACTCCCTGGCTTTTTCCATTATCCAGCGGATATTGGCAATTTGGTCCCTCGTTCCTCTGCCTTTTCTAAACCCAGCTTGTACATCTGGCAATTCTCGCTCCATGAATTGCTGAAGTCTACCTTGCAGGATCTTGAGCATTACCTTACTGGCCTGTGAAATGAGTGCCACTATTCGATAGTTTGAACATTCTTTAGTGTTTCCCTTTTTTGGTATGGGGATATAAGTTGATTTTTTCCAATCTGATGGCCATTCTTGTGTTTTCCAAATTTGCTGGCATATAGCATGCATCACCTTGACAGCATCATCTTGCAAGATTTTGAACAGTTCAGCTGGGATGCCATCGTCTCCTGCTGCCTTGTTATTAGCAATGCTTCTTAAGGCCCATTCAACCTCACTCTTCAGGATGTCTGGCTCTAGCTCACTGACCACACCTTCAAAGCTATCCCCGATATTGTTATCCTTCCTATACAGGTCTTCCGTATATTCTTGCCACCTTTTCTTGATCTCTTCTTCTTCTGTTAGGTCCTTGCCATCTTTGTTTTTGATCATACCCATTTTTGCCTGGAATTTACCTCCGATGTTTCTAATTTTCTGGAAGAGGTCTCTTGTCCTTCCTATTCTATTGTCTTCTTCCACTTCCGCGCATTGCTTGTTTAAAAATAATTCCTTGTCTCTTCTGGCTAACCTCTGGAATTTTGCATTTAATTGGGCATATCTCCCACTATCACTGTTGCCTTTTGCTTTCCTTCTTTCTTGGGCTACTTCTAGTGTCTCAGCAGACAGCCATTTTGCCTTCTTGGTTCTCTCTTTCTTTCAACAACAGTGCATGGTCTCCAACCTTCCTTTTCCAGGGAAGGTTGTTAAGACATGGTGGCAAAACAGCTATGTAGCACCCTGGATGAAGCACATTATCTGGACACTTTTCAGTCAGGGTTTGGACCTGGGTATGGGACTGTGACTGAGACAGCATTAGTCGCTGTCATTGATAGCCTCTGTTAGGACATGGATGAGGGGAGTATGCCTCTCCTGGTCCTCTTTGATTTCTCAATGGCTTTTGATATCATCAACCATGTATCCTCCTGGACCACCTGCTGAGGTTGGGGACTGGAGGCACCATCTGCCTCAGGAGGTGGTTTCAATCAGTAGTGGTGAGGAAGAACTGGGTCAACTGGGTTCACAGAGGGGGTGCTTTCTAATAGCAGTGCCAGGTTTCTGGAAGAGTCTCCATATGGAAATCAGGCTGCATTCAGAAAGATGCTGAAAACTGAATTGCTCCAGAGGAGGTATAAATTCAATTGGGCCATCTCTGTTTTTGGGGGGATGGGGTTCAGTTTTTTTAATTCTTGAATTGTTAACTTAATTGTTATACTGTTTTGATTTTATGCTGATTTTATTCTTATGATGGATGTTTTAAACTGTTTTTTATATTGAGTTAACAAGCCAGAATTGTTTGATTGTGGCAGGATATAGTAAGTAAACAAACAGCCATAAAATATTTAAAGATTCCAAAGAGAGAACAATAATCAATAAAGTTGAAATTATGCTGAAGTGGGAATAGCACTAGGAGGAGAGATGATTTCTAAACTTCTGGCACAATCAACACATGGCCAGGGAGTTGGTGGGGGATTATTTTACAGTCCATCTCTACCAGGAGTTTGAGGAGGAAAAGGAGTAGCAGAAGACCCCAGGCAGACAAGGTACTGTGGAACCATGCTTTTGCCCACGTAGGGGAGATAGGGCAGAATCAGCCCTCACTGAATGAATGAATGAATAACTTTATTGATTAGTCAATTGACCATATCAAAAAGTTGGGCATCAGCCACTATAAGATATAAAATATAATATCATAAAACAGATAAAATACAGTAAGATAAGATAAAATATACTATGGTAAGATAAAATACGATAAAATACAGTAGGGTAAAATAGGGATAAAATTGTAAGATAAAAATGCAAGATAAAATAAAACGAGTAATAAAATACAGAAACAATGTGAGTTTAGATGAATTCATCACCTTTACATGCCACCCCAATGTGTTCTATAAATTGCGTTCTCAGTTGGACAGCCCTAACTATAAACTTAACAGTTTTATTGACCACGTATGTATTTGTGTCCTGGAGGAAGTAACATAGTCTTTTGTTACAGTCCCAGTATGTGGTTCTGTCAGTTAATGTCTGAAGGTTCTGAGCCCTTGCTGGGGCATATAGTTGGCAGTTAAATAGGACATGTGCAATGTCTTCTACTTCAGATGCTCCACAAACACATGTCCTCTCAAGGTAAGGCACTTGGTGGAAGCCCTCACTGCTTATGGCACAGAGCTCAAGTTTGTCTCAGCTTCACAGCTTGCATGAAAAGAGCCAGTTTGGTCTAGTGGCTAAGGTTCTGGGCTAGAAACCAGGAGTCTGTGCGTTCTAGTCCCACCTCAGGCATGAAAGCTGGTTGCGTGACCTTGGGCCAGTCCCTCTCTCTCAGCCCAACTCGGTGCAATGTAGACTAGCCTCCTCGTGGTGCACCCTGTGCAATGTGACTTGTCACAGCTAAATAGTCTACACATCTAGCTGCTGGACCTCACAAGGATTTCCCAGCAAGAAAAAGCAGCATGAACACCAAACTGCTATGCCATACAATTTTTTTTAAAAAAAGCTTGCATGAATGTCTTCCCTGTCAGATGGAGAGCCAGGGGGCCAAGAAGTCTCCTCAGTCAACCGGATCCTGCAGCCAGCATTAGCTGTGCCCAGCCACAAGCTGAAAGTTTTCTGCCTTAATGGTTTTATCAGAGGCAGTACAAAGCCTCCCTTCTGTGAAGTCCCAAACTCAGTGGCTCTCCTTAGAAACTCGACTGTTCTGGACCTGGCAGCCTCCTTCTGCCTTTCCCTGGCAGGTGGCAAGCAATCTTCCCCTGCTCTGGCACTTGGACACCCTGAGTCTATGGCTTTGCTTTCTGACTTCAGTTGAACGTGTCTGTAATGGTTGCCTAATCCCAAATACTCAGTCTCACAAGCCCGGGCTTAAAGATAACTGATTTATTAAAGGAATAGTATGCAAATACAGAGAAAGCTGAGAATGAGCCAAAGCGTGCGAAATACAAACTAAATACCCTCGCTTCAAACCCAATCCTGCCCCTCACCCCACCATAGTAACCACCCCCTCCCAGGTGTTGGCAACCGTCACACATCGGCCTGGGAAAGCAACCTTGAATACATGTCATAACCCAAACATACATTCCTGCAGAACAGCAAGGAGATTACAGCCTGGCACGGCTGAAATTCCCCTCCCCGCAAATGACAGACACGGAACAGGAAAGTGACATGTGAAACGTTACGATGTATTCAAACCATTGGAATGATGAACATGACATATCGCCCCCCTTAAAGAAACTAAACTAAGCAGCAGGTTCATGCGGCTAGGCAGAATAAAGATGGGCGAAGTGATTTTACAGTGTGGGACACGCATCAGCAACTATACATAAGAAGACGCGCATCAAAGAATTCACATGTGAAATGCTCCAATTCATCTCTACACAAAATCTAAGCATTGGCATGAAACTATTTGCGATGCATATATTAGCACTGAAAATTGCGATCATGACAAAACACAAGGAACAGGTTACAGAGGTTAAACAGCATATAAATGCAAAAGGCTAAACAGCATGATAATGCTAAAGCAAACCACAGAGCCCCGCTCCTCCACTCAGTCCGGAGGGACATGCTTCCAGCAAACAAAGCCCTGAAGCCCACCCCTATCTCGCCCGAAATCCAGGATTTCTCGCTGATCGCCAGCCTCGCCCGGTGGGTCCACCTCCTCCGCCCTCAGTGCGATGAATGCGTCGCCTTCTTTCTCGGGCCCCAAGACGGGCTGTCTCACCTCGGTCTCTCCGCTGCATCCCGCCTGGCCGCCGCCGCTCTCCACGCAGCCCAGGCCCCTCGGGGCCATACCTTTCTTGGCGCTGACGCAGGCGGGAACGATGGCTCTCTCCCGCCGCGCTTGCATCCCATGGAGCAGCGCCATCTCCAGCCACAGGAAGTTCCTCATCCGGTCCCGCTGCACCTCCGAGTGCTCGCATTGCAGCTCGGCTTCGGTCAGCAGGAACACCCACCACTCCGACGAAAATGCCGACGTGCCGCCCTCCTTCTCCGGAACCATGCAGCCACGCCGCGTCCCAGCCCGGGCCATCAAGGATGCCAGCCACTCCGGGGACCACACCGGGGTGCCGCTCTCCACCTCCAAACCCATCCCCAACTCCGGACCATCACTACCGGCCACCGCGCTGAGGTCGCTCCCCCGCGACTCTGCCCGTTGCGGCCCAACCCGCCGATCAGCCAATTCCACCTCCGGAAACGTGGGGTATTGGGGTCTCCAGGTGGCATGAGCTAGCCCCGACCGAGCTTCCGCCACGCCGTCCCCGCTGGAGCGCTGTTGGGCCCCGATTCCTCCATCTATTGTTAAAGTCATCGCTAGCTCTCCCCTTCACCAAAGGCTTGGATGGGGGCTAGCGGAAAATTTCATTATGATTCTCAGCTTTATGTAATGGTTGCCTAATCCCAAATACTCAGTCTCACAAGCCCGGGCTTAAAGATAACTGATTTATTAAAGGAATAGTATGCAAATACAGAGAAAGCTGAGAATGAGCCAAAGCGTGCGAAATACAAACTAAATACCCTCGCTTCAAACCCAATCCCGCCCCTCACCCCACCATAGTAACCACCCCCTCCCAGGTGTTGGCAACCGTCACACATCGGCCTGGGAAAGCAACCTTGAATACATGTCATAACCCAAACATACATTCCTGCAGAACAGCAAGGAGATTACAGCCTGGCACGGCTGAAATTCCCCTCCCCACAAATGACAGACACGGAACAGGAAAGTGACATGTGAAACGTTACGATGTATTCAAACCATTGGAACGATGAACATGACAGTGTCATAGTGTGTGAGATGAAGGATCTTCTTCCAGAAAACCAACCTCTGAACAACCCATTCGTTCTGCAGAGCAGAGTCCTTTGTCTGTCTGTGCTAGCAGCTGCTCTGCATGAACAAAGTGTCCTGCCCTACAGACATCCTTTCTCCCAAAACCCATTGTTGAGGGAAATCAGGGAAACAAATCTGATACAACTCTGGAAATACTTTGGAAAGTGACCCTTGTATTTGATTTCAAATAGTGTTTTCATTTTCTTTTTGATTAGGCTATGTTGTGCTGTACACTACAAGGTGTTCTAATTAATTGGGCTGTTTGAACTTCTGATTCAAAAATTGGATTTGAAGATGATTGAATTGTATCATCTCCTTCAATCAAATCAGTGCCTTTGAAATTATCTGGTGATCAGATGGACTTCTGTGAATTTCACATAAGCTTAAAAAAATTGAATTGAATGGTCTCATTAAATCAAATTGAGGATTCTGCTGAAATCTTGGGTGGTTCTCACAGGCTACTAATTAACTGGGATGTTAACTCACTGTACCACAATAATATTCTACATGTTCAATGCTCATAATCAAATGCTTGCTGGGTAGGCTAATAGAGGTTTGGCATAGTGGGTGGTGGGGCCAAGGGGAAGGGTTTCTTTCTTCTTCATCTAAAGTACCTGGAGATGGAGGGATCTGCTTTCATGATCTGCCAGGGACAGGTTCTGTTTATCTTCCTCCCTGATGACATTGAGAACTACAGTATAAATGCTACCAATGACTGCTCTTCTGGAAGAGAAGGTGAAAGGGCTAGTGGCAAAACTACTGTATCCATACCCAGGTCATCAGGAAAGATGGACATTTTTTGAATTGCACAAAAGAAGTGCTTGTAGAGGAACAAAAGCACCAAGATGTCTCCCAGAAGGCAGAGGAAAGCCAAGCAGAGAAGAGGAAGAGATGGAGGAATGTGGCACAAAGGCCCAGGCCTGCCAAGGACAGCTCTTCTACTCTCAAGCTTCAGGATAGATTGGTCATGGCAACGTCGATGGCATGGCAGACCTAAGGCTGTCGCCGGGGCTGTTACCTGAGCTGTTTTCAGAACCTTGGCTGGAGCCCCCCAGATGAAGTGAGGGGCCTTGGGTTCATCTTGGCAGGCACAGATACTGACAGCGCAATGGGCCCAGGTGGCGACACTGTGGCCTGGGGCTGGCCCCTGGATAATTGGACTGGGTTGGTATCTGGCGGTCTTTAGAAGAACTGGACTTTAGATGAACTGGGCTGTGGGTGTGAATCTTAGATTTAGGATTTTAGAACTTAAGATTTAAGTCTGGCCATCCCTCCCCAACCTCTTAGTCATCACCAGCTTTACGAGAGTCCCTCCAAGGTGAATGGGGTACTCCCTCTCAGGTGTGAGAGGCGTGAGAGGGAGTATGAGTTAGTGAGAGGCAGGGGGTGAGGAGTACTGGATGGTGTGCCTCCCCCTTGACCAGTGAAAGAAGCCAAGGGGGAGCACAGGGAGTGAGTGGGTGGGTGATGGTGGGGCTCTGACAGAGTTGAGAGTGTGAGCTGATGCACTTGAAGGGCCTGCCATTGCCTTGGGACTGATTGAGAGTGGAGCGAGTGAGTGAGTAAGTGAATGAATGGAGAAATCCCTATTTCTAACCAGGGATCTTTGGAGTGCAGAACTAGGGGCTAATGGATGTCGAGACTCTGGGGGTTGTAGGGCGGGACTGATGATCAAGGTGGTGATGGGTCAGGGATGCTATGATGGGAGCCAGAGGGTGGGCCATCTATGGGGAAGACGCCCCCGGGTACTATTGGTGGCGTGGTCCAGCCCCCTGTGCTCAAACCCAGATCCTGGTCAGCAGACCCACAGGTGCCCTGATCAACGGCTGCTGCTTTGTAATGCCAGGTCAGTTAACAACAATGCCCCTCTCATCGGTGATTGATCACCAAGGAGGGGGCAGACCTGGCATGCATTACCGAAACCTGGCTGGACCCAAAAGGAGGTGTTCCTCTTTTGGAGATGTACCTGGCTGGGTTTCAAGTATGGCACCAGTGGAGACCTTAGGGAAGGGGGGAAGGGGTGGCTGTTGTCATCCAGGAATCTCTAGTGGCCTTCAGGGGCCATGCTGCACAAGTGGCCAGGTGTGAGACCTTGTTTTTCAAGTTGGGTTCCTGGGAACAGCTGAGGGTGTTGCTATTGTACCAGCCTCCCTCCTAAATAGCAACCTCTCTACCTGAGCTGCTGGAGGCCATCTTGGGGTTGGCAGTGGAGTTCCCCAGGCTTATGGTTCTGGGGGACTTCAATCTACCATCCCTGGGATGGGCCTCAGAAGCACCTCGGGAGTTCATGACCACCATGGCAGCCACAGACCTGATTCAGATTATTCGGGACCCAACTCAGGACAGCGGCCTCACCCCTGATTTAGTTCTCTTGTTGGAGCAATGGCAATGTGATCTGAGGGGAGAGTTACACCTTTCCCCTTTGTCATGGTCAGATCATGCCCTGGTTGACCCTGAGATTCTCTTATGCTGCCCCCCTCCACAGGGAGGCAGGACCCATTCAACTGGTCTGCCCTCGGTGACTGATGGACCCGGCAGGGTTTCTGAGGGAGCTGGGGGTTATATCTGAGGATCTGCTGCACAGTCTAGTTGAGGCCCTGGTAGCGGCCTTGAATAGGAAAGTGGCCGGGGCCTTGGACAGGATCGCACCTGTGCGGCCTCTCTTTTCCCATCGAACCTGACACTCCCTGTGGTTTATGGAGGACTTGAGGGTTCTGAAGAGTATTAAGAGACACCTAGAGCATTGCTGGAGGAAGACGATGACTGAACCCGACCAAACTCAGGTTAGAGCTGCTGTTAAGGCCTACCTTGTAGTGATAAGTATGGCAAAACATCGGTATTTATCGAAGCAAATATTTGTAGCTCAGGGTTGAACTGTGGAGTCCTTGGTGCTCACTGAGCCTTGTTGTTTTCTTGCAGGGTGCAGACCAAGCAGCCATCAACAGACACATAGAGGCAAACAACATTTACATACCATTCAAAAGAGACAATAGAAAAGCCAAAAGACCAGTACACTCCCTTGCCAGCAATCAACACCCAGATATGCAAAAATCAACACTAGGATTAACACCAGATGAACCATCAAACAGCACAATACACCCTAATCAAGGAACTATTAACTCAGGCAATCAACCAAGCAGCAAACAACAGGCCCATCAAGGAACTCCCAAGGAGAGAACAACACCCCCACCAACACAAGCAGGGCAAGCCACAGTATATAAACTGAGAGCAAGGCCCTCTCCCTGTTTGCACTGAAGATGTTGCCTAGTCTGGCAATGAAATGTCTGCAAGAAAACAACAAGGCTCAGAGAGCACCAAGGACTCCACATCAGTATTTCTCTGCTCTTATTGCATCCACAGAATGCCACCCGGTGGCCCTGTTTAAGATCACCCGTTTCCTTCTGGGGAAAGGGGGGTCAGAAATCCATCTACAGGCCATGCTGAGGAGTTTTCTCAGCACCTGCAGGATAAACTTGCTTGGATCCATTCCAAGTTGGACTCCAAGCATGAGACAGGGTCTGGGGAGATACCTGGGGAATGTGCTTACCCAGTTATCTGGGAACAGTTTGACCCTGCTGGACTTGAGGAAGTGGACAGGATCCTCTGGACTGTAAATGCCATCATGTGACAATTATTTATTTATTTATTTATCCAATTTGTCCCCACCCATCTCCTCCCATCAGGGGACTCTGGGCAGTTTACAACAATTGTCCTGCCTGGCTGGTGAAAGCTGCTTGGGAGGTGACATGTGGCTGGCTCCAGATGAAGGTAAATACATCCTTGAGTAAGGGGGTGTTTCTGGTGACCTTTAAGGAGGCGCTGGTGTGCCCCCTCCTCAAGAATCCATTGCTGGACCCTACTGTACTGGACAATTTTCGTCCAGTCTCCCATCTCCCCTCTTTGGGGAAGGTGGTTGAGAAAGTGGTGGCATTGCAGCTTCAGAGGACTCTGGAGGAAATGGATTATCTAGATTCCTTTCAGTCAGGTTTCAAGCCCAGCTATGGGATGGAAATGGCATTGGTCACATATATGGATGATCTCTGGCGAGGGTGGAATGTGGGCACTGCATCCATCCTGGCCCTTCTTGACCTCTCAGTGGCTTTCAGCACCATCAACCATGGTATCCTTTTGGGTTGACTCAGGGAGTTGGGGGTGGGTGGTGTGGTCTTGCGCTAGTTCACCTCCTTCCTCCAGGGCTGGTCCCAATCGGTGTTGATAGGGGGCGAGAGATTGAGGCCGTGGCCGCTTCTATGTGGAGTGCCACAGGGCTTGGTACTGTCCCCATTCTTTTAAATATCTACATGAAACCGCTGGGTGAGATCATCCATCACCATGGGATGAGGTATCATCAATATGCGGATGATACCCAATTATACATCTCCATCCCGGGTGAAGTAAGTGATGCCGTGGCCACCCTTTCCAGGTGCCTGGGGGCTGTGGGGGTCTGGATGGAGAACAGGCTTCAGTTGAACCCTGGTAAGATGGAGTGGCTGTGGATTAATGGCTCCTCAGTATCCGGGAAATTGTCATCTTTATTTCTGGATGGGGTTGCACTGCCCCAGACAGACCCAGTGCATAACTCAGGGGTCCTCCTGGACTCATGACTCCTGCTTGAAGAGCAGGTGGCAGTTGTGGCCAGGAGGGCCTTTGCTCAACTTCATGTTGTGCACCAGTTATGCCCTTTCCTAGACCAAGAGGCCCTTCAAACGGTCACTCACATCCTGGTTATCTCCCATATAGATTACTGTAATGCACTCTACATGGGGCTACCCTTGAAGAATATCTGGAAGCTACAGCTGGTTCAAAATGCAGCCCCACGGGTAATTGTGAGTGCATGAAGGTCAGCACATGTAACACCCCTGCTATGTGAGCTGCACTGAGTTCCAGTTGCTTCCAGGTACAATTCAAGGTGTTGGTTATCACCTTTAAAGCTCTACATGGCACGGGACCCTATTACATTGTCCCGTCCCATCTGGGCCTGCAGAGAGGGCATGTTACGGACCCCATATGTAAAAGAATTCCACCTTGTGGGGTCTTGGAAGTGTGCCTTCTCTGCAGTAGCTCCTGCCCTTTGGAACATTCTCCCCCAAGAGGTGAGACAGGCCCCTTCACTCCTGGACTTCTGAAAAAAGTTAAAAAACTGGCTTTGTCAGCTTGCGTCGAACCGGAAGGGGGATAGCCATTCTTGGGGATGACTTGTTGTTGTTTATTCGTTTAGTCGCTTCCGACTCTTCATGACTTCATGGACCAGCCCACGCCAGAGCTTCCTGTCGGTCGTCAACACCCCCAGCTCCCCCAGGGACGAGTCCGTCACCTCTAGAATATCATCCATCCATCTTGCCCTTGGTCGGCCCCTCTTCCTTTTGCCTTCCACTCTCCCTAGCATCAGCATCTTCTCCAGGCTGTCCTGTCTTCTCATGATGTGGCCAAAGTATTTCAGTTTTGCCTTTAATATCATTCCCTCAAGTGAGCAGTCTGGCTTTATTTCCTGGAGGATGGACTGGTTGGATCTTCTTGCAGTCCAAGGCACTCTCAGAATTTTCCTCCAACACCACAGTTCAAAAGCATCGATCTTCCTTCGCTCAGCCTATTATTAACCTGTTTTGAATTTTACTCTAGTTTTATTGTAAATCACCAGAGTCCCCCTTTGGGGGAGATGGGTGGAGATAAAAATTTAACAAATAAATAAAATAAATAAATAGATTCCAAGGTCTCACCATTGATACTGTTTCTGGGTCCCTGGAAGAAAAGCCTTTGCCCCAAGCCTCAGGGGCTGAGGGAGAAGACCCTGGAGGACCTGCAAGGGAAGGACTCCTGGGAAGAGGGAAAGCAACCGTTGCTGAGGACTGGAGATTCCTCACCGAGAGGGACTGAAGCATCAATCCATGGGCTGAACAGCATGTTGAGAGAAGCACACTGCCTTTGGGGACACACATTTAGGATGTGACAGAAGGGCTTCCAAGGCTCTTTAAGTCCACTGCCAGATCTCTCTTTCTGCCAAACCACATGGGAACAAATGGCACAGCCACAGCCTTGATGATACTGTAAAGAACTAAGAAGGAACTAGGAGTATAGGTTTTGTTTTCTTCAGTCAGTCCTATAAAAAGATGTGGTCCAGGAAGAGATAAAATAATACTGGATGAAAATATCTTGCCACACAGATGATCCCAATGGGAAAGCTTTTGATTCTTTGATGATCAGCCCCGTTTCCAAGCTGAAACTCTCAGCAAGAGATGGGCTATGAATGGAATCATGTGAGGGGAGAACATAGTGTGACACCAAGTATTGGGAACAGGACGGGAATGAGCATATAAGTGTAGAAAGAAAGGACAAGTCACATGACCCAAGGATTCCATTCTTACTACACTAACACATGAAATACAAGATGCAAACAGGAAGAACTAGAAATCTTAATTCAGGAAGGCTAATATGATTTAGTAAGCACTAATCCCAGCAAGGTGGAGTGGCAGTGGATTTAAAATTGGCTGATTGCAGAGATAGTCCATTTTAACTTTGGATGAGGCTGCATCCCCCTGGTCAGAGTTGTCTTGTAAACTGAAGGTCTTCCTGGAGTTGCAGCTCCTGACTGAAAAGCAAGTAGAAGCTGTGGCCAAGAGGGCCTTTGCACAGCTAGTTTGTGTGCCCATTACAGCCATTTCTGGAACAGGAGGCTTTGTTCACCCTTGTTTTCATGGAGACATGCTAGTCTGCCATGTTTCTACCCAGAAATATTTCCCTTGAAGACCCTTCAAAACTTCAGCTGGTTTAGCATGTGGCATGTAGTGTCATTACTGCAGGAGCTAAACTGGCTGTCACTTAGCTTCTGGATGCAAATCAAGGTGCTGATTGTCATCTTCAAAGTCCTACATGACTCAGAGCCTTGATGTCTCTGACACAGTCTTCTCTGGGTTGAACCTACCCATCTGAGATCAGGGAGAGAAGGCTTGCTGAGGGTCCCACCCTGAAGGGAATGCCATCTACAAGGGTTGTTGAACCTTCTTGGTGATGGCCATCTTCCTCTGGAATAGCCAACCCCTAGGTATTTGGACCCTGCTTCTTATTGTGTTTCTGAAGACCTATAAGAACATGGCTCTTCAAGGCAACATCTGGGGACAAGTGAAGAGCATATAAATCCCCAGTGGTGGTGATTTCGATTAGTTGTTATTAACTGTTGTTTATTAACAATTGTTAACTAATCATTAATTAATTGGTCCTGTTATTTTATGAATCCCATTCTGTATCAGTCTGTTGTAAGCAGCTCAGAGTTTTTGGGAATGGTGCAGGTTATGAACTGAAGTAAATAAGAAATGTCCCTGAGAGTTGAGGAGGTGCACTTATTAACTTCATAATTCTACCAATGGCCTGACTGCTTTGGAACCTACCTAGTTACAACTGTCACTAGTACTACTATACTATATATACCACACTCTATGTCAGCAAGATAACAGGGGAAAAAATCGACATGATTTCTAATCCCATCGGATCTCTAACCGTTATTAAAAACTCTGAAAGATGACTGTAAGTGTAATACACTCTGTGTCTCTGTCTCTGTCTCTCTCAGAATTCACCCATAAGTACTAGATCTGGGGCATTCTTTATAGCAGGGCTGAATCTAGAGCTTCTACCTCTTCGCTTGAGTCAAGAACGCCTTGGTTTCTGAGTGGTGTGCTGGGGCTAACCCCCAAAAGCAGCTGAATGGAGCCAACAGAAAGAAATTGGGGGCATGACACAAGCCAAGTGAGGAAATTCCCTTGGTTCAGAAAGTGTCAATATCTTTGTATTTCTGGCTTGACATGTGCACAGCAGGTTCTTTTCTGGCAGAGGCTCAGCAGTTTTGGAGAACTAAGAGATTGCAAGCAGACACATCCCAGAAGAAAGCATACAGAGACCTTCCTGTCGGCCGGGGTTCTCGACTGGGTCCCCCCTGCGTCTGCACCGGAAGGGAGCCGTCTTGCTGAAAAATGCTGAAATTGGCTCTAGCTTCTCCTTCAGATAGGACCTGTCTTATCTCTCTTTGTATATTTTAAACCAGGTAAAGCATCTCCTGTTCACCGCCTGCATGACAGCCACAAGGGAAATTCTAACTTCCTCTTGATGCAGACATGGGGGAGATCAGCTGCAGCATACTTGGTGGCTGAGCACTGGCAGCAGGTGTGGCTAACAGCTGCAGAAGTCCTGTGGCCAGTTGGATGGCAAGGGGAAAGTCACTGGGGGCTGCACCAGTCGGAGTTGGAGGGACTGAGAAGCCAACCCTAACTGACTATTGATGATTGTACCTATTATTATTATTATTATTATTATTATTATTATTATTATTTCAGATTGTATCCCTGGGCACAAAAAGGAGGGAGGGAGGGAAGCAGCAGCTTCAGGAAAGCAGTGATTTCTGTCAACCTCAGTGTCCCCAGAAACCATTTTCTCCTCTTTAGGCTGCCTTTTCCCCTGCAGCTGTGCAGAAGACGGTGGGCGTGCAGTGATAGGAAGAGGAAGCCATGCCAGGGGCCAAGGGAGAGCATGTGGAAAAGCTCTGCCCATGGTTCATTCTGCAGAGGGCGGCTCTTTGGCAGCCTGGCTCAGCAGGGCCCCTCTCTGTCCAGCTCACCAGAAACTCATCCTCCTCCTTGAGGCCAAAGAGGCCCTGACCGGCTCCCAGGTCAAATGTCCACCAGCTAGAACAGGTTCTCTGTCTACCTCAGAGCTTCCCTGCACACATTTCATCTGCTTCTCACTGGGTTTGCCCCCAGGCTATTGCCCAGGATAATTGGCAGGAGAGGATAAACAAGGTGGGCCTCTTTCCAGGAGAGCCATGGTGGGGGGGAGGTGGGAACTTGCTGAAGGGGGAGGCCAGCGAGCTACAAGCTAGTAGAGAGAGGAGGGGAAAAATCCATTTTTAAAGATAACCTGGAGGCAAATATAATATTTATGCTTGCAGCTCCCTCATGAACCCCCAATCGTGTCTAATGAGATGGAATTGCAAAATGGTCATGTCCTATTTGGTAGTTTCTCAGCAGTCGACACAGAGCTTGAATCTTCAGCTCTTTATGTGCTGCAAGCAAAACTCCCACAAGGCACATGAGGACCTGGCAGTCCCCAGGGATTCAGGCATTGAAGTGCCAGGCCAGGGAGATGGAGGAAAAGAGCTGGCTGGGTGATTCGGCTGGGCAGAGGACATCTCATGTGCCTGCAAAGCAACGGGCTCCACTAGGAAAGTGCTATGAGGACTGGACCAGGAAGCTGGAATCTGCCTTCCTGCCCCAGAACCAGTTTCTTCCAGCTGTCTTGCCTGGAGGCTCCAGATTATCCTCGTGGGTCTGGAGGCTGCTCCTGTGTCTCAGGCATGGAGGATAATGGTGCCAGGATCAAGCCTCCATCCATAGAGCTCCAGTGAGGCTACCTGGTGGCTGCTTCAGGGACACCCACACCAATGCCTGGGCACACCCAGCCTCAGCCCCACAAGCCCCCAGGAGACCCAGGAGGGAAGAAGGTGCCTCTGGCTTGTCTCCAAGGCCTCAGCACACTGCTAGAGCTAAACATCTACGTTAGGATTTCAAGTTTCATTATTTATTTATTTATATTTATTGAGAAAGTAACAGACAAATGTAAAGAAAATGATAGAAGAGAACGAAGCAGAAGAAAGAAAAAGATGCAAGAAAAGAAAAAAAGAAAGAAAACTAAAGTTATGAACTATAATGACTTCCAACCTTCTCTTCAACAGATATTGACAAACCCATTGTTTTCCCTCCCTCTTATTTCTTCCAGAAATCCCTTCAACCCCATATTAAATTCTCATTTTTTTCAAATCCATAAGTCATCATTTCACTTTTCTTCTTTTAGAAAAAAGACCGTAAAAGGTTTCCCATCTTTAAAAAAAAACCTGTTGTTTTCTTCCTGACCAAACAGGTCAGTGTGGCCATTTCCGCCAGTTCTGACATTTTTACAATCCATTCCTCCATTGTGGGAATTTCAGTGCTCTTCCATCCTTGTGCAAGTAACAATCTTGCTGCTGTAAGATTTCAGGTTTAACTGTGTGCCTCTGCGCTGGAGATTAATTTTATCTACTGTATGCCGGCTAAGTCCCTGGGTGTGTTTTGTGCAACTTGGAGCTGCCTTAGACAAGAGTTTCCTCTAAATTAAGAGCAGAACAGTATCACCTTGTGATCTAACCAGACCCTACATGATCCTTTCTCTTTTTTTTCAAATGACTTTCTGTGCTTGGAGCACTTTATTTATTTATTTATTTATTTATTTATTTATTTATTTATTATACTTCTATGCCACTGTAGTCAAAATAAGAAAAAATACAGAAACTAGTCCCATACAAAAATAAAAATGCATCACACTGTAAGAATGCAAAGGAAATAAAAAGAGGGCAATATCAAATCAAATCAGGGGAAGGCTCTCTGAAGCCGCTTGGTCTTTAAGCACTTTCAAAAGACCATATAAAATACTAGAGGACTTTTTACATTCTCTTTTTTTCTTTTAATAAATTGATCTTATTTATCACTTGTGAAATTAATTTATCTCCAAAGGAGCATGTGTGAGAGAGAGACATTCCTAGTTACACTCCTCTTGTTATAGACCTAGGAGGTGGCGTTATAGAATTTATTTCATTTTGATTGTCTTTTTTCCTTTGTACTTGCCAATAAGGCACATAGGCTGTGCCCTTCCTCTCCCTCTCATGCTGGGATTAAGTGGGAGGGTGCCAGGCAAAGTCACCCCCCTGGAAAATAGGCGCTGGCAGTGGTAAGTACCAAGCACTCCTCCAAGGGAGGAAAGCAAGGCCGGGGGGTATCTTCTCAGACGGTTTCTGGGAGAGGAAGTTTGAGACCTCCAAGCCATCATCCTAGGGGTTCAGTCCTGTTGCTATGACTATGAGGAAACATGGAGTAGTTTTTAAGCCAATTGTGGATCCAGACATGCCATCCAGCCTATGCTTAACTAGTTTATTAATCAAAATGGAACTTTGTCAGATATTTTGCTGAAATCAAAATACGTTATGTCTATTGCACCCCCACAATTTACGAAAGGAATTATCTGATCACATTACTTTTTTTAAATGGACTACTGTAATAAAATTTGTTTCTGAAAAATTCATACAGACTTCTAGGAATCACTGTGTCTTTTTCAAGGTGCTGATAGACCTGTCATTTTATGATCTCTTCTAGAATCTTCCTGCATATCAGTATCAGACTTACTGGTATGCAGCTTCCAGATCCTCTTTTTGTTTCTTTTTTTGGCAACTACTGTAGTTATAAGTGCAATACAGGCATTCCTAAGGCAATGAAATAACTCCTTCCAAACATTCCTGGGAAGCAAAGCAGTATCCTGCTTCCAACTGGAGAGAGGTTGGAGCTGCTTGTACAGAAGCCATTGTTTGCAACATGGATTAACCAATATAGGTAGGTTGGCCCATGTAAATCTTTGCAGATTACATAAACATATGTAATATATACAATAATTGGTCTTACTTTCCACAAGATAACATGCCAAATTTGCACATACAGAACTGCAAAGGGCATCTCACTTTGGTAGATATTTGACCCAAGTGTTCCTGCAAAAGTGTTTTAAAAAATAAGTTGCATATTGGTAGCAGTTGTATATTGAAACTGAGGACCTATGTGGGAATATGGAGTAGGGGATTTTGGAAGAGGATAAACTTCAATCTTCCTTTCAGTCTTCAAAATGGGTAATGATCTGTGGGAATGACTTTGGGAGACAGGAGGAAGAACCGCAGCCTAGACAAGCATCCTGCAAATGGTATCAGCCCACAGAAAGAAAAGGGGTCTGGGAAGCCTCTCGGAAGGGACCCTCCCTAGTTTTATGAAAAGTAAAAGTAAAGGAGGGGAGATGTGCCTTCAGACTTGCAAGATTCTGTTGCTGTAAACTTACAATAAAAGTAGTGTTAGTATTCATGGTTCAGGCTTGTCTGGACCTCAGAAGGCTGACAGAAAGAGATAGCAACAGTTCCAGAGGACTACAGATAAATTGTCTGACAGATTTCTCAGAAAACCTTACAGTAAATCATAAAAAGGTGGAACTGTTAGCACTTGGTAATAATGCATTGATTACTAGAAGCCATCACAGGTTTGTCAATAACAAATTCCTGAACTTTTTTTTCTTCTGCTAACATAGTAGACTGTGGGAATGCTATAGACATAATATATTGATTTCAATGAATCATTGTTTATTTATTTGATTTTGATACCACCTACTCCAATTGAGTCTGGGTGGCTCAAGATAAAAAAACAAAACAACAAAATGCAATCAAAAGACTAAACAAGATGGTGAATCTTGTCAGCAACAAGTATATCATGCACACAACAAGGGGCTTCAGCCATCCTAACCCAAGTACTTTGCCAAATTGAAAAAAGTACCCCATGACAGTCTGATTAATAAATCAATTAAATGTGGGCTGGATGCCATGATAAATAAGCTGACTCAAATATTGTACTCACAGAATACAGTTTGTCTTGAAAACTGTACTCCAAAATTTCTCATCTAATTCCTTACGAAACCGGAGAAGGTATTGAGTGGATTACCAAGGCTCACTGTGGGATTTTTTTTCTTCAGCATTTTTAGTAATAAGTTAAATGAAGTTATTGAGAGAATGCTTATTGAATTTACAGATGAGTGGGACTTCGTCATTTATTTCATACTCTTGGAGACAGAAATTAAATTTAAAATGATTGTGTAGTTTGTGAAGGAAATGGGAATATTCAGAGAGTGAACATGATAGCACTTTTCATGCTCTAAATAGATTTCAGAGGAGAATGCCAAGCCCTTTTTTAATCTTTCCATACTGGAGGACGTGAATGAATGAATTTCACTTAGGTAAAGGTAAAGGTTTCTCTTGACGTAAAGTCCAGTCGTGTCCGACTCTAGGGGGCGGTGCTCATCTCCGTTTCTAAGCCTTGGAGCCGGCGTTGTCATAGACACTTCCGGGTCATGTGGCCAGCATGACGACACGGAACGCCATTACCTTCCCGCCGAAGCGGTACCAATTAATCTACTCACATTTGCATGTTTTCGAACTGCTTGGTGTGCAGAAGCTGGGACGAGCAACGGGAGCTCACCCCGCCGCGCGGTTTCGAACCGCCGACCTTCCGATCAACAGCTCAGCGGTTTAACCCGCAGCGCCACCGCGTCCCGTGAATGAATTTCACTTATTGGATGGCAAATTCCAATGGAAGGTTGGGAAGTTTTTGTATATGCAACAGTAGCTGGACATTCAAACCCATGACCCAGAGATGACACGTTCAAACCAAGGATGGGCAGCAACACTTTAAATGGTGTGCCTTTACTGAGCTTCACTGGCACCTTCCAGCTCTGTTTTATGATTCTATGAAATATGTACATGAAAACAGTCTTTCTCAGTTGCTCTGTTCACTTTGCACTAGAGGGAAAAAATAACTTCCTGTATAAGATTCCTCCCTCCCTTCTCTGGTAGGATTACAAAGCGAACTCAACCCTGTGTGCCTTAAGTATAGGCGGATACAGCAAATGCTTTACTTACGGCTTTTCTGCTCTGTGGAGGAACTTGGTCTGGATGATCTTTCAGGCAGCAGTGCATACATCATAAATCCTTCCTCTTTTATTGTCCCTGTTAGTCCAACAATATTTAGTCTGATGTAATCTTCTCTATGGATTCGTTTAAGCCATTGAACATTTTGTAGCTGCTGACCCTTGCAATTTGTCTTAACTTAGACAGGTGTTCTATGCATCTTCCCATGATTCACTGAACTCTAACATGGGTGGCCCAAGAATGTTTTTCTTCTGAGAGAAAAAACAAAGATGTAAATTATGCTGATGCCATTGCTGTATACATGCTCTTGATGCAGATTTTTAAAATGCAAATTTCCCAGGTGTAAGCTCCCATTTTAACTGTATCTATTGCTACGGACACACACTTTTTTGTGATGCATCTTTTTTCAGATGCATTTTTCCAAATTCTTCATTGGAAAAGAGGACACTTGAAGACTTTGGTGCTAGAGTTTACCTCCTGGGAAGTCCAGTGGGTAAAAAATGTCCACATTAATTTTCACACTGGAATTTGTGGCTGATTTCTTTTAGATTCTGACTGCAGGGGGTGAATATCCAATCATTTCTGCCTTTCCTTGTCTCAGAATCCTTGGAGGGCTGTATTACGATTGACAGTAAGAATTGTGTCCTGAAGGCTGGGGACAGAGCTGTGGGGCCTGGTGGAAATAACAGAAATGGAGGAGTTGACATGACTCAGTCCCATGGAGCTAACTGGAAGCCCAACAAGCCAGCTTCTTCTGCTGCTGAAGTTGTTGTGAAGCCACTCTGGTTTGAGATGACAGGCTCTGCATTGACCAGCTCACTGAGGTAAAAACTAACCAAGCTTCGATTAAGCTTGTTATGTAAATGTGGCCATGAGGGATGTCTAATAAGAAGTAAGCCCTATTGAATTTATTTGGAATAAGGCCAGAGTAAATTCATGAAAATAGGGCTTTTTGGGGGGAGGGAGGTGATAGGCTTCTTTATTTTTATTTAAAAAAAGGAAATATCATGCTAAGTTTTTTTTTATTGGACATTTTAAAAATAATTTATAGATCCAACTGTTCTTTCTGAGGGTGTGTAGCCAACCAAGTTTTAGATGGGAATGTTCCTGGATTATTGTGAAAGAATTGCCCTTTAAGCTTAGGAAATGATTTGTTTATCAGCTTGGATTTATTGGAGGCAAATAGGAAGAAAATGACATTTGCCTTTTGGTAAGAAAAAAGTTCTACAAAATATCAAAAGAAGAGAAACACAGCATTTGTGTTAGAAGAGATGGGGCATTTGTTTTTACTGCATGCTCCTAGATTCTTTTGTGCAATGTCTGTCACAAGAACAAACATACTTTCTGTAACAGAAAGGCTTTTTCCCCCCTTTGAATCAGTGATGACTCCTGGCAACTGCCTGGACAAATCCCGCAGCTTTCTTGGCAAGATTTTGGACGTGGTTTGCCCTTGCCTCTTTCTTCCTAGGGCCAGGGTCCCCCAGCTGGCTTTTTGCCTAAGGCAGGACTGGAACTCACCATTCCCAGTGTGAGGTTCTTGGTCCTCATGACCCTAACAACAGTAACTCTCAATACACACCATACAGGATGTGTGGAAAGTTACTTACTATGGAGCTTGTGGTTCCAAGCTCTTTCAAAGCTATGAATGATTTTTTCGTGCCCAAAACTTCTCCTAAAAGCATTTCAGTCACTCTCCTGCTTCCCCCCTCCCTTTTGCTGTAATTTATTGTCTGGTAAAATTCCCTCTCAATTTCAAACACTCAACCCCCTCTCCTTTGTTCCAAAAAGTGCCAGGCACTCAACCTTGGGCTGCACTCTCAACCCTAACCCCAAACATTCCTCTAATGGCTGCACCGGAGTGCTTCCCCACCGTCTCTGAGATACAAGCTTCTAATCTACACACGTGACTAAACTTTTCTTCTCCCTTATTACTTAACCCATGTTCACGTGAGGCATCCAGATGTCATTAACTATTTCTAGCCTGGTGCCTGGTGCCTTAACCATGACACCAAACTGGCCCTCATTTCAGAAAGTTAGATTTTACTAATTCTTCCTTACTTATAACTCATGAAACAGTCTTTTACTTTCTCTGTTCAATTTGCACAAAAGTAATAAAAATTCAATAGGAGTAGGTTGGAGGTGAGTGTGAATGCATAAAAAATCAAGTTGTTTCTTTTGGAGAAAACAGTGTATACATTCTTGAATGGAAACAATTAGTTCAATAAAGAAATTTTAAAAAATCAAGGATACAAAGTGAGCAATTCTATGTGTGTGGGTTCATTATGTTTCTCCCATGGCTGTCATTTTTTCTAAGTGAAGAATCTCACAGGAACTGCAGAAAGCTTCTATGTGCTTCATAATCCAAGAGAAAGAAGGAAAGTTTTCTTTAAGATGAGCTTAACTTCTGCACATCCATGTTCTCTTTTCTTGCCACCACTTTCTTCTCAAGGTTTTTGCATTTCCAGTCCAGCCTGCAGCCCTGGGGTTTCCTAGGAATTTTTGCTTGGATTTCCCATCTGAGGACCAACCAAATCACTTTTTGTGATCAGTCACATTAGCCAGCTATGTGTTGTTGTTTATTCGTTTAGTCGCTTCCGACTCTTCGTGACTTCATGGACCAGCCCACGCCAGAGCTTCCTGTCGGTCGTCAACACCCCCAGCTCCCCCAGGGACAAGTCCGTCACCTCTAGAATATCATCCATCCACCTTGCCCTTGGTCGGCCCCTCTTCCTTTTGCCCTCCACTCTCCCTAGCATCAGCATCTTCTCCAGGGTGTCCTGTCTTCTCATGATGTGGCCAAAGTATTTCAGTTTTGCCTTTAATATCATTCCCTCAAGTGAGCAGTCTGGCTTTATTTCCTGGAGGATGGACTGGTTGGATCTTCTTGCAGTCCAAGGCACTCTCAGAATTTTCCTCCAACACCACAGTTCAAAAGCATCTATCTTCCTTCGCTCAGCCTTCCTTATGGTCCAGCTCTCACAGCCATATGTTACTACAGGGAACACCATTGCTTTAACTATGCGGGCCTTTGTTGTCAGTGTGATGTCTCTGCTCTTAACTATTTTATCGAGATTTGTCATTGCTCTTCTCCCAAGGATTAAGCGTCTTCTGATTTCCTGACTGCAGTTAGCATCTGTAGTAATCTTTGCACCTAGAAATACAAAGTCTTTCACTGCCTCTACATTTTCTCCCTCTATTTGCCAGTTATCAACCAAGCTGGTTGCCATAATCTTGGTTTTTTTGAGGTTTAGCTGCAAGCCAGCGTTTGCACTTTCTTCTTTCACCTTCATCATAAGGCTCCTCAGTTCCTCTTCACTTTCAGCCATCAAAGTGGTGTCATCTGCATATCTGAGATTGTTAATGTTTCTTCCAGTGATTTTGACCCCAGCCTTGGATTCCTCAAGCCTAGCATGTCGCATGGTGTGTTCTGCGTACAAATTGAATAGGTAGGGTGAGAGTATACAACCCTGCCGTACTCCTTTCCCAATCTTAAACCAGTCGGTTGTTCCGTGGTCTGTTCTTACTGTTGCTACTTGGTCGTTATACAGATTCTTCAGGAGGCATACAAGATGACTTGGTATCCCCATACCACTAAGAACTTGCCACAATTTGTTATGGTCCACACAGTCAAAGGCTTTAGAATAGTCAATAAAGCAGAAATAGATGTTTTTCTGAAACTCCCTGGCTTTTTCCATTATCCAGCGGATATTGGCAATTTGGTCCCTCGTTCCTCTGCCTTTTCTAAACCCAGCTTGTACATCTGGCAATTCTCGCTCCATGAATTGCTGAAGTCTACCTTGCAGGATCTTGAGCATTACCTTACTGGCATGTGAAATGAGTGCCACTGTTCGATAGTTTGAACATTCTTTAGTGTTTCCCTTTTTTGGTTTGGGGATATAAGTTGATTTTTTCCAATCTGATGGCCATTCCTGTGTTTTCCAAATTTGCTGGCATATGGCATGCATTACCTTGACAGCATCATCTTGCAAGATTTTGAACAGTTCAGCTGGGATACCATTGTCTCCTGCTGCCTTGTTATTAGCAATGCTTCTTAAGGCCCACTCAACCTCACTCTTCAGGATGTCTGGCTCTAGCTCACTGACCACACCGTCAAAGCTATCCCCGATATTGTTCTCCTTCCTATACAGGTCTTCCGTATATTCTTGCCACCTTTTCTTGATCTCTTCTTCTTCTGTTAGGTCCTTGCCATCTTTGTTTTTGATCATACCCATTTTTGCCTGGAATTTACCTCCGATGTTTCTAATTTTCTGGAAGAGATCTCTTGTCCTTCCTATTCTATTGTCTTCTTCCACTTCCGCGCATTGCTTGTTTAAAAATAATTCCTTGTCTCTTCTGGCTAACCTCTGGAATTTTGCATTTAATTGGGCATATCTCCCACTATCACTGTTGCCTTTTGCTTTCCTTCTTTCTTGGGCTACATCTAGTGTCTCAGCAGACAGCCATTTTGCCTTCTTGGTTTTCTCTTTCTTTGGGATGTATTTTGTTGCTGCCTCCTGAACAATATTGCGAACTTCTGTCCATAGTTCTTCCAGGATCCTATCTACTAAATCCAGTCCCTTAAATCTATTCTTCACCTCCACTGCATATTCCTTAGGAATATTAGCGAGCTCATATCTAGCTGATCTGTGGGTCTTCCCTAATCTCTTTAGTCTGATCCTAAATTGTGCAATGAGAAGTTTATGATCTGAACTACAGTCAGCTCCAGGTCTTGTTTTTACCAACTGTATAGATGTCCGCCACCTTTGGCTGCAAAGGATGTAGTCAATCTGATTTCGGTGTCCATCTGGTGAAGTCCATGTATAAAGCCGTCTCTTAGGTTGTTGGAAGAGCATATTTGTTATGCATAGTGAGTTTTCTTGGCAAAATTCTATCAGCCTATGTCCTGCTTCATTTTGTTCTCCCAGGCCATGCTTATCTATAATTCCAGGTGACATTTGACTGCCCTCCTTAGCATTCCAAGCCAGCTATGTAAGAGGCATTATGAAGACACTTTTCCTTATAAAGACAAAGTGTGTGGCCACTTTGGAATCTCTCAAAACCAGGAAGCCAAAATATGAGGTCATAGGTACACTGGGGCATTTTCAATATACCCCCCAACTCATAACTCAGTGGTCCTGACAGATAACTGTCCAACCTGGAACACATTGTTGTTATATACACAACAACATGAAATCACAGCTGCCAGTTCTTTAGCTGGTGCTGGCCTTCATTTGTGTCAAGTTCTTCCCAAGGACCTTGGAGATTGTAATGTATTGGTGCAGTATCTGTGCAGATCCAGGCAGTATGGCCTCTTGTAATTGACAGATGGAAATTTTCTCAATGCGCACATTTTCTAAGTGCTGCCCAAAGTTTTTTGATATGGCACCCAGTGCACCGATATCCACTGGGACCACCACTGCTGGTTTATGCCATAATCTTTCAACTTTCAACTGCTGGTTTTCAGATCTTGACACTTTGTGACCTTCTCCAATTCTTTGTCTGCTATTCTACTATCCCCTGGTATTGCCACATCAATTATCCACACTTTCTTCTTTTCAGCCACAGTTAAATTTGGTGTGTTATGTGCCAAGACTTGATCAGTTTGTATTCGGAAATCCTGCAATATTTTAACTTGCTCATTTTTTACTACTTCTTTGACTACTGTATATGTTCCCACCAATTTTTCATTACTGGCACATGATCATTTTTATAGGTGTTCCAGTGAATCATTTTGGCAACTGTGTTCTGTTGTTGTTTACAATCAGTTTGTGTGATCTTCTTTCATGAGCTGAATATATGATTTACTGTTTGTTCTGCTTCTTGGCACAATCTGCACTTTGAATCATTTGATGATTTTTCAATTCTGGCCTTGATTGCATTAGTTTGAGTAGCTTGCTCTTGAGTGGCCAAAATCAAGCCATTGCCAGATTTTATTTTTATCCATTTTACCCTTGATCTTTTGTAGAAATTGACCATGTAAGGCTTTTCCTTGCCAGCATTCTGTTCATGTTTTTATTACATTATTTCGATATTCACGTTTTGTTTCCTAAACATTCAGTAAGTTCCAATTTTTAACTTGCATCAGTGCTTGTTCTTGACTGTCTTTTACATAATCAGCCGATGCATCTTCTTCTTCGACAGTTTGTTTGACTTGAAGTAAACCTCTGCCTCCAATTTTGCGGGGCAGGTACAATCTATCAATATCACCACGGGGATGTAATGCATAGTGAATAGCCATGAGTTGCCTTGCTTTTCGGTCCCAACTGTCCAGTTCAGCTCGTGTCCAGTTAATAATCCCAGCAGTGCATCGTGTAACGGTTATGGCCCAGGCATTGACGGCTTTGATGGTGTTTCCGCCATTCAATTTTGCCTTTACTGATTTTCTCACTCTTTGGGTGTATTCTTTACTGATCACATTTTTAACTTGTCCATGCTTGATATTATCCAGCTGTAAAATGCCCTGATCCTTGTATGCAGGCTCCTGATGATTTGTCCATTTGGCATTTCAATTCCATTACTGTTCGTGATTTTACCCTAATTTTTTGCTACTCTAACACATTTCTCTAGGCCAAATTCCATTGCTATATCTGTGCTAAAAATTCTTACAGTATTTGTCAATGACTGGATTTCGATTTCTGATTTTCCATAAAGCTTTGGATCATCCATATAAAACAAATGTGAGATTTTATTAGCATTTTTTGCTGTTTGGTAGCCAAGATTTGTTTTTTTCAAAATCACTGAAAGTGGGATCATAGCAATGACAAATAATAAGAGTAATAATGAGTCACCCTGGAAGATGCCTCTCCTAATATTGGCAGGCCCATATTTTTCATTTCCAACCACCAATTCGCTCTTCCACTGCTTCATTATTTTTTTGATAAAGATTCTAATGTTTCTGCTGACACCAGTTGTTTCCAAACATTTGATGATTCAACTATGTGGAAATGAATCAAATACCTTTTTATAGTCAATCCAGACCATGTGTAAATTGGGTTTTTGGATTTTGCAATTCTCCAAAACTATTTTACCAATCAGAAGTTGATCTTTTGTACCTCTGCTTTTCCTTTTATTTCCTTTCTGTTCTACTGGAAGGATGTTATTTCCTTCCGAATAATCTTGGGTGTCGTCCGCTATTATGCCGGTGAGTAATTTAAATATTGTAGGCAAGCATGTTATTGGCCTATGGTTTCTTGGTGTTGTCCCTTTCACCGGGTCTTTTTGAATAAATTAAGTTTTGCCAGTTATTAACCAGTCGCTGATGTCTCCTTTATGCAATACTTCATTAAGCTGTTTAGCTATAATTGGATGAAAGCTAGTCAGATATTTGAGCCCAAAGCCAGGTAATTGATCATTTCCAGGAGATGTCCAGTTTTTAATCCTTTTCACTTGAGTTTTAACCATTTCTCCTGTTATTATTAGTTCTTCCATTTGATTTTTACTAAATTCATCTTCAAACCCAGCCAGGTCCATCAATCCTGGGGTGGACTGATCAAATAGGTCTGGTCTCCCTGTGATGGAGAACAGCACTAGAACCCTCTGAGGAAACCAGAAAATTAACTGACCTTGACAGGTGTCATGATCACCGTTGCGATGTTTGCGACATCGTAACGGCTCACATGACAAAGCGCGGAGGCGTGTCAATGACTGGAGAGGTGCGGGCAATAAACCGGACAAAGAAGGTAATGGGTTTGGGAGATCTACAAGGTCTCATTGCCCAGTAATCGACCATTGACACTATTGTCAAAGAAATGATCAGGGCGAGGTTCGGAAGGGCTTTCGAGGAATCTCGAAGTCTAATTGCCTGGTAATGGACCATTACTTCTCAGGAAGATAAATGGGGTGATGCCGGGGCAAATGAGGCTGGACAACCTCTCACCAAGTCTTGATGGCCTGTCACTCCGTGGAACTCATGGGGCACACCTGGGGAGTGTGGGGGTGGAGCAATGTTTGGCGCGAGACTATTTAATTCAACTTTTGGTGCACTTCCCTCACTCTCAGCTTTTTACTGGTGTGCATTCTATTCTAAATAAAAGCCAGAGCTTAAACTTGATTTAGAGTCTGAGTCTTTTATTTAGTCTTAGGCATTCCTTACAACAAGGAAGTGATGATAATCTTCTCCAACTCCAGAACATACTGTCAGGCTCTGCCTGCTACTCAATAAGACACAGACACCAATTCAGGAAAAATCAGGTTCTGAGTTTATTCAAGTATAGTGCATGCCTAGTTAAAAGCTGAGAGTGGAGGGAGCGCGCCGGTACGGGATTTAAATAGCCCGCGCCGGTCAGCGCTCCCCCTTCCCTCCGTTGTGTAAATCCCCGAGCCCCAAATGTCCTGTTGCCAGTGGGTGAGGGGTCACGGGGCCCCTGCTGGTGCCCCGGGCGTCTTGCTTAATCTTTCTCCTCCGGCCGGTGATGACTTTAAGCCGGGCGATAATCTTCTGCGCTTCCGTTGACAGCTCCGGGCATGCCTTGTGCTCAGGCATTGTCAGTTTCACCCTTTGCAACAATGTATCTTCTTGATTGGATCTTTCTGGCTGGAGTCGTTACTTTGTTGCCGGTGTCTGTTGCCTGTCTTTGTGCGTTGCTTGCATATCTCTTAATCCCTTGCCCCTGCTTCCTTGGTATTGTTGTGTGTGCTGTTGTGCTGACACAATCAGCTCAATGGTGCTCATGACATACTGCCCCCCTTCCGAATGGTTAACCTGTGGGTTTGTCGGGGTAGACAGTGTGGAATGCGCGAATTAGGTCCGGTGCTTTGACGTGTCGTGCAGCAACCCATTCTGGGTGGGGGAAGTGTTTCCACTTCACCAGGTAGTATAGGGTGCCCCGCTGCCGGCGCGAGTCGAGCACTTTCACTTCAAAATGTTGCTGGCCGTCTATCATTACCGGGGGGGGGGGCGTGTTGGGATGCCATCGGGAGGTACTTGCCGGCTTTAAAAGGCTACAGTGGAATACTGGGTGAAGTCTCTTTAAATTGTGCAGCAGTTCTAGGCGTACTGTGACCGGATTAACTATTTGTGTTACCCAGAATGGCCCAATGTACTTCGGGCCCAGTTTCTTCAAGGGTTGGGGCAATTTTATGAATTTGGTAGAGAGATAGACCATATCTCCTACCTGGAATGTCGGTTGCTGGCGCCGGTGCTTGTCTGCTTGATCTTTGTAGGCTGACTGTGCTTCTTTCAGCACTGCTGTGATCACTGGCCATGATTCTGCTATCTTCTGTCCCCAGTCACCAGTGCCCGGGGGGGGGGCAGGGGTTGCGGCAGCTCTGGGATGGGGGCGAACTCGCGACCTGATACCACCTCGAACGGGGTTTTCCCCATGCTCGTGTGAATGGCGTTATTGTAGGCGACTTCCGCGAACGGGAGAAGATCGACCCAGTCGTCCTGGTGGTAATTGATGTACGTGTGGAGGAATTGTTCTAGCGTGGCATTGAGGATCTCCATGGCTCCGTCCGTCTGGGGATGCCAGGCTGTGGATAGGGCTTGTTGTGTCCCGATCAGTTTTAAAAATGCCCGCCAAAACTTTGAGGTGAATTGTGTGCCCCTGTTGGTCACCAAGCATACAGGACATCTGTGTAGCCTGTACACGTGTACGAGGAAGAGTTTAGCCAATTGCTGGGTGGACGGGATTGCTGCACAGGGGATGAAATGCGCCTGTTTGGAGAAGTAGTCTTTCACCACCCAGATGGTTGTTTTCTTTTGGCTGGGTGGTAGGTCGACTATAAAATCCATGCAGATCTCCTCCCATGGCCGGGAGGGCTCCGCCACCGCTTGCAGCAGTCCCTGAGGTTTTCCCGGTGGCCGTTTGGCCATCATGCACACCGGGCAGGATGCGACATATGCCTTGACGTCCCGTCTCAATGAGGGCCACCAGAACTGCCTTCGTGTTAGGTGCAGGGTTTTTAAAAATCTGAAGTGTCCCGCCTGCTTGCTGTCGTGTGATCTGCTGAGGATCACCTGGTGCTGTGAGTCCGGGACGTACAGTCTGCCTTCTCCCCATGCTAAGTCTTGCTCCATTGTCACCTTGTCGTGGTTGGCTAGGACCCAGGGGTTGGATTTGAGGGTGGCGGTGAGGTCTGCGCGTATCCCCCCTGGTAGTTGCGGCCAGCGCCATCTGTTCACTGGTTGGCTTGCTGTCATTTGTGTCGTGGGGGTGGGCTGTCTCCGTGCGCTGCTCCGAGTGGCCGCTGCCATCCCCAGCTGGGAGGCGGATAGTATGGTCCCTACCATATCTGGGATGGTCTCCTCATCTTGGGGCAGTCGGGAGAGGGCGTCTGCCAGGAAGTTCTTCTTGCCTGGTATGAACTTCAGCTGGAAGTTAAACCGGCTGAAGAACTGAGCCCATCTGACCTGCTTAGGGCTGAGGCGTCTGGGCATCTGGAGGGCCTCGAGGTTCTGGTGGTCTGTCCAGACCTCAAACGGTTGGGAGGTCCTTTCAAGTAGGTGCCGCCACGTCTCCAGCACCGTTTTCACCGCGAATGCCTCCTTCTCCCATACGTGCCAGCGCCTCTCCGTCTCCGAGAATTTTTTTGACAGGTAGGCGCATGGCTTGAGGATTCCCGCAGGGTCCTTTTGAAGCAGTATGGCACCCAGGGAGAAGTCAGACGCATCAGCTTGAACTATGAACGGCCGTTCTGGGTCCAGGTGTGCAAGGATTGGCTCCGTTGTGAACAGTGCTTTCAGCTTGTCAAATGCTGCTTGACATGCGGGGGTCCAATTAAGCACGGCCCCCGGGTTCTTGACTCTGCGTGTTTCCCCAACTCCTTTGGTTTTGAGTAGATCTGTTAGGGGGAGGGCTATCTCCGCGAACCCCCTGGCAAAGGACCTGTAGAAATTTGCGAATCCCAGGAAGCTTTGAAGTTGGCACCTATTGCGTGGGCGTTCCCAATTCAAAACTGCCTGGACTTTCGCGGGGTCCATTTCCACGCCTTTGCTGGAGATTTGGTACCCTAGGTAGTCCAAGCGCGATTTGTGTAACTCGCACTTGGACAGTTTGGCATAGAGTTTAGCCCCCCTTAATTTGTCCAGTACTTGTCTGACCAGCCGTTCGTGTTCTTCCTGTGTCCTCGTTTAAATGAGGACATCGTCTATGTACACTAGTACCCCTTTAAATAGGTGTTCATGTAGCACCTCGTTGATGAGTTGCATGAACACCCCTGGGGCCCCCGCTAACCCGAATGGCAGTACCTTGTATTGAAAGGCGCCGAGGGGACAGTTGAAGGCTGTTTTCCACTCGTCCCCCGCCTTGATTCGGATCCTATAGTATGCCTCGCGGAGGTCGAGTTTGGAGAACACACAGCCCGTTGACAGGTGGGCGAGCATGTCCTTTACGAGGGGCAGTGGGTATTTATTGGAGGAGGATGCGGCATTGAGTCCCCGGTAATCGGTACAGAGCCATAAGGTGCCGTCCTTTTTTTCTCGGAAAAGGACGGGCGCTCTGACGGGCGAATTCGCTGGCTCTATAAAACCCCTGGCCAGGTTTTTGTCGATAAACTCTCGGGGGGTTGCCAGCTCCTTTTGGGTCATGGAGTATATCTTTGGTTTGGGTAAGGGGACGTCTGGGAGTAGCTCGATTGTGCAGTCCATCTTGCGGTGGGGGGGGTAGCTGGTCCGCCTCCTCTTCTCCGAAGACGTCTGCGAAGTTGGCGTATTGATCTGGTAGTCCTTCTGGGTTTGGATCGGTGTCTTGGGCGACCCCCTCAGCCCTCCCCACTGTTGGAGTGGGTATCGTGTCTCGTGCTGGGGCTTGGTATGTGCCATCGCTGAATTGGATGGTACACATCCTCCAGTCTACACGGGGGTTGTTGTTTGCTAACCACGGGATGCCCAGCACTATGATGGGTTTCCCTATTTGGGTCACCACAAAGGTTATTTGTTCTATGTGGGTGCCCATTGTGAGGGTGACTGTCCCGGTCTGTTGTGTGGCTGGTTTCCCCCCCACTGTTGAGCTGTCCAGTTGGTGGAACGCCAGTGGTTTGGGGAGGGGGAGGCATGGCAGATTGAGCTTCGCGACGATGTCGGGGTGAATCAGGTTTTTGGAGCACCCAGAGTCCACTAACGCCATGGCTATGGTGGCTCTGGGGCCGTAGCTGAGCCTGATCTTTGCTGTTATTACAGAACTTTCGTCACTCTCCTTGTGTGTGTTGCGCCCCCTTTTCACCACCTGTCCCGCAGCGCGCTTTAGGGCAGGTGGGGAGCATTTCCCGCTGGATGTCCCAGTGTGTCGCTGTTGTCTCCTGCAAGGTAGGCATCCGCATCCTCATCTGGGGCTGCTAAAGCTCCTGTCAGTCACCGGGGGGGTGGGTTCGCTGGTTTGAGCGGCATTTTCGGTGCGGGTCAGGGTGTGCGGTCCAGTGCTCTGTTTGCCAAGCAGTCTGCCACTTTGTGCCCCATTTTCCCACTGTTGGTCTGCGTGCCCGGTTGGACCCATATGTGTGGGGGGTCCTCTTGGGTAGGACGGGGATTTGTCGTCTCCGGTTGACAGCAGGAACATGCGGTGTGCGTGTTCCACTTTGCCGGCGAGGCAGATACATTCATGAAGTGAGGTTGGGTCATCCCGGTAAAGTGCCCATTGGAGCACTTCTCGGTTGAGTCCCGTTTTGAACATTTCAGTGAGGGTGGCCTCTGACCACTCGGTGATTTTGCCCATGAGGGCTTTGAATTCCAGGGCGTAATCGGCTACAGTTCTTTTGCCCTGTCTCAGTGCTTGCAATGCGCACTTCGCCCTCTCCTTCGCCATTGGGTCTTCGAAATAGTGTTTCAAGTTGGCGAGGAAAGTATGGAAGTTTGATAGGGCTGGGGACTTGGACTCATATAGTTGGATGTACCAGTCCGCCGCCCTGTCTTGCAATTTGATGGCTACCACCGAGATTTTTTCAGCTTTGGAATCAAAGTAGTGTCCGTGGCGGGCCATGTATTCTCTGGTGTTGGTGACAAAGAAGGACAGCTTCGTGGGGTTCCCGTCGAAGGTAACTGAAAAGTCCCTTGGGAACCTCGCGTGCTGTGGGTCGCCCCTCCCCGTGCTTTGGTACATGGGCTCTGCCATCGTGGAAGCACTTGCCGCTGCGACTTGCATGCGGGCGTGCCCTCTCCCATTCGGGGTCTGGTTTGGGGTGGGTACCTGCGTCGGCATCGTCTTGTAGGGTCTGTTGGTTATCAGGGACTGTAACATGGCTCCTAGGTCCCGTAGTTGAGCTTCCATGGCTGTGAGCCTGGCTTGCGTGTCCCTGTCAGCTGGTCGCGATGTTGTTGGGAATGGTCCGGTCGGTGTTTTGGGGTAGGTGAGCTCCCAATTTGGGTAGGGTGGCTCTATCCGGTGTTCTACCCCGTCAGCCCAGTAACGGAGTGATTGGTCCACAACTTCGTCCTCTGCTGCGCTTCTTGCGGCTGGGCTGAAGCTCCAGGACTGGGACTGGGGTGCGGTGTGGGCCGGGAGGGTGCCCGTGGCTCTGGTGGAGTGCGTTGTCTCCAGCCATTGTGGGGTCGCCTCTGCCTCTTGCTGGGTCCGAGACTGGAGAGTTGGGTGGGCGAGGAGGGTTTCTGTGGCTCCGGTGGGGTATGTTGTCCCCGGCCACCATCGGGTCACCTCCGCCACCTGCTGACTGTCTCGTCCATCTTGGGTGCAGTTTGTCAGCTCCATCATTGCTCCCGTTTCTGCCTCTCGCCGTCTGGTTCCTCCTGCAGCTCGTCTCTGTCCGATGGGGCTTGGCGAGGTTGGGTTTTGTGACTCTCAGCTTTCTGAGAGTCACAATCAGCTCAACGGTGCTCATGACACATGCTAATCCAAAGTATGACCATGATTATGTGTTGGCCCCTCAGTAATCTGGGTCAGGTCCATGGATGCCCTGGTGGCCATGAATTGCTGGGATGCTCCCAGACACTGAGTCAATGAGCTTGGGCAGGGAGGATGCTATGCAGCAGACAGGTTGCAACAGTCCCACCTGATCCTAGAGCCCAACTTAACAAACAGGGTCTCACATCCAGTCCCCTGTGGAACTGCTTGATGTCACCATAGTGTCTTGGATGACCATTGCTCCTCTTCCAGCCCTGCCCTGAGTCTTGGCTGATGGTACATTTCTGAGAGGGCAACACCTCCTTCCATGCCCAGCTAGGTCTTGGTGATATACACCAGATATGATTGTGGCAGAGTTCTGGAAAGTGTTTGGCCCAAGAGATCAGAAAAAACACACACCAGGCATTTCTATAAAAATGAATGTATTTACAGAAAGCACAAAAACATATTTACAAGCTTGTTCATTCACATGTGTTCAGAGGGGACTGGGAAGAAGGCTGTGTAGAAAGGAAACTGAAACTAACAAGCCCAGGCAAGCTGCCCTCTAGGCAAATCAGGAGCTTTACCTTAAATGGTCACGCCTTTTTACACCCAAAACTAAGGATATGTAAGTTTGACCTGTTCACCCTGCCAGAGTGATCTGTTACCATAGTAGCCTTAATGGCTTGGTCCTTGCAAAAACAAAGGAATACCAACACTCCCCTTTGTTTTGCTAAGGAGTAAGACACAAACCAACTTTCGTTGTCAAATCTGTATATGTCTTGGTGCAGCAAGAGGCTTGGTTAACATGTCAGCCATCATATCTTTTGATTCACAATATTTTAACATTATTTCCCCTTTGGCTATCATGTCTTTGATATAGTGATATCTGATATCTATATGTTTTGTCCTATTCATACAAGCTTCAGATTTTGCCATTGCAATGCAAGCTTGATTATCCTCATAACCAGTTATAGGCTGGTTCACTTCCATGCCTATGTCTTCTGTTTGTTGTTTATTCATTCAGTCGCTTTGACCCTTCGTGACTTCATGGACCAGCCCATGCCAGAGCTTCCTGTTGGTCGTCAACAACCCCAGCTCCCCCAGGGACGGGTCCGTCACCTCTAGAATATCATCCATCCACCTTGCCCTTGGTCGACCCCTCTTCCTTTTGCCTTCCACTCTCCCTAGCATCAGCATCTTCTCCAGGGTGTCCTGTCTTCTCATTATGTGGCCAAAGTGTTTCAGTTTTGCCTTTAATATCATTCCCTCAAGTGAGCAGTCTGGCTTTATTTCCTGGAGTATGGACTGGTTGGATCTTCTTGCAGTCCAAGGCACTCTCAGAATTTTCCTCCAGCACCACAGCTCCAAAGCATCTACCTTCCTTCTCTCAGCCTTCCTTATGGTCCAGCTCTCGCAGCCATATGTTACTATGGGGAACACCATTGCTTTAACTATGTGGACCTTTGTTGTCAGTGTGATGTCTCTGCTCTTAACTATTTTATCAAGATTTGTCATTGCTCTTCTCCCAAGGATGAAGCGTCTTCTGATTTCCTGACTGCAGTCAGCAACTGCAGCAATCTTCGCACCTAGAAATACAAAGTCTTTCACTGCTTCTACATTTTCTCCCTCTATTTGCCAGTTATCAATCAAGCTGGTTGCCATAATCTTGGTTTTTTTGAGGTTTAGCTGCAAGGCAGCTTTGGCACTTTCTTCTTTCACCTTCATCATAAGGCTCCTCATCCTCTTCACTTTCAGCCATCAAAGTGGTGTCATCTGCATATCTGAGATTGTTAATGTTTCTTCCAGAGATTTTAACTCCAGCCTTGGATTCCTCAAGCCCAGCTTGTCGCATGATGTGTTCTGTGTACAAGTTGAATAGGTAGGGTGAGAGTATACAGCCCTGCCATACTCCTTTCCCAATCTTAAACCAGTCCGTTGTTCCGTGGTCTGTTCTTACTGTTGCTACTTGGTCGTTATACAGATTCTTCAGGAGGCATACAAGATGACTTGGTATCCCCATACCACTAAGAACTTGCCACAATTTGTTATGGTCCACACAGTCAAAGGCTTTAGAATAGTCAATAAAGCAGAAATAGATGTTTTTCTGAAACTCCCTGGCTTTTTCCATTATCCAGCGGATATTGGCAATTTGGTCCCTCGTTCCTCTGCCTTTTCTAAACCCAGCTTGTACATCTGGCAATTCTTGCTCCATGAATTGCTGAAGTCTACCTTGCAGGATCTTGAGCATTACCTTACTGGCCTGTGAAATGAGTGCCACTGTTCGATAGTTTGAACATTCTTTAGTGTTCCCCTTTTTTGGTATGGGGATATAAGTTGATTTTTTCCAATCTATGTCTTTTAACAACTGTTTAAACCACACAATCTCATTACAGGTTTGTGCTAGGGAATAAAACTCTGCTTCTGCAGTAGAAAGAGCAACAAGGGTTTGCTTTCTGGAATGCCAGACTCGGCTTGACCCAGCAAATTGAATTAAAATCCCAGAAGTGGATTTCCTGTCACTGACATCAGCTCCCCAGTCAGAATCGGCAAAAGCCTGCAATTTCTCTGTTCCACAGGCATTTAGCTTCAGGCAATAATTCTTTATTCATTGTAAATACCTCATTAGCCTCTTCAATGCTGCTTTTCCAGTAGATGTGGGCTTCTCTACCTGTCTACTTAAAATGGCCACAGAATTTGAGATATCTGGGCAAGAGTGATTTGCAATGTACAGTAAACTTCCAATTGCAGATCTATATTTCTCTGCCTGAGTTAATTGAGTTTCTCCTATTCCTTTCTGAAAATCTGGTATCATGGGAGTAGAGACTCATTTACAGTCTTGCATGTTAAAATCTTCTAGGAGCTTCTGAATTTTACTATGTTGGCTTAACAGAAAGCTACCATCCTTCTCCCTGTGTATTTCCAAGCCTAGGTAATTTGTTACTGTTCCAAGGCTTTTTAATGTGAAATGGCTTTTCATGCAGGCTTCAAAATCAAGCCTTTGTTTTTCTGTTGATGTGAACAGCAGCAAATCATCAACATAAATGCACAGATACATACAGCCTTGTTTGTCCTTCTTCATATATACACATGGATCTGCTTTTCCTTTTTCAAAAACAAAATTCTGCAGTTTTTCATCTAATTTTTGGTTCCAGGATCTAGCAGCCTGTTTTAATCAATAGATTGATTTCCACAGTTCACAGACCAGATTCTCCCCTTTTTCATAGCCAGGGGGTTGCTGCATGTATAATTTGTGGTCTAAATCACCATAGAGAAATGCAGTTTGAATGTCATAGTGGTGAACTGACATTCCTTTGAGTGCAACAATTTTTAACAGTAATCTAATAGATTCACCTTTAGTAACTGTTGCAAAAGTCTTGTCAAAGTCTAAATCTTTCCTTTGAGTGAATCCTTTTACAACCAACCTTGCTTTATATTTTTGGATTTTTCCATCAGCATCCCCTTTCAGTTTGAAAACCCACCTAGACAGCGTTCATTGGGAGGTAGATTTACCAGTTTCCATGTTTTATTTTCTTTCAAGGATGCTAATTCCTGTTGCATGGCAGAATGCCAATTCTGTGCAATCTTGGGTGATAAAGCATTCACTTGTTCTCAGGACTCAGGTTCAGTAAAGATGTGAAAAGCCTTTACTGTTTCAGCCTGAAAAACATGATGGAGGAACACCTTTATTACTCCTCTGAGATCTGTGAAGTAATACAGGGCTTAAATTTTGACTCCTATCACTTTCCTGAGAAGCATCTGTCTCATCAGACAGATCTTCAGTTTGCTTTTCTGATTTAATGTCCTCATCAGGCAAAATATCACCATCAGCAAGTCCTTGCTGTTCTCTTGTTGTTGTTAGATCAACTGGAGAGCTAGATTTTAATCTCCCCCAGTTTTGCTCAGCAAAAGAAGTGCTTTTGCTAATTATTAATGTCTCTCCCACAATGAACCTGTAGCTCCTTTGGCTTTGTTCATAGCCAACAAAGATGTCTTTCTTTGTTGTGGGGCTTCCTTTCCTTCCCTGTTGTTTTGGAATATGAACCCATGCAGTGCTCCCAAACACTCTAAGATGGTTTACCTTTGGTTTCACACCATAAAACAAATGGAATGGAGTGTCCTGAATCACAGAGTTATACAATCTGTTTTGTACATAACAGGCAGTAGATATTGCCTCTCCCCAATACTTAAACAATAAATGTGAATCTTTAAGCATGCATTCCATTGATTCTTGCAGTGTTCTGCCCTTTCTTTCAGCAACACCATTTTGCTGAGGGGTGTAAGGGTTTGAAATAATTTGTTCTATCCCCTTTTCTGCTAGGAACCTTTTAAATTTGTGAGAAAGGTACTCTCCTCTATCACATTGGAGTGCAGATACAGGCCTAGGGAATTTTCCATTTGCCCATGTCACAAAACCATTTAATTTCTCAAATGCCTCATCTTTATGTTTTAGGATATAGATAAATGTGTATCTTGAGAAATCATCAATGATGATCATTGCATACCTTGCTTGTCCAAAACTTGGAGCAAAAGGACCAATAATGTCAGAGTGTACAATTTCCAAAGGTCTAGTTGTAACTCTGTCACTGTGCTTACTCACAGGAGCTTTTAGTGTTTTGCATTCTTTGCAAACTACACAGTCTAAGTATTTGTCACAGGATTTTATCTTTAGGTCAGCACACAGCTGTGGCATTTGTGCTATATACCTGAAATTAGCATGACCAAATCTCCTATACATCAGGTGTACACATTGGTCATGATATGGTGTGTTGCCAACTGCAACCTTGCAGCTTGGCTTCCTTGCATTTTGCACAATGTACAAGGAGTCTTTTAACATACCAGTAGCACACAATTTACAATTTTTATGTATTTCACAACCATTTTTCTTAAATGTTATGATATACCCTATTGCAGCTAATTGTGCCACAGATAAAACTGTTTTAAAATTGACTGTAAATTTGGCACATAGAACACACCTTTTACAGTTTCTCCCAAGCAGGATAAATGCAAGTCACCTTGTCCCATAATTTTGGTCACAGACCCATCAGCCAAAGATACACTTTGTCTTTCAGTTTTAGACAGTGACACAAAAGAGCTTTTACAATTACATAAATGACAATTGGCCCCAGAATCTAACACCCATACATCAGAATTACCCTTCTCAGCAACCTGTGCAATTTGGGTTGTCTGAAGAGCCTTCTTCTGTGTTGCCCTTGTGTTCTTCTTCTCTGTCTTTCTACTCTTGGGTCTCAAGGCACAGTCTTTCTGCAAATGTCCAGCCGAACCACAAGTGAAGCATCACTGGCTGGCTAGCGCTGTTGCCTCAGCTTTGTTCTCCTTCCTTTCCCTTGCTTTCTGGTGCTGTAGCTTTCCAGAAGAGATGGGGGGGGGGTTCTTTCCTCTCTCTTCTCCCATTCAGTGAGTAGGCACTGTGTTACATATGATGGGGCGAGGTTTGCCTCAGGCATAGCCTCCAGGGTACAAATCAGGGTGTCTTACATTTCATTCAATAAGGACGGGAGGATATAGGATTTTGTGAGAGGTGTAAATTCCATACCTCTCTCCTGCAACTCAACAAACAGCTGCTGAATATGATGCAGGTGCTCAGGAAGGCTGTCTCCTTCTGCTAGGTAGGCTTTGCACAGCTTTTTTGTCAGGGTAACTTTACTCCCTGCTGTTGCCTTCACATACAAGTCTCTCAAAGCATCCCAAAGTTGCTTTGCAGACTGCATGCCTCGCACGTGCAGTAGCTGATTGTCCTCAACTCCCAGGATAATGGTGGCTCTAGCCCACTCATCCTGTCTAAGCCATTCAGCACTGGGATTTTGGGGGGTTTCCTCACCAATTGGACCTGGAAGCAAACTGGTACCCAATGCAGCTTGCGTAACAGTGGTGTCACATGGGCTGATTTTACAGCACTGCTAACTGTCTGCGCAGCCACATTCTGGACCAGCTGAAGCTTCTGAATACTCTTCAAGGGTAGCCTCATGTAGAGTGCATTGCAATAGTCTATATGGGAGATGACAAGGGCATGAGTGACTATTCGGAAGGCATCTCGGTCCAGGAATGTGTATACATTTTATACAAGTTTTCTCTTACGTTATACCTTGGGGTAAATTTTATAGATTTGTTCCATAATTCTTCCCATTGTTGTGCTGTGACTGTTTCCTTAAAGTTTTGCACCCATTTTATCATGCAGTTTTTTATTAGTTCAGTCTACATACATGCCTTAGTAGGTGGTCTTGGTTCAGTATGAGCATTTCAAATTCTGCAATTTTCTTTTTTCTTTTTATAATTTTTACTAAAGATTTTCACATAAGTAAAAGATAAATATGAAATTACATAGAGTGAAATTAAGAAAGAAAGGTAAGAGATAAAAGAAGAAGTGGACAAGACAGTGCAGGTAGAAAAGAAAAGAAGTGACTTCTGATCTTCTTTACAGCAGTTACAAACAAATTCTTTATCTCTCCTCCCTCTTTAAAGTTATAGCATGATTCTCTTTTTCCCATACCCTTTTTAATCAGCAAATCCATAAATCACCAATTTTTCTGTCATTTTCTTAGGAACTCGCTCTCATGTTTGAAACCAGTTTTTATTCTTCCAGCAATTTGTAGGTCCATCAACCACAGTATCTATCGGCCTTTGCCAAGTAGTTCTTGCTATTTCTTGAGTCTGTTTATGGGACCTGAGTGACCATATCTGCATATGTAACTGCGCTTTTATTACTATAGCTATCTCCAACATGAAAAGCAATTAAAGGAGGGGCTAGTGGTACCCATTTAAGAATTCAAGATGGCGACTTGAATCCTGGAGTGGAGAACAGCTTAGCAAGCCTGGGTGGAGCATTGCAGAACCCCCTGGAATGGTGGAGTAGTGGAGCCACAGCACAGTGGCTGGGCAGCGCAGATGGTGGTGGGGAGACTGGGAAGCTCCCAGAATGGAGTGGCAGCAGAACAGCTGTGAAGACCCCCTGGGGTGGCTTAGAGAGCTGAGTTGGTCCCCCACAAAGCCACCCAGAGGGGTGGAGTGGTGGAACAGCAGAGCGGGGCACTGTGAAGAACTCTGGAGAGACTCGAGACTTGTTTTGGAGTCCCCAGAATAAGAAAAGAACAGTGTGGGACCCTACAGGTACTGCAAATCCAGGAGGCATAGTGAGGCAGCTTGGTGGCCTGGTGAATCCAGCATTGAGTCCTCTGGAGAGTGGTTCTGTAGGCCCAGACAGACCCCCCTGGAACAGTAGAGGTGCAGGGTGACAACCGAGCAGTGCAGTGGTCCCTTTGATGACTCAGTGTACCCGGCGGGTGGTCTATAAGTCTTCTGTGAACCTCCCCCCCCAGTCTGTGGAAACAAGGACTGCCATATTGGGGTCCCTTCAGTGTGAGGAAGGGTAGGACTCCCTCCCGGGTGTGAGAGACAGGGGGGGAGCCTGAGAGTGGATGAGGCAACTTTGTGAGAATCCTCTGTCCCTGAGTGAAAGTCAGGGTGGAGAAGAAGTAGGTGTGGCCCATGCCGGCTAGTGAGAGAGGCCAGTGAGGGGGGCATGGTGGATGTGGGGGTGGTGGTTGAGTTCCCACAGAGCTGAGAGTGAGAGCTGGAGTGCCAGGGAGCTCACCACAGCCCTGTGATTGTGTGCTGTCTGTTTGTGTTGTGATTGGATGGAGAGACCCCTAAGCAGGGAAGTCAGAGGGCCGGGATTGGGACAAGATAAAAATTGGGAACTCTGGGGGTTTTGGGGTGGGATGTTCCATTCAGGTGGTGATGGGATGGAGGTAAGGTGGGAGTCAGAGGGTGGGCCATCTTAGGGGAAGACACCCCCAGTGTTTGGTACCAATGGCATGTTCCAGCCCTCTGTATTCACACCTCAGCCCTGGACAGCAGATCCATGGAGGGCCTGGCTTTCAGTTGTCACTTCTTAACATCAGGTCAGTTAATAACAAGGCCCCCCTCATATGTGATCTGATCATAGAGTAGGGGGCAGACCTGGCTGCACCCTGAAGGGGGGATGCACCTTTTGGAAATGTGCCCAGCCAGGTTTATAGTATGGCACCAGCCGAGATCCCAGGGCAGGGGAGGAGGGTGGCTGTTGTCATCCAGGAGTCTCTGGTGGCTTTCAGGGGTGCTGCTCCACAAGTGGCTGGTTGTGAGACCCTATTCTTCAAGTTGGGATTCTAAGAAAAGTTGGGAGTGTTGCTACTGTACCAGCCTCTCTGCTGCATAGCAAACTCCCTGCCTGGGCTGCTGGAGGCCATCTTGGGGTTCGTGGTGAGTTCCCCAGGCTTATGGGTCTGGGAGACTTCAACCTGTGATCCTTGGGGCAGGCCGCAGAGGTGGCTCGGGAGTTCATGGCCACCATGGCGGCCATGGGCCTGTCCCAGATTATTTGGGACCTGACTTGAGACAGTGGCCTCACACCGGACTTGGTTGTCTTGCCAGAGCAGTGGCAATGTGATCTGAGGGGAGAGTTACATCTGTCCCCTTTGTCATGGTCAGATCATGCCCTGGTGGCCCTTATGCCAACCCTCTCTGCAGGGAAGCAGGACCCATTCGACTGGTCTGCCCATGGAGACTGATGGACCTGGCAGGGTTTCAGAGGGAGCTGGGGGTTATATCCGAGGATCTGCTGCACCGTCCAGCAGAGGCCTTGGCTTCTGCCTGGAATAGGGAGGCAGCCAGGGCCATGGACAGGATCACGTCTGTGTGACCTCTCTTATCCCATCGAACCTGACACTCCCTGTGGTTTATGGAGGAGCTGAGGGTCCTGAAGAGGACCAAGAGACCTCTAGACTGCCACTGGAGGAAGACAAAGACTGAACATGACCGAACGTGAGCTAGAGCTGCTGTTAAGATCTACCTTGTGGTGATAAGTAGTGAAACGTCAACATTTCTCTGCTCTTATTGAATCCTCAAAATACTACCTGACAGCCCTGTTTAAAATCACACGATCTCTTTTGGGGAAGGTGGGCCCAGTGACCCACCTACAGGGCCATGCAGAGGAGTTTTCTGGGCATCTGGAGGATAAAATCACTTTGATCTGTTCCAAGTTAGATTCCAAGCATGAGGCAGAGTCTGAGGAGATGCCTGGGGAGTGTACTTACCCTGTTATATTGATCCTGTTAGGCCCAAGGAAGTGGACAGGGTTCTTCGGACTGTAGATGCCACCACTTGCCAAGTAGATCCTTGTCCCTCCTGGCTGGTGAAGGCAGCTTGGGAGGTGATGTATGGGTGGGTCCAAGTGATGGTGAATTCAACTTTGGAGGAGGGAGTGTTCCTGGCTGCTTTTAAAGAGGCATTGGTGCACCCCTCCTCAAGAAACCATCACTGAATCCCACTGTGCTGGACAATTTTCATCCTGTCTCCCACCTCCCCTTTTCAGGGAAGGTGGTTGAGAAAGTGGTGGCATTGCAGCTCTAGAGGGTCCTGGATGAAATAGATTATCTAGACCTTTTTCATTCAGGTTTCAGGCCTGGATATGGGATGGAAACAGCTTTGGTTGTTCTTTTGGGTGATGTCTGGTGGGAGTGGGATGTGGGCAGTGCATCCATCCTGGCTCTCCTTGATCTCTCAGTGGCTTTTGATACCATCGACTATGGTATCCTTTTGGTCTGGCTCAGGGAGTTGGGAGTAGGTGGTGTGGTTCTACTCTGGTTTACCTCCAGGGCTGGTCCCAATTGGTGGTAATTGGGAGTGAGAGATCTGGCCTGCAGTGCCTCCTTTGTAGCATGCCACAGGGTTCGGTGCTCTCTCTGCTCCTTTTTAACATCTACATGAAATCGCTGGGTGAGATCATCTGTTGCCATGGGGTGAGGTATCATCAATATGCTGATGATATTCAACTATACATCTCCATCCTGGGCAACATGTGACATTCTGGCCACCCTCTCTCGGTGCCTGGAGGCTGTGGGGGTCTGGATAGGGAACAACAGGTTTCAGCTGAACCCTGGTAAGGTGGAGTGGCTGTGGGTTGGGGGCTCCTCAGTATCCAGGAATTTACCAACTTTGGTTCTGGATGGGGTCACACTGCTCCAGACAGACCCGGTGTGTAACCTGGGGTTCTCCTGGACTCATGGCTCCTGCTCAAAGAGCAGGTGGCAGCCATGGCCAGGGGAGCCTTTGCCCAACTTTGTGTTATGCACCAGTTATGCCCTTTCCTGGATCAGGAGTCTCTCCAGTCAGTCTCTTATGCCCTGGTCATCTCTCGTATAGACTATTGCAATGCACTCTACATGGGGCTACCCTTGAAGAGTATCTGGAAGCTACAGCTGGTCCAGAATGTGGCCACGTGAACACTTTTGGGAGCCCCAAAGGAGGCACATGTAACACCTTTGCTCCGCGAGCTGCATTGGGTACCAGTTTGCTTCCAGGTCCAATTCAAGGTGTTGGTTATCATTAGGGTGAGGATTCTATGACATGTCATTTTTTTTGGAACCTTTATTTGAATTTAAAGTAAGTTAAAACATGTTTTAGAGTAATCTGGAGATAATTGCTTTTATTTTGCCTGAAAAGTCATATTTTGACTTTGTAATGGTGTTATATTTCTGCTTAATTTTGTAACAAATATCCTATTTTGGTCATATTATGGTCATATTTTGGTCATTGGCAACCCTCCTGATAAGCCAGCTGTCATGTTCATCGTTCCAATGTTCTGAATACATCGTAAGGTTTTGCATGTCACTTTCCTGATCCGTGTTTGCTGGGTGGAGATTTCCAGCCGTGCCAGGCTGTAATCTCCTTGCTGTAACTGTGGAATGTATGTTTGGGTTATGGAATGTGTTCAAGGTTACTTTCTCAGGCCGATGTGGGCAACGGTTGCTAACACCTGGGAGGGGGTGGTTGCTAAGCGTGAGCGAGGGCGGAACTGGGTTTGAAGTGAGGGTTTTTAGTTTGTATTTGGCGCGCTTTTGCTCATTCTCAGCTTTCTTTGTATTTGCATACTATTCTTTCAATAAATCAGTTATCCTTAAGCACCTGCTTGTGAGACTGAGTTTGTCAGAATAAGCAACCATTACACCAGCAAGTTTAACCCAGCAAAGAAAGTGAGAATTTGCCTGTTTTTTTTTCTTTTTCTTATTTGCTCCCCAACTCAGGGTGTGTGTGTGTTTGAGAGAGAGAGAGAGAGAGAAAGAGAGAGAGAGAGGTGGAAACAAAGGCTTCTCCCCTGACCAGACCTGAAAAAAAAGGTGAGGATTTGCCTGTTTTGTTTTCTTTTTCTTATTTGCTCCCCAACTCAGAGGTGTATGTGAGGGAGGGAGGGAAAGGGATAAGGCTTCTCCCATGACCAGGCCTGAAAAAAAGGTGAGAATTTGCCTGTTTTTTCTTTTTCTTATTTGCTCCCCAACTCAGGGCTGTGTGTGTGTGTGTGTGTGTGTGTCTGTGTGTGTGTGTGTGTCTAAGAAAGGGAGAGCAACCTTTTTAAAAATGACTTCAGCAGGCAGAGGCTTCTCCCCCGACCAGGCCTGGGGGAAAAAAAAGAGAATTTGCCTATTTTTTTCTTTTTCTCATTTGCTCCCCAACTCAGGTGTGTGGGTGTTCAAGATGGTGGAGTCACATGAGAGCTGCAATCCGATTTCAACATGCCTAAAAGTAGATGTTCAGTGAGTGTGAAATTACAGCATCTTATTCAAGAATTTGGGGAGCAGATTTTCAATAGTGATGGTGATATTTTGTTTGTAAATTGTGTGAAGTTAAGGTATTGGCCCAAAAGCATTTTAATATTCAACAACATCGTGACACCACAAAACACAAGACTTGTTTAGCAAGATTTACCTTCACTGAGAACAGGCAACATCTCCTTTTTGAGAGAGCTTCTTCTTCAACTGCAGTTTCATCAAATACCCAGTCAGGATTTTGTAAGGATCTCTGTACAATGATGGTTACTTCAAATATTAGGTAGTGGTAGCTTCAGGCATTTTTTGGAGAAGTACACCAGTCACCCAGTTCCAAATGAATCAACTGTAAGGAAAAATTACATTTCTGCCTGCTATGAAGATGTGTTAGAAAAGATAAGATTTGCTGTTGACAACAATTAGATATGGGTTTCAATAGATGAAGCAAGTGATGTAAATGGAAGATATGTAGCCAGTGTTATTATTGGCACTCTGAAATGTGACAAGCCTGGTGAAATATTTCTTCTAACATGTGAAACTCTACAAAAGGTAAACAATTCCACTATTGCTATGCTCTTTGATGATTCTATGAAACTACTCTGGCCAGATGGTGTAACAGATGCCACTCCATACATGACTAAAGCAGCCAAGGGACTTAAACTTCTTTATCCAAAAATGATCCATATCACATGCCTTGCACATGGTTTACATAGAGTGGCCGAAGAGATTTGAAGCAACTATCCTGATGTAGATAAGATAATTTCAAATGGGAAAGAAATGTTCATTAAAGCTCCACTTTGAGTACAAAAGTTCAAAGAAATTGCTCCTACTTGTACTGTCCTACAACCTGTTGTGACACATTGGGGGACTTGGCTGGATGAGGCTGTGTATTATTTCACAAATTATGCTTCCTTGCAGTGGATAGTTAAAGAATTCATTGTGAATCTTCCTCCATCAAGATTGTGCAAGTTTCTTTTTCTGAAACCTTGGCTGGAAACTTAGCTTATATAGGATCTAACTTCAGTGGATTATCAAGAGCAATCACCCACCATGAAACTGTAGGAATGGAACTTAATGATGCACTGAACATTGTAAAACAAACAGAGTGATTTAAAGCAAGCAAGGGGGAAAGTGGCTGAAAAAATTAGTGATAAAGACTTCAAGCCAGATTTTTCTCCAGATGAGTTTGCTTTTTTCAAATTTGTTCCTATAACCTCTTGGGATGTCAAATGGAGTTTCTCCAGATACAGGAACATACTGGTGGACAACAGAAGGAGTTTTGAGTTTGATAACCTCAAGATACACGTGGTCATCCAATGCAATTCTGCTGTTAATGAAAACTAATCCAGGGATGACCATCAATCAATCTTTAATATGGTCACAGACCAGAATTACAATTTTTTTTTAAAAAAGACACATTGAAATACGTTAAAATACATTAAAAATACATACAGGGATGACCATTTTACTCTGGAACTGAAGAAGAATAAACCTTTTAATTTGTGTGTGTGTGTGTGTGTAAGCACAGATTTTTAAATTGTTGTTTATTCGTTTAGTCGCTTCCGACTCTTCGTGACTTCATGGACCAGCCCACGCCAGAGCTTCCTGTCGGTCGTCAACACCCCCAGCTCCCCCAGGGACGAGTCCGTCACCTCTAGAATATCATCCATCCATCTTGCCCTTGGTCGGCCCCTCTTCCTTTTGCCTTCCACTCTCCCTAGCATCAGCATCTTCTCCAGGGTGTCCTGTCTTCTCATGATGTGGCCAAAGTATTTCAGTTTTGCCTTTAATATCATTCCCTCAAGTGAGCAGTCTGGCTTTATTTCCTGGAGGATGGACTGGTTGGATCTTCTTGCAGTCCAAGGCACTCTCAGAATTTTCCTCCAACACCACAGTTCAAAAGCATCGATCTTCCTTCGCTCAGCCTTCCTTATGGTCCAGCTCTCGCAGCCATATGTTACTACAGGGAACACCATTGCTTTAACTATGCGGGCCTTTGTTGTCAGTGTGATGTCTCTGCTCTTAACTATTTTATCGAGATTTGTCATTGCTCTTCTTCCAAGGATTAAGCGTCTTCTGATTTCCTGACTGCAGTCAGCATCTGCAGTAATCTTTGCACCTAGGAATACAAAGTCTTTCACTGCTTCTACATTTTCTCCCTCTATTTGCCAGTTATCAATCAAGCGGGTTGCCATAATCTTGGTTTTTTTGAGGTTTAGCTGCAAACCAGCTTTTGCACTTTCTTCTTTCACCTTCATCATAAGGCTCCTCAGTTCCTCTTCACTTTCAGCCATCAAGGTGGTATCATCTGCATATCTGAGATTGTTAATGTTTCTTCCAGAGATTTTAACTCCAGCCTTGGATTCCTCAAGGCCAGCTTGTCGCATGATGTGTTCTGCATACAAGTTGAATAGGTAGGGTGAGAGGATACAGCCCTGCCGTACTCCTTTCCCAATCTTAAACCAGTCGGTTGTTCCGTGGTCTGTTCTTACTGTTGCTACTTGGTCGTTATACAGATTCTTCAGAAGGCATACAAGATGACTTGGTATCCCCATACCACTAAGAACTTGCCACAATTTGTTATGGTCCACACAGTCAAAGGCTTTAGAATAGTCAATAAAACAGAAATAGATGTTTTTCTGAAACTCCCTGCTTTTTCCATTATCCAGCGGATATTGGCAATTTGGTCTCTAGTTCCTCTGCCTTTTCTAAACCCAGCTTGTACATCTGGCAATTCTCGCTCCATGAACTGCTGAAGTCTACCTTGCAGGATCTTGAGCATTACCTTACTGGCATGTGAAATGAGTGCCACTGTTTGATAGTTTGAACATTCTTTAGTGTTTCCCTTTTTTGGTATGGGGATATAAGTTGATTTTTTCCAGTCTGATGGCCATTCTTGTGTTTTCCAAATTTGCTGGCATATAGCATGCATTAAAAGGGACGCGGTGGCGCTGCGGGTTAAACCGCTGAGCTGTCGATCGGAAGGTCGGCGGTTCGAAACCGCGCGGCGGGGTGAGCTCCCGTTGCTCTTCCCAGCTCCTGCACACCAAGCAGTTCGAAAACATGCAAATGTGAGTAGATTAATTGGTACCGCTTCGGCGGGAAGGTAACGGCGTTCCGTGAGTCATGCTGGCCACATGACCCGGAAGTGTCCTATGGACAACGCCGGCTCCAAGGCTTTGAAACGGAGATGAGCACCGCCCCCTAGAGTCGGACACGACTGGACTTTACGTCAAGGGAAACCTTTACCTTTACTATAGCATGCATTACCTTGACAGCATCATCTTGCAAGATTTTGAACAGTTCAGCTGGGATGCCGTCGTCTCCTGTTGCCTTGTTATTAGCAATGCTTCTTAAGGCCCACTCAACCTCACTCTTCAGGATGTCTGGCTCTAGCTCACCGACCACACCGTCAAAGCTATCCCCGATATTGTTATCCTTCCTATACAGGTCTTCTGTATATTCTTGCCACCTTTTCTTGATCTCTTCTTCTTCTGTTAGGTCCTTGCCATCTTTGTTTTTGATCATACCCATTTTTGCCTGGAATTTACCTCCAATGTTTCTAATTTTCTGGAAGAGGTCTCTTGTCCTTCCTATTCTATTGTCTTCTTCCACTTCCGCGCATTGCTTGTTTAAAAATAATTCCTTGTCTCTTCTGGCTAACCTCTGGAATTTTGCATTTAATTGGGCATATCTCCCCCTATCACTGTTGCCTTTTGCTTTCCTTCTTTCTTGGGCTACTTCTAGTGTCTCAGCAGACAGCCATTTTGCCTTCTTGGTTTTCTCTTTCTTTGGGATGTATTTTGTTGCCGCCTCCTGAACAATGCTGCCAACCTCTGTCCAGAGTTCTTCCGGGACCCTATCTACTAAGTCCAGTCCCTTAAATCTATTCTTCACCTCCACTGCATATTCCTGAGGGATATTAGTGAGCTCATATCTAGCTGATCTGTGGGTCTTCCCTAATCTCTTTAGTCTGATCCTAAATTGTGCAAGAAGAAGTTCGTGATCTGAACTACAGTCAGCTCCAGGCCTTGTTTTTACCGACTGTACAGATGTCCGCCACCTTTGGCTGCAAAGGATGTAATCAATCTGATTTCGGTGTTGTCCATCTGGTGAAGTCCATGTATAAAGCCGTCTCTTAGGTTGTTGGAAGAGAGTGTTTGTTATGCAGAGTGAATTGTCTTGGCAAAATTCTATCAGCCTGTGTCCTGCTTCGTTTTGTTCTCCCAGGCCATACTTACCTGTAATTCGAGGTGTCATTTGACTGCCCACCTTAGCATTCCAGTCTCCTGTGATGAAAATAACATCTCTTTTAGGTGTGTTGTCCAGTAGGTGCTGCAGATCCTCATAGAACTGCTCTACTTCAGCTTCTTCAGCATTTGTGGTTGGGGCGTATATTTGGATCACTGTGATGTTAGATGGCTTGCCCTGAATTCAAATTGAGATCATTCTGTCGTTTTTTGGGTTGTATCCAAGCACTGCTTTAGCCACTTTACTATTAATTATGAAGGCTACTCCATTTCTTCTGTGGTCCTCTTGTCCGCAGTAGTAGATCTGGTGGTCATTTGATGTGAAGTGGCCCATTCCAGTCCATTTCAGTTCACTGATGCCCAGAATGTCTATCTTTAATCTTGACATCTCACCAATAACCACATCCAATTTGCCCTGGCTCATAGATCTTACATTCCAGGTTCCGATGGTGTGTTGATCCTTAGAACATCGGATTCGCCGTTCACCACCAGCACCGTCGGCCGCTAGCCGTCCTTTCGGCTTTGAGCTAGCTGCGTCATCACGTCTGGGGCTAGTTGAGCTCATCCTCCGTTCCTCCCCAGTAGCATTTTGACCATCTTCCGACCTGGGGGTCTCATCTTCCGATGGTATACCGACATATCTCTGGTTGTACTGATCCATTTAGTTTTCACGGCAAGAATACTGAGGTGGGTTGCCATTACCTTCCCCAGGGATCGCATTTAGTCTGACCTCTCTGTCATGACCTTCCCGTCTTGGGTGGCCCTTCACGGTTTAGCTCATGGCATCATTGAGGTGCTCAAGCTCCAGCACCACGACAAGGTAACGATCCTTTGCTGAAGGATTTTTAAATATTGGGTGCTAATTTCAGAAAAATTGTAAAGTCATATTTTTGCTTTAAAAGTCATGTTTTTGGTTTAATTGGCCATATTTAAATGGTTTTAAGGTCATAAATGCTTCCATATTTCTAACATTTTTAGGGCATAGAAATCCTTGCCCTAGTTATCACCTTTAAAGCCCTACATAGCTTGGGTCTAGGTTACCTCAGGGAGTGCCTCACCCCCATTACATCAGCCCATCCCACCCAGTCAGGCAGAAAGGGCATGTTATGGACCCTGTCCATGAGAGAGTGTCAATTGGCAGGGTCCAGGAGGAGGGCCTTCTCTGCCATAGTTCCTGCCCTTTGGAATAAGCTACTCCCAGAGATAAGGCAAGCCCCTACACTCCTGGCCTTCTGGAAGGGGCTTAAGAGGTGGTTTCGCCACCTCGCTTCAGGAGGAAGAGGGGATAGTTCATTGTGGGGTTGGCTGGTGTCGTAATATGGCCCCAAGGAATTTTAACATCTTACCCTCTTGGGTTTTAGCTTTTAACTTATCTATTTTATAATATTTATGTATTTTTAGAGTTTTGTTATATTGTATATTTATATTTTATGTTTTTAATTGATATGAATTGTTGTTTTAAGTATTGTAAGCCACCCAGAGTTGTGTTTGAGATGGGTGGTGGAAAAATGTGCTAAATGAATACATAAAATAAAATAAATAATGGTGAAATTGTTGAATTTTCTTGTAAGGTTCCATACTTTTATTCAGCTTTGTCTTATCATATGACTTTTTAATTTTTTTTCCTCTGTATCCTTGTACCATAAGTACTGATGAAGCCCACAGCCAGGCTGGCTCCTTCCAATAGTAATATGCTACTGTTCAGGGTTTTACCCCTGAAGAACAGCTTGTTCTGTAATACAGTTTGAGATTTGGAAGAGCAAGGCTGCCTCTGTCTTTTGAGTCTTGCAAAAATTTGAATTTATCTTTAGGGTTTTTTTTCCTAGAGTTAGCCATATAAATTTGCTAACATTCTTGTAAAGTTTTTTCAGGAATCAGAACTGGAGCCATTTGTAATATGTGGTTTATCCTGGGCAATGCACTCATCTTAATAGCTGCAATTAATCCTAACCAAGAAGTCCTTAAATTTTTCCACCTTTCAAGATCTCTTTTAATTTCTTTCCATAGTTTGACATACTGTAAGTGTTTTGATATATTTCTTGAATGTTACCTGTCAAATGCAGACCCAAATATTTCACTGAGTGTATTATCTGGCAGCAGCCAGATTTCTTCAACAGAAAATCTTCTTCTTATGTTAAATGTCTTGAAATTATTTTTCTTTTTGAAACATTGGTTTCATATCTGGAGAATTCTCCAAAGTTTTGGATTATTTTCATCAACTGTCTCACTGCACTTTGTAGTTCTGTTACAGTTAATACTATATCACCTGCATAACATTTAAGCCTATATTCCTCTCCACGGATTTTAAGGCCAGGTGTGTGTTTGTCACCTCAAACCAGCATTTTTAACACAGTGATGAACAAAAAGGGAGGAAATGGGCATCCTTTGCCTTTGCTTACTTGGAAACCTGCAGAGAATGCTCTGTTGGTCATAATCTTTGCTGTTGACACCGTATATATAAGTAGTCCTCCACTTATGACCACAATAGGGACTGGCAAATTTGTCATTAAGCAAGGCATCATGTGACCACACCCAATTTTACATTTTTTGCGGTGATCGTTAAGTGAATCACTGTGGTTATTAAGTGAATCACATGGTCATTAAGCTAATCACATGGTTCCCCTTGATTTTACTTGTTGGAAGCTGGCTGGGAAGGTCACAAATGACGATCAGGTGACTCAGGGTTGCTGCAATCATGATAAATACATGCCTGTTGCCAAGCACATGAATTTTGATAACATGACCATGGGGACGCTACAATGGTTATAAGCATGAGGACCAGTTGCAAATCACTTTTTTCAGTGCTGTCATAACTTTGGTCACTAAACAAATGGCGGTAAGTCGAGGACTGCTTGTACTTTTCACTCGGCTTTGATCTCTTCTCCAGGATTTATTCTGTTCAGTGCTACCAATAGAAATGGCCACTGCAGGTTGTCGAAGGCTTTTTCTGCACTGAGAAAAATTAGTGCTGCTTTCTTTTGTTATTGTTGCTGATGTATTGTATTATACTGATTATAAACCTGCTATTGTCCTTTACGTTCCTCTTCAGAATATAACCTGTTTGATTGATATGTGTTACAGGCCTCATGAAAGTGGAGGTGGTCATACTCAACTATTGGCTCAGTTCAGATACTTTTCCCTCTTGGCTGTGCCCCATTAACTATGAGGGATGACTTCCAGTCCACCTGGAAACAGGCAGTGGCCACTGAAATCTCATCCCTGGGCTTCTCTCCAGATCTACTACTCAGCATGAGATATGATCAGGCCAAAGCACTCATTAAACAGCATGTAGCAGCCACAGAGCCCCAATTCGACTTAGCCAGGACCCCAACCTTTATTGCCAGTGAATCCAGCAGGTATTCTGCCTCCCCTATGGCATATTTAACTAAACTCGAGGTACCCAACCCTCAGAGGGCCTTTATTCTGGCACGATGTCATGCCCTCCCCTCAGCTGTCCTTGAAGGCCAATACAGGAGGAAAGAACAAGGAGAGAACAACACCTCCACCAACACAAGCAGGACAAACCATGGTTTATAAACAGAGAGCAAATCCCATTCCCTTCTCGCACTGAAGATGTTGCCTAGCCTGGCAACAAAACATCTGCAAGAAAAAAACAAGGTTTAGAGAGCAGCAAGGACTCCACAGGAGGATTCCTTACCAAGGGAGACAATGCTCCTGTGACTCTGGTCACACAGAAACCACAGAGCATGTGCTCCTCCAGGGCCTGTATTGCAGAGACATCTGTACTAGCTTCATCTTACCATTATTGTACAAATACCCAGGGCACTCCGGACGATTTTATACCTCCCTGCTGCTGCCAGATACCAACCCTACTACAACATACAATGTTGCCAGGGTCTGTGCAGCAGTGCTTAAAATTCACCAGTTGATGACCAGTGCCATAAGCTAGCATTTATTTTATTATACTAGAGTACTGTATTTACAGATATGCTAACCTTTATGCTCCCCTACACCCATCTAATGCTCCTACCCCTCCATCTAGATTCCCTTCCCTTCCCTTCCCTTCCCTTCCCTTCCCTTCCCTTCCCTTCCCTTCCCTTCCCTTCCCTTCCCTTCCCCCTTTTCCTCTAGACTTCTATGTTCTAGCTTTTTTATATTAGATTTTAATATTTTTTTTATTTCTGTGTTTTAGCTTTTTATATCAGATTTTAAGGTACTTTTGTGTTTTGGCTTTTTATACTAGATTTTAATGTATCTTTTATGTTTTTAACTGACTGTACCCCACTCTCCTTATGCTGGTCTTTGACCATAATAAAGATTTGTTTGTTCGTTTGTTTGATCTGTATTATATCTGGAACATATTTCTTTAGTTGTTCAGCTAATATTGCTTTAAAAAATTTATTGTCTACATTCAGCAAAGAAATTGGTCTTAAGTGGCTGTGGTTTCTCAGGACTGTTTCCTTCTTTGAAAATATGTCATCCATGCCTCTTCCCATGTTGGCAGTATTGACCTTGTCTCTTTAATTTCATTCTTTCTGTTTGGCAGGAGTTCCAGCAATCCCTCACGTTCTTTATGACATTGAGTTATCAGCCCATCTGGACCCAAGCTTTCCCAAGTTTGGTTTTCTTCTATTGCCTCTTTTGTTTCTTGGATGGCAATTGGCTCTGTTAGGTTTGTCTATGTTGGACATTAAATTCTTCAGTAACAGACTTTCCAGTGCTGTTGTTCGGGGCTGTTTCATCCATGTCAGCCACAGAATATAGTTCTTTAACAAAAGGTGCCAAGTCTTCTATGATTTCCGATCTTGAAGGTAACAGTCCTTTTTTTTACATCTGATACTCTCTTTCTTTTTTCTAATCTTATATGTAAAAAATTCTCTGGTTTATTTGCATGTTCAAAATCCTTTGATTTTGCATTTTTGCTAAATCCTTTAGCAAATTTGTGCTAAATCCTTTAGCAAATGTTATCTTTCATTTCCAATAAATTTAATTGTTTAGCTTCTTGCAATTCTTTCATCAGTTGTCTTTTTTGGGTTAGTTCTATGCATCTGTTCCAATTCTCTTATTTTGGCATCATTTGTTTTTTCTTTCTGCTTGTTATATACTCTTCGTTTTGGCACTAGTTTAATAACAACGCTCTTCACATATACTTTGCTTGTTTCCCAAATGATAGTATCTGAGATTCTTGGTGTTCTATTTATTTTGAAGAAAATTTTCAATTCCTCTTTGCATTTCTGTTGAATATTGTTGTGAAGTAGCAACCTGTCATTCATCTTCCATGTGAAGGGAATTTTTTCTCCGGAATGCCATATTATTAGGGTTGGATTGTGGTCCACGTATGTCACTGGGAGAATTTGTACTTCTTTAACAAATGATGTTAGAGCTTTGGAATTAAAACACACATCTGTATTACTGATGTCTTGCTGAGAAGAAATTGTAACCTCTCTCTGTTGGATTTTGCAGGCTCCATGCATCTATCAATGCCAGTTCATCCATACATTAGAAGACCTTTTTGAAAGCTTTCCACCTTTTCTCCCTAGATTCCATTCATGTCTCCAAGGACAAATATTGCACCTTCTTTCACTTCTATTCACGTCTATTAATTTTTGAAAGAAATCTTTTGTAAAATTGTTCTTTATTTTTATTTGGAGCATAGATGGAGGCCAGGGATGTTATTTTACCTTCTTTCCAAAGTTTCAAAATTAAAATCCTTCATGCTTTGTTCTAAATTGATCCAATACTTCCCAAGCTGTTGACTTGATATAAATTGCTATTCCATTTTTCTTGGTTTTTCCAGGGGCTATATATTCTTGTCCTAATTTCCTTTGCTATAACAAAATGAACATGTCCTATTTTTATGTGTGTTTCTTGTAGACAGAAAATCACAGCATTTTGTTTTTTCCATATATTAAAAAAAATATTACATTTTTGTGGTGAATTTAATCCACTGACATTCAGCGAAATTAATGGTGTCTCCATTTTGAAGTCAATCAGATGCTGCTGCTATATCCAATTTTGCATTGTTCTGTCTTGTTCTTGGTAAGACACCTGCATAAGGTTGTGTGATCTTTCTCATCCTCAATCCAATTAACCATGAGAAACAGATACTCCTTAACTTTGAGATGGTGTCATTGCCACCTGGTATAAAGAAGGACTCCTTAACCTTGATGGTTTCATTCTTGGTAAGACTTCTCAACTTTGAACTGTGATGGTCTCATTCCTGGCAGGAAAGCAAAGCTTTCCAAGATAAGATAGACTTATCCTCCTTGTCCTTGGTAAAACCCAGTCAGATGAGGCATTGAAAAGCAGGTGTGCTTAGTGGTGGTCCAGAGCCTATATAAATGAGCCAGAGACCTCCATGGGATGGAACTTCAATGCAGACCTAACTGGGAGGGTGCTGCATGTTTGCTGGTTTTGAAGATGTCTGCCTACCATCACCTCTCTAGGTTCCCTGACTGGCAGAAGGGGCATGCAGACCTTTGCGTTGGTCTTTTTGTTTTTCTTGAATATTTTTAATTGTTGTCTTGGGTTAATATTCTTCAATGGCTGTGTTGATTTATGTTCTATTTGTCTGTGTTCCTGCATATTCTTGGATCACTGTGTCATGTTAAGTGATCGTGTTATTTTCTTACTCTACCTTGGAGAAAAGCCTCAAGTACTCATGGGGCGTGGCCATTGCTTCCAATCCAAAAGAATCTGTAGAACCTGTGACCTGACCCTGCTGGGCTGGGGACACAGCAATGCAATATTCTCACACTTAGCTAACTGGCTAATCAGAATGTTGTGGAGCATTTTATTGTGGAGCATAAAAGCAACTCTTTTATTGAAATAATAGTTTACAATTGTTAAAAACATTTAAGAACAAAAAAAATTAAAAAGACAGCACAAGGCAGAAGAACAATGATGGCAAAGGAAATGAACTCAGAGGGGAACAAAAAGGAAGAAAGAGCCTACACCATTTTTAGAATCAATTAAGGAGATTACCTGCTCAAAAAATTATATATCTATAGTACTGTGACTTCTGATAATCACTGCATTATTTTTAAGGTCCTTATGATCTGCTCTAGAGTCTTCCCAGATGGAGCTGTCAGACTGATGGTCTGTAGTTCCCTCAATCCTTCTTTTATCCCTTTTTGGAGACAGACACACATTTTGCTCTCCTCTGCTTGTTCACTATTTCAACAATTTTCCAGGATTTCGCAAAGGTAACGTATAAAATTTCATCTGAACCCTCAACAAATTTCTGAACCCAGATGCCATTCATCTGGGCTTGGAGAACTGAAGTCTTATTTGTTTGTTTGTTTGTTTGTTTGATGTCTACACTGTCCAGCTCCCAGTGACTCTGGCTGAATGAGCATTTTCTAACTCCTCTGCTTCTACCAATGTCAAGCTGCACTTCTAATTCTCCCCTACTGTTCACAGTTACTCAAGCAAGGACTGCTGTCCAGTCAGTTAAGTATTTATTTCGGGCAGCAAAGAACCCAGTGAGTGCAGAGCTATGTCCACAGCAGGATTGTTCCTATGAATCTATGAGCGATGCAGGAAGTATGAACAATGAGAAGCACATAAAAGTGGTTCTATAAATGTACAAACATCAGATGTGCTCCAACGGACCCTCACCTTCTGCATGTGCCAAGCGAGGTTCTGTCATGACAGCTTTGCAAATCTCAGACAGAATTCTCCATACATTCAGAAGGGCAGCAGGGTGCCCGACAGTGTGGGAGATCCTGAGACCATTTAGCCTTTTCTGCCTGTCTATCTTTGTGTGACAGGGCTGAAGCCAGGGGTGCAGGGCAGGGGCAGGAGAAGCAGATACGGCCTGTTCCCCTGCAGGTGGGATGCAAGTGCACAGGTGCTGGTGGAGTTGACATCTTGCTCTGGAATTCAGAAATAAAGGAAAGAGGGTCTTGCCAGACACATCTGCAAGTCCCAGTGATTTAGCCATGAGGTGGAAAGGGTGGGGGTGGAGAGACAGTCCGTTCCCTTCAGTCCGTCTCCTGCCTTCCTCCCATTCCCTTTTTAGGGTCTGTCTGAAGTCTGCTCAGTTGCAATTACAAGGCAGCTGCGCCTGCATTGGCATAAATCTAATCGATTTTTTGGGCTTGTCAGATTAAAGCCTACCTATCAGCCCACTGCAGTCCTCTAGATCTCTCTAAATCTGCACTTGACAGAGGATTTATGACCAAGCTTTGCATTTTGCAAAATGATTAAAGTTACCAAACAGCCATAAAAACCAGCAGTAGCAAACATCCATTTTTTGAAAGACTGTTGAATTTATAGGAGGTGGAAGGTTTATTGTCATTAAAAGCAATGCAGCAACTCCATATTCTCTTGGGAGCAGAACACGCCTGGTTTCTGGCTTATTGGTAGGGCTGACATATTTCTCAGGGGTTGCTTCTGTCACCAAGGCACTGCCTGTTGAGGGAGAAAAATGCAACTTCACCCAAAGCTGCTTTTATAACCCCAGCTTGTCAGAGGGGTTTTAACTTGGATTAGGACCAGGAAAGTCTGATTTCAAGTTCACCCTCAGACCTGAAAGTTTATTGGATGTCTTTGGGCCTGGCCAACGTACCTCAGTGGGTAGCTATGGAATAAAATGACATACAAACCCTCAGGAGCCTCTGGGGAAAAGGCAGGATATAAATATAACTAAGGGCAATAACTGAAGAACAATGATGTCTGGGTCTTTGTAAAAGCACCAAGGGTCTGATGACCTTCCCTGCTCCCTAGACAAACTAGTCAGGAGCACAGATTGCCACGGGAGCAGAACCCACTGTTTTCTGCTGGGCGTTTCTGAGGAACATAGGGTAGGCCTGTGGTCAGCCTTCCTGCCAGGCTGGCAGAATATGAGCACAAGAGACACATTCCTCAGACATGCATGTGGCTAAGTCTAGCAGAACTTTCTTTCCATACGTGGTGTGCCCAGGACATCTAACTGAAGGCTGCTAGGGATTCCTCACATGTATGGGATGGGGAATGATCTTTGCTGAAGACAGAAGGCCACTCTTCCTCCATGCACCCACCCAGGACTGTCTGCATTCTGGGACAGCTGAGTCCCATACAGAACACCCCCCCCCCCTGCATCCTGACCACAAAATGCAAAGTTCAGGAAATTAATATTAAATTAATGCTGTGAATGCCAAAGTGTCCAATCAACAGAAATATGATGCATTTTCCTACCTCACTGCCTGATGAAAGTAGGCAGCCAAAGACATGTTCTGGAAAAAAATGATCCCAGTGCAAGCTCATTGGAAAGAAAGTGCTTCCAGCATACACACGCAGGCTCAAATCCTTGTTCATACCGAGCCCATCATTCAAAGCCCACTTAGCACTCCATATGCTGTCCATGAATTACCTGTTCCATTGAAGGGGCTGCTGTCCACAGAGATGTCCCACCACCCTGAAAAGCATTAGTGGCAGCACTCAAGTTCCCCAGTTGCCCACTTCCAGCCTTGGATGCCAAGAAGTGCATCTCTCCTTTCAAGGGTCAGGGACCACATTCTCTGACAAGGCTGGGGAAGAATTGCATGCAGTTGACATTTTTAGACCAGCCAACCTGATATATATTTCTTCAGCTCCCAATTCGCCATGCATTCGTGGTTTAAAAATTGCATTCAGAATTGGGGAAAGTTGCATATAAAAATGCATGTGATTTTCTGTGCATTTAAAATGTAGATGAGTGCAGAAATTGGATGGAACAGAATGTATGAGTGGAAAGAAATGGTGTCAGTGGGGCTTGGGTTGTAGAAACTTCTAACAGTTGTCTTGAGCTCCTTCTGACAGCCCTCAAGCAGGTGTCATGAGTACCGTTGAGCTGAAGGCATCAGCACAACGGCACACATGACAATACCTAGGAAGCAGAGGAAGGGATTTAAGATAAGCAAAGCACGCACAACAACAGACACAGACCCCGAGGAGAAGGGAACGACCCCGGGCGGATGACCCAGCCATCAGAACACAAAAGAGGAAGAAGGAAAGACAAAGACAGGGCGGATCACCTGAAGCTGTCAGCGAAACGCAACGGAGATCGCCCAGCTGACAGCAATCACCGGCCGGAGAAAGAAACCGATTATGGGCGAAGCCCGGGGCACCAGCAGGGGCCCTGCAAACCCTTTACCTACCGGCAAGGAAGCATGCAGGACTGGGGGGGGATGACACAACCCAAAGTGGGAGGGGCGCTGACCGGCGCGGGCTATTTAAACCCCGCACCGGCGCGCTCCCTTCACTCTCAGCTTTTTTCTCGTCAAGCACTACACTGAAATAAACCTGAACCTGCTCTTCCCTGAATCAGTGTCTGTGTTTCACTCAGTGGTAGGCAGCGCATGACAGCAGGACACCAAGAAGTAGGGAACGCTCTACACACACAGAGCTGTGGCCGCAAAGCATCTGCTCAGGCTCTCACCCTATTGATGCATCTTATTGTGGAAATGTGGCTAAGTCAGTAAGGCTTTTGCTAAGTGGCCAAGGGGGTACACGGATTGTTGAATGTGATAATGCTGAAATGTCCAAGTTGGTCCCAGCAATTGCTGTTTTTCTTTTTCCCTTGTTTCCTGTTTTTAGGATGCTGCTATTTTTTCTCAAGGACAGCAGTAATTGACACGAAACTTTTAGAAATTAATTTTGTTGCATATCCCACTGAGAGAGAGAGAGAGAGAAAGACTTCATGGGATCATTCATAATGTCATAGTTATTGGCCCTGACAAAACATTGCCTTAAAAATGCACCAAAGTAAATAATGAGACACACAAATGGCTGAACCCTCACCAGAGCTAGACTGGAAGACAGCCAGTCTTTGATATTAATAACCAAGAAAGCATTCTCTCTCTGCCCAGGCAGAAAGATTGCTTCAGCATTTAGTCCCACTTCTTAGAATGCTGCTTTTCATGCACACCATTTACTTTTGGCCATTTTGTAGTGCACTGATGAACCCAAGCCCTGTTTGCCACAGCAGAAGTGATCATAAACCATGTACTTCCTAGATCTTGGAACCCAGTTCTCTTCCTGCCCATTCAGCTAGCTGAAATTTCTTTGGCTCCAAGCCTGCTATGAATCTGTAGAGACATGAGCTCAAATTATACATATATTTATTTAAAACACCTGAAGCAAATGCTTTTTATATAATATAGCATTAACTCAAAGAGCTGTTTTCAGGCTCACTGAAGGCAAGAGAATCAAGTAAGAAAGAGAAACAAGTTGAAGGTAAAATATACATCTAAATAAGAATTGTATATGTGTGTCTGTGCCTTCAAGTCAGTCTTGACTCCTGGTGACTGACTGGACAAGTGCCTGCAGTTTTCTTGGCAAGATTTCAGAAGTGGTTTGCCATTGCCTCCTCCTTCCCAGGGCTGAGAGACAGGGACTAGCCCAAGGTCCCCCAGCTGGCTCTATGCCTAAGATGAGACTAGAACTCATGGTCCCCCAGTTTCTAGCCTGGTACCTCAAGCACTACACCAAACTGGCCCTAAATAAGAAATAAATGAAGATAACTTATAAAATTGATCCCTTAGCTTTCCACAACAGCTGCTTGTTGCAGCTATATAAAGGCCTCTTTCCTCCAAATTAGCTCTTAGCCTTTGCAAAGGATCAGGAGGGAAGCAGTCAGTGATAGTCTATTTATTAAAAATACATGTAGGCAACTTTTAGAAATTGAAGTCTCTCCAAGGCAGCTTGCAACAATAAAGTCAATAGAAGGAAAGTGTATAATAAAACATTGCTACAACCACTGAACATCGACAGTTTATTTATTTATTTATTACTCATATTTAGCCACTGCCCATCTCCCCCAGAAGAGGGACTTTGGGCAGTTTACAATAAAATTTCCCATAAAACATAAACATTTAAAATCACATAAAACAATTATAATAAAACCCAATAAATAAATAAAATCCAAGAGAAATGTAAAATCCAGGCTGGTGGGAGGGACTCTAGGGTGCGAGCCATCCCCAAGAATGGTTATTCCCTTTCCCACCCCAGGCAAGATGGCAAAACCAGGTCTTCAGGGCCTTCCAGAAGGTCAGGAGAGAAGGGGCCTGCCTCACCTCCGGGGCCAAGATATTCCAGAGAGCGGGGGCCACCACAGAGAAGGCCCGCTTCCTGGACCCCACCAGATGAAATTCTCTTACGGACGGGGTCCGCAACATCCCCTCTCTGGATTATCGGGTGGGGTGGGCCACTGTAATGGGGATGAGACGGTCCCTCAGGTAACCTGTCCCCGTGCCATGTAGGGCTTTAAACCAACACCTTGAATTGGACCCGGAAGCAAACTGGCACCCAGTGCAGCTTGCGCAGCAACGGTGTTATATGTGCCCACCTAGGTGCACCAAAAATAGCCCGCGTGGCTGCATTTTGGACCAGCTGAAGCTTCCGGATACTCTTCAGGGGTAGCCCCATGTAGAGTGCATTGCAGTAGTCTATATGGGAGATAACCAGGGCGTGAGTGACTGTTCAGAGGGCTTCACGATCCAGGAACGGGCGTAACTGGCGCACAACCCGAAGTTGCGCAAAGGCCCTCCTGGCCACGACTGCCACCTGCTCTTCGAGCAGGAGTCGTGAGTCCAGGAGAACCCCCAGTTAAAACAACTAACACAGTAAGACTAAAAAGAAGCAAACCAACCTATTTTAATAATAATAATTTATTAAATTTATGTGCCACCTTACTCTCAGCTCTGGGCAGTTAGGGAAGTTGCTGAAGGAATCAAGTCATTAGGCTCTCTGTAAATGTTGTGTCTTTGAAAGCAACCTAGTCCACATATGGAGAAAAATCCCTCCTCCTTCCCAGTGCTAGGCAAATGACATACTTGGAAAAGATTGATTGATTGCATGCCATCAAGTTGTTGACTCCTAGCAACTACATAGATATATTTATCCCAGGAGGATCTGTCCCCAACCTGGTCCTTCAGGTCTTCCAACAGTGCACCCATTGCCTCTGTACTGAGTCCATCCACCTGGCTGCTGGTTGTCCTCTTGTCTTTACTTCCACCTTTCCCAGCATTAAAGCCTTCTCCAGAAAGCTAGGTCTTCACATAATGTGTCCAAAGTAGGATAATTTGAGGCTGCTTATTTGTGCCTCAAGGGAGAACTCTGGGTTGATTTGTTTGATGATCCCCCAGTTTGTTTTCATGTCTGTCCATGGCAGCCTTTCTCAACCTTTTGACCCTGGAGGAACTCTTGAAATATTTTTCAGGCCTTGGGGAGCCCCTGCACATTCAGGCTCAAATATAGGTCACAAGTTACAAAATTATTATACTCGTTTCATGTGTAGGCCTGTATATATGCATTAACAGTGTTCTTAAACTAAAAGAATGAAACTTACCTCTTTAATGTGAAGTTGCCCAAAGTTGAAATAATTTTTAAATTATTTTTTATAATTATAAATTATAACATTATAAAAACCCCTAGTGATCTCTTGTGGAACCCTAGGGTTCAACAGAACCTTGGTTGAGAAACCCTGGTCCATGGTATTCTCAGGAGAATTCTCCAACACCATCATTCAAAAGCATCAATACTCTTCCTATCCTGCTTCTTCAAAGTCCAACCTTTGCTTCCATAGAGTGTCACAGGGAATGCCATGACTTCCATGATTCTGATCTTTGTAGGTAAAGACACATCATGCCATTTGAATGTCTTTTCCAAGGCCTTCGTGGCTGCTCTACCAAGGGCCTCTCTGTGGCATATTTCTTGACTGCTTGCTCCTTTTCTGTTAGTGGTTGGTCCTAAAGGAAGCTATCCACCACTTCAATATCTTCACTGTCAATTCTAAAGCTGGTTGTTCTACTTATTATCATTAGTTTGGTCGTCTTTATATTTAATTTTAGTTCCATTTTTTCATTGTGCTCCTTGACTTTTATTACTAGAGCTTGCAGATCCTTTCCATTTTCGACTATGGGGGTTGTGTTATCAGCATAGTGCAGGTTATTGATGTTCCTCCAGTTTCAAAATCACACTCATCTTCTTCCAATCCAGCTTCCCTTAATATATATTCAGCATATAGGTTGAATAAATAAGGGGACAGTATACTTGTCTTGCTCCTTTACCAGCCTGGAGCCAGTCTGTTTCACCATGTTTTGTTCATACTGTGGTTTCCTGACCTGTCTATAAGTTTCTCATGAGGACAATGAGATATTCTGGGATACCTGACTTCTGGGGAAGGAATGGCAAACTGAAGATGGCTCTGCTGAGAGCGGAGCCAATGACTGCAGTGTAATGAAGAGCCGGTGAATAGACTGGCTTTTCGGAATTCCTGTCTGGACAAGGAGAGGACTCGGGATAGACCTGCTCCATAGAGCAGGTCCTTGTGAGGAGACCATAAGACAGAGGTCTCAGGCAGGTTTAGAGCTCTGGGAGCTGAGGGATTGCCATGTTTGCCCAAACTGTGGTCAGAGCCTTTCAAAAGGACACTGGGTTCTTGTACTTCCTTTCTTAATCATTTCTAAAAATTGCTTATTAATGGTTGTTTGGATATTAAGAACCTTCAGAAAGACAAGTTTCACTACACCAGGTGAGTTTCCTTCAGTCCTTGGCAAAAGAAATTTTATGCAAGTTTAAGAAGTTAAACAATCTTATTTTGGAATAAACAGCAAAAGTGTGATTAGAATGTTGATTTTGGAAAGTTATAAATAGACTAAGGGGTCAGATGGATTTGAGATAAGATTTTGAAATTTTGAAATCCTTTCTGTGGGTTGTTTAGAATTATTTAAAAAATATAAAGATCTTGAAATTAAGTATAAGAAACCTTCCTGTGGGAAAATGCTTTTGATTAGAAAAAAACATGATAAGAGAGGACTTTGAAGGTTGGACACTAGAGGGAACCAGAAAGGACTAAAGATTATAATTAAAGGAGAAGAGACCCAATAATACAGAATGGAGCAAAATTTATTTTATTTATTTATTATTTATTTATTATTCAAATTTAATTACCACCCATCTCCCCCAAGAGAGGGACTCTGGGCGGTTTACAATAAAATCAAACTCTGATCATAAACATTAACATTTCATAAAACCAGACACATTACACTTATTATAAAATACAATAATAAATATAAAATCCAAGAGGGTATAAAATCCAAGCTGGTGGGAGGGGCTCTAGGGTGCAAGCCACCCCCAAGAATGGTTGCTCACTTTCCCGCCCCAGGCGAGATGGCAGAACCACGTCTTCAGGGCCTTCCGGAAGGTCAGGAGTAAAGGGGCCTGCCTCACCTCTGGGGGCAAGATGTTCCAAAGGGCAGGGGCCACTGCAGAGAAGGCCCATTTCCTGGACCCTGCCAGATGAAATTCTCTTATGGACGGGGTCCGCAACATCCCCTCTCTGGATGATCGGGTGGGGCGGGCCAATGTAATGGGGATGAGACGGTCCCTCAGGTAACCTGGCCCCATGCCATGTACGGTTTTAAAGGTCATAACCAACACCTTGAATTGGACCCAGAAGCAAACTGGCACCCAGTGCAGCTCGCGCAGCAACGGTGTTATATGTGTCGACCTAGGGGCACCAAAAAGGCCTGCGTGGCTGCATTCTGGACCAGCTGAAGCTTCCGGTAGCCCCATGTAGAGCGCACTGCAATAGTCTATATGGGACATGATCAGGGCGTGACTGACTGTTTGGAGGGCCTCTCATTCCAGGAACAGGCGTAACTGGCGCACAACCAGAAGTTGCACAAAGGCCCTCCTGGCCACGACTGCCACCTGCTCTTCGAGCAGGAGTCATGAGTCCAGGAGAACCCCCAGATTATGCACCAGGTCTGAATGGGGTAGTGCAACCCCATCCAGAACTAAAGATGATAACTTCCTGGATACAGAGGAACCATCAATCCACAGCCACTCTGTCTTACCAGGGTTCAGTTGAAGCCTGTTCTGACAAAATGATCTGACTTTGGAAGAATTCAAGGATATTTGGGAACAATGAACTCAGAAATTAATCTTAAGATTGTCTGCTATTATAAAAATTGATTTAAAAGATGTTATAGAAGAGGAACAGATTTTACTGGACAAAACAAAGACTGAGGCTGATTTGAATGTGGATCTGAAAGTGGATTTAAAAATGTCAGGCTACAAGAATTATATGGAAAAAAAATGTTACACTGGACTTACAAATGAAACTGGCTGATGTCTTAATAATTAAAAGAGATATAGGTAGTCCTCCCTTACAACCATTCATTCAGTGACCATTCAAAATTATGATGGTGCTGAAAAAATGCACTTACGATCTATGACCAGAGATATGGCTGTTATGCTGCTCCTGTGGTCACATGATCAAAATTTGGGAGCTTGGCAGCCCACCCGCACTTACAACTGCAGGGATGCTGCAACTCCCCTCAACTGCCTATCCCCCCGCCCCCATCTATGCCCTTATGGCCACCCTGCACAGCGACACTCATTGGTGGCAATGCCACGGCTAGGGCTGAAGAAGAGTCTCAGCAGTCTCAGCTGGCTGCCACTGCCTCCAGGCCACATTGTCAGCCCCAGGGCTGCCACTGCCACTGAGAAATGCTGCCTCAAACCCCACACTGCTGGCCTTCACCACCTCATGCTGTTCTCCAAGCCACATCTCTCACTTCTTCCCCAAGCCGTCCTTTTGTTGAGTCTAGTTTTCTGGAAGGCCACATGGACATCAAATCCTTTTCTGCAATTCTAGCCCCTTCCTGTCTGTGTGCACCTGCTGCTTTTCTGTAGGCAGCTTTTGCAAACTCTAGCTGCTCCTTTAGAGGCTTTGGGCTGCTTGTTTCTCATGCAGGAAATCTGAGGCACGAGGAACAGTGCCTCCCTGCCTGGTTGTCAGCAAAACCTGTAGGAGGAATCCATAAGTTGCCTGGAATGGGGACATACCAATAGAGGAGTGTGCTGCATTGTTGTAGGCAAATTCCACAAGGAGTATGAGTTCAGTCCAGCTGTCTTGTCTCCATTCTCCACTGGACACCAGATGATGCGAGGAAGACAAATGAATTTTAATATTTAATAAGCACAAGAGGGCCTTCCAAAATTTGAAAGTAAATTGATTTCCTGTGTCTGGAGTCACATGATTGACCAACACCTTATATCTAAAAATGTGGTCCAAAAAGAGCTCAGCTGTTTCCTGGGCCATTGGGAGGCCCTTGCAAGAAATAAAATGAGCCAGTTTGATAAATAAATCCACTGCTACCAAGATGCTGGTATATCTCTACATTGGGGGAAGGTAAGTGATAAAATCTAGAGAAACAGTTTCCTGGGGCTGCGATGGGGTCTCTAGTGGCTGTAACAAGCCAGCCACCTTACTAGGAACTGGTTTTGCTCTACAGCAGATATACCAAGATGAAACATAATCTTTAACGTCTGCATGAAATGGTGACCACCAGAAGTCTCTGAGAACTTGATGTCCAGTTTTAAACATCCCCCCATGTCCCACTGTTTTGTTGTTGTGGCATAGTTGTAGTACTCCTCCCATTAAAGGATGAGAAACAAATATCCATTGTGCAACAGTTGCTCCCCTTCCACTGTGAAAGGTGCAAATTTCCTTGTCAGGTCCCTGGAGGTTATCCATCAGAGCCCTGGCATATGCATCCTGCTGCTGCTGTGCCCGATCTGATCTAATAGATCAATAGTCTGTTGTGTCCCTACTCACAGTTTTTCAGGCTGGTTGGATTTACAGTGGGACTCAGTTGGCTGGAACATCAGGGGTGTGTGTGACTTTGGCATGTTGTATTCCAGTTTATGCAATAGGGCATCTGGAAGTTTGTTCTGTGAGCCTGGAATGGAGAAAATGTAAAAATCAGACCGGGAAAAAAATTGTGCCCACCAGATTTGTTGAGGGGTGAGTGATTGCGCATTCTGTAGAACCTCTAAATTCTTACAATCTGTATGGATTTGTATAGGGTGGGCAACTCCTTACAGCAGATGGCCTCCATTGTTGAAAAGCAGGTTTTACTGCCAGCAACTCCTTATTGAAAATATCATAGTTCCTTTCTTCTGGGAGAAGCACTCTAGAGTAAAAGGCATGTGGTAGTAAATCTGCCCCCCCCCCCTTCTCTCTCTGCCTGGAGTAGAACTACTCATATCATCACATCTGAAGTGTCCATCTGTACCACAAAAGGGCGGGAGGGTTGGGGTGGCAGAGGACGGGCTGAGAAGCAAAGAGTTGTTTTAATTCTGGAAAAGCCACTTGCTCCTGAGTAGACCAGGAGAATTGCCACCCGTTTCTTAAGAGCTGAGACAGCAGTTTTACATGGTCAGCAAAATTAGGAATGAACCTCCAGTAGAAGTTAGCAAAGCCCAGAAAACATGGCACATTTTATTTATTTATATAAAGTATATCAATCAATCAATCAATCAATCAAAGTTTATTGATTAGCTCTTAGGCCATATCCAAATATAAGATTATATAAAGTATATCAAATTTAGTCACCACCCATCTCACTCAGGTTTCATGTTACAGGTGTGTATGAGTGTGTGTTTGTGTGCCATAACAGAACAAACTGTACCTTTGTTGGATCCATCTCTATACCTTCTGGTGAGATTTTGTAGCCCAAATTGTCATGAGTACTGATGGTGAGCAGGAGGGGGCCCCTATCCAGGGGGAAATATGCATGAGTAGTTTAGAGGCTTTGAACTTTCCTTCAAAGAAACTCAGAGCAGACCTGCCTTGAGTTTTGGGTTTATCTGTGTGGGTTTCCCATGGTCTTTCAATTTGGCAGGATTTTCTGTCTACTAGAGTAGTTCATTAAACACTAAAGACCAAGATACCGTCTCAGTGTGGTTCTTCGCTTTAAGATAGGACACAAATAGTCCAATTAAGGCAGGTCAAATGCACACTTTTCCAACTTGGCAAAGAGCTTGTTGTCCCACAGTTTTTGCAGTACATTTCTGACGTGTGTCATGCAAAGAAGGATCTTCAGAATAAACCAAGACGTTATCTAAGCACACCATCATATTCTTGTCGAAACTGTCTAAAATATTTTGTTCACGGATCTAGAAAAAACAGCTCAACCAGGCCAAAAGGCATCACTGTGTATTCAAACTTGCTGTATCTTGTATTGAAAGCTGTCAAATATTCATGGACTTCTTTCATTCTGATGAGGTTGTAAGCACCCCCCGCCCCAAATCTAGTTTTGTAAAAATGTGTGCCTATTGTAGTCAATTGAGTAGACCTGAAATAAAGGGGACGAGGTAGCAGTCTCTAATAGTTACTCTGTTGAGCTCTTTGTAGTCAGGAAAGGTATGCATGGGGGCTCCTCCATTCCCTTCAGAGTTGCTGCTGCCCCCCTTTCGTTGTTTTTTGGGCACAAAAAAAAAAAACGGTGCTGATGTGGGTGAATTGGAAAGGTGAATGAACCCTTTTTATGTTGACATCCAAATATTCCTTGAGCATGGCTAACTCATGAGTAGACATGGGATATTGTCTTTTCACTGGGATTTGGGCTCCTGGCTTCAAATTGATGGTGCAATTGCATGCTTGATGAAGGGGGAGGTAATGTGGCTGCCTCTTCTTCCCCAAACACATCTACAAAGTCAGAATATTTTTCTGGTAGTGTGATCCTTCCTTCTTCTGCACTGGTGGTGGTGGTGGGTAAACCTGCAGTGCTTGTAAGCAATGCTGCTGGCATTTAGGGGACGGGAACGAGAGCATCTCTTGAGCATAACTTACATCTGGATCATGTAGTTGTAGCCACTCTATTCCCAAGATTATGAGCACTTGCAAAGGAACAGTCAGGTATAGTTGCTGTGTGGTTGTTGATTGTTAACTGCAGGGGGGTTGTGTGATGCAAAATCAGCCCTGCTCTTAGTGGCTGTCTGTCAATCATCTTGACCATCATTGGGCTGTCTGGGGCCTAAGTTGGCAACTTTAGTCTCTGTACTGTATCTACAACTTTATGGTTGCCCTGGAGTCTACAAAGGCAGAGAGTTCCACATTCTGCCTCAAATCTAGAGTCATAATAACAGGAGTAATTAGGTGTGCTTGCCTGCTGTTGGCCATCTGAGCTCTTCTTCACTGCTTGAGGGCTCCCCTTTGGAGCTCCTGGTTTGCTGCTTTGAAGCGAGCTGGGTACTTGCTAGCTAGGTGCTCCATTGATTTATGGGTTCTGCATTTCGCTGCTGTGTCAGATGCTGACGTTTTCACCAGGCATGATCTGGCTATGAGTCTGAGGGCCCCACAGTGAAAACACAGTCCCTGAGCTCTTTTCTTCACTTCTCCCTTGGTGACAGAGGTCTCTTAGTGCTCCGATTTGCATGGGTTCTTCCATGCTGGGTTTTGAGGAGGCCATAGGCAGCGGGGTATGGGGGAAGAAAGGCTGTTAGGTTCTTCTCCCCTTACCATTCTTTCGGTTCCTCAACTCTTCCAGTGGGTGTCTGTAATTATGCGGTGCTGATATAGCTCTTCCAGGGTATTTGGGGTGCCTTGCCTCACCAGCTCATCTTTCTGATCTTTGGCCAGCCCTTCTCTGAACTGGCCAATCAGGGCTAAGTCATTCCATCCTATGTCTCCAGCAAGTAATTTAAAACCTGAAATATATGACCTTACTCTCCTCTTTCCCTGCTTGAGCTTTTGAAGCTGTTAACTAGTAGTGATTCATTGTATGGGATCCCCAAAGCATCCCCTGAGTTTACACCTGCAATCCTGTTAATTGTCCAGCAACAGATCGTTCCCCTCAATGATCAGTATTGCCCACTTAGCTGCTGTTCCCTTCAGCAAACTTAGCATGAGTCTCACTTTGGTGCAATCTGTGGGAAACTCCACTGGTCTGTCTGCCATAAACATTTCACATTGAGCTGTGAAGGTCTGAAATTGATCCTGGTCTTCTCTGAATTTCTCTGGTAAGCTCCCATGGGAATGCAGGAGCACTGGCTGAGCTGCATGTTGCTGTGCTGCTGCAGGTTGGGGCAAATTCTGTCCCAGCTGTTGTGTTAGTTGTATCATGGCATTCTGCAAATTGGTCACTTGTTTATCTACCTGCTGCTGGTGTTGCAACAATGCTGTTGCTAGGTGTTTAGTGGACTGAGGGGTCCCCTGGGGATTGGAGGCCATTCCTTAAATTCCGAGGGGGATTCTTTGCCTCTCTTTGGAAGAGAGTAAGAGACTTGCAAGACTGATGCCAGTCTAGTGAGGTAGTCCAGACAGGAAGCATGACCAGATAGACTAATTCTAATTTATTATAAGGTTAAGTTAACAGAATCTTGCAAGTCTGAAAGTACATCTCTCCCCCATCCCATTTATAGCCCAAGAAACTAGGGAGGGTCCCTTATGAGCTACTTACCCTGCCCACATTCCTGCTGCAGGCTAAGTTGCCTTTTACCTGACTGTTTCCTTGGCTGTGTCTGTTCTCCCTGTCTCCCAAGGTCATTCCCACAGATGATTACATCTGCCTCTTGTCTGACCATTCCCTGGCTGTGGCTCTTCCTCCTGTCTCCTAAAGTCATTCCCACATACCATTACATATGGTGACTTCTTTGGGGTATTTCTTTGGCTTTCTCAATTATCCAGCTTGCATCAGCAATAATATCTCATGTTCCTTGGCCTTTCCTAAAGCCAGCTTGAATATCTGGTATCTCTTTTTCTATGTAGGGATCTAATCTGCATTGGATGATCCTAAGCATTATTTTGTTAGCATCTGAAGTTAAGGATATTGTACAATAGTTGTCCATCTTTGTTTGATCTCCTTTGAATTGGTTGCTATCTGTTTATTGGTGTCCTTTAGCATATCAATTCTAAGTTGGAACCTCCTTCTAAATCCCTGAGATCTTTTGAAAGACTTGTTTTTCCATGTCTGTTTCCGTCTTGAATGTCTGTCAAATAAATATTGCAGATACTCTAGAACTCTGAGTGCAATCAGTTAGAAGTCCTCACGGAAAGTGCTGTTCTCTGGCCAGAATACCTTCTATTATTTAGATCCAAATATTTGCTTTTTTATTTGTTTTGTTTTTCTTATTTTGTACCACTCCTCCTCACACAAGAGTACAGAACAGTACACAAAGAAGAATAAAACAAACCTCTATTAAAATTGTTCACCCAAACAATCAAGAATAAGAGATTTCTGATAAAAGAGTATAGCTGTGATTGTGGGGAAGGTCAACTGTAATTTTTAAATCTAGGTTTAGCTACCTTCACTCATGCAAGATAGACTGAAGGCCTAGGATCGAGTACTCCCATGACTGTCTGTGATAAGCAGATGAAAATCAGTATCATCTGCATGTTTACATTGATGAATATGAGCTTTGGGATGAGACAGAGCAGTGGCTATGGCATGGTTGAGGCACTGCCTTGCCAAAACTGACCAGGCCTGTCTTTTCTGAACATCTTCTGAGGAGTTGCTGAGGGTTCCTAGCTGATGGGAATTGCCTGGGACCATGTGGATGGCAAGCCTTCTCTCTGGTGGCCCCCTTGCTCTTGAATATAGTTCCCTCAAGGGTGTGGAGCACCCTTCTTCCTTGCATTGAACAAGGCTGTAAAAGCACCCTTACTGCATTGCTCCTTTGGCCCTAATTGACTGATTATGGGAGTTCACCTTTATATGTATGTTACTTATTCATTTAGGAAGCATTTTTACCTGTCCTAATCCAATCCTGAAAAAAGACATTAAAAATGATCAATTCAGCTAAAAACAATCTCCCTAACATGCAATGTTAAACTATAATGAAAGATCCACACTTAGGTTGGACCCAAGTCATGATGGGACAGGATGGTTCTCACTTGCTTACAGAAAGCAAGGCAGTAGGAACCACAAGCACCTTTTGCAAGAGGGGTCCCTTACATGGGAGCTCTCCCAGGGCAGGCCTGTCATCTTGCCCGCACCCCATATACCTCATGGGGAATGGGATCTCTTGGAAGGCTTTCTCTAGATGACCAGACCAGATGAGGAGATTCAGTTTTGGTAAGGCGTTGCTGAATACACCCTAGCATTTTAAAGGTAACACTTTGGGCCTGGAAGCCGAATGCACCTGCTTAAAAAGAGTATCACTCTACCCTTGCGGATTGTCCCTCTGCTAATTTGGCCTTTGCACCTTGCACCAGCTACAGTATCTGGGTCACTTCCAAAGGCAGCACCATGTAAAATGGGTTACGGTAATCTAGTTGAGTTCCCATCACCAGTGCATCCCATCCAGCAAGGGTTGTAACTGGCACACCAGCCAAAGTTGGGCAAAGGTGCCCCTAGCCACAACTTCTACCTGCTGCTTCAGGAGTAGCAAAACTTCACTTTTGCTTACAAGTACCTCACTTACATTTTAATGCCACTTTCTCCAGTTGAAGAGGCATTCGTTCAAAAGTTGCCATACATATATAAATGCACACCTATCTTACTATTCCCTTCAGGGTAGACCCAAATTAAATGTCATATCACCTGAAAATCTAGCTATAACACTACTACAGATCACTTATAAACAAGCAGAAATCCCTGCTACCAATATTGATTGCTAGACAACTATATTCAGAATGGAGCAATCAATCAAATTTATTTATGGTCCAAGACCAAACATAATTAATGACCAGCATACAATAACTATAAAAAGGAATTTTTAAAATTGCGAGAAAATCCTAAAACAGTTAGCAGCTAACAATGAATTACATGAGGGAGGAACCAGACGGTTTCTAACAGCTACAGCTATTGATAAGAATTCTGCTGCCTTCTTAGAGGTTTCCGAAGAGTGCTTACCCAGGAGAAGGGTAACAGCCTCCTGCTTGCAATGGCAATTAGAGTTGTCAACAGTTGGAAGTATTAAACTTGATTGCCATTGGGTATACCATGGACATTTTAATAGCACATATGAGACAGATTTGGCTTTCTTGTGGGAGGCTTATATATCCACCACTTGTCCTTATAGGTAGTGCCTCAATTCAGGCCAAAGTAAATAGTCTCCTATGTGGGGCATATAAGATGTTAAAGAAATATCTAGGGATAGTCCAGGGAGGAGGAATGCTTGTGCTATAAAAGGGATGGGAGACTTTGGCTCTGTTGTTTTGGGTATCTAGGTCCCAAATCCCCTGCTTCAGTTCAGCCAGAGTTTTATCAAGTCCCAAAGCAGGTAGCACTGACAGGGTGAGACTGTAACATGCCAAATCATTTTGATTTGTCTTCTTGGGTTGGAAGAGAACCTCTCCAGCAAGGTCAGATGGACTAAGGAAGTTCCCCAGTAGAGTTACTTCAGCCAGAATCTAAGACGACAAAGTCTTAATCAGGCCCCAAGGGAAATACAGCCTAACTCTAGTCATGTTAGAGCATTGGAAGTTGAATAAAGAACTCGTAGTAAGATTTTCAAGAATTTTCAAGAGCACCGTATAGCATAAAACCCAGAACTTTGGCTTTAAATAGTTTAATAGCTGCTGTGACATAAGTGTTACCAAACTGACCTGCAATTTAGCAATTGCAAGGGGTGCTTTGGGGGCTTTTATTAGAAGCTGTCTTGTTTGAGTAGACCAGCAGGTAGAAGATTGAAAATAGACACCTAAATATTTAAAGGATTTTACCTGCTTGATGAGCTTGCTGTTGATTGTCCATCTAATTGGGGCCTTAAGGTGTTTCCTAGAGGATACCAGGACTTTTGTATTGGACTAATTTATTTCAATGTGTTCTCTGCAGCAGTAAAGTGATAGAGCTTTAAGGCATCTTTGGAGGCCCGCTTGGGTTACGGACAGTATGGGTGCAGCATCAGCATAAAGGAGAATTGAGATGGGGTGGTGGGCAAGGGAGGAAGGATGGAATTCTGGCTTAGCAAACATCTCAACAATATTATTAATGTAAAGGTTGAATAATAGGGGTGTGTGGATATAGCCTTGCTTTACATCTTTACTAGTGAAAATGGGTTCAGTTAAATCACCTTTGACTTGAGTGGTTGTGCCATGGTGTAATAGCATTATTAATCTAAGAAGAGGGCAGCCTATCATTGCAGTGGCTAATTTCTTCCAGAGTTGTTCTCATGGAATAGAATCAAAGGCTATAGTTTGAGTTGACTGTAATATTTCTCAGATAAGTGATATATACTGTCATTGACCTGTGGTTGAGTGTTCAGACCTGAAGCTGGCTTGTTCTGGGGCCAAAATGTTTTCAGAGGACATCCAGCCCAAAGGTTTGTAATATTGAAATCTATTAAAATTTACTAATTACAGATAAAAGGCTAATTGGTCTATATTTGCAGGGTCACATTTATCACCTTTCTTGTAAATTAGGATAATAATAGAATTAAGCCAATCTTTAGGGACACATAAGGCATTATTTATGGCTGTGAAGAGAGGAGTCATGAAGGAGAATGGAAATATTACTTCTGGTGATTTGAATACTATTTTTTATTAACATGGCCAACCTTTGCATTTGCCATTTTAGGTACCATGTGATATCACACTACTCATTCATATGCATGATCAGCTACACCCAACACAAGTATGTAGATAGTTCCACATCAAGCTGGAGGGAAGGGTTGGGGGGCATAAAGCAGGCTCTGCACTGCACTGGTCAACACACTTATCAATGACATACATGAGAGGTTAGAAAACATGAAGAGCAGATTTGCAGAATAGTTAGAAGGAATTCTTACCAGGTTTGTCCCGAGCTGGGAATGAAAAGACGCAGGCAGTTGCTGGAACAGAGGCTGAGTTCAGAGTCCTAGAAAGTGTCATGACCTCGTTGCAAGGCACAAAGAGCCTCACAACGTAGATCATGATCATTAGGAAATAGAGGAAGGAGATAATCAAACTAGGGATTAACACAAGCACCCAAAAGCACCCACACCCATGGACCCATAGGCAGCTGAAAAGAAGGGCATTGGAGGAACGGAGATAAGCCGCACCTGGTGCCCCGGAGGACACAACCGACGCTGGGAGACAAAGGAAGACACCGGGAAAACGCCCAGGCAGCCATCAAGGGTCCCATCAAGAGGGATCGGGACAATGCAGGGTGGGGAAGCCCGGGGCAATACAAGAGGGTATAAAAGGGGCACCTCCGCACCACCAACCCTGTTCCCGTTTTTCATTCTGTCAGCTATCATTCCAATAAACCAGAAATCCTTAATACCCATTAAGTGAGTCTGTGTCTTATTGCGAAGTGAGACTGACCCTGACATAAAAACGGGAACCGCAAAAAATTTTTCACCTAGCACCCATCCAACAAGCTTGTGAGGGACCCAGCTAGGTATGGAAACCCAGGAAACGAGGTGGCACAACCCTTCGGCGCCCGGCGACGAAGCCCTGCTCCTGCTGGGTGGGATGCAGCTGAGGTCTGGGCAATGTAACGCCCCGGTAAGTATGGGACCCAGCTGGGGGGAAGCGGTGGGGGAGGGACCCACCCCGGCACCCTGGAGCCCGCGGGGCACCGGGGGCGAGACGAGGGGACCCTCTCCAGACTCGCAGGCAACCCCGGAGGAAGCGCGAGACGAACCGCCACCCTGGGCGCACGGAGGCGAGGGCGTGCCTGGCACCGCGGAGGGACCAAGGGAAGGTCCGTCCTCCACAACGGCCACTGGCGAGGATGAGCGGAGTGGCGAGCACCCCAGCGGGAAGCCGTGGACGGCGGCGAGGCTCAACGTGCTGGAGGAAGGGATGCAGGCAATGCGGCTGATGCTACAACAACTGACGGCAGCGCAGGGACCCTGCGGTGGAAACAGCGCAGAGGCACCCCCGGACGAGCGGCGGCGGGGCGAGTGTCGTGGTGGCGACGGCGGAACCCGGCCCAAGGAGCCCACCCGACGACCGGAGGCGCACCGGGACGAGAGACGGAGCGGATACCCAGCGGACGGTGGTGACTACGGTGGAGCCCGACCCCAGGAGCCCACCCACCAATCGGAGGCGCGCCCGGACGTGAGAGGGCGGGACAACCTCAGCGGCGGCGGCGGCGGAGCTCGGTCCTAGGAACCCACCCAACTGGAGACGCACCAGGACGAGAGGCGGAGGGATGACCCGGTGTACGGCGGCGGCGACATCGGAGCCTGGATCCAGGAGCCCGACCGAGGGAGAACGCCCTGCCCTCCCCCCTGGACGGCAGGTCGGCGGACTTGCGAGGAGACCCAGAGAGAGGCACAAACACCGCAAGAAGACTGGAGACAATCCGACCCGCATCAGCCCCCGCAGAGCCCGAGACATGGCACAGAGGGCATCGGGAGCCAAACCAGGACAGCTGCCAAGGACTTTGGCATAAAGTTTGACGGGGACCCCTCTAAACTCTCCTTTTTCCTGACTAATGCGAGGTACTACCTCAAGGAATGGGGTCCCTGTTTCAGAACTGAAAGGGGCAAAGTCAATGCCCTAGCCATTAAGCTAAAAGGTTGGGCCGCCAATTGCTACGTCCAGTTGTGCCAATCAGGTGCGTGGGCGCTGCAGGACAGCACAGAATTCCTGCAGGCGCTGGAGCTACACTTCAGGGACCCTCTGGAGCAAGAAAAAGTGAAAAGGGCACTGGAAACACTCAGACAAAGCCCGCGATCCATGGCAGAGTATGCCATGGAGTTCCAAGCCCTAGCCGGAAAAGTGGACACCTGGTCTCAATCGACTCTGATTGAGAAATTCAAACACGAGCTCAACTTAAACGTTCTCTGGTGGGCACTCGGCTGAGACAACCCCAACTCCCTGACGGGATGGATCCGGCTGGCAGGGGAAGCAGAGAACGCTCACGACATGTTCCTCCACGCAAAGAGGGAAACGCAGCAGACAGAGGCAGTGAGACCCCCACAAACTAGCGCAAGGCAGGGGAAGGTGAGACCCCAACTATGGAAGGAGGAATGGGACAGACGCTTCGCTAAAGGGCAGTGCTTCACGTGCAGCAAGGAAGATCACAAAGCAGCAGCATGCCCCAAATTGACACCCAGAGAGAGCCCGAGGAGGGCACAAACCGCACCAACCCCAGCACCAAGAAAGCGACCAGCAGCGAAGGGGGAGTACTGACGCAGACACGTCCCCTACAGTTCAGAGGAGGAGGGAAGCAACCCCGACGAGCTGACGGGAAACGACAACCACCTGGCCTAAGGGGCACCGAAGGACAGGTGGAGGGCAGTGACAGGCGCAACGACAAAGGGGTGAGTGAGGAATGCCCCACCCTCTATGTCCGTGTCACCCTCACCCATGGGGATAAAACTGAAAAGGTCTGGGCACTAATTGACTCGGGCTGCTCCAAAAGCCTAATGCACCCAGACCTGGCAGCCGCGCTTAACCTCCGCTGCTATCCACTTCAGCACCAATTGGTGTTCTCGCAGCTCGATGGATCTGCAGCGGGAGGGGGCCTGGTCACCCAATACACCGGAGAAACCACGCTAAGGCTCGGCAGCCATGAGGAAAAATTGGCTTTCATCGTGGCACCGGTGGGGCAACCCCGACTCATACTGGGGATCCCATGGCTCGTGCAGCAAAACCCAGTCATCAACTGGAGAACCAGAGAGATTAAGTTTGCTGACGGGTGCTACCAAGCACCTTCGGGGAACAGGGTCCCTCGAGCGGCCATGGGGGGGGCAACAATGACGGCAGAGCACAGAGAAACGGCAATGCCAGAGGGACTGCCAATCAAATATGCAGATTTCGCTGACGTTTTCGGCGAGAAAGAGGCGGACAAACTCCCCCCCCACAGGAAAACGGACTGTACCATTGAACTGGTCCTGGGGGTACCCCTACCCAAACCCAAAATATATGCCATGACCCAGTGGGAGCTGGCAGCATTACGGGACTTTGTGGACAAAAACTTGGCGAGAGGTTTTATCGAGCCTGCAAACTCTCCAGTAGGAGTGCCAGTCCTCTTTTGGGAGAAAAAGGACGGGTCACTGCGGCTCTGTACAGACTACCGCGGATTAAATGCAGCAAGCATTTCAAATAAATACCCCCTACCCTTAATAAAGGACATCTTGTCCCACCTGGCGAAGGGTAGGGTATTCTCTAAACTGGACATAAGGGAAGCCTATTACCGCATACGGATACGGGAGGGGGATGAGTGGAAAACTGCTTTCAACTGCTCATTGGGGGCATTTCAATATAAGGTGCTCCCATTCAGACTGGCAGGAGCACCGGGGGTATTTATGCAGTTAATTAATGAGGTCCTGCGTGACCTCCTTTTTAAGGGGGTTTTGGTTTACCTCGACGATGTATTGATCTACACGGAAACGGAACGTGAGCACGAACGCTTGGTAAAAGAAGTGCTCAGGAAACTCCGCAAGGCAGAGCTGTTTGTTAAGCTCTCCAAGTGCGAGTTTCATAAGAAACAAATTGACTATCTAGGGTATAGGATTTCAGCTAAAGGAATAGAAATGGACCCCAGCAAGGTCCAAGCCATACTGGCGTGGGAGCACCCACGCACGAGGAGACAACTTCAAAGCCTTCTCGGATTCACTAACTTTTACAGGGGGTTCACACCAAGGCTGGCAGAGACTATTCTGCCCCTAACTAACCTGCTTAAGACTAAGGGCTTGGGAGACACGCGCAAATCAAGAAACCCGGGGGCACTACTAAACTCGACAGCTGATTGTCAAACGGCATTCGAGAGACTGAAAAACCTCTTTACAGCTGAGCCAGTGCTACAACACCCCGACCCCACCAAGCCTTTTGTGGTGCAGGGAGATGCCTCCAACTTTTCCATCGGAGCCATCCTGCTCCAAAGGGACTCCGACAACCACCTAAAACCCTGCGCCTACCTTTCCCGCAAATTCTCCGAAACAGAGCGGAGATGGCATGTATGGGAAAAGGAGGCGTTTGCAGTAAAGACAGCTCTGGAGACGTGGAGGCACCTGCTGGAAGGGGCCACTTGCCCCTTCGAGGTCTGGACAGACCACAAGAACCTGGAGGCACTCAGCACGCCAAAACGGCTCAGCCCGAAGCAGGTGCGTTGGGCGCAGTTCTTCAGCCGGTTCAATTTCATGCTGAAATTCATATCGGGCAAGAAGAACTTCTTGGCAGATGCCCTCTCCCGATGGCCACAGGACGACACACAAGCCTCTGACATTGTGGGGACAGTATGGACCGAGAAACAGCTGGGCTGCCCAGCTGTCACGCGCAGCCAGACAAGGAATCAGCGCACGCCAGCACGGATGACAGGGAACGATCGGAGCCGCCGTTCAATTTCACCGAACTGGCAACAAAGAGTCACACAAGCACTACAAACAGATACATGGTTGCAAAACAACCGACACCATGTGTCATGTTACCCATTTCAATGTGCTGTTAACATTGTAACGTTTCACATGTCATCTTCTGTTCCATGTTCCTTCACCCGGGTTTTTCCATTCCTCCGCCCTCCGTTGTTTTGAGGGCTTGGAATGTATGTTTGGGTTTGCGCTCCTGCTCAAGGTTACTTTCCCAGGTGCGTCTAACGGTTCCTAGCACCTGGGAGGGGGAGCGCCCTGACGAGGGATGAGGGCGGAACTTGCTCACAGGCAATGCTTTAAGTTTGTATTTGGCGCGCTTTTGCTCATTCTCAGCTTTCTCTGTATTTGCATACTATTCCTTTAATAAATCAGTTATCCTTAAGCCCGAGTTTGTGAGACTGAGTATTTGGGATTAGGCAACCATTACATAAAGCTGAGAATCATTTCAACCATCTTCCGCTAGCCCCATCCAATCTCTGGATAAGAGGGAACGCTAGCGATGACCGAACATCAGCTTCGCGCAAGTGACGGGAGCGAGGAAGAGCAGGAGGCGGCAAGGATCCGGCCAGCTCTAACCTCGAGAGCGCAAAGAGCAGCACGTCGGGAGATGCGAGATGTCCAATTAGACGAGTTGCTGATATCCATGCAGGAGAGCCTCAGGAGTGAACATAAAACTGTAATGGAAAGAGCACCGGGGAGGGGGTCTCCACAACTATCCTGGGAGCCCGAAATTTCCCTGTCACCAAGGGTGGTGGTAACCAACCAACCCCTGGAAGAGCCGGTCACTCCTGCTCGTATGAGAGCATTAGAGGACAAAATGGATCTAATAGTGACAATCCTTAAGGATCTCCCTAGAGGTGCAGAGCCCACCCCGGAAGATTGGGAGGAAGAGCCGTCACAGTACCCCAGGCATAGCACCCTGCCATCCAGGGGGAGAAGCAAGACTCGATCAGCCCGTCAGGTGGGGGGGCGAGAGGCAAGACCTCCTAGGGATCGGCCACCCATGGGGGCTCGGCGCACGCTGACATTCGCGGAACCGCCACAGCCAGCTGAGCCGGCAAGAACCTTCCCACCATTTGGAGTGAAGTTCGATGGGGATCCCACTACGCTCTCCTTCTTTATCACTAATGCTAAGCATTATATGGAGGATTGGGGCCGGAACTTTCAGTCAGAACATGGCAAAATCAATTTCATTGCCAACAAACTGAGAGGAAGGGCAGCTGATTGGTATGTGCAACTGTGCCAGACCGAGGCAACTGAGTTAGAGGACTTCGATGACTTTTTGTGGGCACTTAAACAGCATTTCGAAGACCCTCTAGCCCAAGAAACAGCTAAAAACGCCCTGAGGAAGCTCTACCAAGGGTCCCTCTCAGTTGCCAATTATGCGCTGGAATTTAAAGCTTTGTCAGAGAAAGTAGAAGACTGGTCTGAGCCAACTTTAATTGAAATGTTTAAGCAGGGGCTAGAACCAGAAATCCTTCGCTGGGCACTAGGAAGAGATGATCCTAAAACGCTGTACGGGTGGATTCAGTTGGCGGGCAGCGCAGAAAATGCCCTGCAAACCTATGCCCATACCAAAGAGCTTAGACAATCCCGTCTTGCTAGAGGAGCGCGCACAACTGGACTTGCCAGCCGCCCCAAACCGAAAACCTGGGAAGAAGAAAGGGAAAGACGATTCTCCAAAGGTCAGTGCCTGAGATGCGGGAAAGAAGGGCATTGAGCCACGTCGTGCCCCAGACGCCGTCCAGAAGAACGACAGACGAAACCTGCAGTAAAGTCGCCTGCTCCTGCTCTATCACGGAAACTGAAAGCTGCCGTCGCAGAACTGGACCCCTCGGAACTACCCTTCGGAGAAGAGGAAGAAGAGATGCAATTCGAGCAGCCGGCGGGAAAAGCCTACCACCTGCCTTGAAGGGCGCCCTAGGGCAGGTGGAAGAGACCGGGCGTAACCACGATTCGGTGAGTGGAAACTTCCCCACACTGACTGTTAAAGTTAAGCTGGGCTCAAAAACCAAAACTGTGGAAGTTTGGGCCATGCTAGACTCAGGCTGCTCCTGTTCCCTTATGCACCCTGATGTCGTAGCGGCGCTGGAACTGCCCACGTTTCCTTTGCCAAGACCTATGATCTTCACCCAATTGGATGGAACTATGGCGGGAGGGAAGGCAGTCAATCATTCCACGGGACTGGTCGCCTTGCAGATGGGCTCCCATCAGGAAAAGCTGCCATTTGTTGTAGCTCCAGTGGGGGGTCCTCTGGTTATCTTGGGGATGCCCTGGTTTGTGCAACAAAATCCTTTTATCAACTGGCTACATAGAACTGTGACTTTTGCGGATGGATTTTACAAAGTACCCGAAAAAGACCTACTGGAAGACATGGAGGGTGGAGGGGTAGCGTATACTACTGTGCAAACGCTTCAACCTCTTGAGGGACTACCCAATCAGTATCAGGATTTTGCTGAGGTATTTGGGGAAAAGGAAGCAGATCGCTTGCCACCCCACCGAAAAACGGACTGTGCCATTGAATTCTTACCAAACGTAAAATTGCCTCACCCAAAAATATACCCCATGTCTCCCAAAGAGCTCACTACGCTAAGGGAGTTCATTGACAAAAACCTGGCTAGGGGTTTCATTGAGCCTGCTAATTCCCCGGTAGGAGCCCCTGTCCTATTCAGGCCAAAAAAGGATGGGTCATTAAGGCTTTGTACCGATTTCCGCGGGCTCAATGCGGTCTCAATATTAAATAAATATCCTTTGCCCCTGATCAAAGATATGTTATCACATCTGGCCAGAGGCAAAATCTTCTCAAAACTGGATTTGAGAGAAGCCTATTTTCGTATTCGCATAAGGGAAGGGGATGAGTGGAAAACAGCATTTAACTGTCCTCTTGGGGCTTTCCAATACAAAGTCTTACCCTTTGGTTTGTCCGGAGCACCTGGGGTTTTTATGCAACTAATCAATGAGGTCTTGCATGACCACCTATTTAAGGGGGTACTGGTATATTTGGATGATGTATTGATTTATACTGAAACCATGTCAGAACATATCCACTTGGTGCGTCAGGTACTGGCTAAATTGAAGAAAGCAGAGTTGTACGCTAAACTGTCAAAATGTGCCTTTCATCAGTCACAAATTGATTACCTAGGCTATCGAATTTCAGCTAAGGGCATTGAAATGGACCCTGCAAAAGTAGAAGCTATTGTGGCATGGGAGCCTCCCCGTACCAGGAGACAATTACAAAGTTTCCTCGGATTCGCTAATTTTTATCGGGCATTCGCCCAAAATTTTGCTGAAATTGCCCTCCCCCTTACTGAACTGTTAAAAACCAAAGGACAGGGGGATACGCGACGTTCAAAGAATCCAGGAGCGCTCCTAAAATGGACTCCAACCTGTCAGCAGGCGTTCGAAGCGCTCAAACAAATCTTTACCACAGAGCCAATTTTACAGCATCCAGACCCCTCTAAACCCTTCGTTGTACAAGTCGATGCTTCTGATTTCTCCATAGGAGCACTCTTGTTACAATCTGACCACTCTGGCGCCTTAAAACCCTGTGCTTACCTCTCTCGCAAATTCACTGAAACTGAGAGGAGATGGCACGTTTGGGAAAAAGAGGCTTTTGCTGTAAAAACGGCTTTAGAAACGTGGCGACACCTATTGGAAGGCACTTCCAACCCTTTTGAAGTCTGGACTGACCATAAAAACCTGGAGGCTCTAAGCACCAGCAGAAAACTCAGTCCCAAACAGCTGCGCTGGGCTGAGTTTTTCAGCCGCTTTGACTTCACCCTTAAATTCATACCAGGCAAGAAAAACTTTTTGGCTGATGCACTCTCCCGCAGACCCCAAGATGCTGGCCCAGGGCCAACGGTCCAAGGCACCGTCTGGACCGACAAACAATTAAGTTTGGCAGCGGTGACTCGCAGCCAGACCCGAGCGCAATCAACGCAACCTCCAGCCGCTCCGCCTCCCAGCCACTCGCCGCGCTTGTCAATTCCATCCGATTTGCAACAACAGTTGCTTCTCCACCTTAAAACAGATACTTGGTTACAAACCAATAGAAACAATCTGACTTTCACTGACGATCTTGCTTGGCACAACGATCGTCTCTATGTACCAGATGCTATGCGAAAAACCATACTCCAGCGCTGCCACGATGACAAGCTGACTGGACATTTTGGCTATTTAAAAACTCTTCACCTTGTTCGCCGGCAATTCTGGTGGCCAACCTTACTTAAAGACCTTAAAGCATATGTCACTGCTTGCCCTGTTTGTGCAGCAACAAAGAGCAAAACAGGCAAACCCCAAGGTCTCCTTCAACCCGTCGCCACCCCATCTGTCCCCTGGCAGGACATATCCATGGACTTTATCGTTGATCTACCCCCTAGTCAACGGAAAACAGTCATTTGGGTGGTCAAAGACTTTTTCTCCAAGCAAGCTCACTTCATCCCATGCGCTTCTATCCCCACCGCACAACAGCTGGCCCGCCTCTTCCTCATCCACGTGTACCACCTCCATGGTATCCCCGCCCGTTTGGTGAGTGACAGAGGCACACAATTTACGTCACAGTTCTGGCGGGCATTTTTGAAACTTCTGGGCACCAAACAGTCACTTTCCACCGCGTGGCATCCGGAAACGGACGGATCTACAGAGGCGGTTAACTCTACACTGGAACAATATCTCAGGGCTTTTGTTAATTACCAACAGGACAATTGGGTCGACCTACTCCCGTTTGCAGAGGTCGCCTATAACAATGCCGTTCATCAAAGCACTGGTCAAGTTCCTTTTAAAACAGTTTTTGGACGCGATTTCGTACCTATTCCTGAACTTCCCCATCCACAACCGCTACCAGCTTCCCTTACTGACTGGGCTGACTCTCTCAAACACTCATGGCTTAACATTCAACAAGCTCTCCTCCATGCCCAGGCTACTTATAAACGCCATGCCGATGCAAGGCGTTCCCCAGAACCCTCTTTTACTGTCGGAGATAAAGTCTACTTATCAACTAAATTTCTCAAATCCCCACAGCCCTCCAAGAAACTTGGCCCTAAGTTCGTGGGACCTTTTCCAATTATCGCCCAAATTAACCCTGTTACATTTAAACTTGATCTGCCTCACAACCTTAAATGTTTACATCCTGTTTTCCATTGTAGTTTACTCAAGCCCTACCTGCCGTCGGACCGCTGGCATCCCCGACCCATTCCACCACCTCCACTCATGATCGACAACCAGCAACACTTCGAGGTGACATCCATCCTGGACTCTCGACGCCAGCGCTCCACTTTGCAGTACCTCGTCCGCTGGAAACATTTCCCTCATCCTGAATGGGTTGCTGCTCCAGACGTACTCTCCCCTCGTCTTGTAGCCCAATTTCACTCTGCCTATCCTGACAAACCTGCTCCATAACCTTCATTTAGGAGGGGCAATATGTCATGTTACCCATTTCAATGTGCTGTTAACATTGTAATGTTTCACATGTCATCTTCTGTTCCGTGTTCCTTCACCCGGGTTTTTCCATTCCTCCGCCCTCCGTTGTTTTGAGGGCTTGGAATGTATGTTTGGGTTTGTGCTCCTGCTCAAGGTTACTTTCCCAGGCGCGTCTAACGGTTCCTAGCACCTGGGAGGGGGAGCGCCCTGATGAGGGATGAGGGCGGAACTTGCTCACAGGCAATGCTTTAAGTTTGTATTTGGCGCGCTTTTGCTCATTCTCAGCTTTCTCTGTATTTGCATACTATTCCTTTAATAAATCAGTTATCCTTAAGCCCGAGTTTGTGAGACTGAGTATTTGGGATTAGGCAACCATTACACCATGTATCTTTCAAGGACAGCATCGCCTGGAAAGAGAAAGCGTTGTACGTGCCAGAATCTCTGCGGGGGGGAAATCTTACACAGATCGCACGATGACAAAACTGCGGGACATTTTGGGTTCGTGAAAACCCTCCACCTAACGAGGAGGCAATTTTGGTGGCCTAACCTCAGAAAAGACATAAAAGACTACGTGGCCAACTGCCCCACATGTGCCACCACCAAACGGAAAGGGGGGAAACCCCAAGGGCTGCTACAGGCAGTAGCCAGCCCCTCCCGCCCATGGGAAGAAATTTCCATGGATTTCATCGTGGACCTCCCACCCAGCCAGAGAAAAACAGTGATATGGGTGGTAAAAGACTATTTCTCAAAACAGGCACATTTCATCCCGTGCGCAACTATCCCCTCCGCACAACAACTGGCACGCTTGTTCCTAACACCCATATACAGGATACACGGTGCCCCCTACAGGTTGGTGACCGATAGAGGCACACAGTTCACGTCAAAGTTTTGGCGGGAATTTTTAAAACTAATCGGGACTAAGCAAGCACTGTCCACTGCGTGGCATCCACACACGGACGGATCTACAGAGATCCTAAACTCAACACTTGAACAGTTCCTGAGGGCATTCATAAATTACCAACAGGACAACTGGGTAGACTTACTACCTTTTGCAGAAGTGGCCTATAATAACGCGGTACACCAGAGCACTGGCCACACCCCATTTAAGGTGGTCTACGGAAGGGACTTTGTACCGATACCAGAATTGCCGCAACCTGAAACCCTGCCCTGCTCACCAGACGATTGGGCGGCACAGCTGGCAACAACCTGGCCAATCATCCAAACGGCCCTAGCAGACGCACAAACCACGTACAAAAAATATGCGGACAACCACAGGGCGGAGGCACCGAACTACAAAGTGGGAGATAGGGTCTACCTCTCCACTAAGTTCATAAAGACCTCACAACCCTCGAAGAAATTGGCACCGAAATTCATCGGACCTTTCAAAATCACACAGGTAATCAACCCAGTTACTTTCAAACTGGAACTGCCCCACAACTTGAGACGGGTCCACCCAGTGTTTCACTGTGCACTACTGAAGCCAACGAGCACATCCAAATGGCATACGGAAGAACCTCCACCCCCACCCATAATGATAGACAACCAACAACATTTTGAAGTAAAAGAAATACTGGACTCAAGAAAGCAAAGAGGAACACTACAATACCTCGTGAGATGGAAACATTTCTCACACCCAGAGTGGGTCCAGGCACAACATGTCATGGCAAGACAACTAGCAAGACAGTTCCACGAGGCATACCCAGAGAAACCAGCACCATAAGAACATCTTTGGGGGGCAGCATGTCATGACCTCGTTGCAAGGCACAAAGAGCCTCACAACGTAGATCATAATCATTAGGAAATAGAGGAAGGAGATAATCAAACTAGGGATTAACACAAGCACCCAAAAGCACCCACACCCATGGACCCATAGGCAGCTGAAAAGAAGGGCATTGGAGGAATGGAGATAAGCCGCACCTGGTGCCCCGGAGGACACAACCGACGCTGGGAGACAAAGGAAGACACCAGGAAAACGCCCAGGCAGCCATCAAGGGTCCCATCAAGAGGGATCGGGGTATTGAGGGGTGGGGAAGCCCGGGGCAATACAAGAGGGTATAAAAGGGGCACCTCCGCACCACCAACCCTGTTCCCGTTTTTCGTTCTGTCAGCTATCATTCCAATAAACCAGAAATCCTTAATACCCATTAAGTGAGTCTGTGTCTTATTGCGAAGCGAGACTGACCCTGACAGAAAGCCTTTTCAAGCTCCACTGGTCAGCCTTTGGATCCCTCATGAGCTCAGATCTGTGGTAGTCAGGGGCGCAGCAATTTGGCACTGTGGTCCACCACTGCAGGCTTCACCTCGTTTGAAGGGATGCTGGGCTTCCTCCAGGGGCAGAGTCTGGGTCAGGGTGTTCTGTCTCCACAGTCGTTGGAGGTTCCTGTGCAGGGAAGAGGTAGGAAAGCAAAACAAGTGTCCCCCCTCTCCCAAGTTCAGTGAGTACAGGTCTGAGTTTTCCTCTTGATGCAAGGTCAAGTTGCACTAGAAGCATAAGTCAAGCCTGATGAGCAGTTTGTTGAAGCAGGTCTGGAGTTGAAAGGTCTCTCCTCCTGGGGAAAGGCTTAGAAGAGATGGTCCTTAGCTTGTTTTCCAGTCCACGTCTTGGCTAGAAGGGTAATTAAAAGATTAGGTCCATGCCTCAAAGTCCCACTGAAGTGATGCTTCGGGTGATTCCAGCAACCAGCATGATCTCCCATAGACATCAAAGGGTTCAGTCCGTAGCTTCTTGCAGCTTTTGGGGTCTTGTAGGTATAGAATGGATCTCTTCTTTTGGCTCTCAGGTGCAAAGGTGCAGCGTTCTGTCCTGATTACTGTACAAACACCACCTTTGGCTACAAGAATCTGGTTTAGAACTAACCTGTTCTGAAAACTATTTGTCTAGTGCTAGCATTTCTTTATGTAGGGAGTCAATTGTTTTGGAGCTATATCACATGCTATCTTTTCTAAAATACTGGACACAAAGTTATGATGGCAACACTGCAGGCTGAGCTCGTCATATAAAATTCCATGTCATTTTATGGGAGGCAATCTGACTTAGAGCCCTGGCCCAGCAGTCAGATGCATTTATATAGTGTGCAGAGGATATTACCACATGCCTGCGCTGAAGTGCCAGGTGGGGCAAAAGGAGAGAACCCACACCCTTCCTTTCCTCCTAGCTTCCAGTGTGTTCCTTCTTAGGCTTGTGTGCCCTCCCAATGAATGAGCAGCAAACACTTGCCCAGTCTAACGCCTGGCTGGGGAAACAGGAACGTCTCCATCACATTTAAAGACTCCTTTCTTGGTGTTGCAATTGTTTGACTAAGGCAGCTTGAACACTTGGGACACTGATTTCAAAGAAAAAATGGGAGCTCTTGCCTTCAGTGGGAAAGGAAGAAGGAAACCAAATGTGGCAAAGGGAGAGAGACAAACAAACAAACAAACAAACAAAATCTTACTTATAATTCAGTCTCTAATGCTACCTCTTTTGATTCTTACCAGCGTTTGGGTGAGAATGTGCAGAAAAGGGGACATCAGCTTTTCCCTATGCACCTGAAGCCTTTTGGTAAGGTTTGAAGAGCTCTTTTCTTTATTAATCTGGGAAGCCATGGAGTAGGGATGTAGGAAGTTTGGCCTTTCCATCAGGATCTTGGGGTATCTGGCCATTTAGATTGCTTGTCCTGGAACAAAATATAAACTTCTATTCCCCCCCTCAGTTTGCTCCTTATAGCCAAGTTAGTGAAGGAAGGGGCAAACTGTAGAATAGAGGGATGGGAAAAAGGTAAAGCTTAAAGTAAAGCTTTTCTCTAGGTGGTTTCTGCTAAAGAGGCGTTCTTAGCAGATTACCCTGAAGAGGTGAGAAAAGTCAAAGTCCATAAACTTGGAAGAAAAGAGGAAGTTAAAGGAAAAACATGGAGGTCTTATAAAAGCAATGAGTGACTCAGAAATGAGAAGATAAAGAAACCTTCTGAGTAGCTTAAAGTGCTAGCAGACATTGGTATTTAGAAAATAAAGGACAGTTCACTTAACAAAGGGCTCATAAGAACTGAAATGCTGTTATTTTCAGCAACATTATTGTGTCTGAGTACACCCTCATTTGTAATTTCAAATAAAATAACTATGATCCAGCAGCTGCAGTAGAAGACAGTTGTTTTGGGAAACATTGGTTAAAGTTTATTCAGATTTATTGCCTGTTGCTGTACTTGGTGGTGCACTGTCCTTTTCTCTAGCATAGTTCTATTTATCACTCCAGCATGCATATCTATTGCTTGGCTGGCATCCTTTTATAAGTTTTACAAGGAAGTTTAATAAAAACTAAAATCTAACGCATCAGCTCAAATGTATGTCATATGTAAGCATTGTGAGGTTGAAATCGTTAGGTGTAGCTCAGAGAAACTGGGACTTGGTGGACAAAAACCATTCACAACCTTTCATTTGCATATCGGAAGCATTAACAAGTAGGGTAAAACAAAGAGCAAAGATGGAGCTGCTTAGGAACATGGCAGCAGAAATTAGCAAGAGGCAGGCACAAGAAGGCAGGGATGTGCACTCAGGCGCACACACAGGAGCAGGAGGCACAGGGAACCTTTAAGATGAGAATATTTTACAAATACAAAGGGAATGCAAAGCACTCTTTGGGGCAGGACAGAGTGAAAAAGAAGGGTATTGCTTCAGGGCTTTTCTTTTCAGGGAACTAAAGCCTCAAAACAATAAGAAGAGTAGGAAACTTTTGATGACACTTTTTTTCTGAAAAAAACATTAGACTGGGGGCTTCTCCCCCAACCTTCCTTGTATATTTCAACTCAATTTTGACTCCTGGCAAATGCCTGGATGAGTTGCTGCAGTTTTCTTGGCAAGGTTTTTCAAAAGTGGCTTGCCAGTGCCTCCTTCCTAAGGCTGAGAGAAAATGACTGGCCCAGAGTCACCCAGTTGGCTGCTTTGCAAAGCTAAGACTAGAATTCAATTTTCCCAGTTTTTACCCCGGTGCCCCTAATCTCTACACCAAACTGGCTCTCTTAAAAAAAAATGTTTGCCTTCCTTTCCTTGGCTTCAAGATAAAGGAAGAAAAAATGGTACACACATTTAGCAATGATTTGCCACCTCCTTTGCAGTGGCAAGTTGTTCCAAAGCACATGCTTCATTAGATTTCAATTGTCGCTGAACAGAAGCATGTTAAGCTTCATACCTGTTTTTTTCTTTTTTTCTTTGCTAGAATTCCTTCACATTTATGTTTTTATTTTATTTATTTATTTTCTATCCCGCCTTTATTATTTTTATACATAGCTCAAGGCGGTGAGCATACCTAATACTCCTTCCTCCTCCTATTTTCCCACAACAACAACCCTGTGAGGTGGGTTGGGCTTAGAGAGAGTGACTGGCCCAAGGTCACCCAGCTGGCTTTCGTGCCTGAGGCGGGACTAGAAGTCACAGCCTCCTGGTTTCTAGTCCTTTGCCCTAACCACTAGACCAGACAAATTCAGACCCAAGTGCAACGATCAATCAGATCCAGGCACAGAACACATGCCTTCAAGTTCTCTGAATCACACTTTTTAATCCTTCTTATTACTGACCATGTAAAGTACAAACTTTCCTCTTCCTTCCTTCCTACTCAGACCATCTTTTCTGGTCCCTTCTAGAGCACAGCACTTTCTCAAACTTCCTATCTACAGTACATACAGTTATCAATCATCAACTTTCTTACAAACAAGGCATACAGTTATAGAAATCAGGCATAGCTGCAAGCATGGCAGCTGTCCTTACATGTGCTCCCCTCATCTCCTGCAATAGTTCTTTCCTATAAATAAAGGGGTTCTGGCAGTAACCTTAATATTTCTTAATGCTTCTCAAGCAGCTGTCCTTGGCTGTTTCTCCATCAAGGGAGCAAACTGTGGAAGCAGGGCCTTAAGGGCCAATGGGCATCTATAGTAGCTTAGAGAATCTTCCTGAGAGAACACAACAGAGGGTTCAGACACACAAGCAGACAAAAAAATATGTGCATGCACACAGTTAGAAAACAAAACAAAGCTACTGGTAACTCTTAGTTTTCGCAAGCCTGGGGTGAAAAACATTCCAGCTGGAGGAAGAGATTACACAAATTGCAGAGGCTCCAAAGAGCATGCACAGAGTGACATGGGGCACTTTAGAATGACCTCTTCCCCACCAATAGTCTAAACATTCCTTCTTCGGGGAGTTGGTGAAAACTTGGACTGCCCTTTTTCTCCATAGTCCCATTTCCTGGGAAGAGAAAGAGAGCTGCTCCATGCCCTCGTTCTTGCTGGCCAGGCAAAAATGGGCCAGGACTGGGCTATGGGTCTTTCAGCTACCTTCAGCAGTTTTTTCAGAAAGTTAAAGATCTGGTCTCTGGTTAGGAAAAAAAAAAAATCAGCAGCTGCATGTCTCCCCAAGATGGATAATTGACTGCAGGGTCCTAAAGACCATCTACAATTCCTTTTGAAAGGGAGGAGCATCTTTCTACCAAATTACCAGGTCGGATGGGGAAAGGAAAGCATGTGGGTAAGAACAAAATTAAGAACAAAATTCATGTTTCCTTGTGCTGGCCAGGTACAGGTTTCTTTCTTTTCAATTAAAGACGCCATTAATTTCTGCCCAACAATACCAATAGGGAAGCTGATTAGCATGATCGTGTACATGTTGTTTTAAAAGTTTAAGTTTATCAAAGTGGAAAGTACCCAAACCAGGCCAAATTGCATTACCGCTTGCGTCCACATATTTGGTCCATTCCAGACATAGCTGCCATGCATGGCTTTTTCTCATACCCTCTTGGGCCCCTTATCCCAAGCCAACAAAACTTCCCCAAAGGAGAAGTCAATGGGGTCTTAGAATTCCCCATCCTATTACTGCCCTAAGCATGACATGCATGTCCACCAGGTTTGTGGTTCTCCTGACCACCTGGAGACTTCCTAACGAAGTACTGGTCCTCCGTGCGCTTCTCTCTTCCCTGGATCCGGACCCTCCAGCAATTTGGAGCGGTAAATTTTGCCCAGTTATGGTTCACTCACACAATCTCTCACAACCCTGTCGAGGCACGCAGATCAACTGGTCCCACTGGCTATCCAGGTTACTCTGGTCAATACCCAAAAGAGCTAGCAGAGGCCTGGGGGCATCTTGAACCAGTGGACACACAGCCTTGATCAACAGGTGGTTTTATCAATAAAAGGTATCAATCACACACACATTCACTGGGCACACAAAAGACAAGAATATTATGGGTACTTACCAAACTATGAAGAAGCCTCTGTTCAAGCAAAAGTTCTGACCCCAAACCAGAAAACTCCCTTTACTACCAATGTCGATGCGGGCAGAGTCTGGGGCAGCACCCTTAAGACAAATGGTCTGGTGCCAGCTGGGTGAAGTTCCCCAGGCTCCATCTGTCAACCTGGTTAGTGTCAGAGTCCCATCTGGGGTGCCAAATTGTTAGAAGGAATTCTTATCAGGGTTTGTCCTGAGCCGGGAATGAAAAGACACAGACAATTGCTGGAACAGATGTTGAAGGTTTATTTTCTGAGAACATGAAATACAGAGTAAGCATGTTGTCGAGGGTGGCCACTCCAGTATTTCCCCCATAAGCCCTTTATATAGGAAAGCTAGGCCATTGCTATGCAAAGGTGTTCCCGCCCCTAGGAATTTGAGAAAAGTGTAGTTTCCCAGATTTCAGAGAGGGGGCGCTCTGTGGTTTGGCCCCCTGCTGTTGGTGTTTCCTGTCCTGGTCATCTGGGTTCCCTGCGGGGCTGTGGCTTTGTCTACTAGCCTGGAATGTTCACCTTGGAAGGAATCTTTTGTGATTGGATTATGGAGATCTGTTTGGCCGGGGAAGAACATTTACCTGGATGGGTTCTGCTAAAGTCTGTGAATGAGCAGCCCTTTGTGTTCCAAGGTTTCTGATTGAATCGGAAGGGAATCCTTTGTTTAAACAGTTGGGCTTCCTTTTACGTATTAATCTCTGGCATCTCCTTTTTGCATCAAACTCATTCTATTTTGTAAGCTTTAACCTTTTACCTTGCTCAAGGAGAAGGCAATATTGCAGGGAGACAGTGTTCTGGGGGAAGACAACATGGAGGGCAGGGAGCGATCTTAATTCCTTCCAACAATACCAAGACAGAGGCAGTAGCAAACACTATAGAGGACAATATCAAGATTCCGGGGGATTTTAGCAAATTAATGATGATATGTAACTCGGTCTCTACATTCCAGGCCAAGCTATCCAGAGCCAGAGTCTGGAGGCCACAAAGGACTGAATGGAGAGAACCAGGCTGCCTGTACAGAAACTACCTGGCTCTGGGACACTCACTACCTGAAGGAGGAGGTTTGCAACTTTGGGACTTTTTGATAGGCAGATGAAGGCCATGGCTAGGAGGTTCTGCCCAGCTTTGGCTTGTGCATCCACAGTGGCCATTCCTGGAGCAGCAGTAACTCATGCTGTTACCAACTTTCAGATGAGGCTTCCCTTTCCACCCAGCACACTGAACTTCCGAATTGTCAGAACCGGAGCAATCCAGAGGCAATAGATGATGACATCTGGATGTATCCTCCTGACATGGGTTTTGTAGTTATTTAAGTAGAGAGTGGAGCACAGCATTAGAGATAGCAGCAGCAACAGATTTAAACAGTGGGGGAGTAGGCTTGCATTCCTGCAGACTGTAAAAGGCTGTTTGGGGAAAATGCTATCATCGCCTGGCACCATCTGGAGAGATCAAAGGCAAAGTGAACTAGGCAGAGTCATTAAGACCCAGTAGCCATGGCAATGAGGAAGAAGGTTGAAGGAGAAGATTTTATTCAAATGCTTTAGGTGCGAAGCCTCAGTTGTGTCTTAAACAAAGTGCTGGTCAATTCTCCTTATTAAAGAATCTTTGTATATCCTAATGACTTGTACTGTGGATTTCTACTAATAAGGGTACAAGGGCCACGATCCTCACATGAATTGTGTCAGATCCTTGAATCAGGAAAAGAACCATTTAGAGACATTCTGCCTTGAGTGAGTTGAAAAATACCTTGAATTACCCTATTTTTCTTGTGATGTAGCATTCATACTGAAATGGTACACAGTCCTATTAAAGATCCCCTTGCTCAAAAACAACAACAACTAAGTGAAGGTGCTGTTCACCCATCCTTGAGTCAGCAAAACACAGTTACCAGCATTTGCCAGCCCCTCTCCTGCCAGTCTTGTGCTGACTCGGCCACTGCCAGATCCTCTTCTCCTGATGTTTGTATTTGCTGTTTGCAGAACACCACATTGTTTTCCATGGGAACAGCATCCACCAATCATGGCACTGCAGTGTCTGTGTGTGTGTGTGGGGGGGAGACTTTTATATCCCATCCTGGAAACTGGCAGATTTCCATCTCCATTCTTCAATACTGCCTCCTCTGACTCCCAATTCCTGCAAGTATACAGGGCATACCTGCAAAGCCCCTTCCCTCCCTCCCAGCTTCAGAAAGAAACCCCTCCAGGCTCATGCATCCACTCAGTCAAAGGTGAGAGCGATTACTGAAAACCCTGCCTTCATTGTCATCATTGGTTTTGTTAGGACCCCCCAGGGAATAAGTCCTGTTGCACAGTGGGAAATGAGACATTTTTACACACAGAAATAAGGAAAGAGGGGAGGGGAGGCAAAGAGGGCCCTGGCTGGGTTCGATAAGGCCAGAAGGGGGAGGCAGCCAGGCTGGCTCCAAACAATGATGATGACGATGATGACGACGGGTTCTTTGCCTCTTTAGAGGCAGAGTCATTTCCTCCCAGAAGATCAGAAGAACAGCCGGTAGTATCATCTGTACATTTTGAGAGTGTTTGGATAACAGGTGCAATGCCACAGGGCTGGAGATGGAGAAATGCTTTAATCTTCAGAATGGGAGGACTGCAAGGGATCCAGACAGGTCTCAAACTATCTACTTTACATGGAACTCTATTAATATTCTAAATTGGATCTCCAAATGATCACCCTTGAAGTATTTAAAACTGAGACCTGTAGGAGTTTCTAAACACAGGTCATGGCAGATTAAAATGATCTCTTCCTCAGTTTAGTGATTGGACTCAATATTTGTCCTTGCAAGTGACAAAGGAAATTGACGTGGGACTGTTCTGTAAAAGCAGTTTTTCTGGGCTTGCATTTAGACAACCCAGCCAGTCTGAACATTTGAATGTTTTTCAAAATTTGTGGCCTCAAGCCAGTCAAAACAAGGGCCAGGAAAAACTACATTGTAATGGCCATAGACTGGCACTCAATGTATACTTGCACCCTCTCTTAACTAATAAGAGTAACATGTTTGAGAAATTTAAACTTTACTGCACTAATGTAGAAAATAATTTCAACAAAAAAGTAAAGAAATTAAAGTCTGATCATTATAAGACCTTATAATTAACTTATAGCTCTGAGTGAAACAGGAGTACAGAAAGAAAGAATCAAAGCCAAAGTATGCCAAGATGCCTTCTGCTTGACAGAAAGTTATGAGATGATTTCTAGGGAAAAAACATTTAGAACAGTTACTTATCTGTAAAATTAGTTCCCAAAAAAGGGTGTAGGTAAAACCCTGTATGACTTATGGAATGGAAGCAAAGCCAATCTGTCACACCTAAAGCTATTTGGATGAATAAAGCTAAAATAAAATAGTAATACTTTAAATTGCAGAACCCAGTTAGGAATAATGCTGAGCTATCAGATAGGAAGAAAAGGCTATAGAGGTTTTTTTGACTTAAAAAACTGGAAAATCAAACAATCAAATGTTCATTTTAATTAAGAAGGAAGGATAATACCAGATGAGCTGCAGTATTTAAATACTAGTGCAAACCAGCTTAGTTAGCTCACCAAAGGAAGCAGATGATGATGGTAATGGTGATGGTGATGCCTTGAGAACACTACTTTGATGAAGTGGGGAGCCATATCCTCCAAGAAATCAGAGGGCCATGCTGTAGGGTCACCCATATTGGACAGGCCTCTAAGGAGGAGCCAGACTAAAAGTGTGTATCCCTAATAACAATGGTAAGAACCGCCCAGAGTCTCTTGCTCAGATGGGCGGCTATAGAAATCGAATAAATGAATAAATAAATAAATGAACAAGTGAAGCAAATTCCACACTGGATCAGTTATCACTCGAGTCAACAAGGACCATGTCAAGCACTGGAGGACTTGGATACCTGTCAACAAATTGGTTATAAGACTGAGGCACCGGGGTCAAGGCCGCAGGGTTCCTGAAACAATGACCAAGACTTGGAAAATATTCTGTTTCATAAACTGTGACATCATGATTTGTTATTATAAATCTAACCCATCAAAACATGGTTATGTAAAAAGATTATATTAAATTTGGAAGAAAAATACCCTGACTTGGAGATTAGTTTACTGAGATAGTGCAAAATGAGATACTAGAGTCACAAACCCAAACAATTCCCACAAAAAAGAAGAACAGGAAACACCTAAATAGACCAGTTTGGACCCACACAGAACTTAATAAATTGTTTAAAAGAAAAAAAGGAAATGTACAAGAAATGGAAAAAAATGAATATATCCAAAAGAATACAAAGCAGTTTGCAAAAACTGCAGGTCTAGTATGAGAAAAGCTAAATCCCAATGAAAGGTTAGGCTAGCAATGGACAGCAAAAAGAAAAAAAAAACAGGTTTTCAGGTATGTCAGAAGCAAAAGGAAAGTCAAGGAGACAGTACAGGTAGTCCTTGCTTAATGACTACCCTGTTTAGTGACTGTTCAAAGTTATGACGGTGCTGAAAAAGTAACTTTATGACTGGTCCTCACACTTACAGCTGTTGCAGCAACTCCACAGTCATGTGATCAAGATTCAAGAGCTTTGCAACTGTCAGGTGTTTATAACTGTTGCGGCATCCTGTGGTCACGTGATTGCCATTTGAGTGCTTCACAGCTGGCTTCCAACAAGCAGAATCAATGGAGAAGCTGGCGGTAAAATCGCAAGTTGTGGTCACATGATGTCTCGCTTAATGACCATGGGTGACTTGCTTAATGAGGAGGAAGTGAGGTTGTAAGTCCATCATGGCCACATGATATCTTGCTTAATGACTGTGTTGCTTAGCAATGTATATGCCAGTTGCAACTGTAGTCATTAAGCAAGGACTACCTGTATGTCTTCTACAGAGAGAGAATGGTGAAATGGTTAAGAAGGAGGATGAGAAGACAGAACTTCTCAACTCCCATTTTGTATCTGTTTTCTCTCAAAAAGTGAATGAACCCTCAGTTGGCCAGCATGGACTTATGATGAACAAGCCATGCCTGACTGACTTGATCTCCTTTTATGATGGAGTTACTAGAATGATTGATTGGGGAAATGCCATGGATATAATATATCTTGATTTTAGCAAGGCCTTTGACAAAGTATCTCATAGCATCCTCATTAACAGAATGGTCAAATATGACATTCAAATGTTAGGTGAATCCACAATTGGCTCAAAGATTATACTCAAAGGGCATCCAGTCTACCTAAAGAGATGTCTTGAGAGGGGTGCTGCAGGGCTCTGTACTGGATCTCGTGCTGTTCCATGTCTGTTCAATATTTTTATAAGTGATGTGGATGGTGGAGTTGAGAAAATGTTTACCAGATTTCCAGATGATACAAAGCTAGGAGGGGTGGCTAATACTTGGGAGGAGAAAGAAAAAGCTAAAAAAGACTTAGACTAAAACAGTGGACAGAAACAAATAGAATGAAATTTAACAGGGAGAAATGTAAAGTCATGCACCTAGGTAAGAAAAACAAAAGAAACATGTGCAAGGTGGGTGAAATCTGTCTCAAGAGCAGCACATGTGAGAAGGACTTGGGTCTTCCAGTGGATCCTGCCGTGTGCAGGGGCTTGGACTCGACAATCTCTTAGGTCCTTTCCAGCTCTATGATTCCGTAATCATAGGTGCTCCCTCACAGAAGGATTTCAAGCCAAGGTTGGACCACTGTTGATGTATAGAGTAAAGAGTATGACCTTAATGGAGAAAGGAGAGTTCCATTACCAAAGCAACAAGGAGCAAAACGTGGCTTGAGTCCAAAACAAGAAGGTATATGTAAACATATCAGGCAGACACCTTCTTAATTCACATGAGTGTAAGAAAAGGAGGAGGTAAATCATAATCAGACTTGCAAGATTCTGTTACAGTAGTCCCTCTTAATAAAAGTTCCTTCTAAGTGTTTCTTTCCAGTCTCCTGTATAGTTCTGGTTGTTCTCCTCTGGACACACTCCAGTTTGTCAATATCCTTCCTAAAATGCAGTGCCCATAACTTGATGCAATATTCCAGGTGTGGTCTGAACAACTTGACTTCTCTTGCTTATACATTACTTGTTGAATGCAGTCTAGGATTGCATTTTTTTCCTTTTTGCAGCAGTACCACTATTGTTTCATGTTCAGTTTGTGAACTAGCTGTGAACTAGCTTCCATGTTCTCTATTAACTCTGCTTGTTGCAAGCCAGTTGTGAAGCTCACATATGGTGATCACGTGACTGCAAGATGCTGTGATGGTTGTAAATGTGAGGATTGCTTGAAAAGCTATTTGTTTTACACCATTGTAACTTTGAATGGTCGCTAAATGAGGCAGTTGGTGAGGACTACTTGTATCCGTTTTAGCAATTAAAATTGGAGTGATATACCAATGATAAAACATCTTGCATTTTTTCTGTAAGTATGTAATCCAGAGTAAATTTAATATTTTTATTCCATTGAAATTCCCATTGTTGCATCTTTATTACTACATTCAGATTCTGCATTCATTTAATCATGCAGTCTTTGACCAGTTTGAATTCTGAGTCATATTTTGCCAACAGTTTATAAATCAGTCCCAACAAATGTTCTAAACTGCCTATTAAAAGATTTTCAAATTCAGTCAAGTCTCTCAATATTCCCCCTTGTTTTTGCAATTCTTTTAACACTGTGCTGTTTATTTCAAAATCCTGAAACCAGTAAGTTAAACTAGATGACTGTGAAGTAGGAGTCTCAAAACTTTTTATCTTTCTCTTAGTGATGATAAAATCTAAACAAGTTATTAACTTTCCACTAATCAAGTTTCTTCACAGAAGTAAATGTTTATAATGAAGAGAGAGAAGAAAATATGTCTTATCTCTGGGACAAGGATGTTCCAGAGGGCAGGTGCCACTGCAGAGAAGGCCCACTTCCTGGACCCTGCCAGATGGAATTCTCTTACAGATGGGGTCAGTAACATGCCCTCTCTGCATGATCAGGTGGGATGGTTAGATGTAATGGGGATGAGATGGTCCCTCAGGTATCCTGGACCCATGTGTCCTGTTCTGACTAGAGGTGATCAGGCAGATTAAATATCTAAAATACTTTCATTAAATAACTATTTACAATAAATAAGTCCTTTGAATCTAGGAAGAACTGGGTTCAGCCAAGACCAGCTGGGCCATGGCAAAGTGACCGGCAAGATTGCAGGAGGAGATGGCAACAAGGCAGTGGAACAGGCCTCTTCAATGGAGACTGGGAGGCTTGAAGAGACTGGAGTGCAGGGTGCTACTGAAGCTGAAGACAACAGATCTCAAACTGGAACATTACTCAAACTAAGCTGATCCTGGAACACCAGATGGGGATGACTGGAGCCCTTTGGATGCTTCTGAAGACTAAGGACCAGACTGGACTGGACTCGGTGACTTGGGCTAGATTGAATACCAGAAGCTGGAGGCTCGAAGCAAGACTGAGAACTCGGAACAAGGCTTGACTCAGCTGGAAGCCCTGGACTAGGCAGTGATTTGGTTTCACAACAAGATAGGTGTGAAACTCCTGAGCAAGGATGAGCAATCAAAGCACTGTTAAACTGGACCAAAAATCCACTGTGAGGCTGGAGATCGAAGGCACACCAAAGCTGCACAGAAGACCTGGAGCTAACTGGCAATCTGGAAACATTGCAAGGCTGCATCAGAGATTTGGGGTGGAACTGTAGACTGGAGGCATGAGAAGACAGGACTGGAGATGCTGGACTCGTCTGGAATCCCAAAACAGGGTGAGAAACTCCCCTGGAAGATGACTGTGGAGGGTCAATACTGGAAGCAAGAGTGAGGTTGCTGGGCTTGGTGATAAGATAAAATCCTGCTTCTGCTGCTTCAATGGCAGCAGAAGCAGGATTCAAGTCTTCTTCAGTGGAGAGCAATTGTGCTGATTCCTCTTTGTTGAAAGACGCTGACTCTGATGCTGGTAGGGACTCTTCTGCAGATGCTGCAGGCTTGTAGGATCAGTTGTCTCCGGCAGCTTGCTCCTCGTGCATCTGCATTTTATGCCAATCCTTTGCATGCCTGGACTCTTCTGCAGCCATTCGGGCTTCCTTTTCCTTTGTGTGCTTTTCTGCCCGTCGTTGACACACACTGATTGGAGGATTCAAATCCTCCACCGAATTTTGGCTAATCAGTGCCTTAGATTCTTCCCACACTGCTCACTCATCTTCTAGTATCAGTGTCCTGGTTTCAGCCTGGTAAGTTTCTATTTCCTCCTCTGACTTAGAAGGAGTTTCAATTTCTGAGTCAGAAGGAGGCTTGATTCTCACACCATGCCATGAAGGGCTTTAAAGGTGATAACCAACACATTGAATTCCACCTGGAAGCAGACTGGTACCCAATACAGCTTGCAAAGCAATGATGTAACATGTGCTGATCTAGGGGCATCAAGAATTGCCCACACAGCCACATTTTGGACCAGCTGTAGCTTCCAGATACTCTTCAAGGGTAGCCCCATGTAGAGTGCATTGCAGTTGTGACAAGTTCACTGTTTCAATGTGCACTGTACATCGTAACGTTTCACATGCCATGGCACTGAGGCGCGTTTCTGTTTGGGAGGGAGCTGCTGTGAAACCTTGTACCAAGCTCTGTATCTATGTTCATTTCAATGGAATGTGTTTGGGTTATGTGCTCTGTTCAAGGACTTTTCCCGCAGACCATCAGAGGCGTTAGGAGCACCTGGGATTGTGAGCTTGGGAAGATTCTACGGGGGGAGGGATCTCATTTGTACCGAGGGTTTTTAGTTTGCATTTGGTGCACTTTTATCATTCTCAGCTTTCTTTGTGATCCTGCATACTATTCTTTAATAAATCAGATATCTTTGCATTCCTGCTCATGAGTCTGAGAGTGTTTTACAATAGGCATTCATTACATAAAGCTGAGAATCACCAAAGTTGTACCATTAGCTCCTACCAAGATCAGTTTCTCGTGAGGGAAAATAGTTAACGATGGCCGAGTCCAAGCTCATGACCGGGGGACTTGAGGAGCCAGCTAGCTTGATGCCCGAGTCGACGGTCAAGAGCAGAGAACTGACCCCTCACCCCAGAACCTTCAGATTTCTGGCAGGATTTGAGTTCCAGCCCTGAGATGGAGGAATCTAATGATGGGGGAGAACCAGAGAAACCGGCACCCAGCGAATCGCCCGCAGAGTTGATCACCTGGGATGCAATGGGAGAACCCCAGCCAGGGATGTCCCAAGCATCCTGGAAGCATTGGTTCCCGCTGACCCCAGACATAGAATCTACCATGGTATCAATGGAGAGACAGCCTAATACGTGAGGGAGGGAGGAATCTCAAACCCCTGAAAGGCTAAGAGTGGTGGAGGACAAAATAGAATTGATGGAGTACATATTAAGAAACCTGTCTCTATCAATGGGGGGGGGGGCAGGGGAGGCACAACAGAGGTCCCGCTTCACGCAACCATCCCCCATCCTCCCACCCAGACCACCGGCAGAGCAGGACCGGAGACAGCTCCGGGATGAATCTCCACCCCGCAGAGTGACAAGTACCGTAACCTGGGGCCCAAACACTCAAGCAGCTGCTGGTTCCGCTCCAACAGGAGTGGGGGTGAAAGACTTTTCTGTCAAGTTTGATGGGGATCCAACCAAGTTATCTTTCTTCCTAACCAATGCTAAAAGTTACATGAGGCAGTTTGGAGCATACTTCCCTTCCAAAGAGGCTAAGGTAACTGCCATTGCCACCAAGTTGAAAGGTCGAGAGGCTGACTGGAATGTTCAATTAAGTGAGGCTGACTCCCCTGAACTTGAGTATTTCAAGGACTTTATGGGGGTGTTAAAGCTGCATTTTGAGGATCCTCTGACCAAGTCAAGAGCTAAGAAGGCACTGAAGGATCTTACCCAGGGCCAGCTGTCTGTAGCTGATTACGCCCTGGAGTTTAAGGCTTTAGCTGGGAAAATCCCCGACTGGTCTCAGTCAACCTTAATAGAATGGTTTAAAGAGGGACTCAACTGGGACGTCCTACAATGGGCGTTGTGTAGAGACAACCCAGAGTCATTGTATGAATGGATCTGTCTGGCCGGCAAGGCTGAGCACGCCCAGCATACCTTCATGCAAACCAGACAACCTGAAAAACCACCAGCCACCATGAGGGGATCCCCAAGTGCCACAACTGCTGCCCGGCCAGGCTATAGAGCCTGGGAAGAGGAGAGAGATCAGTGCTATGCGAGGGGTCAGTGTCTCCGATGTGGAAAGGAAGGTCATCGAGCAGCTGATTGCCCAAAAGCCAAGGCTGGAGATCGAGTGGGCAAGCTGCCGGCCAAATCGCCCCCCCCCTCACGGTGGATGACAGCGGCTAAGGGGGCAACCGATGCTGAGGAAGTATTCTACTTTTCGGGAGAGGCTGAAGATGACTCTAAGGAGCTGGTGGGAAATGCCAGCCACCTGCCATGAAGACCGCCTGCGAGCAGGTGGAGGAGGATGGGCGCGAGGATGCTATGGTGAGTGCTGACTGTCCCACTTTAGCAGTAAAAGTGAAATTGGGCTCCCGCACAAAGACTACAGAGATCTGGGCTTTAGTTGACTCTGGGTGTTCCAAGTGACTAATTCACCCTGATCTGGTTGCTGCTTTGGACCTGCCTAGCGTCCCCCTCCAGCAGCCTTTGATCTTCACACAGTTGGATGGTTCAACGGTGGGGGGGGGGGGGCGACAACCCATTTCACTGGAACTGTCGCAATGCAAATAGGCAGCCACTGTGAGACTTTAAAATTCATAGTACCACCTGTTGGCAATCCCTTGGTAATTCTGGGGATCCCTTGGTTGACCTATCGAAGCCCATATATAAACTGGGAACACAGAACTGTGACTTTTAAGGATGGGTATTACCAAGCTCCTACAGCAGAGAGAGCTTCACGTGTGGGGGTTGGAAGGGCTGCAATTGCCACGCCGCACCCTAGTTTGGCACATTTAGAAGGCTTGCCCGATTGATACCAAGACTTTGCAGACGTCTTTGGGGAAATGGAAGCAGATCAGCTACCCCCCCCTCCATTGGAAAACTGACTGTGCAATAGAGTTGGTTCCCAACACTCAATTGCCCAAGCCGAAAATTTATCCAATGACTCAGAAGGAGCTTGAGGCATTATGGGACTTTATTGACAAAAATCTGTCAAGGGGGTTTATTGAACCTGCAAATTCCCCAGTTGGGGCCCTGTGCTATTCCGGGAAAAGAAAGATGGCACACTTCGACTCTGTACGGACTATCGGGGGTTAAATTCTGTCTCAATTTGCAACAAGTACCCTCTTCCGCTCATGAAGGACATGTTAGCTCACTTGTCTAAGGCAAGATTTTCTCCAAGCTCGATCTCCGTGAAGCCTATTTCCGCATCCGCATACGAGCTGGAGATGAGTGGGAAACCGCTTTTAATTGTCCACTGGGTTCATTTCAGTACAAAGTCCTCCCTTTTGGGTTGGCAGGGGCGCCCGGAGTCTTCATGCAATTGATTAATGAAGTATTACATGGTCATTTGTTTAAAGGGGTCCTGGTTTATTTAGACGATGTTCTCATTTACACTGAAACTGAGGAGGAACACGAACGACTCCTCAAACAGGTGTTAAGCAAGCTTAGAGATGCCAAACTCTATGCCAAGCTTTCCAAATGTGAGTTTCACAAGACCCAACTTGACTATCTGGGCTATAGGGTGTCTGACAAGGGCATTGAAATGGACCCTGCAAAAATTCAGGCGATTTTAAGTTGGGAAAGTCCCCGCAACCGGAGGCAATTGCAAAGTTTCCTCGGGTTCAGTAATTACTATCGCCAATTTATCCAGGGGTTCGCTGAGATTGCTTTGCCCCTCACTGATTTACTCCATACCAAGGGCTTGGGGGAGACACACAAAGTAAAAAACCCTGGGGCAGTGCTGAATTGGATGCCTGAATGCCAGGCAGCATTTGAGAAGTTAAAAACCCTCTTCACTGCTGAGCCTATTCTACAGCACCCCGATCCTGAACGCCCCTTTGTGGTCCAAGTTGATGCTTCTGACTCCTCAGTTGGGGCTATATTGTTACAGAGAGATTCTGAAAATCACTTAAAACCCTGCACTTATTTTTCCAGAAAATTTTCTGAAACCGAATGCCGGTGGCATGTTTAGGAAAAGGAGGCTTTTGCTGTAAAAGCCACTTTGGAAGCCTGGCATCACCTCCTGGAAGGTGCTAAATGCCCTTTTGAAGTTTGGATCGATCACAGGAATTTGGAAGCCCTCTGCACTCCCCAGCGTCTCAGTCCTAAACAAATTCACTGGGCTCAATTTTTCAGTCACTTTAACTTCCAGTTAAAATTTATTCCGGGAAAGAAAAACTTTCTGGCCGATGCTTTGTCACATTTACCTCAGGACCTTGACCACATGGCAGATGTGGTTGGGACTGTTCTCACTGAACCACAACTGGGCTTAGTTGCTGTCACCTGGAGCCAGACCCGTGCGCAGGCATCCCCGCCCCCAACCCAGTCTGGGAAGCGGAAAGTGAATTGTGATTTTGAGTCTGAGAGTTTTATTTGGTTTAAGGCAATCATCACACTTGGTTGCTAGCTAATAAAGACACTGTTTCTTTTGAAAACAGTCTGGCATGGGCACAACACCATCTTTATGTACCCGAGACTTTACGACCTGACACTTTACAGTGTTCCCATGATGATAAACTTGCCGGGCATTTTGGTTTTGTTAAAACATTGCATTTGGTTCGTCGTCAATTCTGGTGGCCCACTTTGAGACGCGATGTAAAAGACTATGTGGCTTCCTGTCCTGTTTGTGCAATGTCAAAGCAAAAAGGGGGGAAACCACAGGGGCTTCTGCAGCCTGTGGCCAGCCCGTCCCATCCCTGGGATGAGATTTCTATGGATTTTATTGTGGATCTTCCTCCCAGTCAGAAGAAAACTGTCATTTGGATTGTAAAAGATTTTTTTTCCCAAACAAGCCCATTTCATTCCATGTGCGTCCATCCCGTCAGCCCCGCAATTGGTGTGCCTATTTCTCATCCCCATCTACCATCTCCACGGTAGCCCCTCCCATTTGGTCAGCGACCAAGGGACACAGTTTACTTCCCAGTTTTGGAAATCATTTTTAAAATTGATTGGCACCAAACAGGCGCTGTCCACCTCGTCCCATCCTGAGACTGACGGATCTACTGAGATTTTGAACGCTGCCCTTGAACAATTTCTTAGAGCATACATTAACTACCATCAGGACAATTGGGTGGAGTTGCTGCCTTTTGCTGAAGTGGCTTACAACAATGCTGTCCATCAGAGTACTGGGCAAACCCCTTTTCATGTGGTTTCTGGTCACGACTTTGTTCCCATCCCTGAACTGCCACAACCCCCTCCCCAAACATGTTCTGCCTCTGACTGGGCTGCTAAGCTTGCTGATTCCTGGCCGGTGATTCAACAATGCTCCTGATTTAATTCACCGTTTCCACTTGGCGTACCCTTTAAAGCCTGCTGCTTAGTGTTTTCTTTCTTTTGGGGGGGCAGTATGTCATGTTCACTGTTTCAATGTGCACTGTACATCGTAACGTTTCACATGCCATGGCGCTGACGTGCCTTTCTGTTTGGGAGGGAGCTGCTGTGAAACCTTGTACCAAGCTCTGTATCTATGTTCATTTCAATGGAATGTGTTTGGGTTATGTGCTCTGTTCAAGGACTTTTCCCACAGATCATCAGAGCACCTGGGATTGTGAGCTTAGGAAGATTCTATGGGGGGAGGGATCTCATTTGTACCGAGGGTTTTTAGTTTGCATTTGACGCACCTTTATCATTCTCAGCTTTCTTTGTGATCCTGCATACTATTCTTTAATAAATCAGATATCTTTGCATTCCTGCTCATGAGTCTGAGAGTGTTTTAGAATAGGCATTCATTACAAGTAGTCTATATAGGAGATGACCAGGGCATGAGTGACTGTGCAAAGGGCCTCCCGGTCCAGGAAAGGGCGCAACTGGTGCACAACTTGAAGTTGTGCAAAGGCCCTCCTGGCCACGACTGCCACCTCCTCTTTGAGCAGGAGTCAAGAGTCCAGGAGGACTCCCAGATTATGCACCAGATCTGTCTGGGGCAGTGCAACTCCACCCAGAACCAAAGATGGAAATGTCCCAGATATGGAAGAGTCATTAACCCACAGCCACTCTGTCTTACCAGGGTTCAGCTGAAGCCTGTTGTTCCCCATCCACACCCCCACAGCCCTCAGGCACTGAGAGAGGGCAGTCACAGCATCACTTACCTCACCTGGGATAGAGATGTATAATTGGGTATTATCGGCATACTGATGATACCTCATCCCATGATGATGGATGATCTCGCTCAGCAGTTTCATGTAGATGTTAAAAAGGAGAGGAGAGAGTACTGAACCCTGGGGCACCCCATAAAGAAGGGGCCATGGGTCAGATGGCTTGCTGCCTATCAATACCAATTGGGACTGGCCATGGATGAAGGAGGTGAACCAGTGCAAAACTACACCACTCATCCCCAACTCCCTGAGCTGATCCAAAAAGATACCATGGTCGATGGTATCAAAAGCCGCTAAGAGGTCAAGAAAAGTCAGGATGCCTCCATCCTGCTCCCACCAGAGATCATCCATAAGTGCGACCAATGCTGTTTCCATTCCATATCAGGCCTGAAACCTGACTGGAAGGTGTATAGATAAGCTGTTTCATCCAGAAGCCTCTGGAGCTGCAGTGCCACCACTTTCCCAACCATCTTCCCCAAAAAGGGGAGGTGGGAGACTGGACAAAAATTGTCCAGCACAGCAGGATCCAGTGATGGTTTCTTGAGAAGGGGGAGCACAAGCACCTTCTTAAAGGCTGCCAGAAACACCCCCTCTCTCAAGGATGTATTAACCATCACCTGGACCCAGCCACCTGTCACCTCCCAAACTGCTTTTACTAGACAGGAGGGGCAAGAGTCTAGTTGACAGGTGGTGGTATTTACAGTCCGGTCTTTGTTTTAATCTAGATCTTTGATGTGTAGTTCATTACTTGTTTATACTAGACACTTAATATCATGTTTTCAATATATACTGGAATCATTTGAAAAAGGAAATATCTTGGTAAAGTATTCTTTTTAACAGCTGCAATTCTTCCTAACCATGACAAGTTTAGTATTTTCCATCTAGAAATATCTCCTGGTACAGTATACCTTTCCAGCTCAATACATAATTATTTTTAAATAAATCCTTTTTTTTTCCAAATTCCTAAATATTACACTTTTTACAGTAATGTGGCTGGGGCAAGAGGCTCAGAAGGGACCCTCCTTAGTTTCTTGGGGTGTAAAGGGCATGGGTGGGGGAGAGAAGTACTTTCAGACTTGCAAAATTCTGTTAATATGGCCTTACAATAAAGTAGAATAAGCTCACCTGGTCATGTTTCCTGTCTGGACTACCTGGGAAGTCTGACAAGGAAGTTCTGATGGCTTTCAGAGATAACTGATGTGAGACCCTGTTGCTGAAGTTGGGTTTTAGGGATAGTTAGAATTGTTGGTGCTGTATGATGGCTTCCCTGTCAGAGCCGCATTCCATACATTCCATTTTCTTGATGTTCAGTTGAAGTCCAAATTTGCCGAGCCGTTCATTCCATTGCTGCATTTGCTCTTGGAGGCCTGCATGTTCATTCGCCAAGAAGATGTTGTCAGCATAGAGGAGTGACCATGGATGAGGTGATTGGAGGTCAAGCATCACAGTGTCCATGCAAAGGATGAATAGTAGGGGTGAAAGTGCAGATCCTTGATATACTCCGATGTTGATGGCGAAGGGAGGCAATGTTCCCACTGCTCATCGGACCATGCTGGTGATGCTGAGGTACAGTAGTTGAATCCACTGGACGTAGGCTTTGGGGATATTATGGGATCATAGGGCATGCCAAATGAGTTTGTGTGGGATGTGATTGAAGGCCTTTTCCAGGTCAAGGAATGCCATGTGGATGGGCTTGGTCTTCTCATGGTGCTTCTCCAAAAGCAACCGAGCAGTATGAATGGCGTCTGCCATTCCACTCCCTGTGACAAAGCCACATTGGTTCAGAGTGATGGAGACAATCTTGTGGAGATTAAGAATGAAAATACTAAAATGAATTGAAATAAAATACTATGTTAAAAAATTCAAAATCTAAGTGACGGTGTGGCATATTGTGCAGATGGTAGCACAAAACTGGGCAACCTGGAAGGATATTTTTGGATCCTTGTCCAAAAGAAGTAGCATTAGATAGAAGTCACTCTCCCTGCCTGGAAATTTCTTCAATAATGAATATATAAGGATCTGTCTAGAATCCTTATGTAGGGAACAATATAACAACATATGGCTTAGGGTTTCTATTGAGCCATCACCACATGGACATAGTTGAAGGTGCATAGCAGTACCCTTAAAATGTCCAAAAAGGACTGCTGAGGGCAGTGCATGCAGCCTGGCTAAAGTGAAAGCTTTTCGAAATTTTAAAATTGTGATAGATGATAGATAAGAAGCTGGAACGAACCCTTCCGGAAGAAAATGACAGATTTCCGGAAGAAAATGACAGATTAGCACCTTACTTTAATTTGTTTGGAGATCTATATCCCAGATTTGTTTCAGGGAGGTTCTAGCATTATCAAATCCTAACAAGCACAGACGTTCCATAGAGAATCCCAAAATTTTAATTTTGTCTAAGGCTTTTTTTAGCCAAGATGACTTAAAATGGTCTCTAAATATTAATGGGGCTAAACCTATAGGCAACATAATTAGCTTTAGCCAGAAGGAAAGAAGAAGTGACCATGCTCTGGCATCCAATGAAAGTATACCTATTTCTACCCATAGGATGGCATTTTTGATATTTTTTAGTACCATCAATATGGCTCTAATAAACTTATTCTGGATGGTTTCAATAGAACTGAGCTTAGCAAGGGAGCAGATCTGAGAGCTATAGAGAAGCTGATGGACTACCTTAGTGTCAGGGCCAGCCTCGCTTCGCAATAAGACACAGACTCACTTAATGGGTATTAAGGATTTCTGGTTTATTGGAATGATAGCTGACAGAACGAAAAACGGGAACGGGGTAGGTAGTGTGGGGGTGCCCCTTTTATACCCTCCTGTATTGCCCCGGGCTTCCCCACCCCTCAATACCCCGATCCCTCTTGATGGGACCCTTGATGGCTGCTTGGGTGTTTTCCCCGGTGTCCTCTTTGTCTCCCTGCGATGGTTGTGTCCTCCGGGGCACCATGTGCTTCTTATCTTCACTCCTCTGACGTCTCTCCTTTCAGTTGTTTATGGGTCCATGGGTGTGGGTGCCTTTGGGTGCTTGTGTTAATCCCTGGTTTGATTATCTTCTTCCCCTTTTCCTTAATGATCATGATCCACGTTGTGAGGCTCTTTGTGCCTTGCAACGAGGTCATGACATGCTGCCCCCCCAAAGATGTTCTATGGTGCTGGTTTCTCCGGGTATGCCTCATGGAACTGTCTTGTTAGTTGTCTAGCCATGACGTGTCGTGCCTGGACCCACTCTGGGTGTGAGAAATGTTTCCATCTCACGAGGTATTGTAGTGTTCCTCTTTGCTTTCTTGAGTCCAGTATTTCTTTTACTTCAAAATGTTGTTGGTTGTCTATCATTATGGGTGGGGGTGGAGGTTCTTCCGTATGCCATTTGGATGTGCTCGTTGGCTTCAGTAGTGCACAGTGAAACACTGGGTGGACCCGTCTCAAATTGTAAGGCAGTTCCAGTTTGAAAGTAACTGGGTTGATTACCTGTATGATTTTAAAAGGTCCAATGAATTTCGGTGCCAATTTCTTCGAGGGTTGCGAGGTCTTTATGAACTTAGTGGAGAGGTAGACCCTATCTCCCACTTTGTAGTTCGGTGCCTCCGCCCTCTGGTTGTCCGCATATTTTTTGTACGTTGTTTGTGTGTCTGCTAGGGCCGTTTGGATGATTGGCCAGGTTGTTGCCAGCTGTGCCGCCCAATCGTCTGGTGAGCAGGGCAGGGTTTCAGGTTGCGGCAATTCTGGTATCGGTACAAAGTCCCTTCCGTAGACCACCTTAAATGGGGTGTGGCCAGTGCTCTGGTGTACCGTGTTATTATAGGCCACCTCTGCAAAAGGTAGTAGGTCTACCCAGTTGTCCTGTTGATAATTTATGAATGCCCTCAGGAACTGTTCAAGTGTTGAGTTTAGGATCTCTGTAGATCCGTCCGTGTGTGGATGCCATGCAGTGGACAGTGCTTGCTTGGTTCCGATTAGTTTTAAAAACTTTGACGTGAATTGTGTTCCTCTGTCGGTCACCAACCTGTAGGGGGCGCCGTGGATCCTGTATATGTGTGTTAGGAATAAACGTGCCAGCTGTTGTGCGGAGGGATAGTTGCGCATGGGATGAAGTGTGCTTGTTTCGAGAAATAGTCTTTTACCACCCATATCACAGTTTTTCTTTGGCTGGGTGGGAGGTCCACAATGAAATCCATGGAAATTTCTTCCCATGGCCTGGAGGGGCTGGCTACCGCCTGTAGCAGCCCGTGGGGTTTCCCTCCTTTCCGTTTGGTGGTGGCACATATGGGGCAGTTGGCTACGTAGTCTTTTACGTCCTTTCTGAGGTTTGGCCACCAAAATTGCCTCCTCGTTAGGTGGAGGGTTTTTACAAACCCAAAATGCCCTGCAGATTTGTCATCGTGCGCTCTGTGTAAGATTTCCCCCCGCAGTGATTCGGGCACGTACAAGGCTTTCTCTTTCCAGGTGATGTTGTCTTTGAAAGATACATGTTGTTGGTTATTCTGCAACCATGTATCTTGCTGTAGTGCTTGTGTGAGTCTTTGTTGCCAGTTCGGTGAAATTGAGCGTCGGCTCCGATCACTCCCCGCCGTTCGTGCTGGCGTGCGCTGATTCCTTGTCTGGCTCCGCGTGACAGCTGGGCAGCCGAGCTGTTTCTCGGTCCATACTGTCCCCACGATGTCGGAGGCTTGCGTGTCGTCCTGTGGCTGTCGGGAAAGGGCGTCTGCCAAGAAGTTTTTCTTGCCTGGTATGAATTTCAGCATGAAATTGAACCGGCTGAAAAACTGAGCCCATTGCACCTGCTTCAGGCTGAGCCATTTTGGCGTGCTGAGTGCCTCCAGGTTCTTGTGGTCCGTCCAGACCTCAAAGGGGCAGGAGGCCCCCTCCAGCAGGTGCCACCACGTTTCCAAGGCTGTCTTTACTGCAAACGCCTCCTTTTCCCATACGTGCCATCTCCGCTCTGTTTCGGAGAATTTGCGGGAAAGGTAGGCGCAGGGCTTTAGGTGGTTGTCGGAGCCCTTTTGGAGCAGGATGGCTCCGATGGAAAAGTCGGAGGCATCTGCCTGCACCACAAAAGGCTTGGTGGGGTCGGGGTGTTGTAACACTGGATCAGCTGTGAAGAGGGTTTTCAGTCTCTCGAATGCCGTTTGACAGTCAGCTGTCCAATTCAGTAGCGCCCCCGGGTTCCTCGATTTGCACGTGTCCCCCAAGCCCTTAGTCTTTAGCAGGTTAGTTAGGGGCAAAATAGTCTCTGCCAGCCTGGGCGTGAACCCCCTGTAGAAATTAGTGAATCCCAGGAGGCTTTGCAGCTGTCTCCTCGTGCGTGGGTGTTCCCATGCCAGGATGGCTTGGACCTTGCTGGGGTCCATTTCTATCCCTTTAGCTGAAATCCTATACCCTAGGTAGTCAATTTGTTTTTTGTGAAACTCGCACTTGGAGAGCTTAACAAACAGCTCTGCCTTGCGAAGTTTCTTGAGCACGTCCTTTACCAAGCGTTCGTGCTCACGTTCTGTTTCTGTGTAGATCAATACATCATCCAGGTAAACCAAAACCCCCTTAAAAAGGTGGTCACGCAGGACCTCATTAATTAACTGCATGAATACCCCCGGTGCTCCTGCCAGTCCGAATGGGAGTACTTTATATTGAAACGCCCCCAATGGGCAATTGAAAGCAGTCTTCCACTCGTCCCCCTCCCGTATCCGTATGCGGTAGTAGGCTTCCCTTATGTCCAGTTTGGAGAATACCTTACCCTTTACCAGGTGGGACAAAATGTCCTTTATTAAGGGTAAGGGGTATTTATTTGAAATGCTTGCTGCGTTTAATCCGCGGTAGTCTGTACAGAGCCGCAATGACCCGTCCTTTTTCTGGCGAAAGAGGACTGGCGCTCCCACTGGAGAGTTTGCTGGCTCGATAAAACCTCTCACCAGGTTTTTATCTATGAAGTCCCTTAATGCAGCTAGCTCTCACTGGGTCATAGCATATATTTTTGGTTTGGGTAGGGGTACCCCCGGGACCAGTTCAATGGTGCAGTCCGTCTTTCTGTGGGGGGGGGAGTTTGTCTGCCTCTTTCTCGCCGAAAACGTCGGCGAAATCCCCGTATTTGGTTGGCAGTCCCTCTGGCAGTGCTGTCTCTCTGTGTTCCGCAGTCGTCGTCGCCCCCCCCATGGCTGCTCGGGGAACCCTGTTCCCTGAAGGTGCTTGGTAATGCCCGTCAGCAAACTTAATCTCTCTGGTTCTCCAGTTGATGACTGGGTTTTGCTGCACGAGCCATGGGATCCCCAGTATGAGTCGGGGTTGCCCCACCGGTGCCACGATGAAAGCCAATTTTTCCTCATGGCTGCCGAGCCGTAGCACAGTTTCTCCGGTGTATTGGGTGACCGGGCCCCCTCCCGCTGCAGATCCATCGAGCTGCGAGAACACCAGGTGGTGCTGAAGTGGATAGCAGCGGAGGTCGAGTGCGGCTGCCAGGTCAGGGTGCATGAGGCTTTTGGAGCAACCCGAATCAATGAGTGCCCAGACCTTTTCGGTTTTATTTCGATGGGTGAGGGTGACACGGACGTAGAGGGTGGGGCATTCCTCACTCACCCCTTTGTTGAAGCCCCTGTCAGTGTCCTCCACCTGTCCTTCGGTGCCCCTTAGGCCAGGTGGTTGTCGTTTCCCGCCGCCTCATCGGGGTTGCTTTCCTCCTCCTCTGAACTGTAGGGGACGTGTCTGCGTCGGTACTCCCCCTTCGCCGCTGGTCGCTTTCTTGGCGCTGGGGTTGGTGCTGTTTGTGCCCTCCTTGGGCTCTCTCTGGGCGTCGTTTTGGGGCATGCGGCTGCTTTGTGATCTTCCCTGCCGCACGTGAAACATTGCCCTTTTGCGAAGCATCTGTCCCGTTCCTCCTTCCAGGGTTGGGGTCTTGCCCTCACCTGCCTTGCGCTGGTGCGTGGGGGTCTCGCTGTCTCCATCTGCTTCGTTTCCCTCCTTGCGTGGAGGAACATGTCGTGAGCGTTCTCTGCTTCTGCTGCCAGCTGGATCCAACCCGTGAGGGAGCTGGGGTTGTCGCGGCTGAGTGCCCACCGGAGGACGTTTAAGTTGAGTCCGTGTTTGAACTTCTCAATCAGTGTCGATTGAGACCAAGTGTCCACTTTTCCGGCTAGGGCTTGGAACTCCATGGCATACTCTGCCATGGAGCGCGGGCTTTGTCTGAGTGTCTCTAGCGCCCCTTTCGCCTTTTCTTGCTCCAGGGGGTCCCTGAAGTGCCGTTCCAGCGCCTGCAGGAATTCAGTGCTGTCCTGCAGCGCCCGAGCGCCTGATTGGCACAATTGGACGTACCAATCGGCGGCCCACCCTTTTAATTTTATGGCCAGGGCATTGATTTTGCCCCGCTCAGTTCTGAAGCAGGGACCCCATTCTTCGAGGTAGTACCTCGTGTTAGTCAAAAAAAAGGAGAGTTTTGAGGGGTCCCCATCGAACTTTATGCCAAAGTCCTTGGCGGGTGTCCTGGTCTGGCTCCTGGCCCCCTCTACGTCATGCCTCGGGCTCTGCGGGAGCTGCTGCGGGTCGGGGTGTCTCCAGTTCTCTTGCGGCATTGGTGCCTCTCTCTGGGTCTCCCCGCAAGGTCGTCGTCCCGTCGCTCGGGGGGGAGGGCAGGGTGTTCTCCCTCGGTCGGGCTCCTGGATCCAGGCTCCGCCGTTGCCGTCGCCGCCCGCCGGGTCGTCCCTCCGCCTCTCAGCCTGGCGCGTCTCCCGTCATGGGGTGGGCTCCTGGGACCGGGTGCCACCGCCGCCGAGGTTGTCCCGCCGTCTCACGTCCGGGCGTGCCTCCGATCGTTGGGTGGCCTCCTGGGGTCAGGTCCCACCGTGGTCACCGCCGTCCACTGGGTCTCCACCCCGTCTCGCATCCAGGTGCGCCTCCGGTCGTCGGTTGGGCTCCTTGGGTCGGGTTCCGCCGTCACCGCCGCCCCGCTCACCCCGCCGCCTTTCGTCCGGGGGTGCCTCTGCGCCGCCTCCGCCGCAGAGTCCCTGCACTGCCATCAGCTGTTGGAGCATCTGCCGCACCGCCTGCATCCCTTCCTCCAACGCGTCGAGCCTCTCCGCCGTCCCCGGCTTCCCGCCGAGGTGTTCGCCGCTCCGCTCGCCCTCGCCATTGGCCGTGGTAGAGGATGGATCGTCCCTCGTTCCCGCCGCGGTGCCAGGCGCGCCCTCGCCTTCGAGCGCCCAAGGTGGCGGTTCGTCTCGTGCTTCCTCCGGGGTTGCCTGCGGGCTTGGAGAGGGTCCCCTCGTCTCGCCCCCGGTGCCTCGCGGGCTCCGGGGTGCCAGGGTGGGTCCCTCCCCCGCTGCTTTCCCCCAGCTGGGTCCCATACTTACCGGGGCGTTGCATCGCCTGGACCTCAGCTGCATCCCGCCCTGCGAGAGCGGGGCTTCGTCGCCGGGTGCCGAAGGGTTGCGCCTCCTCGGTTCCTCGTTCTCCATGCCTGGCTGGGTCCCTCACAAGCTTGTTGGATAGGTACCAGGTGGAAAAAAATTTTTGGGGGGTTCCCGTTTTTATGTCAGGGCCAGCCTCGCTTCGCAATAAGACACAGACCCACTTAATGGGTATTAAGGATTTCTGGTTTATTGGAATGATAGCTGACAGAACGAAAAACGGGAACGGGGTAGGTAGTGTGGGGGTGCCCCTTTTATACCCTCCTGTATTGCCCCGGGCTTCCCCACCCCTCAATACCCCGATCCCTCTTGATGGGACCCTTGATGGCTGCTTGGGCGTTTTCCCCGGTGTCCTCTTTGTCTCCCTGCGACGGTTGTGTCCTCCGGGGCACCATGTGCTTCTTATCTTCACTCCTCTGACGTCTCTCCTTTCAGTTGTTTATGGGTCCATGGGTGTGGGTGCCTTTGGGTGCTTGTGTTAATCCCTGGTTTGATTATCTTCTTCCCCTTTTCCTTAATGATCATGATCCACATTGTGAGGCTCTTTGTGCCTTGCAACGAGGTCATGACGCTTAGCTTGAAAAACCTTGCAAGCTGCAGGAATATAATGGGCTCCTTTGGAATGGTAGAATTTTATAATAGCTGATGCGGTACGCTGTGCAACACTTGCCCAGTACAGAAAATGAATGTTCCAGGATAAGGAAGCATGAAACTGCACTCCAAGGTATTTATAGGTATGCACCTGTTCAATTGGAGTCCCATTTATTTGCCATTTGTGAATCTTATAGTGGTGATGGGCAAAAACTAAAACTTTAGTTTTCTCATAATTTATTAAAAGTTTTTGATCTGTGCAAAATAAAGCTAGTTCCCTAAGTGCTTTTCTCATTCCCACTTGTGAGGTAGATATAATGACTACATCATCGGCATACAATGATGCTGGAATTGCACGATCAGCCAAAATAGGTGGATGATGGGCTGGAACAGCAAGTGCTTGAATTACCAGATTTAGATACAAATTGAAAAGTAATGGAGCTAATATGCAGCCTTGTCTTAGACCTCTATAAGTTGGGACAGCTTTAGATAAATGTCCCCAAGGGGTGCATCTAATTTTCAGGGAGGTATTTGAATAAAGCAACTGAATAAGAGCTAGCAGCCTTTTATCAATCATGGAATGTCTCAGAATATCCCACAATCTTTCCCTTGGTATTAGATTGAAAGTTGATTTAAAATCAACAAAGGTTGCAAAAAGGGAACCATGAGAGGGAGTAGAATATTTTTCTGTCAGATGGTGAAGGACCAAACAATGGTCTAGCACTGAATGTTCCTCTCTAAATCCAGCCTGTTCTTCAGCAATAATATTTTCATTTTGTACCCAATCCACTAATTTTGAATATAAAAATCTGGCAGAAAGTTTATTTATTGTGGTTAATAAACTGATAGGCCTATAATTTGTAGGGTCGAGTCTATTTCCTTTATTTTTGTATATTAGTACAACAATGGCCTGATTCCAGTCAGATGGAAATTGTCCTGTGTTATTAATGTGTGTGAACAAAGTGGCCAAAACTGGGGTCCACCAGTCTTTATTTTCCCTTATTAATTCTGGGGGGATAAAATCACCCCCAGATGCTTTACCTGATTTTAGTTGGACAATAAGTTCTTTAACCTCAGCTATGGATACTGGTAGCCAATCCGGGAGGTCGTTGCAGGAGGGAATCACATCTGCAATTTCAGCAGATTCCCTTTTAAAAATGATCCTCCCATTTATCTGCAGATATTTGTGTAACAGGGCCAAACCGTCTATCTGTAAGAGCCTGATTTATTAAATGCCAGAACCAAGTGGAATTCTTGAGCTTTGCTGTTAAGATTAAATTACTCCAATTCTCCCTTATAGCCTGTTGTGGTGCTGGCCATGGAATCTTCTAGAGTGATGGTGCTGTGAGACCCAGAGAGGCAGGTTGAAGAGTATGAAGTGGCTGGGTTCACGGCCACCATAGTAACCATGGACTGGACCCTGATTATTGAGGGCCCAATACCCCAGAATGGTCACACATTAGGTACAGCTTTTATCTCAGGACAGTTGTGATGTGATCACTAGTCTGACCTGATTGCTATAGGTAGGATGGACCTGTTAGATTGGTCTGCCCCAGGCACCTAATAAACCCAATAGGATTTCAAAGGGAACTGAGGATCTGATAGGCAGTTCAGCTGATGTCTTAGTCTCCACTTGGAATAGTGTATGTCAAGAACCTTGGCCCCTATGCAGTCTCTCTCTATTCATCTCTTCTGGGGTTCCCTGGTTTAACAAGGAGCTCCATGAGATGAAATGGCAGAAGGAACGCCTAGAGCACTGCTGCACGAAGATGAAGAGTGAGTCCAACTCAACACATTAAGGTCTACATCATGATGATAAAAGTGGCAAAACATTACTATTTGTATGCTCTTATTGAATTCATGCATTGCTGAGCAACGGACTGTTTAGAATGACTCAATCCCTGTATGTGAGGGAAAGGTACAAGAACATCAGCAGAGCCTGCAGGCATCTGATGGATAAAATTGCTCAAATCTCTGAGGTGGACTCTGGCAGGGCAGGTCCTGTTAGGTTTATTGAGGCATGGTCTTGCCCTATTATCTGGTAAGAGTTTGAGCTAGAACTCTCAAGGAAGTGGATTCAGGGATTCTCACAGAGCTGGGAATTGTTCACCTATTTGTTATATTCATGCCCTTCCTGGCTGATGAAGGCTGTGGCTAGCTCCAACTGGTGGTAAATTCTCCTTGAGTGTGGGAAGTGGTCCCACTGGCCTTGAAGCCATTGCTGGACCCAATAGTGTTGGATGATTTCCAACCAGCATCAACCTTCTCTTTTGATGGAATCTTGTTGAAGTTTGCAGCTTCAGGTGACCCTGGAGGAAGCAGATTATCTAGATCCTTTTCAAATTACAGGTCTGGGTACAGTACAGAGATGGAATTGATCAGTTTTTTTGGTGACCTTTTTGATGCCCCTTGGGATGGGGTTAGTGCAACTATCCTGGATCTTTTGAAACTATCATTCATGGTATCTTTCTGGACTGGCTATGGGGATTGAAAGTGGGAGGCATGGTGTTTCAATGGTTCCCCTTTCTCCATGGCTGTTTCCATGCAGTGTTGGCAGGTGAGGGAGAGATCAAGCCTGAGACCCCTGCTGTGTAGGTTCTCATAGGGTTTCTTGTCTCTCCTCTTTAACATCTACATGAAGCTGCTGGGTGAGGAAATAAAACTTGTATGTGGGTTCCTTAATCCATTGTTTACTTTTCTTGGGTCACCACTCCCTCATTTTGTCAAGTGTTTTGCTAAGATCCAGTTGATCACAGCACCTCTGTAGGGAGAAGACTAAAGTGAAATAGAAGTCGAGGAGGTCTGTCCTCTCCCCATCAACTGTTGCCATCTTACCATCTACTTCAAGCAGGAGGTTCACCCTGTTCATTTTCTTCTTCTCTAGCAAAAAAGATTGCCCTTTCTATTGCCTTTAGCTTCCCTTGGAAGCCTAAGTTCCTTTTATACTTTGGTCTTTCTAATTTTTTTTCTGCAAATATTAACTGGTATACCTCCTTGGTGATTATAGCTATCCTCCATTTCCTATATCCATCCATTTTAACTTGCATCCACAATGGTTTCCTAAGCTACTCCCCACCTTTTTTTCCTCACTGGAAAGGTGTGCAGTTGGGCTTCCACCATCTTAGTTTTTAGAAGTTCCCAACTCTCCTGTGCTGTCTTTATTTATTTATTTTATTTATTTATTAATCAAATTTATCACTGCCCATCTCCCAAAAGGGACTCTGGGTGGTTTACAATAAAAGATAGATAAAAATATAAAATTATAAAACTATAAGAGAACGTATGTCCATGGGAACCTTCCTTGTGCTTCTACATTTATTTTCTCCTTCACAAGACCCACTTGGCAGGTGGATAGTTTTGCCAACATCCCATGTAAAGCTCATAACAACCAGCACCTTTATTGACTATCTATCTACAACCAGAGATATGTTGGTATACCATCGGAAGATGAGACCCCCAGGTCGGAAGATGGTCAAAATGCTACTGGGGAGGAACAGAGGATGAGTTCAACTAGCCCCAGACGTGATGATGCAGCTAGCTCAAAGCTGAAAGGATGGCAACAGTGATAGGGGGAGATATGCCCAATTAAATGCAAAATTCCAGAGGTTAGCCAGAAGAGATAAGGAATTATTTTTAAACAAGCAATGCATGGAAGTGGAAGAAGACAATAGAATAGGAAGGACAAGAGATCTCTTCCAGAAAATTAGAAACATCGGAGGTAAATTCCAGGCAAAAATGGGTATGATCAAAAACAAAGATGGCAAGGACCTAACAGAAGAAGAAGAGATCAAGAAAAGGTGGCAAGAATATACAGAAGACCTGTATAGGAAGGATAACAATATCGGGGATAGCTTTGACGGTGTGGTCGGTGAGCTAGAGCCAGACATCCTGAAGAGTGAGGTTGAGTGGGCCTTAAGAAGCATTGCTAATAACAAGGCAACAGGAGATGACGGCATCCCAGCTGAACTGTTCAAAATCTTCCAAGATGATGCTGTCAAGGTAATGCATGCTATATGCCAGCAAATTTGGAAAACACAAGAATGGCCATCAGATTGGAAAAAATCAACTTATATCCCCATACCAAAAAAGGGAAACACCAAAGAATGTTCAAACTATCGAACAGTGGCACTCATTTCACATGCCAGTAAGGTAATGCTCAAGATCCTGCAAGGTAGACTTCAGCAGTTCATGGAGCGAGAATTGCCAGATGTACAAGCTGGGTTTAGAAAAGGCAGAGGAACGAGGGACCAAATTGCCAATATCCGCTGGATAATGGAAAAAGCCAGGGAGTTTCAGAAAAACATCTATTTCTGTTTTATTGACTATTCTAAAGCCTTTGACTGTGTGGACCATAACAAATTGTGGCAAGTTCTTAGTGGTATGGGGATACCAAGTCATCTTGTATGCCTTCTGAAGAATCTGTATAACGACCAAGTAGCAACAGTAAGAACAGACCACGGAACAACAGACTGGTTTAAGATTGGGAAAGGAGTACGGCAGGGCTGTATACTCTCACCCTACCTATTCAACTTGTATGCAGAACACATCATGCGACAAGCTGGGCTTGAGGAATCCAAGGCTGGAGTTAAAATCGCTGGAAGAAATATTAACAATCTCAGATATGCAGATGATACCACTTTGATGGCTGAAAGTGAAGAGGAACTGAGGAGCCTTATGATGAAGGTGAAAGAAGAAAGTGCAAAAGCTGGTTTGCAGCTAAACCTCAAAAAAACCAAGATTATGGCAACCAGCTTGATTGATAACTGGCAAATAGAGGGAGAAAATGTAGAAGCAGTGAAAGACTTTGTATTCCTAGGTGCAAAGATTACTGCAGATGCTGACTGCAGTCAGGAAATCAGAAGACGCTTAATCCTTGGAAGAAGAGCAATGACAAATCTCGATAAAATCGTTAAGAGCAGAGACATCACACTGATAACAAAGGCCTGCATAGTTAAAGCAATGGTGTTCCCTGTAGTAACATATGGCTGCGAGAGCTGGACCATAAGGAAGGCTGAGAGAAGGAAGATCGATGCTTTTGAACTGTGGTGTTGGAGGAAAATTCTGAGAGTGCCTTGGACTGCAAGAAGATTCAACCAGTCCATCCTCCAGGAAATAAAGCCAGACTGCTCACTTGAGGGAATGATATTAAAGGCAAAACTGAAATACTTTGGCCACATAATGAGAAGACAGGACAGCCTGGAGAAGATGCTGATGCTAGGGAGAGTGGAAGGCAAAAGGAAGAGGGGCCGACCAAGGGCAAGATGGATGGATGATATTCTAGAGGTGACGGACTCGTCCCTGGGGGAGCTGGGGGTGTTGACGACCGACAGGAAGCTCTGGCGTGGGCTGGTCCATGAAGTCACGAAGAGTCGGAAGCGACTAAACGGATAAACAACAACAGGTTAAAACTTCCTTCTTGCCAATACTATGGCCTTTTCTCAGCCATGCATCCCACTAAAGTCAATAGTGGTGGGTTACTCCTTCCCCAGGAAATCTACCTTTTTTCTCCCCTTCACTTGTACTTTTGAGAGTTATCTGTGGGATTTGGAAGATCTAGGAACAAAAAGTTGCTTAGGGCATTAAATATTTACATAGCAATGTTAGGAAGGTGTGTGTAAATTATAAATAATGTAAGGCTGAATGGGTTGTGGTTAGAGCTAAGAGACCCAAATTGTATCATCATAATACATTATTTACAAATAATGCATCTATTCTTCTCCATTAATGTTGCTGGCAAAAGCCCCTGAGTGCTAAACTTGAATTTTGACGACAGTAATAAATATGAGATAACAAATAGCAGCAAAGATGCAGATGTAGTTAAACAAGTGCAAATTGGAGTGCATCAGTCTAATTCTGCCCAACCTCCTCTGTCAGAAATAGCACAGCAAGAGCTTCAAAAACAAGACACAGAGCGATAAATCCAAATTATCTAAATTAATTTAACTGAGAAGATCCCATTGAAAAATCTAGCAATAAGAGACAGATTTAAATCACATCAAAACATATAGAAAATTAACAATATTCTCTACCAAGATTTGTGGAATATAAATCATTTTGGCAAGTTAACAGGTTATTCTATTAATTAGAATAAATCCAATATGCTTCCAATTGGATCAAAAGTATTCCTGGTAATTTGTAAAAAATGGGCGGGGGGATATTTTGTTTAGATATCTTGGAATAATTATTTCTAAAAAATATTTATTTATTTATAGAAGTAAATACTTCAAATTCTTTATTTGAAATGAATATCAATAGAAGTTTAAGAAACAAACACTCTAAAAATTAATATTTCTTCAAGCTTGAGATATATAAGGAGGGATCCCATAGATACTTTAGACAAATTGATTAGCTACTCAGAAAGTTTTTAAGGGGTGGACAGATTTCTCAATCCCAATTCTGATTTTTCTATGAAGAAAGCTCAATTCTCTTGAGTTCATCTTTATCATTGGGCTTATTTTTCACTTCTATTACTTTATGGAATGCAATTTCTTGAAAGCTATTGTGAGCACAACTTTGTTGTTGTTTATTTGTTTAGTCGCTTCCGACTCTTCGTGACTTCATGGACCAGCCCACGCCAGAGCTTCCTGTCGGTCGTCAACACCCCCAGCTCCCCCAGGGACGAGTCCGTCACCTCTAGAATATCATCCATCCATCTTGCCCTTGGTTGGCCCCTCTTCCTTTTGCCTTCCACTCTCCCTAGCATCAGCATCTTCTCCAGGCTGTCCTGTCTTCTCATTATGTGGCCAAAGTATTTCAGTTTTGCCTTTAATATCATTCCCTCAAGTGAACAGTCTGGCTTTATTTCCTGGAGGATGGACTGGTTGGATCTTCTTGCAGTCCAAGGCACTCTCAGAATTTTCCTCCAACACCACAGTTCAAAAGCATCGATCTTCCTTCGCTCAGCCTTCCTTATGGTCCAGCTCTCGCAGCCATATGTTACTACAGGGAACACCATTGCTTTAACTATGCGGACCTTTGTTGTCAGTGTGATGTCTCTGCTCTTAACGATTTTATCGAGATTTGTCATTGCTCTTCTCCCAAGGATTAAGCGTCTTCTGATTTCCTGACTGCAGTCAGCATCTGCAGTAATCTTTGCACCTAGGAATACAAAGTCTTTCACTGCTTCTACATTTTCTCCCTCTATTTGCCAGTTATCAATCAAGCTGGTTGCCATAATCTTGGTTTTTTTGAGGTTTAGCTGCAAACCAGCTTTTGCACTTTCTTCTTTCACCTTCATCATAAGGCTCCTCAGTTCCTCTTCACTTTCAGCCATCAAAGTGGTATCATCTGCATATCTGAGATTGTTAATGTTTCTTCCAGAGATTTTAACTCCAGCCTTGGATTCCTCAAGCCCAGCTTGTCGCATGATGTGTTCTGCATACAAGTTGAATAGGTAGGGTGAGAGTATACAGCCCTGCCGTACTCCTTTCCCAATCTTAAACCAGTCCGTTGTTCCGTGGTCTGTTCTTACTGTTGCTACTTGGTCGTTATACAGATTCTTCAGAAGGCATACAAGATGACTTGGTATCCCCATACCACTAAGAACTTGCCACAATTTGTTATGGTCCACACAGTCAAAGGCTTTAGAATAGTCAATAAAACAGAAATAGATGTTTTTCTGAAACTCCCTGGCTTTTTCCATTATCCAGCGGATATTGGCAATTTGGTCTCTAGTTCCTCTGCCTTTTCTTGTACATCTGGCAATTCTCGCTCCATGAACTGCTGAAGTCTACCTTGCAGGATCTTGAGCATTACCTTACTGGCATGTGAAATGAATGCCACTGTTCGATAGTTTGAACATTCTTTAGTGTTTCCCTTTTTTGGTATGGGGATATAAGTTGATTTTTTCCAATCTGATGGCCATTCTTGTGTTTTCCAAATTTGCTGGCATATAGCATGCATTACCTTGACAGCATCATCTTGCAAGATTTTGAACAGTTCAGCTGGGATGCCGTCGTCTCCTGCTGCCTTGTTATTAGCAATGCTTCTTAAGGCCCACTCAACCTCACTCTTCAGGATGTCTGGCTCTAGCTCACTGACCACACCGTCAAAGCTATCCCCGATACTGTTATCCTTCCTATACAGGTCTTCTGTATATTCTTGCCACCTTTTCTTGATCTCTTCTTCTGTTAGGTCCTTGCCATCTTTGTTTTTGATCATACCCATTTTTGCCTGGAATTTACCTCCAATGTTTCTAATTTTCTGGAAGAGGTCTCTTGTCCTTCCTATTCTATTGTCTTCTTCCACTTCCGCGCATTGCTTGTTTAAAAGTAATTCCTTATCTCTTCTGGCTAACCTCTGGAATTTTGCATTTAATTGGGCATATCTCCCCCTATCACTGTTGCCTTTTGCTTTCCTTCTTTCTTGGGCTACTTCTAGTGTCTCAGCAGACAGCCATTTTGCCTTCTTGGTTTTCTCTTTCCTTGGGATGTATTTTGTTGCCGCCTCCTGAACAATGTTGTGAACTTCTGTCCAGAGTTCTTCCAGGACCCTATCTACTAAGTCCAGTCCCTTAAATCGATTCTTCACCTCCACTGCATATTTCTTAGGAATATTAGTGAGCTCATATCTAGCTGATCTGTGGGTCTTCCCTAATCTCTTTAGTCTGATCCTAAATTGTGCAAGAAGAAGTTCGTGATCTGAACTACAGTCAGCTCCAGGCCTTGTTTTTACTGACTGTACAGATGTCCGCCACCTTTGGCTGCAAAGGATATAATCAATCTGATTTCGGTGTTGTCCATCTGGGGAAGTCCATGTATAAAGCCGTCTCTTAGGTTGTTGGAACAGAGTGTTTGTTATGCAGAGTGAATTGTCTTGGCAAAATTCTATCAGCCTATGTCCTGCTTCATTTTGTTCTCCCAGGCCATACTTACCTGTAATTCGAGGTGTCATTTGACTGCCCACCTTAGCATTCCAGTCTCCTGTGATGAAAATAACATCTCTTTTAGGCGTGTTGTCCAGTAGGTGCTGCAGATCCTCATAGAACTGCTCTACTTCAGCTTCTTCAGCATTTGTGGTTGGGGCGTATATTTGGATCACTGTGATTGTAGATGGCTTGCCCTGAATTCGAATTGAGATCATTCTGTCGTTTTTTGGGTTGTATCCAAGCACTGCTTTAGCCACTTTACTATTAATTATGAAGGCTACTCCATTTCTTCTGTGGTCCTCTTGTCCACAGTAGTAGATCTGGTGGTCTTTTAATGTGAACTGGCCCATTCCAGTCCATTTCAGTTCACTGACGCCCAGAATGTCTATCTTTAATCTTGACATCTCACCAATAACCACATCCAATTTGCCCTGGCTCATAGATCTTACATTCCAGGTTCCAATGGTGTGTTGATCTTTAGAACATCGGATTCGCCGTTCACCACCAGCACCGTCGGCCGCTAGCCGTCCTTTCGGCTTTGAGCTAGCTGCGTCATCATGTCTGGGGCTAGTTGAGCTCATCCTCTGTTCCTCCCCAGTAGCATTTTGACCATCTTCCGACCTGGGGGTCTCATCTTCCGATGGTTTACCAACATATCTCTGGTTGTACTGATCCATTTAGTTTTCACGGCAAGAATACTGGAGTGGGTTGCCATTACCTTCCCCAGGGATCGCATTTAGTCTGACCTCTCTGTCATGACCTTCCCGTCTTGGGTGGCCCTTCACGGTTTAGCTCATGGCATCATTGAGGTGCTCAAGCTCCAGCACCACGACAAGGTAACGATCCTTTGCTGAAGTGAGCACAACTAGGAAGTTATTATTTGACCTCTCTGTTACCTTGGCAAGTTTGGTTCTTCTTGCTAAGAAAGGAAATAGCTCAAATCTACAAGGATGAGGATAGGAAGGCTAAGGCTCAGAATGAGCTGAGGCTTGCAGTGAATGCCACAAATTACAAAAACAGGGTTCTTTGGGTATGTCTAGAACAAAAAGAAAGTCAAGGAAACTGTTGGCCAGCTGGTTGGAGAAGATGACAATATGGTGACAGGCAACAGGGAGAAGATTGAACTGTTTAATTCCTAACTTGCACCTATCTTTTCACAAAAGGAAGTAGCAACTTGACTTGTCAGAAGTGGGACTATGGGGAGCAGAAGAGAAATGCAGATCAAAATAGGTAAGAAATTGGTCAAGTGTTGTTCTGAATAAATTCAAGTCTCCTGGACCAGAGGGATTACACCCCAGAGTGTTAAAAGAACTGGTGGATGTCATCTAAGGGCAACTGACTGAAGTCTTTGAGAAAGCCCAGAGCACAGGGGAAGTTCCAGAAGACTGGAGAAGAGCCAATGTTGTTCCAATATTTGAAAAAAAAATGTTGATCCTTGCTCAGGTAAAAGCTTTTTTGAAAACCTGGACAGAAAGGGCCAGAAGGGTATCGCTTATTGTTATTGTTCACCAGCCTTTCACAACAATTGATATGTGTTACATGGAGCCAATTTAGACTTGATGCATGAAACTCCTAAACTAGTAATATTCTGGAATACTCTAAACTGACCTAAGCCATCCAGAGTCATGAATATGAGATGGGCAGCAGTTAATTTTTATATACAGCTTAAAAGTATTATTAAGATTTATATTGGTTATTTACAAGAACTTGGGAAAAATGAGCTGAAATATTCTAATTTAACAAATCTTATGTGATAAGGAATGTTAAGCAGATTTCCTGTGATCTTCAGCTGAAACTAATTCAACTAAAGTTTCTGTTTCATGTTTATTGAAGACCTTAGTAGAACAAGTTGGGTGTCAAGTTCTTCTTGCTAAAAATGTAATTAATTTGACCTGATTTTGACATATATGTTCATCCAATGAGCTCTCACTGAATAGTTGGGGAAACAGTATGAGGTTATGTCTTGAGAGAACCCACAAAACTCTGGAAGTGGAGTTTGGACACAAATTGGAATCAAAATGCAAAGAAAACCCCTTTTCCACTATGTGCATGATTGTCCATATCCCAGGGTTGTAGAATACCACCTTCCTCTCAGGATCAGACAAAAACTTACCGAGATAATGACCTCAAGGGGAAGCTGCAAACTAACATGTCGCTTCCTAAGGCCACATCCATGGAACATGAAGCTGAGCAAGGCCCACCCAATGTTCTTCACAGTAGATTCTGGGCTTTGGAAATAGCCTATCTTGCCTTGCATCAGCACGAGGGGAGACTTGCTCCTTGGTTAGGACCGTGAAGCAGAAAATTAGAATCCTGCCATTACCTTTCTTTAACTGACAAGGATAAAAGATGTGCACAACTTTTTTTTTATCTGTTCAATCGTGTCCAATTCTTGGTGACAGCCTGGACAAGCCCCTGCAGTTTTCTTGGCAAGGTTTTTCAGAAGTGGTTTGCCATTGCCTCCTTCCTAGGGCTGAGAGAAAGTGACTGGCTCATGGTCACCCAGTTGGCTTTGTGCCCAAGGCAGGGCAAGGACTCACGGTCTCCTGATTTCTAGCCTGGTGCCTTAACCAGACACCAAACTGGCCTCTTACATGTGCACTTATATTGTTTAAATACTGTATGTATTTACATAGTAAAGCAGTGTAGAATGAATTGTTTGTGGGAGGGATAAATGGACTAGACAGTAGGACTGAATTAAACCTGAAACAGAATATTTTCTTTAAGACAGAGTGATGTGAAAGGTGGAAAGGAAAGACATGGAAAGTTGGATTGAAAATAAGATAACTGAAGGAATATCAAGCAAAAATGAGAATAGGCATGATGAAAAAAATAATCAATTGGTTAGAATCACAGTTGATATGCAAGAGAGACCTTTACCAGTGGAATCTGAGCAACAATGAGTAATTATTGTAAACAAAATTGAGGAACTGCTCCTCCAGTGTTTTCCCATCCACCCATCCACTGACCCACCCATCCAGAAGATTATAATTGGGCAACCAGTAGTAGCTTGATGGTGTTACTGTAATTTGAGGAGAAACTGAGGAATCAGTGCTTCTATGGTTTTTCTCCCTCTCCTTTTCCCCTCTCTATCAATACATTTTGGGCTCCTAAAAATGTAATTATTCTCCTCTTTGATAGTTAATTAGTAGTTTAACCTGGCTAGTTTTAACTTGAGTTAGATTTTTGTGGTTTAGAATCTTGTGTGAGCCTAGGTCATTTGTTGAGTATATGGTTCAATGAATTGTACAAAATCAGAACGTGGGTTAATTCATTAACCAGCTTAAGTATATTAGGTCAGCACAGCCAATGGGAATGATGCAGAAACAGACACAGGGTCAAAGAGAACTGAATAAATAGTGCCAAAGTGGTGATTGGGGGATGACATTCCATAATACAGGTAAAAGGTAAAGGTTTCCCTTGACATTAAGTCCAGTCATGTCCAACTCTAGGGGGCGGTGCTCATCTACATTTCAAAGCCGAAGAGCCAGCGTCTGTCCGTAGACACTTCCGTGGTCATGTGGCCAGCATGACTAAACGGAACGCCGTTACCTACCTGCCGAAGCGGTACCTATTAATCGACTCACATTTGCATGTTTTTGAACTGCTAGGTTGGCAGGAGCTGGGACTAGCAATGAAAGCTCACCCTGTCACGTGGATTCGAACCGCTGACCTTCCGATTGGCAAGCTCAGCACCTCAGCGGTTTAACCTGCAGTGCCACCTTGTTCTTATACAGGTAGTCCTTAGTTAATTACAGCAATTGGGACTGGAATTGCTGTCACTAAGCAACATGGCCATAAAGTGCAACATCATGTGACCATGCCACTTCATGATGGCATTCCTGGCACTCCCCATTGCCATTGTTAAGTGAATCCCATGCCATCATTAAGTGAGGACATCATGTGGACACCATTTGCAACTCCTGGCTGGCTTCCCCTTGACTAGCTTGTTGGAAGCCAGCAGTGAAGGTCGCAAATGGTGACCATATGACTGTGGGATGCTGCAATGGAATGGTTTTAAATCTTAACTTCATTTTATTGTAAACCGCCCAGAGTCCCCCATGAGGTGGAGATGGGAGGTGAATAAATTTATAAATAAATAAATAAATATTGTAATTGCAAGCCAGACTTCGAGGACCAGTTGTAAATACCATTCGTTCAGCACTGTCGCAAGTTTGAACGGTCATTGAACAAGTGGTCATTAACCAAGGACCACCTGTATTACAAGCACAAACACTCACACTTTTAGCATCTTACAAAGTTTATTTCAGACCACCTCAAGAGAGAGAATATACACGTGAGGCAGATGTGTCAGATGACCAAACCTTCAAAGAGGCATGTGACACTGATAAGGGGAGACCCCCACTATCTCTGACAGTTGCTGGAAATCTAACTGTGTCCACCATCAGAGGTCCAACAAACCCCTGTCCTCTTTAACTGGCAACTTCATTTGGCAAAATGTGGAAGATGAAAGAAGGGAGGCTGCTGTGATTGACCTTACCTTCAGGAACAGGGAGGACCTGGGTGGAGAAGTGAAGGTGACTGGGATTTGGGAGGAAGGAGGAGCCATGAGTTCATGATATCTGGGGGCGGGGAGGAGGAATCAAGCGAAGTCAGGCTTCTATATGGGATTTCAGAGGAGAGGCCTCAAATGGAAGGAAGGTCAGTTGCACTGGTTGAAATCCTGAAGAAAAGGGTTCTGGAAGGGTGGCAAATCCTATGAAATGGGAAACTGGAAACTCAACCCCAAACACTTCATATTAAAGGGGAAACGGGAGACCTCTAAAGATCCTGGTTTGAATACACCTGGAGCTTTACGAAACACTGAAAAGAAAAGGGACTGTGCATAGGAAATGGCAGGGGAGGCCTATAACCAAAGAAGGATATGAGGCAGGCACCAGAAACTCTGGTGATTATGCCAGAAATGATAAGGTTCAGAATGAACAGAGACATGTCAGAATTGGCCTTTACAGCCACTTAAAGATTCACCATTAAGATTTTAACCCTGGAAGAAAACCTTACTCAGCTACGAGTGATCGCCAATGAATGAACTCCTCAGAGAGGGAACTCCTTGAGGGCAGCTAGACAGAAATTGCCCAGGGGCCTATCACAACCCACATCTTCCAGAGGCATAGAGAGAAGAACCCCTGACAACCTGCATCCAGGCACAAACCCTCTCTCTGCTGATCCACGCACACTCCCACTAACCTGTAGGGTTTGCTCCTATATGTGATAGGCAGTTGCTAATATGCTACTTAAATGCACTTACACTTTTCCTTTTCTTTCTGTTATTGATAGACAACTAATAAAGATGACATAAATAGTGATTTAATTCAATCTTGGCAAGATTTTTCTTCTATAAGGGAACCACACAAAATACGATAACAATAGCAGTAAATAATTTCTGACATTTTACTTTTACTCTTGGATAACAATCTTCATCAGGGTTTTAGAAATAAGGAGCCACATTTATTTCAGTCAGAAAGATTTGCACATCTGGCCCAGCAGGAATTGTTGAATCTATTTTCATTATAACAAATATTGATTTTGCATTAAAAAGTCTCATTATTTGAGATAATGACTGTTGAGCTCTTTAGTTATTCTTCTGGTTTCTAAATCATTATACCTCTTGCATTTAAACTGCAGATGGGATTGCAAAGGACTGAAACGACATTAGAGTAAAGCTGTTTCCATTCAACAGTTTGGGGGGAGGTAATGAAAAAGGAAATTGGAAGGGCAATTTTTAGAAGAAATATGGATGGTATTGCAAGGAACCAGTTCTTAATTTTTTCTCAGTTTTAAAAAAGAAAAATCGTCACTGCATTCATTACATTCATTTGCAGAAAGTTTAAACAATATCTTTCCCCCCTTTTCCAGACTCTCTTGGAGATGCTGGGAGGAGGGGCTATTACCCACTGTGAGAAGATTTTACAAAAATTGCAGAAATAATCTTTGGTCACCTTATCCAAACTATGCAACATTTTTTTGGATCAAGGGTGATATGTGGTCTAGCATTGCAAAGGGAAAATGGATGCAGTCAAAGCCAACAGGGTCAGATTGAAAGGAAGTACTGTATTTTTTCTGAAGTTGAAGTCCAATTCAGATTTTCTGTGGAGATTTCAGCACAGTTAAAGATTAGATTTCGTGTTACTGTTAAGATCACAAAATAATTGAGCTTATTGAGTTTATTACAATGATTATCCTCTTTTTTTTCTGGACCTGAACCGTACTGGACCCACATCTATTATCTGTAGGATGCCAATCATCAGGATTAATAGAAAGGCTCAAGGTCACTACTATTAGTCCGCCACTGATGCAGCAGCCCTCATTCATCCCTTTTGCAAGTACAGAACCATTCAAAATAAGCTGATCTGTATTTCTGCACATGTGGTTAGCAATACCTTTTGAATAATTCTGGATTTTTAAGGGGGAGAGTGCAGAAGGATGCTGGAGAATCTCATTAATGTATTATTCTGCATGGAATGGAGGTAGTTTGGTAAGTGCCCCTCGCCCTGGCAACAGCAACATGAATTATTGACTCGGCGTCTGTTCCCTAGCAAGAACTTTCCCAAGGCTGTGCTGATACTGGATATGTATTCTGAATAAGGCAGGAAAGAAATGCCTCATTGGCACATCAGGTCTGGGGGGATTTTAAGACCTCTGGAAGATTCATACTGTCTCGTCTCAGAGCCCAGAGCAAGAGGCATCAGCCTTATTGCATGTCAATTCTTTCGGTGGAAAAGGAATACATGACCTGTGGCAGAGGGTCCCATTACCTTCAAAATATTTCTCTGGACAAGTATTCAGTTGTGACTAATTTAGGTCATGAGAGGGTGCAGTTCTTCCACATCCACCCCACCCCCCCAACATTCTAGCATGGAGCTACTTTTTTGTTTTTTTGCTTCACTCATTCTTCCCACACTTTTATCCAGTTCACTCTTCTGCTTTGCAATCTATTGTCCTTTCAAATGTCATACTACTAATTAATGTCCAGCCTTTTTCTTTCTTCAAGGTCAGCTGTATATTATCCATATTTTAAGCCCCTTATTCTTTTGTTCTGACCAATTGCTTATCAAGTTTTATTTATTTTTTATTTATTAAACAGATTTATAAGAGTGCCCAACTCACATATGGTGACTCCAGGTGGCTGCTGAATAGCATGTTCTTTTCCAAAGCTTTCTTTTCTCATTTCCTTTTCTAGAACCTCTCTAATCTCCTTTTGTTTAATTTAATTTAAATTTAAATTTAATTTAATTTAATTTTGAGAGTGCTCTAGCTCATATTTTCAATTGTCCTTACAGTAAAATATCACAGATTTTTATTATTCTTTCTGTTTCTTTTTATGGCATTTGAGTCCAGCCATTATCTTTCTTCCTTTCCTTCTTTTCCACATATCATTTTATCACTATTTTGATTATGCCTTTCTCATTACTCAGCCTCAGATCTTTTCCAACTCTGTAATTTCCCCCTTTCTGTGGTGGAGGAATGCTCATCAAATTTGCCATTGACACAACATTTAGCTTCCCTGGATGCCTTGATGGCCATCTCTTAGAAATGCTTCCGTTTCAGTTCTTACAGTGGGCTGGAGGCTGGACTCCAAAGCCTACATGGCACTTCCCAGCTCCATTATGCTATGGATTTATGTTTCTGTGAGGAACTCTGACACTCCAGCCTTCTTCATTTTTAGCAATGTTAACTAGAGCTGCTGGAAGTTCACCCCATTTCTCAAGGGTCTATATAACACTTGATAGCATTTTACTTGATCTCATTAGCATTCTCCCTTTGTCTAGGATGGCCTGAGAATTCCTGCACTGGGCAGCATGTTGGAAAGCTCAGGTGCTTTCCAACTCTAGGATTCGATGAACGTTCTTACCTTCTGCTTGTCCCGGTCTTGCTTCTTCCTCTAATGGCAGTGTAGTCTGCCCTGCCCCGCTGCTCCCATTATACAAAAGTACTGAGAGTGACAAACAAGCCAGCAGTTATGGCTGCCTTAAAAAAAAACTGACTAAAGAGCTATTGCATGGGGCTCTGCCATTGAATAAGGGCTTTTGCCCAGGAGAAAAACTGACACGGCTGCATGAAATACTTGTGTCATTGCACAAAGCCCTTTCGTTATCTGTGAGAGGCGAGTTTGGTTCTTACGGTTGGCTGGGAATTGGGCATTCTGGTAAGTTTTGCCTTGTTCCAAGATGTTTTTTTCAGTATTAAAAAGTTAATGTAGCAATTAACTTTTAAATTCTAAAAACAATAGCAAGTCTAATCTAAAGTTACAATTCTCAATATTGTTCTCATTCTTCTCTAACATATCCCTCTGTTTCTGCACAATAAAGCAAGCAACATTATTAAACCTAATCACCTCCTCCCCTTCACCCAATGAACTCCAATAAACAAATAGGGTTAAAAGTGGAGGGATAAAGCTATTTTAACAATTTCATGGAAACCCAGACTAACTTGACCTCCTTTTATATATGACCAGAGCCTGGTCAATTGGAGAAATGCTGTGGATATAATATACCTTGACTTCAACAAGGCTTTTGACAAAGTCTACCACAGCATCCTTATTAATAAAATGTCAAATATGGGTTTGACAACTCAACCATTAGATGACTCCACAGCTGGAGGAACATCTCAAGTGGGGTGCCACAGGACTCTGTCCTGAGCCTGATGCTTTTCAAAGTTTTTATAAATTATATGGATGAGGAGGTTGAGGCAATGCTTACCAAATTTGCAGGCAATACAAAGCTAAGAGGGGTGGCTAATAATTGGGAGGAGAGGGAAAAATGGAAAAAGATTTAGACAAGCTAGAACAGTGGGTGGAAACTAACAGAATGAAATTTAACAGGGAGAAATGTAAAGTTATGCATCTAGGTAAGAAAAATAAAAGAAACATGTACAGGATGGGGAGAAACTGACTCAACAGCAACACAAAGATTTGAGTGTACTAGAGGATCACAAGCTCAGTGTGTTCCAACAGTCTGATGCAACTGCAAAGGCTGACAACATCTTGAGGAGCCTCAGGAGGAGTGTAGAGTCCAGACTGCGGGAAGTAATTATCGTGCTCTATCTTGCCTTGGTCAGACCTCACTGGGAGTATTGCATCAGGTTCTGCACTCCCCAGTTTAAAAAAGACATTGATAAACTGGAGCAAGTCCAGAGAAGGGCTACCAAGATGGTGAAAATCCTGGAAACCAAGTCCTGTGAGGAATGGTTAAAAGTTCTAAGAATGTTTAGCTTGCAGAAGAGAAGGTTGAGAAGGGACGCAATAGCTATCTTCAAATATCTGAAGGGCTTTCACACTGTAGAGGGTTCAGACTTATTCTCACTTGCTCCAGAGGATAAGACTAGAATTCATGGGATGAAACTTCAAGGATATAGATACAGATTAGATGCTAGGAAGAACTTCCTGATAATAGGAACTGTCAATCAGTGGAATAGGTTACTGCATGAAGTGGTTTCTTCCCTTTCACTGGAGGTTTTCAAACAGAGACTGGATTGTCATCTATTAGGGATGGGATAGTGAATTCTGCAGTGTGCAGGGGGTTGGACTTGGCTGTGCCCTTGTCAACGGCACCTAGATGAAGTGGCGCCAGGTGACTGGAGCCTGTGTGATCATCGGATGCCCCTATGCCTCAAGTCAAAGGTCTACAGAGCAGTAGTGCACCCAGTCACCCTCTATGGATCGGAGTGCTGGCCAGCGACAGCGAAGCACAAGCAGGCCCTGAACATGATGGAAATGCGAATGCTCCGATGGTGCCTTGGACTAACACGATTTGACCACGCCATGAATGATGACGTCCGACAATGACTGGGAGTTGTGCCAATCATGGCAAAACTGCAGGAAGGAAGGGTCAGATGGTATGGACACATCATACGCGGCAAAGAAGACTCAGTGGCAAGAACAGCCATGCGCCTGGACCCTGGTGGTTGGTGGCCCCGTGGTAGACCCAAGAAATGGTGGATGGATCACATTAAGTAGGACATGGAATGCGTGAACGCCACCCCTGAAGATGCCTTGGACTGAGCCAAATGGAGACGGATATGCCAACAAGCAGACCCTGCCATAGCGTGGGAAAAATGCTAAGAAGAAGCAGGGGGTTGGACGTGATGATATTTTAGGTCCCTTCCAACTCTATGATTCCATGAGTCTAAGGGCACTCCTGAGAGAAAATGGGGGCTCCTACAGAAAAGGTATGCCATCCATCTCCTGCCTCACTATCTCATGCACTTATGGGTTCAGCAGGCCTTCAACTCAGTGACCCCAGTCCTAAAACTTCCAGATGGTCCAGCAAGATGCCATTTTGATAGTATTGATTGCTGCAGAAAGGTTAAATGGGACCAAGAAGGTCAGACTCCCTTATCAAGGTCCTGATTAAGGTCATTGGCCAGAGCAATTAATTCCATTTCTATGCTAAGAATTGGCCTGAATTCTGGCTGGCCTTTTTTTCTCCAGGATTCTCTGTAACTGAATCATCGCCAATCATCTCAACAACCTTCTCCAAAAGTTGTAGACAGGGCAAAATTTATCAAGAACAGCTGGTTCAAGGGAAGTCTTCTGCAAGAGAGTGCCTAAATACTTCCTTCAAAACAGGAAACATTCCTCCCTTCCTCCCTCAAAAAATTATTAACAATTACCTGGTTCAGCTACTCGCAGGCCATCTGAATGCCTCTAGAAGTCATGAAGGGCAAGGGTCCATCCCACCAGTGGCAGAGTTCATACCTCTGAGAACCTTATCTACTTCTTCAGGCTCAAAAGAGTCCACCCAACAATACAAGTCTCCACCTTGTTCACCTCAGTGGACTCTGCCCAACTGGCAGCATCCAGCCCAGAGCAGATACAGGTGACTTAACCTACCAGCCAGTTAACATGGAGTCTCAGAAACCTTGATCAGCCTGAAGAGCTGCTTTTCCAGTGGTGGTAGCCAGGGGGTCCCTGCACAATGAGAAGAGAGCAGAGTGAGAGAAACTGTTCTTTCTCTGCTTTTCCATGGCACAATTCTCCCACAGCTGTTGGCTGTTGTCAGTCTGCTTCTGGGCCCAAGTGTGGAACTGTTCCATAAAACCAGAATATTGACAGACAGCTAACCCCACCTCTTCCTCCAGTCCCAGCCCCAGCTCCAGCCTTTGTTAAGGAGAGAGATTGCTGCTATGTAGTGGGAAGGGAGGGAAAACTAGAGGAACCCACCAAACACTCTCCTTAAAGTGCACCATGAAAGCAGCCTTTACCAGGTTACTGTGGCAGGATAGCGATCATTAATGGGGACAGCAAATTTTATGCTGACCTAGTTGTCTGCTTGACAGCTGTTTGGCCTTATCCACACATCTTGCTTGCCACGCAGAAAGACGTTTCACTAACTGTTTCCAGAGGACCAGATTAAGAATGTGTTGTAAATGCATTCATGAGACCCAAATGCCTTTTCCTCCTCTGGTGGCAGGGTCTTCAATCGGCTGGAGGAAATGCTTCACGGCCTTCTTGCTGGGCCTGATACAACCTCAGTTCTTGGGGAGGAGGTGAAGGGAGGGGGATGGAGGGGGTCAATGCTGACAGTGTGGGGATAGTCAGCCACAGGCAGAATCACAGCATTCTTGGAGCAAAGTAGCCTGAGCTGCTGGGCTGCAGTATTAGAACCTGGAGAGCTCCCAACTGCTCCAGACCTCCTGGGGAGGCCCAACTCCTTTTGCTCAGGTCAGGCTTCTATGATCAGGCTGGACCTCTTGAAATCAATCATACAAATTTAATTAAAGGCTTCAGACCAGGGTGGGTGGGCTGGATGGGGCAGCTCTTTCTGGATGACCTCTGAAATCTTTAGTCAGGGCTGCCCCAGCATTAGGCCCTCTTGATCCTGCTGCTCAAACGTCTCTCAGCCAATCCAGGAAGCCGCACATTCAATGTGCTGCTGGATTTTAAGGCAGATGGAAATAGCAAGGTTGGCAACGGGAAAACAGAAAGTTGGGCATTATGAGGATAATAACTTGGAAAGTGTCAGGCAAAGAATAATTGAATTCAATGACATTCAATGCTACAAAAAACAATAGTAGCCATGTGGCCACCCGCGTGATTCATGTTTAACAAAACAAGGCTAAGGGTCATGCAGTCAGGAGTCCCATAAATAACAAGTTAATGGGATTTCTGAACAAGCTGTCCCCAAAATGGTTTTTCATCTCACAGAGAGAACATTAAAATGCAAATGGATGCAGGCGGTGTCCTCATAAACAACCATGTTCATTTAACCCCTGACCTTACCATTTCACAGCCTATTCTGACAATTTATATGGTCCTGGTCTTGTTTGTCACTCGCAGCTGCAAGGCTAGAAAGCCAGTGTCTTTCCTAGGGAAACAGCAGCAGTAGCACAAGCAAACATGTCTGCGCAATTGCACTGCCCTTAGAAAACTTCCTACACCACTATCACTCTTCCATTTCTCCAACATTGCTCAAGACATTGTTAACTAAGAAGTCCAAACTATGGAATTATCCAGAGGAAAGCAAGATACTTCCAGCAGAATTTCTCCATTGCTAAGTATATTTTTCTCCCTGCTCTCTGACAAGGAGAAGTGATCTCCTGCCTGTTGACCCTTTCTCTAAGGGATGTCTCAGAACTGGAATAATAATAATAATAATAATAATAATAATAATAATAATAATAATAATAATAATCTGTTAAACTTGTATGCTGCCCAACTGCCAAGAACTCTGGGTAGCTCACAATAAGTTTGGTCTAGTGGTTAAGGCAAAGGGCTAGGAACCAGGAGACTGGGAGTTTTAGTCCCACCTTAGGCATGAAAGCTGGCTGGGTGATTCTGGGCCAGTCACTCTCTCTCAGCCCAATCTACCTCACAGGGTTGCTGTTGTGTGGAAAATAGGAGGAGGAAGGAGTATTAGGTATGTTCGCTGCCTTGAGTTATTTATAAAAATGCCAAAAAGGCAGAATAGAAAACAAACTAACAAACAAACAAACAAAACAAAGAAATTATAATAGAACCAATAAAAAGAAAAAAAGATGGCAAGGGCAACAAACTGGATGGGATGAAGCAAGGGGTCTCCCACTCCCTCTTCCTGAGCAAAGGCCTGGGAGAAGAGCCAGGTCTTCACGGCTCTTCCGAACAACAGCAGAGGGGACCCAACTGGATCTTGGGGGGAACCTGGTTCCAGAGGGCAGGTGCTCTGAGAGAGATGGCTCACTTCTGGGGTCCTGATAGATAATCCAGTTTAATCAAAGGAACCTGGAACATGCCAACCCAGTCCAAGTCAGAGCGAATCTGAGCGACTTTATTCATTGGATAGCCTGAATAATCCTCACAGCAGCCCAACAGGTAGTCCAAGGGGCCTGCCTACCCAATAGGGACTAATTTATCACCTTAAATAAGTGGATGCAATAAGGGCCCAGAAATATTGATGTTTTAGTACCCATATCACCATGAGGTAATCCCTAATATGGCTCTTACTCGTGTCCAGTCAGACTCGCTTCGAGTCTTCCTCCAGTGGCACTCCAGACATCTCTTCCTGTGCTCCATCTCCCATAGCTGCTCAGTAAACCAAGGTGCACCCAGGATTGGTGCACAGGAGGGGCAACATAGGAGTGATATACAATCCAAACCCTGGCCACTCACCCATCCCAGGCAGTGACTAGGGCCTCAGCTGAGCCACCCACCAGATCCTCAGGGGAAGCCCTTAAGAAGACACCTTGTGACCATTCATTCATTCTAACTCTTCTTGGTGTTGCCCTCCCTTTTCAAGGGAGAAAGTATAGAGGATGTGGCCTGCCGATGCCCTAAATACAGTAAAGAAAAGATTACCTGTCCTCCATTCTTCATAGTATTTGGCATCACAGTAACCTTTTCTACAGGGAGCGGGCCAGAAGGTGCAGTTACTCTTCTGCATTACCTCAAACCCTGAAACCCTAACCCTAAGGGTTGGAAGAGCCCCCAGTCCAGGCTCCTGCCTGATACAAGAATCTACTACTACAGCCAGAGCCAGTTTGGTGTCATGTTAAGGCACCGGGCTAGAAACCGGGAGACCGGGAGTTCTAGTCCCGCCTTAGGCACAGAACCAGCTGGGGGAACCTGGGCTGGTCCCTCTCTCAGCCCTGGGAAAGAGGAGGCCAGAGCAAGCCACTTCCAAAAAACCTTGCCAAGAAAACTGCAGGGACTAGTCCAGGCAGTCGCCAGGAGTCAAAAACTGACTCAAAGGCCCGCACACACACACTACTATGGCATCCCTGACAGATGGCCATCCAGTCTGTTTAAACACTTCCAGGGAAGGAGAGTCTACCAACTCACAAGGCAGTTACCTCCCCAGTTGAACAGTTAGAACTTTTTTCCAACCAAAAGCTACTTCCTTGTAATTTAAACTCAGTATTGCTTTCCTTGCCTTCTGGAACCCTGTTTCCAGTGCCTTGGATACTTGAAGTCAGCCTTTGCATCCCCCTCAGTTTTGTCTTCTTCAGGCTGAACCTACTGAACACCTCCAACTGTTCCTTATAAGCTTTTCCTCCAGGCTGCTTAAAATCTTGGTTGTTCTTCTCTGGATATACTCCTATTTGTCAATGCCATACTTGAACTATGTCCAGAACTCCGTGCACTATTCTAGGTGCAACCTGGCCAATGCAGAGTAGCGAGGAAGAAGGGCACTATACTTCTGTTCATCTGGCCTGGGAATGCATTTGCTTTCTTTCTGCAGCTTCATCACTCTGTTAACTCAAGCTCAGCTTATGATTCACCCCAACATCCAATTACTTGTCTTGCACGTACTGCTGCCCAGGATGGTTTTTTCCCCTTCTAATAGTCATGCCTTTGATTTTCCTACACAAATGTAGGACTTTGCAATTGCCCCTGCTGAAATTCATTTTGCTGGTTTTTACCTGTTTTTCCAGCTTGTCAAGATCTTTCTGAATACTATCCTCTAATATTCCCCTCTAGTTGTGCCATCTTCAGATTTGATGCTGATATCTTCTAAAGCCTCATCCATAAGCATGAATCTACTTATCTGAGTTTTCATACCCTGGGAAATACATTTTTCTTGTTTTGCTTACAACTAGTTAGGTTCAGGTGTAGCACTGCTGATTTCCCCCTCTCCTTTTCAGCCTTCTGGAAGATGGAAAGTCAGCAAGATCACTAAGGAATGTTGGAGTGTGCAATCTAGGCTGAATTAGTTTTCCAACAGATCTCTCAGGAGCTGAAGTCTTCTATTTTTCCTTTTCCTTTTCTCCCTGTAAATTCTGTAATCTGGTCCAGGAGGACATAATGCAGATTGCTTGCCTGGCTTGGCAGTCTATAGCACAGACCTACAATAATATCTTTGACCCTAAAACTGAGTCAGCCATGCTCCCAGCCATTTGCCATAATAGGTTTACAAGACCTTTGAGGGTAAAGTTCCTCATATAGTTGGCAGTGTTTATGTGTTAGATTTCTATCCTGCCCTTCCTCCAGGAACTCAAGGTGGTATACTTAACCCTCCTTCCATGAAATGGAAATGTCGGAATGCCAGAAGTAATATTTAGACATTTGTATGGGAATGTGGCAAACAGTGGAATTGAAATAAATGTGTTAAATATTAGCCTTCAAGACAAAGTTGATGAAAAAGAAGTTATAAATGCTATTTAAAAATGGTAAAGCTCTAGTGTAAATGTTATAACTGGAGCAATGTTAAAATTAGGGGTGTGCACAAAATGAGAAAAATGCTTTATCCAACATTGATAAATGACTAAGATAAAGATCTGTGATTCTCTTTGTTTTATATATTTAGGGATACATGTATAAGGAATACTTCTTGTAATGATACAAGTGTGATACTCAGGGACATAAATTTACAGGCACATTTATTTGCAATCAATGCCCTGTTTTTGGCTGAGAACCCATCTGATTTGTAGCAAATGTTAGATTACATGATGCAACAAGAAGTATGGATCTGAAAATTAATGTATCAGAATTCAAGGTTGTTTATTAGGGAAAGATGAATGAATGATTACAAGTTGCACATAAATGGCAACCCCCCCCCCCCAAACAACAACAACAAAAACCATAGAGCAATTGGGTGAATTTGCATTTACTAATGGTGAAGAAATGGATGGAGAAATTTTAAGACATACAAAGACTTGCAGAAAATCATTGAGCAGTGTGTGGTCTGTTGAGAGAAATGGATGTTTGAAGGAATAATAAAAAAGGGCTGCACAATGTAGGAGCATCCTTGCCCCATTTTGTGTTATGGAGGTGAGAAGTGGCTACATGCTGAAGGCAATGGGATCAAGTGTATGTAGTAAGATGAGAAGAGATAGGCTCAAGAATAAGTGCTGAAAGAAGGTGGACTGATGAAGGAAGAGCGAATGGGTTAACGGGGGGGGGGGGACAAAAATACTGTCTTTAGTGATGGTGTTAGAGACAGGTTAGAAATTAAAAAAAAAGAAAAGGCAACTTATGAATCAGTTTAGGGATGTGGCGGAAGGAAGGAAGGATGGTTTGCCTGGACAGAAAGGTATGGAGTGACTTAGTGTGTGGTACTGGTATAAACTAGACGTAGTTAGAATTTCTTTTCTTTTTTCTTATTTCCTGCATCCAAAGGCTGTAGCTTACTATTCTTACTCTTTTTCTGTGCTTTGCATGATGCTGCTCATCCCAAAAGGGTGCAGTGTGATGGGTCTGTATGCATGCATGTTTCTCACAAGTATCATTAGCAAGTCAGGAGTTTCCCATCTTATATATATGCATTTGATTCTTGTTTCCTAAGTTAAATATTTTCTACTTTACTCTGTTAAAGTTCATTCTGTTATATTTTTAGCCAATTTCCCTAAACCCTCAAAATCATTCTGAATTTTGTTTCTGGGTGCTATACCACTGCTATACTATCTAATGTTACCACCACCTCATTGATGTAAATGTTGAAGAGTGCACGCTAAAACCATTTGACACTCCACTCTACTCCATCTCCATCCAGGTTGGAGCCAGTTTGAGCCAGCTATGTATCTAATTAATTGATATGCCATTCAGTTCTTGGTGAATTAACTCTCTTGATCATCAGAATTTATTTATTTATTTACTTTTCTATCCTGCCTTTATTATTTTTATAAATAACTCAAGGCAGCAAACATACTTAATACTCCTTCCCCCTCCTATTTTCCCCCAACAAAAACCCTGTGAGGTCACCCAGCCAACTTTTATGCCTCAGGTGGGACTAGAACTCTCAGTCTCCTGGTTTCTAGCCTGTTGCCTTAACCACTAGACCAAACTGGCTCTCTTGAGAATGTAATGAGATGTTTTGTCAAATGCTTGCTAAAGTCAGGATACAGGTAGTCCTCATTTGACAACGCTAATTGGGACTGGAAACTCAGTTAAGTGATATGATCATAATTCAAAAAACCATGTGATCACACTGGCAGTTCTGGCAGTCTTGGTTGCCATCGTTAAGCAAGGACTGCATGGGTCATGCACCTGCACCTCACATGATCATGACTTCCTGCCAGCTTCTCCATTGACTTTGCTTGTGGGAAGCTGGCTGAGAAGGTTGCAAATCGTGATCATGTGACTGTGGGGATGCTGCAAAGGCCATAAGTACGAGGTCTGGGTGTAACTACCACTCATTCAGTGCCATCATAAGTTCAAAAAGCCATTGAATGAGTGGTTGTTAAATGAGGATCACCTGTATATCAATACTATTCCCTCAAACTGCTAAAGAAATCCTCAGGCCCAACATTTAATATGATTAGTCTGGCAAGAGTTATTCTTGTTAAATCCATACATTGATGAGATCCTTACAGATTGATCACTCTAGGATCTGCTTTAGAATCTTTCCAGGTATCAATCTCCAGACACTGTCTTCTCTCCTTTCTGGACAATATTACCTATCATCTGGCATTTAGCTCTTCTCCAGGGTTTCTAAAAAATAACACATGAAGTTTGGACCAGACCATCAGCAAGTTCCTTCAACATCCTGGGATGCAATTCATCTGCTCTTCAGATCTGATCACTTTCAAGGTACTGTAGGTATTCTCTGACTATGGCCAGTTCTGTACTAGTGACTCATACTAACATCATAACTTTACCAGCCATCTCTGAAGCCCTCTATTTGCTGTTGTTTTAGCACGACAATGGTTGGGTATCAGTAAAAGGCATTAGTGGGGAAATGCCTAAATCCCTATCAGGCTCTTACTGTACTTTTCTTCCAACACAACAGGAAATGAATTTAATTAGGATTTCTTCATTGACAGTGGACTGGAATGCACAGACCTAATGGCTCTATGATTTTATGGAAATAAATTTGGCAGGTTCAAAATTAATAAATATGTCTAAAATTCTAATGGACTGAATTTCTTGTTCAATCCTATAGCTCTCCCCCCCCCCCTTTCAAAAGTAATGTCAGAAGCTGATGAGAAATGAACATGATATCCTTCCAGCACTATGCATGAAGACGGGGGAAATGATGGAAGAAACATCTTGGGTTTACCTCTTGGCTGCGGGAACACTGCTATTTGCTTGCTGCCCTCAAATGCAAGAGGGGGTGGCCATCACATCTGGTATTAAGTCACATGCATGATGGACAAATGGTTGAAATTTTCATAATGACATTTGAATTCTTTTGAGAGAAGTGAATGGGCTCATTATCACAATACCTTTCTTTTAAAAAACATATAATTCCCACTTTTTATCTGAAAGACTGCTGCTGATTTTCAAGTTGACTGACAGGATTTCTCCTGTAATCCATTAGTATTCTGTGCTATTTCTGCCATGTGGTGAACACTGGCCTAAAAATGTGTTTTTGTCAGCACAGAACAGAGAAGGAGACTTGGTCAGAACCCCTGAGAGCAGGGGGACATGAATACCCCAATCGGGCAATGCTGGGACATGTGTTCCTGCTAATTATTATGGACAAGCCTCTTTATTGAACCATGTCCTCTTATTGACATTAGGATGCATGAGCTGAGGTTGTTGTTTTAAATGCACTCATTAACCACACAAATCTGCCCTGTTGACAGAGCGCCTTTGAATTAAACCCTGAACTGCAGTCGTTGGACAAGGAGCCATTTATAATGCCATTAGCAACACTTGCGAAGGTTACAGGCTTCAAAAATTGTTCAGCCATAATTATTCTTAATGGATACAAGGAAGAAACTGACACAGGATGGCTTTTTCATTAGCTTTCAATCAAAGCTGATGGCTCTGAGAAATGTACAGTAAGTGCATTTTGGGAAAAATAATTATTTAGCTGCACCTTTCACTGGAAAATGTTTTCCCTATAGAGCCTAACTTTTAATATCCTTAATTTGAAACAATTAAAAAAGCCCTCTTATTTTTCTTTGGAGCTGCTGCTGAAGATTGTTCAGTCAGCAAATTAACCCTTCCATGAACACTGTTTGTCTTCCCAGCCCAACACCCCTTATTCCCCCAAACAGCCAGAGACTGATGGTTTGGGGGGATGTTATTTCCTTTTGTATGTTTGTTCGCTGCTGTTTTAAGACTGTATACTGTTTTTTTCTCCAAAATACACTGCATCCTACAAACTTAGTCCTGTCTGTCAAATTCCAAGTCAAAGAAAAAATGCAGAATAATGCTTATCCTCTGTTTTTGTGAGTTCCCATGTTTACTGGGCTAGCAATTTTTGACAGTACAATAGCAAATGCAATTCTTTTGTCACCGTTATTTTGAAAAATGGAGCAATGGAGGAGAGAGTCCTAAAAGTAAAATTGAAGAGAGCCTTGATCCTGGGAGGCACCAGGGCATGAGAGCAGGACCGGAAGCTCTGGCGATCCATCAGCCCAATTGGAGCAGCTATTTTGACAATGTTGGAGATCCTGGCAAATCCAGCATGCCTCATTAGTATATGGATGGTTGCTCTAGGATGCAAACTGTCCATGCTATTGAGGAAGCTGTTTGGTGCCACTCCCAATTCCTCTCTCTCTTCCTCCTCCTTCCACCAATCAAGCAGGCAGCATGGATGCTGCTCTCTTCATCAGGGCCACGTGCTCGGGCCTTGATGAAGAATTCTGCCCCTATCTTCCATGTAGCTCTTAGCAGCTGTAGGGCTAAGGGTGAATTATGTTTAAGGACAAAAGAAGAACAAAGATTTCATCTTTTCCAATGAACATGGATGTAACCAAACCAAGAATAAAGTCAGTAAGATATTATTTTTATTTCTTAACCTACTCTGTCTAAGTGTGTGATTCTTTATGTTTGGGAGGGCTGAGTGTGTAAGACCAATAACCCGTGTTTCTCTGACATGCTCATGAAAGCTATTTGAGATAATATTCTTTTTCTGTGTGCAGCTTCTCAGCTGTGTTAAGCTCTGCTCCATTTCAGTGGTTCTAGCATGCCACTAAATGGCTTCATTGGGTTATGGGCCCAGGCTTTTTCAGAAAGAGAAATTTTCTTTTTGGGGCTTGTTTTGTTTTGTTTTGTTTTTGTTTTTGTTTTGCATGAACATTGTTGTTTTTAAGAGAATACTCATTCCAGATTACTGAGGGGTTATCTTACACAAAGGAAATAGTCTTAAGCATAAAGTGAAGAAATTTTTCTTTTTTGAAGTGACTTTTAAATATTTTGCTTAGACCAAGATGGCCAGTGTACTGCCTTACAATCCAGTGATTTTTAAACTCAAACCTGAAGAGTGTTATCCCTGGAAAATTTGGGTGGAGAGGCAGGTAGGGATTCTGAATCTTGTGATATTTTGAAGGAAAATCCTCCTAATTCAGATTTAGAAGGCTATGCAAACTGGGTAGCCAATGATATTAAACTCCAAGGATTAATTAGGAGTTCCTTAGATGGATCAATGTTGGTAGAGATCCAGCATAGAGAAACTGCAAAAGGAATGATGGAGGAATTGTTTAAACTCTTTGGGGAAGGAGATTCCCAAGTTGTTAATTTGGTGAGAGAATTATCCAATGTAATGCTGCAACCAGTTGGAGATATTGATGAACGTATTTCCAAAGTTCAATAATTATTGTGCAAGCTTGCTTGTAATGATGTGATTTTGGATAATAGAATTCAAGCTGGATTTATATTAGGAACTCTCCCTCAGAATTATTCAAGTTTTGCTGCAAGCTATAGAGGGTCAACACAACCTTTGTCAGATTTAATTCAACAATTGAAGTCTGAGCATAGCACGCAGGTGTAAAGGTTGCCTATTCTAAAACACCATCACTCATAAGTAGGAATTCAAAGATATCTGATTTATTAAAGAACAGCATGCAGGATCACAGAGAAAGCTGAGAATGATGAAAGCGCGCCAAATTCAAACTAAAAATCCTTGGTGCAAATGAATCCCTCCCCCCATAGAATCTTCTCAAGTCCACAATCCCAGGTGCTCCTAACGGTTTCTGATGGTCTGTGGGAAAAGTCCTTGAGCAGAGAAAATAACCCAAACACATTCCATTGTCCTGATTTCACATACAGAGCTTGGTACAAGGTCTCACAGCAGCTCCCTCCCAAACAGAAACATGCGTCAGCGCCATGGCATGTGAAATGTTATGATGTATAAACTACATTAAATCAGTGAACATGACAGCAGGTTTTCTATAGAAATTCAAAACAGAACTATCAAAAGGCAAGCTATTTTTCAAAGCCCCAGGGCAAAGATAGTGGTCAGAAGCAGAAAAGTGATTCAGAGACAAAGAAACTCATCAAATGCCATTTTTATGGAAAGAGTTGGCACTTAAAGAAAAATTGCTGGGCCAGAAAGGCAGATCAGAAAACCAGCAGAGAAAAGGTTCCAGAAACACCTTTTGCTTGTCATTTTCAGCAATTAATAAATGTTGCTCTTCTTTTATAATAGGAAGTGGCTGCAGTATGCATATGATTAATGATCCTTCTTTTTTTACTGAATTGAACCCAAGTTCAAAGGAAGAAATCAGTTTGGCTGATGGAAGAACAATCCCAGTAGAAGGGAAGGGGTGTGCCCTCCTAAGGTGTGGAATGGAACCACCCAGAGAAATATGAGTGAAACTAATGGTTTGTATGTTCCAGGATTAAGAATGAACCTGATTAGCACATCTGCCCTCATGAAGAAGGGGCATACCCTTCGATTTAAAGGTAACAAATGTGAAATAATGGATCAAAAAGGTGTCTTTTTAATAGGATTCCTAGATCAAGGTTTGATTTTTCTAAATTGTGAGAGGCCAGACATGGCATGTGTACCTAGTCACTGAGGAAAGGGGGACAACAGCACCACCTTCTGGCACAGATGATTTGGTCACAGAGAGTCAAATGCAATTCTTCAAATGAAGAAAAATGGATTGGCAAGCAAGGACTGTGGTGAGACTAATGCAAGGCACAAAGCAGGGAAAGGCCACTAGGCTTGCAATTCCAAAACAAAGCACCAGGCACTCCAAACAGCCCCTGGAGCAGATTCACACTGAGCTGTGTGGGCCAATTCGGGCATCTGTTGGGGGTAACAGATGGGGGGAGTAGCAATGACAGTTACTTACCTACAAAATAGATTACCAATAAAAGCAACAGATGAAACAGCCAAATAAGAATCCTGTAACCAATAGCACTGCAGAAGGGGAAGGTGATGATGACTTGTTCAAAGTACCTTACCCAGTGTTTCTAGATGCAGCGAGCAGGCAAGCCCAGAGAGAGGACATCGAGACAGAGACTCTGCCCAAGTCAGATGATGAGGAACCAGGAGGAACGGAAAGGACAGAGATGCAGTATCATCCAGACCTGAGTCCTGTTCTGGACCTGAGGTGCTCATCGTGACCCAGCAAGGGAGTTCCAGCCAAGTGACTGTCCTACCTCGCAGGGGTGGAATTGCCAAAAGAGCCTGCATCAGGGAAAGAAGTGCAATAGCTTCTGCCAGCTGAAGCAAGTAAGTGGAGGAAAGAGTTTGAGGCTCTGCAACACAACACTTGGACACTCACAAAGTTACCTGCTGGCAAAGAGGCAATTGGTTGCAAATGGGTCTTTAAGGCCAAACAGAATGAGAAGGGAGAAGTCCAAAGATATAAAGCTAGATTGGTAGCTAAGGGCTATTCACAAAATTATGGGGAAGATTATGACCAAACTTTTGCACCAGTTGTGACCCACACAACAATTCAATTTCTTTTGAGCCTAGCTGCAGGTAGAGACATGCAAGTGGAACATATAGACATTAAAACAGCATTCTTGCATGGGGAAATTCAGGAGGATTTGTACATGCAACAACCTGAAGGATTCACTGATCCAAAGAACAGGCATTTAGTGTGTAAGCTTCAGAAGGGTATCTATGGGTTGAAAAAAGCAGCCAGGGCCTGGAATGTGAAATTAAACCAGATGCTAATAAAGCAAGGTTTCACTCAGGGCAAGGCTGATCCCTGCCTTTACACATGACACAGGAATGGCAGCGACATGTTCATTCTGACATTTGCGGATGATTTGATTCTCTGTTATGAGGATCAAAGGGACATTGATGAAATTGTATCCAATTTGAACATGGAAGTAAAGGTGATACTCCTTGGGAAGGCAAGCTACTACTTGGGGATACAAATTGACAGAGAAGAGGATGGAAGCTTCCTCCTTAGTCAGAGGCAAAAGATTCTAGAGTTATTGGAGAGCCTGAGGCTGGAAGATGCAAAAAAAATGCCAACTCCAATGGAAAAAGTCTTTCACAAAGTTAAAGATACTAGTGAACGGTTGTGTGAACTGTTACTTCAGAGCAATGGCTACAGAGAGGCCATTGGGAAGCTGTTGTATCTGTCAACCACAACAAGGCTAGATATTTCAACTGCAGTGGGGATCCTCTGCAGAAAAATGAATGCACCCACCCAAAGGGACTGGACAGGCATTAAGTGGGTGGCAAGATACCTGAAGGCGACTGCAGACCTGAAGCTTAAGCTGCCAGCAACTGATTCTCCTGAACTAGTGGGGTACACCGATGCAGATTGGGCAGAGGATGCAACTGATCGAAAATCCACTAGTGGGAATGTGTTTTTGTTTGGGGGAGGGACTGTGAGCTGGGCTAGTCATAAACAGACTATATTGGCACACTCAACTACTGAAGCGGAGTATGTCTCAGCAGCTGAGACATGTGCAGAGGTACAATGGCTCAAGTATTTACTTGAGGATCTGGTGGTAAGTGTTCCTGCTCCGATAAGAGTCTTTGAGGACAACCAAAGTTGTATAAGACTCTCTCTATCAAAGAAGGTGGGAGGGCAGACAAAGCACATGGATGTTCATTACCACGTGATTAGAGAGGCACAGGAGACAGGACTAATACATTTGGAGTATTGTCCCTCAGAGGGCATGACTGCAGATATCCTGACAAAGCAAAGCAAACTTGCAGAGGGTGTCTATCAAGGCCTACAAAGTGAGTTAAATCTTGTGTAGGCATGATGCATGACTTTGATTTGAGAAGGAGATCCTGGCAAATCCAGCATGCTTCATTAGCATATGGATAGCTGCTCTAGGATGCATACTCTGTGCTATTGAGGAAGCTGTTTGGTGCCACTCCCAATTCCTCTCTCTCTTGCTCCTTCTTCCACTGATCAAGCAGGCAGCATGGATGCTGCTTTCTTCATCAGGGCCATGTGCTCAGGCCTTGATGAAGGATTCTGCCCCATCTTCCATGCAGCCCTTAGCAGCTGTAGGGCTAAGGGTGAATTATGTATAGGGACAAAAGAAGAACAAAGATTTCATCTTTTCCACCGAACAGGGACGTAACCAAACCAGGAATAAAGTCAATAAGATATTATTTTTACTTCTTAACCTACTCTGTCTAAGTGTGTGATTCTTTATGTTTGGGAAGGCTGAGTGTGTAAGACCAATAACCTCTGTTTCTCTGACATGCTCATGAAAGCTATCTAAGATAATATTCTTTTTCTGTGTGCAGCTTCTCAGCTGTGTTAAGCTCTGCTCTATTTCAGTGGTTCTAGCAGGCCACTAAATGGCTTCAGACAAGAGGCTGCTCCTTCCTACCTCTTAAAATCAGTGGACTTCCCCATCTTCCTTCTCCCATCTTGTGTACCCATAAACCAAATTATCTTAAACTGCACCCACTTACAGGTTTTTAATGAATTTCACACACTCTCATCTGTGCTCTCAGCATTTCACTAATGTCTTGGAATGAATCATCTGCAGACCTCATCTGTTTTTTTCTTTGGAAGGTCCCTCCACCCCTTCGTATGACCACCCTTTCTACTGTCATATTCCCTCTCAGTCACCTTCTCTGTAGGCTTAAGTTGCTTTCACCATTCACCATAGGACATTATTTCTGCTCTCTCACTGCCTTGGCAGCAACCCTCTTACTCCTTCCAGGTTCTCCATGACCTCTTTAAACTGTGGTGCCTAAAACTGGGATTCCCAGGGCAAAGGAGAGGCACAGTGGTTTCTCATGCTCTAAACTATGCTCCTGTTAAAACATTTAGCTTGCTAAGCAGTTGCATGGCATTATTAGCCCAGGTTTACTCATGAGCTACTAGAATATTAAGACCCTTTCGGCATATACTACTGCCAGGCCAGGTCTCCCCCATCTTATATTTGTACTTTTCATTTTTGAAAAGTCCCCAGCTTCAGGACTTTACAATTTTCCCTGTTAAATCTCATCATGCTTGTGTTTGGCCACTGTTCAGTCATGTCAATCATCCAGCTGCTGCTTTGTAATACCAGGTCAGTTAACAAGGCCCACCGCATCTGCAACTTGATCATGGAGGAGGTGGCTGACCTGGCATGTATCACTGAAACATGGCTGGGCCCAGGAGGTGTCCCTGTAGAGATGTGCCTGGCTGGGTTTCAAGTATGTTACCAGCTGAGACTTCAGGGCAGGGGAGGAAGGGTGGCTGTTGTTATCCATGAATCTCTGGTGGCCTTCAGGGGCCATGCTCCACAAGTGACTGGCTGTGAGACCCTGTTTTTCAAGTTGGGTTCCTGAGAACTGTTGGAGGTATTGCTACTGTACCAGCCTTCCTGCTGCATAGCAACCTCCCTGCCTGAGCTGCTGGAGGCCATCTCGGGGTTGGCAGTGGAGTTCCCCAAACTTATGGTTCTGTGGGACTTCAATCTGCCACCCCTGGGGCATGCCTTGGAGGCAGCTCAGGAGTTCATGACCACCATGGTGGCCATGGGCCAGTTTCAGATTATTTGGGATCCAACTCAGGACAGTGGTCTCACCCCAGATTTAGTTTTCTTGTCAGAGCAATGGCAATGTGATCTGAGGGGAGAAGTACATCTTTCCCCTTTGTCATGGTGAGATCACGCCCTGGTGAGCCTGAGATTCTCTTATGCTGCCCCCCTCTGCAGGGAGGCAGGACCCATTCGACTGGTCTACCCTCGGTGACTAATGGACCCAAAAGGGTTTCAGAGGAAGCTGGGGGTTAAACCTGAGGATCTGCTGTACAGTCCAGCAAAGACCCTGGCTGCTGCCTGGAATAAGGAGGCGGCCAGGGCCTTGGACAGGATCACGCCTATGCAGCCTCTCTTGTTCCATGGAACCCAAAACTCCACATGGTTTATAGAGGACTTGAGGGTTCTGAAGAGTATTAAGAGACACCTAGAGCACTGCTGGAGGAAGACAAAGACCAAACCTGACAGAACAAGCTAGAGCCGCTATTAAGGCCTACCTTGTGGCAGTAAGAGTGGTGAAATGTCAGTATTTCTCCTCTCTTACTGCATCCGCAGAATGTTGCCTGGTGGCCCTGTTTAAGATTACCTGATCCCTTTTGGGGAAAGGGGATTCAGAGATCCACCTACAGGGCCGAGCTGAGGAGTTTTCTGGGCATCTACAGGATAAAATCACTCAGATCCATTCTAAGTTGGACTCTTGAGCATGAGGCAGAGTCTGTGGAGATGCCCGGGGAACGCTCTTACCCAGTTATCTGGGAACAGTTTGATCCTGTTGAACCCAAGGAAGTGGACAGGATCCTCCAGATTGTAAACACCACCACTTGCCAATTAGATCCATGCCCCTCCTGGCTAGTGGAGGTAGCTTGGGAGGGGACGTGTAGTTGGGTCCAGGCAATGGTAAATGCATCCTTGAGAGACGAGTTATTTCCAGCAGCCTTTAAGGAGGCCCTGGTGTGCCCCCTCCTCAAGAAACCATCGCTGGACCCCACTGTGCTGGACAATTTTCTTCCAGTCTCCTACCTCTCCTTTTTGGGAAAGGTGGTCAAGAAAGTGGTGGCGTTGCAGCTCCAGAGGATCCTGGATGAAATGGATTATCTACATCCCTTTCAGTCAGGTTTCAGGCCTGGTTATGGGATGGAAATGGCACTGGTCGCACTTATGGATGATCTCTGGCGGGAGTGGGATGGTGGCAGTGCATCCATCCTTGCTCTTCTTGATCTCTCAGCAACTTTTGATACCATTGACCATGGTATCCTTTTGGGTCGGCTCAGGGAGTTGGGGGTGGGTGGCATAGTCTTGTGCTGGTTCACTTCCTTCCTCCAGGGCTGGTCCCAATCGGTGTTGATAGGGAGTGAGAGATCCAGCCCATGGCCCCTTCTTTGTGGGGTGCTGCAGGGTTCAGTTCTCTCTTCTCTTCTATTTAACATCTACATGAAACCTCTGGGTGAGATCATCCATCACCACAGGATAATGTATCATCAATATGCAGATGATACTCAATTATATATCTCCATCCCAGGTGAAGTAAGTGATGCTGTGACCACCCTTTCCAGGTGCCTGGGGGCTGTGGGGGTGTGGATGGGGAACAACAGGCTTCAGCTGAACTTTAGTAAGATGGAATGGCTGTGGATTAATGGCTCCACAGGTTCTGGGAAATTGTCATCTTTAGTGCTGGATGGGGTTGCACTGCCCCAGACAGATCCAGTGTGTAACCTGGGGGTCCTTCTGGACTCAACAACTCCTGCTCGAGGAGCAGGTGGCAGTGTGGCCAGGAGGGCCTTTGTGCAACTTTGTGTTGTGCACCAGTTACACACTTTCCTGGACTGAGAGGCCCTTCGAAGAGTCGTTCATGCCCTGGTCATCTCCTATATAGACTACTTCAATGTACTGTACATGGGGCTACCTTTGAAGAGCACCCAGAAGCTTCAACTGGTCCAGAATGCAGCCGTGCAGGCAATCCTGAGTGTGCCAAGTTTTGCGCATGTAATACCTTCATTGTATGAGCTGCACTGGGTCCCAGTCTGCTTCCAGGCCCAATTCAAGGTGTTGGTTATTACCTTTAAAGCCCTACATGGCATGGGGCCAGGATATCTGAGGGACCATCTCGTCCTGATTACATTGATCTGCCCCACCCAGTCATGCAAGGAGGGCAGGTTACGGACCCATCCATAAAAGAATTCCACCTAGCGGGGTCTTGGAAGCGTGCCTTCTCTGCAGTAGCTCCTGCCCTTGGAACTTTCTTCCCCTAGAGGGCCACCTCTCTCCTGGAGTTTCAAAAAAGGTTAAAGACTTGGTTTTGCCAGCTGGCTTGGAATGGAAGGGGGAACAGCTGTACTTGGGGATGGCTAGCACCCTAATGTGACTTTGGATGGACCTACTATACTCACGGTCTGATAAAGAACTCTTGCCCATCTTGATTCCTTTACATTCTTACTTTTATTGTATTTATAACTGTTTCAGTTTTTAATTCTATTTTATTGTAAACCGCCCAGAATCCCTCCTTGGGAGGAAGATGGGCGGTGATAAAATTTGATGATAGATAGATAGATAGATAGATAAATGTCTACATCTTTTAAAATCATATCTGTTTATTTAGTAGATTTCTAAGGATGTCCACTCACTAAATGACCTTCGGGGGTGCAGACTAAGTTTATCAGACCACCAGTTCATGTCTTCAGTATATTTAATGTGATTTTGAGGCTTAGGACTGGTCAAAAGACAGTTGAGTTGAGTGCTTGGCTATTAATTATTAATTATTGGCTTAAGTGCCACCATTCTCCAACTGGACATATTCATTTGTCTTATGACAAATTTCAATCTTTGTGGTCTCAAGTAACCCTAAAAAACTTCTGGCCCTTCCTTTGAATCTTTAGTTTCTTGAATTCTCTGAGGCTAAGAGAGTCATCAGAGAATAACTCCTGGATATTAATCATCAACATGAGAGAGATTTTACACCCACATCTAAGCATGATTCCATCATCCTAGATGAAAATTGGCTAATTAGAGCAACCCATCAATTTCTCCAACACCATCAAGGCTCTTTGATAGGGTCAGATTGAACAGCTTTCCCTCAGTGCTCCTTTATGGGAGACTCAACCAATCTCCTATGGTGAGTCAAACCTGCCCTTGGGCTGGAGGTTGGTCAAATCTATGCTTCACGTGCTGCTATGGTGTCTGCTTTATAACCATATCCAAAGAAGACTCTTCTTCCTTTGTTGTCACATGTTCCAGGTTGGCCCAAGGAATTTTGTGTTGACCCCCTTTTATCAGATAAGAAAAGTCCTATCATGTACAACATAGTCCATCTCTGTACAATAGTAGTGGACATGTGTAAACAATTGGTTTCAGACTTACATTAGTTACTATTCTTTTGTTTCTGATTTTAATATTTCTTTTCAGTTATCTATGATAACTACTCCAGATTTTCAAATTTTATAGGATGGTTTATGTTCATATTGCTAAATTACCTTAGTGGTTAAGGTGCTGGACTAGAAACCAGGAGTCTATGAGTTCTAGTCCCACTTTAGGCATGAAAACCAGCTGGGTGATTCTGGGCCAGTCACTCTCTCTAGCCCAACTCACCTCACAGGGTTGTTGTGGGGAAAATAGGAGGAGGAAGGAGTATTAGGTATGTTTGCCACCTTGAGTTATATATAAAAATAATAAAGGCAGGATAAAAATTAATTAATTAAATAAATAAGTTGAATATTTATTTTCATTTTTAAATTTACATATAAATTCTATTTAAGAATTTTAATCCAAATAGTGTGAATTTTAATATCATTTTATTTGGTTCATTCAATCTAGTTCGGTCACTTGATTTTATTGTATTTTTTCTTTTTCTTTTCAGCTGGTCATTGACCAAAATTAATAAAATCAATCAATCAATCAACTCTGGGTAGCTTACTTGGCTTAGAATAATAACAATCAAACATTACATTAAAAGACAAGCAAGCTGAGGAGGTACAGTATGGTACAATAAAGTTAAAGTTAACATAGATTTTAAAAATCATTATGTTAGGAGTGCCATATTAAGAATATGGAACAGATATAAACCCAGGCTGTGCCCAAAAATACCTTTACTGGCTTCAGCACAAGAAGAGTTTTACAGAAAAGAAACACCAGGCAAGGAGAAATGGTTAGCCTTTCAAAATTTGCTAGTACAGGAAAATAGAGAACTTAAGATGAAATCAAGAGAACAACCGACTGCAGAAGGATTTACTTTTCAATGGTTTTCATATGCACAATAAAGGGAGAGGTTTAATACAGATAAAAACTTAACAGGAATAGATCAACATAACCAAATTTGAAATGGAATTACGTACAAATGATGAACATGTATTGCTAAAATGTATAAACTTCTGTTGAGATTTGAAATGGAAGAAAATGTTAAAGAGTGCATGATAAAATGAGCTAAAATTTTTGGTTATGATATACAGATGGATCAATGGGAAAGAATGTGGTTGAAAGGACTGAAATTCACATTGTCTTATAACTTAATAGAAAATTTCTATAAAATGTTGAACCGCTGTTATGCTGTATGTCACCAGAGAAATAATCTAAGATGTATAAAAGTACTTCTAATCATTGTTGGAAATGTGGAAAGCATAAAGTGGCATTTTACCATGCAAGATGGACTTGTGAAAAAGCAAAAAAAAAAGAGGATATAAATACATATGATGATGTAGAGAATTTTAAAAATCAACTTTCTGAATTTTTCTACTAGGACTTATGGATAGCCAATTAGAAAAGACTCATGAATGACTGGTTTTATATATGGTAACTACAGTGAGGTTACTATATGTGCAAAAATGGAAAAATACAGAATTATTCACAATGGAGGATTGGACTGTGAAGATAACAGAATTAGCAGAAATGGCAAAATTGACCTGTTTGATCAGGGATAAAACAGTAAGTACTTCCTTAAAAGACTGGAAACTATTTATGGACTTTTTGCTGAAAATGGATAAAAATGACTTGATGATTTCTGGATTTGCTGATTGAAAAGGATTGAATATGGGAAGAAGGGAACTGTGTGATGGGGCGGAGAGACAATAAGTATATTTGTACCTGCTGTAAGGAAGATTGCAAGTGGCTTCTTTAAATATTTCTTTTTCTTTTCACTTTCTTTTTGTTTTCTCTTTTTCTTAATTTTGTTTTCTATATTTTTTCCCATGCTCATCTTTTATCTGTTTTTTAAAAATTCTAATAAAAATTATGATATACTGTATATAAAAAAGCACGCTGAGTAGGTAGTTGATCCCAAACCACTACAGCCAGCCCAGAGTCTGCAGGAAGAGTCAGGTCCCACGTGCCTTCCTAAAAGCCATCAGGGCTGAGATTTGGTGGGGGTTCCTGTTCCAAAGGGCAGGCATGACAACAGAGAGGCATGTCTCCTGGTCCCACAGGTGGCATTGCTTAACTGATGGGATCCAGAGTGTGCTGGCCCTGCTCAGTCTCAGAAGGGGCAGAAACAAGTGGATATTCCACAGATATTCAGGTGCACATATCTTCTCTTTCTCTCTAAATACGAATATTAATATAGTTTTAAAAGCCAATTTCTTAGAAAGGCAAAGTGTGATACTAGTAAGTTTCCCCACTCTAATAAAGCTCCTATTTATTTCCCAAACTTCTTTCCTCATACAAACCCCACACTTTTTCTAAAAGAAATGGATAAAAGGATATTGCAAATTTGTTCTAGATTAGAGAAAAATGCTGTACAAAAGCAAATGTCTGAGCAACAGTTCACCCTGCCTCACTGCTACAGCCAATGTGGATGGATAACAATTCCTTAGAACAGGTTTAGTGGAAGACAGAGTTTTCTAGGAATAAAAAGTGAACTGCAATAGTTGGTCAGCTTCTGTTTTAATAAGTGTCCATAACACACACTGTTGTCTCGTTCCAGATATTTTCATGGAGAGAGAGAAAAAAAGCTAAAAGGAGATTAAATAGAGAAGTGCTACAAATATACTAAGTAGGTTTTCTATCAAAGTTAGGCTTATATGGGAAATACTCAGTGATAGCCATCTGGCAACCTCTAGTTTAAGAAGTAGGGGAGGGGGAATAATAATAATAATAATAATAATAATAATAATAATAATAATAATAATAATAATAGAAACAGCGACTCAAAGGGGACATTTCCACAGAATCCTAATATCGTAAATTATCTTGTAATCCAGATAACCCCATCCTTAACTGAAAATCATGACATAAGTGGTCATCCTCCTTATGAACTTAACATCTAAGAGCCATGTCTATCACAGAGGACTCTGCTTTCAAGAGATCTGGGCTCTCTGAGAAGTCTGAGGCTGTCCAAGGGGATCCCAGACCCTCAAAGAGACACCTTCAAATCTACAGTACTTCCTCAGCATGGAGAGATTCTTTCTTCTGATTCCAAAAACAAGACAAGCCAATCACAGAACCACACTGAGGCATTTGAATCCCCCACCTGGAAATTCAAGCAACCCAGACAAATAACTTTCTAGTTTTTGCCTGAGTGTATCCAGTGAAGAGGAACCCATCACTGCTCTGGGTCCTTGGTTCTACTGCCCAACTCCTTCTACTATTAAAAAAACTCCATTGAATTGGTTTCTCCTTTCCTGTAACTTAAGCTCATTATTTTGTGTCCTGCATTCTGGAATGAGAGAGAGCAAGTCCTGTACTATTTCTGTGTCACACCTTTTCATGTACTTGTTGTCATAATGCTCTCACATGCCATTGCTGTTGCCTATCCTCTTAGTCTCTCCTAAAATTGTGTTTCCAATCCTCTGTTCATACTTGCCCTTCTCTGTACCTACCTCAGCCTGTGGCATCTAGAATCAAGATGATTGTGAGGTTTCAGCCAGCCTCTGACTTAGAAAATGAAATTCTTTCCGAGGCAGAAGGGGAAACAGAAACTTACCAGGCAGAAACTGGGAAAGCAAAACCCAGAAATGACTCAGCAGCATGGGAAAAGTTACAGACGCTGATTGTTCAGTCTTCGGAGGATTTGAATCCTCCAATCAGCATGCACAAAAGATGTGCAGAAAAGCATGCAAAGGAGAAAGCAGCCCAATTGGCTGCAGAAGGGAATAGGTGCACAAGGGATTGGCTTAAAAGGCAGATGCATGAAGAGCAAGCTGCCGGAGACAACAGATCCTTTGAGCTCACAGCCCCAGTGGAAGAGTCCTTACCAGCATCAGAACCTTCATCTGTAGCCAGAGGGGAATCAGTGCCTGTGTTTCCTACTGAGGAGGACCTGTATCCTGCACCCACTGCCACAGAGGATCTTCTCTCTGCCAAATCCAGCAACCTCAGCCTCGCGTCCAGCTTCGGACCTCACTGTTGCCATTCTGCTCATTCCAGGTGCACTTCCAGCCTTGCTTCAAGCTTCCAGCCTTGTCCAGAGACTTCAGTCCAGTTTCATTGTACTCCAATCTTCCAGTCTTTCCCAGGATCTTCAGTCCAGTTTCGTTGTGCCCCAAGCTCCCAGCCTTGCCTAGGATCTCCAGTTCAGTCCAGTCATGCTTTGAGTTCTCAGCCTTGCCCAGAATCTCCAGTCCAGTCCAGTCTTGCTCCAAGCTCTCAGCCTTGCCTAGGATCTCCAGTCCAGTCCAGTTGTGCTTCAAGCCCACAGCCTAGCCTTGAGTCTCCAGTCCAGTCCAGCCTTGCTTCCACTTCTCAGCCTTGCCTAGAATATCCAGTCAAGCCCAGCCTAACCTCCCTGTGCCAGCCCAGTTCGGTCGGTGTTCCAGATTGTGGACTCTCACCTTCAGTTCCAGTCTTGACATGTTCCCTAGAAGCATCCAGTCCCACAGCTCCGGTCAGAGAATCCTGCCCTGCGGTTTTGCCAGTGTGATTCTGCAACCTTGCCTGTTCTTCCATTGTTGCCTGGGTGGTCTTGATCAGAAACCAGTATTACCTCATTTATCACATGGAATATTTGTTGTAAATAATTGTCTTAATAAAGAGTTGGTTTGATAATAATCCTGTCTGGTCACTTCTTAATCTGAACAGGACAATGATTTTTGGCAGGGGGTGGGGGCAAATACCATTACTAAACTATTTCCCCACCGTATACTTTATTCATTTGATTTTGGTTTAGTGACATTTGTCTCTTGTTAAATACAATTCAATTACTTTGTCTATTTCCCTAACCCAGGCTTTCTCAACCAGGGCTCCGTGGCACCCTTGGGTTCTGTGGGAGGTCACTAGGTATTCCCTAAGAGATCATGATTTGTTAAAAAAAATTATTTCAAATCTGGGCAACTTCCCATTAAAGAGGTAAGTTTCATTCTTTATTTTTAGTTTAAGAACACTGTTAATACATATATACAGGCCTACACATGAAATGAATATAATAATTTTGTAATGTCTAGCCTATAGTTGAATGAGGACGCGGTGGCGCTGCGGGTTAAACCGCTGAGCTGTCGATCGGAAGGTCGGCGGTTCGAAACCGCGTGGCGGGGTGAGCTCCCGTCGTTAATCCCAGCTCCTGCACACCAAGCAGTTCGAAAACATGCAAATGTGAGTAGATTAATTGGTACCGCTTCGGCGGGAAGGTAACGGCGTTCCGTGAGTCATGCTGGCCACATGACCCGGAAGTGTCCTATGGACAACGCCGGCTCCAAGGCTTAGAAACGGAGATGAGCACCGCCCCCTAGAGTCGGACTCGACTGGACTTTACGTCAAGGGAAACCTTTACCTTTACCTTTAGCCTATAGTTGAGCTTGTGCAGGGGTTCCCTGAGGCCTGAAAAATATTTCAAGTGTTCCTCCAGGGTCAAAAAGTTTATTCTGATCCCCCCCCCCCCTTTTACCTCGATGTTGTGTTCTTTGAAAATCTGGTAAGTGTTCCTTTCACTACTCCATCCAGGTCATTAATAAAATATCGAAGAACAGAGAATCCAAGACTGAAATATGTGGATTATCACCTGATGCAACCCATTGAGTATGATTTTCAGTTAGCTATGTATCAACCAGTCTCAGATGAATTATCTTGCTAATCAGTTATGCTGTACTTTGTTAAATGTTTTGATAGAGAGAAGATTTATTATAGAAGCTAAGAATTATAAAAGACCTTGTAGATCATATACAGTAGTCCAATTTTTTGCCCAGTGGAGATCAGCCTCTTTTTAATGCCTTTCAGTAAAGCAGAGTCCACCACTGTCTTTTCCATGGCTTCCTTTCAAATACTTGAAGAATGCTACCAAATTTTCATACTTACTTACAGTACATCAAAAGGTTTCAGGTTATCTGTGAAGGTCTCAACAAACACAACAGAATTTCAAGAATTGATTGATTGATTGATTGATTGATTGATTGATTGATTGATTGATTGATTATGTGCCATCAAGTTGTTGCCAGCTCTTCTCCATGACAATCGGTCCCTAACCTGGTCTTTCAGGTTTTCCAATAGTGCACCCATTGCCACGGTAACTGAGTCCATCCACCTTCCTGCTGGTCATCCTCTTTTCTTTCCTTCCACCTTCTCCAGAAAGCTAGGTCTTTGCATAATGTGCCTGAAGTAGGACAATTGGAGCCTGGTCATTTGTGCCTCATGTGAAAACTCTGGGTTGATTTGTTGAATGATCCATCAGTTTTTCGTGGCTGTCCATGGTATTCTCACAAGTCTTCTCCAACACCAACATTCAAAAGTGTCAAAAGTCTTCCTATCTTGACTCTTCAAAGTCCAACTTCCACTTCTATAGAGTGTCATAGGGTATACCATGGTTTACATGATTCTGACCTTTGTAGTTATAAAAAACATCATGGCATCTGAATATCTTTTCCAAGACTTCATGGCTGCTCTAACCAAGGGCTAGTCTGTGGCATATTTTTTGACTGCTTGATCCTTTACTATTGATAGTTGATCCTAGAAGGCAGAAGCTATCTACCACTTTGATATTTTCATTATCAGGCTGGCTATTCTGCCTGTTGTCATTAGTTTCAGTCTTCTTTATATTTAATTTTAGTCTCATTTTTTCATTGTGCTCCTTGACTTTTATCACTAGAACTTGCAGATCCTTTGCATTTTGGCACTGTGTCATCAACATAGTGCAGGTTATCGATGTTTCTTCCTTGAGTTTTAAAACCATGCTTATCTTCTTCCAATCCAGCTTCCTTTAATATATATTCAGTATATAGGTTGAATAAATAAGGGGAGAGTATACAGCCTTGTCCAACTCCTTTGCCAACCTGGAGCCAGTCTGTTTTGCCATGTTCTGTCCATATTGTGGCTTCCTGACCTGTATATAAGTTTCTCATGAGAAGAATGAGATGTCCTGGGATTCCCATTTTTCTGAGCAGATTCTGTGATGTGATCAACATAGTTGAAGAACCTTCTATAGTCAATGTAGCACATAGTGACTTCTTTAGGGTATTCTTTGGCTTTCTCAATTATCCAACATGCATCAGAAATAATGTCTCATGTTCCTTGGTCTTTTCTAAAACCAGCTTGAATATCTGGCATTTCCTTCTATGTGGGGCTGTAATCTGTGTTGGATGATCCCAAGCATTATTTTGCTAGCATGTGAAATTAAGGATATTATATGATAGTTTACATATTCTTTTAAGTCTCTGTTTTTGGGGAATTAGAATGAAGATTGACCTCTTCCAATTGGTTGGCCATGTCATTCTCCAGATTTGCTGGCCTAGCTTGGTTAGAACCTTTACTGATTTTTCTTCTGTTGCTTGACCTATTTCAGTGGGTATTCCATCAGTTCCTGTAGCTTTCTGACTTGGTAGTGACCAAAGTGTTGATCTAATTCCATCTTCTAGTACTAGAGGTTCTTGTAAGTAGGGAATACTTCTAAGGTATTTTAACACATTACAGTTGTAATTATGAGGTACTTGAAATCTGATTGACATGTGACCTATGTCTGCATAACCACGCTCCCCACTCCCAGTTTAAATCCTACATCAGCCTATCACTCCATTACATCTGATGAAATGAATAAAATGTGTTAGTCTGAAAAGGTGCTACCAGACTCCTTCTGATTTTTGGCTAACTCAGCTCTCCTCCTACAATGGTGTCCTACAGAATCTTTCCCAGATGCCAAAAGTCAGCCCAACTGTCCTGTCATTCCCCAGTTCCCTTTTGAAGATTTGCTCTGCTCCAGTCATCTGGCATTTCACCAGTTCTCCAGTTTCTCAGATAATACATAAGGGTTCAACGAGAAAATTAGCTAGCTCCTTCAGCATACTGTGATTCAGTCCAACTGGTTCAGGAAATGTAAACTCCTCTAAAGTAAAGAGGCATTTCCAGACAATGCTTCTATCAGTCTCAAGCTTCAGTCTTGCCCCTTCATCCTGCTCTTCACAGCTTCTTACTGGAACACACACATTTTTGTTGGCAATGACTAAACTAATATAGAAGTTGAGTAGTTTTGCCTTATCTTTGCTATCAGTTAGCATTTTACCCTCTTAATTAAACAGTTGGTATACCAGTTCTTTTCCCGTTATTTGAACGTAACTAAACCTCAGCTCATTCTTTCCTTTTCCTGATACTAATTTTATTGTTTCAGGCTACTGTACTCTCCCATTGTGATGTGACCTTCTTTCCGTTTTTTGGTGTCCTTTTTTCTTAATGAAATCTTCACTAAGTATTTTGTTTATCCAAATTGACTACTACTGCTAATCCCATTTTTTTCCTCACTGGAATTGTTTGCAACTATGCTTTTAATCTCTCCTTCTTTAGGAATGCCCACTTCCCTCCTGTGCTCCCTTTCCCACTAGCCTCTAGTCATCATTGCTCTGAGATTATTAGCACCCTGCTCCCTTGAAGTCCAAGGTAAACCTTGGACTCATTTAAGTTAAGATGAAAAGTTCCAGCAATATTTGGTGCCTTTCTCCCAATGTTCTCACTACTTCCACTTTGCCACTAGTCCTCTTTTTCAGTTTGTATCAAGTGGAAGATTGGGTGTTCCTCTACTCTTTAGAAGAGGACATTTATTTATTAGCTAAATGATCAAAGAGCAAAGAGATATTAAAATCAGTGGAAGCTGTACATTAATTGAGAGGAAAAGAGCAAGCAAGCAGTTGAATTTCATAGCTGGCATACACACCGGAGACAAATTAATGGTGTGAGTCAAGTTCAACAGAAAGATTGGAATGGCTGGCAAATTCCTATATGGAGATTTCTTTTGAAACAGAGATAAAGTGGTCAAGAAACAGCAGTAAATAGAAAAGCAAAGTCCCAGACTTCCATCGTTACAGATAAAACCCACTGGCTTATGACAGCTAAAATTTTGTGACCTTCTTGGATGTTTCTATACCTTGGTCTTGCAGCAGCTGATCTATAGTCACTGAGGAGGATAGGTGGGAAAGCTTGATAATTAGGGTTTCGATAAATTCAAGATGCCAGGTAATTTACTAATCTGTGTCCCAGACTCAGCTTTGGTGTTGTGATGGTCCCTACCTTTGATATTGAATTAGAAACTCTTGCTTCTCAGCCTTTACACTGTCAGCCTTTGATGTTCCCAGATGGATGGCCTTGGAGCCTGGTTCCTCTCTCCCCCCATTCTAATGCCTGCATGCCATTCTTATCTCTAACAGCTCCACTACTGCCTGGCAAGCACTCTAGCTAATACTACACCCTCATGCTGACTAATTACTACAAATCCCATCTACCTAATACAGAATGACAGGATGGCATCCTGACAGGTATCTCAGCACATGCAGAGGTCATCCTGGTAGGGAATGTTGATGGCAGAATATTAATTCTTGCCAATGTCAATCCCCACTTGAGCTTTGCCATAGCTTTATTTGAGCCCAAAGAGCATATAGCTAGGAAGAGTAGTCCATGCTAAACCAAATCAGAATGTTGTTTTTTTTTTAAGGAAAATACATGACTCTTGGAGAATAGGTTCACCATAATTTTTGTTTTGTTTTAATTAGAATTTAAATTAGCAAATTCCCAACAACCTCAAGGGAAATACAGCCAAGTTGCAGTTGGAGAAGTGCATTTGTAGTTGATCAAGGAATGTGGAGAACAGCTTTCAAAAATTTGGATTGAATAGTTTCCAAGGTGGGTATGTTGAGCACCATATAGTAGTAGATTTAAGACCTTAGATTTAAATGGTTTAATTGCTGAGGGCACATAATTATTGCCTTTATGGCTGGCAAATCTGATAATTGCACTGGAAGCTTTTTGTGCAGTCGTGGAGAGCTCACTAATTTGGAAGCTCTAAGAAGTAGAAGGTTGGAAGTGAATACCCAGATATTTAAAGCTGTTAACTTGCTCAAAAAGATCTATCTTTAATTTGCCAATTATGAGAAAAGTCAAAACATTTTTTGGTGTGTGTGTGTGTGTGAAAATTAGGACCTTTGTTTTAGAATAATTAATTTCTAATGTTTCTCGTTAAAGCCAAAGGAGGATAGTGCTCCTAGGCATCTGCAAAGCACAGCTTGGGATATAGATTGCAAGGTGGCATCAACTGCACAGAGCACAGATAAGCTGGTGGGGGAGGGTGGGAGCCAGGACTATAAACATTGCATGTGGAGGGGGCAGACCTCATTCCCGCATAGCTCCTGTTACTTCCCCACTGCTTTTGCATCTGATTTGTCTAAACACCTTCCCAGGTAAAAGCATTACCAGCCCAAGAGTGATGGCCAACAGAAGCAGCAGTTAATCTTCTCCTCCATCTTGCCCAAGGAACTGAAATCAGGAGCTACACAATGAAAGCAGCATAGTCTGAGTTTGAAACTGGGGGCTAACCAGAAATGGAGAGGCCCAGGCATTCCCCACCTGCTGCTGGGTGGAAGAGGTCACAACAGTTTTTTAAAATTAATTCTTAATTGTTTTTTAAAGTAATAACAGAAAAAGAAAAAAAAAGAAACAATACCCAAAGATACATACATTATCAAAAAAAGAAATATATAACAAGGACCTAAAAAGTGAGGAAAATATAACAGAAAAAGTAAAATAAAAGTATGAACTATAATATATCATTACACAGTAAACAGTTACAATTCTATATATATTTATCTAATGCAAATATGATGCAAATATATATATTTATTTCTAATACAATTATATAACTTATTGTTTCCTCTAAACTACTGTATTTTGTATTAATGAGTCCCATATTTCATAGAATCATAAAATCATAGAATCATAGGGTTGGAGGGGACCTTGGAGGTCTTCTAGTCCAACCTCCTGCCCAAGCCCAAGGTAGGAATCCTCATACCATTTCAGACAAATGGTTGTCCAATCTTTTCTTGAAAACTTCCAGTGATGGAGCATGCACAACTCAGAGGCCAGCTTGTTCCACTGCTTAACAGTTCTCACTATCAGGAAATTCCTCCTTATTTCCAGGTTGGATCTCCCCCTGATGAGCTTCCACCCATTGCTTCTTGTCCTATCCTTAGGTGCCATGGAGAATAAATCGATGCCCTCTTCCCTGTGGCAGCCCTTCAAGTATGGGAAGACTGCCATGATGTCCCCCCCACCTCGTCTTCTCTTCATTAAGCTAAACATACCTAGTTCTTTCAGCCATTCTTCATAGGATTTAGCCTCCAGACCCTGTATCATCTTTGTTGCTCTTCTCTGCACTCGTTCTAGGGCCTCAGCATCTTCTTTGCATTGTGGCGACCAGAACTGGACACGGTATTCCAATTGTGGCCTCACCAGTGCAGTATAAAGCAGTACCACCACTTCCTGTGATCTTGATACTGTCCCTCTGTTGATGCAGCCTGGGACTCTGTTGGCTTTTTTGGCAGCTGCAGCACACTGCTGGCTCATCCTTAAGTGGTGGTCCACCTAGATCTCTCTCATAGGCACTACTGTTGAGCCAGGTACTGCCTATCTCGTACCTGTGCATCTGGTTTTTCCTGCCTAAGGGCAGGACCTTACATTTCTCACCATTGACCTTCATCTTGTTGGATAGGGCCCAGTGCTCAAGTCTGTCAAGATCCTTCTGAAACTTGACTCTATCTTCCAAAGTGTTAGCAACTCCCCCCAGCTTTGTGTCATCTACAAATTTAACCACCCAGAGTCCCTCTCTTGGGGGAGATGGGCAGTAATTAAATTTGAATAATAAATAAACAAATAAATAAATTTGATGAGCTCCCCTTCAATCCTCTCACCTAGGTCATTTATGAAGAGCACTGGGCACAAGACATAACCTTGATGTACCCCACTGCATACTTCCCTCCTCCACGTAGATGTAGTTCCATTAAGGACCACACACTGAGTGCAGTTGGTCAGCCAACAGTGAATCCATCTGGTAGTGGTACTGTTTACCCCACATTGTTCTCCCTTACCAAGAATTAGGCTGTGGTCTACTTTATCAAATGCCTCACTGAAATCTAAGTATACTATATCCACAGCATTTCCTTGGTCCACTAATTTAGTCACTTTATCAAAGAAGGCATGTTTGGCATGACCTATTCTTAACAAACCCATGCTGGCTTCTAGTAATTGCTTTGTTCATTTCTAGGTGCTCACAAATCTGCTGCTTGATTACCTTTTCCAGGATTTTCTCAGGTATTGAGGTCAAGCTGATTGTTTTAGTTTCCTGGATCCAATTTTTCCCCCTTGGGGAACCACATTAGCTTTTTTCCAGTCCTCTGGCAGTTCCCCCATGCTCCAGGAGCATTCAAAGATTCCATTCAGTGGTTCCGAGATCACATCTGCCAGCTTCTTCAGTACCTTGAGATGTAAACCATCCAGTCCAAGAGACTTGAACTCATTCAAAGCAGTGAGGTTTTCTCCTACCAATTTCATTATACTGTACTTATCCATACATAGTCTATATCTACAGGCACTCCACTCGTAAGTGGCAAGTGCAATCATGTCTTCAATCCATTGAGTAAGTGGGGTCATACATTTTTTTCTTTCCAGTGCTGCAGTATCAGTTTTTTGGCCATAGGAAGGGCACAGAGAATCCATTTATGTTGTCCAGTTGTCAAATTCCATGTACTAGGTATATAATTCAGAAGAATATTGTCCTCTAAATATTTTAACTTTTGTCACAGAGGTCACAATAGTGTGCAGCCCAGGTGATATCTGGTTGTTGGCACTAAAATTGGTCCTGACAGCTGCCTGGGAAAGAAGATGCCAGAAGCAGCTCTGGGGGTCATCATGAACTGTTCACTGGAGCCTCTCCCAGGGGGCTGCTGTCAGGAACACTACCTGGGTGTTTCTTTGCTTGGTAGAATTTGTTTCCCAGGAGATTGAAGGTTATTTATTATTTTCATGGAATTTTTCAAACAAATTTATAAACAGGTAGTTGCCCATCTACCCAAGGGCATGCCATTTTAACAAAACATCTTTGTAAAGTGGCTGACTGAGTTTCAAGTTAGCATCATAAACATAAAACATAATTGTGGAAAAGGAGCAGATTTCAGCAAAATATTGCTGGCATCTCAGCAATTACCTCTGCAACACATTCTTTCTTTCTACCTATTAGCATGTCAGATCCTGGTGATACTTTGACTTCTAAATATGCCCTGGAGGATAGCAAACTGTCTATGCCAAAAAGGCCAATCTGCAGGTATCAGAGTAAAATGCTCAAGGTATCCTTTGATCAAACTCTTTCCTAAATTAAAAGCAACATGGTAAGCGTGAAACATCATTAACAAGTAATTAAACCCCAACCAAAATCCATGAACATTCCTGTAATGAATAAAGGCATATGTTGGGAAGGCCGTTGTCTTCTAATGTTCCACCCACCCAAAGCAACCAAATGGCACTCAGAGGAAACATGTAATTCCTAATCAGAGAACAACTTCAGCAACTCATCGGAAGATCTTCCTCGCTTGATGGGGAGCCCAGCAGCTGGGGCAGGAGTAGCCCAAATTTTGGAGGGCTGTCAAAAGCCATGGACTCAGGCCCTGCTCATGCAAGGATCCTCGCCAGAATGCCTCTGCTCGAAGGCAACTGTTTCCCTGGGAGACCCCACTCTCCTGCTGGGGTTTCTGTCAGAAAGGTCTGGCTAAAGTCTGCTCACCGTCTCATTTCCTGTCACTTAAATGATTTCTTTATTTCTTCTTTTGCCCTCCGGTCAGTCACTCAGGCCCTAGTCATCTCCTGCATAGACTACTGCAATGTGCTCTACATGGGGCTACCCTTGAAGAGTATCCGGAAGCTACAGTAGTTCAGAATGCGGCCATGCGAGCAGTCTTGGGTGCCCCCAGGATGGCACACATAACACCTTTGCTGAGGGAGCTGCATTGGGTGCCAGTCTGTTTCCGGGTCTAATCCAAGCTGTTGGTTATCACCTTTAAAGCCCTACATGACATGGGTCCAGATTACCTGAGGGACCTTCTCAACTCTATTACATTGACCTGTCCCACCCAGTCAGGTGGAGAGGGCATGTTACGGACCCTATCCATGAGAGACTGTCAATTGGCAGGGCCCAGGAAGACAGCCTTCTCTGCCATGACCTCTGCCCTGTGGAACACTCTTCCCCCAGAGGTGAGGCAGGCCCTCACTCTCCTAGCCTTCCAGAAAGGGGTAAAGACCTGACTCTGCCATTTTGCATGGGGTGGGAGCGGGGTAGCCAATCCCAGGGGTGGTTAGCTCCCTAAAGAGGCCTCCATGAATTTCATGAATTTAAATTAAGAACTTTTAATACCTCCATCTTGGATTTTGTATTTAATATCTTACATCCCTATTTCTATTTAAGAAGTACTGTTTTATTGTATTTAAATCTGTATTTATTTTTTAGTTTTATTGTAAACTGCCCAGAGTCACTCTTTGACAAAATTTGAAATATAAATAAATAAATAAATAAATCCAGCCCTTTGAGACACAATGGCCTTTCTAGGTGTGACATCTGTTCAGGGATTTAAAAACCACTATAAATAATATTTTCTCTGATCATCCTTGGAACCTCTGTATGGATCCCTCTTAAAGTTGCTGTCCAGAAGTGGACATAGGACTCAAACTGGCCTCTTTCAGCACAAAGGACAGGGGAAGCCATAGAATCAAACCCCTTTCTTCCTGCTCCAGTTTGTGTTTGCCTTTTCACTGTCATTGACTAATAGAATCCAAGGGTTGGAAAGGATGTTAGAGATCATCTAGTCCAACCTCCTGCCTGGTACAGGACTCCTAGACTGCACATCCCAGCCAGATGACCATCCTGCCTTGGTTGAAATGCCTCCAGTGGAGAAGAGCCAACCAGCTCTAGAGAGTTTATTTTATTGTTGAAAAGCTTGTACCATTAGATTTTTTTTCTGATGTTCAGTTTAAATATTGTTTAAATCTTGCTTTAAAATTCCCTACAGATCCTCTCAAGTATTTGCCTTAGTCTGTTGCAAACTGGAAACATTATGTGTACATTGTTTTCCATTGACTGATGCATTAGTAACTTTTGCTATCAAAGAAAAAAAGTCATATGCTGATTACCACATCTATTCAAAATGGCAAGACTTACTCCTGCCCTCCCACCAGATCATCTGTGCAACTATATCTGGGGACAGTTGGCCCGTGAGAATGTGGGAAGGATATGCAATCCTAGAACTTTAGAGCTGGAAGGGGCCCTGGAGGTCATCTAGTCCAAGACCCTGCCCAGTGCAGGAATCCTCAGACTAATCCAGACAAAGAGCCGTCCAATCTTTTCTTGGAACCCTCCAGTGATGGAGCCCCCATGACTCTGGAAGGTTGGCTGATCCATCACTCCCCAAATATATATATTTCTGAGCACACATTTTAAGCTGTGACTATTTGGTGATGAATTCCAAGAGATTTTCAAGATATTACATTTCTCTTTGTGCCACAACAGATTCCACGCTGTTGGGATGCAGTTTCTCTGCAGATTTTTTCAGCAGCTCTAGCTGGCAATAGGCAGTACAGCCAAGCACAATGGCCTGCCCAATATTGCCCAGAGGCAGAAGGAAGGAAGGAAGGAAGGAAGGAAGGAAGGAAGGAAGGAAGGAAGGAAGGAAGGAAGGAAGGAAGGAAGGAAGGAAGGAAGGAAGGGCTGGGGCAGATGGCAGGAGCAAGGGGCTGCTCTGCGCATGGCTGGAGACAGAATTTCTGGGACAGGATGGGAGCAAAGAGGGTGCATAGGGGTGTGTCTCTGTGTGTGTCTGAGAGAGGGGGAAGCTCCCCACTCACTTGGAATGGGGAGCTAGCAGTTCCCCAGCACTCAAAGCAGCTTCAGGGTAGTGATTTTTACAACTGTGCAGAACTAGAAAGGAGAGCTTTGATCTGACAAGCTCTCAGCGAATCCCCCATTGGGAGAGACTGTGAATCACAGTGGGTTTAAAGTCCCTTAAAATGTGATTCTGTCAGCAGGCTTGGGGATCCAGTGGAAACAGGGAGCCCATGAAATGGCTGTACTGCATTTCAGACCTTGAAGGCATTTTCCCGTGGTTTCATTTATATTTATGTCTTTAATGGATTTTTAATGGATTTTAAGGCTCTGTTTTGTTTTACTGTATGTCACCCATAGTTACATCCATGAGATGGGCAGCTATAAAAATTTGATTGATAGATAGATGATAGATAGATAGATAATATCAATAAAAACTGGGTGGCTGGGAAGCACCTTGCAGATTTAGTGGCTTGTCTGCTGCAACAAACTTGTCTGCAAAGTGGGTGTTGCAGACAGTTTATAAGGTTGCCATTTCAGTTTCCCATGTGGAGACTGCTGAGGTGGGGACTGAGAGGAGTGAGGTGACCAGTAAGATTTGTCCTCCCCTTGTTAAGGACTCTGCTTATCAGGGCTTGTCTGGGGACCCTGAAGAGCTAATTGTCCTTTGGGCTCCATTTATGGCTTCCCTTCATAGCTGCCAGCTGGGGGCGGGGGGGGGGGGGCAGCTGCCCTGGCTGCTGGTTCTGCCAACACAGCTGGGAGCACAGCTTTCGGTGCTGTGGGTCTGAGCTCAAGGCGACCCTTCCTTCCTTTTAAGTTCTGCATGATGGGGGTGGGGTGGGCTTTAAAATTTCTCTTAGTGGCCTTGTGGCTCACTCTGCTGTCCTGCTTAACATTTCTAGCATAGCATGTGGTCAACTCTGTGACAGAACTGAGCCTTGCCAGTGATGAGAAGGTCCTTTCCAGCATGGGCCAAGCTGGCCAGCCAACCCACGATGCGTCCTTCTGGCACACCAGAGCACCCAGTGATCAGAGGCAGAAAAGCCCACTGACTTCTAAGGAAAAATCACTGGCCATGATCATGGCCACACCAGGCCTAGCAATTGGTCTGGTAAATATGCTCTTAACTTTTGAAAGTGTTTTTGAAAGTTTGGGGTTTGAGTTGTAGTAAGGCATTTATATACTTCTTCATCAAAACTTGTACTTTTTCCTGGACCATTTGGAGACTGGTGTGTTCTCCTTTCTGCTATTCTTACCTTCAAAACGAGGTAACTGCAAATGTTCTCTACCTGCTATTTTCATCTTATTTGGCCAAGAAACAAAACAGCTGCAAGTCTTCGGGTGTTTTCCCCACCATAGCCTGTGGATTAATCATCCTTTTCATCAGATGTCAAGTCTCGAAGTAGCTCAAAGCTCTGATTATGAGTTTGAATTACATGGTGCCCTTTTTGATTCTCAGGTCCTCAGTTCAAACTTGATTGGGGCCAGATCCCTCACTGCATAGTGATTTGCAGAAGGACTCTGGTGTTGGGAGGCAAGGATGCCTTCCCACCCTCTCTACTTCTACGAAAAGGTGAGCTGGGAGATTCAGCTACAAATATTTTGGTATCACTGATGTTCTGGCTGTTGTTGCGCTACATTTTTCAGGCCACAGTTTCTTGACTTCATGCTATTGAAAAGGCCAAGCAAAAATTATGGCCCACCCTGAAATATTACACTAGTATCCAACTTTGGATAGTTTTCCTGAGAAAAAAATGAGTAGACAGGGCTTCAGTTCAGAGGAAAAATACCAAAAGGACAGGAAAATTGAAATCTAAACACAATCCTCTTTGCAGTGAATTTTAAAAATTAGATAAGAAAATCTCAGGTAGACATTGTAAATGATTCATAATCAGCTAATAAGCTAATCTCTAGGAGAGGGATTCTCAACCTTGAAACTCACTCATCTTTATGTTTTATTTTATTTTCTATCCTGCCTTTATTATTTTTATAAATAACTCAAGGTGGTGAACATACCTAATACCCCTTCCTCTTACAGACCAGAATAAGGAAAACTTATTAAATCCAAATCTGACATTTGCCTATTCGTTTATTATTTATAGCATTTAAATACTGTAGGTTTCCCAAAAGATTCTTGACAATTTACAATATAACCACTGAGACCATAAAAGCAATACATAACAGAACATTCATAAATAACCCTGATGTTCATGAACCGGTGGCATCTCACTCTTCTGCATCCACTGCTCACCCCCAAACCTCACATAGCCAGAGAACTCTCCTCATCCCTATTATTTACTCATTTACTTATTTATTTTACAGATTTTTGTAGCATGAGCAACACATTAGACCCTGGATGGGTGGCAACATGTTAAAATGAGAAAAAGCAACAATAGAAATAAATCAAAATTATAAAAGTATAAATAAAATTACAAAAGCAACAGTCATAATCATTTCCCCTTCAGGAGTTAGCTAAGTAAAATCAAGTTGTCTTTAAAGATAGTCTAAAGACCACACAAAAGAAGGAGCTTTACAGACCTCTCTAGAGGTAGATAACCATGTAGAACTCATACCTGAATAAATTGTACAGGTCAGTTCTAACTGACAAAGTTGGTCCTGGCAATACCAGGGTGCTGATCCATTAAGAGTTGTATGGATTATTACCAACACTTTGATTTTTTTTTTCCAGTAGCCTATTGATAGACAGTGCAGGCTACCCACAAAATCTGGGTCATTTTCAAATGTAGACCCGTATGGCCATGCTGTAGTAGTCCATCCTAGGTGTGATGAGGGCAGGAGTTTGTCACCAGGGCCACCTCCTCAAGGAAGGACTGCAACTGGTAAATCTGGGCAAAGGCTCTCTTATAACTAGGGTGAGGATTTCTATGAGCTAAAAATGTTAGAAATATGCAAGCATTTATGACCTTAAAATCATTTAAATATGACCAATTAAACCAAAAATATGACTTTTAAAGCAAAAATATGCCTACAATTTTTCTGAAATTAGCACCCAATTTTTAAATATCTGTGCTTATACACACAGACACACACACACACAAATTAAAAGGTTTATTTTTCTTCACTTCCAGTGCAGAAGTGCTAGCATTGAAGGAATCCAATGAACATTTTGAGAGTAAAATGGTCATCCCTGGATTAGTTTTAATTAACAGCAGAATTGCATTGGATGAACATGTGTATCTTGAGGTTATCAAACTCAAAACTCCTTCTGTTGTCCACAAGTATGTTCTAGTATCTGGAGGAACTCTGTTCAACATCACAAGTGGTTATAGGAACAAATTTGAAAAAGCAAATTCATCTGGAGAAAATTCTGGCTCAAAGTCTTCAAATTTCGCTTCGAGTCAATTTAGAATGTTACTTAGTTTGCAAAGTGTTGAATAACCCAGATTAGATTGCAGCACTCTGCAGTTTATCACTAATTTTTTCAGCCACTTTCCCCTTTGCTTGCTTTAAATCACTCTCAGTTTGTTTTACAATGTTCAGTGCATCATTAAGTTCCATTCCTACAGTTTCATGGTGGGTGATTGCTCTTGATAATCCACTGAAGTTAGATCCTATATAAGCTAAGTTTCCAGCCAAGGTTTCAGAAAAAGAAACTTGCACAATCTTGATGGAGGAAGATTCACAATGAATTCTTTAACTATCCACTGCAAGGAAGCATAATTTGTGAAATAATACACAGCCTCATCCAGCCAAGTCCCCCAATGTGTCACAACAGGTTGTAGGACAGTACAAGTAGGAGCAATTTCTTTGAACTTTTGTACTCAAAGTGGAGCTTTAATGAACATTTCTTTCCCATTTGAAATTATCTTATCTACATCAGGATAGTTGCTTCAAATCTCTTCGGCCACTCTATGTAAACCATGTGCAAGGCATGTGATATGGATCATTTTTGGATAAAGAAGTTTAAGTCCCTTGGCTGCTTTAGTCATGTATGGAGTGGCATCTGTTACACCATCTGGCCAGAGTAGTTTCATAGAATCATCAAAGAGCATAGCAATAGTGGAATTGTTTACCTTTTGTAGAGTTTCACATGTTAGAAGAAATACTTCACCAGGCTTGTCACATTTCAGAGTGCCATTTGCTACATATCTTCCGTTTACATCACTTGCTTCATCTATTGAAACCCATATCTAATTGTTGTCAACAGCAGATCTTATCTTTTCTAACACATCTTCATAGCAGGCAGAAATGTAATTTTTCCTTACAGTTGATTCATTTGGAACTGGGTGACTGGTGTACTTCTCCAAAAAATGCCTAAAGCTACAACTACCTAATTTCCTTAAGGGAATATTTGAAGTAACCATCATTGTACAGAGATCCTTACAAAATTCTGACTGGGTATTTTATGGAACTGCAGTTGAAGAAGCTGTCTTGAAAGGGAGATGTTGCCTGTTCTCAGTTAAGGTAAATCTCGCTAAACAACTTGTGTTTCATGGTGTCACAATGTTGTTGAATATTAAAACGTTTTGGGCCAATACCTTAACTTCACACAATTTACAAAACAAAATATCATCATTGCTACTGAAAATCTGCTCCCCAAATTCTTGAATAAGATGCTGTAATTTCACACTTGCTGAACATCTACTTTTAGGCATGTTGAAATCAGACTGCAGCTCTCACGTGACTCCATCACCTCGAACACACACACACCTGAGTTGGGGAGCAAATGAAAAAAAGAAAAAAAGTAGGCAAATTCTCTCTTTTTTTTTCAGGCCTGATCAGGGGAGAAGCCTCTGCCTGCTGACGTCATTTTCAAAAAGATTGCTCTCCCTCTCTTACACACACACACACACACACACAGAGCCCTGATTTGGGGAGCAAATAAGAAAACAAAAACAAAACCAGGCAAATTCTCATTTTCTTTGCTGGTTCGAACTTGCTGGCTAATCAGGAGGGTTGCAAATGACTAGAATATGACCAAAATATGACCAAAACATGATGTTTGTTACAAAATTAAGCAGAAATATGACATAACACCTTTAAAAAGTCAAAATATGACTTTTCAGGCAAAATAAAAAGCATCTAGTTCTCACCAGATTACTCTGAAACATGTTTTAACTTACTTATAAGTTCAAATAAAGGTTCCAGAAAAACTATGACATATAGAAATCCTCACCCTACTTATAACCAACCTTGTCATGCTTATCTAACTGTAGCCTTAAGTCTAGGAGAACTCCCAAATTATGGACCTGCTCCATCAGGGGGAGTACTTCATATCCACAGGTATAGCTAGAACTAGTAGAGAGTCAGATCCTTTCTGGACAAACTGCAAATCCATCTTGCAGGGTTTTAACTTCCTTCCCATCCAGTCCCTCTCAGATTCCAGACTTCCCCTGCACTTCTGACCTGGCCAAGGATATATCTGGATCAACTGCATCTTGAAGATATACTGTATGATCCTAAACCAGTGGCTAATTTCTCCCAGACATTTTGTGTGGATTGTGAAGAGCAGGGGGAGAGAGTTGAACCTATGTGACCTGGGACAAGGTCTGCTTCCCCACAACCATGGACCGGACAGCTGATTCAGACAGGAAAGTCATCAGTTTCTCAATTTTTAGTCCTTAGGGGTCTTCCCAAAGGATACCACGAATGATGGTATCAAAGGCACTGAGAAATCTAAAAAGATATAAAAAGTCCAGGAGAGGTACACTCCCCCAACCCATCTCATCATCCAGAGCAAAGTTCCTTAACCAGGGTTACTAGGGGTTTTCAAATCAAATTTCATCACCACCCATCTCCCCCAAAAGAGGGACTCCCCAAAAAGAGGTTCCCTGGGAGATCATGATTTATTAAAAAAATATTTCAAACTCAGCCCTGGTTATCTCCCATATAGACTACTGTAATGCATTCTACATGGGGCTACCCTTGAAGAGTACCCGGAAGCTACAGCAGGTCCAGAATTCAGCTGTGCGGGTAATTTTAGGTGCCCCTAGGGTGGCACACATAACACCTTTACTGTGCGAGCTGCATTGGGTGCCAGTCTGCTTCCAGGTCCAATTCAAAGTGTTGGTTATGACCTTTAAAGCCCTACATGGCATGGGGCCAGGCTACCTGAGGGACCGTCTTGTCCCCATTACATTGACCCATCCCACCCGGGCATGCAGAGAGGTCGTGCTATGGATCCCATCTGTCAAAGAGTTTCATCTGGTGGGATCGCAGAACCCTGCCTTCTCTGCAATAGTACCTGCCTTTTGGAACGTTCTTCCCCTGGAGTTGAGGCAGGTCTCCTTACTCCTGGACTTCTGAAAAAAATTAAAAACCTGGCTTTGTCAACATGCCTGGAGTGGGAAAGAGAATAGTTCCTCTTGGGGATGGTTAGCTCCATAGAATTGCCCTGTTTTGCTTGTGGACAGAGAGAATATCTTAGCCATCTAGATTTTATTATATTTTAACATCTATATTTTTATGTTATTGATATTATTGTGTATTATTTATATTATATTATGGTTAAGTGTTTTTATTGTGAACTGCCCAGAGTCCCTCCTTGTGGGGGAGATGGGCAGTGATAAATTTGATTAATATAATAAATATAATATAATTTTTTAACTTCTGGCCTATATTTGAACCCAAGTGTACAGGGGTTCCTCGAGGCCTGAAAGCTATTTCAAGGGTTTCTCCAGGGTCAAAAAGTTGAGAAAGTCTGATTCAGAGCGACCAATACAATTTCCACTCTGTGTCCAGGCCTGAACCCTGATTGAAAGGGATCTAAATAAACAGTCCTCTCTAGGGCACTCTGCAGTTGCAGCCCCACAACTTTCTCAACAACTTTCACTAAAAAAAGAATGTTGCAGGCCAGTCAATTGCTATCTAAAATGGCTGGATCCACAGAGGACTGCTTCAGGAAAGCAGGCATGTTGTCTGTGTCAATGTCATGAGTAAGGATGGCGAGCAGGGGGCTCCCATCCAGACTGTCAGGCGCATGCGTAGCACTGAGGAATTGGTCAGCCATTCAAAGAGACACAGATCGGGACCGCCTTAACCTTTGGGGTTTATATGTCTGGGTTTTCCCACGCTTCTTCAGTTTGTTAGGATTCCTGTTAAGTACTAGCAATAAATATTAGAGACCAGTTCCTTGTTGCAGCGTGTTTCCTGGCTGTTAGGACATCAATCCTAACAAACTCCTACTCCCATCGAAAGAGGGAGGAACAAGAAATTAAGGAGATACATTTGGAATGTCTTCAGAAAACCAAGAAATGCGGCTCGCCATCCAACAATTGGCAGCAGCCCTGCAAACACCAACAACAAGTAGATCTCCAAATCAACACATTACAAGCTGCCATGCTACAGCAGTTACAACAACCAGTTCTGATTAACCCACAACCGGCACCAGCAGCAGCAGCAGCAGCAGCTCCGCCAATAGTCTTGAGATCCCAGGGCAGTCTACCAGAGAAATTTGGAGGAGAAGCAGGACAGCTGAGAACCTTTCTCACACAGTGCACTATGTTCTTCGACAGCAGACCGGCAGAGTTCCCCACAGACAGAACCAGAGTCACCTTCATCCTAGGTCTGCTAAAGGGACCAGCAGCCAAATGGGCTATTCCCATGGTGGAGAACAACGACCCGATTCTCAACGACTACCAGAATTTTTTGGCAGGGTTCTGAGCACACTTTGACGACTCGATCAGAGAGGCCACGGCCAGCCGAGAGATTCGGAAGCTCAAGCAAGGTAACAAGAGGGTGGGAATCTACATTGCTGATTTTAAGTTGTTAGCAGGAGATCTGGACTGGAATGAGAGTGCATTAAAAGACCAATTCAAACAAGGGCTGGATGAGGAAATTAAGAATGAATTAGTGTGCCAGGGAACACCAGCTACCCTAGAAGCCTTATATCAGTTATCGGTGGTCATAGATGCCAGGCTAGAAGAGCTCAGGCAGATGCAACCCGGGAGAAACAGGACCCTCAGAGTGTTTTCAGGATTTCCAGCTCTCTTCGTAGCATCCTCTCACTCAGCACAAGAGGAGCCAATGCAGATTGGGGCAAGCAGGAGACTGATTTCCGAGACTGAGAGGCAGAGAAGGAGGGAGAGAGCCCTGTGTTTCTACTGCAGAGCCCAGGGGCACATGGTGAGAGCTTGCCCAGCGAGAGGCCAAGCAACTCCAGTAAGAGCCCCAAGGCAAGCAGCTGAAACAGGAACCAGCTCCGCCTCTGTTTCCAACCAGGGAAACTCCAGCGGTCTCCCTCCACAGAGCTCAGCAGGGAGACCATCAATCAATTAAGGAGGGCTCATTCTGAAGATTCCAGGCAAGCCTTTTACTACTTACCCGTACTCATACACGTCAACCCAGAGCACCAGGTCAAGCTAGAGGCCATCGTGGATTCCGGAGCTTCAACCAATTTTATTGATGTGCAGACCGTACAGGACTTCAACATCCCAACCAGAGAATTGCCATCCCCTATAGAAGCGGAGACCATTGATGGCCAGCCACTCAAGGCAGGGCCAATTAGAAGGCTCACAGAACCGGTGCAACTGACAATGGGAGACCACACTGAGTGGATCCAGCTTTATGTTACTGCATCGCTAAATGTGCCAGTAATCCTAGGCATGCCTTGGCTGAGGATCCACAACCCGTTGCTGAACTGGACTACAGGAGCAATCTCCTTCCCACCTAAGGAATGCCAGCACCACAAGATTCAAGCCACTCCATGCTCTCCAGCAACCAACGCAGTCACAGTAGCAGGGGGAGTCCACTTGCCAGCCAAGTATGCAGATTTTGCAGATGTTTTCAGCGAACAAGAGGCCACAGCACTACCCCCCCATAGGGACTGTGACTGCACCATTGAGTTGATACCAGGGGCCAAGATTCCAGCAAGGAAACAATATCCCATGTCCCCCAAGGAACTAGCCACCTTAAAGGATTACTTGGACTCCAATCTCCAAAAGGGTTTCATCCGACCATCTACTTCCCCAGCGTCTGCTCCTACCTTCTTCGTACCAAAGAAGCCTGACCCGTTGGCACCTGCAACCCAGGAGACACCCATGAGAGTGGTCCATGACTTCAGTTTTTTAAATAAACAAACAAAAAGAGAATCCTATCCTCTGCCCTTAATCTTGGATCTGCTAGATCGCTTACAGAAGGCACGCATTTTTACCAGGTTGGATCTCAGGAGTGCGTACAATCTGATCCGGGTGAAAGAGGGGCACGAATACCTGACTGCTTTCGACACCAGGTTTGGAAAATTTGAGTACCTTGTTATGCCCTTTGGCTTGTCTAATGCAGGAGCCATATTTTCCAGATTTATGAATCAAGTTTTCTCTGATTTACTAGATAAGTATCTGGTCATTTATCTAGATGACATATTAATTTTCTCTGAGGATGCTACAACTCATGTAACCCATGTATGTAATGTCTTGCAAAGACTGAGAGAGAACAGGCTGTTCGCCAAGCTAGAGAAGTGTGCCTTTGATTTAACTGAATTACATTTCCTGGGCTATAAAGTCTCAACAGAAGGCATATCCATGGATCCTTCTAAGGTCCAGGCAATTCTCTCTTGGCCACCTCCCCGAAATGTTAAAGATGTACAAAGACTGTTAGGATTTTATAATTTCTATAGGCGTTTCATAAAAAACTATAGTGATCTCGCTAGACCCCTCACACAGCTTTTGAAGAAAGGAGCAAAATTCATTTGGGGGGAGAGACAGCAAGCAGCCTTCCAAGAATTTAAGCAGCTCTTTGCATCCCAGCCACTGTTAAGACACCCTGATCCCATGAAGCAATTCATCATGCATTCAGATGCTTCAGATATTGCCATTGGGGCAGTGTTATTGCAATATACAAACAAAGCTGAGAATACATTGCTTCCTTGCGCCTTTTTTTCATGCCTGCTCTCACCAGCAGAGAGAAACTATGATGTTTTTAACAAGGAGTTGCTGGCAATTAAAGCAGCATTCCAAGAGTGGAGGCACTGGCTAGAAGGGGCGACCTTTCCTGTGAAAGTTTGCACTGATCACAAGAAATTACAGCTTCTACAAAACACCAGATCCCTCACCCCACGCCAGATCAGATGGAGCCAGTTTTTCTCTCGTTTCAATTTTGTTATTTCTTATGTGCCCGGGGCGCAAAACTGCTTGGCAGACGTCCTGTCTCAATCCTTTCAGGCAAACCCCGCCACTCACCAGGAGGTCCAGGCTACTATATTACAACCTCACAACTTTGATCAGTCTATGAGGGGGAGCCAGACAGAGAATTTAGCAGCAGGCAGATAAGCAGACAACCTATTTACAAGAGTCAGAGCTCAGCAGCAACAGGACCCATATGCCAGGGCCAGGATGGATGACCTCCAGAGGGCCCCGCAAGACACTGCCTCCCCATTCAATGTGGAGGCAGGAATCCTCTGGCATAGTGGGCGATTGTATATTCCCCCTTCATTGAGGGAAGAAGTACTGAGACTGTGTCATGACCACCAAACGGCAGGCCACGGAGGCATTTTCAAAACTCTCCATAGAGCTCTGAGAGACTACTGGTGGCCTAAGATGGTTGCAGACATTAAGGGTTACGTTGCTTCTTGTCACACCTGCAGACGAGCCAAGCCTCTCCCAGGGAAGCCCACAGGACTCTTGCAACCCCTACCCACCCGCAGTAGGCCTTGGGATACTATCTCCATGGATTTCATCACTGATTTACCCCCGGTCCAGGGCCTGACTTCCATACTGGTGGTGGTGGACCTTTTCACAAAGATGGCATATTTTATTCCTTGCAAGGGCCTCCCATCTGCACCAGCCACAGCGCAGTTGTTCATGGACCACGTTTTTAGATATAGAGGCATGGTGAATCACTTGGTGAGTGACAGAGGCCCACAGTTCACTTCCAGGTTCTGGAGGGCCCTTTTCCAGTCATTAGGGGTCCAGATCCACCTGTCATCAGCACATCATCCTGCCAGTAATGGGCAAGCCGAGAAAATTAACCAGTGGTTACAGCAGTATCTCAGGTGTTACACCACTTATCGGCAAGACAATTGGCCAGCCCTGCTGCCCATGGCAGAATTTACTTATAACAACTCTGTGCAATCCTCTACCCAGATGTATCCATTCCAAGCACTCTACGGGGTTAACCCTCAGGTGTTGCCCACCTCCTCCCAGCAGGGAACTGTCCCAGCCACGGCTGATTTTCTTAAAGAGCAACAAGCCGCACAGGAGTTGTTAAAGGAGCAGCTGAACAGGGCAAAGAGTGCTTACAAGAGGGCGGCAGATGCTCACAGACAGGATGGGCCAGCTATTGTGGTAGGAGACAAGGTGTGGCTCTCTACCAAATTTTTGATCTCTACCAGACCCTCCAAGAAATTGGACTCTAAGTTTGTTGGCCCTTTCACTGTGGCGCAGCAGATAAATCCAGTGGCTTATCGTTTACAGCTCCCACCATCCATGAAAGTCCATCCAGTGTTTCACAGAGCCTTGCTAGCCAAAGACCCTCCCCCAAGTGCCTTGCGATCGCAACTGCCCCCCCCCCACCTCCAGTAATTGTGGAGGGAGAGGAGGAGTACGAAGTTGAGGAAATTCTGGACTCTAGGAGGAGGGGAAGGGGCATCCAATATTTCATACACTGGAAAGGGTACCCTGAGGAAGAGCGCATGTGGGAGAATGCCAGAGATGTGCATGCACCAGCACTGGTTCATCGTTTTCATCAGCTTTTCCCTCACAAACCCAAGCCTCGCACTCTACCAGAGATTCCTCTTCTGGCTGAGCAGGCTGAAGAAGCCCAAGCAGAAGAGTTCATGAGTGTGTATTTCCCCCCTCACCCGCCTGAAGCCTTCACTCCAGTTACAGAGGAGGCGGGGGAACCACAGCCCTCCACCTCGGGCTTGCACTTCCCAGGGGGGAGGGGGGCTGACACTTCTAACTCTCTAGATGTTTTCCAGCAGCAGCCACCTGGCCCAGAGGCGTTATCTGACTTGGAGAGCAGCACTGCTTCATCCTTGGAGGAGTTTTCCTTTGAAGACTTTCCATCGTTGCCCAGTTCCCATGGGACTTTAGAAGCAGACGGCACATCTTATCAAGACTCTGGAGGGGAGGGAGCTGAAATGGAATGTGAATCTGGAGGGGAGGGTGATGTCATGAGTAAGGATGGTGAGCAGGGGGCTCCCATCCAGACTGTCAAGCGCATGCGTAGCACTGAGGAATTGGTCAGCCATTCAAAGAGACACAGATTGGGACCGCCTTAACCTTTGGGGTTTATATGTCTGGGTTTTCCCATGCTTCTTCAGTTTGTTAGGATTCCTGTTAAGTACTAGCAATAAATATTAGAGACCAGTTCCTTGTCTCAGCGTGTTTCCTGGCTGTTAGGACAGTCAAGGTGTCATGCTCCCAGATCAAATGTTCTCAGAACAATTGATTGGACTCGCATGCAAGTTTCAGTCAACACATGTATTATTCTTGGGAGTCAAAGGCATGGGAGGGGGAACATGGTTGGAGTGTGAAATCATCTTGTTTGGATTATCTTATAATGCCAAGGTCGTTTGTGAGGAGCCGTTGAAGACAGCTGCAGATTCTTATACTAATTGGCACAAGAGGGAGGGGTGCATACCTGAGATGGGGAGGGTGGGGAATTTGAATTCACTGAAGATGTTTAATGGGGAAAAAAGTGCAGGGTTTTTCATTCGCAACTTTTTCCTTTGTACTGAATGCTACACACCATTAGAGAGAATTCTAAGTAAATGCTTATAAGTTGGATTTAATGGGAAGTTGAGTGTTCCAGTCATCACACAAGGTAGCCAGCACAACCCCTCTCCCTCATAAAGGCCTTAACAACCTCCCAGATTCCCCACCAGCTTCCCAAAGGAGCCAGGTGGAGCACTGACCCAGCCCCCAAAGGCAGAGATCACACTGCTGAGGACCCTACCTTCCAACAAGCTGAAATGAATCCTGGGAAATCTCAGCAGACATTACTCCAATCACCTCCTCAGACTTGGTTCACACAGAATTTAGACCTGGGCAGATATGAGTGATTTTATCAGTTCAATATTGCACAAATATCTCACAGTGGCCTACTGGAAGCTCTTCTTGTACATCCTTCCCCAGAAAGGAGAAGGCCACTAAATTAGGCTGCTGGGGCACATTCTGCTGATGCAATAAAGGCAGAAGTGTATGGACAAAGATGGCCCCAACCCTCATGGCCTTCAGGAGGTTCTGGAAGAACTGGCTCTTCCAGAAGCCACCAAGGACTATGATCATATTGTATCAATGCCAAACTTAGTTTTATTGCATTGCATTGTATTATTCTAATATACTATTTTTGTATGATAATTATTATATTATTATAATATATTTCTATCCAGTTAGTGAGGCAGCAGACAAATCACAACAAACAAACAAACAAGCAACATACATACATACATACGACATTTACCCCTGTTTGGTCAAATCCACTTTTCATCTTCTTTCACCACTGCTCTAGGTGTCTCTTCAGTCACATCACTTTCAAGGAGCACTCCAGGATTAGCAAACCAGGAGATGCTGCTCAGGGACAAACTTGTCAAGTGCTCTTGTTGCTTCCATATTGCAGAGTTCAACCAGATGCTCAGAAGATCTGCCTCCAAGATGGTTGGGAAAATCCCTGAGCATTACTGGGATCCATCCAGATCCATGAGGCATCTTCATGGCCTGTCTTGACTGGTCCTCCCACCCAGCAGGGGCTGGCAGTGGTGGCAGCCCTAATTTGGATCACAACTTCCTCTGTTTTCAGATCACATATTAATTGTTCAGAGATACATGAAACTTAATGTCAGGCTCTGCCTGCTACCCAGTAAGAATGCAGACGCTAGCGTAGGCTTAGGTTCTGGTTTTATTTGAGTAGCAGTATGCGTGCCCTTTAAGAAAGCTGAGAATGAGTGGAGCGCGCCGGAACAGGATTTAAATAGCCCGTGCCGGTCAGCGCTCCACCCCTTCTTACTCTGGGTGCGCTCCCGAGCCCCGTCGGTTCCGTTGCCGGCAGGTGAGGGGTCATGGAGCCCCTCCTGTGCTCCGGGCATTTCCTTGATTGCTTCCCTGGCCGGTGATGGTTCATTGCCGGGCAATCAGGTTCGTAATCTTTTGACAGCTCGGGCGCGCCTCGTGGTCTGGTCTTGTCAATTACCTTCTTTGCAACATTGTATCTTTCTCTTCTGCGCCTCCGGCTAGAGTCGATACTTTGTTGCCAGCACCTGTTGCTCTCTTTTGTTAGCTAGTTGCCTTTTCCCTTAATCCGCCCGGGACCCATTTCCCTGCATTGTCATGCGAGCTGTTGCAATGTCACAAGCATCGCAACGGTGATCATGACACTTAACACAATAAGCCACTTGTCAGGAGGCGTAAAGGCAAATATGGTGTTGTAGAGATTATAGAAACATAGTGGGATAAATCGTACCATTGGAATATTGGGCTTAATGAGTATATTTTATTTCAGAGGAAGAGGCAACACAAAGGTTTGTAGCACTGTACATAAGAAATGAATTTATCTGTATAGGAGTCTTTTATTGTATTTCTATTTTACCTTATGTTCTATATTATTTTACTGTATTTTATTCAATTTTTCTTGTCTTGAGTTTTTAAGTCTAAATGGTTGGGGTTTATACAACAATTACATTGTCTTTGCTGCAGTTAATCATTATTTATGAGGGGTTTTTTTTGTCACCTTGCTGGCCATTGACCATAGTTAAATAAAGTTGAATTTGTACAGACATTTACTGGAATGATGGTTTTGCTAGTATTGAAGGGATCTGGGTTAAGATAAAAGGGCAGAAGGAATATGTTGTTAGGAGTCTGCTGCAGACCACCAAAGCAGTCAGAAGAGGTAGGTGAAGATTGATTAAAGCTAATAACTGAAGCCTCCAAAAGCCCATGAAATGGTTGTGGTGGCAGATTTCAGCATCTGTTGGAAGACTAATCTGCCAAACACAAGATGTCAGATAAATTCTTAACTTTTGTGGATGATTTTTTTTCCTTTCAGAAGGCTGATATGTGTACTATGAGATCTGCTTCCTTGGGATTTGTCTGTACTAACAGGGAGGAGGTAACTGAGGATATAAAATGATGGGAATTTTGGGTACAAGTAACCATGCATTGTTAGCAAAAAGCTTAACAAAAACTAGTCAAACACAAGCCATGAACTTTAGAAAGCCTGATTTTAAAGACAAAGGTATTGTGGCTGGCTAGGACTTCTTGTAAAAGAAATTAAGGAGTAAGAAATCTTAATCAGTAAGGAAGTCACTAAAAACATCATCTAAAGTAGTTAATGTGACTATTCACACCCCGGACCTGGTTTTCTTGTCGGAGCAGTGGCAATGTGATCTGAGGGGAGAGTTAGATCTGTCCCCATTGTCACAGTCAGACCACGCCCTGGTGACCCTGAGATTCTATTGTGCCACCCTGCTCCACAGGGAGGCAGGACCCATTTGATTGGTCTGCCCCTGGTGACTGATGGACCCAGTAGGGTTTCAGAGGGAGCTGGGGGTTATTCCAGAGGGCCTGCTGCATGGTCCAGCAGAGGCCCTAGCCATGGCCTGGAATAGGGCCATGGCCGTGGCCTTGGACAGGATCGTGCCTGTGTGACCTCTCTTGTCTCATTTGACTCCTCACTCCCCGTGGTTTACGGAGGAGCTGAGGGTTTTGAGGAGGATAAAGAGACATCTGGAGCATTGCTGGAGGAAGACAAAGACCAAATCTGACCGAACACAAGCTACAGCTGCTATTAAGGCCTACCTTGTGGTGGTAAGAGTGGCAAAATGTGAGTATTTCTCTGTTCTTATTAATCTGCAGAATGCTGCCCGATGGCCATGTTTAAGATCGCTCAATCTCTTCTGGGTCAGGTAGATCTAGGGACGCACTTACAGGGCTGTTCAGAAGAGTTTTCACAGCAACTGCAGGATAAAATTGCTCAGATCCATTCTAAGTTGGACTCTAAGTGTGAAGTGGAGTCTGGGGAGATGCCAGGGAAATGTACTTACCCTGTTATCTGGGAACGGTTTGATCCTGTTGGGCCTGAGGAAATGGACAGGATCCTCTGGACTGTGAATGCAACCAGATGTCAGCTTGACCCACGGCCTTCCTGGCTGATAAAATCAGCTTGGGAAATGACTTGTGGTTGGGTCCAGGTGATGGTTAATGCAACTCTGAGGGAGGGGGTATTTCCGGCTACCTTTAAGGAGGCCCTGGTATACCCCCTCCTTAAGAAGCCATCCGTGGACCCTACTACACTGGGCAATTTTTGCCCTGTCTCCCACCTTCCCTTTCTGGGGAAGGTGGTTGAGAAAGTGGTTGCGTTGCAGCTCCTGAGAATTCTGGAGGAAACGGATTATCTGAACCCCTTTCAGTCAGGTTTCAGGCCAGGATATGGGATGGAGACTGCATTGGTCACACTTATGGATGATCTCTGGTGGGAGCAGGATGGAGGGAATGCATCCATCCTGGCTCTCCTAAACCTCTCAGTGGCTTTCGATACCATTGACCATGGTATCCTTTTGGGGTGGCTCAGGGGGTTGGGGGTGGGTGGTGTAGTTTTGTGCTGGTTCACCTCCTTCCTCCAGGGCTGTTCCCAATCGGTGGTGATAGGAGAGGAGAGATCTGGCCCTCAACCCCTCCACTGTGGGGTACCACAGGGTTCGGTACTCTCTCCTCTCCTATTTATCATCTACATGAAACTGCTGGGTGAGATCATCCATCACCATGGGATGAGGTATCATCAATATGCTGATGACACTCAGTTATATATCTCCATCCTGGGTGAAGTAAGCGATGCGGTCTCCACCCTTTCCAAGTGCCTGGGGGCTGTGGGGGTCTGGATGGGGAACAACAGGCTTCAACTGAACCCTGGTAAGACAGAGTGACTGTGGATTTATGGCCCCTCAGGTTCCAGGAAGTTGAAACCCCATTCGGAACCAGTACGGAACCTGGGGGTCCTCCCGGACTCGCGACTCCTACTCAAAGAGCAGGTGGCAGTCGTGGCCAGGAGGGCCTTCACACATCTTCAGGTGGTGTGCCAGCTATGCCCATTCCTGGACCAAGATCCCCTCCGAATAGTCTCTCATACCCTTGTCATCTCCCATTTAGACTATTGCAATGTGCTCTACATGGGGCTACCCTTGAAGAGTATTCGGAAGCTTCAGCTGGTCCAGATTGTGGCTGCACAGACAGCTACCAGTGCTGTAAAATCAGCCCATGTGACACCACTGTTATGCGAGCTGCATTGGGTACCAGTTTGCTTCCAGGTCCAACTCAAGGTATTGGTTATCACCTTTAAAGCCCTACATGGCATGGGGCCAGGGTACCTGAGGGACCGTCTCATCCCCATAACATCGACCCGTCCCACCCGGTCAGGCAGGGAGGGCATGCTACGGACCCCATCAGTAAAGGAATTTCATCTAGTGGGGTCCAGGAGGTGAACCTTCTCTGCAGTGGCACTCACCCTTTGGAATATCTTGCCCCTGGAGTTGAGACAGGTTTCCTCATTCTCAAACTTCTGGAAGAAACTGAAGACCTGGTTCTGCCACCTTGTTTGGGAGGGAGGAACGATAGCTTCACCTGGGGATGGCTAGCGCCATAGCACCTCTTAGTGATTGTGTTCCATCTCCACTTGGATTTTTCATTTATTTTATTTATATCTTAATGGTAATTTAGATGGCTATGTTTTTAGTGTTATTTTATTGTAAACTGCCCAGAGTTCCCCATTGGGGGAGATGGGTGGTGACATAAGTTTAGGTAAAGGTAAAGGTTTCCCTTGACGTAAAGTCCAGTCGTGTCCGATTCTAGGGGGCGGTGCTCATCTCCGTTTCAAAGCCTTGGAGCCGGCGTTGTCCATAGGACACTTCCGGGTCATGTGGCCAGCATGACTCACGGAACGCCGTTTAACCCGCAGCGCCACCGCGTCCCAACGACATAAGTTTAATAAATATATAAATAAATAATTTTGAACATGTGGCCACCAAAATTCTCGGGAGATCAGGTTGAGGGTTTTAAAGAAACCAAAGTGCCCTGCCATAGGGTTGTCATGGCAGAGTTTCAAAATTCATTATCTCAGGCCCCTGCTGGTATATAATACCAGCCATGAAAACAAAGTACCTCATGACTCCAACTCCACTGCATAATTTGGTCTATAGGCAGATGGCCCATCTTCTTCTTCTGGTTGGTTACAAAAGGATCTTTTTGTTGTTAACCACAGAAGCTCATCTTGTTGTCAAAGGGCTGCTAGTCATTCTAAGGGAATCACAGTTCTGGGCAAGGAATTGGTTGCCATCTTCTCATACTCTGGCTTTCGTGAAAGGGTGTCTGTTTGTTGATTTTGTCGCTGTGGGATACACGTGACATGAAAGTTAAAGTGAGAGAAGAATAATGCCCAACAGATTTGTCTCTGATTAAGATTTCATGCTGTCTTAAGGTGTTCTAAGTTACGATGGTCTGTCCTTACTTCAATGACATGTTGGGCTCCCTCTAAGTGTGCCACCATACTTCAAATGCTACTTTGATAGCCAGCAGTTCTTTATCCCAAAGAGTATATACCCTTTCAGATGTGGTTAGTTTCCTCGAGTGCTAGGCACAATGGTGCAGCAATAAAATTTTGGGATCTGTCTGGAGCAGTACTGCACCAATGGCTACCTCCAAAGCATCAGTTTCTACAATAAACAGCTGTGTTGGATCCAGATGTTTGAGGATGGGCTTGGATATGAAGGTGTTTTTCAACGTTTCAAAAGCATGATTTTCTGTATCTCTCCAGTGGAACATGGACCTTTTCCATAGCAAATTAGACAATGGGGTGGTAATCTCTGCGAACTGAGGTATGAAATTTCAGTAGCAATTCACAAACCCTAGTAGTTGTTGTACATCTTTAGCCCTGCAATGGGTGTTGCCTGGCCTGTAATGCCTTCACCTTGTCTGGTTCAATTTCAATACCAGTGGTGGAAATTCAATGACCCAGAAAGTTTATGGAAGATTGAGTAAATTGGCATTTTTCTAGTTTAGCATAAAGTTGATTGTCATGTAGCCATTGTAATACTATGCGTACATGTCATGTGTGTTCATCGGTAAAGGCTGAGAAGATTAGAATATCATCCAAGTAGATGATCAGGAATTGGTCTGGGAGGTCTCTGAATATATCATGCATAAAATGCATGAACATGGCAGGGGTGTTGGATAGGCTGAATGGCATTACTGTGAATTCAAAATTTCTGTAGCAGGTGCGAAACACTGTTTTCCACTCATCTCCTGGTCTCTTATTAAGTTGTAAGCTCCAGTTCAGTAAATACTCAAGTGTGGCAAACTCTCTCTAGTAGTTCCAAGATCAGTGGTAATGGGTACCAATTTTTAATGGTAATATCATTCAATTTTCCATTGACTGATGGACCCTATGGGTTTCAAGAAGGAGCTGGGGGTTATACCCAAGGATCTACTGCATGGTGCAGCGGAGGTCCTAGCCACAGCCTGGAATAGGGAAGTGGCTGGGGCCTTGGACAGGATTGTGCTGGTGTGACCTCTCTTGCCCCATCTGACCCAGCACTCCCTGTGGTTTACGGAGGAGTTGAGGGTTCTGAAGAGGATCAAGAGATGTCTAGAGTGCCACTGGAGGAAGACAAAGACCAAATCTGACTGAACATAAATTAGAGCTGCTATCAAGGCTTACCTTGTGGTGGTAAGAGCAGCAAAACATCAATATTTCTCTGCTTTTATTGCATCTGCAGAATGCTACCTGGCAGCCTTTTTTAAGATTACCCAATCCCTCTTGGGTAAGGGGGACTCATTGATCCATTTACAGGGCTGTGCAGAGTTTTCTGAGCATCTACAGGATAAAATTGCTCAGATCCTTTCTAAGTTGGATTCTAAGCATGAGGCACAGTCTGGGTAGATGCCGAAGGAATGTACTTACCCTGTTATCTGGGAACAGTTTGATCCTGTTGGACCTGAGGAAGTGGACAGGATCTTATGGACAGTAAATGCCACCACATGTCAGCTAGACCCATGCCCTTCCTGGCTAGTGAATGCAGCCTGGGAGGGGACATGTGGTTGGGTCCAGGTGATGGTTAATACATCCTTGAGAGGGGGGGTGTTTCAGGCTGCATTCAAGGAGGTGCTGGTTCACTCCCTCCTCAAGAAACCATCACTGGACCCTACTGTGTTGGACAATTTTCATCCCATCTCCCACCTCCCCTTTTTGGTGAAGGTGGTGGAGAAAGTAGTATTACAGCTTCAGAGGATTCTGGATGAAACAGATTATCTAGACCCCTTCCAGTCAGCTTTCAGGCCAGGATATGGGTCAGAGACTGCATTGGTTGCACTTATGGATGATCTCTGGTGGGAGCAGGATGGAGGGAATGCATCCATCCTGGCTCTTCTTGACCCCTCAGCAGCTTTTAATACCATCGACCATGGTATCCTTTTGGGTTGGCTCAGGGAATTGGGGGTGCATGGTCTTACACTGGTTTACCTCCTTCCTCCAGGGCTGGTCCCAATTGGTGGTGATAGGAGATGAGAGATCTGACCCTTGACCCCTCTTGTGCGGGGTTCAGTTCTCTTCCCTCTCCTATTTAACATTTACATGAAACCACTGGGTGAGATCATCCATCACCATGGGATGAGGTATCATCAATATGCTGGTGATAGTTATATATCTCCATCCTGGGTGAGGTAAGTGATGCAGTGGCTGCCCTTTCTCAGTGCCTGGGGGCTGTGGGGGTCTGGCTGGGGAACAACTCATACCAGCTGAATCCTGGTAAGACGGAGTGGCTATGGGTTGACGGCTCCTCTGCTTCTGGGAAGTTATCATCTTTAGTTCTGGATGGGGTTACACTGAACCCACCTTTTGGAACATTTTGCCCCTGGAGGTAAGGCAGGCCCTATCACTCCCAGCCTTCCAGAAGAACTTGAAAACCTGGTTCTGTCACCTTGCCTGGGGTGGGAGAGGCAACAGCTGTTCTTGGGGGTGGCTAGCACCATAGATCTCTCCCTACCGAATAAGAGTTTCACCCCTTGGGTTTGATATTTATTTTATTCTTATTTATTGATTTATATATTGTAATTTATATTTTATGATTTTAACTCTGATTTTATTGTAAACCACCCAGAGTCCCCCTCTCTTAGGGGAGATGGGTGGTAATAGAAATTTGAAAAATAAATACATAAAAATAAATAAATATCATGCATAAAATGCATGAACATGGCAGGGGCGTTGGACAGACCGAATGGCATTACCATGAATTCAAAATGTCTGTAGCAGGTGCAAAATGCCATTTTCCACTCATCTCCTGGTCTAATTCTTGTTCAGTTGTAAGCTCCAATTTAGTAAATACTCAAGCGTGGCAAACTCTCTCTAGTAGTTCTGAGATCAGTGGTAATGGGTACTGATTTTTAATGGTAATATCATTCAATTTTCTGTACTCACAACATAAATGGAGCTCCCCTGATTTCTTCTTGACAAAGAGTATGGGGGCAGCCATGGGAGAAGTAGAAGGCCTGATGAACCCTTTCTCAAGATTGGTATCCAGGAATGCTCGAAGCACCACTCACTCAGGTTCAGAGAGTAAATTCTACCCACCAGATGTTTGGCACCTGGGACCAATTCAATAGAGCAATCATATGCTTAATGGGGACGAAGTCAATTTGCTTCCTTCTCATTGAACATGTCAGCGTACTCTTTGTATAGAGAAGGAATCTGGGGATCCACCATGGCTATGTGGTCAGCAATCCAGTTCCTGGTTATATGTTGAGCACCCTGTGGACTTGAGAATTCTATTTCCCCTTTTGCCCAGGTGATACAAGGCTCATGGGCTTTCAACTATTCTAAGCCCAGGACTACAAGAAACTGAGGAATAGTGACTAAGTAGAACACAATCCACTTGAAATGATCTCAGATTCACATAGCCAAGTGTTTGGTGACCATAGACACTAGTCCGGATCATAGTAGTTTTCTGTCAATCGTTTCCACTACTATCAGTGGCTCAACCTTTTTTCTGGAAATTTTCCAGTTTGTTGCAAATTCTCTGTCCATGAAATTTGTGGATGCACCAGAGTCCACCATAGCTTGAGCCAGAATTATTATTGACTTGGCAGTTTGTAAAGTCACTACACTGCAAGGTGTCCTGGAGGAATGAGGCAGGGCATTGAACCTGGGTTCATCATCAATTTCACCCAACCTATCTGCCCCTTTAGGTTGGGTGAGAACTGTTTCCTGCCTGGGCCCCCAGTTGAGACTTAGCAGGGCAGTTGAAAGCCATATGCCCCGAGCTGGCACAATAAAAACATAAGCCCTCACACCTACAAAGTTCCTTCTCTGCTGGAGTGAGACATGGTCAAGCTGTTCCCAATCACATGGGCTCTCCCAATGAGTTCCAGTTACGTGGTGCAGGGCTGGGTCCAGAAGTGACAGGTCGGCAAGCTCGGTGTTGTTGTAATCAAGCATCAATCTTCAGACAGAGCTGTGTCAGAGCTTGTAAAGTCAAAGGGCAATCAGTTCTGGCTAACTCATCTAGCAATTTGGCTGACAGTCCATCTTGGAATTGATTGATTAGAGCCTCCTCACCCCAGTTCAGGTCTTGGGCATAAGTGCGAAAAGTACTAATGTACTCAGCCACTTATGGGTGGCCTTGTCTTAAGGCCCGAAGTCTTCTTCTGGCAGTTTGGCTCTTCACTGGGTCTTTGTACATCATTTTCAGCTGGTGACAGCATCCTTCCAGGTCATCTAGCACTGGACTTTGCTGGATGATGAGCAGGGAGGCCCATTGTGCTGCAGAGCTGGAAAAGAGACTGATGATAAACCCCACCTTATGTTGATCTGAAGGGAAATCCCCAGAGCGAAGGCTTACATATAATTGGCACAGTACCAAAAAGGCTGGAAACTGTGCCAAATTTCCATCAAATTTCTCAGGTGTAGAGACCAGGCACTTGGGGCATGGCACTGGGACTGCCATGACTGTAGCCTACTGCACTTGTAGCTGGGCCAGCTGGGCATTCAGTAATGCAACCTGTTGTGAAACTTGGGCATTTTCTAGGGCCAATTGTTCCACGGTGAAATTCTGCTCCTCTTTGGTTGCTTTTGCCCTAGGTGCCTTGGCCAAGGACAATCTGTCCTGTTTGGCAGAGCTTGGCACAACTGACACCAGTTGAACAATTAAAACCTTTAATTACAGTAATACTGAACACATAGCATACTGGATGCAGCGGGTCAAAATAAAGTGGACTTGCTAATGCTCTACAATTGATGGTGAATAAATCTGCATGTGGCTGTAACATAAGTTCAGAACAGCTCTAGGCTGAAGAGTTCAAGGTGGGACAATTCAGTGGCTATTAGAAGTCTAGGCAAGAAGAGTACAGCTGTCAGGTGAAGGCGAGATGGTGTGGTATGGAAGGAATGCAGGGCTTGATATAGCAGCAAGGCAAGGGCTCACCAGAATTAACGCAGAGGCAGGATTACAGGTAGGGTCAAGAGGCAATGGAGTGACAACTTTACAGGCTGAGGCAAGAGGCGGTGGAGCAACAGGAACACAGGCTGAGGCAAAAGGTGGCAGAGTGACAGGAACCGGGAATGGAAGAAGACTCAACAAGGTATGTTTCTGGACCTGGTGGAGGAGGTGAGGGTTCTCCAAGAGTGGTGTCAGGGCAAGAGTGGAAAGGTTCTTCAGAAGGATTAAGAAGACAGCTCGGGCTGAGGTAATCTGGGAGGCTGGAAGTCGAAGGCTGCGATTCGGAGCGGTTGTCCTTGGCAACTGGCTCTGTCTTTCAGTGCCTTTTATAACTTCCCTTTTCATGCCATTGGTGACTGGGAGCCAATTGGGCCTTCTGTTGCACAGCTCTCCTTTCAGACCTTCATTCTCTCATGCTGATTGGAGGTGGCGAATGCCAGTCACACCCCACTTCTTGCTCTCTGCTCTTCCTGTTTTCTACTCTTTCATCTTTTTCTACACTTTGAGTTAATGGTTCTAACAAACTGTCTCCTTCCTCCTCCTCTGATTCCTCATTCTTAACAGATTATTTGGGACCCAACAGTGGCCTCACACTGGCCTTTGTTTGAGGGGAGAATTACATCTGTCCCCTTTGTCATGGTCAGATCACACCCTGGTGACCTTGAGATTCTCTTATGCTGACCCCCTCTGCAGGGAGGCAGGACCCATTTGATTGGTCCACCCTCGGTGACTGATGGACCCAATGCAGTTTCAGAGGGACTTGGGGGTTATACCCAAGGATCTGCTGCATGGTCCAGTGGAGGTCCTGGCCGCTGCCTGGAATAGAGAGGCAGCAGGGGCCTTGGACCTGATTGTGGCTGTGTGACCTCTCTTGTCCCATTGAACCCGACACTCACTGTGGTTAACGGAGGAGTTGAGAGTTCTGAGGAGGATTAAGAGACATCTAGAGTGCTGCTGGAGGACGACAAGGACTGAACCTGACTAAACACAAGCTAGAGCCGCTATTAAGGCCTACCTTGTGGCAGTAAGAGCAGCAAAACATCAATATTTCTCTACTCTTATTTCATCTGCAGAATGCCATCTGATGGCCTTGTTTATGATCACCCGATCCCTTCTGGGGAAGGGAGACCTAGTAACTCATCTACAGGGCTGCATGGAGGAGTTTTCTGGGCATCTACAGGATAAAATCACTTGGATCTATTCCAAGTTGGATGCCAAGCATGTAGCATGGCCTGTGGAGATGCCTGGGGAGCATACTTATCCAGTTATCTGGGAACAGTTTGATCCTGTTGGGCCCAAGGAAGTGGACAGGGTTCTTCAGACTGTAAACACCACCACCTGTCAATTAGATCCTTGTCCCTCCTGGCTGGTGAAGGCAGCTCAGGAGGTGAGGTGTGGTTGGGTCCAGGTGAATTCATCCTTGAGGGAGGGAGTGTTCCCAGCTGCCTTTGAAAATGCGCTGGTACATCCCCTCCTCAAGAAAGCATCACTGGATCCCACCATGCTGGACAATTTCCATCCGGTCTCCGACCTTCCCTTTTTAAGGCAGGTGGTTGAGAAAGTGGTGGTATTGCAGCACCAGAGGATCCTGGATGAAACGGATTATCTGGACCCTTTCCATTGAAGTTTCAGGCCTGGATATGAGACAGAAACAGAATTGGTCGCACTTATGGATGACCTCTGGCAGGAGCGGGATGGGGCAGTGCATCCATCCTTGCTGTTCTTGACCTCTCAGTGGCTTTTGATACCATTGACCATGTATCCTTTTGGGTTGGCTCAGGGAGTTGGGGGTGGGTGGTGCAGTTTTGTGCTGGTTTACCTCCTTTCTCCAGGGCCAGACCAATCGGTGTTGATAGGGAGTGAGAGATCCAGGCTGTGGCACCTCCTTTGTGAGGGGCTGCAGGGTTTGGTACTCTCTCCAGTCCTTTTTAACATCTACATGAAACCACTGGGTGAGACCATACATCGCCACAGGATGAGGTATCATCAATATACTGATGATACTCAACTATACATCTCCACCCTGGGTGACTTAAATGATGCTGTGACCACCCTGTCTTGGTGCCTGGCGGCTGTAGGGGTCTGGATGGGGAACAACAGGCTTCAGCTGAACGTTAGTAAGATGGAGTGGCTGTGTGTTGGGGGCTCCCTGGAATCCAGGAACATACCATTTTTGGCTCTGGATGGGATTACACTGCCCCAGACAGATCTGGTGTGGAACCTGGGGGTTCCCCTGGACTCACAGCTCCTGCTCAAAGAGCAGGTGGCAGTTGTCACCAGGAGGTCCTTTGCTCAACTTCATGTTGTGCATCACCTACACCCCTTCCTGGATCAAGAGTCCCTCCAGTCAGTCACTCAAGCCTTAGTCATCTCCCTTATAGACTATTGCAATGCACTCTACATGGAGCTACCCTTGAAGAGTATCCAGAAGCTACAGCTGGTGCAGAATGTGGTCACACAAGCAGTTTTAGGAGCCCCAAAAAGGTCACATATAACACTTCTGCTGCAGGAGCTGCATTGGGTACCAGTATGCTTCTGGGTCCACTTCAAGGTGTTGGTTATTACTTTTAAAGCCCTACACAGCATGGGTCCAGATTACCTGAGGGACCGCCTCACCCCCATTACATAGACCCATCCCACCTGTTCAGGCAGAGAGGGCATGCTACGGACCCAGTCCATGAGAGACTGTTGATTGGTGGGGTCCAGGAGGAGGGGCTTCTCTGCCATGGCCCCTGCCCTTTGGAATAAGTTACCCCCAGAGGTGAGACAGGCCCCCACTCTCCCAGCCTTCCAAAAGAGGATTAAAGCTTGGTTGTGCCACCTTGCTTGGGGTGGGAGGGGGGGATAGTTAATCATGGGGGTGGTTGGCACCTTGATGGGGCCAATGATGATACTGTTTCACCATCTTGGACTGTATATTTTTATATTTGGCATGTTTATATTTATGTATTTATATTTATATTGTATTTATCTGTAAAAATCTGTGATTTTTAACTGTTTGTAAGCCACCGAGAATTGTTGTAATATAAGATGGGCAGGAAGAAATATAATAGATAAATAAATAAATAAAAACTTGGCAATAAGCTGAGCAAGAACCTGTAGGACTATTTTAGTTTTGGGCTATGTTACAAGAAGCATTGCATCAAAGATGTGTGAAGTTCTTATTCCCCTCTAATCTGCATTGGTGAGACCACAGTATACAGTATGCAGTATAAAGCACTGAGCACCACATATCCAGAAGGATATTGACAGATTAGGTCTAGAGCAGGATGACAAATATAATTCAGGGATTTGAATATACTTTTTGAGAATAGGCTGAAGGGACTTGGGATGTTCGGTCTGGAGAAAAGAAACCTTAGATGAGACATGATGTCAGTGTCCAGATGCATAAAAAAGTGCCCTAAGGAAGATGGTCTGGAACTTCTTTTCATTTCCACAGAAACCAGGACCAGAAATAAGGTACACATTGCAGCTATCTAGGTTTCATTTAAAATTAAAGAAAAACTTCCAGACAGCAAGATCTGTACAACTGTGGGTCAGGTTGCCTACTGTCTGCCTACTTGAGGTTTTTAAGAAAAGTCTAGACAACATCTCTCAATAATAATTGAATTTAGTTTCCTTCATGTTGAAGAAGGTTGAACTAGATAATTCCACAATTCCATGATTCAGAGGTGAAGATTGAATCTAAATTATAGTATATGTATGGGTCAAATCTGAGATTTGTTGGGACAAGCCCTGGTGTGACAAACATGGCCCTTTAGCCATTAAACCAGTAACTCTCCACACACACCCATAAGGCTATGAAAAGTTCTTTATTAATGCTAGTGACCCATTACACTTTAAAGGTTCGAGTGAAGAAAGCCCATGCAGCCAACAGTTTAAATTGCCAACCCCCCCGCCTGGTCTGACAGTTTTCAGGTCTTTCCCAGCCCACATTAATTGGCTTGACAATATCGCCCTTTGATCTGTCCTTGGTGCTGAATTTCTCACCACAGCACTTCGATCATTGCAGTCTTGCAGATCTGTGATTAAGCTACAACACACACACATTGCAGGGTAGGTGAGAATAAGCATTCTCACCTACCCTGCAATCCTGGCAGTCTCCCACCAATTGCTCCCAACACCCTGCTTTGGTAAATTGGCAGGATGTTCCTTCCTGGCACCATGGCAGGACATCAAATCCTGACACCTAGGTTGCCATGGAGGCCATGAAATCCTGAACCATTTCCAAACCCCACCCCAAGGCATGGAGATGAATGTTTTGCTGAGCACTGGGGTCTCCAGAGCCCAGCTCTGCAATAAGGTCCAGGAACTAGGAAGGGACTTTGTCATGCAGCAAGATGGATGGTACAGAGGGAAAATCTCCCATTTGTCCCTACAGCCCAACTTACATCAGACATTCTCAACCCATCATCTGTACAACAGGTCTCCTGGTCCACTTCATGATGTCCTTGAGCATCATAACCACTCAGTCATCCTTGCCTATGAGTCACAGCTGGTGGAAGACTTGAAACCCAGGTGAAAATACTACAGATCGAGCAACAATCCTGCCCTAACCCAATCAGTTTCAGTAATCCATAACCATTTCTCCTTCTTCAAAGCTAAGGAATAAAAGTGGTTTTTTTTTTACCAACATCAGGCTGAGTAGAAAGCCTCCAGTAAGCAGGAGTGTGGCAGATGGGCAGAAACTGGAAACCATTAACAAACTGCAGGTCTTCCTTCCCCTGTGATGGTTGCCCAATGCCACCTGCCATTGATTCACAATTGGAATCTACTTCCCCATCTCCCCCATATCAAGGCCCTCATATGCACCACTCAGCATCTGGCTGCAAGTCAACAAAGCTCCATCAACACCCTCAAGAAATCCAAACCCTATATATAACAACAGCAACCACATACACACACATACAGCCTGGTTGAGGTGGCAGTCTGGCTGAAGCCACTCTAGTTGACTCCCTGACTACCACACTTTAACTGCAACACCTGTTGCTATACCCTTGCCTACATCCATCATCCCCTTCACTCCCGCAGCTTCTTCTCATTTTCTAACATCACCTTAACTACTCTACTCAGCTATTCTACCACCACATAGTCCTTTCATAACCTCCCCCACACCACCCAGGGTCTCAGCCAAGCAGGACAATCTTCCCTTGATCCACAACTTTCACCCAAATGTGGGCACAGTCCTCTTCTCCATAGATGGTCCTTTTCTACTCCATCTCCAAAATGTCAGCAGCAAGGGCAAGGGCAAACCCTGCTGGCAGTGGCTCTTGCCTCCAATCGGCCTTAGTGGTATTCCTCTTTCCCTTCCCACCATGTCTTACCAGGCCTCCAGGGCCTCCACTTTTTGCCTCCAGTTCTGCCACCCAGCCATTGGTTGGAAGAAGCCTGCTGCTCCCCTGCCCAGGTAGTCCCAGAGATCAGACAAACTCTGATCTTGACCTGCTGCTTTTCAGGTGCAAAGCACACATCATACCTTTACCTGACTGCTCTGATGATGCTTGCCATCTGCTTTGGCCTCCAAAACTTATTCTTTATTCTTCCACAAAATCTTTTCATCTATTTCCAGCATCAACCATCCAATTTCATTCACTGCTTCTATTGCCCATCCAGCCCCAACAACACCTCACCCTCACAGCCAACTCAGGATCCATAACTGTTAAACTGCCTTAATATTTCCCAGATTTTCCTGAAATCTTATTTCTACAGCTCTGGGTAAAAAGCTTGCTTAGGCTTTTCCATTTTCAGTCAAATGGCTGGCCAAGGAACTGCCAGCTGACTCATAAATAAATTCTTCCTTCAAGGATGTAAATACTCGGTCTAGGTTGCAGTATATCTCTAGGCCCTGCTTTGCATAATGCTGTATACCAAAGCCTTCCAGTCCTTTATCTGTTGCATTGCTACTACAATCACATTAATTCCCTAAGAAATCCCCAATGTATCAGGAGAAAGAATGACCCTGAAGGTTTGGCTTCTTTGTGCAATATGTATGTAACGGTGACAGGCTTTATCTATACGTCTTGGCAGATCAGTCTAGAAACTGGGAAATGTTACAGTGTTTTAATGTAAGATCTGTGTTGTGAATTATACAAATTCCTTTCCTATTCAACCTCGGCTACACTATCTGTCTATCTCTATCTCTATCTCTCTATCATCTTTATATCTCTCTCTATCATCTATCTAATCATTGCAACCTTACTCACAGAGAAGACTTGCTTCTCCACCATTCTTTAGCCAGACAAGTCAGACAGAACCATTCATCACCTTCCCATCCAGGCTCAGAGTGAATAATAATAATAATAATAATAATAATAACAATAACAATAATAATAAATTAAATTTAGTATATGCCACCCAATTCCCAGCAACTGAGTGATAAGAGATCCTGCACTGATGCTCATACCAGGCCAGTGATGGGCAATGAGGAAGGAAAAGGGGGAACCCAACAGCATTGTCTGGACTGTTTGCTCTAAGACAGCTTGACAGTCTTCCATCCCAACCAACCTGAACGGTAAGAAAGAATATCCAGGGAAAATAAGGGAAGAGGGATTTGCTTTCCAAGTGCCTCCTCCAGGCTAAGGAACCTATATGACCAAGAGGGGTGTGTATGAAGGCACAAGGATGGAACTACAACCCTTCCCCCCCTCCCCGCTGGTTCCTTGCAAATGACTGGGTGACAGACAAGAATTACTCCCATTCTCCAGCAAGGCCATTAAGGCACCTCTGAGTGTGCAATTAATGTCTTAAAGGGTCCAGGCCCAGTTTCCATACACAATCGGAAGCACCCAGGAGCCCTTATAATTCTCATCAGTCCTTGAAAAACAGTTCATTAGTGTTGTTAGAACCGACAGGTAGATACAGCTAATGGGATAAATCTATCCGGTTTTCTGTGCCAGAGTTTCCTTAAAAGTGTAGCTCCTCTAGTAGAACTCAGAATAAGCAACAACCCACTTAGCTGAAGAGATCCTGGACAGAGCAGGCACATAAAATGAGGAATGAACATGGGAGGAGGATGAAACCAATGTTTTTTTATTTACGCAGGAGGGTGAATGCATAGTGAGTTCAGGTTGCCACAAACTCACAGTCATGGCAACAAAATAAAATATCCAGTTACAAAACAGTCAGTCCTTGATAGCAATGCTTAAAAATAATTGGGCTACAGAAAAACATTGTCCCACCCTGAAGACAGGATGGCACATTGCTAGAACAGAATGTCTCCAGGTACTTGCTCGGGCTCTGCAGAAGAAGACCCCAAGACCTGCCCTTAGCCAGAGTCACACCTGCTTTCATCCTGGGCTGATGCTGGGGAAACCATCAGGTGCAGCCACAGCGGGTCTACTAGGTGGGTGCTGCACTCCACTCAGTCTTAATGCACCTAAACCCAAAGCCTCTGATTGGCGGTTGGATTCCCAGCTGGCTGACATGGGCCACAACATGCAAAACTGCCCCCACAGCCTCCGGAGTGCTCTTTCTCTGTAGTGCTATGGACCATGCAACTTGGCAAGGTTGGTCTTCTAACACACCAAGCAAGAAACAGCCACTGCAAACGTGATCTGACTTTTGGATATTGCTTCTAATGGGCTGCTTTATAGGTCTCAAGCCAGCACCAGGTGGCTAAAAGGTCTCTGAAAATGGTGGACCACACTTCTCCCACAACTGTGTGCCAGCACTCCAGAAGTCCGAGAAAAACAGATGCACCATTTGCTCAGACTGAATGGCTCCTCTTAAGGGCTGCAGAGGATACAGAGAAGTTCTTGAAGAAAATATGCAGCAATTTTTGGCAAACATGAGCTCATCCTGGGAAAACAGGAAAATGTGAGGAAGAAGCCAAGATAGCCTCACTTTGACTTTCTTTGGTAGAGCAAGGGAGACACTGTCTGGCTTTTGTGATCCTGAAAGTGCCATCTATATCAATACTGCAGAGTTCTAGTATTGCGATGGTATATGAGAATGGCCTTGGAAGGCAGGGGGAGGCCCTATGAGAAACTATAGAGAGGTCCAACTGAAGTAAGAAAGTTACTTCAGGTAGCAAAATGTATGCCTAACACTGCTCTACATTTGGAGGGTGGGCTATGTGCACTCAGATGCTGACTAAAAGCTTTAGGGATATAATGGTACATGGGAATGGCCTTGGGAGTTGGGGGGAAGAGCTGCAGGCAGGGGAACATTTGGATAAGAGGCAGATAAGCCCACAGCAGGAATGTGGTGGTGGAAAACAGCCTCCCTAGTTTCTTGGGCTGTAAAGGTGACATGGGAGAGAAGTACTTTCAGACTTGCAAGGTTCTGTTAATGTAACCTTACAATAAAGTAGATTTAGTTCTTCTGGGCATGCTTCCTGTCTGAACTACCTCACAAGGCTGACAGAGATACAGCAAGGTCGCCACCAGCAGCATAGCCCAGCTATAACTGCCCAGAGTCCCCTGTTTGGGAGAGATGGGTGATGATAGAAATTTGAAGAATAAATAAATAAATAACACAGCTCAGCAACTGGATGCTGGCCATTTCTTAGGTCATCTCATCCAATCAAGACAAGAAGAAGAAAATACCTTGAAGAGGAGGCACCACATTCGAGTTCTTGTGGTGCAGCTCTTTCTTTTACTGATACCAAGTCATGTGATTAGCATCTTTTTCTGATCACTAAAAGAAAAGTGGCTATGGAAGCTGAGGTATCCAGGGATCCTCACAGCTAAAAGAGAACTGTGAGAAGAGGTCAGGAGAAAAGGTCAGGGAGTGGATAATCCCACAGGAAACCAGCCAAGCCAACTGAAACCACCACATTGACTGACACAAGAGACTGCTGTCAGACTGCCTCCCCATGCACACCAATGCATCCTATATTGCCTATAAGTAGGCTTTTCAGGTGAGATAATATGGAAACCACCACTTCCAGAGCAGAGTACAAGAAACCATATTTGGATTGCGCAAGCTGCAGACTGTGGAGATGCAGGTGGAGGGAGGGAGGGAGGGAAGAGGAGGAGGAGGAGGAATGCTATCAGACTGGTGGAGGGGGTATAACCCTTGTAGCTTGGCAACACCTTTTAGAAGGAGCTCCACATCCACTTGAGGTATGGACTGATCATAAAAATTTGAAAGCTTCATGCACCCCCAAGAAACTAAATGCCAAGCAGCTTCGATGGGCCCAATTTTTCAGTGGATTCAATTTCACTTTAACTTATTTTCCTGCCAAGAAAAATTTCTTGGCAGATGCACTTTCTCGCCTTCCCCAGCACAACAGTTTTCTTCTAAGCAGTTTGGGTTAGCCACTGTAACTCACAGCCAAACTGTGGCTGAGAAAATGAAAATGCCAGGAAAATTGCAACAAGAGTTGTGAGTGGCTCTCCAATCTGATACTTGGCTACAAACTAACAAATCTACTTTGACTGAACTGAATGGGTTGTGGTACTTTGCTGGCAAACTGTATATCCCTGAACCTTTATGGGCTAAAATTTTGTAACAGTCCCATGATGATAAAACAGATGGTCATTTTGGTTTCGTCAAAACCCTACTTTTAGTATAGCACCAATTCTGATGGCCCACTTTACGCACAGATGTCAAGGACAATGTGTCTAGCTGCCCCATTTGTGCTAGGTCCAAGAAAAAAGGAAGAAAACCTCAAGGGTTCCTCCAGCCAGTAGCTGAACCTTCCAGTTGACCCTGGAAACAGATAGACATGGACTTTATTGTTGACCTACCTGAGAGCAAGAACAAAACTGTCATTTGGGCTGTTGCTGATCTGTTTTCTAAACAAGCTCATTTCATACCATGTACTAAGATCCCTACAGCTCCCCAACTTGCCAAACTTTTCTTGCAACACGTGTACTGCCTACATGGATGTCCTGAACATGTGATCTCAGATTGTGGAATTCAATTCACATCAAAATTTTGGAAATCTTTTTTGAGATTAATTGGCACCAAACAAGCTTTAAACTCATTGAACCATCCTCAAACAGATGGATTAACTGAACAGGCTAATTCTACTCTCGAGCAATTCCTTAGCTGCTATATAAATTACCAACAAGATGACTGGGTTGACCTTCTCCCTTTTCCCAAGGTTGCTTATAACAATGCTGTGCACCAAAGCACTTTCTCCTAAGTTGTTAATAGATTTTGTACCTATCCCCAAACTGCCTCTTTCCCCACCAGACCATTGTTCTGCTGCAGACTGATGCAAAAGGTCACCTCGGCTTGGCCAATCATCCAACAAGCCCTGACTGTCATGAGTACTGATGGTGAGCAGGAGGGGGCCCCTATCCAGGGGGGGAAACTCATGCGTAGTACTGAGGAGTTAAGCAGCCATTCAAAGAGACACAGATCAGACCCGCCTTGACTTTTGGGGTTCATCTGTCTGGGTTTTTCCCACACTTCTTCAGTTTGTTAGGATTTTTTGTCTAACGTAGCAGTAATAAAACACTAGAGGCCTATTCCTTGTCTCAGTGTGGTTCCTGACTATTAGGACACTGACTGATGCTCAGAACACTTAGAAAAAAATTGCCAATTGCAAGCACTCTCCCGAATGGCCCCTAAAGATTGGAGATAGAGTTTATCTCTCCACCAAATTCCTCTGCTCACCTCAACCATAAAAAAAAATAGGTCAAAAATTTATAGGACGTTTTTCTATCACAAAAATAATTAACCCTGTCACAGTGCAATTGCAACTTCCACATAATTTGAAAAGAACTCACCCTGTTTTTCATTGCAGCCTTTTGAAGCCACTTCGTGAATCACCATGATGGCACCCAGCATCATGTGCACCAACTCCTATCATGATTGATGAATGCCAACAGCAAAATGTAAACAGCATTTTGAAGTTAAAGACATTTTGGATCCTCGCAGACATTGCAGCTCTTTACAGTACCTAGTTTACTGGAGACCTTTACCTGATAATGAATGGGTTGCCAGTCATCATGTTAATGCACCTCTTCTGCTTAAAAAATTCCACACTAAATACCCCAAGCCTGCTCCTTAATTCCCTCACTTACAAACTCTCTTAATCACTTTAGCACTTTTCCTGTTTTTTTTAAAAATTAATTATGTTTCAAGTTCTTTTTCAGGTGGGTGGTATGTCATGCTCCAAGATCAAACATTTCCAGAACATCTGATCAGACTTGCATGCATAAACGAAGTCCACATGTGTTGAGACTTGCAAGTCAGTAGAATTGGGAGTGGGGCAAGCCAGGTGTGTGAAAGCGTCTTGTTTGGGCTATCTGTCATCCAAGGTCAAGCTGCTGAGCTGTTGGAGACATCTACATGGGACTGAACGAACTGGCATGAGAAATGGGGGGCTGCATACTGAAGAAGAGGGAGGGGGTTGAGTTCATTGCGCTGTTTAACTTACAGAAAATGTGGGAACCTCTATTCACAACTTTTTCACTGTACTGCACACTACACTCCATTAAAGAGATTTTTGATTTAATCACATATGAATCGAATTTAATGGCAAGCTGAGTAGGCAGTCATCACAGAAACAAGGAACATCATTTTTCTACTGAAGATGGATGTAACTGGACCAAATAAATCAGTAAGACTCTTTTTACTTACTCTTTGAACCTACTTTGTCTAAGTGTGTGATTCTTTATGGTTGGGAGGGCTAAGTGTGTAAGATCAATAACCTATATTTCTCTAACATGCTCATTAAAGCTATTTTAGATAATATTCTTTTTCTGTCCATGGCTTCTCCTCTGTGTTAAGCTCTGCTCTGTTCAGTGGTCCTAGCTGTCCACTAATGGTTTCAAGGCCAAAGTTCCAACCCAAGGCATAACACTAAGGCCATGTTCAAGAATAAGGATTTGAGATATAAATGTGGGTGATGGGATGAGATGTGGTCAGATCCTGACTTCTGAATTTTAGAAGAGAGCCATCCTATCAGCCAGTCTTCTTTTGAGTGTGTGTTATTAAGAAGCTGCACTTGAAAATAACTTAAAACATGTTTTTTTTCCTAAATCAGATACCTTTTTTTGTCTTTAATCATTTAGAATTTAATTTTAATCAAATTGTGCTAGCCATTTCAGAGGAAGAAAAAACTTTCAAGGTGTCAGACAGATCCATAGTTAGGGTAATTCTGCACTACAGCTGAAGCTGCTTGTCTCCTGTGCTCCTTCTGAAATTCTGGTCTGGATTTCAGTGGCTGGCTCCTGGGTGGATCAGCCTAGCAAAGTCTGCCAAATCAAGTCAAGTCAAATCAAGTAATACTTTATTACAAGTCACTGACCAGACTTAATTTTTTTAAAACAACTACTATATGATACAAATTACAACGTAACGTGCATGATAAAAAGCCCTGTTTCCTGACATAACCAATGAACTTACAAGTTACAGATATAAATTTTGCAACAGCAAGATTTATTTGCCCAAAGAAGCTGCATATTGAATTCTTCCATCTGACCTGAAAATGAGCTAAGAAAAGGTGTTAATAGCAAATTGCAGGTGTCTTGATAAAAATTGCAGGACAGCAGGATAGGATCCTGATGATCCAATGCTCCCATCTTTGCAGGAACAAAACCTTCCTATGTAGAGAATTTTGCGGTATTTACCGGCCAACCTCCAACACTGATGATGGCAAGATATTGAACCACAATAGTGTAAAGGTCCTCCAAAGTGTTCTATTTGTAAGTTGGGCCAGATAATGCGGATTTAAAATGAAATTTGCTGGGCTAATTGACCTCTGAGTGACATCTTGGTATATTCTGTTTGTAATTCTGAGTCAAGAATTCTTTCTTCAAGAGCTCTCATTGCTTGATCTTGTCCCAGATGCATCAGCATCTCACTTCAGAACCCCAATTTATGGACTTTGTGATTTATTTGGAGTTTCCAAGAAGAAGAAGAATTAATTGACAGGGTAAGATAACAGCCAGCTAACAGCCAGCAATAGCGATACCTTCCTTGGCTACTGTATATTTTAATTTTTGTATTTTTAATGAGAATTTATTTTTAGTTTATTTTAAGACTATTTGCTGCCCAGAGTCACTTGCTGAGATGGACCACCATACAAACTGAAGAAATAAATAACATGCACCTGTCAGCCTTGCTAAGTAGTCCAGAAAAGAAGCATGCTCAGAAGAACTAATTCTACTTTATTGTAAGGTTACATTAACAGAACCTTGCAAGTCTGAAAGTCCTTCTCTCCCATGTCACCTTTACAGCCCAAGAAACTAGGGAAGGTGTTTGCCACTACCACATTCCTATTGCGGGCTCAGCTGCCTCTTATCCAACTGTTCCCCAAGGCCATTCTCATGTACCATTACATCCCTAGAGCTTTTAGCCAGCATCTGAGTGTACATTGGATGGGCTTGGACTATACATTCTTAAGAGAAAGAGAGGGAGGGAGAGAGGAAGATTCCTAAATGCTACAGCACATCTGAAATTCAGATGCCACAAAGCAGTAATTCCAGGCTGATGGGATATATGGTTGGAGATTAAGCTAAAGGCAGGCCGGAATTTACAAGTGGAAACCTGTCAGGTGGGTCAGTCAGAGGCAGCTGACTACTGTCTTTTCATCCATAGCAGCAGGGTTGTCAGTGGTGCAGGCCTGTGAGAAACTTGCATGGCTACACAACTGTTACTGCTATTGGCAGCTGATGAACCAAAAGCAGCTGAGATGTTGACGATAGCCAAGGATATCGTCTACTTTTGCAGATGGAGACAGTTAAGTCTTGGACAAAGGACAAAGCAGGCAATTTGATTAAATGAAGCTTCAGCTGGACCAGCCCATAAAAGCAGATTCTTGAACTGAAGTGGAAATGTGTGGAAGAAAGCAGATTGAATCAGAGGGTTCAAAGCAGTTTGTAACCTACATTTGTAGAAAATGCTGTGGGGTGAGGTCTGACATCGATATGAGTGATTAAATCCATTACAATACATGTTACTTAGATAAAAGTTTGGGTAAGTAGCCTATCCAAAGGAATGTATAATCTTTTTAATTTATGTGTTAATTAAAGGACCGGAAGACGTGGTTTTGTCAGCAAGCCCAGGGACCCCAGGCTGATATGGAGCTGATCACGTGGCTGGTTTGGAGTATGTTTGTTTCCACCAGTGGGTGTTTTATTGGTTTTTAATCTTGTACGCCACCCAGAGTCACTGTGTGTGAGTTGGGCAGCCATGTAAATTTGTTAAATAAATAAAATAAATAATCATTTAAAAAAGAAAAGCAAAGAATGAACAAACAAGGAAAAGAAAGGAAAAACAATTGGTACAGAAATACAATATCTGTAAGTGGACTAAGTGGACTAAGATTGTATGGTTAGTGCTCAGGAATGTAGGTCCTTTTGAACCTGCTGCTATTCTCTAGGTTGTTAGTTCTTGGTGAAGTCTTTCACATAGAGCTGATCCCTTCTGTCTGGATTAGAACTTGACCTCTGCACTGGCTGGAGGCAGGTTCTGGCTTTCTGAAGAATTTTTGGGGATCCGGCACATGTCATGTCTTGAGAGAGCTTTAATGGGCCCCACTGACTTCAGAAGTAAGAACTCCAGGTTTGTCCTCTGTACATGTTTTGTATTTGTGAAAATGTTTACAATGTATATGGAAAACGTGATGTTTTCTGAAATTCTTGTGTTGCCAGCTAATTGAGAATCTGCAGGACGGAAACCGAAAGAGGAAGACATTACAGGAGGTGCCAGGACAGAAATAAAGGAGGTCATATTTATTAAAACTCTCCCCATTAATTACTTGCAGCCCCAGGGTCCTTCCCCAATCTGCCCCAGTGAGCCAAGCAGTGGGATGGTCCCTGGGATTCGCCCCGCCAAGGGTTGCTTTCCCCAGGCACATTTTATAGCCCTGTCACCTCCCTCTCCCCCCCCCCCACACACACACCCAGCGGCGCTCAGGTGAGGCTGGTGGGTATTGGGCTCCTGCTACAACAAAAGGGGAAATAATTATCTAATTGGGGTTAGAGCAGAAGGTTTGTTATCTGACAGCTTGGAAGAGTAAATAGGGAGAGCCTGCTTCTCTCAGCAGCCCCTCTGCCAGGTGCTGACTGAAAAATGCAGAACACATGGTGTAATTTATTTTATAGTGCTATATTTTATCAAATGCTTGAATTTGTATTCATAGTAAAATAGTAAAACCAGCACTCCAGGTTGAAAAACAAAACAAAACATTGTGAGCTCTGGAATAGAAGATGGAATATAAATAAATCAAACAAATAAATGAACTTGACTGACTAGGATTTGCTTGCTTTGAAGCCTATCCCAAGGAGGGGGGAGACCCTACTGTTCTGCCAGTGTTGCTTCTTGTCTTTTTGTTCTTATGTGTGATCCCACCTTTGCCCAAATCAGTATGTTGTTACAGTCCTGTTTGTCTTTGATCCCTGTTAGTCTCTGCCTGTCTGTTTAGTGGCCATGCTTTCATTTTGTAAAATATGTTTAAAAAACCACTTTTCTCTGTGATCTGCTGCTTGTCTGTCTGTCTAGAATGAATGAGTTTTAAATGTATTTCAGATGGACTTCATATATATATGGACTTCATATATAAAATGGCCGATCTAATTATCCTATACACAAATGTGATAACATACTGTATATCTTAGAGTTTAATATATCTATATTAGTTTTATAAAGTAATGTATAATGAATTCATTTATTAATTTAAACGAATCAATATCAATGTTAATAAAATGAACAGGGACTGTGGATGTGCTGGGTATCTGGGCAGGGGGGAGAACAGCAGAAGCGGTGTTTGCTTACTTTCCATGCCCCACCACCACCCCATCACCCCTAGACAGGTGGTGGATCTGAAGCATGAGTAGCCCCAGGCCATGTGGAGGAGGGTGTGGCCAGGACACAGAGAGCACGGGCACCATCACCCGTTCTCTGACATCACTTTGACAGAGATGGGGGTGTTAACAGAAGGTGGCAACGTGCTTTTCTGCCCTCCTGGGAAGGGGTCCTGCCTGTTCTGGTGATGAGGCACTGGGCTGCATGGATAGCCCACCGCCCATCAGTGACACTGTTGATCAGACACCAGCTGCAGTTCAAGAACCGGCGGCATTACAGATCTGATGTAAATTGGGGGCTACTTTCTTTTTTTTATAAGAATTTTATTGTATTTCAAAGTATAGTTAAAATACAAAACAGAGAGTACAGTAAAGATAGTAGAACTAAAAGAAAAAAGACAAAAACTATAAAAGTGAGAATAAATAGAAAATAGAAACAGAAGGTGGCTTCCGACTACCTCCAATACAGATATAAGTACAATTTTAAAAAAAGTAATCTCTTGCCACTAATTAATCAATATTAACATTATTTCTATCAAAACAAACCATCTAATCATCAAAATCCATAATCAAAACTTCATTTTTTTTCCAACACAAGCAAGTGATCTAAAAGAGGTTGCCATAAAGTGTAAGGGTTGCCTATTCTAACAGACTCAGTCTCACAAGCAGGTGCTTAAGGAAAACTGGTTTATTGAAAGAATAGTGTGCAAATACAAAGAAAGCTGGGAATGAGCAAAAGTGCGCCAAATACAAACTAAAAACCCTCGCTTCAAACCCGATCCCGCCCTAGCCCCCACTTAGCAACCACCCCCGCCCAGGTGTTGGCAACCATCACACATTGGCCTGAGAAAGTAACCTTGAACACATGCAATAACCCAAACATACATTCCTCAGTTACAGTAAGGAGATTACAGCCTGGCATGGCTGAAAATCTCCTCCCAGCAAACATGAGACACGGATCAGGAAATTGACATGCGAAACGTTACAATGTATTCAGCACATTGGAACGATGAACATGACATACCGCCCCGCTTAAAGAAACCTAAATCAAGGAGCAGGCTTGGCAGGGTAGGCAGCATAAAAACGGGCCACTAAAAGAGGGAAGTGAACATTGCGGGCAGCAACCCACTCAGGACGAGGGAAATGTTTCCATCGGATAAGGTATTGCAGGGTAGAACGAAGGCGCCGAGAATCGAGAATCTCCTGGACCTCGAAGTGTTGCTGGCCATCAATCATAATGGGAGCAGGCGGTGCTGGCTGTGGGTGCCAGCAATCCGATTGGTGAAACGGTTTGAGCAAGCTGCAATGAAAAACGGGATGCAAACATTTAAGATTATGAGGCAAATCCAATTTAAAAGTAACAGGATTAATTTGGCCCACAATAGGGAAGGGCCCCACGAACTTGGGCACCAATTTCTTAGAGGGCTGCGGGGATTTAATAAACTTTGTGGAGAGATAAACTTTATCTCCCACTTTGAAAGGTGGCTGAGGTGTGCGTTTGGTGTCAGCATGGCGTTTGTAAGCGGCTTGTGCATCGGCAAGAACTTGTTGGATTTTAGGCCAGGAGTCGCCCAGATGTGCTGCCCAGTCTGCAGGGGACGAAGGAGGAGAGGTTGGTCGAGGCAGTTCAGGAATGGGCACAAAATCCTGACCAAAGACAGTACGAAATGGCACCTGTCCAGTGCTCTGATGCACGGCATTGTTGTAGGCGACTTCAGCAAAGGGCAGGAGATCGACCCAATTATCTTGCTGATAGTTAACAAAAGCACGCAAATATTGCTCCAGTGTGGAATTAAGCACCTCTGTAGATCCGTCAGTCTCCGGATGCGACGCAGTGGACAGCGCTTGTTTAGTGCCCACCAATTTCATAAAAGCCCACCAAAATTGGGAAGTAAATTGTGTGCCTCTGTCAGTCACCAAACGGGAGGGGCTCCCGTGAGTCTGTACATGTGTACAAAGAAGAGGCGGGCTAGCTGCTGTGATGAGGGAATGGAAGCGCATGGAATGAAATCGGCTTGTTTTGAGAAAAAGTCTTTTACAACCCAGATTACAGTCTTTCTTTGGCTTGGAGGTAAATCCACGATAAAACCCATAGAGATCTCCTCCCAGGGGTGAGAGGGACTGGCCACTGGCTGGAGCAACCCTTGGGGCTTACCAACCTTCCATTTGGAGCCAGCGCACACAGGGCAGGATGCAACATAGTCTTTAACATCACGCCTTAGTGTTGGCCACCAGAATTGGCGTCTCACCAAATGGAGCGTCTTCACAAACCCAAAATGCCCAGCCAGTTTGTCATCATGGGAACGGAGCAAAATGTCTTTGCGCAGAGCATCAGGCACATAGAGACGATCGTGCTTCCAAGTAAAATTGCAGTCAAAAGTAACAGTGTGTAAATTTGCTTGCAACCAAGTGTCAGATTTCAATTGGGAAAGAAACTGTTGTTGCAAGTCTGAGGAAATTGGCAAGCATCCCAGACGGGGTGAAAGTGAAGCGTCGATTTGCTGTGCGCGAGTCTGGCTGCGAGTCACAGCTGCCAGACTCAATTGCGGCTCCATCCACAGTGTGCCTACTACATCAGGCACAGTGCTGGAATCTTGGGGTCTGTGAGAAAGTGCATTAGCCAGAAAGTTTTTCTTTCCCGGAATAAATTTTAATTTGAAGTCAAACCGGGTGAAGAATTGAGCCCATCTGATTTGCTTTGGGTTGAGCTTACGAGGTGCACTGAGCACTTCGAGGTTCTTGTGATCAGTCCAAACCTCGAAAGGGTGGGTAGCCCCCTCCAACAAGTGGCGCCAGGTGTCTAAAGCAGCTTTAACAGCAAAAGCCCCTTTCTCCCAAACATGCCACCGCCTTTCTGTTTCAGAGAATTTGCGGGATAGGTAAGCACAAGGCTTCAAACATCCCGACTCATCTGCTTGTAGCAGGAGCACTCCAATGGAGAAATCAGAGGCATCCACTTGCACCACAAATGGTTTGTTAGGATAGGGATGCTGTAGAACAGGTTCAGCTGTGAATAGCTGTTTGAGCTTTTCAAAGGCCACCTGGCATGTGGGCATCCATTTGAGCAATGCCCCTGGATTTTTTGCCCTCCGTGTGTCCCCCTGCCCCTTTGTTTTGAGTAATTCAGTGAGGGGCAATGCTATCTCTGCGAACCCCTGGATGAACTGCCGATAGTAGTTTGCGAATCCGAGGAAACTTTGGAGCTGCCTACGCATGTGTGGCGGCTCCCATGCCAAGATGGCTTCAATCTTAGCTGGATCCATCTCAATACCCTTGTCTGAAATTCTATAGCCCAAATAGTCAATTTGAGATTTATGAAAAGCACATTTGGACAATTTTGCATACAGTTCAGCCTTTCTCAGCTTGCTGAGCACTTGTCTGAGCAGTTCTACATGTTCCTCCATGGTTTCAGTATAGATTAACACATCATCCAAATACACCAAGACCCCCTTGAATAAATGGTCATGCAAGACCTCATTAATTAATTGCATAAAGACCCCAGGTGCTCCTGCCAACCCAAAAGGTAATACTTTATACTGGAAAGATCCCAGAGGGCAATTGAATGTGGTTTTCCATTCATCCCCCTCCCGGATGTGAATGCGGAAATATGCCTCTCTCAGGTTTAACTTGGACAATATTTCCCCCCTCGCCAGATGTGCTAACATGTCTTTGATTAACAGTATCGGATATTTATTTAATATTGATACTGCGTTCAATCCACAGAAATCTGTACAGAGTCTCAAAGTTCCATCCTTCTTTGGTCTAAAGAGCACAGGAGCCCCTACTGGGGAGCTGGCTGGTTCAATGAAACCTCTAGCTAGATTTTTGTCAACAAACTCCCATAGCATTGCCAGCTCCTTTTGGGACGTAGGATAGATTTTTGGCTTCGGCAGTTTCACATCAGGAATAAACTCTATGGCACAGTCAGTTTTTCAGTGCGGCGGCAGCCGATCAGCCTCCCTTTCGCCAAACACATCTGCAAAATCCTGGTATTGTACCGGTAGCCCATCTAGCGGACCGTTGAGGAAATGTGGAGTTGCCACTGCCGCCCTCCCCACTATGCCATCATCCATATCATCCCCCTCAGGGGCTTTGTAGAACCCATCTGCAAATGTCACAGTTCTGTGCACCCAATTTATATGGGGGTTTTGTTGGACAAACCAAGGCATCCCCAAAATGACAAACGGACCCCCCACAGGTGCCACCACAAAAGGCAGTTTCTCCCAGTGACTGCCCAACTGCAACGCCACCAACCCTGTGGAAAGAGTCGCAGGCGACCCTCCTGCTGTAGATCCATCCAATTGTGTGAAGATCATAGGACATTTCAAAGGGAACGTGGGTAACTCTAACGCAGCCACCACGTCAGGGTGCATCAAACACCTAGAACACCCCGAATCAATCATCGGCCACAATTCCACCGTTCGAGTGCGGGACCCCAATTTCACCTTCACTGTCAGTGTAGGGAAGTTTCCACTCACTGAAGCGTGATTGCACCCTTCCTCTTCCACCTGCCCAGCGGCGCCCTTTAAAGCGGGTGGCTGGCGTTTCCCGCCGGTTGATTAAGAACAGCCTCCTCATCCCCAAAGAAAGGGACTTCCTCAGGTTTGGCCTCCGCCAGTGTCGCCTTCATCTTTCTCGGTAGAGAAGGAGATTTCCTGGACGACTTTCCTGGCCGGTCCTCGGTCTTTCCCTTCGGGCACGCCGCTGCTCGGTGCCCCTCCTTTCCGCACCGCAGACACTGGCCTTGCGCATAGCATTGCTCCTTCTCTTCCTCCCAGGTCCGTTGGCTGGATCTCCCTGGAGGAGCCGGGGTGCGGGACCCTTTACTGAATCTCCCATACCTCGCCGATCTTCGGTGGACAAACGTCTCTAGGGCATGCTCAGTGCTGCCCGCCAGCTGAATCCAGTCATACAGGGTTTTTGGGTCCTCTCGCCCCAGGGACCACTTTAGAACCTCAGTTTCCAGTCCATCCTTGAACATCTCCACCAACGTGGATTGGGACCAATCCTCCACTTTCCCAGCCAGTGCTTTAAATTCCAGTGCATAATCCGCCACGGATCGTGACCCTTGGTACAGTCCCTTTAATGCCCACTTCGCTCTTTCCTGAGCTAACGGGTCTTCAAAATGTTGCCTTAACGCCCACAGGAACTCCTCAAAGTCTTCCAACTCCGGAGCGTCCGATTGGCACAGCTGTACATACCAATCGGCCGCCCTCCCCTTGAGCTTGGTGGCAATGGTGTTTATTTTGCCCCGTTCTGACCAGAACCCCTGTTCCCAGTCCTCCATATAACTGTTAGCATTAGTTACGAAGAAGGACAATTTGGTAGGGTCCCCATCGAACTTTACCATGAAGGGTGGGGGTCTCGCCACTTCTGGTCGCTCAGCCCTTGGCACGGCCCCTAGCGAGTGCCTCTCCGCCAGAGGGGACCTTGAAATTGTCACCCTCGGGCCCCTCTCCTCTCCTCAATGCCGGGCCCTGCTTCTCCCTCTGGGGGATGGTAGGGGTGATGGTGGGGTGGAATGCCTGCAGTGGGACCCTTCCCTTCCTCTTTCAGGTGAACTCCAGACCATTGACAATTTTTTCAGCATGAATTCGACCGACTCTAACTTTGACTCCAACACCTTTATACGGTCAGGGGTGGGTGATCCCTCAGGCGCCTCTTTTCTGACCACCTTAGGTGACAGCGGGTACCACCGCTTCCAGGAGCCTTGAGTCGCCCCAGTGACCGAGTCCTCGTCCCAAGTGATGTAGTCACCGGCCGAAGTACTGGTCGTTTCTGGTGCTTTTTGACATCCCTCCTTCTCCTTCGGGTTGGGGTCGGGTTCTGCCCGACCCTCCGGAGCATCGCTGCAGGGTACCTTCCCTGCTCTCACCACCGTGGCATCCGGTTCCCCTTCGCTCGATGCCTTGCTCTCCATCTCTTGCAATCTCGGTTCACTCATCGCTAGCACTCCCCTTCACAGACGAATCTGGATAGGGGCTAGCGGAATAAGTTTTTTGAGATTCCCAGCTTTATGTAAGGGTTGCCTATTCTAACAGACTCAGTCTCACAAGCAGGTGCTTAAGGAAAACTGGTTTATTGAAAGAATAGTGTGCAAATACAAAGAAAGCTGGGAATGAGCAAAAGCGCGCCAAATACAAACTAAAAAACCTCGCTTCAAACCCGATCCTGCCCTAGCCCCCACTTAGCAACCACCCCCTCCCAGGTGTTGGCAACCATCACACATCGGCCTGAGAAAGTAACCTTGAACACATGCAATAACCCAAACATACATTCCTCAGTTACAGTAAGGAGATTACAGCCTGGCACGGCTGAAAATCTCCTCCCAGCAAACATGAGACACGGATCAGGAAATTGACATGCGAAATGTTACGATGTATTCAGCACATTGGAACGATGAACATGACATAAAGAAACAAATCTAGAAACAGTTTTATCTCTTATTAAAGCTGTTAACTTCGCCATTTGAGCCAAGTCCATTAATTTAATAATCCATTCTTCCACTGTAGGTATTTGTGGATCTTTCCATCATTGTGCATGTCAATTGGGGGCTACAAGTACCTGCCATCTAAAAATTTGTGTGTCCGAAGCCTGGAGGGGATTTCCCATGGGGTGGCTGGCATTAAGAGGGTTAGGACTCTCTTCCATCAATTCCCTGGTCTTTCCAGGGCATTGTGGATGTTGCCACATACAAGGAAATTTTAACAAAAGAGGGGTCTGCAACATACCACTTCTGAACCCTGTAAGCACTCACTTGCATGGGAACTTTTGGTGAATTGTCTTTTCATTAAGGCCCTGTAAGTACCAGAGAGACATAGAGACTGTATTGGATTCAGGAATTGCCAGGTCCCCTGAAATGGGGTTTGCAATCTGCCACCTTGATGGCTGAAAGTGAAGAGGAACTGAGGAGCCTTATGATGAAGGTGAAAGAAGAAAGTGCAAAAGCTGGTTTGCAGCTAAACCTCAAAAAAACCAAGATTATGGCAACCAGCTTGATTGATAACTGGCAAATAGAGGGAGAAAATGTAGAAGCAGTGAAAGACTTTGTATTCCTAGGTGCAAAGATTACTGCAGATGCTGACTGCAGTCAGGAAATCAGAAGACGCTTAATCCTTGGAAGAAGAGCAATGACAAATCTCGATAAAATAGTTAAGAGCAGAGACATCACACTGACAACAAAGGCCCGCATAGTTAAAGCAATGGTGTTCCCTGTAGTAACATATGGCTGCGAGAGCTGGACCATAAGGAAGGCTGAGCGAAGGAAGATCGATGCTTTTGAACTGTGGTGTTGGAGGAAAATTCTGAGAGTGCCTTGGACTGCAAGAAGATCCAACCAGTCCATCCTCCAGGAAATAAAGCCAGACTGCTCACTTGAGGGAATGATATTAAAGGCAAAACTGAAATACTTTGGCCACATAATGAGAAGACAGGACACCCTGGAGAAGATGCTGATGCTAGGGAGAGTGGAAGGCAAAAGGAAGAGGGGCCGACCAAGGGCAAGGTGGATGGATGATATTCTAGAGGTGACGGACTCGTCCCTGGGGGAGCTGGGTGTGTTGACGACCGACAGGAAGCTCTGGCGTGGGCTGGTCCATGAAGTCACGAAGAGTCGGAAGCGACTAAACGAATAAACAACAACAAAATCTGCCACCTAAGTACAGTCTTCTCTCTGTATGGCAAGACCACAGGAGTGAAAAATGAGATAGATTAGAATGTACAACCTCCACAAAGAGCAGGTGTTTTTGGTATGCCATGGGCAGATGACCAATCAATCTATTTTTTGTTCATTCATTTTATTCTCATTCCAAAGTGTCTCTCCTTGAATTAGTTGATTATCCAAAGTTCTATTTCTCTCTTTTGCTACCACTTCCCTTCCTGCCTTTTCAATATATATCTCTATCTATCTCTATCACTCTACATTATTCCATATCTATCTATCTATCTATCTATCTATCTAATCATCTATCTATCTATTTGTCCCTGCCCATCTCCTCCCATCAGGGAAGTCTGGGCAGTTTACAACAATCAATTAAAAACAGCCATAAAATACACAGTATAAAAATACAATAATAAATAATATATATAAGGGTAAAAATAAAGAATCCAGGTGGCAAAAAATCTAAAACAGTCCAAGTGTGGGAGGAGTGGTCTATAGCAACCATCCCCATGTAGATCTATTCCCCTCTCCACCCCAAGCGAGGCAGCAGAATCAGGTCTTCAGACTCCTCCAAAAGGCCAGGAACAATGGGGCCAATTTCACCTCTGGGGGCAGCATGATCCACAGGGCAGGAGCTACAGCAGAGAAGGCCCGCTTCCTGGACCCCACCAGATGAAATTCTCTTACAGACAGGGTCCTCAGCATGCCCTCTCTGCACAATCAGGTGGGATGGGTCGATGTAATGGGGAAGAGGTGGTCCCTCAGGTAACCTGGCCCCAGGCCATGTAGGGCTTTAAAGGTAATAACAACAACTTGAATTGGACCTGGAAGCAAACTGGTACCCAATGCAGCTTGCGCAGCAGTGGTTTTACATGTGCCCTTCTGGGGGCATCAAAAACAGCTTGCACAGCTGCATTCTGGACCAGCTGAAGCTTCCAGATACTTTTCAAGGGTAGCCCCATGTAGAGTGCATTGCAATCATCTATATGAGAGATAGCAAGGGTATGAGTGACTGTTTGAAGGGCCTCCCGATCCAGGAAGGGGCGTAACTGGTGCACAGCACATAGCTGCACAAAGGCTCTCCTGGCCATGGCAGCCGCCTGCTCTTTGACCAGGAGCCGTGAGTCCAGGAGGACCCCCAAGTTATGCACTGGGTCTGTCTGGGGCAGTGCAACCCCATCCAGAACCAGAGATGTTAATGTCCCGGATACAGAAGAACCATTAACCCACAGCCACTTGGTCTTACCAGGGTTCAGTTGAAACCTGTTGTTCCCCATCCAGGCCCCCACAGCCCCCAGACACTCAGAGAGGGTAGTCACGGCATCACTTACTTCACCCAGGATGGAGATATACAATTGAGTATCACAAGCATACTGATGATACCTCATCCCATGGTGACGGATGATCTTGCCCAGCGGTTTCATGTAGATGTTAAAAAGGAGAGGGGAGAGTACTGATCCCTGTGACACCCCACAAAGAAGGGGCCATGGGGCCGATCTCTCCTCCCCTATCAACACTGACTGGGATTGGCCCTGGAGGAAGGAGGTGAACCAGCGTAAAACTATGCCACCCACCCCCAACTCCCTGAGCCGCCCCAAAAGGATGCCATGGTCGATGGTATCGAAAGCCGCTGAGAGATCAAGGAGAGCAAGGATGGATGCACTGCCTCCATCCCGCTCCCACCAGAGGTCATCCATAAGTGTGACCAATGCCGTTTCCATCCCATAACTGGGTCTGAAACCTGACTGAAAGGGGTCTAGATAATCCATTTCCTCCAGGACCCTCTGGAGCTGCAAAGCCACCACTTTCTCAACCACCTTCCACAAAAAGGGGAGGTAGGAGACTGGAAGAAAATTTTCCAGAACAGTAGCGTCCAGCGATGGCTTCTTGAGGAGGGGGTGCACCAACGCCTCTTTAAAGGTCATCAGAAACACCCCCTCTGCCAAGGATGTATTAACCGTCACATGGACCCAACTACATGCCACCTCCCGGGCTCCTTTTACTAGCCAGGAGGGGCACGGGTCTAGATGGCATGTGGCATTTACTGTCCATAGGATCCTGTCCACTTCCTCAGGTCCAACAGGATCAAACTGATCCAAGATAACTGGGTAAGCCTGTTCCCCTGTATCTCTCCAGACCAAGCCTCACACCTGGAGTCCAACTTGGAGTGGATCCGAAAGATTTTGTCCTGCAGATGCTCAGCAAATTCCTCTGCATGGCCCTGTAGGTGGGTCACTGATCCCACCTTCCCCCAAAGGGATTGAGTAATCTTAAACAGGGCCGTCGGGCGGCATTCTGTGGATGCAATAAGAGCAGAGAAGTATTGATGTTTTGCCACTTTTATCACCACAAGATAGGCCTTAATAGCATCTCTTATCTGTGTTCGGTTGAATTCAGTCTTTGTCTTCCTCCAGCAGTGCTCTAGGCATCTCTTAACCCTCTTCAGAACTCTCAACTCCACCATAAACCATGGGGAGTACCAGGTTCAATGGGACAAGAGAGGCTGCATAGGCGCAATCCTGTCTAAGGCCCCAGCCACCTCCCTATTCCAGGCTGCAGCTAGGGCTTCTGCTGGACCGTGCAGCAGATCACTGGGTATAACCCCCAGCTCCGTCTGAAACCCTACCAGGTCCATCAGTGTCATGTTCACTGATTTAATGTAGTTTATACATTGTAACATTTCTCATGCCATGGCACTGATGCACATTTCTGTTTGGGAGAGAGCTGCTGTGAGACCTTGTACGAAGCTCTGTATGTGAAATCAGGACAATGGAATGTGTTTGGGTTATTGTCTCTGCTCAAGGACTTTTCCCGCAGACCATCAGAAACCATTAGGAGCACCTGGGATTGTGGACTTGAGAAGATTCTACAGTGGGAGGGATTTCATTTGCTCCGAGGGTTTTTAGCTTGCGAGAATCAACAATGTCCTTGACTTCAAAGTGTTGTTGGCCATCAATCATAACTGGAGCAGGAGGAGGAGGTTGAGAGTGCCAGTGGGCAGGTGGAAGAGGATGGGCGTGAAGATGCTATGGTGAGTGCTGACTGTCCCACTTTAGCAGTAAAAGTGAAATTGAGTTCCCACACAAGATCTACCGAGGTGTGGGCTTTAGTTGACTCTGGGTGTTCCAGGTTTTTAATTCACCCTGATCTGGTTGCTGCTTTGGAACTGCCAAGTTTCCCCCTCCAGTGCCCTTTGTTCTTTACATGGATGGTTCAGCAGCAGGGGGAGGGGCGGCAGCAACCCATTTCACTGGAACTGTGGCAATGCAAATGGGCAGCCTCCATAAGACCTTGAAATTTGTTGTAGCACCTGTGGGCAATCTCTTGGTAATCCTGGGGATCCCATGGCTGACCTATCGAAGCCCCTATATAAATTGGGAGCACAGAACTGTGACTTTTAAAGTTGGATTTTACCAAGCCCCTACAGCAGAGATAGTTGCCCGTGCGGGAATTGGAAGGGCAGCGATCACCACTCCATGCCCTGACTTGCCACATTTAGAAGGCTTGCCTGCTCAATACCAAGAATTTGCGGACATATTTGGGGAGATGGAAGCAGATCAGTTACCCCCCCCCCCCATTGGAAAACTGACTGTGCAATAGACTTGGTCCCCAATGTTCAATTACCCAAGCCAAAAATTTATCCAATCACTCAGAAGGAGCTCGAGGCGCTACGGGACTTCATTGACAAAAATCTGTCAAGGGGATGTATTGAACCTGCTAATTCCCCAGTTGGGGCTCCTGTGTTATTCCAGGAAAAGAAAGACGGCACGCTTCACCTCTGTATAGACTATCGAGGGTTAAATTCAGTCTCTATTGTCAACAAGTACCCTCTTCCCCTCATGAAGGACATGTTAGCTCATTTGTCTAAGGGCAAGATTTTCTCCAAGCTCGATCTTTGCGAAGCCTACTTCTGCTTTCTCATAAAAGCTGGGGATGAGTGGAAAGCTGCTTTTAATTGCCCACTAGGATCGTTTCAGTTCAAAGTCCTCCCTTTTGGGTTGGCAGGGGCACCCAGAGTCTTCATGCAATTGATTAATGAAGTATTACATGATCATTTGTTTAAAGGGGTCCTGGTTTATTTAGACGATGTTCTCATTTACACTGAAACTGAGGAGGAACATGAACGCCTCCTCAGACAGGTGTTACGCAAACTTAGAGATGCCAGACTCTATGCCAAACTTTCCAAATGTGAGTTTCACAAAACCCAACTTGACTATCTGGGCTATAGAGTGTCTGACCAGGGTATAGAAATAGACCCTGCAAAAATTCAGGCGATTCTGAGTTGGGAACATCCCCGCACCCGGAGGCAATTACAAAGTTTCCTCGGGTTCAGTAATTTCTATTGGCAATTTATCCAGGGGTTTGCTGAGATTGCTCTGCCCCTCACTGATTTACTCCATACCAAGGTCTTGGGGGAGACACACAAAGTACAAAACCCTGGGGCAGTGCTGAATTGGACACCTGAATGCCAGGCAGCATTTGAGAAATTGAAAACTCTTTTCACTGCTGAGCCTATTCTACAGCACCCTGATCCTGAACGCCCCTTTGTGGTCCAAGTTGATGCTTCTGACTCCTCGACTGGGGCTATTTTGTTACAAAGGGATTCAGAGAATCGCCTAAAACCCTGCGCTTATCTATCCAGGAAATTTTCTGAAACAGAATGCCATTGGCATGTTCGGGAAAAGGAGGCTTTCGCAATAAAGGCAGCTTTAGAAATTTGGTGCCATCTCCTTGAAAGCGCTAAATGCCCTTTCGAGATTTAGACAGATCACAGGAATTTGGAAGCCCTCCACACCCCACGATGTCTCAGCCCTAAACAGATTAGCTGGGCTCAGTTTTTCAGTCACTTTAACTTCCAGTTAAAATTCATTCCAGGAAAGAAAAACTTTCTGGCCGATGCTTTGTCATGTTTACCTCAGGACCTTGACCAGGTGGCTGATGTGGTTGGCACTGTTCTCACTAAACCACAACTGGGCTTGGCTGCTGTCACTCAGAGCCAAAGCCATGCACAAGCACCCCCACCCCCAGCACAGTCTGGGAAGTGGAAAGTGCAAGTTCCTTGTCAGTTACAAAAAGACTTTCTCCAGGAACTGAAATCTGACACTTGGTTGCTAGCTAATAGAGACAATGTTTCTTTTGAGAACGGTCTTGCTTGGGTGGAACACTGCCTTTATGTGCCTGAAACTTTAAGAGCTGATGTTTTGCGGCGTTTCCATGATGATATACTTGCTGGACACTTTGGTTCTGTTAAAACCTTGCATTTGGTTCCCCATCAATTTTGGTGGCCGACCTTAAGACATGATGTAAAAGACTATGTTGCTTCCTGTCCCAGCTGTGCCATGTCCAAACAAAAAGGGGGGAAACCACAGGGGCTTCTACAGCTAGTGGTCAGCCCATCCTGCCCCTGGGATGAGATTTCTATGGATTTCATTGTGGACCTACCTCCCAGTCAGAAGAAAACTGTCATTTGGGTTGTAAAGGACTTTTTCTCTAAGCAAGCTCATTTCATTCCATGTGCATCCATCCCTTCAGCCCCACAATTAGCATACCTATTTTTCCAGCACATCTACCAGCTCCATGGTAGCCCCTCCCACTTAATTTTGGACAGCGGCACACAGTTTACTTCCCAAGTTTGGAAATCAATTTCAAAATTGATTGGCACTAAACAGGCACTGTCCACATCATCCCATCCACAGACTGATGGTTCTACTGAGATTTTAAATGCCACTCTTGAACAGTTCCTTAGAGCATACATTAACTACCATCAGGATGTTTGGGTGGAGCTGTTACCTTTTGCTGAAGTTGCTTACAACAATGCTGTGCATCAAAGTACCGGACAAACCCCTTTTTGCATGGTTTCTGGTCATGACTTTGTTCCCATCCCTGAACTGCCACAGCCCCCTTCCCAAACATGTTCTGCATCTGACTGGGCTGTTAAACTGTCTGATTCCTGGCCAGTAATTCAACAAGCTTTGGCTGATGCCCAGGCTGCTTACAAGTCTCAGGCTGATAAGCATCGTTCTTTACAACACGACTTCAAAGTTGGAGATCAGGTGTATCTATCTACTAAATTTATCAAATCACCTCAACTCTCTAAAAAACTTGCTCCCAAATTCATTGGTCCTTTTCCTGTTGTTCATCTTGTCAATCCAGTTACTGTTAAATTGGAACTGCCTCACAATTTGAAGCATTTGCACCCTGTTTTCCATTGCAACTTTCTTAAGCCTGTGCACCACTCGCCACATTGGCACCCTCAACCTCCTCCTCCTGCTCCAGTTATGATTGATTGCCAACAACACTTTGAAGTCAAGGACATTGTTGATTCTCGCAAGCTTCGGGGCACCCTGCAGTATCTGGTCCGATGGAAATACTTTCCTCATCCTGAATGGGTGTCTGCCCACCACATTAACGTTCCTGATTTAGTTAACCATTTCCACCTTGCTTATCCTTTGAAACCTGCTGCTTAATGTATTCTTCATTTTGGGGGGGCAGTATGTCATGTTCACTGATTCAATGTAGTTTATACATCGTAATGTTTCACATGCCATGGCACTGATGCATGTTTCTGTTTGGGAGGGAGCTGCTGTGAGACCTTGTACCAAGCTCTCTATGTGAAATCAGTACAATGGTGTCATGAGTGAGGATGGCGAGCAGGGGGCTCCCATCCAGGCTGTAAAGCGCATGCGTAGTACTGAGGAATTTGGTGGCCATTCAAAGAGACACAGATCGGGCCCGCCTTAGTCTTTGGGGTTTATATGTCTGGGTTTTCCCATGCTTCTTCAGTTTGTTAGGATTCTCTGTTATGTAGCAGTAATAAAACACTAGAGACCTATTCCTTGTCTCAGCATGGTTCCTGGCTGTTAGGACAAATGGAATGTGTTTGGGTTATTTTCTCTGTTCAAGGACTTTTCCCACAGACCATCAGAAACCATTAGGAGCACCTGGGAGTGTGGATTTGAGAAGGTTCTATGGGGGGAGGGATTTCATTTGCACCGAGGGTTTTTAATTTGAATTTGGCACACTTTCATCATTCTCAGCTTTCTCTGTGATCCTGCATACTATTCTTTAATAAATCAGATATCTTTGAATTCCTACTCATGAGTCTGATGGTGTTTTAGAATAGGCAACCATTACAATCAGTCACTGGGGGCAGACCAATTGAATGGGTCCTGCCTCCCTGAGGAGGGGGGTGGCATAGGAGAATCTCAGGGCCACCAGGGTATGGTCTGACCATGACAAAGGGGACAGCTGTAACTCTCCCCTCAGATCACATTGCCACTGCTCTGACAAGAAAACCAAGTCCGGGGTGAGGCCACTGTCTCGTGTCAGGTCCTGAATTATCTAGGACAGGCCCATGGCTGCCATGGTAGCCATGAACTCCCGAGCTGCCTCTGAGGTGTGCCCCAGGGATGGCAGGTTGAAGTCCCCCAGAACCATGAGCCTGGGGAACTCTGCTGCCAGCCCCGAGATGGCCTTGAGCAACTCACGCAGGGAGGTTGCCATGCAGCAGGGAGGCTGGTATGGCAGCAACACTCCCAGCTCTTCCTTGGGAGTCCAACTTGAAGAACAGGGTCTCACAGCCGGCCACTTGTGGAGCAGGGCCCCTGAAGGCCAGAAGAGACTCTTGGATGACAACAGCCACCCCTCCTTCCCTGCCCTGGAATCTTGGCTGGTGCCATACCATAAACCCAGCTGGGCACTTTTCTGAAAGGGGCACCCCCCTTCAGTGCCCAGCCATGTCTCAGTAATACATGCCAGGTCTGCCCCCTCCTCGGTGATCAAGTCACATAGGAGGGGGGCTCTGTTATTAACTGACCTGGCATTAAAAAGCAGCAGCCAGAAACCAGGGCCCCTATGGATCTGCTGACCAGGGCCTGGGTCTGAGCTCAGAGGGCCGGAACATGCCACTGGTAGCAAACACCAGGGGCATCTATTTGGGATGAATTTATAAAGTGTGTGTGGGTATGTATCACACAGGGTCATCAGTGTAATTGAGGATGAGGGGGACATAGGCAGGACTCAGTCACATTGTGCTGGCTTCAGCTCCTCGGAGTGATATAATTTGGATGTGCACAGAGCACCTATTGGCAACACCTTGCACCAAAGGCATCTGTTCTGAGATTACAAGGAGCTTCTTTAAGAGACACACACAGGGGCAGCATGAGTGCTGCACAGACATTTTTGCCTTCAAATCTGAAATGCTATACTGAACTTTTGGGGGGTATAGACTGTCATTCAATGCGCTGTTGCTGGAGGGCAGTTGCTCCTGAAATCAATGGCACTTACTCCAGGGCAAAGAGCATAAATAGCACCAAACTGCACTGTTCCTCATGGGTAGTGTTGGAGGTCCTGGCAAATCTGGCATGCCTCATTAGTATACAAATTGAGTTTTGTCCCAGAATGCAATTCTTCGTGCTTCTGAGGAAGCTGTTTGTTGCCACTCCCACTTCCTCTTTCTCTCACTTCCTCCTTCTTCCACCTACTGAGGAGGCAGCAAGCATGCTGCTCTCTTCTATCTTCATCTTGGGCCTGGAGCCATGTGCCTAGCCCTTTCTTCTAGGCAGCTCTTGGCAGTTAAAGGGCTAAGAGATCACTAAGTATAGGTAAAGAACAGAAGAAACAAGGAACATCATTTTCCACCAAAGATGAATGTAACTGGACCAAACAATAACATCAGTAAAACTTTTTTATTTTAATTTGAACCTACTCTAAGCATGTGATTCTTTATGCTTGGAAGGGCTGAATGTGTAAGATCAATAACCTGTGTTTCTCTGACATGTTCACTGAAGCTATTTAAGGTTTTTTTTTTCTCTGTGCAGCTTGTCATCTGTGTCAAGCTCTGCTCCATTAGGTGGTTCTAGCAGGCCACTAATGGCTTCAGGTAGATGTAGCAAAGACTACAGGCTGTATAGAAAGAAACCTAGTGAATATACCCATGTTTTAATTAGAGAATATCTTATCAGCTGCTAGTTATTTTAGTTATGCATGTGGCGTTTCTCTTATTTATTCCAAGGTCAAATTCTTTGCTTTCCTAGCTGCAGCCCAAACATTCAGAGTTGGCCCAAACCACCTCAGAGTGTTCTGGCTAAGGGGTGGTCTTGGGAAGGGAAAAGGAAGGCCGGGGGTGTCGCTTCAGCTCCCTGGTTAACCAGAAAGCTCAAAAGTCAACAGGCCAGAACTCCTTGCCTCTTAGCACATTGCTTCTCATTTGCACTGCCTCTTTTTACCAATGCCTGTGATTTTTAAGTGTGCCAATGTGTCTCCTCTCCCCAAATACACACACACACACATACACACACGTGCACACGCACATGTCACTGACAGAGGATTAAAACGAAGCCCTCCAAGAATGCTGGTGGGAGCAAACTGGATTTTGTACCCTCACAGGATTCTGAATGAGAAACACAAATGACCAAAAGGACCATTTAGGCCACTGAGACCAACTCTTTGCCTGGTTCAGGAATTCAGGTTAAGGCAGCTCAGACAGATGCCTATTGAGCCTCCCCTTGAACACATCCAGTCTAGAGGAACTCACCATTTCTCTAGGTCACCACCCCCACCGGGAGACTGATCTTTTTGCTGGTATCTTTTCCCCCCAACATTCAACTGAAATCTGTCATACGTACTGTATCTTAACTGCATTATTTCATCTCCTGAGTCCTGGAAAGAGATAAAATGGATCTTGGCCTTCTTCAGCAAGACATCTTTTTAGGTATTTGAAGAGTACTATCAAACTTGTCCAAGTTCCTCCAGAAGATTTAATTTCTAGTCTCCAAAAGTCTTTACTGGTCTTCTTCAAATTTGTTCCAATTTCTCTGAATCCTTTCGGCAGGACACCAAACTTGAGATGGTGTCTGACCAAACCAGAATAAAATGGAATTATTCCTTCTCATGATTTGGAAATTATAGTTGTGTTGATATAGCTTATAATTGCATTTGTCTTTTTTTGCAATAACATCACAGTAGTGGCTGATTCTCAGTTTATAATAAGCTTCTGCTTCAAGTTCTTTCTTTACAAGTATTGTTACCAAGTGTAATGACTGTGTTACTCAATTTACCATTAAGTTCAATTCGTACATGATTTTAGTAGAAATCTCTTTAATGGAAAGTAGCACACAGAACAGTGAAAAAGTTGTGAATGGCAGTTCCCACATTTTCCCCAAGTTAAATGACCCAATGAATACAAGCCCCCTCCCTCTCTCAGGCATGCAGCCCCCCTCTTCATGACAGTCAGCTCACCTCCCCTCAGATGTCTCCAACGGCTTGGTAGCTTGACCTTGGATACCAAAGACAGTCCAAACAAGATGTTTTCACACTCCTGGCATGTTCTCCTTCACAACTCTACTGACTCACCAGTCCCAACACATGTCAAGTCCACTCATGCATGCGAGTCCAATCAGACATTTTGGGAACATTTGATCAGGGAGCATGACATACCACCCACCTGAAAAAAATGAATACTATACATATAATTAATAAGAGCAAGTGAAAAGTTAGGGATATAAGGGAGACAGAAAAAGATTAAGCAGTAGGTTTGTTAGGGTATTTAGCATGGAATTTTTTAAGTAAAGCAGGTACATTGATAAGATGACTAGAAACCCATTCATTATCAGGGAAATGTTTCCAGCGAATTAAGTATTGTAAAAAACTATGATGTTTTCAAGAGTCCAAAATTTCTTGAACTTCAAATTGTTTACTGTCAATCATGATAGGCAGTGGAACGGCTGAGGTAGGGTGCCATCATGGAGAGTCATGAAGGCTGCAATGAAAAACAGGGTGAATTTTCCTGAGATTATGTGGCAGTTGGAATTGTACAGTGACAGGGTTAATGATTTTAGTAATGGGAAAAGGACCAATGAATTTTGGTCCTAATTTTTTCAAAGGTTGAAGGGACTGGATGAATTTCTTAGAGAGGTAAACCTTGTCCCCAATTTTTATAGACCATTCAGGAGAGCGTTTGCAGTCAGCAAATTTCTTATAAGTTTGTTTAACATTGTTAAGAGTTTGCTGAATGATTGGCCAGGCAGAAGGGAGCTTTTTACTCCAGTCTGCTCCAGAGCAGTCTCCAGGTGGAGAGAGAGGTAATTCAGGAATAGGAATGAAATCCTGGCCGGTAACTACTTGGAAGGAGGTGAAACTGGTACTTTGATGTACTGCATTATTATAAGCGACTTCCTGCAAAAGGGAGAAGGTCAACCCATCCTGCTGGTACTTAATGTAGCAGCGAAGGAATTGCTTGAGAGCAGAGTTAACCTATTCAGTCCCCCTGTCCATTTCTGGATGGTTAGATGAGCTTAATGCCTGTTAGATTCCAAGTAATTTTAAAAAAGATCTCCAAAACCTAGAAGTAAATTGAATTCCATGATCTGAGATCACACATTCAGGACATCCATGTAATCTATAAATGTACTGTAGAAAAAGCTTAGCAAGTGGGGAGCTGTAGGGATTTTAGCACAGGGAATAAAATGAGCTTGTTTAGAGAACATGTCTATGACTACCCAAATGATGGTTTTGTTTTTACTTTCGGGTAAGTCAGCTATAAAATCCATAGCAATTTGCCTCCATGGTCTAGAAGGGTCAGCAATGGGTTGGAGAAGCCGTTGTGGCTTTCCCCCTTCTTCTTTGCTCTAGTGGACACAGGACAGCTAAAAACATAGTCTTTAACATCTTTATGTAAAGTGGGCCATCAGAATTGGGGCGTACAATATGTAGAGTCTTAATGAATCCAAAATGACCTGACATTTTATGGTCATGGGAGCATTGCAAAATTTTGATGCATAAAGACTCTGAAATATACAGTCTCTCTGCACAGTACCAGAAACCATTGTGGTCAGTTAGATTGTCTTTGTTACTTTGTAGCCAAGTATCATATTGAAGCATTGTTTGCAACTCTTGTTGCAGTTCGCTGTGCACTTTCACTTTCTCTGCTGCAATTTGCCAATGGGTGCCACCATTGGAGAATTGGTGGGTTCAATGAAGCCCTGGGCTAAGTTTTTGTCAATGAATTCTCTAAGTACCTCCACCTCCATTTGGGACATAGGATACATGTTAGGCTTGGGGAGTTTAGTGTTTGGATCAATCTCAATTGCACAGTCTGTTCTTCTATGTGGGGGGCAATTGATCTGACTCTTTCTCATCAAATACATCTGTGAACTTCTTATATTGCCTTGGGATTAATGGATTGTGCTCACTGGAAAGAGATGGGCTTTCTTTAATCATTATGCTTGCACATTCATTTTTTGGGGCTGGGCTGTCTTTGAGTAATCCTGGGTAAGATCCATCCTTGAATTGTAAACTCCCCATCTCCTAATCTCTGTGGGGTTTTCAGCTCCATAGCCATGGCAAGTCCAGAATTATGGAATAGTTTGCAATAGGTGCCACAATAAATTATAAGGTTTCTGTATGGCTGCCTACTTGCATTGCCACAGTCTCTGTGTAATACTCCACTGGACCCCCATGGGCTTCGGATCCATCCACTTGAGTGAATACTATGGGTTGCTTCAGCTTTCTCACTTTTAAATCCAGTCCCAACACTATAACAGGGTGTATTAAGCATCTTGTGCACCCCGAGTCCAGCATGGCCATCAAATCAGCCTTGTGGCTAGTTTTAAATTTTTTTATCTGTACCCCTACCAGCAATGTCAGGCAATCATCACTTACCATTGGGTCTTCGCACCCATCATCCACTGCCTGCCTGTTAGTGCAACGCAAAACAGGAATGATTCTTTTCCTGCCAGCTGGGGGGCTTCTTCCTCAGTTTCCTTCCTGGAGTCCTCTGAAATGAAATAATCCTCCTCTCTGCAGGCAGTTGCTGTAGCTGCGGCCACCTTGCACTTGACCAGTGGATATTTCGCTGCTTTGCTTCCAGCCTTTGTGGTTGCACTTGTCCCTGAACTGGAACTGTCTGTGGCTCGATGTCTGTCTTTTCCGCATTTGAAACACTGGCCTTTCTTGACATGTCGTTCTCTTTCCTCCTCCCATGGGTGATTCTGCTTTCTCATCGACTAGCAGGAGCTCCTGTGTTTTTTCCCATTGCTTGAGCCCACACTTGTTGCCCGATTTGGAATTGGGTGTTCTCTACTTCCCCCACTAAACAGATCCATTCTCTTAAGATGCAAGGATCCCCATGCCCTAGGGCCCAACTTAACAGTTCTGGCGGCAGACTGCCCTTTAAATACTCCACTTTGGTGGATTCTGACCAGTCAGTTACCTTCCCAGCCAAAGCTTTAAATTCCATGGCATATTCTGATATGGTTTTGGACCCTTGCCTAAGTTGCTGGAGAACCAGTTTGGCCCAAAGTTTTGCCAGCAGGTCTTCAAACTGGTCCCTTAGGGCTCCCATAAAATCATCCAAATTGTGAAGTTCAGGGGCACCTGCATCATGAGTTGTATGGGTTCAGGAGTTGATCTCTTGGATGAGGCACTGGATTCCAATTCCGGCTGGTTCAACACCAGCTCCAGTGACAGTGAGATGTTTTGAAGGATTGTCTCCATAGAAGCTACCTGAGCTTCTAGGAACTGCATTCAGTCAGGGGTAACCCCCTTTTCTGTTCCAGAGTCCTTAGAATGGGATCTTGTTCCCTTTGGTTGCATATCTGTCGAGTGACAGATAGCTGGAGTAACTTTGCCTTCAGCCCCATCGTCCCAACTCTGGATGCTTTGCCATTGGTCACTGGGTGGTGTCCATTCCACTCCCTTAAGATCTGGATGGTCACTTTGTTGGGACCAAGAAGCTGCCTCCTTGAACTCCTGAGTGTCATCTAGAGTAATGAGTTTCATGTCTACCTCCATAGTGCAGCTTTGTGGAGGGATGGAGATCCCCACAGCTTCTTCTGTTTCTGAATCTCCATCAGAATCAGCCATCAACTCAAATGCCACCTCTGGTTCTATCGGTTGAGTCATTGCTCCTTCTTCCCCAAACAGTTGGGGTGAATCTCCCGATGCTGCTTTTGACATCCTGTCAGATTTTGGACTCTCTTCTGAGTACGAATGTCTCCAGGTAGAGTCAAACTGGGAATTCACAACTTTATGTAATGACTGTGTTACTCAATTTACCATTAAGTTCAATTCGTACATGATTTTAGTAGAAATCTCTTTAATGGAAAGTAGCACACAGAACAGTGAAAAAATTGTGAATGGAGGTTCCCACATTTTCCCCAAGTTATTTCCCCATCTTGTGCATTTCACTTTTGTTTCTTAAGTGAATGACTTAGAATGACATTTGTCTTTGTTAAATGTCATAATGTCATTCTGTTACTTTCAGCCCATTTTTTTTCAACCCATCATATTCATTTTACTTTTATTTTTATTTCTGTCTTTTGGGACATTATCTATCCCCCCAGATTCTATCAAGTGCATATTTGACAAGTATTTCTTTGGGTTCTTCATCTAAATTGTTACTAAAATACTGAGGACCCAGGACAGAACATGTGGCACCCCATCGATATCTCTCTCCAGGTTGATTACAAATTATTGGTGAGTAATTTTTCAAGCCAGCATTGTACCTACTTAATTGTCATGCCATCCAGCCCTCACTTAACTAGCTTGCTATGAAGCATACCATGGAATACTTTGTCAAATGTGTTGCTGTGAAGTCCAGACTACAGGATTCCCCCAAATCTATTAAAGTTATATGATCAAAAAATAAAGGTTAGCTCAGCAAGATATGTTCTTGACAAACCCATGCTGACTTCTGGTAATTACTGGATTGTTTTCAAGATACTTACAAGTCAATCTCATTATGATCTAGAATTTCCTAAGAGATCAATATGAACCCTGAGCTACAGATATTCTTTTCGATTGAAATCAATATCAGGCTGACTGGTCTGTAGATAACTACATTTTTATTTTTCCGCCTTTCGAAAAAGGGACAATATTTGTTTTTCTTCAGTCATCTGACACTTCACCAGCTTTCCAAGATTTCTCAAAGATAATAGACAACAGTTCAGCCAGACTATCAGCTAGGTTCCTTACTACCCTACTTCCATTTATGTTTGTTTTAATTCCTGGATGTGGAGTACAAGATGACCTCTTCCTCCATTTTATCCACACCACATGATATAGGATAAATGGAGAGCTGTCTAGCACACAGTTATCTAAGGACATTTGAACCTGGGTCTCCCCAGTCTCTGCTGAATATTGTAATGATTACCCTTGTTCTTTACATGAAACTTGGTTGTTTGATGATGTTAGAATTTTTTGGACACAAGGATCACATTTTACCAGCATCATGATATTACAGCTTGGACAATATGATATCCCAGCAAGAGGATTCTACCTCTAGTGCAAATCTTTGGATGACCTGCAATGGACAAGTGATACTTCTATTCCTCCCTTCCTTCAAATGGTAATCTAAACAAGCCCTAATTAAACAAGGGTCACTAGTGACTGCCATTTTCATACCATGTAAGAGGAAGTTACTTTTAATGACTAAATTGCACACCTAGTAATAATAAGTTAAGCTAGTAGGAAATGATGAATTATTTATTGAATACAATGTTTTTTTCATAATGATGAATCATCCACAAAACATGAAAACCAGATAATCTCTTGGTATGTGTATGCAATTATGTGGCATTTGTGTGCTAATACTTGAAACAGAAGTCTACAAGACCATCTCCAAAGCATATTATACATCAATGGGAAGTGTCTTCCAGTTAAGTAAGCTTTCTTCTTATTCCTTTCTGATTGATGCCATATGCCCCACCCCAGAAGAAATTGTGAATGAGTACTAATGACCCACAACACACACACACACACACAAACACACATACACATCTACAGGAGGAGTGTGTGGTCTGTCTGCTGCCTTGAATTCCTCAAGGAAAGGCAGGATATAAAAGTAATAAATCCATAAATATGCTCTTTGGGGTCATACCACTTTTCAAAGTCTGCGTGGCTGCATTTTTTTATGGAACAATATGGGCTTGAGGGAGCTAGTGCTTTACCACCCCCTAAGGTCCCAGCCAAATTGCATTTTGGGCCCCAGCCTGGGGGAATGTGAAGCAAAGGCCTTCCTGCCTGCCTTCCTTGCCCCTCCAATTTGTATGAGAGGTTGAACTGGCTGGCCCTCCAGTAATTGCTGTTGACATATTTTGGACTTTTGCCTCATAGCTGGAGACAAGTCTCTCATTCATGAAGAACTATACCTCATTAGACAGGCTCTGAACTACCAACCTGCTTAATTAACTTGTGGAAAGCAGTTTCACTCTGCTGGGAAATTTGCACACAAAGGCCTGGTGTCTGGCTCTCTCTCCTCCAACTATTGTGTCTCAGAAACAGTTTTCCAACAAAACAAAGCACTCTCCCACCCTCGTGCAGACATACTCTTGCACTAGGTACATGCTGAAAGCCAAGGGTGGTCCTCATTAAAAGACCAGCTTGCCGTAAGATGCTTTCCCAGTGATTAATTCTCAGGCCTTTCTCTTCCTTACAAGCAAGGGTGTGTGAGTATTGCAAAGGGTCCTCTGAAGTTTGCTTACTGGCGAAAACACAAAAGGAAAGTGTATAAACAGAGGACAAAAAACCCTCTTGGAACTATTATATAAACATTTGAAGTTGACAGGATGGGTTGTTTTGTCCCATTATGTTGACAGATACTCTGCTGCTTCCTCTTGCTAAGGGCCAGTAGAAGTCCCAGGAGGTTAATGGGTGCCAGGAAGGGTCTGCCTTCTTCCAGATGGAGAGGGAAGTATATTTTGGCTACTGTGGCTGTGAGCTGGATCCTGCCTTTCTTGACTACTGTGAGCCTATATTTAAACCTGAACTGGCTTTGCTGGAGTTAAGAGTTCCTTGAGCTGTGCTGCATTGAGCTCTTGATCTACAACCACCACTGTCACGCTTTACCCTCAGGATCAAGCCAACATCTCCTGTGCTTGATTTGGAAAGGTCATGGTAGCAACACAAAAATGAAGCATATAAGCCAGACTGAGTCCATGTCCTCCAGAAGCAACATGCTGCGCACACAGCAGAAGCAGCCTCAGTTCACAGGTGGAAGTGGTGCCAAATGTATCCCACCACCACCAACATACCTGAACAAAAGGCAAGAGCTACGAGGCACAGGACAGTAAGAACACCTTTTCCTCTTCTCCAAAGGAAAACGGCCACTGGGCTTTGCTGGTGGCAAGCAGGGAGCCGTTGCCAGACTAGATGCAGACAAATGCCATCTCCCTCAGGGCTTATTCAGAGAAACACTCCAAGGGCATTCTCCTCCTAGGGGGCCTGTTGCATCATGGCCAAAGGGGACCCTCCAACAGTTACTAGTTTGCCAAACACTTTTCAGATTAAGTGACTCACATCAATTCCAGCTTGAACTCCAGGGAGACAGTAGAGTCTATGGAAGTACCTGGCACTCCTGCCCATACAAAAACTTCCCAGCTTATATTTAAAAAGCGTCAACAAGGGTGAGGAGTAGATATTTGGAAGTCTGATACTGACTGTTAAACTTCTGAAATCTTGTCCATTGTTGGCTCCTTAAAGTAGTCAAACGCAAGGAAGAATTGATAAATGCTTCCAGGAAGAAGGTAAGATCCTGTCCATTCTCAAAAAGCAGTAGTGGGGCCAGAATTAATGTGAGTGGGAAGTGCTATATTAGCCCATTTCAGTCAGATGCTGAGTCCGAGATATCCTTGGATGAGAGTGAGGATCTTGAAGCTTTCCAGTCTGAGTGGTTTGCAACTTGTATGAAGCTAAGGCCTTGCTTACCAAGTAGCTGTACAGATGAGCTGGATAGGCAGAACGGTGCTTGTTAAGAAATCTTCATATCTACTCAAGTGTTTTGATGAGTAAAAGCAGAGAGGCTAACTTCCCCATGTTCACAAGCTAAGTCATTTCCATACTCAGGCACAGCTGCAACGTAAAGGTCCCTTGGCAAAGAAAACAAGGTGGATCCCTCATACCAAGCACACTGCAAGAGCTGCAAAGTGCAACAACAACCACCTTGTTAACTATCGTGAAGGCCTAGTACAGAGGTAACCCAACCAAAGTTGCTTTTTCCATGTTTAAATGAACACTGAGATCAAGAACATACACAGGACGCTCTAATAATAAATAACACACCAAGTCAACAAGCATTTCTTTAAAATTTAAAACAACAGTTGCTTACCCTCCTTTTATTTTCCTCCTGGCACTATAATTGGACTGTAGTGGAGGAATGCAGTGCCGCAGTCTGAATTTCCAATTCCTCCTGTTACAAGAGTTTATCTTCCAAGCACTGGAGGACTGGTTATCCCTTGAAGACCTTGGACTTGGAGTCACCATGTTTGGCTGTTTCCCTACTTTTCCTCATGTCTGAACCCACTGGGAGCAGAAGCAGGTGGGATTCTGAAGGAAGGATTGTGCTGGCAGTTGCGATAGGCAGCTGCCTGTACAGGCCCAACCTGGAAATGTGAGTTTCCTAGCTGGACTTTGCCACAGAGATTTTTCCTACATCAAGCTCACTCTGGAGGACATTCTGGAGAAGTGTGGCTCTCTGTGTCTCGTTGTTTCTGAAAAGTGAAGAAGCTGGATTCCATCAACTGAACGCCACCCCCCCCCCCCCCAAGTTGCTCCTGGCACAAGAACTCAAAGATGTTTTTGGGTTTGGACCTTGAGTGGAGGCCAGATGGGTTATACCTTGGGTGGGCACCCAGTTTGATAAGAGCTAAGTACGTGTGCGTGAAATGTAGATCATTCAAGGATGAATTCAGGTGGCTAAGCTAGCCCAGAGTTACCTGCTTAAACTGTGGCTTGGTTTTGTGCTAGAAGGGTGGGAGGATCACGGGAGAATGGGATTATGGTCACAATGGGCAATGGGAAGTATGGTGAGAGGCTAAGTGTGGGCCATACGCAGGGAAGGTGGGGTCTATATCTTTGATCAGTTGATTCCCCCTTCCAGCTCTCTTCCCTCATCTCAAGAGCCAGAGTTCCTAATCCTTGGGGTCCAGGGCTTCAGCTGCTGATTTTTACATGCCAGGTCTGTCTGCAATAAAACCATCCTCATCCATAATCAGGTCAGCTTTCTCATCCAACTTACATTACTGAAACCAAGTGTGTGTGTGTGTGTGTGTGTGTTCCCTTTCAGAAATCTGCCCACCAGGGTTTTGGGTCTGGCACTAAGCCATAGTCCCAAGGTAGGGAGGGATAACTATCGTCATCCATGAGACTGCTGGCATCATACACAGATTGTGAGACCTTGTTTGTGCCTCTGGACAATTGCACTTATCTCACCTGCTAGAAAAGTAATGCTTAACATATTTCAGTGCAGACTTCCAAAATACATGGAATGAGATCTTCCAAAGGTAAAGCTGGATTCAGAAGAGGCAGAGGTACCTGAGATCATGTTGCTAATGGATAATGGAAAAGGTATGGTAGTTCCAAAAAGATGTCTATTTTTATTCATATACATTATATACATTTTATTCATATACATTATTCATATAAATCTATTTTATTCATATTCAGCTTGGGTAGGCCACAACCAATTCTGAATAGTCCTTAAAAACATGAGTCTACTGGGCCATCTTATCCCAGAATTCATATAATGACTGGGGAGGAACAGTTAGGATGGACAGAGTCATTGTATATGAGATGGGCGGCAGAGAAATTTGACAAATAATAAATTTGACAAATAAATATAGCAACTAATTAGTTCAAGACTGAGAAAAGAGTGTGTCAAAGCTGTACACTTTCACCTGACTTATGTAACTTATATGCAGAAGATTTCATGAGAAATGTTGGACTAGAAGGAATAGAAAGAGGAATTAAAATTCCTGGGAGAAACATCAACAACATCAGACCTGCTGCTAATGCTACCTTTTATGGTTGGAAGTGAGGAAGAGCTAAGGACACTATTATTGAAGGTGAAAGAAAAGAGTTCAAAACTAGCTACTGATCAATATTAAACAACAAAAAACCAAGGTTATGTCAACAGGCAATGCTACCCCTGTGCAAGTATATGAAGAAGTTGAGGTAGTAATGGACATTATCTCCCTAGGCTCAGAAATTTACAAAGATGGTGACTTTAGACATGAAATTGAAAGGCTATGAGAAATTTAGACAAAATATTAAAGTGCAGAGACAAACTGACAATAACAACAACAACAAAATGTAATGTCTAGGCCAGCCCTATGCAACATGTAGCCTGCCAAGCAGCCTTCTATGGCCTGCTGGCATTTCTTGAAAAAATAATGAATCCACTGCTGCGAAACATTGCTGCCCCAGGAAGGATCTGTCCCTGCCACCTAAGTTCTCACAGCCACTTCCACCCTGGCAGACATGCTGCCTTATGTCTCCAGTGCCTCACAGACCCTGCCAGCTCTATCCTATCATTGTTGCCAAACAGCTGGTTGATGCGCCAATTATTCTTTTGTGGCCCACAATTATTTTTAAGGTACTAATCTGGTCCTTTTACCCTTTTGGAGTTGTGCAGGCCTGGTTGAGGCCATGGTTTTCCCAGTTCTAACACATGCCTGTGAACCCTGGATCATCAGAAGGGCTGAATGAATGAAAAACAATGTCTGTCAGGGAAAAATTGCTGAGACGGTTGAAAGCATGAATTTGATGGCCCTGACTATTCAGAACCTCATGATCCACTGACCTCTGAGGATGAATAGAGCCTTTGAGTAAAGTCCGGGTTCGATAAGAGAGCAGGCTATTTACAGCCCTAACTTTTCTGGGGGCTATCTGGAGCTCATTAAAAGGATTGCTGTCCAGTGCCATCGTGCCCCTCCCCAACCTACTGTCAGTCCTTTGGGGTGGACCAGATCAGGACACAGAGTCCGCAAGAAGACTGGTGCTGTACTTCACTGAAATAGACCATAATAACAGTCTTCCAAGTCTGACTGTGCTTTACCTCCCCTCCCTCTTGTATCCCAGTGACTCAGGGAAGAGCCTGCCTGAGTCCCTTCCAAACACTACCTTGTTTCCCAGGACTTAAGGAACATTTCATCTTCCTGATTCTCTATACCTACTCACCACAAGGAAGTGGTATGGTGAGACGGAGAACTGAGGATCAACTTGGCATCCCCTCCTGTTTATCGTTCTGCCTGCTCCTTCTCTAAGCACTTACTAATCTGAGGTCACTTCCTTCTGGTTTTCTTCCCAGGCAGACATGCACAGAGCACATGCTCATGGACTTTCCTCCCGCTGGGAGGTAATTAGCTAGGTTCTAGGCTTTGCCTACCTGTATAATGGATAAAAGATGATAGATGATAGATAGATAGATAGATAGATAGATTGATTGATTGATTGATTGATTTTTATTTCATAAGACCTCCTTTACCAGTCATTGCTCAGGACAGATTCTCGCTGCCAGAACTCTCACATACAGAATATTTGAACTTCCAAGAGAAGATACTTTAGACTTCCAGAAGAAATTATTCAATACAGGATGAAGTAAAAACAGATTGCTCATTGGAAGCACTAAACACTAAACACTGGAAGCACCATGAATGAAACTGAAAAATATTTGACCCATAATGAGAAATCAAGAATCATTGGAGAAGACCCTGGTGCCTGGAAAAATCAAAGGACTTTTAGAGAGGAACAATGAAGCAATCATCAGTCATCACTCATTCAAGGAACAACAACAAAAGGCAGTAAAATGTTTGGGGGGATAGATTGCATCTGTGACCCCTCACCTGGGAAATCCTGAAAGCTCAAGTCTGTCTGTTTCACATCCTCCCTGTTCATCCTTTACCCTATCCTACAGGTAGTCCTCAGTTAATGATGGTGATTGGGACCAGAATTGCCATTGCTAAGCAACATGGTTGTAAAGCATGACATCACATGACTGTGCCGCTTAGCAACAGCAATTCCAGCACTTCTGGTTGCCATAGTTAAGCAAATCACCTTGGGTTGTTAAGCGAGGATGTCACGTGGTCACCATTTGTGACCTCCTGCCAGCTTCCCCACTGACTTTGCTTGTCAGAAGCTGGCAAAGAAGGTTGCAAATGGTGACCACGTGACTGTGGGATGCTGCAACATTGTAATTGCAAGCTGGGCAGTGAGCACCCAGATCACAATCATGTGACTGTGGGGACACTGTGACAGCTGGAACTCCAGGGACCGGTCATAAGTACCACTTGTTCAGTGCTGTCGCAAGTTCAAATGGTCACTGAACAAGTGGTTGTTAAGTGAGGACCACTTGTATTGCATGTTTGTGATCTTGGTATAAATTAAGCAGAAATCAAGAAAAAAAGGAACTCTTAAGCTATTTTTTTGAGGACATTTTTTCTTGACAAAAGATATTGAAGGGAGGATCTGTTCCCCAATGTCTACACTAAAGCTTTTGATTTGTAGGTAGCTAAATCATAATCTGTGTATAACCCTAAAGCATAAAATACAAGAAACTGAAGCTTGACTTCAGTGGGAACTTCACTCACATAAAGATGTCCCCTGGACATTCAAGCATGTAGTTCACAAAGAGAGAATCACTGTACCTATAAAATACCTCTTTCCTTGGGGGAGTAGTCTCCTTGAAGCTTCTTCCGGTTTGGTTTGGTTTGGTTTGGTTTGGTTTGGTTTGGTTTGGTTTGGTTTGGTTTGGTTTGGTTTGGTCTGGTCTGGTTTGGTCTGGTCTGGTCTGGTCTGGTCTGGTCTGGGAAGGATTAGCTGGTGGGACAAATTCGCTGTTGCCCAGGGTATGCCTGATTGTGAGATAGTACAATATTTTAGCTTAAAAGAAAATCTCACAATCTTCAGGGAGGCTCCTTCTGTGTACTGGGTTGGAGTGCCTAAGTGTAAGACTAATATGTTCAAATGGGGATTGCTGATGGATAATAACACGCTGTGTGAATGTGGAGAGATACAGAATTTGGCCCACCTGCTGACCTGCCAATTATTACCAATAGTGTGCACTGAAAATGACTTGTTTTTGGCCAATGACAAAGCCAAGATGGTGGCATCATATTGGCAGCTTAAGGTTTGATCTGGATATGAAAGAAGAAGCTTCTTCCTGCCCAGTGAGGTAATCTGGGCCCACCCACCTACTCTGACTTGGAAAATCTCACCCATCGGCCTTCTTCTCCTGTCCAATAGGTTCTCAGGAAATGGAATCCACCCACTGAGCAAAGTACCCTTGCTCACAGGTAGAAATGAAGTTGCTTCCTCCTCACCTCCCCAGACTTCTGCCCACCTTTGCCTTTTCACAGCTGAAATTCCAGCTGTACTGGAATGAGTCTTGCTTGGCAATGGGTTTGGACAGTGGATTATGTCGGGCAACCATGTATTTGGAGGACTCAGCAGCAGCACAAAATGGCTTTCTTTGATGACCATTTAAGAAAAAGATTTTGGCAAGGACATTGAACAACATGGTAATTTATTTAAAACAGATACAGCCCTGAAAGTGACCCACTTAAAAATATTAAAGACACATGGTGTTTTTTCCCTGTTCATAAAGCAAGCAGGGCTTATGAATATGCAAATGTTAGGTTACAATTAGCATGATTAGCTCCTGCTCTACTAGTAGTTTATATGTTTAGATGCTGAAACTAATGAGGTCATGTTAATAGGATCATCAGCTCTCAGGACAACTGATGACAATGTCTGAAATAAACCTTTTTGTCACAAGGAAGGGGAAAATGTGAAATGAGCAAAGTTCTCCTTTCATTCAGCTAGGTAACTGAGGATTGCCATCTTAGTGAGGGAATGTATAGTTAAAGAGCTGGAAAGACCTCAAGAAGTATAGAGAGTTTCAGGAAAGATGGAGGATCAATGTCAGAACACAGCTGTCCCTTTGCTCTTGCCCCTCTGCCAAATATGAGGAAGAAATCTCTTCCCTCTCCTGTTGTTAAACTTCACACAGAAGGCTAGACTGGAACCAATTAAATGGACACACAAGAATTGAGGAACTTCTGATAAAATAGTTTTATTATTGAAAAACGAAGAAGCTCATAATGGTTTCTTAGCTTTTCTATAATAAAACTATCTTATCAGTATTCCAGAGACTGCTGTGAGTCTTATTTATAGTGAAATTAATGTTTAAATCTTTGTGCCTCTTTCTCCCACCTACCCCATGCAAAAGGTTGGACAGACCTCACTTTTGAGCAGAGGAAAGGACTCCACCCATCTCTTGTTCTGGTAATGGACCGGCCTGATATCAAGTCTGTTTTCTGCTGACCAATCAAGCTCTCTCATACATGCCTTCTCTGACTAAGGATCAGCATTGCAATGGGTCAGCTGTGCCACTGAATCAGAAGAGCCATGGCCACCCGACACCCACTTTTAACCCTATGTGCATTCCTGGGAAAGCTTGAAGAAGTCCCAGTAATTCAGAATATGCCATTTATCAATGGCTCCCTCACTGACTCTCCTCAGTTCTAAACCTTTGGGGTAGAACTTACATTCTTTTGCATGGTTTTGATTCCAGTTGTTAAAGCATATTAACATGGTCTATGTTGATTTATTACTATTTTGTATTAAATACACATTCTTCAGCATAAGATATATTTTATGCTGAAATTATATAAATTATATAAATTTCAATTAGATAAATTAAATAAATAAATTTCGTGAGACTGCCTCTCTCTGTTATTGCATATCAGTGATGTGTTAGAGGTTTAATCTTGTGTTTTTATTATTTGTGCATTTGTTGGTTAGCCACCTAGGGTTGTTTTATATAATTTAGACAGCCACATAAACAAGCAAACTCTGATTTAGCACAATCAGAACAGATCCTGAACGCAGAGCAGAGTGCAGCCCTCTGGGGTGGGTGTTAAGCCCTGACAGCTTCTGCAACTTCCACTGCCTCTGATTCAAAATCTTCCATGGAGTCCCACCAGGAGCTCAGCATATTACAGCAGCACTCTACCCCCAAACGGGTGTCAAAAATCAAAACACCTTTTGGCACTTGTTCATATCACATCTGGATGGAGAGAGGGGGAGTGCTGAATTCAGGCCTTCAGTCAGAGAGAGTCTTGCTATCAGTTAACCTTCAAGCTCGTGCCAAAATCAAGAGGGTATGAAAAAGCAGGGGAGGGATTCCCTGTCACTGCCAACATGCCTTTTGGGGCCCAGGATCTCTCATCTGAGCAGGCTGCACCCCTCAGGGCTCCTTCCTCCTTCTCTTTTCCCCACAACAACCCTGTGAGGTGGGTTGGTCTGAGAGAGGGAGACTAGCCCAAAGGCCCTTTTGTGCCTAAGGGAGAACTACAGCTCCCAGTGTCCCAGTTTCTAGTCCAGCACCACAGTCCCCCAGTTTCTAGTCCAGCACCAGCACCATGCCAAACTCTCCATTTTTAACTCTCCTTCCATTAATTTCTTTATTCCTCTTGTTTCTGATCACCTCCCCTTCGTATTTTCACAATATAGTACATTGCAATATTTATTTTGTTTAAAGGCAATAGTTTTTTAGTTGTACATTGAATTATCACTCCACAAATCATTCACTAATTAGCTTATTTTCTTTTACTACATAAAATGGTAAATAATAGGTAAAGGTAATGTGAATCTTCTCTTAACTATTTTGTTGCCCAATATTATGATGCTTTCATAGTAGCTGAAATCTTGATCGGTTTTGCAACAAAACTGATGTTGGTTAATTTCCCTGGAAGGATATAGAAGTCATATAGATTTAAACACAATCTAAAATCCAAGTGTTACAGAGTTAATGCTGTTTGTAATCCTGTCCATGATCTAACTTTACAAATGTTTCTAGCATATGTCAATAGTCTAGGTGCAGCAGTGAATCCATTTTTTCAACTCCTGTTATGTTTTGGTCACAATGAGAAGGAAATTGGGGAGCATTATAATGGAGTTAAATTAATCCCATTTTAAATACCAATGAATAGCTTTTTTTCAAATCACATTATAGTGCAGTAAATGCCTATTGTTTATGTTCAAAGCAATATAATAAATAACTGAATATTCACAAGACACTGTCAAAGCGCATAATGAGAAGACAGGACACCCTGGAGAAGATGATGATGCCAGGGAAAGTGGAAGGGAAAAGGAAGAGGGGCCGACCAAGGGCAAGATGGATGGATGATATTCTAGAGGTGACGGACCTGGCCTTGGGGGAGCTGGGGGTGGTGACGACCAACAGGAAGCTCTAGCGTGGGCTGGTCCATGAAGTCACGAAGAGTTGGAAGTGACTAAATGAATAAACAACAACTGCCAAACAGAATTTAGTAATAAATGAGTATTTTCAGTTTTTGAGTTTCATTTTTTAATCTAAGAGATATCTTTCAATTGTATAATTGTTTTCATAGTGCTGGACTTATTTCTGCTTATATATAGTTTCAGTCATAGCCTGCTCTGCAGGGTTAGATACATAACATAGACAGATAGCATCGACAGGTAGGTAGGTAGGTAGATTAGATAGACAGATAAGAGAGAGAGAAAGAGAGATGTAAAATTTGTATGACTGCTCACTCATACATAACTCTGGACAGCTTAGAAATGTTAAAAACTATGGAACAATATAACAAATTTCTTACTGTTCATATGTATCAAACAGCAACATTAAATTAATTTGAAGGAGAAAACAACAGTTGTAATCAAGGAACAAGGGAAGTTGGTATGGAGGATGCAAAGGCAGAAAAATGCCTTTGAAGCCATCTTACAGGCTCCATTAACAATGTTAAAGAATTAAGTTGCACATTTCTATGAGAGCAGATCTGCAAAATTTACCATCATGGACATCAGTGCAACAACAATAAACGGAGCCAATTAGCACCTGTTTTCCTCTGATCAAAACTCCAAATCCACAGAAAATACATCTGAAGAACATGAACCTCTGAAAGTTGGATAGGAAAAAATATTGGCTGCATTCACAAGAGACTTTGTGCTTAAAGGAACTGTATCAAGGACATTAATATAACAAAGAATTACATCAGGGAAATTTGAATCTAAATATGTTTCTTGGGGATTTAAATTAGAAGAAGCTGAATACAAATGTTCTGCATGTCAGAAAAACCTATAAACATACATTTTTTTAAAAAAAAAAGGACCTTTAAAAAACAGTAAAAATTGTAATGTGCCCAACCACTATCATCCTAATACAGACAGTAAAACTGAATATGTCTCTGAGACAATATCCAGCAGGAAGGTGAGTCTCAGGATCCCTCACCTTCAAAGACTTTGGCCATCTAGTGTAGAAAGGCTTCATCCATAGGTGGTCTATATTAAACTCCCATAAGGAGTTTCATTTGTCTTACCTTATGTTCAATATGATTTCCATATCTTGAAATTCCAAACAAATATATACTTTCTTTATCTACAGTGCAACACCCCCACCATTTCTCTTTGGGACTATTCCTTTGTTTGGTGTTCATTTGTACAAAAAATATCGCCTTCATTGCCAAAGCGTGAAATCTCTCTTGGTTTTCTAGGCCTCCTTCTGTCCTTCTAGCTGGTCCCTCCCTGTCTTGTGCTGACTGGGCATAGCCATGCAGTAAATAATTCTCCCTCCCAGCACATTGATTAAACATCTCAAGAACATTTAATACACTTTGCATAAATCATGTAAATGGAATGACATGTCCTAGAGATTTTCTCATCAGTATAGGCAAGATAAAGGGAAATGGTCTAGAAAGAAGTCTCACTGGTGGCAAAGGAGGTACCTCAGCATCAAGGGCCAGCCTGCAGAAGAAACAGATGACCCTAGGATGGGGTACCTAAGCCAGAACCCCTTGACAGTTTCATATCTCCTTTGCCACACAGATGCTGCTGATGGTGGAACATTTGAATAGTATCTGCAAAGTTGCCAAAGATCAGACTGGGAATGTTCAAGTACAGACCATAAAAGGAAACTGGTTTTCAGCTTTTAAGGTGAAAACCTTCACTATGTGAAGTTCTTAATGTTGCTCAAACTAAGATTGAAAACTTTTTGGGGAGCCTGATGGAATGGAATGCTCAGCCAGGCTCCCTCCCACTCATGCTAGTCAACTCATGGGTCTTTGGGAACCCTCTAAAAGGGATCAGTAAGAGAATGAGGTCCTTTCTGTCCCCTCCAATGATTACTCAGTAATTATTTAAATAGCACCACATTTATTTAGCAACATAATTTGACCATCATATCGTGATGCACAGCAAATATTCTTCTAATGTCCATGGGATTTGTCCAAGACTAATATCATTTAAATTGTATTATTGTATTATTTTATTTTTTTAAATATAGAGCTCATCTTAATGCCTTCAGTGTTGTTACAGGGCAGATATCGCTATCCAGCTATGGCTCATTGTCCCTGCCAGGGGGGGATACAGGAGGTAGAATTGACTATACATATTCTTTTACTTTGTAGGTTTTATACAATATTGTACCAAAACTTACTATCTCCCACTTTGGTCAGATGTTTTCTACATTTATTTTTTTGCTTGCTGATAAGGCTTTTCATACAACATATAATGTGTAGTTTTGTTATTTAGCATCAAAATTCTGGCAGGAGATCCATAGTAGAAAAAATGTTTGGCTGCTATATATGCTTATTTGTTGTTAATTTGCTTACTCTTTTTCTTTTCCTTTGTTTTCTTTTGCTTTATTTGATGGCTAAAGGTTGTAAGAAAATTGAACTGAATTTTAAAATATTTAGGAATCACTATCCACTAAGAAATTCCATACCAGTTAATAGATTAAAATAATTTTTAAAATTCCACAAACTAATGTAATGATAATTTAAATCAACAGCAACAAGCCCACAAAAACCATCCGTAAGACACATAAAGAGGCTATCCATTTCCATAGGCTACCTCTGGAATGCAAAAGGGTCTATAGTAAGGCAGCAGGGAAGCCAGAAGCAGCCTCTGCCCTGCTATCCAGCAGAAAAACTTCCCAGCCAGATTTCTCACAAGGCAAATGGGATGAAATGGATTTACACATTCAGGGCAGTTTAAACTGTTGTTTGAGAGCTCATTCACTATTTCCATGTGTCCTACTGCTGGGGCTGCAGAACAATTTTCATGTTTTCTATTATATGGCACTGCAGCCATCTAAGCAAAACTGACATTGCAATATTGGCACAATAGCATCACACCATAACCCTTTATGAAATTGGGGTGGATTTTTCAGCATGAGGAGTGGGTTTGTCACAACATATAAAGGAAGGTTGGAATCCCTTTGTCCCTGTACTGTCTCCTTGATGATCAAAAAAGTTAGCCAAATGGGAGATGAAGAGGATGAAAAAAAAATGTCATAGAAGTTGCACTTAATCTACGCTTCTAAAAAAGGAGTTCACCCTTTCAACCAGATCTTTTAAAAGAATCACAGAATGTACAGTATAGTTGGAAGGAAAATTATAGGCCTAATCTAATTTCCTGCTCAGTAAAGAAATCTCTAAACCATCCCCGCCAGGTAGTGTCAGCCCTCCCAGGTAAACCAGACAGAAAAGACAACCAGTTGAGCTAATTCTACTTTATTGTAAGGCTACATTAACAGAATCTTGCAAGTCTGAAAGTACCAATCTCCCCCCATCTCTTTTACAGCCTGATAAGTTATGGAGGTTCCTTTCTGAGTTTTTTTCTCTGCCTGATATGCAGCTATGCCCTCCCTTATGTGATCATTTCCTAGGTGGCATCTCTTCCCCCTATATCCCAAGGTCATTCCCACATACCATTACAGTTGGCCATTCATCCCCCATTTGAGAGGGAGAATCCACCACTAGTCTAGACATATTCCTAGCTTGACATGTAATTCCTCCTAATGGAATCTTTCATGTTCTTCAAAAACTTCTAGATATCTATAGTCTGTTGTTGCTTCTCTGCTTAGTCTTCTCTTTTGCAAGCTAAACATGCCCAGCTCATTTTACTGTTCCTCACAAGACTTGGTTTCCACAATGGTTATCATCCTCTGAACTTGTCAGAGGTTTGGCCCAGAAGCCATAAAAACACCTTCTTGTCCTTCTCCTCTCTCATGGGCTGTAAAGGAGGGAGGAGGAGGATTGATTGCAATGTGAGAAACGGACACATCACTGACTGACCAGGCAAGCTTCTGGGAATCATGTTGTAAAGCCAATAGCAGTTGTAAATATTCAATTTCAAACAAAGGTGGGAAACCAAGGCATGTAAAAGGAATGAACTTTACCCACTGATCAACTGATCGATGAAGAAAGTTCCAACAGAGCGGCAGCTGCAGTGGAGAGCTCACCCTCCCTCCAGAAGCATGCACCCGCTCAGCCTTTGCGACCTGAAGTAACAATACTGGAGTCAGAAGACTATACAGGTTACGCCTCTGAAGACGGCGAAAAAGAGTGACAGAGCCTCATGTGGGATCCCCAGGAAGAGCCTGGGGACTTGCTCATCAACTTCACAGATATGGAGCCTGCTATTTGACAGAATCCTCAACCAGAGACTTCCTGCCTAAAGCCAGCATGGTTCCCTAGCGCCCTAGCAGTCCCCAGCGAACCAGCAGAAAGGGAATGGGAACCACCAGGCAATGCTGGCAGATGCTGACACCAATGGTCAGTGGGAGTTGGGGAAGGCACAGAACCAGGCCTCAGCCATTGGGTAAACCTTTAGCCAAGAGGAGTGAGAGGCCAATTGAGAGGCAGAATGGATCAACTGGGCCACACTGTTTCCATGCTAACCAAATGGGTGTCTGGCATAGAAATGGCACTGCAGCAGGTGTCAAAATCACTAGAGCTACTTCTACTGCAGCCGAACCTAAAACCAGCATCCAGGCAACCCTCCCCAGTGACCATGAGAAACCCAGGAGAGGAGAGAGGCTGGAGGCAAGGACACGAATGGCACTTGGTGTCATGGGAAGTATGAACCATGACCAACGGTTTTAGCCCAGGAGGTCTTGGAGGAGTGTGAAGCCACCTGGAGGTGGGAGCTTCCCCCAGAGTTCCATGTAAACTTTGATGGAGACCCCCAATGATTAGCATTCTTCCTAACCAACATTGAGACATTTATGGAGGAGTATGAGGACACTTTTACCACTGAGCAGGCAAACGTGTGATTTGTGGGGCAATGACTGAAAGGTATGGCAGCTGACTGGCATGTTCAATTGCAAGATGCAGAAGTACTGGAATTGGAAGCCCTGGACAAATTTATGTTCATGCTAAGAGAGTGATTCAAGGACCCCCTTGCGAAACTCCAGGTGAAAGCGGGCTTGCAGCACATCAAGCAGGGATCGAAATCAGTATCAGAATATGACATGGAGTTCAAAGCATTAGCTGGGAAGCTATTGGACTGGCCCAAATCGCTGAAGGTAGACTATTTCAAAGTAGGGCTGCAACCAGAGATCCTACATTGGGCCTTGGGGCATGGAGATCCACAAACTTTGAGAGAATGGATCTGCCTGGCCAGGGAAGTAGAAGACACTGAACTTCAACTCAAATGCCATGTGTGCACACAGCCGGGTGGGGCGGGACGTTGACAGCCCCCATGAGCTCTCCTGCCATGCTGAAGAAGCCTAGCCAGATCTGGGAAGCAGAAAAGCAGCAGAGAGCAAAGAAGAGACTGTGTTTCAAGTGTGGAAAAGAAGGGCATCACATAGGAGAGTGCCCATGCCTAACAGCAACCTCCAAGCCGAAGGCCAAGCCTGACCACCCAAAGCCACCAGCACATAAAAGCCGAGGCACAGCTGCATCTCTCATGGAGACCAGATTTGAAAATCACTTCACTGATTCTGAAAACTCCAGTGAGGAGAATCATGCACCAGCAGGAAATGGAGAGAGCCTGTCCTAGGTTGTACCCAGGGCCAGGCTTGGATCAATGGGCACAAAGACCCACTGGTAAGTGGACATTGCCCCCTCATTGCTGTAGAACTGAGAATTCAAGCCCTAATGGGGGAGGGGTTGCAGATTTAGTGGGCATGCTGGACCATGGTTGCACCTGCAGCTTAATGCACCCTGCTATCGTGATGGGACTGAGACTGAAGGTGGGGAAGCTCAAAGATACCATAATTTTTACCCACCTGGATGGGTCAGACATGCATGGGGGCCCTGTTGAGTTTTACACTGAACCTGTAGAGATGCAAAGAGGGCTGCACAAGGAGACTTGGCGATTTCTAGTAGCACCCATAGCAAGCCAATCAGTCATCCTGGGATTAGGTTGGCTGAGAGGTTGCAACTCCAGGGTGGATTGGAAGTTGGGAGAGATGGTGTTCACAGATGGAACCTACCCAGGACTGAAGGTGAGCAAACCCCCCCCCCCCCACCAAAGGAGGTGAGTTAACAGGACAGCTAGCAGAGATAGGGCAGGGCAACTGCTGAGACAGAAGCCAGCATTCCATTGCAGTACAGAGACTTAAGGGTGGTGTTTAGTGAAACCAAATGTGACCAACTGCCGCCCGCCATAGAAGCTCCCAATTGTGCCATAGAACTAATACCAGGAGCCAAACTGCCGAGAACCAGACTATACCCCATGACCCAGACTGAAATGGAGGGATTACGAGAGTTCATAGATAAGAACTTGGAGTGAGGTTTCATCAGGCCTGCATCATCATCAGTGGCAGCCCTGGTACTCTTCTGGAAGGATGGGTCGTTGAGGTTGTGTACAGATTATTGGGGTCTCAATGCTGTGTGTACATCCAATAAATACCCCATACCCCTGATGAAGGACTTACTGGCTCACCTCTCGAAAGGAAAAATATTTATGAAACTAGACTTGAGGGAAGCATACTTTTGAGTCAGAATTCGAGAAGGGGACAAGTGGAAAACTACTTTTAACTGCCAGTTGGGGTCTTTTGAATAGCTCATGATACTGTTTGGTCTGCAGGGGGCACCAGGCATGTTTATGCAATTAATTAATGAGGTGCTTCATGATTTTTTGTACCATGGAGTGTTGGTGTATTTGGATGATATCTTGATCTACACCGCCACAATGGCAGAGCATGTCACCTTGGTGAGAGAGGTTTTAAAGAGACTGTTAAGCAACCAGTTGTATGTGAAGCTATCTAAATGTGAGTTCCATAAGGAAAAGTTGGATTATTTGGGGTACAGAGTATCAAGTAAAGGAATCGAAATGGACACTGGGAAAATCAAGGATGTGGTGGGGTGGGAAGCCCCTAAGACATGGAGACAGCTACAAAGCTTCCTGGGGTTTACTAATTTCTACTGCCAGTTCATCTGCAACTTTATGCAAGTGGCATTGCCCCTAACTGATCTGCTTAAGATCAAAGGCAAGGCTGACCTGAAATCAGCAAAGTGACTGGGGGTGGGGCTGAAATGGACTGCTGAGTGCCAAGAGGCATTTGAGCACCTAAAAGGACTGTTTACTTCTGAACAGTACTAAAACACCCTGATCCTCAAAATCCTTTTGTGGTCCAAGGTGATGCCTCAGACGTGGCAATTGGCACTATTTTGTTGCAGAAAGATGATGAAGGTACGCTAAGACCCTGCACATATCTGTCATGAAAGTTCTCAGAGACCGAGACGTGGTGGCATGTGTGGGAAAAGGAGGCATTTGCAGTAAAATGGGTGCTAGCCACATGGTGCCACCTACTAGAAGGAGCGCCTCACCCATTTGAAGTGTGGACTGACCGCAAACACCTTGTAGCACTGTTTTTTGTAGTCTTTAAAGGAGCAACAATGGTTTTGGTGGAATGAGAGACTTCATGTATCTGAAGCCCTTAGAAAGAAAATAGAGTGCTGTCAAGATGCAACGGTTGCTGGGCACTTTGGGTTTGTGAAAACATTGCATTTGGTATGCAGACAATTTCGGTGGTCCACATTGAGAAAAGACATTGAGGCATATGTAGCTAGTTGCCCCATTTGTGCCACAGCAAAATTCATGGGGGGAAACTGAAAGGGCTACTCTAAGAGGTGGCAACCTCTAACCACCCTTAGAAACAGATAGCAATGGACTTTATCATAGAACTCCCTGAGAGCAAAGACAGTCATTTGGGTGGTAAACAATCTGTTTTCAAAGCAAACACATTTCAACACTTGCAGCTTGCTGCCCTCAGCCACCCAGATAGCCAGACTCTTTATTCAACATGTGTATCATTTACATGGATGTCTTGAACATGTGTTCTCAGACACACAATTCACAACTCATTGGGGCAGAGCAAGCATTAAGCTCCTCCCACCATCCTCAGACAGACAGGGAGATGGAACAATGTAACCAGATACTGGAACAGTACCTGAGATCAGGGCCGCAACTAGGGGGGCAGGGGCAACCGGGGCATGTGCCCTGGGTGCCATGCTGGGGGGGGGGGCGCCAAAATGAGCACTGGTGGGGGGAGCCAAAATGGGCGTGGAATCCATGTTTGTCCCAGGTGACAAAGACCCTAGTTGTGGCCCTGCCTGAGATGCTATGTAAATTACCAACAAGATGATTGGGTCAACTTGCTGCCTTTTGCAGAAGTAGCCTATAACAATGCAGTAAGTCAAAGCATAGGATTCACCCCCTTCCGAGTTGCAATGGGCCAAGAGTTCATAGCCATACCAGTACTCCTGTCAGAACCACCCACAGAACTGTCTGTAGAGAACTGGATCAAACAACTGACAACTGGAACACCATTCAAAAGCTTTACAGGAAGCTAGAGAGGATTACAACAAATATGTTGATCACATACAAGGCCCAGAATGGAAGATGAATGTAGGTGACAAAGTTTATGTATCCACCAAATATCTAAAGTCAACCCAGCCATCCAAAAAACTGGGACCCAAGTATATAGGACCTTTTCCAATCTTGAAAGTCATTAACCCTGTAACAATATGATTGGGTCTGCCAAAGAACTTAAAGCAAATCCATCCAGTGTTTCACTGCAGCCTCTTGAAACCCTTCAAGGACTCAGACCAATGGCAGCCTGAGCTGAAATCACCACCACCAATATTGATAGAGGGGGAGCAACACTTTGAAGTACATTCCATACTTGATTCCAGAATCCACAGGGGTCAGCTACAATACCTAATCAGATGGAAACATTTCCCTCCTGCTCAATCAGAGTAGGTAAATAGTAAAGATGTGAGAGCTAAAAAACTCATGAGGGACTTTCATAACATGTATCCTGATAAACCAAAGTAGTCAAATAGTTATTGTAACATTTCATGCTTTTATGCCTGCATCATATAACCTATCTTTCTTTTTTTTCTAGAAGCACTCTTCCATTTTCAAGAGGAGAGAGATTTATTATTTGTGGGGGGTGGTATGTCAGAGGTTTGGCCCAGAAGCCATAAAAACCCCTTCTGGTCCTTCTCCTCTTTCATGGGTTGTAAAGGAGGGAGGATTCATTGCTATGTGAGAAACAGAGACATCACTGACTGACCCAGCAAACTGATGCCAGAGTGTTGTGGCTAACATCTTATCAGCAAATGGACAGTGAAGAATGCTGCTGGGAATCATGTTGTAAAGCCAATACCAGTTGTAAATATTCAATTTTAAACAAAGGCAGGAAACCAAGGCATGTAAGAGGAGGGAACTGGGACATCTTATTCACTTCAGTCTTTAGATGGAGATGGAACTGTATCTTACAATAAAGAAATACTTTTCTGAGACCTGATTGGTTCCAGAGAGATTTCTTACTATTGGGATATCTGAACCCATGATCCTCACAGAACCTGCTCCAGCTTTTCCATTTTCTTTTATGGGTGGTGCCCAGAACTGCACATTGTAGTCTAATTAGTGTGAAATACAATGGAACTATTAGCTCCTGTTCAATGCTTCTTTAATGCAGCCAAGACTGCATTGGGCTTTTAAGCTCCTGCAACACATTATTTACTCATATTCAGATGGTGCCCAGCTAGTACTCTTCCTTCCTTCTCACAACTGTTGCACCAAATCAAGTATACCTGTGCATTTGATTTTACTTACCTAGATACAGGACCTTAATCTTGTCACCAGGGAACATCATCCTATTTAATTTGGCCCAAGAGGACCTCAAGCCTATTGAGGTTATTTTGAATCATGATTTTGTCCTCTAATGTATTAGCCATTGTCCTTAATTTGATGCAAATATTACAAACATTCCTTCCATTTCATATTCTAGGAAACCTAGGGCTAAGAATCATGCCCTAGAGAATTCTATTCAGTACCTCCTTCCAAGTCAAATCAGAAGGTCATTTGCTTCCTTATTTATTTATATATTTACATTTATCCATCTTCTCCACAAGGATATTACGATTGTCAAATGTTTTACTGAGATCAGGGTATACTAAATCAAAACTTTCCTTGGCCGTATCATATTAATCACTCTGTCATAAAAAGAGAGTAAGTCTGACATGACTTGTTCTTGACGAAGAACCACCATTGATGATGATGGTGATGCAAACAGTTTCCAGTGAATGAGAGAATTATGTGTGCAAATAAGGAGAACAACAGTTAGGCAGTGGAATGTAACCCTTAAAATCCTGGAAAAAACTTTAGGCTTAGGGTTAGGGGTTAGGTAACCCTAACCCTAACCGTGACAGATGGTGAATTCTAGTCCTCCCTTGGGCACAAAGCCAGCTGGGTGACCTTGGGCCAGTCACTCCCTCTAAGCCCAACTCAGCTCACAGGGTTGTTGTGAGGAAAAGAGGAGGAGGAAAGAGTATTAGGTATGTTCCTTGCCTTGAGTTATTTATAAAAAAATAAATAAATGCAGGATTTTAAAAAAAATCATAAATAAATGACTTCTTAGTGTGATGCCTTAAGAATTAGAAGGTATTTGTGACTTGCAATGCTTGTAGCATTTTATCCCTAGCAGGGGAAACAACAACAGAACAACAACAACCTACAGTATATTTCAGCAGGTAGAACAGCACCTGAATAAAAAAAATCAGAAGGTGGGGGTATAAAAGAGGATGAAGATTGATTAAACCAAAAGAGAGACTACAGATAGTACTTTCAGGAGCTTACAGGTAAAATGAGAGAACACAAGGAAGCGAATAAAAGAAAGGAACTAGTGGATGAGAGTGAAAAACAGAAAAAGAGAAGTAGAAGAAATTCCAAATTCTGGGGACTAAAAAGAAAAGATTTCTGGACCTTGCAGAAAGAAGCAAATTTTGAAAAAGGAGGATCAACAGATTTCTGAAGGACAGAGGAGACAACAAGAAGAATCACAGAAGTAAGTTGCTACTCTGAACAAGAGAAACAAACCTGTTCCGGCCAAGTCACCTGCATGCAATTTGTCTGCAAGGAGCACCCATCAGGAATGTGACAGAATGTCTTCCAAGATTTATCAAGACCACTAGTAAGTACCCTTTCCTGCTAAACCATTGTGGGAAAATCTTATTACTAAGAGCTGTATAACTATAAGATGATCTAAGAAGAAAATGCAAGAAGCTGGGGGCTCAGGTGGTGTTCTCATCTCTCCTTCTGCTCTATGACAAGAGACATTTAGTTCTGGGACCATGGTCTAAATTCTGGGACCATGATCTAAATTTTTGGGATGATTGATGTGTTTACTCTATTTATTTCCCACATTTTCATTCAGGAGCTCAAAGTGCCCCCCCTTGAGCCGCCCCTCCACTTTTTTCCACAACCACCACCTGTGAGGAAGGTTGTGCTGAGCAGGTGACTGGCCCAGAGTCATCTAGTAGCCTTCCATGGCTAAGGTGGACCTGATCCTGGGATTCTCTGCTCCTAGTCCCACACTTTAGCTGATACTCCATGCTGGCTGTCAAGGTTATGCCAGAGTTCTTCTTTTTAAGGGTGATTTATTCATACTTTTTATTTAAAGAAATGGGCTTTATCAAATTCAGAGTAATGTTAAATAGAATTCTGTGGAAAGAGAAGCTAACTGAAAAAGGAGCTGAAGATGAGACACAATTGGCACAGTTCAAACTGGAGTGTGGTAAGAATGACAAACAGTAGAAGAACCCATTCTGGCTCCCACAAAGCTTTGTGGAAGTCTAAAACATACCCCAGGAGACAGAAAGAAAATAGATGACTTAGGGAGACCTGGCATCCGAATGCAAGCTCAGAATGATCTTAGGTTGACAAAGAAGGCTAAAAACAACCAAAGGGCTTCTTCAGGTATATTCACAATAAGAGGAAAAGGATCACTCTACCAGCTGCTCAGTGAAGCTGGTGAAATGCTAACAGGAATAAAGGAGAGCTATTCAACTCCCCCCTCCCCTTGAGAAATGTATTTCACCAGGACACTATAAACACCAGAATAAATAGGAAGGCTTGAAGCTTGAGAAGTATGATCAGAGAAAGGTTTCCACGAGTTTAAACCTCCAGGACTTGCCAAATTGCATTCTGAGATGCTAAGGATTCTACAGCAGATTATTTTAAAAAATCAGTGTTTACCCCACTTGAAAAAGAAAGGAGAGATTACTAAAAGTCAGTGTGCATTTGTCAGGAACAAGTCCTGGAGATTAATCTCAGCTTTTGATCAAGCACTTCCTTAGTGAATTGTGATAATGCTGTAAACCTAAGTAATATATCTTGATTTCATCAACACATTTAACAGATTGCTCACAATGCTTCTTAGCCAGTTTGTTAAATGGAGGCTGGATGACATAATACTGTATATTGTGGAAATATACCTAGGTGTAAGGATTGCCTATTCTAATGGATATCAGACTCATAAGCAGGGTTTCAAAGATATCTGATTTATTAAAGAACACCATGCAGGATTGCAAAGAAAGCTGAGAATGATGAGAGCGTGGCAAATTCAAACTAAAAACCCTCGGTGCAAATGAAATCCCTCCCCCCATAGAATCTTCTCAAGTCCAAAATCCCAGGTGCTCCTAATGGTTTCTGATGGTCTGCGGGAAAAGTCCTTGAGCAGAGAAAATAACCCAAACACATTCCATTGTCCTGATTTCACATAGAGAGCTTGGTATAAGGTCTCACAGCAGCTCCCTCCCAAACAGAAACATGCATCAGTGCCATGGCATGTGAAACGTTATGATGTATAAACTACATTGAAACAGTGAACATGACATACTGCCCCCCCCCCAAAAATGCAGAATACATTAAACAGAAGGTTTCAAAGGATAAGCAAGGTGGAAATGGTTAACTAAATCAGGAGTGTTGACATGGTGAGCAGACACCCATTCAGGATGAGGAAAGTGTTTCCATCATACCGGACACTGCAGGGTGCCCTGAAGCTTGCGAGAGTCAATGATGTCCTTGATTTCAAAGCATTGTTGGCTGTCAATCATAATTGGAGTAGGAGGAGGAGGTTGAGGGTGCCAACACGGTGAGTGGTGCACAGGCTTAAGCAAGCTGCAATGGAAAACAGGGTGCAAATGCTTCAAATTGTGAGGCAGTCCCAACTTAACAGTAACTGGATTGATAACATCAATAATAGGAAAAGGACCAATGAATTTAAGAGCAAGTTTTTTAGAGGGTTGAGGAGATTTAATAAATTTAGTGAATAAATACACCTGATCCCCAACTTTAAAGTCATGTTGTAAAGAATGATGCTTGTCAGCTTGAGACTTGTAAGCAGCCTGGGCATCAGCCAAAGCTTGTTGAATTACTGGCCAGGAATCAGCCAGTTTAACAGCCCAGTCAGATGCAGAACACGTTGGGGAAGGGGGCTGTGGCAGTTCAGGGATGGGAACAAAGTTGTGACCAGAAACCACGCAAAAAGGGGTTTGTCCGGTACTTTGATATACAGCATTATTGTAAGCAACTTCAGCAAAAGGCAACAATTCCACCCAATCATCCTGATGGTAGTTAATATATGCTCTAAGGAACTGTTCAAGAGTGGCATTTAAAATCTCAGTAGAACTGTCAGTCTGCAGATGGGATGATGTGGACAGTGCCTGTTTAGTGCCAATCAATTTTGAAAATGATTTCCAAACTTGGGAAATAAATGTGCCGCGGTCTGAAATTAAGTGGGAGGGTCTACCATGGAGCTGGTAGATGTGGTGGAAAAATAGGTGCACTAATTGTGGGGCTGAAGGAGTGGATGCACATGGAATGAAATGAGCTTGCTTAGAGAAAAAGTCCTTTACAACCCAAATGACAGTTTTCTTCTGACTGGGAGGCAGGTCCACAATGAAATCCATGGAAATCTGGTCCCAGGGGAGGGATGGGCTGGCCACTGGCTGTAACAGCTCCTGTGGTTTCCCCCCTTTTTGTTTGGACATGGCACAGCCAGGACAGGAAGCAACATAGTCTTTTACATCACGTCTTAAGGTCGGCCACCAAAATTGATGGGGAACCAAATGCAAGGTTTTGACAAAACCAAAGCATCCAGCAAGTTTATCATCATGGGAATGCTGCAAAACATCAGCTCTTAAAGTTTCAGGCACATAAAGGTGGTGTTCCACCCACGCCAGACCGTTTTCAAAAGAAACAGTGTCTTTATTAGCTAGCAACTAAGTATCAGATTTCAGTGCCTGGAGAAAGTGTTTTTGTAATTGACAAGGAACGTGCACTTTCCGCTTCCCAGACTGTGCTGGGGGTGGGGGTGCTTGCGCATGGCTTTGGCTCTGAGTGACAGCAGCCAAGCCCAGTTGTGGTTTAGTGAGAATAGTTCCAACCACATCTGCCACCTGGTCAAGATCCTGAGGTAAATGTGACACAGCATTGGCCAGAAAGTTTTTCTTTCCTGGAATATATTTTAACTGGAAGTTAAGGTGACTGAAAAATTGAGCCCAGAGAATCTATTTAGGGCTGAGACGTTGCAGGGTGCAAAGGGCTTCCAAATTCCTGTGATCGGTCTAAACCTCGAAAGGGCATTTAGCGCTTTCAAGGAGATGGCACCAAGTTTCTAAAGCTGCCTTTACTGAAAAAGCCTCCTTTTCCCAAACATGCCAGCGGTGTTCTGTTTCAGAAAATTTCCTGGATAGATAAGCACAGGGTTTCAGGTGATTTTCTGAATCCCTTTGTAACAAAATAGCCCCAGTCAAGGAGTCAGAAGCATCTACTTGAACGACAAAGGGGTGTTCAGGATCAGGGTGCTGTAGAATAGGTTAAGCAGTGAAAAGAGTTTTCAACTTCTCAAAAGCTGCCTGGCATTCAGGTGTCCAATTCAGCACCACCCCAGGGTTTTTTACTTTGTGTGTCTCACCCAAGCCCTTGGTATGGAGTAAATCAGTGAGGGGCAGAGCAATCTCAGCGAACCCCTGGATAAATTGCCAATAGAAATTACTGAAACCTAGAAAACTTTGTAATTGACTCTGGGTGCGGGGATGTTCCCAACTCAGAATCGCCTGAATTTTTGCAGGGTTCATTTCTATACCCCGGTCAGACACTCTATAGCCCAGATAGTAAAGTTGTTTTTTGTGAAACTCACATTTGGAAAGTTTGGCATAGAGTTTGGCATCCTAAGTTTGCATAACACCTGTCTGAGGAGGAGTTCATGTTCCTCCTCAGTTTCAGTGTAAATAAGAACATCATCTAAATAAACCAGGACCCCTTTGAATAAATGATCATGTAATACTTCATTAATCAATTGCATGAAGACTCCAGGCACCCCTGCCAACCGAAAAGGGAGGACTTTGTATTGAAATGATCCTAGTGGGCAATTAAAAGCAGTTTTCCACTCATCCCCAGCTTTTATGAGAATGCGGAAGTAGGCTTCGTGAAGATCAAGCTTGGAGAAAATCTTGCCCTTAGACAAATGAGCTACCATGTCCTTCATGAGGGGAAGAGGGTACTTGTTGACAATAGAGACTGAATTTAACCCTCGATAGTCTGTACAGAGGTGAAGCGTGGCATCTTTCTTTTCCCGGAATAACACAGGAGCCCCAACTGGGGAATTAGCAGGTTCAATACATCCCCTTGACAGATTTTTGTCAATGAAGTCCCGTAGTGCCTCGAGCTCCTTCTGAGTGATTGGATAAATTTTTGGCTTGGGTAATTGAGCATTAGGGACCAACTCTATTGCACAGTCAGTTTTCCGATGGGGGGGGGGTAACTGATCTGCTTCCATCTCCCCAAATATGTCCGCAAATTCTTGGTATTGAGCAGGCAAGCCTTCTAAATGTGGCAAGTCAGGGCGCGGCGTGGCGATCGCTGCCCTTCCAACTCCCACACGGGCAACTATCTCTGCTGTAGGGGCTTGGTAAAATCCAACTTTAAAAGTCACAGTTCTGTGCTCCCAATTTATATAGGGGCTTCGATAGGTCAGCCATGGGATCCCCAGGATTACCAAGAGATTGCCCACAGGTGCTACAACAAATTTCAAGGTCTCATGGAGGCTGCCCATTTGCATTGCCACAGTTCCAGTGAAATGGGTTGCTGCCGCCCCTCCCCCTGCTGCTGAACCATCCATGTAAAGAACAAAGGGCGCTGGAGGGGGAAACTTGGCAGTTCCAAAGTGGCAACCAGATCAGGGTGAATTAAACACCTGGAACACCCAGAGTCAACTAAAGCCCACATCTCGGTAGATCTTGTGTGGGAACTCAATTTCACTTTTACTGCTAAAGTGGGACAGTCAGCACTCACCATAGCATCTTCACACCCATCCTCTTCCACCTGCCCACTGGCACCCTTCATGGCAGGTAGCTGGCATTTCCCCCCTGCTCCTTAATTTCATCTTCAGCCTCTCCCAAAAAGTAGATTAATTCTTCAGCATTGGCTATCCCTTTGGCCGCTGTCATTCGCTGTGAAGCAGGGGGTGATTTGGCTGGCAGTTTCCCTGCTCGATCTCCAGTTTTGGTTTTTGAGCAATCAGCTGCTCGATGGCCCTCCTTTCCACATCGGAGACACTGACCTCTCATGTAGCACCGATCTCTCTCCTCATCCCAGGCTCTGTGGCTTGGCTGGACAGCAGTTGCAGCACTTCGGGGTCCTCTCATGGTAGCATGTGGCTTTTCAGATTGTCTGGTTTGCAGGAAGGTATGCTGGGCATTCTCAGCCTTTCCTGCCAGACAGATCCAGTCATACAATGACTCAGGGTCGTCTCTACACAATGCCCAGTGCAGGACATCTCAGTTGAGTCCCTCTTTAAAAAGCTCTATTAGAGTTGACTCAGACCAGTCAGTGATTTTACCAGCCAGAGCTTTAAACTCTAGAGCATAATCGGCTACTGACATTTGGCCCTGGGTAAGATCCTTCAGCGCCTTCTTGGCTCTTGCCTTGGCCAGAGGATCTTCAAAATGCAGTTTTAATGCCCAGATGAAATCATCGAAATAATCAAGTGCAGGGGAGTCAGCATCACTTAATTGAACATACCAGTCAGCTGCTCGACCCTTCAACTTGGTGGCAATGGCATTTATTTTAGACTCTTTGGAAGGAAAGCATGCCCCAAACTCTCTCATATAACTTTTAGCATTAGTCAGAAAGAAAGATAACTTTGCTGGATCCCCATCAAATTTGACAGAAAAGTCTCTCACTCTGCCTCTGGCTGGAGTGGACCCAGTAGGCACTTGAGTGTTTTGCCCCCAGGTTATGGTAGCTTTACCTTTATGGGGTGGGGATACTGATAGCCAGGCTCTGCGGGGTGGAGATTCGTCCTGGAACCGTCTCCGGCCCTGTTCTGCCGGTGGTCTAGATGGGAGGATGGGGGATGGTTGTGGAAGGCTGGGATCCCCTCTGCATCTCCCCTGTCTCTCCATTGACAGAGACAAGTTTTTTAAACATGTACTCTATCTATTCCATTTTGGCTTCCATCACTCTTAGTCTCTCAGGGGTTTGAGAGTCCTTTCTCCTTCGAGTGCCTGGTTTCCTCTCAGTCGACACCATAGTAGATTCTTTGTCTGGGGTTAGTGGGAACCAATACTTCCAGGACGTCCCCGACATCCCTGGTTGGTGGTCCCCCACTTCATCCAAGATGATCAACTTGGTTTGCGATTCGCTTGGTGCCGGTTGCTTTGGCTCTTCCCCATTGTCGGATTCTTCTGAATCAGAATTGGAATTCAATTCATCCTTTGACAGGACTCGGGATTCTGAAGGTTCTGTGGTGATGTTTAGTTCTCCGCTTTTGACCGTCGACTAAGGCATCAAGCTAGCCGTTTCCTCAAGTCCCCTGGTCGTGGATTTCGACTCAGCCATCGTTAACTATTTGTCCTCACAAGAAACTAATCTTGGTAGGAGCTAACGGTATAATTTTGGGATTCTCAGCTTTATGTAAGGATTGCCTATTCTAATGGATATCAGACTCATAAGCAGGGTTTCAAAGATATCTGATTTATTGAAGAATAGTATGCAGGATCGTAAAGAAAGCTGAGAATGATGAAAGTGCGGCAAATTCAAACTAAAAACCCTCAGTGCAAATGAAATCCCTCCCCCCATAGAATCTTCTCAAGTCCACAATCCCAGGTGCTCCTAACAGTTTCTGATGGTCTGCGGGAAAAGTCCTTGAGCAGAGAAAATAACCCAAACACATTCCATTGTCCTGATTTCACATACAGAGCTTGGTACAAGGTCTCACAGCAGCTCCCTCCCAAACAGAAACGCGCATCAGTGCCATGGCATGTGAAATGTTACGATGTATAAACTACATTGAAACAGTGAACATGACACTGGGTTGAAAACAGTCCCAAAAGGGTGGTGCATTTATCTCAATGAGCATCCCCACCTCACATGAGGTGAGAGGAGAACGATCTCACAGGTCAGCCTTCTTGGTGGCAGCCTCCATTCCATGGAATACCCTATCCCTGGGATACAGAGAGCCCCGTCCTGCTTTTCACAATACAATTAAAGCCATTCTATTCCAATGGTTTTGAGCAAAGTTGGTGGACCCAGGCTGCCTTGGAAGTTTGATTTCTGTGGATCTGGGTTATGTTGATTATTTTCAGTGTTCTGGAACTTTTGAAATAGGGCAGTATAGAAATATTGGTATAACTAACTAGCCATCAGGAAGCCCTTCAGACAGTCACTTATGCCTTGGTCACCTCACACATGGATTATTGCAATGCACTCTACATGGGGCTGCCCTTGAAGACCACCTGGAAGCTACAGCTGGTTCAAAATGCAGTGGCATGAGCAATAATGGGCCCTATTCAGTGTACCCATGTGTTACCACTGCTACATGAGCGGCATTGGCTGCCAGTTGGTTCTGACTGCAATTCATGGTGCTGATTGTTACCTTTAAAGTCCTTCGTGGCCCAGGGCCTGGGTACCTGAGGGACTGCCTGCCTCCAATTGTTTCTGCCCACCCGGTACGTTCCAGCGGAGCAGGTACACCACAGGTCCCCTCCATTAAACGTGGCCATCTTAAGGACTGAGGAAGCGGGACTTCTCTGTTGTGGCCCCACCCCCTGGACCAGCATCCCCCAGAGATAAGGATGGTGCCCTCTCGCCTGGGGTTCTGGAAAGCTCTGAAAACCTAGCTGTTGTCCCAGGCCTGGGGTTGATGTTTATTATTTGAATAGCCCATTTTGTTTTGTTGATTTTGCTGTCTGTTAGATTATTTTAGTCCGGGCTGTCTGTTTGATTTAATGTTCTTTGCTGCTTTTCTGTTTTCTCTAGGTTTGTATGCTGTCCAGAGTCCACTGGAGTGGGGCAGCCAATAAATTCAAACAAACAAACAAATAATGTAAGGCAATAAATTACCTGGATTAGAAGTAATGCTCGTCAGATTTTTAGATGGCACAAACTTGGGTGGGATTGCAAATAGCCCAAAAGACAAAAATAAAAGTCAAAGCAATTATATGTTAGATAAATTTAAATTAGCAATAATCGTGCCTTGGATTAACCTCATTGGCTACAATATGCTAGATAAGTGATCTGAAAATAATATGATGAAATTTAACAGAGACATATAAAAAATTAACCACTGAAGGGGAAAAATTAAATACATAGATACAAACTTCGGAGTGCAGGATACCTGACTTGGCAGTACACCCACTAATTCCAGCTCAGCTTCTGATGACTGCATCCATGTACCTCACTTGGTGCTGTTACAGAAATGGGGTGCGACTCTTCTTCCAGGATAACTTTTGGTTCCCCAGTCTCACTGGCCACCCTGATGGTTCTGGAATTATTGTGTAAGGATCACTGTACTCAGATCCCAAATATTGTAGCCTCACACAATTCCATTGCAGAAAAGGAAAGCTCTTTATTTGAAGACTAAAGTAAGCATTCCAAAAGAAAGCTGCAACTGTTAAAATTGGTGCGCAAATCCGAATTAAAACATTCCCCTCTCGGTGAGCTCATATTCCCCCTCCCAAACTTGGCTCAAGCCATTGCGATGACCTTGGTTCCCAGTGCTTAGGCTCCTATTGGAATTCCCCCCTCCCTCCATCTAGCATAAACTATCTTGACATGCGTGGAGGCTTCTTGGTCCAACTGGCAGACAGGAACTAGCAATCAAATGCACTGAGTTTGTTTGATTGTACAATCCTGACAGATTGGTTCCCCATCCTATCACTAGCCACAATCAACCTTGTTTAGCTCCTGTCCTCCACCAAAGTTGGCTACGTGCTGCCATTTGCTGAGGTCTTATAAACAACAGTGGTTGTTTAGAAAGTGAACCTGAATCAGGAGTGTGATGTGGCTGCAAACAAGGCAAATGCATTTTTAGATTTCATCAACAGAAGTAGAGTTTCCAAATCATGGGAAGGAATCATTTCATGTTATTCACCTCTCAAGTTCAGTGTCCGAATTTTAAGAAGAATGCACAAATACCAAAAGAGGTCCAGAGAAGTCAATGGGGATAATCAGGCATAAGCACTAAGTCTTGTAAAGAGAAATTTAAGGAATTTGAAATGTTTACCCAACAGAAGAAAATACTGTGATTCCAGGCCCTTCTCTGTTCATCTCAAGGACTGAAGTACCCAGAAAAACCCCTCCCAAGCAGAACAAACAGAGTCAGCTTGGGGGAGAAGGCCTTTAGACAGCCTGGATTCATTCCTCATAGTGCTTCATAGATTAAAATAGCATCTTGAATTATACTTAGAGACCTACTGAAGTCAGTGCAGCACCCACAATATAGGTGTTATACTGCTGAACTGGCTAATTCTAATCAGGGCTGCTGTTTTCTGCACCAATTGAGTTCTGGGTAGTTTTCAAGGGCAGCCCCAGGTAGAATATGTTGCAATAATCCAATCCAATTATGCTATGGGTGAATGTTGCCAGAGCCTCCCATTATAAAAAAGGATTGCAACCAGTGCTGCAGCTACAGCTGGGCAATGGCACTTCTGGCCACAGCTTCTACCTGTTGATTCCAAATTGTGGAGCTCTCCTTCAGGGACAAGCTAACCTCTCTAGAACCACATTTAGAGCCATCTCACCACATGGTTGCTGGATAAACAGTCACTCCATCATGCTAGGATTCAACCTTAACTTGTTTTGTCCATGCAAATTCTTATAGTCCCTGAACATTGGATAAGGAAAATGAAAGTATCTTACATATTGCTGGGTATTTTCATCATACAGATGATACTTCACCCAGAAGCAGCCAATGACCTCCCACAGCAGCATCTAAGTTTATGGAAAAGCAGATTCTAGTTGAATAACAGAAAAAGGCTTCCTAATCACTATGTCAGTTTGAAAGTGAAACCAGTGACCCAGAGTGGTAGCAGGCTCTCCTTCACTAGATGTGTTCAAGCACAGAATAGAATGACTATTTGTCATGGATGCCTTAATCTGGATTCCTCCATAAGTAAGGAGTTGCACTTCCTGGCCTAAACTGTGGCGGTGGTGGTGGTGGTGGTGATGATGATAGAATGATAGAACGGAAGTTATGGAAATGCCCTTGGAGATCATCAAGTCCAAATGTCTGCCCAATGGAGGAATCCCATTACAGATAGCTAGCCAGTCTGTTTAAACATCTCTGGCAAAGGAGAGAAATTCTTCCTGATGTTCAACCAAAACTTACATCCTTGTAAATTGAAATCCATTGTTTCTAGTCCTGTCTTCTGGAATAACTGGATAATTCTGCTTCATCCTCTGCATAACACCTTTTGATATACTTGAAGACAGCTATCCATGTCCCTGCAGCCTCTGTATGGGGGCAAAGTCCAGCTCTCATACTGCCGCCCTCTGTACTGTAACTTCTGTCAAATGTGTTGCTGAGGTCCAGGGATACTATGTCCACCATATTCTCATGGCCAACTAATCTGGTCACTCTATCAAAAAAGGAAATGGTTTTGCATGACATATTTGTGATAAATCCTTTCTGGCTCCTGCCAAGCAACACTGTCCTTTCTAAATGCTTACAAACCAAGTGCTCAATTATCTATTCCACATTTTTGTTGGTATCAGTATCAAGCTGACTAGCCTGCTCATTTCAGGTTCATCAGCATGTCTAAACTAGTCAATCTGGCTGAATATTGCAACATCTCTCTTTTTCAGAGAGAAGCTTTGTCTTAGAGGAAATACTGTAGTTCAAAAGTGCCTCTTCTCTTGTTCCTATCATTTGGAGCCTGCAAATTCCATTCTGGGATTCTTTACCAAGGAACTTTGGAAGATGAAGTGCCTAAGGACATGCCTGGAGTAATACTGTCAAAAGACAAGGAGATGACTGAACAGAGGTAGGATCCCAAGTTCAGGCTTACATCATGGTGGTAAAAGCAGTGAAACATCCATATTTCCCCACACATGGTGTCTATGGAGTGCCAGCCACCAGTATTATTTAGGGTGACCTCTCCTCTGAGATCCAGAAGTTTTCTTGCTGCCCTTGTGAGCAGTTTGCTAAGTGCTTTGCAGATTGTGAACTCTGAACTGGGTGCTTAAAGAGATAGCAGAGGTAAGTTTATAAGATCACTTTGGATTTTTTTAAGCCCATAATGTCTAAGAAAGTCATAACAGGCCTTTGTCAATTAGATCTTTACCCTCTTGAGTGACACATGCAACCAGAGAGGCATGCTAGTATGGGTACATGTGAATAGGTCTTTGGAGAATGGGTGATTTCATCTGCCTTGAAAGAGCAGGATGCTCAAAAAGCTATCTCTTCATCCATCTGTCTTACAGTAGATAAATGTCAGTCTCCAAGTGACTCTTCCTTGATGAGGAGGCTTAGAAAGTGGTTGAGCTCCAGCTATAGAGAATCTTGGATAAGAAAGATCATGTGGATCCATTTCAGGCTAAGTTCAGACCTGGGAATAAAACTGAGACCTATGATAGGACTTGGAAGGAGTTGGTGTACCCCTTATCACCATGTTAGATTTCTCAATAGTGCTATCAGCCATGGTATCCTTTTAGACTGTCTGCAAGGGTTGGGGATTGGAGGCACTGTTCTGTAGTGGTTCTGTTCCTTCCTTAGTAGGCAGTTCCAATTGGTGTTATGGGGGAAGGTGAGGTCATGCTGTTAGTTAAACAGTATACGATCTGCATGAGGGAGGCCATCCGTTGATTAATGGTCCTACACTACCAATATTCTGATGACAATCTGCTTTACATCACTACCCAAGGCCAAGCAGGAGGTGCACTGGAACTCCTGATCGGGTATCTGGAAGCCTTGAGGACTAGATGGGGCAGAACAGAATGAGAATGAATGCCAGCAAGATGGAATTACTCCTTGGTACAGAAACCCTGAGGTTCCTATGGAGGTTGCATCTATTGCTGTAATAGGAATCACACTTTCCCTGAAACAGCTGGTGCACAATCTGGGGGTGTTCCTAGATTCATGGTGGAAACTGGCCAGGGAGCCTTCAGGCAGCTTCAACAGCTCTGCCAGTTGTGCCCATTCCTCAGGAGGTGCTGAATCTGTGTCCTTGTCATCTCTCACTTAGACTACTATAATTTGCTCTAAGTTGGACTACCCTTGATAATGGGTACAGAATGCAGCTTTCTGCTGTCTGACCAGCATTAGCTGGTTCCACAGAACAGTACCTATTTTGTGGGAACTATGCTGGTTTTCAGTAGGCTTCCAGGCCCAATTCAAGGTATTAGTCATCATGGCTTGGGCCCTTATTACATTTGGAACTGTCTCCTTCAGGTAGAATCTACCTACCTTACACATCCTAGGTAGGAGAAGATATGGTGGGTGCCCACCTCTACGAAGATCAGGGGGACTGGAACTCAGTGAATGGCAGTTTTAGGTCCCTGACTTTTGAATAGCTGGCCCCTTAGATTAGGTTAGCCCTCAGCCTTTTGCTTCTTGGGAAACTGGAAAGAGCAGCCCTCTTCTGTAGGGGAGGGAGATTTTAAATGAGGCAGCAAAGAGTGCTGTTTTTAAGTGTGGGCACTGAATTGTTTTTATGGGTTATATAAGAACCTACAAATAGGGTTGTATAAATAGGCAACATACAGATAAATAATATTCTCCATTTCCTTTGTTTTTGTTCCTTAATTTATCCTTCTATTTAACTCTGTTCTATTTGTTTCTTCACTTAAAAAGTAAAACAAATTAACAAGCTAGTAAATTTCAGTTTAATATCACCTTTTGGGCTAAATTAAATTGTCTTGATCAGCAAAGCTGACCAAACATGGAAAAAAGAGTGAACGCAGCATTAGTACTCTGCTCCTGCTTTCAGACAGAGACAAGGAGTAGCCCTTAAAAATGAGGTTTCTTCAGACACTCCATTTCACAGCAGCAGGTGGGGGTACAAGCATTGGGAGGAAGGGATTATAGGAAACTGTCAAGAGTTCAACATTCAGGCATAATAGGTGTCTGAATGGAATACCCTGACATGGGAAAATAGAAAGTTGGAATAGAGATGTGTAATTGGAGCTGACATGGGGGAGTATGGAGCTGCAAGCAGGAAAACAACTTGCATACCAAGAGGTGTTGGATTTGTTTGGACAAACTCCTTATCAAGGGAAAGGATCTTGGGGCCATCTGGAAATGGCTGTAAATCTTAGGAGGAGGGAGAGGGAATGCAGGAAGGACTGGAAAAATACCAAACTGTGACATGCAGCACAAGGAGGGGCTAAGTGGGAAGAAACTGTTTGAATTGGATGTTCCCACGCGGACTGATCATTCAAGGCTTCAATTGGCTCGTGATTACCTATTCTAATAAAAGACTTTTAGCATATCCTTAATGGCTTGTGGCAAAAGTTCTTAGGCATTAGGATTAAGGCATTATGAACCTCACAGAAACTGTTAAAAAAAAGAAAAAGGCAGGTGGCCAGCCTGCACAATGGAAGCTGGGATTCCTCCTGTTCTAGGCAGAAAAGTGTTGTGCTTTGCTGATCATCCGCCACTGTTTCATCAAGTCAGTCATTAAATTGGCTCCGCTGTGTGTTGTAAAGAGCGATACTATATCTAAGCCACAAAACACTGGGCAACCACCAGATGGCAGCAGAGATATAGAAAACCTTGCCCCATTGCCACCAACTAGCAGTTATCCAGAGGCTTGCAGCTTAGACCCCATAGCCCTGTGCAAACCCAGCCATTGGGTTTGGAAATGACCCCGGGTGTGCCTCCTTCCCAGCTTTACAGAAGCTGAAGACTGCAAAACTGAGTTTTAGCAGTTCAGTAAGGTCCTACCAGTCATGTTTCATCCATCTACATACAGTTATAAATTATTTTGATTCCCTGTTCTCCCTCTAGTTATCCCAGCCAAAAGAAAGCTTTGCCCAGCAGAGTTGTTTTGGAACAATCTCGCTTTTTTCTCTGCCTTCTGCATAAGGGCACTCTTGTGTTGGCCTTGTCTGACTCTGACTTGACTTTGTGCATCCTGACAGGATTTCACCAGCCTTGATGTGAGTTGCTGAAAAATACTTGCACAAAACTCTGAACCATGAACTAGCCAACTGCATTACTGGCTCTTGTACAAATGCAGCCACTGTGGCTGGTTTATGGTTCAGTGAATCACAACCCAAAATTTGGGTCAAGCCATGGTTAACCAGGAGTAAGCCCGTAAGAACTGTATGAACTCAAGCACCATGTGCTCCCATTCCATGGCAAGTCTCTTGCACTCACTGAATAAGGCCAGACCCACAAGACACAGCAGCCCTTAAATGAAATTGGGAGGCAGCGATGGCTGGTTGACGACTGCAAGGGGGAACTGGAGCCCTCTTCAAAGTTGCTGCCAAATTGTTCCGCGTGTCATGAGAAAGTTACAAAATACGTTAATACATTTAATTGTTTATCAAACTGAGATTCTATCTGGGCTGCCTGACTTTTTGGAGCGCAGTCTCTGGGTGGATTTGATACAAATGCCACATTGTAGGCTGTGCTTTCCCAGTCTGTTCCTGCTCTGGGCTACCTTGAAAGTCAATTGTGCCCATTTCTTTCAGGATGTGGAATTTATCACCCAGTCACTTGTTGATCTCCTACCCACCCACCTTCTGATGGTGCAGGGTTTTTAACCTGGCCTTCCAGGAAGGGCTCTCCTCCTCCACCTCTGTTGCTGTTTGTGTATTCTCACTCACGGGTTGTGCAGACTCTCTGTAGTGTCTTTGTTTTTTTTACCTTTAACATGAAGTTGAAGGGCCTCCAGGCACAGCTGAAGAATAAGTAAGCTGAGGCTGCATTATTCATCAGCAAGGCAGTCATCTGGGGGCCATCAGGCCCAGCCCCTCCCAGGCAGCACAAGGGAGAAACTCAGGTGCATTTGTGTATCCCAGTTAAGCTCAGAGCTGCCACAGCAGAGACGCCCCACCCGGGTGGATCTGGGATAATCAGCACCATCCCAGCAGTTGTTTTAACACATGCTATAAATATTCCAGCATCTGTCTACCTAGCATGAAAAGGCTTCAAAACAGGAATGTTTTTGTATGGCAAAATAAGTATCAGCACTGGTGTTTTTCCTACATAACCTTATTAAAGTTATTCCCTTTGTACAGACCGCCCTTTGCTATGTTTGTTCTCCCACTTTCTTGGGTTTTATTTTATATGTTTACTTTATATGTTTATTTTTGATCGTTATGGATTTTTTAACTTTTGTATTGTACACCACCCAGAGTCATGTGTTTGTGAGATGGGCAGCTATGTAAATAAGCTAAGTAAAATAAAGAAATAAAGAATATAGATACCCTGGGAAAAGAATTGGTCATCTGCCTTGGGTCAGATTTCCTTACAAGTCTTCCCAGTCTCAGAGGAGTCACCAAAACATGATTAACTATTCCAGGACAGTCAGGAATACACAATAATTCTTGATGAGCTAAGCTAGGATCCAATGTCTACTCAGGAGAAACAAACTATGAAAGCAGGTGGTTCTGAAAAGATGGTGTGCTGCTTCTTTTGTTCCCACATTATTTAAATCACAAGATATTTCATCACATTTTAAAGGAAATTTGCAAATTTGTCTTCACAACTTCCACTGACCCTGGCCAAGCCCCTGTTCTACTATTGTTTTGAAAAGAAAAAAAAAAGACCTCATAGAAGTACTCTAATATTAAGGGAAATTAAAGAGGAATTTATACTGCAAAATAAAGCTCTACCCTCCCAAATACCTTGCATTCCATTCAGTTCCGTGGGCATTCCAAATCTTTTTTTTTTCTTCAAGGGTTGAATAAAAAGTTGAATGAAAAGCCTCCAATGTTGTAAGTTGCCAACAGATGTGTTAGCCCTTCAAGGTAAGCCAGGTCAGGAAACAAACTCCTTGAGAATGACTGAAACTTTACTTTACTGATATCGACTATAGGGACAGAACCTTGATATCCTGTTTTCCCTCCCCTCCCTCTTATATCCCAGGTAGTTAAAGTGGAGCCAGCTTCAGTTTCTTTCTAATGTTTTGTTTTACATGTTTAACTGTCACTGTGTAGTTTCTCCAAAATCATCTCTGTGACTTGCCACAAGATGGCAGTACCGATGTGCTAAAAGCTCTGCCATGTTCTTTGGTATCTATTCTTTAACTTCATTTGATGGAAGTTGCTATGAGAAAAGTGTGTTCTGTTATTGTTCATGAAATGGAAACCTGCAGTGAATACTCATCAGTGCATTTTAAGCACTCATTCTGATTGAGATTTTGACTTCTGAAGGAGTTCCTCCAGTTGAAATTCACCACCAAATGCAGGTTATGGTGATACCTCTGTTGACATAAGCAGTGTGCATTGCTGGGCCAAAATGTAAAGATGGTGAACTGGGAAGAGCTGATTTGCATGATCAAGAATGAAATAGATGAACTGTGATAGCAACCAACAAATCTTACATGAAAATGTTTGATGAACTGATTAAGGACAATTGGTGGATCACTCTAATGGAAATTGCTATCAATTTTGGCATTTCATAATATGTAAATTACATTATTGATTTTCTTCAATATTGAAAGTTTGCACAAGATGGGTTCCTTACATACTGACAGCAGAGATAAAAACTTCAAGAGTTGAAATTTGGCAGCATTGGTGTCATGCTACAAGAAAGAAAGTGAGGAATTCCTTCACAGCATCATGACAGCTGGCAAAACATGGTCTCATTATGACCCAGAAATGAAGCATCAGTCCGTGGAATATCATCACAAACCTTTAGCTGCAAAAAAAAAAAAAAAAATCAAACCTAGGCTTGTCAAAATGCCAGTTGTGCCCAATAACCCTAGATAACTGCGGGCCCTCTGTATCTCATTGTTTCTCTTAACTAGATCACTTTTGTGTAATGCTTTCTATAACTACGCTATCCTAGCATTTGATCTCCAAGCTCTGTGCAGTTACACATTCAGGTTTTGATTCATTGTGTTTATCCGTGTAGCCTTTATGATTATCTAATCTCTCTTACAACAAGCTATTTATGCATTGCATTCATATCCTGCCTTTTCCATGGTACCTCAGAGCAACATACACAGGGTGTCTTCCATAATTTTATCCCAATAATTGTGAGATGGGTTGGGCTGAGAAAAAGAGATTACCCCAAGTCACCCAGTGAGTTCTGGGTGTTTGAATTTAAGTCTCCCCAGTTTGAATCCAACACCTTAGCCACTACACTACAGTGCTTCTACTGATTTCCTAGGCTTCTACTATCCCATTTGAATGACAACCATTTTCACGTTCACCCTCTATCAATTATTCTTCCCCAGATGGATATCCCTTAGTTCCTATCAATTTTCACCCCAGGAACATTTTAAAAGTTGTTCTGCCATAAACACCACCGTTTTTACTTTCTGCAGAGGTATGGAGTGCCCTAAATCTCTTCTCCTGACACCATGGTTTGTAAGCTGCCAAATTCTGCCCAGTATGTCACATGCATGTATGAAGTATCATTTTGAGCGATGATGTTTAGTGGCCCTGGCTTTCACATTTGCCCAACATCTAAATTTTGCTCAAGAAGACTGCCTATTTCCTCATGCTATGGCACCTATGGTTATTGGTACCTGCCCAACACTATCTATCATGTATTCTAGAAGATGAATGATATCGACAACTTCACACCAGATAGATAAGTCAACATGCAGTCAGCGTATCCATCAGAGATCTATTCATGGATCCCTTCTTCCATGCCTCTAAATTTTCAGTCACCAACCAGTAGAAACTCACTTCTGGAAATACATTTTCTTTTGCAAAGAAGACATCTGCTTGTCTTACCATTAATTAGTATGTTTTAACGGATCCTCTCTCTTCATAGCACCTTCCTTCCAAAAGTCCCCACTTTTTCATGACTGTACAGGAGCCATGATGTTTGAAGGGGGGTGCCATTATTTCAGTAGGCATTATCCACAGTCTTTCCCTCAGCTTCCTAGTCAGCAACCTCAGTTTCAAAGAGACAATTGTCTTCATTGAAACCTAAGAGTGGTTGGCACTGATCCCACACACTGTGGGATCCCACACTTTGTGAGCAGAAATATAATGTATGTATGAAAGGAAGATAGATAGATGATAGACAGAGAGACAACCTAACTGAATAGTTACTGCCAGCTGTCTTTCTCTTGGCTGATGCTTCTGTTAGTTTATCTATTGGTAAGTTATTGAGGTAGATTAAATGGACAGCTAAATTGCTTAACACAAGAGGAAAAATATGATCTGAAAAATGTGAGAAGACAGGTTGAAGGTACTGTGGGTTCCCCTTCCCTGGATGTAGTCAAGCAGATGCCAGACAGCACTCTGGTGAGGAGGCTTTGTCTTGGATTCCTGTAGTGTCAGCAGATGTGCTCAGGAGCCTTAAATGGCTATTCCATGTCTAGATAGTGCTGACTCCATTCCAGTTGCTTGTGTGCTGAAACTGTCAGTAGATCATGTTCAAAAATACAGTTCATCAGCCATTTTGCTGTGGCATCAGCCATCTGGCCTGCTAGCTTTTGAGGAAAGGGAAGGCTAGAAGCAGGGATGCCTTTGCATATTACACACAACCACCATGTAGCCCACTGAAAACAAACTGTTAATAGGCGAAGCCCCAACTTGGACATAAAACACAGACAACAAGCTCAGGCAGAAGTCCTTGAGGTGTTAATTTGACTCAAGGCAAGAGTTCAAAAGGTGAAACACACTTTTGGCAAATCTCATTCTATATTGTGGCAAATGCCCTGAAGACGTTTTTCACAGTCCTCTCCACATGCAGATATAATAGGGAATGCTTTTACAGCACCCCCTTTTAATCATATGTGTGTATGTATGTATGTATGAATGAATGACATGGATTCACACATACACCAAAGAGAAAGATGTCACCTGGCAGAATGTAACAGCTTCCTCAGCCTGTTCCCTCCCCAGCTGCACTCTGAGGTGGGTTAGGCTATGCATATATTGGGGTGGGGTTAAACTGAAATTTAAGGCTTATAATTCCTAAGTTGGTATGCTTGCTAATTGCTGTATTATGCATTATTTTCTTGTTTTGCTTTCCTGGAGCATTTACAATTTTTTTTATTAAGATTTCACTTTAAAAAATAAGTAAAACTCTTTTTGCTCTCTAATAAACTTATTTAGTCTCTTCCAGCAAAGTTTCCTCTGCATGGACATTAACTATCCTCCACACTGAAACAAGGAGCAGCCAAAGCCCATCAGGTCCCACAGGAACCTTCTCCCCCAAAGAATCTTGCCTGCTGGTGATCCTCAGAAATCACATCAAGTGGAGATGAGAAGAGGCGTATTGATAAGTGTTCACCTGACACCACTGGGAAGGTCCGCCCTCCTTCCTCCTCCATAGCAGGAACGGAAGGTCCAAGGTTCTCTCTGCACCAGAAAATTCCTCCTTGATTCTCCATGGGCATTCAGTCCTAAACTATAAGTGGCTTCTCAACAGGCCCAGAGAAGCAGCCGCCTTGAATGAGAAGGCTTGTGTCTGTTGATGCAAGATGGGAAAAGCAGCAGAGGAGCTCCACTGAGCTATGCATGAAGTACACATGTGGAAGCAACTGAAGGAAACCTCCCTTTGGGAAACCTTTATTTTAAAGACAGCAGTTAATACCTGGAAGAAATTCCTATTCCATTTATATAAATGGTGGTTGAATTATCTATTCCTTAATTGTAACTCAGAGTCACTGGCTTCAATATACTTGAGTGACCTCAAAACACTTCCTAGGAGAATGTGGGCAGCTGTTTTACCTGGTTCCCACACCAAGATTAAGTGGTAATAAGATGGTCGATTAATACATCTTCTGGCAAGGAACATCAGGAGGTAGGGACAGAGATAAATAAACGAGCCCTTTCAATGCCAATGGCCACCACTTCAGGTGTGCCCAGTTGTTGAGTGAGTGGGGGTCATCCTGCCCTGCCAGTGTCAAAGGGAGTGCCAGTAAATTTGGGGGGAGCTTTTGAGTTGCCCCCCGCGCCCCCCCCCCCAAGGCTGCAGCTGCAGGGTCATGGTCAAGAGCCCGGAGGTCCTGCTTTAGGAGACCAGTCCTTTAGAAGACCCTTGGAGGGAAGAAGATCAAGCACCCACAGCAGCAATTCCTTTGAGCTGAGCTTGACTCCGGAGGAGTTCCACGCGGTTGGCGCAGCAGCAGCAGCAAAGGGGCTCGCTCGCCTGTCTCTTATCACTTCCCAGACCGCCGCCCTCGGGGTTGCTTCTAGTTTCCCAAGGACCAACCGGGACTGTCGGCCCAGCCTCTCTTCCAAGCCAAGCGAGGCCAGCACGGAGCCGCAGCCCCTGCTGTTACCAAGGGGGGACCGGCAAGCAACACCCCAGTCGGGGCTGCGCGGCTGCCTCGCGCAGGAAGCGGGGCAGGAGCAGTGGGAGAAGAGCTCGGCCCGCTGGGCCAAGACGGCGGCTCGGCTTCCGGGCCGGGCGTCCAGGAACTCGGCGAGCGCCGCGGGCTACCTGGCAGGCGGAGGCGGGGAGACGCCCGGCCGTGAGCTCAGCAGTCTCCGCGGAGGCGGGCGGGCGGGCGCAGTTGCCTCCTCTCAGCACAATCTGGCGCTGGCTCCGGCGGGCGTGGCTCGCGGGAAGACGACGCGGACCTGCTGCTGGCTCGGCAAAAGCCCGGCGGGCGCGCTGCTCCCCGCGGAAGCCTGGGAAGGGGGCGGCGGCACCGAGGGCGGGGTGAGCCGGGACAGAAGGAAACGCCAGCGCTGCGGAATCTGGGCCCGCCTGCCAGCGCCTCTCCGCTTCGCAGCCTGGGAAGCTCGCCCGGACTCTCCGCTCCGGAATCGCGCCGGGAGCCCAGCCGGCCTTTCGCGGGGCAGCGCGCCAACGGCAGAGAGGCGTAGAACTGGCACTCACAGAATTCCCCCCAGCCCTCACGCACAGGCTCCACGTTAGGGCACGCTGAGGAGGGTGGAAGTTCGGCCGGGAAAGTCTCGCTCCTCTTCTTGCCCGGGGCGCGGGGCCAGGACCACTTTCGCCCCACTCCCGCTAGGATCTCGAGGGACGACCCAAGTGCCAGGTCCCCCGAGCCAGGAGCAGCCGCCCCCGCTTAATCGTGTCCCCTCGCTTCTCCGCGCGCCCCCCAGGCGTGGCGCGTGACCTGTGTGGGGGCAGGGGAGGCGGGCAGGCGGCCCAGGGTCGGGCGGGAGGGTTCCGCTGATTAACGGTCCGAGGTGGAGCGCGGCACCCCGGTCCCAGGTAAAGGAGCCACCCTTCCGGGCTCCAAGCTGGGCTGGAGAACTATTTCAGCCGAAATAGGAACCATCTCTCCAGGGAGTCCTGAGGTTTCTCAGCGGATCAAGCAGCAACGTCGGGATGTTGTCCTGAGTCCGGGCTGGCAGAGGCCTTCGGCGCAGCTGGTCCTCTGGGCCCGTCCCCGCGCTCCCTCAGCCAGCCAGGGGGACTCGGGGTGGGGGGCTGCCTGTCTCGGGTATGTGGCCCCGAGAAAAGGTTTCAAGGGAGGGCATGTCAGACTCCCCCAGCTTTGGCTGCTGGCAGAGCCAGGCTTCATGGGGAGGGCATGGAGAATCCCCAGACACCTGAATGGAGGCCCTGTTGGTACAGTGGCAATTGCATCCCACCCAAACCTGGCAGAAAGAAGCAAACTAATAACAAATATGCCCCTCCCAAGTTTTATCCAACTGTTAAAGTCAAACTGTTTCCATCCTTGGCAGTCAGAAAACGGAAGAAAGAGGATGCTGTGCAAAAAAAAAAAAAAAAACCATTTATAAATAAAATTCAAATAACTATTGGATACACGCAATCTTGTCCTTTGGGGGCAGTCTGCCTGAAGATAAAATCAAAACTTTTTGTCACAATTTGGAAACACATCCTGACGGAGAAACTGAGGCTGTGCAAACCTTCCACAAAGTTGTTTGCTTTGATGAAATCAGATGACCCCCCACCTCCTTGCAGAGTGGCTCTGCAGAGTAACGTGGCCCAGTGTTTATAAGAGGTGGCCTTGCTTCTCAGCCCTTCCTGGACATCCTCCAGCACCTCCACAAAGCCCTCTTCCAGCCTTGCCCGTACTGCTATTGGCCAGAGAATGGGGCAGGGGTGGCTCCTCACATTCTTCTTGGGTGAAGCAAAAACTGGGGGTGCTTCATAGTACAGAAGACATCCAACCTCTGTGGTGGAAAAGAGCATTTCACTTCACATCAGGCACTCCGTGGTGGCTGTGGCAAGTTGCCTTGCACAGGCCCACAAGATGCCAGGTTCCATCTAATCCATGTAGAACCATCTAAGGCTTGCGACCATATGAAACGCAAACCCACTGAACTCCGTGGGGAACAGTTGCTTCCTTGTAGATATACACAGAAGAAGTTTCTAAAAGTCTTGAAATAAGGTTAATGGAATACTAAAAAAATTCTTCCATATTATTCTCGATGCCTCTTGGCCTTCCAGAGTTCCCACGGCATGAAGTTTTCTTTTGCTTCTTTGGGAAATACTCTGATGCAACTGAAATTAATATTACTTTGTGACTGTAATCTTATGAAGAATCCTGGAAAGTGCTGTGCACACATGAAACTCTTTACAAACATTAATTAAAAGCTTCACAACATCTACATGGTTGGATATGACTAGCCTCTTCTCACAGAGGTAGAGCAGAATCTATCAGGAGATTTAGGGCTGCTAACACAGGAAATATTCAAGGCAGTCAGCTGAATTTCCTGCCTGATGGGCAGATGCCCTCAGCCTCCTTGACAATGCAATGCAATGCAATGCAGTTCAGGCGGGGAAAAGAGGATGACTACTGAGTATGTATCTCAAAGCCCAAGAGAGACAAAGGTGCCCAGCATTTCAAACAGGAGTTAGCTAATGACAAAGTGTCAGCAATGCCAAATCTTACCATTTATTTTGTGGATTGTTACTATTTAGGAGGATGTGGAGCTGGAAAGATGCAGAGAAGAGCAACAAAGATGGGGAGGCACTTGCAGGCTCAATCCTATAAAGAACGCATAAAGGATCTGGGTACCTCTGGGCTAAAGAAGAGAAGGCTAAGGGGAAGCTTGATAGCAGACTTCCAGTACCTAATGGGCTGATGTGGAATTATCTTCCCTAGTGCTCAAAGACAGGGCAAGTGGGTGGAAGACAGAGAGAGCCAAACTTAAAATACTGTAAGGAGGAATTCCCCGACCACAAGGGCTATTAAGCAGTGGAAAGGCTGCTTTGTGGAGCCGTAGATGCTCCACCGCAGGAGGTTTTCAAGCAAAGGTCAGACAGCCACATGTCTGGGTTTGTCTGAAGGGCTGGACTGGAAGACCTGCAAGATCCCTTCCAGCCCTGTGATTCTGTGGTATAGTCCTGCCTTACTAAAATGTACCCAGGTAGCTAGCTGCAAATATTCCCCATGAAATAATCAAGTAGCATAATGCAGCAATACAAAGTTAAAAGTAGCAGTAGATAAACATACTATTGGGGAGAGATCCGGTCTCAGAAGTATCTGCATTCCTCCCTGTCTATTATGAGGCAAAACTAAAGAATTTTCTTAGATCTCTGGGGAGAAAGCGATATCACAGCACAATTTGTGGTCTGATAATATTTTGCTTGTTTATTTGTTCCCATTTGATTTATATTTATCATTCTGCTTACATAAGCTCTCGAGCAGCTGACAGAATTGGTGACACTGGTAACAGTGATGACACCGATGGGGCAAGGTCAGCATTCAGGCGTTTCACTGGAAGCTGGCACTCAGCTGTTTACCCCGATTCTCCACTCAATGCAGCATCTTTGGGAGCAGCTGGCAGGTCAAATGAGGGAGCCACAGGCAGTTGCTTCAGCAGCAGGCTTTTCAGCAGGCGGCTTTGGAAAGCAGTTGTAGAGTATTTCCAGTAGTAGCTGTTCAGGGGACCTAACCCTAACTGAAACTGTTGCAATGTGTATAGGAAGAGGCTTAAGCCTCCCTCCACACCAGCCACTTGCTTTGCAAAATCCTTTCTCCCTGTGCAGGGGTTCAACATGGGGGTGGCAGAGGACATCTCCACTGGGACTGTTGGTGTTTGTTTGCTTGTTTGTTTGTTTCAAATACCTGATTGAATGGGGCTGGAACTTTGTGAAATAAGCTGCTGGCATAGGTTAACCTCACAGAGTATTAGATTCAGAACCTTCGCATTATAAACAAAGATCAGGAGTAGCACAGGAAAATCCTTTCTTGGAAGTAAGGGAGTCTTTTTTGCAGAGGGAGGGAGAAGCAAAACCCAGGTTCTGTGGTAATCCTTGCTTTTTCAGTGAAAATTGTTTGCAAAAACTCTAACCATACAAATATCATAGGAAATCAGGCTGCTGCATTAGCAATATTAAAAGGGGCTAGCTGCCTTCTTTGTTATGAAAGTTGAAGTTAGAAAACACTGAGCAAAGTTTTGAGTTCCTCAAAACTCTTCTCGGGCTGGATGTCAATAATAAAAGCAAACAAAGGGGCATCTTGGGTATGTGTGTGTTAGTACACAACACGTACCCCCTACTTGATGGGATGCCAGCAGCAGCCTGCCAGGTAGTCTCTGGTTGAGAGATTGTAATGTGCATAAAATAGTGTGAGCATGCTTTGGGTAAACTGGGCTATGGTTGCATTTGTGGCATCCTGGCCAAAATATGCCAAAATGTGCCCTGTCCCACCCATATGCCCCAATGTCCTGCCTCCATTGACCAAAGCCATGATGTGTGGATTTTTTCCAGTCTGATGGCCATTCTTGTGTTTTCCAAATTTGCTGGCATATAGCATGCATTACCTTGACAGCATCATCTCGCAAGATTTTGAACAGTTCAGCTGGGATGCCGTCGTCTCCTGCAGCCTTGTTATTCGCAATGCTTCTTAAGGCCCATTCAACCTCACTCTTCAGGATGTCTGGCTCTAGCTCACTAACCACACCGTCAAAGCTATCCCCGATACTGTTATCCGTATATTCTTGCCACCTTTTCTTGATCTCTTCTTCTTCTGTTAGGTCCTTGCCATCTTTGTTGTTGATATACCCATTTTTGCCTGGAATTTACCTCCGATGTTTCTAATTTTCTGGAAGAGGTCTCTTGTCATTCCTATTCTATTGTCTTCTTCCACTTCCACGCATTGCTTGTCTAAAAATAATTCCTTGGTCTCTTGTCATTCCTATTCTATTGTCTTCTTTCACTTCCACGCATTGCTTGTCTAAAAATAATTCCTTGGTCTCTTGTCATTCCTATTCTATTGTCTTCTTCCACTTCCACACATTGCTTGTCTAAAAATAATTCCTTATGTCTTCTCGCTAACCTCTGGAATTTTGCATTTAATTGGGCATATCTCCCCCTATCACTGTTGCCTTTTGCTTTCCTTCTTTCTTGGGCTACTTTCTTGGGCTACTTCTAGTGTCTCAGCAGACAGCCATTTTACCTTCTTGGTTTTCTCTTTCTTTGGGATGTATTTCGTTGCTGCCTCCTGAACAATGTTGCGAACTTCTGTCCATAGTTCTTCCGGGACCCTATCTACTAAGTCCAGTCCCTTAAATCTATTCTTCACCTCCACTGCATATTTCTTAGGAATATTTGTGAGTTCATATCTAGCTGATCTGTGGGTCTTCCCTAATCTCTTTAGTCTGATCCTAAATTGTGCAATAAGAAGTTCGTGATCTGAACTACAGTCAGCTCCAGGTCTTGTTTTTACCGGCTGTATAGATGTCCACCACCTTTGGCTGCAAAGGATGTACTCAATCTGATTTCGGTATTGTCCATCTGGTGAAGTCCATGTATAAAGCCATCTCTTAGGTTGTTGGAAGAGAGTGTTTGTTATGCAGAGTGAGTTGTCTTGGCAAAATCCTATCAGCCTATGTCCTGCTTCGTTTTGTTCTCCCAGGCCATGCTTACCTGTAATTCCAGGTGTCATTTCACTACCCACCTTAGCATTCCAGTCTCCTGTGATGAAAATAACATCTCTTTTAGGCGTGTTGTCCAGTAGGTGCTGCAGATCCTCATAGAACTCATCTACTTCAGCTTCTTTAGCATCTGTGGTTGGGGCATATATTTGGATCACTGTGATGTTAGATGGCTTGCCCTGAATACAAGGGGTTAATGTAGCCGGGGGGGGGGGGACTGTTGATTACCCTAATTTGAAACCATCAAGGCTACTTGGTACCTAGATGTGTATTACTACCATCCCATTCCAATCAGAACAACTGCTACCATAGAATCCATCAGCTTTAGTTTTATTTAAGAACATGTAAGCAATTGAGCAATGAGTTTGTCTTTGCAAACCTCTGTTGAATGATTTGATTGAACTCCATATAAACTTTCCCATCTGTATACCAGTACTAGGTGTCTCTTTCTCCCAGCTGAAAAGCAAAGGGGAGGAATTCCTATGTCCCTAAAGGGCTGCGAGAGATTGTATGCATGTACAAGCAGGAAGTTTTCTTCAGTGATGTTACATTGTCAATGTGATCATCAATGTTGATGTTGATGGAGTTTTTAAACGTTAATAAAAGAACTCCAAGCAGCAAACAGCAATCTTGCAGAGTAGAAACGTGAACCAAAAAAGGAACTTGCACGTTAAGCTAAATTACGCTCAGAAATAAATTCAGTCTTCACACTGTAGTTAGATGAAGAAAAATAGAGATAGCTTACTTTTATTCAGTAGTTCTGGATACAGGCAGGTTCATGGTAGAAAGCACTTAATCATCACTGGTTCTTTGTAGACACTTTCTATGTGGAATAGAAAGTGTGTGTGCAAGCGAGATGGTAGGGGTGCAAGACATCCTGCTTGCATGTCTGCCAGCAGGGTAATGGAAATTGTTAATCCCCAAGCCCAAGAAGAAGGAGGAAGTGGAACTCAGGTGACCCATGTGACATCCCACAAGCACAATAGAGATGCATTTGCTAGAGAGACCCCCTTATGCTTATGAGACAATGCTGAATTGACCCCTGATAATTCCAACAGATGTCAATAGCCAGGATACTTTGTGTGGATAAAGAATCCTATCTGCACCTCACCTCTCCAACCATGATGGGATGGACTCTTCCAGGTATTGCTAACAACTTATTCCTCAGTGAAAGAGACAGGAAAGGAGGCCTGGATATATCACATTCAAGTTAAACCAGCCATGATTGACCACAGCCCAGCAAAAATAGAACCCTTGACTTGGAAGCAAGTTGGGACAGATGAGTGGACAATTGCCTGCCTGTTTGAGTGATACTGGCAATTTACTCACTGATTATAGCTTCTTTACAGATTTATTGCTTTCTGCAACTGGCAATTTTGGTGGAGTTCAATACTGTGTTTGATTTACCTCCTCCTAGTTGTTCTCACTATCCATCATTTGTGCTGTAGTAAGGAGAAGAGAGGGACATGGTGGGGCAAATAATATGTGTGGTGGCAATAATCCTCTACTATGTCTTTGGACATTTACCGCAGCTGGTTGCTGACCACTCACCTTTAAAGGATAATTATTTTATCCAATCTTATTCAGTTTTCTGCTCTGTACAGTAATATTTCTGTTAGCTTTCTCTGCATATAGGCTTATCAGTCTTGCAAATTATGCCCTTTTTAGTCTATCCTCTTACAGCAAGAGATTTGCTGGACCCCTCATGAATGTGATCATGGCCAGTGGCACTTATGCCTACCCAGACCCTTGTGGATGGAACCAGTTAGGTTGGACCTCCTTTTGGACCCCCATGGGACATGGCTTACCAAAGATAATACTTGTGTAGATGATGATGGGGTTACAATGTGTAAGTCTGCTAATGACCATGTGTTTGTAAACTGGCCCTCTTATGGATGGTATACCAAGTACCCAAGCAGGTATACCTATAGCACCTATCTGGTATATACTAGCCAGGGAATAGAAGCTCTTGCGGGACATTATTGAATTTGTGGTACAAGATCTCTTCCTCCAAACTGGTATGGGTCCTGTTAGATAGCTATTCTCTTTGCACCTAGGCTGACTTAAATTTGAATGAGCTTTCATACCATCCTATAATTCTTTGGCTTGAAACAGATATTGAACAATCCCAGAGGACAAGAGAAAGGAGAATGCCTGTTACTTCTGTTAAAGCCAAAGGGTATGACTTTATTCCCCTTCAGGGATCTTCCAGACCAGGATCTGCTTTAGTTATGCTACAAGTGGTAGTGGAAGTATTTGCCAATGATCCAGGCATAGTTTTAAATACTGAATGGCTCAGACTAGGACTGTAGCCTTGTGGAATCACATTGTCTTAGATTTATTGAAGGCTTCCCAAGGGGGAACCTGTGCTAGGATCAATGGTACCAAGCAATGCTCTTCCATAGGTGATAATTACAAGGTTAATAGAGATAGGTTACATAATTTAGCTAAGATTACAATTATACTGAAGGACGTATCTTGGTGGGAATCTTTGTGGACTTGGTTACCTAGTTTTGGCTAGTTATGACAATTAGCAATTATAGCCGTTGGTATTAATATTGCTTTGCTGTTGTAGAAATGTATAAAAAGTGACACTGCCAGGACAGTGACACCCATCCAGCCAGCTGTAAATAAAGCCCCTTGCTAAGAAATTGATCCTGCTTGGAGTCTTTTCTTGGGGAGACCTCTGACCTGCAAATATTTCAAGGAAAGTAAACATTGTAGTAATCAAAGCAAATAGTGCATGAGTTAGCACCGCATGGTCTTCCTGTTCCAGACTGAGCCACACCTGGCATACCAGCCAGTTCTTAGCAAAGACCACCTGAGCCAGAGCCTCGACTTGTCCATCCACCATGTCTAGAAGGAGCCTACATCATGGACCCTCTCCTTCAGAGGAAGTGCAACCCCATCAAGAGACAAAGGACCTCAATGTACAAGCAGCAGCTTGATTTTGCATAGATTCAACTTTACCCTTTTCCATCCCATTCAGACCCCAGCAGCCTGGGATGAGACATTAATGCCATCTCCTGCCTGGCCAGGGTAACCATCGTCAGCATACCCCGATGGTACTATATCTCAACTGAAAGATTATCTCTCTCAGTGGATTCATGTAAATATTTAGGGATGAAAAAAATAAACCCTAACCCTGAAGAAAGCAACCCTCAAACCAATCTTTCCTCCCTACAACCACCAGCTGAAATCACAGAACACTGTAAAAGAGCAGGTGGCCATCATGGCCAGGAGGGCCTTTGTGCAACCATGTTGTGCACCAGCTACGCCCTTTCCTGGACCGAGAGGCCCTTCAAACAGTCACTCACGCCCTGGTCATCTCCCGTATAGACTACTGTAACATGGTCTACATGGGGCTACCCTTGAAGAATATCCGGAAGCTACAGCTGGTCCAGAATGCAGATGCGCGGGCAATCTTGGGTGTCCCAAGGTTTGCACACGTAACACCTTTGTTGCGTGAGCTGCAGTGGGTTCCAGTTTGCTTTCAGGTCCAATTCAAGGTGTTGGTCATCACTTTAAAGCCCTCCATGGCATGGGACCAGGGTACCTGAGGGACCGTCTCATCGATATTACATCAACCCAACCCACCCAATCATGCAGGGAGGGCATGTTAAAGAATTTCATCTAGCGGAGTCTCGGAAGCATGCCTTCTCTTCAGTAGCTCCCGCCCTTTGGAACATCCTTCCCCCAGAGGCCCCCTTCCCCATGACTTTTGAAAAAGATTAAAGACCTAGTTTTGTCAGCAGGCTTGGAATGGGAAGGGGAATAGCTACACCTGGGGATGGCTAGCACCCTAAAGTGATTTCTGATGGACCTATTACACTCACGGACTGATTAAGAACTCTTAGCCATTTAGATTCTATTATATTTCTATTGTACTGTATTTATTGCATTTGTAATTGTTCTGAATTGTAATTTTGTTTTTATTGTAAACCGCCCAGAGTCTCCCCATGTGGGAGAGGCGGGCAGTGATAACGCTTGACAAACAAACAAACAAACAAATAAATAAATAAATAAATAAATAAATAAAACAGTGACACCAACCCCATTCTCACAGGCAGTCCAGAAAGATCTCATGGTTGGTGATACTGAAACTTCCCTCAAAAGGTTACAGACTAGTCAAGGCTGCCCTCTGGGAATGAGGTGAAGCCTGTTCTTGATGGGATTCAATTCCCCCAGAAAGAACAGGTTTGTAATTCAGGAGTGCTACTTCACCTTCCCTCACAACTGTCACCAAATTTGTAGATGGCAGCTGTGGCAAAGAAGGCATTTTGACCATCCCATTTAGTGCACCAACTGTGACCCTTCCTGGGCCAGTCAGACTTAGAGAGGTTCATCCATGTCTTGGTTACAACCGGTCAATTATTTTAGGTGGATCTACCCTTGAAAAGTGTTTCAAGAATTTGCAATTGGTGTAAAATGTGGCAGCCGGGCTACTGACCAGCACAAGTACAAGAATCATATAATGTCTGCAGAGGAAGATCTATGGTATGCTGGCTATCAGGCACAGTTTAAAGTCCTGGCATTGGCATTTAAAGGTCTGAATGACTTATGACTTGATTAACGGAGGAACTGCCTCTCACGCTATGAATGTGCCTGAGCACTCAGATCAGCTGATCCGCGGGAGAAGCCCTTTCAAATGCACTCCACCAGGAGGTATGTGTTGCTCCTATTCCCTTCCTATTTAAGAAAATGGTAAAGTACATCTCTTTTGCCATCTTTTAATTGTCTATCATTTTAATTATTTTAATGTTGATTTATTCACATTAATATTGCTATTTTATACTTCATGGTTTTTATACTTGGAATAAGGCAGGATATAAAATGAATAGTAATAATAAAAAATTCTTCCCTTGAAATCTGATAGTTACAGGGTACTGAATATGAACCAGTACTGGAGAACTTAGAAAATGTCTGTCACAAATAATCTAGTTTGATGTCTATTATGAAACCTTCTAGAGTAAAATAATCTAAGATACCAGACAGTTTCATTTTCATTGGAAGGTTTTAAAAATTAAATTGGACAAGTTTTTTGAGGCAAAATGTTTTATAGTTATAGTTTATAGTTTTCCAGAGTATGTAGTTCCTTAAAATTTCCTTTAAACCATCTCTTGCCATTCCTTGGATCTGTCAGCTCATATTGAGTCATTCTTGCAGCTCTTCTTGCCTTAGATTGAAAGGATTAAAAATAAAATGAAGCATACCTCTGCTTTTGGATCAAGAACTTCAGCTTTGATGTCTTCCTTTCATGGCTTGAGGTGAATCACAAATTGACTGAGCATAAACATGACAGCTACCAAGCTTTGTCTTAAGCCTTCCACTCTCATGGAGGTTGAGCTGGAAATCTGGGATGGCTTTGTTCCATTCTCCCCTGGAGAACCACCTTACAGGATTAACTATCTCTGTATAGAAAAGTGAAGGACTTTAAAAGGGCATCAAAGCACTTTTTTTTAGTCTTTCTTACTGAAGTATACAATATAGGAAGAAGGAGAAAAACACACGCAAACGGTATGTTTGGGCAAAATAATATTTATTGGACCATGTGTTTGTGAAAAAAAGACAGGAAGAGAGCAAATGTCATAACTATTTTTAAATAAGGGAAGAATGAGGACCCAGGAAACTACAGACATGGCATCCTGATGTCTGTATTGGGCAAGGTCTTCAAGCAGATGATCAAGCAGTGTGTTTGTGAGCACCTGGGTAGTCATACTGCAAATAACAGGAAGCAGCAATGGTTTGTCACCAATAAATTGTGCCAGACAAACCTTCTCTCCTTCTTTTATGTACTAACTTAGTAGGAATATCATAGACATGATGCAGCTGGACTTCAGCAGAACCTTTGAAAGAGTGCCTCCTAGTAGAAAATGGGCTGGATGGTGGATACTGTTGAATGGACTCACAGTTAGCTAAATAATTGCACTCAGATAGTGATTATTAATTGCTCTGGCTTGGAGGGAAGGCACAGTGGTTGGTCCTAGGCCCTGTTCTGTGCAATGTTTTTATCAATGATCTGAGTGAGGGAGTAAATCACTAAATATGTCTGCAGTTGAAACAAAATTGGGGGAATAGCTCTATATGAAGAGAGAAATTCAAAAAGCTCTAAACAGGGATAAATTGTGGGCTGAAATGACTAAGATGAAATTCAACAGGGAAAAATGTGAAGTTCTGCATCTGTGTAGGAAAATGAAAGGCTCAATATGCAAAGGGGAAACCTTGCTTGGCAGCAGTACATGTGAAAAGCATCTGGGTGTCTTTGTCAGCCACTAGTTAACCGTGATACAGCAGTGTGATGTTTTCTGCATTCTGGCTCTTAAGAATATATCTGCATATTATAATATTAAATATGAATATTATAACGAGAATGGACTAAACCTAACCCATCAAAAACTAATGTCTGCGCATTCCACCTCAAAAATAGGCAGGCCAGATATAGGCTTGCTATTATCTGGGATAGAGTGAGTCTGGCACATTGCAAGATGCCATGTTACCTTGGTGTAACACTGGACCGAACATTAACCTTTAAAAGACATTGTTGCAATTTAAAGCAAAAGATTTCCACCCATAATAATCTTCTCAGGAAGCTGGCTGGTATTACTTGGGGTGCTCACCCTACTACTCTATGCACGGCTGCCCTTGCATTGTGCTACTTGGCAGGAGAGTATGCCTGCCCCATTTGGGGCCACTCTGTGCACTCTACGCAGTTGGATAGGGCACTTAGTGACACATGCCCTATTGTTACCAGATGTTTACACCCCACTCCACTTGATAAATTATATAACTTGGCGGGAATAGCCCTGCCAGGTATTAAAAGCACAAGGCATGGAATATGGAAAGGTGTTACATGATCTGGCACACCCATTATTTGGCCAAGTGAGTGGTGAAAGGTCCCCTGTGCAAGCACTGAGTCATATCTGACCCTTAGGGGGGAGGCCGCTTTCACAATATTTTCTTGGCAGACAATAGCGGGGTGATTTGCCATTGCCTTCCCCAGTCGTCACCTTCCCCAGAAAGCTGGGTACTCATTTTACTGACCTCAGAAGGATGGAAGGCTGAGTCGACCTGAGCTGGCTACCCAAGAATCCAGCTTCCACTGGGATCGAACTTGGGTCGTGGGGAGAGTTTCGGTTGCAATACAGCCGCCTACCATTCTGTGCCATATGAGGCTCAATTAGCCAAGTATCTCCTACAAAAAGAAAGTCAGGAAGGAGCTTCTTAGACTGTGCTGAAAATATTGCTACTACACCTTTGAACAATTAAAAAGATGGAAATCTCAAATAAAACATCTTCATAATTGGCTAGAACCACTTGAGTTGCCTGGGGGTTCGGAGGAGGAGTGGACGGTTTGGAGATGTTTAAACAGACTGTGCACTGGTTTGGCCAGAACGAAGGATTATATGGAAAAATGGGGATTTCTCCCTGAGGGCAAGGATATTTGCAGCAATAGTCAAACAATTACCCATTTTTTACAGTGCCGTTTGGGACCGACAGGCACACAGAGTGACTTATTGGTTGGAAACACCTCTGCCATCAACGTGGCCCAGCATTGGGCTAGAATTATATACATTTTATATTTTTATTAAATGTTTTTAACTTTTTAAAAATTTACTTAATACTTTCCCCCTCTCTATTTCCTGCATTTCTGACATGAAACAAGATGAGAGCAGTGTGATGCAATATCTAAAAAAGTAGATGCTACCTTGACGTGCATTAATAAGGGGATAGGACAGTAGCAAATTGAAGCAAGTTCAAAGAGAGCTACCAAAATGGCAGAAGGTCTGGAAACCAAACCAACCTACTAAGGAATGATTAACAAATCTGGACTTCTGGTGAGGACTTGGACTGAACAGCTGTGCCCGCAGGCTCAGTGAGTGGAGCTGACAACTCGGCATTTTTTTCGGGCTCAGGTGGGTTTTTCCTGAAGCCCAGGAGTGTTTTCCAGAACACTCATCTGTCCTCTGGATGACTGCTTGCAGCCAGAAGATCGCAAGCAACATTTGCATTTGACTGGAAGAGCTAGCTGGGAGGCGGGCACGTAATCCTTTTCCAAGCTGTGCTGTAGCCTTAAAGGGACACCAAGACTGGCCATCCCATTTCTAAAACACCCAATTTATATATTTTTTAAAGTATGCATACCCTAAGAGAGGCTTTCTACAGTAAGGAGAAGTGGGCTGTCTTGGTGCTTATAATTATTTTGGGGATTTCTTTTTAATTCTCTTTAAGTTTTGGACTTGGTTTTCCCTCCAAATATTGCAGAGGATTGACAGTAAATAATTGTCTCCCTGTTATTATTTTTGTACTAAATTTGAAGATATTTCGGGGGGAGATGGGCAGTGCTAGAAATTTGAGAAATAAATAAATAAATACATTTTCCTACATGTTGAATTGGCTGATTTGAACCTTCAGCTTTCTATTTCTACTTTTCCTTGGGAACTGTCTGCATATCTCACTTTCACTTGTGTAACATTTTGGAACTATTCCATATCTTTGATTTTCACTGATTAAGCTCCTAGGGGGTGCCATAATCTACTGTGTGAGACATGGAAGATTTTCAACAGATTTTCTCTGACTTCAACCAAGATTTTAAACAGGTTCTTTCTGACTCCTACCAAGTTTTTATGCAAGACATTCAGGGCATTGTGGAAAATATGAGGTCCAAAATGTGTCAACTGGTTGGGGATGTCATGGATGAAATTGAAGAATTCAACAGTGGCAGAAAAGTTTCTTCTAAGAGTGAGATTGGGATTTCTGTTAAAATGCTGGATGAAGATCAGATAGTGGAGTTGGAGAAATTTAAGGGAGACATTTGCAAGCCACAAGTGAAACTGATTTTCTGGAGGAATACCATGAAAAAGAAGGGGTTATTATGTATGGGAGGTTTCCTAAAGAGAAGTCAGAGTTTTTGAGGGGGGCAGTTGGGCTGTTTGATCTTTTTAAGAAAAAAGCTCTGTGCACATTGTGGGGATATGTAAGTGCTCTGGTTTATTGTTGTTGGAATTATCAGGGATCAACTCAGCATTGTCTCATAAGCATAAGGGGGTCTCTCTAGCAAACACATCTCTATTGTTCTTGTGAGATGTCACATGGGTCACCTGAGTTCCACTTCCTCCTCCTTCTAGGGCTTGGGGATTAACGATCTCCATTACCCTGCTGGCAGACATGCAAGCAGGAGGTGCTGCTGTATGCAGTTCCTCCCCCTACCATATCGTTTGCACACAGATTCTATTCCACATAGAATGTGTCTATAAAGAACCAGTGATGATTAACTGCTTTTTACTGTGAACCTGTCCTAACAGAACCTACCTGTATCCAATCTACTAAATAAAAGTAAGCTATCTCTATTTTTCTTCATCTAACTACAGTGTGAAGATTGAATTTATTTCTGAACGTAATTAAGCTTAACATGCAAGTTCCTTTTTTGGTTCATGCTTCTACTCTGCAAGATTGCTGTTTGCTGCTTGGAGTTCTTTTATTAACCTTTAAAAACTCCATCAAGGGTTATGGGACCAGTACAGACCAGTACAGAGCAGTGCAACCGAGCAGAGTCCAGTATGCTGACCAAGAACTGAATTTTGAAAAGGCTTTGGCCTCATAACCAAAAAGAAAGCTGCTTGCACATTTAAAAGGCAAAGTTCAGAAAAGTTTTTTTTTCTTCTCTCTGAACAATGGAGAAAGAGGAGGGAGTTTTCCCCATACCAAGATTGACTGAGGATAATTACTCAGCATGGCTATTCATATTGAGGATGCAGCTAGATTTTGAAGATTGTTTAGATGCTCTGGATTTACCTGAACCTAAACCAGAGGATGGGGGGAGGGAAGCCAAAAACCAGTGGAAGAAAAAGGACAAGAGAGCTAAAATTCTCAATGCTAGGTCTCTTCCAGATCACAGTTTAGCAGATATTAAAAATATTTCTATTGCTTGTTGGGAAAATCAGGTTTCAACTATGCGTCTCACAAACATAAAGGGGAGGGACTCTTCTTCTGAAATGTGACTTTTATTATGAAGTGTGTCTCTGCTGTGTTTGTGGGGAGTGCCGGTCACCTGACTTCCTGTTTTCTCCTTCTCTCTGGGCCCCTTGTAGCCAGTTCTCCATTTTGTTTCCTCCTGAGCAGACATGCATGCAGCAGAGCCACATGGCGATGTGGCTCTGGTCTGAAAGTACCTTGCATGCATGCACCAGAGTTCTTTTCTTTCTTCAATGTTAATCTGTCCCTACTTGTAACCAAGATCTACAAAATAAAATGTAAGCAATCTTTACTTTGTTTTTTTTTACACTAACCAATGTGTGAAGACTGTTTTATTTTTCTGAACACAAATCAAGCCTTTTCTGTGCAAGTCCTTTTTTTTTTCTGGGATGCTACTACTCTGCTACAATTGCTAAAAATGCTGCCTGGAGTTCTGTTACTCATATCCCAGACTCCAACATAGGGTCACGGGCCCAGTTTAATCCAGAATGGAACCAGTTTAATCCAAAAAGGAAAGCCACTTGCACTTTTTTTTTAAAGGCTAGTTCAGAAAGTTTTTTTTTCCCTTCTCTCTCTAACAATGGAGGAGAAGGGGGAAGGGGTTCCCCCCATTCCTAGGCTGACTGAAGATAATTATTCAGCATGGCTATTTAGACTAAAAATGCAATTGGACTTTGAAGAATGCTTACATGTTTTGAAGTCACCTCAGCCAAATCCACAGGATAATGAGGAAGCCAGTAGACAATGGGCCGAAAAGGACAAATGAGCCAAGATTCTCATTGCCAGGTCAGATCATAGATTCGCAGAGATTAAAAATATTTCTACTGCTAAAGAAATGATTGAGAATCTATGCACACTTTATTCAGAAAATGACAATCAAAAAGTAATTTCTCTACTAAGGGAACTGCATATGTGCCATTTGGAAAATAATGGAGATATTAATCAGCATCTATTAAAATTGCCTTCAGCAAAGGATCGTTACCTTGTCGTGGTGCTGGAGCTTGAGCACCTCAATGATGCCATGAGCTAAACCGTGAAGGGCCACCCCAGACGGGAAGGTCATGACAGAGAGGTCAGACTAAATGCGATCCCTGGGGAAGGTAATGGCAACCCACCCCAGTATTCTTGCCGTGAAAACTAAATGGATCAGTACAACCAGAGATATGTCGGTATACCATCGGAAGATGAGACCCCCAGGTCGGAAGATGGTCAAAATGCTACTGGGGAGGAACAGAGGATGAGCTCAACTAGCCCCAGACGTGATGACGCAGCTAGCTCAAAGCCGAAAGGACGGCTAGCGGCCGACGGTGCTGGTGGTGAATGGCGAATCCGATGTTCTAAGGATCAACACACCATTGGAACCTGGAATGTAAGATCTATGAGCCAGGGCAAATTGGATGTGGTTATTGGTGAGATGTCAAGATTAAAGATAGACATTCTGGGCGTCAGTGAACTGAAATGGACTGGAATGGGCCACTTCACATCAAATGACCACCAGATTTACTACTGTGGACAAGAGGACCACAGAAGAAATGGAGTAGCCTTCATAATTAATAGTAAAGTGGCTAAAGCAGTGCTTGGATACAACCAAAAAACGACAGAATGATCTCAATTCGAATTCAGGGCAAGCCATCTAACATCACAGTGATCCAAATATACGCCCCAACCACAAATGCTGAAGAAGCTGAAGTAGAGCAGTTCTATGAGGATCTGCAGCACCTACTGGACAACACGCCTAAAAGAGATGTTATTTTCATCACAGGAGACTGGAATGCTAAGGTGGGCAGTCAAATGACACCTCGAATTACAGGTAAGTATGGCCTGGGAGAACAAAATGAAGCAGGACATAGGCTGATAGAATTTTGCCAAGACAATTCACTCTGCATAACAAACACTCTCTTCCAACAACCTAAGAGACGGCTTTATACATGGACTTCACCAGATGGACAACACCGAAATCAGATTGATTACATCCTTTGCAGCCAAAGGTGGCGGACATCTGTACAGTCGGTAAAAACAAGACCTGGAGCTGACTGTAGTTCAGATCACGAACTTCTTCTTGCACAATTTAGGATCAGACTAAAGAGATTAGGGAAGACCCACAGATCAGCTAGATATGAGCTCACTAATATTCCTAAGGAATATGCAGTGGAGGTGAAGAATAGATTTAAGGGACTGGACTTAGTAGATAGGGTCCCGGAAGAACTCTGGACAGAAGTTGGCAGCATTGTTCAGGAGGCAGCAACAAAATACATCCCAAAGAAAGAGAAAACCAAGAAGGCAAAATGGCTGTCTGCTGAGACACTAGAAGTAGCCCAAGAAAGAAGGAAAGCAAAAGGCAACAGTGATAGGGGGAGATATGCCCAATTAAATGCAAAATTCCAGAGGTTAGCCAGAAGACATAAGGAATTATTTTTAAACAAGCAATGCGCGGAAGTGGAAGAAGACAATAGAATAGGAAGGACAAGAGACCTCTTCCAGAAAATTAGAAACATCGGAGGTAAATTCCAGGCCAAAATGGGTATGATCAAAAACAAAGATGGCAAGGACCTAACAGAAGAAGAAGAGATCAAGAAAAGGTGGCAAGAATATACAGAAGACCTGTATAGGAAGGATAACAATATCGGGGATAGCTTTGATGGTGTGGTCAGTGAGCTAGAGCCAGACATCCTGAAGAGTGAGGTTGAATGGGCCTTAAGAAGCATTGCTAATAACAAGGCAACAGGAGACGACGGCATCCCAGCTGAACTGTTCAAAATCTTGCAAGATGATGCTGTCAAGGTAATGCATGCTATATGCCAGCAAATTTGGAAAACACAAGAATGGCCATCAGACTGGAAAAAATCAACTTATATCCCCATACCAAAAAAGGGAAACACTAAAGAATGTTCAAACTATCGAACAGTGGCACTCATTTCACATGCCAGTAAGGTAATGCTCAAGATCCTGCAAGGTAGACTTCAGCAGTTCATGGAGCGAGAATTGCCAGATGTACAAGCTGGGTTTAGAAAAGGCAGACGAACTAGAGACCAAATTGCCAATATCCGCTGGATAATGGAAAAAGCCACGGAGTTTCAGAAAAACATCTGAACATCTATTTCTGTTTTATTGACTATTCTAAAGCCTTTGACTGTGTGGACCATAACAAATTGTGGCAAGTTCTTAGTGGTATGGGGATACCAAGTCATCTTGTATGCCTCCTGAAGAATCTGTATAACGACCAAGTAGCAACAGTAAGAACAGACCACGGAACAACAGACTGGTTTAAGATTGGGAAAGGAGTACGGCAGGGCTGTATCCTCTCACCCTACCTATTCAACTTGTACGCAGAACACATCATGCGACAAGCTGGCCTTGAGGAATCCAAGGCTGGAGTTAAAATCTCTGGAAGAAACATTAACAATCTCAGATATGCAGATGATACCACTTTGATGGCTGAAAGCGAAGAGGAACTGAGGAGCCTTATGATGAAGGTGAAAGAAGAAAGTGCAAAAGCTGGTTTGCAGCTAAACCTCAAAAAAACCAAGATTATGGCAACCAGCTTGATTGATAACTGGCAAATAGAGGGAGAAAATGTAGAAGCAGTGAAAGACTTTGTATTCCTAGGTGCGAAGATTACTGCAGATGCTGACTGCAGTCAGGAAATCAGAAGATGCTTAATCCTTGGAAGAAGAGCAATGAAAAATCTCGATAAAATAGTTAAGAGCAGAGACATCACACTGACAACAAAGGTCCGCATAGTTAAAGCAATGGTGTTCCCCGTAGTAACATATGGCTGTGAGAGCTGGACCATAAGGAAGGCTGAGTGAAGGAAGATCGATGCTTTTGAACTGTGGTGTTGGAGGAAAATTCTGAGAGTGCCTTGGACTGCAAGAAGATCCAACCAGTCCATCCTCCAGGAAATAAAGCCAGACTGCTCACTTGAGGGAATGATATTAAAGGCAAAACTGAAATACTTTGGCCACATAATGAGAAGACAGGACACCCTGGAGAAGATGCTGATGCTAGGGAGAGTGGAAGGCAAAAGGAAGAGGGGCCGACCAAGGGCAAGGTGGATGGATGATATTCTAGAGGTGACGGAATCGTCCCTGAGGGAGCTGGGGGTGTTGACGACCGACAAGAAGCTCTGGCGTGGGCTGGTCCATGAAGTCACGAAGAGTCGGAAGCGACTAAACGAATAAACAACAACAACAATTAAAATTGCAAGGTATTTTTGACCAACTCAGCACAGTCCCAAATTTTATGAGTGAAAAATTGAAAATGTCTTTTCTGCTGAGCACACTACCAGAAAGATTCCATTCTTTTGCTGCCACTGAAAATCTGGAAGGGAAAAAAAATTCACAATTGCTAGGAGCCATTAGGTCAGAGAATCACAGACAGCAGTATCTGCATTTCAATAAGGGACCTAGCAAGGACATAGGTTACATGGCAGTGAAGGGCAAACATGAGCAGAAACTATTAACTGCTCATCAACTAGACAAAAAGCTCATGCCTGTGTCATGCCTGCAACAAGCCAGGGCATTTTGCCAAATTTTGCAGGAATAGAGACAAGAAGGACTTTTCAAAAGAGAAAACCTCAAAAGGCAAAACAGCTGTACACACAGTTTTTAAAGCTGAAACTGTTTTTGGAGCTGATACCAATGAATTCTCCAAGCGATGTATGATCGATTCAGGAGCAAGCAAACATTTTGTGGAAACAATGATTTCTCTGAGCTTAATGAAAGGTCAGAGGGAAGCATAACTCTAGCCAATGGAAAAATGATCTCGATCCAAGGCAGAGGGAACATACCACTGAGATATTTCAATAAAGGTGGATGCAAAGATCTCATTGCAACAGAAGTTTATTATGTGCCACAATTGGCTGCAAACCTGCTAAGTGTCCCAACATTGAACAGCAAGGGTTTCAATGTGATCTTTAATGCCAATGGAATGTGTGAAGTCACCAGTGGGGGTGAGTCTTATGTTACAGCTTTCCAGAAAGATGGCATCTACCAGGTGAACTATACGCAGCCACCACCAGATGTCAACCTTGCCTGTCACCAGCAAAAGGAGGACAACAGTGCTACCACCTGGCACAGGCGTTTTGCAATTTTGAGAATGAAGAATAAAGACATGGTAAGAACTAAGTAACCTTGAACTAAGTAACCATGAGAAATGTCAATCAAAGTGTGTAACTTGCATCAAAGGTAAAGCAACAAGACCAGCCATACCCAAACAAAGGGAAAGGCGGTGTCAGATTCCTCCGATCAAAAGGTTCACAGAATCCCTTATCGGAGCATCTTCCATCACTTCCTTATCAATGAGGTAGACTCTGTCACTGGATGGGAGGGGATGTTGAGTTGGAGTGTGAATTGCATTATTATGGCTACAGATTTATGATGGTTCACATCAAGGCCAGTCAGTAGAGATACACTAGCAACACCACCTAGTGTAATGGTTGCCTATTCTAAAACACCATCAGACTCATGAGTAGGAATTCAAAGATATCTGATTTATTAAAGAATAGTATGCAGGATCACAGAGAAAGCTGAGAATGATGAAAGTGCGCCAAATTCAAACTAAAAACCCTCGGTGCAAATGAAATCCCTCCCCCCGTAGAATCTTCTCAAGTCCACACTCCCAGGTGCTCTTAACAGTTTCTGATGGTCTGTGGGAAAAGTCCTTGAGCAGAGAAAATAACCCAAACACATTCCATTGTCCTGATTTCACATACAGAGCTTGGTACAAGGTTTCACAGCAGCTCCCTCCCAACAGAAACGTGCATCAGCGCCATGGCATGTGAAATGTTACGATGTATAAACTACATTGAATCAGTGAACATGACACCTGGATGGGAAAGGGGGGTGACATACTTTTGTGGGAAAGGAAGGAAATCAAGGGAATGTAGTTTTAAATGTAAGTTTTAGCGGGAATTTTCCATTTGCAGCTTTACCTCTGTCCTAGTCATTTCGCTTCATTAAACAGTTAAAGAATTCTCGGCTCCTGACTGTCATTGTGTGAATGCTCGAATGGTCTAGTGCTGACATTAAGCTGCAAATCCATTGTGTTCGAGAACTCTTCCTGGGAAAGTAACTCAGTTGAGAGTTGACAAAATAATGCCGAAACATGGAAGAACTAAGGCGAAGCAGCCATTGCCCCCAAACTCCACTGAGAGGACGGTGCTGTACGCCAAGGAGGAAGAAGAGAAGGTAGTCTGAAGGGAGCTCCAGGAGCAGGGAAAGTGAGTGCAAAACGGAAACCTGGCTCAACACTACCAAGCTGGAGAGTGCACTCCTTACCCTCGACTTCATGAGAGAACCCGAGACTCCAGATGCAATACTGGAAGAACCACTGATGGGACCTTCACAGTTGGGCACCAAGGAGGTGGAGGGGAGAGCACCTCCACCCCTGGAGGCACACGTGAGGGTGTTGAGCCCGGGGTCTCATGGAACTGCGACAGACACTGGGGTCCTGCAAGTGATTTGTGGGTTGGAGGCGAGGATGTCTGCCATGGAGGAGGTGATGCAGCATGTGTCGAAAACCCTTAACACTATGGCATATCCCCTGGTGGAAATTTTGACCCAACTCTCCAGGGTGGCAACGCCAGACCAGTGAGGGAGATGCCACACCATAACCCCACTCGGTGAGGTGACGAAGGAGCGGAGGCCATGTGGAAAGCCAAGAAGAGTTGGGGTGACTAACCGCAGGCGAGGCAGCACCTCTGGGGACTTCAAAGGAGATACAAGTTGAATTCAATGGAGATCCCTGACAGTTGGCATTTTTCTTGACCAACATGTCCATTTATATGCGAGAATTTGGGTCCTGCTTCCCCACATAATACAAGAAGGTGAGCCAGGTCGGCGTGAGGCTTCGTGGAGCTGCAGCAGATTGGTGTGTGCAGCTGCATGATGCCATGGCCCCTGAGCTACACAGTTTGAGGGAGTTCATGAAAGCCCTGAGGGAGAGGTTCAAGGACCTGCTGGACAAGATGAGGGCGAAATTAGCCATCCAGCAGCTTAGGCAAGGGGCAGGGGGAAAGTGTGGTAGAGTACGCCATGGAGTTCAAAGCCCTGGCAGGGAAAGTTATGGAATGGTTGGAGACCACCAAGATCGATTACTTCAAGGGGGGCTTGCAGCCGGAGGTCCTAAGATGGGCGCTCTGCAGAGGAGATCCCTCCACTCTAAAAGAATGGATCTGCCTGGCTGGGGAGGCCGAGAATACCCAGTATCAATTTCATAGGCAACTCAGAGCACAAGTGGCAGGGAGGAATACTGGGGCTCTGGGCCAGTTCCCCTTTGCAAAAGCTGTTCCAAGAGAAAGAAGACCCCAAAGACTGCACCTGGAGAAAAGGCAGCTGTTTCACATGCAGTAAGGACACCCATCAAGCAGCAGTGTCCCTGCGGAGAACCAGAGGCAGCCAAGGGATGAATGAAACCGGCCAAGACCCCACCAACCAAATGCAAAGGAGCCACAGTGACCACGCTGGCACACAGAGACCTAGATGCGGGGCCATTGCTGGAGTCAAGCGAGGACTCCAAGCTGGAAGAGCAGAAGCTGGCGGGAAACGAATTTCACCTGTTTTGAATCGCGCCTGCGAGCAGGTGGAAAATCCCGGGTACAACACGCCTGCTTCTGAGGAGGAGGAAAGAGAGGACCCTCTGGTGAGTGATGACTGCCCCACGTTGCTAGTCAGGGTGGAATTAAAAAACTTAACACACCACAAAGCCGACCTGATGGCGATGTTAGAGTCGGGGTGCACCAAATGCTTAATACACCCTGCACTAATCAACACACTAAGCCTCAAAACTAAGAGACTTAAACAGCCCATTTTTACCCAGATGATGATTCCATTGCCCATGGCAGCCCCGTAGAGTTTCAAACTGAAACTGTAGCCATGAGGTTGAGGGGGGCACAAAGAAACCCTGCAATTTATTGTAGCCCCCATAGCGAACTATTCAATCATATTGGAGCTCCCGTGGCTAAAAAGTAGAAAGCCACAAATAAACTGAGGGACGGGAACGTTAACATTTAAAGATGGTGTCAGCAACCCACCAGTCCCACCACCTAAAAAGAGGGATGTGGTGGGAATACTCCTGAATCAGATACCTGTGGGAAAGCCAGAGGCAATGATAGCCATACTAGCTGAATACTCAGATTTTCTTGATGTGTTTGATGAAAAAAAATCTAAGCAGTTACCGCCTCACAGAAAAATGGACTGTGCCGTAGAAATTGACTCAGGAGCTAAGCTACCTAAGCCAAAATTATACGCTATGTCAGAGACTGAGAAAAAAAGTCCTCAGGGAATTCATAGACAAAAACCTGGCTAGGGACTTTATTGAACCAGCCAACTCCCTGCTGGCTGCCCCAGTGCTTTTCCAGGCAAAGAAGGATGGCTCCCTGAGACTATGTACAGATTACTGTGGAATAAATGCCATCTCAATAACCATTCTGCAGACATTCTCATGACAGGTGCTGTCATGACAGCTATGTACTTACAAAATAGACTGCCAACCAAAACCAACAAGTTAATACATTTTGAGCTTTGGCATGATCACAAACCAAGCATAAAGCATCTGAAGGTATTTGGATCCAAGGCTTATGCCCACGTTCCAAAAGAAAGAAGATCCAAACTAGACCCCAGAGCTGAAGAAGGCATCATGATTGGATATGCTCCAGGAAGCAAGGGGTACAGAATCCTGAACCCAAAGACAAGATGATGACTGCACAGAAACCAGTAGTAGCAGTTACCAGCCCGAGATGTTCAGCCCAATACCCAAAGACGTAACCACCACACCGACGCAGAGGGAGATAGAAGTCCAGGGAGAAACTCCGCCAGAGTCTGAGGATGAGGTCGCAGATGCAGAAGGGGGTGAACTACCAAATGCTGCTCCTGAACCTACTCTAAGACATTCATCACAACCCAACAGAGGAGTTCCAGCTGAGAGACTCACCTACCTCACAAGGTCGTCGCTATAAAATGAACCTGCATCATGGAACGAAGTGCTGCAGATGCTACCAGAGAAAGCCAGCAAGTGGACGAAAGCAGCACAGGAGGAGCTAGAAGTGCTACATAAGAACCAAACTTGGACTTTGACTAAACTACTGAAAGGCCAGAAAGCCATAGGTTGTAAGTGGGTTTTCAAAACAAAGCAAGATGAGAATGGTGAACTACAAAGGTACAAAGCCAGACTAGTTGCAAAAGGCTACTCACAAAAGTATGGCCTAGACTACAATGAATGTTTTGCTCCTGTTGTGAAACACACCATTATTAGAATTCTCCTTAGCCTAGCAGCTTCCAGGAACATGAATGTTGAACACTTAGATGTCAAGACTGCATTTTTGCAAGGAGAAATAGAGGAGGAACTGTACATGCAACAACCTCCAGGCTTCACCAACCCCAATACAAAGCATCTTTCTTGAAAACTTCAGAAGGGGATTTATGGCCTGAAGCAAGCAGCCAGAGCATGGAACAAGAAGCTAAACCAAATACTTCTTGACCAGGGCTTTGTTCAAGGAAAAGGCTGACCCCTGTCTATACACAAGACATAGAAATGGCAGGGAGGTATACATACTTTGTTATGTGGATGATTTAATGATCTGCCATAATAACAAAGGGGACTTTGATGAAATTGTACCCCAACTAAACAGAGAAATAGAAATCAAGGGATATAGATCGAGAAGGGAGAAGATGGAAGCTTTCTTCTAAGCCAGAAGCAAAAGATCCTAGAACTGTTGGAGAGCTTAGGACTGCAAAATGCCAATCCTATGCCAACACCAATGGAAACAGGTTTCCACAAGCAACAGGAAGCTAGTGAACTTTTGCCTGAGAACAATGGCTATAAAAGTGCCATAGGTAAGCTACTGTATCTAGCCACTACCACTAGGCCAGACATAGCAGCTGCAGTAAACGTTCTATGCAGAAAAACTAGCACACCCACACAGAGAGACTGGACTGGTATTAAGCGGGTAGGAAGATACCTAAAGGGCACTATACACCTGAAACTAAAGCTACCAGCCACTGACAATCCTAGGCTAGTGGGGTTTACAGATGCAGATTGGGCAGAAGACATTACTGACGGTAAATCCACTAGTGGGTATGTATTTTTCTATGGGGGTGGAACAGTAAGCTGGGGAAGCCGTAAGCAAGCTACAGTTGCACATTCATCCGCAGAGGCAGAGTATGTGTCAGCAGCAGAAGCATGCGAAGAGGTTTCATGGCTTAAGCTACTGCTAGAAGACATGTGAATAGAGGAATCTACCCCTATTCAGGTCTATGAAGACAACCAAAGTTGCATTAGACTCTCATAGTGAGAAAAGATTAATGGGAGAACTAAACATATTGATGTTAAGTATCATGTAGTAAAGGACATGCAAGAGCAAGGAATAGTCAGACTAGACTATTGTCCCACAAGGAACATGACTGCAGACATTCTCATGAAGCCATTGCCAAGAAGCAGTTACCAAGAACTGTGGAAGAAGTTGAACCTTGTGGACTCTGAGACATGCTAACTTGAGGAGGGGTGTTGGAATTATCAGGGATCAACTCAGCATTGTCTCATAAGCATAAGGGGGTCTCTCTAGCAAACACATCTCTATTGTGCTTGTGAGATGTCACATGGGTCACCTGAGTTCCACTTCCTCCTTCTTCTAGGGCTTGGGGATTAACAATCTCCATTACCCTGCTGGCAGACATGCAAGCAGGAGGTGCTGCTGTATGCAGCTCCTCCCCCTACCATCTCGCTTGCACACAGGATTTCTATTCCACATAGAAAGTGTCTACAAAGAACCAGTGATGATTAACTGCTTTCTACTATGAACCTGCCTGTATCCAGAACTACTGAATAAAAGTAAGCTATCTCTATTTTTCTTCATCTAACTACAGTGTGAAGATTGAATTTATTTCTGAACGTAATTAAGCTTAATGTGGAAGTTCCCTTTTGGTCCATGCTTCTACTCTGCAATGTTGCTCTTAGCTGCTTGGAGTTCTTTTATTAACCTTTAAAAACTCCATCAATTTTGAAGGGGGATAAGGGTTAAAGAATATTTATGAAGTGCCCAAAAAAGACATCATTTGGGTGATTTCAATGTAAAAGTTGTCAGTCAAGCAGAAACAGGCATCACTGGCAGCTTTGGATTTGGGGAGAGGAATGATGCAGGCAATCATTTGGTTCAACTTTGCCATGAAAATCATTTTTGAATCATGAATACCAAGCACAAGTGTTGCTTATACACTTGGACCTCACTAAATAAACTGCACCACAATCAGATCAACTGTCCTATGCAGCCATCAATGGTCCGGTTCAGTTATCGCTGTCAAAACATATCCAGCTACCAATTGCAGTTCAGATCATGAATTGTTGGTGGCTAAGATCAGAGTTAAATTATGCAACATCAAAAAGGGAGCACCACCAAAGAAGTTGCTGAATCATCTGATCATGTTTGTCTGCATCAATGAGACAACGCATGTCAAGCAGGAAAAAGGGAGGAGGGAATTGCAAGGAGTGTGAACTGAAGGTGTTTGGGCTGGAAGGAGAGAGTCAAGGTCATCCTGCCATAGACATCTGAGACTGGCAGTGCTGACCGCTGGAAATAGCATGAGAAAAGACAGAAGGGGGGGAGTGCAGGGGTTTGGAATGTTTTGATGAGTGAGTTTAGGCAGGAATCTTCAATTGCAGCTTTTTCCTTGTTCTGTGCACTTGTATTCATTAAACCTGAATTCTGCATATTTCAACTGTGCATGAGTTGGGTCATTATTGGAACTAAGGGTGCCAGGTCTTACAAAAAACTAGAAAGGAAGAAAATCAACTTTTTCCAGCTGTGGTTTTAGAGAAGGCTCCTATGCATTCCTTAGTTGGCAAAACTAACAAATAAGCAAGTCTTGGAGGACATAAAACCAGACATATCACTGGTGGACAAAATCACAAAACTCCCCCTTACTTATTTTGGCCATGTCATGTGATCAGACTCACTGGAAAAGGCAGTTATGCTCAGAATGGTCAGTGGTAAAAGGAAATGAGGCTGCCAAACAACAGAGTGACTAGACACCATCAAAGTTGACACCAGCCAGAGCATGAATGGGCTTAAAGAGTCTTGGAAGCCATTCTGTCACATTCCAAATGTATTTCCCAGGAAGGGAGAACAGTTCTTTTGAGAAACTACCATGCAAACAGATTGCTGCCTTGGTCTCCCTCGACAGGGAGTCTCCAGTCATGCGCGTACACACTCACACACACTCACACATACACACACACCCTTCTTCCCCTTCAGGGCTGAGGCAGGAATCCTTCCCTCTTAGTCTGAGAATAGGGAGGAACAACAGACTCAAGCCCAACAAGCCCTAGCAAGACAAAGTGCCTGTGGGTGCTTGTTCCTTCTGGTTCTGGGGACTCTCTGAGGGTCTTTCTGGAATATAAGTTCCTGCTCGAAGAGATGTGACCAGGAAGGCCTTTATTCAAGTCTAATTTTTGTGCCAGTTGCACCTGTCCCTGGACCATGGGGTCCTCCTCACAGACACTCATGCCTTGATTCCTTTGTGGGTAGACTATTGTAGCATGCTGTACTTGGGGCTGCCCTTGAAGTCAGCTCAGAAGTTACAGCTGGTCCAGAACACAGTGGTACAAACAGTGATGGTTACATAGTTATGCCCATGTAACACCTCTGTTTCGTGAGTGCCATAGTTACCAGGAAGCTTCCAGGTACAATTCAAGGTGCTGGTTATTACTTATAAAACCTTACATGGCATAGAGCTTAGCTATCTGAGGACTAGCTGTCTCCTATAGTGTCTGCCTGTCCTGTGCAATCAGACAGAGTTGTTTGCTTCAGGCCTGGTTGATCAAGCAATGTCATCTAGCAGGACCCAGGAAATGGGTCTTCTCTGTCCTGGCACCTGAATTTTGGAAGAAGCATTCCTTAGAGATTTGTATAGCTCCCACCCTGTCTGCCATCAAGTGAGCCTTAAAAACTTGGCTCTTTCCCCAGGCCTTTGGTTAGGACGTTTAGTGGGTCCTTTAGATTGGCACTGATATGAGAAGGTTTTTTGTTTTTTTTTAAATGTTACCTTTGGGTGACTGTGTTCTTTTTACATAATATTGTTTTTGTGCTTCTTAAACATGAGAGACTGCCCAGAGTCATTTTGGAGTTGGACAACCTAAAAAATGGATCAACAAACAAACCAATAACTGAAAACATCTTCCCTCTTGGCCAGTTTGATGAGAGGTACTGTAGTCAAGTATTCTTCCATCTCACCCTTTGAAGATATGACAACTGATCTTGGAAGGTATAGAATATCAGGTTCCAGACCTGGCACAACTCCAGAACCAAAATCTCACCCTCTCTTCTTGTGTAGAGGCTATAGAAACCCACAGTCAAGCATCTCCCACTTGAGATGCTAAATGCTGAAGGAGCTCTGATGCGCAAGCTGTGTATGAAGAACTTTTGCATGAGACCCTCATGTACCTGTCAGGTGGAATTTGTTTTGACTGTCCCAGAGGCAGGCTGGTGCTGTCTGAAGGATGTTGGTATCCTCTCTCTCCTCCAGGGGGAAAACATTTCCAGTTCAGCTGTGCTGAAGAGGGGCAAAGCAGAGACAAAGACACTATTCTTGTGTCTGCCTGAAGTCAGCTTCCTCTGACTGCTTTGCAGTTGGGGGTCAAACTCTTGGTGGGATATTCAAGAAGAGAAATGTCTAATTCATCTTCAAAAACCCATCCAAGTGTCAGTTTCTGGTTCCTCTGGCAGTTTTCCTTGTGTTATCAAAAGCCAAGAGAAGAGAAACAAAACATGAGCAAGTTGCACAGTTAACTTTGAAAAATAGAATTGGGACATATTTTTAGAAAATCTACAGCCTCTGCATTTGATTCCTTAGGTTCTCATTTCACAAAACAAAAATTATGGTTTAAGAAAGGTCTAATCCTGGGGAATGCAACACTTTTTACAGTGTGCAAAAGGTTGGTAATATTTCCCATGATCCTAGTTCTGCCATTGGAAAAGAACTGCTGTTAAGAAAGAAAGAAGTGATTGATGCAAGCAGGAGCTTGTATATTGCAGGCCTCTATATTATACCAGGATAAGATGTTGGTCAGTAGGAAACCAGGTTCTCGGACTGTGGTTCAGGCTGTTCTGGATGTGTTGCATTTAACTGAAAAAGCAGTTCTGCGACCTTAAAATGCTCTACTGTCTCCCCCTGCTACATCTAGATTTCCAGATGGCAGTTGTGGCAAGAATTGTCTTTGCAAAATTTTATTTAATAGAATTGTGAATGTTTTGAAGTTCATCAAATCTGGCAACAAAAGCTGAGAATGAGCCCAGTTCAACAAAGCACAGCAAAAGAAACAGGGCTTCCTCAAAACTGTTTAAAATCAAAGACAGAGAGAATAATCAAGACAGAGAATAATCAAGATTCCAAGATGGCGGCCATGGCGAAGAAGACAATGACTGCAGCTCCCTAGGGGGTGAATTAGCCTCTGCGAGCCCCATAAACCCTGCCTTGGCTTTGGGTCCTAGGTCAGCTGAGGGGGCTGAGTTGGGGGGATTGGTAGGTCCCCCGATTTAAATCGGGCTGGGACTGGAGACGAGTGGAATCCCCCCCCCCGAAGCGGCAGGCTACAGCAGCAGAGGTCTTCAGTGGCAGCGGCATACCTGGGTGGGCTCGGGCAACCTCCCGTGGACCCTGGAGGACCCTGGTGGATCCCAGTAGCCCCCTGTGCTCCCATGGTGGCCCTGGACACCCCTGGATGTGCCGGGTGGTGCCCCATGATGGCAGCCCCTGTAATAGACTGGCGGCTGGTGGCTTCAGCAGGTGGTGGAGGACAACAGGCCTCACAGCCTTGCGGACAGAGGCCCCAGGTTGGAGCCTGTGCCAGCGATGTTGTGCGTTACCTCACAGCCACGGAGATTCTGGGCAACCTCAGGGTCATCAAGGAGTCAGTGGAGAGATGGCGTGCACCAGGCTTGGGGTGATGGGCTCTGGAAGGCTACTTCCAGAGCCCATCTGGAACATTCTGGAACATTGAATGCCCTCTGGAACATTCTTCCCACAGAGGTGAGACAAGCCCCCTCGCTCCTGGACTTCCACAAAAAGCTAAAAACTTGGTTTTTCCATCACACCTGGAGCAGGATGGAGAACAGCCATTTGTGGGGATGGCTGTAGAGCCCTAGGACAATCTTGTATACTCAAGGACTGAAACACAACTTTTAGCCATCTGGATTTTATCATATTTTATTATATTTTTTATATTTTTATTGTCTATTTATTATTGTATTTATATTGATATTGAATTTTAAATCCTGTTTCTGTAAACCTCCCAGAGTCCCTCCTTTGGGGGGGAGATGGGCAGTAATAAAATTCAACAAATAAATAAATAATCAGTCTAGAAAAGGCAGAGCTGCTCAGCTCCTGTTTATAGACACCCTCTGAAAAAACAGGTTCCAGAGTCAAACTGCTGAGAATGTTTAACCATTATTCCATGTCCTGTGTTTTGGAACAATAGAAAGCTAGTCTCAATATTCTTCTATGTGATATACTTTCGGTTATTTGAAGACTACTATCCTATTTTCCCCCTCAGTTGCTTAAAGAGGGCCAGCTTTCACCCATTCACAAGCAAAAGACGGATACTAGATCAGACCATTACCAAAGCAAGAGACGGATGGAAAGCATCCCACTCACCAAAAGAAATGTTTTTTTTTTTAATGACTAGGAGAAAGAGGTGCAAATATTTCAGTCCTGAACTCTATAAATAAGGCTTACATTTGATACCCAGCAGTCACTGAAACTTACACTTTTCTCCAACTTATTGAGTCAGATATTCAAGCCAGCTATCTAGCTACTTAATTGCCATCTATCCAACTGACCCCTAACTAGCAAACTATGCAGTACAGGTAGTCCTCACTTAACAACCATTCATTTAGTAACAGTTCGGACTTACAACAGTGTTGAAAAAAATGACTTACAGCCGGTTCTCACACTTATGACCATCGCAGCATCCCCACAGTCACATGATCACAATTTGGATGCTTGGCAACTGGTTCACATTTATGACAGTCATAATGTCCTGTGATTGCCATTTTTGACCTTCCCAGCCGACTTCTGGTAAACAAAATTGATGGGGAACTGCATTATTCACTTAACAACCACATGGCTCACTTAGTGCCCACAGTGATTTGCTTAACGACCACTGCAAAAAGGTCATAAAATTGGGTTGGATTTACTTAATGACCACTTTGCTTAGCAACCAAAATTCTGGTCCCAATTGTGGTCCATACTCAAATGCATTGCTGAAGTCAGTGTCTACACCATTCCTATAATCTATTAAGGAAGTTTCCCAGTGAAAAGAATGAGTAATAAAGATGACCTTGATGGAGAAAGGTGAGATCTGCTACCAAAGCAAGAAGGGGAAAAACATCAAGTCAAAAACAAGCAGAAAATTTGCAGAAGTAGTAATTCCTGAATGTGTTTTCTCTCGCTCTCTACCAAATGTTATCAATATAGGAGGCTGGGGACTGCTTTTACTCTCACTGATACTTAAAGATATTTAATGCCAGATGGTCCTGAAGGAAAATTAACTTCCTGGGGCTCTAGAGCAGCATCTATTTTAGATTGCATGTTAATATCCAGTGACTTTGCATCTTTTTGCAAAGATTTTCATGTGCATTTTGGTTGAGAGTGACCACATACCAATTGTGGGTGTCTTAGCTGTTGATTAATAAAGTAATACCAACCCCCACAAGTTATTGTTCCCCCTTCTACTGACAGGTATCTCAGGCCTTTGTGGCCCTCTAAGTTCGCCTATAGTCTCATTTCAATTTTTTGATGATTTGACTGCTAATTCTTTCAGACAGTCTATAACCTCAGCCAGAAATGCTCATGAAACACTCTTGTGATGGTTGCCTTATTCAGAAAAAAACACAGACTCACCAGCCAGGGCTAAGGATATCTGGTTTATTAAGAATAGAATGCAGACATGGAGAAAGACGGGAATGAGCACATGGCATGCGAGGTAGCCAGTAAATACCCGTGGTGCGGACCTGATCCTTCCCCACCCCCCATTGTCCCAAAGTCCTGACCGATGGTGAAACCGGAGTCTCGGGCGATCAGGGGGATTAGTGCTGATTACCTCTGTCCTCTTCCTGTGTCCGGAGCACGTGTGTCCCCTGTGGTAATGCAGAGATGTCAGGGAGATAGGATGATAGCTTCCCGGGTCAGGGCCAAGGTATGGCTCCTTTGTCCTTTATCTGTATTGTCTTTCAGTGCTTATGGGATTAGCACTGATTCTTTCCTCCCCCCTCCCCTTCACCGGAAAGGCATGTTCCCCGTTGTGATGTATGTATACATCGCAACGGGGGACATGACATACTGCCTCCCCAAAAACTTTAAGGCACCGGTTTGGAAGGATACGCTGCATGGAAGTGTGTGACTAGCCATTGCGCTGAGACATCCCGGGCATGCACCCACTCAGGGTGGGGGAAATGTCTCCAGCGGACCAGGTACTGAAGGGTGCCCTGTAGCCTTCGGGAATCTAGAACCTCCTTTATTTCAAAGTGCTGCTGCCCATCGATCATGATGGGAGGAGGCGGGGTTTTTTTGTTATGCCACTTTGATGCGGTAGCCGGTTTCAGTAAGGCACAATGGAACATCGGGTGTATGCGTTTCAAGTTGTGTGGCAATTCTAACTTAAAAGTTACTGGGTTGATTATTTCCACTATTGGAAAAGGGCCAATGAACTTGGGGGCTAACTTCTTTGAGGGCTGCGGAGACTTAATGAATTTAGTGGAGAGGTAGACCTTATCTCCCACTTTGAAGTCTGGCTGCACAGCCCTGTGGTTGTCTGCATAATGCTTGTAGGCTGCTTGGGCTTTGGAGAGAGCCAGCTGAATGATTGGCCAAACGTTGGCTAGCTGAGCAGCCCAGTCATCTGGGGAACAAGGCAGGGTAGCTGGCTGTGGCAACTCCGGGATCGGGACGAAGTCTCATCCATAGACTACCCGGAAGGGGGTGTGGCCCGTGCTCTGGTGCACTGCATTGTTATATGCCACCTCAGCAAAGGGGAGTAAGTCTACCCAATTATCTTGCTGGTAGCTTATGAAGGAGCGCAAAAATTGCTCCAGGGTGGAGTTAAGGATTTCCGTAGAGCCGTCCATGTGGGGGTGCCAAGCAGTGGACAATGCCTGCTTGGTGCCAATCAACTTCAAAAATGCTTTCCAGAATTGTGAAGTAAATTGTGTACCCCTATCTGTGACCAAGCGGGAGGGGGTACCGTGTAATTTGTAAATGTGATTTAAAAAGAGGCGTGCCAGCTGTTGAGCGGAGGGAATGGAGGCGCATGGAATAAAATGGGCCTGTTTCGAAAAGTAGTCCTTAACCACCCAGATGACCATTTTCCGCTGGCTGCGTGGCAAGTCTACGATGAAATCCATCGAGATTTCCTCCCAAGGGTGGGAGGGGCTTGCCACTGGCTGCAATAGTCCCTGGGGCTTACCCACTTTTCACTTGGCAAGCAGCAACATAATCTTTTATATCCCTCCTAAGTGTAGGCCACCAGAATTGTTGCCTTACCAGATGTAACGTTTTTACAAAGCCAAAGTGCCCTGCCGTTTTGTCATCGTGAGAACGTCTCAGAACCTCTGCTTACAATTGCTCCGGCACATACAGGCTATTTTGTTTCCAGGCCAAATCATTTTCAAAATAAACATTGTTTTTATTGGTTTGCAACCATGTATCTGTTTTTAAGGCTTGTGCGAACTGCTGTTGCAATTGCAATGAAATTGACATGCATCTCCCTCCCCTTGCGGGCAGTTGTGCCGGAGTACGCTGCGTTCCAGTTTGGCTGCGTGTGACAGCTTGGCAACCCAGTTGTGTGTCGGTCCACACAGTACCTATAATGTCTGATGCCTGACTGGCATCCTGGGGCCGCCTAGAGAGAGCGTCAGCTAAGAAGTTCTTTCTTCCCGGTATGAACTTCAGCTGAAAATTAAAGTGGCTGAAAAATTGAGCCCAGTGAACCTGCTTGGGGCTGAGGCGTTTCGGGGTACTGAGCGCTTCCAGGTTTTTGTGGTCCGTCCAGACCTCAAAGGGGCAAGTGGCCCCTTCCAGGAGGTGTCGCCATGCCTCTAAGGCAGCTTTGACGGCAAAAGCCTCTTTCTCCCATACATGCCATCTCCGTTCTGTTTTGGAGAACTTGCGGGAGAGGTACGCGCAGGGCTTCAGCTGATCATTTGGATCCCGCTGAAGCAAGAGCGCCCCAATTGAGAAATCGGAGGCATCTACTTGGACTACAAAGGGCTTGGTGGGGTCAGGGTGTTGTAGAACCGGTTCGGCTGTGAACAGGCTTTTGAGATGATCAAAAGCCCTTTGGCATTCAGGTGTCCAGTTAAGTAGCGCTCCCGGGTTTCGTGCCTTGTGCGTGTCTCCCAAACCCTTGGTGTGGAGTAAATTAGTTAGGGGCAAAACGATTTCCGCTAGTCCCTTGATGAACCCCCTGTAAAAATTAGAAAATCCCAGAAAACTTTGTAGTTGCCTCCTAGCGTGCAGGCGCTCCCATGCCAGGATGGCCTGGACTTTCCCAGGGTCCATTTCGATGCCCCTCTCAGAGATTCTGTAACCCAGATAATCTAGCTGAGATTTATGAAACTCACACTTAGAAAGCTTGGCAAATAGCTTGGCTTTGCGGAGTTTCCTGAGCACCTGCTTAACCAAGCGTTCGTGCTCCTCTTCAGTCTCAGAATATATCAATACATCGTCTAAATACACAAGGACCCCCTTGAACAAGTGTTTGTGCAAGACCTCGTTGATCAATTGCATAAATACCCCTGGTGCCCCTGCCAAACCAAACGGTAATACTTTATATTGGAATGATCCCAATGGGCAATTGAAAGCCGTCTTCCACTCATCCCCCTCCCGTATGCGTATGCAGAAATAGGCTTCTCGCAAGTCCAGTTTAGAGAATATTTTCCCCTTTGCCAGATGTGTTAATATGTCTTTGATTAGGGGCAAGGGATATTTGTTTGATATGGAAACCAAATTCAATCCGCGGTAGTCCATACAGAGTCTTAATGTCCCATCCTTTTTTTCTCTGAACAACACTGGGGCTCCAACTGGCGAGGTTGCGGGCTCGATGAAGCCTCATGCTAAGTTCTTGCCCACAAACTCCTGCAATGCTGCCAATTCTTTCTGGGTCATTGTGTAAATTTTTGGCTTTGGCAAGGGTGTGTTGGGGACCAGTTCTATTGCACAGCCAGTCTTTCTGTGGGGTGGGAGTTTGTCTGCTTCGTTCTCCCCGAACACATCTGCAAACTCAGTGTACTTGTCCAGCAAGCCTTCCAGGGCCGCTGCAGCCAGATGTATGGTTGTAGACGCCACCCTCCCCACTGCAGCATGGGGAATTCGGTCCCCTGTAGGTGCTTGGTAGAAGCCATCTGCAAACGTGATCATCCTGGTTTCCCAATTTATGTATGGGTTCCTTCGTACCAGCCACGGAATGCCTAAGATGATTAAAGGGTGGCCCACCGGTGCCATGACAAATTTCAGTCTCTCCCGGTGGCTGCCTAACTGCAGCGCCACTTCTCCGGTGAATTGGGTGACCGGGCCCCCTCCCGCTGCCGAACTGTCCAATTGCGTGAACACTATGTGGTGCTGAAGTGGAAAGCAGGGGAGATTTAAATCGGCAACCATGTCCGGGTGCATTAGGCACCTAGAACAGCCCGAGTCTATTAGGACCCAGACTTCAACCGACTTCTCAGTGGAACCTAACTTAACTTTTACGTACAGGGTGGGACAGTTGGCACTCACCCCGACATCGCTGCGCCCATTCTCCTCCTCCACCTGCCCTCGGCGCTTCTCAGGGTAGGTGGCTGACGTTTCCCGCCGGTTCTTCCTGGTCATTCTCCTCCTCTTCACTGGAGTAAGGTAGTTCTTTTGCTCCAATCTCTCCCCTGGCCACTGGCATCTTTTTGGGCCCTACGGGTGGTTTGCCTGGCGTTTTTCCTGGCCTGTCAACTACCTTTGTTTTAGGGCACGCCACTGCTTTGTGGTCCTCTTTCCCGCATCGAAGGCACTGCCCCTTGGTGAACTGTCACTCCCTCTCCTCTCTCCAGGGTTGGGATGTTGGCCTCACTGGTCCTGCAGCGGTTCGGGGTCCCTTTACTGTCGCTGCTTGTTGCGCCGCCCTCTTGGCTTGTAGGAAGGTTTCCTGGGCATTTTCCGCCTTACCGGCCAGCAGTATCCACTCGTGTAGAGTGTTTGGGTCATCTCTGCATAATGCCCACCTCAGAACGTCCAAGTTCAGGCCCTCTTTGAAATGTTCAATTAGGGTAGACTGAGGCCAGTCCACCACCTTTCCAGCCAGTGCTTTAAACTCCATGGCATAATCTGCTACAGATCATTGCCCTTGGCTGATTCCCCTTAGGGATCTCTTTGCTCTCTCCTTTTCTAAGGGGTCTCTGAAGTGCAGATTTAGTGCCCAGAGGAACTCGTCGAATTCATTGAGCTCTGGGGCTTCTGCCTGGCATAGCTGCACATACCAGTCAGCCACCCTTCCTTTAAGTTTGTTGTTGTTGTTTATTCGTTTAGTCGCTTCCGACTCTTCGTGACTTCATGGACCAGCCCACGCCAGAGCTTCCTGTCGGTCGTCAACACCCCCAGCTCCCCCAGGGACGAGTCCGCCACCTCTAGAATATCATCCATCCATCTTGCCCTTGGTCGGCCCCTCTTCCTTTTGCCTTCCACTCTCCCTAGCATCAGCATCTTCTCCAGGCTGTCCTGTCTTCTCATTATGTGGCCAAAGTATTTCAGTTTTGCCTTTAATATCATTCCCTCAAGTGAGCAGTCTGGCTTTATTTCCTGGAGGATGGACTGGTTGGATCTTCTTGCAGTCCAAGGCACTCTCAGAATTTTCCTCCAACACCACAGTTCAAAAGCATCTATCTTCCTTCTCTCAGCCTTCCTTATGGTCCAGCTCTCGCAGCCATATGTTACTACAGGGAACACCATTGCTTTAACTATGCGGGCCTTTGTTGTCAGTGTGATGTCTCTGCTCTTAACTATTTTATCGAGATTTGTCATTGCTCTTCTTCCAAGGATTAAGCGTCTTCTGATTTCCTGACTGCAGTCAGCATCTGCAGTAATCTTTGCACCTAGGAATACAAAGTCTTTCACTGCTTCTACATTTTCTCCCTCTATTTGCCAGTTATCAATCAAGCTGGTTGCCATAATCTTGGTTTTTTTGAGGTTTAGCTGCAAACCAGCTTTTGCACTTTCTTCTTTCACCTTCATCATAAGGCTCCTCAGTTCCTCTTCACTTTCAGCCATCAAAGTGGTATCATCTGCATATCTGAGATTGTTAATGTTTCTTCCAGAGATTTTAACTCCAGCCTTGGATTCCTCAAGCCCAGCTTGTCGCATGATGTGTTCTGCATACAAGTTGAATAGGTAGGGTGAGAGTATACAGCCCTGCCGTACTCCTTTCCCAATCTTAAACCAGTCCGTTGTTCCGTGGTCTGTTCTTACTGTTGCTACTTGGTCGTTATACAGATTCTTCAGGAGGCATACAAGATGACTTGGTATCCCCATACCACTAAGAACTTGCCACAATTTGTTATGGTCCACACAGTCAAAGGCTTTAGAATAAAACAGAAATAGATGTTTTTCTGAAACTCCGTGGCTTTTTCCATTATCCAGCGGATATTGGCAATTTGGTCTCTAGTTCCTCTGCCTTTCCTAAACCCAGCTTGTACGTCTGGCAATTCTCGCTCCATGAACTGCTGAAGTTTGTTAGCAATGGCATTAATTTTGCCCTTTTCTGAGCGGAAATATGGCCCAAATTCTTCCATGTAGTTCTTGGCATTTGTTAGGAAGAAGGATAATGTTGCTGAGTCCCTGTTGAATTTGACCCCGAAGTCTTTCACCCCCGCTCCTGGTGGGCTCCAAACCACATCTGGTCATCTGGACGTACCTTGGGCTGCTGGGGTTCTCCAGTCTCGGTGTGGGGATTCCCCAAGCCGGACTCTGGGCAGTGTTGCCTCAGTTTCGTGCCGGCTCCAGCCTCTTCCCAGCAGTCGCGTCTCCAGGGGGGAGGGGGGGGAGATGACCTCCTGGCGGATTCCGCAAGGTGAACTCTGCCTGGCGCTGCCTCAGCCTCCTGCCATCTCCTTCCTCTCCCCGACTGTTGCGTCTCAGGGGTGGGAGGGGGGGGGTGATGAACTTCTGGTGCCTGGTTCCACCTTACCCCTTCCTCGGGATTCCCACGCCACTGACCATCTCAGGAACAGCTGTTCAATTGACTCCAGCCTCACCTCCATTATCCTCAGCCTCTCAGCTGTCTGGGAGCCTTCCTCGGTTCGTCCGATCTGGCACCTTCCCTTGGCTCCTGCGATCGTCGAGGACAGCCAGTCCCGTAGCTTCCTAGACGCCCCGAGCGTCCCTGGCAGGGATCCCGGCGTCTCGTCCAGGGTGACCCACTCACCCTGCGACTCTCTGGTGGTTTCAGGTGTCCTGCTCCTTCTGGCCTCCTCCTCCTCCAGGCTTGATCTTGAACCCTCCTGGATTTCATACCGTCTGGGAATAGTGTTCTCACCGATCGCCCATGCCATGGAGTCGGGTGCCCTGTTGCCGGTCCTCTGGTAGCCACCTCTTCGTGGGTTGAGTCTTTCCATCGCCAGCTTTGATCCCTCACAGACAAAATCTGGAATGGTGCTAGCGGAATTTTTTTTTTTTTATTCCCGTCTTTATGTGATGGTTGCCTTATTCAGAAAAAACACAGACTCACCAGCCAGGGCTAAGGATATCTGGTTTATTAAGAATAGAATGCAGACACAGAGAAAGACGGAAATGAGCACATGGCGTGCGAGGTAGCCGGTAAATACCCGCAGTGCAGACCTGATCCTTCCCCACCCCCCATTGTCCCAAAGTCCTGACCAACGGTGAACCCGGAGTCTCGATGGGCGATCAGGGGGATTAGTGCTGATTACCTCTGCCCTCTTCCTGTATCTGGAGCAGGTGTGTCCCCCGTGGTAATGCAGAGATGTCAGGGAGATAGGATGATGGCTTCCCGGGTCAGGGCCAAGGTATGGCTCCTTTGTCCTTTATCTGTATTGTCTTTCAGTGCTTATGGGATTAGCATTGATTCTTTCCTCCCCCCTCCCCTTCACCCGAGAGGCATGTTCCCCGTTGTGATGTATGTATACATCGCAACGGGGAACATGACAACTCTCCATTTTTCAGCAAATCATCAGCCTTGCCCAAGGCTATTTAAAGTCCAGTTGATGTGCTTCTTTATATCCATCTAACAAGCAATCCAGACCTTAGTCTGATAAGGAGTGCGTTTCAATTAGAGTGCAGGTAACCTTCGCTTACAAGGATGCTCACACAAATAACAACTCTTCTTCACATGAAATCTTTTTCGTCTTTAAGAATGGCTATGAAGGAAAAGGAACAAAGCTATGCTGTAGAGTACTGGACCAGGTTACATCAGGCTGTGATATGTTAAAAAAAAAAAATTGCCTTCTGGCACCCCCACCTCACTTTCAAAGGGCAGCCTTTGATTCAATACCACATAGTAGACTTTGTGGGGAAATGGCTGTCACATCAATTGATTGATGCCTCCTTAGACTGATAATAGCATTGCGTTGCAGTACCACCACTCAAATAACAGGCAATTGCAATAGGGATTTAACTGAATCTATCACAACTCAAAAGGGCTCAAAACAAGGATCTATTCTTGTTCCCACTATTGTTTAATATATATACTAATGTTGTAGCTGACATCTTCACTAAGTCAGAACTTCATCCTCCATCTTTTGCTCACCACCTCATCCCTATTCTCCTATATGCTGATGATGTGGCCATTCTATCTATAACAGGTGTGGGTTTGTGCTGATGCCTTAAAGCTTTGTTTATTGCTCCAGGGAACACCTTGAAATCATTGTTTTAAAATGAAAGTTTTAGTATTTTCAAGAAAGAGCTTTAATTAGCTGGAAAATCAGTGGGAGACTTATTGAATAGGTTAAAACCTTCAAGTATCTAGGTTTTCATTTTCAATCACCCAATTGCTGGAACAATCAAGTGAGTGAACTTAATATAATACTAGATCCAACAATACTGGACAATTTCCATCCAGTGTCCAACCTCCCTTTTTTAGGGAAGGTTGTGGAGAAGGTGGTTGCACAGGAGCTTCAGTAGACCCTGGATGAAGTAGATTATCTGGAACCCCTTTCATTCAGGATTTTGGCCTGGACATGGGATGGAAATAGTATTGGTCGTACTTTTGGAAGGTCTCTGGTGGGAGTGGGATGGGGTAGTGCATTCATCCTTGCTCTGCTTGACCTCTCAGCAGCCTTCAATACCATCAGCCATGGTATCCTTCTGGATCAGCTGTGGGGATTGGAGTGGGCAGCACTGTATTGTGCTAGTTCTCTTCCTTCCTACGGAGCCAACATAGTCCGTGTTGACTGGGAGTGGGAGGTCCTGCCCTTGGCCCCTACTGTTTGGGGTGCTGCAGAGTTTGGCTCTCTCTCCACTCCTGTTTAACAACTACATGAAACTACTGGTGGAGATAATCATTTGATGTGGGGTGAGGTATCACCAATGTGAGGCATCACACTGATGATACTTCACTACACTGATGATAACCAGTTATACATCTCTGCCCCTGGAGAATTTAGCAATGCTGTTGATATTGTGTCCTGGCACCTGGAGTCTATGGGGGTCTGGATGGGAAACAACAGGCTTCAGCTGAACCCTGGCAAGACTGAGTGGCTTTGGATTTTAAGGCCTTCTGAATCTGAGACTTTACCATCTTTGGTACTGAATGGGGTGGCATTACCCCAAACAGACCTGGTGCACAATCTGGGGGTCCATCTGGACTCACAACTTCTGCTTGAAGAGTAGGCTAGGAGGGCATTTACACAGTCATGGCTAGGAGGGCATTTGCACAGCTTTGTGTTGTGTGCCAGTTGCACCTGTTCCTGGATCATGAGGCTCTGCTCACAGTTACTCATAACCCTGGTCACCTCCTGAATGGACTTCTGTAATGTGCTGTACATAGGCTGCCCTTGAAGGGTGTCTAGAAGCTTCAGCTGGTGCAAAATGTGGCATGGGTGGTTATGTGTGCCCCTAGAAGGATACACATTACATCTCTGCTCAGTGAGCTGCATTGGTTACCAGTTTGCTTCTGGGTCCAATTCAAGGTGCTGGTCTTGACTTTTAAAGTGCTACCTGGCATGGGACCAGGTTATCTGAGGGACTGCCTCTCCCCAGTGAAATCTATATGTCCCATCAGGTCCAGCAGGGGACACATATTGCAGGTCCCATCCACTAAACAGTTCCACCTGATGGGACCCAGGAGATGAGCCTTTTCTGCCATGGCCCCCACACTCTGGAACATTATCCCCCCTGAGGTGAGGTTTGCCCCAACCCTTGTGACCTCTGGAAATCCCTCAAAACATATTTTTTTTCAACAGGCCTGGGGATCACAACAGGGAGCCTGTGTGCTGGCTGCATCACATATAATATTCTGATGGACTCCCTCTTGTGATCTTGCTTTTATTTACATTTAATTGTTTTAAGTGGTTTTAGTAAAATGTTTTAATTGTTGATTTTATTGTATACTGCCCAGAGTCACATCCAAATAAATTTGAAAAATAAATTAATAAATGCCCCCAAAGCATCCCAAAGCATCCCCCATCAAATATGCAAATCAACATGGCAACTATGTCTTAGTAGCAATTAAGGTATTTAAAGCCAAAGTTTTGGGTCTGATGCTACAGTATATGGTGCCCAGCCATGCATCTATAAGGACACCTCTAAACTCAAAAGCATTGAATCAAAACTTCTAAAATCTATATGTATGTCCCTCATTTGACTCTTAATGCTCTCATGTGGTTAGAATTAGGCTGCATCTACTTTAGGGCTCACCTGAGACTTTGTCACTTAAATTCTGGCTAAAACAAATCCTTTGGGGAACCTCTGTCCTAACAGTCAGGAATCACGCTGAGACGAGGAATAGGTCTCTAGTGTTTATTACTGCTACATAAGACAGAAAATCCTAACAAACTGAAGAAGCGTGGGAAAAACCCAGACAGATAAACCCCAAAAGTTAAGGCAGGTCTGATCTGTGTCTCTTTGAATGGCTGCTTAATTCCTCAGTACTACGCATGAGTTTTCCCCCCTGGATAGGGGCCCCCTCCTGCTCACCATCAGTACTCATGACAAACTCCTTGGTCTACCTTACCCTGTTAGATAGGTTTGTTTCTTCTTTAAGAAGACAAATTATGATTTGGCATACTGTCATTTTGTTCATGGCAATATCCACTCTTAGCCATGATAACAACTTTGACTAAAATAGAGGATTTGGGACCAAATCCTTCAATATGACAGAGCTAATGTTTCTCACCTTTGTTATTTTTAAAAATATTTTACAAGCCCCATGAGGTGGGGTGGCTGTTGTCATCTGAGAATCCCTAGTGGCCGTCAGGGGTCCTGCTCCACAAGTGGCCAGGGGTGAGTCCCCATTTTTCAAGCTGGGTTCTCGAGAACAGTTGGGAGTGTCTCTACTGTACCAGCCTCCCTGCTGTGTAGCAACCTCCCTGCCCGAGCTGCTGGAGGCCGTCTCAGGGTTGGCAGTGGAGTTCCCCAGGCTTATGGTGTTGGGGGACTTCAATCTGCCTTCCCTGGGGTGGGTCTCAGAAGCAGCCTGGGAGTTCATGGCTACCATGGCAGCCATGGGCCTGTCCCAGATTATTTAGGACCCAACTCGAGACAGTGGCCTCACCCTGGACCTAGTTTTCTTGTCAGAGCAGTGGCAAGATGATCTGAGTGGAGAATTACAGCTTTCCCTTTGTCATGGCCGGATCATGCCCTGGTGGCCTTGAGATTCTCTCGTGCCACCCCCCTCCACAGGGAGGCAGGACCCATTTGATTGGTCCGCCCCTGGCGACTGATGGACCCGGCTGGGTTTCAGAGGGAGCTGGGGGTTATACCCAAGTCTCTCCTGCACGGTCCAGTGGAGGCCCTGGCTGCTACCTGGAATAGGGAGGCGGGTAGAGCCTTGGACAGGATCGCGCCTGTGCGGCCTGTCTTGCCCACCCAAACCCGGCACTCCCCGTGGTTTATGGAGGAGCCGAGGGTTTTGAAGAGGGTGAAGAGACGCCTAGAGCGCCGCTGGAGGAAGACAAAAGCCGAACCCGACCGAACACAAGCTAGAGCCATGATTAAGGCCTACCTTGTTGTGGTAAGAGTGGCGAAGTGCCAGTACTTCTCCACTCTTATTGCGTCCGCAGAATGCCACCCAACAGCCCTGTTTAAGATTACCCAATCCCTTTTAGGGAAAGGAGAGTCAGAAATCCATCTACAGGGCCGTGCGGAGGAATTTTCGGGGCACCTTCAGGATAAAATTGCTCGGATCCGGACTGAGTTGGACTCCAAGTGTGAGACAGAGTCGGAGGAGATACCCAGGGAATGTACTTACCAGGTTATTGGAATCAGTTCGATCCTGTTGAACCTGAGGAAGTGGACAGGATCCTCTGGACTGTAAATGCTACCACGTGCCAATTAGACCCATGCCCCTCCTGGCTGGTGAAAGCAGCGCGGGAGGTGACATGTGGCTGGGTCCAGGTGATGGTAACCACATCCTTGAGAGAGGGGGTGTTCCCAGCAGCCTTTAAGGAAGCGCTAGTGCACCCCCTCCTCAAGAAACCATTGCTGGACCCTACTATACTGGACAATTTTCGCCCAGTCTCCCACCTCCCCTTTTTGGGGAAGGTGGTTGAGAAAGTGGTGGCTTTGCAGCTCCAGAGGATTCTGGATGAAACGGATTATCTAGACCCCTTTCAGTCAGGTTTCAGGCCTGGTTATGGGATGGAAACAGCATTGGTCACACTTATGGATGACCTCTGGCGGGAGCGGGATGGAGGCAGTGCTTCCATCCTTGCTCTTCTTGACCTCTCAGCAGCTTTCAATACCATCGACCATGGTATCCTTTTGGACCGACTTAGGGAGTTGGGGGTGGGCGGCGTGGTTCTGCGCTGGTTCACCTCCTTCCTCCAGGGTCGGTCCCAGTCAGTGTTGATAGGGAGCAAGAGATCTGGCCCGCAGCCCCTACTTTGTGGGGTGCTGCAGGTTCGACACTCTCTCTGCTCCTTTTTAACATCTACATGAAACCACTGGGTGAGATCATCCGTCACTACAGGGTGAGGCATCATCAATATGCAGATGATACCCAATTATACATCTCCATCCCGGGTGAAGTAAGTGATGCTGGGGCCACCCTCCCCGAGTACCTGGGGGCTGTGGGGGCCTGGATGGGGGACAACAGGTTGCGGCTGAACCCAGGGAAGACGGAGTGGCTGTGGATTAATGGCTCCTCGATTTCTGGGAAATCGTCATCTTTAGTTCTGGATGGGGTTGCACTGCCCCAGACAGACCCAGTGCATAACTTGGGGGTCCTCCTGGACTCACAGCTCTTGCTTGAAGAGCAGGTGGCTGCCATGGCTAGGAGGGCCTTTGTGCAACTTTGTGTTGTGTGCCAGTTATGCCCCTTCCTGGAGCGAGAGGCCCTTAGAACAGTCACTCATGCCCTGGTTATCTCCCATATAGACTACTGCAATGAGTTCTACATGGGGCTACCCTTGAAGAGTATCTGGAAGCTACAGCTGGTGCTAAATGCAGCCGTGTGGGTGATCTTGGGTTTCCCAAGATCAGCACATGTCACCCTGTTGCTCCGCGAGCTCCATTGGTTGCCAGTCTGCCTCCGGGTCCAATTCAAGATGTTGGTTATCACCTTTAAAGCCCTACATGGCATGGGTCCAGGTTACCTAAGGGACCATCTCCTCCCCATCACATCAATCCATCCCACCTGGTCATGCAGAGAAGGCATGCTACAGACCCTGTCTGCAAGAGAATTCCATCTGGCGGGGTCCAGGAGGTGGGCCTTCTCTGCAACAGCCCCTGCCCTTTGGAATATCCTTCCCCTGGAAGTGAGATTGGCTCCCTCCCTCCTGGACTTTAGGAAACATCTAAAGACCTGGTTCTGTAATTATGTCTGGGGCAGGAGAGAGAGTAGCCATTCCTGGGGATGGTTAGTTTCTTAGAAGGACCCTGCTCTGCTTGCAAATCACAGAGAGCTTCCAGCCATCGGGGTTTTTATCATATTTATTTTATTGTGTATTATGGCATTTTTCAGTTTTATATTTTTATTCATATTTTATTGTAAACCTCCCAGAGTCCCTTTTGGGAGATGAGCGGTGATAAATTTGATTAATAAAAATAAGATTTCTTCTCCCTGGTGCAGACTGATGTGTTACCCATGTGGGTGGCAACTGGCAAATACTGTATACTGGCCTCCCTTATGAACATCATTCTTGTGTATGCTCAGTTATGGAGGCTGAATGCCCACTTTATACACAATGGTGAACATACCTTATACTACCTATTGTTAGAAAACTTGGTTCCTTTTATTCTGCTTCTTTGCGACCCACTTTCAGATACCTCCAAGAAGGTTGCAAGTTATTATCAACAGCTCTGGCTTATAGAAACTGGCTGATGCCCTCTTTATATTACATATTGTTTCAGGTCTGCCTTAGACTTCTGTCTGCTTTCAGCATATTCCTCTGATTCGTCTTCACTCAGTGAGGGACGCAGAGCAGGAAAATAAGCAGAAGGAAGCTGGGCATTACTCCCAGCAGTTGAGGAGGAGCTGATCTGGCAACACCCAAGACCTGATATTCTGAATGCTTCCATTTCAGCCATAACAGGCCCTGAATCACATTATACTGCCTTGTCACCCAGCATGCTTATAGCTCCATCCAATGGAGCACAGTCTCTGATTATGCCAATTAAGAAAGCCTCTAGGGCATTGGACTCCCTTAAGGCTGCAAAGAAGTCTGCATCTCTGCACCCTAGATAAATCCAGCTAGACCCTGGGAGTGTTCTGAGCTCCATAGTCATTGAGCCTAAGTTGGACAACTCATATGGCAAAGTACCAGAGTCTCAGGAGAAGACTCCTTTGGATTCTACAAAGAATGACATATTAGATAGGAAACAATTAACTGGCATCCTCCATAGTTCTCCAAACACATCACTTCCCATTACCGGGAGAACTCACTGGACACAATCAATCCCATGGTGAATGGAAAACGTATTACAACTGACTACACCTCAGTGCCTGATCAATGGGTTGCAGCCCTCAGAAAGGAATCATCAACAGTTGTAAAGGTGACAGATCCTTTGAATGCAGAAGATTGATGTTTATCCCCCACTCAGTATTTCACTTTGCTATCCTGGAACACTGCAGGATGGAAATCCAACTCAAGGTTCCCAGACTTTATTAATTCCATAATCAGGAGTTATCCCTAAACAGCTAACATACAATTTTGCTAGATGCAGTAGCTTCTGCACTGAGAGAGAAGCTAAGCAGTAGCCTGACTGTGTTACTCTCCACCAAACTGACGATGTGTTGCACTGAGCTTAATTCGTTTAAGAATATGTTAATGTCAATCTTGGTAAGGTTTAAGCACTGCTTGCTTCCACTGGGAAATGTATACCTGCCCCCTTTAAAAGTACAGGCTCAATGTAAAGAAACATGGCAAGCCTTAGAAAATTACATATCTGAACTGATGACAAATTATCCACAAGCACACATTGTAGGAGACTAACACACATCAAATCATTGTAGGAGACTAACACACATCATTGTAGGAGACTAACACACATTGTCATGCGCTGCCTACCTCTGAATAATTCTCAGACACTGGTTCTGTGGAACAGGCTCTGATTTATTCACAGCGTAGATACAGATTGGAAAAAAAGCTGAGAGTGACAGGAGCGCGCCGGTGCGGGGTTTAAATACCCCGCGCCGGTCAGCGCCCCCTCACTCGCGGTTACGTCACCCCCCTTTGTCCAACACGTTGTCCTGCCGGTAGGTGAGGGGTTGCGAGGCCCCGCTGGCGTTCCGGGATCGCCCATCATCGGTTTCTCTATTCCTCTGGTGATTGCTGTCAGCTGGGCGATCTCCGTTGCGTTAGCGCTAACAGCTTGGGTGTGCCTCGCGATCCGTTTAGCCATTGTTTCTTGACCTTCAGTCTTTGTGAGTTGATGGCTACTTATCTTGAGCCCCTTCCCCTGTTTCCTTTCTATTGTCATGTGTGCCATTGCGCTGATGTCTTCAGCTCAACGGCACTCATGACATACTGCCCCCTGTCCGAATCGTGCCCCCCCCCCCGGTTTTCTGGTTTTTTTTTTTTCTTTCAGGAGAGAGCTGTCAAGGAACTTTTGAAATTCCCGCCGGAGTATTTTTCGCCCCTCCCTTTGTTCCGCCCTCTACCACGTGCCTTCCTAGGGTGTGTCCTTAGTGCCAGGTCACCCCCTGGCGTGCACATGCTCCGGCCACACCCTGCTAGTTTGGCTCAGTTCGGCGAGGCGAGAGGCGTGGCTGGTCGGGTGCTTATCGGCTCCAGGTAGGGCCCTTCTTTTTTATTCAAAGTGCGTTATGTGTGCTCCTGGGCGTTGACTTGCTTGCCACTCCCCCGTGGGCCCGGGGCGGGGGGAGGGTGCTGGCGACCGCTTGTTACTGCCTCGTGGGCCCGGGACGGGGGGAGGTCCACCCAAGTCGCGGGCTTGGGGGGGCCCTTTCCCTTGGGGCACGGGAGGCGGGGGGGCCCGCGGGGGAGGGGTTTTGCAGGTGACAGCTTGCTGGCCTTGGTTTTGGCTTGTCGGGGTATGCCCGGTGAAAAGCCCGGGTCAGGTCAGGCGCGTTAACGTGCGCCGCCACCCATTCTGGGTGGGGGAAGTGTTTCCACCTGACCAAATAGTGTAAAGTTCCCCGTTGCCTGCGAGAGTCGAGTATGTCCCTTACGTCAAAGTGATGTTGCCCGTCGATCATCACCGGTGAGGGCTGTGGCGTGCTTGGGTGCCATCGTGAGGTGGTTGCCGGTTTCAGGAGGCTGGTGTGGAACACCGGGTGGAGTCTCCATAGGTTGTGTGGCAGGTCCAAGCGTATTGCCACCGGGTTCACTATTTGCGTGACTCGGAACGGCCCGATGTACTTAGGCCCCAGTTTTTTCGAGGGTTGGGGTAACTTGAGAAATTTGGTGGATAGGTAGACCATATCCCCCGCCTGGAACGTCGGTTGTTGGCGCCGGTGCTTGTCGGCCTGCTCTTTGTAGGCCGCCTGTGCATCCTTTAGCGCTGCCGTGATTATTGGCCACGATTCCGCAATCTTCCGTCCCCAGTCGCTAGCGTCCACCTGGGGTTCCGGGGGTTGTGGTAGCTCCGGTATGGGGATGAAGTCGCGCCCCGAGACTACCTCGAACGGAGTTTTCCCCATGCTCGTGTGGACGGCGTTGTTGTATGTGACTTCGGCAAACGGGAGCAGTTCGGCCCAGTCGTCTTGATGATAGTTGGTGTATGAGCGTATGAATTGCTCTAGGGTGGCATTAAGGACCTCTGTGGCTCCGTCCGTCTGGGGGTGCCAAGCAGTGGATAGGGCCTGTTGGGTCCCCGTCAGCTTTAGGAAGGCCCGCCAGAATTTAGAGGTGAACTGTGTACCCCTGTCGGTCACCACACGTGCGGGACATCCGTGTAACCTGTACACATGGATGAGGAAGAGTTTGGCTAGTTGTTGTGCGGACGGGACCGACGTGCAGGGGATGAAGTGGGCCTGTTTCGAGAAGTAATCCTTCACCACCCAAATGGCCGTTTTCTTCTGGCTGGGTGGGAGGTCCACTATAAAATCCATAGAGATTTCCTCCCATGGGCGGGAGGGTTCTGCCACCTGTTGTAATAGCCCCGCGGGTTTGCCTGGTGCCCGTTTGGCCCTAGCACACGTTGGGCAGGACGCTACGTATGCTTTCACGTCTCGTCTGAGCGCGGGCCACCAGAATTGACGCCTTGTTAGGTGTAGGGTCTTGAGGAACCCAAAGTGTCCCGCTTGCTTGGCGTCGTGTGCCCTATGCAAGATCGCTTGGCGTTGCGAGTCCGGGACATAGATTCTGCCTTCCCCCCATGCCAGGTCCTGTGCCATCGTTACCTTGTCGGGGTTTGCCAGGAACCAGGGGTCGGTTTTGAGGGCGGCGGCGAGGTCCGTGCGTATTCCCCCTGGTAGTTGCGGTTGGCTTCGTCTGGTCGCAGGTTGTCCCGCCGTCGGCTGCGCCGTAGAGTCGAGCTGCCTCCGAGCGCCGCTTCGGGTGGTCACGGCCATCCCCAGTTGCGAGGCGGATAGGACCGTCCCAATGGTGTCTGGGGCGGGTTCTTCGTCCTGGGGCAGTCGGGAGAGGGCGTCGGCCAGGAGGTTCTTTTTTCCCGGCATGAACTTCAGCTGGAAATTAAAGCGGCTGAAGAATTGGGCCCATCGGACCTGTTTTGGGCTAAGGCGTCTGGGCGTTCGGAGGGCCTCGAGGTTCCGGTGGTCGGTCCAGACCTCGAATGGTTGGGTGGCTCCCTCGAGTAGGTGTTGCCATGTTTCCAGCGCCGATTTTACCACGAAGGCTTCTTTCTCCCAGACGTGCCATCGCCTTTCTGTCTCGGAAAACTTCCTCGACAGGTAGGCGCATGGTTTCAGGAGTCCCGTGGGGTCCTTTTGGAGTAGGATGGCCCCCAGGGAGAAGTCTGAGGCATCGGCTTGGACCACGAACGGCCGTTCTGGGTCCGGGTGCGCGAGGATAGGCTCCGTGGTGAACAGCGCTTTCAGCTTGTTGAATGCGGTCTGGCACGTGGGAGTCCAATTCAATACTGTGCCCGGGTTCTTGGCGCATCGGGTGTCCCCCACCCCTTTGGTTTTGAGGAGGTCCGTTAGGGGGAGGGCTATCTCTGCGAACCCCCGGGCGAATGACCTGTAAAAATTCGCGAAGCCGAGGAAGCTCTGGAGTTGGCGTCTGTTGCAGTTCAGCACCGCCTCGACTTTTGCGGGGTCCATTTCTATGCCGTCTCCGGAGATTCGGTACCCCAGGTAGTCTAGGCGCGCTTTATGAAATTCGCACTTTGTAGGTTTGGCGTAGAGCTGTGCCCTTCTGAGCTTGTCGAGGACTTGCCTGACTAGGGTCACATGTTCTTTGTGCGTTTTCGTGTAGATGAGGACGTTGTCTATGTAGACAAGGACCCCTTTGAACAGGTGTTCATGCAGTACCTCATTGATGAGCTGCATAAACACCCCGGGGGCCCCCGCGAGTCCGAACGGCAGCACTTTATACTGGAAGGCGCCTAGGGGGCAGTTGAACGCAGTCTTCCATTCGTCCCCCTCCCTGATTCGGATGCGATAGTACACCTCGCGAAGGTCCAATTTGGAAAAGACTTTGCCCGTGGACAGGTGGGCGAGCATGTCTTTCACCAGGGGTAAGGGGTATTTGTTGGACAGGGAAGCCGTGTTTAGGCCCCGGTAGTCGGTGCAGAGCCGTAGGGTGCCGTCTTTCTTCTCCCGGAATAAGACGGGGGCTCCGACCGGTGAGCATGCTGGCTCTATGAATCCCCTGTCTAGGTTTTTATCGATGAACTCCCGGAGGGTTGCCATCTCCTTCGGGGTCATCGAGTAGATCTTTGGTCTAGGTAAGGGGACGTCGGGCAGCAGGTCGATCCGGCAATCCGTCTTGCGGTGGGGGGGTAGTTGGTCAGCTTCCGCCTCTCCGAAGACCTCGGAGAAGTCGGCGTATTGTTCCGGTAGGTCTGCTATGGTAGCAGCGTTGTCCTGTGTAGTCGCCTCCGCTCGTCCCACAGTGGGGTTGGTTCTGCCCGCTGGAACTGGTGCCCGATACTCGCCGTCGCCGAATGTGAAGGTGCGGGTCGCCCAGTTGATGCACGGGTTGTTTGTCGCGAGCCATGGCATCCCCAGGACTGCAATGCGCCGTTCGATGTGAGTGACGACGAACGATGTGCGTTCGGTGTGAGTGCCCATTTGCAGGGTGACCGGCTCGGTTTGCAGCGTAGCTGGTTTCCCTCCCGCTGTAGAGCCGTCCAGCTGGTGGAATGCCAACGGCGTGGGGAGGGGGAAGCAGCGGAGGTCGAGTTTGGCGACTAAGTCTGGGTGGATGAGGTTTTTTGAGCACCCCGAGTCCACTAGTGCCGCGGCCGTGGTGGCTCCGTTGCCGGCAGAGAGTTTTATTGCCGCCATTATTACGGGGCTTTCGCCGTTCCGTCGAGGTGGTTTGCGCTGCTGTCCCACCGCCTGCCTCGCAACGCATTTCAGGGCAGGCGGGGGGCTTTTCCCGCCGGCTGGTCTGGGTCTACGTTGTCCTCTTCCCCCCAGTAGGCGTCCCAGCCTTCCTCTGGTGTCGCTGTGGCCACGGTCATTCGGCGGTGAGGGGGCGGCCCCGGGTTAAGTGGTTTGGGGCTAATTTTCGGGGTGGGTTTAGGCGCACTGGTCGGCGGTCGGTTGGCGAAGCAATCCGCCGTCTTGTGCCCTAGTTTGCCACACTTCCCGCAGGGCTCCCGATTGAATTTCTTCTTTGGGTATGTGGGGCCGGCCGTCCCCACGTGTGGTGCGGGTACCTTTTTGCAGGTATAGTTTGTGTCTTCCGTGGTTGTCATGAGGAAGGTGCGGTGCGCGTGTTCGGCTTTCCCCGCGAGGTGGATCCACCCGTGTAGAGTTTCTGGGTCATCGCGGTAGAGGGCCCATTGCAGTACGTCGCGGTTAAGCCCCCTTTTGAACATTTCCAGCAGGGTGGTCTCGGACCAGTCGCTGACCTTCCCCGCGAGGGCTTTGAACTCGAGGGCGTAGTCTGGAACAGTGCGTGTGCCCTGTTTAAGTCTTTGGAGTGTGCTTTTCACCCTCACTTTGGCTAGGGGGTCTTCGAAGTAGTTTTTCATCTCATTGATGAAGGCGGGGAAGTTGGCGAGGGCGGGGGAGCTGGACTCGTACAGTTGGACGTACCAGTCCGCCACCCTGTCTTGTAATTTGATCGCCACAGCGGCGATCTTGTCCGCTTCGGAGTCGTAGGAGTGTCCGTGCCTCCCCATGAACTCCCTGGCGTTCGTTATAAAGAACGACAGTTTCGTGGGGTTCCCATCAAAGAAGATGGGGAAGTCCTTTGGGGCCCGGGCGTTTTGCGCGGCCCTTCCTCTCGCTTCCCGGCCTGTGGTGTCGTCCGCCTGGGCCATCTGCTGACCTTCATCTGGCCCGTGGGGGTTCGGTGCTTCGCTCGGGGCATGGGCCTGTGCGGGGACGTCGTTGGGCGGTGCGGGGGGCATGAGCGACTGCAGCATGGTCCGGAGTTCCTTCAGTTGGGTCCGCATGGCTGCGAGTTCAGCTCGTGCTTCCTCGTCCACGGTCCGCGCCGCCGCTGGGGCCAGTTCCGTCGGTGTGTCGGCGGGGCTGGGTTGCCAGTGGGGTTCATCCTCCCTCTGCTGTTGGTCCGCTTCCTCCGCCGTCTGCTGGGTGTCTCCATCGTCCTCCTCCATGCTGACCGCCGTTGGGCTGTCGCTCCACGCCCGTTGCTGGGGTGCGATGTGGGGCGCGGGGTCCTCCGCTGGTTTCGGAAGGTATGTTGCTCCCTCCCGCGGTCGGGTCGCCTCCATCGCCATCTCCCCTTGGGGTTGGAGCTGAGGCTCGGGTCGGGTGGGCGTCCATGGCTCCGGGAGTCCGCGGTGCCTCTGGCCTCGGTCGGTCCTCCTCTGCTTCTTGCCGTGCGGCTCGCCCTCCTTGTCCGCGTCGCTCCGGCTTCATCTTTCTGGTCTTCTCGCCGTCTATTCCTCCCGCGGCTCGTTGTCGTCCGGTGGGGCTCGGCGAGGCTGAGTTTATGACTCTCAGCTTTATGTCATGTGCTGCCTACCTCTGAATAATTCTCAGACACTGGTTCTGTGGAACAGGCTCTGATTTATTCACAGCGTAGATACAGATTGGAAAAAAAGCTGAGAGTGACAGGAGCGCGCCGGTGCGGGGTTTAAATACCCCGCGCCGGTCAGCGCCCCCTCACTCGCGGTTACGTCACCCCCCTTTGTCCAACACATTGTCCTGCCGGTAGGTGAGGGGTTGCGAGGCCCCGCTGGCGTTCCGGGATCGCCCATCATCGGTTTCTCTATTCCTCCGGTGATTGCTGTCAGCTGGGCAATCTCCGTTGCGTTAGCGCTAACAGCTTGGGTGTGCCTCGCGATCCGTTTAGCCATTGTTTCTTGACCTTCAGTCTTTGTGAGTTGATGGCTACTTATCTTGAGCCCCTTCCCCTGTTTCCTTTCTATTGTCATGTGTGCCATTGCGCTGATGTCTTCAGCTCAACGGCACTCATGACACACATCAAATCAAATCTTTATTATAGTCATAGACCAGCTTAAGATGGGTGGAGTACAGTCATTAAAAAGAAGCATGAAGGATGTAAAATATACATCAAGAGTGTAAATGAAAATTTTAAAAGAATTATTAATGCTAGAAGATATAAAAAGATATGTAAGTTAAATACAAAAAAGTACAGTATATGTAAAAAGCAAGAATCTGAAAGAAGGGGTAGGAGCATTAGATGGGTATAGAGGAGCATAAAAAGTTAGTATGTGGAAGACTATATCTATCAAGTTACGAGGCACCCTAATATGGCCAGCATCGTGCTCATTAGATCTGCTGTAGTTTACAAAGTTGAGCCCCAAGCACAGGCCATCATCCAACGCATTTTGAGCACTGCTGCACAGAACCTGGAAACATTATACATTGCAGTAGGGTTGGTATCTGAAGGCAACAGGGTAGTGTAAAATTGTCCTGTGTGCCCTGGACATTTCTGTAGCAATGGTAAGATGAGGCTAGTGCGAATGCCTCTGTAGTACAGGCACTGGAGAAACACATGCTCTGTAGTTCCTGTGAGTCCAGAGTCCCAGGAACGTTGTCTCTCTGAGTAAGGAATCTTCTGTATCGTCCTTCAAGGACAGCTGAGGGGAGGGCATGACATCATGCCAAGGGAAAGGCCCTTCTGTGTTTAGATACGTCAAGTTTCATTAGGTATGCCACAGGAGGCAGAGTTCCTATTGGGTTCACTAGCAATAAAGTTTGGGGTCTGGGCTAGATCCAACTCGTGCTCTGTGTCTGCTGCATGCCATTTTGTAAGTGCTTTGGCCTGACCATACCCCATGCTGAGTAGAAGACCTGGACAGAAGCCCAAGGATGAGATTTAGTTTCCACAAAGACTGGAAGTCATCGCTCATAGTTAGCAGGCGAGACCAAGGGGAGAGAAAGACAGTCAATAGTTGAGGCCAATAGTTGAGTATGGCCACCCACACACTAGCCTCCCCTTGCAGGAAGCCTGTCTCCAGTCGCAAGGTGGCATTACAGACACCATTAGGGACTTGAAGGGCTGCTCTTAGAAAATTGGATAGCAGATGATAGTAGCTGGCTATACCAACTGCTTCCAGGTGCCCTGTTGACATCATAGGAGAGGCTGCCAGAATGCCAACATAGCCAGCTTCTGCTGCAGTTTTAACCCTCTGATTGCCATGGAGGATTTGAACATCAAGGGCTTGTTGCGCTCTCCGCCTAGACTGCAATGTCATTCACTGGAGCTGTTGCAGGATGAACATCAGAGGTTCTGTTGGCAGCAGACACTGCAGGAGCCTCATTCCTGGCGGTTGTCTCTGCCACCTCCCTGTCTGGAGAGCGGCTTGTGGTCCGGGAGGAGGCCTGCCTGGTTACTGGCTTCTCTGTCGTGATTCTCTTGGGGGTGACGGGGACCCTGAAGCCGTAAAGCCCTCACTCATGGCTCATGTCGTCCCTGAAGTGGGAAACGGGCATTTCATCTGTGCTTCTGCTTGGTGGGGATTTTGGGCCTGAGTGTCATTACTGAGACTGGCCTGGGTTCTTTTCTTGCCTCTGGATGGCACGTTTAGGTCGTGGGGGTGAGGCAGTTCTCAGTGGGCAGCTCATTTCAGGAACTGCTAGTTTGTCACCATCTTGGCTCCTCTCCAACTCTAACTTAAGACTAGGCCCCAACAATTTGGCATTTTATTTAAAACAGCATAAATACTCTCCAGAAATCTATTTGCCTCTGCCATTGGAGTGCCACCAATCCAAACACCAAAAATGTAAGTTTGCAGGTAAGTTTTAACAACCTAGAAAATTGGATGTATCTTCAGAGCAGGTGGAAGTTGCAGGGAGCAAAATCCCCAAGCCTGCATTTGAGCAGTTATTCTGCTAGTTAAATTATTAGCAGCAGGATGGATTTTCCAAGAAAGGTTTACATAAAATTCAAAAACCTTAAAGAAGTGACTTTTTCCAGAGAATGTCCCTTTAGCAAACATTATTTTAGTTTGGAAATATTTTACAGGCAATTTTTGTTCTCTGCATAAGCTTGGCTAACTAGGTGAAGGGGGACCAGCAATTTGGTGCATGTCCCCATTTCTAACCCTTCCCTGCCTGGTGAACTGGGCATCATATTACTGGAACCTCGGCTCACGCTACCACTGGTTGAAATATTATAGTTATGACATGCATAACTACCATGTGTCTGGGGATGATAGGGATGTTGCCTTCTCAGACCTCTGCTGGGCTTCAGGTCCTGCAGCAGCCTGGATACAAAATGTAGCATTGATAGCTTGTGACAATTCTACAATGATCAAGTGTGCCTTGTGTATTGGTAAGTGGGAATAAGGTGTAATTGTCCTCTTATAACTTCTGTCTATGGAAGCTCGATAGATCTAGACTGACAGAGAGAGAGAATGAGAGATAGATAGTCTTTAAGGTGCCAGAGAGAGCCAGTTTGGTGTAATGGTTAAGGCATCGGGCTAGACACCGGGAGACTGTGAGTTCCAGTTCCGCCTCAGGCACAAAGCTGGGTGAGCTTGGGCCAGTCACTCTCTCTCAGCCCTAGGAAGGAAGCAATGACAAACCGCTTATGAAACTCTTCCCAAGAAAACTGCAGGGACTTGTCCAGACAGTCTCCAAGAATTGAACACAATTGAACAGATGTTTTTTTTTAAAAGGTGCCAGAAAACTCTATTGTATGAATGCAGAGCAAGAGAGAAAAATGGGGGGAAACTTGGGAAGGTATAATTAGTTCATTGCCATGATATCCCATTCAAGGAAGTAGTTAACAAGATCATTCAAAATGTGTTTACATATGAGGAAATACTGGTATGGACAACGTTACATCTGTGCTCATTGTATTGGGCCAATCTACAGGTGATATCAGTAAAAAGGATCTCTTTCACACATAATATAAAACTGGCAAGCAATGTTATTAGTGTTGCTGTACCTAAAAAGCACATGGATAGCACATACCCTTTTACAGATGAAGCTGGAGTCACAGAGGTCACACAACCTGTTGACAAACCAGACTGAGTGACAGATGCTGCCACTCTTAAGGGACCTTTACATTGATTGGTGTTTGAATCACTACAGTTTCCATCATCAAGTGACCTTGCAATGAGAAGCAGAATCCTCAAAACATAGTACCGTTCATGGAATGTGTCTGAGCCCAACTTGAAGGTGTCAGTAATGTACCTCTCTACTTTAGGAGGAAGCAACCTATGAAATATGGAAGAACCATGTGATGTAAGAGCAGAAAAACCTGACCACATGGATACAGGTGGTGGTTAAGGTAAGCAGCCAAGGACTTTGACCTGATACCCTAAGCTATCAAAAGTATCCAAACCCAGATGATCATATCTCACTAGCTTCTGGGAATGCCCAATTCATCTTTTGGCCAGGAGCTATCAAGTGTTGAATCTACTAAGCTGGGCTGCAAAATGTAGATTACATGCCCACTAAAACTTAAGCATGTTCTTTCCCCCATCAGCTGTCCTGGCTTCAGTTCCATATATTATTCATTACAATCAAATATGACACAGTGGTAAGTCCATAAGCTTTCTTTTCATATCAGAATTGCTTTTATTGAGTAACACACACTAGAGCCCCTGCAGTCTGGGCTGAAATGAGCAGTTCCCTCATTGTAATAATGTGTTTCTGTCATCTCCTTATTATCAGCATGATAAAAGATGAAATATTCACAGATGCTGCCCTTCTAACCTGATCACAGTTTGATATTTGAGCTTTGAAAATGAGTTTTATAAGCCTTAATATACTCCTTGGCGGGATGACCCCTGAAATTAAACATTATTACAGAGCAGATATTTAAAAAACAGGGGCTGCAAATTACATCAGAATGAAAATATTAAGGCATATTATGACTTTACCAAGTGAAAGCTGACTGGTGTGGAGGCTACAGATGCCATAAAACTCAGCAGGCTGGTGCCAAAAACATCAGGGGGAAAAATAATAGCAGCCATATTTTGATTTCAGTTATGATCTAGTTGGAGCAAACTAAATTATGGGAATTTTTTTCCTCTACAGTCTGGTTTTCCTGGGGGAGGAACCACATTATTGTGAGCTTTATCTTCTCAGTGCTCTTTCATAGTTGGCTTCAAGTACATCTTTATTTTTCTCAGTGTGAATGCCAATAAAATAAACACCAATTTTTAATGAAACTAGAAAGCCCCAGAAGAAAAAGCTAGGCAAACAGCCGTATGAAGTTCATTCTATGCTGCTCTTTCTGCTGCTTGGAAGGCTTTCTCTCTCCTGGCCAGGAAGGGTCAGCTGTCACAGGAGGTTCCATGGGGTGTGCCTACAAAGTGGGCGTTCAGCAGACTGACTCAGACTAGCTAGCTTTATGAATATAGAGTACCTCTGAGACATGAATAGGCTTCTAAATTCTAAAATTAAAATTAAAAATCTAAACTTCTGACCCTGAAAACATTTAGTGTATCATAGAATATGTGATTGCAGATGGAAATGTAACACAAGTACTTGGAATATTGTTAGAAGTCCTGTTTCATATTGTCATCAGATAACTGCTCTTTTCTCCCACCCCCCACCCCCACTCCCAGTACCCTTGTGCTGGCATTCCTGATTTTAAGAGGAAACTGTCATTGTACCTTCAATTTCAGAAAAGCAGATTTTAACAAAGTTAGGACAAAGTTAAGTTGAATTCTATACTAAGAAAAGGTAACCACAATTACAAATATTTCTAGTGAGGAAAAGAATTGAAGGCAGCAGGAGAAGCCAATGCATCTGTGCTTCATGAGATCTGAACGCGAGATTTTAAAAGGTGCCTAGAAGCGATAGAAGAGGGAGAGGCCTCCGAGAAGAGAAGCACGTGGTGGTGGCAACGGTCTCAGGAAGGCTCAAGGTCAGGTTGAGCTGCGGTTGGCAAAGGGGGCCAAACACAGCCACAAGGGCTTTTTCAGATATCATCAGAATGAAAGGCAGAGCGCAGAAGCAGTGTACCACCTACTCTGAGAAGACAGGAAAATGGGGCAGAATACTTTACTTCTACTTTACCAGTAAGAAGGCAGTTGTGTTCCACTAGGCAATAATAAAGAGCAGAATAAAAGTGTGAGACTCAAGAACATGTTCAGGGGATGTGCAACATTTTATTGATTTATTCAGTCACTCATTCATTCCATCTGTATCCTGTTGCAACCCAAAGCAGCTGTCCTCAGCTGGAGGAGCACAACTGGAGCCCATCATGTTCTGATTAGCAAAGAACTTATTTGTGCGCCGGATGGTATAGCAAGGATATAGATACATCAGCTTCAGTGCACTCATCAGTTGGTGCCCCTTAAATTGGAGGCGGATTGTCAGGGGATGCTATGAGATGCTAAGATGCCAGAGCTACCAGAACCAAAGGCCCCCAAAGGAACACATTCATCTATTAATCTGCATACTATTTTTGCTTGGCTCTAACAACCGCAGCCTATTGAAATGACTGCCCACTCAGTTTCTCACTAAATCCAATTCATACATATTAAGTAGAAATCTCTTTAATGGATTGTAGTGTGCAATACAGAGAAAAAGTTGCGAATAGAAGTTCCCACACTTCCCCCAAGTTAAACAGTCCAACGAATTCAACCCCTCCCCCTTCTTCTGTATGCAGCCCCCCTTTATGTGCCAGTCCATTCAGTTCTGTGCAGATGTCTGCAACGGCTCTGCCAGTTGACCGTGGATGCCAGAGATCGTCCAAACAAGAGGCTTTCACACTCCTGGCTTGCCCCCTCCCCACATCTACTGACTCACAAGTCTCAACCTGAGTTGATTCCATTCATGCATGTGAGTCAGATCAGATGTTCTGGGAACATTTGATCTGGGAGCAAGACACTTATACTTCTGGAGGGATTTTGGCCAGGCTGCAGATGTGGATGGATGGGGTTCCCCCAGGCATTGTGCCTGCAGATTCCCCCAGGCATTGTGCCTTCAGCCCCTCTTCAGCCCTCACTAAAGCCTCTCTGGCCAAGCCTGATGCCAAAATGCAGGGAAGACCTCCCCCTCCTCTCCTGGAGGACCCTGTGCTCCATCAAAGTCAGCACCTCACAAGTAAGTGGCAAGCCCTGACCCTTCAAGTGAGCCATGTGCCTCACTGCTGAGCATGAAATGAAGTGTGCATGCTCAGCAGGAGGGAACTTGAACCACGCAGGGATGGCTTTCTGTGTCTGGAAGTGGCTTCATGCTCCACGTTTCCTGCTTTCTTGCTCCTGACTCCTGCTATGTCCTTGACCTGGCGGGGTCCTTTTCCCTCAGCACTTCCAGACACGGTATGCTTTTCAGACTGCAGACTGTTCGACCCGGCTTTATGTCTCCTGTCAGCCTCCAGCCGTGCACATGCGTGGTCCTTGCTTCCTTGCTCCTAGCTCCCTCCTGCTTTCACACCACTGCCTACTCTCGCTGTGCCTCTTCTGCTCCCTCCTGCCAACACTCTCCTGGGGCGCGCCCAGCTCACTCGCAGGCGCACTGTCCAACCGCCTGCCCAGGTGCTGTTCTTGCCCGCTCCCTTGCCTCCCTGCTGCTGCTTCTCTCCCTCCCCAGCATGTGCTTGGCATGGCACCTGGGCAAGCCTCACCCACAGTTGCATGCACCACACCTGAGTCTTGCCTGCCTGCTGGGTGGCTGTCTGAGGCCAGGGTGGGAAGAAACAAGAGGCAGATAGATTTCCTGGCTGGCGTACAGCAGAATGGGATGCGGAGCAATGCATTCGGGATTACAGAGAGAGGGAAGGCATCCACTTGCAATGTCCATGTATTGAAGCAAGCCCAGCCCGCAGGCAAATTGCTAAGGTCTTTTTAAACTTACCGAGGGGCAGGTTTGGGCAGAGCACCCACCCTGCAACCCCATCTGTAGTGACTAACCTGGAAGAACTATTCAAAAATCTTTTTGTGCCCTCCCATGAAGCTTCTTCATGTGAGTTCATTGACCCTGAGGTGGCCATTGTGACAGGGCGCCATAGGCTATTTTAGTGAAACGTGGAAGAAATTAAATTGCTTTGTGATGAGTTTTTTCTCAAAGTTACTCAATATCTGAAGCATAGATATTTCTTAGAAGATTTTGAGACTGAAGTGGATCAACAGTTGGAAAAAATTGACAGTGTTGTTAAACTCCCAAAGGATAAAGTGGATTTTTCAAAGAAGAAGATGGGGATTACAGATTTGGAGTTAAAGAGAAACTTGGAAAAGATTGTTGTGTTGGAATTGGAGGAAAAGAACTGGACGTAGAAGGAGAAATGGACAAACTGTATTGCTGGAGCCTGAAGAAAAAGAATTCAGTCTAAAATGGTGGAAGGACCCAGAAGAGAATTTGGGATTTTTTTAGAACGAAAGAAGAAAAGATGGAGGAACAAATGGGGAAAGTTTTCTGTATAAAGTTAAGATATGTAAATGTCTTGGTTTATTATGAGGTGAGATAAATATTGAACATGTTTGTCAGGATGGCCTTTTAATGGATAAGATGAATGCTTTCTCTAAGATGTTACCATCACCTTAGGTGATAAGGATATTACATAATGGTTATCTAAAAAAAAAGAAATTCCCTTCTCACCCCTATGGGTAGTGTGCATCTACCTCAACCTCGAGTCCTCTACCAGAGGCCTGGGAGTTTGAGAGTTCTGCACAGTATCTTAGCTGTTCCTTCCATTGCTCTCTTCAGGACAGAGTGCTCTGATGTTGCTCCTGGGATCTGTTGGAGCGACTCTCCCAGCTTGGGAGTCTCAGACCCGAGTGCTACCACCACCACTGGGACCACTTTGGCCTTCACTTTCCATGTTCTCTCTAGTTCCTCCTTTAGGCCCTGTACTTCTCCAGCTTCTCATATTCCTTCTTCCTGGTGTGGCTGTCACCAGGCACCGCTACATCTATCACCACCACTGTCTTCTGGTCCTTCTCTACTGCCACAGTGTCTGGTTGATTGTCCAGTACCTGCCTGTCTGTCTGGATCTGGAAGTCCCTCATGTTCTTAGCCCTGTCATTCTTCACGACCTTCTGTGGAATCTCCCATCTGAACTTGAGAAGGTCTAGCCCATACACTGTGCAGATGCTCCTGTACACAGTGCCAGCTACTTGGTTGTGCCGTTCAGTGTATGTGGTTCCTGCTTGCATCTTATACCCTGCCACTGTATGTTGGACTGTCTCTGAGGCCTTCCTGCACAGAATGCACCTCGGGTCCTGTCCGGTGTGGTAGGCCCTTGCTTCTATGGATCTGTTACTTAGTGCCTGTTCTTGTGCTATGATCAGTGCCTCAGTGCTGTCTTTTAGTCCAGCCCTTTCCAGCCACTGGTAGGATTTCCCAAGGTCAGCCACCTCAGCTATCTGTCGATGGTACATCCCATGCAGGGTCTTGCCTTGCCATGGCACTTCCTCTGCTTGATCTTCCTCCCATGTCTGCTGCTGCCTCAGGCATTCTCTCAGCAGCTCATCTTTAGGTGCTATCTTACTGATGTACTCCTGGATGCTCTGGGTCTCATCCAGGACAGTAGCTTTGACACTCACTGTAATGATTGCCTATTCTAACGGACTCAGTCTCACAAGCAAGGGCTTAAGGATAACTGACTTATTGAAAGAATAGTATGCAAATACAAAGAAAGCTGAGAATGAGCAAAAGCGTGCCAAATACAAACTAAAAACCCTCGCTTCAAATCCAGTCCCGCCCTCGCTCCCTCTTAGCAACCACCCCCTCCCCAGGTGTTAGCAACCATTACCCACATCGGCCTGGGAAAGTAACCTTGGACAGAGGCAATAACCCAAACATACATTCCACAGTGCAGTAAACAGATTACAGCCTGGCATGGCTGGAAATTTCCCTCCAGCAAACCCGGGTCAGGAAAATGACATGCGAAACGTTATGATGTATGCAGAACATTGAAACGTGGGATCACCAGATCCCACCCACCGTTTTTCTGGATGGTGTTAAGTTTCTGGGTGTTGGACTTGGGGTGGAAGCCTCCGTACATTGTGAGGAGCTTCCAGGTCTTCATGTTGGCAGTCTCCATGTCCTCCTTTGGCCAGCTCACTATCCTGGCAGGGTATCTGATGATTGGCATGTTGATGAATCTTGTTCTTCCCATTGAGCTGGCTCTTCAGGACCTGTCTTATCCTTTGGTGGTACTTGAATGTTGTTGTCTTCCTTGCCTCTTCATCGGGGTTCCATGTGACTGTGGGATACCAAGGTACTTGTAGCTGTTCTGTATGCCTGCTATGTGGCCCACTGGTAGTTCCACCCCATCAGTCTTAATTACCTTCCCTCTCTTTACTACCATCTGCCCACACTTCTCCAGTCCAAATGACATCCCAATGTCCTCACTATATATCCTTGTCAGGTGGATCAGCGAGTCAATGTCTCATTCACTCTTAGCATACAGCTTGATGTCATCCACGTAGAGGAGGTGGCTGATGGTAGTTCTACTCTTGAACTTGTATCCGTATCCAGTCGTTGTGATGGTTTGGCTGAGGAGGTTCAAGCCTACACAGAACAGCAGTGGGGGCAGTGCATCACCTTGGTATATGCTGCACTTGATGGCCACTTGTGTGAGTTGTCTTGAGTTGACTTCCAGTGTTGTCTTCCACAGTCCCACTGAGTTCTTGAGGAAGGTCCTGAGTGTCCTGTTGACTTTGTATAGTGCCAGGCATTCACAGATCCATGTGTGTGGCATTGAGTCATAGGCTTTCCTGAAGTCAATCCAGGCTGTGCTCAGATTGGTCTGTCTAGAGCTTGAGTCTCAGGCGACTGCTCTGTCTATGAGCGACTGGTGTTTGGAGCCTCTGGTGTTGTTCCCAATGCCCTTCTGAGCTATGCTCATGTACTGGCCCATATGGTCTTGCAGCTTGGTGGCTATGATGCCTGATAGGACTTTCCATGTTGTGGGGAGGCAGGTCATTGGCCAGTAGTTGGACGGTGTTGTTCCCTTGTGGGGGTCTTTCATGATCAGCACTGTCCTACCTTGTGTTAGCCAGCCTGGGTGGGAGCCTGCTGCTAGCAGCTGGTTCATCTGTGCTGCTAGGCATTCATGCACTGCTGTTAGTTTCTTTAGCCAGTAGATGTGGATCATGTCTGGGCCAGGTGCTGTCCAGCTCTTCATGTTCTTGACCTGCTGTTGGATGTCTGCTACTGTGATGGTGACTGGTTCCTGCTCTGGGAGATTCCTGTGGTCTGCTCTCAGGTCCTGCAGCCACTTTGCACTGGTGCTATGTGTGTTCTCTTTCTCCCATATGTTCTTCCAGTACTGTTCAGTTTCTGCTATTGGTGGCTCTGCTGTTACTATGTTGGGAGTACACCTTGGATGGTTCTTTGGAGAACAGGGCATTTATCTTCTTGGCCTCTGCTTCTCTGGTGTATCTCCTTAGCCTGGTAGCTAGTGCTGTGAGCCTTTGTCTAGCAGTCTCTAGGGCTTCAGATGGAGTCAGGGCCTTGTGTTTTTTCAGTCGCCCAGTCTTGTCCTTAATCTCCACCCCCTTCTGTAGTTCCACCAGCTGACTAACTTCTCTCTGAGTTGCCTTGATCTTAGCCTCCAACCTCATTTTCCAGGGGGCATATGTACTGCTGTTCTTCTTGATCACGTAGCCAAGCATCTCCAGGATTATAGGATTACAGCAGCTGCAGCTTATACCAGTTTATTGGTTTGAATTATGGTGGTAATATGAATTGTCATGGGTTCTTTTGGTACCCAAGGTTGTTTATCCAGAGTCAAATGAAAGTCTCCCACTAAAGCACTGTACACATAAAGATTTTAGATCTCCCCTTATAGGTTGGAGTGGGTATTTTACTTTAAGCAACTATTTACAATATAAAAGTGTGTTCTAGATATCTGTGTGATTAACTAATACAATCCTAGCTTATAACTAACTAATCCATATTCCTAACACTTATACTATACAACTATTTCTATCCTTATCTAATACATGTATAAACTAACTATGCTTATATTACTACTACTACAACTAACTCTACTGATACTATCTCTAGTACACAGAGCTTCTTTAATTGGGCAGCTTTCGCACACTTGCCCCTCTCCAGACATTTGCTTCAGGACTTTTCTTCTCCGTGTTGTTTCCTTTGGACCTTCCAAGTCTCTGTGGGAAAACAAACACCTTTTTTCTTCTTTGGTTGCTTTATTTCCTTCCTGGCTGCCTGCTGCAAAATCTCCAATCACACACCAACTCTGCACTCTCGTCCTGCTTTCTCTCGCCGCCGCCTCCCCCAGCTGTTACAAATGAAGGCTTTTATCAGCCACTCCGCCGTCCCAATGCTAAGAGAAGGTTTGAAGTAGGCAGAAGGGAGGCAATCACAGGTGCCTGTAATTTTCTTCCAGCCTGGTCTCCCACAGTCATGAGGGCTCTGTTAGCATCTTCTAGCATACTACCTGATGGTACTTCTCCACTGAGCCTTGGTAATCAGTCTCAAGAGTTGACTGTAGCTAGTTTATCCATGATCTTTTGCCTCATATTAGATGCTGTGCTCTGTAATGGAGGGGGTGGCAGTGACATTCCAGTTTCAGGTGTTGGCTGCACCTCCAGTTGTTCTGGTCCATTTGACCAAAATTTGTCTGTGTTTCCTGTGCTCTCTTTTCCTGAGCACTTTCTCAATTCTGTACACCTATTGCTAATCAGCAAGGACCTTATGTTTGAAAGAAGTTCTGAAAGACAGCAGCTACCTCTCTTCCTGACTTAAAATAAAGGAAAAGGCCCAGGCATATTTAGATAGCACATCTATCACTGATAAGATAAACTACTCATTGAGTTCTTATAAGAATCCATTGGAGTTGGGCAGCTATAACAAATTTCGAACAACAACAACAACAAATTTTTCCTGTGGCTTTCTTGAGAAAATATTGAAACATCTATGAGATCAGCCTGCCATTGCTGATCTAGGCTGGACACTGTTTTAGTTCTGAGAAAATTGGTCTCAACATAAGCCTTTTATCTTGCAAGCCAAATCTTGACCTGCTTCCTGCACAGGTTTCTATCATGTTTTTTTGTCCTATTGAAATGGGGATTTCATATTTCCATAACTCCCTACAAGTGTGTAATAAATGCTGCTTAGCAATTGTTCATGCTTTGTCATACTGAAGACCTCTGACAAAATGATCAGATATTTATTTATTTCCTGGGTTTATGAAGCTGTCCAACTCAAATCATGAGGCTTTGGGTGGCATACAACTTTTTGAGCAGGAATTATGAGTCCAGGAGAACTCCCAGATTGCACACCAAGTCTGAATGAAGTACAGGTAGTCCTTGCTTAGTGACCACAATTGGGACTGGCAACTCCATTGCTAAGCAACATGTTGCTAAGCGAAACATCATATGACTGTGAGTTGCAATTTTACTGCCACCTTCTTCGGCTTTTAACAATAAAAAGTAAACAATAAACCAACAAAGAACCACATAACATTAAAGCACAACAATATATCAATATGAATACAGGTAGTCCTCACTTATTGACCACTTTACTAAAAAGGGAAAGTTGGAGACTGGACAAAAATTGCTCAGATCAGTTAGATCCAAGGATGGCCTCTTGAGGAGGGGGCACACCACTGCCTTTTTCAGACAGACATTTGCCATTGCAAGGATCCATCCACATGCTCCTTCCCTGGTGGCCTTCTCATTGTTTTCAGGACAGTTTTTTATAACACTTTGGAAAGCACATGATCCTAGTTTTCTCATAATTAATTAACGTTAACTGGGCCTTTCAAAAATAGGATGATGCTTTGTGGCCCTCCTTAATCTTACTGGAATCTGCAGCAGTATGATCACATCATCTGCACGAAGTAGTATAGCTAGGGGCCTGTTTGCCAATTCAGGGGATGATCCTTTTTATTCCAATAACACATCATTGCACTGAAGTAATAGTTAAATAATAATGGGCCCAGGATATACCCTTGCACTACTGGCATTACTTCCACCTCATTCTTTTCTTGTCTAATCAAGGACTTGTCAGACTGCATGGATATATGGGGGGGAAAGATCCAACCCTCGACCCCTCCATTGTAGGGTGCTGCAGGGTTCAGTTCTCTCTCCTCTCCTATGCAACATCTACATGAAACCACTGGGTGAGATCATCCGTCACCATGGGATGAGGTATCATCAGTATGCTGGTGATACTCAATTGTACATCTCCATCTCAGGTGAAGTAAGTGATGCTGTGACTGCCCTCTCCGGGTGCCTGGAGGCTGTGGGGGCCTGGATGGGGAACAACAGGCTTCAACTGAACCCTGGTAAGACGGAGTGGCTGGGGGTTAAGGGCTCTTCTGTATCCGGGACTTTGCCATCTTTGGTTCTGGATGGGGTTGCACTGCCCCAGACAGACCTGGTGCATAACTTGGGGGTCCTCTTGGACTCACGGCTCCTGCTCAAAGAGCAGGTGGCAGCCATGGCCAGGAGGGCCTTTGCGCAGCTTTGTGTTGTGTGCCAGTTGCACCCCTTCCTGGGTTGGGAGGCCTTTCAAATGGTCACTCATGCCCTCATTATCTCCCATATTGACTACTGCAATGCGTTCTACATGGGGCTACCCTTGAAGAGTATCCGGAAGCTTCAGCTGGTCCAAAATGCAGCCACATGGGCTATTTGTGGCACCCCTAGAAGGGCGCATATAACACCTTTGCTATGCAAGCTGTAATGCTAGTAAATACTGTGCCTACTCCATCAGTGTGGCGTGTGTCAGCCCTTCAAGGTGGACCAGACTAGGAATCCAATGCCATGTAGGTCAGGACGTTTTTATTGTAAAGCTGTAGTAACAGAATCCTGTAAGTCTGAATGCGCCTCCTCCTTCCCTCCCTTTATGTCAGGGTCAGCCTCGCTCCGAATAAGACACGGAAGTCTCTCGAACACCGTTTGACAGTCAGCTGTCCAGTTTAGCAGCACCCCTGGGTTTCTCGATTTGCGAGTGTCCCCCAAACCCTTGGTCTTTAGGAGGTTGGTCAGGGGTAGTACAATCTCTGCCAGCCCCGGGATGAACCCCCTGTAAAAATTCGTGAATCCGAGGAAACTTTGAAGTTGCCTCCTCGTGCGTGGGCACTCCCACGCCAGTATTGCTTGGACCTTGCTCGGGTCCATTTCAATCCCTTTTTCCAAAATCCTGTACCCTAAATAGTCAATTTGTTGTTTGTGAAACTCGCACTTGGAGAGCTTGGCAAAGAGCTCTGCCTTGCGAAGTTTCTTGAGCACTTCCCTTAACAGCTGTTCGTGCTCACGCTCTGTTTCAGTGTATGTTAGCACATCATCGAGGTAAACCAGCACCCCCTTAAAAAGGTGGTCACGCAGGACCTCGTTGATTAATTGCATAAATACACCCGGTGCCCCTGCCAGTCCAAAAGGTAGCACCTTGTATTGAAACAATCCCAATGGGCAGTTGAAGGCCGTTTTCCACTCATCCCCCTCCCGTATCCTTATGCGGTAATAGGCTTCCCTTAGGTCTAGTTTAGAGAATACCTTGCCCTTTGCCAGGTGGGACAATATGTCCTTTATTAGGGGCAGTGGGCTTTTATTGAATACAGATGCTGCGTTCAGGCCCCGGTAATATGTGCAGAGCCGCAGTGACCCGTCCTTTTTTTCGCGAAAGAGGACTGGTGCTCCTACTGGGGAGTTTGCAGGCTCGATAAAACCCCTCGCCAAGTTCTTATCTATGAAGTCCCTTAACGCTGCCAGCTCCCTCGGGGTCATAGCATATATTTTGGGTTTGGGTAGAGGTACCCCCAGGACCAGTTCGATGGAGCAGTCTGTTTTTTTGTGGGGGGGGAGTCTGTCCGCTTCCTTCTCGCAGAAGACGTCTGCAAAGTCCGTGTAGTTTGGTGGCAGGCCATCCAGCAACGCCGTCGCTCTGTGCTCCGAGTTCGTCGTTGCCCTTCCCATTGCTGCCCGGGACCCTGTCCCCTGTGGGTGCTTGGTAGCGCCCATCAGCAAACTTGATCTCTCTGGTTTTCCAGTTGATGACTGGGTTTTGCTGCATGAGCCATGGGATCCCTAGTATCAGTAGGGGTTGCCCCACTGGTGCCACGATGAAAGCCAATTTTTCCTCATGGCTGCCGAGCCGTAGCGCGGTTTCGCCGGTGTATTGGGTGACCGGGCCCCCTCCCGCTGCTGTTCCATCAAGCTGAGTAAACACCAAATGGTGCTGAAGTGGATAGCAGCGGAGGTTAAGCGCGGCTACCAGGTCTGGGTGCATTAAGTTTTTAGAACAGCCAGAGTCAATCAGTGCCCAGACCTTTTCAGTCTTTTCCCCATGGGTGAGGGTGACACGGACGTAGAGGGTGGGGCATTCTTCACTCACCCCTCTGTCGGTGCACCTGTTGCTCTTTTCCACCTGTCCTTTGGCGCCCATTAGGCCAGGTGGCTGGCGTTTCCCGTCAGCTCATCGGGATTGCTTCCCTCCTCCTCTGAGCTGTAGGGGAAATGTCTGGCTCGATACTCCCCCCTCGCTGCTGGTCACTTTCTTGGTGCTGGGGTTGGTGCGGCTGGTGCCCTCTGCGTGCTCTGTCTGGGTGTCTGTTTGGGGCAAGCTGCTGCCTTATGATCGTCCCTGCCGCACGTGAAGCACTGCCCTTTAGCGAAGCGCCGGTCCCGTTCCTCCTTCCACGGTTGTGATCTCGCCTTCCCCGGCCTTGCAGCTGTCCGTGATGGTCTCGCTGTCTCTGCCTGCTGTGCTTCCCTCTGGGCTTGGCGGAATGTGTCATGGGTGTCCTCTGCTTCCCCTGCCAGCCGGATCCACTCGGTCAGGGAGTTGGGGTTGTTGCGACAGAGTGCCCACCAGAGCACGTTCAAGTTAAGTCCTTCTTTGAATTTCTCAATCAGGGTCAATTGAGACCAGGCTTCCACCTTTCCAGCTAGGGCTTGGAACTCCATGGCATACTCTGCCACGGAGCGCTGTCCTTGCTGTAGCATTTTCAGAGTCCTTTTTGCTCTTTCTTGCTCCAGGGGGTCCCTGAAGTGCAGTTCCAGCACTCGAAGGAATTCTGTGCTGTCCTGCAGCGCCCGGGCACCTGATTGGCACAATTGGACGTACCAATCAGCGGCCCGTCCTTTTAATTTTATGGCGAGGGCATTGACTTTGCCCCGTTCAGTCCTGAAACAGGGACCCCATTCTTCGAGGTAGTACCTTGCATTTGTTAAGAAAAAGGAGAGTTTTGAGGGGTCCCCGTCAAACTTTATGCCAAAGTCCTTGGCTGCCATTCTGGCCTGGCTCCAGGTCACATCTGGGCCGTGCAGCGTGCTGCGTGGGGGCTGGTGCGGGTTGGTTCGTCTCCAGGCGTCTGGCAGTGTCGATGTCGTCTCTCGCTGGGTCTCCTCGCCAGTAGGTCATCTCATCGGCAGGGTGGGAGGGTGGGATGTTGTCCATCTGGTGGCCTCTTGGAACCGGGCTCCACTGTAGCCGCCGCCGTCTGCTGGGTTGCCGCTCTGCCTCCCATCCAGGTGCGCCTCCAGTCGTCGGGTGGGCTCCTTGGACCAGGCTCCATCGTGGCCGCCGCCGCCCACTGGGTCGCCACTCCGCCTCTCGTCCGGGTGCACCTCCAGTTGTCGGGGGGGCTCCTTGGACCAGGCTCTGCTGTAGCCGCCGCCGCCCGCGAGGTCGTCCCGCTGCCTCTCGTCCGGGTATGCCTCCACGATGCTGCCGCCGCGGGGTTCCTGTGCCGCTGTCAGCTGCTGGAGTATCAGCCGTATCGCTTGCACCCCCTCCTCCAGTGCGTCTAGCCTCGCCGCCGTCCGCAGACTCCCGCCGGTGCGCTCGCCTCTCTTCTCGCTCTCGCCTCCGGCTGTCGTGGATGACGGTCTGTCCTTCGGTCCCGCCGGGGTCTCGGGCGAACCTAGAGGGGATCCCATCTCGCGTGCTGCGGCCCGCTGGCCACGGGACGCTTGGGTGTCCCCCCCCCCCACTCCTCTTCCTCCGAGCTGGATCCCATACTTACCTGGGCGTTGCACCGCCGGGACCTCAGGCACATCCCTCCCGAGGGGAGGGGAGCTTCTCCGCCGGGTGCCAAGTGGTTGCGCTGCCGTGCTCCGTGGCTCTTCATACCTAGCTAGGTCCCTCACAAGCTGGTTGGATTGATGCTAGGTAAAAAATTTTTGTGGGTTCCCGTTTTTATGTCAGGGTCAGCCTCGCTCCGAATAAGACACAGACTCATTTAATAGGGATTAAGGATTTCCAGTTTATTGAAACGGTTCTGACAGAAAGAAAAACGGGAACGGGGGTGCGGTGGTGAGGCGCCCTGTTTATACCCTCTTGCGGGGTCCCGTGCTCCTCCACCCTTCATTGTCCCCAATCCCCCTTATGGGTTTCTTGATGGCTGTGTGGGCATTTTCCCGGTGGCTTTCCTTGTCCTCTTGGTTCAGGTGTGTCCTCCAGGGCACCAGGTGCAGCTTATCGCAGCTTATCACTGCTTATCTGAAGTCCTTCTTTTCAACTGTATATGATTCCATGGGTGTGGGTGCTTTGGGTGCTTGGTTTAAGCGCTGATTTAATTATCTCCTTCCTCTTTCCCTTAATGATCATGATCCACGTTGTGAGGCTCTTTGTGCCTTGCAATGGGGTCATGACACTTTATCTTTGTGAGAACTAGGGAGGGGCTTGTCTGAGGTGTTCAGTCAGGTGACATTCCTGCCCTGGACTCAGTCCCCTTTTATCTGAGCATTGTCTTGGTAGCGGCTCTTCCTCCTGTCCCTCAAGGCCATTCCCTCTGCCCTCTACAGCATGAGACCTGCTTGCCCAGGAGAGCTGCCTCTTCAAATAGCTTGTTGAAGCCCACCTAACCTTGTTGAACACCACTCTGGTGATGCTGTGATGTTAGCAGCAATGCCTTCTGGAAGGTAAAACCATTCCTAATGGGCAGTCCCAGGTCAACAGGGGAAAAGTAGTAGAGGTCCCAAGTCTGTAGTCCAGAAATAAGGATTGTGCAGCTGCTTTGAACTGCCTGGAAAATAGACTGGGGGCTGCTTGATTTCCCAGGAGTCTGCAAAGTAGATGCTTGTCATTTCATGGAAACTTCGAAGGTGTCCCAGTTTGCTTTGGGGGAGAAAACATTCAATTGGGAGATGCCACAAGCAAAGTGGTCAAGTCCAGCTATATTAGCATGTTACTTCAGTCAATTAATCATGCCAAAATAGGATCAATTCCCTTTATAAGCTGAACATTTCAAATGTTAAAATAAGTGAATAAGCTTCACCATAACATAGAATCACGGAATCATAGAGGACATCTAGTCTAACCCCCTGCCTAGAATATGATATGCTCAAGCATATCAGCAGGTGTCTATACAGCTTCTGTCTGAAGATCTCCACTGATGGGGAACATACCATTTCTGTCAGGCTATCCTATTGCCTGACAGCTGTTATCATTAGGAAATTTAGATTATCAAAAGGAAAAAAGGAAACAGTGGTCAGAAGGCACACCAGGAGGGGCAGAAGTGTAATGGTGTGTGGGAATAACTTTGAGGGATGAGGGGAAGAGGTGCTGCCTAAGGAAGGATCAGGCAAAAGAAGGAGGCGCCCGCAGCTGCTTAACGCTCAGAGGAAGAAACTTAGGAAGGATCCGCCCTAATTGATCAGGCAGTAAAAACAGATGGCGGGAGATTTGTACTTTCAGACCTACAAGATTCTGTTAATGTAGTAATGGAGCCTTACCATACAATAGAATTAGCTCATCTGGTTGTGTTTCCTGTCTGGTTTACCTGTGAGGGCTGACAAGAAGTGAAGGGCAGGTCAAAATAGGCAAGGAAGAGGTGAGAACACCTGGCTGCTTTGAAGGACTTCCAGATGGAATTTTTACATCCTGAAGAGAAAGAATATACATCATTTTTCAGTTCATAAAACTCATTCAAGAGTAGCTACGTGCTGGGAGGTTTCTGGTGAAGGAGTAGGGCGGCAGGACGAGCACTGTGAGAGCTCGAGATTTTCAATACCTACAGCAATGAAAAGAGGTGGTTTTGCGGAGTCAGAGAGATGAGCAATCCACAGAGACAGCGCTAGAAGAAGAGCACTGCCAGCGAAGATCTTCAGTGGCTTCGGAGCTGCAGGCGAAAGCTTCAATTTCTTCCTCTTTCACTTTCACCATAACAAAAGCAGCCTGGAAGCAAGATCTGTAGAGTCTGTGTGAGTAGCCTAGCTTTCTAGGCAATTCTGCTGCCTCCTTCACTTCTACTAAAGAACAATAACTGCTGATTTAAAATAAAAGAAGAAGAAACTCTCTAAGTGGGGAAGAAAAGGAAAAGAAAAAAAAAACTTTGTATCTATGGGAGAAAAACCTCTATTGTAAGTCTTCATTGGAAAAAAAAAAAAGAACTGGATTAATTAATTAATTTTCTATGCCATATTGTCACACACTGGAATTATATATAAGTTTATTTTGAATTGTATATTTAGAAATTGTATACTTAGAAATAGATACTGTATGTTGTAATAGATAAATATTATATTAGGAGTAGTAAATAAAATAAGTTTGAGAAAGATTTATATTAAACCACAATGAATAGAAGGAGACAGAATAGGAGAGGTTCAGAAGTGGGGGAAGGAGAATGGCTGAAAGCCACATTTGAGGACTTTACACAAAAAAACATTCAAAATATCACTCAAAATTTAACTCAACCACTGGAAGAGAAAATAGATGGATTTGAGAAAAGACTAGATCCCAAACTAGAGACAATGGATAAAAGAATAAAAGCAGATATTCAAGAGGTAAAAGAAAGAGTGGAGAAATTAGAAGTAGAGAATGATATTGAATTAGACCGTTTAACTGTGCTAGAGTTAAAAGAGAAAGAACATTGTGTTAGGTTGAGAGGAGTACCTGAAAAAAAGGAGGTGGAAATTAAAGAAATAGTGATTCAAATGCTTGCTAGTCTAATTGAATGGGAAGAAGAAAGATTAGAAGATGATATAGAAAAAATATTCAGTTAATTCGAAATATGCAAAAGCACATCAGAAACCAAGAGATATAATAACTGAATTTGCTAGGAAAAAAGACAAAAGAACTGATAATACAGGCCTTTTATGGGAAAAAGATTAATACTGAAGGAGAGGAAATTATGATATTGAAGGATATCCCACTAAGAATACTTAAAAAAAGAAGAGAATATTTATTTCTTATGGAAGTTTTAAAAAGAAATAAAATCCCCTTTAGATGGGAAGTACTGGAAGGAGTTAGTGCCACGTTTCAACAACAAAGATATAAACTGAATTCCATTTTTAAAGCTCAGGAATTTCTTAAAAAATATAAGAAAGACCTAGAAGGGGATGCAGATAGAAGAGACAGGCCAGAAAGTAAAGAAAGTAAAGGGAAACATTTCAACATAGAAGAACAGAACACAGAGGAACTAGCCTCAAGTTCTAAAGAATTTGCGATACTCCTCTCCAATGAGTGAACTAAAATGCCTTTCCTGAAATATAAATGGAGCTAACTCTCCAGCTAAAAGGAATTTTTTTTCCACTATCTATATAAAGTGAAACAGGACATTATATGTCTTCAAGAAACTCATATTGTGAAAAAAGATAGTAAATATCTGGTAAATAAGAAATTAGGAAATGAATATATAGCAGCAAATGAAAAGAAAACAAATGGAATTGCAATATATGTAAAGCCCCACCTAAATTCTAAATTAATAAGTGCCGATAAAAATGGGAGATATATAATAATAGAATTAGAATTACAAAACTTAAAAGTAACATGTCATGAGTGCCGTTGAGCTGAAGACATCAGCGCAATGGCACACATGACAATAGCAAGGAAACAGGGGAAGGGGCTCAAGATAAGTAGCCATCAACTCACAAAGACTGAAGGACAAGAAACAATGGCTAAACGGATCGCGAGGCACACCCAAGCTGTTAGCGCTAACGCAACGGAGATCGCCCAGCTGACAGCAATCACCGGAGGAATAGAGAAACCGATGATGGGCGATCCCGGAACGCCAGCGGGGGCTCGCAACCCCTCACCTACCGGCAGGACAACGTGTTGGACAAAGGGGGGTGACGTAACCGCGAGTGAGGGGGCGCTGACCGGCGCGGGGTATTTAAACCCCGCACCGGCGCGCTCCTGTCACTCTCAGCTTTTTTCCTATACTGTACCTACACTGTGAATAAATCAGAGCCTGTTCCACAGAACCAGTGTCTGAGAATTATTCAGAGGTAGGCAGCGCATGACATAACATTGGTTGGAGTATATGCCCCTAATGAAAACCAGAAATTTTTTTATCAAAATTTACTAAATGAACTTTCCGAATTATCTTATAATAACTGGATTGTGTTGGGAGATTGGAATGGGGTCACTTCACCTACTATTGTTAGAAAATCTGAACAGCAAATTAAAAATAATCAAGGAAAATTACCTCAATCTTTTTTTGATATAATGGAAAATTTGGCTATTGTGGAGACACAAAAATGGTATGGCAAGAGATTACACATTTTATTCAGACAGATTTAAATCATTCTCCAGGATTGATATGATATGGTTATCAAAAAGTTTGGCAAATAAAATTTCAGATGCAACAATTCTCCCCAGATCCTTCTCAGATCACAAACCAGTTCAATGAGTATAAAACTCCATCAAAAAAATTACAGGTGGAGATTAAATGAATGTCTGTTGAGAAATAAAGAATTTGTGGAAGATTGTAAAAAGAAATTAAAAGAATTTTTTGAATGGAATTTAAATAATGAAGTTAGTATTGAGAGAGTATGGGACACCAGTAAGGCATATATGAGAGGGTATTTTATATATTTAAATAGTTGTCTAAAGAGAAAAACACAACAAAAAATTCAAATAGTTCTTGACCAAATCAAGATAAAGGAAAAAGACCTCCAAATAAAACCATCAGATGAAGGTATAAACGATCAAATAAAAATTCTACAGCAACAATTTAAAATACAACAGAGGAAATTGAAAGAAAATTGAGATATATCAAACAAAGAAACTTTGAACATGCTAACAAAGCTGGTAAATGGTTAGCATACAAATTAAGAAAAGATAGGGGGGGAAATATTACTAAAATTCGAGAACATGGGGAAGAATTACTTGACAATGAAAAAATTAAAAAGGCGTTTCACAATTTTTTTACAAACAAATTTCAATTGACAAAATTGAAAATTATTTACTAAAACAGAATTTAAAGAAATTAACTAATGACCAAAGAGTATTAATTAATAATCCTATTACAATCCAGGAAATTATAGATGCAATCAGAAAATTGAAACCAGGTAAGGTTCCAGGGCCGGATGTATTCTCCACAGGTTATTATAAATATTTCCAAGATCAAATCCTAATTCCACTTAAAGATTTAATGAATGCAATTTTGTTAGGAAATCCAATACCAAAATCTTGGTCCGAGGCAAATATTATATTAATTCTAAAAAGAAAAACAAGATCTGACATCATGTAAAAATAATAGACTGATTTCGCTATTGAATAATGATTACAAAATATTTACCTTAATTTTATCAGACAGATTAAAAACAATTCTTCAAGAAATAATTAATTATGACCAAAATGGCTTCCTACCTCAAAGGTATATAGAAGATAATATAAGGACTGTCCTTAATATAATAGAGTATGCCCAAATCCATCATGAAAAACAGATTATGTTGTTATTTTTAGGTGCGGAAAAAGCTTTTGATAACTTAAATTGGAATTTTATGTTTAAGACCCTAGAATTGATGGATTTTGGTGACATATTCATAAAAGCAATAAAATCAATTTATACATTTCAAAAAGCCAGAATTGTGGTAAATGAAGAGATAACACAAGAATGTCTAGTAGAAAAAGGAACAAGGCAAGGCTATCCGCTATCTCCCTTATTATTTATATTGGTATTGGAAGTTCTAACAAGCTATTAGAAAGGATGCCCAGATTGAGGGAGTAAAGGTAAAGCAAGAAACGTATAAATTAAGAGCTTTTGCGGATGATTTAGTAATTACTTTACAAAACCCATTAATATCAATTGATAACTTATTAAAGACATTACAAGAATATGGTGACTTAGGCTTTAAAATAACTAATCAAAAAATGAAAATGGTAAACTTAAATATGTCACAAAGCAATCAGTATATTAGAAAATAAATCAGGATTTAATAATGTTAAAAAAAGTTAGATATCTAGGGATTGAGATAACAGCAAAAACTAGTGATTTATTTCAAAATAATTATGTAAAAATATGGAAGGAAATTAAACAAGATTTATTGAGGTGGGGAAAATTAAATTTATCACTTATGGGACGAATCTCCGCAATTAAGATGAATATATTGCCGAGGATGTTATTCCTATTTCAAACTATCCCAGTATTTATAAGTGATAAAACTTTTAAATTATGGCAAAAAGATCTCTCAAAATTTATTTGGCAAGGGAAAAGACCAAGAATTAAATTTAAATTATTACAGGATGCTAAAGAACATAGTGGCTTGGGTCTTCCTGATCTTAGGTTATACTATGAGGCATGTGGTTTATTATGGTTAAAAGAATGGATCACCCTACAATATTATAAATTACTAAATTTAGAAGGACATGCTTTGAAATTTGGCTGGCATGGATGTTTATGGTACAACAAACTGAAAGTGAATAAAGCATTTAATAATCATTGTATTAGATGATGTATTCTAAGAGTATGGGAAAAATATAAACCTATTCTAACATCGTCATTACCATTATGGATCTCTCCACAAGAAGCTTTTACAAGATGAGAAAAAATAGAAAACCATAATTGGTTAAAATATTCGGATTTACTAAAATTTGAGGGGATTAAATATAAAATGAAGGCGAGAAGAATTGGAAAATGAAGGATATTTATGTCAATGGTTTACATATTTCCAATTAAAAGAACAATTTAAGATAGATGCCAAAAATTTTAAAGTTACAAAAGAATTATCTTGGTGGGATGATCAAGTCTATGCTAATAATGGCCACATGGTTTCTAAAATCTATAAAAGGTTGTTACAAATGGGATTGGTAAATGTGCGAATTAAGCAATGTATGACTAAATAGGAGAAAAAATTTGGATATAATATTGAATATGAAGTTTGGGAAAGAATGTGGACTAAGGGTTTAAAATTTACACTTAATTATAATCTGAAAGAAAACTTTTATAAAATGATGTATATGGGTATATTACTCCAGATAAACTGTCAAAAATGTTTCAAAATACTACAAACATTTGTTGGAAGTGTAAAAAAGAAATAGGAACGTTATACCATATGTGGTGGACTTGCAAAAAAGCGAACAAATTTTGGACATTTATACATTATACAATTTGTAAAATGCTGGCAATAGACATTGATAAAACACCAGAATTTTATCTATTGTGCTTTATGGATAAAGATTTGGAGAGAACCCATGGAAAACTTTTACTACATCTGATCACCGCGGCTCAAACTATTTATGCGTCAAAGTGGAAAGCAGAATCAACCCCTTCTGCTGAAGAATGGATACTGAAGTCTCTTAATTTGGCACAAATGGCAAAACTCATGGAACAGTTAAATGACAAAAATATGGAAGACTTTCAAAATGACTGGAAACCCTTCTTCAAATATGTGGAACTGACTCAAAATGTTAACATGAATATATAAACTGTAAATAGTAATTATTCTCACTATATAATTTAAACAGAACCATAGAAGTTAAATTTAGAGTATTAATGAAAAAAAAATAAGATGTTAAGATATTTAGATATACCATTTAGAGAGTTGGAAACCCGAACTTTTTTTTTATTTCCCTCTTCTAAATTCTCTTTTTTCTTCTTCCTTCCTTCCTTCCTTCCTTCCTTCCTTCCTTCCTTCCCTTCTTTTCTTTCTTTTTTTATGGTTTATATGTAGGTGTCTTTTATGCTTATTTTTTTTATATAAGTAATTTAATAAAGAGTATTTTAAAAAAAGAGTAGCTATGTGCTGGATTTTGAACTCATTGTTAACTAATCTCATAAACGTGGAGGTTACAACTCCCACATATGTAGATTATAATCCAATAATTGTAAGATCAAACAGGAACTTTCAGATGAAACAGAGACCTAACAAACTTTTACTGCTACAACAGAACATCAAATTGAAGTGCCACCAGAAATTCAATTCAATTCTGATGTTTCTTTATCTACATTATGGGACTCTAGCATTTTTAAGGATTGTTTCCCACTCAGGCATCTAACAGAAGCACAAGAGAAAGACATTCTGGTGAATGAACTGATGCAATTAGAATTAAAACACAAGCATAACAGTTTTGGACTTTAAACAAAAGTGATTTGTAATCAATTGGATTTAATGAAAGTAAATAAGATGTATAAGAAGTTGAATTTTGTCAAACAAATATTTTGAAAAAGGCAAGTCAGATAAATTGGTGGCTTATCAATTGGGAAGGAAACAAAACAAAAGGGAGCTGACCTGTGGTTAGGTCTGTGTGGCAATCTCTGCTTCATCCCTTTGGTTCTGAAGGAGTAGGTGGTTCATCCCTTCCTCAAGACACCAGTCTTGGAACCAACAATTTTAGACAACGACTGCTTAACGATGGTTGGGCTTCAGCTCTAGAGGATCCTGGAAGAGATGGATTGTCTGAACCTGTTTTAGTTGGGTAGCAACTGGGGTATAGTATGGAGATAACCTTGGTTGCACTTGATGACTTATGGCAGAGGCATGATCAGGTCAGTGCATCCATCCTTGTGCTCCTTGATCCCTCAGGAGCTTTCATTACTGTTAATCAAGGTGTCCTTCTGAACTGGCTACAAATTTGGGAGTGGAGAGGCACTGTGCAGTGGTTCTCCTCCTTTCTTTGCAGCTGGTTTCAGTCAGTGTTAACCCAGGGGAGAGATCAAAACTATAGCCTCTCATCTGTACAGTGCTGCAAGGCTCAACTCTCTTGCCCTTTTGTTTAACATCTACATGAAACTGCTGCGTGAGGCCTTTAACTGCTGGTTAATGGTTTTTTAACTGCTTTAACTGCTAGTTAAATTTAACTTTAACTGCTGGTTAATGATTTTTGCATTTTGGGTCGTATTTGTGGTGTTGGGCATTGTGGTTGTTGTTAAATTATTGCTGTTGTTTATAACTCTTAACCAAGGGACACTTTTGAGAGATGGGCAGCCATATAAACTGAATGAATAAATAAATAAATAAATAAATAAGTCAATTTGAGGATCAGAAATCAGCAGTACACTGATAGTACCCAACTGTACTTCTCAATCCTGAGCCAAAAAAATGATGCTGTCAAGATCCTGACCCAGTGTCTGGAGGGTTTTTGGGTCTCGATAGGGAGAAACAGACTCAGGCTCAATCCTGACAAGGCTGAGTGGCTGCAGATATTTGGGTCCCTTGATCTGGGGAATCTTCCATGTTTGGTCTTGCATGAGGTTGTAGTTTTCAGGACTGATGCATGTCTTGGACCCACAGCTCCTGCTCCAAGAGTGGGTGGCAGCTATGGCTAAGAGGGCCTTTGTACAGGTACATCTAGTTCATCAGTTGCACCCTTTCCTAAACCAGGAGGCCCTTCAGACAGCCTCTCAGGCCTTAGTCAACTCACAAGTGGATTACTGTGATATGCATTACTTGGGGCTGCCCTTGGAAACCACTCAGAACCTATACTGTCCAGAATGCAGTTGTCTGGACAGTAATAGGCCTGCCTTGTTATGCCAAGGTGATCCCACTGTTTTGCAAGCTGCACTGGATATTGATTGGCTTCCAGGTGCAATTCAGGATGCAGATTATTACCTCTAAAGCCTTTCATGGCATAGGGCCAGGTTGTTAGAGGGGCTGCATTCTCTTCTACCTGTCCAATGAGATCAGGCACAGTAGGAGCACTTCAGCTCCCAGTGATTAAGCAGTGTCCTTTAGTGGGACCCAGGACTATCCCCCCACCAATCCAGATGGCTCCCACCCTGATGATGTTCAGGAAGACCTGGCTATTCTCACAGGCTTTGTGGCAGGGTGATGGTTGAGGCCCTGTTGGATGGTTTTTTAGTTTGCTTGCTTATTTTTGTCTTTGGGCCATTCAGAATGTCATGATTCCCTCTTTTTTTTCTTGCTTTTTTATTTGTAACACAACCAGAGTCTTTAAGAGTCAGACAGTCTCTAAATGTTATTAAATAAATAAATAGATATTCACTTCCATTTGGAGTGAAACTAGATATGTTTCTACAATGTAGGAAATGATGTAACAATTTGTTAAATATTTTCAAGTTGATGTAGTAAACATATCTGATCTGGAACAAGCTAAAGGTATTTGAATGTAATACTACTTAGGGAATGTACAGTTAAATACAAGGAAATTCTTAATAAATTCATAACAGAAAATGACATTAAAGGAACAATAAAAACTGAAACTGAACAAAGCTCCAGGACCTGATGGCATCTCAGGTCTGGTGTTATATTACAAACATTTCAAGAAATTCTGGTTAAAAAACCAACCTGGGTAATGAATGAGATTCAGAAATGTCAAGAGCTTCCTTTGTCATGAAAAGAAACTTTCATCATTCTGATCTATCCTCCTTTTCTGATTATGATTCAGTTACATCTCTCTGACCAAATAATGTATATAGATCACCTTTCTTAATTTAAACTATTTTAAATAAGAAAAGAGAGGATCATTCTATGATTCTAACAGGAGCGTAAAGTCCAGATAACAGGAAAAAATTGTCTCACTCTACTCTGCTTTGGCTAGACCTACCTCCCCCCACTTGGAATGTGTCCAGTTTTGGGTATCAGGGTCTAAAAAGGATATCAGCAAACTGGAGTGTTCAGAGGAGAGCTACCATGATGCTCCAGTTCCCACTGGAAACCAAGTTCTGTTGAGGAACAACTAAAGGAGCTAGAAGAGATGACTGAGAGGACATACTGTATGATAGCAGTCTTTAAATATCTCATAGAAAAATAAGGTTGGAAGGGAGCTTGGTGGTCTTCTAGTCTAATACCCTACCCAGGACAGGAATGCTTATATCATCCCAAACAAATGGCTGTCCCAACCTTGGCTTGAAAACCTCCAGTGACAGAACATCCACCACTCCAGGAGGTAGGATATTCTATTGTTTTAATAGTTCTCACAGCCAGGAAATTCCTCCTTATTTCAAGTCTGGACCTCCCTCTGTAAAGCTTTCATCCACTGGTTCTTATGCTACCCTCCAGGAGCTTGGAAAATAAATCTACAGCCTCTTCCCTGGGACAGACCTTCAGATATTTGAAGTCCCCTATAATATCTCCTATAGGGACATGGTGGCGCTGCGGGTTAAACCGCTGAGCTGCTGAGCTTGCTGATCGGAAGGTCAGTGGTTTGAATCCGCGTGATGGGGTGACCTCCCGTTGCTAGTCCCAGCTTCTCCCAACCTGGCAGTTTGAAAGCATGCAAATGTGAGTACCGCTTTGGCGGGCAGGTAACGGCATTCCATGTAGTCATGCCGGCCACATGACCATGGAAGTGTCTATGGACAAACGCCGGCTCTTCGGCTTTGAAACGGAGATGAGCACCGCCCTCATCTAAAGAAGAGAAGACTAAGAGGAGATATTATAGTAAAGGTAAAGGTTTCCCTTGACATTAAGTCCAGTCGTGTCCAACTCTAGGGGGCGGTGCTCATCTCCGTTTCAAAGCCGAAGAGCCGGCGTTGTCCGTAGACCCGTCCGTGGTCATGTGGCCGGCATGACGACACGGAACGCCGTCACCTGCCCGCTGAAGCGGTACCTATTAATCTACTCACATTGGCATGTTTTCGAACTGCTAGGTTTGCAGGAGCGCCATCCAAGTATACCACTGCATATTTATCCAAATATTTCATTTGTGAATCTGGAGAAGACTGCCCCACAATTAACTTAAGGCAGCCTTTCTCAACCTTTTGCCCCTGGAAGAACCCTTGAAATATTTTTCAGGCCTCAGGGAACCCCTGCACATTCAGGCTCAACTATAGGCCAGAAATTACAAAATTATTATATTTGTTTCATGGGTGGGCCTGGATATATGCACAAACCATATTCTTAAAGTAAAAATAAAGAATGAAACTTACCTCTTTAATGTGAAGTTGCCCAAATTTGAAATAATTTTTTAAATAAATTGTGATCTCCCGGGTGTGGGAAAAGTCCCTTCCGGAATAAATTTGACAAAGTCTTGAGAAGCAGCAAAAAGGTTTTATTAATGTTCTTGCAAGGATGGGTGCCCAGCCAAAATAAGCACACCCCTTCACACAAAGCATGCAGTTTTATTCCCTACCCCCGGCCGGTGAAATCCCTCCTCCTGTTCCCCATTGGATAGGTACTTAGGAGTTCACAGCCTATCTGAGACACCTTAGATTTTGCAGGAAGTCCCGCCTTTGTTTATATCTCCCATTCCTCACATTTTACCTCCCCCAGTTCCCTATTTATTCTTTTCCTTATAAGGCAGCCAGCCCCCTTGGAGTAAGTAGGTCAGGGTCTTGTCTGACCACAAAATTCGCTAGAACTGGTTTTGAGCATATTTTCAGCATTGGTTAGGCAGCTTATTTCCTTTATACCTGCCCTTATGGAGATACAGTCTCCTGTTTCCCCTAACCACATATCCCACATCCTCAATATACTGACAAGCAAGCCTAGCTACTAGAAAGCAAGCTTCAGTTGGCAAGTTACTGAAAAAGCAAGTTCTGTTCTATTGTAGGCCTTGCAAAAACAACATCGCTATCCCCCCTTTCTCACACGGGGAACCCCTAGTGACCTCTTGCAGAACCCTAGGGTGCCTCAGAACCCTGGTTGAGAGACCCTGACCTAAGGTCTTACTGTGTATTTAAATTTGCCATATCAAATAAAATGATTTGTGTCCCTCTTTATTCAGCTCTGTGAAAATGAGAACAGTTTCTATGAAATATATTGGTAATACTACCTGAATAAGGTGTTTTGTTTTTTTAATGGAAGTTACTCCTTGATTCATCAGCTTTAATTTTTATTCATTTTATTCTTACAATATTAGTTGAAATGAAGGGAAATGAATCACATTTATATTTTATATATAAATTAAATCTGGAGCTATCTTGGGGAGCATAATCTCTCTTCTGACAGATTTGTCAACCTGAATAAAGTGGGATCAAGATCTTCAAGGCTGATGGTCTCTGAGGTTTTAGGAGACAGATAATGAGAGCCTCCCACCATTTCCTAATCTCACTCACCTTCAGTCTTCGAAGATTATGAGCCATAATTAGAATGTTGTACAATGATCCAGGTCAAAACTGATGTAAATCATAAATGCTCTCAGAGAACTATGGGGCAGTCACTCTCTCAGCTTAATATATGCTATAGGACTGAGTGCAGAATGAGGTACCAGTCTCAAGGTGCTGGTGAATATGCTGATTATTGTTGTATGATATTACTCTATGGGTAAAAAGCATTTAAGTACTGCAGAAGAGGAGATTTGTGACTGAGGTAACTCACCCAAGACCTCTCCATCTTCTCGGGACTCAACTAGAGAGCTAAACTGCTCTTTTTTCTTTACCAAGGAAACAAAATCAGCATTCTCCATTCCCTTCCATTATAGGAGGCCCTTTACAGAAGAATCACAATTCCGATGGCTTGAAAAGTTGTTACAGACATTAAATGTGCAGCAAGGTAACCAAACAGAATTAGGCATCTAATCCAGTCCCATATCGATATCTGCCACAGTTAAAGAACCAAGGATCTATCAGACATATAAGTACTTGTACAGCATTCTGTTTTCCTGATACCTGCAGTTCTCCACCTTTTATTGCATAAAACCGCACCATGGTTTTAATGATCAAGACACGTCTTTGGAGGAAAATCACCCTTAAAGCCTTAGGTCAGCAAGAGAAGAAGAAAATCACCATTAAAAAAAATAGGCTGCAGAGCATTCTGCTACAATATGACAACAATGGTAGAGGTTTCCTTACATGTGTGATTTGTGTAAAAACTAATTCACAGAAATAATTGATTGGCCTCCCCAGCCTGAAATGCAGCCCTAGGCAAAAAGACTGCGTGGCTGGAGTGACTGAGAAGGAGCCGTGTCACCTCCCTTCTTCAGTCTGCATAAAGGAACTGGCTTTCTCAAGCAGGCCCGCAACTAGGATCTGTGTCACCTGGGGCAAACATGGATTCCACACCCATTTTGGTGCCCCCCCAGTGCTCATTTTGGTGCCCCCCCAGTGCAGCGCCTGGGGCACATGCCCCGCTTCCCCCCCCCCAGTTGTGGCCCTGTTCGCAAGTGTGTCATGGGGACCCGGTCCCATAGAGTCACTCTGAGCCCCACAATTCATGAGTTTCAGTATGCCAGAATTTCCACTTCCCAATAGAAAAACACTTAAATTTTAGGTGCACTGACACCTTGCTTGCACTACTTGGTCAGGGATTTCTAAGGAAGCCAATCCAGCATTAAGATACCGATTTGTCTAATTTAACATGCAAGAAAGCCTGCAGTTACAATACAGGCTTCCCAGTAATATATTTAACCCCATTCTGGACGTGATAAATGAAATGGAATACATGTATACAGCCAGTGAGATTTCCATGAACCACAGGGAGACTTCCGTGCTCTTGCTGTCAGCAGCCCATCTCTCTCCAAGGCAGCTGTCAATCATGGGCCACCTTCTTCTCCCTCAGGAGTTCACTGTACCCACAGACAGGAGTGGGAGAAATGCTCCCAGGCATCAGAGCAGCAGATGGAGTGTAACTGTCAATCATTGTCACTAATTATTAACTTCTGTCACTCAGAGCAAGGTAACATCTCTCTCCCCAATCCTTTGTGATTTGCTTTGCTTTCCAGAGAGGCTGTTCAGCCTTTCGTTATTTCCTATGTGCATCGTACTTGGTGGGGTCAGCCCATGACCATTCAGCAGACCAACTTGCCTTCCCCACTAGACATTTCCAAGGAAGATAGCTTACCAGACCATGGATGCTCCACCTTCTCTCATCAAAGGTGGTCAGTTCTGGGAAGCATTTGGCAATCAGGGGACTGGAGTGCATCTCTACCATACTGAGTGGGGTGGTGGAGAGTACTATGGAAAATGACTCCTGGGAATGTACAGTATGTATGTGCCTACGTGTCACAAAAAGACTGGCCATCTTGCTAAAATTGATCATAGCCACCCCCTCTCCCTTTAGGGAGAAAAAGTACAGACACCCTGGATACTATCAATCAATCAATCAATCAATCAAACAAACTTTAATACGGTCACAGACCAGAATTGCCTGGATACTATATAACAGGACAAAAGGTGGCACAATTGAGTTTAAATAGCCCATAAAATGGGAACAAAGAAAAACTACACGTGGTGTTGAGGCCATGGAGTTTTAATTGGAATTGTGCACTCCCATATTGAAGCAAAGGGAAAATTCCCCTTCCTTTTTAAATTTAAAGCAAATGCCATCTTCCTAACCTAGACTCCTCTCTAGGTATACTCTTAAGCTGCATGAAAGCGGAATTTACAAAGGATTCTCTAGAGCAGAGCAAATTATTTGTGGCAATAGAACAGAGACTGATTTCAGCTTGCCTCGTTGTTCATTCCGGTTCCTCTGTGTTCTCTACTCAGGTTCAGCAAACCTTTGCTTCCCACCCATCTCCAGATTCTATCAGCAATTTCTCTGCCCCTTTCTGGCCTCTGTGTCTCTTTCTTGGCCACTGCTTTTGCCTCACAAGACATTGAGCTTCCAGCTAATTCAATTTAGGGTGACAGCTTTTCTGCTCCCAGGCCCCAACAAAATGGCAAATATGATCCCTCCAAATAACTGAAATTTCATGAGTCCCCAAAATGTCCATGAGATTTTGGTTAAAACCAATTACTTCTTTTTTCACTGGGAATGGCAAAAGACCTCTAGTTGATCAACTCCATCTGATCTCTAAATGTCACATCACTAATTTCCAAGTCCACAAAGAAAATAATGCTCAGCTTGTCTACTTTTATGAATAACTCTTTCAGATGATTCACATTCACAGGTGAAGCAGCTTTTCAGGTTACATATATAAATTTAAAAAAACCAATGTCATATTCCATTGAATTCCAAGTAATTCAAATGCACAAAAGGTCATCCAAGGACCTTTTTCCTATGAGCCCAGTTTCTCTCTGTGGAATATTTATGGCTCATATAAAATGGTTGGCATATGAAAGAAACTGGTGTATGTTTTAAAATATTCCCATCAGAGCTAGAAATGAACATGTGAAACAGAAGACAAGCCTCATACATTCTTAGCTTTCAGAGCTCTACAAAAAATAAAAATAAAGGATCAGAAAAGTAGAAACTGCTCATACAGTAGTAATAGCCCTTAAATGCAGAAACTGAACTGATGAGACCTTTCATATGGTGGAACTTATATTCCCAGTCTTGCCCTTTGCCCTTCTTACTACTCCCACCCCCACCTAATCTATGAAGTGATACCTTTTTCATTGTTTCAGAATGGTGACAATTTTTCACTGTTTAACTTATCACCCGCCTGCTTCTTATAAATGGGCAATTAAAGAGATGCTACATTCTTTAGAATTTACTGCTTTGAACAAAAATTGAGACCAGTTAAAATAAATTCAAATAAGGAAGTTACCATTTTTGTCTGAATAACCCAGGTACAAGTCTCCTTCTACCTGTGCAGCTGTTGTGGCAACAGGATGGAAGTAGCTGGCTGCTGTTTTTGCCCCGACGCTGTTTCAACTTCCCAGTCAAGTCTGCAGCCCCAGGACTTTCTAGTGATTTCCCATCCAAGTACTAACCAAATCTAACCTATTCTAACCTATCTAACTTTTCAATTTTATACACCAAAAAGGGTTTTTTTTACTTCAAAATTGGGAATTGTACATCTCCAACACTTACAGAACTAGATGAGCAGAGAGAGTTACATCACAGATGCTAAGATTAAACTATGTATGACTTTTTAGTACCTACAGAATGTCATAGATTTTGAATGCTTAAGTCCTTTTGGTACATCAGAAACAAATATGTGCTCATGTTCCTTCCATATAGGTGCTTCTACATAGTTCCTAAAACCAGCTTTACTTTTTCTATACAGCATCTCCAGAAAAATGAAATTCCTGAACTAGGCAAGCAGAAATGTCTTGCAAATTGGATATATATACTGTATATCCCAGCCGATATAATTAAATTATTTATAAGATCTGCACATCCATTTTTTTAGTACTTTATTCTGAAAATAAAGGAAATGAAGACAAGCACACTACCATAATAAAGTGATAATGATTCCATGATGGGAACACCAGCAAAACTGAATTCCTTCAGGGAGCAAAAATGTGCCAAAGATTAACAGAAGGTTCCAAGCAAAAAGCTGAAGAAATTCCCACTGAAGAAAGCAAACAAAATAGACAGCTGTCCGATCCTAAAACTTTGCTTGATCTACCTCCAGTGGGGTGGGGGTGTCCACTCCTTGCAAATAAACCCTCAGCCACAAAACCCAATGTTCAACAGGGCATCTAAGCACTTGGCATGTACTGTCTTTGCATTTTTAATGTATTCTTTAAATTCAGTGTATATCTTATGCTGTTGAAATTGCTTTAAATGGTACTCGAAATGCCTTTATAGATAAAGCTATGTATATTACTTTGGGTCCTTCTGTACCACAGCCTTAAGCTACTTGTCTTCTGTATAAAAAATAGCTAAGAACAAAGCTGGCATAAGAAACTGCTGGATTCAATCTGTTCAGATTTGGCAAAGATGCAGGCCAGATGTTGTGATCCCTGATTGGTGGATTCCAGGAAAGTAAGTCCAGAATAATTGGGAACTGGGTGTTCTTTAAATCTATGTAAATAAATAAATAAGCAAGCAAGCAATCCCCCAGTTGAGTTCCTTCTGTGGGTGACTCTTTGAGGTCATGTGCTTTCCATCATAGACCTTTTGTAGGAGCAGCCCTCCTTATACAAATTTATCTTTTTTTCAGTTGTTTGAGCTACAAGGAAAAACAGGTAGAAATCTGGTTAATTTCTACCAGTTTATATTTAGCTTTTGTGTGCCTTGTGTCTGGATCTTGTGTAAAAATATACAAGATCTTTTTAAAGAAAGATCCAGCATTTCACTCGTCCACCTGTAGGAAGAAGCCCAGCAGTTCGGCCACACTCCCCGCCAAGAGCTGGCACCCAAGTTGCACTTTCCCATAGAAAGCAGCGCACTGGCACTTCAGAGCATCGCCTCACTCTGAGATCTGCCTTGCACAGGACAGCAGCAGGCAGGGTTTGCAGGAACGTCTTGCTCTCCTCAGATTCCCCAAGGCATCCCCCAAAGGCCATGGAGGAGCAACCAGGGGAGGGGGCATCCCCACAGGCCCCTGCAATGACCAGCAAAAGCACAAATGTTGTTTAGCTTGAATTAAATACAAGAGAGAAACCATGTGACTTGGCTTTTGCTGGCACAAGTTGGAAAACACTTTTTTAAAAAAGAATTTTATTGAATTTAAAGCAAAGATAAAAACTACAAAAAAGAAAAAAACTACAAAAAGAAAAAAAACTACAAAAGTAAGAAACACAAGAAAAAAGAATTTTTGAAAATTACATAGAAAGGTGACTTCCAACTTTCAACAGGAAGAATCTACAGCATTTTTCATAATCAATCCCTTACTCTGTATCAAACCAAGATCACATTATTTCTATAAATCCTTCCATTAACACATCTATATTATCACTAATGCAATTGCTCCTTCCCCTTATATTACATACACACGCACACATACACACACACATATATATATCTTTATATAAATTTCTAAATCAACTTCCCTCCCCCATAGGTAAAGGTAAAGGTTTCCCTTGACATAAAGTCCAGTCATGTCCGACTCTAGGGGACGGTGCTCATCTCCGTTTCTAAGCCTTGGAGCCGGTGTTGTCATAGACACTTCCGGGTCATGTGGCCAGCATGACGACTCGGAATGCCATTACCTTCCCGCCGAAGCGGTACCTATTGATCTACTCACATTTGCATGTTTTCGAACTGCTAGGTGAGCAGGAGCTGGGACGAGCAACGGGAGCTCACCCTGCTGTGCAGTTTCGAACCGCTGACCTTCCGATCGGCAGCTCAGCGGTTTAACCCGCAGCGCCACTGCGTCCCTTTTCCCTCCCCCATAAAACAACATTAATTCAATTATTTTCTTCCCACCACTATTCTATATATTTCTGTCCACTACAATGAAAATCAAATTATAAAAACATATAAATTGTCTATTTTTATAATTAATACTACATCAATCTTAATCCTATTAAACCTAAAACCAAGCAGTTATTATTATACCTTATGAATACCTTATAAGTCTTACAAATCAAATAAACCTTAAGAAAAATTGAATAAATCTTAATCCAAATCATGAAAGAGAAATGAAATCATAGTAGCCTCATTATCAATCCAATTACACATTCTTAATTTTACCCCACCTCAAATTATAACAGAGGATTTACATATCTCCCTATTACAACAGAGGCATTTTTCTTGCAAAAATCAAACAGCCCAACTGCCTCCCTTAAAAACTCAGACTTCTCAACAAAAAAAAATTCCCACAAAACAGATTCTCTTCTCTGCCATAACAATCCCCCAGAAAGTCATAACAATCCCACATGTAATCTGTAGCTCTTTGTGTAATCTGCAGCCCAGACTGTTGCTTCAGTACCAAAATGAATCATTTGGCATTACTTCAGTCTTACTGTCGGTAAAAAGTCTCCCTCCTTGTCAAAATCTTCATCTTCCTCCATAACATCTTCAGCCAGATGACACAATTTAGAAATAATTTCTTCCCCAAAGTCCTGAATAGTCTGCAGAATAGGTTGACAGCACTCTAAAAAAGTCTCTTTGAAGGTCTGCTCAGGCTCATAAAAAAGCCTCCTTGAAATCCTCCATTTTCAAGCAGTAAATTATGGCACCCCTAGATATCCCCTAGACTCATGCAGATAGGAGTAATGAGTTAATACAAAGCTCCAAATGAAACTGAAACAGGAAAAAAGTGCAGAATGAAACTGGCACAAAGGAAAGTACATTAACAAGCAGTCCCAAGGAAAATGAATAGAAGACTGAAGATTCAAAACAACAAATCCAATAACAAATTCAAATCCAATCCAAATATTCAATCCTTCAAATTCAACACAAAAATAACAGTAGGAAAGCAATTCTTTATTCTCAGTCCTCCTTAATCTTTAGATGGGAAAACAATCCAAAACTTAAAAATTTAAAAAATAAGTCCAGAAATAATGATAAACACCAAGAGAGTCCGCTTTTTCTTTCTGTAGAAAGCCTCTCTTAGGGTACAAAAACTTTTTAAAAAGCAATAAATTGGGTGTTTAAGAAATTGGGTGGCTGGACTTACTGTCCCTTTAAGGGCTGCAATGTGGCTTGGAAAGGATGAAATCCTAGCCTCCTGGCAAAGTCTTACCAGTCAATTACACTTGTTGTCCTCAATCTCCTGACTGCAACTCACCATCTGGAGGACAAATGGGTCAATTCCAAGAGTTTTCCTTGATCTGGAAAAAAGCTCTGGCTCCAGCAAAGGATCGTTACCTTGTCATGGTGTTGGACCTTGACCACCTCAATGATGCCATGAGCTAAACCATGAAAGGCCACACAAGATGGAAAGGTCATGATAGAAAGATCAGACTAAATATGATCTCTGGGAAAGGTAACAGCAACCCACCTCAGTATTCTTGCTGTGAAAACTAAATGGATCCGTACAACCAGAGATATGCTGGAATACCATCGGAAGATGAGACTCCCAGGCTGGAAGATGGTCAAAATGCTACTGGGGAGGAACAGAGGATAAGTTCAACTAGCCCCAGATGTGATGACGCAGCTAGCTCAAAGCTGAAAGGACAGCTAGTGGCCGACGGTGCTGGTGCTGAATGGCGAATCCGATGTTCTAAGGATCAACACACCATCGGAACCTGGAATGTAAGATCTATGAGCCAGGGCAAATTGGATGTGGTTATTGGTGAGATGTCAAGATTAAAGATAGACATTTTGGACATCAGTGAACTAAAATGGACTGGAATGGGCCACTTCACATCAAATGACCACCAGATCTACCACTGTGGACAAGAGGACCACAGAAGAAATGGAGTAGCCTTCATAATCAATAGTAAAGTGGCTAAAGCAGTTCTTGGATACAATCCAAAAAATGATAAAATGACCTCAGTTTGAATTCATTTAATATCACAGTGATCCAAATATATGCCCCAACCACAGATGCTGAAGAAGCTGAAGTAGACCAGTTCTATGAGGATCTGCAGCACCTACTGGACAATACACCAAAAAGAGATGTAATTTTCATTACAGGAGACTGGAATGCTAAGGTGGGTAGTGAAATGACACCTGGAATTACAGGTAAGCATGGCCTGGGAGAACAAAATGAAGTGGGACATAGGCTGATAGAATTTTGCCAAGACAACTCACTCTGCATAACAAACACTCTCTTCCAACAACCTAAGAGATGGCTTTATGCATGGACTTCACCAGATGGACAACACCAAAATCAGATTGACTACATCCTTTGCAGCCAAAGATGGTGGTCATCTATACAGTCGGTAAAAACAAGACCTGGAGCTGACTGCAGTTCCGATCACAAACTTCTTCTTGCACAATTTCGGATCAGACTAAAGAGATTAGGGAAGACCCACAGATCAGCTAGATATGAGCTCACTAATATTCCTAAGGAATATGCAGTGGAGGTGAAGAATAGATTTAAGGGACTGGATTTAGTAGATAGGATCCTGGAAGAACTATGGACAGAAGTTTGCAATATTGTTCAGGAGGTGGCATCAAAATACATCCCAAAGAAAAAGTAAACCAAGAAGGCAAAATGACTGTCTACTGGGACACTAGAAGTAGCCCAAGAAAGAAGGAAAGCAAAAGGCAACAGCGATAGGGGGAGATATGCCCAATTAAATGCAAAATTCCAGAGGTTAGCCAGAAGAGATAAGGAATTATTTTGAAACAAGCAATGCGTGGAAGTGGAAGAAGACAATAGAATAGGGAGGACAAGAGACCTCTTCCAGAAAATTAGAAACATCGGAGGTAAATTCCAGGCCAAAATGGGTATGATCAAAAACAAAGATGGCAAGGACCTAACAGAAGAAGAAGAGATCAAGAAAAGGTGGCAAGAATATACAGAGGACCTGTATAGGAAGGATAACAATATTGGGGATAGCTTTGACGGTGTGGTCAGTGAGTTAGAGCCGGACATCCTGAAGAGGGAGGTTTGATTGGGCCTTAAGAAGCATTGCTAATAACAAGTCAGCAGGAAACAACAGTGTCCCAGCTGAACTGTTTAAAATCTTGCGAGATGATGCTGTCAAGGTGATGCATGCCGTATGCTGGCAAATTTGGAAAACACAAGAATGGCCATCAGATTGGAAAAAAATCAACTTATATCCCCATATCAAAAAAGGGAAACACTAAAGAATGTTCAAACTATTGAACAGTGGCACTCATTTCACATGCCAGTAAGGTAATGCTCAAGATCCTGCAAGGTAGACTCCAGCAATTCATGGAGCAAGAATTGCCAGACATACAAGTTGGGTTTAGAAAAGGCAGAGGAATTAGGGACCAAATTGCCAATATCTGCTGGATATTGGAAAAAGCCAGGGAGTTTCAGAAAAACATCTATTTCTGTTTTATTGACTATTCTAAAACTTTTGACTGTGTGGACCATAACAAATTGTGGCAAGTTCTTAGTGGTATGGGGATACCAAGTCATCTTGTCTGCCTCCTGAGGAATCTGTATAATGACCAAGTGGCAATGGTAAGAACAGACCACAGAGCAAGAGACTGGTTTAAGATTGGGAAAGGAGTACTGCAGGGCTGTATACTCTCACCCTACCTATTCAACTCTACACAGAACACATCATACAACGTGCTGGGCTTGAGGAATCCAAGGCTGGGGTTAAAATTGCTGGAAGAAACATCAACAATCTCAGATATTTATTTATTTATATTTCAAATTTCCATCACCGCCCATCTCCCCCAAAAAGGGGACTCTGGGCGGTTTACAATCAAAGTTAAAACACATAAATTACAATATAAATACTCTATAAAATAAAATAAATATACAGTAGAAAATATAAAATCCAGCAGCAAAGATCTTGTTTGTTGGGGAGAGTTCTATAATAGCCACCCCCAAGATAAACTGGTGCCCCTCCCACCCCAAGCAAGGCGGCAGAACCAGATATGCAGATGATACCACTTTGTTGGCTGAAAGCAAGGAGGAACGAGGAGCCTTATGATGAAAGTGAAAGACAAAAGTGCAAAAGCTGGGTTGCAATTAAATCTCAAAACAACCAAAATTATGGCAACCAGCTTGATTGATAACTGGCAAATAGAGGGAGAAAATGTAGAGGCAGTGACAGACTTTTTATTTCTAGGTGCAAAGATTACTGCAGACACTGACTGCAGCCAGGAAATCAGAAGACATTTAATTCTTGGGAGGAGAGCAATGAGAAATCTCGATAAAATAGTTAAGAGCAGAGACATCACACTGACAACTGAGGTCCACATAGTTAAAGCAATGGTATTTCCCATAGTAACATGGCTGCAAGAGCTGAACTATAAGGAAGGCTGAGAGAAGGAAGATCGATGCTTTTGAACTGTGATGTTGGAGGAAAATTCTGAGAGTGCCTTGGACTGCAAGAAGATCAAACCATCCATACTCCAGGAAATAAAGCCAGACTGCTCACTTGAGGGAATGATATTAAAGGCAAAACTGAAATACTTTGGCCACATAATGAGAAGACAGGACACCCTGGAGAAGATGCTGATGCTGGGGAAAGTGGAAGGCAAAAGGAAGAGGGGCCGACCAAGGGCAAGATGGACAGATGATATTCTAGAGGTGACAGACTTGGCCTTGGGGGAGCTGGGAGTGGTGACAACTGACAGGAAGTTCTGGAGTGGGCTGGTCCATGAAGTCACAAAGAGTTGGAGGTGACTAGATGAATAAACAAGAACACAGGAGAAACCAGCCTCTGCCCAGAAAAACTGCCACAATGCCAGTTCTGCCCACGGAGCTCTCAGGCAAAGCTGCTCAGTCTGCCATATTCCTACAGGAACCCATGGAAAACACCACTTCTGAAGCAGAGCAGGAACCCACCACTGCAAGCTGCCTCTGCACCAGAATAGGGCAAGCCAAGAGCAATGTCTGCTGAAGCCTTCTTACTGCGCCTGCCGAAGCAGTGCCTGCCCACTGTTAGCAAGTCATGCAGAAGAGTTGGTCACAGTTAAACAGGCATGTTCTGGAGAGCATAATGAAGGAAACAGGAGTGTTGGGGGGGCTGCCTTTTCCCATGTAAGGACTGCGTCCTGCAGTCCCCCAACCCTGTGGCCTTGCAAGGCATCAGATGGAAGAGGCTGTACTGGTAAATACCCCTTGAATAGATACACCATGCTGGAACTGGAAGGTAAGCTTGATGCCATTCTTCTTCCTAGCAAAACTGCTGGAAGACACAGCTGTCTGTCTCCCTGGAGATCGGCAGTTCCCACCATGACCAAAAAATTCCTCCCTGCCCAGGCTGAGTGGGAGGGTTGTGCCAGGCTGGCCAGCTGACGTGGGCTGCTTCTCCCCCCCCCCCCCGACTAGCACTGGTATTTTTTTCTCTCCCGGCAGACACAATGGGGGTGGGTGGTGTTGCTGCATCCTGCTTGGCTGCAACTCCTGTTGGCCTCTAAGGCAGACCTGCTGCTCCTCATGTGTCTGTGCCCTGGCCTGCCAGGGAGGAGGCTCTCTGCACATCTCCCCTGCTGTGACCCCACATCTCCCCTCAGTTTGAAGGCACCCAAACACCCACTGGCGACCTGGCCCCTCACCCACTCCCAGGGCCAGAAGGCAGGGACTCCTTAAGCCACATAGCTGGTGGCACCCCTGAGGAGGCTGAAGGCTCCTTCCCAGTCCACAAGTGCCACCATCACCCGCAAGTGCACCAGCATGGCTGGCATAGGGCTCCAGCTTTCTTGCTGTCCCCATCCCCACTACCAGGCAACAGACAGGGAGAGCGCAGTTGTTTCTGAGCATGTGCAGAGCAATTCCTTCCTCCCTGGAATAGGAAAATATTAATTCTAAAAGATTCTTTGGCATATTAGGTTGATACAAGTGTAAATGAGAGGGCAGTTTATTTAAAATAAATACTTTCACATGCAATAACATTTGCAGAACCCAGGGCTCTCGTGCCCTCAGTGAGTAAGAATCCAGTAGAGAAAATTACATGCTGTACATGGCAGCCTTCATGTCAAGCTGACAGCTCTTGGTCCTCCTTTTCATCTAGCCCTCCTCCTCATCTTTTCTTCTCTGGCCATTCAGAAGAGGGTCCCCTTTGTTGGAGGTCCTGGCAAATCCAGCATGCCTCATTAGCATGTGCATTAGCATGTAAATTGAGTTCATCCCACGATGCAACTCTGAGGAAGCTGCTTGTTGCCACTCCCACTTCCTCTCTCTCTCTCTTCCTCCTTCACCATCAGAGAAGCAGCATGTTTTGGCTGCTCCTCCCTCCATCTTGGGCCATGCAGTCGGGCCTAAGAAAAGAAAATTTCCCCCTTTCTTCCATGCAGCACTTAGCAGCTGTAGGGCTAAGGATGAATTATGTTTAGGGACAAAAGAAGAACAAAGATTTCATCTTTTCTACTGAACATGTATGTAACTGAACCAAGAATAAAATCAGTAAGATATTCTTTTTACTTCTTAACCTACTCTGTCTAAGCATGTGATTATTTATGCTTGGGAGAGCTGAATGTGTAAGATCAATAACTTGTGATTCTCTAACATGCTTATTGAAGCTAAGATAATATTCTTTTTCTGACTACAGCTTCTCAGCTGTTTTAAGCTCTGTTCTATTTCAATGGTTCTAGCAGGCCACTAAATGGCTTCACCCTTCAGGACAGAAAGAACCTCTCACTTGTGCTTCCTGGAAACCCATTTCCTGAGGATCTCCCAACAGAGCCACCCACCAAACACAATGAAAGGGAACTGCACCCCTATATGTTGGCCTGGTCAAAAGTAGAGCCTAAGAAGTAAATGGGTCAGGACAACAGGCTTGAACAAGTGGCAAGGGGCAGAGAGACACAGCATAAACTTTATTTGCATGTGCAAAAAGAGCCTTAAGGACCTAACAAGGGATTTCCCAAATTATGGGAAGCTGAAAGTTGCTTCAGTCCCAGTGGTGTCATTACACTTTTTTTTTCAATCAACAGATGTTAAAACTACAACTGCTATACCTTTGAACATAAAAATTAGATCCTCATGCTCCAAAAATTGGACACATTGATCACCAGTACAAGACCAGATTCATCCTAATTAGGAAAGATCAGACAGCCAGATCTTATTCTATGAGGTTCAGGCCCTCTACCAGGAAATTCCTGGTAGAGGGCCTGAACCTATGTATCTATGTCTGATGATTCCTAATAAGAATGAAACTGCCTTCTGGTGGTCAATGTAACTGAAGATGCCAGGACAAAACAATAGGACACACACTGTAGAAAAATATATTATCACCCCTCCATGGGGTATGGGGGATAGACACGTAAAATCTCATAAAGGGATATGACTTAATGTAATCTCTCTCTCTCTCTCTCTCTCTCTCTCTCTGAATTTAAAGGAAGGTGGACTGTATATATCATTCTGATGGATCCAAAAATGTGAGAATGACTCTTCTAGATTAACACTGTAGAGGTGCTGCAATCCCTATGGAGGGAGGTGCTATACAATGGGAACAACAGCCTTGTGAAGAATCTTCCCCTGAGCCAAACAAACTGAATCCTGGTTGCTAAGCTAGATCCTGGTCACTCTGGCAGCCAAAGAAAAAGTGGTCACAGTGCCATAGAGCTCCATGGCCAGATGGGAGGGAGTGGTCAAACTCAACCCTCCATTAGCTCCACACGACCTAGAATGTTCCAAGGGAGGATTCATTCCACTTTCTGCCAGAATACCATAATCCAGGCTCAGCAGTAAAAAGCAGTTTGAGTTTATCGAATGCAGCCTGACAACTGTCAGTCCAGTGCAACACAGCCCCGGGATTTTTTACTTTTCAGTTTTCGCCTTGCCCTTTTGTTATTAATAAGTCAGTTAGAGGCAGCGCTATCTCCACGAACCCCAGAATGAACTGTCTGTAGAAATTGCTGAACCCCAGAAAACTTTGTAATTGCCTTCTAGTACAAGGTTGTTCCCAAGCCAAAATTGCTTGTATTTTGGCTGGATCCATCTCAATGCCCCATACAGAGACTCTATAGCCAAGGTAATCGAGCTGTGTTGTATGGAATTCACATTTAGACCATTTTGCATAGAGCTTTGCCTCCTTAAGCTTGCTCAGGACCTGCCTCAGAAGGTGTTCATGCTCTTCCTCTGTTTCAGTGTAAATCAAGACATCATCCAAGTAGACCAACACCCCTTTAAACAGATGGTCATGTAGTACTTCATTGATTAATTGCATGAATGCTCCAGGTGCCCCTGCTAGCCCAAAAGGGAGGACTTTGTATTGGAATGACCCCAATGGGCAATTAAAAGCAGTTTTCCACTCATTCCCTTCCTTTATACGAATACGAAAGTACACCTCTTGCAGATCTAATTTGGAAAAGATTTTTCCTTTGGGTAGGTGAGCCAACATGTCCTTCATGAGAGGGAGGGGGTATTTGTTCACAATGGAAACCCTCAGTAGTCCGTGCAAAGTCTCAACATGCCATCTTTTTTTTCCCCTGAATAATACCGGTGCCCCCACAGGGGAGTTGGCAGGCTCAATGAAGCCTCACACCAAATTCTTATCGATAAAGTCCCTCAGAGCATCCAACTCCTTTTGGGTCATGGGGTAAATTTTTGGCTTGGGCAATTGTGTGTCTGGGACCAATTCAATGGCACAGTCAGTCTTCTGGTGAGGGGGTAACTGATCTGCCTCCATCTCCCCAAATACATCTGCAAACTCACGATATTGATGAGGCATCTCCTCCAGCCCTGCAGTATGGGAAGTGCCTGGCTGACCCCCACCTTGCAAACTCTGGCCCGTGTGGCCACTACTTCTGTGGGGCCATTGTAAAATCCATCTTTGAAAGCCACAGTCCTCTGCTCCCAACTGATATAAGGATTTCGATGTTTCAGGCAGGGCATGCCCAATATTACCTGAGGGCTTCCTGCTGGGGCTACCACAAACTTTAAAGTCTCTAGGTGCTGCCCACTCGCATTGTCACAGCCCCAGTGAAATGAGTGGCCAGACCCCCCCCCCCCCCAGCTTCTGAGCCATCCAGCTGGGTGAATATTAATGGGTGTTTTAGAGGGAAGCTTGGAAGGTCCAATGCCATGACTAGATCAGGATGAATCAAACACCTGGAACATCCAGAGTCAACCAAAGCCCAAACTTCAGTAGATTTCATTTGGGATGCTAGTTTCACTTTCAACATTAAAGTGGGGCAATCATCATTCACCATGGAGTCCTCGTGCCCATCATCCTCCACCTGCTCTCTGGCACCCTTCATAGCAGGCAGCTGGAGTTTCCCGCTGGTTCCTTTATTTCGCCCTCTGACTCCCCTGAGAAATATACCAAATCCTCAGCCTCTATTGCTCCCTTCACTGCTGTCATTTTACGCATGGTTGGTGGTGACTTAGCTGGCAGTTTCCCCTGCTTGGACTCAGCTCTTCCCCTTGGGCATTCAACTGCATGGTGCCCCTCCTTCCCACAACAAAGACACTGGACCCTGGTGTAATGGCGCTCCCTCTCTTTGTCCCAAGGCTTGGGGCTCCTTTAACGCCTTCTTGGCCCACTCCTTAGCCAGAGAGTCCTCAAAGTGCAGCTTCAGGACCCACAGGAAATCATCGAAGCTATCTAGAGCAGGGGAGTCAGCATCATGTAGTTGACATACCAGTCTGCTGCTCTACCCTTGAGCTTGGTGGCAATTGCATTAATTTTGGATTCCTCTGTGGGGGAGCATGCACCAAATTCTCTCATATAACTCTTGGCATTGGTCAGAAAGATTGACAGCTTCGTCAGGTCTCCATTAAATTTTACTAAAAAGTCTCTCACTCCTCCCCTGGCTGGACCTGGTCCTGCAGCCGCCTGGGGGCTGTCACTCCAAGTAGTGGAAGGTCTGGCCCTGCACGGTGGGGATACAGAAGGCCAGGCTCTGCGTGGGCGGGACCCACCCCTGGTAGGCTTCCGTCCCCGATCAGCTGCCATCCTCGGGAAAGGCACAGGAGAAGGCTGCTGATGGGTATCCTCCCCTCGTCTCCCCTGGCTCTCCATTGACATGGACAGGTTCTTTAACAAACACTCCAGGGATTCCATTTTTGCTTCTAGCACTCACAGCCTCTGGGGGGTTGGGAAGTCCCCTCTCACCTGCCTTCCTGGTGTCCCATCCATTGACAGCATGGTGGATTCCTTCTCCAGTGTCAGCAGAATTTGGTGCTTCCAGGATGTCCCCGATGTCCCCGGCTGCGGGTCATCCACCTCATCCAAGACAATTAGCTTGCTAATTGACTCCATGGGTGCTGGTCCTCCTCTCAACACCCCACTGCTCTCTGACTCCCCCAAGTCTGATTCTGTATCTGACGACTCTTTTGGAGGGTTCAGGGCAGCAGACAGCTCTGAGGAAGTGTCTTGCCTTCTGCTCCCGATTGCAGGTTCAGGAGCTGAGCTGGTGGGCTCCTCGGGTCCTTCGGCGCTCATTTTCAATTCAGCCATCGTTAGCTATAATCCCTCACAAGAAGTGGTTCTTGGTAGGAGTTTTATATGATTTCTCAGCTTTATGTAATGATTGCCTGTTCAAAATCACCATCAGACTCACACAGGGCTTTCATGGATATCTGATTTAATAATGAATAGTATGCAAGATCACAAGCAAAGCTGAGAATAGTGAAAGTGCGGGATGTCTCCCAATAAAACCCCAAGCAACTCCCAGTCCCTCCCCCCAAAGTCAGTACAATTCCATGCCCACAGGTGCCCCTAACAGTTCCTGCCGGTCTGCGGGAAACGTCCTTGACAGGGCGAGATAACCCAAACATGCAATCCTCATTCTTCACTCCTTGCATCACAGCCTGGTACAGGAGCAGCCCCCTCCCATACAGCAACTCATGTCAGCCCCATGGCATGGGAACACGTTACGTTTCCAGGAACATTAGAACAGTAACCATGACACAGCCTGCCCCAAAAATGGCTGGCCACATGACAGAGGCTTCGGTAAAAGGAAAGTTCCTCAACAAATGGCAGGTGGGCTGTCTTAGAGCTGGGGCAAGAAGGCTGTGGGGGCAAGTCTAAGCTACATTAAATAATATGCTGATTTCATGTTGATAAATACATCCCTCTTAGCTTGTTATCTAATCTTACATTTTAATAACACTTAGGAATTCAGTTCACTCTTCCCATTGTTAAAATAAACTAAAATTTGCACATTGGAATATGTTGCAACTCACGGTTTCAGTGTACAGAACATACTCCCTTCTCTAGAAACAGAAGAGGGAACCAGTCTTTTCAGAGGTATTGAACAAACAATGACAAAATCATGTTAATGTAGGGCTGGAAAACAGAATTTTGCTTGGCTGTTTGGGCAGCTATGGAGGGGGAATCGAAGGATGGAGTCGCCCATCAGTTTAGGGGTCCAGACAGGAATTGCATCCTAGCTCCAGCCTCCCATCTTCTCCTCTTTGGTGCTCAGCAGCTCTCCCAGAACTAATTACTTGCTGGTGCTCGGCTGTGGTCTTGCATTCCCTTGCTTATGATCCAGAGTTTTTATATTGCCAGTTTGGTCCAGTTCATGCAAACCGGTTGTTAAATTTTCATGCACACTAGAGTGCAGCTAACCTTACATTTTTTCCCACTCTGCCTGGCCAAGCCACCAGCCTGTTTGCACAGAAAGAAGGAAAGACCAGATTGTGGGCTGACAGGAATCGTACTTTGCACAAGCAAAACCCTGACAAGATGTTGCCCTGGGCCTTCCTCTATGTTGCTTGGACAAGCCAACAGTCAGCTTGGCAAGACAGAGTGGGAAAAATATAGTTTTGGCCTAGCTCTATCTGTACTCACAATAGTGAGACAAACACCTGAGGAATTATTTATTTCTTGGTGTGCATAATTGTGGTTTATGGATGTAAGTTTCTTTCCATTTTTTATGTGTACTTATACCTATTTAAATTCAGGAGGACTCTGAGCACAACACTATTGCATTAACCAAGTTCTAAGCAGAAGTGTGCAGTTGTAATTACATATGGACCATAATCAGCAATATGAAAAAGGTGAAGGGAATAAGGGAAAATTGTCTTTAAGTACTTACTATATATCTATATCTATATCTCCTAATCAACATCCCCCCTAAAATAACAATTACTTAATTATTCCCTTCCTACTACTATTCTATACATTCCTGTCTACTATAATAAAGATCAAAATTAAAAAGCATATAATTTTTCTACCATTATAATTAATAATACAAAAGACATGAATACAAAAAATATGAATAAAAAGAACCCTTAATAATCATAATCCCAATCATTAACAAAAAGTAAAATCATCCAAAGCCAAAAGGCCATCCAGATAAATATTTTTAGTCCCTTAACCCATTTCAAAATAGATCAAGACATTTACATATCCCTATAATAGGCACAGTGCTATTTTCTTGAAATCAAACAGCCCAGCTGCTCCCCTCACAAACACAGACTTCTCTTCAAAAAAAACCTCCCATACATAATAACCCCTTCTTTTTCATAGCATTCCATCAGAAAGTCAAATTCACTCATGTCTTGCAGCTCAATGACTGGTGTAAATTCTTCCATTCAGCATTGTGAGTTTCATTGCCAATTTCATCTAGGATTTCAACAGAAACCTGAATCCCACTGTTGGGAGAGACATTTCCATTGCTGTTAGATTCTTCAGATTCATCCACATCATTCCCCCACCAGATGACACATTTTAGACCACATTATGTCCCACAATGCTCTGAATGTCTTGCAGAATAACTTGGCAGGAATCAGAAAGAATCTGCTTAATATCTGCTTTGAAATCTCTGCAGCAGTCAGAGAAAGCCTGGCTAAGATCCTCAATTTCTGAAGCAGTAAATTATGGCACTCCCTAGATATTTAACCAGCCAAAGTGAGAGTCAATGGAAAAATTCTGAATTGAGTTAAGATAAGATACCAGACAGTTCCCAGAAAAAGTAGCAGCAGGAAAGTTCAAAACAGCAGATTCAACGTGTAGGAAAAATGCAAAAATCTTTAAAATTAGCACAAGAATAATAACAGGGAGATGATAATATACTCTCAACCCTCCTTAATATTGGATGGAAAGCAAAATCCAAAGCTTTAATTTTTTAAAAAAAATTAATCACAAAAATAATGACAAGCACCAAGAGAGATAGTTTCTCCTTAATGTAGATAGCCTCTCTTAGGGTTCAAATGCTCAAAAAAAAAAAAAAAATGAGTGTGGGCTTCTTTTCACTTCTAACATGAAGGGTTGGGGGTGAATTTTAAGAGGCAAAAATGAACAATGAGATAGGAAAATCATAAGCAGCAAATAATATGGAGAAAGTTTGAAGATCCATTCATGCAAATATGGATTTTCGTTTCTTTCTAATCTTAATAATTTCTAAATGTTTAAAAATGCTATTTTGCCAGTGCAGATGCAAATTAAATAAATCTTTAATGATAATGTTGGAATATTTTCCTTATATGTTTACAAGAAGTTTAAATTAAGGATTGATGAAAAATTGTATAGGCAGTAGTAATGCCATTTTATAAAAGGAAAAGGCTGGCTTCTGCGAATATAAATAAATGAGCACATCATGTAGCAAAATCTATATAAAGGAAGACATATGTCTTATGTATAGGAAGACATATGTATAGGAAAGATGAACCACCCCTTTATACAGACATTGTGGTTAACTATAGAAAAGGAAATATCTGTTTTAACAGACTATGAAAGGAAGGAAGGATTGCACAGGAGGAAGATGTTCTTGCTGATAGAGCAGGAACTATTATAATAAGCTAATGCATTCCATTCTATTGATAATGATTGGCTAAATCTTTAAACTAAAAACCTGTAAGAAGGGAGACAGAGGAGCTGTCATGAACACTGATGGTGAGCAGGAGGGGGCCCCTATCCAGGGGGGAAAATGCATGCGTAGTAGCGAGGAATTGAGCAGTCATTCAAAGAGACACAGAACAGACCTGCCTTGACTTTTGGGGTTTATCTGTATGGGATTTCTCATGCTTCTTCAGTTTGTTAGGATTTTCTGTCTAGTGTAGCAGTAATAAAACACTAGAGACTTATTCCTCATCTCAGTGTGGTTCCTGCTTGTCAGGACAGGAGCAGTCCATTGCAGCCGCCACCCGTTACTTGACAACTTGGGTTGAATAAATATATTTTCTTTGACCTCCACTGATCATCTGGCATGTTTTATTGGATTCCCAGCTTGGGCATGAACCATGGGAAAAGAAGGTGTCTAATCCTTCTGAATTTTTGGAGAGCCAGCCAGGAGAACCAAGCTAACCAAGTGAGGGCTTTGGGAATTTGAGGATGCACAGCTGGCTCGGGGCCATTTTTGCTCTGGTGCCTCCAATTTCTCTCTGCTGTTTCTCACTGGGGTAGTAAAGGGACCCTCAGCATTTCCAACCAATCAGGTGGACTGTGAAAGCTTCCTGTCGGTAAGTGCTCTTTGTAATGGTATTTGAGAAAGACCTTTGGAGACAGGGCGAAGAGGTGCTACCTAGGGAATGGTCAGATAAGAGACAGCATAGCCTGTAGCTGGATAGTGGGTGGGGCAAGAGGTTCAAAAGGGACCCTTTCTCAGGCTGTAAAGGAGACGGGGAGAGAATTGAACTTTCAGACTTGCAAGATTCTGTTAATGTAGCTTTAAATAAAGTAGTTAGCTTATTTGGTCATGTTTCCTGTCTGGTCTACCTTGTAAGGCTGACATCCTTTTAAATTCTTTTACTGTAATTTCAGCTATGAATGTTTGGTCATTCTGCACCACAAAAATAGTTTTTGAAAGGTGTTCAATGTGTTATGTTTTAAAGGAGTGGTACCCCATTAGGGGTCTCGGGATCTCCTGGTAGGAACCCAAAACCCACTGGACACATGTGTCAGCTTTAAATTAGGGACATGGGATTGGGGGGTAGCAAAATCCCTAAGGATTCACCCTGGGCTAAACTCCTTGCTCATTGGAGTGAAGGAAAGCTTCCTGTCCAACCTGGTATGTCAAAAATGTGTGCTGGGACTTTGTGTTGCAAGTGGACCAAATATTTAAATAATTGTGGCAGGCAGATTTGGCAAAAGAATTGGTACTTTTCAATAGGATCAATTAAAACTGTTGGGATGCTGTCTTGAGGACTTGGTGCCTCAGCAGATTGATTATTGATATCTATGGGCTAATGTCAGATGGGAATAACCCACACAGTTCCTAACCCTTCTGATTTGATAACTTGGCAACAGCACACCCCTTTGTTCTAAAAGGATCCAATAGCTGTCATGAAAAGGTTTCATACTATTTTAAAGTCTCATTAACCCACTTGTGCTGATGTGCAGGCATTAATGGATGCTCTGTTGACCCCAGATAAGAGATTAAAATTGGCTGAAAAAATGCATAGAAATAATTAATCAACTGGTTGTCCCAGTTACAGGATGAGCAGCCCCTGAACCAAAGGTGGGCTGGCCCCCACTGGATCCCCAATGGGAGTATAATGACAATGATCATTGGGTAATATATAATTGGGCACTTACTAATTTATTGCAAGCCCTAGAGGAAATAGCTAAAAGACCTCTGAACTGGCCAGGATTTCAGAGAACTCAGCAAAGGGCTGATGAAATCCCTGATGTTTATCATGTCAGGCTCATAGAAGCTGCTCAGGCATACGTTCACCTTGACCCAGCAAATGAAAGGGGTCATAGGCTTATAAATGCTGCTTTTGTAAATCAGGCAGCAGCTGATATCAGGCAATGTTTTAATGGTTGTATCTAACTGGCCAAGCTTGGATACCATGGAATGGTGCAGAATAGCTAATTTTGGTTTTGATCAAAGAAAAAAGAGAGAGAGAGCAGGAGAGGGAAAAGAAGGAATTGAGACAGGAGAAGAGAGAGGACCTCAAACTTCTTGTTAGTTTGCAGAAACTGCCTAGCAGTAATGTCAGAGGATGAGCTGTTGAACAGGGACGAGGGCAGAGAGGAGGTCTGAGAGATTGACAGGAAGTATGTACAAGGCCAGTGTGTTTTTACTGTCAGAAGCCAGATCACTGCAGGAAAGATTGCATGAAATGGATTTGAGACAGGGCTAACAGTGCTGCCCCCCACCCTGGCACCTTACGCTGCAGCCATCCCTTCAGTACCATCAGACCAATGGACACTTTATCCATCACTGGAGCAATTTACTGACCCGCCATTTTCAGCTGCGACCCAGGGTTGGGAGTATGGCTCTGCCTCACAATGGCATGCAGCAGGGAACAACCAGATAGGCCCTTCCTTTTGCTTTCAAGTTTTGGAACTCCCAGTTGAGCACAATAAGGAAGGACCTTATGTCTCCTTAGAAACTGCTGGCATTAAGTACTCTTTTCTTGTGGACCCTGGGCAACCACCGCTCACCATTGGATCTTGGTGCATGGCTTTGATTGCCTGCCTCTCTGTGCCTCCTAGGACAGGCTCCTTTAGTTTCCTGGTGGTAGGTAGTCTTCATCTGTGGAGCTTTGGGTGTCTTCCAAGACCCTTCCCTGGGTTGCTTCAGTTATCACAGCTGCTGACCCTTTGAGTTTCAAAGGTTGAGTCTTGGTTCCTTGGCTGCTCAATTTCCCTCCTCCATCAGCTGTGGTTTGGGAACAATTGGCAATCCGGTGCCCTTCTTTCCCACATTTCAAGCAAAGCCCCTTCTTCATGCATCTCTCTTTCTCCTCTTCCCACAATTATCTGGTTATTTCCCTTTTGTTAGGATTCACCACCTGGCTAGATTCTTAATGGGAAGTTGAGTACACTGGTGACTCTTGAGACGTAACCACATGTCTTCCATTTCTCCAGTGAGGCATATCCAGCCCCACAGAGTTTTAGGGTCTCCTCTGAGCATGCACCACTCCAGGATGTCATGTTGCAGGCTGGCTTGAAAATGTTGGATTTTTAATGACTCTGGCCAATCTGACATTTTCCCCACCAACTGTTGGAATTCAACAACATACTTAGCTATTGACCTAGGCCCTTGCTTGATATGCTGTAAACTGGTGCAGGCTCGGGTTTTCAAGAGTGGGTCTTCGAATCTCTCCCTCAGGGCACCCATAAAGTTGTTGAGGTCTGCCAGGATCTTCAATTTGGCATTGTACAGTTGCACCAGCCATTCACTTGCATCTCCTTCCAGGTGGGTAGACATGTAGCATACCTTTACTCCCGCTGATCTGAAGTAATCTCCAAATTCCTCCATGAAAGCTGTCACATGAGTCAGGAAGCAGGCTAAGTACTTGGGATCACCATTAAATTTGACTTTCAGGTCTTTCATCCCTTTGGGTCTCAATGACCTCTCAGCACAGTGTGCATGGTCTTTGCTATGGCTTTGTTCTGTCAACTCTGTTGCCAACGATTTGCTTTCCTCACTGGCCAAGCCACTGTCATTGTCAGAGATTGCCTACTTGTCAGGGTCAGTCTCACTTCGCAATAAGGCACGGACTCACTTAATAGGTATTAAGGATTTCTGGTTTATTGGAATGGTGGCTGACAGAACGAAAAACGGGAACGGGGGTGCGGTGGTGAGGCGCCCTGTTTATACCCTCTTGCGGGGTCCCGTGCTCCTCCACCCTTCATTGTCCCCAATCCCTCTTGATGGGCTCCTTGATGGCTGTGTGGGCATTTTCCCGGTGTCTTTCCTTGTCCTCTTGGTTCCGGTGTGTCCTCCAGGGCACCAGGTGAGGCTAATCGCTGAAGCCCTTCTTTTCAGCTGTATATGAGTCCATGGGTGTGGGTGCTTTGGGTGCTTGGATTAAGCACTGTTTTAATTATCTCCTTCCTCTTGTCCTTAATGATCATGATCCACGTTGTGAGGCTCTTTGTGCCTTGCAACGGGGTCATGACATGCTGCCCCCCAAAGATGTCTTTTAGGGTGCTGGTTTCTCTGGGTATGCCTCGTGGAAACGTCTGGTTAGTTGTCTTGCCCTGACATGTTGTGCCTGGACCCACTCTGGGTGTGGGAAATGTTTCCACTTGACGAGGTATTGCAGCTTGTCTCTTTGCTTTCTTGAGTCCAGTATCTCTTCTACTTCAAAATGTTGTTGGTTGTCTATCATGGTGGGTGGGGGCGGGGGTTCCTCCGTATGCCATTTGGATGTGTTTGTCGGTTTCAGTAGAGCGCAGTGGAATACCGGGTGGACCCGTCGCAAGTTGTGAGGCAGTTCCAGTTTGAATGTAACTGGATTTATTACCTCTGTGATTTTAAAGGGTCCGATGAATTTAGGTGCCAGCTTCTTCGAGGGTTGCGAGGTTTTTATGAACTTAGTGGAGAGGTAGACCCTATCTCCCACTTTGTAGTTCGGTGCCTCTGCCCTGTGGTTGTCCACATATTTTTTGTACGTAGTTTGTGCATCTGCTAGGGCCGCTTGGATGATTGGCCAGGTTGTCGCCAGCTGTGCTGCCTAGTCGTCTGGTGAGCAGGGTGGGGCATCTGGTTGAGGTAGTTCTGGTATTGGTACAAAGTCCCTTCCATAGACCACCTTAAATGGGGTGTGGCCAGTGCTTTGGTGTACTGCATTATTATAGGCTACCTCTGCAAAAGGTAGTAGGTCCACCCAGTTGTCCTGTTGGTAATTTATGAATGCCCTCAGGAACTGTTCAAGTGTTGAGTTTAGGATCTCTGTAGATCTGTCCGTGTGTGGATGCCATGCAGTGGACAGTGCTTGTTTAGTCCCGATTAGTTTTAAAAATTCCCTCCAAAACTTTGACGTAAACTATGTGCCCCTATCGGTCACCAACCTGCAGGGGGCGCCGTGGATCCTGTATATGTGTGTCAGGGACAGGCGTGCTAGTTATTGGGCAGAGGGGATGGTTGCGCACAGAATGAAGAGTGCCTGCTTTGAAAAATAGTCTTTTACCACCCAGATTACTGTTTTCCTTTGACTGGGTGGGAGGTTCACAATAAAATCCATGGAGATTTCTTCCCATGGGCAGGAGGGGCTGTCTACTGGCTGCAGCAGCCCTTGGGGTTTCCCCCCTTTCTGTTTGGAGGTGGCACATGTGGGACAGGTGGCAACGTAGTCTTTTACGTCTTTTCTCAGGTTTGGCCACCAAAATTGCCTCCTCATTAGATGAAGGGTTTTTACAAACCCAAAATGTCCCGCAGTTTTGTCATTGTGTGATCTGTTTAAAATTTCCCCCCGCAGTGATTCTGGCACGTGCAAGACTTTCTCTTTCCAGGCGAGGCTGTCCTTGATAGATACATGGTGTCGGTTGTTTTGCAACCATGTATCTGTTTGTAGTGCTTGTGCGAGTCTTTGTTGCCAGTTAGGGGAAATTGAACGGCGGCTCCGTTCGTTCCCTGTTCGTGCTGGCGTGCGATGATTCCTTGTCTGGCTGCGCGTGACAGCTGGGCAACCCAGCTGTTTGTCGGTCCATACCGTCCCCACGATGTCTGAGGTTTGTGTGTCGTCCTGTGGCCGTTGGGAGAGGGCATCCGCCAGGAAGTTCTTCCTGCCCGGTATAAATTTCAGCATGAAATTGAACCGGCTGAAGAACTGTGCCCAGTGCACCTGCTTCGGGCTGAGGCGTTTAGGCGTGCTGAGAGCCTCCAGGTTCTTGTGGTCTGTCCAGACCTTGAAGGGGCAGGTGGCCCCTTCCAGCAGGTGCCTCCATGTTTCCAGAGCTGCTTTTACTGCGAATGCCTCCTTTTCCCATACATGCCATCTCCGCTCTGTTTCGGAGAATTTGCGGGAAAGGTAGGCGCAGGGCTTTAGCTGGTTATCAGAGTCCCTTTGGAGCAGGAGAGCTCCGATAGAAAAGTTGGAGGCGTCTACTTGCACTACGAAAGGCTTGGTGGGGTCGGGGTGTTGTAGCACTGGCTCAGCTGTAAAGAGGTTTTTTAGTCTCTCGAATGCCATTTGACAATCAGCTGTCCAGTTTAGTAGCACCCCCGGGTTTCTTGATTTGCGCGTCTCCCCCAAGCCCTTAGTCTTAAGCAGGTCCGTTGGGGGTAATACAATCTCCACAAGTCCCGGGATGAACCCCCTGTAAAAATTCGTGAATCCAAGGAAACTTTGAAGTTGTCTCCTCGTGCGTGGGCACTCCCATGCCAGTAAAGCTTGGACCTTGCTTGGGTCCATTTCTATTCCTTTAGCAGAAATCCTATACCCTAGGTAGTCAATTTGTTTCCTGTGAAATTCGCACTTGGAGAGTTTGGCAAACAGCTCTGCCTTGCGAAGTTTCCTGAGCACTTCTTTTAACAAGCGTTCGTGCTCACGTTCTGTTTCTGTGTAGATTAATACATCATCGAGGTAAACCAAAACCCCCTTAAAAAGGTGGTCACACAGGACCTCATTGATTAATTGCATGAATACCCCCGGTGCACCTGCCAGTCCGGATGGTAGCACCTTGTACTGAAACGACCCCAATGGGCAGTTGAAGGCAGTTTTCCACTCATCCCCCTCCCGTATCCGTATACGGTAATAGGCTTCCCTTAGGTCCAGTTTAGAGAATACCTTACCCTTTGCCAGGTGGGACAAGATGTCCTTTATTAAGGGTAGAGGGTATTTATTGGATACGCATGTGGCGTTTACTCCGCGGTAATCTGTACAGAGCCTCAGTGACCCATCCTTTTTCTCACGAAAGAGGACTGGCGCTCCTACTGGAGAGTTTGCAGGCTCGATAAAACCTCTTGCCATGTTTTTGTCCACAAAGTCCCTCAATGCTGCCAGCTCCCTCTGGGTCATGGCATATATTTTGGGTTTGGGTAGGGGTACCCCCGGGACCAGTTCAATGGTACAGTCCATTTTCCTGTGGGGGGGGGAGTTTGTCCGCCTCTTTCTCACCGAAGACATCTGCAAAGTCCGCGTATTTGATTGGCAGTCCCTCTGGCAGCGCCGCCTCTCTGTGCTCTGAAGTCGTCATTGCCCTCCCCATGGCCGCTGGGGGGACCTGTTCCCTGTGGGTGCTTGATAACGCCCGTCAGCAAACTTAATCTCTCTGGTTTTCCAGTTGATAACTGGGTTTTGCTGCACGTGCCATGGGATCCCTAGTATGAGTAGGGGTCGCCCCACAGGTGCCACGATGAAAGCCATTTTTTCCTCGTGGCTGCTGAGCCTTAGCGCGGTTTCTCCAGTGTATTGGGTGACCGGGCCTCCTCCTGCTGCTGATCCGTCAAGCTGAGTGAACACCAAATGGTGCTGAAGTGGATAGCAGCGGAGGTTAAGTGCGGCTACCAGGTCTGGGTGCATTAGTGTCATGAGTGCCGTTGAGCTGAAGTCATCAGCGCAATGGCACACATGACAATAGCAAGGAAACAGGAGAAGGGGCTCAAGATAAGTAGCCATCAACTCACAATGACTAACGGCCAACAGACAATAACTAAACGGATCACGGAGCACACCCAAGCCATCAGCGCCAATACAACGGAGATCGCCCAGCTGACAGCAATCACCGGATGAATAGAAAACCCGATGATGGGCGATCCCGGAACGCCAGCGGGGCCTCACAACCCCTCACCCACCGGCAGGGCAACGTATTGGACAAAGGGGGGTGACGTGACCGCGAGTGAGGGGGCGCTGACCGGCACGGCGTATTTAAACCCCGCACCGGCGCGCTCCTGTCACTCTCAGCTTTTTTCTTCCGACGCTGTAACTGCGCTGTGAATAAATCAGAGCCTGATCCATCGAACCAGTGTCTGAGCCTTATTCAGAGGCAGGCAGCGCATGACAATTAGGCTTTTAGAGCAGCCAGAGTCAATCAGTGCCCAGACCTTTTCAGTCTTTTCCCCATGGGTGAGGGTGACACGGACATAGAGGGTGGGGCATTCCTCACTCACCCCTTTGTCGTTGCACCTGTTGCTCTTCTCCACCTGTCCTTCGGCGCCCCTTAGGCCAGGTGGCTGTCATTTCCCGTCGGCTCGTCAGGATTGCTTCCCTCCTCCTCTGAGCTGTAGGGGAAATGTCTGGCCTGATACTCCCCCCTCGCTGCTGGTCACTTTCTTGGCGCTGGGGTTGGTGCAGCTGGTGCCCTCCTCGTGCTCTCTCTGGGTGTCGGTTTGGGGCATGCTGCCGCCTTATGGTCGTCCTCGCCGCACATGAAGCACTACCCTTTTGCAAAGCGCCGGTCCCGTTCCTCCTTCCACGGTTGGGATCTCGCCTTCCCCGGCCTTGCAGCTGTCCGTGATGGTCTCGCTGTCTCCGCCTGCTGTGCTTCCCTCTGGGCTTGGTGAAACGTGTCGTGGGCATCCTCTGCTTCCCCTGCCAGCCGGATCCACTCGGTCAGGGAGTTGGGGTTGTTGCGACAGAGTGCCCACCAGAGCATGTTTAAGTTAAGACCTTCTTTGAATTTCTCAATCAGGGTCGATTGAGACCAGGCTTCCACCTTGCCGGCTAGGGCTTGGAACTCCATGGCATACTCTGCCATGGAGCGCTGCCCTTGCCTGAGTGTTTTCAGTGTCCTTTTAGCTCTTTCTTGCTCCAGGGGGTCCCTGAAGTGCAGTTCCAGCACTTGAAGGAATTCTGTGCTGTCCTGCAGCGCCCAGGTGCCTGATTGGCACAATTGGACGTACCAATCAGCGGCCCGTCCTTTTAATTTTATGGTGAGGGCATTGACTTTGCCCCATTCCGTCCTGAAACAGGGACCCCATTCTTCGAGGTAGTACCTCGCATTTGTTAGGAAAAAGAGTTTCGAGGGGTCCCTGTCAAACTTTATGCCAAAGTCCTTGGCTGCCATTCTGGCCTGGCTCCAGGTCACATCTGGGCCTTGCAGCGTGCTGCGTGGGGGCTGGTGCGGGTCAGATCGTCTCCAGGCGTCTGGCGGTGTCGGTGTCGTCTCTCGCTGGGTCCCCTCACCAGTAGGTCGTCTCATTGGCAGGGTGGGAGGGTGGGATGTTGTCCCTCTGGTGGCCTCTCAGAACCGGGCTCCTCAGTAGCCTCCGCCGTCCGCTGGGTCGCCACTCCATCTCTCGTCCGGGTACACCTCCAGTCGTCAGGTGGGCTCCTTGGACCGGGCTCTGTCATAGCCGCCGCTGCCCGCTGGGTTGCCTCTCCGCCTCTCGTCTGGGTGCGCCTCCAGTCGTCAGGTGGGCTCCTTGGACCGGGCTCCGCCATAGCCGCCGCCTCCCGCAAGGTCGTCCTGCCGTCTCTCGTCTGGGTGCGCCTCCACGATGCTGCCGCCGCGGGGTTCCTGCACCACCGTCAGCTGTTGGAGCAGCAGCCGTATCGCCTGCATCCCCTCCTCCAGCGCGTCCAGCCTTGCCGCTGTCTGCAGACTCCCGCTGGTGCACTCACCACTCCGCTCGCCCTCGCCTCTGGTTGTCATGGAGGAAGGACCTTCCCTTGGTCCCTCCGTGGTGCCGGGCGATCCCTCGACTCTGTCCGCCCTGGGTGTCGGTTTGGCTCGCGTCTCCTCCGGGGTGCTGGGCGAACCTGGAGAGGATCCCCTCGTCTCGCCCCTGGTGGCCCGTGGGCCCCGGGGTGCCAGGGTGGTTCCCTCCCACTCTTCCCCCGAGCTGGATCCCATACTTACCTGGGCGTTGTGCCGCCCGGACCTCAGCCACATCCCGCCCAAGTGGAGGGGAGCTTCGCCGCCGGGTGCCGAGTGGTTGTTCATACCTAGCAGGGCCCCTCACAAGCTAGTTGGATAGGTGCTAGGTAAAAAAATTTTGTGGGTTCCCATTTTTATGTCAGGGTCAGTCTCGCTTCGCAATAAGGCACGGACTCACTTAATAGGTATTAAGGATTTCTGGTTTATTGGAATGGTGGCTGACAGAACGAAAAATGGGAATGGGGGTGCGGTGGTGAGGCACCCTGTTTATACCCTCTTGCGGGGTCCCGTGCTCCTCCACCCTTCATTGTCTCCAATCCCTCTTGATGGGCTCCTTGATGGCTGTGTGGGCGTTTTCCCGGTGTCTTTCCTTGTCCTCTTGGTTCCGGTGTGTCCTCCAGGGCACCAGGTGTGGCTTATCGCTGCTTATCTGAAGCCCTTCTTTTCAGCTGTATATGAGTCCATGGGTGTGGGTGCTTTGGGTGCTTGGATTAAGCACTGTTTTAATTATCTCCTTCCTCTTTTCCTTAATGATCATGATCCACGTTGTGAGGCTCTTTGTGCCTTGCAATGGGGTCATGACACTACTTCCTTCTCTGCCCGCCCCTCAGATTAGTGTAGCAATTTTTCCATGGCCTCCTGCAAAGTAGACACACCATCGCCAATTGCTTAAATTTCATGCCCCAGTGAGTGCAACTCACATTCGACTTTGTCAAGCCTTGCTTCAACTGCCAACACTCATCGTTTGGTGCCTCTGTCGCGTTTGTTGACTTGCTGGTCCCATTCCGATGATGGTTCACCACCTTCCCCTACACATCCGACCATCTCAGGTTGTACTTTAATAGGGGTTGAGGTTCCTCGATGGTGATAATTGACTTAGTGGTCACAGATCCCGTAGCCTCTGGGATGCTGGCCAAGCAAGTCTCACCTTTTTCAGGGAGACACCTCTGGCTGCTGCCTCTGCTGTGTGCCCAGTGGGTCTGCTACCTCATTTCCAGTCTCTGCTAGCTCCTCAGCTAGTTCCTGAATAGGTGGCTCTTCTTCTGAGTGTTCTATTGTCAGACTTTCTTCAGTAATTTGGGATCTTGAGGTAAAGTCACCATTGAGGAAACGTGACTTTCTGTGATGACCCCAGTTCTGTATTCCCCTAAATGCAACTTAATCACAAGCCATGCAGGATATGAATTAAGTTTATTCAATGAGAATCAGCATCCAGTTTCAAAGTGATTAATGATTAACTTTTCATGCACAATTCAGCAGCTTAAGGCTTCTCCCCCCTACAGCACATAAACAGCATATTCTATAACTTTCCACATCCCATTTGCCCCCCGTCGCACTTCTATTCGGCCGTCTCCAGATGGCACAGGAGTCTGACCTTGACAGTTCTTCTCTTCCCCATATCTCTTACCAGCTTGCAAAGGAATGCCTGCCATTTTGTGCTCACGGGTTTCCATTTAGCACCACCACCCCTCCTTTCCTCCACAGCAGCAGCAAATCATGGCAGGATGGCAACTTTGAATTAATGCCTTGCAAAGATTCCATCCTGACACCTAACTTTAAAAGGAATTTCATGGCTAGAGATCCATGGGATTATAAGAGACAAAAGGCAAATGGCTGACCCATCTGAATGGCTGACATACAGATAACAGTACAAATTTATTTACTTATTTACTTATTTATTAAATTTGCCCCCTCCGATCTCCTCCCATCGGGGGACTCTGGGCGGTTTACAATAAAATAGTCAATTAAAACAGCGAACAGCCAATATAAATACAATATATAAATACATTATTACTCTTAATAAATAAATATAAAAATAAGAGTACAAGTAAGAATATAAATAAAATTTATTTATTTTTAAATTTATTTTGTATTACTACTGCACTATGAATTAGCCAGTTCAAATACAGCAAAGATCACAGAATTGTGGAGCTGGAAAGATCCTCTAATCCAACTTTATGAAATGTGCAGGAAAACCAATTAAACCACCCTTGAGAAATGGCTGTCCAGATTCTTCTTAAACACCTCCAGAGATGGAGAATCTATAACCTCAGTTAGGAAGTTTTGCCTTTTATTTAAGTGAAATCTAGGTAGATGCAACTTGTAGCTATTTCTGGTTCTAATTTCTGCAGCAGTAGAAAAGAGTTATTGATCTTCTATCCTATGGCTCCCTTTTTACATTTTTGAGCACTGATAAAATGTCTCTCCTCAGTATTCTCCAGACTGAACATCCCATGTCCCTGATTCATGTTTGTCATCCCCGTCAGAACTTGTTCTAACCATCAAAAATGTGGTTGCCACAATTGTACATGGAACTCCAGGTCTTACCAGTGCACAGTAGAGGGGAAAAAGGAACTTCATGCTTCTTTTAATGCAGTCCAGAACTGTGTTAGCCCTTGAAGCAGCTATCTTACATTGTTGGCTCATGTTGTTTTCAACTTTGTAGTTTGTTTCCAATTTCCACACCCATTCTTCTCTGATGTAATGTTTCCACGCCATGAGTCCCCCTTCTTGTAAACATAATGTACTGTAAATATAAAAGTAATACCTTGCATTTCTCCTTGTTAAAGGACGTTCTTCTCAACCAAATCTTCCAAATTGTGCAAATTAATTGCAATCTCATTCTGGTCTAGATCTCCCAAATTTGTGTCCTTCACAAATGTAATAATCAGAATATAAAATATTCTGAATAAGATAAAATGAATTAGTTGTCTTTTCCTTTTATTTATTGATCCTTCAAAACCCAAGGTAGGATAACCTGTTCCTGACACGGAGGGTATGCTTGGGTGGTTTATTATTTTTACTAAAAAATCCTGGGGTATCAATCTCAAACACATTTATGGAAAACTTAAGATTCCAAGGAACAGACACACTCTGTATCAAGTAATAAAAGAAAAAGGAGCCCCCACTGCATTAAGAAGATGGCAAGATGGTAATAGTGATGGGGACTGCACAGATCTCCTCTACTCCTACTTTGGTTTGGTAACTAAGTTCAAAACAGAACTGACTCTAAAGAAGGAATGACAACCCAAGGTACATAAATAGATAGGTAACACCTGCCAACCATAAACAAGTTTAAGTCTCCAGACCAGATACAGCTAAGAGTCCTGAAGTAGTTTGTGACTACCATCTTTGAACCCCTTTCTGAGAAATCATGGTTGGGTATGATGCTAGATGTTTGCAAAAAGGTAAATTTGTTCCCTATCTTCAAAAAAGAGTGGGGGACGGGAAATAGGTAACAACAAATTGGTAGTTAGACACTAATACCAGGCAAAACTCTAGGTTATTAAGCAGTATGTTTATTAAATGTACAGATTACACAAATATATAGAGATAACAAATACACAACAGTATCAAGATTCAGGAGGATGCTGACAAAGTGAAATGATAGGCAGAAACCAGCCAGATGAATTTCATCAGTCTCAAATGCTAAGTCTTTCAGATAGGAAAAATCAAAGGCATGAAATAAAAGATGGGTGAAAACCATACCGCGTAGAAGGAAATGCAAAAGGGATCTGAGGGTTTTTGGTGGATCATAGGCTAACCCTAACCCTAACCCTGATGCAGTTTTTAACTTCGTAAAATACTTAGTAACTTAACTTAAAATTGATTAACTTAAAAAATTAACTTCTGTATTACAAGTATGTCAGATCGAGTGAAGTCATCAGTCCTCTCTGTTCTGTGTTATTCAGACAACCTGTAGAATATTGGGTCTGGTTCAGGGCATATTTTAGAAAAGACATTGACAAACTGAAGTGTGTCCCTAAGAGAATTGCCAAGATGATAAAGAACTGGGAAGGAAAAACTTACAATGAACAACTGTAGGCATGGAGAAGAATGCAGGGAGACATGATAGCTGTAAGTGCCTGAAAGGTTGACATAGAAGACAGGGCAGAATTGTTCAGCATTGTTCCAGAAGACAAGAAACAATGTGTTTAATTACAAGATAACAGATTCTAGTTGGACTTCAGGACAAATTCCTAGCACTAAGAGCTCTTCAACAGTAGGACAGGCTGTCTTGGGGAGCAGTAGATTCTCCTTCACTGGGGGAATTTAGACAGAAACTGAGTGGACATCTGCCAGGAGTGCTGTGGTAGTGGATTTCTTCTCTGGGCAGGGGTTTGGACTAGACACTCTCTAATATCCCTTTCAACTCTTACATTCTATAAAAAGTAAGTCAGATTAATGGGAACTGGAAACAACCACAGTACATGATACATCATATGAATGAATGCTGTCATTCAAAGGTGTCTTGCAAAACAAAATAAAGTGTGCATAAGCTGAATAATAGGTATTTACTTTGGTATGAACATCTGATATAGATCCTTTGCAATTTATCAAAATACTCCACAGAAATCAGTTTTGTGATGTCAACAGCTTCAGTCCCCTTTCCTCTGAGCCTTAGAATAAACAGGTTAGCCAAAGAGGTTCAAAACTAAAGTTTCTATGGAGCAGTACTGCCATCGTGTGAATGCATGGAACTATTTATTGTAACTTGGTGCTGAATAAGTAGATTGAAAATTATACTCACTATTAAATAATTTCCAAAATGTACTGCTTGTATATTTTTTCCTAATAAAACCTTTGTGCTGTTATGACAATGAAGGTTTGGGTGAATAAAGCACAGGTTTCTTGAAACTGGTAAACCACCAGGACACCGTACATAGAAAAGCCATTCAATTCACAGGAATAGGGAACCCAGGAACTCTCAGATCTTGCTAACTACAAATTCCAGCATGAAACACCAGTGACAAATCTAAGAGACTGACACGAGATCTATTAGACAGAGTTCAGCTAAGGTTTCCTATCCCTGCCATTTCACATGCTTTGCCAAGGTAGTGCTGCCACTTGTTTCTTCAAAGCAACGTGGCTACAGTTCTTACAGCTCACTGTACGCACTACAGGTAGTCTTCATTTAATGATGGCAATTGAGCCTGGAATTTCTGTTGCTAAGCCATGCGGTCGTAAAGTGAGATAGCATTGCTTAGTGACAGCAATCCTAGCAATTCCCCTTGCCGTCGTTACATGAATTTTACCGGTCATTAGTCCGGGCACCCACCCAATCCAAGCCATTCTGGGTTTGGTTCCTACCAGCCCCAAACACTGCCTTCAACTCCCCCACCTATCTGCCCCCATCTCTGCCCTTTTGGAAACCCTGCCCTTGCCTTGTGGGATAGCAAGCCCAGCTGTGCACCACGAGGCCGCCCATCCCATCCCGTCCCACCCCACACAGGTGAGGCCACCATAGCAAGCTCCAGCCTCCCCAGCCCGCATTCACTCACCCAGCTGCCTCCTCTCTCAGTTCCCCACACCAACCTTTCACCTTTTTTGCCCAGGGGCTGCAGGAGAAGCAGAAGTGCCTGGCTGCCTTTGGCGAGTCCTTTTTGGACCCAGCTTCTCCGGCAAATGTTTCCTCCACATGGCTCCCTTCAGAACGCTGTCTTTGGAAGCTTGTGCTGTCTTCTCAGAGCCTTTGGAGAGCTCTTTGGAAAGCTCAGACTCTCCAAAGGAATGACGGAATGTGGGCTGGGAAGGCTGGAGCTTGCTATGGTGGCCTTGCCCACACGGGTGGGCTTGCCGCCCCACAAGGCAGGGTGCGGGCTTCCGTAAGGGCAGGGATGGGGGGAGATAGGTGGGTGGGGGGAGTTGAAGCAGTCATAAATGTGGGTGGGCTGCCAAATGCCTGAATTTTGATCATGTGACTGTGGGGGTGCTGCAAGTCGTAATTTGGGGCACAGGTCACAAGGCCACTTTTTCAGCGCTGTCATAATTTCAAACAGTTGCTGAATGAATAGTCGTTAAGTGAAGACTACCTGTACTTCATCCCCTCTGCAGAATGTCCTAAAGCATCATTAAAATGAATGATGCATGATGCACTTTCTTATTCTCTTATGAAATGCTTATTATATCTTTATTTCCTGGATACATACAGTATCTTTATTCTTTACATTCTTGTTGTTGTTTATTCGTTTAGTCGCTTCCGACTCTTCGTGACTTCATGGACCAGCCCACGCCAGAGCTTCCTGTCGGTCGTCAACACCCCCAGCTCCCCCAGGGACGAGTCCGTCACCTCTAGAATATCATCCATCCATCTTGCCCTTGGTCGGCCCCTCTTCCTTTTGCCTTCCACTCTCCCTAGCATCAGCATCTTCTCCAGGGTGTCCTGTCTTCTCATTATGTGGCCAAAGTATTTCAGTTTTGCCTTTAATATCATTCCCTCAAGTGAGCAGTCTGGCTTTATTTCCTGGAGGATGGACTGGTTGGATCTTCTTGCAGTCCAAGGCACTCTCAGAATTTTCCTCCAACACCACAGTTCAAAAGCATCGATCTTCCTTCGCTCAGCCTTCCTTATGGTCCAGCTCTCACAGCCATATGTTACTACAGGGAACACCATTGCTTTAACTATGCGGACCTTTGTTGTCAGTGTGATGTCTCTGCTCTTAACTATTTTATCGAGATTTTTCATTGCTCTTCTTCCAAGGATTAAGCATCTTCTGATTTCCTGACTGCAGTCAGCATCTGCAGTAATCTTCGCACCTAGGAATACAAAGTCTTTCACTGCTTCTACATTTTCTCCCTCTATTTGCCAGTTATCAATCAAGCTGGTTGCCATAATCTTGGTTTTTTTGAGGTTTAGCTGCAAACCAGCTTTTGCACTTTCTTCTTTCACCTTCATCATAAGGCTCCTCAGTTCCTCTTCGCTTTCAGCCATCAAAGTGGTATCATCTGCATATCTGAGATTGTTAATGTTTCTTCCAGAGATTTTAACTCCAGCCTTGGATTCCTCAAGCCCAGCTTGTCGCATGATGTGTTCTGCATACAAGTTGAATAGGTAGGGTGAGAGTATACAGCCCTGCCGTACTCCTTTCCCAATCTTAAACCAGTCCGTTGTTCCGTGGTCTGTTCTTACTGTTGCTACTTGGTCGTTATACAGATTCTTCAGGAGGCAGACAAGATGACTTGGTATCCCCATACCGCTAAGAACTTGCCACAATTTGTTATGGTCCACACAGTCAAAGGCTTTAGAATAGTCAATAAAACAGAAATAGATGTTTTTCTGAAACTCCCTGGCTTTTTCCATTATCCAGCGGATATTGGCAATTTGGTCTCTAGTTCCTCTGCCTTTTCTAAACCCAGCTTGTACATCTGGCAATTCTCGCTCCATGAATTGCTGAAGTCTACCTTGCAGGATCTTGAGCATTACCTTACTGGCATGTGAAATGAGTGCCACTGTTCGATAGTTTGAACATTCTTTAGTGTTTCCCTTTTTTGGTATGGGGATATAAGTTGATTTTTTCCAATCTGATGGCCATTCTTGTGTTTTCCAAATTTGCTGGCATATAGCATGCATTACCTTGACAGCATCATCTTGCAAGATTTTGAACAGTTCAGCTGGGATGCCGTCGTCTCCTGCTGCCTTGTTATTAGCAATGCTTCTTAAGGCCCACTCAACCTCACTCTTCAGGATGTCTGGCTCTAGCTCACTGACCACACCGTCAAAGCTATCCCCGATATTGTTATCCTTCCTATACAGGTCTTCTGTATATTCTTGCCACCTTTTCTTGATCTCTTCTTCTTCTGTTAGGTCCTTGCCATCTTTGTTTTTGATCATACCCATTTTGGCCTGGAATTTACCTCCAATGTTTCTAATTTTTTGGAAGAGGTCTCTTGTCCTTCCTATTCTATTGTCATCTTCCACTTCCGCGCATTGCTTGTTTAAAAATAATTCCTTATCTCTTCTGGCTAACCTCTGGAATTTTGCATTTAATTGGGCATATCTCCCCCTATCGCTGTTGCCTTTTGCTTTCCTTCTTTCTTGGGCTACTTCTAGTGTCTCAGCAGACAGCCATTTTGCCTTCTTGGTTTTCTCTTTCTTTGGGATGTATTTTGTTGCCGCCTCCTGAACAATGCTGCCAACTTCTGTCCATAATTCTTCCGGGACGCTATCTACTAAGTCCAGTCCCTTAAATCGATTCCTCACCTCCACTGCATATTCCTTAGGAATATTAGTGAGCTCATATCTAGCTGATCTGTGGGTCTTCCGTAATCTCTTGAGTCTGATCCTAAATTGTGCAAGAAGAAGTTCGTGATCTGAACTACAGTCAGCTCCAGGCCTTGTTTTTACCGACTGTACAGATGTCCGCCACCTTTGGCTGCAAAGGATGTAATCAATCTGATTTCGGTGTTGTCCATCTGGTGAAGTCCATGTATAAAGCCGTCTCTTAGGTTGTTGGAAGAGAGTGTTTGTTATGCAGAGCGAATTGTCTTGGCAAAATTCTATCAGCCTATGTCCTGCTTCATTTTGTTCTCCCAGGCCATACTTACCTGTAATTCGAGGTGTCATTTGACTGCCCACCTTAGCATTCCAGTCTCCCGTGATGAAAATAACATCTCTTTTAGGCGTGTTGTCCAGTAGGTGCTGCAGATCCTCATAGAACTGCTCTACTTCAGCTTCTTCAGCATTTGTGGTTGGGGCGTATATTTGGATCACTGTGATGTTAGATGGCTTGCCCTGAATTCGAATTGAGATCATTCTGTCATTTTTTGGGTTGTATCCAAGCACTGCTTTAGCCACTTTACTATTAATTATGAAGGCTACTCCATTTCTTCTGTGATCCTCTTGTCCACAGTAGTAGATCTGGTGGTCATTTGATGTGAAGTGGCCCATTTCAGTTCACTGACGCCCAGGATGTCTATCTTTAATCTTGACATCTCACCAATAACCACATCCAATTTGCCCTGGCTCATAGATCTTACATTCCAGGTTCCAATGGTGTGTTGATCCTTAGAACATCGGATTCGCCGTTCACCACCAGCACCGTCGGCCGCTAGCCGTCCTTTCGGCTTTGAGCTAGCTGCGTCATCACGTCTGGGGCTAGTTGAGCTCATCCTCTGTTCCTCCCCAGTAGCATTTTGACCATCTTCCGACCTGGGGGTCTCATCTTCCGATGGTATACCGACATATCTCTGGTTGTACTGATCCATTTAGTTTTCACGGCAAGAATACTGGGGTGGGTTGCCATTACCTTCCCCAGGGATCACATTTAGTCTGACCTCTCTGTCATGACCTTCCCGTCTTGGGTGGCCCTTCACGGTTTAGCTCATGGCATCATTGAGGTGCTCAAGCTCCAGCACCACGACAAGGTAACGATCCTTTGCTGAAGCTTTATATTCTATTCTCTATAAATCCTTCTCTAATGGGCCTTTTGATTATACTAGGTGACCAGAAACAGGGCAAAGGGAAGGACAAGAGACCTGAATACAGACTAAACCATCAACTGGCACCACATAGAGCTGATAAATGAAAAAACCTATAGGAACCACGGTAACATGGCTGGTGCTAACAAACAAGCATATTCAAGTAACTGAAAACTGAACTGAAGGAAATGTGTAAGGCCAGAAAAAATGTGAAAAATAGCTTTTTGTGAGAACCAGCTATGATATCGAGATCCGTAGACTATAAAAGATGGGAGCCTGGTGTTGGAAAACTGAGTTGGGAACCTCCCAACGTTATTTCATATATTTGGCCAGCAGAAAAAGGCCTCTCTCTCTCTTCCTTTTGGTAGGTACATCGCAGGCATGACTGAGTGTATATGTAAGTGTATAGAGTATGTTCTATAGGGTCACTCCTGCTTATCTAAGCATAATCATTGATACTAGGGAATTTGTAGCTGGTATTGTTTTGATGTTTATTTGATCCTGTACTTCATATAGCCCTACATGGACATCCTATGTGGGCAGTTCCTGCCTATTGTTTCTTATCAGACATTCAACATGGATTCTTTGAGACCTTTTCTATTACTGCAATTCCACAATCACTGTACTATTTCTATTAGTTCTCTGTATAAGCATTGGAGGTGCAAATCGCAAATCAAGGATCCAAGGTTCTTGAATGACAAAAGGCACCTTAGCTATCTTTAGCGAGCCACTGAGGAGCACAGCTAAAAGTGTTTGCTTCATACCACTGAGCCCCCCTTTTCGGGGGAGATGGGGGGTAATAGAAATGTGAATAATAAATAAATATTTAATATCTATAAGTATTATTAATAACTGGTGCTTCAGCCTGAACATTTTGGATGTTACAAGACAAATAGAATGACAGCTGTAAACTACAATTTATTTATTTATTTAGGGTCAACTGAATGTTGCAACAGGAATTGATCGGCCCGCTTGTCACCCAAGTCTGATGTCAGGGGCAGAGTGTGACTGGCCCAAATACACCCAGCCAGCTTTCATGCCTAAGGCAGGACTAAAACTCAGAGTCTCCTGGTTTCTAGCTCATTGACTTAACCACGAGACCAAACTGGCTCTCTTGAACTGTTTGCCTTAAGGGTATCAACAAAGGGAGCTGTAGGAGGGTCTGATCCATAAGCCTTTACATAGAATTATGGGACCACATACTGAAAGGGAATTATAGGTCATATAGTCCAATCCACCATTCAGTGTAGAATCCACTTAAGCATCTTCATTATGTAGCTTTCCAGTCTCCTTTTGAAAATCTTGGGAGAATCCACTGTTCTAAAAGACTGCTCCACACTGTGACAACTTTTAACATTTCATGCACCATTTGGGATGTACTGGTTGATGTATATATTGAAGATCTGTCACACATATATACAAATATGTTCCTGCTGATCAAATGATCATAATGACCGTAATTTACTAACAGAAGCAAAAGGAACAGGAATTGCACTGTAAATTAAAAGTCCATACAGTATCTGTTCAAACTAATATCCACAATTTGGTGCAAATCATTTGAGTCAACATGGCATCATCTACATAATATTACATACCACTAATGCCATAAGCATTCCTTATTTACCTTTCTGCAAATGTGATTGCATTACTTACTCTGCAATTGTTTATATATTCAAAATAAGAAAAAAATATGGCATGTGCATAGTAAGCATAGCAAGACAATGATTTGAAACATACCTCCACATCAACCATGAAGTACTTACAGAAAAAGAAAGAAAAGTTTTGAAGTATCCTTCAGTCTCGACTTGAGTATTACTAAAAATCTGTGGGGAGATCTCTAACATGCATTGCATACAAGACCTAGCCCTAACTGAACTAAAAGAGCTCTGCAAGCGAGAGCGGGAAAAATATCCAAAGGCAAGGATAGTCTCTTAGCTGGCTACACCACGGGTTTGGAGGCTGCAATTTCCACCAAGGGTGGTGTTACGAGGTAACGTCTGAAATAGCATCCCAACAGAAATACACATTATTGTTTGGCATAAACAAGTTGGTTTTGCTTACAAAGGGTTGGAAGGAAACACTCTGAAACAGAAGGCAGAATTTCTGCAAGGTATTAATCAGGATCTGCAACCACAGTGACTGAGTGATTCCACCACACGCGAGAGTCTGCAACTTCCGACTGGACACGAAACCCCATGTCTACGTGTATTTAATTCAGAGGAAGAACACTTGTTGAGATAAAGTTATTTTATTAATGCAGCCTAGGGAACTTGTCCCTCTGGACGTGACCCTCTGGCAGAATACAATCACCTGTGAATAGCATTAAAATACCTGTTAAATCTTCAATGGACTCACACTGGCATTTCGAGTAAAGAACAGTTTGAGGTTTTGGAAGTGCTGTCATCATGAAGAAAATGGCCAGTGGCATTTACCTGCCAGCGCAGATAATCTTCAGGGAGATTCACAGAAAACATTCCATCAGATGGAAAGTATGCCAATTTAAGGAAGTTTCACATGTTAAAAATAAGCAAAACATTTTTGCAAATTCTAGCAACCAAAACCCATCCTGCTCTGTTCTTGCCAAAGCTGCATGTATTTTTTTTTTAAAAAATGATCCTTATGCAATCATGTGGCTTCAAGAAATAAATACCAAATTCTAGAGATATTAACCATGACAGGGTGAAATTGAATTATTACAAAAAAGAGTTTTAGAATAAGTGCAGGAACTGATATTAGCTGAGTTGCCAAAAGCTTGAGAATCTACGACAAGACGTTTCAAACAATTCTGAGGAAAGTTAAAGCTAGAAAAGGAAATAAGCTCTTTCATTCAATAGGTTTGCTAGGGAGAAGTCACAGGATATACTTTTTCAGGTATTACCACAAAACTATGTCATAAGTCATGTGGAATGTGTTGAGTGTATATTCCAATAAGTTAAGAAATACGTTTGAAGTTTGGAACCTCTGGAACAAAACCACCTGCTGCTCTGTTTAATTCTGAAACAAACAAGGAAGTTGTCCAAGCGGAGGAGAGGCCACCTGCCTGCCAAATTATAACTAAAGCAACCACTCTTAGTCCCCATGGTTCCTGGCAGCCATTCTGGGCATCCATGCCAGCTACGATGACAAACTCACTCTTCCTTCAAAATAAACGGATGAAGTTACGCAGCAAATTCTCTGGGATGCTCATGCCCTGATACACAGACACAGGGCAAGCAAGCAAGCACGAGGTCATTCTGATTCAGTCCTCCTTAGATGACATTTCTAGGGGTGCCATTATGAGTCACTGCTTTTAAATTGGGAATGTTTGCTTGATGGCTGCAGGACCGATGAGAAGAAATGCCCACTTCAAAGACCTCATGGATAGCCTTACGGAAGCAGTGAAAATTGTAGTCTATTAAGCCTGCAAGAAAAATGGATTGTGATGAAAATGAAGAGAAGCAAACACACACCATTTGGGAAAATCTCAGAAAATGAGTGGCATGGTATGGAAATGCTGTGAATTCAAAATGCCCTGCTTTGAGTTCAAGAGGTATCTTATGGGATGGTAAAAACACTGAAGCAATTCTGGTAAGATGGAAGCATCCCACTTCAAACGCAGAACAGTTGTTTCAAGCATGACATCTTTCCAATTCTAAACATTTTGCATGCCTTCTTCATTGTTCTGCAGGAAATCATTTTTCCTACAGAAAACCATACAATTTCCAACTAACCATCCCCCGTTGCTGGAAAGCAGTCTTCCTCTTCTTTGCAGCTCATTCCATTTGTTAAAAAAAAGCTACATGCTTTAAAGCAAAATGTGATCTCAGCAACCTAAAAGGATAAGCAATACAACTGGCAATGCTACAATCAAGCATGCCCTCTGTTCCAAATTCAGAATAGAAAAGTAGAAGATCTCAATATAAAATTTAATGGGATTTAGGACTAAAACTAGGCTTCTTTAGTAAACTGAAACTTTGTTTTCAAAATTGTTTTATATGTGATGAAATCAACCAGAATAATTCTAGAATGCTGAATTGAGTTCTCCCAAGAAAACTTTTGGAAGTTGGTTGAGCAAAGGAGAAGATGCTCATCAGCAGTTGTCTGTGGCTTTCACAAAGACAAGATGACAACAAAAGACAGCAAAAACTTTATCAAGAACCTCTTCAGAGATTTCTTATAGAAAAAAACATGGAAAAGGTAAATAATTACTTCTGAGAGAGTGGCGTTTTAAAGAAACTAGTAGAAGAGAGTATCTGTAGCTCAGGGTTGAACTGTAGCTCTGGACAGAACACCCCACCAACACAAGCAGGGCAAGCCACCGTATATAAACAGAGAGCAAACCCACTCCCTACTCGCAATGAAGATGTTGCCTAGTTGGGCAATGAAACATCTGCAAGAAAACAACCAGGCTCAGAGAGCATCAGGGACTCCACAAATTATAGCAGACAAACTTTTCTAAAGGCTTCCCTACTTCTCTTTTCCCTGGCTTACCAGAAAGGTTCTATAAACTGTGAAATGCTTGCTCAACAGATAAACCTCAACAAAGGTCATCAAATAACTTTCTAAAAAAGCATTTTGGAAAATACATAGAATTTTGTGCAAATATTTAATAATTTATACCAGTCTTCTAACAGAGATAGTGATGCAGAGAGACGACAGATTCAGATTATATCAACCTAACCAGTCTGGATGGTATTCATAGTTTCCAACCTTCCCTTTTTAGGGAAGGTTGTGGAAAAGGTCATCACACTGCAATTTCAGAGGACTCTGGATGAAATGGGTTATCTGAACCCCTTTCAATCAGGATTCAGGCCAGGGCATGGGATGGAGACGGCAATGATTGCACTCTTGGATGACCTCTGGCAGGAGCAGGATGGGGGTAGTGTGTCCATCCTTGCTCTTCTTGACCCCCCAGCAGCTTTCGATACCATTGATCGTGGTATCCTTCTGGACCGGCTCCAGAGTTGGGGATGAGTGGCACTGTGCCGTGTTGGTTCTCCTCCTTCCGCTGGGGCTGGTTCCAGTCAGTGTTGATCGGGGGAGAGGTCCAGCCTGTGGCCACTACTTTGTGCGGTGCCACAGGGCTGGGTCCTTCCTTCCTTCCTGTTTGACATTTACATGAGGCCAATGGGTGAGGTCATCCAACAATTTGGGGTGAGGTACCACCAGTATGCTGAGGATACTCAGCTTTACATCTCCAATCCAGGATGCCTGAGTGATGTCATGGATGTCCTGTCCCAGTGTGTAGAGGCTGTGGAGGCCTGGATGGGGTACAACAGGTTTCGGCTCAACCCAGGCAAGACTGAATGGTGCCAGGGACCTTCCATCATTGCTCTTGGATGAGGTGACACTGCCTCAGACAGATCTGGTACACAATCTCTGGGTCCTCTTGGACTCACAACTCCTGCTCAGAGAGCAGGTGGCAGCTGTGGCCAAGAGAACCTTTGCACACCTTTAGGTTGTGCACCAGTTGCACCCATTGCTGGACCAGAAGGTCCTGCTCAATCACTCAGGCGCTTGTGACCTCCGATCTGGACTACTTGAAGAGCATTTGGAAGCATTCAATTTTAATCTCGTTCACTGCCCGGGGTCACTTGTTGAAATGGGCAGCTATACAAATCAAATCAATACAACAAACAAATAAATTACTAGACTATTGGACTTATTTGACCTTGTGGAAGCTGAGGCACACTCGGTACGAATGTGAAAAACATTCTGACCTTTCAGCATTCTGAGATCAAAACAAAATGCTGTTTCATGAGATTTTTCTGAGCTTGAGGTTTCCTCCTCCCCCGGGAATAAAGCAAGGCTATTTTGAGCATCCTGGCTGTTCTGTGAGTGACACGCTATTTTCAATGTTGCGTTGGTTTCTTCTTCCCCAGCACTTCTCCAGCCTGGCCAATTCAGCAGCAGAGGCCAGTTCTATTCTTCAGGAGAGCAGAGGGGTGGTGATAGTTGGGACCTAAATCCCTAACCTGCCTGGATCAGACAGAGTACTACATTGGATTTCAGATTTGATTCTGGATGGCTTAGCCCAAATATAAGTACTAATGAGTATTTTCTATGTTACCTGTCTACCTCCCTGGTAAGTTTGTTTGCTTGCTTGTTTATATTCTTTACTAACAGAAAGTTGGAGTTGTGTCATTGCATGTGTATATTGTGTTCTGTGCTGGGCAAGAAGCCATTCTGTAGAAGTAAAACACATAATAGAAGTACTGCTATTGTCATTTTCTAGTTCAAAACTATAAATCTGTAATATAAACTATTGATCTATAAAACTGTATCTCCTCACTGTTGCGGCCACTTGGATTTTATGTTTGTATTTATTTTATATTTATATTTGGGAATTTGTATTTTATTTTTGTATATTTATTGTTTTAATGTTGGTTTTATTGTAAACTGCCCAGAGTCCCTCTTCTCGGGGGAGATGGGTGGTGGGAAAATTTGAAGAATGAATGAATGAATGAATGAATGAATGAATGAATGAATGAATGAATGAATGAATGAATGCATGCAGCAGCTATACTGTTGATTTGTGAGCTTGAGTGTGGGAATGTGCAGAGTATCTTTTCCCCACTGAGCTTTTAGAATACATGTAGACAATGCATATTATGTGGTCTGCTGAGTATTACAAGTAGTCCTCCATCTACAACCATTCCTTGGAGTTCTGGCCATTCCAACACCCTCACGGTCATGTGATTGTGATCTGGGTGCTTGGCAACTGGTTTGCACTTATGACCCACTGCAGCACTGCACCATCTCCATTTGCAACCGTCCCTGTCGGCTTCCCCAGAAAGTCAGTGGGGAAGCTGGCAGGGGAAGTTGCAGGTCACTGGGGTAAGTCTCCGCACCCGTGCACCATCCCCCAACCCCTCTGTGCTCGTGCCAGCCGCTCACGCACCTCCTTGCACCCTCCCCAACCCTCCCCCAGGCCCCCTCGCTCCCCCACCTGGCAGCAACCACTTACCTGCCTGCTGGCCCTGGACCTGCAACTTCCTGCTGGCTTCTCCACTGACTTTGGTTCAGCAGGAAGCTGCCTCGCTTAACAACCGTGGGATTCAGTTAATGATGGCAACCAGGACTGCAGGGATTGCCTTCACTAAGCTATGTGGTTGTGCTTTACAACCACATTACTTAGCGACAGAAATTCCGGTCCCAATTCCTGTCATAAGTCAAGGACTACCTATACTGTCTGGCATTTAATGTAACTTTAATAACCCCATCTTGGATTTTATATTTTATATTTATATTTTTATAATGAATCTGTTTTTATGATATTTTAATCTTTTATTGTCTTAATTTGATTGTAAATCACCCAGAGTCACTTGCTGAGATGGGTGGTGAAGACATGTGATAAATAAATAAACTTGAGTATAATGCTCTCCTTTTTTATGATTAATGTCATTTATGCAATGGTTCAAACACCTTATGTGGCCACTTAGCTAAGCTGTTCAGGTTCAGAAAATTATCCTCTCTCCAATGCTAGAACTATTGATTTCATTGTCTGTGAGGGCAACGTTTAATGGAATTTTAAAGCAATATCTCCAAATGGAGTGATAGGTAACAGCATAGACTATCAGTCTACCTGTTTTTGTGGAACTTGAAAATGAAGAAAAATGGACATTGAGCTCACTGCTTCCAATGGCCTGAACATTTAAAGTGTTTCTAACGTTATTACCTACAGCACTTGGAACACTTGAGGTATTCCCACTCTCATCTCACTGGGACACAGCCAGCTCAGACTAAATATTCCTTATGGGACTGTTTTGCCCTGAGTTTGAAGCAGAGCACATTTCCTAATTTGGAAAAAATGACAAAATCATGAGGTACACAAGCCCCTTTGCTCACCTTTGCGTTCAAAGCTTTCTTCTCTAAGGATACACACCAAGGCCAGAAACTTTGTCACTTCTTTTAAATACAGAACAGTTGTGTTATTGAGTTTAATAATTGCCATAGATTCCTTGTCATATGCACTACCACTCCCATCTTCTTTTAACCTAGAGTAGGTTGAAGGAGAAAAGACTGTTCAGCATACCTGAGATTTAGATGTAGCATTTAATTCAAACATGATACAATTCAGATGTCTAATTTATATTTAGGCACTTGAATTGAACTATTAATCTACAACAAATAAAAGAAATATCTTTGTAGGTCAATCAAGCTAAAAAGCAAATGTTGGAGAACAGTTAACAGCCAGCTTGCCACAATACTGAGGGCCTTACAGTTATAGTCAGGACCAGAAATATTAGAAGGATCACTGTTTTGGCATTTGGCCTCTGCACACCACATTGAAGTTGAAAGGAAACACACCCAGATGGGAGCGAAGTCAGAACTTTCAGCTGTCATTCAAGGGGTTTGACAAAAGTGGGGCACTAACCATTCAGGAAGTACAGCCAGTGGCATACACGCACACCCATTGTTGGTGGCTCGTAAGTATGGAACGAATGGCTGACAAGCGGCTGCATTTCATCTTTCAACTGATGAAACCAAGATTAACTTACACCAGAATGATGGGAAGAGAAAAGTATGGCGAAGGAAAGGAACAGCTCATGATCCAAAGCATACCACATCATCTGTCAAACATGGTGGAGGCAGTGTTATGGCATGGGCATGTATGGTTGCCAATGGAACTGGGTCACTGGTGTTCCTTGATGACCTGACTGCTGATAAAAGCAGCAGGATGAATTCTGAAGTGTCTGTAGGGCCATACTTTCTGCTCAGATTCAGCCAAATGCTGCCAAACTAGGACACCGCTTCATATTGCAGATGGATAATGACCCAAAACATAGCAGAAGCTACCCAAGAGTTTCTCAAGGCAAAGAAGGGGGATGTTCTTCAATGGCCAAGTCAGTCACCTGATCTCAACCCAATAGAGCATGCTTTTCACTTACTGAAGACAAGACTGAAGGCAGAAAGATCCACAAATGAGCAGCAGCTGAAGGCAGCTGCAGTAAAGGCCTGGCAAAGCATCTCAAGGGAGGAAACTCAGCATTTGGTCATGTCCATGGGTTCCAGACTTCAGGCAGTCATTGACTGCAAAGGATTTTCATCCAGATATTAAAGGCCATCCTTATGTTTGTACTGATGTTGGTTTGTTCCATTACTTATGAGCCACCAACGATGGGTGTGTATGCCACTGGCTGTACTTCCTGAATGGTTAGTGCCTCATTTTTGTCAAACCCCTTGAATTACAGCTGAAAGTCCTGACTTTGCTCCCATCTGGGTGTGTTTCCTTTCAACTTCAATGTGGTGGTGTACGGAGGCCAAATGCCAAAACAGTTATCTTTGTTCCAATATTTCTGGTCCTGACTGTATGTGTGTCTCTTGCTGGGGGAGGAGAAGGAATTCTCTGCATGGCCCTTTTCCTTTCTGCCCAGCTGTTGGGCACTGGGAACCTTTCAGTGCTGGGCGGGGTGTGTGTGTGTGTTAAAGGGTTGTCATGTGAATCCATAACAAGCTGATGAAAGTTGTGGATGATACTGAAGATTCAGGTAGTGAACTGAAAAGCAATTGCAAAGAGCTGTAGTAAAATTTCTTCCAGTTGGGTGGCTGGCATACTCCTTAACCCAGCAAGAAACTCCGAACCACCTCCAAGCCTTTTATCTGCTTGACTGGTCATGGGTACCCAGGAAACAGGCCGCACCTGGCAATGCAGCTGCTTGTCATTCCATTACTTATGAGCCACCAACGATGGGGGTGCGTGTATGCCTCTGACTGTACTTCCTGAATGGTTAGTGCCCCACTTTTGTCAACCCCCTTGAATGACAGCTGAAAGTCCTGACTTTGCTCCCATCTGGGTGTGTTTCCTTTCAACTTCAATGTGGTGGTGTACGGAGGCCAAATGCCAAAACAGTTATCCTTGTTCCAGTATTTCTGGTCCTGACTGTATATTTTGATAGAAACATCAGTACTGTGACCATAAAGTGAGACTTCACCAAAATATAATACAGGAAGATGCCCCTGAAATATCTTCCAACAAAAGTAGTTCCAATAGTAAACAAGATCATACTACAAAGGAAGCAAAATGATTAAAATGAAGTTTCCTCTCAACTCATTTATTAACAACTGAACTGGAACTGACTCCAAGTTTTCTCACTGGCAGAAAGCATTCCTAACCAAAAGAATGTGGATATTTCATCTTCTATGTAAGACCCCTTAGAGACATTTTGAGCTAGAGCTGAACAGACATAAGCATGTGCCACCAAATTTGAGTAAAAAATGCCGCTGATACAGGATGACATTTGACTCAGCTCACTTCATATTATTATGGCTGCTACTCACCAACTTCTCCTCTATGAAAATAAGTTTGGTGGTTCTTATTTTCCAGTCTTTTCTCCAAATGCTTGAGGGGCAGCAAAGTTCATTCAAAAACAGACACACCAGGTTTTACAAGGAAGCAGGGTAGGAACCTGGATTTCACTAGTTTCTGGACAAAATTATGCCAACATCAGCATCCCCAACTTTTAACCTAAAAGTTTCACAATCTCAAGCATATCTTTCATTTCCCAAAAATATTCCTGAACAGTAAAGGATCTTCTTAAGTACTTAGAAATCACTACTTTAACTTCTTTCAAGATTGTTGTTCCATACTTCTATAGCACTTACCCATATATGCAAGAAACATCAATGACAACATCAATCATGTCGCAGCATAGCTCATATGACTGCATGTCAACAGGGGAACTATCTGTTGCAATATAGATCTTGCTGACAACATCAAAAAGAAAAGCTTTTTCAATCCCTGAGTTCTTCAGAAAATGAAAAGACAGATTTAAATTAATGTTACATCTCACAAATACCCACATTTGTTCCAAGATTCCTGTTCCGGGGTAACATTTGCTTTTATTTTGCAATACTTTATTGTATATAATTAGGACATAAAATCTCCACTTAATATAAAGGAACTATTGAGCACACTATATGTTTCAATAGTTTTACTAGTGTGCAGTCCAAATCTTTGATGGTCAAAGATGTTAATTTGTTTAAAATGTCTAATATGAACCTGTAATCACTCAAAATAATCTGTTTAAGATCAGCAAGGTTAAGTAGTCACCAACTCTGCTTTGTAGGCAAAAGTTCTTCCCAAGATTTCTTGGTGTTAATTTCACTGTTTCCTAAATGAAAATCACAATGAGTTTCACAACATCACTTGTCCTTCAAATGGAGTAATTAACTGCTACTTACTGATATAAAGATATTCAGCAGGTTTTCCAAAGTGGGCAGCTGTGGAATGAGCTTCTGCACCACTTTACTGAAGGCTTCAAATATTGAATGATCATAGATGCTGGTCAAATAAAAACTAAAAGAAGAACTCTAATTAATTACCTGAGTGGTTCCAAATGCTACCTGCTGTTTTGGCCCAAACTGATACCACCATTACTAATTGTTAGCAAACCTATGAGGTCTAAAATTAATCTATTTAAGGCAAATTCTGATCCCCTCACCTTTCTGAGTCATAAAGATCACATCTTCTGAACAATCTGTTGCATTTGATTTGAGAGCCATATTTTCTAGAATTTCAAGTTCTCAATTGAAATGCTTTTGTTCACATGATCCATGGTTAACTTAACTATGATTTATTGAAATAACCTGGATCTGCATGGCACATTAAACCATAATCAAACTACACTGGCTAGCTTTCCCCTCCTAAAAAGTAGGAACTGGGGAAAAAAATATGAAATATTTGCCAACATTTTCATTTTAATTAATAAACTGATTAATATGTAAAGAAATGATCTGCTTGGAAATATATTTATACTTTATTTATATATATATAACCGCCCAGACTCCCTTGTGAAATCGGCAGTGAAGAAATATGAGAAATAAATAAATACTAAATCAAGAAATAGAGTAACATGTGAGAGGGGAAAGAACTTTGTTCCAGGATGAACGAAATTTCAGTTTTCAGAACTTCAAAAAAAAGATAAAATCAGGAAAATAAAGAATCAGAAAAAGTAGAACTGCTAACTGTGACAGCATTTCAGACTCTGAAAAAGTATATTCTGAGCCCTGGCTGTTTCTTTTTTCCCCCCCCTGAAAATTAATGCTTTATCTGTTTCATTCACTGGAAGGTAAAATCCAAAACACCTGCTTTTCTTAGTTTTACAATGCTTATTGCTTCCTCTCCATAACCGAGCAAGAGTTAGAATGATTCCTTACAGTTCAACAGATTATCGTTCCATTTGTAACAAACTTTTATAAACTAACTAAATTTCCCATAATATATTTTATGAAGTTACATGGCTTTATATCTGTAAATGGTGTTAAAAATTAAGCATTTTGTTTTCTCTCTTGCTTCCAAACTCCTGGAAATTTTACACTGCTATACCGTAGACTAAAATAAAGTGGGCAGTTCTGTGCTTTAGTGCAGACCACATCTATGGTCTCATCTTTGAAACTGAAACTCGAACAACACAAATTGAGAAGTTGGGAATTTAATGGGGGAATGGGATGGCATCCTCTATCAATATCTTAAGCAACTTGAAGAGTTTCCCTATTTTACCTTTTCTGACCAGAGTGTTCAACAGTTAAGAAATCATCAAATATCACTGCTGGTGGAAGGGGAAGATAGTTTTCACAATATTAAAATAAAACGTGGACTGACTTAGTCTTCACATACTGGAAAATGTACATTTCTAAGAGAAAAAAAAAGTTCATTTCTAATCTAGAAACTATCTATTGCCAGTTTAAAATTACTAACCATTTTCAAATGTAAATACATATGAAACCTACAAGTGGTGTCACCTAGAAGAGATATACGTCTTTTCTGCGTACTATGCTTCTAACACATTTCTAAAGCTATTTTTCTCCCTGAATACATGATATACAATCAAACAGCATTTCTTTACTGAAATGCTGTCTCTGCTATTCACACATCTCAGAAAACTCAGGTACTCCTCTCTTTGACCTCAGCTACTAATCTAATAACAGCTGTTTGAAAACATATATGAGCTAAAGAAATTTCACTTGCCTAAGATGTAGTTTTTCTAACCCAGCATCACCAAGATCATCATTAGCTCTTTGATGAATATCTCTTTGAGTTTCTATTTTATGATCATCCGATAAGCCATCAACTTTATGAATAAAAACTTCAAAGTTCATTTCTGGATTGATTTTGTAAGCTTTTGAAACTGTAATATGGAGCCTGGTTAATGCTTCCATGTAGTCATCCTGTAAAACAAATGTAATATCAATTCTTGCATGATCAGCTTACTTTACTAGACATAGGTAAAGGTAAAGGTTTCCCTTGACGTAAAGTCCAGTCGAATCCGACTCTAGGGGGCGGTGCTCATCTCCGTTTCTAAGCCATGGAGCCGGCGTTGTCATAGACACTTCCGGGTCATGTGGCCAGCATGACGACTCAGAACGCCGTTACCTTCCCGCCGAAGCGGTACCTATTGATCTACTCACATTTGCATGTTTTCGAACTGCTAGGTGAGCAGGAGCTGGGACGAGCAACGGGAGCTCACCCCGCCACGCGGTTTCGAACCGCCGACCTTCCGATCGGCAGCTCAGCGGTTTAACCCGCAGCGCCACCGCGTCCCTTACTAGACATAAAACCCATAAAAACATGAAAGATAGCTCTAATTGTTTTTGCAGAAACTGACCTTATGAGAAAAATGCTAATATGATGAAAAGTTGAGACAAAAGCTGGAGAAATATTAACAGTAACATTAACCTCAGTAAACTGTATCATTATCACAAACTGTAATTATGATAGTTTATTAAGGTTAGCATTATTATTAACATATTATTAATATTTACAGTACCTTTGCTGCTTTACTTAGACCCTCATCGCTCATCACCAAAGTCCCCGGTCCCTCTGCCCACCATTAACAAAACAGTCAGATCTCCTTTCCAACCTGTGCATCAATAACATAAATGAGAGCTCCAGTTCCTCTGAAGATCATCTCATAATCAAATGTTGGATCAAAGAAATCCATCTGTCCAGGGAAATCCCATATTTGAAAGTTCACAAAGGAGCTGTTAGAAATATCGTCCTTATAGATTTTGTTGGTGCTTTCCAGAAAGAGAGTTTCGTTGGGAGACATTTTGTGAAAGACCACCTGCCAGAACAGAAAACACACATCGATTAGACGAATGTGTACCTTTCTGGGGCCCCACAGCCGCCCTGCTGGGGACGACTGCCGGGAGGCATGCCTCGGGGAAGCGGCTCCCCGCGTCGTCTGGCAGGGGCCGGGCCGCTCAAGGACGCGCTTGAACGTGAATAGCGGCGCCGCCAGCGGGGCCGCCTCAGAAGCCCGCCCAAGCGCGGGAGAGTCGCCCCCCGCACGAGGCCTTCCCGGTTCGCCGGAGGGGAGGCGTCGTACCTTCTGGATCGAGGACTTCCCGCTGCGCCGCAGCCCCATCAACAGGATGCGGGGCTGCTTAGAGGAGTCGCCGCCGCCGCCCGCCCCCAGCCCGCCGCCGCCGCCGCCGCCGCCGCCAGGACCCGCGATGCCGATCCCGCCGCCGCCCCCCGCCAGCTCGGCCCCGTCGTCCTCGCCCGCCTCGTCCTCGTCGGCGCCGTAGCCGAAGTCTTTCGGGAACGCGTCGGCCGTGCCCAGGCTGCCCGCGGGCAAGGCCGCGCCGCCCAGCTGCGCCGACTCCTCGGCGGCGCCCGCGGCCCCGAACGGCAAGGCAGCCATGACAAGCCCGACCGAAGAAGGAGGCCCCTGCCGATTGGCCGCCGCGGCAGAGCGGGCACGTGATCCGCGAGGCCCGCCCTCCCGCCGGGCTGCTTCCGGGTGCCGGGCCGCCGCGCGCGCCCCCTCTGGACGGGGGGTGTCGAGCAGGAAAAGCGGGGAAGCAACCGGCCCGAGCCGGGCCGTTCTCCCCCGAGCCTCCCCCTTCTGTTCCGCCCCAGGCCGTTCGCAGTAAGCACGGAGAGGCGGCGCGTGGCAGGAGCAGGGGAAGGCACCGACAGCCGCCGGACGACCCGGAGAGGGGAGAGACGCGGCTTACGGTGCGAGCCCCGATAGCAGGGGAGAATGTAGAGGCGGGGCGGCCCAAGTACGTCCGCCCCGTAGGCTTGTCAGCGATTGCGCTCCCAGGTCCAGGCCACAGTCCGATCCGGGCGCGCTCCCGGATCCTTCCCTTAATCGACCGGGCGGGCGGCGGGAAACAAGACCCTTGGGGTCATCACACTTGCCCTCTTTTTAAATTGACTTTATTGTAATTTCCTTGTTTGATATCTTGGATACCTCGACCACAGTATCCTTCTGGATCAGCTGCAGGGGTTAGGAGTGGGAGGCACCTGCTCCAGTGGTTCATCTCCTTCCTCAGCCATTGCTTCCAGTCGGTGTTGTTTGGGGGGGGGGAGATAACATGTCCATAGACCCTGTGTGGGGTCCTCAGGGCTCTATGCTCTCCCCTCTCCTGTTCAACATTTTCATGAACCTGCTGGGTGGGTCGTCCACCAGAATGTCCTGCGGGTGAACCTCAAGACAAGCTGTAACAGTTTCGACTCCAACCCAAGTAAAATGACTTGCTCCAACTACGCTGAAAGGAACAAGATGAAATTTAGCCTAGTGTGGCATACACGTGAAGAGAGTCTGGAGGTTCTGATCCATCACAAGCAGAACACGACCGAAGAGCTAGTGCAGCTGCCAGAAAAACAAATGCTTAACTGGAATATAGAGTCCAGGTAACTTTCCTGCTCTATTCTGCCTTGATCAGACCGCACACAAACTATGGTGTCCAGTTATGGGCACTGCAACCTAAAAAGGACATTGGTCAAATGGAGCCAGTTCAGAGGATAGCCAGCAAGATGAGGAGGGGCCTGGAAACCAAGTCCTGGGAGGAACAATTAAGGGAAGTGGGAGTGTTCAGCCTGCAGAAGAGAGGGCTCAGGGGAGATAGGATGGCAGACTTCAGATAGGTAAAGGGTCATGGACTGAGTGGACTTGTTGTGTCACCGCTGTGGACAGGATGAGAGCTACTGTAGGAAGTTAGATAGAATATAGTACTATCTTCCTGATAGGCTGCCTTGTGATTATGTACCCCTTTGCTGGAGGTCTGTATTTCCCAAATACAGAATTTTACCTGAAATAAGTAGAATTTTAAAAATATACTCTTAAGGCCTTCTGTTTTTTCTAAGTGGCAAGTTAGATTAAGTTTGACTGGAATAGGATTTAAAATTACTTGATTCTAATAATCCTAGTACATTTATCCAGCAGACTATAAATGTAATAATTCTAAGAACTTGTTTCAACTTCTGCTACATTTATTTTTAACAATAAAAAGTAAATACCTTGACATTAGATTTGTTACTTCTGTAAATTCTTAGATGTGATTTACAGGTAGTCTTCACTTAACGACCATTCATTCAGCAACCATTCAAAATTATGACAGCACTTAAAAAATGGATTTGCGATCCGTGCCCAAAATTATGACTGTTGCAGCGCCCCTGCAGTCACGTGATCAAAATTCAGGCATTTGGCAGCCCACTTGCACTTAGGACTGCAGTAGTGCTTGAACTCCCCCCACCTATCTCCCCCTATCTCTGCCCTTTTGGAAGCCCTGCACCCTACCTTGCAGGGCAGCAAGCAGACCTGGAACTACGCGGTTCTGGGGCTGCAGCCAGCTCCAGCCTCCCCAGCCCAGCCATGCAAAAATCCAGCCAAGCCCAGCCACCATGGCAAGCTGCCTCCTCTCCCAGTTCCCCACACCAACCTTTTGACCTTTTCACTCAGCCACCACGGGTGAAGCAGAAGCACCTGGCTGCCTTTTCGGACCCAGCTTCTCCGAAAAACATTTCTTCCACGTGGCTCCCTTCCAAACGCTGTCTTCCAAAGCTGACGCTCTCTTCTCAGAGACTTTGGAGGAAACGTATGCTGGAGAAGCTGGATCCGAAAAGGACTCCACGAAGGCAGCCAGGCACTTCTGCTTCTCCCGCAGCAGCTGAGTGAAAGCTCGGTGCTGGGAACTGGGAGAGGAGGCCAGCCAACCCCTTTGCTTGCCGCCCCGCAAGGCAGGGGGCAGGGCTTCCAAAAGGGCAGAGATGGGGGGATACGTGGGTGAGGGGAGTTGGAGGCAGTGTTCAGGGCTGGGAGGGACCAAGCCCGGAATGTCCTGGACTGGGTGCTCAGGCTAACAACCAGTAAAATTCACTTAACGACAGCAAGGTGAGTCGCCAGGATTGCCTTCACTAAGCAATGCCATCTTGCTTTACAACCTCATTGCTTAGCAACGGAAATTCTGGGCTCGATTACCATCGTTAAATAAAGACTACCTGTACCTTGTTACAAAAGTCCACATTTCATTACATCCCTACTTCTCAGCTTTTTACTGTCTCACTAATTTTCCTGTCTTTATTACCCTAACCCTTTATTAGATCTAACCTTCCTGAAGTGATGCTGCTGACTTTTACATCCTTATTTTTATTCTCTTCCTCCCAATCTTAGGCACATTCCATCTTTTCACCCAGTAAATGGCAGCTTAACTGTACATATTAGTACAACATTGTCACTGATCTATAACCGCCCAGAGTCCCCTTTTCCGGAGAGATGGGCGGTGATAGAAATGTGAAAACTAACTAAACTTCCCTTGTTTAGAATGAAAAACGTGGTTAAAATGTCATTTCTATGGAGAAACGTGTAAACCTTAAATATCAATACAGGTAGTCCTCGACTTATAACAGAAATTAGTACCAGAATTTCTGTTAATAAGTGATGCAGTCATAAAGTGGTACCCTTCAGTCCGGGTCGCCATCGTTAACCAAAGCCCATTAGTTGTTAGGCGAGGCAACTTCCTCCCGGCTTCCCACATTCAAAACCAGTGGGGAAGTCGGCAGGAAGTTGCAAGTCCAATGATGGCAGGCAGAAGTGGCTGCTGCCTGGTGGGGGAGGGAGCGAGAGGGTGTGGGGGAGGCAAAGTGAGGGTCAGGGAGGGTGCATGAGGATTGTGCAACAGGTGTGGAAAGGATGCACGAGAGTCACAGCATGGGTTGGGGAGGGTGCACAAGAGTGTGGGGGTGTGCATGTGAGGGAGGCTGTTGGGATGCATGAGTGCAGACAGGCTGGGGAAGGGTGTGTGGGTGGAGACCTCCCCAGTGACTTGCAACCTTCCCTGCCAGATTCCCCATTGACCTTCTAGGGGAGCCAGCAAGGGAGGTCACAAATGGCAATCACCTGATCGTGAGGCACTGCAACGGGTTATAAGTGCAGACCAGTTGCCAAGTGCCCAGACTCCAATCACGTGACCATGGGAGTGCTGGGACAGCTGGAACTCTGAGGACCAGTCGTAACCCCCATTCATTCAGCACCTCATGACTTCGAGTGGTTGCTGAACAACTGGTTGTAGGTCAAGGACTACCTGCACAGCCAAAGCCACGGGTAACAGGGAAGTCACTCAGCTTTGCACTAAAGAGGCCCACCCTGAACAACTGTCCAGTTACAATTGACCGCCCCACAAGAAAAAGTTAAAATTTCGCGACTGCAGGGCCAATACCACCAGAGAGTGTCCCTCCAGATCTTTTATTGAAGTAACACAAGGAGGCTTATTCTCCGCGCTTCTCTTCCTGCGGCGGTTCATATTGGGCGAGCTGAAAAGGAGGACTACGTGGTTAGTCTCCAGCCGGCACCCGGAGCCGCCTTCGCTGCTGCTTCGCTCTGTGGTGGGCCTGTCCGTCCAGAGCGCCACCAACGGCCCGGCCCTTACCTTCGCTTTCAGCTTCCGGTTTTCTTCCAGGAGGGCCTCGTACTTCTCTTTCATCTCGGCTACCTCCAGGCGGAGAGCTTCCACTTCGGGGTTCTCCGGCGCCACGGCTCCCAAGTGGTGCTTCAGGAAGCTTTGCGAGGGGAGTTAAGGCCCGGCGCGCCTCCGAGGCCCCGCAGCCCGCCCCAACCCGCCCGGCCCGCGCTCCCGCCCCGCAAAGGATACTCCAGGGCGCAGTTGGGCTTCTCGGGCTCCTCGTACAGCGCCACCAGGACTGCAAGGCGAGAAAGCGGAAAGGCTGGCGACTCGGCGGGCGGAGCCAAGTGGCGCCTCGCCCGGCCCCCGAGCGCCAAGCCGGCTTACCTTTGGTGAGGGTGTCCATCACGCCGGACTTCTCCAGGTAGCGGCGGAACTGCTCCCGCTTGGAGTCGGCGGCCTATACCGCAGGGGGGGAGAGGGGAGGGGTCAGCGCGGTTCGCAAGGTCCCCCCGGCCCGGGCCGGGCGGGCGCCCCTCACCTTGTAGCTGGCCATCCGCGCCTTCGGCTCCTGCCGCCGCCGCCGCTGCTGATGCCGCTGCCGGGCCACCCGCGCCGGAAACTAGAGGGCGCCTGCGTCGCTGACCGCCTCTTAAGAGCGCCGCCGCGGCGTCCGGGCGTCGCCATGGTCACCGGGCGGCGCCGCCCCCGCCGGCTCCTCCTCCTCTTCCTCCTCCTCCTGACCCGGGGGGCGGGGCGGTGCCGGGAGCCGTTCGCGCTTCTTTGGGCCTGAGGAGCCGGAGTGGAGGAAAAGGGCGGGGTCTCCCTCCGTCTGCGCTGGGAGGGGGAGGGGAGGGGAGGGGAGGGGGGAGGGGAGGGGGAGGGGAGGGGAGGGGGAGGGGGAGGGGGAGGGGGAGGGGGGGGAGGACGCCCCGGAAACGCTGTCGAGGCCCCTCCCCTTATTCCCGGCTTCGAGCTCCCGGTTTCCCCCCGCCCGCACCCCGGCCGAGGCGGAAGAGGACGCCCCGGAAACTCTTTTTTGTGGAAGTTGCTGGTGGTTGGTGCCGCCGCCGCGGCGTTTTTTCCCCGCTTGGAAGGCTCCTTGCTGTCTGCGCGGCCCGCCACGGACGGGCCTGCTGGACCCGCGTCTTGCTCTCCAGCTTTCGCCGTCCCGCGCGGCTCCGGGGAGGGGAGAGGCAGGCTGGCTGGCTTTCGAGCCCAAAGTTCGGGGGAAGGGCCCCGTCGAGACCCCCAGGCCATTAAATTCCTCCGGGAAACGCGACAGGGAGTACATTGAGACACGGGAAACCGCTGCAGCGTTTTTTGTGTCGGCGAGGGGCGGCCGCTTCAGCGTTTTAGGGTCCCCGGTTCCTTGAGGCGCTTAGGAAAGTGTGCATCTTTCAAGGCAAGGTCATCAGATGTGTTTCTGCCAAGAATGTTTCTTCTCGTTTGCATTTTATTATGGCATATTCAAAAATCCACAGATCAATTTCTTTATATGTTCCCAATATCAACGTTCCACCAACTGGTTTAAAAAAAAAGGGGGGGGGGAAAGGGGACTTTTGCAGGCCTCCAATTGTATAGAGTTTCGTCCTTCCTAGGATTTTTCAAAGCCTCTTTCTTAATTATGAATATAAAACACGATAAGAAAGTACTTTGCATCATAGAATTCGATTGCTTTGGACTAGTTGCGGTTTGACAGAGTTGCATGGTTTGGGAGTTGACATGAAGTAATTTGGGGAGCCTGAAGCCTGTTGTGCAACTCTGAAACTCTCCTTCGGGACCCATACAATGTTATGGGGGGGGGGGGGTCACTATTCCCTTTCCCATTGGGAGGCTGATGTTTGTGGCTGTAGTTGGAGGAAGTTGATTTACTTGGGTTGGATTTGAGGCTGTTATGGCTTATCCTGAGGTTCACCCACAGGACATTCTGGATCTCTTGTAATCAGTTTTGATGTTTGGGTCCGGGTTAGAATTCTAAAGCCAGAATTGCTTCCTAGTAGCAATATAGCCTGCCATCCATCCGAGAACTGTATGCTATTGATTTTACTCACATTAGGGGTTGAGACAACACAGCAGCCCAGAAACATGTTTTTCCATGCTCCTGCCCTTTTTAATTTTGTATTATTTTTAAATGGTATATTTTAGCTATTTTTTTCTTTAGTTTTAGTTAAGTAAGTACATAAGCTTACCATAGATTTTAAATTAGGTTTTAATGGACTTACTAAACTATTTTAAATATATTCACAAATTTTTACGGCGAGACAGTTGTGGAGGCAAACAGTGCAAGCAAAAGTGTCTGGATTTGAATGACATGGGAAAAAGAAAGAAACATGGAATCAGTCCAGGCTCTCTCTCCTCTTCAAAGTCTGCTAAACAACCAAAGATAGAAGAACTTTTTACACACAAGGAAATTGTAAGTAAAACAAATATTTCTCCTACTTCCAACAAACTTGCAGCCCTTGAATCACTTGAATGGGACTTTCAAACAGAACTGGAAAAACAATCTCTCACTATCTGTCAGGGAAGAGCTAAATGGAAATTGGGATTCCTTCTAGCTCTCTCATTGTATGTCTCCAGTACAACTTGCTAGCTCACCTAATAACTTCAAGGGAAATAAAAATAATTTTAAAAATAAGATACAAAATCAGAATTTGGAGAGGCTCCCATGGGAAAATACAGTGGAGTTTATGGCAAAGCATATCTCCTTATAGCACAAACTTACCTCACTATTTGAGCAGCTGTCATATATAAAATATAACCTAGATTTGCTGCAAAAAGACTTTTGTTCAAAAATACGCAGCTTGGGGTTTCCAGTATGGGAGCGATGGCGTCAGGTTGAACTCTACCGAAGCTCCGCAGATAGAGCTCATTGTGGCTTGATATGATGAGCTGGAAGGTTTTTTCCAGATCGAAATCAACTCCTGGCGAAAGGAGCTGTGAGTGTGAAAGTGAAAGTGTTCTCCAGACAGCCGACAAGAAAAACGCCAGGCGTCGCTTCTTTGTGAAGCAGAGATTCAGCTGGGAAGCACCTTTTTTTCAGTAAGCAGAAGCTACAATTGAATGTCTTGCTAAAAGACAATACCCTCGACCACCCCACCTCCTTGACTATTTTACAACTTAATAGAAGAAACAAGAAGAGACTAAATGTAGCTGTAGAAGGAAAGCCTGGTGAGTCGCTTTATTTCAAAACAGGTGGATGAGTTGTGGAGAGATTAAAAGGAGAAAATAAGGACTACAAGAACAGAGTGCAAGTTAATTATTAATATATAGTAGCCATTTTCTTGCAACTATACTATCTGTCACTATATAGTGGACTTGGTGGATAAAAGTTGTATAGCAAGTTTCTTCTTGATACAACCTTTAAAATACTGTGCATATTATGTGAACACTATAACAATGAATACCAGGAGGCAAAACAGAAGAGAATCGGGAATAGGAGAAAACGATGGATTTCGAGCAATGTTTGAAGAGTTTTCTGGAAAGACTTTACAATCTTGCAAAATGTAAATATAATGTTGGAAAAACGTTTTGAAGATTTTGAGAAACGATTGAAACAAAATTTAGATAAAACAAATGAGAAAATAGATGGGGAAATAAAAATGGTGATTAAAAGAGTAGAAGAATTGGAAGTAGAGAAAGAAAATGAATTAGACAGAATAGCTCTTTTAGAACTAAGAGATAAGGAATTCAGTCTGAGGTTTAGGGGTATACCAGAAGGAAAGGAAGATGAGATAGAGGAAATAATAGTCCGAACACTAGCAAATTTACTAAATTGGGAAGATGATGATGGAAGAAGAGATTGAGATGTTTCATATAAATTCAAAATATGCACAGACACATAATAAACCTAGAGACATATTGATTGAATTTTCAAGGAGAAAAACTAAAGAGATGATATTACATGCACACTTTGACAATAGAATTAGAATTAAAGGAAAGGATATGATAGTGCTCAAAGAAATACCGATAAGAATTTTGAGAAAAAGAAAGGAATATTAACAGAGATGTTGAAAAGAAACAACATACCATTTTTCTGGGAGAAATTAGAAGGGGCAAGCTTTACCTTTCAGGAAAGGAGGTTTAAGTTGAACTCAGTGCATAAGGTTAAAGAATTTCTAGAAAGATACAAAAAAGGATTTAGATCATATTAAGACAAATATCAGAGAAACAAGCAGAGAAGAGCCAGCCACAACTTCTAAAGAATACGAAGAATTACTGGCGGGATGAGTATTAGTTATATAACTTGGAATATTAATGGGGCAAATAGTCCCCCAAAAAGGAAAAAAATCACCATCTTAAAAATTTAAACAATGATGTTATTTGCCTCCAAGAAACACACATTAAAAAAAAGGATGTACCGTATCTAGTTAATAGAAAATTGGGAAATGAATTTGTACCAGAAAATGATAAGAAAATAAATGGTACAGTATTATATGTTAAATCTTACTTAAAACCATGTTTACTATTTTCTGACGATCAAGGGAGATTTTTAGGAATCGAAATTGAATTTCTAGATATGAAAATAATTGTAGGGGAGTATATGCACCCCATAAAGATACGAAGGTTTTTTATGAGAATATAATGGAAGAATTATTAAAATATTCTTATACCAGTTGGATATTAATGGGTGACTGGAATGGGGTTACGATACCGGCATTAGAGAGAAAATCAGATAAACAAAGATAAGCAGGGAAAATTACCCATTTTTTTTTTTTGAATTAATGGAAAATTTATTTTTGATAGACACATGGAGACACAAAAACCATTTAATGAAACACTATACTTTTTTTTTCTGATAGATTCAAATCCTCTTCAAAAATCGATATGGTTTGGGTATCTAAAAATTTAGCAAATAAAATAATAAAAGCTGAAGTTTTACCAAAAACATTTTCAGACCATAACACAGTTGAAAGTTATACTCAAGAGGATCTCTAAATGTACAAAATGGAGATTGAATGAGAGTATCTTAAAAAAAAAAAAAGGGAGTAATAGAGGAGTGTAAAAAGAAATTAAAAGAATTTTTTGATATAAATTTGAACAATGAAGTAGAACAGTTTGGGATGCTAGTAAGGCAGTAATGAGGGGACATTTTATATCTTTGAACTATAAAATAATATCAACAAAATGTTCAATTAATAAAATAAAAGAATTACAAGAAAATTCAGATGAAAATTTAATATATCAAATTAAATTGTTACAACAACTTGAGCTTATGACAATAAAAGATATGGAAACAAAATTATGTTCTGTAAAACAAAAATTTTGAATTTGCTAATAGATCAAGTAGATGGTTGGCTTACAAATTAAGGAAAGAGGGGAAAAAAAAAGATTACTAGAATAAGAGACAGTGGGGAAGATGTGGTAGATAACAAAGGAATTAAAAAAAAGCATGTTTCACCTTTTTCTCAAAGTTATATCAAAAGCAGGAAATTTCAGAAGAAAAAATCGGTAAATATCTTAACAACCAAAATCTTCCCAAATTAACACGAAGTCAACAATTTAGTATTAACGGTCCAATTACTAACCAGAAAATTATAGATGCTGTAAAAAAACTTAAAATAGGAAAAACACTGGGCCCTGATGGTATATCTACGGGCTATTATAAATTATTTTTGGAACAAATTTTAATGCCACTTAAAGACTTAATGAACTCGATTCTGATGGGGTCTAAGATACCTGAGTCATGGTCTGAAGCCAATATTACTCTTATCCCAAAAGGAGAACAAGATCCCACTTTAACTAAAAATTATGGGCCAATTTCATTGCTTAATAAGGATTATAAAATTTTTACGGCAATATTAGCTGAAAGATTAGAAATAGTCCTCCAAGAAATTATAGATAAAGATCAAAATGGCTTTCTACCAAAAAGACAAATAAAAGACAACACAAGAACAGTGATATTTTGGAGTATGCACATCATCATAATGAAAGCCAAATAGCCTTAAAATTTTTGGACGGTGAAAAGGCCTTTGATAATTTAAATTGGAGATTTTATGATTAAGGTATTGGAGAAAATGGAGTTTGGAAAAGATTTTATGATGGGGATCAAAGCAATCTATTCATCACAAAAAGCCAGAATAATAGTTAACGAAGAAATAACATAATTGTAAAATACAAAAAGGAATGAGACAGGATGTCCATTGTCACCTTTATTATTCATTCTTGTTTTGGAAGTTCTTATTAGATAAGATTTGATAAATGAATAGAAGGGATAAAAATTAAAAAAAAACCAAGTATTTAAATTGAAAGCATTTGCAGATGACTTGGTGTTTACAAAACCCATTAGATTCGATAGACTATTGAAAAAAATAACAATTTGGAGAAGTAACAGGATTTAAAATCAATAACCAAAAAACTAAAATATTGAGTAAAAATATGACTCAAAAACAACAAGAAATTTTAAAAGAAAAAACTGTCTTTACAATAGAAAAGAAAATTAGATACTTGGGTATAATACTTTCAGCTAATAACAATGCATTATTCCACAACTATGAGAAAATGTGGTCTGAGATTAAATTAGATTTAGAGAGGTGGAGTATGTTACAATTATCTCTCCTAGGAAGAATATCTGCAATTAAAATGAATGTATTACCAAAGTTGTTATTTCTGTTTCAAACAATTCCAATTTTGATAAATGAAAAAAACCTTTAAGTTATAGCAAAAAGACATCTCAAAAATTATATGGCAGGGGAAAAAACCAAGAATTAAATTTAAAATATTGCAAGATGCCAAAGAGAAAGGAGGCCTGGGATTACCTGTTCTTAAGTTATATCTTGAAGCTTGTTGTTTTTTATGGATTAAAGACTGGTTAACATTGGAAGATCAAAAACTTTTACAGTTAGAAGAACACAAAATTAAATTTGGCTGGCATGCTTATATCTGGTACGAAAAAGTAAAATTGAATAAAGAATTGAACAATCACATTATTAGAAAAATGTTACTTAAGACCTGGGACAAATACAAAAGAAGATTACTTCCAAATATTTTGTTGTTTATTCGTTTAGTCGCTTCTGACTCTTCGTGACTTCATGGACCAGCCCATGCCAGAGCTTCCTGTCGACTTCCAAATATACCAGATTGGATATCACCGTTAGAAGCCTTATCAAGAAGAGAAAGCTCAGGGGACCAGATTAAATGGTTAAGATATAAAGATCTATTAAAATTTGATCAAGGTGGTCTGCCTATTCTAAAATCTCAGGAAGAATTACAAAATGAAGGCCACCCGTGTAATTGGTTTACCTACCTTCAACTAAACGAACGATTTAAGTTAGATAAAAAGAACTATAAATTTAAAAAAGAAGAATCAGAATTTGAAAAACAATTATATTTAAATAATGATCATATTATCACAAAAATGTATAAAATCTTGTTACAAACAAATCAAGAAAATGAACAAGTTAAAACATGTATGATTAAATGGGCAAGAAATATTGGATATGACATTCCATTAGAAAAATGGGTAAAAATGTGGACTAAAGATTTTAAGTTTTCATTATGTTATAATTTAAAGGAAAATTTTTATAAGATGATGCTTAGATGGTACTTGACACCACAAAAATTAGCAAAAATGTACAATAACACCTCAAATATATGTTGGAAATGTCAGCAAATGGAAGGAACGTTCTATCATAGGTGGTGGACCTGCAGCAAAGCTAAAAAAATTTGGGCACAGATGCATGAAATGTTTCAGAAAATTTTTAAGAAAAAGATTGGAAAAAAAACAGATTTTTTTTAATTAGGTCTCTTTGATGGCGATCAACAAGAAAAATATAGTAATTTGATGCTTTACAGGATCACAGCGGCTAGATTAGTATATGCACAGTATTGGAAAAGGGAAACTATTCCAACAATGGATGAATGGATAATAAAACTCATTGAATTAGCACAAATGGCAAAATTAACATGTCTAATGAGAGATAATATTTTGAAATTGAAGGAAACGTGGCAACCAATTCTAGATTACCTGTATTCAATTGTTGAAAATGAAGTAATGATATTGGGTTTCTTATTGTAAAGCAGCGAATATTTAGAAATAAATAGTAAAATAAGAGTTCAAAATTATTGGGAATTACATTAAGAGTTTTAATATATATCTTTAGATAGTTTAGTCGGAAACCTTTTACTTAGATGATTTTGTATATGTTGATACACCTTTTTTTCTTTTTGCGAAAGGTTAAAATCATAAGATGTATCACTAACAGTACATTATAGCAAGATGTGTAGAAATGTATGTTGATTTTTTCGTTGTCTTGTTTTGTTGAAAAAACTTTGTATATATGTCTTGTAGAATTTTTTTGTAGAAATTTTTAATGAATAAAATTTTGTTTGAAAAAAACAAAACGCAACCGGACCTACCACCTCCATTAAAGCTAATGCAGAAGCTCCAGCAAAGCAATATGTTCCTGGCATGCGTTCTGATAAGGAGCAAGTCATTAAACAAACTCACAAATGTGTGCAACAGCCAAATGACTATATTAATAGTCCTTACTCTCCAATAAGTGGTCTTACACAAACACCTCTCTGGATACCAAAGAGGAAATTCCCTGCAAGCAAAACTGTTCACTTCAGACACAGCAGATTGCTCTCTCTATCTCTCTGAATAGTCTCAATATTGGACACTGGGATTCTAGGAGAGCAATTAAAACCTCTTTAGGACAACTTCACTGTCAATACCAACAGATAGATCTATGTGCTATTGAATGGCTTCCTACTGTTCACAACCAAAAATGGATTTTGCTATTGTTTAATCAGTCTACCTATCCCACTAATGCTATTTAAGATGAGATCATACTTAGCATCATTTCAAAATTTCCCCATCAGAGTCTTTTGCAATGTAAAAGTTAATTCTTTATCTGGCTTTGCTTCATCTAGAGTTCATACCTGATCCGAAACTTTAACAGATGTCAGCAAGCCCTTCTTTCCCCCAAATACGACCTTGAAAAACCAAGGCAGTGGGAGTCGACCATTCATACTAAATGAAGACGTGTCAGATCCAGCTGAAGCCGGCCTACTGCCATTGGTTCTCTGCTCAGGAATGAACAAGGTAATGTAATACATAAGCTGGAAAATCTTAAGAAAACCTTATTGGTCATTATTGCTACAGCAGAACCACTTATTGAAATGGACATCCAAATAATAATTGTTCCAGTCCTTATGGGATGAATGGGGAGCCTGCTGGAGAGTGCCAGACCTTGTTAACTATTAAGGAGGAAGTATTTTCCATACCACAGACAGATGTTGAACATGTTCTTTGGATTTTGGACCTTTTCCACATGATGGCCTTTTATTACACCCCTTGGAACCTACTAGTCCTCTTCCCCAAAATTTAGATCTGGATCCCACTACTGGAAGTTCTAAAATCATCCAGGTGGAAGCTACCACCCAAACTCAAGTGGTGTTACAACAGGCAACACTGGATGAATCTCTGACTCTGGCCCCATTCCAGATGAAAGACCCTGTATGTATAGCTGATTCATTGACAATACTCCTAGACTCTGAATGACTCTATCTAACAGAAGAGGGCATCTCTATCCTCTCCTGGAATGTTGCAGGCTAGAAAGCAAAGATGTCAGATATTATGTTTATGGAATATATTTCTTCCTTTGATATTCATTTGTTTCAAGAAACATGGGCTACAGAGGATCTATCAATACCTGGATATATTCCCTTTACTTTAAATGCAGTACCCAGTACAAAAAAGGGTAGACCATCAGGTGGTCTACATTCTATGGTTTCTGTTAAGCTCAGCATTCCAGTATTTATGCTGGAGTCTTGCTCAAATGTGGCTCTAGCCCTCCTACTCAGATTTAAACTTTATCTTGTTAATTGATATTTTCTCCCAGTTCATGGGCATAGGGAAATAAATAATTTGTGGAATCAGTTTGATACCTACATAAATTTACTATCATATCAATACCCAGACTCTATCATAATAGCTGGTGACTTTAATGCATGTATTGGCCAATCTGATGCATTTCTGCAAACTTATTTTAAATGGCCAATGCCCCCTAAAACTGATAATGGACTACTTATCAGCCAGCCAATCTAAAGACCAGCACTGTAATATTGCAGGATTTTGTTTGCCTCAATTTGTGGACAATCTAGTTAATGGCACTGTCAGGGGCAACATAAAAGGGGAGTTTACATTCTGGTGCCCTAACGGGGCCAGTGTGGTTGATTATATTATGATTTCCTGGAGCTTTATACATCATATAACTTCTATATTGGAACTTGACCCGATAGTGACTACTTCCCATTAATTTGTCTTTTTGATTCTAAAACAAATCTTGAATCATTTGAAGTAGCCCACTGCCCCATTGTAACAATTGCCTATCCTAAAACACCATCAGACTCATGAACAGGTTCATAAAGATATCTGATTTATTAAAGAATAGTATGCAGGATCACAAAGAAAGACTTTACAATGGAGGGGCAAGTACAGAATAAATGGTCTCAAGATCTGTCTAAAATTATGTCTGGGCTTTTGATCTCAGTGCACCTGCTTCAAATGCACACCCAAATTTGCTCAGATGTTTCATATAAGCAAGTAATGCCACTATCAATTATTGTTAATCTTCAAGCCCCCCTGACAAGATTTACAACAGCTAATCCTGTTTATGCACATAAAAAAAATCTAAATCTTGGTATGATAATGACTGTATTAAGGCTAAAAAGGTTCTCTTAAATGGTCAGGAAATGTCAGGATCATCCCTTCATTTGTGCCTATCTCAGTTCCCTATCCTCAGGGAGAATGAGTTGGTTTAGCTGTTTGGCCCATAGAATGGAGAACCTGGTAAAGAGGGGAAGCTGCACCTCCATGAACTGTCTTCTTTTGTCTGGGTGCTTAGGGTATCTTCCTGATCTTTATTCACTGTGCTGCCACTAGGTCATCTACTGGGGGGGGGACCTATTGAGCTCCAAATGTGACTGTGTTAAGGCATTGTGCTTGGTGGTGAAGGAAATGCTTCTCTTTGTCAGCCCTAGAGAGCTTCACTCAGGCTCAAACACTTCGTTAAAAAACTTGGGAACAGAAAACATGTGGCAATAGACATTGGGAATACCTTTGCTACCATGGGTTTATAAAGGGTGGGTGGTTCTGGGTAAAGGGTGTATAAAGGGCAGGATGGTTCTGGATTCTTCAGGCTGGGGGTCTTGCAGACTTTTCAAAGTAGTTGTGTGAAATCTGCCTTTTAAAAAAGGCTGCAGAATTTGGAAGCTGTGGATCATCTTCCTCCTATAACTCCCTTTCCTTTTTAGACAACTGATCTGCAGATTTCACACAACTACTTAGGAAAGTCTGCAAGACCCCAAGCCTGAAGAATCCAGAACTATCCTGCCCTTTATACATCCTGTTGGGTAGTTGGAGAGCCAGCTGAAGTAAGCCTTTGTGCTTGGACAGAACCTAGCAAAACCATTAGAACAAATCTAGAGCAGGGAGGACTGGACATCCAGCATCACCAGCTTTCTTCCCCTGTGGTGCCTGGACCATCCAGCTCCACATAGATGATGTTCCAGGGAGGTCAATGAGTTAGTTTGCCATGGGGCTTTTAAAGTTTACAACAAAACAAACAAGATAAAAAATAAAAAGCTTTAGTAGTCCTAGTCACACGAATGTTTAGTAGAGCTGGCAAAAATGCATGCTGTTCAGAGCAAGGTCAGGCCAGAACTGAGGAAAGTATACTCTTGACATTGCAGGAGCGAAACACCCACCTGTAGACTCCCTGGCTCTGCTGTAGGAAATGTGCCACAGAATCCACAGGTAGTGTCATAGGCAAGCTTTTCATACACTTGCTATGTCTTACTAGCCCTTATCAAAAACTGAGTTTCCAAAGACTATCTTACTATTAGGTAGTTCTGTTTAGAAGCCTTTCAGCCAGAGGCCTTTAGCAAAGATCTACTGATGAGCTGCCAATAAAAATTGCTCATTATTCAGCCCTGCAGTGGGATAAATAGCAACCTAATTTTTGTCCCAGTGTTCACCCAGCATGAAACTCAAGCAACTTTTCTGGGGTTCGCAGGCATTCTCCCATCCAAGCATTGTCCAATCTATAACATCCTTTGCTTCACATGCCTTGTAACTGCCTAGTCTTCCCTAAGCATCTTCTGTGTTACCATGATTAAATGACACCATTCCAGCCACAGGCCTGTGTCCTTCTTGCCTAATAACAGTCCCAATAATTTAGCTGGTGGAAGAATGTGGAGGGAGTTAGAACATACCTTCACTTTCCCTTATGATGCAGGTTCGGGTGCCTTGAAAGCTCTTTAGGGAGAATACCAAACACTTCCAAATAGCTCTTGGCATTAGTTTAAGAGGGGAGACTGATTAAAGTTGCTGCTCCAAAACATGCTGGTTGGAAATTCTGAAAGTGATAATCTAGCACACCTGGGAGATTCTGAAAGTGATAATCTAGCACACCTGGGAGGTGCCAATGGAAGAAGCACTTTCCTTCATTCATTGTTACAGTTTAGAGTTTTGGCAAGCTTATTTCTTCATACCAAAGGAGCAAGAAGAATTACAAGTGCCAGAGTTTTCTACTCAGTCCCCAACCACCACCACATCCAATTGTTTATTTAAATATTGATTTTAATTTTATTTATTTAAATTGATTTATAAGGCCACCCATCTTGATTCTAGGCAGCTAACAAGTATTTTAAAATGCAACATAAATTATTTTTATGTATGTATGTACCTCGCAGCCAACTAACAGAAGATGGTTCCAGAAAACTCCATTCACTAGCTCTGGCCCCCATGCCTAAGAGAACAGCTAGGTCTTCAGAGCTTTCTGAAAGTTGAGCAGAGCCAGGGCCAGCCAAAGGTTGAGTGTGCTATGGTGTTCCAAGAGGCAGGTGCAGCTATGGAAACAGCATGCTTCCTGTCCCGCAAGATAACAATTACTGATTGACAGAAGGCAGAGTGAGCCCCTTCTGCCTGACCTAATGGGATGCGTAAAAACAATGGGAGTAAGACCATCCTTCAAATACCCTGGCCCCATGCCATGCAAGGCTTTGTAGGTAATAACTAGCACTTTGAATTGCATCTGGAAGCAAATTGCAAGCCAGTGCAGCTTGCAGAGCAAAGGTATAATATGGGCATAATGAAACATACCCATAATTGCCTGTGCTGTTGCATTCTGGACCAATTGAACCTTTAGGAGGTTCTTCAAGGGCAGCCCCATGTAGAGCACATTGTGGTAATCCATTTTGGAGGTGACCAAAGCATGAGTGACCATGTACCTCATCCAGGAAGGAAAACAATTGGTGTACAACATGAAGTTGTGCACTCCCCATCCTATCCTCCCATCAACACTGCCTGGAACTGACCCCACAGAAAGGAGAAGAACCAGTATAACACTGTGCACCCAACTCCTAAGAGCCTAGAAGGATATCATGGTCGATGGTATCAAAGGCCACTGAGAGTAAGTGTCATGCGCTGCCTACCGCTGAGTAAAACACAGACGCTGATTCAGAGAAGAGCAGGTTCAGGTTTATTCAAACGTAGAGCTAGACGCGAAAAAAGCTGAGAGTGAAGGGAGCGCGCCAGTGCGGGGTTTAAATACCCCGCGCCGGTCAGCGCCCCCTCACCTTGGGTTGCGTCATCCCCCCTTTGTCCTGCATGCTTTCGTGCCGGTAGGTGAAGGGTTGCGGGGCCCCAGCTGGTGCCCCGGGATTGCCCATAATCGGTTTCCTCCTTCAGCCGGTGATTGCTGTCAGCTGGGCGATCTCCGTTGCGCTTTTGCTAACAGCTTGGGTGTGCCTCGTGATCCGCCTTGTCTTTGTCTTTCCTTCTTCCTCTTTTGTGTCCTGATGGCTGAATCATCCGGCCGGGGTCTGTGTCTGTTGTTGTGCATGCTATGCTTATCTTAAGTCCCTTCCTCTGCTTCCTCGTTATTGTCATGTGTGCCGTTGTGCTGATGTCTTCAGCTCAACGGCAGTCATGACATACTGCCCCCCGTCCGAATAGTGCCCCCCCCCGGCCTTCTGGTTTTCTCCAGGAGAGCTGTCAAAAATGGTTTGTTTGTTTGTTTTTTTAAATTTCCCGCCAGAGTGTTTTCGCCCCTCCCTCTGTTCCGCCTTCTACCTCGTGTCCATCTTTAGGGTGTGTTCCGAGTGCGCATGCCCCGACCACACCCTGGGCGTGCGCATGCCCCGGCCACACCCTGCTTGTTTGGCTCAGTTCGTCGAGGGAAGAGGTGTGGCTGGTCGGGTGCTTTTCAGCTCCAGGTAGGAACCTTATCTTTATGCGTTGTGCGATTGCCATTGTATGTGTGCATCCTGGGCGTTGCCCCCAGGCATGCACTGGTGACCAATCGTTGCTCTCTCATGGGCTCGGGGCGGGGGGAGGGTGAGTCCCGGGGGGGAGGAGGTCTACTCAAGTCGCGGGCTTGGGGGGCCCTTTCCCCTGGGGGCGCGGCAGGTGGGGGGGCGGCCCGCGGGGGAAAGGGTGTTCAGGGGCCGGTTCGGCTTGGCGACCCTTTGGCTTGTCGGGGTACGTCCTGTGGAATGCCCGGGTCAGGTCTGGCGCCTTAACGTGTTGCGCCGCCACCCATTCTGGGTGGGGGAAGTGTTTCCACCTTACTAGGTAGTGTAGTGTTCCCCGTTGACGGCGAGAGTCGAGTATGTCTCTTACTTCAAAATGTTGTTGGCCGTCGATGGGGAGGGCGGTGCCGTGCTTGGGTGCCATCGAGAGGTGGTTGCAGGTTTCAGGAGGCTGGTGTGAAAGACCGGGTGGAGTCTCCGTAGATTGTGCGGCAGGTCCAGGCGTATTGCCACCGGGTTCACTACCTGTGTCACTCGAAGCGGCCCGATATACTTAGGCCCCAGTTTTTTCAAGGGTTGCGGTGACTTCAGGAATTTGGTGGATAGGTAGACCATATCCCCTGCCTGGAACGTCGGTTGCTGGCGCCGGTGCTTGTCGGCTTGCTCTTTGTAGGCCGCCTGTGCTTCCTTCAGTGCTGCCGTGATTATTGGCCACGATTCCGCTATCTTCCGTCCCCAGTCACTAGCGTCCACTTGGGGTCCCGGGGGTTGCGGTAGCTCCGGTATGGGTACGAAGTCGCGCCCAGAGACTACTTTGAACGGGGTTTTCCCCTTGCTCGTGTGGACGGCGTTATTGTATGCGACTTCTGCGAACGGGAGCAGTTCGACCCAGTCGTCTTGGTGGTAGTTGGTGTATGAGCGTATGAATTGTTCCAGGGTGGCATTGAGGACCTCTGTGGCTCCGTCCGTCTGGGGGTGCCAGGCCGTGGATAGGGCTTGTTGGGTCCCCGTCAGCTTTAGGAAGGCCCGCCAGAATTTCGAGGTGAATTGTGTGCCCCTGTCGGTCGCCACGCGTGCGGGACATCCGTGTAGCCTGTACACGTGTATAAGGAAGAGTTTGGCTAGTTGTTGGGCGGACGGGACCGATGAGCAGGGGATGAAGTGGGCCTGTTTCGAAAAGTAGTCTTTCACTACCCAAATGGCCGTTTTCTTCTGGCTGGGTGGGAGATCTACTATGAAATCCATGGAGATTTCCTCCCATGGGCGGGAGGGCTCCGCCACTGTTTGTAAAAGTCCCGGGGGCTTACCTGGTGCCCGTTTGGCCCTGGCGCGTGTCGGGCAGGATGCTACATAGGCTTTCACGTCCCGTCTCAGCGCGGGCCACCAGAATTGACGTCGTGTTAGGTGCAGGGTCTTTAGGAACCCGAAGTGTCCCGCTTGCTTGGTGTCGTGGGATCTGCGCAAGATCGCCTGGCATTGCGAGTCCGGGACATATATTCTGCCTTCCCCCCATGCCAGGTCCTGTGCCATCGTCACCTTGTCGGGGTTTGCTAGTAGCCAAGGGTCGGTTTTGAGGGCGGCGGTGAGGTCCGCGCGTATCCCCCCTGGCAGTTGCAGTTGGCGCCGTCTGGTCACTGGTTGCCCCACCGTCGGTTGCGCCGTGGGGTTGGGCTGCCTCCGAGCGCCGCTCCGGGTGTTCACAGCCATCCCCAGCTGGGAAGCGGATAGGACCGTCCTCATCATATCTGGGGCGGGCTCTTCGTCTTGGGGCAGTCGGGAGAGGGCGTCAGCCAGGAAGTTCTTTTTACCCGGCATGAACTTCAGCTGAAAGTTAAAGCGGCTGAAGAATTGGGCCCATCTGACCTGTTTTGGGCTGAGGCGTCTGGGCGTCCGGAGGGCCTCGAGGTTCCAGTGGTCTGTCCAGACCTCGAATGGTTGGGTGGCTCCTTCCAGTAGGTGCCTCCATGTTTCCAGCGCCGATTTTACTGCGAAGGCTTCCTTCTCCCAGACGTGCCAACGCCTTTCTGTCTCAGAGAATTTCCTCGACAGGTAGGCGCATGGTTTCAGGACTCCTGTGGGGTCCTTTTGGAGTAGGATGGCCCCCAGGGAGAAGTCTGAGGCGTCGGCTTGGACCACGAACGGCCGTTCTGGGTCCGGGTGCGCAAGGATTGGCTCCGTGGTGAACAGCGCTTTCAGCCTGTTGAATGCGGTTTGGCACACGGGAGTCCAATTTAGTACTGTCCCCGGGTTCTTGGCGCGTTGTGTGTCCCCCACCCCTTTAGTTTTGAGGAGGTCTGTTAGGGGGAGGGCTATCTCCGCGAACCCCCGTGTGAATGACCTGTAGAAATTTGCGAAGCCGAGGAAGCTCTGGAGTTGGCGCCTGTTACGGGGGCGTTCCCAATTCACCACCGCCTCGACTTTTGCGGGGTCCATCTCAATGCCTTCCCCAGAGATTCGGTACCCCAGGTAGTCTAGGCGTGCTTTATGGAATTCGCACTTTGAGGGTTTGGCATAGAGTTTTGCCCTTTTTAGCTTCTCGAGGACTTGTCTGACTAGGGTCACGTGTTCCTCGTGCGTTTTGGAGTAGATAAGGACGTCGTCTATGTAGACCAGGACCCCTTTGAACAGGTGTTCATGCAGAACCTCATTGATGAGCTGCATGAACACCCCCGGGGCCCCTGCTAGTCCGAATGGCAGCACTTTGTACTGAAAGGCACCTAGGGGGCAGTTGAACGCAGTTTTCCATTCGTCCCCCTCCCTGATTCGGATTCGGTAGTACGCCTCGCGAAGGTCCAGCTTGGAGAATACTCTGCCCATGGACAGGTGGGTGAGCATATCTTTCACGAGGGGTAAGGGGTATTTATTGGATAGGGAAGCTGCGTTGAGGCCCCGGTAGTCGGTGCAGAGCCGTAGGGTGCCGTCTTTTTTCTCCCGGAATAAGACGGGCGCTCCGACCGGTGAGCATGCCGGCTCTATGAAGCCCCTCTCTAGGTTTTTGTCGATGAACTCCCGGAGGGTTGTCATCTCCTTCGGGGTCATCGAGTAAATCTTCGGCCTAGGTAAGGGGACATTGGGCAGCAGGTCAATCCTACAGTCCGTCTTGCGGTGGGGGGGTAGTTGATCAGCTTCTGCCTCTCCGAAGACCGCTGAGAAGTCAGCGTATTGCTCAGGTAGGTCTTCTGGGGTAGCTATGTTGTCCTGGGTTGCCGCCTCTGCCCGTCCCACAGTGGGGTTGGTCCTGCCCGCCGGAACTGGCGCCCGGTACGTGCCGTCGTCGAATTGGAAGGTGCGGGTCTTCCAGTTGATGCGCGGGTTGTTTGTCGCGAGCCATGGTATTCCCAAGACTACGATGGGCCGCCCTACGTGGGTTACCACGAACGATGTTCGTTCGGTGTGGGTGCCCATTTGTAGGGTGACCGGCTCGGTCTGCATCGTGGCCGGTTTTCCTCCTGCTGTTGAGCCGTCCAGCTGGTGAAATGCCAGCGGCGTGGGGAGAGGGAGGCAGCGTAGGTCGAGTTTGGCGACTATGTTGGGGTGGATCAGGTTTTTGGAGCACCCCGAGTCCACTAGTGCCGCGGCCGTGGTGGCTCCGTTGCCCACGGAGAGCTTGATTGCCGCCATTATTACGGAGCTTTCGCCGCTTTGTCGAAGTGATCCGCGCCTCTGTCCCACCACCTGCCTCGCGGCGCGTTTTAGGGCAGGCGGGGAGCGTTTCCCGCCGGCTGGTCGGGGTCTTCGGTGTCCTCTCCCCCCAAGTAAGCGTCCCAGCCTTCGTCCGGTGTCGCTGTGGCTCCGGTCATTCGGCGGTGGGGGGGCGGCGGCGGGTTCGTCGGTTTGAGGCTAGGTTTCAGTGCGGGTTTGGGAGCGCTAGCTAGGGTTCGGTTGGAGAAGCAATCTGCCGTTTTGTGCCCCATTTTTCCGCACCTCCCGCAGGGCCCGCAAGTAAATTTCTTCCTTTGATATGTGGGACCGGCCGGCCCCAAGTGTGGCGCGGGTACTTTTGGGCTGGTGTTGGTTTTGTCTTCCGTCGTCGCCATTAGGAAGGTGCGGTGCACGTGTTCCGCTCTCCCCGCGAGGTGGATCCAGCCTTGCAGAGTCTCCGGGTCGTCCCGGTAGAGAGCCCATTGGAGTACCTCGCGGTTGAGGCCCCTTTTGAACATTTCTAGCAGGGTGGTCTCGGACCAGTCGTTGATCTTCCCTGCGAGGGCTTTAAATTCGAGGGCTTAGTCCGGGACAGTTCGTGCGCCCTGTTTGAGGCTTTGGAGTGCGCTTTTAGCCCTCTCTTTGGCTAGCGGGTCCTCAAAGTAGCGCTTCATCTCGGTGATGAAGGCATGGAAGTCAGAGAGGGCGGGGGAGTTGGACTCGTACATTTGGACGTACCAGTCCGCCGCCCGGTCTTGTAGTTTGATCGCCATGGCTGCGATCTTGTCCGCTTCTGAGTTAAAGGAGTGTCCGTGCCGTCCCATGAACTCCCTGGCGTTCGTGATGAAGAACGACAGTTTCGCGGGGTTCCCGTCGAAGAAAATGGGGAAGTCCTTTGGGGCCCAGGCGTTCGGTGAGTCCCCTCTTCTCGCTTCCCGACCCATGGCTTCGTCCGCCTGGGCCGCTTGTTGGTTAGCATTTGGCCCATGGGAGTGCGTCGACCCGCTCGGGGTGTGGATCGGGGTGTGTACCTGCACGGGAACGTCGTTGTGCGGCGTGGGGGACATCAGCGATTGCAGCATGGTCCTGAGGTCCTTTAGCTGGGCCTCCATGGCCGCGAGTCTGGCTTGTGTTTCCCCGTCCGAGATCCGCGCCGCAGCTGGGGTCGGGTCTGTCGGTGTTTCCGCAGGGTTGAGCCGCCGGTGGGGTTCAGGCGTTCCCGTCCGCTGGTCAGCTTCCTCCATTTGGGAGTGCATCGGCTGGGTTGCTTCTCCGTCCTCCACCGTGCTTCCCGCAGTTGGGCTGACACTCCACGCCTGTGGCTGGGGTGCAATGTGGGGCGGGGGGGTCTCCGCGGGTCTCGGGAGGTATGTTGCTCCCTCCCGTGGCCGGGTCGCCTCCGCCTCCGTCTCCCTCTGGGGTTGGAGCTGAGGCTCGGGGTGGGCCGGGAGGGTGTCCGTGGCTCCTGGGGTCCGCGGTGCCTCTGGCCTCGATCGGTCCTCCTCCGCTTCTTGCCGTGCGGTTCGCCCGCCTTGGCCGTGACGTGTCGGCCCCATCGCTCTTGTTCTTCTCGCCGTCTATTCCTCCCGCGGCTTGTTGTTGTTCGGTGGGGCTCTGCGAGGCTGAGTTTGTGTCTCTCAGCTTTATGTCCTGCGCTGCCTACCGCTGAGTAAAACACAGACGCTGATTCAGAGAAGAGCAGGTTCAGGTTTATTCAAACGTAGAGCTAGACGCGAAAAAAGCTGAGAGTGAAGGGAGCGCGCCGGTGCGGGGTTTAAATACCCCGCACCGGTCAGCGCCCCCTCACCTTGGGTTGCGTCATCCCCCCTTTGTCCTGCATGCTTTTGTTCCGGTAGGTGAAGGGTTGCGGGGCCCCAGCTGGTGCCCCGGGATTGCCCATAATCGGTTTCCTCCTTCAGCCAGTGATTGCTGTCAGCTGGGCGATCTCTGTTGCGCTTTTGCTAACAGCTTGGGTGTGCCTCGTGATCCGCCTTGTCTTTGTCTTTCCTTCTTCCTCTTTTGTGTCCTGATGGCTGAATCATCCGGCCGGGGTCTGTGTCTGTTGTTGTGCGTGCTATGCTTATCTTAAGTCCCTTCCTCTGCTTCCTCGTTATTGTCATGTGTGCCGTTGTGCTGATGTCTTCAGCTCAACGGCACTCATGACAGTAAGGAAGGATGGGCATGCTACCCCCATTCTCACCCCCTTCATCCACAAATGTAATCAGTGCTGTTTCAGACCCATACCCCAGCCTGAAACCTGAGTTGGTGAAATATTTATTGCCCCCTTTCAAAATGAATATATTTATCCACTTGAATCAGTCTACTCCAATTTATGAGACATGAAATGATGCTGGATGAAGTGTAACCTGATGATCTTAAGGAGTTCTCTTCCAAGCAACTGAACACCGGCAAGCTTTCGCCAGACCAGAAACAGGTGAGGTCCATCTCAAGATAGGTCATCTGCACACATGATCGGCTTGTCAGATACTAGAAAGTTTCTGTATGGATGGAACTATGATACAGCACTGCAAATAATTTGCAATATATAATTCAGAGTCAAGAGTCACTGAAGAAGACCCCCTTGGAAAAATCAAAGGCAGTCAAAAAAGAAGCTGACAGAAGGCATGGTAGCTAGATACGCTAATGATACAAGCAGGAGGTTCCAAAAACTCAATCAGTAACTGACAGACAATTCTAGCAAAAGGATTTCCATCAAATCACAAAGAGTCAGAAGCAACTGAAAGTCTGAACAATTTAGCAATTAAAAAGCACTGCTGCTTCGTATTAAAAGAAAGTCATGTTGTCATAGTACTGCAATGCAAGGAATAAGATGGACTAATAAAAATACTAAAAACATCACATAAACCAGTTTTTTCAAAGGTTTTTAAAATTATCCTTCAGAATTATACACTATTCTCAGATGCTGTGTTCTACTGGTTTGCTGGTGAGAAAAACATATTGAATAATATAGCAAGTCCCACAAAGATTAAATATGCAGTTATACAAATCCAGAATCTAGGATCTTTAATGAATTTTTTATCAAAATTGCTGAATATGACATAACCTACTGACATTCCAGCAAGACCGCCTGCAATGTGGGCCACGAAGGAAACCTTAAGGGAAAAAACACACATATTTAATGGGTATATTTCTGCTTGGAGAGTCAACCTTTGGTGCAAACAGTCAAAGGACAACACAAAGAATATTGCAGCATTAGTGAAAACCAGAACAGAAATATTGGCAAGTGTGCAGGATTTTGGTGCTGCCCAGCATCACAAAGCAGTGGGTGTAAGCATGGGCAATGACAGCTGCAAAGGGATTTGCAAGAACAGTTCCCAGGTAAGGGACTTTGCCCTAATGAAACAGGAATAAAGAGTGGAGACTCCACAAGAAGGAAATTGGAAGACAAGGAGAAGGTTTCCAAAAGGAATCCTAGCGGGCAACTGAATCCAAAGTAGTCCACCTCTCCGTCTCCTCAGAAACAGAAATGTACCTAGTTCTAAGGAGAATCTTGATTCGTGCTGCTGGAAGTCAGGGCCTCTGTGAAATAATTGCTTTCCTTATTGAAAGAAGTCAATGGTCCTCTCAAAAACATATCTCCAAGCTGCAGCTCTCAGCTCTGCATATGATTAACTTGCTGTGTTCTACTGATTCTGTTTGTACATATGGAACCTTTATAGAGAAAGGGTGTTCATTTTACCTTGCCACAATCAGAGGCCCTAGACAAATGCAGGTCCAAAAGAGCATGCCCAGATCTCAACAGTGCATGTTAAGATTCTGCAAGGAAAAGATTTATCCACTTTCAACTGCAGCCTAAAATGTGTAAACAGTTTTCTTTCTGACATGTGAACCTCAGAAGTTTCTCAGTTAGAATTTCCAGTATTGACTTGCTAGTATAGACTTGATTAGTTCTAATCCTGCAATGTGTGCTAGAAAGGGAAAAGAGGAGAACAAGTCAGCTTAATACAAGATGTAGAGGGAGAAAATACAGCATTCAGAAAATGTAGTAAGGAGAAGTACCTGGTGCAAGTCTGCATAGAAAAGAAAAGAATGCTAAATTATTGATCAGAACTGGCAGCAAGAAGAACAAGCAAGCTAAGAGAGGGAAGGTAATTTTTAAGAGGAAATATGCACTTACCTGAAGCCCACTTAAAGGAGAGAGAAATCTTCTGTACAAAGCAAATCCTACATCTGTTCCAACTAGGAATTTAATACAAATAGTCAGAAGCCAAATTTGCAGAATGTCCCACCCCACTGAGACGTTCCCAAAGGAATGTGTAGATAGGAGTTATTTAAAAAGGGCTAGCTTTGGCACTGGAGTGAAGTCTAAGTCTCTCAATAGAAGGCCGTGTAAAGCTGGAGCCATCTTCTCTGAAGAAATTAAAATTGTCCAGTGTACTTCATTCTCTCTCTTCCCCCAAACACATAATGCATTGTGTAACCTGTTCGTAGAGTATACCAACATATTACATTCCAGGAATGAGAAACTGAATCTAGTTCAGGACTGGATTGATTTTTCTATCTGCACTGATAGATTACATAGCATCAGGGAATGGGGCCTTGAAGAGAGTAGTTATTAGTTGGTACAATCCATAAATAATGGATTTATGCCATCTGTTCATATAAGGCACACCAAGAAGCCATCATTCCTGCCTCACTTAGTTGGAGAATACGCTACATTAAGAAGCAGCAGGGACCACTGATCTGAAGTGCTTTTCTTTCCATTTTTTTCTAGAACCGGACCAAAGTGAAAAGCTCTGGGAAGACGGTTTAGGAATTCCACAGCTGGACAGACAAGGGGACGACGGGATGTTCAGGGGCACCATTTCATAATTATCTCTTATTGGAGAACCCTGGAAGAAGAGGTCGGCCAAGTTTTTTATTTTTCCCCTCCCAGTTTATATCAGCATGCAACTCCCAAATACTTTGATTTATGAATTTTTATAACAACAGATTAAATGGCTCCTCACTCTATCATTTTTCTGTTTATTTTGCAGAAAAAGATGAAAGAGTGAAGAGCCATTTAATGTGTTGTCATAGTCACTACCCCAAATTTCCTTTCCCCATATGGATTCAAACTCTCCATGAATGAAGCAGAGTAATCCCTTTCAGTTCAAAATTCTTCCCCAAAGTTATTAAAAATAACATTGCAGATCTTCTCCCTAAGTGTATTTTGTCTTCGATGAGACCAAAAAATAAAAGCCAATAGCTTGTTTTTCTGTTATTACACAGAACATGGCTTCTTTTAAATCTCCCCACATACCAGCCTCATCCAAGCTGAAAGAAGATGTCAAAATGCAAAGTTTTTTTCCCCCATGGCTAATTTGGTATGTGAAAGAAGAAAAGAACTGTAGATATGCTTAACTGAGGATGGGAGAGAAAAAGTGGGTGGCAATTTCTCCAGTTTTAGTTTAGGAATTGATTCAAGCTCAGAACAGAGCACATAGAAAAGTTACCTATTAGGCTGATGAACAGCAGTCTTGCAACTCCAAACAGAGGAATCATTTCTCGGAAGTTCTGAAAGAAAAAGAGATAGGAACAAACTCTAAATCAATTCCATATCAAACTATAAGCTACTTACCAAAAAGTTAAATTATATCACCAATGGATCAAATTAAGATCACAGAATCATAGAATATAAGGATTTGAAAGGATCTTAAGAGATCACCCACTCTGATCCTATGCCTAATGCAGGAACCCACTCTGACAGCATCCCTGATAGGTGGCCTTCCATCCTCTGTTTAAATACCTTGAAGGAAAGTCCACTGCTTCCCAGGGCAATTCCATTATTGAACGGCTGATATGGTATTAACAGTTATTTTCACATTATAAGTGTTAACTAACTTTTGATACCAAGGTTATTAAATCAACAGTACTTGTGAATGGTCATATTTATTTTACATTATGATTAGACCTTAACAGGATAGAAGAGAATACTGTATATGTATATAAGCTGCCCAGAGTCACTTGCTGAGATGCGCGGCTATAGAAATTGAATGAATAAATAAGTAAAATGTAGCTCAGGGTTGAACAGTGGAGCCCTTGGTGCTCTCTGAGCTTGGTTGTTTGTTTGCAGACGTTTTGTTACCCAGTTAGGTAACATTGTCAGTGCGAGGGAGTGTGAGGTTTGCTCCTTGCTTATATGCAGTAGCTTGCCCTGCCAGTGTTGGTGGGGGTGTGGTTTTCTCCTTGGTAGTTCTATGATTAGGTATATCCTGTTGGTATTATTATTAGGTATACCCTAATTGAGGAACTACCAAGGAGAAAACCACACACCCCCAACACTGGCAGGGCAAGCTACTGTATATAAGCAGAGAGCAAACCCCACACTCCCTCGCACTGACTGTGTTACCTAGCCAGGTAGCGAAATGTCTCCAAGCAAACAACCAAGCTCAGAGAGCACCAAGGACTCCACTTAACGGAATAATTATTACTGTCTGTATTTCTTACAAATTAATTCTCATCTGAGACTTTTTCTTCTCTGAAGACCCATAAACAGATGTATGTTTCAGCCAGCTCAGGGATGATATTCTGTGCCTTTGTAAAAGCAGGTTTGGATTATGAAAACTCTGGCCAGTGACACAAGGCAGGGAGGGGGATAGTTTTCTTTCAGAGCTGTGGGTCTACCAGTAGTCCTCGCTTAACAACCTTAATTGGGATGGGGATTTCCATTGCTAAGAGAAGCAGTTGTTAGGTAAAACATCACATGACCACACTGCTTAGCGACGGCACTTCTGGTAGTCCCAATTGTGGTTGTTAGGCAGAGATGGGGTAGATAAGCAGGTGGGGGGAGTTGAAGCACATGCTATGGTCATAAGCGTGGGCAAGATGCCAAGTGCCTGAATTCTGATCATGTGACTGCAGGAGCACTGCAACGGCCGTAAATTCGAGGACCAGTCATAATTACCATTAATTCAGCACCGTGACTTCGAATGGTCGCTGAATGAATGGTTGTTAAGCAAGGACTACCTGTAGCAGATATTACCTCTTATCTTAGCCATGAGAGGAACAGGAGGAAAAATGTTGTAAAATTCATGAACTTTTAGGGTTGTCATGCATAACTCTTGACACCTAGGTTCTACATCTGGTTGCATCACTTGAAAGAGAATCTTAACCCCCCCCCCCCATGCGCAAGCAACCCCCTTACCACTAGAATATTCATGAAGTATCCTCCAATCAGAGCATAGACACCTCCTGATGCTCCCACTAGACCCTGCAGCGGATCACAGATGGAGCTTGCCAAAGAACCTAAAGAGAGTTAGATCAATTAACCAAGATAATACTGGCTGTTTGGCATGACTAAGTAGTTATAGGTCTGGATATAGACATGCAAGTTAAAGTGCAAGATGCTTTTTGATTTGCAAATGTAAACATTCAGGCCCAGCATTTCAACGGGCTATCACTCAAATACTGCTTTGTGCTGAAAAATGGCTTAATTGCTATCAAGCCTTTCCCTGACACTACTTGCCTCCAATCACTCCTGCAAGATACACAACTCCAACTCTGTGTCCTTTATGAACCAATTCCAGGGGAATCCCCAAGCAGAGCTGCAGAAGAAGGTTCCCTATGATATGTTCAAGGCTGCAGAAGGAAAGATGAATCTGAAATTAATACTTAGCTTCCTCAGAAAAAAAAATCACAGCACATTTTGAGATTATTTTTAATGATAAAATGGGATACAAATTTAACAAACATATAAATATTCAATGTTCAACATAACTATACAAATACCAGGAGTAACTTAACTGGAAATGAAATAATTAAATACAATTAGACCCTCAGTAGTTCTGCAGGCTCTCTCTGTGCTCTTAGCCCAAGGCAATAAAGCAGCTTAAATCCCAATGGAAATCAAAGTAAAACAACAAAGCAAAACAAAACCCAAAGCCTCCACCAGCACATGTTAAACTGAGCATAACAGATTGCTTACCCAGCATGCAAAAACATGTAAGACAAAAATCTCCAGGCTTCCTTCCGCTTGTCAGGTCTGTATATAAATGGACTTTCCCAGATACCCATATCTAGAGTGATCCATTGTGTCTGCGGCTTCCAAACAGCATAATAAATGAACGTTGCCAGCTAGAAATAAACAGGGAAAGACCTTCAGTCTGATACTTGATTCGGATAACAGTGCAGGTTAAGAAGAAAGCAACTGGTGCCTGTCCCTCTAACCACTTAGGTTGGCCAGAAATACATCTTTCAGAAAGTTAACAAAAGGAATGGACTTCCAGATGATACCAAACTACTCTTCCCACAATCTATCACCAAAAGCCACAATGTCTGAAACAAACAGGAGACGTAGATCAATAACCCCAGGGGGTGGGGCACAGGCTTCCCCATCACCATTTAGGAAAATGGAGGCAATGCTTGCACATATGATATGGGCTTGCCCTATTGAGGTCCCATATTGATTTAATATTCTTGACAATATGGTTTTGGGAAAAATAATAAGGTCTGGAGATGTGAATGAGATTTTGAATTATATACCAAACATTTGGAATTTATCAGTATATGAAGGACTACAAATTTAGATGCTGCAAAAAAAAAAAAGATTAAAAAAAGTGGAAAGACTGTGCCACTACTGATTTACTGTTCTGAATTAATGAAATATATTCAACTCTTTCTTCAGCAACTGATCATTACCTTGTCATGGCGCTGGAGCTTGAGCACCTCAGTGATGCCATGAGCTAAACCGTGAAGGGCCACCCCAGACGGGAAGGTCATGACAGAGAGGTCAGACTAAATGCGATCCCTGGGGAAGGTAATGGCAACCCACCCCAGTATTCTTGCCGTCAAAACTAAATGGATCAGTACAACCAGAGATATGTCAATATACCATCGGAAGATGAGACCCCCAGGTCAGAAGATGGTCCAAATGCTACTGGGGAGGAACAGAGGATGAGTTCAACTAGCCCCAGATGTGATGACGCAGCTAGCTCAAAGCCGAAAGGATGGCTAGCGGCCGACGGTGCTGGTGGTGAATGGTGAATCTGATGTTCTAAGGATCAACACACCATTGGAACCTGGAATGTAAGATCTATGAGCCAGGGCAAATTGGATGTGGTTATTGGTGAGATGTCAAGATTAAAGATAGACATTTTGGGTGTCAGTGAACTGAAATGGACTGGAATGGGCCACTTCACATCAAATGACCACCAGATCTACTACTGTGGACAAGAGGACCACAGAAGAAATGGAGTAGCCTTCATAATTAATAGTAAAGCGGCTAAAGCAGTTCTTGGATACAATCCAAAAAAGGATAGAATGATTTCAATTCGAATGCAGGGCAAGCCATCTAACATCACAGTGATCCAGATATATGCCCCAACCACAGATGCTGAAGAAGCTGAAGTACATCAGATCTATGAGGATCTGCAGCACCTACTGGACAATATGCCTAAAAGAGACGTTGTTCTCATCACAGGAGACTGGAATGCTAAGGTGGGCAGTCAAATGACATCTGGAATTACAGGTAGGCATGGCCTGGGAGAACAAAACGAAGCAGGACATAGGCTGATAGAATTTTGCCAAGACAACTCACTCTGCATAACAAACACTCTCTTCCAACAACCTAAGAGGTGGCTTTATACATGGACTTCACCAGATGGACAACACCGAAATCAGATTGACTACATCCTTTGCAGCCAAAGGTGGTGGGCATCTATACAGTCGGTAAAAACAAGATCTGGAGCTGACTGTAGTTCAGATCATTAACTTCTTATTGCACAATTTAGGATCAGACTAAAGAGATTACGGAAGACCCACAGATCAGCTAGATATGAGCTCACTAGTATTCCTAAGGAATATGCAGTGGAGGTGAAGAATAGATTTAAGGGACTGGGCTTAGTAGATAGGGTCCTGGAAGAACTATGGACAGAAGTTCGCAACATTGTTCAGGAGGGGGCAACAAAATACATCCCAAAGAAAGAGAAAACCAAGAAGGCAAAATGGCTGTCTGCTGAGACACTAGAAGTAGCCCAAGAAAGAAGGAAAGCAAAAGGCAACAGCGATAGGGGGAGATATGCCAAATTAAGTGCAAAATTCCAGAGGTTAGCCAGAAGAGATAAGGAATTATTTTTAAATAAGCAATGCGCGGAAGTGGAAGAAGGCAATAGAATAGGAAGGACAAGAGACCTCTTCCAGAAAATTAGAAACATCGGAGGTAAATTCCAGGCAAAAATGGGTATGATTAAACACAAAGATGGCAAGGACCTAACCGAAGAAGAAGAGATCAAGAAAAGGTGGCAAGAATATACGGAAGACCTGTATAGGAAGGATAAAAATATCGGGGATAGCTTTGACGGGGAGGTCAGTGAGCTAGACCCAGACATCCTGAAGAGTGAGGTTGAATGGGCCTTAAGAAGCATCGCAAGGCAGCAGGAGACGACAGTATCCCAGCTGAATTGTTCAAAATCTTGCGAGATGATGCTGTCAAGGTAATGCATGCTATATGCCAGCAAATTTGGAAAACACAAGAATGGCCATCAGATTGGAAAAAGTCCACTTATATCCCCATACCAAAAAAGGGAAACGCTAAAGAATGTTCAAACTATCGAACAGTGGCACTTATTTCACATGCCAGTAAGGTAATGCTCAAGATCCTGCAAGGTAGACTTCAGCAATTCATGGAGTGAGAATTGTCTGCCTCCTGAGGAATCTGTATAATGACCAAGTGGCAACGGTAAGAACAGACCATGGAACAACAGACTGGTTTAAGATTGGGAAAGGAGTATGGCAGGGTTGTATACTCTCACCCTACCTATTCAACTTGTACGCAGAACACATCATGCGATGTGCTGGGCTTGAATCCAAGGCTGGAGTTAAAATCGCTGGAAGAAACATTAACAATCTCAGATATGCAGATGATACCAGTTTGATGGCTGAAAGCGAAGAGGAACTGAGGAACCTTATGATGAAGGTGAAAGAAGAAAGTGCAAAAGCTGGCTTGCAGCTAAACCTGAAAAAAACCAAAATTATGGCAACCAGCTTGATTGATAACTGGCAAATAGAGGGAGAAAACCTAGAGGCAGTGAAAGACTTTGTATTTCTAGGTGCAAAGGTTACTGCAGATGCTGACTGCAGTCAGGAAATCAGAAGACGTTTCATCCTTGGGAGAAGAGCAATGACAAATCTCAATAAAATAGTTAAGAGCAGAGACATCACACTGACAACAAAGGTCCGCATAGTTAAAGCAATGGTATTCCCAGTAGTAACATATGGCTGTGAGAGCTGGACCATAAGGAAGGCTGAGAGAAGGAAAATAGATGCTTTGGAACTGTGGTGTTGGAGGAAAATTCTGAGAGTGCCTTGGACTGCAAGAAGTTCAAACCAGTCCATACTCCAGAAAATAAAGCCAGACTGCTCACTTGAGGGAACGATATTAAAGGCAAAACTGAAATACTTTGGCCACGTAATGAGAAGACAGGACACCCTGGAGAAGATGATGATGCTAGGGAAAGTGGAAGGCAAAAGGAAGAGGGGCAAACCAAGGGCAAGATGGACGGATGATATTCTAGAGGTGACAGACTTGGCCTTGGGGGAGCTGGGAGTGGTGACAACCAACAGGAAGTTCTGGAGTGGGCTGGTCCATGAAGTCACGAAGAGTCGGAAGCGAGTGAATGCATAAACAACAAAATTCAACTCTCTGCTCTGAACTGGTTGTGGATGAAATGGAAAGATTGATCAATATTATTCCATGTGATCAAGCTGTCTGTTTTAAGTATGATAATGTGTTTCTGTACTTTTTTTCTTTTTCCTTTTTTTAAACAGGCTTCTAATTTCTTTTTCATTTCTCATAGAATCATAAAGGTCTTCAGAGGTTACCTAGCCCAATCTGAAGAGCAAATTCTAAAGCATTTTGAACAGGTGGCTATCCATCCTGTGAAGACCTCCCACAAAGGGGAAGATACCATTTCATGGGGCAGCCTATTCCATAGCATTTTCTGGTCAAGAAAGTCCTCCTAATATCTAATCTGAGTCTAATCCTTATAGTTTTGACTCCCTGGTTCTGGTCCTGCCCTCTGGAGTCTTCAATTTTGCACCTGGTATATGGAGTTAATCTCTTTAGTATCCTTTCTGTGTATTAAAACAATCAAAATGAAATATTACATGGGATACTGATACTGTAAGGAAGCGAGACTTGTTTTCTTCTTAGGCACATTTCTAAGCATGGGGTTCTCAGTAATCTTGCAAAGCAGCCCTTGACACTGAAGTTTTCTAGGAATTCTGCAATGCCCATACAGTCACTCCCTTGTCCCCACTAGGGTCCTTATGTCTGTGACCTCTGTGGTCCCAAGGAGCTTGCAATCGGTCAATTGGCATGAGGTAGAAAACTGCCCTTTGCAGCACTTCGATGGAAAAGGAAACTTCGCAGCTTTTTCTCTCTCAGGGAATCTCTTAATAGAGCTCAGTTTATTTACTTATTTACTTTAGCAGGCTTATATGCCACTCCAATAGTCAATCAGCCCTGAACAGCTTTCAAACCTACCATCTATATAATTAAAACAGCCCAACAGTAAATATTATATTAAAAGTATTCTTATGCTGAGAAACCTACATGACTATATTCCTCCACAGGCATTTTCTCTGGCATTTAACCTGTTTCTTTTGGATGATAGCTTTGTATTTGGGGAGAAAATGCATAAGACGACGCATTCTGCAAAGCACCTCGACCAGAACCAGATAGAAAGCCTGGCTGAAGATGCCTGTAGAAGGGAAGACTACAAGCTGAAGACCAGCCTATCAGGGAAGAAGGGTGGATCGGATCCTTTCCCTTGACTTGCTACCCTTATGATGTAGTGAAACATTCAGGCGATTCCTCACTTAAATTCAGAAGTAAAGGCTCTATCATGATTTTCAAAAAATAATTATCACTGCAGTAAAAAAGGAATTAGAAAACTAATTCTATAGATTAAACAAGAGATTCTGGAACATGCCATCTAAGTAAAAAACATGAAACATAGATTTAGAAATAAACGAATAGAAGAAAGAGTATTTGTGGATTTCACAAGAGCTTCTTACCTCAGCTAAGCTGACAGCCAGGATGAAAACAGGTGGCGGGATGCAGCTGGCTCTTTCGAGGTAGGTTGTTCTGGCCTCTTCAGGAAGCATCCATTTAGAAACAGTGTCATGGATACTGCATTCGATCCATGGGCACCTGTTCTTGCCCTCACTTTGCTCCTCTTCCCGCTCAGCCTCTGCAGCATCTTCCAAGCTGAATCGCTCAAGCTCCATCATGCACGTGGCCTTTAAAGGGACTTTGGCGAGGCCCCTCTTCCTTTGGCGTGGACCAGCTCTAAGCTGCCTCCGAGGCAGGAATCAGGGCACCTTCAGGAGTCTCTGTGGCATGATCCGGATTTAGCATAAAGCTTCCCCAATCTTCCCTAGCATCAGTAGGCTAATTAAGAACTTCAGTTTGTATAATTCTGGTTACAGAAAGAATATGGATCTACTCTAGGGCTTCTGTAAATTACCCATAGCTCTACCAGCACCAGGAACTGCCCCAGTGGCTATTCTACAGAAGGCAGCTGGGAAGGGAAGCATTCTCTTAACAGAGAGATCCTCTGCCTCAGTTCTTCGGTGGGTTCGGGCCTTTATTTGACTGGACAACTAACCAACGGTGGGCTCATTGTCCTGCAGAGGCAGCCGCTTTGCGCGTCCAGCTCGAGGGTCCCCTTTGGGGCGGCGCCCTCGCACTTTTCAGCGCCAGACACGATTCGGGCAGGGACGCCATTGTGGCAGCAGCCGCCACCTATCGCCTCCCACCCCGTCTCTGACCACTGCCCAGCCGGGGATAGGCGACCTGGTTAGCGCGCCAGATTTCTTGAACTACGATTCCCCCACTTCTGGCTTTGCCGCGATGTTGGGTTGACAGAAACAATTCGGAGGACTCTGGGTTCCCGAACCGCGCCCTTCAACTTTCCGCGATGCCCGCGTGGAAACGGAGGGGAGGGGAGCAAAAGGCCGCGCACCTGCGGAGCGACCGCGCCAACCCTCGCGCGGCTTCCGCACAAACCGGGACGGTCCCGGGTGCAGCGCCCAGGAAGGACGACCGGGAGCGCGCGCGCGGGCGCCTCCAGCCCCGACGCGCCGCGAAGGTTGTCTGCTGTCTGCCGGCGTGCCGGACCGAGGCTCTCCCGTCCCACTCGTCACCGGCGTCGAGGGCCAGGGCGGGAGCTGGTGTCCAAGACGCCCACCGGGAAGCCGGCCGCGCTGATGCACGCAGCTCGGAGGCGGAAGCCGGCCAACCAGTCTCGAGAGAGGGGCCGCCGCCCTGACCCCGGGCTCGCCGGAGCCCGCCGGAGTTCAGTCCCAATAGCTGGGGACGCGGGGCAGCAAGCGAAGCCCCGGCAGCCCAGGCCGGGGAAGGGGTCTGGGTCCCCACCCCGGGCGCCGCCGCCGCGGCCAGAAGCGCTTACCTGGACGCGCCAGCCAACAGCTCTCCCGGCGCAGCAGCGGGAAAGCGCCAAGCGATTCAGGCCCGCCCGCTCCTTCCCTTTCCCCCCCCGCCCCCCCGAAGAAACGCCCCGTTTCCAGCGCAGCTCGGAGCCTGGAGGCGGAATTTCCCGGTGGATCGCGCGGCGGAACTCGCCCTGCGCCATTTTGGGGAGTCCTGCGGGAGGGGAGGGGAGGGGAGGGAGCGGGGTCCGGGGAGGCCCAGTGTCGTAGGTTATTCGGGGATGCGACGGAAGGAAAGATTTGCGGCGGAGAAAGACAGGATCGACTTTGCCTTCTCTTGCAGTACCCCAACGGCAACAGCAATTTCCCTCGGTCGCCCCAGTCTGCGGCCCAGATCTGGTAGCCGCCTCTTTTTCGACCGGCGAGGTTGGACCCAGCTCAAGGCAGGGCCCGTTCCTGACACAGCCTGCTTGCCTGCGGTAGCACCGCGAACCGTTTGCTGGGTATGGCCTCACCAGGGAGCCTCATCACCTGGCCACCTCTGCTGAAGCGAACTGAAGTCAGGCTGGCATAAAAGCAGTGTTTCTGGCATAAAAGTGATGTTTCCCATCTTATGCCTGCCCTGTATGCATGGCACATGAAGGAGGAGCCTTCCAGGTGGGCAATGTGATGGGGTCCAGTTGGCCTGGCAGCTCAGCTGAGGGATCCTCCCTGTGGCATCTAAATTATGCCATTAAGAAGAGTGGTTGTATATATCGACTTAGTTCCTATGTGAGTTTGACTGTCTTCCTGTGAAGAAAAGGATTTGTTCACCTTCTAAAGTTACTTGACTGTAGAGCTCCGACTTAAGATAGAGCCACAGGGTGGTGTGGGGCTGATCCAGCAAATGCTACAATTTCCTCCCAGCTGGTGTGCCTTTATGGGGGGCTTCAGTGCCACCACTTTTAAAAATCCAGGCTATTTTTGCAAGAAAAATATTAACCTCCTAATCTTCTGGAATGCTGAGGGATCAATATTCCCATGCCAGTAAATAAGGAAAGGAATATTGAGCTGCCAAAAACCCTTCCCCCTCCTAGAAAATATTCCAGCTGACTGTGGATGAAGAGACCAGGACTGCTCAGAGTCCCCTCAACCCTACCAACGGATGACACTGGGGGAGAAGGCAGGGTCTTTCCAGCAGTCACAGCCCTGAGACTATCCCACATTCCAGCAGCAACACTGACCAGCCCCATTGCTGAGACATAGTGCTGTGGGACCATGCTTCTCCTACCAACATACTTTCCTCCTGACTCAAAGATGGGAAGAAAGTATATGAAGAAGAACCCTAAGTCTGGCCTAAGTTTTCATCAGCCATTCCGGGCCTTTCCCCAGGGCTGAGATGAAGTGCTGGCTTTTCTGCCCACTGGTGTGTTTTCTGCACCAATTGATTATGTGTCTCTCTTTCAGCTGTCTCAAGCTTTTCTCCCCCCAAATGGGTTAGGGCTATTGATTGATAGTTGATATTACATCAGCTAATGTATGTACCAAGCTAATCACAACAAGGATATCTGGAGAACCAATCAAGTATGTCTGCAGTGGGCAAAAACTTTTTGAACGTGCTGTTTCCTGCTCTCTAGTGGCCACTAGAGGCTTTGCGGGCCAGGGACGGCAGTTTTGTTCTTTGATTCCTCAGAACACACCTCTGGGATTTGTGTAGGAGGAAATTGGACTTAGACTCAAAGTCTGTGCTACTGCATAGAAGCGCTCCCCCCAACCGCAGGCCTCACCATTGCACCCTCCTCATTCCCCCGCCAGTTGTTGGTCCCCACGGGGCCTCCTGTCACCCTTGTGTATGCACCAGCAGTGTCACTCTGCGAAGTAGCGGGTGATGGTGGAGCGGGCTTCCAGGGATGCTGCGCTGACTGCCCAGCCCCTGCTTGCTGCCTTGTGGCAGGCAAGGAACCACCGGATGGCGGCCTCACAGTCACGCTGCCTCCACTCCCACGCCTGGCACAGTTCCCGCACTTTGCCCTTCACCCTCTCCCACCACTCTGCGCTCTGCTCCAGACCGTATAGGTCACAGAGGGAGATGCGGGCCTCGAGGACATGGTCCAGGGCAGCCTGCAGTCACTCCTCTGTGAACAGTTTGGTGGTCAGGTGCCACAGTGGGCATCTGGACTGCGCATGGGGCCCCATGTCGAGCGCCACTGCCCGCATGGCATGGGCCGACCAAGGTTTCACTGAAACGTGACACCACACCAGCTGCCGTCCTTGGGGTGTCCAGACTTGGTCCAGCCAGCTTGCCGCCCACGATCCATACTAGGTGCAATACGCATGCGTTCCGGCCAGACACGCCGTCAATGCGCAATCTCCCGGACCTGTGGCTCCCTCTCTCCTGTGTCCCCTCCTGTCCTGTAGCCCTCTCACGGCTGCCAGGAAAAATCCCAGTCCATTAGGCACGCTCAGGGCTGCATCCACCAGTCCCCACGCCCACCTCAGATTCTCCAAATAGCATTCCTCCAGGGCGAGTGGCGGAGCGCACCAGGCTCGGACGCGAACTGGCACATCTCGCCCTGGTGGACCCTCTCTTCCTGGTGAGGCAACCCGGAGGGGGACGCAATTGCAGGGCGATGTGAGGTAATTAAAGTCACCCACCACAATCACCTCATGCCAGGTCATGCATGCCACCTTCAGCCGTTGCCACAGGTTGTGGTGGTCCTGTGGCAACAAGGCAGAGGCATACACTGCACACAGGTGGAACTTCCCTCTTTCCCTGTGCTCCAACCCCACTCCCGCTCCAGATCTTGCCACTGTGAAGTCGAGGACCGCCAGTCAGCCAGGCACCTCCTCCACCTAGGAGGAGAATGTGTGAGCACCCCTAGGCCTGTCTGCCCCTCCAGCCTGTAGCTCCAAAAGGACACTCCTCCCTGCCAGAGACACTGCACTGCTGCCTGGTGGCGCTTGGTGAAGTGCATCTCCTCAGGACTATGATGTCCACTCACAGATCACTAAGGGCCCCCAGTATCTCCTCATGCTGGCAGGGCTGTTGGAGCCCATTGACGTTCCACATGGCCACCAAAAAGAGCACTTGGCCGCAGCGCTCCCTGTGCTTCTAGCACTGGCCGGGCCCCGCTGGGTGGCAAAGGGGATGACACTTCCCCCCTCCCCTGAGACCTGCGAGTGCACTCCGCGAACAAAGTTGTGGCCCATGTGCGGTCCATGCGAGCATCCTCTGCCATGGGCCTCGTGAAGTTTAGCAGCTGTGGCTCTGTGCCTCCCCTCCCTCAAGGGGTGGGGCTGTCAAGGTCACTGTGGGTGCATGAACCCCACACATCTGCCCAGTGCCCAATAAACAGCTGTCCACCTCCTGAATGGACCCTGCCTCGTGACCCTCCCGCCCCTCCATGGTGTCAACTTCCTCCTCCCTGCCTGAAGTTAACCACATTGCCATGGAGGAGGAGGAAGAGGGGGTCCCCCACACCCAAATCCTGGGGAGCGTCCTGCTAACCCCACCTCTCCCAAGATCCGCTTGTCATCTGATGATGGCAGCGATGGTACAGCTATGGGGGAGGCGCCTTCCCCACTGTCCAGAGCCGACGGCGGGACCAGGGTCAGAAGCTGTGCCCAGACTGGATGAAGCTGCATCATGACCCTCCCAGTGGAAGGACCCTCACCCGGGCCCGGTGGGTCAGTCGACCCCCGCCCCACCACTGCGGGGAAGCCATGGGTGGGAGGAGGTGGCCCCCATCATCCCATTTCAAAGTGTCTGGCACACTGGCCTGGACAGAGGAGGGCGATGAGACCACCGCGACCTCTGGAGCCCATGCAATGAGCTCCTAGAGCTCTCCAGTGGAGCTGTGGCTGCCCCCCAGCTCTACCTCCCTGCCCCAAGTCTCTTCCTCTGCCCCCAATAAGGCGGGCTCCAGCACTGCGTAGAGGTTGCACTGGGGCAGTGGGGGGTCCCTGGGCACCTTCAGGAGTGTTCACACCCTCAACTTGCCTCCTCCCCCTGAAGCCCCATGTGTCTTCTTTGCAATGCCCCCCTCCATCTGCAGGTGGTGCCTGGGTGCCTGTCGAACATGCCTCAGCCTGCACCCCCGGCCCCTGCGCAAACACCCGTAGCACTAGCACAATCCCATGGGCCCCACCCACTGCTATGCACCCCTTCTCTCCGGGACATAGATGCCGCTCCAACAATTGCAATATTTAAAGCAATAGAAGGTGGATGGTTATGTGGGAAGTAAATGCAGTAACTGTATTTAATTACCTTAATTTGAATTAAATTCCAGTTTAATTACATCAGGTTTCTTTCCTGTCTTGGTCCAACTTAGTTTTGGAGTGCAGTCCCCAGCACACCATCCAAAGCTTGAGCATAGCTCACAAGCCTCCAGAGTCTGTGCACTAGTTAGGTGCTTGAGTTCAGTGAGTCAAGCATGCAGGTGACAGTTACAGACATCACTGGAATGGAAGAGCATTTAAAATAGGGAAGCCTCAAATATGTACTTCTCTGTGAGTGGCCTAGACTAGACAAGATTGATGCCCTCTAACCTTGCCAACAGTCTCACCAGCCTCCTTTTTTGCCCCACAGCAAATAAGCCCCCTCTTGTGCCCTCTTCCCCATTGCTAGGCTCAGTGTTCTATTACCTCTGTGGCCAGTTCCCTCCAGTGTTCCCCTGCCTGCCTTGAGGTCAAGTGTTTGAATTGGCAGCAAGCTCAAGCAAGAGTAAACAAGTCTGGGGGAAGGAGGGCAGGTGCCCTCAGAGTGTCAGCACAGCCAAAACTACAGGAGGGCTCTTGCTGCCATCCCACCATTACCCATGGACAAGCTGGCAGCCCTTTTTCCCATATCAAGTAAGTGTGGAAGTTAACATGCCAAGGCCCTTCAGAACCTGGAGCCAGGTCTGCTTAATTATATGTCTTGGTGCCACTAGACAAAGGAAATGTTTGGACTATATTAATGAGATGCTGATATATGATATAATTGTATAAATAGCATATTGGTCTAGAATTGGATCAGAAAGTGTATAGGGTTCTCTGAGTGACTAAATTCTTTCACCCAGTTTGCATTAACATCTTGTGACATCTGAAAGCTCCTATTTAAAAAATAAATAAACAGGCAAGATTGGCCCTGCCATGGGTTTGGAGTAGTTGCTGAATATGTCTGGACTGTATTAGAATTCCAGTTACTTGAAATTGCCTGAATGCTAGCAATAAACATAAATAAATTAACTTGCGGAAATCTGAGTTATGGGATACGTCTGTAGCAGTACTGAATCCTAATGACTAAAAACTTAACTTAACCAAACAGAACATGATAAGCGCCACAGGCATAATCCTTTTTTATCAGTTGCAGCAAAGAGAGTAAGGTATACTTCATCTAAGTATGTATATTTAGGGGCAGATCAAGAACTAACAGAAAGCTGTATGCTTTCAGAAAGCATCGTGGCCATGGAAAGAGAGCAGGGCTGCCCGTGGCCCATTTCTACCCATGCAGTAAATGACTTTGCCCTGCTGGCAAGCAGAGTGAGTCCCATGAACGGAAACAACCAAGGCACCCCAGCAGGACTTCCCCTCTTCCACAGCCATAACTAGGGAGGAATCACTTAAGGCCAGCTACTTAGCACTCAGCTTCTCTCCATCTGGCCGAGCCATGTGGGGACAGAAGCAGCCCCAAGGCCAGCAAGGGGCATCCATGGTCAGGCTTCAGTGGTGGAGCATGGCTGGAAGGGGAAAGAGCAGGATCACTTCCCTGGGAGACGACACGTATGAGCCGAAGGGCCAGCCTGAGGCCAAGGCTCAGCAGAACCACACAAAACTGCAGACTGGTCCGACGGGGAGGGGCTGGCTGGGTGGTGCTTCTGTGCAGAGGTTGTGGCAGAGGCTGGAGCAGGGTCACGGTCAGGTCAGTTTGTGGCCCTCAAAACTTCCTAGTCCAGTCCAGAGGCACATGAAATGTGCAACAGGAGAAACGCTCACCTTCTGTGGCAATTGCAACTTCTTTTCAGAGTAGTTTTGAATGTCAGCAAATACACCATGCCGCTGCTGAATTGTCCAAAAAACTAAAAAGAGTTCCAAAAATTCCTAGTTCCTGGGTGAATCCGGGCCTGATGTCAAGGCACTCTGCAGTCATGACTCATTTTTTGCTATAAGAACAGGTGTTATTGCAAAATTATTTGCTGTTTACTTTTAAATATTTCTTTAAAAAATATATTTTTTAAACATATATGCCATCCTCCAAAACCAGGTTATCCCAAAGTAGCTTACAACATGACAACAAAAAAAGAATCTTACTCAAGGAGACAAACATTCTTAACACATCATCTGTTTATTGGATATTTTTAGGGTCAGAAAAAGGAGAGAACAAATGGGTTACAGAGACCAATTACATCTGGATGCACACACATGCACACACAAACAAAAATACTGAAAGTCTATGTGATTGTGGCAGGGAAATTGCAAGAGAAAAGCTTACTTTGGATGCACCCTGTTCATCAATGTTTTGAATCCATTCGTAGCTAGTTGATACAGATACCTCACAAGTAGGATACTGTATGAAAGCCTTTTTTGTGATTTAGCTCTAACGTCTATAATTCAGAGATGCATATTATTTTGTCTGAGTAGGAATTTGTTCTGATTGCTACTTGGATTGAAGACCTCCAGGGAATATCAAGGCTGTAGAAAAGGAATTGAAGAAGAGAACTGTCAGGCTCTGCCTGCTACTCAATAAGACGCAGATGCCAATTCAGGAAAAATCAGGTTCTGAGTTTATTCAAGTATAGTGCATGCCTAGTTAAAAGCTGAGAGTGGAGGGAGCGCGCCGGTACAGGATTTAAATAGCCCGCGCCGGTCAGCGCTCCCCCTTCCCTCTGTTGCATAAATCACCGAGCCCCAAATGTCCCGTTGCCAGTGGGTGAGTGGTCGCGGGGCCCCTGCTGGTGCCCTGGGCGTCTTGCTTAATCTTTCTCCGGCCGGTGATGACTTTAAGCCGGGCGATAATCTTCTGCGCTTCCGTTGACAGCTCTGGGCGTGCCTTGTGCTCAGGCATTGTCAGTTTCACCCTTTGCAACAATGTATCTTCTTGATTGGATCTTTCCGGCTGGAGTCGTTACTTTGTTGCCGGTGTCTGTTGCCTGTCTTTGTGCATTGCTTGCATATCTCTTAATCCCTTGCCCCTGCTTCCTTGGTATTCTTGTGTGTGCTGTTGTGCTGACACAATCAGCTCAACGGTGCTCATGACATACTGCCCCCCTTCCGAATGGTTAACCCGTGGGTTTGTCGGGGTAGGCAGTGTGGAATGCGCGAATTAGGTCCGGTGCTTTGACGTGTCGTGCAGCAACCCATTCTGGGTGGGGGAAGTGTTTCCACTTCACCAGGTAGTATAGGGTGCCCCGCTGCCGGCACGAGTCGAGCACTTCTTTCACTTCAAAATGTTGCTGGCCGTCTATCATTACCGGGGGGGTGGGGGCGTGTTGGGATGCCATCGGGAGGTACTGTCATGACCTCGTTGCAAGGCACAAAGAGCCTCACAACGTGGATCATGATCATTAAGGAAAAGGGGAAGTAGATAATCAAACCAGGGATTAACACAAGCACCCAAAGGCACCCACACCCATGGACCCATAAGCAACTGAAAGGAGAGACGTCAGAGGAATGAAGATAAGAAGCACATGGTGCCCCGGAAGACACAACCGTCGCAGGGAGACAAAGAAGACACCGGGGAAAACGCCCAGGCAGCCATCAAGGGTCCCATCAAGAGGGATCGAGGCATTGAGGGGTGGGGAAGCCCGGGGCAACACAGGAGGGTATAAAAGGGGCACCCTCACACTACCTACCCCATTCCCGTTTTTCGTTCTGTCAGCTATCATTCCAATAAACCAGAAATCCTTAATACCCATTAAGTGAGTCTGTGTCTTATTGTGAAGCGAGGCTGGCCCTGACATAAAAACGGGAACCCGAAATTTTTTTTTCCCACCTGGTACCTATCCAACAAGCTTGTGAGGGACCCAGCCAGGCATGGAGAACCAGGAACTGAGGAGGCGCAACCCTTCGGCGCCTGGCGACGAAGCCCCGCTCTCGCAGGGCAGGATGCAGCTGAGGTCCGGGCGATGCAACGCCCCGGTAAGTATGGGACCCAGCTGGGGGGAAGCGGCGGGGGAGGGACCCTCCCCCGCCGCTTCCCCCCAGCTGGGTCCCATACTTACCGCCCCGGAGCCTGTGAGGCACCAGGGGTGAGATGAGGGGACCCTCTCCAGGCCCGCAGGCAACCCCGGAGGAAGCGCGAGGCGAACCGCCACCCTGGGCGCCCGAAGGCGAGGGCGCGCCTGGCACCGCAGAGGGAATGAGGGACGATCCGTCCTCCACCATGGCCAACGGCGAGGGCAAGCGGAGCGGCGAACACCTCGGCGGGAAGCCGGGGACGGCGCAGAGGCTCGACGCGCTGGAGGAAGGGATGCAGGCGGTGCAGCTGATGCTCCAACAGCTGACGGCGGCGCAGGGACTCCGCAGCGGAGGCAGCGCAGAGGCACCCCCGGACGAACGGCGGCGGGGTGAGCGAGGCGGCGGTGACAGCGGAACCCGGCCCAAGGAGCCCACCCGACGATCGGAGGCACACCGGGATGAGAGACGGGGCGGAGACCCAGCAGACGGCGGCGACTACAGCGGAACCCAACCCCAGGAGGCCACCCACCGATCGGAGGCGCGCCCGGACGTGAGACGGCGGGACAACCTTGGTGGCGGCGGCGCCCGGTCCCAGGAACCCACCCCACGACAGGAGACGCGCCAGGCTGAGAGGCGGAGGGACGATCCGGCGGGCAGCGATGGCGACGGCGGAGCCTGGATCCAGGAGCCCGACCGAGGGAGGACACCCCGCCCTCCCCCCCGAGCGACGGGACGACGACCTTGCGAGGAGACCCAGAGAGAGGCACCAATGCCGCAAGAGAACTGGAGACAACCCGACCCGCAGCAGCTCCCACAGAGCCCGAGGCACGAAGTAGAGGGTGCCAGGAGCCAGACCAGGACACCTGCCAAGGACTTTGGCATAAAGTTTAATGGGGACCCCTCTAGACTCTCCTTCTTTTTGACTAACGCGAGGTACTACCTCGAAGAATGGGGTCCCTGCTTCAGAACTGAATGGGGCAAAATCAATGCCCTGGCCATAAAACTAAAAGGGCGGGCCGCCAATTGGTACATCCAATTGTGCCAATCAGGCACCCGGGCGCTGCAGGACAGCACAGAATTCCTGCAGGCGCTGGAACGGCACTTCAGGGACCCCCTGGAGCAAGAAAAGGCGAAAAGGGCGCTAGAGACACTCAGACAAAGCCCGTGCTCCGTGGCAGAGTATGCCATGGAGTTCCAAGCCCTAGCCGGAAAAGTGGACACTTGGTCTCAATCGACACTGATTGAGAAGTTCAAACATGGCCTCAACTTAAACGTCCTCCGGTGGGCACTCGGCCGCGACAACCCCAGCTCCCTCACGGGTTGGATCCAGCTGGCAGCAGAAGCGGAGAACGCTCACGACACGTTCCTCCACGCAAGGAGGGAAACGCAGCAGATGGAGACAGCGAGATCCCCACGCACCAGCGCAAGGCAGGTGAGGGTGAGACCCCAACCCTGGAAGGAGGAACGGGACAGATGCTTCGCAAAAGGGCAATGCTTCACGTGCGGCAGGGAAGATCACAAAGCAGCTGCATGCCCCAAAACGACACCCAGAGAGAGCCTGAGGAAGGCACAAACAGCACCAACCCCAGCGCCAAGAAAGCGACCAGCGGCGAAGGGGGAGTACCGACGCAGACACGTCCCCTACAGTTCAGAGGAGGAGGAAAGCAACCCCGATGAGCCGACGGGAAACGACAACCACCTGGCCTAAGGGGCGCCGAAGGACAGGTGGAGGACACTGACAGGCGCTACGACAAAGGGGTGAGTGAGGAATGCCCCACCATCTACATCCGCGTTACCCTCACCCATCGAAATAAAACCGAAAAGGTCTGGGCACTCATTGATTCGGGTTGCTCCAAAAGCCTGATGCACCCTGACCTGGCAGCCGCACTCGACCTCCGCTGCTATCCACTTCAGCACCACCTGGTGTTCTCGCACCTCGATGGATCTGCAGCGGGAGGGGGCCCGGTCACCCAATACACCGGAGAAACTGTGCTACGGCTCGGCAGCCACAAGGAAAAATTGGCTTTCATCGTAGCACCGGTGGGGCAACCCCGACTCATACTGGGGATCCCATGGCTCGTGCAGCAAAACCCAGTCATCAACTGGAGAACCAGAGAGATTAAGTTTGCTGACGGGCGTTACCAAGCACCTTCAGGGAACAGGGTTCCCCGAGCAGCCATGGGGGGGGGGGGCGACGACGACTGCAGAACACAGAGAGACAGCACTGCCAGAGGGACTGCCAACCAAATACGGGGATTTCGCCGACGTTTTCGGTGAGAAAGAGGCGGACAAACTCCCCCCCCACAGAAAGACGGACTGCACCATTGAACTGGTCCCGGGGGTACCCCTACCCAAACCAAAAATATATGCTATGACCCAGCGAGAGCTAGCAGCATTAAGGGACTTCATAGATAAAAACTTGGCGAGAGGTTTTATCGAGCCAGCAAACTCTCCAGTGGGAGCGCCAGTCCTCTTTCGCGAGAAAAAGGACGGGTCATTGCGGTTCTGTACAGACTACTGCGGATTAAACGCAGCAAGCATTTCAAATAAATACCCCTTACTCTTAATAAAGGACATTTTGTCCCACCTGGTAAAGGGTAAGGTATTCTCCAAACTGGACATAAGGGAAGCCTACTACCGCATATGGATATGGGAGGGGGATGAGTGGAAGACTGCTTTCAACTGCCCATTGGGGGCATTTCAATATAAAGTACTCCCATTCGGACTGGCAGGAGCACCGGGGGTATTCATGCAGTTAATTAATGAGGTCCTGCGTGACCACCTTTTAAAGGGGTTTTTGGTTTACCTGGATGATGTATTGATCTACACAGAAACAGAACGTGAGCACGAACGCTTGGTAAAAGACGTGCTCAAGAAACTTTGCAAGGCAGAGCTGTTCGTTAAGCTCTCCAAGTGCGAGTTTCACAAAAAACAAATTGACTACCTAGGGTATAGGATTTCAGCTAAAGGGATAGAAATGGACCCCAGCAAAGTCCAAGCCATCCTGGCGTGGGAACGCCCACGCACGAGGAGACAACTGCAAAGCCTCCTTGGATTCACCAATTTCTACAGGGGGTTCACGCCCAGGCTGGCAGAGACTATTTTGCCCCTAACTAACCTGCTAAAGACTAAGGGCTTGGGGGACACGCGCAAATCGAGAAACCCAGGGCCGCTACTGAATTGGACAGCTGACTGTCAAACGGCATTCGAGAGACTGAAAACCCTCTTCACAGCTGAGCCAGTGCTACAACACCCTGACCCCACCAAGCCTTTTGTGGTGCAGGCAGATGCCTCCGACTTTTCCAGCGGAGCCATCCTGCTCCAAAAGGACTCCGACAACCACCTAAAGCCCTGCGCCTACCTTTCCCGCAAATTCTCCGAAACGGAGCGGAGATGGCACGTATGGGAAAAGGAGGCGTTTGCAGTAAAGACAGCCTTGGAAACATGGCGGCACCTGCTGGAGGGGGCTTCCTGCCCCTTCGAGGTCTGGACAGACCACAAGAACCTGGAGGCACTCAGCACGCCAAAACGGCTCAGCCCGAAGCAGGTGCGATGGGCTCAGTTTTTCAGCCGGTTCAATTTCACGCTGAAATTCATACCGGGCAAGATAAACTTCTTGGCAGACGCCCTTTCCCGACGCCCACAGGACGACACGCAAGCCTCCGACATCGTGGGGACAGTATGGACCGAGAAAAGCTCGGCTGCCCAGCTGTCACACGTAGCCAGACAAAGAATCAGCACACACCAGCACGAACGGCGGGGAGCGATTGGAGCCGGCACTCAATTTCACTGAACTGGCAACAAAGACTCACACAAGCACTACAGCAAGATACATGGTTGCAAAATAACCAACAACATGTATCTTTCAAAGACAACATCGCCTGGAAAGAGAAAGCCTTGTACGTGCCCGAATCACTGCGGGGGGAGATCTTACATAGAGCGCACGATGACAAATCTGCAGGGCATTTTGGGTTTGTAAAAACCCTCCACCTAACGAGGAGGCAATTTTGGTGGCCAAACCTCAGAAAGGACGTAAAAGACTACGTGGCCAACTGCCCCATATGTGCCACCACCAAACGGAAAGGAGGGAAACCCCACGGGCTGCTACAGCTGGTAGCCAGCCCCTCCCGCCCATGGGAAGAAATTTCCATGGATTTCATTGTGGACCTCCCACCCAGCCAAAGAAAAACTGTGATATGGGTGGTAAAAGACTATTTCTCGAAACAGGCACACTTCATCCCGTGTGCAACTATCCCCTCCGCACAACAGCTGGCATGTTTGTTCCTAACACACATATACAGGATCCACGGCACCCCCTATAGGTTGGTGACCGACAGAGGAACACAATTCACGTCAAAGTTTTGGCGGGAATTTTTAAAACTAATCGGAACCAAACAAGCATTGTCTACTGCGTGGCATCCACACACGGACGGATCCACAGAGATCCTAAACTCAACACTTGAGCAGTTTCTGAGGGCATTCATAAATTATCAACAGGACAACTGGGTAGACCTACTACCTTTTGCAGAGGTGGCCTATAATAACGCAGTACACCAGAGCACTGGCCACACCCCATTTAAGGTGGTCTACGGAAGGGACTTTGTACCGATACCAGAATTGCCACAACCTGAAACCCTGCCCTGCTCACCAGACGATTGGGCGGCACAGCTGGCAACAACCTGGCCAATCATCCAAACGGCCCTAGCAGATGCACAAACAACATACAAAAAATATGCAGACAACCACAGGGCGGAGGCACCGAACTACAAAGTGGGAGATAGGGTCTACCTCTCCACTAAGTTCATAAAGACCTCGCAACCCTCAAAGAAATTGGCACCGAAATTCATTGGACCTTTTAAAATCATACAGGTAATCAACCCAGTTACTTTCAAACTGGAACTGCCTTACAATTTGAGACGGGTCCACCCAGTGTTTCACTGTGCACTGCTGAAGCCAACGAGCACATCCAAATGGCATACAGAAGAACCTCCACCCCCACCCATAATGATAGACAACCAACAACAGTTTGAAGTAAAAGAAATACTGGACTCAAGAAAACAAAGAGGAACACTACAATACCTCGTGAAATGGAAACATTTCTCACACCCAGAGTGGGTTCAGGCACGACACGTCATGGCTAGACAACTAACAAGACAGTTCCATGAGGCATACCCGGAGAAACCAGCACCATAAGAACATCTTTGGGGGGGCAGCATGTCATGACCTCATTGCAAGGCACAAAGAGCCTCACAACGTGGATCATGATCATTAAGGAAAAGGGGAAGGAGATAATCAAACCAGGGATTAACACAAGAACCCAAAGGCACCCACACCCATGGACCCATAAGCAACTGAAAGGAGAGACGTCAGAGGAATGAAGATAAGAAGCACATGGTGCCCCGGAGAACACAACCGTCACAGGGAGACAAAGAAGACACCGGGGAAAACGCCCAGGCAGCCATCAAGGGTCCCATCAAGAGGGATCGAGGCATTGAGGGGTGGGGAAGCCCAGGGCAACACAGGAGGGTATAAAAGGGGCACCCTCACACTACCTACCCCATTCCCGTTTTTCGTTCTGTCAGCTATCATTCCAATAAACCAGAAATCCTTAGTACCCATTAAGTGAGTCTGTGTCTTATTGTGAAGCGAGCCTGGCCCTGACAGGTACTTGCTGGCTTTAAAAGGCTACAGTGGAATACTGGGTGAAGTCTCTTTAAATTGTGTGGCAGTTCTAGGTGTACTGTGACCGGGTTAACTATTTGTGTTACCCAGAATGGCCCAATGTACTTCGGGCCCAGTTTCTTCGAGGGTTGAGGCGATTTTATGAATTTGGTAGAGAGATAGACCATATCTCCTACCTGGAATGTCGGTTGCTGGCACCGGTGCTTGTCTGCTTGATCTTTGTAGGCTGACTGTGCTTCTTTCAGCACTGCTGTGATCACTGGCCATGATTCTGCTATCTTCTGTCCCCAGTCACCAGTGCCCAGGGGGGGGCAGGTTTGCGGCAGCTCTGGGATGGGGGCGAACTCGCGACCTGATACCACCTCGAACGGGGTTTTCCCCATGCTCGTGTGAATGGCGTTATTGTAGGCGACTTCCGTGAATGGGAGAAGATCGACCCAGTCCTGGTGGTAATCGATGTACGAGTGGAGGAATTGTTCTAGCGTGGTGTTCAGGATCTCCGTGGCTCCATCCGTCTGGGGATGCCAGGCTGTGGATAGGGCTTGTTGTGTCCCGAACAGTTTTAAAAACGCCCGCCAAAACTTTGAAGTGAATTGTGTGCCCCTGTTGGTCACCAAGCATACAGGACATCCGTGCAGCCTGTACACGTGTACGAGGAAGAGTTTAGCCAGTTGCTGGGCGGATGGATTGCTGCACAGGGATGAAATGTGCCTATTTGAAGAAGTAGTCTTTCACCACCCAGATGGTTGTTTTCTTTTGGCTGGGTGGTAGGTCGACTATAAAATCCATGGAGATCTCCTCCATGGCCGGGAGGGCTCCGTCACCGCTTGCAGCAGTCCCTGGGAATTTGCCGGTGGCTGTTTGGCCATCGTGCACACCGGGCAGGATGCGACGTATGCCTTGACATCCCGTCTCAATGAGGGCCACGAGAACTGCGTTCGTGTTAGGTGCAGGGTTTTTAAAAATCCGAAGTGTCCCGCCTGCTTGCTGTCATGCAATCTGCTGAGGATCGCCTGGCGCTGTGAGTCTGGGACGTACAGTCTGCCTTCTCCCCATGCTAAGTCTTGCTCCATTGTCACCTTGTTGGGGTTGGCTAGGACCCAGGGGTCGGATTTGAGGGCGGCGGTGAGGTCTGCGCGTATCCCCCCTGGTAGTCTGCCGGCGCCATCTGTTCGCTGGTTGGCTTGCCGTCGTTTGTGTCGTGGGGGTGGGCTGTCTCCATGCGCTACTCCGAGTGGCCGTTGCCATCCCCAGCTGGGAGTCGGATAGTACGGTCCCTACCATATCTGAGATGGGCTCCTCGTCTTGGGGCAGTCGGGAGAGGACATCTGCCAGGAAGTTCTTCTTGCCTGGTATGAACTTCAGCTGGAAGTTAAGCTGGCTGAAGAGCTGAGCCCATCTGACCTGCTTAGGGCTGAGGCGTCTGGGAGTCCGGAGGGCCTTGAGGTTCCGGTGGTCTGTCCAGACCTCAAACGGTTGGGAGGTCCCTTCAAGTAGGTGCCGCCACGTCTCCAGCGCTGTTTTCACGTTGAACGCCTCCTTCTCCCATACATGCCAGCGCCTCTCCGTCTCTGAGAATTTTTTGACAGGCAGGCGCATGGCTTGAGGGTTAGGGTTAGGGTTAGGGTTAGGGTTAGGGTAGGGTTAGGGTTAGGGTTAGGGTTAGGGTTAGGGTTAGGGTTAGGGTTAGGGTTA